>NC_052134.2:50706220-53246882 GCF_016086655.4 Lepeophtheirus salmonis | reverse complement strand
CAAAGATTAATGCCAATGATTATAGTTTTCAACAATATTTTTGAGGACAACAATCCTCATGTGGAGCCCCAAGTCTTCATTATGACGTCGGTCAAGTTTGGAGTGAAGTGTTCGTCATTTCTTGCAATATCGAGTATTAAGCATCATTCTCAAACTGAGATAGGTCGTAAATATCCTGTCGCATGTAACTATATTAGTAGTGATTTATTTGTTGATGAACTTTGTGATGGAGATAATGATGTTAAATCTGCTTTATCATTAACATCAGATTTAAAAAAAATCTTTATTAGTGGAGGACAGAGTTAAACTAAATTCGTTTTGAACTTTTTTGAGCTGTTGAGTTATATGTCGTAAGGTCGCTCAGGTATTTGATTTGTTTGGACTCTATTCCCTATTTACTATTCGAGCGAAATCCTTTTACAATCTGTTTGGACTTGACTTTATAAAATTTCATGAGATGAGGAGCTCGACGAATCTAGTATCCTTACTTTTCGTATTTAGGAAAATGAACTTATCTATCTTTCTACTATTAAAATTGATCATTGTCTTTTAGCTAAATTTAATTTCAATAAGATTGATTTACATACTTTTTGTGATGTGAGTGAATCTGTTTTTGGATATGTCGTTTACATCAGATTCGAATATAAAAATATTGTTGAGACTAAGTTTGTAATCAGCAAAGCTTGCTTAGCTCGTAAGACTTTGGCTTGTTTGGAACTTTTATGAGCGCTCATGGATGCTCGTCTCAAAAAGTACGTCTTAGATACTTTTGAGAACACTCTATTAAAGATCCATTCTTATCATCTATGGTCGGACTCAAAAGTAACTCTCGTTTGGATAGCCAAACCTAGCTAATCATGAAAGATATTTGTTGGGAATCGAGTACAAGATATCCAAGACCTTGTTGGAGCATCTTGTTGGATGTATATTCCTTCCACGCAAAGTCCAGCGGATGTGGTCAGTCGAGGTTCTTCTCTGAATTCCTTAAAATCTAATATACTTTATTGGAATGGACCTTCGTGACTTTTACGTTCTTCGGAGCATTGGCCGGAGCAAGATTATTCCATCTTATACGATATATCTATAATCAATGTAGAGTTAAACAAGAAATCCGTTGTTGCAATTTCCAAAACTGAGAATGACATCCTCAATTGTTTTCAAAATTATGGGAAGTTGATTCGCTTTATTTCTTATTGTCGTAGATGGGTAACTCGTAAATCTCATCATTCCAACGTTCTCTCTTCCGAAGAATTAAAGGATGCTGAGTTCAAGATTTACGTATAGCTCAGTATGAGGCTTTCCAACAGAATATGAAGATTTAACAGATGAACAGAAAATCCAATAATCTATCATCCTTGAATCCTACTTATGATCCTTCATTCCAACTACTTGTTGTTGCAATGTTTGTTGGTGGTCGTCTTCACCATGCTTGCATCCCTGAGGAATCCAAACACCAAGTTATTTTACCTGGAAACCCGTCGTTGGTGAAAAACATAATTCTTTTTATAATGAAAGACCTTTTCATTCGGCCATCAAAGCTACTTTTAGAAATCTTTGAAGAAGATATCATATCTGATAATCAAACCTCATTTATGGAAACATGAAAAGATTTTATCTTCATGGAAGCTCGTAATTTTTGTTCTAGCTTTTATATAAGAGGGATTTTATTACGCCTAGAAGTCCTTTTCGAGGAGGTTTTTACGAAAAACTTGTTTCTTCTGTAAATAAACCTCTCAGCATTATATTATATTATATTTGGGAACATTTGATAAAAATACTGTATTAAAAAATATAAAATCATCCATTAATCAACGTCTGCTTACATTTTAAAACTCAAATCCTCAAGATTTGTAACCCATAATGCCTTAATGCCTGGTCAGCCTTAACATCAGTGTCTCAATAGACCGCTTGGAATACTACCTTATTTAAAAAAAAAAAAAAAAAATTACGTAGATTTAAAGTTTCTCTACAAATATTCCGCGTGCTCACTTCTGGAAATAATGATACAATGAATATTTTCAAAGACTACAGATTCGAGGAAAATGGAAACATTGCATGGATGAAGTTGATGTTAACGACTTTGTGCAATTTCGGAACACTTGATACTTTGTAAGGACTGGCCCATTCTCCATGCTCGATTCATTGAAAAAATGATAAATTGTGATAGAAATATCCGTACCTTGACATTCAGAACTATTAATGGAAAAAAAAATTCTCGGCCAGTGCAACGCATACATTTATTTGAAAATTTTTGCAATTCATCAGTGAAATTCAACAAATCCTCAGGGTTACATTCCGTCTTTTATGAGCACACACGAACGTTCAAACAGGTTTTGAATATAATTGAATCCATTTAGAAAACAATGTTCACAACTCAGTAACTAAATAATAATGACAAATGCTAAGAAAAATAAATTTCGTTCTTAATATTACCAATTACAAACTAACCGTCCAGCTGAAAAACACTGAATTTACATGTACGATCTGCATTACGATTATTATTCATTGTACCTATTTTGATAAATTGATTTCTCAAGGCCAGGTGTGTTGCTGCTGCTCAGCCAGTAACTTCATCTGACCCCCTTGCTTTGACATTCCTTCTTTTATCTATAGTTTATTTCATGTTCCTTCTGATCAGTTGTTGTTCTTTTGTTAATAAGTGATGTCCGCTATAATATTCTGAATAATAAATAAATTATAAACCAAAATTCTTTGTTTCATATCATTCGTCTTAGTCGAAATAAGGGGTTTGATTTATACCATTTCTCCAGAAAAAGTGGATATTGTGAAACAGCCGCCACATGCTAAAAAAGGGGGATTTTTTAGGTGTTTCTATCTCCGCCAATAAAATTCGTCAAGTCGATAAAAAGGTATCTGAGATTGATGAATTTAAGCTGCCTTGATTTCTTGTCGTAGATGGCTTTTATAAGGATCTTGTTCCTAATTTAGCAGCTATTACTAATCCTATGACAGAATTAATCACACTCTCAAATATGAAAACTACTTTTAAAGGAGTTGAGTTGATTACTGGCAATGATATTCGACATGAAATTAAGCAATGCCAACATCTCTGGCCTTCTGTCAATGCCAGTTAGAATAGTCAGAGGTCTCAGGAAGCAGCTGGAGAAGTCATCGGACCCAATGGGAGTTGTTGACAGGAAGAAAAAGGAGGAGAAAAGCATCATGATTGTCCGGGACGTCCCCAGGGTCGTGAAGATCAAGTTTCCGGCCACAGTCATGATTTTTGGGGCCGTGTTAAGTGATAGTCATGTCATACCGCCCCACATCTTCGAAACAAACCGTGGATGTGGCAGCAGGACTCGGCTCCTGCCCACAAAGCTAAGTGGACGCAAGAATGGCTGAAAAGCAATGCTTTTGCGTTCGTACCCTTCTCCTCTTGGCCTCCCTCATCACCAGATTTGAACCCGTTGGACTACTTTGTCTGGTCCTACGTGGAAAACATGACCAACTGCTCCTCCCATAACACCAAGCAGTCTCTCATCATCTGCATCAAGGAGAAATTCAGTGAGATAGAAGCAGCGCAGATCCAAAATGCCTGTTCTCGGTTTCGTAGCCGCATTGAGCGGGTTCTGGCCGTAGACGGCGGCTACATTGAATAGATAGTTGCGCTATATCCTAATAAAGATATTCGTTTTTATTTTATTAATAAATATTATAAAATAGCTTGTAGTTGTTGTTTTTTGAAGCAGCAGATTTTGTCCACGCACCTTGTAAATATAGGACTTCAGGAAGTAACTCGTGTCTCACCCAGAATAAAGCAACTATTTTCTCATCACATGAAAGAAGAATGCCTATATAATGCCTTTATATTAACATAATCAGTCTTATAAAACCAACAGGAGAATAGTTCTTAAATTTTGGCGGTCGTTATTTCTTTGTTTTATACTAAGCAAAAGAGTTTTTAATCAATTTTAATTTCTTAATGTTCCGAGCAATACCGGGCAAACCTACTCTAGTAATAATTAATATCACTATATAATACAGTGCTTCGTACAAATTCAAGTAAATTAAATACTAATTATATTTGAAATACCCTACTCATCGTGAATGGATCTCTTCAATGTTACAATATTGGATTCTCCTTTTCAAGGAAGGATTAGACTCTGTTCAGTGGAGATGGAAAAACTACAGTAATATGGGCAAGAACGACTGTTTGAATGGCACCTTGTTTTAAATGGTATACAAGTTTTCTCGGGTTAAGACTCTGGTATGATCCATGGATTCGAAAATGTTGATGTCCAATTTATTAAGGATAAGTATAAGTCGTTTTAAATATTGAACATATGAATTTATTTTTCTTTTTTAGCTTTACAAGATGACTTGCAGGACGAAAAATGAGGATTCTACATAGAATTTGAAGTATGAAAGGATAAAAATGGATTTTATTTCTACTCATAATTAGTTATGTATATTTCTGTATAAAAATGTCTCATTATATTTGGTATATATACAATTAACATTTGTTGCTAATAATTGAATCAAATTTTCATTAATTTGTTTGATTTTCCGTGTATAACTTGAGCTAAAATTTCTAATTAATATTTTTGTAATAGTAAATCGTTTTTTCAGTTGTTTTTGATTTTACCCATACTTCTTTAACTTAATATCACAAATATACGTTATAATACTTAAACTTATCAATTTACTAGTAACCCACTGCTAAGGTTAAAGTGTTAGTCATTAGTTTTTGATTACTCATTGTACAAAATATCATATTAGCGACCTTAAGTGAATAAATTTAAAAGACCTCAATGTCAATAGAGGTGTATAATATAGAATATATAAAAGTGTTTTATGAGTTTTATGAAGTAAATTATATATTCCTCAATTTGAAAATTTCAATTACTTTTTATGTTAACACTTCTCACGGCGTTACCTCACTAACAAAGTAATACCCTATGTATTTTGTTGTCAGCTGTCGATTCCCTCTTCTCCCTTTTTACGTCATGGCTATTTCATAATTTATTCTTTTTATTTAAATACACGTATTAATAAGTTATTCAACACGTCATATGCTCTGTTTCCAAAAGAACAGGAATACACTTTCTTGTAAATCCCTTGTTACTTATATAGTATATACAAGGTGTCCCCGATAAATTGGAACTACTTTAAACTTCATCCAGATCCATAATGTGGATATTCGGGGTTAAATCATACTACTATAAAAGGTTGCGTCAACGATACACTATAACTTCTTTACTTTTTATAACTTGTCTTGACAACAAACAATAGTCATCATGGAACAAGCAAAGAGAGACGCCATCCTCGAATTGGCTCGCACGGGACACAAGCCCTCTGCTATCTACAAGCTTCTTAACTACCCCAAGACCACGGTGTACCAGATCTTCAATACCTGGGAGGTTGAGGGGAAGGTCTGCCGCAAGGCCCACAACATGAGAAGTGACCGAATCCACACTCCCCGCTTCCTTGAAGGCCTCCGGAAGTCCATCAAGGCTTCGTCGGGGACTTCCTTGTCCAGGTTGGCCAAGAACCGTGGATTGAGCATGCAGCTGGTCTCCAAGGCCGTGAATGAGGACCTCGGGTACAGGTCATACCGAATGGCCAAACAACATATCCTCACGGCACCCATGAAGGCCACCAGGCTCACCAACGGTAAGCGTCTCCTCAATGATCTGAAGAGCCATGGAGGAAGAATCATCTTCTTCTCCGACGAGAAGAACTGGACTGTCGACAGAAGCTACAACGTCCAGAATGACAGGTGGCTTGCCAAGGAGAGAGAAGAGGTCCCTGCAGTTTTCACAACAAAGTTCCCGGCCTCCGTGATCACCCTGGGTCACTTTTCCCCCAAAATATTGAAGACAACTGAAGCATAAAGAAATAGTCCTATTATTTATTAGCGACAAAAAACTAATCTCATAAAAACGGATTCCGTCAATCAATTTTTATAATTTTTTGACTAATGAATTTATAAACATTCAAACTTTGTTAGGTATTTTTTAAAATTTTATATGTCAACTGCAAGGAATTATTTTTTGTTCGAAACTACCACGCAAATCTGCAGTTCATTACATTTTCTATTCATTAGCGACTACAATCTATTTCATCTCATAAAAACTGATGCCCTCAATCAATTTATATATTTTTTTCACTAATGAATAGAAAAATGTTCAAGCTTGCTTATGTTTAATGTTCCAGCAACTTAATACGTGGGAGATAAAAAAGATTAAAGCACTCCCTCTTTTATAACATACCTACTCTAATAATGATCCTCAAATTTATTTCGAGACCAACAAGGAATTACACTTTTAACTTTCGAACAACCCCTCATTGTTACTTTCATGATCACACCAGTTGATCCATTAAAATCTGAACACTTATTAATTTAATAATTATTGTAGGTTGAGTGATTTAATCACAAGGATCTTCGTTTCACTACTTGGTTTAAAGCTTTATTTACTCTTTGTTGCATAATTATTATTGAAAAGAACAGCTAATAAACGATAGAGGGTCAAAGTTATAAATGAATGTTAGAGTTGTTAGAAGCGGTTGTTGGGCAGGCCTACTTTTGAGTTGGAATGCCAAAATATGAAATAATTAGGAAACGTTAAAATATAAGAGGCCATTTTCCCTCGAAAAATGCAGCAAAATGTATACAGGAAATTGAATCCCTGAGTCTTGGGGGGTCATTTTTTTATTAATGTCTTTGAAAGGTTAAGTATTACAAATTTCTACTTAATTAAGTCATCGACTGAGTAGGTTTAAGGTATCAATCAAATCTTCACTACCTCTTTATTTATGTAAAAATGAGATAATATATGAGCTTTACCAAAGACTTTGGGCACCTCTCAGGATTGCTTACACTACCTGTTAGAGTTGATACCACAGACACGAACTTTTCCATACTCAAATAGATCAATAGAGAAAGAAAAAACAATTTTAAGAACAACAATCTTTCAACCAGCCAATATATCCATAGTCTAGTTTAAACGAACGTTTCTCAATGATCCCAACAAATTCAAAATGATTTGCAACTCTTAATGTAACTCTACATAACGAAGAGTTGACAACTTTTTGACACCATGGGGTAGTTTGTGCTCCACTGTAGAGCTCCCCTGGGATTATCTTCCAGTGGTGGAGATCATTGTATTCGACGAGATCATTCCTTGGAATCTATACATTTTATCATATTAGTATGTTGATGATATTCTTCTCTTTTCTCTTTGCTTAAACTTTTTGCCAATGATCTCAAATTAGGCTTTCTAGTGAGAAGTTCCAATTTGGTCATGTTGTAATTGTTATTGGTGAGAAAATTCACCAGAATGGTGCAAGGATGTCAAAATTTACCACTTAAACCATTTCTGAGTTTCCAAAACCCAAAAATACAACAGACCTTCGTTCTTTTTTCTTAGTTTAGTTAACAATTTTCAATTTTTAATCATTCTATTGACTGATATTCCAAGGAACTTCATCCATTATTATGTAAGAATTATTCATGGTATTGGGATACTAACCATGAATCTCCATTTAATTGATATGTGTAAAATACTGATAGATTGAGTCGTTTTTAATTTTAATATTAACCTTCCGTCAAGTTTGTTCACTGATGCTTCGAAAATTCATGGATTAGGATCAGAGCTACAGAGCCAGAGTCAGTACCTTTTTTGGTTAAGTCAGAAGTTTTTACCGACTCCAAATAATGTATTCAAATTTACGTAAATAAAACCAATAGTTACTTCTATTCATATGGTTCATCAAGGAATAGAAATAATACGCCCTAGGGCTCCTTCTTTGTATTTTTTGGGTTGGAATGTCCAATGTCATAGTTCAATCGACTAAGTAATGTGAGTTATGCTATTTTTTTTTTTATAGATGCCACTTCTTTGGAGCCCTTACTTTCATCTCCGAATCCATCGAGACCGTTTGAACATATATTTACCGATTTTCTTAAACATAAAAGGGTTTTTGCTCCAATATGTACATATGTATTAGGGATAGGGCAGTACAACTCACCCACGGTTCGGATTGAACCACGGCACACCCTTGCTATACAAGGTTCAGTACGGTATTTTGTAAAATGTTTTTCTTAATAGAATTATTTTTTTTTTCTATTTTTTTTTTATTTTTGTAAAATTTATTTTCTGTACAAATAAACTTAACTTCCTTAGAAGAACAAAGCTTGATATAAGATATTCACGGGTAATATAATACTAGTATTCATGAATTTATATTTATATACATATTGTAAAAAGATGAGCTTGTCTACATTTTCCAGTAATGGACAAGACCGATTAGCAGTGACAATATTGCACACTGTCAAAAAATTATTTCTCTTGATACTGATGTATGCACCTGTAATTGTGAGGTATCGACAAGTTAACAAGGAAACATTGGAAAATTTATTTTAATTATCCCTCCACCAACCACTGGGTTTTCGTCAACTGGGGCGTATTTTATCAATTTGTAAGTCATTATCTCTTTTTTGTATAAACAAATACAAAAGGTCGGGCAGCAAAAGGTGTACCATATATTAATGTTTATTTCATCATTACGATGAAAACGTTTAGTGTTTATTTTTTGATATTCTGTTTCCGCTGTTCTTTTTACATAAACAAACTATACTAATCATTTACTCATTTCATCATCATTAGTGAGAAACTATTAAAAAAGCAGCGCATCTCAGATCTCCTTGACTAGGGAGTTGATGTGATGAAGATTACGGACATTGGTTTGTGTTCTAGGAGACTAGTTTTTATGTTTCCCTGATGAAAAAAAAAAAAAAAAAAAATGGGGAAGACCTCTACAAGAAGTCATGAAGTAGAGGGATACTAAATTCTTGTTAAGTTTGGAGAAGAATATAAAGGAGAATCCCACTAAGTCGGTGAATCGCCTTGCACACGACTACTCTGAGGCTCCAAAGGACCATCATGAGGCCTATAAAGCATTAATTTCTTTCACAAGGACCCCACGTCACCTTCTGTCGGAGGGCATGAAAGCCAGGAGGTTTGAGAGCTCCAAGAAAATCCTCACATGGATTAAGACAAATGGGTGAATTGTGAAAAAATTTGGGCAAGAACATTTTTCCAGTTCATCAATTCCACAACCGACGGAATTATTGCTGGCTTGCAAAAACAAAAGAAGAAGTACAAGGGGTTTACCATATCAAATATCTGCCAAACCAATGGTCATGGCGTTATGGTCTCTGATGGAAAGTAGATACTTCCGTTATTTTTCAAGGCTGTGCAGAAAATGGGACAGGAGGCTTACTATAAGGTTCTTTGGTACACCATCTTGCCATGATTGAAGACCAACTACCGGGAAGGTAATTACGTGGTGACTCAGGATGGTGTCCCCTCTCAAACGTCTGCTAAGTTCCAAAAATTATACACAGATAACATAGCTCTATTTTGGCCCAAAGAGATCTGGCCCCCTTCTTCCCTAGATTTGAACCCACTTGACTTTTCTATATGGGCCAATTTGAAAAGGGAAACCAAAAGGAGCTCACACCCAAATGTTGACTCACTGAAGTCCTCCATAGTGGCTGCATGGGACAATTTGTCAGAGGAGTTTGTCATCAATTCCTGCATGGCCTTCAGGCTGTGATTGATAATAAAGGTTGCCATATAGAGTGAATTTTTTTGTAAAAACCTTGCCTACATGTTTTGTTAACATTATTGAAAATATGAATTATTCGAGTCCACGTTTTGCTGCCCTACCTTGTACATAAAATATTTCTTATTTAGAAGGATGCTTATGGATTAAAATCTTTAAATCATCAAAATATTCTATATGTGATTACATATATTTGTACGTACAGTCGTACCGCACCAGAAGTAGAAATGTACCAAACCGAACCGTGGTACGACCCCGTACCATACTAGTCTTAATAGGTATATATGGATTGTTTTCATGGTTAGCCTATGTAAGGAGTATTAGAAAAAAAGAGGGCCCACCTAAGTAGAAAGTATACAGACCCAGGCCGATATTCTTAAAAAGGAGAGGGATATTAAATAAAGAATCTTAGTAATTTACTAAAGATAAACTATATACATATGTTTATCAGTTTTTATAGCTTTTTCTAAATTTTAAACAGTATCAGTTACTAATGTAGATCAGCTGGCCCACATAATTTCATTTATGTTATGTATTGTCTTTTATTTACTTTTAGATCATGACGTAGGGATTTGTTTTAAGTAGATAGTAATGTACCTTGTGTTTTACAAGTTGGTATATTTTAATAGTCATAGTGTGTACATCCTTTTAAATGTAATCCCTTATTGAATATATGTTTTAGTGTATGATTGTACCCCTAATCCAAAGGTGATCTTATTGACTTTACTCCAGTCCGTTACTTTGGTCTGTAGGTGGTGTTCGTAGAACATTACAATTTGCATATAAATAATAAGGCAAATTTCAATTGAATAAATATTTTTAATACAATTTGGAGCCAACAACAAATTCAGACCCTCTAAATACTGAATTTATACAAGCATATAAATATATTAGATTTGGGAAAAAGTAATTTCGCATTTCCCGCCCTTTTTTTTACTTAAGTAAATCGTGTTCAGTATTGGTCATGTCGGACAATACGATAAGGTGTTGTAAAGTTATGAATGTATATTACATACGCCATTGTAAAAGTATTGTGCTTGGCCGGTGCAATTGTGAATTATCGTGTCGAGTATGGAGGTCTCAAAGTAAGAAATTCGCCAAATTTTACATTTTTACTACCTGACAGGGAAAAACGTGTCAAAAGGGACCAAGGAAAGTTCTGATGTATACGGGTATTTCAGTTTGTGTTGCTCAACAGTGGTTTGAGTGATTATTTCCTGCTCAATTCTGCCCTCTATTGTGAACAACTCTACCGTTTGAATCTGGCGATTGAACAGAAGCAGTCAGGATTGACAAGGGCTTCTAAGAGAAGGGCATCAGGAAGTTGGATTCTCGTTGATAACGATTTATCAAAAAGAACGGGGCATACTTGGCTTAAATCAAATGAGTGCAACACTTGTTATGAACCATTGAAATAAAGCTAAAAATACGAAATTACTTTTTCCCCAACCTATTATTAAATTATTGAATCACGTGTCTACCAGAAAAGTTGACTTATATTACTGTAATATCTAATAAATATATTATATTTGGGAGTGTTATGCATACGCCTCCACGAAAAAATGTCAGAGCGGGGGGAACAAAGGGCAAGGAGTAAAAATCAGTATGTTTAATCCTTAATTCGAGTGACAACGGTTTCCATCGGCCATTAGGTGGAAGATGATGAAATATGTTGACTCATGAGGTTAAGGTTCTTCGTATTTTTACGTATAATTTCGATGTTGATCCTTAGAAATCGTGGCACTATAATGGATTCGAATTCTTCTTAGAACTTGTAAAGTGGGATTATTTCCCAACTTTTTAATTCATGATATTGATAAGCAAGCACTTCTCAACTCAATCAATCAAACATCAATAGACAATAATACACTTTAGGCAAAGCATTAATGAGTGGCCCTCAAAATTCTTGAGCGATAGTGGGAGAATATTCATTGTTTTAAATATTGTTCAGGAGTGCACCCATCCTTTTAGAAGAGCAATAAAATCGCTCGAATTTTCTTTCATTTATATAAGTTTGCAATACTTTTTTTGTTTCTACCTCTAATAAGATAACATCAAAAAATTTGTGTGAATAAGAATAATTTTAAAGATTGCAAGAATAGACGGTTGAAGTTATATCTTAAGATAAACAAGAATATTTTTTTTTCATAGAGTATCTGAGACTCTATGCTGTTTTCGTTTGATGAGTTTACCTTTCATGTAGCGTGAAGAAAATTCAGATATCGGTTCCCCAAGAGATACTGCCGGCCCATTCATTCGTAGAGATAACGTTGGTAGATAAATCTTTATTATTTGTAGACGAATTTTCCCAATTGAATTCCGATTTTCTTCTATTTTTATGTTGTAAATTGACATACGATCTAAAAATCTCAGGCAAACATAAGTTCAAAAACTTGGAAAACCTTTATACAATCTCAAGCTAATATCAAACTTAACTGGATGATATTGCACAAACCTTGTAAATTCATGTCCCCTCAGAGAGTGGTTTCCAAACTTTTGTTGCCCAAGGCGCACCATTGGACATATAAGAATTTTTACACACGCCTATTTTAATTAAACCACTCATTTGGATTATTATAAGTTATAGCAAATAATGTATGGTTGTCAAAAATCGTACGGCACACTTCAACTTGCAATATTTTGAATTTAATTGCAATCATAAAGAGTTGTCAAATTCAAATACACCTGCGGGAGCCAAAACATTAGCCCCACTAATTTTTAATGTAGGAAGAACACGCTCATGACTTTAAAAAACGAGCGGGAGCGAGCTCACAAAACTAAGTGGGAGCGCGCTCAGGAGTTCTTCAGCGAACTAATTTAGGCCTGAGTTCGTAGTTCAAAAGAAAAGGGGTGAGTGAACTGTACTGTCTTCCTTTATAGGTTATTGGCTTATGGTAGCGACACTTTCTAAAAAAAACAAAATTATTACAACATTCGAGATATTCTTCTGTGGTTTTGGAATCCACATTACACTTCTGAATTATCTTCAGATTAGGATCTATTGGTAATACAGAGTCTACAGTAAAATGCACCATTAAATAAATATTGGCATATACGTTCTCAGAACAAAAAAAGTCCAAAATATGGAAATATCCCAAAACATTCAGGAACACTTTCCCCTGCTCAATTAATATTCCCCCGAGTAATGCAACCAATATCAACTTTCGACAAAGTCTGAATAAAGAAACCTCAAAGTAGAAATTGAATGAGTCTGGAATTGTGACAAGTATTCACCATAATAGTTGCTTATATAGACGACGGTAGGCACTTCATACGTAATCAAACATTCATAAAACCAATCAAAGCTTATGTTTAATTTCTAGTTTGATTCTACTGAGGAAATCGTACCGTTTTTGATAGTTTTGATATAAATTATAAATTTTTAAATAATCCAACATCGATTACAAGTAATAATGGTTCTAATGAGCTATAATTGGCGCAGCACGATTTCTTACACAGCCACTTTATTAATTAATTATATATTATTTGATATTTTAAAATTATACTATAATTAAACTCTATATTAATCATCACATTATGGGTAACAAAAGCAAACAAAAAGTGCGTTTATAATTTATTTAAAGTGTCCTGTTTTGTAGCAAAATAACAATTGTTAACAAAAGTTTGACCTTGGATTGAGATGGTGTGTCCTAAAAAAAAATATACTACATGAAATTAGGAGGATAGGACACCAAAATCATTTTGAAGGCTCTTTCTCGCCCCTGGATATCAATATGTAGTCTACTAGTGCGTCTTGAATAGTTGACATCATATATAGTCTCTGTTCTACCTTTAATGCAATTTTTTAAGTGGACGATCTGGATAAAAACTTTTTAGCCGTTGTTATGTTCGTATCAACATTTTTACACTAATAGAAACTTGTTATATATCATTTCAAAATTTATAGCCCAAGAAATTCAGTTTGTGGAAACAGCTTCTACAAAAATACATCACTTTAAAACTGACAAAAAATAAAACAGATCCATAATTACTCAGAGTAGTGATATACAGCTTAATGACCAACAGTTCCAATTGACACATTTACCAACATACCCAGAGTACACCCTGTATATATTTCAACCAATTTCTCTGTCTTAGACTCTGTACCCTGTACATTGAGCCAAAAAAATCCATACAGATTCCAACGAAAATTAAATTTAATTGGCTCGGAGTAACCGTCGTACAACTTTAAAAATAAGAGAACGGATGGATTCGGCACTTCATCTGCATCAAACAATAGAAATAAATCATCATCGCGCTTGTTTTTCAACAGGGGTAGGCCATTGAGGCTTAGATGATTGCTATTAAAATCCTCAACTAGCCACTCGTTAGAATCCCATTCCGTCAAAAAGAAGGATAGAAAAACATAGAGTAATTTGTCTTGATATTGATTCATCCATCCTTTGGAGATTACATCAAACAAACCTATGTCCTTCTTTTCACCAATCATAGTATAGTTTGATTCTTGAATGATGAAAGCATCAACAACGTCATAGTTGGTGGCCAATCGAAGTTCCAATAGTTCATATTCATGATTGAATAAAAGGCCTTGAATGATTCGACGAGGAATCTTCCGGCGAATGAGTTCATTTTCGCCCAAAGGAATGGATGAATAATGTCCAAACCAGACAGCATCGGGTGTATTGCTGCAGTCATTTCCAAAATAATTGTCTTTACATATGCACTTTTTGGAGGATGTATCCTTCCAATTTGTTCCATCTATGAAGCATTCCACATTTTCAGAAATGTTCCTGTTGATAAGGAAGAATGTATTCAATGCATATACTATGGAAAACAAGTTATCATGGATAAAAAAGCATGTTTAATGTACTTGACTAAAAAAAAGGATACGCTAATCCTGACAATTTAGGGAATATTTGAGCAATGACAGCTTAGCTTTTGCAATCACTTTTCAATAAATTCGGAATGTCCACCACACACATCATATATGACTGTTGGTGACTCTCCACTTGCCACTAGTATTAAGTTCGAGGCAGATTCTCAAGATGAATAAGTCGACCACGGGAAATTCATTAACATCATGAAGAGAGGAGGGCTCTCCACTCCGTCTGACATACTTTTCCTCACCTGTCTCTAGACTCAATCTTTATCCAGCTTTATCACCAGCAAACAGAAAGAAAAGAACCCAAACCAAGAGCTTCTTCTGTAGTTTAATTTTGTGATAAAATGAAGGAGAGGTCAGAAAATTAATTATTGAACAAATTTGACAGCATAGCTTGCAAATTTGCAAGGTGGCTTAAAGCACGCCCCATCCCACAGAACATTGCTCCCGTAGTCATAGACCTGATTCGGACTATTAATATAGATTTTGTACTCTGATTTTTGAATACCTGAAATATTTCTCGTAATCATTTTTTAGCTAAACATTGTGTTGTGCGCTTTTCCAGTCTTTAAATCCATATTCCTTTTCTGCAACATCATCAAGGATTTTAAACTGATTTTTTCTAGGATGTTACGCCCCAGGAACATCATAGGCCATGGTAGTTCTGCCCTCAGAAGTTTTACCCTGGAGAAGTTTTACCTTTCAGAAGTTTCGCCCTCATACATATATTAGCATAAATGTATCTTTCACATACAATTTAAGATTTAAAATGAGTCTTTCCCCAATTAAAGTTAGTAGTGATGTATTTTTGCATTCATTATTGTAAAATGAGCCCATTTGATTCAATTTAATGTATGTTTTAAAATAGAAAATATCAAACATGAATGTCGCACCTTTTTATAATGAGTTCGAACCGACTTCTTTATAAACCGTTGTACTTCGTGTTAACAACAAAAATAGCTATGTAGTTTTGTTGTCAGCTGTCGATTCCCTGCTCTCCTTAGATATGTGTTGGCTGTTTCATAATTTATTCTTTTTGATAAATAAACAAAGTTACAGGTTATTCAATACGTCATATGCTCCGTATATATAATATATATTTTGGCTATTTTTTTATTTCTATAAATAAATTTTGGTTATTCCTTTATAGAAATAATATAATAATTACTCTTTTAATCAAATATTACTAAGCAATATTATCATATAGTATTAAATATGATACTAAGTAGATTTTAATAATATGTAACTCATTTAAAAAAGGTGAAGACATGATATGTCAGTGATAGTCTGGGAGTAAATATAAAATATAAATAGAAGTTGCTTTGATTTACTTATTTGGCTAACTCCCAGATGATTTTGGGCCTTTTTTATATATCTTTTTGGATGAAAGGTTGCGTGATAATAGAAAGAGCGACCAAAGGGGAAGAAAGCCTTCTTCCTCTTTCCAGTAGCTAAAGTACACCGGTTCGAATTAATTATGATAAGAAACAACATTTATTTGAAATAAATTACTATATCCAAATTGAATTAAAATCCCATAATTTCATAATTAATTACAAAGAACTTCAAGTAAAGGAAAACCTTAGATTATATTTGGAAGATCTACATTAATTCTACAATATATATACATATATTATAGAATTAATGTAGATCTTCCAAATATAATCGAAGGTTTTCTTCCCACCCTTGAAATTAAGGATTTTTTTTTCTTTCTACAAAAAAATTTGATTTATGAAATTTAATTTAATTTTTCAAACAAAATTGAGTTTCTGTGAATAGCAACGGATTTTGAAAGTTTTTCTCCAAAAAAAAATTATTTTCTGTGAATAGCTATGGATTTTTGACATTTTTTTCAAAAAAATTTAATACTTGAAATTTAATTTTTGGAATTTTTTGTGACCAACTGTCGATTATTGATAATAGCTATGAACTTTTGATATTTTGTTCCAAAAAATTTAATTTTTTTGTCAACAGCTGCAATTTTTGAAAAAAATTTCAAAAAATTTAACATTTGAAATTTTTTTCCATGAAATTTAAAATTATATAGATAAAATCCTGCAAACACCCCTGCTGAATTAAGAGGATTTGTTTTTATATTATACGAACATTACATTTTATCGTTCCCACAATACTTAATTCTTCCATAGTTCCAAAAATGAAAGAATTAATGACTATCCGAAACTTCTCGGAAAATAAACGAAAGAAAGAAAAGAGGGTGAACGGGTCCAAAACCGGTTCCGTATATCTGACCTTCAAAACTAATACAAAGGAATTCTAAAACCTTCGTTGTTTAATTTGTATCAAATGTCCAAACTAGCAATTAATAATGATTAATTTAAGTTTATCACGATCAAAATTTTATCGGTTTATATTATCGATTTGTATCAGTTTAACGACTCTACGGCACAACGATATTACCCCAACGATTTTGCCCACAAACTTTTTACCACAATTGTTTTAATATTTCATTTCTTCTACAATTACCTACATCAACTTTGTGTAATGAATGTGTCTTCCTGACGTTCTGAAGCGAATCTTCCGTCATGATGAACAAGTTATCTTTAGAAATTGAAATATGTAGGAACGTTGTAGAAACTATCTTCATAAATATAATTAGGCATAAAGATTAATTGACTGATGAACACATTTATGATGTATAAATAATTAATTCCTTTTTTGAGTAAAACCCACACATCCATGCGCTATGTTGAAGAATAATAATTTATTAATCCTTTGTCTTTTACGTCATTGTTACAATTATCATACGTGTACATTTCATAATGTAAAACTTTATCATTTTGGGGATGTAAGAAAAGAAAAAAGAAACCTATAATTAGCATGTTCACCTGTGACAATATTTCATTAGAATACCTACAATCAGCTGCGACATGGGAGGATGGGAGAAAGAAATATACAAGGACTTGTGCTAGAAATCTTCAATGTCGATCCCCAATTCTACTCTGAGTCCAACAAGGACTTACAATTATAACTCAGCCATAAATCATCAGGGTTCCTATCCGTCCTTTATGAGCAGACATAATTGTCCAATCTGGTTTTGTTTACAATTGAATATTGTTTTGTTGACAACACAAAAAATGTTATTCCAAAAATTTAATTAAAAAAACTAAGCCCCCCTCCCAAAAAAAAAAAAAATTAATATATAATAAAAATAGTACATTTGGGCAAATTCTGCAGTGGAACAAAAAAATTGAAATTTTTTGTCAATATCTGTTGATTTTTTTTTTTTTTTTTTTTTTTTTTTTTTTACATGAAGACTTTATTCGTTTGGAGAAGTTATACATATGTATAAATCAACATTTTAGTTTATAGTTAAATCCCTGAACAAAATTTAATACACCAATTAATTAGCAAGGTGAATCAAAAGATAATAGAAATACTCTGGATGATTAGTTTATCACATTTCATAAAAAATTTCAATAAAATTATTACAATGATCTGGTAGAAAACAAATGAATAAAAATTATCATAATCATACAACTAAAAAAACTAGGATAGAGGCAAAAATCTCAAAATTTAAGCCTTGGATGCACAAAACTTTTAAAACTGTCTTTGGATGCGTATTCGACGGATAAGAAACGTCGTATCATGTTTCAAAGCAAATGGGTAGTAGGGCATCAAATCCCCCATGTACTTCCACGTTAGATTAAAAAAATCCAGAATTTTTATGTCCAAAACAGATAATCTTGTAGCAGTCAAAATAAGAATAGCTCTAAATTCTTCATTTCGGATAGGGTCGCCTTCTCCGCTATCCTACTTCTACAGCTCGAGAGAGCTAACTCTATGGCGGTAGTTTTTGTAGGAACATTCGAAATATTTGAAGGTGAGCCCGAATAAAAGAATAGCAGTCACGAATTTATCATTTATTCGTGCTATGTTAAGCAATATAAATTTTTTCAGTAGGTATATGTAGTGAAGGACAGTCTACAAAATCATGCATAACTGTGTTAAACAATTTTCTACAGTCCTTGGAAGGAGCATTGAAGGATACATATTCATTCTGAAGAGATTGGAAATTGTGAAGTAATTCGCTTTTCATCTTTTATTTTAGAAATTGAACCCATGATTCTCTTCTTCCACGATATGTTCAGGCCCAATATTTTTTTATGAACTTGTTGCAGATTTTGTGAGCTTCTTCCTTTAACTTAATGCAAAAGACATTCTCAAATGCCATGGAGTGGGCATCATGTGATTGTCTACGGCTCTCTTTTGTGGATAAACAAATTCCACACAGTTGAACATGGAGTCGCTGCTCATATCGTGAAAGGAGATAATGCCCCTCGTTTAGACTAACCATTCTAATTGTTTTGGTTCTATGAGGTTTTAAAAAAGAACCTTCTTTTTACAGTTTTGTCGCGCCACATCAATGGTGGAGGTGGATAAAAATGAGGGCGTTCCTTTCCAAATAATCCTATGTGCTGCCGCTAAAGATGGAGATAATTCCAGCAAGTGATCATTTATAAAATCTGTTCAGAGCATAAACCATGTGTTTATGCTGGTTATGAGGAAATAGTAGCTCGCTACTCAGTCTCTGGATGTCTTGAAAGGTCAATTAGCACTTTTTGATAGACTTTGGGCAGTATTCTTGAGAGCAGAGATAATCTTTCTCGCACAAGAGATCTATGTCTTCTGATTGTGGGTGAATAGATCCTATGAAGTAGCTTATTAAGCCAGGAATGTTTTTCTTCAATTGCCCTCTCAGCGAGCATGGGAATAGCTGTTGCCTTGTATAGTACATTAGGAATAATTAGGATATTATAAACGTCAACCCTATTTCGAAAATTAAAACTTCTACATTGGTAAATGGAAGAACACACATACTTTTTAAGGAATGTCCAGTTTGAATAAAAGGCACTTTTTGTTTACCATATAATTCCCAATATTTCCACTGTTTCCTTAATTGAACAGCTAGTAATTTGAATATCCTTACTTGGGCGGCTCCATTTAACAATAAGAAGAGCAACGGTTTTTTTATAGTTGATTTTCAAACTGGACCTACCTCATTTCATACTTCTTGAAGTAATTTAAACCACAATTGTTTTGACAACAAACCATAGTCATCATGGAACAAGCAAGGAGAGACGCCATCCTCGAATTGGCTCGTGTGGGACACAAGCCCTCTGCTATCTACAAGCTTCTTAACTACCCCAAGACCACGGTGTACCGGGTCTTCAATGCCTGGGAGATTGAGGGGAAGGTCTGCTGCAAGGCCCACAACATGAGAAGTGACCGAATCCGCACTCTCCGCTTCCTTGAAGGCCTCCGGAAGTCCATCAAGGCTTGGAGCCATGGAGGAAGAATCATGTTCTTCTCTGACGAGAAGAACTGGACTGTCGACAGAAGCTACAACGTCCAGAATGACAGGTGGCTTGCCAAGGAGAGAGAAGAGGTCCCTGCAGTCTTCGCCACAAAGTTCCCGGCCTCCCCGATGACTCTGGGTGTCATCTGCAGCACCGGTGAGGTGATGCCTCCTTTCTTCTTCAATCCCAAGGAAAGGGTTAACGCGATAAGGTACTGTGAAGTCATGGAGGAGTTCGTCATCCCCTGGATGAAGGATACGGCCGCTGGGAGGGAGTTCATATTCCAACAAGTCTCAGCGCCCGCACACATCGCCATGAGGACCACTAACCTCTTGAGCTCCCACGACATCTCTTTCTGGGATTGCAACACCTGGCCCTCCAACTCACCCGACCTCAATCCATGTGATTACTACTGGTAGGGGAAGTTGGAGAGGGAGGTGTGCAAGGTCAGCCACAAGAGCATCGCGGCCCTGAAGGGCTCCACTACGAGGTAGTAGAATGCTATCGATTCCGAGGAAGTCATCAGGGCATGCAAATCCTTTAGAGGCAGGATGTAGAAGATGGTGGCTGCTGAGGGAGGACATGTTGAATAAGTTTATTGTTGAATATCATGTCTAACTTTTTCATATTAACAAATACACTCCAAATTCCATTTTTATCAAGCAGGTTGAATTTTAAGATAGTTCCAATTTATCGTGGACACCCTGTAGTTGACGTACCCTTGAAGTGAAGATTGTATTTTAACTGCTTTCAAAATATGACTGTGTCTGACAGAATCAAATGTTTTGCTGAAGTCCACAACTATAATTGCACCAAAAGTTTCCTTTTCACGTACAATCTCAAGAGCAGACTGTACATTTCTTAAAATGTCTGAAATCTTCCTGCAGTTTAGGAAGCCTTTTTGTTCTTTGCCAAGTTTAGAGTTCAAAATTGGTTCTATTTTATTGGCAAGAACACCCGAAAGAATGTGGTAGCTCTCATGGAGCACCGTGATTGGTCTCAAATTTTTGATATCGGAAGCCGCCACCTTTTTAGGGATCAGAACTATCTGACCTCTTGTACCGGATTGCGGAAGCCTCCCACGAATTTTCATAGACTTCCCCAGCTCAACTAAATAGGGAACAACCTCATCTACGCATTGGGTGAAATTTTCCCACCAATCCCATCTGGACCGGAAGTTTTTACATCCTTAAAATGATTTTTTATGTATTTTGATATGACAAAAAAATTAATTTTATGTAAATAGCTGTGGATTAGTGAATTTTTTTTTACAAAGATTTTTTGTGAACAAATGTGGATTTTTGAAATTTTATTTCAAAAAATTTCATTTTTTGTGAATAGTTTTTTGTTATTATGTGAGAAAAAATTGAATAATTGAAATTTATTTTCCAAAAAACTTCCTCTCCACTAAAAAAAAATATATATATATAATCCTGCAGACGTCCCCGAATAACATATTTGTAATACATTTTAAGCACAGATATATAATAAAACTAGGCAATAGTGAGATAGATTTTCGATAGACAGAAAAGTTTGAGTCATTTTATCCTTTGGTACAATTTTGATATCCAAATATATATTACAATAGCTTACTATTTTCCATAAAATTAATGAAAAATATTTTTTTATTCATACAAAGCCCAAAATTTGCTCACGTCACATGAAAACGCTCTACATATTTAAATAACACACTCTGCCATTATGTTGATAATAAAATTTTCAAATGATATACCTATATATTTTTTATAATTTATCATATCGTGTACACATTAAATTAAGCTGTGTTCATAAAATATTAATTATATTTGTAATTGTAGGCTATATTTATAGGCTTAATTAACTTTTAGATGAGTCAGAGTGGTATTAAATTATATATTAATTAATATCTCTTAAAATGTATTTCAGTAGTTGAAAGATTACCGTGGATTCTCTATCAAGAAGTTTAGAAAAAACTAAAGCAATGTTTCTGATTAAAAAACACTGTTCAAATTTCGGAATTATAATTTATCTCTCATTTTTTTTGGTTCAGGTATGATTTTTTATTTAATTATATTGGGATAGACACTTTTGTCTTTAAAAATAAAGTGGTCCTGTTTTTTGTTTTTTTTTCTGTTATGCGAAAAGTAAAAAAGGTTGATGTTGTTACCTTTTTTTTCCTTTTTATTCGTTTTTTAATAGATTGTCGTGGTGTAAACATCTCTTTTTGTAAGAATAATTCCAGGTTATGTTTTGTGTATTTATATATACGTAAATACATATTTAAATATCGCAGTAATTCATTTTCTCATATAATTAGCAGATTGTGCTAACAAGGATATTAATTCTCTAATACCATAAGTATAGATCATCCCTTCTATTTGGGATCTACAAAAACCCCATTCCTACTTATTTATTAAATGCTACAATTCCAAATATTAAATAAGACACTTAGTGCGTGTAAAATAATCAATTGTCAATTGTGATGGATGGGTCCTACTATTATCTTCAGGAATTTTGTCTTGTTCCTGGACCTCTGCAAGTGAGAACCTTCGTCATAATGAGTGAAAGTTGATTGAATCCTCGTGAGCATATATTTTGCAAATAAGTATATGATGTTAACCTACAAGGCATGAGGGCTCTCCATTTTAAAAATTACAACGTATTACAATTAACGAGCAAGGAGCACTAGGATTTTTTTATAGTGATCTCTAGTGATGTAAATACTGGGAATTTTTTAGCTGGCCTGTTGTTTTGCTCTGAGGATTTGTTGCAAAGTAATAATTGTAAGTCCTTATAGGATTCAAAGGAGATTTGGGGTTATCATCGGAGTAATTCTTGGCAATGTTCATGTTTATTTCCTTCTTCCCCTCCTCCCTTGTCAAAGCTGATTATAGCTGATCTCCTGCAAAAGATTCCTCAAATTTTCAGGGTTACCATATTGGTGTTTTTTTTAAATGCCCGTTATACACACTATTTCCATGACTAGTTATCTCTGTCAGCAGATATGTTATGTTTTAAAGTTACCTGCATTTACTTTTCAAATATTAAAATTATTGAAAAAAAAATTCCAAAATTAATTTCTTTGCAAAAGAATTTCAAACATTAAATTTTTTTTTCACAAAATTTCAAAAATCTATAGCTATTCACAGAAAGTAAATTTTTTTGGAAACAAATTTCTCCCCAAAAATTTGCCCCAATGTTGAAAAAAATTCTGGTAAAGAGCAAAAATTCCTTATGTGGAGGGAGCTATAGCCCCTCCAGCCCATCTTCCGTTGACACCCCTATTTATTCTTTATCTTTTTTGGGACGAAATCTGACAAAAAGAATGGAAAAATTCGTAGCAAAAATGAATGCTACCTACGAGCTCCGTCTAACAAAGAATTAAACTCGTATGTCAAGATATTACCGTATCATAAAGAATTATTTTTTCATTATCTTGTGTAAATATAACAGATGAATCCATATTTGATCAGTTACGTGCTATCAGTAATTTTATAATCTAGAGTTTCCTTCCTTGTTTTATAAATGATACCATATCTTCAATCAACATAATATTGATATTGATAAATGTTTAAAAAAAAGTACATAAGTCAAGTTTTTAAGTGATAGTTTAAAATGAAGTAATGATTAATGGCTGAGCAATGAAAGCAATATTTCAACGACGTTGGGCTCAAAGAATATTAATTATATTATGTACCCTGCAGGTAATGCATAATTAATTATGGATAATTACTTTCTTTGGGGGGGTATTGAGCTATTTCTGTATATACCTAAAAATAAATTAATTGAACTGATGTAAATAACTTGTGGTGTAAATCGTGTATATTTTTTAGCTTGCAAACTTTTTTAGAATTGGTAATCTGAAGAATGAATTTCTTTGCATCAGCTGTTGTCATTACTATTTAACTCCTGAGTAGGCACCTTATTTTCCTACTAGGTTCAATTATTTTTTTAAATTGAACACTCGTGCGTCGTCTTCATGGAAGACAGAGAAAATAAAGTAGTTGTATAGGAGTTATAATTGCAAGTTCTTGTTGGACTCGTAGAAGAATCGGGGGTCGACATCGGAGTCATTCTTGCCAATATCCCATTTTTATTCCTTTCATGCCCTCCTCACAGCTGATTTTGGCTGATCTAATGAAACGTCATGACAGCTAAACTGGTCTCCTCCAAAACATTTTTCAAATTGCTGGGGTGATCATGTTGATTTTCGGTGACTTTTTTTTTTTACATTCCCGAAATACACACAATTTTCATCACTATTAATAACATTATCCTTACAGACCGGCCTTAGATATTGTTGGGCACCTATGAAAAACACATTGCGCCAGTCCCTAATCCTAAGTTATTCAACTGAGGCGAGGGCCGATTTTAGCGTAAGCGGGACCGGAAGCAAATACGTGGGGTTCTTCTCTTTCTTTCCGTGTTTGAAAATGTTTTATAACTAAAAAAATACGAGGAACTTTCTCCTATGTCGAAAGATATTATTAACAGAAGAATGGATATTTTCCGGCGGTCTTTTAATAAAATTGGTAAAGTTATCGAATGACCTTCTTTAGGAAAATAACTTTTATACCATTTCTTTTTTTTTTTTTTCGCTCCTGCCTTCTCCTCTTGCAGTTTTTTTTTTTTCCTGATTGTGACCATTTTTAAGAAATCATATATATATTTAATTTATATACTTTCATAAAATACATTTTTTTAGAGTAGATATTTCTATTTTTTTTATTTTTTATTTTAAATCAAACACAAAATATATATAGAGCACTTATTTTTCAGATTTCAATAATTTTGCTTCTTTTCATCTAATCTGTTTTCTGAAAATTAATTGCTTAAACTAACTCTTTTGAAAGCTGTATACAATTCCCAACAAACATAGAACAATAGTTCCGTAGTTGGAAATAAAGGCTATCACCAACTATTGTCGGTCCATTTCTTCTGTTTCTTTCCGTATGAATGGCTGTGTGATACAATCAAGGTAACTAGGTGTTTGGTTGACTTATGCATAGATTGTTTAACATCTTGATAGGCACAAGCCACGGATCCTCCTCAATAAAGCCTTAAAAATAAATAATTCATGTAGTACATGTCCCATAAATAACAATTGTAGAAGAGAAGAATCTTGTTCAAAAGTGACGAATTATCAACACAGAGCCTACGACTTATCCCATCCTCCATTGAAACCCCTCATTTGGTATAAAAGTAATCAATTATCAAATTGTGGATCGTCTGGTGAAAGTTTTTGACGGAAATTTTCATTTTTCCCTGTTGAATCTTGAAAGAGTGCCCTAAAAGTTAAGTATGATTAAATTCTGTTGAAGAAAAAGCTAATTTTTTATAGAGAATTTCCTTCTATCCCTTTCTTTCCCCTCATATTAAGCCTCATCGAATGAAAACATTTTTTGAGAGAATGTCCAGTTCCTTTGTAGTTCATCCAATTTCTCTTGTATCTGAGTGGAGAGTCTCTTGATGAACTTGTTTTCGTCTATAGATAACTTCACATTAAGTCATTTATGTCTCAACTCTTGTTCTCTTCATCATAACATAGATAAATTTATGTCTCTTCTGTTTTTAATTCTATAGAGTCTATAACATTTTTTCTGAAGACACGTCTTTTTAGTTCTCTATTTTTACATTTAGTTTTTTGCAAATCGTCATATTAAAAATGAAATGAGCAATCAACTTCTTAGAGTTATCAAATGATTTACTATCTATATAAACAATAATAATTTTATATAAATACTCACAAGATATTACTATAATAATTATTTACTGGGTATCCAATAAATTGGTATAGCTGATTTTCACTTATTAAGAATTTCCAAGTTTAATGTTGAAAATGTATTCGAAGAATGTCTTGGAGCTTTTTGACAGGATGCTTTTCTAATATGTTAACAAGGGATCCCACAATTTGAAGGAATGTTTCACGTCTAAGAAGAAATAATCACTTATTATCCAAATTATATATTTATTTTTAACTAATGGCCGATAAAATAATTTAACTTATTGAAACTTTACTGTTATGGATATAAAAGAAAGGTTGCGTGATTTAAAAGAGAATAGTCTATCCAGATGTTAACTAATCCATTACTTAGGCAACTATTTCTTACTTTTGCAGAATGCTTCATGTCAATCCGATTAAAAATGGGAATTGTTAGCGTAGTTAGTTAAAGATTAATTCAAGATTAGTCTACTGCTCTAGCGGACAAAATTGTGTTTGGGTTGTCGACTTTCAATATTGATCACGTTGTCTTTTTATTGCCACTTGGTTTGTAACTTTGATTCAGTCTATTTTGATCTAGGGACATTTCTGTAATTTAATAGGGACATTAATTTATATCAGTAAAATATTGAATGTTATTAAATATTTTTTTATTTTTAAATATGATTGTTGCTCATAGAAACTCTAATATTATTTTTTACTTATAGATTGTGAGTATTTTTTATTTATATAAAGGACAAACTGAGATTGATGTACATAAACTAAACGAGAATAATCAGTTAGAAGAGGAAAATAGGATTGAAATCCCTGATAATGCTGCAGAAAAGGAATATGCATTTAAAGATTTTAACGTAAACGATTGGAAAAGCACACAGCAAAATTTTGTCCTAAGGAATGACCAAAAGCAGTATTTCAGGTATGCAAAAAACAAATAACCAAATCTATATTTAGAGTCCAAATCAGGTCACCACCCTTGACTAAAAGTCTTCTTGTTTAATTCGTCTATATGAAACACTTTAGTTCGTTCCTAAACTTCATTTAAAGTCAAATTCATTTATTTAAACTCTATATATGATAAGTATTGAATATCATTATTCATGGGGATATTCAACAAATAAAATAAGTAATTAAGAGCTGTTTATGGAGCCAATACAGATTCGAATACAACAGGAAAGCGGTGGTTCCAAGGATTCCCTTCTGGTAATATGGACGTCAAAGATGAGGTACGATATGGCAGGCCAATCATCGAAAATGTCAAAAAATAACGGAAATCGTCGAGTTGGACCGGCATAGGAATGTCATTTATTTATTTTAATTCTATTGTCAAAATAAAGCAAATAACGCTCAGAACTTTTTACTTGACCTATAATCTTCTACATTAATCAAACAAAGTTTCTTTGTATGTATAAAAACGAGTCACGGGGTACACTCTATATAGTGCTCTCTGATACATATCATATACATATTTTGATCTAAGAAATAACAATACATTTGTATTAATGAACTATTGCAGGCCTGTGCATATAGCATCGAACTTGTATACAGGGTGCACTCTATATATTTGCTCCCTGATATATATTTAAAACTGAGTAGTTTGTAAGGAAAAAAGAGCGGAAGGAGAGATTGAGACCTATGGTAGATCTGAAGTAAGACCATTATAAATACTGGCTGCCTTTTAAAAGACTTTGAAGTGAGAAAATAAATTACTGCTAAAAATAGGATAACTTTCTACCTTTAAAATAGTTCTATTCTAGGGAAAATTGTAATTACACTGTCCAACAGCAAAAATAGTACAAAAACTGTTTGAGGACCTTATTTTTTCTCTCATAGCCTTCAGAAAAAGGTCATCCATTTTTTGTTATTTTTAAGGTTCAAAGCTGTTTTAAGCCCTCGGTGTTGAAGATAGGGATAAATTATATTAATATATTTAAAAGTCAAATGTTAAAAAGTTATAAAAGCATTTTTAAAATGTCTACATCATACTTATAACTCAAGTTATCTTTGTTTAAAGTGAAAAATAGATACTTTTTATTCAGAGGCTCATAGCTTCAAGACGAATAGATTTTTTAAATACATATATTATTTACAGCTCTTATTATATTTATAGTCAAGCACATTAAACCATACTTTTTATTCATCATAACTTGTTTTCTATAATATATGCATTGAATACATTCTCCCTTATCAACAGGACTATTTCTGAAAATGTGGAATGTTTCATAGATGGAACAAATTGGAAGGATACATCCTCAAAGAAGTGCATATGTAACGACAATTATTTTGGAAACGACTGCGGCATACCCGATGCTGTCTGGTTTGGACATTATTCCTCCATTCCTTTGGGCGAAAATGAACTCATTCGCCGGAAGATTCCTCGTCGAATCATTCAAGGCCTTTTATTCAATCATGAATATGAACTATTGGAACTTCGATTGGCCACCAACTATGACGTTGTTGATGCTTTCATCATTCAAGAATCAAACTATACTATGATTGGTGAAAAGAAGGACATAGGTTTGTTTGATGGAATCTCCAAAGGATGGATGAATCAATATCAAGACAAATTACTCTATGTTTTTCTATCCTTCTTTTTGAAGGAATGGGATTCTAATGGGTGGCTAGCTGAGGATTTTACTCGCAATCATCTAAGCCTCAATGGTCTACCCCTGTTGAAAAACAAGCGAGATGATGATTTGTTTCTATTGTTTGATGCAGATGAAGTCCCCAATCCATCCGTTCTCTTATTTTTAAAGTTGTACGACGGTTACTCCGAGCCAATAAAATTCAATTTTCGTTGGAATCTGTATGGATTTTTTTGGCTCAATGTACAGAGTACAGAGCCTAAGACAGAGAAATTGGTGGAACTATATACAGGGTGTACTCTGGGTATGTTGGAAAAAGTGTATGACAATAAGGCAATACTTATTAGGAGTAATGCCTATGAAAAAGAGGAATTCATATCAAAGGCTACCTACTATTCTCAATCTCATAATTTAAAAACATGGTCCATTGGATCTATTGGTCATTACGCTGGATATCACTGCTCTTGGTAATTAAATATCTGTAATATTTATAGCTACTTTTTTTAGATTTAAACTTAAGGGTTAATTATACAAATTTCTAGAAGCTGTATGTACCACTGATTTTTTTCAGTTTTGAATTGATATAACACATGCCCCTATTGGAGTAAAAATGTCGATGCAAACATAAAGGATGGTTAACGGTTGTAATGTAACAGCTAAATAGGTGACTGACATCACCAAACTTGATATCCGGATATCCAGGGCTAGATAAAGTCATCATATATGGTCCAACGATGTCCATAAAAAAATGGGAAGATGAAGATAACAATTTCACAGCAGTTAAAGGAGCAACTTTATGAGGTCATGATATGTACGGGTCAAGAGGCAAATGTTGACATCCATTCTTATAGAGAAATGTGTCACACGATAAAAGACTGTTAATTTCTTTAAAAGATATGTGTCAATGGGTACAATCTTTTACGCCAAAAATATATTTACAACTCACCAAGTCTACACCAGGCGTAATGACAGAATCCTAGCATCAACTTCAAGTGATTTTGCCATTATGATTCTGAGAAAACATTCAGCTCATGTCATGGTTTTTAAGATTATTGTTTCAGATCTTTGCATCGACATCTTCACTCCAAATTAAAGTAAAGTTGTATTTTTAAAAGCTGATTGTCAAAGAAATTCAGTGATACAAACCGTGTCGAAATTTTTTGCATAACTAAGCATTAAGCTTATTTTTTTTAAAACAAAAATTAATGTGCTAAGTAACTTAGTAACTAATTAATTTCATAAATATATTTTCCAGGTGCTTACAACCCGAGGGAATACGAGAGAAGTTACTCTCAGCGCAGAGAGAGGACAGACCCCGATGGGGAAACTATCCAGAAAAGACTAAGTTAACTTACATTAGATCCCTCATAGAAAGTGGTGGATGGTTTGACGGATCTTATCCCACCTTAAGAGTGGATGTAAATGACCCAAACTATGCTCCACAATATGTTTTTAAACATTTTGTACGATTTAAACATATTTTGGTATTATAATGAAAATAAGTGTCATGTATTAACATAATAGATTGTCCTTTTTATATGCCCACTCCCAGAGGTGTATGCAGGCGGTGGGCTGGAGAGGATAATGCCCTTCCCCCACAGTATAGGAATTTTCGCTTTTTACTAGTAATTTTTTTTGTCATTCAATTGTACAGCAAAGCAAAAAACGTAGTATTTGAAAAAAAAAAATGATTTTTTTTGTGAATAGTTATGGGTTTTTGAATTTTTTTTCCAAAAACTGTAATAGTTGAAACTTAATTTTTGATAATATTTTCCGAAAAATTCAATTTTTATATTTTTTTTCCAAACAAATAACTTTTTCGTAAAAAGATGTGGATTTTTGAAATTTTTTTCCCAAAAATTTAATAACTGAAATGTAATTTTTGAAATTTTGTGTCCTTTTTTTTTTTTTTTAATATATATGGGCTCTTGAATTTTTTTTTTCAAAAATTTAATATTTTAAAATTTTTGGGGGGTTTTTGTCAAAAAAAAAAAAAAAAAAAAGAACCTAAGCCAGCCTCCCCTCAAACCTCTAAATGTTCATGTTCTATATTTTCCCCTGACTTCTGCATCAGGGATACCATAAGCATTCTACATTAACAACAACAAATGTGGCCTTTTTTATGTTGGTAGATTATGGGCCATAGAGAAAAAAATTACCCCGTGACAACAAAGTGATTTTGATTGGGAGTTTGTCAGAGTAAGGCTGTAGGAGATTGAAATCTTCAGTCTACAGCAATGAACATCAGCTTTGGCAAAGTGGAAAAATAAATATATACTTACAAACTTCGGTCATGGAAATAATTATACTCGCATTTCAAGTTGTTACTGTATTTGATTTGATTTTGGGTGTATTATTATTTCAACGTCAACTAAAGGAAAGAAATTGATTGGTTAACCATATATTTTATACCATCAGAGCTTAATATCATTTCCCTATTTGGAATTTGTCGATTATAAGCAAGAAAGATTAACAAATGTGACGTCATATTATACCCCCTTTATGAGCTGACGCCTATTTGAGCATTTTGTTGCCTTTATGTATTTCTTTCTCTATGTTACGTCTTATGAAACGATATATGAACCTTATTGAACATATACTAGTAATATTAAAACTACATGACATTTAAAAACAGCCATTTGTGATCCAAACATAGCCACTTTTTAATATTTTAAGTGCCAGCACCGAGGGGTCTATTAAAATCTGAACACTTTGAATTTTAAACATCAACAAGATATAATTTGTTAATTAACAATAGAATTTCAACAAAAAAATTAATACTAAAATGGATGTGTGTCTGAGCTCTCTTAATCATTAATGTAGCCGCCCTTAGGGGCAATGATGGCTTGCAGGCGATGGTGGAAGACCTGACACCCACTATGGATGTAGACATCTGTTATGGAATCCCAGTGCTGGATGACAGTGGTTTTGAATGCCTCGATGTTTGATGAAGGACAATACAGGACTTCCCCTTGACAAACAAAATGTGTCGTCGAGGGTGTTGATATAAGATTTTATCAAAGAAATTCTAATTTTTGATTTATTCAGTTAGACTTTGCTGATTGTATTTCAATAATATAATAAATATATGTAACCAAAATAATAAAAAAACCAATGAGAGGCTTAATGTGTTTCAACAGAATTGTATCGATACAGAACAAGAGATTTGACGCTATCTCGTTTTATTATTTCGATTCGGATTATAATTGGTATTTTTAGAGTACGAATAATTTCCAACATTTCCTGAAATCGGATTCACCACTCTGGTTGGGTGAGCTTGGCTTCACTTTTCCAAAACTTTTCCATTGTTAGTGGAGTACATTTTTCTTTGAGCAAATCCATTCTCTCCCCCTAACGAACGTTCTGCCTGAATTTGAGCCTGCACAGCGGCTAATTCCCGACTGGGCTCGCTCATAAATGGAGTCTCACTGAAAACAAGACAAAATTCTCCCACTTTGGAGAGTTCACCTCCTTTACCGATGTAGAGTGTGAGACACTTTTTCCAAACGTTTGCGTAGACCTTGGATATCCGAATGATATCGCCAGGGTTGATCAATTTCCCTGGGTCATCCCAGACAGAGAGATTCACAGATCCAGTCCTATCTGCCACCGTGACTGTTCGAACCTTTAAAAAACATACGTAATGTATTAAAAGAGGGGGAAGGCTACAGATTTAAAACTCAACAAAATTATTTATGTTTAGTCTGAAGAATTTATTTTACCGTCCCAAGGGATTCATTTTTTAAAAGGTGAAGTTCTTTTTCTATTTTCAATCTTATTATTTCGAATGAATAAATTTCGATTCTATATAATTTGCTTCTTGTCTTTATAATTTGGTGTCCCTTAAAAGAATCATTGTGGGAAAAGGTTGGGTTTTTTTAAACTGTGACAGTTATAAAAGGGCATAAGGGATATTATCCTTGGGTTTTTATTGAGGAAGAAGAATATATTTTATTGTGAATAATAATTATTCTAACTGAGAAATATTAATTCTTTAAGAATGATTACCTGACAATTTGAAGAATGTTTTGGAAAAAGAGTAACATAGCTGTCATGACGTTTCATTAAATTAGCTGCAAGCAGCCATGAGATTAAGGAAATAAACACTTGCCCACTCTGTTTCTAGCATTAGTATACCTAGGTAGGAATTAATACGTTGTCGACCCTCCAAGACTAACAAGGATTTACACTTAGAACTCGCAACAAATCCTCAGAGATACGCGTTGTCTTTCACGCACGAGTGATTACTTGATACTTATTTTTCTCACTTGAAGAATACAAGAATAACGATGAGAGTTTTGGAAAATAAAATAAAATATTTTCAGGTTGTAATTACAAAAAGAGCCAATCTTCAAATGTCCTCCCTATCACTGTATGAAACTATGACAAGAGCCTCCTTTCTTCCTTACCTCATGACCGTTCTTAGTGACATTTGGTCGTCCAATATCCAAAATGATGCACATTAGTTGAAGATCCTTGAAACCTGGCTTCAAATTCCGAACAGACATGAACTCTGCCATTATTACGTATGTACAATAATAGTCCACTTATGCTAATGTTTGTATAGATTCCTTCACTCCTAAGAGTTGAATGATGAACTGATTAAATCCTCAAGCTGATATTGATTTGATATATGTACATAAGTGTAGTTTGCTACAATCCTTAATTTGTTATTAAAAATAGGTACACATGTTATATGATTGCATCTATGAGTTCTACTCAGTATTTGAAACTCTTGGATGCTGAGCTCAATATCCAAGAGCCTTCATTCAATTTGTGGCCATGTATCAGGGGCGTCCGGAGCTCTATCCCCCCCAAAAAAAAAAAATGAAGGAATTTTAGCTTTTTATTAGAAAAATAATATTTAAAGTTTAATATAATTTTTCAAATTTTTTTCCAAAAAAATTAAATTTTCTGTGAATAGCTATGGATTTTTGAAATGTGAATTTTTTTTTTTTAAATTAATATTTAAAATAATATTTCCAAAATAAATCCAACTGTGGACTATTGAAATATTTTCTTCTGAACAAACGTGGATTCTTATAAAAAAAAAGTACAAAAAATGTACAATTTAAAATTATTTTCAAAAAAAATTAAATTTTTGTGAGTAGTTTTCAAATTTCTAAAAAAATCAAAAAAAATTGTTAGTTAAAATTTTGTTTCAAAAAATTTTATGTTTGAAATTATTTTCCAAATAAATATATTTTTGTGAATAACTGTATATTTTTGAATTTTTTTTTGAAATAATTTAATTTTTTGTAAGCCGTTGTGGATTATTAAAAAATTTAGTATGTGAAATTGTTTCAAAAAAAAAAAAATTGTGAATAGTTATGAATTTTTGTTTTTAAAAATTCAAAAAAATTGTTATTTGAAATTTTGTTTCACAAAATTTGATATTTGAAAGTTATGTTTTCAAAAAAAATCCAAAAACCCCTGGGCATGTAGGAGTCTATTTATAGTTTAAAATATGCATACATGCTCAAAGGAAAGAAACCGAAATCGAACGTGGTCATCTTGACAATTTGGATACTATCTAGCGAGAGAACAGCTTAGCCGTCATGACGTTTTATTGAATTAGCTGAATTATAAGAAGTTGGATTTAAATATAAATCACTCTCAGTATCTAGCAATGATATAGGAAGTAATTACTTTTATCTTTGCCCAATTCTACTCCGAGTCCAGAGAGGATTTACACTTATAAGTAGCATTGCAAATCGTGTGTATTTTAGGCATGTTTTAAAAGAAAGAAGCCGAAAATCAACATGGTAACCCTCACAATTTGATGAATCTTTTGATGGAGAGAGAGAATGATGTTCATGAAATTTCATTACATCAGCTACAATCAGCTACAACAAGGAAGAGAGGGGAGAAAGAAATAAACAAGGTAATTGGCAAGAATTACTCCGATATCGATCCTAGATTCTACTTGGAGTCCAACAAGGACTTACAATAATAATTCGACAATAAATCCTCAGGGTGACTTTCTGTAGTTATGAGCACACGCGAGTGTTCAATCAGGTTTTGAATATATATTAGACAAAGAAGTTCACTGGTTAGGAGTTAAATAATAATGACAACAGTTGATGACACGAAACTTCATTCTTTAGATTACTAATTTAAAAAAAACAAAAAAAACGGACAACTAAAAAAAATATTCACGATTTACATCACTACTTATAACTCTCCAACGATACGATACTAGTGATTACTTTATACCTATATGTTCTCTCTTCAAGAATAAAAAGACATTTCTAACAACTTTGAAAAATAAAAAAGACTATTCAGGTTCTAATAAAAAAATCATCTTTCCTTATGATATATTTTTTCATATATGAATCGACGTATCGTCTTACAAGCTGTGCCCCACAACTTTGACAGTCTCATTTTATAGCTATGACACTGTTTTCATTAATTCCTTTTTGTTACGTTTTTGATTAGATCTAATTACGCAGGAATTAGCATTAAGCTATAATGTTACGCATATCATATTTGATACATGGTTTTTATAGTCCTCGATTTGAGCAGGTTGACAATTTTTTGAAGTTTAAAAAACTTCATGGATGCAGTATCAATAAATTGTTCAAAATAAAAAAATATGAACTTAATGACTTCTTCCGATTATGCCTATTTTCTGTGTTGAAACAAGTAGCAAAACCTTGTGGTTTTAATTGGAAAAAATAAAGATCGAATGTTGGAACTGTCAGATGGAGAGAATCATTCATTTGTATACATATAAATATCACCAAGAATAGTTTGTTTGTTACTTTGACTTTAAAAAAATCCATTTTTAATCAACAAGTATAACATTTTGATTCTCAATGTAAGAAGAAATAAAAAATCCTCAATTCTTACAAATTTTAAAAACAAAAAATTATTTTTTTTAAAATAGAAAAGGATTCTAATTTCATAAATCAGAGATTTTTGTATCGGACATTTTTTTCGGTACAATATTTGATGATCTATCAAATAAATGGCTGTCATGAATTTTTTGACCTTGTCTTGCTCGATTTCTATGACATTTTTGAAGGTTTTGCAAAAAAAAAAATCTTCTTCGGCCTTAATTAGTAGTAATAAACACATATTGAAATAGGATTTCCATCATCGTATGGGGTGCAGTGGTCTCAAACGGCGAAAAAAACCTATTTCCTACATTCCTGATACAGTTAAGAAAAACACCCTGGCCAGCTACAAACGCAAATGAACTTTTTAAAGACCATGGTACTCCCATAGATCCTGAAGGAGTTTTTAGAAACTTCATTTTCCTTTCAACAGAATGGTGCACTTGCCCAGAATGCCACCATAATTGTTATAGTATTGTGACCGTCTAATTTTGAACATTTTTGGCTCTTCTGATTGCGACCCTCTGGACTTTCTCTTGTAAGCCATGGTAGAGAGAAAGGGTAATTATCTGCAAAGAAATCAGGAACAAAGATCAGCTTGTAGCAGTTGTAGAGACTGTTTGATGTGACATACCACAAGAAACTATACAAATCAGAAGCACTAGTGCTTGAATGAGACTTATGGCTGTGCTTTGTAAAATATTAATATTTTACATATGTGTCCAATAAATAAATATAAAAAGTTATATAATATCTAATACACTTTTTTGTAACTGGAATAATCCAGAATAGAAATGACCTAAGTTTGTTGTGACTGAGACTTTGTGTATTGTGTAATTTGAAAAAAAATATATATATTCTAAAAGATTCTTGCCATTCGTTTTGTGTCGTTATCATTCTCAAATAATAATATATCTACGTAGATAACATTTTCAAATCTACTCATAGAGATAATACTTAATGTCCCAAGGGATAACTCTTATCTTTTGTGGAAGCAAAGACAATTTTCATTATACATATTATGATTCATGTAATTTATATTTTTTAACTTTTTATACCCCTCATGACAATTTAATCAATAAATCCATATTGCAGGCTCTAGATTATGCCTGATTCAATCAAAGAAAGTTGTTTGAGGCAGTAATTGAACTGTTTCTAAGCAAATCCTTAAAATAAAATCATGTGGGGATACAATTGAATGATGTATTTTAGAAATAGGCTATTGAATTTAAATAATTTCAGTAGAAGGAGTCAACGCATAATATGAATCTTGACATATTACTTCAATTCTTTCATGGGCAAAGATCGTAAGTCTAGGGGTTTTATTCCATAAGTAGAAGTGACACGTTATTGTAAGGAAAAAAAGAATGTGAGGAGAACGCGGGAGTGAGACATATGGTACGACTGAATTAAGAACCTTATTAATATCAGCTACCTGTTATCTAATTGGGGGGGGGGATTAATTACTGCTATAATGAGAAGAAGATTCTACATTTTAAATAGAATTAGTGCAGGGAATTTATCTTAATTATATTTAAAGTCATATATATTTTGACTAGAGATGAAATATGACGATACGAAGAATAGACAAAATGAAATGTGACAAAGACAAATTGTAATCTTTCGCTTTATCTTTGTCTCTTCTTTTGCAAGGAGGAGGAAGGCTGGAAGTTGAATTTTCCAACACATTGAAATATTGTATATTGAAATATTATAATGGGCCACAGAACCTATTAAATTAAATGTCATGAAAAATGGCTTTATAAAACAAAACAATTAAATAGATATTTATTTGAAATTTTACAAAGCCAGACTGCATAAAAAAAGACCAATCCGGCACCCCTATTCAGGGGCGACCCCTGTTTTTTTTTCCTCCGTTGTATAATTTGATCGCATCACTTTATTCTTTTAGGAAAGAAATCCATAAGAAAAAATTATTTTCTCTGTTTTGTTGAAAAAAAAAAAAAAATCTTGAGCGTTAATTTTAAAAAAATACTCGTTGAAGTGAGAAAGAATAGTGGGCTGTACTTAAACATTAAGCAAGCCACAATGTGGCTCGCGGGTCAGGTGTTAGACATCCTTGCTGTAGCAATAATGATAGTTTTGTCAGATATAACTTTAATAATTACAATTCATTTATTATTTTGATGCAAATATACAGTGAATAAAATAAGTATTTGATCCCTTGTAAACACTGGCTACTCCAAAACCATGACCTTAATGTGCTATTCTTTCGCTTCTTCTTTGTTGCTTTGACCGATTGTTTTGTGTGTTGGAAGACCCATTATAAAAGCCCATTTTAAGTACCCCTGCTCTTAGGAATGAGGTTGTCGCCAAAGATTGCCAGGGTACATGGTCCATCTATCCTCCCTTTGATGCAAGGAAGTCGACCATTCACCTTAGCAAATAAACATCCCCAAAAAATCATGTTTCTACTCCCATGTATTCTTGGGGATATACTCAGGATTTTTTCCTTCAAACAATCAGTTTTTGGATAGTATATTTCAATTTTAAAATCAACCTACCATCAAATTATAAAACGGTTATTTTCTTTGTCAGTGGGCAAACTTACGAAATCGGCAAAGGATCAAATGCTTATTTTCTCTAATGTTTGTTAGTATTAAAAGAATATTATCTCCTCTTGACGAAATAAATTGTGACGAACCATAGTCCAGACAAGACTTTAGAGAGTTTGACAAAGCAAAGACTTATCGAAGAAAAAAAATTGGTCACGAAATTAATAGAGAGTCATTCTAAAGAGACCCTTGAGGAAAGAGGTAATAAACATATCAACGAGCTAAATAATGATTCCCTTAAATTCTGATAGGCTTAAAATTGTCAGTTGCGTTTTTTTAATATTTTGACTCGCCCTGCATGGTTAGGGATGGGATTATTGTAGAGGAAAAATAAAGTGTTTTATTCAGCTAGGACTCTATCAAAAAATGTCCAAGAACGGGACTTAGTAGAGGGTGTGTGAATGAGTGAACATAATTTAGATATTTATTTTATCATTCCTACGAGTCTTTTCAGACTCTTCCCCTTAGCATCTATATTAATAAAGCAAAGTTTATCAGTATATATGTATGAATCTTTAAAAGAAATGAATGCATTTTTGATCCAAGACATAAAAATGTAGAACAAGGACTGATATGCTCGGCAGAATTGGACCGGACCGAGATTATACTGGACGGGACTGCAGTCTTTAGTCCCAAATAAGGACAGACTAAGTAACTCTAGTAACGTGAGAGTGTGATTTTGAAAAATTGAGAGAAACACTGAGGATTTCTTGGGCAGTGATCTTCCATATATTTAAAGCAAAATTTGTATTTTAACGGACACCTAATTACTCAGGGTACTAACAGAATAACAACGTAAATAATTTGTTAATGCACATACAAATCAAGTCATTTATTATTAAAGAAAATTGGACTTTAGGATAATAGATACAATCATTCCAAAAAAACAAAACAAAATTTGCAGAGCAGATTCAAGTCTAGTAGAAGGATAAATATGATATATACACTCAATGCATACAGAACTAATCCTTTGATTAAAAATAAGATACAGCATTTATTACACTATTCCTTCAATACAAATAAAAAATAATAAGTCCTTTGTAGATTGAGTTAAAATAATTGTGAATCCGATGCAAGTTTTGTAATATTAGAGAATACAGAGATTTTGGCAGGAATGGCAAAAACAACATGCAGCATCATTGAGTACAAAGAGAGACATAGAGGTATATATTTATGTGTTTGAGGTACAGTTGCCAGAGAATAAGTAATTCATTATGAAGCATTAGGATCCCCCAATTTGTGCATCTATTCTCCGAGTTAATGAAGTGATAATTTTGCTGATTGCGAATTGTAATTGGTTTTTTGGGGTTTCCTTCATGTGATGATCATTGATAAAAATTGATTAGTCTCCGATGGCTAAATATATATCAAGGACTTGATTAATATACCATTGAAAGGAGAATACGTTACTATTTTCCCACGAAAACGTGACGTAAAAAAATACACGTGGACGATGATTTTGGGATGTATTTGTTGGAAAGAAAGGATTTCATATGTCATTTGAGGAGAGCATTTGATCCAAATAGTCTAGGTAGAGAGTGGTCTATGAAATAAATATACAAATAACATAAATTTAAGGGTATTCACTTAGGTTTTTACACGCATATTTTACGCAAGGGGCTTCCGCTGTAGCCCCCTCCCCCAATATCCAAATATCCCCAATAGTTAATTCCTTTTTTAATAGCTATGGATTTTTTGTGAATAATAGAAGAATTTTAATTTTTTGTTCCCCAAAAAATAATAATTAACATTTCTTTTTTGAAATATGGACTTTTTTTATTTTTTTTTATTTTTCGTGAAAAAACTGTGGATTTTTGAAATTTTTTGTTAATAGTTATGGATTTTTGTTAAAAAAATTCAAAAAATTGAATATTTGGAATTTCACTTTCAAAATTCTGTGGACTTTTGAAATTTTGCATGAATAGTTGTGGATTTTTGAAAAAAAATTCAAAAAATTTGAAATTTTTTGTGAACAGCTATTGATTTTTGAAATGTTTTCTTAAAAAACTTTAACATTTGAAATTTCATTTCCAAAATTTTTGTCAACAGTTTTTGATTTTCCAAAAAAATCATTTTTTTTGTAAATAGCTTTGGATTTTTGAAATTATTTTCAAAACGTTTAAATTTATGGATATTTTTCATAACAATTCTAGAAATCCCCCAATAACAATAACAAAAAAACCTATACAATCCTGCGAACGTGAACAGTATGACACGAAGTTTTTTTTTGTTTTTTTAATGTCCAATATATTTTTTAAGAAATATATAAAGTTTTTTGTTGTGCTATAGCCTCCTCCTCCCCCAAAAAAAAAAAAAAAAAAATTTTTTTTTGCTATTTATTAGAAAATTTATTTTCTGAAATTTTTCCCCAAAAATTTTATATTTGAAATTTTTTTTTAATTTAATTTTTAGGAAACAACTGTGGATTTTTGTAATTTTTCCGAAAAAATTTAACTTTTGGTAAACTGCTGTGGATTTTTGAATTTTTTTTCTAAAAGATTTAATATTTGAAGTTTAATTTTTTGTAAATAGCTAAGGATTTTTTTAAAATTTCTCCAAAAATGCAATATTTGAAGAAAAAAAATCAACTTTTTGTAAACAGCTGTGGATTTTTAAAAAAATCAAAAAATACCTTGATCCAAGCCCCCTCCCCAAAATATAATCTTGCAACGCCTCTGACGTCGTAACGTCCAACGGTTGATAGATGTAAAAACTCACTTATTATGGAGCATAATCCTTACCCTTTTCTCCTTAACAGTTTGATCAACGTGTTTCTGTTGTTGAAGGAGCTCATTCTTTCTCTTCCGAGGTATTGAGGAGACTTTCTTCTCGTTCCACCTCCAAATCATGATTACATACACACCCAGGATTGCGATTATAATTGAGCCAACATCCGTTTTTTTCACATCCTCAATTTTTGACTTAAATAACTAATAATTGAGAGAAGGGTAAAATATAGTTTTACTTGGTTGACGAATGAACATATGTGGTGTGTCAACACAAAAGCAATCTTGAACAAAAATTATTCTGTTTCATCATTTATTACTTCCAATTAGGTTTTTGCCTCAGTTTATTTGTTTGTTAGTCAACAGGATTATGGCAAAAGTTAGATACCGATTTTGATCAAACTTGGTACGAAGATTATATATACAGGGTGGTTCAGATATATTAGGAAAACAAACAAAGAAACTAGATCAGGTAGAGCCATATTTTTTTAATTATTTGGAAGCTAAATTTAATTACATTCAATTAATCATAATGATATCCACCTCTCTTGATAACCTCGTTTTTTTTAATGATTTCCATAGTCCTTTCAGACAAAAAAAAAAGCTTTGAAACCCCCAGATATACATGAAAACGTTCTCGTTTTTCTACGTTCAATATTTGGAGTATCAGACTTTTTTATACATCAAAAACTGAAATTGGCCTAATTAAGTATTTACACATTTTGAAATATACTAAGAGGTACCCATTTTCGAGAAAATACGCCTTACTTGATTTAGTGTTGATGGATTAAAAGTAATTCTTGAAATAACTTACACTAAAAGTCGGAGAAGAAGGAATGAAGTTATTTCTAAAGAATGATACGACCAATGGAATCATGAGAAAAGCTACAATTAAAGTCATTCCCATGATCTTAAAGTTGAGACTCATATTTTGACTTTTTTTCTTATTATCTTCCTCAATTTGTTCATCAATCAGAGATTTGATTTTATCGCAGTCTCTTTCTACATAATTCAACGTATTCTGGATGGTGTGACTGATGGTTTTTTCAATGTCCCTACACACGTCGTTGATTTGATTCACGCAGTTAATTTCCTATGGATATAAATAATTAAATGTCAATGATATTATCAGCAACAGCAAGCATATAGATAGCACTAGGCAAGAAAGTTCAGATCTTGGAACGCCTACTTGCAAAAATCCTCTTATATTATTGATATTGATATTATTAAAACCATAGAACATGCAAATAAGTGATAAGTTGGTCATTAGAACCTTATTTTTATAATCACAATTTTAGAGTATAGTTACGATTCATACCTATATTTAAACGTAAAATAACAATATAATTTAACATTAAAGGTAATAACGATTGATACTCAACATTCCAGGATTCAAAAGATACATTATTTAATCAGTTATCTTGAAAAGAGTTCCTACAAAGTGTGTGAAATCATAAAAAAATCAAATGAAATGTGGAAACATATTTGGAAGCTAATATCTTTGGCACATGTTTTATACTATAGCTAAAACTAAAAAAATAAATCTTATATTACAACATCAAAAGATTTATTGACTTTTTCAGTTTAACTTTTTTAATAAATAAGCAATCAAAAAGGTTGCGTGAAAAGTTCCGAAATTTAATAAGAATAAGTCAAGTAAATTACTTAAAGTTTTAGCTATAATATAAACCTTCCAAATAATATCCTTCATTTTACTTGATTTTTGTATGATTATAGACATTTTGCAGGAACTCTATTCAAGATACCTTAATAAATAATTTATCTTTCGAATGATGGAAGGATTTTATTCATTGTTATTAACTTTAATTTTCATTTATATAGTTATCTCACTTCAAAATATGGGTCTGAATCAAAGTTATACATTGAAAACGTGGTTAAAAAAAACTTTTGAACCCAAACTTATTGTAGTAAAATATTTTCATGGTCCTTTCTGTGTTTTATGGCTTAAATAACAGTAATAAATGTTGGTTTTAGCCGGTGGACAAAAATACTGTTGATAAATGTACTATATAATATTGAGTCTCGGTCCAAAGCCATTTTTTTCTGTGTTATGTCTGAATGTGACGATGTTCACAATTTGGAAACAAACATGAAGTTAACGTAAAATTCATTTAATAAATATATTTAGACATAATTATACTATGTGATATATCCAAACCGAAATTCTTTGAAACCCCGGATTAGTACCCTACAATAATCTATACATTATGGTCGCCGCAACTATCCAAGTTCATTAATTTTTGATGACTTACCTTGTTTGGATTTGGGATAAAGATGGTAGGCATGTCAAATCCGGTTTTATTCAGTCCCGGACGTTTGCATAGTTCCTGAACTATCTGCATCATAACACGCTGTCTATCAGATTCATATCCCGCTTCATCAGCTTTAGACAAGTAGAATCGAACCCTTTCTGGATGGCGATTGCTTAGTTCTTCGACTATATTTAAGGTACGTTTACATAGAGCCTAATTAAATAAAAGGAAGAAGGATACAATTAGCTTATTATTTTAAAAAACGTGTGTACAGGGGAAGTCAAAATAGAGAAGAGTGTCAAAACTTATAACTGCAAAAATGTCATAAAATATATGTACGGTTTCTAACTCTTATAGAGATCCCTAAATTGTTCATTGTTCGTTGGCGAAACGTATGATTCTCCAAAGTAATATTCCATGCAACATTTTTTGTGTTCTGTAGAGACAATGAGTATACTACTTTAATCTAACTTCATAACTAAATATTCAGCCCCCATGAACTCACTCTGATTTTTAATCTAATATTAACAAAGTGTATTCTCCAAAGGAATAAAATGTTTACTAGGTTATGAGGGGAAAAGATGGAAAATTATAGGTGACACCATCTGCAGTATCATAAAAACGCGACATCTTGAGCGGGGAAAATGTGTCATGACGACCAAGAACCAACACTCAAGTCGTGATGAAAATCCGCTGTATTTTTTAACTACTACGTTTTTATGGTGATGGCGATGATCTGAAGAGTGAATTTTCTCTTCCTAGGGTGTTAAAAGGTTATACCATAACGCTTTTACGACTAACGATTAATTTACACCTCGCTTTATTATAGTGACGTCATATAGTATAACTGTTCGACGTCGAAGTAATTCTTTCCAATTTCCTTTTTATTTCCTTCTCCCCCTCCTCCCTCGCCAAGGCTGATTGTAGCTGATCTAATGAAACGTCATCCCAGCTAAGCTGCTCTTATCAAATCTCTTATATAGATTGTCAGGGTTACTATGTTGATTTTCGGCTTATTCTTTTTATTCAACTAGCCTAAAATACACACGATTTTCATAATTATACTCAAGCTAACAGTCACATTTCCCCACTTTGCTTTAAAAAATTAAACTGCTTGTACCTGCAAGGTCGTTCAGATAAATCCAAGCCACATTCAACTGCATCCTGATCAATAAGGGAAGCAAGTAGAGGTTATAAATTTTATTTACATGTTCTAATAATATAAAAGAAAAATTGCCAATCATTCACTTGATACGAGGCCTAAAATATTTGCAGGCCTTGACCATGTCCGTTGGGGAGACTTAGTTCCAGTACTTGAAGATGCTGTTATGTGAATTGGCAAAAAATTGCATCTCCAACTCCCCTAACAGAAGTAATCAATGGGATTCATATCGGGGGAGTTGGAGGGCCAAGTCTGGGGTCCTAAAATAGCACCTTCTCATATTTCACGAATTTTTGGGACTTCGGACCCTTGTGAGAGGGAGACGATACTTTTTGAAACAGGAAATCGGCACCACTGGGCTCAGCTTTCATCCAAGGTATCACTCGCTCAGACAGGAGTTCACAGTACCTATCGGCACCAAATCTCTCCTTTGGCTCAAAGAAGATGGGGTATGACACTGCCGTTGCTCCCATAACTCCCAGGGGCATGATTCTGACCGTACAATTGGGTTTAACAACGTGGGGGGCATTAACACTCTCTGTGGCAAACCATCTGTCGTTTTGGATGTAGTGGGATCTGTAGACAGTCCATTGTTTCTCATCCAAATAAGAAATGATTCGGTTTACCAAGGAACTTCAAAAAATTCTGACGCAATTTTCTTTCTTTGGTAGCCCGGTCGGTTGCCTTTATTTTGTCTGTAAGGATATGCCTTGTAGAGGAGTTAGGATTTCATTCTCAAGTCAGTGTTGATGCCGCTGGAGACTGTTATAAGGTATACTTGGCGCTTTTTGGCTAGAACATTAATCAGAGTCCTCCCATGAGATTACTTCAAGGAACGTTTGAACGGTACAAATTTATCTGAATTACCCTCTAGTCTAATAAAATATTAAGCTCCAATCACCCTAAAAACATTTCTCAAATTGTAAGGGTGACCACATTAATTTTTAGCTATTATTTTTTTTTTTTTACATACTATGAAACTCTCATAATCAGGATTAAAACATGCATTCTGCAATTTTTGCATTAAAAGTCTTGATAGAGAGAACAACAGGTGTGGGACCAGCACATCATATAATATTATAAAGATATTAATATCTAATTTTACTTTTCTCATGCATCATTATTTAATTTGTTTTTTTTTGTTTCTTGTAGATATTACCTAACGACAATCAAAAGATAATTACTCAAAAGAACTACATAAATAGTAGTAGCACTGGGAAGAAATGAAAATTGGTTGTTCCATTTGTGGTGGAGATAAGGCACTTCTTTAGAAGTACAGAATAAAGCACCAGGGGCGTCCAAAAGAATATATTTTGAGGAGGGCTGTGTTTCTGGAATTTTTTTTAAATAATTTCAAAAAGTAAATTTCAAATATAAAAATTTTTTGAGAAAAAATTGGAAAGCCATACCTTTTCTTTAAAAAGATCATTTTTTTGAAAAAATTTCAAATATAAAATTTTTTTGAGAAAAATTTCAAAGATCCAAAAATTGAAATATTAAATTTCAAATAATATTTACATGTGGTGATGATTCTTGAACAAAAAATCAAGAAACATTCAAGATTTCATAGACATATTTGAGTCAATTACAGCCTTTTCTATTCAAATTAATGGGATTAGTTAAGAAACCAGAGACTTATAACTGTAATTTAGACCAGGGGTTGGCGACCTACGGCACGCGTGGAACAATAGTTCCGTAGATGGGAATAATTAAATTAAGCCTTTCAAAATATCCATAATGGTTATAGGAGATTATTCAGACTATAATTCAATTCAAGAATAAAAAATTATCTGTTCTAATATTGAATAAGAATCGTTAGTATACTCTGAACTTTGGGGGGATACTATGTTTTCGAATGTTTTGGTTAACTATCAGTTTTCTCTTATCTATTGTCGCGGCGTCATATAATTTCTCCTGCTATTGCTCAATCTCTTGTCTCTTCTTACGGCGTCATTTAATTTTACTTACTATTACTCAATATCATCACTCTATGTATTTTATCTCTAGTTTGTCTCTACATAAGGTTCAGTGACTAAGCCTTGTACCACTCCGGATATTAGTAAAACTCATTCGTCCTAATCTTTTTTGTTTTTATTGAACATAGAGTCAGGCAAAGTGGCGTACTACATATATGGCATGTATTCTTGTCAAAGACATACACATTTTTAGTAAATATTTTAGAATGATAGACAGAGAACGAATAAATTAAAACATTAATGAAAAAAATGCCCCCAAACTGGATAACAGCTCATGTTTCATCAAAAATGACTTCTCTTTTTGTTTCCATACATAAGAATTCTCAAGTTATAACTTATGAGAGATAAGGAGAGCTTAATGCAGTTGCTTCAACAACAACCTTGGAGCTGACTGTATATATACATATGTGGCGCGTTAGCATAAAAACATTCATGAAAAAAAATCAAGAACAGGAGAAAATCCAAATATATTTTTTACTTCATACATACAGACGAGAAATTGAGTGTTAAATTCCTTCCCAATTTTGAATGAGAGGTTTATTTCAACAGTGAAAGATTTCACTTTTTCTTTTCTTTTTAAATTCCATTATATAATAGAATAAATTTTATATCTAAATATATTATATTATAATGAAAAAAAAACCCCAATATTTTTGTCTTCAAACATATCTCGCATCTCTTACTTTGCTTAATAAACCATTGATATTTTTATTAAAAATATCAATGACTAACAGTTCCTGAAGGGCCGGTTCTATGACTGGACTGGACAGAATAAATACAGACCCACACAACACTAGTCATATACTCTAGAAATCTTGAGCGAGAACCCCTTTCTCTCATGGCCAGGAATTAAAAAAGAAACGTTGATTGGTCTTCCAACGCAATAATGACCCAAAACATACGACTTTAACAACAAACGAGCGGCTCAAAAAGAAGCACATTAAGGTCATTGAGTAGTTTAGCCAGTCTACGGACCTCAATTGCATAGAAATTCTTTATCATTGGGGAACTTACAAAATCTGCAAGAGATCAAGACACGTATATACATACAACCCAGTATTTGATAGACAGATTTGAATCAATTACAGGCGTATTATTCAAATTCGTGGGATGATTTGAGATACCAAAGATAGTTTAAAGCAAACAATATTTGATTTAAGGGACTCGTATTGGCATCCTATATGACTTCGTTAAAATAAAATGTATCATTATTTTATTGTGATGCTCGTTTTTGGGTACTCTCAAGTGCAAATTGAAAATCACCCAAAGAGTTAATAAGAATAAGTTGACGATAATTCTTCAAATAATAACAAAATAGTCTAAATTCAATTTTGAGAATAATCATTCTTGCTTGTGTTAAGGGGTCACATATGTTTCAAAACTATTAGTATAGCTAAAAGACCCCCACTACACCGAAAGGAGAGGGGAATGTTTGAAATGTCCGTTATGCAACAGCTGTGTTATTAATTTTGAGAGGGAAAAAATTGTCAAAAAATAAACAAACCTGTCCGATAGGGTCGAAGAATACAAAAACAAGATCCACTAGATCTCCCAACCATAGAATCGTTTCATTTACGTCAAAGGGATAGTTCATATCTCCATCAACAAGGCCAGGAGTGTCCACAAATGTTATGAGATTGAACTTTTTATGTTTGGAAGTGGATATCTCAGTGGATAAATAGTCCAAAACACCTTGGAAATAAACGAGTGTGATCAAAAATGAATATATATATATTTTTCTGAAATAAAAACCCATGACCCAAAAATAGTATTAATAATAAATAAAAGACTAATTTTTGTGTTAGGTACACATAGTGATTATGTTCTATATATGTCATGTACAATTTGCAATTTGTATAAATAGCAAATTGTCCAAGTTGAAGCTACTAAAAAATTACAATAGACTCTCTAATGGTACAATTTTTACATGAACTTATCTACATATTCTGTGGCACATTACTCTGTTCAAAGCTCACAGTTATATATAATATTCGTAAATACATATTAAATGTGTCATTTTAATAGTTGGTACCAGGAGTGGGGAAAAGTCCTTGACTGTAGTTTATACACCATGAAAAGTACTTTTGAGTCCAACTCAAGTCTCCAGTCTTTGATTGTGGTATCAAGTGAAGGTGTAAGCCTTCAAAATATGGACTTGAATAGCAAGTCCCCACCTCTGGTTGATACTAATTAAAATGGCTGATTTGATTATGATTTATAAGAGCGTAGAAATTCCAACTTTTTCACAACATATATACCACAATATACAATTTATTCAGTTCCTTATAAGATAATTAAGTACATAAAATATTTAAGAAAATGAATTAAATTTTTTGTAAAAAAATAATATCAATAATTAATAGTATGTACAAAATGTGTTTTAAATAAATGATTTCTCAAATGTTTAGCTGTAGTATTTGAAGATAATTTCCCTAATGAATAAAGCCCTTCGAAGGGCAGCTATCCCGTGTATCCACAATAACATGAATACACTCTTGGACAGATAGGATAAAGATGCCCGGCGAAAAACCAAAATCATTTAGGTATTCAATTATAATATCACTGTGTATCGGAAGAGTTTAGTCTATAAGTACGGATGTGATTCGAAAAAGAAGATACGACAAGGGGATGATATCAGGTTGGGACGAAGGCTTGTGTTAGTGAATCTCAATTCGTTGATTTTTTTCTTCTTCTCAGGTTTTTAAAAGTGGATTATACAATACGACAAGAATAGAATAATTAATCATTGTTCTCCTTGCATTTTTTCCGTAGATAGTCCCGGAAAAAACGAAAAGAGGATGATGTAGAGAGAAAAAAAAAACGGACAAAAACTCACAAACACAAACGGTCACCCAGACCCACGATGATTGCCGCTTCTGTCAATCTCTGTTTGTTCTTTCATGGAGAAGAAAGAACAAACAGACTGAGGATCCAAGAGACAAAACCTTCCTTTAAAAGGGGTTTCTTATCAATATGTATCATGGAGAACACTCTTTCATTTCCGGGGACTGCACTCCCAAGGAGGTTTGACTGGATACATTGATAATGATTACTAATAATATAATTATAGTCTATGTAGAGGAAGGAGTAGAAGATAAGAGCAATGAGTCGACGACACCATAACAATACACGACGCGACACACGACATCATGTTCCAACTTCCCTTGCAAGATATCAAGTATACTTTGAATCGTATATAAGAAGAAAAAGTCGTCATCATTTCCTGCTAATTATTTGATAGTAAAAAGAGCGTGCGCGCGTAGTAAGGAGGCTCCGTAGTGGAGCTACTCTGCTCACCACGAGCAGAGTACAACAACAAAATCCTAGACCAACGCGAATTTACATGGGGTTAGGGGGTGAAGATGAAAGATGAGATACAGAAGCGCTACACTACGTATTATCATCATAATGTCTTGAAAAAAACCGCCAAAAAAGCCATGCATTAAATATGCGCGAATTCATATGTGGTGTATCAGCGCTAAAACAATCTTGAATAAATATTATCAAGGAAAGGAGAAAATAAAGTCCTAGTAATCTATTTTTATACTGGATAAATGTATACAACCCATGCTCTATTTACATTTTGCCCAGGGCGTCCGGGACTTTTTAATATATACATGAAATGTTCGGTTTTATTAGTTTTGTCAAAATAGAAAATGTCTTCTTTAAAAAAATAACAGAAACTAACCCTTCATTGGCCAAATTTTGACGTTATGGCATGCAAAAATCTAACTTTAGGAGAGGGCATCGTTTGTTTGTCATAATCAGAGTGGATCCTCAATACTGTAAGCAATTTAACTTAGAATAAAACTTTATAACTCATAGAAATTAATCACTTTAAAAAATTTAGTGATAAACTAGCTATTGATCCACAAAGTTTGCTTAAAATATTTTTTGGTTATGCTTCATGTAAAAATGAAAGAAGAAATTCCTCAATTTTCTAAAGTCAGGCACGCCTCCCAACATTGTTTTCAGATAGGTCAAAGTTTTTTTCAGTTGAGGCTCTATGGTTTTTGATCAAAAAAGATCAATTGGAAGCAAAAATCAGAGGCAGTGATAGTATAGAGTTCAATCAGCCGTTCCAGTAAGGTGTTTCTTATTTTTGTGCACTTGGCGTAAAAAAGTTTCCAACAATGTGCCAATTCCCACTTCAAGGAAGATACGTATGGTGCACCCCCTCACACGTCCAATATGATGCAAAAACACGGTGTAAAATTCATTTGTCTAACTTTTGGAGCAACAGCTATTACCCTCCGTCCAGTGCAGATTTGAATCCAATTTATTTTGGAATATGGTTGATTTATAAAGAAATTGTCTGGAAGAAGCCACATCCTAATTTGGATGCACTGAAAGCCTCCCTAATTAGAGAATGGGGCAACATTCGCTACGCTTTGGATGAATAAACCCCCAAAGAAATTCAACTAAAGTTGACAAAAGTTTACAAGGACTCTGCTCTTTCCATGGCAACTGTTAAAAAGTGGGCATCTGAATTTAAACGTGGTTGCACATCCCTGAAAGATGACCCACGTACAGGACGGCCAAAAACTGCAACCCCACCACGATCAATCGAAAAAGTGCATGATTTTGTGTTGGACAATAGACGAGTGAGATAGTTGAGGGTGTGAAATATCTTGAAAAAAGAATTAAGGACGCAAAAGCTCTGCGCAAGATGGGTACCACATTTCCTGAAAACGGATCAAAAGCAAATGCGCGAACTATTTTCACCTTACCCTAGTAGTTAAAAACATTCATATATGAGGCTTCATTTGGTCCCCTTTCAAATAGAGATTATCATAAGATTGTTACTTAATCATGACATGAGATCTTTAAGTGCAATTTGGGTTGCCTTCAAAGGATTAATCAGAGCATTTTATGAACAGATATAGAAGATAATTAATTAGTTGAAGAATACAAAATATGTCATCATTCAAGCTCAATTTTGTGCTGACAGACCACACATAGAGCGTTTTACTGACACCACATATTGCATCATAAACCGAAGAGACGCCAAGTTTGGGGGATTAGAGTTGATTTATTATTATATATTAGGTTTACATTCAAGTTATAACTATCGAGTTGGGTCAAAGTATAAATTAATTAAATTTAGGTTGTGATATTGTATATTTATTGACCACATCATTACTAAACAATAGTTTGAGTTTAGTGTAGTTTTTTGAATAATATTTCGGGAGGATAGTTCAATTAATTTTCCAAAAATTCTTGACTTTAGTAAAGTTGAGTTTTTATCGAGCTAATGGCTAAATTTGTACAGTTGTTTTGTATCGATAAGGGACAAGAAAAGTAGAATAAGTAGGGGATAATATCTTATTATTTCCATTTTAATTGTTAATTAATTGTCTACGAGATGAAAATAAGATTATATAACGATGTTATAACATATTTTTAATGGAACGAGGGTATAATATGTAATGCAACAAGGCAATGAAGTAATTTAATTTTGATTATTTTCTTATTTGTTAGTAGTAATGGGACGATGAATTAGAATCAGGAATATGAGAATTTGGTGTTTTTTCCGGAATCAGACTCGGGATCGGGAAAATTATGTTTGATTTCCAATTCTTATTTATTAATGGTATTTAACTATTTATTACTTTTTTGTAAGAAAAAATAAACCCCCTCCCCACATAAGGAATTTTTGCTTTTTACTCGAAATTTTAAAATGAAATATAATTTATCAAAAAAAATTACCAAAAAATTTAACTTTCTGTGTTCGAAAAAATTAGGTTTTTTTTTTCAAAAATTTCATATTATAACTTTCTTTCAAAAATTTCATATTATAATTTTTCTTTCAAAAATTTCATATTATAATTTTTCTTTCAAAAATTTCATATTATAATTTTTCTTTCAAAAATGTATTTTTTAGAAAATAGATGGAGATTTTTGAAATTTATTTTCAATAAATTTAATTTTTTGTGAACACCTGCGGATTTTTGAAATTTTTTTCCTGAAAATTTAATTTTTTGTTAATAATACTAAATTTTTGAAAAAAAATTCCAAAAAAATTTAACTTTTTGAGAGCAGTTAAGATTTTTGAAACTTTTTTGAGAATAGCCAAGGGTTTTTGAAGTTGTTTTTAATACATTTAATTCTTTTTTTTTTTAATTTCAAAAGCCTAGCCCCCTCGAAAATATAATCCTGTGGACGCCCCTTGATAGCAAAATGGTACTTTTTAAATATTATTTAAACTATTAAAGAATCGGAAATGGCATCGGAATCGGAAAAAATCGGGGGGAAATCGGGAAAATGTGGAATCTTATAGAACTTGGTTGTTTAGTCCTCCAAAATGAACGACATCAAAATTGTAACGTCACGTGAAAACGCTCAATATCAAATTCAATCTGACTTTCCAGTTTTCAATTCTCCATGAAAGACACATTCTTGATAAGGGTTAAGTCCTCTTATTAGTTGGTAATATTTTGACGTTCAATATATTTCAGTATCTCTCTTAATATTAATATAAAAAAATAGTTTTTCCTTCTTATAAAACTTGATTGTTTAGTCCCACAAAATGGCTGACATCAAAATTGTGACATTGCGTGTCAAATTCAATCTGCCTTCCAGTTTTTTAATCCTTAATGAGAGATAGATTTTCGAAAAGACAAAGTTGATTTGTTGGTCCAAGCAATATCACACGAACATTTTCCATATTCTTAATGATAAAAGGGTTTTTATTCTGAGAAAGTTTGATTGTTTATACCTCTCCAAGATGGTCAACATGAATAGCGCAGAGAATACGAATGTAGTCATCCATACTCAAATATAGGGTAAATCACTCAAACTTCCTTTTGTGTTGACGGACCACATATGTGGGAACGATTTCAACAAAAAAAAAAAGGGAATTATTTTTATATTAATAGATTTTTATCAAATATTTCTGTTTTCTATATTTTTTTTACTTTATAAAAGAACCCGTGAGGAATATTGAAATCCAAAATATAACTTACTAGATCAAATTTCAAAAAAAAAACAAAAAAACTATAACCATATGATAAATAACAGTCTATACAACATCTGAAATCCCTTGTAAAATCATTTGAAGCACTGCTTAGTGCGTCATTTGGCTTTAAATGTGCCGCAAAAATGACTTCTGAAAAACCATATATGGAGATAACATTTACATTCATTCTCAGAAGAGTCCAGAGTAGAGATAGGACGAGACTTGGATCCGAATCCAAAGTGCCCGGGTACGTAAGCTTGTATTATTCGTATTGATCCATGGCCCAAACAAGCTTTCCGTACTAGAAATTTTATTTATCTTAAAAAATATCCAAGGGATTTCCAGATCTTAAAATGACAATAGTATTGCTTAATAAAGACAGAATGGACCTAGGATACAGATCCGAAGTACTAGAGTACAGTATATGTAGTTATATTTGTATTATTCAGGATCCAAAGAGGCTTCCGGTTCTCGAAATTTTACGGAACTTAAAAAAGATCTAAGGGATTTTTAGAATCTTAAAAAGCTATCTTTATTGAACGTAGCATCTCTATTTATCTCGATTAGTGCTTGGAGAGACATCTCTGTTCATAAACATTTGCATCCCGTGATTATTCCAAATTTATTATAACAATAATTCTAATTATTATTTTGTAATAGTAGTAAAAATTTGGTTATTCTTTGTTTCGGCATCAGCTATCAGTAAAAAAGTATCCTTAATCCGGATCTTCTATTAATGAGGTCTGAACTTTGGGGTAAACGCTCATAAAATTAAAGATCCGTCTAATTTTGGTTTCGGATTTGGATCCGAAAGTTGGGATATCCTTGGCTTCCTCTGAAGTACAACAGCTTTTTAATATTGGTAATGAGACCCTTGGAGCCGGGGACGATGCGAGGGATATCTAACTTACTCATTCCCGCGTCAGAAGCGCTGATACACCATTTTTTTTGCCAAGTTGTCCTTCATCTGATGAAGACATTTGTTTTACAAGAATTGTTCTACCAGTTGATATGACAGAGAAAAAAAATCGGTTAATTATTTATTAAGTCAATGAAACCTTTCCAAAGTTTCATTTGAGGTTAATTGAGAAACGCTGTAGCTCTTATGAAAACAAAAATCATGCCCTGCCCTATAAATGGATGTGAATTGTGCTTAACAAAAATTTTGTATTATGTTTTTTTTTTTGTCAAAAAGTAACAGACACCCGATATCAATTTCGGTGCCGAAATCTCTATGGCAATATTGTTAGCATGATAACACTAAAGCTGATACTATGTAATAATTATGTGCTTATTATAAATGATGATTTATGATCACAACTATAGATAAAAATTGACGTAGTACTCATAGACTGATAAAAATCGATCATAAGACAGGATCGAGAAGACTGCAGTCTTTATAGTTTTTGAGGGACCTAACTAGGCCCAGCTAAATATTAAGCAAAGCACAATACAACTAATTTAAGAGGTTGTTCCCCATATGCAATTAATATGTATCATTTATAAGGATTTCTCTTCTTGACTACTATTACTCACATTTGATAAATCATTTTGGTATTTTAAGTACATATATAATTGACTAATTAATATATTATCGAGTATTATAATGATTCAAAAAACTCTTATTTTCTTTTTTATGAGTTTACTGTCTACTTCTACGATGAAGGGTAAGGAAAGGATGTACAGTGTATAAACATAATATTTCATTTTTATCGTCACAGTAAGTGACACCCAGTCTCCCACTCCCCTAGAGAGTAACAACAGTGACAGAGAAGAAAGTATATTAAAGTTGTTTCCTTTAGAGATATGAGATAATAATACTGGGTGTTACATAATTAATTAGACAAGTCAACAATAAAAAAATCTCTTAAGTTCCATATTAAATTATAGAAGTACGCGCACTAAGCACGGCTAAATATTGTTTTTTTCTAGATTCATGTTATAACTATAGATAGGACTGGTTCAAGATCAAAGACCTGAACCAGCTCGAACCATTTACGGACCATAAAAAGTTCCAAGGGATATTTCGGATCTTAAAAAGATTACTGTGTTACATAACACTTAATCTTAGTTATTGAAAAAAATTTATATATATCAAATGTAACGTTTCTATTTATCTTGATACGTGTTTCGAGCTAAATCTACAAAAACAGTTGTATTGCCTGGTTATTCCACAAGGCGTTACCTCACTAACACAAAAATGGTATTTGGTTGCCATCTCTCGATATTTCTTCCTCATTTCCTCCAAGGTTAATAGACATACAAGGTTATACCATAACGTTTCCCCTACCAATGTTAGACTTCCACCACGCTTTTTAATAGTGACGTCATAAAGTATAATTGTTACCAAGAATAGCTATATATCGCCTTCCTTGGGTGTTACTGTTAGATTACGGCTGTTATGTAGTCAAAATATGTCTGTCTTGCGCAGGGATTGGCACGGTACATCAAATTGAACATTTTGGTTGTTTCGGATGGAAAAAATGTTGCAATCTGACATATTTTCGTTGAATAATACTATAAGCTTTTTAAGATACGTAAAATCTCTCGAATCTTTTTTAAGATCCTTAAAAGCACGATTACCCAAAACCTGTTGGGATCTTGGATATTTTTGGATAGTACACGTTTACTTATAGCGTACCCGGGTACTTTGGATCCGGGTCCAGTACCTCTAAATATTAGCACAATTTTCCGAAAAAATATTATAGCTTTCTTTTGTGATGACGGGCGGGCCACCTATATGAAACCTAAAAGATTCTTAGGTTATTTATTCTTGTTGTTATTCAGTGTAATTAATCTTTTTATTTTTATGACACACAGCTAGGAATTCATAATTAATTTTTGAAAATGAAGAAAAATAAAATTATGATATGAGTTACTTCAGAATTCAATACGGGAGATCTTTCGCATCTTTATCTGTGGCAAGAAATTTCCAACCCCTCACTTTCCACTTGTGATTTACAAGTGTCAAATTACTTATCATTTCATGTTTTTTTGGTTTTTTTTAAGTAACAAGAAAATGGCTGAAATATTTTTAATTTCATGCTTTTTTAACGCCCATAGTTTCCCTATTTTTCTAAGAAATAAGAATCATTGCATTAGTATATGTATTAGTGATGTCACGGATCGGGGGTTCGAACGGATAAGCGAAGCAATAAACTGAGAAAAGGATTACAAGCGAACCGATTCTTACAAAATGAACTGGGTTGTTAACTGTGAATCATGGATATATCCTGAGAATACTTTTCAATCATCCTGTTACTACCTTCGACCGTTTCAAAAATTAGCGTGGCCGTTTAATACTAGAACGACAAGGGTATCATTTTGGATACCTATTTGGGATTCAATAAAATATCGTAAGCAAACTTCTTGATTGTATTTGTTTATAAGTTGTTGAATTTTCATAATTCATTCTATTAAACACAATTAAAATTAGTCATCGTTTGGTTAGACGTGGGTATCATATTCGATATCCAATCATTTCAAAATATCTTTTTGTTCTACAATTGTGTTTGAACGGGCTCAAGCAAGTTCAAACATGGATGAAAAACTCTAAAAGGCATCGTGTACCTAAATATAAATATAGATTTTGCTGAACTATACATTCTGATTCCACCTGTTATTGTGGAAGGATATCCAAGAAAAATTATCCATTGAAGAAATAATACATTATTTTGAGTCCAAATTGTAATTTGATTCAGAAGGTGATGCTTTTGAATTTGAAGCAGATAAAAAATATGTCCAAGACCTTATTCAATTTTTTCTGATTCTGATGACTATTCTCAAGTTTTTGATAAGCCACAATATAAGTAATTTTGTTCAATGCCATTATTAGTTTTTATAGATGATATATGTATTTATTTACAACTAACTAGTATATCTAAGATTTCAAGAAATGCCAGGATGCAATCAAGTGACTCAATTCCCGCCTTTCAAGAAACATCAATCAACCGAATTATTAGGAGAGTCAATGAATGTCGGCAAGGATACCACAAGGAATGGCACAAACAAATAGGCTATAGAGAAAGTTCAGCCAGTTTCAGACAAGAAAACGTTTTAAAGGATGTCCCAAGTCCATCATCATGTGTAAAACGTAACATCATTACAGATACAAATATTTAAAAAAATACATGGGTATCATTTTTGATATCCACAGTCATTTAAGGGGGGTTGTTACCATCCATCTTTCTAGTGTTAAAAATAGATAACTACAGACAGGAGGGAACCAGGTCAAACACCTTGTACTCAGTCACGACCCGTGATCTTTTGCCAACCTAGGCCTTATAAAAAAGAGACAAATAAATTGATTACTTAATTGAAGAAGATTTTTGACTTCTTTCTGAAGATCCACCCTAGGGGACCGCCTATAACGAAAAGGAAACCCTACCCGCTTGTACCAAGCTGGTATTACATTAGGGAGAGGTGTTTATTTGTGACATTGAGCAAAATCAATTCCAGTCCAAATTTCCTAATGTGAACCTTACTTGTAAATATTTTGCTGTACATAGAAAAAAATTAAAATCAATTTCAAAACCCCTACCCCCAAAAAGACTTTCATACAGAAGAATATAACCCAGATTTTTCATTTTGAAGAAAAATATATTGTAGCCCAACGAACAACTTTGGATAGTCAAACGATCAAAAATACTACACTGACCCCGAAATCGAATCAAATAAGTTTCAAGCTGAGGTTATATATTTAGAACATTAACTTTAAGTTAAATGCACAACTTTTAATTCAAAACAAGTATTCACGATGCAGGAGACCCGGAGGAACACCGTTATCGAATTGGCTTGCGCGAGACTCATCCCAGCGTATATCATGATGCCCAGATATACAAAGAGAAACGTCTACGACGTCTAGAACCGATGGAAGGAGGAGAGGACATGTAACAGAAAAATTAACTATTACCGGAGGTATAAAAAACGCACTTCCAGATTCCTAGTACGCCTAGTCGGTCCGTAAAGGCATTTCCAGTGACTCCGATTAACGTTTTTACGGGGGGGAAGCAAAGTAAGCCGTGCAACAGTCTACAGGGGCATAACCACTAACCTAAGAGTGAAGTCATACCGCCTCTACAAAAGACATATCCTTACAGACAAAATGAAAGGCACTCGAGCTGCCACGGAAGAAAATTGCTGAACGATTTGAAGTCCAATGGTAACCAAATCATATTTTATTCGGATGAGATTATTATATTAAATTAAAACAATTTCTGATTTAAAAATAAATTAAGTACTGCTGCTTAACTGGACCTCTTAGAACCAAATATTTTTTTGTAAGTGAAAGATCAAATATTTATTTTTTAAATGAATTCCTTCGGCTTTAAAATAAATTAAAAAACCTCAGTCCTTATTCCAGTCTAAACAAAACCCTTTAATAAAGTATGTTTGAACATTCAAAATTGAATTTTGTTAAGATTCAATTATTGATTTCAAACCCATATTTTGCAATAATTTAAGTTGTTGTTTTTTTTTTTGCACGAAATAGGTTTATTTTAATGTCGATTATTGATTTTTTTTTTTTTTTTTTTCATATTTAATAATTGGATTAAACTTTTTAAAAGTCTAAAAATACTCAATAAATTCTCACAACCAAATTTTATACGACAAAACAAATTACAGATTGGTAATGAACATGTCAAGTACTAATAGAATTAGATATGGAACTTAAACGATTTTTGAAAGTGCTATGAAAAATAAGTCGCATATTATGTATGTCCTTATTTAGGACCGAGGACTGCGGTCTAGTCCAGTCCCACTTGTTGGTCCTTAAATAATGTAAAAATGATCCCTCACGACGTCATTGCGAGTGTTTTTCCTCTTATTAATGATTCAGTTATATACTAAAATTAATTTAATAATTAAGAAATATTATAAATGTTCGTAGTATACTTCATTATAATGAAAAAATTAATATGTTTGGCAGGATAAGTACTTAAAACATATATTTTTTGTCTCAATAAACCATTGATATTTTAGGAGAAAATTCAAGGACCGATAAGACAGGTCCTAAGACTGGACTGAATAAATAAGTGTACCTTCACTACACTACATATCGCTAACATTATTAATTAAAAAATGAAAAAGGATATCGCAAGTTTGGAAAAAATATAATCTCAGAACCTCGACCAACGGGGTTTTTTTGGGGGGCAGGGGAGGTCAATGTCAATCTTCTTTTAATAGGTAAGATGGAGTTGCACTTATTAACTTATCAACGTATCGATTTATTTTTCAAATTCATATCTAATACTTGGAAGAGGGAAAAATTATAAATACTCAAAAACACCTGAGATAACATAAAATAAATATGGTAGCCTTGATTCCTGAGAGACAGCATATTAGATGTTGATAAATTGATTTTAAGAAAAGGGAGTATTCAATCACCATTAATCTGCTACAAGATGTCATCATGACAAGTTCAAAGACTTATAGACCTTGTATCAGTGAATGAATATTTTGTCTGAGAAGGCTACATCTTTAAACAATCTATGAATCCCTTTCGTTCATCCTTCTCGAAGTCATGATGGTCATGGATTGAAATCGATTAAAGGAACTCTGAAGCTTATGATGACCCTTACGCTTCGTACTAGTCCCTGCCTAATCTAATTTTTTCAACATGACATATTGAGAACTCATTATGTTCAATTCAATCTCTACCAACTGGTTATCATTTGGAGCACTCGAATCCCAGATTAAACTCACATATATTAACTAATGTTTCATTTGAAGATAAGATATCGCGTCTGTTGTTTGAGTAAAAGATATTACTCGCGTATTATGTAAAAATATATTAACTAATACCCTTATACATATTTTACGTTATAACTGATAGTTATAAATAACTCTATGATAAAAAAAGTATTAATCTTTTTCGATCTTTCAGTAATATTAACGATAATAACAGGGTAGTGAATACTACTTCGTTTAATTGTATTATTCAGTGGTGTAGAGAGTTTCTATTATTAAGTTACGCACCAAAAGTTGGGCATATGGTCCGAGCATTTACTCTTTTGGTAATGATTTATGCGTCAAATTAACTCCCCTTAGGCTTAAAAAATAATTTTGTTTCAAAATAAACACATTAAAAAAACGGTAGTTTTTTAATATTTAAATTGCATTTTCTTAGAATTTGATGATTGCATATACTATAATATAAGCACATATTGCAAATCAACTTAAAATTTTACAAACAATAAATTAACATTCATGTAAATTACTAATTTTTACATTACTCAAAAGTTGGTTCAAACCAATAAAAATGGTAAAAATACTCAAAAAATGGAAATTAAAAATTCTCAAAAACATGACGCGAAAAAACTAATAACAAATTCGTAATCCTATCATTGAATATAGGATTTAAAAGATTTTTTTTTTTTTTTTTTTTACCTTCTGTAATTGATTAATTAGGAATGTGTAACGATACAACTCTTAATCTTCCAGTGTAAGGCATTATAAAATCAAAAAAATGTTTTCATCAATCCTTCAGAAATAATGTTATTCAATCCGGTCTCGATATCGTATCCTTCACTACAAATATCGTAGCTTTACAGCCAAACTAATAACCAGACTTTGATTTGAAAACGAGCGCTGTTCATATTTTTCGTTCATTTTATAGCGCTAGAATGGGGAAAATTGAACAATTACAGGAATTACCTTCGAACAAAGTTCATTTTCTTGCTCCTTTTTTATAGTTCTCAAAAGACATCTTTTAACCAAAGATAAAGCCAAGTGGGGAAACACATAATTGTCAGCACTAATTTCATTGCTTTTTTCGCTAATTTACGAAGATTCCATAAATAAATCTATAACCAAATACATAACCTTCATGAATTCACAAAGATAATTCTACGAATAAAAATTGCATCCGTAACGAGGGCAAATGATTAAGTGACGTCATGTATTGTAGCCCAAAATAAACATCTTGTGATGATAAAGTATTTTCATAACCAATTCAATTCGATTACATCTTTGTTGTATCGTATTTAAAAAATGAACGAATGAACAGGAAAAGTGATAAAGGGTCCAAGTCAGCTAATTACTAATTAATATTTCCGTAGTATTTGAGATCAATTGCAAACAAAAATATCGAATATATAAAATTATAACCTGTTGAATTCACCACAAATTCACCTCAACCAATTTGAAAAATACCTCATAGTAAATATCATTTATTTTTATAGTTTAAATCATAGTTTGTTGAATCATTATAGGTTAAACTCGAATTGATGAACTAATAAATATATATAATTATCACTCTGAATCTTACCTGGAAATTCAGCTAACGGTTTAAAATGAGGATAAAGATGGAGTGTAGCCTTTCCAAGAAGAGATTCACGTTTTTTACCGCTTGTTACAAATGAGAATCCTTGTGTTTCAATAGCTACCCCAGTCTTTTGAATATGTTCCTCGATATACCTTAAAAGAAATAATTAATAAATAGTTAAGAGGCAGTCCCTCTAAACTTAGTGCTACAGGGATATTCACACGGCCAGTTTAAGGGCAAGCGCTTTACTAGAGGATCTACGCTGGATAGAGTTTCGTAAAAATTGAATATACAGTGGAGGAATTAAGTATTTGATCCCTTGCCGAATTTGTAAGTTTTGCCACTGATAAAGATTTTTTAGGGAGTTAGTTCCGAAGACTGGCTAAGTAACTCCTTGAACTTAATGTGCTTCTTCTGGAGCCACTCCTTTGTTACTTTGGCCCTTCGTTTTTGGGTCATTATCGTGGTGGAAGACCCATCCATGTCCCATTTTAAGTGTCCTCCCATGAAGGAAGGAGGTTGTTGCCCAAGATCTCGAAGGTGAATCCCTCCTCCCTTCAATGCAATGAACCACCCCAAAAACATAACTTTTCTACCACATGCTTAACGGTGGGGATAGTGTTATTGCCATTGGGGAGTTATAATCAGCACTTCTTACATACACTTTTTTATTAATAATATACAGGATGGTCCAGATAAATTGAGAAAATCTTTAATAATGAACGAACTAGATGTGGGTAGTACCATATTTTTATTATTATATGAAAGCTACATTTAATGGCATTCAATTATTTATAATGAGATTCGTCTTTCTTAATCACCTCGGCCACATGGTGCCGGAAGCTGTGGCAGCCTTGGGAGACCTCGTGCGGATCCGTCTTTACCTTTGCACTGGTTCTGGTTTTGCATTTTTAATTTACATTCCCTGAATTGATGGAATAGCCCAAGGAAGAAATTACACCTTCCAACAGGATATTGCACCGGCCCACAAGGCCAAAAAGTGAAGGATGTCTTGGAAAAATAATGTCCTCACTTTTGGAGCCCGGACTTTAGCCTGTAAACAACCCGAACAGAATCCATCCGATGTTTATCTCTATGAGAGGGTCGAGTGAGACCTGTGCCAAGTATCATTCGTCTGTGAACGCTCTGAAGAAGTCCATTATCCGTACAATGGTAAAACTGGATCCGCACGAGGTCGTCCGGGCCTGCCAAAGCTTCTGGTCCCGAGTGCTATGTTATCAAGAAAGGCGGATCTCATTGTGAATAATTTAATATCATTAAATATAGCTTTCAAATAATAATAAAAATATGATTCTTTATAAGTCTTTAAAGATTTTCCCTGTAATGTTTCTCAGTGTTAAAATAAACCTACAATTCAAATTATAGACCGTTTTTTTTCTTTATCAGTGGCTAACTTAAATAATCGGTAATGGATTAAATACTTATTTTCTACCCGGTATACACCAAGAAACCATAAAAACAGAGAAAGACTTGTCCTTTTTTCTTAAATTTTGTCATTTTAAAAATAAAATAAAATATTATTCTCTTTATAAATATTATTGATATTTTTATGTTCCGCTCGAAAAAAAAAGATCATTTGAAAAAATGCCACTATTAAATTTTCTAAAAAACTTGAATTATTTTTTAGATAAAGTAAGTTTACCAGAAAAGGAACGACTTTATTTAAAAGCCAAAGGTAATTAATTCTAAGTTTTTCGGAAAAAAAAACACAACAAAATTGACGAATTTGAAATAGTAATATTTTTAAATTGTGTTCTTTATTATTATGTCTTCACTTTACGAGAAAATATGATTTTGATCATTGCGATCCAAAATGAAGATTTTTTTTTCACTTCCAAAGAAATTTCGCTTTTTTTTTTGTACTTAATCGAACTCATTTTCTCCGATTCAGAAAAATAATAAAAATATTTTTTGAATCCGAAAACATGTATCTGTAAACTATATTTGATGCTTATGTTTTTTTATTATTTAAATCCTTGCAGGCGAAAAATAACACTCATTCATGAAGCCATTTTCAGGCTTATAGAGGTACAATCAATCAGGAATAAGTTGTATTATTTTTGTATGCAAGTTGTCAATTTTACTAGTTAAATGCTCTTAAAAAGGGAGGTCAATACTGTAGCAAAGTCAAGACTATTGTACTTTTGAGTCTAGAAAATCTCGAACCCACCACAAAAAGTATTAATTAATATGCCCTCTTTAAAAAGCCACATTACTTTACAGGCTAAAATACTAATTGAGTTTTTAATTTTCTCATGGAACATTGAATACATAACCAATGTAAGGTTGCGTTGAGTAAAGTTCCGAAATTAAATATAATTAAGTCGATTAATTATGTAACATAACTATACATATGTATAGTTCTTTCAATATCGAAATAAATCGTAATTAAATTCTAAAAACTTGACTTTTTTTAATAGGCTTTAAAAGCCAAACTTATATCTGTTGAAGGTATTAATGCTCTATGGCTTAAATATCAATAATAAATTACCGTGGACAAAAATGTTGTTACATAGTGTAATTATAGAATGATTTTTACCAAAATTGAGTATAAATAAGGAGGTTATTATTTCCTACGAATAATTATTGTTCATTTTTATTATCAAAATTATTTTAATCCCTTGGAGGCCACAAATTGCAAATAAGGATACAAAAATTCATTGTCTCAATAAGCAAAAAGATTGTGTGCATTTGAAAGGAGCCACATGATGATAGGTGCCAAATTAATTTGCATAAATCAAATGGAGGCTCGTAACTACATAAGAAGACATGACCAAGATAAACGAAGGAAATATAAATTATATAATATGTACTCCATCAACACTAAAGCAAACTAAAATGATTCCCTTCAAAATTAACCGTTTGACATAATTTTTATATTATTCCATTTTCTACTTCTGTTAATAAAATATTCAGATTAACCCTTTGAAGCAACCGCAAATTACACCTAAAGATCCCAAAAACTCCTTATAATTAAAGAAAAATAATAAGATACACAGTCAAACCAGGTCTAACAGCCACCTATGTTAAGCGTTACACCGCACTAACCAGCGGTCATATCCAATTTTCAAATTTAGATTTCTTACAAAATAGGAAACTTAGTTTAAGAGTGTCACCTGTACAATGCAGTTTCTTTTTCAGTTTCCCTTGCCTGACCGCTTAATACAAGTTTGACTGTATTATAGATTAAAGGCCAAATCCTATAATTGACCAAAATATGTCCATAAAATATTGGCCTATAAAATCTGATGGCTAGTAATTTTGCCTTGGGACATTTGGCCCTAAAGCTATTTTGCCTCAAGGATATTTCACCTTAGAATACAAATAAATGAGATTTATACGTAGTTATTATTTATTTATTGCGTAAAACACATGTTTCCTTTCAATTTTCTAATCAAAATTGGTAATGTGAATTACTATAAAACGCGTAAAATTTTTGTTTTCTGTTGAACTAATGATTTAATTATGTTCTTTTCTCGTATAAGGTTTGTTCGTTTTTCTAACATGAATAATCCATCATGTTTAATAATAATTAATAACGGAGTATTGATTAGTATTTATTCCGTTCGAATCGTTGTCCTGTTTTTTATTTTTCTTATATTACTAATTTTATTATCTATTTTGTCTCTGGTTCGAATCCTTAATTAGTGAATATTTGATAATATGTATGCATTGAAATTTTGGGTGTAATTCTATGATTATTTATATATTTTTCAAGGCGAAATATCAATGATGCAAAATAGTTTAAGGCAAAAGTACCTAATATCATAAAATATACCCCATCGATAATAACTCGACAAAAATATTTTTTTCAATTTACAAAAAATAAGACATAAACAAGTTTGTTTAATATATAGAAACACAACTGTGAACAAGTGGATGTTCCCAGTAACAACTGTAGTTGTCATTGTGATCAATATTATTTTTTTGTAAATAACAGGGGGGTGGGATCAAATTAAAGGCCAGTTCTTGCCACGTGGGATCTTAACAAAGTACTTTTAATCCAGATGATTGGAGATGGATGAAAATAGTTAATAGCTTATAATATGAGTCAAAAGGAATACAATTGTGAACATATGAGTTCGAATATTAATTTGGTGAATTTCATAGATAACTTATAATTTCAAATATTGGGATAATGATAAGGTCAATAATTTCTATGTAATTAACAAAATATACATGGAATGGATAGGCTGCATCATTCATATTATGCCCTCAAATAGACCAAAGGTATGCTCCTGCCTATACCTGGGCCCCTATTATTATTAGTTATCTCTATAATTACCAATTAATAAATGAGGATTTCCCAGCGGAGTGATTCCCTATGAGCATGATATTGATCTTCTTCCTTGGAGCTAGGATTTTAAGACCTAGATCTCCAGCAATTTTAACGAGTCCGAACTTGGAATCTGCATAGAGATCATGACATTCCTTCAAGATTCGCTCGTTGACGTTTAGGATGGACTTTTGATCCAAGGGATTGTTAGCAGATTCCCGTGTTCTTGAAGTACTCTTCGTCATCCTGGAAAAGGTCATTTGAAGATATAATATATATAATTATTAAGAATATTATCGAATAATTTAGTTACGGCTTACCTGACTATGACTTTAACTGGGGTCGTGATTGTATACAACTAAAAACTAAAGGTCTGCTTGCTATAAAAATAAAGGAATGCCGGTTGGAAAATACATTCTATAAATTTTAGTAATAAAACTACTTTGCAGTACTACTATTGTCTATACGTAAAAAGGAAGCAGCCAATGAACAAACAATTTTTGCATGACGTCATTACGTACACACACTCTTGATGTCATTTGTTGACGTTCTACGTCAGTACGAAAATTTATCAATGAAGTTTGTGTTTTTCATTGTACAATGTAGGGTAGACTGGATTACATTGCTGTTTGTTATTTTATTTGTAAAAAATGACAATCGTCATTGGCGGTTCAAAATTAAAATATAATGTACATAGTATATAGTTTCAGATGTGCACTTCAATAATTATAATTAATTAATTACGTGGTCATAAATTATAATCACTCTGCTCCGACATTTAGGGTTATTAAAAAATCCTATTATACGATGTAGACAATATCCCTAAAAAATATTCTTTTGAGGGTGGTATCTTATTCTATAAATTCAATATATAATTGTTTGTCATAGTTATTAGTGTTGAGACCGAACTTTTACAGAATTAGTTTGATCTTACAAAAGTGATAGCGGTGTCAGACGTGTCATTGATTTCCTGACCCAAGCTCAACACTAATAATTATGAGCCTTCGGCCTTCCGAAATGCAAGTTTTTTTTTTCGAGTTTTAGGTTTCGGTTCGAAAAACCGTGGTCTGAAACCCTGGACACAAGAAGAAAATACTCTTCGAGGAAAACCGCCATTTTTATTACTTAATATTTTTTGTCTTATATTTTTATGGGACATATCAAGAACCGGTTTTACTGAAAGACCGATCCAGACCAAAGTTTTACAGAATTAGTTTGATCTCACAAAAAAAACTATACGGTGTCAAACGTGTCTAGGATTTACAAACCCACAGCCAACACGAACAATTATGTGTCTTCGCCCTTCAGAAATGCAATTTGCCCTCATTCCCTCTCCTTCCAAGTTTTTACGAGGTCTGTGTTTCAGTTTGGAAATCCTAACTAGTTTTAGAACGTTATAATTTTATATAATTCGGTCCAACTTTGGTCTCAACCAGTCTCGTAGTAAAATACAGTCTACACAAAAAGTCGGGTGTTGACGGGTTCCACATTTTTTTAGCAATTTTATAAAGAAAAGATTAAATCGTTCTACGATTTTAATTAGTGACAACGATTCTTATTTTAGTCTATGGGTTGAAGGTTATACCATAACGTAGGTACGACTGATGTTTGACTTCCACCTCGCTTTTAATATTGACGTCAAAGTAGATGAGTGGTTGCGTGTTTTGTTAAAATCTGTTTTTCTTCCCCCAACAATCGGTTCTATGTATCAAATTGAAAATTCTAGCAATAGTGACGTTATAGACTATGAGTGGTTATGTGTTTTGTCAAAATTTGCCTGTCTTGCCCAGCAGTCGGTACAATACATCAGATTGAAAATTCTAGCAAACCCGATTACACCATATTCTAACCTTTTATTTCTATTAACCTTGTATGGTTTGAATTTGGTCTCGGTTGTTCTATAAAAATCCCTCATGACCGAACCAGGAAAAAAATTTGATCTCGATCCGAGTCTAAAAACTACATTTTACTATAGTACTATATGTCAAATTAAAGGCATTTTAGAATATTCTAGTATATAGTAGATTCAATATTCTTAATGTTTAAATAACATGGACTTTTAAGGAAATTGAATTACTTCTACGAATGGAGTTTTTGACGTATTACTCATCACAGAATAATAAAAAAATCATCTTCGAGGTGGTCCAATTACTTTTAAATAAATCTTTTTTTTACAAAAAGAAAAATGTCCTATTCTAAAGCAAAGTTTTAAAAAACTATTTTTCACAAGGTAACTTTTTACTGTCCAGAATCTTTTTGGGCGATTCCAGATTATAATTATTGTAATAGAATTAACGATAGAGTTACTTCGGTTCAAATGAGACACTGGGTGCATTTGACACAACCCGCTTTTGACTGGAACCCTGCACTGGATATAATATATAAAAAATATGTATATTAGAAATATAATGTCTCTCAATGTTGAAATAAACCGACCATTAAAATCATAGACCGTTCTTTTTGTCAGTGGGTAAACTTATAAAATGGGCAAATAATAGAATACTTATTTCCCACACTGTTTCCCGAGCAGAGTATGTTTGGGACGGGAGGGGGACGGGAGGGGTTGCAGTGCTTTAGTAAATTAATATAATAATATTAAGCTTTAAAATTAAAATTTGATGTTTGACTACCCTATTTCTCATTTTGCTTTCATATTAAGTAATCTTTCGAAATCCACTATACTTTCCTTGTAATAATGCTATTTTAAATGTAGAATGTTCTACTCTTTATAGCAGTAATTCCTTTTTTCTCATCAACACCATATAACAGGCAGTCGATGTTAACACGGGTCTTCATTTGGTAATACTGGGAGAAAATTCAATAGTGAATCAAAAAGAAGAAAGACCACACGCAACAACCTTTTTTCCTTTTTACCAATCCTTTCTTTAGTAATACCATAAATCTCACTCCAGCCTTTTCCTTGCACTCTCCAAAAAGCCCATTCCTAGATATATGTTTGGATCAAGGTATATAGAAATACTATGTATTTCTATATACCTAGGTTTGGATGACCTTTATTTATAAAAAACAAGTTTTTTAACAGTTTTATTTTTGACTACAACCGGTATTTTTTATTTACAAAATATTACAAATTCTGCATATACCTGTTTTCATCGGTCAGGCAAAAAAGGAAACTGAAAAAGCGACGACTTAGAGCACGTGACCTCTTAAACCAAGTTTCCTGTACGTACAAGTTCTAAATTTTAAAACTGGGTATGTGCGACGACACACATAAAACAGCTGACTTTTAGACCAGGCTTTACTCTAATTCCATCAAATTTTCCACAGAGAGGAGGGAGTGTCGTTCGTTGTCCTGGAAATGAGAACTTAGTGAGGCTATGACTCATCCTGAGAGTCGGTCCAGACCCAAATTTAATATTTTCACCCATAATTTTTTTTTCTTCTTAAAAAAAAAAGTCATTTTAAAAATGGACTGGTTCAAAATTGACTTTTTTGTCGACTGAATTTTAGTACGAGACTGATTCATACCGAAGTTGGACCGAATTAGTTGAAATTATAACGGTTGCAGAGCGGTCTAGGATTTCAAAACCGAAACCTATCTGTGGCTCGAAAGCTTCGAACCGGTTCAGTGCCCGTTACATAAGGAGGCGTTCTATTTACATTTCTCTGCTTAGGCGCTGAGTGGAAATAAAGACCTCAAGAGAGGAATATACATATACGATAGCTAAAGGAATATTTATTTAGAGCGTTACACTAACACTAATTAATAATAATATATTTTTAAAAATATCTTAATCATAGAGACATTGAATAAAAGCTAGATGTAGATTTGAAACTAATGGAGGAAGTTAAACAAATATTTCTATGGAGGAACACCTGTGATTTACCATGACCGGAAGAAAGCAATGCAAGGGTTCATTAGAGATCAATTTAACTTTCAAAGTAAAAACATATGTGGAATGTAGTACAATAAGAAGGAATTGAATGATTCCATATTAACAAAAGGTTTGTTCATCTTTATTTCTTTAAAAAGTAGCTTAACTAATTAGTAAACATCGCCCCGGAAGAAAATACCATTTTTTGAAGCAGAGTATTGCATAAATATTAAGGGATTTATATTTTGATAAAATATGGGATTTTTCTGTTAAGTGTTTTAAAAATTTGGAATTTTTTTGGAACATAGTTTATTCAAAAAACCTGCACATAATAAAAAGTTCACGAAATGTCTAACGCTCTTGAAGAACATGTAATCCAGGGATCCTAATATGTGTTGTTTACCACAAAAAAAAATCTTGAACTAAAATCAAGAAAAAGACAAAAATCACAATTTTTTCTTTTAAATCATATATATACATACATACAGGGTCTAACAGATAAATGTTAATAAAGTTTTACTTCATCAAGATGAATAATATGGACCTTGCAGTCGAGTTAACGGCCATATATGAGAGGTTGAGAATCTTAGCAAGCATTGGGTTCTAATTTTGCCAGAAAAATCTAAACAAAAACCACAGAAAAGCGACTAATGCTTAATTAGCTCGAGTAGGAAACGACACCAGGGCTATCATCAACTCAACTGGGTACCCCAATACGAACGTCTAGGATCTTCTAAAGTGAAGCCATGCCGAAGCTGGCTAAGAACTCCTCTGGGTGTGTTTCAAGATGTCTAATCGTCATTCTTTGATTAAAGTACCTGATTGACTATTATAAAAATTGAATGCACCTCGGCGTCTATGATATTTTTGAGACGCCTATGGTCTATCGCAGGGATGGGCAACTGGTAGCCCGGGGCCGCACACGGGCCTCGTCCTCGCTCAGTGCATCCTGCAAATAGATCAATAATAATTCTTCTACTAAATTAAACAGCAGACACCTAATGTTAACAAGGGTATTATTTATAAATGGCGGGAGTACCCTACACTGCTCAGATTTATTAGGCGTCGATAAACAGACAAACTTTGCTCTAAATATATATAAATATACTCCCTCTTTATTTTCTTCTTTAGTATGACGCTCGTTGCTACTTTTTTATTCCTTAGATTAAGTAGTCAATTGAAACTTAACAGTATAATGTTTAAGGCCTTACGTAAGGCTTTATATAACTAAACTTTACACGTGGATAGGAGTATACAATCTGTAAGTAAGTGACATTATATGGAATAAACTATCTACTGGTTCAATAACAAGTTCATTTATTTAATATTTACAATATGTCGAGGCAAAACAAATGAAAAAGTCTCATTAACCTCTATGTGTCTAGTATTGCATTTTTTGTATGTGTTTTTATGGCCCAAATTAATTCAGAAAAAAACAACGTTTCATTTCAAATGTATTTTATTTCCATGTGATAACTGATAGCTCATAAAAATATGAATTGGAATCGACATAGCTCAATAGACAACGTGCTCGGGAGCAATTTTTCTCTTGAACTTAATGTGCGTAGATTCGCTCCAGGTTATGCCTAGACAAAGAAATTCACTTTATGTATATGGACTTCTAAATAGATTCCTATTATAGACGGGGTAAATGTAATACTATAATGTTTACTTATACTACATCAGTGCAACTCCATCTAACCAATTAAAGGAACATTAAAATGTGTCAGTCCTGTGCTTCTTATGGATCCTTGGTTGACTTAATATTATTTCGTTCATATAAGAGATATTAGAGCCTCTGTTTCTTTTATATTTATTACTGAATATTAAATCATTTATATATTCATTCTTCTGGGGACCTTGTGGTTTTTAAGTTTCAATTTTCGAACTCCCCTTAACTCCTTCGTCCAATACTACGGTCAAGGAGTAATTCATGAACGAAATATACTCAAAGTGAATACTATTATACTGTTACTTATATTTTCAGACAATGGGAAGCTGTAAACACAATGGAAACGTCCTGATTAAACTTTGGAGAACCCACATCTTCATTGAAGCGAAAAAGGAAATATACGTGCATTTTAAATACTAGATAAATATTAATTAGAAACAAAATATTTTTTTTTCCTACTCAGTCGTATCCATAAATATATTTTACTATTTTGGATAAGTTGCACGTATATTATGTTAAATATTCCTTCAATGTCTACTGATGATGAGTCTTATAATGCATTTCTAAACCAAATAATTTTGCAAAAGTATTAAAGCAGGAACCACATAGGATTTTTTTTATTTTCTCATGAACAGTCTCAATATGCGTTTTCAAGCCTCCAGAGAGTGTAAAAGAACTAGAGCTGTAACTACATTGGTATTTTTTTGTCTTCTCATGAACACCTTCAATAAGGATCTTCAAGTCTTTAGTGCTTGTAAAAGAACTGGAACCCATTTAAACTTATAATGACACAAAACCAGGATACTTAATTACTTGGTAGGGGTAAGTTACAAAAATGAAAAGTCAATAACAAGTAAATCAAGGACTTTAAATAGGTTCCTGCAATTTATAATAAGTGTAGAATTTTGTTCACACCAAAACAACTTTTATTTGTTGGATAATCACTGAGTTATTGTACTTTTTCTAAGCCGAAAACAGAATTTTTTTTCATACCTCCTCAAAAAGTGACGTCATTTGTTCTTTTGAAATTTATGTTTATATGCTGGGACTATATAAACTAAAGGGGAACTTAAAACATCTTTCTGACTTACATAACCTAAATAATCTAGTATGTATGACTTTGAATTCAATTAGACAGCAGTCAGCAGATCGATGGAGGGAGGGGAGAGGAGTGGAAAGCCACTTCATTCTTTGCCATCTGGATAGATCTCTCCGGAAAATATCATATTGTAAAGCTGACTAGCATAAAACGTAGTTAAATATAATAAATTTGAAGTCCTTTTAAAACAACCCCTATTAACACTATCTTGAAAAGTTTCTATGAGAACTCGATCTTCGCCAAAAATTCAACACCATGAGTTATTGATTTCTCAGAAATCAAAAAGGTCGTACATTCGCAATCTTTAATTATGAAAAACTTAATGATGGAAGAGTCTATGTATCTGGATATATAAAACAATAGATCGGCTTGAGATTCTAATATAGTTAAATTTGAATTAGAAAAACTGAAAATAAATATTATAATATATGTATTTACTATTTAGATCAGTGCTTACAAATTATATCATGTTTTAATTTTCATATTCATACTTATTATTTGATTTTCATGTAATATTCTTAAGTTTCTAGTATAAATTAATTTCTATATTTATTATGAATATTAACATAATGATATATATTCCCTTTATTAAAATAAGTGTATTAATAAATGTTCATAAATTACTTAATATATCCCTTCAATGCTATTATATAACTACATAATACGGTTCATATTTCTTCTATCCTACTAAGGTATAGTAGGAAAATAAGATGCAAGTCCCCCTTCATATAGTTCCAGGAAATGATGCATGGGCATCTCTAACCCTTGCTCGAGACGTCCATGTACCAATGTTCATAGAACATTAGCTGATTTGAAAATAATGCTAATGAGTTATAATACTATCTGGAACTCCAATCACGCAACCTGTTATGGTAAAAAACAACGACTTATATTATATTATATAGGTTGTTGGGTAAAAAACATCATTTTTGATGATCAATTTGACTTGTTGAAATTCCTTGCGTCCTATAGTTGAACTTAAAGCATTAAACCATATGAACTTCGTACAATTACAAACCTATAATATTTGTCGTAGTTGTAATCCGCGATATTATATGGACGCAATCTCTGCTGCTGTATGAATCCCTCACGCAACTCCGAGTATAAATAAACAAATTTCTCACAGAAAATAGTACAAAACGTACATGAAACAAATCTTACAGATCCCATGTCGGAGAAGAATAAATCTGTGGATCAAGCCGCCCTCAGCCGACTTATGGCGGAGGCAAAGGCTTCAAAAAAGCGCCCAGGAATCAATAGTCATGATCGAAAGCTCAAAAAGTATAAAATATCAAAGAAGGAAGAACTTTTAATAGAAGAGGCCAAATCCAAGTCCCTTACTATTAAATCCTCTCTTCCTCAGGGATTTTTTGATGCAAAGCCAGCCAAAAGTATACTAAAAAACTCTCAATCCTATGTGCCGCCTGTACAACCCTATCTCATCTACAATCCACCATCCGCAAAAGGAGAGGGCGATAAAAAAGATTCTTCCGTATCCAAGACTGAGGAATATGCTGAGGATGAAACTCCTACTGGAGAGCTTCCCAAAGGCTTTTTTTGATGATCCTATAAAGGATGCAAAGGTATATATTAATTAGACTATCTCTTTGTTGGATTAATATTTTACATAAAGACCTTTTCTCTTGGGGACAGTAAAAAACTGACTTAAACATCGTTTGAGACCTCTAGCGTTATTTTAATTTGAAAAAAATAAAATGGATATTTGGTTCGAAATTGACCATTTTTAAGCTTTTTATACCGTTCCAAATATGATTATATGAGTGAAAAATTGTACCTCGTATATTGTTTAGTATTTAATTTATCAGTAAAAAAATATGTTATACATAATTTAAGTAGGTAAGTTAACAACATAGCGATCGCTTCAAATATTTTATCCTCCCTAAAGGGAGGGAAGATTCAAATAATAATAGGTGTAATTTTCTATCATTTTTAAAGAATTTCTTTTTTTTTTAATTTTCTCACATACTTAAATGTTTCAACTATTATTTGACGAAATTTCATGAAGCTGACATGAACCATCTATGTCGCAAATTGATATAGAATTAAAGAAGCGTAGAAAAGTTCAAATTACTCCGTCGGTATCGAATAAATATATAGGAAACATTGGCATCAAATAACGTTTGTTGAAATCTTTTTTTTTTTTTTTTTTTTTTAACATACCTACATTTAAGGGGTCTATGATGTGCTGCTCAATGATTTGCGTTTTCGCTGTTTTATCATTTTTCTTCAACAATTAAGTTTAATTTGGCTATAATTATTTTCTTTATCTTTGATATAATGGGGAAACCGGAAGTCATTGAGAACATCTTTAACCCCTAAAATAATTATTAAGGAGAAGGTGGACTAGGTATAATTTACTGATAAACCAAATACTTAAAATATAAAAATTACAATTTTTTACTCATAATATCATATTTGGAACGTGTCAAGAGCTCGACTTAAGACCCAATTATTTGAATAAAAATGGCCTAAGAGGCCTCAAACTTGAACCAAAATTCGTTTTTTTTATTGTCTCCAGTAAAAAAATGTCTTTGTACAAGAGGAAAAATATTAAGCCGAGAATGTCTAGTACATCATTAATAATTTTCTCATAATAATTAGGCACGTCAAGTTGAATACCGTGATCCAGTTCAAGCGGAATGGGAAAAGTTTCAAAAGGAAATTTCGGTTGAAATCAATACTGCTTCGGAAATAGCGGCAGATGACCAGGTAGAAGCCACGACAGATCGTCAATTAGAAGAGATCGAAGAGCAAATGAGTGCCTGGAATCGTGTTATGAAAATGGAGAAGGAAAGGGATCAAGTTGAGGGTGTTTTAAAGGAAAAACATGACAATAATGATGAATTGATGGAACAGGGATCGTCAAACAGTGATGATGATGAAGATGTAGACATTGATGAGTTTTTGAATTGGAGAAATAAGTGTTAGCTCCGCTATATTATCCCCATTATCACCTTATATTCGTTCAGTTTGATATATCTTTTACCTATCCATAGAAATAATGACAAGCCATCATTGCATCACTTAGATAATTACTATGAAATAAAACCCATATTACATAGTTTGATTTATATCAATAACCAGAGGTGATAAATATTCCTGATGCTGCGAGTTCAAGTCCTTGAGTCCTCAGATTTATTTTGGGATAATTTTCAGTCTGTAATTATAACATAGGTCCATAGTACTAAGACTTTTATTGGGTTCAATATAAAATAGCTTTCAATTCCAAATCAAGTCGCAAGACTCAAAAATATGGAGTTCCATATTCGATTCTATCATTACTCGACCCGCATTGATTACGAATCTAGGAAGTTTTTTGTATCAAATTTGGTTTTCGAGAATTTTCGATTTGAAATTTTTGAGCATTTCTATCGCTTTTTATAGGTTCGAGATAACTTTTGAGTAAAAAAACAGTAACCCCCAAAAATTAGTTTACTCTTTGCAAAATTTTATTTTAATTTCAGAAGATGTGTTCATATTTTATATGCAATTATTCAATTTTGATAAAATGTAATTAAAAGGTTAAAAATCAACTTTTTTTTTACGTTTAAGGAGTTGATTTGAAGAGTAAATCTTTCTAAAGTAGCTTCATCCTTGAAATAGTGATGATTTTATCTCAAATTAAAAATGATTAAGAGCTTTTTGAAGGGAATCTTAAATTAAAATCAAGACTTTCAGGCATCAAATGAGACATTTTTACACTTTTTTAATCGATTCTTCTTAAACTTATGAGCCTCTTAAGTAAAAATATCAATTTTCTTATTTAAACAAAGATTACTCGAGTACAAAACATGGTTAAATACTTAATAAAAATGGGATTGGAATCTTTCAATAATAGGTATTTTAATATATACACTCAATCATTTATCTCCATCACCAACATTAGGTGCTTAAAAAAGCTTTGAATCCTTCTTTAAAAATCACAAAAAAAATACCGAAAACGTTTTGGTCTATATCTGAAAAATTCAAGGTTTATTGAGAAAAAGTAAAGCCGTATTTGAAATTAGGAGAACAAACTCTATTAGATTTTTCCTATTTCGATCGAAGGATATTTTAATTATTGAATAGTTTGATTTATCCTGTAATTAAACAATTGATCATTATGTAATTATTAATATAAGTATTTATATTTAACTCATAATCAACAAAACATTATTAAAAGAATCCAACACGTTCTCCCTGCGTGGCACAATTTGAAGAAATTCATCTTTTGAAAAAATTGATTTTTCGATTCCATTTGCCTTCCCTTTATTCAAAATGGATCCTAGTAGATCAAACAAAGTCGAATCTGTATAACCTGCGTAGAGTAGTCCTTTTATAACACAAACAAATTGTAATAATAAATCATGGGTTAACAATGAATCATCTGTAGATATTGTGTTCCAGGAGGTGCGAAGGAGATTAATACACTTCTTTTGAGAAGAGCGCTTACTTAAGCACCAAATCAAAAACCCTTGCGACTGAATAAGATCTAGTGCTCCATCTTTAAGTCTGAGACATTTCTCTATAATATTAAATATTTCCTCCTCATTAGTAGATAAAATTGAACCATTAAAGGATAGAAGAACTCTAATAATTCGTACTTTTAACAAGATGTAATAGTCGAGGTAGTCTTTTAATCCATCTTCTATAACTTCTAGTATCCACTTTCTCGGAGTATCATCTGACTCACTCGCATTTACTATAGAATGAAACAAATTTAAAAAGTCTGGGACGTTGAACAAGTCGAGGAAGGGCTTGGCTAATAAGAAATGAGACAAGGGCTTATACATGTAGTGCAAAGGATTTTTGAGGATTCGAACAGTTCGAACGAGGAAGACAGATACAATGGATGGAATACGCAAATAATCAGTTTTAGAGTTCTTGGATTCACGAGCTCCATTTCGAATAAGATTAAAAAAATGTATCCAAATCATTTTTTCTTTAGCAAACTTTGTAGCTTCAAATTGACGAAATATCCTGGATAGAACAGTATAACCAAGGGCTCGCATATCTTCATCTTTAGAACTTATTGAGGCTAGAGCTAAAGCCAAAGCTCCATATTCTTGCAATTTCAAATGTTTATCAATATATCTTTCAGACGAACATAAAGAGGAAAATAATTGTAGATAAAAGCGAGGATCATATTTACTAGGATCGTTTTCGTAAAAAGTATTTTCGTTAAATAGAGTCATTTCTATGGGAAAGTTAATTGCAGTTTCGTACATTTTATCAGCATCTATTAAACCAAGGATTTCAGAACATCGTGGGACTTTCCATAAATTTTTCTTTTCAGAAGTTCCAATCGTATATCTCGATATTGCAAGAGAACCCCAAACAATAGGTTGAAAAGAGGCAAAGCTATGCTTTTTCTCATGGATCTTTAAAATAGACAAAATACACTGATCTGCTTGACTTAGAGATGATCCGTAGGCTCCTAAATACAATGGAATATGTTCCTGAGATACTAACTCTGGAGAAATAGAAACAATAGAGTTAATGAGAAGAAGTAAATCTTTCTTCATCAAGCTAAAAACATCCTCCCCAGCTTGCATGGATAATAATAGCTTCAGAAAATTAGAATGTCCGTTAATCATTTCATAAATGGTGGTCAAGTGCTCATGCTTCTCTGTATAAGAGAATTTAATTAACTCTGACATGATTGAAAGACCTCTAAGATTTGCCTTCAACGTTAAGTCCATTTTGAGTCCATGTTTTAAAAAAATTCGAACAGTATTAATCCAAAAATCTGTTTTGCGCTTAACAATGTAAGCCATAACTTTATGTAAATCGAATCTCAACATTTTGGAAAAACAATTATAGCAATCTTGCATCTGATCAACGGAGAGCCCTGAAGGATCTTTCAGCTTTTGACAGTACATTTTTAAACAAGGAATCAGCACTTTATTTGCAAAATGCTTGGAAGATAATGATTCATTATTGGCCATAGTCATTAAACAGCAAGCAGTGCCAAGACTTGGAATAAAGTCACTACCAAAATCCAGATTAAGTTTTTCAATCATATTCAGTTTTGGAAAATGTTCCAAGATGACGATAATTAATTCTCGAAAGACACAATTGTTATCATTTTTTAGGAGAGAATTGTTCATGGCTTCACTAAGTGTATTCACAATTGTCTCACAAACAAATTTCTCTTTAGCTTTACGTTTAACAGAAGCTACTAAGGTTGTTAAAAGACTTTCCCATTTGGATGAAAGTAGATTCGGATCCTTAGAAATTATACTTCTAAATATTTTAGCCGATGAATTTATATTGTTGGAAACAAGGAATTCCAATAGATCAGTAGGAACTTGATCTTTTTTCAGAAGTGGATGAACAAAATCACTCAAATTTAAATCATTGATTGCAAAATCTAAGTTTTTCTTAAAGAATCCTATAAATGAGCTCAAAAACATATTTGAACGAGGCGAAGAAATCCCAGCACGAATTGCTTCACGTATTACTTCAACCATATTTTTTAAAGAATGAGTACTCAGTGAGTCTGAGTGATGGAGGAGTAACTTTGTGAAATGAAGTAGCCAATTAGCATTATCCGGTTTTTTCCCTTGGATAAGAACTTCCATCATACAATTGATATCAGTTGGATCAAATCCAAACACTTTTAAGTATTGGTCAAGCAGTTCTGCAGAAATTGACTCAAGGCCATCGCATTCCTTAAAATCTTTAAGGAACCTCTTTTTAAACACGGTTTGTTCTGTTGAGCATTGATTACCATCCAAAACATCTAAAATCATGCAGTTTAAGTCGGAATGTTTATCTGAATAAGGTTTGAATAAATTTAAAAGGACTTGACTTTCAGTCAATATACATTTGCGTATATCTTTTGAGGAATTGAGCAAATTTTTAAGTTCATTAATTATATCCATTTCACTTTGAGTCCGACGATTAAATTTATACATGAGACTAAGCTTTGTAATGATAATGAGAGCGGAGAGGGACTCAATCTTAATATTTTTTTCATCATCTAATTGATTTAATCCTCCGAATCTGAATGCATTGAAGTGTGATGTTAAATTTTCATCTTTTATAAAGTTTTCCACACACAAAATGAAGTTCTCAATATCCTCCTGGGAATAACTTAAATAACGAAGATACTTAATTATCCATGTGTGATGTGAGTGATTGTAACTCTTTAGAAAGATCATTGTTAGCGGACTCAACTCAAAGTTAATAGTGTTTTGTAAACTATTTTTTGGACTTATAGTATCATGGAGTATGTCCATAACATTATCGTCATCGTTGTCGATTAATCGATCAAGAAATTGTTCAACAATCTGATTTTTTCTTGTCAATCCTGAACACTCTTCTGGTTGGCTAATTTTATTTTTCAATTCTAAGATTTCATCATTTAAATCCGAAACAATGTAATTTTTTGGGTTAAGAATTTGTATAATCGTGGAGTAACTTAGATCCGTTTCTCTACAGACAGATAAAAATATTTCAAATTCAACAGATCTCTTTGTCAACCCGTTCTGAATTCCAAAAATTTGATATAAAGTTGTTGTAGATAGATTTCGAAGGTTCTCATCTTCGGATTTAAGAGCTACATTAAATAGAATTTCAATATAGTTATCGTTAAAATGATTTTTGATTGTAAAGGATGAGGCTTGGTATTTTAAAAAGAAGAGAGTTGCTTTATTCGTCTCAACAGATTTATTGAGCTTCTGAATATCACTTAGTAAATTTTCAACAGCATCACACTCCAAGCGAAGGAAATTAAGATAAAAATCCAATATTTTAGCTGTTTTACATAAGTATTCTCCATCCAGCTCGGAAACACTCATTTCATACTTCCAAAAGCTCAAAATATCATCCAAGGGAGGAATACGCTCTTTAAATCTACGAATGAGCTGTGTTCTAATGGAAGATCCTGTAACTCCTGCCTTCTCAGTTTTCCATAAAAGGCCTTCAACTTTATACACCAGATCGATCAAAATATCAATCCCTGATCTTTGAACTGGTAAGCTAGCCTTTAATGCTGGTTTAACTACCTCTTTTATAATCACCTCTGGGAAAGCAACATTGGAAAGGGTTGCTATCAAGAATTTCTTGTTCATTGAACTACTCATCACTTTGGACTCTAGTTCTATTTCATTCATTAGTACTCGAAAGAAATTTGAAATTTTAAACCAACTGTTTGAATCTCTTGGGGCAGATGGACTCAAGGAATTCAAATAAGGCCGTAATTGATCTGGACATTTGGATAAACAAGTAATCACAATTTTCTCCCATCGTTCATTCTCCCACGGTGTCTTTAATGTTTGAAGAAATGTAAGTAAAAGTAAATTACGATTTTGCCCTGAATTTCCCACTGACTCATCCAAAAATATAAGACCAGTTTTAGGAGAGGTTAATGAAGTTATCAAAAATTCCATAATCGAGTCTTTAACAGCCATGACGTTGGAAGCGTCATCATCAGTCCATCCATTGTCATTACATAACAAATTAGATATCCTTTTCAAAACAGAGGTGTTGAATATTTTCATTTTTGAGGTTTTGCTTATATTTGAATTCATCATAAGTTTGTCTTTGAGTACTTCCATAACGAAAAGAACTAATTCAACAGAGTCTTTATGAAGCCCATTAAATATCTCAGCTAGCCTTTTGCCTCCTTTATCTATAAATTCTTTGATTATGGGAGGACTTTGAGAGATAAAGAATGAGAGTAAAAAATATATGTAGGCCTTGCGACCTTCATTATACTCGGCAAGAAATAATTGCTCAAAGTAAATATGATCGAAATTAAGTTTAAGGAGTAGATCCTTAGCAGAACTCTCATTTCCCGTGGCAACCATGGTTGTCAATAGTCTGAGAACCGTTTTTTTAAGTGCTAAGGGACTGTTTTGGGACAGATACGTTATGATATAACTCATATGATCGTGTAGTATATTATGCACCAATTCAGACGCAAAGGCTGAAGGTGCATAAACTATAAACTTTTCAGAAGCTTCAAAAATGGCTTGAACAAGAGGTGGTTTAGCTTTATCAATCAAGTCCAATTCCATAGTTATATCATTCGACTTTCCTCCAGTGGAGACAAATTCCTTAACAGATTCCTCACCGTGAGTAGCAATAAAACGAAGGACATCAATGTGCTTCTTGCTATTACGAATATCATCCACAAGAATGAAATTATCTTTTACAACTGTCTCAGATTCCAGGTGTGTTTTTTTCGGCATAGGCTCATCTTGCCTTTCCAATTTTCTTTTTTTAGTAGTCATTTCTCGTCTGAAATGGAAAAATATTGATATTCAGAGAGGAATTCATAACACAATACAAATATGGATTAAAATTAATTAATTACTTAAAAAAACCTCAAGTTTTTATTAATATTTTATTTAGAATATTGGTTCAAAAAAATACATATCTATATATGAATATATCTATATAACAATTTTAGTCGGTTTCCATGAAAACCGCTTCGACATTTTTCCGATGTGCTTCCTCTACTTCTTTAGCTTTTTGAGAGGCAGCCTCTTTCTTTTCCTCCAAAGAGGGCTTAAGAGCCCTCCTCTTTCTAGTTTGAATCTCTCCCACCTTTTGCGATTGAATATGAACACGTCCAAAGGTATTATCAAGACCATCCTTTGAAACGTTCTTAATTTTCTTGACTTTGTTAATGTTTTTAACTTTCTTAAGAGCAGACTTCATGAGATCCTCAGATGCCAAGTGCGTTCTACGAAGAGAACAATCCATGTGAGGTCCCATATCGATTAATTCTATACGTGGAAAACGAGTGCCAGATTTCTTCATCGCAATTTTATAGCTCCGTAAGGAAACCTTTGTTTCCGAAACAGCAGTAAAGGATAGACAATGCTCAATTCCAGCCAGTCGTATTTTGTTTACGATAGGGCCACGGAAAAAATCAATGAAAATGGACTTGAGGCGTGCTAACTCGGGGACAGTGTCAAAGAGCGGTCCATTAAATATGAGGCAGGGTTTTATTCCAGAGTCTATTTTAGAGTCAGAGTCAAACTGTGAGAGTGGAACGTAGTGATCAATTCCTAGTTCTACCATATCCAGAAGTTTCCCATCGAAAGTTCGACCGAAAGTGAGATTGTTGGGGCGCTTCTTCGTCTTATTGCCAAGGACAAAGAGACTCGCGTCCGCCCTTACACCTGCAAAAATCAGAAATCAATCAAAATTAATTTTTATCAATACAACGAATGAATTAAGAGACTTAATAGACTAATTAATGAATAGCTAAATAGAGGAATTACCTATTGTTTCGATGGGTACTGGATCCTCAAAGGGCCTATAATCATTCTTTTTAGAAAAACTAATGGCATGCGGTTTTTTAAGAGTCGCCAAATCCTTGAGAACTTCTCTAACCGTCTCGGAAGTATGAGAACCCCTAATAATCAAAGCTTGTTTAAGAGTCTCGATTGCCTTTGGCTCTCGTTCCTCGAGTGCTCGTCGAGATTTCTTATTTCGTGGCTTAACAACACGCTGAATGACACCCATTGCGATCCGTACTTCCTAATTTGCACGACACGACTAAAAAAAAAACACGTGCCTTCCTAGTTTATTTATTTTTGTTGGGCTTTGATTGTTTGTATATTGATGACGTCAGTGTGGTCAACTGATTTCAGAGCAGATAAATCATAATGTAGCTTATTATAGCTTGCTATCTAGTAATTAAAGGACTCAATTACCCTTGAGCCCTTTAGTAATAATCAAAGAGTATATATATATTATATAAACAATGAATACTATAACAACAGTTGTTAAGATATTATTTATATAAAGAAATAGGAACGGAATAATTTGGTTTTTTTCCGACAACAGAGATTTCGTCTACATATTTTCAGCTACTTTTTCAATATTATTATTAAATATATTATTTTTATTGATAGCCTTAGTGTGATGTAAATGAGATCTACTAATATCTGGAGTGGACCAAGAGTCAATATCTAAACCTCACGTCGGGGAAGTGTATTTTTTAAAGTTAAAAATCAAATGGTAAAACCTAATTGACTTGGTACAATATTACTCGCTATTTATTTTATGAGCATCAGATAATCTATTTAAAGTCACTTGTTACAATTAATGTATCTCCCAGGAATACAAGATTTTGGACTGAAATACAAAAGTAAAATATTGTACATCCTTTTCCAAAGAAGTGATTCCTAACTTTATTAGATAAAATGTTCAATCTAAACTTTAATTTTCGTAATTTTTTTGTAATTAAGGAAAATGTTAAAGGTAATATCTATAGGAATCTTTACACTTACTTTACGCAAGTTTTTTTTAAATCAAAAACTTTTTATTTTAGCTCAAAAATGTCTGTATGGAAGATATATAAATTATTGCAAGTGACTTTAAATCGATTCTCTAGTGCTGATGAAATAAAAAAGGTAGTAATTTTGTGCTAAGTCTATTAGGTTTTTCCATTTGATTTTTAACTATAAAAACTACAACTCCTCCACGTGAAGTTAAGTGATTGACCCTTAGTCTACTCCAGATATTAGTGTAACTCATTGGTTATGTACTCATTTAATGTATCTACACCATGAGAAAAAAAATATTAGAAGAAATACCAATTATTTTTGTGAGATAGGAAGAGGAAAATTTATTGTAAAAATATATAAATATTTAATTTGAATTAATAAAACATTGTTTATTATATTATGTAATAACGCTTTATATTAATGGTATTGTTCATATTATAGGCTCTATGTACCAACACATTCAGGATGATGATTTTTCATAATTTATTAATTGAGTATTTAAATTCAATGTTAGAGTATTTTGCATTTGAATTTTTCATAAAGCTTCATCCATGTTTAGTTTTTCTATATATTTTTTTCATCTTCTATTTTTCTTTTTTTTTGTGATAAGTCAATAATTTACAATATTTATTCTGTAATAACTTATGGTTATTTTTATGCTCCAAGATCAATTATTTAAGTTATTACCAAAGTCTGTTTGTGTGCCAATAGATATATTCAAACTTTTTAAATCGTCAAATTAGTAAGATCATGACTGGATTCGTTCATATCATGTGCTTTAATATTTAGATCATTAGAAGGTATAAAAATTGGTTCTTTACACCAGTTAGAATAATTTTCTATTAATGTACAATCACTCATACCGAAAAACTTATGGTATCTACGAACAATTTTTAATATACTATTATAATGGTTAAAACTAGGACAAAAGTAATTATATTTAGAGTAACAAAGTTTGACATTGCTATTTATTTCTTTTTACAGACGATAAGTAAATAAAAAGAAAATGACCAATCCGAAGATCTTTTTATTTGGAAAGTTGGAGTAATTATCCTTAACAAATTTGAATTTCACACCTTTTTACCTTTTTTATGGAGGTAATATGAGCCATTTCAATAAATCTGGAAAATTCCTATGTTGAAATTATAATATTGCATGGTTTATCGAAACATCTTAACATTTAATAAATATATAAACTAAAAATAATAATAACTCAAACGCTTACTAAATTTTAAATTCTACTGACATTTTATGTAAAAATATCTAGAACTAGTTTAATTCTAATTCACTATCAATAAATAACTTTAATATGTAAAAAAACCCCAAAAAAACACCTTATTATTACCATATTTGTTTATATAATAGTTTCTAGCTAGTAGCTGCAGTTATTATTCTCTTGACACGTCGTTATCTTTATTGTATCACGCAACCTTTCTTCCAAAAGAAACAGAAAAAAGGCCCGAAATCATTTGGTAGTTAGCCAAATAAGTTAATCTTACCAACCACTATTTATATCTTATATACTTCAAAATATTACTGTCATATGATTTTTCCCCCCTTTTTTTAAATAAATTACATATTTGATATTATTAAATCTACATAGCATTTTATTCGATACTGTATTATAATATTTGCTGAGTAATATTTTATTAAAAGAGTAGTTATGATAAGTTATTATATCATTTCTATGAAGAAATAGCCAACATTTTACTCATAGGAATAACAAAATGGCCAATATATATACTATATAAATGACGAGAGATCAACAAGAAATTGTATTCCTGTTTTTTTGGAAACGGAGCATCTGTATAGAATAAGTTATTCTGAATAACTTATTAGTTATTAGTAATAACTTATTACTAATAAGTTATTACTTTGTATATTTATGGAAAAAAAAATTATGAAATAGCCATGACGTATCAAGGGAGACGAGGGAATCGACAGCTGACAACTAAATACTTAGGGCATTTCTGTGCTAGCGAGATAATGCCGTGTTGAATGTAAAGGTAAATAATAACAAAATACTGCCTTTAGCGAACAAAAGAAGTAAATTTTGACAAATACATTTTTCAGATATTGATCAGAGGAGCTACTTAGTTTTAACATATGAAAATTACTAATTGATGAGCATTTGCTGGCACATTTCAAAAGTCCACATAATTATATATTACTCGTAATATTACGAGTATATTAATCATAATGAAGTTATTGCATCAATTAATGATTAATTAGTAATATAAACGATCTGTATTTAATAAGATATAACCTTCTTCGCCGCCTATCAAGTCACTTGTTTTTAGCCATACTAACCTAAAAGTTTACTCGTATTTTTTGTCAGCTGTCGAAGTTTCTGCTTCCCCCCCCCCTTTTTGAGTTCCTTGAACGTTTTTGATTGGTTGAGTTAGATAACTTCTTTTAAACCGTGAACAATTCCGAAACATTATTGGATAAAAGTTCCTGAGTTGTGAAGAATTGGCCAACTACCAACTGATTTTGGGCCCTTTTTTTCTGTTTCTTTCTGAAAAAAAGGTTGCGAGGTGTATATATATATAATAAAAATAAGAATGTGTAGCATCTTGGCTATCAATATTATTGTCCATTGGCTACAAAATCGAGCTATTCTTTATTCAATGAATAGGAATGATTTATAAGTACTCTACTACAATATTAGTTTTTACAAAACAATGAATAAATTTTAAATTTGAAGTGACTGGATTGCAATTCAGTATTCTCATTGTGAATATTAATTATTAATAAATAGAAAGTGATAGCACCGTGTGCCCCTCCTTGTTAGTGAGTCACTCTAATGAGTAATCCTGAATCCATGATGCTTGAATCTGAAGGCAAGCCCCTGACTAAAGTGAACTTGAATGATCTGAAGAAGAAGTTGTCAGAGGCTGAGAGGTACAAAGAAGCAGGGAATGTCTTCTACAAAAATGGAGACTTTAAAAAAGCAGCTGGGCAATATCATAGGGGCATACTTTTTCTAAAAGGGATTGACAACGACTTGTTTGGAACGCCGGACTTTCTCAAGATCATCTCTGTACATCCATACTCCGAAGAAACAAAAATCCCAGAGGATATTGAACAGAAATGCTTGGCCGTCAACATCTCTGTATACAATAATTTGACTGCGAGTCTATTAAAAGTAATATAGCAATTCAATTAGTCCTTCATTTATTAAATACTATTTTATTTTGTGAAATCCATTATTTATTTTTAAAAATTAAATATGGGATTTGACAAAATCGAATAGAATATAATAGTTATAACAGAGCTACATCCCCAGGATTGACGATCTTTTAATTAATGAATACTCCATTTCAGGTTGAAGGCTCAGACCCCTTGAGGATCTTACATTATACCAACATTGTTCTAGAGTTGGATCCCATTAATTCCAAGGCACTCTATCGCAGGGCTCAAGCTCATTATATAATGAAAGACTATGATGACGCAGCTGAAACTCTCAAGTGTATTCCTAAACCTGATAGAGACGTTCTTCTACTATTGAAAAAAGCAGAAACGAGCCTCAAGGAAGAAGCTAAAAGTCAAAAAGCCATGTATAAAAATATGTTCAAATAATAAATAATCTTATTTTCACATTTTGTCGGAGTCATTTATGTATAATTTATTTGTCAAAATGTTTTCTCTCCCTCGAGATCCATATACTATTCTGCAAGAGGCGATACTATTTACACAAAAGCAAGGAAGGATGATTTTTTTTTTTTTTAATCACTTTTAACTAATTATTATTATCATTCATTTCCTTTGATGAGCTATCTATCCTTTAGAGGGGCCACAAATTGCACTTAAAAGGCTACAAAAGTTGACTCCTGGTCACAGTTAAATAACTAAATGAAGACTTTAGACCAGTGATTCCCAATATTTTCATCTTTGCAGAGCCCTGTAGCCTTTTTTAATATATTGTGATGTATAAAATATTCTCAACCAAATGCATTTAGTACGTAACTCAAAAATAAATTCTATATTCAATTCTATTTCTACTTGACTCTCTGATAACGAATCTAATTAGTTTTTTCTTATATCTGGAGTTTTATCCTATTTATAGGAGTAAGAAAGAAATCAATAATTCATATAAAAATGAGTTTATTCTCTGTAAGAATTTTATGCTAATTTCAAATATATCCTAATAATTTATAAGCAATTTAAAGATTACAAAACCCTCATATTTGAAGGGTCTTGTTTGAAAAGAATTGTTTTTAAAAGTCTAGTTGAGCTGCAATATTGTTTTGTTTTCAATTTAATTATAAAAGTTCAATGATTGGGGGTTAAAATTGGACTAGATAGTTTATTTTTGAGAACTAAACAACTAGACTTTTCATAGTGTTGAATTATTAAATTTCTATGTATTAAATTAGAGCAGTGGCGTTGTTAGGTCTTATTTTTTTTGTGTGGGGCACAAAGCCCCTCCAAAAGTTAATGAAGCCCCATCCCCCACTCATTTAAAAAAAACCCCATATATATAACTTATTTATATAAGTAATTATCTAACGGCGTTGATAATTTTTGGGGCTAAGCCCCCTATTGATAAAATCTAGCAACGCCCTTTATTAGAATAGGCATGATATTATACATAAAAGATCAGTATTATAGATTGGAGAAATTCACTTTCAATACACTTTTCAGGGCTCCGCCCCGAGTAAAAACATGTTTGATGTAACAATGCAACTCAATTATTAAGTACTTATTGTAACTGTCACTGAGGTGCGGTTACTTAGACTCGATTTTAATTAAAACTTGGAACTTATGACGTAAATACATTTCAGCTGAGTTGGTGCAAGGATGCCTGAGCGTTTCGACATTTCATATTTCTCCTCAAAAAGTGAGATTCGAAATTTGAAAAAATTATAATAAAATGAAATCGTTTACAGGATAAGCAATGAAAAATGACTGCGTTATTACTTATTACATAAATATTGCTTCTCCAAAAAACTGTTTTTACTCCTCAGACAGTTTTTATCCAATATCTTAAAGAAAAGTTGACCAAGATTATTTATTTTTCCACACAATCATTTTCAATGGTAATATGTATTTTGTGGCTATAGATTTTAATGTACAAGGGGGGTTACATTATAAGTATCTACGGACTAAAATATTGTTGCCAAATTTGTCAAAAAGGCAATGTTTTTGTCAAAGATTAAAGTACGTTGTCATATAGTTTAATTAATTTGTCTTTTCTAAAAATAAGGTCATTCTTGAAAAATAAATCATTCAAAAAATATTACGTCAAAAAGCACACATGTTCAATCCATGAGCTGAACAAATTCTATTTCATCATCATTGGAGCAACTATGAAGGTTGTTGTTACCTTTCCAAAACTCAAAGACTCCTTCGAGATAACACACAAATTTATTTTGAAATGGCCTATAAAATAAAATAAAGCATAGTAACGGTCATAACTGTAGCAACTTTTACCGATCTCCCCTAAATTTGAGAATCAGTCTATAGTGTACATAATTATTAGACTGATTGACTAACGATAAAATATATTTGTAAATAAATATAGTAATATATAATTCAACAAAAATTAATTAGAAAAATAGGCAAAATAAATTTACATATAAAAATAATCATTTTGGCATGATACATGCATGGAAACTGCATTAAAAATGCATAAATATGTTATGCACTATGTATATAACTATCATAAACGTTTGGAAATCCATAGGAGGGAGACAAAATAAATCAATTAATTGAATATTTCATAAGTTACATAAATTATAAATATTTAGCCAAGCTCAGGAAACTCTTGCTTATCCGGAGTATAATCCTCCGCTGAAGAGCAATACCACACAATCCATTCCATGAGCTGAACAAATTCTATTTCATCATCATTGGAGCGACTATGAAGGTTGCTATCTTTCCAAAACAGAACTACTCCTCTTAGAGAACTCGCAAATTTCTTTAAAATGGCCTGTAAAATAAATGAACAAAAATAAAATGTGTTTGACTCTATGCATTATATGCACGGGGTCGTCGATTGGATAAATCCTTAATATTTGAAGCCTAGGCAAAAACTCAATTTAGAGCAAGTAACAATATATATGATTTTTTTTAAAGCGTGAATTTAGGTGTTTGTGAACATCATATTTGTTATCTCATATAAAATAAACAATCAGTGTAAATTTTATACCAAAAAGAAAAAAGATACGATGGTTGAATTAGCTCAAGCGGGATAATGTTCTAGTACAATCACTAACTTGCTTGGTTACTCCAAGGACATCGTTTATGATACAAACAATCTCTGAAGGGGATGACAAAGATGTTAGGAACGTCCATTAGCCAAGATGTGCAAGAAAATGACTACATATCTGTGTTATTAGCCATAACTGTCAAATTTCTTAGAATCGTATTAGTATCCAAACCAAAAACACAATTTGAGCCATTTGGTTGTCTCCAAAGTAATTTTTTTAGACTACAAACACCACATCTTTACAAAAAAATATACTAGTAACCCAGGTCACAAATGGTAAATCGTTGTTAACCAATTGAAGTTGAATGGAGAAAGGATAATATTCTTCGGCAATGAGATGAACTGGATCGTGAAGATATATTATCGGAATGTAGGATGCGATGACTCTCACATGTTTAAAACAGATTTTACATCCTTCATCATGACCTGGGTGTTATTGGAAGCAGAGACAAAATAAATGCATGAGAGCCTTTTATTCTCGTAATAAGTGAATTATTACTGCTAAAGATTATTAAATTGAATACATGTCTAATTTTAGAGCTATATTACAATTGAATCGTTAATAATACTTTTTTTTCTCTACATGTTGTTTTAAATACGTGTTTAAAATAGTTTGGATGTATCTAATCGACCCTGTATGTAATATTAAATTTTACCTCTGGCCACTCTTGTTTTAATAATTGAATACATTGATCTTCTAAAGCTAATGGAATTAAAATCTTAGACTTGAGAAGACTGTATAATAACCTCTCCAGTCTTTGCCATGTCAAGAAGGGTTGAGTGGATTGACCAAGGAGTACCATATTGCGGGGACACAAAATTGTCATAATTTGACTTTGTATAAATAGATGTTGAGTCCAAACTTCCATTAAATGATCAAAGACATTGGAGGTCAAACAATCCGGAGAAAACGTGACTGTGAATAGAAAATAAAGAATGAGTATTGAAGGGTAACACTAGGAGTTGGGGTTTTACCCAACTAGGAAGGTTGTCTTGACATTTATTAATAATACTAGTCAACAAATTTTTGCACTTCGATTGAAATGGTGTGCCTCTGATTGTTTTTACCTCGAGAAATTACATTTGTAATCTGAAATTTCGGCCTTTGTGGCCTACAGACTGCAAAATGTCCTATAATAACAATAAACCTCGATATTTTAATATCTATAAAGAAATATGTTTTTTTTTCTTTCCAGCAACAAATCTTAAAATTTCTTTAGTTAGCTGGGTACTCTTTTTTTTCTCTTCCAAATAAAGTTGTATGTCCTCAATTTAAAACATAAACTTAAATATATAATCTTCGTTACAAGTTTGATCAAAATCGATCCATAACTTTTCCCGTAATCCTGGTGACTAACAAAACAGAGTCAAAAACATAACCTCGGTTCAACTTCGTTGCGAAGGTAATTAATCAAATATTCCGGCTGATATCTCATTTTTTCAGATTTAAATAATCAATGGATGTCATCCCCTCCCCCAACCGTGGTAATGACTCTGATCTCAATTAATAGGCAAAACGAAATTGAGTTTTTGTTGGCTAGTGTAATTAATTTTCAATTTCTTAGCAAGTGTTGATCGTCAGAGTAATTTTTAACTCTGACTCTGTTTGTTTTTTAGTCAACAGGATTACACCAAAAGGTACGGCTCAATTTTTTTCTCAAACTTGATACGAAGATTATATATGGTCGCAGGGAGAGGCGATTAAATTTAATGAACTCTAAATAACACAAAACGTAAAAAATGCATAATGGACCATAACTTTGGAAAAAATTGAGATACATAACTCTATTTGATTATGTTAGAGGGTTTGCGCTCAACCAAGTGCTCCTTCTAGTTATAACTCTTTTCGAAAACTGAACATGGCCGTTTAGTGCGGTGACACTTAAAATAGGTGGCCGGTTGACCAAGTTTGACTGTATTATTGTTTGGATACATATATCGCAGTATTTTGTTATATAGTCAAACGACCGCCAGTTTTAAGTGTGTCACCCGAGTAAGCGGTCATATTTAGTTTTCAAATATAGAATGGTGACAAAATAGGAAACCTTTTTTAAGAGGTCACAGCCACTAAGTGATCGTTTTTTCAGTTTCCCCTTGCCTGACCGCTTAATAAAGATTTGAATTTATCTATAAAATGTTATGGTTCTTCATTCTTATGTTGCAAATGTATAACGAAATCCATACGAGGTATAATCATTTTTCTACCTTATGAAACATTTTTCACTTCATAATTTTTTTTCAAGCCCAAAAAAAGAAGAAGCATTTAGAGGTTAATTATATACACATTTTTAATTATTAATTGATTTTTGGCAATATTCCTAGTACTGTATAAAAGTAATGAGGAGTGTCAATAAAAAATGGAATTAAAAGTCTACTTACTCAAAGACATTATCCAGTCAACGGTAAGATTTTCGAAACCAAGGACTCCAAGAGTAGATATCATTTCCCTACTATTTGTTAAACATATTTTAATATTTTTCAAAACATTTATCACAGATTCCTCAGTAAAGAAAAGAGGGTTATTTGTCAACAACATTAACTTAAGATCCTCTTTAAGGCGAATGAGTAATTTTGAGGGATGTAAATTAATGTCATCATGGATAGATTGTTCCTCACTATCATCACTAATGACTTTTTTAATTTCTTGGACACCAGAAGATATTACTATTGGTAGAGGAACAGTTTCTTCATTCTCACTTTTTTGAGCATTTAACCGTAATGAATGGTTGAACTCTTGTTGATAATCTTTGATAAAATAACGAAGCGTAACATGATCTTCAATCCATTGACATGCAATTTCTAAAGTCTTTCTCTCCGTTATTTTTATAGAAGTATTGAAGACAACTTGGGATGTGTCCTCAGCCAATAAGCTCTTTAGAGATAAAGATATGGACTCTTTCATCCTCTCAGAGATCCAATCAGGGCCAATAGACCTTACCTTGCCACAAGACTCCCTTGCTATATTTTCTACCTCGACAAGTAATTTATTTTTCAACGAAGATGGAGAACTATTATCAATTTCTTCTTTGTCTATGCGTTCCTTGATTGCCTTGGACGCCTTTTTCCTCTCTTGCCCAATAAGAACACTTCTCAACGTTTTCACGCAATTAGAAGCCACTCTTTCAGCTATAAACTCAATGGTCTTACGTAAGGAGGCTGGCTGATTATGAAAGAAATTCTCCTCCATTTCTACTTGCAGACTTGATCTTTGGGATATGGGTTGTTTAATTTTTTCTGCGGAAGATAGAATGGCAGTAGGCATAATTCGAGGAGATGAGGTCACAGGAGGAGTACTATTAAGAGTCTCCACTTTCACGGGGTCTTTAGATAAAAACTGGCTAAGGATAGATTTGAGCTCAGACAAATATGGGCATGAAGTATAGAGTAGGTTTTGTGTCACGCAAGGAGTATTGTCCAAAGATATTTCGTATTTGCTTGGATGTCGAACTCTTTTCTTTTCAATAGTATGAGTTGCTGGTTTGATGGTTTTCATTTCTTTTGAATCAACTAAAAGCTCTCTGGGGAACGAAGGATTTTCAAACAACCACCCCAAGGATAGGCATAAAAAGAAATTGTTCATTGTATTAAAGCTTCTTCTATTGCCATCACCACAATTCTTTTTTGGAAGTAACACAGTTCGATAAATGTTGACGAGCATTGAAAAAAGTTCTTGGTAATAAGGGAGATGCACACTTATGGGGTCGATCATGGAACAATACTCTACCATCCAAGGTAGTGTGACAACTAAGCGTTCCTCTTGCAGAGATTGACGAAGTATTTGAACCAGATCTAGTGCAGGTGTGACATTTTTTCTAAGAGAGATTTGACTCGCCACCAAGGTATCAGGAATGTTTTCGCTAGAGCATACATAAGGAATCGACTCAATGTAGCCAAGATATTTGGCCAAAATCTTGAGAGTCGTCACCGTTTCGAAAATTTCTTCCTCTAATTGCCAAACATTCCCTGAACTATTTTCGTTTTTATCCAAAAGAGTAAACGAATAATCGTTCAGCTCAATCATGGTCCCCACTAAATGCGTTTTCAAGTGCTCAATAAACTGATGATTATTGCAGCTGGAGATGAAATCTCTAAAAAACTCTTGAGGACCTATAAACTCTGGTTTAGGACATGGACCTCCAAACATGGATGGAGTGGTGAAGCGGGATTGTAACCTTTGATATTTAATGGGGTCGATGGATTTGAGCTCTTGCATTTCATCTAGAGTGTCCAGAGCTGGTTCATCCGTAGTGGAGGAGGATCCATTAATTAGGAAAGAGAAACAAGTTCCAACTAATTGGCACTGAAAGAGTCGGGCTAAATGAATCAAATTCACAGGATGTGAAGAAGCAAGGAGAGTTTCAACTTTGACTTTTATTTTTTTCTTCGTGTCAGGGGTTTTGAGTGAGCTGGATCGTTCATCCGCTTCACTCTCGCGCAGAATTTCATAAAATAGATCACGCTGCTTTCGAAAATATTGAAAAGACTGTGTTGTGGGGAAGTTGGCTCGATTGTCTGTCTCACTTTGAAAACGAACACTTTGAATGGATCCATCCCCAAACGTAGTTTGGGACATGGAATGATTATGATTATTTTTTTCCCTTTTCTGTTCGTAAATGATTGTTAGCTTAGGTTTTAATTGAGGTACAAAAATGTCTAAACGCTGATTGTCTAACAGCAATCTTAGAGTAACACGATCACAAAATTGTAGAAGACGTTCCCATTGAAGAGATAGGACTTGAGTTGCAAAATATACACAGTTATGAACGGAATGTAAGTAGTTTGAAGATGCGATGGCTTTCTTAGTAGACTTTTCAGTTTCCCTCACAGTGAGTAATTCGAGAATCAAATATAGTTCGACGAGTATGTTTGGAACAAGGTTTTCGTCCAAGCAGAAAGAATAGAGTTGAATAAGTTTATCTAATTGGGTTTGAAAGAGAACGTTGTCTGGAGAGGGATCCAGAGTAGGGCACTTGATGACACTATTTGCCTTTTGAGGCGTTTTAAGGGTGAGTGGAGATGCTGGCGAGGGGGTGTGTGTCAAAGGGGTCGTTTCTTTCGTCGGAGAAGAACCAAATGCGGGATTGTTGAATTCTGAGACGTCTTGAGAGATGAGATCAATTTTTTTACGAGACTTGGGAGTCTTTTTCTTGACAATTAAATCACTAAGTTGAACTTCATTGCTTAATCGACGCCCGTGTGGCTTTTTGTTTCCGGAGCTGAGTCCTTCCAGGGATCTTCGCGCATGAGACTTTTCAGGCAATAGCCTGGGCTGATCTTCCAGGGTGAGAGGAGTCACCTTTTTGACGGGGGAGTGATAGTCGTACTTGGAGGGGTGATTCCCTTTGCTCGGAGTCTGACACACGCTCTGGGACTTCTCCAGGATTAACGTGGATTCATCACGGATAAAGTTCAGCAGGCTCAACACTAATTCAGGCTTCAGGGCCTCCATATCCCCAAGGGTCATGGGGGCGCTTCCAATCGCCTCCAAACTCAGGGGATCCTCTCCCTTGTACCAACTCAGGAAATCCTTGAAGGTCACGTCTTTGGAGCCTATGAACCATCGCAGAAGAGATTCACTGCTACTCATGCTCATTCCTCACTTTCAATAATCGTAGAGTTGTCACTTGTCAATGTCAATTCCCTCTTTCTCCATTCAGAGACACGGCCAAACGTCGAAAATTAAATGGAATAATAACTTAAGATGTGAAAATGAAAAACTTTGTTATATTGTACGTTCAACGCCTCTCATTGGAGGAACAAGCCCCTACTATTATTTTGTAGCTGTCGATGCGCATAAAAATTCATTTCCATCATTCCCTCTCTCACGCTTTTTTTTTTTTAAATATTAAATTCAAAAATATCATCTACCAATCACAGAAGAGAAGAAACACTACAGAATATTTTTACAGATGTAAATAATATATTGTGTACAAGTTGCAACTTGTATAAAAATATTGTAAAAGTTACCATTTTTACTTCTCACTTAGATTATTTAATTACATCATGACTCATTTTAATTACCATCGATCATTAAGTTTTGAGCTATTAAAATTACTTGAATATGATGTACTTACAAGTAATATAACTGTGGGAATTGAACTTTATTATAGTGTATCATAGAATACGCATTATCAAAAAAAGGTAATTTTTTGTCAAAATAGCCAATATATCGATCATTAATGTATAATATACATTTGTTTAATTTCTTCATTTGAAATTATTCATATCATTTTTGGGTTTCAAATTGTAGAATTTGCTCATATAAGTTGCAATTTGTACATGATCACAACTTGTATAGGACAAATATAAATAAGACCATACAGGTAGACCTTTAATTAATATACGTTGAAAAAAAATATTCATGTTATTTTTAAAGGATGAGAATATAATTGTAAATAATTATCGGCAGAGATAATTTATAGCTAACATATTTATATAACATTTCTACTATAATATACTATTAATTACTTATTACAAAGCTAGATCGAATTCAAAATAAGGGAACTATAGTCTTTTTCACACAGTCTTTTTTTAAATCATAATTTTTATAGAAGAAAAGACTACTGACGAAACGCCCCTGTTTGCTATTTGAAATATCTCCTCTGCTAACAAAAAAAAAAAATCACCGAAAGGTGTCGCTTTTGAGATATTAATATACAAATATTTTATATTGATATTAATTATTATAATTAATTAATAAGCTACATTACTAAATAACAAGTAAAATCTACATACGAAGTTACTCTTTCATTTTTCTTCTTTACTTTTAATTTCCTTTGAAGAAATTACCAGCTTAATTATTTCAATTAAAAAAGTGAATTCATAGAGGTTGTTTATTTAATTATAGATTTGCTTGAGGGCGTTGATGTCTGGTAAGATCACTTCAACTGTTGTGCCCCCGCTGTATGATACACTTAATTATATATTAATTGAAATTATTTAAAATTTGAAGATTATTACAGCATAAACCCCCGGCAACGGCTGACATCAACTCCCGTGTAGATTGACGATATCAACCTTCTCAAAAAAAAATTCGTAAATATATCAACTATATATTCATACCAGCCTCAACGCCCTTATTAAACGAAAATGGTTTTTCGTAGCCAAATAAATTTGGGAAAAAAATAGATCACGTGGTCGTCATGAAGTCACATAATAGCTATATAATATTAATAAGAGGAGGAAGAAAAATAGCTAATAGCTATGATATAAATAATATGTAGTACAAAGAGAAGAAGAGAGAGAGAGAGAGAAAGAAATGAATATGTAGCTGATAGTGTGTGCGTATTTATAAATATAAATGATTATAATTATCTCTTTCTCTCTCTCTCCTTTCCTGATGGACTGGCTCTGCGCTCCCTCGCAGCAAGCAGTAGTTGGCTTAGGTTCTTCTTCTTTTCTTTTACACTCACTCTCGTACCAGCTACACACCTTGGGTTTGACAAATAATTTACTTATTAAGCAAGCAATAGAGGAGAGAAAAGGAGCAATCGCCAATCGCCTTATCCACAATTAATTACTAATTACTTTACATACTCGTCTCTGTTCATACATACATCCGTCGCTCCTCCTCCTCTTTTCCTTCCTTGGATCTCCTTGTTCTCTGACTCTGGATCTCCGCCTTAGTTGTTCCACTCATAGGAGTCCTTCAGGTAAGTCCTTCGCTCTCTCATTCACTCACTCACTCACTTACTATTCCCTTTCTCTCTCCTTCTCCGCCGTTGAAGCGGACCTTGACTCCTATTCTTCACCTTTGAGGAGGATGAGACCCTTCTCCCCCCCCCCCTCTCCCTCTCCCTCGTACATCAGCATCCTTGTGCTAAAAAGAAGAAGGGAAATACATTGACGGCATCCCTCTCTGGACTCTTTCTCCGGATGCATCTATCGCCAAATTACTTGGGAGAGGTCAATGGTAGTCATGGACCTCCTTTTGAGAGAGCAAAATGAAATAGAAGTGTGGTGAGATCTCTCTCACTCTTCGAGCCTTTCTTCCAACCCCATGCATTGATTTATATATATATATAAATCTCTCTCTCTCTCTCTCTTGTTAGAAGCTCATTGTTGCAAAAAACAAACAAACAGAAGGAAATAACATGAGAATGAGACATCAAAGAAATGTTTTGCTTCATTCCTCTCATTCATTATATCACCCTCTTATAACGTCGTTCCAATGATTGTAGTCGATCTCTATTGCAGTTATGATTCCTCCCTCCTCTTCTTAATAGTTTTTTATATATTCATATATGATTATGTGACCTGTCAAGACATGCTAGGCTAGCTACTAGACTCAATTTTTCGCAAAATTTGTATTCTTTAACGAATAAGATTAGTCCATTTCAATTAACATGGATTATTCTGATTCATCCCATGGGGAAGGTTTTGCAAGTTAGCAAAAATTAGCAAATTCTTTATCCCTGCAATTTGTTTACAATGCCTATGATAGTTAGTGGATCCAAATGTGTTTTATGAAATATTATTGGGTTGTATGTATATATTAGGATGTACAAAAAAGGATAGATTAGACATATTTTATTCTTGATTTTTGTTCAGTATTCTTTTTGTGCTAACTCACCATAGATATATATCTCGATTCCTTTCATTAATATTGACTAGATCGACTTGTTGTTGACAGGGAACATATACATATATATACATACTTATTAGTAGTATATGAACGGACAACGTGAAAGAGGAGGAGGCATGGTGATGAATGCTCTAATTATCCTTTAATTGATATGACTCAAACAATAACTAGAAACACACTTTTATATATTTTTCCATCATTAATATTAGTTGTCCTCCTCTCCTCAATAAATGAATGGATTTTATGTTATTTAATAAGTAGTTCCTCATTGCGTCATGTGTATAATAAGAAAAGGATTGAATATAAAAAGATGAGACTCTATCAAGTGGAAATATACTGCTTTCAGTTAGATAATCACTATTATAATTAAACTATCTATATATAAACTTTTTATTTTTAATAATAATAATAATCCCTTCCACCTTTTGACGTGTTTTTTATATTAATATTATATACTCTTCTTAGGAAAAATAAATTGCTTTCAATAACATAAGAAGTATTTTTGACGTTCTTTATGCTGTTAATTCATAATTATTTGCTTTGTCTCTTTCAGCGCACCAGAATCGATACGACACGACAATCATCCATCATCACCAACATAAGCCGGCGTTCTATCTAAAATGAGGGAATATAAAATTGTAGTTTTAGGCTCAGGAGGTGTTGGAAAGTCCGCTCTTACAGTGCAATTTGTACAAGGGATTTTTGTTGAAAAATACGATCCTACCATTGAAGATTCATATCGTAAACAAGTTGAGGTTGATAATCAACAATGCATGTTAGAAATCCTGGATACGGCTGGAACGGTAAGGTTAATAGATAGATGGCATGGCTTGTATTTATTCTCTGTTTTTACGTTTGTACATGTAGGAACAATTCACGGCGATGAGAGATTTGTATATGAAAAACGGCCAAGGATTTGTTTTAGTTTATTCAATTACTGCACAATCTACATTCAATGATCTTCAGGATCTTAGGGAACAAATTCTTCGTATTAAGGTAAATTTTCTTTTTACTCTATTTAAATTAATGACCCTATTAGAGGGGGTTCATATTTGAAACATTAGTTTTGGAATCTTCGATTTGAGTAATTTGATAATTATTACACATACATTATAATCAATGGATCATTTAACAGGATAAAACGTGTTTTTTTTACTTTATAACCTTAACCAAACGATTTGATGCATAGAAAAAAGTACTAAAATCCCTTGTGTTTTCTTTAAAAGTTGCACATTTAATTTTAGAGGGAGGTGTTTTTATGGAGAAAATAGTTCATTTTTGTATATATAAACATCTGCAAATACAGTGGGTGTGTTACTTAGAATAATTTAAAAAAATCTTAATTTCTAATCAAAAACTCGAAAATATTGTATTAAAAAAAAAGAAAAAAGTTTTACCGATTTTTTACTGTTCATTCCGACTTTATTCTGATACATTTCGTTTGGTTATATTTGTGGTGTCAACATAAAACAATCTTGAACAAAAATCAAGAGAATCCCCATGTATTTTTTTACTTAATATATACGTACATCCCATCTATTTCAGTACTTATTTGAGTCAATTATAGACTTTGTATTCAAATTTGCTGGATGAGTTTTGATATCCAAGTATTTAAGCTATGGTTTCAAAGCTTTATTTTATTTAATAGACTTATATTGGCCCCCAGGTGGGGCCATATTTCAAATGCAATCTATGTATTTATCATTCTTTTATTGCAACTATCAATTTTGTCTATTTAAGTGCAATTACCGACACACCCAAAGGCTTAATAAGAATAGTTTGTTGATAGAAATTGACTATTATTCGTAGAAGAACGTAAATGTTAATAATCAACCGTCAATTTTGATAAAAATTATTCTAAGTTGCTATTGTGTTGAGGGGCTACATTTTAGTCTGGCAGTTATTTGATGAGGAAAAGAAAGTATAGTCATATAAGCATGTTTCATTTTGTTTCGTAATTAGTGTTGTGTCTGTCTGTATTTAGGATCAACTCAAAACTCCAATCCCTTCCAGTTCAGTCTTGCATGTCAGTTCTAAAAACTTTTATAGTTCGGTCCTTCTTGACGTCACTCAATATTATTTCTTCTTTCTTTAATTCGTTCTAGTACTGAATGTCCTAAAAAGTGATAGGACCGGTCCTTAGACTGGACTGGACCGAATAAATTAAGAATGCCATAACACTACTCTTAATCGTTGAAAGAATACATTTCGCCTCGTCATAGCTGATGGAATTAACAGTTCTATATTAGAGGCTTAAATATTAGTGATGGAACGATTTAAAAAAAAAATCCCCATTCCGATTCTTTCATATTCTAAATAATAGTTAAAAAATACCATTTTGCTATCAGGGGCATCCACAGAATTATATTTTAAGGGGGAGAGACTTTGTTCTTTGGATTAAAAAAAAATAATAAAAAATCCAAAAATTAACTTTCAACTATTAAATGTTATAAAAAAAATTTCAAATATACAATTAGAGAGATTTTTTTTCAAAAATTCACAACTATTCACAAAAAATTAATTTTTTTGGAATAACGTTTCAAAAATTCTCAAAAAAAATTCCAAAATCTATAGCTATTCACAAAAAAATTTCAAAAATTAAATTTCTAATATGAAATTTCATGAGAAAAAAAATTCATATACATTAAAATAAATATAGTTATTTATAAAAAATTAAATTTTTTGATAAATAAATTAAATATAAAATATTAAATTTTATATAAAAAGGAAAAATTCCTTAATTTTGGTGGGGGGAAGGGGGGACAATTATTTCTCATAACTTAGAAAATTAATAAATAGTTAAATACCAGTAATAAATAAGAATTGGAATTGTAAATTAGACATAATTTTTCCGATGGATATCCCGATTCCAGAGAAAACACTCGATTCTGATTAATTGTTCCATCACTATGAAATGTACTTAATGTTTATTTATTGATATATTTTTTTCTATGTGATTAACTCAAGGTATTTTTCACATCTTAATTGTTTTTTTGTTTTTTTCTGTAGGACACTGATGACGTACCAATGGTTTTGGTAGGAAATAAGTGTGATTTAGAGGATGAAAGGGTAGTTGGAAAAGATCAAGGTCTTAACCTAGCAAAACAATTCAACAATTGTTCTTTTATGGAAACATCTGCCAAGGCCAAAATTGGAGTTACTCATGTAAGTTAGAGCTACATATGTATATTTTTATAAATTATATTTTCACTTTTGTATATTATTTATGTATGAATTTATATATTATGAAAAAAACAAACAAAGTATATTTATTTGATGACAGTTGTGAGGTCTCTTTCTTCTTCTTTTGGCTCAATTGCTCAAATCTAGTTGGACTCAGGTACCACAAAATGAGAAGCAGTATCAGGGACGTCCACAAAATTATATATACATATATATTTTTTTGGGAGGGGGGCTTGTTTTTTGGATTTTTTGAACAGTTAAATTTCCAAAAAAAAATTAAAATTAAAAATTTTTTGAAAAAAAAATTCAAAAATCCAAAGCTATTCTCAAAAAATTTCTAAATTAATTTTCAATTATTAAATTTTTTGAAAAAAAAACTTTTTTGAAAAAAATTCATAAAAAATTTAACTTTTTTGAAAAAAAAATCAAAAATCCACAATGTTCACAAAAAATTTTAATAATTATATTTTGAATATAAAAATTTACAAAAATATTTCAAATAATACATTTTTTGGAGAAAAATTTCAAAAATTCGTAGCTATTCACAACAAATAAAAAAATTTCGAAAAAAATCTGAAAAATATATTACATTTTTAGAAAAAAAAATCCAATATTAAATTTTCTAGTACATAGCAAATATTCCTTTTTTTTTTGGGGGATCCAGCACACATCCTTGCATACGCCCCTGAGTATAAAATATGGGTAATACCATAAATATTTAAAAAAAAAAAAAAAAAAGAAGAATTGGACACCAAATGTCACAGATTATGAACAAATGATAACTAAGGCTTAGGGATGTGAAAATTGTCCTAATCCTCGTGAGCATATATTTAAAAAAATAATTATATGTAGATATGTTGTCTATCAAAGTTGCCAACATATGATTGTATTTGAGCTTTACACTCACTAGGGTGTAGACAATTTTCTCATCTTTGCTAATGTTTTATACGAGGTCTGATATAAAAGAAACTGTTATTTTCTAATTCAATTTTCATTTCTTTATCATTGAAAAAAAAAATTATGTTTGATACATTACATGGAGGGTTGACGCCCAAATTATTATTAGTTATAATTTCATCCAAAATGGTGACATTGCTTATCACGATAGTTAACATTTGTATTAAATTAATCACAAATTGTTTCTGTATAATTAATTCAAAATTGCTGAGGAGAAGATAAGTCAAATTCTTTTAACTTTATGTTACGACCATTAAATAAAAGATTTACAAAATAGAACATGATTACATGATTGATTAACCCCACCATAATAAGATTATTGAAAAAATTCATTTCCATACACTGTTCAAAATAAGCTGAACAAGAACACACTATGTTCAGATTACTCAATTTTTGAAATTTGGCCAGATAGGACTTTTAACTCTAAAGCTGCGATATATATGCTATTGGTTGAATCTATTCAAATACTTAACATACTATTGTTGGATTTAGTCCTAAGATTGTCATGATTTTTATTGGATCGAACTAATTCGGCCAAAAAAAGAAAAAAAAATCAATCGAGATCTTTCCCAGAAAAAATTGGTCTCATCTAAAATTCTGTCTATGTATACAGTATTTTTTCTATAACAAGGATGGCCAACCTTTTAATATAATGGACTGCATTGCCACTAGAAATATTTTAATGGGCCACAGAACCTATTAAATTAAATTTCATGAAAAATGGATTCATAAAACAAAACTTATCAAATTTTTCAAGGCCAATTTGGAAACCCTGCTCATGTGTGTACGCAGGATTATATATATATATATACAAGCTATATTGTGACAATTTTGCTAAAAAAATACTACTTGAATTGATAATGAGTGGTGGGTAGCGATAAAACATTAAGCGGCCACGGGTTGGACATCCCTGTTCTCGAACATATCGTGTATTTTTTCAATTTTCAAGAAAATCCAAGTATTTATAATCTATGTAAGATCATTGTCTAAATTAATGAAAACAAATGAAATGAAATGATTGTTGATCGAAAAATTGCTCTAGAAAAAATCAATTAATACCGAACCGGGAAATAATCGGAACTGGACAGAGTCTCAACACTAATACAACTAGTCAGTAGTTTTTACACAATGTGTATTTGAACGCAATCCGTCAAATATCGCAACTGTCTCTAGTCGTTTGGAACGGTTGCAGCTGTTAAGAAAAATGAGATTTGAGTCAGAAATTAAGAATACTAGACTAAATATATATATATTTATTTAGAATTTGAAGGTACTGAATGATTATTAACTATAATTGTATGATATCAGATTATGATATGAAAAAATATATAATATACCTAGATCAAATAAATTCATTTTCACAACCCTCTTGCTTTGGCTAACAAGTATGTTTGCTTTGAAGCGTAAATCTAGAAATTAGTATAGAGGAATAACCGAAGAAAACTGAAACACTTTTTGCAACTGATCCTTTTGTACTAAGCATTAAAGTATCTCAAATTTCTCCTTAATGAATGAATTTTGAATTGTAATAGATTATATTTACTGATTATAGCAAAATAATCCATGGTTCAAATGATATAACTTATAGCAAAAACAATGAAAAACTCACTCCATTATTACAAAAATATTGATCCTCCGTAAAAGTTACTTTTACTCTCTAATGTCAGTTTTAATGCAATATCTCAAAGAAAAGTCAACGATTTTTTTTCCATAATGACACTTATTTAATTTTGAATTTAATTGTAAATCCTATTATAATTTGATAACTTTGATTTTTGCATATATTTGTCATTGATATGCGTTCCTATCGAGGGGGAGGGAATTATATCTGCATATCCTTTAAGCTCATAAACTACATAGACACACTTCTATTTAATATATGTTGCTAGTCAACACAAAAACAAGATGATAGGATTTTTCTCAAAAGTGATCATGTATTAGGTACATACCTTAAGATTTTTTATTAATAAATTATATTGATGAATCATTCGGAAGCGCTTATCAGTGTAAATTACGTAGTGTGGGCAGTGTCCTGGGATAGAAGACGTCTATCCTTTGTAATAATAATAAACTACCTTAAAAAATTAGAAAAAGAAAAACGGTTGTTGTCCGTGCTCTTTCTTCTTTTTTGTTCATTTTAGAAACAAAGACGAGAGAAAAAGAAAAAAAGAAAATATATTATTGTTCTATTTGTTATAACATTCAACCTCATGTCTCAAACTGTATAAATAAATTATTTCAAGCTTCATGGACACTAGATGACTCGTAGTATACACGTATTGCGTGAGGAATTTCAAAAAACGGACATTCAAGGGAGTCCTCCGAGCAAATCTTTTTTCTTTTTCTCTCTCTTTGTTTCTCTCTCTTTTCTTTTTCTCTGTCTTTGTTTCTATCTCTTTTCTTCTTCTCTGTCTTTGTTTCTATCTCTTTTCTTCTTCTCTGTCTTTGTTTCTATCTCTTCTAGATGGGCATACGAATACTAATGCACTTTAATTATGACATCAATTCAAAAATGAGTTTTTTCCTTGAAATATTGTCGTGGCCTTATCTCAAATTGACAACGGTATATAGTGTTTTTGGCAAAGTTGTTTTTTTAAATTAAAGTTCATTTTTTTAGCTATCCAATTAAATACTTTTATACTTTTTGAATCTATTCGTCTTGAAGCTATGAGCCTCTGAATAAAAAGCACCTATTTTCCACTTTAAACAAAGATAACTTGAGTTATAAGTAAGATGTAGACATTTTAAAAATGTTTTTATAATTTTTTAACATTCGTCTTTATAATATATTAATATAATATATCCCTATCTTCAACGCCCAGGGCTTAAAATCGCTTTGAACCTTAAAAATAGCTAAAAATAACAAAAAAATGGATGGCCTTTTTCTGAAGGCTATGAGAGACAAAATAAGGATATCAAACTCTATTAAATAAAGCATATACTGTTTTTGTACCATTTTTGCTGTTGGACATTGTAATTACAATTTTCCCTGGACTGATGCTATTTTAAATGTAGAAAGTTCTCCTATTTATAGCAGCAATTTATTTTCTCTCTCCAAAGTCTTTTAAAAGGCAGCTAGTATTTATAAGGGTCTTACTTCAGGTGTACCATAAGTCTCACTCTCTCCTTCCGCTCTTTTTTCATTACAAACTACTCAGTTTTAAATCTATATCAGGGAGCAAATATATAGAGTGCACCCTGTATACACGTTCGATGCTATATGCACAGGCCTGCAATAGTTCATTAATACAAATGTATTGTTATTTCTTAGATCAAAATATGTATATGATATATATCAGAGAGCACTATATAGAGTGTACCCCGTGACTCGTTTTCATACATACAAACAAACTTTGTTTGATTAATATAGAAGATTATAGGTCAAGTAAAAAGTTCTGAGGGTTATTTGCTTTATTTTGACAATATAATTAAAATAAATAATGACATTCCTATACCGGTCCAACTCGACGATTTCCGTTATTTTTTGACATTTTCGATGATTGGCCTGCCAGATCGTACCCCATCTTTGACGTCCATATTACCAGAAGGGAATCCTTGGAACCATCGCTTTCCTGTTGCATTCGATACTGTATTGGTTCCATAAACAGTACTTTTTTTTTTTGGCCGTTTTGATAAAGAAGAATGTATCGAATTTTCTCTTTTTTAATTTCCATTTTGGAACGCTGTAAACTGGTTTCTCCAAACACAGAACTGTAAATGAACTTTTATAAAGTTTTATACAATGTATTAATCGTGAGATTGAGGTCACTATATCACAGCGAAAAGCGCTCAGAACTTTTATTTGTCCTAATATTATTACCAGTTATCAACTCAGCAACGTTTAATCGTCTTTTATCTCTCTTTTAGTTATTTTACGATTTGGTGCGTCAAATAGCATGCCGCATGCCAGAAAATCAACCAAAAAGGAATAAAAGAAAAAAATGCATCATTTTGTAAGGAAGAAGTCCCTCAAATAATCTAGGAAAGTTTATGGGGGTGATTCTTCTTCTTCCAACCTCCTTCAACAACAACAACGCTACTATACTACTACAACACACATATAAATATATACTGATATCTTATACGTTTATAAATATTGCTGTAAATTTTTTATACTCTTTTATAATAATATATATATAAAATTAAAATTTAATACGCTGAATTTTGCAAAAGATGATGACGAATCAAAGCAAACAACAACTACAAAAGCAACAACACACAATTAAATATTTGACTTATTAGTGGCTAACAAATAGCTACTGGCTTTGTGAGAGGCTTATTATACCTACTGTAATCTAGCAAATTTTATTGAAACTTCTTTTTTTATGAAAGAGAAAAAAAATAATTATATATGTTTGTATCTTGTGAAAATGTTGAGTGTTCATTTTTTTTAAGTAATTTTTTTTATCAAATTGTCGACATTTTTTGTTTCTTTCCGTATTTTTCCCTCTTTTTTTTTAAATGTACAAGGACTTATTTTTTTATAAAAAGTATTACCAAATTTGATGGCTTAACTTTAATTACGATGTTAATTTCCCCCTTATTTTATTTGTTGAATATCCCCATGAATGATGATATTCAACCGATTATAATGATTCAATCAAAACAACGCATTATCAAATTCTATTTTTTATGGAGATGTGTCAAAATGTAATATAATATTAAATGTCTACAAAGAATATTATCTGAATGTTTTTTTACATACATGCATATATATATATAAGTTGTAACTTGCAATAACCAAAAAATTGAGATAAATCTCTTTTTGAATGAATAATTTAGAGAAGGATTTGTAGTGAAAATAAGACTGGTCAACAAAATGTCAACTTTGTTTTGCCCTTGGATTGAAATGATGTGCCTTGATTGCTTTTACTTCCAAAAATATGAAAATGGTATTTATGGCCCAAATATCTGTTTTTGTGGCCTTCATGGTTTTTTTTAAAGTACAACATTTACATGATGTAAGTAGTCTTATTTTTTGGCTATAATGATCTAAATATAAGACAAAAGTATTAAATATAATTTACAGGTACATTTTTCCAGAATCAAAAGATATTTTTATAATTTATGTACCTTTTTCTAAATCGGAGAAAATGTCTTTTAAATACAAAAAAAAAAAAAAGATGAATACCTCATGTCTGATCACAATTATAGCAATCATAGTTTATTGTACAGTGAAGGCATACAGTTTCATTTTAACGAAAAAACATGTTTAAATATTGTTATTTAGGATTTGTTGTTTGAATTAATACATTAGTGTATTTATTAAGTTATCAAGGTTTAGTGATAGCTTAGTTTGCTCTCTGTAGGCCTCAAAACCAAAAAAAAAAAGGTTACAAAAGTCATTTTTATGTTTCTCGAGATAAAAGCAATTAGTGACGCACAGAGCATTAGTCCGCTCAAAAAATCCTGAGCGCGCTCTTGCTCGTTTTTTAAAGCCTTGAGTACACTCCTGCTCAATTAAAAATGAGCTGTGCTCATTTTTTCCGCTCGTATAGGTGTATTTGTATTTGACAACTCGTTATGATTACAATTAAATTTAATATATTGGAAGTTCAAATGTGCCGTATGATTTATGACAACCATACATTATTAGCAATAGCATATAATAATCTAAGTGATTGATTTAATGAAAATAGGACTGTCAAAATTTTTTTATTTGCACAAAAAGTTGGGAAACTATCGCGTACTTTGACACAGTTAAGCCTCATAATTAGCTTGAGCTTGAACAATCGTTTCTCAAATTTTTGTAGTTATGCTTGTTTAATATTTTGGGATCTTATGTCCATTTACTTCATAAAAATATAAGAAAATCGTATTTTGGTAGGGGAAATTCGTTTACAAAAAATAAAGATTTGTCTTCCAACGTAATCTCTAATACACAAAGGAGCTGGCGGTGTCTCTGGGGCAACCAATATCTGAGTCTTCTTAAATTGGCCAGCTACATGAGAGGCAAACTTGTCAACCGAAAACAGCAGAGTCGCAGATACAGAACGGAAAAAAAGATTCCAGCTTATCTTGAGATATAACTTCAACCGTCTATTCTTGCCATCTTTAAAATTATTCTTTATCTCTCCATTTTTTTGATGTTTTCTCATTAGAGGTAGAATCAGAAAAGGTAATATAAATGAAAGAAAATTCGAGCGATTTTATCACTCTTCTAAAATGATGAGTGCGCTCCGCACTCGTTCAAGAATTCTGCTTTGGTAACAGTCACACAGTCACACATTTGGTTGGTAAATTGAGCGTTTTCTTCGTGACGTCATTATTGTTGCTGTCTCCCTTTTTGGGAGCCTATAGAACCAGTTTTATGGCAATGAAACCCCTATTTCGATTCAGATTAAGGAAAATCGTGAACTATCGGATCTCAAAATGGGATCAACAAATAAAAGGCCTTAACCCTTACTGTCAATCAAGGTGGTATCCCTCTATTGCCTAGTTTTATTATATATCTGACCCTAATATCTATTATAAATATGTTTTATTTCCATATTGCAGATATAAATTAACTATTACAATGGAAAGATTAAGGTCTTTTTCACTAATCACTTCCGCAACAAAGTTGAACTGAGGTTTATCTTTGCTTCTGTTTGTTTGTTATTCAACAGGATTACGGGAAAAGTTTTGATCAAACTTGGTACGAAGAAGTCACAGTAAGAGGCTATTAAATTTTGGGAGATCGGGATCAAATGCAACACCAAACGTTAATAAAAAATACATAATCGACCATAACTTTGATGTCCAATTGATGTCATTATGTAGGTTTAATAGAGATGAGTCATATGGTAAAAAAAAAATTCTATTGTAATTAATAGATTATATCTTGTTGAAGTTTAAAATTCAAAGTATTCAGATTTTAATGGACCACTCGGTAAATAACAGATCCAAATGAAATGATAGCATTAACAAATAGTTGATAATAATTAAAATTACTGTAATTAAGTAAATCTTTTTAAGACGAAAAAATAGTAATCTGTTGCTGATACAAGTTACAACTTGTACACTACGTCCACACATTCTGTATACAAATAAGTTGCATCTTGTATGAGCTACACTTAACATACAAATAGCATTCAGTCGCAATTTTAATGTGGTTAACCTCGAAAGTCGATACTACTCCTCCAACTAAAAATATGTCCTTCCGGTTAATATATATAATTATCCTGGTCGTTCTACCTTCATCAACACAAAGGAACATTGTACTTTATTTCGATAAGGGTGTTTTCGTTTCCTCTAGTGGCTTTTTAGAAAAGGCAAAGGAGAGAAAATAGCTTATTAATACGTTTATATTTATTTTTCCGAAGGATTGTTGAGGGGGTAATGTGTATCCCATGATTTTCTTCGAGAAGATGAGCCCTCTGTTACTTCCCTAGGAGTGTTTATCGACCCCAAAGACACAAATCAGGGGTGTCAGCAGGGGGTGCTGGAGGAGCTGTAGTTCCCCCCCCCTAAAGGAATTTTGGCTTTTTAGTATAATTTTTTTTGCAAAGAGGAAACAATTTTTATACGAAAATAAGGGTTACAGATTTATTTTCTTAAAAAAAGGTAATTGTAGCAAATTTTGCAGCAGAGTAAAAAATTAATTTTTTGAGTATAGCTGTGAATTTTTGAATTTTTTCAAAAAATTTAATATTTGAATTTTTTTTTCTGAAAATTTAATTTTCAGGGAAGCTATGGTTTTTCCAAAACAATGAAATTTTTGCCTAAAAAGTTTAATATTAGAAAATATTTTTTTGATCAATAATTATGGATTTTTGAAATTTTTTTTCTAAAAAATGCATTTTCAAATTTTTCTTCAAAAAAATGTAATTTTTGTGAACAGTTGTGGATTTCTAAAAAAAAATCCAAATTTTTGTTTATTTTAGAATTTTTTTTTCCAAAAAAATACAAAATCAAGCCTCCCCTCCCCCAAATAATAATCCTGTGGACGCCCCTCCAAATATCCTTGTTATATCTTCTACGTGTCATATTTTGTACCTCCTTCTCCTATGTAAATTCTTAAATTATCATATACTTCCTGTATTCATTTTTTTTGTGAATGTTTTACTTCATTAGTTTCAGAATTATTAGCCAATAAGGGGAATTAATTAGTGAGGTTTCAAAGAATACTTTTTATACGTTCTTATTATTCATTTACCTAATCAATTATGAATAAGAAAAAGGAAAATCATGTAATTAAGGAGAGTGTGGGAGATGAATAATTCAGAAAAGATTCAGAAAAGTTATCTATATACTAGTATTTAAAAAATACAGTTTGTTTGTGTGTATCCTTTATGGGTGCCCACACTATTGGACCGAGGCAGCTGAAACTTTACATGGGTACCACTTTTGAACCTGGGCAGGCTAAGACGGAGGTGGCAACCTTTTTCTTTTTTTTTTGTATGGGGGGAGGTTATAATTGGGACTTACCCTATACCCAAGTTTAATTGAAAGACAAGGTTAGACGGTCATGTAATCGGGCTTGCTAGAATTTTGATCTAATGTATGTCTTTGATTTCTCAAAAAACAACTATATGAATAACTACGTTTTTTAAATGGATTCAAAATCAAAAAAATTAAGGGCAAAAAAAGAAATCGGTGAAAATTGAAATTCCTTTTTTTTTCAGGCCCAAAAAAAAAAAAAAAACTTCCAATGAAATATTGGATTCGTAAAAATAATAAATTTTGTAGAAATTTATCTTGAGATTCGTTTGCATATAAATATGTAACATAAACATTGATGTTTAACTGAAATTTCTGTCGTTCTCTGCATAATTTTTCACTTTTTTTCTCTTTTTTTTCCATCCAACGTCAATTTTCAATTTTTAAGTAGAAATCCCACAAAATGAAGCATTTTGGACATCAAATTTGAAACCCTTGAATGATTTTATTGTATTTTCAATTTCCAGAACATTTTATAAAATAATTTTTGCAATATTTGCAAAAACCTATTATGGAGGGTTATTTTTTCGACGACGTGATTCTCCATAACTTTTTGTTTTTCCAAGTATAAAAAATCTTTGCTTGTTTGTCTTCCTTTTTACAATTCCAATAAATGCTATTTACTACTCTTTTTTTGTTGTTGTAAAACGAATGTTTGTTTTTTGCAATTTTCTTTGCAAATTTCGATTTGGCAATAATTCGACAAAAATAAAAAAATTACTTCTCATCAAGACAAATTTTTCCATTCATATATGTTGGTATGTTATTTGAAGCTTATAACACAATTGTTTTATGTGTTATAATACTAGCCCACACCAAAAAAGAAATAATATCGACCATTGTCAATGTGATTTCCAGATACCTCCTTGGCCCCAGCGACCTTTGCTAGTCAGTATAAAATATGTCTTATTTGATCATTAATAGTCAATTAATTTAGAAATAACGTAATATACTCTACAGCAGTGGTACTTAACATTTTCATCACTGTGGAGCCTTATAAGGGCTGTTTAATGTAGAAAAATAGCCACTAGGGCGCTCTTTATTCAATCAAAACCTGGCAGGATCTTAAATTTTAAAAAATAAGAGGAAGTAGAGTTTCTGTTGAAAAATTTCAATAACTCCAAGGCATCATTCACTTATAATATAAATTTTTCGTTGTGCTTGAATTTTTCACATTTCTCAATGTTTTCAGACATAATTATCCTTTTCAAATTTATTGAGTTTTGCCGCAACGTGCATCTGTAGACAAGTCATGCTGGACGTTAAACATCCCCTACAATATTAACAATTAAATACAAATACTAGGCGAAGTTTAAAAGTAAAGTAGTTTCTTTAAAAAATCAGGTCATTCGACCAAATTATGCAGAGGAATAAAGAATTTTAATTTTGATTTTTTTTTTTGAAAAAACAAGCCATTACATATTATATTCTGATGTTTTAAATATATTTAGGTCTCATGAGTATATATTTAAATACATTTAATGTACAGATTCTTTATTTTGGCCAGAAACCTCGTAGCCTGACTCGGGCCGAAGATCGATACTTTCTAGCCCGATCTCCCTCTAGTATTTATTTTCATACTTAGTATATAAAATATACATGTTCATATAATAAATTGCAAGCTACGACTATGAAATAGGGTTTCAACTTGAGATGCCCACAGCACTAGCAATCTCACGCAGCTTCACTTTTCTATCATCCATCACCATATCATGGATTTTATCAATGATTTCTGGAGCAGTAACCTCAAAAGTGCGTCATAATTCATTTAGCAGTTGGCATAATAACATAGAGTTCATTTTATTTATAACCCAAGTCCAAATGACCTTGTTTCTTCATTTGATAAAGCCATATGGAGAAAAATATAGCTACCAAGTAAAATTTCAACTTAAGGGTTGTTAAAATATTAATGCGTATCACTTAAATAATATTTGCTAATACTTTTTGACGCCACCATGTAATAATTATAAAGAGACCATTTAGGGATTCAACATTTATGCAATCTCCCAAAATTGTAAAGAGCACACAAAAAAACATAATATTAAAATGATTTGAATCTTTTTTCAGAGTTTTTTTTGTATTTCTTATCGTGGACAAGTGAGAGGAGGTTTTAAGAATAAAAAAAACACTTAACATCCGCATTGAATACTACTTGATGCCAATGAGCAACCCTGATATTTGAATGGAATTAAAGTAGTATGAACGAAAAATGCCCCAAAAAATGCCAAGATTTCGACTTTTTTTTATCGATTTGGAACGAGAAAATTAGAATAATATGAGAAAAATATTGTATGTTTTCTATTGTAATAATTAATTATTATCTACACTATAGAAATGATGTAATAACATATTTTTAACAGATATTAGGACCAGATGGATTAACAAGGCAATACAATTTTCATAGAAGGTACACTTTATGGCCTTTTATTTGTTGATCACATTTTGACGTCAAAGTAGTTCCATATTTACCTTAATATTGATAAAAAAATTGTAATAAAACTTTATTGCTTAGACCCCCAAAATGTCTGACATCACGTGAAAACGCTTTAAATTATTAGTAAATAATAGGCCTTTAATTAATTAGAAGATAAATGGTGTAATTGCACCTATGGATTATTTAATTTGCGGCTAGGGGATGAATAAAATAATAGTTACATTTTAATAAATATCTTACTAGATGTCGCTACAGCCAAAAATAAGATTTAGTAGATAATTTTTCAACTATTAACTATCAACGTTGGCATACAGCTAGCTATAATGAAGTAAAATAATCAAACGTGCTAGCGTATAGCTACTTATAAGCCAGTACATTGTTGTGGTTTTTTTTTGATTATTTTGAAAAAATTATCGAATCTTTTAAAGACAATTATGAAGATGAGCAGCAAATCAATGCGTCCGCAGGATTTTTGTAGTTGTGAGAGCTATGAGGTTTTAACTCCCCCATCATTTCTGTGAACCATTGCAAGAATATCAAAGGGAGCAACATCCCATAAAATTAGTTTCTAAGGATTAGCCCTAATTCAGAGGTCTTCAACCTTTTCCTTTGGAAGGGCCACATTGACATCGCTGTATTTGTTAGGATTATATTTTTTAATAATGATAAATAACTAGTTATTAGACTTAGGATTTGGTTCGAGTTAGATTACACAACATCTTTTGATGATTCTTTGACGGTATTTTTCGATGAAAAATCTATTTGCAAAACCCCTCCTTTATTAAGCTCTCTTTTTGACAGGTAGAAATATGTATGTGATGAAATCAGAGTTATGCATAACTCTGATCGGGTATGTGAGGGATCCAGATTCCGACAGCAACCAATTAGAGAAAGGATACATTTGGCGAAAAAATGGACAAATGAATAAAATAAGGGTATCCTTTATAAGTTTGCCCGTACGTCATAATCAACAAATTTGACTTGTTTGATAGCTTCAGATCAAAACATTTTCTTTTGGAAGGACTGTGAATCAAATTTAAACAAATTGGGACTGTTTTAATTTGTTATAGGGGCATTCCATGTCAAATCGATCACTCGTCCGACAGCACTATCTCCGATTTTTTTGAAATTTTGCATATAGCTTAATATAGAATAGAAACTCCAAAATATAAAATTTTAGTTTTCCTTGATCTCTATATCAGGAGTTAGAGGCTCCTAAAGTTCAAGCTTCGAGGCCAGCACCCATGTTTTTAAACAGCTATTTCTCTTGTGTTTTTAATGATATCGATCTAATTTAAAAGTTATTAGATAGATATTTACACATTGATTACTCTATATTTTATACTTTTACCCAATAAAATGTATCTTTGACCTTTTGGTCACGAGGTCAAATCTTTGACCTTAAAAATTTCAAACATATTATACTTTAATTTTTCTCAAATTGTCATGAAATGGCCGTCAATATATATTAATTAATTTCAAAAAAGTTTTGAGCCTGCTTTCAAATTTGCGCCAACCAAATAGACGAAATACTAAGAATGGGATGTACAAAACTTGGGTACAATATTATAAAAGATAATTAATTTAGAATTATACGAGACAAATTTACACTCATTTATATGTTTTTTAAAATCCAAGTTATATATATTTAGTATACTACAATGCCCTTAAGTGTTTGTAAAAATACAGGGTATATTTAGTCTATAAATAGTCATTTAAGTCTATAAATCAGAAGGTAATATTTGGGCTTGATTAGATCAAACGGCAATTCTGCCAAATATTCAAATATCTTTGAATCACAATTATTAAATTGATAAAATTCACATTACTACATGCAAATAAGATAATATTAAGTACTAATGGGCAGTAGTTCCTAAACAGTGTGTATTGAGACAAGTTCAAGTGTACCACACGATTTCAGACAACCATACATAATTTGCATTAGTAAATAATCCAAATACTTAGTTTAATTGGAATAGGTATGTTAATAAATTTTTATTTGACGATTTTATCACTCTTTTAAGATTGCAAGCGCACTCCCACTCTCTGTCGATCATATAATTTTGAGCGGCACTCAACTGAGCACCGCTCACTAATGCATTGGTTATACGTTTATAGACTAAAATAAGTTTTACATTCAAATATACTGTATGCGTTTAACACAAAGGATCCGGAAAAATATTCGATTAGTTCCTGAGGACCTTGTCAAAAAATGGTCGCTAACATCAAGAATTATATGCCTCCTATGGGAGGAGAAGCTAAAAAACGAAAAACTTCCCCAAATATATACTGCCATTGAAAACGACAGAATGGTCTTAAATTCTTCTAACGAAAGTGATTCCGACGAAACCTAGCAATCCTAAAGTTGCAGTTTTGGACTTCAATAAATGTTTATGTGCATTAGGAGAAAGTCCTATAAAAAGGATTAGTCATATGACTCTAAAATATGTCCAAGAAAAGGCATAAAAAACATCGAAAGCCATTAAAAATAAATTAATAAATATTTATGAAGGGATGGATTTAGTTTCGGATATAAATATTAACGAAGAAACTACAAACGCATTAAAAGTTCCAGAGTTTGATCAACTCATCAAAGATTTACAGGATAAATTTAATAGCTCTACAAAAAATAGGCGATAAAATTAAGGTCTTGACTATTACTTCCCATATTTGGCCTATAAGGAAAATCCAAAATACTTACAAAACAACATATCATTTTACCCGATTTGCCAAGAAGTTGACCATGGGTAAAGGAATTTTGGTGGATCCAAATCCAAAAAGGGGCTTCAGAATTGATGAACAGGCTGCTCAAGACGTGTTCAACTTTTATAAATCCGAAAATGTGAGCAGGATATTGCTAGGACAAAAAGATACCATGATTGTTTATAAGAATGTAACCAAGGTCAAAGTGCAAAAGCACCTCATATTATGTAAGTTACCTCTTCAAACCCAAATATCCCCAATACAAAATTGGTTATTCGAAGTTTGCAGCGTTTAGACCTAAGGAATGTGTATTAGTCGGAAGTTCTGGGACAGATTCTGTATCCGTTTGCGTATTTCCCGAAAATATGAAGCTCATGCTCCATGGAGCTAATTTTAATAAATTGTGTTGGATGGAAATTCAGAATATAATAATGTTAGACTTCAATCACTCGATGATTTCCTCTCCAATGTAATCCTCCCTCTATAGAATGCTGTCTCTGTCAATGTGGAACGTGTGGTGACGAAATAATAAAAATATATATATATTGTCTCAGATTTTGGAGGAAAAGATGATTGATGAAATAACTTATAGAAGATGGATACATACAGATAGGTAACAGCTGGAAACATGAGTGAAATCTAGTCTAGATTTCGTCGAAGATTTTACGAAAGGTCTTCAAAAATATCAACAGCATGCTTTTATAACCAAAATGCAATCCTCCAACTTTAAAAGAGCGAAGAAAGAGATAGAAGATGGAGAAGTAGTGGTGGTTTTTGACTTCTCTGAGAATTTTTCTTTCGTTCTTCGTGACGAGGTACAAAGTTTTCATTGGAACAATTCTATGGTAACACTTCTCCCTTTCGTTGGATATTTCAAGCAAAACACCAGCTTAAAACATGTTAACTTTGTAGTGATATCAAAGTATAACACTCACGATACTGTGAGCGTCCATTTATAACTACATCTAAAAAATGTATCCAATTGGTTAAAGAAACCTTGCCATACATTAATGACATAAAATACTTTTCGGACGGATGTGCAGGACAACATAAGAACTGTAAGAACAGGTTCTTACGCCTTTGCTACGACAAAGAAAATTTTAAAATCTCAGCAGAATGGAATTTATAGCAACAAGTCATGGAAAAGGACATTGTGATGGTTGAGGAGGTACAATTAAACGGGTAGTGAGTAAAGCAAGTCTACAGCGTTGTTCAGAAGGGGAAAACACTCGGAACCAATTTTAACTCCTATGGAATTCTATATATTTTGTGAAGAAAATATTAAGAATATAAATTTAGCATATTCCAAATGTAGTGAATATAATCAAGAATTGGTACTCTTAAGCGATAGGCAAAAAAAGGGCCGCCCCTATACCTGGAGCTCAGAAGTTCATTCATTTATCCCTGTGTCGAAATTTTCATTACAGGTGAAATATTTTACTGCTTCTGAGGTATCGATAGTTAAAAGAGTTATCCCTACACCAAAAAAAAGTTAAGTATTGATTTAGAAATTATATATAAAATACAGCGGCTTTAAGAAAAAAAATATTATTGTATGCCGTTATAAAATATTTGTGAATTCTCCATAACATAAATAAAATTAGAAATTTATCTCGTAATCTTTTCATTAGTCTGTATTTTATTGAAATTGTAAATTTGGTTGGGTAGATATGAGTTAATAAGTTTTATATTTTCAACGAGGTAGTCAAATTTGTAATAGCTTAGGTTTATATTACCCTCTATATTTACAAGCGCTTAAGGGCATTGTAGTATACTAAATCTATATAACTTGAATTTTAACAGAATATATAAATGAGTCTAAATTTGTCTTGCCACTATTCTAAATTAATTATCTTTTCTAATATTGTACCCAAGTTTTGTACATCCCATTCTTAGTATTTCGCTTATAGCATTGACCCCAATTTGAAAGACCCCCCAAAACTTTATTGAAATTAATAAATATATGTTGACGGTCATTTCATGACAATTTGAGAAAAATTAAAGTATTACATGTTTGAAATTTTTAAGGTCAAAGATTTGACCTCGTGACCAAAAGGTCAAAGAGACATTTTATTGGGTAAAAGTATAAAATATCGAATAATTAATGTGTAAATATTTATCCAATCACGTTTAAAGTAGATCGATATCATTAAAAACACATGAGATATAGCTGTTTAAAAACATGGGTAGTGGCCTCGAGGCTGGAACTTTAGGAGCCTCTAACACCTGATATGGAGGTCAAAGAAGACTAAAATCTTAGATTTTTGAGTATCTATTCAATATTAAACTATATGCAAAGTTTTAAAAAAAATTGGAGATGGTGCAGCAAAAAATGTCCCTTTTTTGATCGATTTGGCGTGGAATGACCCTAAGTATTAAGTATGCCTTTCCTTTTTATTATTAAAAGGTTGCGAGAATTGAATTTCAACTATCCTATATGGTTGTCTCCAATTTCGAGATAGAAAGAGAAAGTATGACGTTTTGGCAAACTTATACAGGATACCTATGAATAATCCCCTTTGAATCCATCTTGCAACAAATGAGAAATACTTTGGGGAAAAATTACTAAATCCTGATCTTCCATTTATGCAAAAGGTTGGAGGTAATATCAGTGGTGGGGATGATGAAATGCCTCCATTTAAGAAGACTCCTGAAGATCACACCAACGTTAATTTACTCAAACTACTAATGTGGACGTTGAACAGTATTTTCGTATGTTTAATATGTTTATATGTTTCGAAGCTAAAAGTTAACTGAAGAAAATCTTTCTAAATTCTTGATTTGTTGATATATTAATAGTAAAATTAATGAATAAATTATGGTCTATACATATATAAAACACTGATTACCTTAAATTCACCTGATATAGTATTTTTCTTTAAATACAAATTGCTCCATTTTGATATTTTGGGTGCTCATTTTTGCCAAAAAATCCCTCAAAAATCCTAAGTATACTAATGTTACACAATTCTCAATTATTAAACCATGTTATTTTGAGGGTTACAGTAAAATTATTCATGGGACACAGGTTAATTTAAATAAAAAGGCTAGATGAGATAATGAAAAGTTTGTACATATTATTATCTAATGAGTAATTAATCTATTCAAAATTCTTAGAGTTTATTTAGTTGACACAACTGTCTCATATGAATTAATCATTTCCTACGATAATTATGTACTATAAGTGAATATTTAATTATAATTAATTATGTATTCCTACTTAAAAATATTTTGAAATCAAATTTTAAAAAATGATTTGAGTATCGGGGGATAAACTTAAAAAGAGGATAAGATAATTTGCTAAAATTAACGAACTAAATGTAGGTATTTAAAATTACATTATATGGGATTACATTATTGAAGCCAAATTTAAAAAAAAAAATCGAAAAAAAACGTCGTCATACATTAAAAATATATGTACAGAAATAAATTGATAGTAAGCATAGACAGATAAAAAACAATTAGTAAATTAATAAGTTAGTTATCTCTCACGGGATAAACAATGCCATATATTTTTTTAAGAGCAGCTAATGCACAATTTCTTTTGGCATCCTTTTTATTTTTCCCTTCTCCTTCAAAGGTCACTCCATCCACAGTGACAGACATTACGAAAATCACGGGTGTCGTGGGCTTCTCCCTTACAAGGGCATAATTGACTCCACCTTGAATCTCATTCAAAAGTTGTACAGGATGACGCTCAGTAGGATTATCCGGCAATTTCTTGGATCCCCCTGGTGGCTAAAAAAAATCAGGGGAAAGATAAATTTTATATCTGAAAAATTAAAAATACTTACTCGTTTGGTGGTATTTACTTTTGTAACAACTGGCGGAGTCGGAGAAGGAGGAACCTTAACCTCTGAATCCGTAGGAGGACGTAGAAGTTCAACGGGGACTTCATGTCCACTAGCTTGCCAATCATTAAATAGCTTAAATAAAGCTAAAGAAGAGAGTTGCGCCCAAGGGGTTTCATCTTCCATCTGGTAGGGCTTAATAAGGTTTCCTTCTTTGTCAACCTTCATGAAATTGTTTGGGTCTTTACACTTTTGAAAGACAAGGGCTTGAATTGCACTTTCAGCGCAAAGGTTCTTTGCCATTTGTTTTGAAGGGCCTGAAGCCTCATAATCACGACCCTCAACCTATATAGAATCATGAAATTTGTTATTTAAAATAAATAAATAAGTTGTCATTTACCGTGCACTGAGCAGTAAAGAGAGTGGCCATTCCGTTAATGGTTGATGGAACGGTACTTTCAACAAACTTGTAAGTCACAGAGCCAACTATTTCATTCAAGACCATTAATGGAGACTTTGGGATAATAATTTTCCGAAGTCTATAATTGGTTCTCTTTCTTTTGACTATGTTCGGAACGGTTTTGATTTTCACTAACAAAATAAAATTATTGAATAATAGTCTGTACCTTTTAATGACTATTATATAGCACACTTACTTCCAGTAAATTTGTTCAACTTCGAAGATCCATCACTTTGATCTTTCGTGACTTTGCAGACCTTCTGAAAAATGGGGAGATAAGATAGAGGGAAAATACATATACGGACGAATGCATGAGACTATTCTCCAATTTCAACTAATTTCCAATTTTTGTAAGGACCCTCAGTTAACAAAAAGAAAGAAAGACTGAGTGTCCTCCCTTGATCAGAAGTTAACTTTTTTATATACAGCGCCGCGATTAGATAAATCCGGACTATTTTAAACACCATGTAGAGCAAATGAATACACAATTTATTATATTTGATCATCTTTAGTAGAAAATCATTTTGTATGCATTTACCAGTACATCCACTATTGCTCCCAATGGTACCCATGATCATGACGAAGGCTAGAAACTTTGTTTCTGACAGGTGAGAGGCAGCCATCCCCTCCCACTCTAGCTAATACCCAGACATCATTTTGAACATCTGTACACGATCCAGTTCATCACATAACCTGAAGAAAATTATAATTCTTCCTCTATTCAAATTCCAACTGATTAACCATTTTAAATATTTGTGAACCTGGGTGACATATTTTGACCAGATCCATCATTTTAGGCCAGCAACAAAGATGAAGGTACCGTTCTTGTCACAACATCTTGTCTTATGCACTTTTCAAACATCCTTTCATGAGATTGTATGGAACTGTGTTCTTGGAGTAACCATTGTATAATTTTCCTTATTGGGTTCATCTTTACATTGATTGTTTATTTGATATGAGAGAACAAATATTATTTTATTTTCTCAATCCAGTTAGTCTCACACTTAATTTAAAAAACAAAACAATTATTGCTCTACATTCAGTTTATTTTTTTGATAAAGTTTATAATAGTCCATATTTATCCTATCGACGACCCTGTATAAATATAAAACCAGCTCTTACTTCATGAAAATTCCAGAACCGGTCAATTTCAATTTAGAACAGAAAGTGTCTTGAAACTGACAGGTAGAAATTTGAAAAAAAGTTGTGCAATGGAGTGTCTCTTAAAAATCGTGGTATAGGTAACAACCCTTAATCATTTTGTCCTTCGGAACTGGAGCGTCCATTTCTCGCAGTCCAAGAAGAAGTTTTATGATCTCCACTTTTGAGATCCATACTACAAGTCTAAACGACATATTTAATAAGCTCTAACATACATGTCATCAAGCATGATTTTGTTATAAGAATGAGGAATACAATCAAAAATTAGTTAGTGAAAAATATTTCGTTATGTGGGTCGTCAGCACAAAAACAATCTTCAACAAAAATCAATAACAAATGCTCTATTTATTTTTTACATTATATATATATAGAATATAGAGTTGAGATACCATGCAAAAAGAATGTTAACCATAGCTTGGGGTAGAGCTCGTCATCCCGCAATCCTTGAACATGTTTAGCGGAATCCTCAAAACAAAATGAATTGTGTATTCTTAATCAACCATAAGTTAGGATTCATCATTAAGACATGTGGGCCTCATATCTATTAGCAACGCCAAAGTGGTCCTTACATAAAAAAGTTAATGCCCTTTGGTTTAGAGCCTTCATTTGGGACCTTTCAAATACACAAAATCAATCAATTTGTAATTATTTCATTATGACAATGAATTTCCGAGTCTTCAATTTGCAACGCCTCTACAGGATGAATTAGAATATAATTCGAGTTATCTTTAGTGTTGATGGGCCACATCATAGTCCAGATCGAGGTTTTCAACCGTAGACAGGGGAAAATATGATAAAAAATAACATATATATTTTTCTATATAAAAAAAGGATAATTTTAAGAGTCTTAGAGCGGCACAGGATTTACAGACCGAAACACATGACGAGTATTTATGTAAGGAATACTTAATACATTCATACGAGATTGTTTTTTAATTCTCAAAAATTGCCCACACTTGCTCAAAAAAAGGGAAAAAAAAAAAAAAAAAAAAAAGAATATGTTCCGTGACTTGACTTATCTCACTTAAATTCATTTCAAATAAAGTTATATTATTAATGATAATTAACGATTATGTTGAATCGAAAATAACTATTCTGAGTGAATTAAGGACAATTAATTAATAATAATTACGTGTGGTCTTTAGTTTTATCTTTCTTGTTAATGGAATTAACAAAACATACGATAGATATATATTTCCAGTAAATATTACAAACATATACAAATATACACATTCGAACAAAATGTTGGTAATTATCACTTCTATAATAATAATAATAATAATCATCTTTAAAAAAGCAACTTGCAATTTAATTGTGTATTTAAAAAAAAAACAAAAAAAAACAGAACGAATGGTTGGACAATGATGATATTGCTCTCAATGCAACAAGGGCACTCTGAGGAGGAGTATTGCAATATATGTATAATTCTACAATGGATCTAAATCATCCCAATACGCACGCACTTTTTCGTACTTCCACATGATAAATTACAAAAATAATTATTGTACTTTTGAAGAGAGAGAGTTCACACACACACATATTAAAATCTAGCCCTAATATACACCGCTGAAGTATCGTGATCGCCATAACCCAGCCTCTTTGCATGCTTAAATACTTCATTCGCTGATGCAGTCAAGGGAAGAGGTTGTTCTAATTGATCACCCATATTCAAACTTAATTTCAAGTCCTTTTGCATATGTTGTAGAGGATGATTGGTAGGGAAACCCCCCTCAATGATGGCTTTTCCTTTACCGATGATTAAGGGACAGGAGAGACCAGTGAGCTCAAGAACTTCTAGCACATCTCTTTGTTGAAGGCCAGCTCTATCTGCTAGGGCCATTCCTTCAGCCAATCCAGCTAGGGTAACACCAGCCATTAGCTGAAGAACTAAATTCATTTTAGAGGCAGTGCCAACTTCTCCTAGGTAGAAAGAGTTCTTGCCCATGGCTTGGAAACAGGACTGGCAATCGTCGAATAATGTACGATCCCCTGCGGCTAAGATGACGAGTGTTCCATCATTGGATTGCTGCTTGCTACCCTGTACTTGAGCTTCTAGGTAGCGCCCTCCTTTCAAGCAAATAGCTTCGGCGATATCTTGGGATGTATCTGCGTCAATCCCTGTCATTTCTACGTACGCCTTTGTGCTACTTATTTCGGTCAGTACGCCACAATTCCCAAAGACCATGTCTTTGGCTGCTTGAGGGTCACTTACACAGGAAAATGTGATATCTGAGTCCAAAATCACATCTGCGGGTGTGAGTGCCTTTAATGCACCTACTTTAACAAACTCCTCACATTTTTCAGAGGTTCTATTCCACACAGAAACGTGATGCCCAGAGTTCAGAAGGTTTTTAACAATCCCTGCTCCCATTATACCAAGACCTAGAAAACCAAATTTAAGTGTAGAGGGTTGAATATCTTTTTCTTTGAGGGTTTGAGATGAGGTTGTGACATCGAATGATGGACTGGCTGGCCGTTGAAGTGCGGAAGGTCTATCTAGAAATGAAGAAACGGCTGCAGATGCACTTTTCTTTGGAGTATGATTGCTTAAAGGGGGAAGCGAGAAATCTCGTTCTTCTAAAGATGGGTCAAAGGATCGGTTACTTTTTTTGCCGTTACTAGGTTTAAGCCGAGGTTTTTTAGAGGAATCCGTCTTTGAGGAAAGAGACGACATTCGCTTTTTAGGTACTTTGGTTTTCTTTTTATTAAAAAGTGCGTCAAATTCTGCATCTTTCTCTTCCGCCTCTTCGTCAATGGTATCTTCTTCTTCATCATCTTGGGGAAGGACGGAAGATTTACCTCCATTAGCAATAAACTCTTCAATTTCATTTATGGCTTTGAGGAAACTGTTGGATTTTTTATTCGAAGTAAGCGCTTTCTTAAACTCTTGATATGGTTTGAGATCCGAATCAAGGATCCATCCAAAGTCATGTGTACCAAAAAAAAAGACACAGTGCATGATTTTCCGCATAGCTGGTCGCTTCATTCCATCGGGTGGCATGTCAATCTTTCCAGGCCATGCAGAAAAACCTTTCATTTTGGCCCATACTGGATCACCAAACCGGAAGGTGTACTATGGGGAAAAAAAGGGAATGTGGGATAAAAAAAAAGAGAACAGGATCCAAACGGCATAAATTCCAGAACCCATCATAATAACTTTTCAGAAATATATACATTTTTTCCCTCTTTGATTTATTACAAAATTGAATCATTCAGGGGACTTATAATGACAATGGAATACTAAAAATTAAAAAAGAAAGATAAAAAAAGAACACCGATACGAAGGTTATACTCCCTCAATCAAACAGAGAATCAATGGAACACAAACCCCAAGGAGATTTGAACTTTTTTTCTCTCCCTTTAGAAGAAGAAGTGTAAAAGAAAGGAATATTATTCAGGGATGGAAAAACATATTTACTCCTGAATTCTGACGAATTTACCTCACAGTACGAACCCTCATCTAACTTTTTAAGATGTGTATTTGTCATACAAATAAATAGTACATCATACATACTCTTTTAATTGAATGAAAAGCTTCAAGAGAGAGTTAAATGAACCCACTTTAAAAAAATAAAAAAAACCATTGGACTTTGATCTTTATAGCGAGTCAAATAAGACTGAAATGTGTTGATAGTTAAATGAAGGGGATAAAAATGGAGGTTCCCTCCCTCCCCCACCTCCCGGCTATGGAGAGAGGAATGGGGAAACTGGAGTAGCTGCCTTCATTTTCAAGCAAGAAGGTGGAGGACGTAGTGAGGACGCCTCTCTCCCTCCCAGCAGGGACTGGGCGTACTGTGAAGTTGGAATCATCCATTCTAAGTTATTCAACGTGCATTATTTAATTCGTCATTACCTCGTTACTACTCGTGTTGGAGGAATTCATCATGGGGGACTCTCCTGGATTATTTATCCTATGTTGCGTCTGGACAGGCGGTGATTCTCCTCCTCTCTTCGCGGGCGGACAACGACTTATACTCGTACTTAGACTAGAGGTCTGGAAAAGAAGAAGAATAAAGAACATTGACAACAACAAGAGAATAATGAGGGATCCCGTCCCCGAACTCTTTTCTTTTACCTCAATAATACTAATAATAACGAACTCATCCACTCGTAAACAACATTCCCCTGTTCTCTTTGTCACAGACACTAGCTTCAAAATTCAATATGAATCCGTCACAATTCAGAATCACTGGATGAGGGAAGGACTCCAGAAATCTCTCTCCTTCTTGATTTTATAGACGCTAAATACAAACGACGCCGAAGATATCCAAATTTGTCTTCTTTTCCTTTTTTTTCTTTTCTCTTTCCTTTCTGTTTCTTCTTGATAACTCGGCTCATCTCGGCTGCCCACTACTGTATGGGGGCCACAACCACAACAACTTAAAAAAGCGCTCCAAAAAAAGGAAAACAGAAAACGGCCAAATTATAGCCACAGCTTTATTTTCTTCTTATTATTTTTTATACCCTCCCTGACGCTACTACTATGCTTCAAAGTTCAAATGTAAATGGCGCCATTTTTGAATGTGTCTAGCTACTCAACGTCGCTCCCAGTAAAGTTGTAAACACGATACACCACCTACATTGATCAGTCGTCAACTTTCAAAATCCTATTAATACAACTAGAAATGACAGTTCGGAACTTCATACGTCGTTTGTATAAATATTACAATGGGTCTTTGATTATGTTTGTATTACTCTATAATAGGGTTATGGATCAATCTCATTTGGAAGGATTGACTATGAAACTCCAAACGTACATCTCTACAATTGAAAAAAGGATATAGATTTTGAATGCCACCTTTCAATATACGACTACAGTAATAATAGCTTGAGATACGAGTAGTACTCCAATATAGGGGTTTCTGAGTTACAATCTGGATTTTGAACAAGAATTTGTGTTGACATATATTTTATGTATATTTATACATTTAAACGAACTAGTCGAGAGTTGATAGTGGAACGCCAGAGCCGCTTCAAGCTTAATTCTTCCAAGTTATTTCTTAATTAAGGGAATAAATTGATTTGACTTACGAGCTCCGTCTACGAACGAGCTTACCTATCGAGAATGGAGTGAGTGAGATTGCTTCATAATATTATATTGTACTATAATTATGTATACTATTAATTCGATCATCTAATCATTAATTAACATCATTTGTGGCTCATGACACGATGAGGATATAAACATATATATCACAAAGGATTTCATTTTGTGCATTTGCTCCCTCGTTGTCATTTATCTGACTGTTGTAATGAATATTGATATTTTTGTGATAGCGTCCGATAGCATTCATAACAAGAGTTTGTACTCCATGTATTGTACATATATTACTACAAAAATTGGAAAAGCATGTGTTAAATATTGAATTTCCTGGGGGTAAAAAAATTTCACAATTCTTATTTTACACCTTAGTATTTATTATTTTATTATATTTATTTTAAATTTATTACATCAATCAACAATCTAGTCAACACTTTTGAATATCAGTAACAGTTTTAAGGGAGATGGGAGGCCAATACAAATAAATGCTCAGAGTCTTTTAATAAATAAGAGCCTTTTCCAAGACGTCACAAATTGCATCACAATTGAATGCAACACCATCTTGGGGGCTCAAAGTTGGTATAATTACAACATAAGATGGACATATGTCCAATATTTCTAGATTGATCTCAATTAAATGGCTTTAAAATAACAAAAGATTGTATTAATACTATTTGATGCAAATCATAAACAGTGATTTTGGAATTTAATTTAAGTAATAGTTACTAAAAATCCATATAAATCGACGAAGTTTCTACAGTTAATTTTGGATTGGATCGATTATTAGCAAGTTACTTCCAAATGTAATATATTTCATATTACTAGTTACTTGCATTTGAAAATAATACGTTTCTTTACAATATTACTTTCTGTGTAGAGTAATAAGTTGCTTATTACCAAGCCTGTAGATCGGAGTTTTTTCTGATCGACGATCAATTACGATATTATATCGGTGATCGCAGTATCGCAATCGGTTCTGATCTTTATATTGCTATGTCGCTACAGAAATACCAAAAAAATTGCGATCCGATCAATGTAATAGTGCTGTGCTCCTCGATTCACAATCTTTCTCATCCCTAATAATTTATTATGGATGAAAAGATAGATTAAAAGATAAAAATATATATTCATTGCAAATATAATCATTAATTGATTGTTCTACACTTCGTAAATAATGATGTAATAACCTATTTTTATTACTAATTAGTCTATGTTATTTAATAAATCTAGGCATTATAGGTACAAATTTTTGATACGACGGTAAGGTTAAGTCATTTTATTAATAGGTTCCATTTCGACATCCCAATGTACGGGAATAGTTCACATGTTTCCTTAATATTAATACAAAAAATGGTTTTTATTCCTATAAAACTCAGTTGTGTAGGCCCCTAAGATGACCAATTCTGATGTTATATGAAAATGCTCTAAAAGTATAAGTTTATTCAGAAATGATTAATTAGCTATACCGAGTGGTCCATTAAAATCTGAACACTTTGATTTTTAAACATAAACAAAGTATATTTCATGAATTAACAATATAATTTCAACAAAATTAAAATTACAAATACATGTGTGCCTAAGCTCTCTTAATTAATGTAGCCACCCTTTATGGCAATGATGGCTTCTAGGCAGTGGTGGAAGGTCTGATATCCACTGCGGATGTAGTCCTCTGCCATGGCGTCCCAGTGCTGACTGATAGTGGCGTTGAGAGCCTCTGTGTTTGGATGACAGACACTGCAGGCGTTCCCATAATCCATAAGGTGTATTCGAGGGGGCTGACATCAGGACTGTAGGGTGGGGGTGGGCAAAAGTATCAAAAAAGAGTCTTACAACGGGAAGATGGGTTTCTTTTATTGTTGGAGTCAAAAGTGGTATCCTCACCCTCACAAGGCTCTTTCAAGTCACTTTTTTATCGCTCTCTGGACAGTCTTGTTTGAAACCCCAAGATCTCTTGTATGGGCTTGAGGGGATTGGTCTGGACTATGGCCTATAATACACCCGGCCCACGGGTTGTGCAAGTGAACTGCTGACTGGGTGTATTATGGGACTTTCGATTGGGTCCTTGATGGCCAGTGAAGTGGGGGCAATTGTAATTTATCCTCTCTTGGAGCCAAGCAGTTCACCTGCACAACCCAAGGACCGGGATGGATTATTGGGTATTTGAAGGAGTCCTTGAGGCCCAGGGAAACAACGGCGTTTGAGTGTTAACTGCCTTGAAGCCCTGCAGTTCACAATCATTTTGTCAGCAATCATATTACCAGACACCTGTACCTATAGAGATCAAAACTTGAACGTACATATTATGTTAATTAAAAATCAATTTATTTATTTGACAATACTTTTGTGTTGATCAGCTTCCTCTTTCTGGACACAGGTAGAATTGATAAAAAATTTGTATTCATATAAAAGAGTCCATTGACTATACATGTTTTTCTTCTTTAATTTACAAATACTACAAATATTAGAATTAAATATTAACTAAGTATACTATATTTTCCTTTCAGACCCACAAGAAATTGAAAAGAGAATCAAAGATAATTATAGTCAATTCTTGATCTTTTTGACTATACTCGAACAAATTAAAAATACTTTTTAAAAAACTTCAATAGGTTCGCCAGAGTTTGGGCGTGAAGGGTTATTTTGTATTATGTATAAACAAAATACTAAAGTTACGCTATGGAGTAGAATTATTTATATTTATTAATTCTTTTGATATACTTTTTATTTCTAATTCAAACAAGTAATAATTCTATGAATAAAAAATTGATTAATATTAAGATAATAAATGCTTTACATGTGAAACATAACGAAGGAATTCGGTGTCTGGTGAAATGATTGTGATAAAAAGGTTGCGGACAAAAACGTAATATTTTTGTATACATTATGATTATCATTGTGGGACAAAAACGTTGTGTGTAATATCATTGTGAGTTGTTTCATTGCAAGACAAAATCATCGTATACAATTTCGTTGCAATTTATATTTTATAAGGACGATAAAACTTTGGAATGCTGATGAGCCATGTCAGGATGTAACCCTTCTAATATACTATAATCACCATGGCCCACAGGTTGTGTAGGTGAATTGCTGGTACCGAGACAAGTTAAGTTTATCCGCCACCTCTTCCCTGAGCATCAAGGGAACCTTATAAAGTACAACGTGGGATTAGTTTCTTTCGCAAGGACCCCACGCCACCTTCTGACATAAGGCAAGAAACGCAGGAGGCTCGAGAAACAAAAATTTAACATTAAATCTAGAAATGGAAAACGAGGAGGATTTATTTCTTCTAAATAGGACGAAACAAAAAAGAAATTAAGTCCAAAAAATGAGAAGCGAAATTTTAATTTTCCTAAAAACCAAGCCCCCCAATTATGTATATAATTAGTTATGAAAATCCGGTGTATTTTTTAACTGGCTCGTTTTTTTGGAATTGGTAATCTGAAGAATGAATTTTCTTTTCCTTAGCAGTTTTAATTATAGTTTAATTCCTGATTAGTGAAGATCCTTTTCTCAAAACCGGATTGAAGATTTGTGTTTGCTCATGAAAGACTCATGATTATTGTCTTTAGAAATCTTGGAAGCTAGTTCTCAAATGCGGACTCCCTGACACTATCAAGTGAAAGTCACGATTTACTGTCGTACAATGTATATTGTACTTTGTTATGATAGAAACATAGAACAGAACGTTAAAAAAAAAAAAAAAGACTGAAAGAGTGAAAAAAGTCTGATTAGGAAATCCGTCCTAGGACTAATCCAACACTACTTAGAGGGGGGAATGATTCAAAAAAGAATAACTGAATACAGGACATGGTTGATGGAGCAATATCATCATATGTATGTATGTGTCATAAATACGTAAGAGAAGGTATTTTTAACCCTTATTGATTTTTTGAGTGTAAATAATAGGAATATGAGTCAATACATACCTGTGATCAATAGTGTCCGTATCGATTAATGAGAACGATTAGTAAACACATATTCACAACGAAATTTTCTGTACGAGTTCGAGTCTGTGAGCTCGAGTCCAAGACAAGTTTTTAGTTGAGTTTAAAGAGATTTAGTGTAAATTATTAACAGAGTGTTTCTACATCTATAGGGCGTATTCACGCTAAGACGTCTATGATTTTAGAACGAACCAATGTAATACACCATGTATTGGAACTATATACAGGGGCGTTCAAGTAAATCCGGACCATCTTTAACTACATTGTGAACAATAAGGAAAGAAAATAACTAAGTTATTTCAATTTCAAAGGGAGAGGTTGAGTGTCACCTTTAAGGAGGTTGCGCAACTTTTAATTCAAAATGTTGTGACGTGACTGAGAGAGTAAAGAGAATGAAAGGCGTGGAGGAGACATAGAGTATGTGTAACTTGGCAGTAACTAGTCTGCCAGGAGATTTATAGGTAAATATAAATATATATAGGGGTCGACGCGATATTTTTAACATATTTCGAAAAATGTACAAAACATTCTTAAAATCTTTAATAATTTTTATCTGAAAAATTAACAATAGTTACTCGCTTGGTGGTATGTACTTTTGTAACTACTGGCAGAGTTGGAGAAGGAGGAACCTTAACCTCTGAATCCGTAGGAGGACGTAGAAGTTCAACAGGGACTTCATGTCCACTAGCTTACCAATCATTAAATAGCTTAAATAAAGCTAAAGAAGAGAGTTGCGCCCAAGGAGTTTCATCTTCCATCTGGTAGAGCTTAATAAGGTTTCCTTCTTTGTCAAACTTCATGAAATTATTTGGGTCTTTACACTTTTGAAAGACAAGGGCTTGAATTGCACTTTCAACATAAAACATGTATTTACGATGGAGAAGACGCGGAGGAGCACCAATTTCGAATTGGCTTGCCGGGTTACAGCCTCAAGGAGACGCTCAGATTTATAAAGAACCCTTTAGCTTACATACAATTCGAGAAAATTACACTTGAGCGTGATCGACATATTTCCATTCGCACACTCGAAGCAGTTGGGCGTCTTGAGGACTACCATCTAAGCTCTAAGTCTGAAACGTTGGAGTGGAAAAAGGGCTCTGTCAAAAAGGCCGAACTGGACACGGAGGAGTTAAAGAAAACAGCCAAGACCAATACCCTTAAGTCCATGATGACCCATGGAAGAGATCTCCTGGTGGAGAGGCCAGTTTTGGACCAGCAATGATGAAACCCATCTCCTCCCTTGCAAGACTCTTTTTAGTGAGTCTTATTAGTACTTTTGAACTAATTTTTGACACTTTTGGCCCTTACAGCCCTAATGACAACCTCCTGAAATGCAATTTTTAGGTGCATGCCGAGGGTAAGGCCTTGAGTGTCATTAATCTAAACACCGAGCTCCTCAAAGCCACTTTCAACCAGCACTGTGATAGATGAAAATGGATGACTATATCTGCAGCGGGTGTCAGGCCTTCCACCGCCGCCTGGAAGCCATCATTACCACTAAGGGTGTCTAGATTAATGGTCAACCCTTTATGACCCAATATGCCAAATTTGATACATTTGGAAAATTACTTATAAGTCAAATTACTGTGGATGCATCTGTTAGAAACTTATCATACCGGTTATGTACAGGTTTACAAAAACACTGATAAGATTTATTGCGCAAAAAACACACATGGTATTTCAGTTACATTTAAAAATAAATTGGTGTGCATGTATTTTTATTGCTCCTTACAATTTTATGCTATGAATCCCATGAGTTACGTGCTAATGTAATCATTATTTTAAGTATTATCGACCAATAAGTAGTTAATATGACATTTTGCATTTGTATGCCCAATGTGACATATTTGACCATGTCTGTATGCCTGATGTACCAAATTTTTATTTTAAAATATTTTATTTTTATGCTAAATATGTGTTAGTTATACAGAATAATATGCTACAGATGCTAGAAAAATTTAAAAATCTAATTCAAACATAATTTGGGTCATAAAGGGTTCAGAGAGCTCAGACACACACCTATTTATAGTATTGTTAATTATATCTTGTTGAAGTTTAAAATTCTAAGTATTCATATTTTAATGGACCACTCAGTATTCATTGTCGGTTCATAATATTGCACGGCATCACCTCATTACCTCGCTCACAAAAAATATGGTGTGTATTCTTTTGTCAGCTGTCGTTTTTCTGCTTCTTTTCTCACAATCTGTATTCTGAATATTGCTTGGTTGAATTAGAATTAGCTATTGTTAAGCTGCAAACCATCTCCATCAATTATAGAATAATAGTTTCATAGTTGAGAAGAATTAGCTAACAATCAACTGATTTTAGGCCTTTTTTTGTATTTATTTTCGTAAGAAAAGTTGTGTTATACAATAAATGTAACGACGTTATCAACAGTTGTTACCTCAATAACACAAAAAATTACAACTTATTTTGTTGTCAGCTGTCCATTTTTTAAATTACTTTCCTCTAAACACTGTTCTGAACGTTGATTGATTGAATTAAACTTCTCTCATTTTAAGCTATGAACAATTTGTATTAATAATTGAAGAATAGTTCCATTGTTTGGAAGAATTGACCAATTGACTTTGGGCCTTCCCCCTCCCCCATGTTTCTTTTCTAAGGAAAAGCTGCGTGATTCAATAAAGCTAATGACGTTTCAAAAGTAATTTTGAGCAAAATCAGGGAATAAAATTATATGCAGGGTTTTAATGAGTTGTCAACCTTGCTGGTATCTACCATCTTATAAGGGCCCTAAAGAAAGAATTAAGAAAATAAACCCCCATTTTCAATAATATCAAAATGAAAATGGTGAACCATGCACATGCCTTGGAAAACACAAATAAAATGATTCAAACCTTACAGTCTATCGAAAATAAGAATATCTAACTATGTATCTCTAAGACAACTATGAGCCCCCAAAATGACGTTTGCTTCAATTATGATGCAATTTGTGACGTCAGTGAAAACACTCCATGGAATCTATTTTTTTACATCATATCTTGGCCCTGGAACAAAAGGGTTACAAGTAAAGGTGTACCGATACATCTGAATCAGAAATAATCCGGTTTTTTGGAAGATTGGTAATCAGAATCGGCTCAATAGTGCCAATTACACTGATACCTATGCGTACTTATTTATAAAAATTATATTACTTATTTGAGCTCTTTTTGAAGACAAAATTACGGTTACAAATCAATATCAATAAAATAGCTAGACTATACAAATTTGAAGGTTTGTAGAGAAGTAACAAATTAGGGATCTAGGAAAGCTCGTCTTTGGAAAATTTGCCCTGGGAAAGTCAGAGTGCTGACTGACAGTGGCAGGGCCTCGATGTTTGGATTTAGGACACTGCAGGACTTCTCATTGACATGCCCACAAAAGGTGTTGTCAAGGGGGGGTGGCTGGCATCAGGCCGTAAAATTGTTTGGGCCAGAAAGTAATGTTGATGGCCAACCATTTTTGTTCCTTTTTTGAGGTGTGTGCAGGCTCAACTGGAAAACTACAGAGAAAGGGTTCTCCTCCGAGGCAGTCGCATAGTCGGATCCAGTGAGCCTGTACCCGACAATTTGGCCTGTTTCTTTTCTTTAACTCCTCCGGATCCAGTTTAGTCTTTTTGACAGAGGCCTTCCTCTCCTACGTTTCGGAATTGCTGACATCGTAGACGGTGGTCGTTGGAAATGACTTCCATCGAGGGGTTTCCAGCGTCAAGGAGTGCGCGAATGGAAATTCGTCGAACATATTCGAGTATTATTTTCTTGACTTGTAGGTAAGTTATCACTCAACCTTGATTAATTACGGAATGAGTAAGTATTCAGATTTCAATGGACCACCTGGTTTATGTGTATGGAAAGTTGAATCCTTCTTTGAGGGATTTGATGGGAAACGTGATGTTGCATTTTTTAAAAATGAAGAATCAATTTTCTTCAATGAGCCACAGGATATATGTACATTAATATGAACGAAAAATTAAACTATCTCAGTCATATTCATCTACCCACATTCCCTCCTAAGATTCTAATATTTTTTTTTATTTCTCTCTTAGGCCCCACAAATTAAAGTCTTATCTCTGAGAAGAATCATATTTTGGAGACCTTATAATAGATATGCTATAATATGTATATTAGAGTGGTCTCTAAATTTGTTTGTTTGTGGAACATACCGAGTGGTCCATTAAAATCTGAACACTTTGAATTTTAAACTTCAACAAGATGTAATTTATTACTTCATAATAAAATTTTAACAAAATTAATACTATAAATAGATGTGTTTCTCAGCTCTCTAAATCATTAATGTAGCAGCCTTTAGCGGCAGTTATGGCGTACAGACGGCGGCAAAAATCCTCTATCATGGCGTCCTATTACTGGTTGACAGTTGTTTTGAGCTCCTTTGAAGTTTCTAAATTAAAAAAAAAAAAAAAAAAAAAAAAAAAAATAGCACGCTTACCTTCAAAATATACGAATTTATAATTAATTACTATTTTAGATAAATATACAATCATTCAAAAAGTTTAAATAATTTACCAAAAAATGATTAATTAAAAAAAAAAAATCTAATTTTATACAACAAGAACTAAAAAAACGTTATACTACAACCTTTTTATTTCATTTTTCATAAAAATAATCATTTTATGGGAAAACTATTTCCAAATTTTTGAAAAATTATCTATTTATCTAAAATATTAATAAATTACAAATTCCTGTATATTTACTTTATTGACTATTTTTAGATAAAAAGGCTGAAAAAAAATGATAAGCATGTTATGAAGAAAAACATATTAAATTGTTTAAAAGACTATTTATCCATAGTTATTTATTAAAAAAAAAAGCTTATAATATTTCTACACAATGATCAATAATTAATCAAACAAAGTGTATCTATGTATTGTTGTGTCAGTCCTTATTTATTCGGTCAAATCGGGTCCAGTTTTAGGGTGGTCCTATCATTCCTTGGAACCGGTCCTCAAGACTGTTAGTACTAGAAAGGATTTTAAAAAATAGAAATAAAATTGATTGACGTAATCAGGGACCAAATTTTATCTTTTAGGGCTGATATGCAGTCCTGAACTGGACCGGAGTGACACTGAACTGGACCGGACGATACCGAACTGGACCGAAGGGATACTGAACTGGACCGGAGTGAGACTGAACTCGAGAGAACTCGACAGAACTGCAGTCTTCATTCCTAAAGAAGGACTGGTACAACATTTTATGAACCAAATGAAGACATTTTTGATCTAGGACATTACAATGTAGTCAATATATATCTCTCAGTCGTTTAACATGTAGTATCGAGCATGTATACAAGGTAGTAGTACACTGTTTATAGTACTCCCTGATGTATATTATATACATATTTTTGACCTAAAAAATAACAAATATCTTTTTGAAATATTAAAGGACGATGAGTATAGCATCGAATATGTAGCACTGTTTCTGTTTTTTTCTTCTTATTGCCCCCTTACGTATATCATAATGCATATGCATTTGCAGGACAGGGTAGGGCAGCAAAACGTGGACTCGAGAGAGGGATTTAGAAATACATCCATAATTTTATATTTTCAATAATAGGGAAAAAAATAATATTAACAAAACATGTAGACAAGGTTTTTCTCAAAACTTTTTCACTCAATATGGCTTCCTTAATTATCAATCACAGCCTTCACACGTCGCCTGAACGCCATGCAGGAGTTGATGACAAATTCATCGGACAAGTTGTCCTTTGGAGCCACTATGGTGGACTTCAGTGAGTCCACATTTGGATGTGAGGTCCTGTTGGTTTCCCTCTCCAAAGTGTTCTATATAGAAAAATCCAGTGGGTTCAAATCTGGTAAGGAAGGAGGAGACATATTTTTTGACCAGAAATTAGACATGTTATCTTTGCAGAATTTTTAGCACATGGCGGACGTGTGAGAGGGGTTCTGTGCTGAGTCCATACGTAGTTACCCTCCGGGTAGTTGTTCTTAAGTTCCCCAAAGATGGTATAGCTTAAGACCTTTTAGTAGGCCTCCTGGCCGATTTTCCGTCCAGCCTTGAAAAAGAACAGAGGCATCGTCTTTCCATCAGAGGCCACAACGCCAAGGACCATTGTGTGGTCAGAATTTTTGGAGTGGTAAACCTATTGGACCTCTTCTTTTGTTTCCAAAAGCTAACGATCGTTCCGGCAGTTGTGGAATTGAACAACTGTGAAAATTTTATTCGCCTTGATCCATGTCAGGATTTTATTGCACCTCGCGAGCCTCCTGGCTTTCATGCTATCGACCGGAAGGTGATATTTGATCCTTGGGGAAAAAAGCTATTTCCAAGTTGTGCTTAATGACCATCCTGATGGTCGTAGGAGCCACAGAGAAGTAGTTGACGAGGCGATTCATCGACTTCGGGTGATCCTCCTTTATATTCTTCTCCAAACTTAACAAGAACTTCGTATCCCTCTTTAAATTATACCCTCTACTTCACCCCATCCTGGAGAAGGCTTATCTATTTGTTTTCATCTTTGCAAACTTAAAAACCAGGCTCCTAGAATACTTAACAAGGTTCGTAATCTTCATCACATCAACTCCAGCATCTAGGAGATCTGAGATGTGCTGTCTTTTTGCTTGTTGATCGTTCAAGATGATCAAATGACTAAATGATTAGTATAATTTGTTAATGTAAATAGGACAGCAGAAACAGAACATAAAAAAATAATCACCAAACCTTTTCATAGTAATTAGAAAATAAACATTAATTAACAGTCCACGTTTTGTATTGATCTAAGTATTGAGTAGTTACGTGGGTGTGTGCTCATACAAAAAATCATTCTGAGGATTTTTGAGGAGGTATCTTCTATATTATGAACTCAAAATTTGTCTTTTAGCCGACACCTAAATACTCTTGGCATCTAACATAATTATATACTAAAAATTTGTTCAATTTGTATTTATATGGATTATTTTTAGTTCAACCAATACAGTTCAAATTTTTTATCAAAAGACCATTTTTGGACACTGTCCTCCCTATATTTATAATACAAATCAAAACCAAATTTAAGAACCACTCTAAATTGTACATACTATTACGAATATTATGAAATAATAATAATCTAGATGTAGGTTGTAGGGAAAATGGAATTCCTTCTTGCAAATATTTATTGAATTAGATCTGGTATTAATTATTATACCTATATATTATATAAGTAAATAAATATACAATTTATGAAGCAGTTGTAAAAGTGATCAACAAGGATATAAAAACGGATTTAAAAAAAAAGAAAAATCGTGTTAATTTGACAATTTTGTTAATGGATTATTACATTTTTTATGACTATTACTCGAGTTGCCGGTATGTTTTAAAAAAGAAGAAGAAAGAAACCAAAAACTAAGGTGGTAACCCTGACAATTTGAAGGATTTTTAGGAGAAGAAGAGTAGCTTATTATATTAACTGGAAGCAGTTCTATGTTGAAGGAAATAAACACAAATCCCGCTCCGTATAAAGAAATAAGGATTAATTATTCCGACGTTGATCCTGAATTATACTTCGAGTCTAACAAGGACTAACATCCCCCAATGAATCTTCAGTTTTACTCTCAGCCATTCATGAGCACACGCACTTATACTTACCGAGTAGTCTATTAATATAAAAACACTTTGAATTTTAAAAATCAACATGATATAATTTACTAATAACAATAGAATTTCAAGAAAATATATGCTATAAATAGATGTGTGTCTGAGCTCTCTAAATCATTAATGTAGACGTCCTTAGTGGCAATGATGACTTAGAGGTGGTGGCGGAAGACCTGGCATCCGCTACGGATATAGCCCTTTATCATGGGGTCCCAGGGCAAGCTGACAGAGGCTTTGAGGACCTCATTGTTTGGATTACGGACACTGTAGGCCTTCCCCTTGACATGCACTCAAAAGGTGTAGTCGAAGGATTAGGTATAAGGACTGTAGGGGATCAAAAGTGTCAAAAAAATTTCAAAAGAACTCAATAGACTCATTTAAAAGAGTCTTGCAACGGAAGAGATGGGATTCTTTCATTTCTGGTGTCAAGAGAGGTCTCTCCACCCTCACAAGGCTCTTTTCACCTACTTTAATATAGGTGGATGTTACTTACTTAGAGGGAGCAGTTAAAATTATTCTCAGCATACTTTTAAACACTATTTTAGACAAGCTAGAAACTGTCACACCACCTAGGAGAAAATATATATTTTTCAGTGTGCGTAGGTTTGCGCCCAGGTTTGCGCTTTATGTATATGGATTTCGAACAAGATTCCTAGGTTAGTTCGAGTAATTGTAATACTATAATGTTGATTTATACTTAATCAGTGCAACTCCATCTAACCAATTAAAGGAACATATAAATAGTTTGTTCAAGCCCTAATTGATCACAGATTCTCACACCGTTAAAGCATAAAGCACTAACGCAAAAATCTACATTGTAATTTGTTGTCAGCTGTCGATTTTTCTACTTATTTTCGTTTTATCAGTGTTCCGAACATTGTTGATTGGTTAAATTTGAATGAGGTCTTATTAACTATCAACTGATTTTAGAACTTTTTTCTGTTTTTTCGGAGGAGAAAAGTTTATGGGATACAATTAAGGGAGCAGCGGAGCTGCCTGAGGGGACGAATGTTTCGGGCCCATCACTATGAAGGGGACCATTTTTGTAGCTATTTTTAATGGTATTTGAAATACAAAATTCACTATTTGAATAGTTATTTTAACGTTAAGCACTTCAATTACTTGCTTAAGGAAATTTAATATAATTTAACTATTATTAATGTCATAAATAAATAAATGTTTACTTTTTCAAAAATCTTTTAAATTCCATATTTAATTATATTAGTTTGGGGAGAAAGTAATTTCGTATTATCCGCCCTTTTTAAGACTTTTTAATACCTTGTTTATTATTGGTCAGTTAAAAACGATAAATAGGTATAAATGTTTGAGTGTATACTATATAAGCTTTAGCAAAGTACTGCCATTGGTCAGTTTAGTTGTGAATTATCTTGTGTCAAGTATGTAATTATCAATGGAAGAAATCCTCCATATTTTAGAGTTTTACTCCCTGAAAGGAAAAACGGGTCGAAAGCGACCTAGAAAATAGGAGACAATTAGACATCGTCAACACAACACCAGGAGGCTGACATCTTTGAGGACTTGCGAAAAACTCTGGGAGCTCGGATGTGAAGTTCTTATGCTGTCACCCTACAGTTCTAACCTGGTACCAAGTGACTACCACCTGTTCCTGTTTATGGACAACGGGCCTTAGGGGGTACATATTTGACCTCGATAGAAAATATTGTGAACATTTGTTGTCCGAGTTTTTTTCCAATAGGGACAAGGGATTCTCCGAGATGGGTATTATGAAGTTGGATCCTCGTTGGCTGCAATTTATCGAATAGAATAGGGGATACTTGGCTTTAGTCGTATTATTGAAAGAACTTCATATAAAGCATTGAAATAAAGCGAAAAAATACTTAATTCCTTTTTCCACAACCTATTACTATAGTACTTGAACAGCTGATCAGGAATCTATAACTAGTTTTTTGGTTTTTCATATCCCATCTAGTTTTATAGAATTTTCTATTGAGATATGTGCTTTTATTTTATTTGCGATTATCTGTTTTTGAGAAAATGTAATTTAAAGGTTGCCCCTCCGTCAGTGAAGATACTTTTACTTACTCAGTTACTGAACTGGGTAAAATGAAACCACGAAAGAAACATATATATATATAATTTTTTAATTATTTCCTCAGCTTTGTACTAGTAAATAAAAATTCTAATGCTGAAATTACTTGGATGAACATGAAGACATTGGGAAATTTTTTGTCCTTATTTTAAAATAATCTTAACAACAGGATTTTGGGAGTGTCAAAAAGATACAATTTGTTATCCTTATAGTAGAAATATTAAATTAAAAAAAATTCAAAAGGATCCAAGAAAACAGTTCATTAAATTCACTAAACCTTGATTAAATTGACTAAATATATGAATAAAGTCTAAACAAGGGACAATCGAGATGAATAAAGAGTTATATATAATCAGATTTAATGTTTCAGGAGTATATAGAAAAGTACTGGTAAAAAAAGTAAATAGAAAATAGAATTTATGTAAGTCTTGGTGTGTATAATATCCCAGTTCAGTAACACAGAGTTAAAAAGCCAAAATATTTTAAGGATTTTGTTAGAAAAGGAATAATGCTTCGGTTTTTCAATTGCTTTTACACTAATGGGTATATAATTCATTAGTGGTTCATTAGCTAAAGAGTAATTAGTTCTTAAAGGTCTACTTAAGCTGCAAAATTGATGTGATTTTTTTTGTTTGAAGCAAAAATTTATCGAGGTTAGTTAATGAAAGTTATAAAACTCCAAGGTATCGAATTATATTTTATAAAAAAGGAAATAAATGAATATAAATAGGAGATACAATGATACTAGTAGAAACCTAAAGTAGAATGGGCAATCTGTAGGGGCAAAACTTCCGTCTAAAATCAAATTGAGTTATGTATCTCAGTTTGTTCTAAAGTTATGGTTGATTATACATTTTGTGTTACCATGACCTTAACCTCTCAAAGTTTTATGGCCTTTTACTATAACCTTGCCATAAAATTTGAATACTTTGAATTTTAAATTTCAACAAGATATAATCTATTAATTAACAATAGAATTTCAACAAAATTAATACTATATATAGATTCGTGTTTGAGCTCTCTTAATCATTAATGTAGCCACCCTTAGCATCAATAATGGCTTCTAGACGGTGAAGGTATGCTTGGGACGCGCTGCAGATGTAGTTCTATGTCATTGTGTCACAGTGCCATAGAACAGTGGATTTGAGTGTCTCAGTGTTTGGATGATGGACAATACTGGCCTTCTTCTCAACATGCACCCAAAGGGTGTCGTCGATAGGGTTGGCAACAGGGATATAATGAGCCAAAAATGTCAAAAAAGTGTTCAAAAGAGTCTTGCAACGGAGGAGATGGGTTTCTTTTGACGGTTAGTATTAACTGAAAATGAGGTGAAATTAAAAAAATATATCACTGGCTATGTGTGAAGCCCGGGAATTTTCAGCCCATGTATTATAATCTTTCTACCAAGTTTGATTAAAATTGATCCTTAATTTTCAATGCAATCCTGGTGTCTAACAAACAAACTAAAAAACATAACCACCATTCTACTTCATTGCGGAGGTAAATATTAAAAGGTTTACGATGGAGTTTTATATATTATTATAGAATTAACCTCTTATTTATCACTTCTTCAATCGATTTGAAAACAAATCATTATTGTAGCTGAATTAGATCCAAAAGGAATATCCTTACCAGTTCTTATCAAGAGATCATTCGAATTCAACCAATTAACAACGTTCAAAGAATAATTAGGATAGAATATAGAATTCTATAGAATCACGTAACCTTTCCTTTGAAAATAAACAGAAAAAAAGAGTAAGCAATTCTTCTCAACTATAGAATAGTTATTAACTCCCTGAAAGGAAGTTATTCCAATTCAACCAATCAACGTTCAGATAACTGATTATTAGAAAAAAAATGAAAAAATTGACAGTTAAAATTTGACAATAATTAATTGACAATAAAATGCACAGTCTGATGTATACATTTTTTTAAATGTTCCTTTTAATTGGTCAGATGGAGTTGACTTAATTAGGTATAAGTAAACATTCTAGTATTGCAATTGAAGTCCATATACATTAAGTTTATTTCCATATCTAGGAACGACAGGGCGCAAACCTACGTACATTGAGTGCAAGAGAATAATTTTTACCGTGTGTGTTGTAAGTGAGGTAACACCGTGTTGATCACGTCCTTAGTTGGGTTGTTTCACGCAACCTTTCATCCGAAATGAAACAGGGGAAATGGTCCATAATCAGTTGGTAGTAGCTAGCCAATTTTACCCAACTATTATTCAATAATTGTTGTGAATCGTTCACATCAATCAAGGAGCTAATTTTCTAATTCAATCAATTAACGTTTCAAATACTGATTGGGAGAAAATAACATACACATTGACGGCTGACAGAAAACTACACACGGCATAATCTCGATAACACAAAAATAATCTATGTATTTTGTTGTATGAAGTCGATTCCTCTGACTTGATACGTCATGGATATAACATAATTTAAACTTGTAATGAATAAACGAAGCATTAAGTTATGAACACTTATGCTCCGCTTCCAAAATGAAAGGAATACAATTTCTTGTTGATCCCTCCTCGCATATATATATATATAGGATGTCAAGAAATTAATGTCCTCTTTTTAAATTTACGGCGTCTCTAAAAAGAAGAAAAGGAAAACAATAAAAACAGAAGCACGTGGGCTTAGAGACTCTTAAAAATCTGTATCGACCCAAATTTAAAGTAAGGAAGGGCCCTTTATACATTTTTTTCCTTAATATTTTTTAACAATCATGTATAAATTTCAATTATGTCATAGAATGGTGAAGGAGCACTCCTTATACTCCCGAAGCAGGACCATAGGCAACTTGAGGATGTGAAAAGGTAGGTTCATCTAGCTTGGGACCTTGGTGTTTCAGTTCGAACCATTCGAAGGTGATCGAGAAAATAGGTGAACGTGGAAGGAAGAAAAAACTTTCAAGATTTGCATTAATAACCATCGCCAAAAGTCTTAGAAAAAAAGACCAATCCTTGAGGAAATTGGCGATCAGATTGACGTCAAATGATCATCCAGTGTCACATGAGACTATTTGAAAGCACATGAAAGAATCGCCAAATGTCTTGCCGTATAGGCATCAAATGCAGCCAAAACTCAGGAAGATTCAGAAGAAAAACAAACTTATTTGGTCAATAAATTACTGGAGAAGAGTTCTTTTCTCTGATGAGTCCACCTTTGAACTATTTCACCATCCCAATCCTCGAACTGATTGCGTTTGGGCTGGCAAGAAGAAAGATGTTGTGCGGATTCTGAAAGTGAAGTTTCCCTCGAAAATTCACTTTTTGGATCTTATGAGCTACCGGGCTCTTCATTTTATACCTCGAGGACAAACTTTGACGTCTTCATACTATGTGGAAGCCATACTCAAGGAGTGTCTTACCACTCCGATAAAAAGGAGCTGAGAAAACGGATCTTTTATGAGACAAAAAATGTTACCAGACATGTCAAGAGCCATTGTCCAAAAAAGATCAATAAATTACTCCCCTACAACCAATGAAGAAACTCTCGTCCCAAAATGTAAAATTTGGCTGGTAGCAAATTTCAGATGAGCCTTTGGATAATTTAATTGCTTGTATGCCCGAACGCATTAAACTAATATACAATTGTATAGCGACGCTTTTAATGAAATATTACAATACAGTATCGAATAAAAAATATTATGTAAAATTCAATATTGAATACCTGTAATTCATTTTAAAAATTGTAGCACAATTATATGACAATGATAGTCTGGGAGTACTTATAAAATAAATATCATTTAGTGTGATTGACTCATTTGGCTAAATACCAAATGATTTCGGCCATTTTTTTTTTTTTTTGTGGTTTCTTTTTGGAGGAAAGGTTGCGTGATCCAATAAAGGTAACGACGTGTACCATTATATTTTCGTGTTTGTGTGGTAATAATATATGTATATTATTTTTGAAACGGACTTCCATTTGACAGATTTCTTATTTATATATTTCTTTCTTTATCAATCTACCTACATAAAGATACTTGTAGTACAAGAAACATTTATTCATTTTTTATGAAGTATTAAAAAAATTATAGACAGAGGGTTGAGTGACGGATGTAGGATACTCATTGCAACAATAAGAAAAAAGGCCTAATAAAGGAATATAATATACGTTTTGTTGTTGTATGGATATTAAGGAAGTAAGTAGCTATAAATTGAAGGTGTATGTAGAGCAATAATTATGCCTTGGGGCATAATTTAAACCTACATAGTTTATAACCAAATATAAAGATCGATCCTAAGAAAGGAAAAGTGCGAAAGTGGGAAAAATAGCACAATTATTTTAAGATGATATAAACATTAGTAGGTTATGAGGAAACACTTTTTATCGACACATTTATAAAACATTATTTTATGAATACGTTCATGCATTTAATATGTATTAGGCCGGTTTGTTTTTCCAACTTTTTTTGAAATTTGATTACAGCTTGTTCGAAAAAGTTGGGTTTTGGTAAGGGAATAACCAGGGGCGTCCGTAGGGGGTAGGCTAGAGGGGCTGTAGCCCCCTCAATTAGGAATTTTTTGCTTTTTACGGCCAGTTAAAGTTTTTTCGTCATTAAGCCAAATTATGCAGCAGAGCAAATAATTTACTATTTGAAATATAGTTGAAAAAATATCATTTTTATTTAAATAGCCGTGGGTTTTTAAATTCTCTTCGAATACATTTATTATTTGAATTTTTTTTCCAATGTAATTATTTTTTCGTCAATTTTTTTTTTTTTTACATAATTCTCTGTACATATGTTATCCACAATGTTAACCACACATGGACAAACTCAAAACAGATGTCTTGAAGTCTCTAAACTGGACTTATAGAATGTGCAGTCTCTCTTTGTTTGTACGATTCTCAATTTGTTTGTAAAAAGGGTGGAAGTGGCCATCCTGTAGCAGAACCATTTTTCTTTAGAGTCCATGAAAGGGTTGCAAAATATTTTTATTGAGTTTTTCAGTACATCTTCCGGCAGTTTACAACCTAATCAAAAGAAGTGTTTACGCACCAAATCAGCTGGAGAACCCACAATTTGGCTTTCGATGGCTTTCTTATAAACACTTGAAATAGCTAACGCCATATAGCAAGGGATTGGGTGCCTATAAAACTTTGTCAATTTTTTAATTCTTTTAATATGCAAGAAGGTCTTTGGTGTGGCATTTGTCGACTCGCTCCACAATTATCTAATTGCTGAAAGTCCTTATGCCTTGAAGAGTTCATTTCTAGTCTTCAACCTGTGTTTGTAGTTCAATGGTTCGTCTACGCCCAGCATAGGAAGAACAGAGTCCACAATTGACTTCCATGAATTGGTCATTATCTTCCAGTAAGCACTAACTATACTTGAAGACATCAACAGCTCAGGAGGATCCATGAAAATTCTTTCGTTTTAAAATTGTTTTTCAAGCATTTTGCACAGAAATCCGAACAACTTCTGAGTCTAATCAGCCATATAAAGGTTAAAGATTTCCAACTGGTTTATATATTTTTTGGACCTATGCCTCACAATGAAATTGGAGCATACTAGCGGCTCTTTGAAAGATACACTCGCTTTGAACCCCATATAAATTTTTCCAGGATGATCTGCATTTTGTCTTTAATTTTCTCTGAGTAAGGGCTATACCTAAGTAAGTGGACTACTCGGGTTATTGCGACCGCATTCCATATTTTTACCCTATCTAATATATTTATATGGTACCTATTGTACCACGACGTAGTATTAGAGATATATTCTAGGACTCTCTCTCTCTCTGCGTTAGTGTTGATGCAGATCGCTCCATCCTCTTTTGTTATTGAGACTCCAAGAAGAATTGATCTAGTGGATAATTTCAATAACGGAAAACATCTCTTCAAAGGTTCTTCTAGTGAAGATAAAAATCCCGTATTGCTGGTGTTGACTATTAGACCCAATTTCAATTTTATTTTTGATTTTTTTTTCCAAAAAAGTATAATTTTTCAAAAATCCAAAAAGTATACTCCCACCGAACATCAATTTTTCCTAACTTTTTTCTCCTTTTTTACTCAATAAGGCAATTTAAGAAGGGATATTTTTTAAAGGTTAGAAAAATATCCATCAAAACTATACTATGCTCAATAACAAAAAACGTCTTTTTAGTATCCATATTCACTAAATAACGAGTTTTTGTTCGATATGTGCAACCTAAAGATGACTTTGTAGGACAATGCAATTTCGCATGGGTAATTTACGTACTATATAAAACTTTTCCGCCCTAACTGTAATCGAAATTAGAAAAAGTTGAAAATCAAACTGCTCTAATTTACATTATTATCTATTTAACTATAGATAAGACCAGGAGATTTTTTAAACCTAGATCCGTTATCCTGCAATACGCTTTGCTTTTCATCAATGCATTAGTCATTTTGTAACAAAATAAAGTTCACGTGGTTATTTTTAGTCTGATTCAATATTTTTAATAATTTACCATATAAATTTTGTCAAATGAATTTTTTTCTGTTCCGACTCACTTTGATCCCTGGATATAGCCTATTTAGGAGGTAACTAAGGAAAAGATCCCTGTAAAGAATAGACTAAGTTTATAAATTAGAAAAGGAAAAACGGTTGTTGCGTGTGCTTTTCCTTCTTTTTTTGCTCATTATTTAATAAGTTGTGGTGTGTTAACATCTCCTTCTAAAGAAGAATCCTCCCCTATTTTTGATGTAAATTGATTTAAAAATGTATAATAAAATTAATTTATATGAATTCAAATATATTTATGCTATTTTTCTTGCAATATGCTATGTTAAATCTAGAAGGTTCTCCTCTTTCTATCAATAATTAATTCCCATTTTGTTTCTGGATGATAATGTACCGAAACGCGACTCGACCGAATAAATAAGGAATGTGCAACACTAACCTAACCTAATTCCATGTGATTCTAATTATGCTTGGTGCAAATATAATTTTATAGGCCATATTAGTAATGCCTCAAAGAGGATATGTACGAATGGTTACACATTGTGTTTTAAGTAGCTTCTACGTACGTACAATATAATTCCCTGACTTCATTAACCATTGCAAAAATAATGATTCAATTACAAAATATATCAAAACCTTGCAAAAAACACAATAAAAAATAGCAATAATCATATATCTATATGTTGAAGTAGCCTATGGCCATTGCAGTACCTAATATAAATGAATCCCACAATCTTTTTTAGCCCATAGCTTCCGCATTATTGAATTACGAGGCCTTCAAATGTTTTAATTAAAATGATATCATTGATTTTTATTTTGGTTTTATTTTTGTTTTTGGGAGGAGAAGGTGTTTGATATGAAGTATGTATGGAGTATTCGTATTTTTGGATTGTCTGTGTTTTATAAATATTTCCATCTACGTTGGCAATTCATAGTCATGCCCACATTAGCAGTTTGAAAATGTGGACATTAATTCCCCTTTAATGATTGGTATCATCAATGACGCATAAAAAATGTCATTTTCTATTACAAACAAGCTATCATTTATTTATAGGAAACCAAACAGGGTATAAGCAAACTAAAAATACAATTTATCCGCAAGGTGGCGTGATAGTATTCAAGTAAACAACCACCCCTATGACATTTATCAATATAAAATAGAAAAATAAGTTGGAATGAGAAACCTCCCTCAGAAGCTAGAAACACAAATCTCGAGATTATTTTTTCCGTTCTGCATATACCAACTCAACCTGGGGAAGCAGGGGTGAGCCCAGAGTAAGGTGTTTAATTAATTTTTTTTAAATGCTACCCTCAATTTTTTTTCTATTTGATCTCAGCTACTCAATTATGAAAGAACAAACTCTCTAAGACAATGATAACAGGTACTCCATTCGATGCAACATATATTTTGCCTTGTCCCGGGATATTTTCATTATTCAAATTTACGACCATTTTTTCTTTAGCTTCTTGAGTGACATCATCATTGAAGAATGAAAGGTCAGCAGCTTCATCAGTCAAATACCATAAATACTGACTAAGTTTCTTTCAGGCAGCTTTTGATATTATTGCGTCTATTTTTTGTATGCTTTCAATGGTTTTAAAAAGCAGAAATCATTATATTGTGCTTTGACTGCTAAAATACATTGAAGGCAAGGCTTAACGTATAATGTTTCAATCAATAAACATATATATAACAATGCTATTTTATCGTCATTATTTTTATTATAAGCTAGTAACTTAATAAGCATATTTTCAGGGAGTATTATTGCTCTTGGCCTATGGCACCGGGAGGTCTTTTTTTATCATTGTCTCCACCTAAAAATATAATACATAGTTATATGAGCTCCATGTAATCATCCCCCACAATTTCTTTTGATAGTTCACTGCGATAATATTCTAATAAATCTTAAATCTCCGAAAATGATAAATTACTTTCTACTAATGTTTGTAAGGCGTCTATTTTGAAAGAATCTAATTTTTTCCAATAATCTTTTAATTTTTGAAAGAAAGGAATATTTGGACTTGTTGTTACATTTTTGATTTTCACTTCGAAAACGCTTTTTAAAATCAGTTCATGAAGGTGATGACGACTAGTAAATAAAAATATTTCTCTTTCAAATTTTTTCTCCATCAGTATAACGGTACCATTAAGACGACCAGTATTTGAAGCTGTGGTATCACAACAGAGAACTTGCACATTTTCTTTGAATTCCCAGTCTAGGATTGTCTTTCCATATGGAAAGAGAATCGGCAAACTTTCTTCTTGCATCTTCCAGTTATTCAAAGCATTTTCCATCCCAAAGTAAAGCTACAACATCTTGTACTTTGTCTATAAAATCAATTCTTTTTGCGTTCCCCGAACTTTTCTTCGATCACTCCATACCTTTTTGGATAGTAGACTTACTAATAGCTGATAATTTGAGTAATAAAATCTTTTTTAATCCTTTTTTCGGGTTGTTATTCCATATGAATTTAGTTTGAGCTTGTTAAGATATAAATCAGAAAACAATTCAAACAGATTGTGTTATCTTGGAGCTCCTAGTCTGTAATTGACTGTCAAGTTAAAATCAAACAAGGTCACAACATTTCTCTAATTTGAAATGTAATATGTAAAACTTCACTGCTTTCCAAATATATTAAGAACTAATAGAATACTATTATGATGAACAAAAAAGGTACTATTTATCTATTCTGAAAGATAAATTCAACATTTAACTGAAGTAGGGTGAACCGGAGAAATTTTTCGCTGGAACTCAATTTAGAGGAAAATATTCAAGGACTTGAACATTTGTGCAAAGACTAGATACTTTGCTTGTACTTTCAGTATAATGGCTTATTCCAACCTATGGAAATCTATTCTTTTCTTTTTTCTTGATATTTTTTATAAAATTGTTTTTTTTTTTTTGCTGACAAACCACATATGTTAGTTGTCCACATAAAAGGAGGCTGGGATAAAAAAGAAGAAATTGCAGAAAAAGGATTTATCTTTTTCTAGCTAATTTACTTAAGAATGAATCATATTACTCTTGACAGACCCTTATGTAAACTTATATCATCAATATATTATTTATTTGTATGGGGGTTATATTAGGGAAGACTTTGAGCTTTTTGATGATCCTCCTAATTTAAAATATAAGGGCTTAAAGTCCGGGTTCTCACAAAAATCAAAGCCAGTCTATTTCTATGTGTAACATTTTACGGGATAGATATTATCTATTCATTTTATTATTTTCAATCTTTAAAGAGTAAAGTTTAAAAGAGAGGTTTTGTGAGGACAATGATTTAACAAAATCATCTGAGAATAGTACTCAGCACAACTTTTATTCAGTACGTGAGGCTTCAGCTCTTAAAATTACCTCAATACGAGGCCTAAATCCCTTGCAGACCAGACTATGTGTTCAGAATCGAGCTTGGCCAATTCCTTCTTGATGGAACCTCTAGACACAGGACAATCCTCCGAGGAGTAGTACACACCCTCTCCTCCAGGTGCTCATTGATAGAGTTTCCAATGGGTTGCAAGGGGTTACGTTTGGAGAGGAGGGAGGCCACATATTGAAGTCCTTAATTCAAGAAAGTTGTCTCTCAGCAAGGGCGTCTGCTTTTTTTTTTTTTTTTAAATTTAATTTAATTTAAAAATTTAAATTTTCAAATTTTTCCAAAAATTTATTTTCTGTGAATCGATATTTTAAAATTTTTCTCCAAAAATTTAATATACTTAATCACTTTTTTTCCAAAATATTATAAATTTTCAATTTTTATAAAAATGAAAATTTTGATTTTCAAAAAATTCCAAAACTAAGCCCCCCCCACTTTCATTTATTTAAGACACGGACGTCTGTCTTGATTTTATCCCTGAACTTTTCTCTGTCCCAATCATATAGAAGTTCGATTTAAATATCATATCTGCATTGAGTCGTTTCTTCCTCTCCGCATAAATGGGAGGGCAGACTTTGCCTGTGCTGGTCATAACACCCAAGACCATGGTGACGATGAATAAGTCCCTGGAACGATGAACAGGTACGGCTGTACCCGAGCTACTCGGATAAGGCCACGAGGGACCATTTTACTCGTTCTCTTTTGTGTGTTGTTTTTAATTTACATAAGGAGTCTTGAGTCACAAAACCTATCTTTCACCGAGTTTGAAAAACAATCGAAGAATATATTTCCGATAAACTATAATTTAAATTAAGTTTAACACTAGATTAGATCAATTTGGTGAAACAATTCAAGCCTGCTTTTATGTAGACACGTCTCATATGTGGGAATAATATGTAAAGGGCGGGAAACCTTTTGTGTCAATATTTACTCTTATTTCTGTTCTTCAGCTAAAAGAAAGCTAAAAAAATGGTTGTTAAATATTTGTATAGAAATTATTTATATTGTTAGGAAACGCAAATATTATAAAAAATGTGTAAGGACAGAATCAATAGAAATCTTTTAGAAGTTAATTGGGATCAAATTTGTTGTTCCTATTGATGTATATATTCGTGATGGCGTGCTAATGTGTTCAGGAAACACGTACATTACAATAGGGTGTAGCTTATTTTACAGAGTGCGACAAGGAAATTTTCCTTCATCAAATAGCAAAATTCAAACTTAAATAACTTTTTATTAGAAAAGTATAATGAAAAATGTTATTCAAAATACTTTTAGCAATCCATCTTGGCAAGAATTATTCAAAAAGCCCGCTTCCAGCCTCTATCACAGCCTCCCCACAAGGTCGGAACTTGGCGCAGGTTGCCACAATATAATCAACACACATGTTGGCCACGATTAAAAAGGATGGGAAAGATCTCTCAAGGAAAGAAGAAAGTGGGGGGACACAACTTGAAAAGGGAGCCCTGGGGGACCTGAAGAAGAAGATCAAGGAGGACCCCAAAAATTCATGAATCGCCTCTCTAACAAGTTTGACGTGGACGAGGGGACAATCAGAAGGGCTGTGAAGATCTTCACAGTCGACGGATGACTCTTCAAATAATTAAGGACTGTTTTGTATCTCTCAAGCCTCAAGGACTTCATCCTGTCGGTGAGGAGATGTCTTGAAGTCCTCACAAAGCTCTTAAGGCTGAGATCATCATGATATGATATACCCTCCTGATGGTGATCTTGTCCACATTGAACTCGTCAACCAAGTGGCGCATTGATGCTGTTGAATCTTCCTTGATCTTGGTCTCCATGGACTTGAGGAATGTTTCATCCCTCTTCAAACTATTTCCTTCACTTCTTACCTTCTTTTGACTCCTTTAATAACACATGTACCGGAAAATGGCCTGAGCTGTCACCTGAAAACTTAATAAGCGTAAAAAGTTGATTATAATCGAAAGGAAAATTTCCCTGTCGCACTCATTATACATTTTCGAAATATTGGGGCTTTAATAGCTCAAAAAGTTTATTTTAGTCTAAAGATATCTTTTTCAAATTTTGAGCGGTTTGGGAAAATATTAAGAGGGAACTCTGATTTGTGTCACAGTCTCTGTGTGCGTGCCCTTGAACATTTGGTCAGGTTGTTCAGGGTATAGGTTTTGAGGGATGCTAAACTCCTCCCCATGACTCAAATTTGTGAGTAAGACAACATTTTTGTCAATCATCATTTTTTAAACTGTTTCTGTATTCACTTTTCAAATATGGCAATGCTTACATTTATTGTCTTAATAATAATAAACAAATACATAAATCATAATCACAGTCAATTCACCGATCAATTTCTGGAATTTCAGACAGGATCAAATTTATGGCACAATTTAAAATTTCCACTGACAATATCAAATTTTATTATCAATGAAAGACTGTGGTTTTATGTTGAAATTCACCCTGCAAACTTTCACTGATTTTCCAGTTTTGAGACTAGTCAAATATTTTATGCAATTCAACGTTTTTTGTGACAGACGATATTTATTCTAATTTAATAAAGGCAAATGTATAATTTGGAGCTTATGAGAGAAATAAAAGTACTTTACCTCGTCAAAAAGCCGTGGAGTTTGATTGCTATACAAATTAACTATTGATTCCCCATTACATGTGGAAGAATTAAGAGGTATATATATAAGCGCCGCTGCCCGATATTCAGCACTTTCTATCAAAATCCCTCAGTTATTATATTCGTCGTGGGCATGAACTTGAAATATTATCAAATTTGTTCCTTCAAGGTCCGTACAATATTCTAATGTCATCCAGTCAATGAATGATAAAACTTATTTTGGATATTTTTTCAGGTTATTTTACTTGTGGACATTAAATGTAAACTATAAAATGTTCATTTATGTTTTTTTAAACTTTGTCTCAACCAAAAAAACAAACAAACAAATAATCATAATCACAGTCAATATAAAACGATCAGTAAAAGCATGAATAATACGGAATATTAAAAATTTAGTTTTGTATACAACATTTCGTCTCAATAACTTTGTTCACGTAAGGGGTCATACATTTATGACGTCCGAGAGAAAGTACAATTTTTGACGGGGGTCTCTGATTGAACATCCTTAATTTTTAGATCCCCCTGTATGTATTTGAGGGCATTGGTTGCATCATTTGGTTGAATAATGATTTTTTTTAATCCCTATTCTTTTCATACAAAATTTTAAAATTAAAAAGTATAGTAAAAATTCTTTCGTTTCGGGACACACCTTCTGATTTACTTCATATTGAAAAGGTTTTGTCGATCAATGATAAGTTCCGAATGTAGTGGACTCTGTAAGATCCTCCTTCCCCCCTCCCCTCATACTAAGAAATCTTTAAATCCCCCCCCAACTGGACGTCATAAATGTATGACCCATAAGATGAGATTATCCTGTTTTTTAATCCAAGGCTTGATAAATAAATTCTTAATCGTAAAACTCTAGCTTTAAGTTTCACATCGGTAAAGATATTATTATTTACCTTATTTTCTTTCTCTAATCCCATCTTCTTCCCTCCCCTCGACCGACTTTGTTCATACGATCTCCTTTTGAGCAGCACGAGCCAAACTGCTGGTGAAATTAACATTTTCATATTATGCTCTAAGTCTAGTAGATCAGGGGCCACCTACCTTTTTGAAGATGAGGGCTATTTTAAGCAAGTGTATCCGTAGGATTATATTTTGGGAAGGGCTTAAAATATAAAATCTTCTGCTGAATAATTTGGTGGAAGGCGCTTTTTTTAAGAAACAAAAATGCTTAAGAATTTTTTTAATGCTATTTTCGCGTAAAATTTTTCCATCATGATAAAAAAAATTATAATGCAGAGAAAAAATTCCTTGTTTTAGGAGGGGCAGGCTACTGCCCCTCCAGCTCCCCCCCTGCAGATACCCCTGTTAAGATTTTGAAAAGGCTTGAGGGCTATCACTAAAAAAATATTTATAAACAAATCAATAAATATACTTTTAGAATAAGTCGAGTAGGCGACTAAAAAGAAGCCAATAGGCGACTAGGTACCCAAGGGTATAGGGTTGGTGACTTCTGCTCTAGATAGTAAAGATTATGAAATTTTTTCAATTATTATTTAATTTTTTTGGTCACAATTTTAAAATTCATTTTTCTTCTTCTATAAAATAGGTTGACAGTCAATTTTTGTCTTTTCTAAAATTTTAACATTCCAATTTGGCATTTCTAAGAAATACATCCTGTCAGAAAGCCCCCCATACAAAGAAAGATCCTAGTAAAGTTACTGGACTCGTAATTTGACTTGGAATCGAAAGTCATTTCAATTTTTTCAATGGATATTATGTATTTTTTTATATTATCTATATATTTCTGATTACTTGAACTGGACATAATGAAAATATTCAAGGGCTTTTATATATATATATTTCAGGGGTGTCAACAGGATTATATATAGGGGGAAAGGGGGACTTTAAAAAAAAAAAAATATAAATATATATATATATTTTAAAGAAAAAACCCTACCGCATTCTCAAAAAAAAATTTTTTTTTGGAAAAAAGTGTCAAAAATTCACAGTTGTTGACAAGAACTAAAATTTTTTGGAAAAAAAAAATTAAAATATTCAATTTCAAGTATTAAATTTTTTGGAAATTTTTTTTTCAAAAATTAACAATTATTTTCAAAAAATAAAATTTTTTAGTAAAAAAATTCATAGCTGTTTACCCAAAATTAATTTTTTTGCAAAAAAATGACATATATTAAATTTTATAATAAAAAGAAATAGTGTCTTAATTTTGTGGGGTGGGGGGTGGCTACAGCCCTTCTTACCAACCTCTTGCGGACGCTTTAGTATTTTTAGTAAGGGGGAAGGGGAGGGGGCAGTGATTTTGAAATTTTTTTTAAAAAATTAAAATTATAATAATTTTTCATCCTGCCTAAAAGAATTTCCTACTACAAAGCAAAAAATCCTAGATTTGGTGTGGGGGGAGCTAGAGCCCTCCCCTCTGGACGCACCTAACTTGGACTTGCAGATCTATAATAACTTCCTATCCTTTGTAAATTAGCATCCCAACACTTTATCGAAAAAAGAACTTAAACAAACTATTTCTTAACCTGTTTGTTTTTTGTAAACATGTTTAATAGTTTGAAATAAAAAATTTATATCATGAGATAAAAGAAGTTTATAGTCATAAAGATTTATGTTTTTTTACTAAGAATCTCTTTGTAATATATTTTTGTATTTGTACAATTAGTATATTACAAATTAGTTTGCCACCATATTTCCTTAGTATCATGTATCTTCAATCCACATCATTCAACAAAATGGTTTGTTTTTTTCTTTATTAATGTCATTGTAAGAAATTAATAGCTTGAGAAATAACGGTAACACTTTTCAAAACTGCAAATAGTGACTTAGCAATTAGTTACTCCATGAATTGTTTTGTTATTGTAAAATTTTTGATTATTGGAACAAAGCATAAATTGTAAAAATAAATATTTATGAAATAAAAACATTATTAATAAACTTTATATATTTTAATACAAAATTTGTCAAATTTATTCGAATTCCAATATTGTTTGGATTGATCCATTTAAATAAGTAGTGTCGAATTGGCAGGACTCAACTTGAGTCCATGATATTTGAAATTATTTGAAATTCGAAAAAATATATAAATTAAAACTAAACAAATGTTTTTTTTCTTCTTTTATTGCTATTGGTCAAATAGAGTTATTATTAGTTTTTATGGTATTAATTCATTTTCTTCAATTATCAGGTAGCGGCAAACTATAAATTCTTTATAAGAGAGAGAGAGAGGATATCATAACAGAAAAGAAAAAAAGAGCACACGCAACAACGGTTTTTCTTTTCTAATCTCAAAACAGTTATTTATCCATACCTTGTGCTCAGTTTTAGGTATAAGTAGGCATTGTAGAATACCACTAAAGGTTGGTTCACTAATGGTTTTCCACTGACGAATTTTAGTTTATTTTTAACGAAACCTTTTATTTCTTATTTATTAACATTTAGGGAAAAAGAGCGTAGAATTGATGGAGAATACTTCATAAGACGAAGTAGAGGTGTAACCTCTTGAGTAGTTAGATTTGCGCCTTATTTGCGGTTTTTTGGTATTGTTCCGGTAATAAGTGAAGAACGAATGGTATTAATTGAATGACGAATTCAAATAATATAGATAAAAATTTCTTCCTTTCGATTCCTCTAGGAAGAATTGATGATCCTCACATTTTCCTCAAGAAGAGTGTTACTTCAGAGGAATCATCTCTCCTTTGACTAGTTGGGATTCGTTTGTAACATGGGTGGGAAAGTGATAAGAAGACCTCAAAGGAAAGTTTGGATCCAATGCTACTTTATTCGAGGAATCATGGAATCTTTAAAATACTGTATCATTCTTATATAACGTTTTTCTTTCCCCCCCCCCTTTTCCAAATAAAATACTATTTAGAATACTCATTTCCTTTATTGTATAACGCAACCTTTCACACAAAAAAGAAATAGGGAAAAAATTGCCAAAATCAGTTGGTGAGTTTGCCAATTCTGGACCAACTACCAACTATAGAACTTATATTCAATAATTTATGAAAAATGTTCATAACTTAACAAGAGCTAATAATTATAGTTCAACCAATTAACTTTCAGAACACTGATTTGCCGAAATGAAGGAGAAAAATAGACAGTTGACGCACCCTATATTACTTTTCACCACAACTGTCTTCCTAGGTAATTGAACAAGATCCTATTTTGAAGGACAAGGAACGTTATCGATCGAAATCTTATTTTATATATTGGCAAAGTTTTTGCCACGATCGAAAAATCTAATAATTAATTACAGGTGTGTTTTCAGTTCTTTGTTAAGATCATATTGATATCCGTGGAGATTAAAACAAACCAGGTTTTATTCTTCATTCAAACAATAGAATATTTGAGGGGTGTTTTTCATTTGCTTATTAATTAAAGATATATACGTACATTTTATGATACAATGATAGATGCCAGAATGAATGGTAAAAGCTATAAACTTTTTTTTTGGTTTTTGAAATTTTATGTATGTGCAACAATGGTAGGAACTTTGGGCCTCAAATAAACTTTTGGTTTAATCACCACATAAAAAAAATAATTTTATGATTTTTTTTAACCAATTAAAGAATAACATGTAATAATAATCTAAATTTCGTGTATTTAATTAGAAATTCATCTTTTAATCATCAAATATAGCACTTTGAGGACGTATAAAGGCGTTTGAGCAAAGAAATATCGCAATTTGAAGCTTTTTTCATGAAATTCAAGTCAAAAATGGCTTAAAATGACCATATTTTCTGGACAATATCCAAATTTCGTGTATTTAATTAGAAACTCATCTTTTAATCATCAAATATAGCACTTTGAGGACGTATAAAGGCGTTTGAGCAAAGAAATATCGCAATTTGAAGTTTTTTTTCATGAAATTCAAGTCAAAAATGGCTTAAAATGACCATATTTTCTGATAAAAACTCCAAATTTCGTGTATTTAATTAGAAACTCATCTTTTAATCATCAAATATAGCACTTTGAGGACGTATAAAGGCGTTTGAAGAAATACCGCAATTTGAAGCTTTTTTCATCAAATTCAAGTCAAAAATGGCTTAAAATGACCATATTTTCTTTTTTCAAAAAAGTCCAAATTTCGTGTATTTAATATCAAATTCAAGTCAATGGTCAATTAATGGCCTTTAGAACATATATACTGTAGTAATTTCTCAGTTCTTCTCCCCCATTTGTAGCGGGCGCTCTTGAACCTTCGCTTACAGGTTTCTAGTAATATATAGAAATATATAAATAGGATTTTAGTTAGAAATTTTGAATGATTATAATTTATTTAATGTACCTTCAATTCGTCATATGGAGTTGCACTGATTAAGTATACTTAAACATTACAGTATTACAATTACTTCATCTGACCAAGGAATTGTCTTTGAATGTAATAATATACCTACATTTTCTTCCCTTGGAATGACTGAGACGGGAACCTACATACAAAGAGTTCAAGATAATAATTTCACCTGAGCACGCCATCCATTGAGCCCATTGGATTATTTACGGATTGAATTTTACAAAAAGTTAACAACATGGAAGGACTTTGAAAAAATTATAAGATAAAAGACATGCATAAAGATATTACTTCGTAAATTTAAATATTAACACAGTCTAGGAAAAGAGCCCAAAATGGTAAACCTAATAAAAAAAATAAACATTCTACAAAAATGTGATTCGATCCAAATTATTTATTAAGAAACACTTTTAATTATTCTTGGGAAAAATTAAAGGGCCAATATATATTTTTTTTTTCAAGTCACCTCATATTAGAGTTGAAAAAAATGAGACGTGAGACGGAAAGTTTGAAATAACTATTCCACCTCTCCGCTCCAAAGGAAAATGAGTATTCATACATAGTTGAAATTTCTTGCTCATCCAATTCGATAAAATATAAGTTCTGTGATTGATCAATATTTATGTAACATCTGGTACTAGTAATAAATATTTTAAGACATGGGTCTGAATCTGATTTAACAATTTCTAATGTAATTTAAAGTCATAGGGACTTTGTTTTTGACATCTTTCCTTATCTAAACATTTTGTTTCTGATTTGCTTTTTAAAGGCTCTCTGTTGTTGACTTTAGATATTTATCTTATTCTTGAAATAATAAGTTAATATATTATACAAAGTAATACTGGACATGAAGCCCACAATACTCCCCTTATTGATTTTTAGTCTTCATTGAGGCACTTTTTATGGTTAGTAATTTATTATATATTAATGTGTTTTGTACTTTTTAATGCTTTAAATTTTTCGAAGAACCCAAATTTATTGACCTTACAGATATAAAAAATGCCTATTTTGAAGCGATATTTCATAGTTTTTGAATATAAATAGTTGTTAATTGACATGGTTATGTTACAAAATGAAGCTAAGATTTAAATTTGAACTCATCTAAATAATATCTTATATACAGAGTTGATCTTATCGAGTGTTACACTTAATTTAAATTTGAATAAATCGGAAATTTATTCGTCCATTGTCTTCAAAGTCCGTAAAAGATAGGTTTTGTGACTCAAGATTCCTTAGGTAAAGTTTCGACTCATTTAAAAAAAAAAAAAAGAAACGAGAAAAGTAAAATGGAGTAACCCATTAGTACAATTTTGAAGCTACTATCACGTGGCAAATCCCACATGTTGGGTGCAGCAGCTTCAGTTGAACATGTATTCAGTACAGGCGAAGTCTGCCCTCTCATTTTTTTTTGAAGAGGAAGAAGCGGCTCAATGCAGATGCTTACATCGAACTTTTGGATAAGAAAGTGCTACATTGGCAGAGAAAATTTTAGGGACAACTTTGTATGTAATCCTTGTCATCGCACCCCTAAGACCCGCTGTCTTCCTGGGAGACAATTCCCCAGAAATTTAGGACTTCAATATGTGGTCACCCACGTCTCCAGACGCGAACCCTTTAGATTACTATATCCAGGGACTTCTGGAGGAGAAGATGTGTGCTACTCGACTCTCTAGAGGAGTTAAGAAGGAGTGGACAAAGCGGACTACATAGTCAAGACCTGCACGGGATTGGGGACTCGCATTGAGACAATTATTAGAGCTGAGGACTGAAATATAGAATAAAAGTTGTTCTAAGGACTATTTTTAGATGATTTTGTTAAATAAATGTCCTGACAAAACCCCCTATTTAAATTTTACTCTTGGAAAAATAAATAAAATGTATAAGATAGCTTTATTCTTAAATATAAAACTTAGAATAGTAGTTCTTAAGTTGTTGGAGGTACTGAACCTCACCAATTTTATATGAATATTCATCAAATCCTTCCTAATTTATAAATGGAGCGTGTTTTCACAAATTAGTTGTATTAGATGTGGGCTGATATATCGGATCAAATCAGAAAAACCACAGGATCCCTACAAATTTTGTATTAATTATGCAACATTAAATATTCAGCACAGGGAGTTGATAAGACTTTATACTTTTATTTTTGATCAGCTCTGTACGACCTATTTATGAGAGATTTGTCACCTGGGGTTGGGTCGCGGCCTATCTATTGAGGAAGGCTAATCATACCCACTCCTGATTATATTAATAATATTCGATATCTATAAAATGTCTTTGTATAGGGTTTTCCAATAAGAGGTGTTATGTTCAAAGAAAAATTGCATTTTTTGAGATTTTTTCTGCCACTAAATTATGGAAAAACAATATCAGCGGAATGACCGCCACAGCTACGCTTTATTTTTGTGTCTGTGATGTATATCCCGCTTAGAAAAACAATGATAGGAGATGCATCAATTTCAAAAACAGAGACGCATACATACTTTTGACAAAAAATAAAAATTGTTCATAATTTTGATATACATACGTAAGCCTATGAGGTTGTCAATTCAAAAATACCCAAAAAAATAAAATTGAAAGAACGAATTAGGAAGAGGATGTGCGATTTAATCTTAGTATGTATCGTCAATCTTCATGATGGTTGAAGAAGGAACATGGGAAGTTAGCAATGCCAATGATAGTAAATAAATCAAAGGCTCAAACATTTGAAAAAAATGCATTACATTTACCAAATTGAGTATTTCACATGGTCAATTATATGCTGCATTTTCAAGAGTGTCAAAAGGGGGTTTAGATTTGATTATATTCACATCAAATGGACTGAAAACAATCAAAAAGTGTGTATGCAAAGAGGTTTTACAATAGAAATTTAACTACTAAATATTGATAGTAGATCGTTTTAGTTAAGAATATTTAACATAAACAAGCTAAATATAAATAACATCTTTTTAATTTTTAATTGGCTATATGTAAGATGACGTGTTCGTTCTAGTTTGTATATAAAATAATGTTAATTATTTAAGTAATTATATGACATTGTTGATAGCTCCCCCCTTAAATGATGAAAGGCAGCTACGCCTTTTATTCAGTATGATCTTTTGCTCATAAATGAGTCAAAATTAAATCATGCATATAGCAACACAATTACAACTTGAGCATTATGAACATTATAATAAGCTAAAACATAAAAGTATACACATTCCCAATGGCGATAACTATTTATTATTGACATTTTTTAATATTTTGTGTTTTCTTCCTTGGACAAAAGGGTAGCGAGTAATCATTTGCAAATATGTCAACATCTTACTACGGGCAGTTGTAGGGGACGGCCTGAAGTAGGTTTTAGACTTCTCCTTCTCAAATATAAAGGATTTTTTTCTTTATATCAGCCAAAAGTTATCGTTTTGCGGTAAAAAACTAAAATGGCAATACGCGTAAACAAATTTTTTCAATTTTCCTTTTCTAAAAATAACTGCAGACTCCCCTGGTTACATTATCTGAGAAAAACAAAATCATTTCAATTCCCAGGCCATAGCAAATTATTTCTGTATTAATGAGAAATTCGTTACAGAAAAGAGGGATCATCAAAGTTCAGTAAAGTTATGAGTGGAAAACTTAGATAAGAAAGTAGACCATCCTGATCAAAGAAATATATCAAAATTGAATGGTACATTAAAATTATGTTTTAGTACTTTAGAGATAAGTCAAGAACTCTTTAATAAAATATTTTCTATTAATGTTGTTTACCCAGTTTTTTGTGTCATTTATATTCGTTTTTCTATTATAAATAATTGTCGACCTTATTATTAATCTCCTTTACCAGTTTTTTTTTCAAAGTATCCATTTTATGATTTATTTCTTTTGGGTTGACGACTAATGTATACTGATATTTGGTTTGACGACTGATGTAGTTATTTATTTTCCCTGTTTCATCTCTTGTTAGAAATAATGTATTTTAAGATACATGAAAAAATGCAATAAAACTCATATTCTAAAATGTAACTTCATATATTTTTTCATTAAAATATCATCCTTATTTAACAACTTTAATTTTATAACATAAATGAGCTTTTAAGACAAAAATATATAAGACTAAAATATTCGAATCAAAAATATACTTGTATTTACATATAATATATGAATATGACTAAGGAATGCCTCTCTCCCTGGCAGACTCCAAAAACTTAGGAGTTAGAAGGGAACGTAGCAATATATCCTAGTAGTTTTTGTATTACTATTACTGGGTGGGTTCTTGAGTAAGGGACTTTATAAATGTTTAATTAAAAACATTTTTTAAATCTTTTTGTGAAATAATAAATTAATTAATATCTATTCAAAGCAGTGTATGTACAAAAAGGCAGGAAAAAAAGTATGAAATTCTAGTCATAATTGGGGATCCAAATGGTTTTAAAGGGCGAAAATGTGTACAGTGTATAAATTATTGTTGAGACTCTGTCCAAAATTGATTCTTTGTTCGCCCAGATGGAAATTAAAATACAATTTTTTTTTCTATTTTGATTGAATTAAGACCGTATTACGTTTTGCTGACTGAATTTTAATAGAAGGCCAGCCACGAAGACCGTAGCTACACCGAATTAGTTTGAATAATAAAAGTCTCAAACACTTTTAGACAGAAACCCAAAAACTTGTGTACCAAGACTGTCACTTTAATATTGACGCCGCTCATAAGGCCTCTAGTAAAGCTCCAAGCAAAAGCAATGCGTTGTCGCCCTTCAGAGGTTCAAATTTTGAAGAATGATTCTTTATTAATATTTGTAAACATCTTATTAATAAAACTTTATAATATTTCATTAAGTATCCTGGTTATAAGTGTTGAGATTCAGTCCCAGACCGATTAATTTTGTTGAATTCAGCGGTAAGTTATTTTTTCTGGAAAGTAATATTTTTGTCCAGACTGGGGTTTTTAAATCGTGGGGCAAAACGTCCTTTAAACATACAAATAAAAAAACCGGTCATTTTTTTCTTAGACTGAATGTTACTACGAAAATCGAATTAGTTAATATTACAACTGTCTCAGACTGGTCCAGGATTTCCAGGACTGAACCACAACACTTCTAATCATATTGACTTATAAAAAATGAACAAGGGGAAAAGTCAAAGCAGCATTACTCCATAATATTGATATTTTTTAGGCCGGCACAATTATATAAAATACATACTTTCTTTTCTTTCGAATTTAGGCATTGCTTTAAAGCAGCAGAAATAAATAGGCATATTTGAATATGTAGATATTATATACAATAAATAATAATTAATGATGAATTTCATTGGTACTCTTCTAATTAATTAATTCTTTTTCTTCTGTGCTGACTTGAATGAATTAGGTTTAGTATGTACAGTTGTTTATTTTTTTAGCCCATTTTTAGTTGCAATGATCCTTGACACAATCAATGCAAAAGGGAACTTCATTCACGGGGTAGCATTTCACTTTGTCTCCATCTAAGATCTTCTTGCAATCCTGTAAGTAAAAAAATAGAATATATTATGTGCTTACTATTAAGGGAAAATATTACATATATAAGTCTCTATAAGTGTTAATTTCGTGTGCAAAACTTTCAATTTGTCTCGTTTGTGTCACATTCGTTCTGTCTTTGTCAGATTTTGTAACATTTCGTTCTGTCTTCGTCAAGTTTTGTAACATTTAGTAACATTTGTTATACCGGGTATAGAAAAAGTAATGAGACCTTCTAAAAAAATAGTTTTGAATAGGTGTTGTTAATTAAATCTTAAAGTTCCGATTATTTTTGAATAGCTTAGATTCTAAGCCTTTGATTGATATACAGTTTGTAAAGGAAAATTCTGTATATGTCGCAATGGAGGCAAGAAGAGCCATCATAGGCAATTTAATCCGGGTCGGGAGGATCACCTTGGACATTATGAAATCCTTAAACGTCAGCAAGACCACAGTCTGTCGAATTAGATTTTTTTTGGCTGATGGGGACAAACCCAAGTGTCGAAGACCCACCAAAGTGAAGCCTGATGGGCATCAAGGAGGCCTTTAAGGTCAATATATTGAAGATGTCAGAGTACGACAAGAAGACAAGGTGCATCAGTCTACTGTGGGCAAGGCCATCGGAAGAAGGTAATTCCTGTCCCAACGTTAAAAAGAACTCATTCTTCAGTGATGCTCACAACTCTTGAATAACCTGAAGGACAACAGCAATCGGGTATTTTTTTTCTTAGATGAAAATATCTTTACCGTTGACGTTGATGGGTAGCAACATGAACTTCTGGTCCAAGAACATCTGCCCTCATCAGAGCCCGGATCTAATCCACTGGATTACTCCATTTGGAGGCAAATTGAGAAGAAGGCCTGAAAAGTATGCACCAAATATTGATGCCCTGAAGACCTCCATTTACCAGAAGTGGAGGATCATGAAAAAGGACTAACCAATGTTTGCCAATGTTAGCAAGGGGTTGCAAAAGCGTTTGAAGGATGTCATTGAGGTTGAGGGTGGACGGATTCATAATTAACGTGCATTGTTATAGAAAAAAATATTATAAAATAAAATTTTCTTTGTACAACATCATCCTGATCAATTATGAGTATTTTAATGAATACTTTGAGGAGGGTATCAGTATTTTTTCTAGACCCGGTATATGGACATTTATTTTTTGTAGGAGTGACCATGACAAAGTCCATAATTGACCGAAATATATTGTATTTAGTGTTGTGTCATTCCTTATTTATTTGGTGCAGTCCAGTATTAGAACCGGTACTAAGGACTGTCAGTCCTTAAGCCTATTCATTAAGGCTGTCAGTCTAGAAAACATAAATATTGTCTAACGGAATAATTAAAAAAAAAAGGAAAAACACTATTAACGAGGGATCAATTTAACCTTCTTTAGGGACCGACAAGTGGGATTGGAACACAACTAGTGTTACCAACCCTCCCTTGAAAAACGGAGTCGTCCCTTATTTAAAAAAAGTAACCGTACAGTATACTTTGTCCCGTAATACTGTGAGTTTTAAAAAAATGGTCGCTAAAATGCAATTGAAAAATTAATAACAATGGGTGTTATAAAAAATGTTCAGTAAATGTGTTCCCAGGCCCTGTCATCTCTGGGACCAATGAGGTGAGAGCATATTCACATACGTGCACGATGACACAGTATACGATCATTCCATTGGCAGAGGAGGTACTTTTGCGCATACAGAAAATAGCGGGAAAAACAAAACAGTATGGCTGACAGAGACTCAGATACAGACACTGCTCTACGGGGGAGTCCACCTGCAAACAGCCATTCAATTCGTATTCCTCAAAAAAAAAAAAAAAAATTAAAAGGAGGAGAAAATATCGGTAGACATGAAAGAAAGCACCTGGGTAGAAAATGTGGGTGAAAATATTTATAAAGCGCAAGGAAAAGTGAAGGCAATCGGGCCGTGCGACCCTGCCTGTGAGGTATTCTTATTCATTTTTCAAAGAGTTAGGCAACCCTAATCACAACTAACTTTTTTATACACTCTCAACCTCAAATGACAAAATGCAAAGGAAAAATTTAAAAGAACATATGGTAGCTTTAGTTTTGTGAAATTTTCTGTTTGCCAACTTTTAATTATTATTTAAATAATACTTATCAATTATTATATACATTGAATTCATAATCTTAGACTGAGCATGAAAGGATACGAATTCTAAACGAAGACGATATAAATTAATATAAAAATCCAAATCTTATTTAATATCTTTTTTGAGTTCATAGCTGCTTTAAGTCAACTTACGGAATTACTTGTTTATTTGAAATAGCAAGTCGTAAAAGTGACAGCATTTTAGTCCTAGGTCCTAATTAAGGATCAACACTACACTAGCTGAATTAATATTTGATGTAAAATAAATATTGGAGATCGTTCTTTTCTTCAAGAACAAGAACAATTATTGAATTTTCTTCCCAACAAATTTAATATTTAAATTTTTTTTTGAACAATTATAGATTTTTGAATTTTTTTTGCAAATAATTTTTTTTTGAACAACTCCAGTTTTTTTTTAATTTAACTCCTCCCAAGAAATTTAATATTTAAAATTCTTTTTTGAGAATTAGAGATTTTTTGTGAACAACTGTAGATTATTGAATTTTTTTTCTTCAAAATATTGAATTTTTTTGAGAATAGCTACGAATTTTTGAATTTTTTTACAAAAATATATATTTTAAATTTTTTATCAAAAAATTAATTTTTTGAAATTTTTTGTGAATAGCTGTTGATTTTTGAATTTTTTTCCAAAAACTTAATATTTGAAATTTAATTTTTGAATTTTTGTCCCACAAAAAAAAAATCCTGTGGACGTCCTGATAATAAACTAGGCTTTGCACCAATTATAAATAAAACCATAAATACAAATACACATATGTATGTATATATAGTAATGATGTTAAAAGAATCTCCACAGAGTAACCATTTGAACGTCTGCCCCTTAAGCTTTAACTGCAATATAACTCTCCCACATCTCTTCCACATTGAAAACACGGAAGAACCCTCCCCTCTTCCAACCGTTCCCATAACCTCCTTAATGATGACTATAAAGATAATTTGTGAGTAATTAATAACCAAATCCTACAACTTATTTCCTCAACCTTTTGAAAATTAATATTTAAAATTTTTTTCATATCACCTTCAAATGTCATTGATGAACTCCACTCTTTGTGATGATGATTACATCATTTCCGTTTTTACAATCATATGTACATATATATGAGGAAACAGTAGGAAAGGAGTTATAATTTGTTTTCCTCAAAATAGAGGGACCTACTCTTCAAATATGGTTTTTTAAATTTATATTAGATACCCTTTAGAGTGAAGTCGAAGTGTATCGAGCTCGAAAGAGAAAAATTGAGACTCCTTGTACAAGCCTACACTGGACATGGTCCTTCTCTAGCCACCTAAGTAAGTGGAAGGACATGAGCTCAATGTGCATTGTCTGTACATGGAAGAATTGCAAAGTGCAGACCATCTCATCATCGAGAGACATCAAGTCATCAATAAGAAAAACGAAGACATTCGTATTTTAAAGTTTATGAAGTGTAAAAGAATAAAAAATATTATTGAACAAAATTTTAATGTAATCTAGGTTTCAGAATCTTCTTTAGTAGCACAAATACCCAATTGTGTGGTCGTGTTCCTTGCTTTATATTTCATTTTATGTATGTATGGCAAGCAGTAATAAATATTTAACTAACTAACCTATTAGAGGGATCATATTTGGGAAAACACATGTTTAAATTTCAGGATCACTTTAGTGAATATTAAATACTATAAAATTAACAAAATTAACGTATTTATTCTTATATTTCAAGAATAAACAATAAATTTGAGCCTAGTATGACCCAGAATATAATCCTTCTAACTGTTTCTATAAAAACATGAGATATGTAAAATACTGTTTTATAAAACCACGTCAAAACGGGATCCGTTTGAGAGACACGCTAATATCTACATTTTTCAATGAACTACCCATTCGTTACAAAAAGAAGGGTAATAAGTTATGAAAATGTTCAATAATTAATAGAAATTAACCCTTGGTCAATGGAGTGTCCGAATTTTCTAAATGATTGAAACTAGAACACTTTACCATTTTTAAGAACGAAAACGTTTATTAAATTTTAACTTGTTTTTAAGTCGAGATTTTTGAGTTTTTGGTTGGAAAATAAGAATATTTTGTATTCAAAGTAACACACTCACTGTTTTTACTGATATTTATAACAAAAATGATTACTTTTCTACAAATAACAACGCCTTTAAAAACACATGGTTTTAGAGCTTTTTTGTTGAGGCAATAGGTTTGTAACCATAGAAGGTCACAAGTAAAATACATTTGCATTTTTAAAGATTCATGATATATTTAATACATTTAGGTATATCTATTAAGCTTTTTTTAATCAAAAGAATTGGACAAATCGAAGATTTGTAAACTCATATATCAACTATCAAACGTTATGGGTTTAATAAATTTATTCAACACATCACATTTAAAGCCAAATTGCTCAATAGATAGTACAATAAACTCATATATAAGGGATAAAACGTTAAAATGTAGGCTTTGAGTTTTTAAAATAATACCTAAAATGCTGTTTTTTCGATAAAAGATTAATTAAATTTGGTCGCATTTACAAAAAACATTATTAAATACACCATTATTAATCAAAGTAATATTAAAAATAATAATAAATTTGGGCAAATTTTGAAGAAAAACAACAAAATTATATAGTTGATTAAAGTTGGTTCGTCTTTTTTTTTGTTTCGTCACATAAAGTGTAGATTTTTCTGTAATATTTTTGCAGGGAAATATTGTTTACAAATGTTACATTTGTTAAAATAAATAAGTTAAAAAGTAGATAAAGCATTTTCCCTCCCTTTAATTGGTCAGATGGAGTTGCACCGATTAAATATAAGTAAACATTATAGTATTGCATCTACTTCATCTGAACTAGGAGTCTTGTGTGAAATCCATATAAATAAAGTAAATTTTTTATCTAGGAATGCGAACCATTGAATTAAAGATAATAAATTTTCCCGTCTGTCCATCAAAACATTTTGGGATTAATAAGTTACATGTAGTAATACCCTATGTCCACAAATTAACATTAAGAACTGCTGTTAATGACTCAATTTGTAACTTATTTACACTACTTATGATTTCAAGCTTATAATAGTTTTTATTTCAAATAGAATTTTAAAATTTGTTGTACCAAATGTATTAATTATTTGCGATTTATGTAATGGCTTGCGGGACCCTTGACAATATATCAAAATTCACAAGGGATCCAAGGAGGCCTGGTAGGGAAAAATGAGTAATTTATGCCACTCAGAGTACCCATGGCGGACATAAACGTATTTTTGAAGACGACATAATTTGTATAAAAATGGATCACGATATACACCAAAAAAAATCATTTAAGAAAAGTTTTGTAAAATAGCTATGCAACTTAAAACATATTTTGTACATTACCTGGCATTTGAAGCAATGAGTATGCCAATCCTTGTCGAATATCCTCAGACGTTCCACAGAGGTGCAACCAGGGGTTGGAGCTATTGGCTCATTACACGCGCAGCAACGGGTAGAATAGCGCCTGTAAATGAATAAACTCATTAGAAATAAGTAATAACCCTTCTACTTTCGACTACAACCACAAGGGTTCATAAGGATAGTAATTAATAATAGGTATAAGACCCCCATAAAGGTTGAATAAAGAGAGGGAGGGAGTCAGGAATATGAATGAATGTGTAGGCAGTAGTAGAACATTATTTTACAGGGTGGTTCATAATTCATAATTAGAAACCCATAAAAAAAAATTACTCACAGATAAACAACTATTGTTTGAATTAGAATATGTATTAATACTTTTTTTAGGTTTAACATTGTCCTAAGTACAATTGACCAATATATCCAGTGATTATACTATGGGAACATTTTGTGCAAGTCAAAAAAAAAGAAATCGAATAACGACATGGTAAATCCAACAATTTGAAGAACGTTTTGGATGAGAGAAGCTTATCTTTCATGACGTCAGCAACAATCAGTTGTGACGAGGGGAGAAGGAAATAAACAAGGGCATAGGCAAAAGTTACTCCAATGTCAATCCCAATACCGATCTGAGTATAACAATGAGTTACAAGTATAACTCCGAAACCAATCCTCAAGGTTACTCTCCGTCTCTGATGAGCAACCGCAAATATTCAATAATGTTTTGAATGTGTTAGAAAAGGAAGTTCACTCATGAGTAATTAAATACTTATCACAACTGCTGAGGGAAATAAAATAAACTCTTCACTTTTCTACTAAAAAAAACAACAAAAAAAAAAAACACGATTTTCACGACTAAATAATAATAATTCAAAGTGTTAGCCCTTATTTTGAACAACTTTCTGTGAGACACGATATCACAGTCATGCAAATAGTCCCCAAAATCGTCTTCCGATATATTTTACCAAGGCAGCCTCTACTGCTGCCATCAGGGAATTTCTGTTGAGCCTGAAAACTGCATTTACCTCCCCCTTCACCTTAATATACATTGTAAAGTAAAGGTGGTTCAAATCAGGTGAAGAGGAAGGTCTAAAGTGTCTGTGCACTTTTCTTATGAAGTTGGACTAGAGCCACATCCTGCATTTGAAGAATACTCTTAATTTAAGGACGTTAAATTTAATGGGACTCTATTTCAGGGCCACTCTGTACAGTTTTTATAAGTAATTATATTTCTACCTATTAAACAATGAGTCGACAAGTTGGAGAATCCTTGATTTATGGTTTTTTTTTTTTTTTTTTTTTTTTTAATATCCCCAACCCAAATGAAGTATACACATCTACATATCGGAACTGTAATTTATTGAAATAATATTCTGTCAGGGGTTGTTAACTTCTTCATTACTTTCTATAGATCTATTAGTTCTTATAGAGAACATATTATTTGTACAAGATTTATATGGATTTTATAAATAGGCATAAATCATGGCTTAACTCATGCGAAAAGATCTTGAAAGTGGTTTAAAGGTCTACGGAAACGATGATGATGAAAGGAAAATGTTCCTATTAGATCCAAGGGCTATGTAAAAAAGAAGATTAATTATTATAATTTGCAAAAAAAAATAAAAAAATTGTAGGCTTATTACTCCATTACCGTTTGTTTATAAGGGGCAAATTCAAACTCTAATATAACCAATTGGAGGAGAAATGAACGATAACAAATTCATCACATGAAAAAAATAAATTTTTGTTCACGTAATGAAACCCTCTTTTACATCCCTCAGGGTTCAGGCTAGAGATTGATCTAGTGAATATAGAAGAACCAAAAAACTCAGTTCTGGTTCTATATATTGGGTCGTTCAGGTAAATCCGGACCTACATCCTGAAAAATGAGGAAAACATTGTAATTTTAAAGTGAGAGGTTGAGTGTTATCTTTCAGTTAGTTACGCAACTTTTAATTCAAAACAGGTATTTGCAATGGAGGATACCTAGAGGAAAACCTTATCGAATTGGCTTGCGAGGGACATAGCCCGGCGTAGATTAAGAATATGCTCGGGTATCCAAAAAGCACAGTCTTTAACGTAATTTCTACCACGTCTTTAAAACCAAGGTTCGCCCAGCATAATGACCATTGGAATCGTTGATAGGGTGCAAAATCAGTGTAATGCCCGCCATTTTCTTTGAGGCAAAAGAGAGGGTGTGTACCGACAGATACTGTGAATTCCTGTCTGACCAAGTGATACCTTGGATGAAAAATGAGTCTAAAGGTGTCAAGTTCCTGTTTCAACAAGACTACTCTCACAAGTTCTAGAAGGCCCAATACTTGTTGAAAGAAGAGAAGGTTCCATTTTGGGACCACCAGACCTGCCCTTCTAACTCCCCCGATATGAACCCATGGATTACTTATTTTAAGGGGAGTTAGAGAGAAAGGTCTCTTTCAATTAACACAATAGCATTGACTCCTTAAAGGCCTCTATCATCCAGTACTGGCACAAAGTCTCTCCTGCGGATGTGGGCTAGGCCTCGTATCAAGCCAATGATTGGCGAAGATGGAGTACAAATTGAATGATTTTTTTATTTTGTATTATTAAAACTTGTAAAATATAATCCAAACCTCTACTTGCTTCCCTTATTGATAAAACGAAATATTGCAAACTAATATATCTAACTTCTGGATAAAGTTGGAAACAAAAAGGACGGAGATTGCATCTTTAATACGCGCCAGTCGTGACACCTCTGACATCATAAAGCTGCTCGGGTCAACTTCCACACCATCTATCGCGTTTGCAAGCGCCTAAATAGAGGATCTCAGGATCAAGAATAGCAAACGAAGCGTTAGGTTAGTAGAGATAACCTTGAAGCTGCCAAACACCAACCCAGCCATGTGCATGGACAAATTCACAAAAAAAAAAAAAAAAAGTACCTCGGCTTGTAAACAACAACTACTATTAACTATGTATAGTTTGTATTTTTGAGTATCTCAATTTATCGCATAAATTTATCCAAAATATATGATTTTTATTAAAATGAATGTAAACGAGTCCTGTTCAAAAAATGGGGTGACTGTATTTTTAGGAAAAATATTAATTTATTCATCAATATTTATGTAATCCCCTTCAAAGTATCCCCCTCCCCCTCAGATACAATACACTTGTGCCAACGCTTTTTCTATGTTTAGTTTGTTTGTGAGAGGCATAACTGTTTTAAGTATTTTGAGGGTTCGACAATTTTTTGCTATTGAGAAACATGGATCAGGGAATTTGTAAATAAATCAAATTAAATGTGCCAGAACACTTGAAACAATGACAGTATTATACGGTTAAACTGTTCTGAGTAAAAAAAAATTAAAAGTGATGCAAACTCTTCCAAGATGGCCGGGAAGATACCAATGGCAAGCCTCTCTCTGGACGCCCAAGCACGTCAACAACAGTTACGTATCGTGGTGTAGTGTATCAGGAGTTCTTACCGTATGGTCGTAAGGTCAATAAAGAGTATTATCTTGAAATTATGCGCCACTGGCGATAAACAATAGGAAGAAAACGTCTGGAATTGTGAAAAAACAGATACTACCCCTGCTCACACATATTTGAGTGTGAGATATTTTTTTGTCCAAAAACAACATCACAATTCACCGGATGTGGCCACATCTGAAATTTTCTTGCTTTTAAAACTGAAGATACCTATGAAAGGACGAAGATTTGAAAGGATTGAGAAGATAAAGACTGCATTGCTACAAGGTTAATACCGAAAAGCTACACCAAAGAGCTATACCGAAAAGTGCTTATGAAAGTGTTTCGAGGATTGAAAAAAAGCGTTGGCACAATTGTATTGTATCTGAAGGTGAATACTTTGAAGGGGAAAATATAAATATTGATCAATAGACACACAACACATCTACCATTATTTAAAATGGAATAAATGTTCAATCTTGGACTAAATGACTAATTGCTAAATTTGTATTTATTTTATTTTATTTAAGTAACTCCCATAATTGGGCCTAAAAGTTAAAAAGAAATTAGTAATTCCATAGCAGCATTGATAAATAGAGTTAGAATACATTTTAATAAGTACATCCAATAATGCATTAAAACAATAATTAGGCATATGAAACCCATGGGCAAAATATTAACTTGGGTGCAAAAAATTACCAATAAATTATTTGAGAATAATTAAACCCGCGAGGATGTCTTAAAGACATAATATCATATTTGCATCCTTAATTAATTAAGGATGCATATTTTATAAAGAAACTAACGTGATTGACATTCAAAACTGACTATGAACACCCTTCTATAAAATATGCTCAACGATAAATAACATACCTTTATTAAAATAAAAAAATAGTAAATTTCCACACTGCAATTGTTTCCCATTGTTATCCAATAATCGTTGTGAATTGTTCACATAATTCAACCAATCAACGTTTAAAACACTAATAAGGGACAAAAATGAGAAAAGTCGACAGTTCATAACATAACGACAATCTACACATTTTAAGTATAAGCGAGATACCCCCTATGTGTTAAGTACAATTTTAAATGTTTTAAAGATATAGTACACATTTAAAATTGGACTTAACACATTTTTGAAAATAATATAGATTACACTGAATAAACCAAACTTCAATATTTTAATATCACATGATTTTTGTCCTTTTTTTATGCTCTTTAAATTACTGTCCATTAAGAAGTTTTAGAGTGATAGTTATTTTATACAAATAGGTGAAAAATTTAATTAACAACATAGTTTACTTTTTAGTCGTGGATGATTAGATGATAAAGTAATTAGTTATTGCTGCTGATTTCGAAAAGATCTCACAGTTTTTTTTTTCTGGAAACAATCCAGTTCCAATAACTAAATTTGAGCAAATTGTACCAATTTAAAAATCTTACATTACACCAAATGTGATGACACCAATTTAAACTCTACGGCAGGATTATTTTTGGTGGAGTTATTTATGTTCAAAAAATTTTGCCAATTCCAAACTATGAGAATGAGTCGAAAAAAATAACGTTTTTGTATATTAGAAAGTATAGAAATTAATGGATTTTCATAAATTGCACGAATCAAAGGTTAAAAGTTAAACTGCAAATAGTTTAATTATTTTTAAAATACTAGGAAGTACCCGTATCAACTATATTTTATTACGGATTATTTTATTATGCTCCTACTAAGAATACTAAGAAAAACTTGCTAATCCACGGAAAAACGGACAAACAAACACCTACTATAATATTTTAATACAGTCGATTATGACAAACCATTTTTTGGCAATATTTATTTTTGGAAGGCAAACTCACGTTCCTCACTACTCTTACCCATGATAGAGACTAACTGTACATATATCCAAGAAAACTTTAGAACCTTGCTCCTACAATGAAACCACACCTAACTCCCTACTAATTCTACAGCTTGATTGCCACGCATTATAAAAAAGGAAATTATGCTGCTACATACTGTATTTCTGGGTATTCCAACCCATCTCAGAAATTATAATATTAAACCCATTATTGATCCAAATAAGTGCATAAAATAATAGACCATTTATATTTAGGAAGTACAGGGTGAACAACGAGATCCGGCATATATTATGACTAGTGTTGTGTTGGTCCTTAACAAGGACCCACACAACACTAATCATGATCCTTCTTTTTTTTTTGTAGTGAAATATACGTATAAACGTTTCCCTTAGTAGCCAAAATACCGCGATACAGTAAAGAAAATAAGATTTTAAGCCTATTACATTTTCAGGGATGGTGCAAGTACCCTGTTGCTATGATTTTGGTGCGCAACAACCGGCATATAAGTAATGCTGAGGTCTTAAAGATGACAGGAGAAGGGTTGCAGAGTTGAGAAAGGCATTGATGGATACCATTGACTCAAGGGGAGCTCCAGAAGCACTGGTACGAGAGATTGTGCAATGATTCTTGGCATCTAAACTTCCCCAACCCCTGAATTCAGCGGATTATTTTGTCTAAAGTATAGTGAGTCAATGCTCAACAGAGGTCCTCCTACTTGTAAGGATCCCTGATGAACTCCACCGTCTGAAATACAAGAATTTAGATCGTCCTCTAGTTTCTAGGTCCTGCACGCAGTTCATGACCCAAATCGAGACTGTTCTTGAGACCATCATAGTCTATATTGAGTGATTTTTAATGGTTGTATCTGCAGTTCAGCTTTTGTTATTTAAATAAATTTTAAATCATGACCATTTTATGGTAATTTGAATTTAAATAATCGTTCTTATAGCCCGTAAAACAATAAATCATGGGAATTTCTCATTTTATCAATTTGTAATGTATTCAAAGGTCACTAAACCTTTTTCAACCCCACAAAGACTTAATAGTACTAGCCACACAAATTTTCAACTTCAAAAAACAAACAGAACCCCTGTTTCTCATTCCTCCTTCATCTTCTGTCTACATTTATACAGAACGGTTTTGAAGGTACATACCATGGGGAGAAAATCCTACACGAGAAAGCAATAAATCATGATAAAACATAATAATACGAATAATATATGCTTTATACTACCCATTATGACTTAATGGTGGCTTTATATATACCTATATGTATGTATGGGGCATTTATCAAATAATATAATCATAGACATTAACTCATAAATCTATTTATGAAAAAAAAAAATGAAAAAAAAAATGCGATCAAATCTATACATTGTATGTTTGTTCGTATGAAGGGAAGAGAAAAATAAATCAAAACTTGAAGGAAACATGATTATCAAAACTTATTGATTTATGACTGAGCGTGCCCCTCCTTAGAATTAGGGATCAATCAAATATCTTTATGATAAAAATTAACCCATTTATATGCAGTCTCTCTCTCTCTCTCAGGCCGGTATCTCTAATAAAGCTATAAACCAAGTCACGAATCAAAGACAACTTGACAATATTTGTACAGAGTAATGCTCTAAGTGATACTTTTTTCCCAATAGGAATGTTGACTTTACGTGAATACTACTCTAAACTAAAGCGTAAAATAAAGTGACGCATCATTGACTATTTTTTGTCATGATTTTTTATTATTTGAATGGACTCGAGATGCATTTTTCCCTGCTAGGGTGCGCTCAGGAAGCAACAGCTGAATAGGTAAATAAATACTAATTTTCAAAATATAAAAGTAATACTAATAGTTAATAAATAGCTAAGACTGGGATTCTACTCTGGGCTTGAACAATTATTGAAGGGTCAGTGAGTGAAATTAATTTATATTCCGAAATATTAAAGCATAAAAAATTAGTTACAAAAAATATCAAACCTGAGCTCTCTAGCTTACGTACAAGTCGAACAAATGACAAATGGAACGTGATCGACAAATTTATATTCACCAACTACAAGCAGTTGAACGTCTCCAGGACCACTGTCTACCCCGTCAGTAAGTCTTTTTAGTTTGCAGTGTCGGTCACCGTGAGGCCCTCAAATCCATTATCCGCCAGCACTGGGACACCATGACAGAGGACTACATCCACAGCGGGTGTTAGGCCTTTCGCCGCAGCCTGGAAGCCATCATTGCCGCTAAGTATGGCTACATCTAAATTAAGAGAGCTCAGACACACATCTATTTGCCGTATCCATTTTTGTTGAAATTCAATTATTAATTAATAAATTATATCTTGTTCAAGTTTGAAATTGAAAATGCTCAGATTATAATGGGCCACTCAGTATTATATACAAGAACATTATTTAGGATTTATTTGTGATACATTTGAGATCTGGCTACGGCTCATCTTCTTCCACTCCTTATTCACGGATGACTTGAGGTGAGTAATGTTGGAATGGCGGACTCAACAGGCATTGGATTCTACTTGCCATCAGATTATGTAGTCTAGCGGATTGAGGTACGGGCTATGGCGCGGGCAGAAACCCTTTAGCAAGAAGTTAATATATTCTGTCATCCAGGCCTGCTTAGAATTGGCTTTGTGAGCTGGTGCATCATCCTGCTGGATGATTTGTACGACATTTTGGTAATCTCTGAGATAACTTAAGACTTCAATATTGCCAATAAGTTAGCCGCAGTAAGTCTGTATCCAATATTGAACAAAATGGGTTGTACTTTGTCACCTCTTGATATCACAACACGCCACATCCTTATAGAAGCCGAGTGATTTAAGTGTGGAGCGGTGTTTACAGGTTCTATCCTCGAACGAGAAAATCTGATTGATCTCCCCTATTGATAACTGGATCGACAGTGAATGACTTCTCATCCGACAAAAAAATCATATATTTATCTTTTAGACAGACTAATGATAAAATAATTCATCAATTTTCCTTCTCGCCAAATGTCCGCTAGAAGTCTCACAAGTTACTATATAAATAACTACGCCATCTTAACAAAAAAAATGTGTACAGGTTTAAAAAAAATGGCATACGTCACGAGGAAAAATACTAAAATAATATCCTCTATTGTACTTCAAAAGTGACATTTCGTGAGGGAAAAAGGTTTTTCGTAGACTCTTAAATTGGCACAAAAAAATTATCACATGGTTGTTGTGTTGTTTAAAATCAAATGCATGAACAGTAATAAATTAATTTTCTTAAGAACCCTTTGGAGGATCGACAAATTGCACTTAAAGTAGTCAAAACTGATCACCTCAATAAAAGATTTCTATTTGAAAGGTAATATGGGGCAGAATATAAGTTTTTCAAATCAAACAAACGTAGCAGCAACTCTCAAGTATTTTAACTCATCCCACAATTTTGTATATTATGTATTGTGTATAATTATATCTGAAGTAATTTTTAAAATAAGAAATTATTAATTTTCTGTATTTTTCCAAGACTTTTAATATAATTTTTTTTCATGATGAAAAATTTTGATGCTAAAATAAGTAATTTTTTTTTTAAACATTTATTTTGATAAAAAAAAGCCAATCAGGCAAATTCAGCAGCAGAGCAAAAAAAAAAAAAAAAAAAAAAAAAAAAAAGTTAAAATCAAATTTTGAATTTCTTTTTACAAAAAATTAAATTATTTATGAGTATCTGTGAATTTTTGAATGGATAAAAAATATATTATTGGAAATTTTTTTCCTAAAAATTAAATTATTGGAAATTTTTTTCCTAAAAATTAAATTTTCTATGCATACCTATGGATTTTTGAATTTTTTTTTCCAAAAAATTTATTATTTAATTTTTTTGAAAAAAATAATTTTTTATGAATATCTATGGATCTTTGAATTTTTTTTTTGAATAGAAATCAATAAAATGAGCCCCCCCTCCCCTAAAAAAAAGATCTATATATAATCCTGTGGTATACCACGAAATAATGTACACTTTTTCTTGATTTTCGTTGTTTATATGTTGATGCATCACATAGTATGTCAACAATAATCCTCATTATAACGACAGGAATACCAACCTTGATCTTTAATCCTTTAATCAGGAAATCTCAATCAACAATGCTCCATTTATGAGACTCCTAGGAGTTTGTTTAATTGTAAACAGTCAATTAATTAATTATCATAAAATATCACACTTTATAGTTGACAATGAGTTGAGTGTTTATTTTTTTATTTTTTAAAGTTACGTCAAAAATAATTAAATTTCCTGATGAAATATGTAAGGCCATTAATTTATGAGTATTATATAGATTAAGTTATGTGACTGCCTGCAAATTAAATTGCAAATTGCTATAGCAAATAAACATATATTATCCCAAAAAATACCTACTCATAAACAAAATACTTAAAGTCACTTTGTCCACATTTTTAAATACTCGTATATGTAGACCGTTAATACAAAAGCAAGCTGGAATAATTTTTCTTAATATTGAGTGTGGATCACATTTTTATTCTTGGACGAATCATTATCGTCAATTTCTATCAACAAACTATTCTGACTTACCCCTTAAATGTGTCATAAATTGGTATTTGAAGTAGCAAAAATTGATTGTCAACATGAAATAATAAGAAACGGACATATTTCGTTTGAAAGTCTATAATTGGGCCTAATAATTTAGAACTTAAATGAAATACAGGTTCTAAACAAAAGGTAAAATACTTGTGTATATTGACTCATCCTCAAATTTGAAGACAAATGTGGTATTCATAAATTTTAAAGGTTTTCATAATGCATACAATGCAAGAAAATCCAGATCTTGGAACGCCTGCCATCTAAATCCCACTTTTATTATTGTTATTTAAGCCACAGAAATGATTTATAAAATCATTTTAATATGAGTAGGTTTGGTCATTATATTTTTCCTTTTAAACCACGTTTTTAGAGTATTATTCCGATTCAATGACGTATATAGAAATACCTTTAACTATCTATATCAATTTTAAAGGTTGTAAAAATTGATAAAAAATATCCTTGCATTTCAAAAATAAATTATTTAATAAGTTACCTTGAATACATTTTCTACAAAAATCAAGTAAAATGAAGGGTCTTATTCAGAAGAATATATTTTTTGCATATCTTTTCAAATACATTATATTATAGTTAAAAAAAAAAGAATAAATCTACGATTAAAACTTCAACAAAAGATTTATTGACAAAAAAATGGTTGATTTTGATTTTGAAAAGTTCAGAAATTAAATATTAATATATCGATTAGATACTTTAATATAATCAATAACTAAATACATATCAAATATATTGGATATGAAACATATTCTGCCTCTAAACTATTAATAAGTTATTAAAATTAGTCAAATAATAGTCTATTATATATATTTTTTAAATCACGCAACCTTACATTACTTATTTATTAATTTGAAATTTAATATAAAAAGAAAAAATTGAATTTATCTGTATTTATGATTTACTAGCGGATCCTGCTCAATGACAATTTCCCAGGAAATGAAATGACCCAGTAGAACAATTAAAATGCAGCTATTAAAATAACTGGTTCTATCCGAAGAACATACTCAATCAATCATTTCTATGCATTCAATTAGCTTTAAATAAATTCAAAACTCATCTTTAATTTTGAACTAGTGACTATACAAAACTCATCCTTGTTCATGACCAACATGATTTTTAAAACCTGATTTTTTAAAGCCATTGTGAAAAATATTTTATTTTCCATGTTTGGATGACCTAGATTTTCCGGTATCTTAACCCAGTGGGTTCCTATCGTTTTTAAGTTAGAGCCTTAAAATATGTGCCTGGACAATGTGCGACCTATATACCTTTCATGGAGAGATTAATATAAAATTTGGATTGAATTTTGGCAAATAGATTACTTAAGGTCAACCCTATAAAGTTCAATCTAGAACGATCAAGAAAAATACAAATCTACTACTAAAATGGAAGTGTTTAACTAAATCATCAGAGAACTAACGGTTACTTAAAGACAGTTTTTTAGTATTTAAACTTAGAATAACAAAATAAATTTAACTTTGACTAATTAACTTAATCAAGTAAAGTTAAAATTAAGATAATGCAGTTTAAAAAATTAACAAGTTCAGTTAAAAGTTAATTTTGATAAATTAAATATTAACTAGTTAAGTTGAAATTAAAATAACACTTTTTAAATAATTAACTAGTTAAGTTAAAAGTTAATTAACTTGACTAATTAACTTATTTAAGTTAAGTTAAGTTGTATTAGCTTGCCCAACTCTGGTTATCAATTACTAATAAGTAAACAACGCTCAGGTTCCAAAAGCTCTTACTAATGTTATTAAGGTAATTATTTAACTTGCTAATATCAGCCATTCATAAGATATGCCATAGAATACACAATACATAAAGAATGCACTCTTTATTTTCATAACTATTCTTCTAATAGAAAAAATAGCCTAAAGTTGGTCAAAAAAAGATGGGATAAAAGTGTACATTATACCAAAAAAAAAAAAAAAAACACGTTTCAAAAAAAGAAACTCAAAGTCTTATCTACGGTCTAAGATTGCTGTATTAACCAAAATATTGTTCTGGAGGAAATCCATCATTCATGAGCACATGTACTCGTGGTTGCACTATATACTCAGACGTTCCCTCCTCAAGAATAAAAGATAATTATAACAAATTTAAGTCATAACTTCTACAACTATATTCTTTATCAGGGGCGTAGCAAGGGATGGGGGTGTAGCTTCTACCCCAAATTAAGGAATTTTTGCTTTTTACTAGTAAATTTAATATTCCTTTTTTTTCCAAAGAAATTAATTTTCTGTGAACACTTATGGATTTTTGAAATTTTGCACCCCAAAAATTTTACATTTAAAGTTAAAAAAAAAAATAAAATATATTTTCGAAATGTTTTGTGAAAAGCTGTGGGGTTTTGAAATTTTTTCTAAAAAATGTACTATTAGAATTTTTTTTGTCAACAACTGTGGATTTTTGATTTTTTCAGTCTGCAGTAATAATAAGCAGCTGTCTATGATAAAGGGTAGAAACAAGGATACTACTTTATACCTTGAGATACAACTGCTATCGTATACAAATTTTTATTAAAATACGAGAGTTGCCAACTGAACTCTTTACCTTTTTCAAGATATTTCTTTTGAGATAAATTGTTTTTACCTACAAACTCTGTTAAGGAACGAATTTAACTCGTATTTTAAGGTATCGCTATATACTATTTTATCTCTGGGCTATCATAATTTCAACATTGTCAGTTAGGGGAAAGACGTCGGATTGGTTTACTTTTTATTAGACAGCCAATCAGACTTGAACATAATTTCTCTAGCTGGAATTGCCAATTATTAATGTAAGAAAAAGAAAAGAAATGTGACGTCATATTATCCCCTTTTGTAAACTGAATTCTTTGTTAATTATTCCCCCATCTTGAATTTGTTCTTTGTCTTCTTCTTTTACATTTGACAGCACAATTTCCTTCAAGGATACAATTTATAAAGTCATTGTCCACTTTCTCAGATGTCGTTAGTACAAATACAATGAGAAAGGTTGCGTGTCCTCTTTTTAAAAAAAGTCAGGACTTAACAATACAAATCTTAATGAAACCTTTTTCCGCTTGTATAGATGTTCATTAAGGCATTAATAGCCTCATCTTATCCACTTTTCATTCATAAATACGACTGTCAATTTTAACTCATAACAGCACCAATCCTATTTTAAACTACCATTATCCATGCATTTTCATTAAGGCCATGAAACGTTTGCATAAGAAAAACAAAAAAACATTGAAAAAGTCTAATGAATACAACGTACATACATTTGTAAGTGTCAACATAAAAAAAAATCTTTAAAAAAATACACACAGAAAAATATATTATTAAATTCGTCTATGTCTTTTCACACAACACTAATTAAGAGGACTCATTTTTGGGAGAAATCATTTCGTTTTGCTATTATGATCACAGATCATATATGAAAAGAAATCAAATATTTTTTTGATATATGGCTTTAGGAATGTGTATCTCGGGAAGTATAAGTGGAATGGGTTGACGCTAAACGGCGTTAGAAAGATAAGATTCGTACTAAAAAATCTTTTTAGACAGTTTTGTGATTGTTTGAGCGAGTTTCAAAGATGGATACTTCTAACTGAATCCAGAACCACATACTATTTGATCATAATATTTGATAACCCAGCTACTTTCTATTATTGTATATCGACCATATTTATCATTTGTAGATTGGTATATCCGTTTCAAATATGCCTAAGGGGCCTGTCAATTAGAGTCTACTATCAGCACACTCTAGTAATAATTATTTTGTGAGTGATGCAACTAATATATGCATTGATTACATACATAGGTAATGGTTGTCTGTGTAATCATTTAAAACATCAGTAATGACTAATTATTTCCTATTAAAGCCACTCAGGAAATGAATACCACCACTAAAGTTATGAATAAAGGGCTTGCATTAAATATATATATATATTTTTAAACACAAACATATAAATTTGTGGTTTGCCCTGGTTCGTTTCATAACCTTGTCCGTAAAGAAAACAAACAGCTATACCAAAAATCAACATATTTGCATTACATATTGTTTTGGAATAGAAGAAGCAATTATATTAATACGTAAATTCAAAAGAAAGTTTTTGCAAAATTCGGGATGTTTTTTTGCCCATTTTATAAATATGTATTAGGGATGTAAAACGATTCCCCAATTTTGACGTCAAGTCCCATCTTAAATCTAAAGGACGCGTCCAAATTGCACGTAAGTGTTTTAATAAAACAATTTTATTTAAATGATATGATCATTAATTAATCTTCTCCATCAAGGATCCAATTTTTATAAACATTTTAAATACTTGAAAAAATTTTTGAAAAAAAAAAAAATCCAAAAATTACAATTTTATGAAAAAAAATTTGAAAAATTTAATTTTCCTACAAAAAAAAAAATTTCAAAATTTAATTTTTTCGAGAAAAAAATCGACAATACAGAGCTATTTATAAAAAATCAAATTTTTGGAAGAAAATTTCTAAGATAAAATTATTTGAAAAAAAATTTCAAATATTAAATTTTTCAGAGAAAAATTTCAAAAATCCATATCTTTTCCGGGACAATTAAATTTTTTGGAAAAATTAAATAAAGTTTTAAATCTTTCTTAGCGAGAAGTGAAGAAAATAGAAAGATAGTTAGGACCGTAGGACTGAAAGTCCTAGGTATCGGTCCTAAGGTCCGTTGAAAGGTAAAAAAGATTCGACTGATGAAAAAAAAAAAGACTGAAGGGTGAAAAAAAAGACTGATTAGGCAATCAGTCCTATGACTGATCCAACACTATCTGTTGAAGAATAATTTTATTTATTTTGCTCATAGCCTATTGGATAAATTCCTTTGAGCCGACAGAAGTGATGATGAAACACTTCATAGTCATTCATGACCTTTTTTTAAAGCATATAAAAATACAATTGCAGTTTTTATAACATCTTTGTAATTGCGCATTTATTAATAAGTATGCTCCTAATTGAATAATAGATTGTACTTAATGAATTAAAGGCGAATTATATTTCTTTTAAAACAACGTTTGAAAGGGTTGTCAATTTATTTAGCTGACTCATACTCTAAGTATATGTATACTAGACCCATCCCCATATCAACCTAGTTACTACAATTACTATAATTATGATTGCAATCTCGTCGTCGGATAACCTTTAGAATAATTAGCTCTTATAACTACTACTTGTAGCAAAAAGACAGCTGCGACTAGTGGTGTGACGCTCTTTATTTTGGACCGAGGGCCGCAGTCACGTCCCACTTGTCAGTCCTTAAAGAAGGTCAAATCGATCCCCGTCACGTCAATGAGGGTGTTTTTCCTTTTTTAATTAATCCGTTATATAATAAAATAAATTATGTAACTAATTAACAAAATAATATGTTTGTATTTTAATGAGAAAACTCATATTTCTGCAAGACTTGTGCAATAATCTTAGTACACATTTCATATATCTGTTTTGCCTTAATAATCCATCGATATTTTTATTAAAATTTCCAAGGATCGACAGTTAAGGAATGACCAATAGGATACTTTAAGCTTTTTTTAATGCAATTTATTAATCGTGAGATATAGCACACAAAAGACATCTAGCGAAAAACACTCAGAACTAATTATTTAACCTAATATATAACACAAAAATACTGTTGACATAGGGATTGCATTTTTGTAGTGAGCAATAAGTAGGTGGGAGCGATACTTATGGTTAAAGAAGGTTAAAAGCATGTGCTCTTTTTTTTTGTTCATTATTTAATAGTTAGTTGTGGTGTTAACTTCTCCCCTGTAGTAAGCATTATCACCTACTTTTGCTATAAATTGGTTTAAAAAGGTATAATCCAATAGATAAACATTAATTTAAATATTTTCCTTGCACTTGTGCTAATTAAAATATCGGACGTTCTCTCTTTTAAAGGAGTAATCTATTTTCTCCCTCCAAAATTATGAGAAAAGGAGGTTATATTAATATGGGTCTTATTTCAGGGGTACCATAAGTCTCGCTCCCGTCTTCTCCTTGCACTTTTACAAAAATATCATCTTTACTTATAGTATTTGTGAATTAAGAAATGAGCTACCTGGAATATGACTTTGGGCGGGGTAGGGTTGGAGAAAATGAATTACTACTATAAAGAGGAGAACCTTCAACATTTAAAATAGTATAAGTCCATCAATAATATTATATAAATTTTCACGAGGAAAGGGATTTTCTGTGGAGTATGACTTTATAGTTCTATGTCGCCTCTTTGCACAATACTCCGCAAAAGAATCACCTTAAGACCTTAAGTACCGGAGTAGAGATGCATTTAAAACGGTCCAATACTATTGGAAAAGAACATACTTTATGTTGGGTTAAACACAATCCTTTAAAAGTTCTATTTTTTGTATTAATGCCGTTAGTTATTCAATATTTTTTCGTTTACGGATAGCATTTAAACTATGGACAGTGATGTAAATCCGGTGAAATTTAATCCTCATATTCCAAGCCTGATTAACCATTTATAGTTGCTAATAAAAGACAGAGTGTAACCCTGAGGATTTGTTGCGGATTAATAATTGTAAGTCCTTTCTAGACTCAGGGTATGAATTTGGGATCGACATCAGAGTAATTCTATCAAATGTCCTATTTTATATCCTTTTCTCCTTCCTCCCTTATCACAGCTGATTGTAGCTAATCTAATGATACGTCGAGGGATTTATTGTTTTTCTCCTACAAAACTTTCTTCAAATTGTCAGGGTTACCATCTTGATTTTTTTTTTTTAATTGCCCATTCTACACTGGATTTTCATCACTAACTATGGATTATTTTGCAATCAGTTGATATTGGTGGTTTTATCAAAATTCAAAATTCACTCCTGGACCGTATAGTTGTGGTGTACGAGTACAACTCTGCCATAGATGCCCCTCGTAATGCAAGGTATGACTGTAACCCCTTTTTCATTGTATACTAGTAAATGGATTCTTTTTTCTTTTTTTGTACAGACGAGCGATAAAACAGACACTGCTTTAATTACTTTAATGGCCATGAAAATGAATGGAGATCTGTCTATAGAATATACATTAGAGCGGTCCTTAAATTAAAGTGGTATAGTTCGGCAAATATATCAATTTGAATATAAGTTTTTTGAAGCAGAAATTACTGAAGAGGTTTACTGCTTCAATTTGTAATACTCCGTGATAATTAACTATCTTGCATTAAGAAAATGAAATGAATAATTACAAATATAAACAGGTAAACGGTAAAGTTTTTATATATTAACCCACTATTAACATTTTCCTTAATAAAAATGAAAAGAAACTCATATTTCAGCTGAACCAGACTTCTTAGAACCATATACTCTTTTGTAAATAAAACCCTCATTATTTACGCTTCAAATCAGCTCCTTTGACGGAAAAAACAATTGAAATACTGTGGCATTATTCCTTTTGAAATAAAACTCTTTTTATCACCTGATTGATTAACTTTTAAGTTGCATTTTCTCATAATTATATGATCGCATATAAAATATGAGCACATATTTGAAATTATCATACAATTTTGTAGAAGATAAACTAATCGTCATGTGGATTACTGACTTTTATCTTGTTCAAAAGTTGACTCAAACAACCATAAAAAAGTAAAAATTTGCAGTAAAAAGTAAAAGGAGGAAGTCAGGAAGGGACTGGAACTGTCTGGAGGTGATTATGACTCTCCTTCACGTCATAATGTAAACAAAACGTTGACTTGGTTGCCATATTTGTTTTCTTTCACTTTGTTGTACCCAGTGTTTGGCCTTCAAGCTCAATGGACCTTCATTCCATAGGCTTTCTTGTATAGGACACAGTTGATTAACATGGCAACATATCCTTCTGCGATACAAAATCCAAGATGATGTACAGGATCTTGTAGGAATTCCGGAATTTGTCATTGGAGACTGTCATCAAGACCTGCTCGCGTTTACGAGATGGAGTACAGGTCGTTTTTGACTTCTCAGGATGATTATTTTGAATAAAAATAATGATTTTTTTAAATTCAGCTTTCATTTAGCAGGTTTTTGATTAAAATCGGATGATTAGTTAAGGAGAAAATCCATTTGAAAAAAAAAATGAGGTTGGTAGTTAAATACAGGTCGCAACCTTTAGAACATGATTACTAATTTTTTCCTAAAGCTTTTTCTGCCTTGCACAACCCATAAATCAGTGGTCCTTAATCTGTGTGCTACGATACCAATGCAATGGGAGCGTTAATCGACTTTGGAATGAATGTGAATTTTATAAAAAAACACTGTGAAAAACGCGTAATATTTATTCAAAATATTAGACTATATGTAACACTTCGCTAAGTCACTCAACACAACGTCTGAACCAATACCGCTGATGCTCCTTCTACGAGTATTGCCAAACTACCCAATTTCCAACTAGATTTTGCCAAATTTAGCAGCATCTGCTCGTATTTTTTTTCACTTATTGGCTATATTTTTATGTCAGAATACCGAGTAATTTGTGGTCAATGATGCTGGGTGGAAGTGAAAGATGTTCGAAGAGATGTCATTCTGGACACAAAAGCATCAATAATTCCGTATGCAGCGTTGTTTGAGTTTTCTTAATGACCTCAAATATTATGGGGATCGAGTGATGTTTTTTACTGATAAATTATTATGGCATAGTAGTTACCTCACGAATAAATAGTCCATAATCAGGGGTGTCCACAGAATTATATATATATATATATATTATTATTCTTTGAAGGGGTTTGGCTTTTTAAAAAAAAAAAAAAAAATTGGAAATTAGTTTTTTTTTTTTTAAAATATAATATATAACTTTTTTTTCCATAAATATAATTTTCTGTAAACAGCTGCGAAATTTTGAATTTTTTTCCCAAAAGATTTAATATTTGAAATTTTTGTTCCGAAAATTTAAATTTTTGGAAAATAAAATTTATTTGAAAAAAATTGAGAAATTAAATTTCTGGAAAAACATTCCAAAAATCCACAGCTCATCACGAAAAATTTAATTATGTGAAAAAAATTTCAAATATGAAATATTTTTGAAAGAAATTTCAAAAATTCATAGCCATTCACATAAATAATTTTTTTTTTCAAAAATCCTCAACACTTCGCAAAAAATTAAATTTTGTGAAAAAAATAAAGATATTAAATATTATTTCACAGATATTCACAAGAAATTAAATTTTTTGAAAAAAAATTTCAAATATTAAATTTTTTGAAAAAAAAAATAAATCAAATAATACATTTTCTTGTATAAAGCAATATTTCCTCCAGCCGCCCCTGCGGACGCAGCTGATAATTCATAATTGCAATTAATTTACAATATGTTGTACAAAAAAAAAAAAAAAAAAAATGAAGGAATATATGTTTTATTTATTTTAAGAATTGATGTCGATTCTAAATTTTTTCTTTTAAATTAGGTAGGCATAATTGAAAGATGGGGAAACACTGCTCTAAACATGAATATGTCTCAAACTGTATTACTTCATTTTTTAAGAAAAGTAATATTTTTGGACAATGTTCCGCCAAAATTTCGTTTAAAAATAAATTTAAGAACCACACTAAAAGGTACATATATCTTTTGCTTATTTAGTGTGATACAATTAACACACTGAAACCTTTTGAAATGTTTCTTGTCTCGCTATCGTAATAAACAATCAAATTTATGGAGAAGTCATGGAAAATATTTCACATTAATCTTCGTTTTGTTCCATTTTTAAGTGTGTGTGAATTATAAATATACTTTTAATGTCTATTCCAAAACAGGTTCAAATTTATCAATAATAATTGCAATTTGGCAATGTTCGGTATATGTGTCTATGTCAGTGATGGAAACCGTAAATAATTATTAGAACTATAGATTTTTTGGCAATTTGTGAGTTAAAAATATTTTTTTTTTTCATATTTTAAAGAATAAATTGAAATCCCTTCCGTTTGGACATAAATATATATTTCAGCCATTGAAAAATGTATTCGTTTTTAAATCCAATTATAAATAAATCATTTAGATATAGGGTCAGTCAACATAGAAACAAACTAGGCTGTTTTTGAAGTATTAAAGTAGGAAAAAGGGTGATGTCAATTTTTGATGATTATTTTATTTTATGTTCCATGAATTAGTCAAATGGAGTTGCACTGATAAAGCAAAAAAATAAGCACTATGACATTTCAATTACTCTATATGACCAAAGGATTATCTTTGAAGTCCATATACATAATATACATTTTCTTCTCTTGGAATGACCGACACGGGAACCTACGCACCTTAAGTTCAAAAGAATAATTTCTCCGGAGGGTGGCTTTGTCATCAATCTGTTTTTTTTTCCTTTAAGTTTAAGGATGATGTAACTTGTACAAGTTGCAATTTTTACACTTGATCTAATTAAAAATGAATTATTTATAAAATGACAAACCATTCGTTTCATTTTGATCCATTATTCATGGTTGTACCCAACAATGTGAATAAACTTTAACCTCATCCAGATCCCGTGTGAGTGCATTATGATAGAGTTTTTCTCTCTATCAGAGAAAAGTTGAAAGCTAGGCCAGATAATACAATCCTTTATTGATTAAAACTTTGTATATTCAAAATATCTACGAATACTAAAATCCTAATTTGACTGTAAAACCAATATTACCAACTCTGGTACCGTTTATGCAAGACTAATATTTTTTTCTTTATGAAGTAAAATGGTTACTCTGTGGGAAAATTGAGGCAGTGATTGAAGTCCATTGAGGCTATATTAAATATGCTATTACTATCTAGGCTATTAAATGGAATAAAAAAACATCGTCAGATTGCATTTGTTCAGGATCCGAATGAGCTCAAAGTTTGTTCCGATTGTAATACACGACCCTGTACTATTAGATGCTTTTGGCTCCATTATTCGGAGTTTGTTTGACTCAGAGACGTCAACATTGAGCCCAACATATTTACATATGTCTTATATTCATTTAGTCTGTTCAAAGTTTATACTAATAAGTAGTTCGCTCATAGGTTACATTTGAAATGCAACCCATCAAAAGTTACAGCTATCCCCGTAGCCAAAGACACATTTTTGGGTTTTTGAATATGTCAAATAACTTTTTTTAGCTAAATATATTATGAAGAACAAAGTTTTTTTTAAAAAATGGTATAAATAAAAAGCTAAAAATACTACACAATATGCTGATGTAGAAAAAATAATAATATTATGATTGAGAAACCTAGAGTTGTATAAAATATTACCTAAATGCATGTGATATTTTTTCACATTTGTAATTTGAAGAGTGTTTTTAATTTTTCAAACTGTTATATTTATTATTGTTTTCTTCAGGTAAAGTCATCTTGGAATAAGTAGTCACTACCGTTTGTGCACTTGAAAGAGACTGAGGATTTGTCCGGGTGTAATTAGTGTAAGTCCTCCATGGATTAAAAATATAATTGAGAATCGACATTTGAGCCATTCCTTCCTATACGTGATTGCTATATGTATATGGAGTGGGATTCAGTTTATTTCCCCAATGTTAATATAACAAGGTTAGTCAGCAATGATTTTCAGTTCTCATGGACAACTTATTAATATAATGGATGACGTCATTGGGACACAAACACACACACTCACACAAAAGGAATATAACTATACAGAATAATTGAAAACCTAAACATAACGTTAATAATTAAGGAATCAATAGAAAATGATTTAAATGACAACATTTTATACTTTTTATGTATAATATGGGCCCAAACAAAGGCTCCCAATGACGTCACCAAAAAAGAGAAAGTTCAATCTGCCGTGTTTGCTATAGGATTTTCTTGTTCCCTACCTTGTTATAATAAATTTTTATTACCTTACACTCACGGCTTAGCTCCTCTCCTCTAAAATATTCTTCAAATATGTCAGGATTAACACGTTAATTTTCGGTTTCATTTATATTTACTTAACGACAGGTCATGTTTCATGCAGCTCTAGATATACCTAGTCCCTAAGACTCTTGGTTTGGATAATGGAGCTCTAGGAGGTATTTCCTAATTACTAATATACATATTAACATCGTTTGTTTAGGGAAAATAGTTGTAATTACATACTATGATAATAACCCCCAAATATATCCTACAAAGAAAAAAATATGTAACTTACTCTTGATAGTCTTTGAGACAGTAAACCCGCTTTTCCTTGTCTGCCTTGAAAGGAACGTCATTTTTGCTCAAATCCACATTACAAGCAAAGCATTTAAAACACTCTGGATGAAACACCGTATTCACGGCACGAATAATTTCTCCGGTCACACACTTGTCACAGACGTTGCATTGTAGGGAGCCAACTTTTTCCTATAAAGAATAAACAGAGACGGTAAAATATAGTTTGTATAATTATTTAGTGAACACTCTATAAATTATTGATGGAAAGACCCGGCTCTTTTTAAAGAACCGGGTCTTTCGGCTCACAAACAGTTATTTAGATTTTTTTGTTGCTTTAATAGATATATTACAATTACAGAGGAGTGCGCATAGGCACGTGCACAAAGGGGGGGGGGATATAGCTATTCTGTGAATAACTATGGGTTTTTGATTTTTTTTATTTCAAAAAAATCAATATTTTAAACTTAAATTTTGAAATATTTTGTCAGAAAATTAGTTGTATTGTGTATTTTTATTTAATTTTCGAAAAAATTTAATTTTCTGTGAATAGCTACAGATTTTTGAATTTTTTTTTTTACAAATTCCGAAAAATTATAATTTTTGGATTTTTTTCTTAAAAATTCAACCCCTAATATATATAGATATATAATCCTACTGAGCAACAATTTCTTCATAAAGGAGGCCACAGACCCCCCTCCTGCAGACGCTCTAAACGGTCTCCTGATTGGTAGGGAGCAGGATCCCCACGTTCACATCCAAGAACCGGTTCATAAAGGCGTCCCGTTCGCAAACGACATATCACTACTATTAGTCAAACCTTCCCCCCTCCTTTTTTAAACAAACTAAAGGGTATCTTTCTATTTGTTGAATACTTATTATTAAATGAAAGAGGGAATTGAATTAGGACAATTTAAATAACTTTTATTTAACGATAATTCTTCTGATGAACTAAAGTAAATAGATCCATCAAAATTAAATATTTTAATTCCTGAGTATTTGTCCGAGAGTTACAAGTGGAGGTTATTGTTAAATAATGTCGATCCTTAGGACTGCCAGTCCTTGGAATTTTCTCTAAAAATGTTGATTAAGCCAAATAACTGAATTTTTGAAAAATAATTTCGAAAAAATTTCATATTTGAAACTTTTTTCAAAAACTTTAATAATAGCTATTTCATTTTTAATTTTTTTTCTCCAAAAAGTTTAATATTTGAAATTTTTTGTAGAATTTTTTTTCTTTAAAAATTCCAAAAACAAATTAAATATATATATACATATATAATCCTGTAGAGCAACAATTCCTTCATAGAGGGGTATTTGAGATATGTCTTAACTGCATTTTAATTTTATTTCCTTATAATGTCTTCGTTAGGTAGCACAACTCTTTCTAAGTTTAAAAACAGATAAAAGCTATTTATACACTCAATGAATATTAATATACAATATTAATCATTATTTTTTATTTATTAATTATAAATTCATTATTCTAACCTATACAAAATATTATAATAGTCTTTTTTTCTAACACTACCCCCTGAGGAACAAAAAGAGAGAATCACGTAAGAAACTTTTGATATATCCTTTCTGAAAATCTAAATAATTTGATAGGTGCTATACGCAGATCATCAAATTTTCATACCTTTTTTCTCAAATTTTTGTTTGAAAGGACAATTTAAAAGGAACAAAACTTTATAAACACTTTTTATTGTTAAAAAAAAATTATATCACAATTATTTTATATATAGTATAACAATATCTTCTTAGTATTAATATATGTGGCCTAAAAATGAAAATCATAGGACACTGAAATTTTTTATAGGTCATTTTCATACCATAGCACAACTTTTCTGCAATAGCCATAATCGAAATTCGATAAAAGTTTAAAAAAAAGCCGCACTATTGGACATATTCATGTTTTCAGTATAATGCAATATAATGAAATTATATTTTTACTTAGTTATATAATTTATTCTATAATATAATAGAATAATTAAAAGGAGGAAAACGCCCTCAATGACGTCACGAAGGATCGACTACAACTTCTTTAAGGACCGACAAGTGAGACTGGACTAGACGGGACCGTGGTCCCTTGTCCTGGATAAAAAAACAACACAACACCGGTCATGAGTCGTAGCAATCGATTCCAAGTCAAGCCTCGAGTCTTTGATTATTGTCAGATCAAGTCGAGTCGCAAGTCTTCAAAATATGGACTCAAGTACAATTCGAGCCACAAGTTTGGAGTCCAAGTCCCCACATCTGGTGATTTGTATATATCATATATTTCCTTTATCTCACAACTGACTATAGGTAATAACGGGTGGTCCAGTGAAATCTCATCAATTACTTATTATTTATGAAGGTTGAGTGATTAAATCTACGTCGTCATGACAGAGAACTACATCCGCAACGGGTGCCAGGCCTTCCATTGGAGCCTGGAAGCCATCATTCCTGCTAAGGGATTCTACAATAATGATTAAAAGAGCTACAACATACATTTATTTATAATCTTAATTTTGTGGAGATTCGATTGTTAATTAATAAATTATATCTTTTTAAATTTTAAAATTCAAAGTCTTCAGATTTTGATGGATCACTCGGTATAATGAAACATAATGACAGTTAAGCTGCTCTCCATCTCCCAAACATTCTTCAAATTGTCAAGGTTACCATTTTGACTTATACTTTCTATTTTTTTTTTACATACCAAAAGAGTTTATAATTTATAACTCTATCCTCGTATATATTATACTCTAAAATATAGCCCTTAGTTGGTCAATACAAAAAGGAAGGGGAAAACAGTGCACAAACATTATTGAGAGGATTTATTATAGTGTAAAATACAGCTTATAAATAATAAATATATATTACAACATTTTATTTATTTAATAATGATAGTCATAATTTTAAGAGTCGGCGACCGCGACAAAATGTGTGCAAAAAGTGAGATGATCATAACTCGCGCATCTCTTACCTTATGCAAGACTCATAAATAGGTGCAAATGACGTCTTGGGAATCAAGTAAAATATTATATGATTGTATAATTTTTAGTATTTCCTTCTTTCGTTTCCATATCAAATAAAAGATTCAAACTGTGTCTTATTTGATTAACATTGCAATGGATAATTGCATCAAATTAACATCATCAGTCATCTTGAATATAAATCAAGGGAAATGATAATTTATCATTTCCCAAACCAGCTTTTTCACTGACGTCACGAATTACATCATCTTGGAGTTAGAGTTGTAAATCCTAATTAGTTTTTTTATGATTGGTTACTTAAATAGTTTTTTTTAACTATTCTAAAGTAGTTATATATATATATTTTCATTCTTAAAGGAGATAACATAATTATAAAGTGTTTGTGTACATATGAATGACTCAGAGTGACAACACTGAGTAGTCATAAGTGTAAGTCTCCAGGGACAGCTGGAGGGGTGGGATGTAGGGGTTTTAGCGCACCTAGATATCCCAAAAAATTAATTTTTCAATTTTTTTTCCACAATATTTAATTTTTTTTTTGAACAGCTATGGATTTTTGAATTTTTTTCCAAAAATTTAATATTTGGAATCTCAATTTTAAATAAGGTTCTAAATAAGGTAATTGCAAGCCCCAATCCCTTCCCTACGACACAAAACAACTTATAATTACTCAAATAAATCATATGGGTTACTTTCTGTCGTTCATGAGCACATCAACTCTTTATACTTACATGTTTCCAGAATAAAGTGCTTAGGATTTCCAACTCTATTACTAATATGATTACTTACTTATTAAATAGACTTGTTCACAAGGAAGTTGGGAAAAAATAGGGATGGGATGATGATGATGATCTGATAAGAGGGATTACAAGGGAAGAAACTGAATTTTTAAATACATACATAGATATTATAAAAATTTAAATAAATATCTACACATTTTAATATTATGTATGTATCTATTTGAATTAAAACGTTTTATCATATTTTTGAACAATGACTTTGAGATACCTACATACAAACATTTAAAGAATGGGGGTATACCTACATAGGTGAGTAGGCAGACGTGCAGGCAAAGCATATGGTTAAAAAATCGAAGCATTTAGATGGAATGACAAGGCAAGATTCGTTTGTAAGGAAAGTAATGTTCTATATATATACAAACATATTTAATAATATATAGTCATCATTTAAAACCATTTAACAGATAATAATAATTATTATAGTTATTAAGTCCTTGATCTCCTGTATCACATCAAGAATTAGGCTTGGGCCTGTTCACTCTTTTATCCGCTCTTTTCTGAAAACACATTTGTCCATTTCTTTAAAAATAAAAGGACGAGTATGACGTGATAAATTTTTTGGACAAACTTAGTTGACTGCCAAAAAAATTGACGGGTTAATTACAGCATATGTATTTGAGAAAGAGAGCTCGATGAGAGTTGTGCCGTATAATACTTTCCTTGTAAAAAGAGAAAAAAGAAAGGCCTAAAATTAGTTGTTAGCCAAATTCTTTCCAATAGGGCTTGAATAAACTAAATGAAATCTATAAACCGCTAGGTGGTGTGACAGTCTATTGATTGGACGCCAACATAAATATATTAAATAGGATATACCCTTTTAATTTTCAATGAAAAGGAATTCATAGCGCCCTATATGTGAGTAAAATACATTTATATTTTACATTCAATTATATTAGTTGTATTATTTTGTCGCAAGACGGTGCTACTCCCTGTCGCTCTGTTTACAAACTAAAAAAAGTAAACAACGCTCATGCCCCATGATGCATCTTTCTTCATAAACTAACGATCCAATTAGGAATTTGAAATATATTCGTCAAAGAAGGTTATTTTTATGATAAAGAATAGACAAAATTATTTTGTGCAGTTATGTCTGATTAAACTAAAATTTCTTTTCGAAATAAAGACGAGACGAAGAGTTGCGAAACGAAGACAAATTGAAAATTGTAAACAAAATCAACTCTACTTGATTCATCCCATCCTAAAGTATCTTAAAGGGTTATAACTGCAATGAAACAAACAACGCTTACATCCTTTTGTTGAGCTTTTCATCATTTACCAAGTCTTGGGACTCTCCTGAAAAGTTTCTGTTCAGGCACTCATTTGTTAAATTCTTTTTAAAAACGAAACGATGACCATCTAATCAATTTTTTCTACAACCAGAGATAGGCATAAAGTTTGGTCTTGAAATAATTGCTTAGGCCTAGATATACCGCCATAAAAATTATATTTGATAGTTGCATTTTGGAAACTTCGATTTGAGCAATTTGAGAATTATTTGGATGCAATTGCAAATATATAATAATTGATTGATCAATAAGCAGAAAGAAATATAAAATTCTTACTTATAACTTAGTCGACTGTTTCAAAAGATAGGCTCCATCAAAAAAGTACTAAAATCATGTATATTCAAAAAATTACAAATTTTAGAGATTTGATACGGATGAAATCAGTCATTTTTTGTTAACAATATCAGCAAGGAAATTCAATTTGAATCATTCAAAACAAAAAAAAATCTCAATTACTAGTCAACAGTTTTAGACTTACTTTCAAAAAAAAAAAAAAAAAAAAAGTACTTAGAAATGAACAAACATCGTTCTGAAAACGATCCTAAACACAAATATTTGTAATAATTTGTAAGCTTTTTTTTCACACATAATTAACCTATAAAATGACCTTGAGCGGACTTTTTGTTCGAATGATAATTCAACAAAGTACAATTTTCCGAATGTATATTTCACCGAACAGACATTTGGGACATTTTCCCGAAAAATGAAGTTTAATTTTTTGATGTATACGTTTATAAACTTTAATACAATTTAATAAAAAAGTATGACAAATATATATTGTTCATTACCTATATATATATATATAATTTAGGTAAATTAATGAGTGCTCTTTTGCAGTAAAAATATTTTTTTTATTAATTCTATTCATAAATTATCTTTATATAAACACAAAAATGTAGTATGTGGTTCGAATATACATAGTTCGAATCTTTACCGTTGTAGTACTTTAGATAAATTAAGTAATAATCAAACAAAACAGCCATTTTAATCACGGCGTTACTCCGCTAACACAAAAATATCCTATGTATTTTGTTGTCAGCTGTCGATTCACACATCTCACTTGATACGTCATGGCTATTTTATACTGTATTGTTTTTGATAAATAAACGATATAATAAGTGATTCTATACTATGAATATCGGAGTTATATATTTGTCATTTTGTTATTTCTATGAATAAATTTTGGCTATCATTACACAAATACAAACGTATAGCAACACAACAAAGCAATATTTCATTACAGTATCGAATAAAATACTACGGAAGAATTATCAAATTATTATTAGGGTAAATTTTTTGTACTGTCTTTAAGAAAAAGGCATCAAATTTATGATTTAAAAGATGTACATATTTATGGCGTTGAATGCGGCACGAAACTTCTTATCAATCAGCTGTTTGAACAACTCAATACGGTGGGGAGAAGAGGGATTGGAGCAATCCCTCTTTTGTAACATACCTAATACGTTATTTATTTAAAAATTTGGAAGAAATAATTGGCTAGCTACTAGATGATTTCTGACCTTATTTCGGTTTCTTTTTGGAAGAGAGGTTGCGTGATACAATAAAGGTAACGATGTGTAATGGAAAAAGTGTTTATCACTTCTCCGTTATCAATAAATTATTATTTGACATGATGGATAATTATTTATAATGGAAAATGCACATGGATTGACATAAAAGCAAATAATTCAAATGGCCATTCGGCAAAAAATGTTTTCGAGCAAATCTTGTAGAACCAAATTTGACTAGGCATGAACGCTATATACTAAAGACCGAATCGGCTAAAATATCAGTCTTGAAACGAGCATCAACACTAATATGTATATTTGTAATAGTTTAGTAGTTGACTATTTTGCGCACATCATTAATTCAAACACTCCATGCATTATTCTCATTTGGGAGTACATTTCTGTATTTTAAATGTCATTCAAAAACTGTTGAAAGATTCATTTTTTTGTTTCTAGGACTATATACCTACGTAAAGGGGAATAAGTTCTCATCTTATCTTCTAGGTATGAAAGTCAGACTTTGTATAATAATCTATTTCTTTGTAAGAAACAACAACAACAAAAAAAAAAACAACACGTTTTCCTCTAAATAAATTCAAAAGAAAGTAATTTAAATACAATTCATCATTTCGGAAAATCGACCTATGTTGTTTAACGATAGAGAAAATCCACATTTTATCGCATCCGGATCAGTTATGATCTTTAGACATAAATATTCAAGTAAATTTCTAGGCCCCAAAGTTTCGGATTCAGATCCAAAACCCCAGTTAGACTTGTCTCGAATTTTATGAGTATTTTACTCAAAGTTCAGAGCTTAATAAAATAGGGTCGGATTAATTTTACTGATGACTGTTTCTATAACAAAATTAAATGCCCCAATGTAATTACAATTAGAACATAATTATTCGATATTTTTGCATAACTACACGGCGTTATTTTTATTGTAGCTCGCAGCTTCTTTTCAAAAAGAAGCAGACAAAGGCCGAAAATCAGTTGGTAGCTATCCCATTCTTCCAATTATGGAACTATTGTATAATGACTGAATGGAATTATTCACAGCTGAATAAGAAATAATTCGAATCTAACGAATCAATGTCAATCTAACACAGTTTAGAGGAAAGAAGAAGACACATCGACAGTTGACAACAAAATACAATAAATATTTTTGTTAATACCCAGGGGCTACAACTTGTTTATGCATGTAGATGTCGCTCCAAGTACAAATAGTGATACTACGTTCGATATATATGATATATTTTTTCATAACTAAGATGAAGAAATTGTAATACTATAAGCTTTTTAATTTAGCAAAAATCCTTCAGATCCTTTGTAAGATCCGTAAAATTTCGAGCACTCAAAGGATCTCGGATCTTTCGACATTAAAAGTATACTTATACCGTGCCCAGGTACTTCGGATACGGAATCAAGACCCATCCTATATCTAATGATGGCCTCTTTGCATCATCAGAGATGCATATATATATATCAAGTAGTTTTATTTGTATTTAACTTCTTTGAAAACTTTTGTTCAAACTATATCCTCCGAAAATTAATTATAAATTCATAAAGCTATCACTACTCAGCATATGGATGTGGAAGATATGATAAATATAATATCAAAAAAGAAGGCAGCTGAGTGATGGTTTCCGTATCAAGGCAAACATGCATTCATAAGGAATTTTCAGAAAAGTTATAAGCCAAACTACTTTGATAAGAAAGATTGTAATACTGACTAAAGAAAAAATTTCAAAAATTGAATGGTACATTATAAATCTATATTTAGCGCATAATATATTAAATGTAAGTCTAATATTAATTATGGAACAAAATATTTTCTATTAATATTTAATTTTCGAGGAATTTTTTTCTGTCATTTAAGTTTGTTTATCTGTAACAAACCATTGGATATATTGTTATAATTCTCATTTTTCGAAAAGTGTTCAAAATATCCAAATTTTCAAATATATATATATAGATGTCCTTCATTTTTTCTGTTCCAGGATTGTTAGTGTAACCTTACGCCTCAATTTTTGATATAAACAAAGATCCTATCTATTTTTAATTCAGATTTTTTTATTTAATGCTCAGATGTTGACTCTTGTATAATTTAATGCAGCTACGTACCTTGAAACAAAAAAGGTATTAGATAGGATTACCAAAAACGTTACTAAATATTTTTTTAGACAAATTACGGGGTTACGCGGGTTGCCAGTTTATTCCGAAGAAAAAATGATGTCACATACATGCTGGACTGTTTAATGTCCAGCAGGACTTGTCTCCAGGTACATGGTGCTAGTATTAGGGCAAAACTCAATAGGATTTGAAAGGATAATTATGATTGAAAACGTTATGAAATTTGAAAAATCCAAGCTCGAAACAAAGTTCATTTCACAGAAAAATGATCCCACGTAGTAATTTAATTTACATTTTTCGACAGAAATTCGACTTTCTTTTATTCTTTAAAATTCTAAATCCTGTCTCGTTTTGATTGTACAGAGGGCGCCCTTGTGGCTATTCTTTTTTTCAAATTTTTACTTCCCCTTTTGACAATTGAGGTTGAGAGTAAATAAAAAAGTTAGTCGTCCCCATAATAAAACACAATGGATGGAAAAGAGAAAGGTTGAGTGAGTCACTCAACCTTTACATCATGATGACAGCGTACCAGAATTGTAGCATGACATCTTTTAAAGAATTGTTTAAACTTATCACGATTGCAAACATCTTCTTTGACAATTAGAATAATGTATGTAATACCATTTGAATATGAAAAGTATATTGAACATATTATAACAAAAAATAGTTATTTCCCGTCACGTAGGTATTTACGTTATAGATCCGTCAAATTATGTTCAATGTCTACTTCAAATTGTCATTGCCTTTTTTTTTTAAATATACAAGTTGGTCTAGAATGAGATTCCAAATAAAAAACTAAATAACACACCTCAGAATATTATGGCTAGTATTGGAATATGTATTAATACTTTTTTATATATTTCCTATGTAAAATTGATCATTTATATATCATTCAATGTTCTTTCCCTTACTCTGAACAACTTGACAGAGAAGCCTTATCAATAGACTGTCACTCTAGGACAATTTTGTTTGGGAAGGGTATTTGTCCGAAATTTGAGAGGTTAGGTCATGAGTCGACCATTCATTAGTGACGTTGTGGAGTTCCAAGTTCTAGATTTTTAGTTGATCAAACTTATTCGAACCTTTAAAAGTTTGATTTGGACAGGTATAAAAAAAATTAACTCGAGATCAGTCCCAAAAAAAAATTCGGTGTAAATGCGACTCATTTAAACTCGGTCTTGAAACAATTCTATAGATAAATTGTTGATGATGTCATGTGCGTTTCAAAATGGTACATTGACGTCATATAAAGTTAAATGTTGTGCATAGATTTAGAGAAGAGAATCAGTCCATTGATTGAGGGCTATTATAAATTGTTCTATATATTAAAACCGAAAAATCAGTCCGGATTTGAAAACGATTAAATATCGCTCAACGGTCTTAAATACCAATTTTGGACCGAATTATTGAAAAATATTCGGTCCTAGATCGAGTCTTTTTTGTCTATAGTTGTGGATTCACCATAATGTATAATTCAAGCAAAATGTATTTTTTGCCCCTCACAGCCTCTGTAGCTGTTATCAGTGATTACATGACTAGCACAGAAATTGCATTGGCCTCCTTCTCCCCCATTGTATAAATTCTAAAGCTAAGAAGGAGAATAAAAGTGCTCAAAATGGTATTTACTGCGTTTATACTTCATTTGCACCCTGAGGTTGGTTGTGGTCCCAGAACCATAGAACCCCAACCCACTTTGAAGGAATTTTTATGATAATAACAATATAAAAACCAATTTGACTTTTATAAAAAAAGGTAATTGGTTCAAAATGTATGCCTTCTAAAAAAAATATAGTCAAAAAAAAAAAATTCTTCTTTAACAAAAAAAAAAAAAATATATATTTGTCAAATTTAGTATTTATAAAGAAATTTTTATAAACATTCCAACACTGGCGCTCACACTGCAATATTTTTTTGACTTGAGTAACGGAATCTGTATACATAAAACTCTTAAATTAATGATGTTCAGGTTAATAGGACTCTAATTTTGTACCACACTGTGTATGAGTCTATGATAATTTGTATGTAGAATATATAACACGTGATTCTTTACAATTCACAATGCCTTGTGCATTTTAAATGATAATAAAAATTGAAGAATTAAAGACAGATATCAACGTGACAAGTAACATACTATTAAAAGACATTGTCGTACGAATGAAAACCTAGAACAATGGTTCTAACATCATCATCATCATTTCCCCACAATAAAAAATCATCGGAATACTAATTCTCAAAATTAACATTCAATTCCAAATACACCATTTTGATGTTCTTGTAGACACCGAAACCAAACCCTGATTCATGCGGAGGGATTGCAGGGGCGTCCGTAGGATTATATATTGGTCTTGGTTTTGGATTATTTTTGAAAAAAATCAAAAATCCCCAACGCTTCACACAAAATTAATTTAAATTATTAAATTTTTCGGAAAAAAAAATCCTTTTTTTTGGGGGAGCGACAGTCCCTCCAACCAACCCTCTGTGGACGCCCCTTGATTCATCCTCGTATAGGGACTGTGTAATGTTCTAGAATATCCACTAGGACGCCTTTTCCAAATCAAAGCCTCAGAGGATCTGAAATTTTAAAAGTCGAATTTCTGTCGAGAGATTCAAATTAATATTTGTGAAAGTGAGACCTTCTACCGGGGCAGCAACCATAAAATATGAACATTAGGTTATTAACAAATTAAGAGGCTCTGGGTATTTTTTCAGAGACACACAAAATTAAAGTTTGGCACGTTGAATATTTCATAAGACTGTGATGTTGAATTTTTATTTTTTTATCTTATCAAGAAAATGACACCGAGACAAAAAACGAAATTATTTATATAATCCAGAGGACATGTAACTTTTCTCAGATCTGAAGATATATTGGCAGTGGAGGTCTTGGAACTGATACATGACTCCCAAAAGTTAATTTATATCTTAGTAAGGCCACTTGGTTTATGCGCTCATTTGATTTTTTTGTTTCTCATGCAAAATAGCAGCATATTACAGTGATGCCCTCAGGTAGGGAATTCCCAGAGCAGAAGATGACAATAAACCCCCTTGATAATCTTTGCATCCTTTCCGAGTAAGTTGTCAAACCTCCCAGAACCCTTCAAAGACAGTTTATAAGAAGAAGTATATATGACTCAAGGGGAAAAAAAAGACGTCGATATACTTCCATGTGTGATCTTTGTATATTTTAAAAAACTATTCTTGTCAATTGCGAATCCCCAAAAATATTCATCAATATGAGTCAAAGAACTATATAGCACCTTAAAGAAACAGAAGAAGTGAGCAAGCAATGATTAATGATATTGTAAATAAATAAGAGATGCATACAACAATGGGGGTGAGGGGGGATGCAAGGCCAGAAAGAATCAGCATTGTACTCTTATATGTATCCAATTAAACCATTATTTCGAATCTCTATTATTTGCAAATTATCAAATAATATGTATCTAAATACAATCAAAATTTGTCAAAATAGTAAGGATTTATTTATTATTTATTCATAACTCAAGGTTCTTCGCATACTTATTATAATTTAGGATTGCTATTTATCTAAGTGATAAAGTCACAAAATAGGACGAAATGTTATATCAGTATAAGACAGTAGAACCCCGGAACTACTACGTTAATTACTTCAGGATGGAGCGTTGAGAAGGGATGTAGCAGTCGAGTTACGAATGGATTTCTACTCACCTCAAAGGATCTTTGAGATCATTTTGGATCACTCACTCTGATATGCCTTAAAAACCAGTAGGGAGGCCTCACTTCCAGCATTAAATGGCATAGTCAAGAGATTTGAGATCATAAGTTCAATCTTTACAATTCTAGCGTGCTGGATAGACGTCGCAACTAATATGCCAAGGATACTAATTTTCATTGCACGTTTCTCGTCTTATTCTTTTATAGAGTACTTTTCGTACGCCAAGGATCCTTAGGCAATCATAGAGGAAGTGCAAACTAAGTCTACCTATATTTGAACCCATTTTGCTTTGAGTTTAAACTTTGAATTCTCTTTAAACTGCTACACTTAATTAAATAATTTATGTCATTGTCAATCAATGGACTTTTTTTGTATGCAAAAATGTTTTTTGTTTTTTTTTTGTAAGGGAGATAAATATGAGACAAATATAATTAATTTGCTTATATTCCTAAAATTTAAAACTCATATTAGATTGTAATACTTTTTCATCGACCGAATTAAATGCATTCTAGTATTTCTTAATGCAATAATTTAAGTTTGTATATTTCCTTCTTAGGGGTGAACAAATACCTTAGGAATGGTATAGAAGCTTAATTTATCAAGCATTATTCCATTCCTTGTTTGCAATTAGTACAAGTGACAACTTTTACACAACATTTATTGCGAAGAAAATACGTATTTGATCCATTTTATAAGTTAATGGTAGGTATACTTTAAGAGTGATAATTTTTTTGTGAAGAACAAAAAAAGTGTTTAGAGAAAGAAAACTGTTGAGTAAAACCTAAACCTAACTTGAATAAATTTCCAATTTATTCAAAATGAAATCAAGTGTTGCACTAGATAAGATCAACCCTGTATACATGAATGTTGTAATATGAGACGTCATACTCATATCGAATATATCTACGTGATACTTATACGCACCATTAGTCTAAGTACATAGAGTGGGTGGATCCGGAGGTATCTCTACTCTACATATAGATCTGTGTAAAATATGAGGAGTACAAACTACTTGTCAATAATAATAATACACTTGTTATAAATGGGTTGAGGGATTCTTCAATGACTTGTGTGGTTTTTTATTCCTCTTCTACTTTTTGTTATTGTATAAAGAGTAAAAAAAATAAAGAAGTCCTTGACTCACACTTTACTCATCCATTAGTTAGGTCCAAGGGCATTAGATTATATGATGATGATTGTGGGAGGGTTAGACAGACCCTTTATTTACATCATATATATTTATTTATTTGATGAATGCAAAAATAGGCTGTATAAGTATAATTTTATATACAAACCTTTTCCCTACTTCCTCAAGTAATTAATATTTCGAGGGGCTACAAAGATAACTTATCTCTCGATCAATTTCTTCTTTAAAAACATCGATATGGCTGTTGAACTAAAACTTTTAGAAGCAAGTACTCTTTTGTAAATGACACCATGATTGTATAAAATCCTTTGGCGTACCGAGTGGTCCATTACAATCTGAACACTAATATGTAATTAAAAATCGGATTTCAACAAAATTAATAGTATAAATAAATCTTTGTCTGAGCTCTCTTAATCATTAATGTACAGGTACTTGGCGACAATGATGGCTTCTAGGCACCCACTGTGGATGTAGTTCTCTGTCATTGTGTCCCAGTGCTAGCTGATAGTCGTCTTGAGGGTCTCAGTGTTTGGATGGTGGTCAATGCTGGCCTTCTCCTCGGCATGCACCCAAAGGGTGAAGTCGATGGGGTTGCCATTAGGGCTGTAGGGGGGGGGGCAAAAGTGTAAAAATAAAGACTTCGAAGGAACTCAAAATACTCATTTAAAAGAGTCGGAGAATATGGGTTTCTTTAACTGCTGGTGTCAAAAGTGGCCTCATAAGTATCTTTCTACCCTCTTTTTTTTTATAGCTATCTGGACACTATGGTTGATAAAACCCAGAGTGTCCCTTGCGTGGGTCCTCATTGACATAAGGGGATTGGCCTGGGCTATTTTCTTAACTCCTCCGGATCCAGTTTGGCCTTTTTAATAGAGCCCTTCTTCCTCTCAAACGTTTCGGACTTGCTGATGGCGTAGACGGTGGTGCTCAGAGTTTGCGAATGGGAAATCGTGGATTTCGTTCAATTGTCACTGTGAGTGTACGTTACTTACCTTAGGGGCCATACATTTATGACGTGTGGAAAAAAATTGACCCTTCCTCCCCTTGTCTGTGTACCAACTATAGAATTACAAATGTATGATTTAATAATAGTTGGGAATTGTTTACACTCTAACTAAATGGAATATGAACTCTTCAAACAACATTTAGAACATTGATTGGAGGAAAATAAACGGACACATTTAAAATTTTAGTGTTTGTTAGGTACCTGTGTTGCACATATCATAAGTGCAAAAATGATTGTCTGAGCTCATAATACATTGTTATTTTAAAAATTCCATAAATTAATGAAATATTCGTCAAAAGAATAATATTAATGTTTGTTCCACATATATAGAAAATTATAAATGATACTGTGAATGGATAACTATGATAAAACTTGCAAAACGTTACTTGGATGATGATTGAGTCATTAAGGCCCTCCCCAATTATGATTCGATGTAAAAACAATTTGAAAAGCAATTATGGTGCATTTAGGCCAATGGCACAAATAACACAATTATTACCAGGATTGGAAGGTATAAAAATACCATTCGGAAACAATTGTAACAAATAATAAATAAATTATACAGTGGCAACTCGATATTAGGCTGAACCGTATTTGGGTTATTGTCCTGCAGTCCCGCATTCCCTCCGTTCTTGCTGGGAACAATAAAAAGCTGACTATGGCAATGCTTTCATGATTTTTTTTTTTTTTTTTTGCCCTCATACAATTTCTTCTAATTTGAATGAAAAGGGATTTTTAGGCCTGCTGTACAGTCCCATATATGAGTCAAAAATTGTACTTTGTGCATTACTTAAGTTTTTATTAAATTTTAGATTATCAGTAAAATATAATGCACCTTGTTTTAATCATTTAAGGGGCCTTGAAAGAGCCCTTATTTCTCTCCAACGTTTCGGACTTGCTAATGACGTAGACGGTGGCCCAATTGCTTCTAGTGTGCGAATGGAAATTCATCCGATCATGTTCAAATGTCATTTTCTCAACTTGTGAGCGAAATAGAGAGACCAGGTTTGTTCTGTGTTATAACTATTTTTCTATTTGTTAATATGTCGAAATATGAATTAATTTTAATTGCTCATCCTTTATTAATTATTGAATTAGTAAGTGTTCAGATTTCAATGGACCACCCAGTAAAAACTATAGTTAGATTGAAGAGTTATTCTTTTTTAAACTTAAATCACACAATTGAATGTTTTTTCAACGCTTAAGTTGCATTTTCGCATCTAAAATATTAACACATATGATAAATTAGCAATTCAAAAATCTGTGAGCGAGACTTGAGATTCGACTTGGACTTGTAGTCCTAAATATTTTCCACCACTTTTGTCATAAGGTTGGTCAAGGGCATTAATAAAGGCAAAGTATTACAAATTGTTCAATGACTTTAATGTTATTTGATTTTTTGTGGAGATAATTTGGACTTGAAATGTTGTGGTATTTGAAAATTATCTGAGTGCCGAGGGTCCACTCTATCTAGTACATACATATATCAATAAAACATAAATATTTGGTAACACATGAATGATTATATTAATTATAATTACATGTAATTACTTCCTCAAGTTGACAATTTTCATGATAAATTATTATTAACTTCTAAATAGACAAATACGTTTGTAAGTATTGTAGAATGAAAACCTTTGAAAATAAGGATTTATGTTTCTTTTTTAAAAGATAAGGAGACTCGAAACAATTGCAACAAGTCAAATTATTCGCACATAAAAAAAAGCAACCGCCATAAAATTTAGAATAAATACAATTGAATCATTTAATGCAAACTATTGATTCAAAAAATCAATAATTTTAGTCAAGTTTTACTTGAGATATTTGATAAAAACTAGAGATGTAACGACTCCATCTTTATGAACAATTCAGATTCCTTATTACGTATAAAGGAATTACGTTAAAAAAAATACCAAATAGTTTACTTTTATAATGTTTAACTTTTTGTTGATTAGCGCTATTTATAAATCATTTTAAAAAATATTTAAAAAGTTAATCCCTCTACGTACTCAAGAGTTAATTTATTCCTGGCTGGCTCACATATTCTGCCCACACTACAAAATAGTCTTTCACTTTCTACGTATGAAAGGTGACATGATAAGTATTTACAAGCATTTTTTTTTTAGCACCTCTTTTTTGTGTGAAATGTGCGTTATACAACTCAAAGTTAAAAACATAAGATTTTTTAAATAAGGAATACTAATCTGTAATTGAATTGTATGTAAGAAATTTCGATTTTAAATACCAATTGTTCTTCTTAAAATATTTATGAATATGTTTTTCATCTGTATGGATATGCTCAGAGATCCTGCTCTGGGGTAATTGACAGTTGATTTTCGCTCAAATTAGGCAAAGCCAGATTATGATGCAAGAACTTGCAAGAAAATGTGAGATCCTACGTCAATTTCTATATTGTAGCATAAGGAAATCGTTTTTCAAAGAGGAAAATTGCGTAAAGATCACGCTAAATGCGCAAGACTTAACAGTCCTGATGTTGGGAACAACTGGTGAAAGGGATCATTCACGTGGTTCTTTTTTAACATAATTATGATTAGTTTTAATTTTTCTTTGCATGAGTTTTCATCTTTAAAAAATGCTGTATTGTTATTAATTATTAACTTTGATTTCCGTTTATATGACATATAACAGTAAATTACATCATCTTTCAGTCATATTGCATTCAAGCTAATTGAGCCACCAATGTGAAGAATGTTTTTGATATTTTGAACCTTTTTTAATACATTTTTTATTTGATCTCTACTTAAATATCATTTTTTTCTGCAAACAAGGCTAAAATAGCAAAAATAAAATACAATGTTTAAAATTATGTGGTAATAAGCATTAGCTCCTACGATGATACAGTTTTTAGTAACATAGTAAATACATCTTCGAATAATATGAGACACACTAATTAGGGTTATATTGGGCATGACGTTGTGTATGTTTCTGATATAGTCAATAGGCTTCCAAATCCCCAATTTGTAGGACGTGCACTTAGAACTAGTAGAACTTTTAATGCTGCCATAGATTCATCATACGTAACAAATTAGGAGGTACAGCCTATAAAAAGCCTGACAAACACTTGTTGCCAACATTCTTTTTGCTGTTGAAGTCACTTTAACAAGCCTATAATTACCTATTTCTTAGCTATGTATAAAAAAAGAAACTGTTTTAGTATCATATATACTTATTGTAATTTTAGTGGGCCGTATAGTCCTAAGCAAGGACTAATATGGGGCAATTGCAGGCTTTCAAAAAAGGTATCTAACTCCGAATATTGATTTCTATAAAATACGCTCATATCATATTCAGTGGCGTCTGAGGGGCAGGGGGAAGGGATGGAGGGACTATAGCCCCTTTAAATATAATCCAAGGATTCCCTTGCCATTGAAACTGTCTTTGGTCTCCCCTACACACATAATTCCGTAGAATTTCTATTAAAAAACAGACACACTTTAAGCAAAATAAACAAAAAATATTATGCAAGCCTCTAAAATAAATTTGATTTATTGACGTTACCCAATATCAAAATGATAGGTGAAAAGTAAGCTCCATGTTATAGTATATTCATAAATTGCTCCATTCTAGGGGCTATCTTTTTTTTTTAATGATACAGATTAGGTAATCTGTAAATGCAAATTTTATATCCCTCACTCTCTCATTGATGTTCTAATCTATGTATGTGATAATTAACTTAGTCATAATCATAAATAATGATACGTAATGAATCACAAAGGGTATACTGTATACTATTTGCGAAGAAGAAGTCGGACCCATTAATAATATCTATGGTAACAATTAATTGCAGGGAAAAACTTTTTCTAAACGAGAGGTACAACAGATGACGTCACTTTATCATTTGACGTGTGCAATCATTTATTCCTTTCGAAGAATTCGCCTTGAGTGAATTGGTAGAGGATAAACAGGGGCTTTGGCAGGATTATATTTTGGGGAGGGCTTGGTTTTTGAAAAAAAAAAAAAAATTGCCAAGAAAATTCTTCTTTTTCTTCTTCTTTTTTTTTTTAACTCCTTCGTGTTTTACGGAGCCCTTCTTCCTCTCAAACATTTCGTACTTGATGACTGCGTAGACGGTGGTTATGAAGACACACAATTACTTGGAGTGCGCAATCACGTTCAAGTGTCATCTTATCGGCTTGTACGAAATGTTTGAGAGGAAGAAGGGCTCCGTAAAACACGATTAGGTACAAAACAAATTTGAGCCTAATTTTTTATGCTTTAATGTATCCAAATATGAATTAATTTCAATCACAAATTAATTATGGAATTAGTAAGTGTTCATATTTCAATAGACCCCCGGTACAGTCTATTTCTTATATAACTAAATTGTTTCTATGGATATGTGCTACATAACAGTCAATGTTAAAAGTTACTGTTTTAATAGTAGTTAACAGTTCATATAAGCTTTGTGTCGACTCGATAAATTATTGCTTCGACTCAAATTATAAGTATAAATCTAACTTAAAAATAACTGTAATTTTTTTTTATATTAGGACTCTTAAGATACAAGTAACTAATATAATTTGATTCGAGTTAAAATTTTCAAGTTGGGTCGAGCTCCAATTTTTGAGCTCTGCATCGAGTCAAGTTCGAATTAAATACACCAATTTTCGAGCTTCAGTTTTTAAGTTCTTCTAAGTAATATTGAATGTAGTTTCTTTTTTCTGAATACATCAATTATCTAGTAATAAGAATGGAAGTCTGCATTGAGCTTTTTACTGTCCTATTGAGCGTGATACTAAAACTTTTACAAATGCTTCCAGTTTTGATTATAATCATCGTATATTTCTATCCACTATTTATGTATTTATCATTTGATGCAATTTTTATAGTGTCCCCTTGGTTATTATACTCGTTCCTCCAAGACTCCTCTAGTTAAATTTGCCTAAACCCCCCACTGAATATTGGGCTGTACTTATGTAAAAAAATATATCAGACATTTTTCGTTTTTTAATTAGAGTTCCGGATTGGTTTTGTATTAACACACTAGATATACACTTTTTTTTTCAAAAAAAAAAAAAAAAAATCATCGATATATTCAGAGTACGACAACATAACTTCCCTTTCCAAAAGGACAATAAAATCAGTTTTTTGTATCAGAAAAGTTTTAGTTTTATTCCATAATGATAGTTTACACTTGAAGTTTTGTTTTACACATTTTTGAGAATCATATTCGATAGGTGACATCCTCCATTGTCCATACACTGAATAAATTGACCTTTGGAAGATACACCCTGTCCTTTTTCCATTTTTGTCTTTCTTTTTCAATAAGTTTTCATAGAGAGGTTTTATAGATTTTTTTTTCTCTTGGCCTTTTACTGGGCATTCATATATTTTCAAATTTTAAACAAAAAAGACAGGGACACAAACAAAACATTATCACCTATGTAAAATGACAACCATATATAAATAAACTACGTATTATAAATGTTTTAAAACATCCGTATACAAATTTTACAATGTTTAAAACCCCTCCAGTGACTTTCTCTTTCCTTGAACTTAGGGCGTACAAAATATACTGTGCATGTAATGTAATGTTAATGTAAGGGCAGCATTAACTTTTTGACTGTCTGGACCACTAAAAATGGTTAAAAAGTTATCACTCTGGAGCTCGGACCAAAAAAAATAATTCTAAAACTGAAAGAATATATCCGTATATTATAGATGAAAAAAAGGGGCCTTCTCACAAGAAATGGTTGACAGTCTCCATTAAACAGCAAAATGGGCATTCCCCACGTTTGTCTTTATAAGATTTACTTCCAACTTCCGGTGTATCTGATAATTTACGATGGGTAAACAATTTTTCTCCCCAAGTCAAAATCTTACTACTAAAAGCTTCGATAACTTTTAAGTTTTAGAGTTATACTTATTTTAAATAAAAAGATGCAAAAAAAAAAAAAATAACTATCTATTCTACTTCATAATTCTGTATGATAAGATAAATAGTACTTGGCGATTCTGCGAAGATGTTAAAAAGGATGATTTTCCCAAAATAAATCCGATTCTAATTACCGGATTTGAATCAATCGCACCAATTTAAAGACCATGTATGACACCAGATCTGATGGTACAAATTTTAAATCTCTAGCATAATTATTTGCATGACTAATTTGTGTTCAAAAATTTATACGAATTTAATTTAGGAAAATAAATTTAAAAAAATAGTCAGTTACAAGGTTAATAGAAATACAAGGTTATACCATTACCCGTCAACGACTAATGTTTGACTTCCACCACACTTTTAATATTGACGTCATAGACTATGATTGTTTGCATGTTTTGTCAAAATGTGTCTTTCTTAGCCAGCAGCCGGTACAATACATCAGATTGAAAATTATAGTCTTTTGTATACTAAAAATGGACGCAATGAACTGATTTTCATCGATTGCACTTTGAAAATTCAGGAGCTATTTAATTGAAGTTTGTTTAATTTGATAAAATATTATATCAAACCATTTTTTGTCAATATGTATTTTTGATAACACACGCACGTTCCTCACTATTTCATCGCATGATAGTAACCAAATGTATTTCCAATAGAAACTTTAGAATTTTCCCAATAGAATGAAACCACACCCACCCAGCTACGACTTCTATTGCTTGATTGCTAGGCATGGTAAAAAAAGGAAGTTGGTGATGCCGCACCCTGTATTTTGTATAAAATTTCACATGAAAATAAACTTTTCATGTCCTATTTTTGTTTTCCTTATCGAAACTATTCTCAAATGCAAGTGCACTGAATGTGTTTATATAGTGTAGAATATCATAAATATTGTTAAAGGCATATAGATACAAACATACATAATTGCACTAAGGAATTCCAAGTAAGTACTCATAAAAATATAAATAAATGAACCAGAGTTCTCAAAGGAAACAACCTCGTCGATTGATTAAATGTAATACCTATGTGATACGTTAACAGCGTTACTATACTAACACAAAAATGGAGGCTGTATATTTTATTGTCAGCTATCGGCTTTTCTACTTCTTTTCTCCATATCAGTGTTTTGAACTTTGTTGATTCGTTAAATTCGAATGAGCTCTTATTATTAAATTGTGCACTATTCCCAAGAATATATTTTGAATAATTAATAATTCAATTTTAAATTCCTATTGGAACCACTGCTTGAGTAATTCAAAGGTAGAAAACACTAACGAAAAAATTGAACAACGTTTTTTGGCTGTTTTTGTTAGGCGTACAAATACTTTTAATGAACGTATATCTTATTATTGCATTTGTATACTAAACAGAGAATACCAGAGACTGCAAGACTACGTGGAACTGTTTTTAAACATCTGTATCAGAAGATTGAGAGATTGAATCTATAAAATTCTGCTACCTATAGTTATCTACATTAATTGGCTTAATTTTTGTTTTCCTTGTCAAATCAATCAAGTCACGTTTAGCATGAATGCCGAGATCAAATGTGTTATGATTCCAACACTGTATCTGAGCCTAAAGGTATGTCTAAGACCTTCATCTACAAATTCCAAAAACGTGTCAGAGATAGTGAAGACATGAACGAAGGTCCTCGGAGGGATTAACCTAAAAAAATGAATGGGACGCAGTGGAGCAGGACTTTATTGTCAACCCAAGGATTTGTATGCACAAAGTGGCTAAAGACATGAGTATTCACAGGACTACAGTCTCCAGGGGCGTACAAAAACAAGATGACGGAACTCTACGTATGATTGAGAGAACTTTATTGTCTCAAAGGGTGTAGAGTGTTGCAGAGCCATGTTGAATCATATGAAGCCTGGAGCTTCAGGTTGCATTATCATCTCTTGGGATGAAAATAATTTCACGGTTAACCCGATTTTAAAGAATGTCAATGGTTGAGGAGCTATTTAGAGTCACTACAGTCCGACAACCATCATCTGTGATTATGTTAGATGCCATTGTATCAAACAGAGCGAAGATTAAGCCAATTTGGGTTGAAACCGGTTTCCAGCTTATATCGGCGGCTTACTTTCAGATTTTTAAAGAAAAAATCCTTCCATAGACCCTCAGGATCTTCAAGTGGGCCCAATTTGTATTCCAGGACGACAATGCATCTGCTCATACCTCAAAGAATATCCAGTATTGGCTCACTACAAAGATGACTTTCTGCGAGAATCACTTGTGGCCCCTACAACCTCTGGATTTGAACCCCTTAGACTTCAGCGTATAAAGAAAAATAGACTAGAGGGCCTCTGCAACCCGACATCAAAATTTGGACTCATTGAAGGGCAACATCAATTAGCAATGGGAGGCCATGAAGGACCATATCATTATTAACGTCTACAAGGCCTTCCGTGGCCGTTTGGAAGGTGTGCTTGCCACCAATGGGAGTTACATTCTGTAATTAAATCCCAATTTATGTCTAATTATATTATTTAAATATGTACAAAAAAAAAAAAAAAATTGTCATAAACTGTTCATCTGACGTTTAATACACAGTTACAAACTTTCGCCGTAATTATACATCCAATATTTTAATCTGCATTGAATAAATATACTTTGAAACCTATATATACTTTCTACATAAAGTTGGTTATTTAATGACTTATGAAACTCCGAATGTAATATTAATATTTCTTTAAACCTGGAACCCTGAAAATATGTTAATTTAGTAACTGTCCCTTTAAAAAACAATATGGAGGAGATTACTCACACATGTAAATAAATAAATAAAATTTAATGTTCGTAAAAATAATTTGGATTAAATTTACTTTTTAAATGCAGAGTATAAGGTTATGAGGATTGCTACATCTTATCCTTAAGAGAGAGATTGTCACAAGAAGGGTTTTTTTCCACGAGGAGCTTTGTCATAGAACCGTCCATCTTAGTGTTCTTTAGGCATATTAATGACTCACTTTGTAAAGGCAAATGCCAAATAACTATAAATTACCTTTCACACCAATTATCTCTCTGTTTCCTCAACTCATAAGGAGTGGTAATTACATTAGATTTTGGCCAATGAATGGTTATAAATACATGTTGATCAGATTTGAGTGTCTTTATGCGTGCATGTATTGGGTCGAGTGCACTATTCCATTCATGCAAACAATGCAGTTTTTAATACATGCTAGTTTGCAAATATTCTAAGGATAATAAAAACTTCATTGACTTAAGGGCCTGATATTAATACCATTGCATAAAATTACAACATATGAAAATAAGGCATATTGTACATAACTTGCAATATCACTAGCCTGACGTCCAGGGGCTATGGATTATTTCACTGTGGCTGCTAACATTTTACACTCACTGCCCGAAGGGCATCCTCAAAAAAACAAAACAGTGATGTAACAAGATGATGAACAGATAAGTGAAAATTACTGCATTTATTTAAGTAAAAGGATACAATTGTACAATCTACATGTACAAGCAAATTATACAATTGGGCTTGATCAAACATAAATAATATATATTATTTGCAAAGTGGTGTGATAGTCTGTAGATTATTGTATAAAAATGGTACAGTTAATTCTTCTGAGCAAATTTTGAAAACGCCCTTTATGTGAGAAACAAACGTAGCCAAGGCTATGTTAAATATTTTCATAATTATTGAAGTTGTATTATTTTGCCACAAGATGGCGCCACTCTCTGTCGCTTTGCTTATAAGTAAAGAAAGCTCACTCCATTTTTATTTTTGTTGATATTGCAGATTGGAAATACATAGTCGGTGACCATTTAAAACAGGTCAACTCCTATTTAGACACCATTTTATGTTTGAAAAGTGGATATGGCCGCTTAAAATAGATAATCGTAAGAGCAGCTTGGATTGTACATATAATAATAAATTTTCAGAATATTAGCAACCTTAATTTCGAAGGTGAAATTTAAACTCCAAAATAGGAATTTTCGGTGAATAACTATGATGATGTAATATTGTTTAATAAGGTCATATTAACATATATTTGATGAGTAATGCATATGGGCCCATGGATCTAGGTACAAACTTAAGTCATGAATTCATAAATAACTTTATAGAAATACATTAATTATTTCTTTCTCTAGAGTGTTTTCGTATATTTTTGAAACAAAAAAAAATGTTAATTAACATATTGTCTTTACACAATATTGAGTAAATATTTTTGTTAATTTATTTTACACGCACAAAGCAAACGATAATATTTAAAAAAAAAAAGACAATATATTGATATATTGTACAGTAGGCTGTCTTGTTTTAAGGTAAAATATAATTTTTCCCTACTTGTAGAACGACATTTCTTGCTATGGACAATCAAAAATTTGACTTAAACAAAGTTTGATGTTTTCAGGTCATTTTAATTTAAAAGAAATGGGATTTGTGGGTCGAAATTGACCATTTAAAGCCTCTTGTACCGAACTAAATAGGATGCTATGGGTCAAAAATAGTACTTTTTATATTTTTAGCATTTGGTCTATGAGTGAAAAATATTGTGCACCTTGTTGTAATAATTCAAGGGCCCTAAGATGATCTTAATGATATGCAGTTTCCGTATTTTATTTAAGATAATGTTCCTTCGTTTTGTTTTCCAACTATCATTTCGATTAGGAATAGATTTAATGATATCGGCTAGGTTGGAATAGACGTACAGGCATATTGTATATGAATAAACCCATTTTTTTGTACAGATTAAGGAAAAGTATAAACTATTTCCATGTAGCACATGGACTGAAAAGTACCGGGCTTCACACATAGATTGATGGTTTTTTTTTCAAATTCACCTCATTTGTACTTATCAACAACCTTCAAAAGACAGCTGTCAAAATTTTATGACAATGTCCTTTAGTTTGTGAGTTATTGTACTGAATATGACGATACTTTTGTTATTTCAAAAACAATGGACCAAAAACATTTTTGTGTTTTAATTTACACTGATTCAGGATGGGGAAAAATACCGTTCAAGCAAATCAATGACTTCAAAGTGTTGTGGGGAATCTTCTACATCCGAAACAACAGTTAAACGATGATTTCTTGACTTCAAACGGTGTCGTAGACATAGCAAATGAGGCAGTATCGAAGATATGACCACTCAAAATATCCTCTACCAAAAGGTCGAGCTGGGGTTTAATGGTTTAATCGTAAGAAACTGGAATTATTGCGTCGGTATGTGACAATGGATTAAATATGGATCCATCACTTCAATCCAGAATCAAAAGGATCACCATCTGAGTAGAGATCAACTGATGAACCTTGTCCAAAGCGCCCGAAATCACAAGAATCAGCTGGGAAGGGGTATGGCCTCGGTATTTGGGGATGCATAATATTCAATGACTACTTTCAGAAGGGAAAAACCCTCAACAGTGAATATAAATAGCGTTATTGGAGCGTTGACAGTACGAAATCACAGGAAAAAGGCCTCATTGGAAGAAGAAGAAAGTGCTGTTTCACCAAGATAACGAACCGTGTCACAAGCCAATCAAAACAATGGGAAAAATACATGAATTAACTTTGAATTGCTTCTATTTACATCCACCTTACTTTGTGTAAGTGACATTGAAATGTTCTAGTGGGGCTGGAATGATTGTGTAGCTCTTGATGGGGATTATATTGATGAAAAAAAAACCAATTTTGAAGGGGAAAAAAAGAGGTTCATTTTTAAGCCCGGGACTTTTCAGCCTATTTGTTATGTATTTCAATGTAAAAATGGGACCAAAAAATAGTAACTCTATGTCCTCAAGGGGGTTTCACCTTTTATTATGAGGCAATTTGTGACGTCAATAGGATATTACTATGCACTATTTAGTGTCAAAAAGTAATTATTTAACGTATTGAAGAGATAAGAGCGATTGAGTTGGAATGAAGTGAGTAGTGATACTAATTACCTTAGGAAATATTGTGCAGTTAGGTGTGAGATTTCATTTGCCTTTATAAATATGTGTAATTTGCAAGAAATAAAGATAAATATTTATTAGCTATTTGAAAAAAATATCTGGAAATGTTTCTAGGTGGGGCACCTGAAAGCATTCTCATATTTAGAGTTGTAAAGAACTGGCAGTATGTAAATTAAGGAAACCGAAAATGAACATGGTATTGTTTTTTTTAACATTAAAGAAATCGGATAAAAATTATTTCTGCAATTTTTCTAGTTTTGTCATTATAAAAGTCCGTTAGTATATTGATAAATAATATATTATAACTAGAGTTGACATCTTTGTAAGAGAAGAAAGACCGCCGAGTAAAAGGCAGGAGCGAGACATATAGTACTACTGAAGGTAGACCCTTGTTAGTATCAGCTGCCTGCTTTATAATTTTTTTTGAGGGGAGAAAATGAATTAATTACTGATCTAAAGAGGATAATCTTCTACATTTAAAATAGCATTAGTGGATTATATTTTAATATAAAACATATTCTATAATTATTTTATTCTGCATTACAAAAACAATCTACACCAAAGATAAGCGAGAATTCTTCCTTCAAAGGAAGAAATTAACGACCAATTAAAAAGTAAACAAAAAAGAAGAGACAGCCCACGCAAATAACCGGTTTTCCTTTTCTAATTTTGAAAGGTAGTTTTTTCAATAGAAAAAAAAATATCAACTATAAGGCTTATATAATGAACCCTTTATACCGGGCATTTTTTTGTCTTATATAATATATTTGTTTGATTTAAACAAATAATTTCAGGATATATAGCTAATGAATACAGAGTAAAATATGCTTACTTCTATTTAAATCTATTATTAATACTTGAATTGTAGCTTTATAATCAAAAATGTATTTAAACTTTATTTTATTATTGAATTGTAACGTACAAAATGTAATTCATTTAATGCACTTATATATACCTATGTATATATAAGTGCATAACAATGTAAGGATGTATATATACTTATTTATCTGTTTGAAAAATAAACAAGCAAAAAATATATCTTTAAAAATAATTGAGTTGTTAAATTTAGGGGTGGGAATCTAAATACTAGTCAATATATGGAAGTAAATCATTAGTTGTTTGAAAATATTATTTAGAGATTTACAAAGTGATACTGTCAACAGTAATGCATAAAAATGCGTGTGATTGAATAATAGGTCCATGCATACGACTTATCGTTTATCATACCTCTACAAATATGTGTCGTCAGAGAGTTCGTAGTAGTAGGCCAATATTAGGAAACTCATACTTACATCTATATATTATTTGAGAATTTCATTTGTATGATGTCTGTCATTATTTATTACAATTGCTTATACAGTGTGCGACGTAAGGAAATCGTCCCGTTTTTTATATTAAGATTTAGATTAATTTAATCAAGAACAGCAAAAGTGTCAGAAGTATCAGGACTTTTTTTTGTAGTATCTAATAATTATACCTTATAAAATCAACAATTATTTCTATAAATGGTAAATTTCTTATTACGTCATGGATTTCATATTAGGTAAGCTATGCCATCAAAGCAATAGAGTGTTTTAGCAATTAGACTGACGTCGTAAATTGCATCATAATTGAATGAGACGCCATCTGTGGGCTGAAAGTTGATATTTTTACAACATCAAATGAACAAATTTCCAATCAATCTTAATTAGACTCCAACAAAATGTTTTATGAGTGAAAAAATACTTAACAATCGCATTAAATATTAGTTACTCAATACATGCATCGAAAAACACTTGATTCAAATGATAAACACGGATATTTGAATTAAATCAAAATAATATTCACTAAAAATGGCTAGACTTGAACATTATTTTTTTTATCGATAAAGGAATAATGCCTTATTCTTTCAATTTTATTAGAAATTTTTTTATGTACAACACGAAAATAAGATTGTATACCGTTGTTATAACATATTTTGTAAACATTTTAGGGTCAGATATTTAATCAAACTAGGTAATAAGAGGTTATACTTTTGATAGAACGTAAGATGGAGGTCCTTTTATTTGATGGTCTCATTTTAACATTCAATAGTTTACTATTTCTCTTAATATTAATGAAAAAAAGGGTTACCATTGTTAACGAACTTGGTAGTTTAGGCCCTCAAAATGGGCGACATCAACAATGATGACGTCATATGAAAATCTCTATTGATGAGGATGTTTCTACAAACAAACATAGTCTTCCAAAACATTAAATCAAAAACTGATATTATTGCATTTTGTCTAAGACAACTATAATCTCAGCTAACACAGTAACTAGGCCCCTCTTTCCAATAAATACTGTGGAAGAAATGTGTTTAGTAAAAAAACAGGTCGTTGAAGTCAAATATGGAAAAATCTAATTTATTTTCTAAAAAATAACATTGTAACAGATATATGTCTGGACCATCCCTACTCAGATTGGGATTTGAGCGTTTCGCATAGGACTTCATAATAGTTAAGACCGTCTCTCTCTGCCCCGACTTGTATGGCCCTAATTCATAATGTGGGACTTAAAATCAATCCCGTCTCACGTACAGTCCTTGAAAAAACCCCGAAAGACTAAAAGCCCTTAAGAAGATATCATTTTCAATAGTATTATTGTAAGATTTGAACTATGTTTCTTTGATGCAGGTGAATGGTTTGTTGTTATTCTGTGCATAGGCCTAATTAAATTATCAATTATTTTTATAAAAATGGATGAAGATTGATTGGCCATGACGTGTCATTTACCCTAAATTGTTCTATGATAAGTCCTAATTTTTCTATATTTCCAATTTAGACCTAACTTTTAAGTAGATATTATTCCTATAGATATTTGTGAAGATGGATTGACGATGACGTCATAAAGCAAAATTGTCATATGGAATGGTTTTGTGTCCTATTTTCGGACATGTCCTTAATGTTTAGGGCGGGACTAAACAAAACGTTATAATTTTGAAATTGATCCATCCCATGAAGGCTCCATTTATTGTATGTATCAACCTTTAATCCTCAAAAAAGAAACTGGAAAAAAAAAAGATTCAAAATCAGTTGGTAGGATCTTGCCAATTCTTCCCAACAATATAACTATTATTAATTTAATAGTGGGGAACCGTTAGCTTAGCTAATTCGAATTAAACCAATCAACATTGTTCCGAACGCTGGTTAAGGGAGAAGACAAAAACAGATCTATTGGGTTGGAAAGCAAAACGTGGACTTGAGAGGTTCCTGGCCTTCATTACCTCTGTCAGAAGGTGGCATGGGATCTTTGTGCATGAGGACAATCCCAAGCTGTTCATCACAGCCCTCCTGGTGGTCTTAGCATCCACGGATAAGTCGTTGGCGATGTGATTCATCGATTTAGTGGGGTCCTCCTTGATCTTCTTCTCGAAGCTAGATATGAACTCCAGATCCTTTTTAAATTGTGCTTCAACTTTCTGCTTTCCTCGAGTGGTCTTCTCCATCAAACTTCATATTGGCCACCTTGAAAATCAAGCTCCTGGAGCACTTCACAATGTCCATAATCATTGCCACCTCAACTTCAGCATCTAGGAGATCTGAGATGCGCAGCCTTTTGGCTATTTGCTCACTTATGACGACCAGAAGACGAAATTTTCAGCTGAGCCAGATCGTCAAAAAACAATAAATAAACATGTCTATATTAATGAGAAAATTAACAGTCCATGTTTTGCTGCCCAACCATGCACAGCTGACACAATAAAATAGAGTGTACCTTTCTTTTTTATCCCTCATTTTTTGCCTGCAATTATGATTTGTTCTTGGTCCAAATTATAAAGACCACGAACAAGGCGAGGCAGACGTCATGATGAAATAATGACTCATTACGTTATGAGTATTAGGTATAGAAAATTAAGGAGACAAAAATATCATTCAAGCAATTAATACGATGGGAGAAGATTCTATAAACATACTAGATAAGACTGTTTGAATGTATATTTTGGGCTTACAACAAAATTCGTTTTATTAATAAATAAAAAGCTACGGGTCCAAAGGTCAAAACGTTTTTTCATTTTTCTTTTGTGTATAATGTACTTATTTTTCTTTTCTTTAAACATATTTAAAAAACCATTATACATAAGATCCATGGTTGATTGGTTGTTTTTCTTGCTGTCGTCTTCTTCCTATCTCGTGATGTAAGTTAATCATTGATTAATGATAGAATCGAGGAAGATTGTTTTTTGTTTTATTTTGTTGTGGTTACTCACGTCTTAAAAAAAAGGGGGGACCGTGAGGAACTTTTTCATTCAAGTATGTGAATACATATTATGTATACGAAGGACTTTGTAAAGTAATTTTTTGAAGGATGTAACCCAAAAAATATATTTTCAACAAATTTTAAGCAATTTTTATTTCTATTATTTTCTTTCTGATAAAATTGTATCGGTTCTTAATATTGGGGATAGAATCTGTCTCATCCTACGTTCCTTTCATTTTATTGATCCTTGAAAAAGTCCCAAACTGTAAGGTATCCTCTACATTCTAAATGTCATCAACTACTTTTTGACGATTAATAAATCTGTTCTTTTAATCCTACTGACTAAATATTATCATGTTTCTAGGGTATGGTTTTAAAAACAACTGCCTTATATTTGAGTGTTCCAAAAGAGAGGATTTCTTAAAAATGAGTCAAAATTGAAAAATGAGTCTTTCCTCTCGTAAGAATGAGGATTATATTTTATAAGATGAAGAATAAAAAGGATAAGGGGGGGATCATTTTGATTTATGCTCCCCCTTAAATCAAAATGTCAATAAATATTTTACCCATCAATTTAATAGATTCTTTTTGTAAGAAATACCCCATTTATTACCAGTAGTGTTGAGACTCGGGTCAAGACCGATTTTTGTTCGGTTCCGTCTAAAGATATTTTTTCTAGATGGATTTGCAACTATATTTTGAAATTTAATCGTTTGCAAAGAGTTGACTAATATTTGTTTCCGTCTCACTCAATGGATCTATTTTTTCTGGTCTCAACGTATCCCTATTTGGAAACATACATGACGTAATAGGTAATTAATCAATAAAATAGGTTTAAATGAGACGGATGATTACTCTTTTTTAGAAGTGATGGACATTCATACTATAAGGTAAAGTAGAGTCTGATTGGTATATTTTTGACTTTGGAAGCTAGTCCCAAGAAATTGGGTGAACTTTTTGAATGTTTTTTGCTTCTATGAAGCATTACATGTCATCAATATCAATTTCACAGAGGATCCATTAATTTGTAATTCAAAAATAATATTTAAATTAAAGAAAAAAAGTCAGGTATACCTTTTGACCTCATGTGGTGGGGCAAATGGATGTATAAGAATTGATACATTTAGAAATTTTTATAGCTTATTTCATCAAAAGATTCTTATCTATATTTTGATAATAGAACCTTTTTTGTTTATGCCCACTGTTCTGTTTAAAAGCTCATTAAATAAAAAAAGAAACAATGCCAATTTTATGGTATGAAGAATTTCCCCAATTATATCGAAGAAAAAGCAACGTTGTAATCCCAAGAAATAAATAAATCAATTCATGCAATTTATATCAATTTATGCAATATGCAGAGAAAGAAGATTGGAAACTCCCATTTTGAAGCACACCACTAATTTCTTTCACATAAAAAGTCATTTTACTTATTTTAGCACCGTTTGACCCCACGTTAAGAAAAGAGATAATTTTGGTTAGCCTAATTTAGAATGGGGAAAAAATCCTCTTAGTCACTGAAACTTTACGATTTAATGTATTGAATTAATATATGAAAAAAGCTCCACTTAAATATTTCTTTGAGTTTCAGGAACTTTAATTTGATTGATTTTTCCGTTAATGTTTTTAAAGCATACATTGGCCCAAAAACATAGAGTCAATAATATAAATTTAATGAAACTTTTACTACTTTTTCGCCCATAGCATGGGCTACATATAAATATTTATAATAAATTCTAATAATATTAGAAACGGAAGAGTAATGAGCCGAAAATTAACATACCTTCATTTGACCCCACCTTACTTATTAACTAATAATTTTCATAAGATGATTAAAAAATTACTCTATTAACTCATATACCATGTAATTGATTTATAAAGTCAGCTAAAATATTACATTTTTTGAGATCTTTACAATTCTGACCTCAAAAGGTCAAATGACTTTAATTCCGAATTATTATGGTTCTTAGTTCAAATCATTCACGAGTACAAATGATATGGAATGCAGTTAAAGTACAAATCCAGACTTCAGGACTTCATCTCTGGATCGCACGAGTTACAACTTGTACCCCAAGTATAGAAAGAACAAGTAGGTCTTACCTTGTAGCAGTTTGCACAAATGAGTCCAGTGTCTTGGGTATAGTAGACTCCTGTGATGAAGTCATCGCAAGTTCCACAACGCTTTCGGTATTTCTAGAAAGGATTAAAATAGAATAAGTAACAAATCATTTAACAAACACCAACGTGAAAATGAGAAGATAAATATGAGCTAGTTTAAAAAAAAGTTTCGAGCCGTTACTAGAATTTTGCTTGGTCAAAATCTTTTAAAATTATGACAGAATGTTTTATTTATTAATCCCAAATTTAACAAATCAAATTTTAAAACAGTGACTAAGGTTAAAATTGTATACATAACTAATTTTTTTGTAGAAAAGACACATGTACTTTTTTGAAAAAATTTGACGTTTTAATTTTTTTTTTTGGAAAAGGAAAAATTTGACTGTTAAAATTTTTCTAGAAATGGCAATATTTAACCAAATAATAAAAATATCAATTCGAAGATTTTTTTTGCACAATTTGACAAAAAACAATTGTGCAGTTCCATCTTGGAACTGCTATATCCCTACTGATTAGAGATAGGGTGGGTCTTGGACCCAGATACAAAGTACCTGGGTATGGTTTATATAAATTTGTACTATCTGAAAATATCTGAAACGCAAACCAGCTACGGAAACACCAACTTTTAAGGATTTAAAAAAACCCGAGAGATTTTCCAGATCTTATAATATTGCTTAAGGACAAGTCATGGATCTGGATTTGAAGTACTAGGATAGGGTGTAGATAAATTTATATTACCCAAGATCAGGGATCTGAACTTTTAGAGATCTCAAAAAAGTTTTGAGGGATCTTTCATACCATAAAAAGCTTATAGTATTGCTTAATACTCTATACTAGTAAAACAAAAATGATAATATTTATATCCAACGTAGCATCTCTATCTATTTTGATTAGTGCTTGGAGAGACAACTTCATAAACAGTTACATCGCCTCGTAATTCCAATGTTATTATAACAATAATTCTAATAATAACTAATCATTACATATGTTCTTATAGTAGGAACATCTGTCTATTCATTCTTTCGGCTATCCGTAAAAATGAAACCTTTATCCGAGTACTATTTTATTTAGGTACAAACCTTGGGTAAAAAGCCCATAAAAACTCGAGATAAGTATTCGTCTATTTTTTATTTTTTTAATATTCCTTTAATTGGTCCGATGGAGTTGCACTAATTATGTTAAGAAAACATTATGTTTTACATTTTTTCCATCTGATCTAGGAATCTTCTTTGAAGTACATATACATAATGTATATTTGTTTCTCGAGTAATGACGGGCGCGCGAATCTACACACATTGAGTTCAAGAGAAAAATTGCTCTCGAGCGCGTTGTCCATTGAGCTACGTCGTTCCATCGTCTAATTTTGCTTATGGATCTGTATCCAAAAGTTCGAGTACGCGAAATTTACTCCAATACTTACGTTTAAAGATCCGAACCGACCCGGAATCGAGAAAATGTGTATCAGAACTATCTAAGCTACTGATAGCATCCTAATAAAATGTATTTGACAAAAACCTTTCACCAACGATGGAAAAGCTCAATATTTTGCTTCTGGATTGTAGTGTGAGGTTTTACTGTAACTATCAGGACTGCGGAGTCATAGTCAGGAGTCGGAAAATTTGTACCGACTTCGTCGCCGTCTAAAATAATTAAAACTTATTGATAATCTAAGGCTTATATTGAGTATTCGTTAAGTTATTCTCTAAATACTTATAAATGATAGGTATGAAGTACTATTGATTTATAAAACTTATTAAGTTAATTAATTTATAAGTTTACTTTGCAAATTTCAAACGTGCTCAATAGTCCATGCAATCCCAATTCTCCAACACTTTTACAGTCTAAATTATTATATTGGGTAGAGCATAGCCCCTCGCCGTCCTAGTTCATTAATTAAACATGTAAATAGTCAATTTCATACGAGAAAAGTGTAACATTGCAATAAGATGTTGTGTTCTTGTTCCTCGGTTACGAATACATACATTATGTTAAGAAACTTATGAATGTATTAGCAATAAAAAGAGTTTGATCCATTTCATTTCTTGTTCATCTAGTTAAATATTTTATATTCCAAATATTTTCTGTATACAATTATTCACTAAATATAACTAATAACTACCTATAGCTATAAATTAGATCTATATTTATAGTTTTTAGACTCAAATGATTCAATAGTACTTATACAGACTATTAAATATATTATTAAAAAATTGTGTGTTGGAGTCGGGTTTGGGCATTGGATGTACCGACTCCGTAGCCCTGGTTACTATGGACAATATTATTTTAAGACATAAAATAAAGTGACTTTTTTCCTTCTTAAATAATATGCAACATTAATTGTAAATACAATTATTCATCACTATTATTACGTCATAAATGATTTCTATTCTCCCTAGCCTTCATATTGTCCTATATTTTTTAAACTATCTTCTTGTCAAAAAATATATGTAAATATATTATACAGGGTGAGCCTGCTAAATGTTCCACTTGTGTTATATATTTTTTATCTGTCAAGGCTTCACAATAGTAACAAGTAAAAATACTACTCTAAGGACAGAGGAAACAAGAATTTTAAATAATAATGAAACGTAATACAGGGTGGATCTTATCTAGTGGCATATGTAATTTGAATCAATCAAAAATTTATTTTGTCAATTGTCTTCAGAATTGGTTAAAGATAGGTTTTGTACCTCAAAATACCTTATTTAAAGTTTTGACTCAATTAAAAAAAAACGTGAATGAGTAAAATAGAGCAAGTAAGGATTGACGTTTGGAAGCTTCTCTCTTGCAGCATGTCCCCATACTCATATCCAAGGAGCTTATGCCATGTTCAGTGAGACATGCCTTCAGAACAAAAATCCAGCCAGACCATGGTATTTAGGCTAGTGGCCAACATAGGCGAAGCCTGTCCTTCCGTTTTGTGGAGAGGAAGGAGCAACTCAATTAAGAGCTTACATCGAACTTTGGGATAAGAAAGTTCTACATTCTCCAAGAGAAAAGTTCGGGAACAACTTTGCATTCACTCAAAAAAGAGCTCAATGTAATTACTAAGGCCCAGGTTATAGCATAGTGTTTTCCCAACTGATGTTTTACTTCCACCACACTTTTTAATAGTGACGTCAAAGAGTATAATATACTGTTACTCTTAATCATATAATGTTAGGAACTATATTCTGTTAATATACTGTTGTTATACTCTATGACGTCAATATGTATGTCTTCCCCTGCATTAGGTAGAGTGCATCAAATTGAAAATTCTGGCGAGCCCATTACATGATGGTATAATCTTGTGTTTCTATTACCTTGATCTATCCGATGAAAAAAGTATGACATATTTTTTGTATAAAGAATTTGATAATTTTTTGCACAGTACTTTTTTGTCCAGCCTACATTTCGGTATACAATTTTGATTGACGGCTTCAGACTGCAGTTGGTAGTGTTGTGTTGGTCCTTATTTATTCGGTCCAGTTCTGTTTTAGGATAATTCTTTAGGACTGGGAGTCCTTGGGAATGGGCCTAAACTGTCGATCTTTGCAATTTTTCCAAAAAATGTCGATGGTTTGTTAATCCAAATAAGATATTTGAAATATGTATTAAGAGCATTCGCGTATCTTGCAAAAAATATTAATGTTTTTATTATTATGAAATATAATACAAACATATAATTTTGTTACTTAGTGAATAATTTATGCTATATCAGAATGTACCATAAGTCTGTACCAATTATTTGAAGCAGCAATAAAGTAATGTGCTTTTAAAATTGCTCATTTCTCATGAAGAATAATAAGTTGCTTTAATGCAAGAGCTTTTATTTGCAACACTTAGTGTCTTCCTAGATTAATAAACAAACAAAATGTGAAATCATGGATGAGCTAGGAATAGGAAATAGCTGCGCGCATTGACTCTGGAGACAAGATCAAGGACATTCCCAAAAGTTTCCATGTCTCCAGAATGCTGTTGTAACATTTCTAGGAAAATTGAAATGTCACCAAGAACTTTTCCGATCGTTCTCGGAATGGAAAGCAGTACAGAACATCAATGCAATTAAGACCACAGAAGTAACATCCGTCTGATTCCCAGGAAGTTAAACATGGACAAAAATGCCACAAGCCGCATTGTGAGGGATGACCTATGCATCAAATCAAGAGGGTGTACCAAAGTATAAGGACTGAAAGCACATTAAAGCGAGAAAATACTTAAGGGATGCAAGAAAATTATTAACGAACAGAAAAGAGGACAAAGTCGTGCTTCCATGTTCTCTGATGAAAAAATATTTATTGTTGATGCAGTGGCAAACACAAGAAGCACTAGATAAATCGCCAAGAGACTTGAAAATGTGAAAACATCCCTTCGCTATGTTAGCAAGACAAAGCCACTACTTCTGCTGTGATGTTGGGTGTTGTGGGCTCTAACAAATATATCTTTCAACAATTCTGTACAAAGGGGACAGTTGGTATCATGCAGTAGAAGAACTTGCTCCCTCACAAGATATTGTCTGCCCTTAAGAGAACCTATGAGGTTGGTAACTGGTACTGAACTCAAAATTGACTCCACGTGAAGGATAAGTAGAAGACCTATTCAACAGACCAACCCACTGTTGATGCCTTGAAAACCTCTGTATCCACTGAGTGGAATTTCATGCCTAAGGCCACAGTGAAATACGTGTGTGACAAGTTTAGATAAGGTGTTGAGGCTCGTGTTTGCTTCCAAAGGAAGGAATTTTGAAAAAAATATTTGTGGTAATCTTTTTTAAAAAAATTAAATGCATAATTTTCTCTCAATACTTGTTTTTGTATTAATATTTTCTTTGGTACACCCTTTATTTGACAACATAATTTAAAAGAAAACCTCCAATGACGTCATAATTACTTTGTTTAAGGAACGATCAGTGGGCCTGGACTAGACTGTTGTCATTAGTTCTACATAAGGATAGCTAGAACACTGGCAGTCTGTACCGAATTTTAAATTACTATCCTTTTCTTTCAAAATTGGAAAGGAGACATTTTCAAAGGGTCACCCAGCATGTATAATTGTATATTTACATGTGTTAGTCATCCCACCTATAAAGAAATAAATACTGACAGTTGGGAGGAAAAAAACACACAATATATATCAAAGCCATACCTACTACTTATTTCTTTTTTTGAAGCAACTAACTTGTTAGAATATTTGAATACAATATCCATATTTTACTAGAAATTTTATGAAAAATGCAATCAAAAACTAGGTTAATATCCATACTTCGTCAAATACGTAAGTATATATATACGTATAGGCATATAATAATATTTATGTTTGCATATATTTGCAAGCACTAATGTATTTGTACAAAGTGTACATACACCAAAAAATCAGAGCAGAATAAATAAAAATATTTTCCATGAATTTTGGGTTGAATCTGAATAATATCTCTCACGTCGTTATCTTAATTATATCACGCAACTTTCCTACGAAAAGAAACATAAAAAATGGCCAAAATCAGTTGGTAATTAGCCAATTTTGGCCCAATTCTTCTCAACTTTGTAGTTATTATTTAGTAAGTGTTGAAAGTTTAAAGATAAACAAAACATTTTTGAGCGTGGAAGTTTTTTTTGTTGGCAACCCGATCAATTTTTCCTTTAAATTTTCTCAATCTGCTATAAATGTTATTTTCTTTCACTTTTGATGAGAAAACATTTAAGTACTGAGTAAATGTGTGTGTACTATGAAAAAAATAGAGTAATACTGAGAATTTCTTGAATATTTATCTCCTTTATTACTAAAGCAAAGTTTGTATCATCGTCGACGCCTAATAACTCCTGTCCATACCTTGTACTACCGATAGTACAAAAGTAAAGTATCCATTTGAAACTTTACCATTTGAATTAGTTTAGTAAAACTTTAAGTATCTTTAAAGCAGGTGAATATTTTATGTTTCCAAAAAAACGATTTTAATTAGTGTTGTATCTGTCCATATTTATTCGATCCAGTCTCGTCTAGTCTTAGGAGGGTTCTTATCCGTCCTTATGAATGTCAGGACGGAACCTTTTCTAAAAATGTGAATGATTTATTAAGCCAAATATGATATATATATCATAAAGATTTGAGTAGTTTGTAATGAAAAAAAGAGCGAGAGGAGAAGGTGAGACATATGGTAGCCCTGAATTAAGATATTTGTTAAGATCAGCTGCTTGTTTTATGATTATGGGAGGAGAAAATGAATTAATGCTATAAAGAGGAGAACCTTCGACATTTCAAATAGCATTAGTGCAGGTAATTATATTTCGTTCATATCCCTATATTTCTTTTTTTATGAATTTTTAAAACATTTTACACTAAAGAAAGGCAATAATGCACACTTCAGAGGGAGAAATTAACACCACAACAACCGTTTAAATAATGAGCAAAAAGAAGAATGATCACACTCATCAATCGTTTTTCCCTTTCTAAGTTCTAAAGGAAGTTTATTCTTTACAAACATGTCATCTCTAGATATACATTCAGAGCATTGCTCATATCTTGTAAAAAGTATTTATGTTTTCATTATAATACAAACATATTTTATTTTACATACTTATGTAATTGATGCTATTATTTGACGGAATAATTAAAGAAAAGGAATAACACACTCAATGATGTCACGAAGGATACATTTTATCTTTTTTAGGCACCAACAAGTGGGACTGGACTGGAATGGATAGGATTACAACTACGTCCTATATATAATATTTTTATAATTGTACAAAGTTCATATGAATTGAACCAGTGGAACTTTTCCTCAAAAATGAGGTTTTTGCAACAGATTGCGAGATTGGAGCTTGTGGTCCTCCAAAGAGTATTAGAACTCATTGACTATTTCTTTTTTATTAATATGCATTAATTATTTCATCATTATTTTCCATTGTTCTCTTTCGCCTAGTAATATAATTAATCTGATCGAGGTACAACAGTAAAGTTCGAACCGGGAATATAAAAACATAAAAAGGCGGTGAATACATCTTACGGCAAAATTACCAACGGTAAAATTAGGAGCAGTGGAAATTTTTGCGGCAAAATAACCGGTCACGAAGTTTTAGAACTGATACCCATGGCTGAAATGGATGGAATTGCAGTCTTCAGTACTTACTAGGACTGACACAACACTAGTTTAAATACCAATTTTTTTTTAAACAGTGTTAAATGCACCACTATCCCGGTATTATTATGATACCGGAATACAAAAAAAAAATCTCAAGTATGTGCTTTGCTGATATTCATGGAATTTTCTTACAATCTATATACATATCCAATTCACAGAAGGAATCTCTGTATCGGATTTATGATTTACGAAACAAACGTCAGACCACAACAAGGATGTTGCTCACTATGTTGTTTTAAGTATTACTGCATTCATTAAACTAATTATGGTAATTATAGTGAGGCTGCTGAAGCCTCCCTTACAACCCACCCACCCTCGACAAAAAATATTTAATTGTCACTAATATACTTATATATTATTGACAAAGGCAGTAATAAATAATAGACATAGGGAAGACCGCGATAGTTGTAAGACTTTTTACTTTTGACTCAATTAATCCGAGCTAGTTTCAATTAGAACCATCAAATTTAAACACAATATTGTTGTTTGAATATATTTAGAGATTATACCACCCAAGTATTTTTCAACAAATAGTATTTGAATTCGTTTCAGGCGTGAGCCCGAAAGCCCCCCATCGGAACCTCATTCATCCAGGCCCGAACAGTCCGAAGCTTGAATCTTTTAGTCCAATATTTATTTCTAATGTAAAATAATTCCTTTACAACTAATCAATGACGTCATCTTCGATTTGATACCTTATGAAAAATATGCTAATGATGACGTAATAAATAATAATTGATAACATATATATTCATTACTGTCCTCTAGAAATGACGAAAAGATTTTAATAATGAAACGGTAGAGCGGTATTTTCATTTTAAAATTACAATACAATGGATCTTGAGGACTCTGATTCGCTCCTGGACGACAAAAACTATAAAGAATTTTCATTTAATTCTAGAAATTTGGGTAATTCTACGGAAATGGATGGAAATCAAAATGCAAATGAACCCACTCCTTTCATTTGTATAAAAATTTGCTTTACTGCAATATCGATTAATTAATTATTATCGGGGACATTAAATTAATGTATGACTTATTAGGAATAGATTCTGTAGAAATCGTATTTTTATGATTGATTTCGTACCGACATACGTAAAACCTCTAACATTACTAATCAACCAATCTCCAATATTATAATTTGAAAAAATAGGTGTGTTTGTAAAATCGAAAAGTCATCAACACATTTAAATATGTTAATCAATAGATAAAGATTTAAAATTAATGACTTTTTATGAAATTTGATTGTGTTGTATTTGACTTGATGAATTAGTTATTACATGCGGATTTTTAAATATATATTTAGCTCTCGTGATTATATATTAGTAATATTTATTGATGAATAGATAACTAGTTTCTGTATTATGTTGAATTTAGTAACTTTCAATGTTCTTAATATATTCTTAAGATGGCGCCACTGTCATTGGATATGCAAAGAGCCCAAAACTTGCAGTGGCATTAAATTACGATTTGATCTTATCTTGTTTTTAATTAAAAGGTGTAATTACGTAATTGAACGGCAGCTTAAACAGAAATAAACAACTTTTATTTTCCTTCGTTGTCTCTAAGTGTAAAAATATCGGAGGAACAACAAAAAAGACAACGCGTGTTGCTCTCCACTATGAAAGTATGACGGCCGAGGAGGCTGCAGAGACCCTTGGCATCTCCGTTCAGACTGCCTACAATATCAATAAGTCCATTACATCCCCATATAGCCAAGAAGAACCAAATCTACTGCAGGAAAAATATGGCTGTCTTCTGGTCCATCTTCATTTGGCCCTCCTTCAAATGTGACCTCAGTCCCCTGGACTCTACAGTTTGAGGCTTCTTGGAGAAGAATGTATGTTACATCTCTCATCCAAATTTGGATTCGCTCCGAGCGGCCGCCATGACAGTGTGGTAAGACACGGCCTTTATCTTTAAGAGATCCCAATCTGACTGCCGTCGTATCGAAGTTGTTATTGGGTGTGAAAGAGGACATATTAAACAAAAAATATAGCTAAATATAGTATTGAAACATATCCCAAATAGGTTTTGAGTTGTCTTTACTTGATTCCATTCAAATGGCGTTTTTCGTAATTTATTTATGCGTCTGTAAGTTTTGGGTCCCCACTCGGTAGACAAACTGTTAATAAGTATTAAAGAAGAACGGTCATGTCCGATTGTGATGTAAATTTTATGCAACAGTCCCCAGCCTCCCCCAACTACAAGGGAGTACCAATGTTCGTCGTAGTAAGTGAGAAGAAATATCTTTTTTCCATTTTATTGAGTAAAATGACTCATTTCTTCATAATCAAGAAAAATAGAAGTTGATAAGGATATAATATAAAAATGTATATTTAAAAATATATATGCTGTATAGGTGGGAGGGGGGCTAGTATATTTGCCCCAAGGGAGTATAGATCGTATTTCCAAAAATCATTATTTTGGGAGGGATAAAAGGGAGAGTAACTTTGTAATTGAACTTAAGTAGGTAAACACTACAATTTTCTTTTGTTTTATTTCACTCATAAGTTGTCATGACTACCAACTGCTATTTATTTCTCAAGTACTCTGAGACATCCTTCTCATATTATTTCTCCACCATTTTTAAAAAGAATTAAATATATCTAAGCATTTAAAATAGTATAATCCGACATAGTATTTTATTCTATTAAAATATTGCTTAGTAATATTTCACTAAAAAGCGTAGCTATACATTCGTATAGGGTTGATCTTATCTAGTGACATACATTAGACTATTTTCAATCTTTAAAGAGTACAATTTAAAAGAGAGGTTTTGTGAGGATATTGATTTAACAAAATCATCTGAAAATAGTGCTCTGCACAACTTTTATTCCATATGTGAGCATTAAGCTCTAATAATTACCTCAATACGAGGCCTAAATCCCTTGTAGACTTTGACTAGGTAGTAAGACTCAATCTTGGACTACTCCTTCTTGATGAAAGCCTCTAGAGACTGGACACTCCTGTGAGAAGTAGCAAACACACTCTCCTCCACATGCATCTACATAGAGTAGTGGTCAAAGGGGTTCGCGTCTAGAAAGGAGGGCGGCTACATGTTGAGTCCCAAACGTCCGGAAAGTTGTCTCTCCTGAAGGCCTGGGCCTTAGCGATCCTGTATATCAACCCTGTATGTCTATATAATCGCCAATACTTCGTCATAGAAATAATCAAATGTCCAATTCTTTTTTTACAGTTGATTATATTCTTATTTAGAGAAGGATTCAGTTTTTATAGTAGTGTAAGTGGAGTGATTGATTTATAAATAACTATATATTCCTTTGTTTTGGTCAACTATCTTTCCGCTTCAAAAAATATCCCTTGCTGTTGCTTAGCAAGGCACTAATTGTATTTTATCTCTAAGATGTCCTTAAAAAGGACATCCTGAATACTCTCCCAACCTTTCCACCTTTACCTTTTCATAGTGCATAGACCAAAAAAACATGAAAAAAATAGTTAATATCACCACGTACACTCTCGGGTATGATTTATAAATAACATCAACTCTTGTTAAAAAAACATATAATCAACCTGATAATTTAAAGAATGTTTTGTAGGAGATTCACTTCGATGAAGTGACGTTCCATTGGATCACTTACAAGGGTGGGTTTGAAGCAGGAAATAAACCAGGACATTGGCAAGAATGACTCTTATTTCGATCCTCCATTCTACTCCGAGTCCAATAAGGACTTATAATTATAACTCTACTACAAATCCTTTGGATTACTCTTCGTCTTTTATGAGCACACGCAAAATGTTTCATCAGGTTTTGAATATAGTTATAAGGAGTAAAAAAGGATGCTCAATCCTCAGTAATTAAATAATAATGACAACAGCTCAAGATAAGAAAATGTAATTTTCAGTTTGCCGACTCAAAAAAAAAAAAAAAAAAAAACATGAGCTTAAAAATACACACGATTTTCATCACTACTAAATATTAGTAATTCATAAATTACAAAAAAACAAAACAATATCGCGTCCACGAGGATCACCACGAACCAACACATCAACATTACAAAACAGTATATTATGTTAGTACTTATTTGATCTATAAATTAAGGAATCAATTCATATGAATTTGAACATAATTTGTTGTGAAGGATTACTGTTGTACCGTGATTATGTACATTCATCTTTATATTTGATCCTTTCACTCAAAATATGGGCGTGGCACAAAAAGACTTGCTTGCATTGTCATTTAAGGTAGTCGATTTGTTTCTAAATTTATTTAGCAGTAGATAAAACAATAAAAATAGATCAATTTAATCTAATAGTGTCATTTTCAAATGACTTGAGAGGTCATAACTACAGTCTTTAACAACTGATACTTTTTCAACATATTAACTACATCTACAAATGTTTGATTCAATAAATTAATGCTTAAAATGAAAGACCTTTATCAAGATTTGAAAATAATATATCCTAGATACTTTCCAGCCAACCAGGATTTAAATTAATTCAAATATAATTTTAAAAGTCAATGTGTTTTTCAAAACTTGCCGAAGGGTTACACGAACAGAGGACAAATGTATTTGGATTAGAAGATTTTCATGTGGGAAGAAAATTATATCTCAATAAATTTTAATTCATAAATGAATTAAATGATTTCTTAGTCAAAATAATTAGAGCATAATTAAATACGATTTAATAGGTTCTTGAAGATGATGTTATAAAAAGTAAAAAACTTTCATAAAATGACAGTTTTCGTTTGATTTATACCAGGTTTTTTTTTTTCTCTCACAAAAATACTCAAATGATATGTGGTCATACTAAAAATTAAATTTGCACATGTACATAAATTAAAATAGTTATTACATTGTCTTGTACATTATTTCGGCATCAGTAATCAATAAAAATGTAACCTTAGTCCAGATCCAATTTATTTAGGTAGCAACTTTAGGTAAAATACTTTCAAAATTCGGGACAATTATCTGTCTAATTTTAATTTTGAATCTGGATTCGAAAGTTACGGTGCTCGAAATTAACTGGAATATTTATGATAAAAGATCCGAACCGAACATGAATTGGAGACAATTTGGATTGGTTCAATTTTTACAGGGGCGTCCGCAGGATTATATATATGTATATATATACTTCTTTTTTTTAGGGGGGTGGGGAGGGAGGTTGGATTTTTGGAATAAGAAAAAATTACGAAACTTAAATCATTTTTGGAAAAAAAAAAATTCAGAAATTCAATTTTTGGGAAAAAAATTTCAAATATCAATTTCTTTGAAAAAAAATTCAAATATTACATTTTTTCGAAATATATTTCAAAAATTAAATTTTTTTGGAAACACATTTCAAATATCAATTATTAAAAAAAAATCAATATTAATTTTTTTCGAAAAAAATTTCAAAACTCCACAGATGATCACAAAAAATTAAGTTTTTTGGAAATTGTGCTTAAAAATCAACAGTTGTCCACAAAAATAAAAATAAATTGTAAAAAAAATTTCAAAATTAAATTAAATATTTGGATAAAAAATTACTAGCATTAAATTTTCTAGTAAAAAGCAAAAATTCTTTAATTTGGGGAGAGGCTAAAGTCGTTCCAGCTCAACACCTTCGGACGCCCCTGCTTTGCCTCCGATCCGATTGAAGTGACTCATGTAAACAAAATAAAATTCCTGCTTTGGTCACGTGTATATAATTAGTGTAATTACAGTTCCACTGTAATTGGTTATATATATATGTATAATTTGAGTTAGGTACTTTCTTCCACCATAATTACATTTCCTGCATCTTTTTTATGTAATGGGCCTCATCCTTTTAATAACTTGGTTCAAACCAGAGGAAGTGTATGACAGATACAATACTCTAATATGGAAGTATAAAAAAGGGGTATCCTTTTGTAAGATAAGATAATTTTTGGCAGAATTTATTCTGTTTAATATACAGTGTAATAATTAATTAATGTATGTCCAAAAAACGATCCAAGTTTTATTTTAACCATTCTTTCCAACAGATTCAAAGTTATTTTATCTCGTAAGTAAGGAGAGATCGAAATCTAACTTATTAAAGAAAAAAAAACCAAGTATGACTGACCCTATGTACATTGAGCCAATTCTGTACTTATGCTATTGATAAAAAATTGAATAGATACTATATTGCCATATTGGGGCATCATAATTGATACAATATGTCCCAACGAATCGTGAATGAAACTTTAGAAAGCTCAACTAATATCAACTTATAGAGCCAATTAAACAAACAATTCTTGGGAAACAAATTTCTTCAAAATACAAGGACAACTGAGATGAAGTCCAAAAGAAATCGTGAGCTAGTTCTTCTTGATGTATCGTTTCCTGCTCCAAGAGTCTCATTACCAAGAAAAAGATCTAAAGCACAACATCAAAAGCCTTGAGAGGAAGCCCTAAGCAAAAAAACTCCAAATTGTTGTGAAGACAATATGGCAAATTTCTGGCTATGGTCAATGTGGGCTCCGTCTTCACTTGACTGTAACCCGCTTGATTATGGGATCGAGACAATGGCCTGTGCTACCTCCCATGTGAATGAGGATACAATAAAAGCTTCCATGGAGAATGGAGTGTCAAAAGAATACGTGAAGAAGACATCCTAGGCCTACAGGCCTAGGATCGAGGTCATATTTAAGCTCTAGGGAGGCCACTTTGAGACTTAATTTTTTATATATTCAGTAAAATAAATATATAAAGTTGCATTTTTTTACTAGATTTGTGAAATGCTTCTCCAAAAAAAGTTAATATTTAAAATTTCACTTTTGAGTGGACTTTTTGCAGTGGATTTTTATAAATTTTTTACAAAAAAATTTAATTTTTTGAGAATAGCTTTGGATTTTAGATTTTTTTTTTTTTCCCAAAAAGATTAATATTTGAATTTTTTTTTCAAAATTTGATTTTTCTAATTTTTTGCAAACAGCTGCGGATTATCGATAAAAAAATCCGAAAAATTTAATTTTTTGCAAATAGTTATTGATTTTTGAAATTTTTTCCAAAAAAAATTCAGAATAGTTTAACTTTTGAATTTTTTTTGTGAATAGTTATGGATTTTTGCAAAAATAAATAGAAAAATAATATTTTTTTGATTTTATTTCAAAAAAATCCAAAAACATATAAACCAAAAAAGTATAAACTTGCAGACACCCCTGTTAAAAAAAAAGAAAACTAAAATAGCCACTCGGTAGAGCTCAAACCTCTGCCAATGGTCATTCTTCATAACTGAAATAACATTTCTCCTTTATATTAAAGTAAAAAATGTACAATAAAAAACATGTTGAATAAAATGAAATATAATATCTATTACATCCATACTTTAATATGTATTATATATATATATATATATTGTGTGCCAGAAATTGCAAGGAAATCCATCATTAGTTTTTAACAATATGAATTTGATTCCAAAGTTACTTAAAATAATAACAGTTAGCTCTAGAGATGATGTCAATATTCCTATGTTGATTATATTATATATGTATATTTATATTATTGATGATGTCAGCTGTGAATCTCAATTTGTTAAAAAGTGATGGTCGATATTGCATTTTTGACCTTTATTTTTTGATATATGATATATATCGCTTTTTTTTAACAGACATAATGTTACCAATTTGAGCTTTAAACCTCAATATGCTCCAAAGTTATTGTCGATTATATATTTTTAACGTTTTGTGCTACCTTGACCTATCAAAATTTAATAGTCCCTTACTGTGACCATATATAATCTTCGTCCCAAGTCAGATACAAATCGATCTATAACTTTTCCTGTAATCCTGGTATCCAAAAGACAAACAAATAGAAACTTTTGGACAAATAAACGAACATTGTTAATAATTTGTTCTTTTTATTAGGGTGTGATATATGTACAATAAAGCTAGTCTGATCCATGACACCTCTCACATTGTCAAGTAGATCGGGGTCAAACACAACATTATCGCTAGTGCCTTGATTATGGCTACGGCCTCAAGGGTCGTCCTATAAAGCGGCAGGCTAGCTTACTCAAGAAGCAGCCAAACACTCTCTAGAGGCCAACCCGCTAATGTTCATATCCAAATTCGCAAAAAGTAATATTTATACTGAAACAGGTCTATCGTGTCAAAAGTAGTCAAGGCTACTAGGGATAGTTAAAGAGATTTGAGGAGAGGTCTTACTTGACTCAAAAGCATCAACAATTCCAATTTGCTTTTCATCTTCTGCCCCGCGCAGAACCCGTAACTCAACTCGGTGGACTACAGCATCTGGCAACACGTACAGTCTAAAGCCGTAGCATAATTCCCAACGTCTTCAATGAATAAGGAGTGGAAGAAGATGAGCCGTAGCTACATCTCAAATGTCTCCGATAACTTTTGTACCTGATTGGAAGCTGTCATATACGCCAATGGCAGACAAGTTTCAATAAAAAAATGTTTCTGTATCTCATTGCATGCCTACCATGTGTGAGTTCATTTGACTTCACTTAGATCAGATGTTCTTAACATGGGTTCGATCGAATCCCAAGGCAAGGCAAGACAAACACTCAACTCCTATAATCTGAGATGACGCAGTCTAGTCGATCTTTAGAGAAGGGATAGGGGAATGTTCAACAAGGTTAAGAACCGCTGATTTAGATTAAGTAAAGTTCAGCATGCAAGGTGGTGCAAAACGTATGTACTCCCTACTCGGTACGTCAGTGAGTGTCCATTTAACAAGTTGGAGGGGTATATATTTTTCTATACCACTTTTATCCTTTCCATAAATACTACTATGAGTACACATATTTAGTATTTACAGACTAGATTATAATATTGTAATATATAAATGCATAATGATACGATTAAACATAATTCATTTTTGACATTCATGACGGAAGTTGAATCACAAAGGAGTTTAGTCGAGAGGAGAGGAGCTGAAGAATGAAGATGATTCAAAATAATAAATAACAATGAAAAGAAATACTTCTTCTTTTAAAAAAAGAGAAGAAGATAGCATTAATATATTAGTGTTGTGTCGGTCATAATTTCTTTGGTCCGGTCCAGTAAAGGACCATTCGTTAAATACAGTTATTATTAAAATTGTATAAAATAAGGTTAAATTTATAAAAGAAAGAGAAATGAAATTGTAACTCCTAAAGTATAAATCAAGAGGCGATCACAAAGACCCCGTATTCTATATTTGTAACAGGGAGTGATCGTAGAAAACCTTTTTTTTTTGTACGCTAGGAGGGTTTAGCATTACTCCATAACTATCCACGAAGTCTCTATGAGTTCACCCCTTTAAATGAATGTTAATATGGTGAATTTTGCTAAGGGTAGAAAAGTGTTACATTCGACATTAATGATATGAAGACGTCATCAGTTGTATAATAAAAAAACTACATGTTGATTAGAGAAAAAAATATTTCATTTGTCCGACATTTCCTTTACCAAAAAAAAAAAAAAGATCACAAAAGCAAATTTTTTCTGCTCTTATTAAAAAAAAAACAACTTTTTTTTTGTAAAGAATAAAGACCCGGTTTTTGCAAATTCTCAAAAAGCAGGATGGCCATAGGCACATGGATCCTCCTGCTGTACGTCCCTTTATCCTTAACTCATATGAGGACATTATATTGTTTTAACGAACAAGCTAATTCAATGCTGTTCGGTCTGGACCGGTCTGATAGTAAAATTCTTTCTTAAGAAAAAATATTTGATAAAAAATAATACTACTACGATTTCAGTTTTCAGTTTTAAACCCTGGTCTGTAACAAAATATTTCGATCCCAATTGGTATAGAAAAATCAATTAACCCTGTTACTGCTTGCGGTGCTGATTATACTGAAATACAGTGTAATTGTTTGTGTAAGTTAAATTTAACGGTGCAGCCGTGGATTTGATATCTCAGTTCTCACGTCGTTACTTATATTGTATCTTACAAACATAAGCTACAAGAAAAACAAAAAAAGGCCAAAAAGGAGTTGGTATTAGTTAGCCAATTCTTCCCAACGGGGGAATGATTATTAACCGTCTATTGAGAATTGTTCACAGCTTAACATGGGCTAACTCTAAGTCAACAAATCAACAACATTGTAAACACAGATTAGGAGAAAAGAAGCAGAAACATCGAAAGTTGACAACAATACATTCTATACTTTTGTATCAGCGAGGTAAAGCTGTTCAATATCTAATGCCTGTTATTTTAATATCATTAAGAAGTAGTAGGTGGTAGTATTGTCGCAGTCCCCCGATGGGCTCAAGTAATTATGCGTCGCTGAAGAAACAAATTCTGTTTTAATAATAACCCTCAGTGTGGAATCTCCGTTTTTGATTAACACACTCGCACGTAGCTCCTCAATATTTTGATGTTCTCTCCTCCAGAATGAAAGAATTTTACTGAGAGTTCTATATATAAAAAAAATAATATGATGTGAGTAGCCAGGGAGTACTTTAGCAGTGATGAAAATCGTGTGAATAATGGGCATGTTAAAAAAAAAAAGAGACCGGAAATCAATGTAGTAAATATCATCTATTGGAATTGTTGAGAGGAACACAAACCTACTAAGATTTTGTTGGTACTTGCAAAAACAAAAAGAAATATGGAGAATAATGTCGTTGCAAAAATAACCCTGGATAATTGCTTCATTTTTGCAAATATTGGAAGAATTATGTAATAAACTGTTCTGGAAATTAAAAATACTATATTGTTCAGTTAGTCTAAAATTTTATTGACAAAATCCATCATTTTTTGGCATTTCTTTCTATTTTATTTTTTTGCAACTGAAAAAAAAAAAAATGAAATAGCAATTTTCACTCATTTCTTTTTTACGCATAACTTTTTTGATTTGGAATAAATTTTGAAAAAGTCCTTATTCGCTTAGTTGTTGTAAGAGACGACAATCCCTTTTTGATTTATAACTAAATTCCTTATCTTGTCTTCTTGAGCTGCAAAAAACAGTTTTTGTGTTTTGGGTATAGCATAACCCCCCTTATGACCCCCCCCTACCAACAAAGTATCACTTCCTCCCTTATAGCATGATCAGCTTCGAAAGAAGCACCCATGAAAAGTCTCGGACCGAGTCTCAACACTAAAATGTATGTTTTATTTTTAGATACTCAAAATCATTATTACTACGTAGCTTGTATACGTAATGTATGCAAGACGACAATAAAGAAGTCCATAGAATTACTCATAGAAGGAGTTATTTTATTATTATTATTATTCAAAGGGGTACTTCTTACAAATGTCGTCTTTGAAGTGTTTCAAATTTGCCGAATTTTTGAATACATTATTTTACAATAATACGTAGTACATATTATGAATAATGACTAACAAAGTCAAAATGACTTGAAATGAAAAGTCATGACACCGTTAGAAAAATAAACAAATACATTCATAAAAAATGAAAAATACATGCGGTAAGTTAACACAAAAACAGTCTTGAACAAGAAAAAGAGAAAATGTACAACACATGGGCATACAGGTTAATATTTCATGGACATATTTGGGGCAACTATAGGCTTTATATTACAATTTCTAGGATGGCTTAAGATACCCAAAAATGTCTGCTATAGTTTAAAACCTGTAAATGATTTATAAAACTTAATTTGGCCCCGATATGATCGGTATTGCAGTATGAGTCTTCATTAAATATATTTGTTATTTTTTTGGCAATAAGTCCGTCTAGCAAAATTAGCTTTTGATAAAGTATTCGCCATGGTAAAAAAAAGGGATCATAAGATCTCCGGAGACAATCCCTATCATTGTACTGTTTCAAAAGTACACAATTAACCATGAAATCATAAGATTTTATTATCAGTTAATCTTAAAATATGAACTTAAAATCAGTAATTATTAATTTTTCATTTCAAAAATGAACACTTTTGAGAATACACTTTTAAGAATAAGGCACTAGAAAATTATGTTTTTTTCACGACATTATTACAACAAAGTATTTTGTAAAACACTCTAACATATACGGCGTAGCAAAATAAATAAATCAGAAATTTTTATTTTGTTTTCATACAAATAATAACTATTTAAAGTTATGTTTTACACAGTCGTAAAAATCATATCAGATAGTACATTGATTCCATATATGTACAAAATAAACCAAACTTTTTACAAATATATCTTAATACCAATGGATTTTTGGATTTTTTTGTTTCCTTTTAAAATTCAAAATAGTTGAAAAAAAAATTATTTCCTCTTTGCAATGTTTTGTGTATAAAAAACATTTCCAAAGAAAATAAAAATAATTTTCTTTCTTATAAAAATAATTACAAAATGTTGCCTTCAAAAATTACTACAAAAACAAAATCTTTTTTTTTTACATTCCATAATCTTATCCTTTTTATTTAATATGAAGTTTTATTTCATAAAACACAATTTGTATTATTATTCTAGTAATAAATAATTAACTTACGATTTCCTAGACATAATTATATTAAGGCTATTGAAACTGGAAGGATTGAAACAATCGTTAAACAGGTAAACTCCAGTATTTTTCGATGCTGAAATGCATGAATATATATCCCTAAGCACATATTAACTCAATAATTCTTGCAAGTAATCCTTTTTGAGATATTTGCTCCTGGGCAACATTATGAGAGAAAGGGTGAGATAACTTTTCATTAACATATTTTAGACAGGTTTACAAAACTGATACAAAATAAATTGGTTATTATATTATGTTATGGATAATTAAGTAATTAGCTATTGTCAATTCCGCAAAGGTCTTATAAAATCTTGTTTTTTCTGGAATAAAATCAATTTTAATAAACCAATTAGAACAAACCCCACTAATTTAGAATTTTGCATAACCTCAGATCTGATCAAACTAATTTTTAGCTCTCTAGCATCATTGTTTGTGGAGTTATTTGCCTTCAACAAATTTTGCAAATTTCCAATCATCAAAATAAATCTAATAAAATCGTTTTTTGTATATTAGAAATTGAAGCAATTAACTAAAGCTGTTCACCAAGAAAAACTGAGGAGCTGAATTACCATTAGTTTAATTTCAAAAGAACGACGTAGCTCAATGGACAACTTACTCAGGATAAATTATTATCTGAAACTGAATGTTCTTAGGTTTGCGCCCCGGTCGTTCCTTGAGAAGGAAATATACATGATGAATATGGAATTCAAAGAAGATTCCTAGGTCAGGTAGAGTAATTGTAATACTATAATTTTTCTTATACATAATTAGTGCAGCTCCATCGGACTAATTAAAGAAACATTAAATTATTTATTATAATTAATTTAAAAAATCTACTACAATATAATATTATAGTTGCAGTATAAAAACACATAGGCCGGGTAAATATTTCAAAAACAGGGACAGATCAAACGTTAGCTATAAAATAAAAGTTGTTTATAATTCTGAGTTACGTACATAAAGCCATGTTTCATTCTGATCAAACCAGATTCCTGGGCTCTGGAGGCCATGTTTGTTTTTGCTAATAAGTTGAACTATTTCACTTAAAACAAGGTCGATTCCCCTTGTCTAAAAGTGTGGGTTGTCGCTTCGGAAATGCATCAAACAAATTTAAAATAATATTAATAATTGTTGACCAAACGGAAAAATGGAGAACGTCTATTGAGTACGAATTAAGAAAGGGAATTAGAAGAGGATTAGCGAGTTAGTCTTATTATGTATCTTCATAATGGTTAAAGGATGAACATATTTCTAACTATTATGTTGTCTATCAACAAGATTTACTAAATTCTGGAGTTATTTAAAGCGTTAATCAAGTGATACAAAATAAAATATAGGTACTATACGGGTACGTTCTAGTATTTTATAAAATATTATTTCAAATCATTTTTTGGCAATATTTGTTTTCAAAGAGAAACGCACGTTCCTTACAACTCCAACGCATGATAACAACTGACTATATTTCCAAGAAAACTTTAAAATCTCGCTACTAAAAGCTAAACAACCCTCAAACCGCAACTACTTCTATAGCTTTATTGCTAGGGATGGTAAAAAGGGGATTTAAGCTGCCTTACCCTGTACATAGCCACAAGTAGAATGCAGTATTAATTTCGTCGTCTATACTAGACGAAGTGTATTCGTCAATGACGAATACGAGAGTAAACGAAAACTCATTTTTTGAATGTTTTATCTATATAAAAGTTATGTTTGCTGTCTTGAGGAATTAAAAACGAGATTAAATGTGACGTTGACGGCAAAAAATAAGACAAAACAAGATTAAAAATCAACACTGTTAATAAACACCCACAATTTGTCACGATAATACATTTTTCTGTCTGATTAATTGCTCCAGAAATGATTCCGATAACCGATAATACTGCCTTTTTGACACCATTTTCAACTTATATTGTAATGATAATTGCAGCATAATCCGTTCCTATCGAATAAATATTTAAAATATTGGTGTCACTGAAATCAGGAGAAAAGGCTACATCAAATAAAGTGAATTATCTACTTCAAATCTAAAATTTTTGAAATCCTTTAACATACTTAATTATGAATGCATAACCCTGCGCGCTGCCTTGAAGAATTCAGTTAGGGCAAAAAAACAGCAATCCACCGAGAGGACAGATACACCGGATTAAAAACTTTTGATATCCAGTTACTTTGAAGTGTGTGGATGGAATTTATTGCAGCCGGAAAAAAATTATCACCCATTTCAATTTATCGCGCAATTAATTGATTTATTGCAGATCACAACAGGCCTACTTTACATCCTTACATTTATAAATATCCAACTACTTAAAAGCCCAAGGTATATTACTGCATCCATATATCTATGCATAGACAATGTGGTGTATGACTGATATTGAAGAGAAATAGTATTGTTGTAATCAAAATAACTACATATACGAACATATTTAGGCCTCCTTTTGCCTACTTTTGTTTTATATATTTTATTTTTAGAATTGTGTATGCCTACAATGATGGATGACTATTTTTAATGACTTAATACACATTGGTTCATAATACATACAAACAGAGTGGTCCAGCATTAGAATACCTTCAAAAAATATTAAATTACTCATCATAGTTTTTGTTCTGAACAGTCCTAGGTAAATATATTACTTGTAAATTCAGTCCTTGTCTTTTTATTTCAAGATATTTCCTTCCCATTTTGTCTTAAGGTTTTTTGTCAATTAACTAGAATTTACTAGGAATTTCATAACTGGTCATGGTTCTGAAAAACTCGGCGGAGACGTCAACGACTTGCAGCAAGTAAGGGCAACGTTAGATATTTCCCTACGGGGTCTTCGCAACAGTGGCAACATATCCATAGGTGCAGAGGGCCTATTACCCCCCCTCAATTATTTTAGAATTTTTTCGTATTTTTCGTAATATGAAATTATCAACTTGGCAAAAAAAAAAAAAGATTAAATGTTCAAATTATCGTTTTTTTTACTAAAAGGCTATTCCTTTTTAATTGAGTCTCTTCCAACTTTATGCTTTGATTATTCGTTTAAATTTAGAGTGTTCTGAAGAATTGTAAATCTATAAATTTTCAAATAACTTTTTGTCTCGTCTAAAAAAAGCTATTTTTTAAATTTTTCCATTTATAAAAAAAATACATATGGTCACGGTTCTGCCCGCGCAAGCCCAAAATCCTAGGGGTGCCCCTAATGACGTCACTCCCACCACTTTCAAATACATTCTCCCACCGGTACTTCGGAACTGCCATCAATGAGTTCTTGCTATCTCTGGAAACTGCAATGGCCTCTCTCTAGACCAATAATCCCAACCTTCCACCCCTGTACAGGCCTTAAGCGTAATTTTTTGGGGAAGGAGAATTTATTCATTTGTCACTAATATTTTGGTCTAGGATTTTTTTTTTTTTTTCCAACGTTTTGTTATTACATTTTTTGTTAGAAAAGGCATTTCTGTATGACCTTTCCTTCGAAAGACATTTTTTGATTATCTTGATTAACTAATGGAGCCATAGACAAGGGCACCAAGGTGCCATTGGGTATCGTGAAGGCTCTGTTAGGAATCACTACTCTACTCCATATCCTACATTGCAAAGTCATAGAGGTTACTATCAGGTGAAGAAGGTGGGCAAAAGTAGTGCTCAAAATTGTATATGCACCATTTTTGCACATCATTTTCATGATGTGCTTAAAACACATTCTGTTCTAACAATATTTCTAACTTTAGTAACGAAATCTATACAGAATATGCTCTTTATTCAATGAGATTAAAGCTTATGGGACATTCATTCTGGACCACTCTGTAATTATGTTAAATGAACATGGGCAATATTGGAGGCCCTTTGTATTTTTTTTTTTTTTTTTTTGGTGCATCCATCGATCTATGTAAGTGTCTAAGGAAAAGTAGTCATTTACAAACATAGCCTTGAGCACTTTTTAATTACATATATAGGGAGGGCTACTTACTCATATGTACCACAAACATGATTATATAACTATTGCAAGGCTCAAATATTCTGTTCTCAAATTTACATTCCATCCCTAATATGTATGATCTAGAGGTGGATCGAACTAGAAAATATCGGACTATGAGGTGTGTGATTTCGGATCAAAATATGAGTATTTATAGAATAAAAGTATTCCAATATATACTCATGAGAGATAAATATATTTAAAACATCAAAAACTAGAATGTAATAACTAATTGATGAAGTCAAATATCACACAACAGGGGTGTAAAAAAATATGTATAAAAATATGAATTTGTTATTGTTGTTTTTTTATTTTTTGATTCTTCTCAACGAAAAAATATTCCAGTACAAAACAAAAATTTCTTCATTTGGAAGGCTGTCAAATCGAAAATTATGTCTCCATTAGTTGTAAAGGACTTATTTTACACTAAAAATAAATGTCGGATTGGAAGGTTCTGGCCATTGGCTTGGCAAAATAAAGTTGGGACAGAGGGTTTTCGGACTGGGCCTCTACCGAATTCTCCTCTAGTGTAATTTTCTCTAATCTTTTAATTTCGTGTTTTTCTAGGCTATAGACATTTCAATTACAGGATCAACCTTAATAATTAGATAGATTTTGCTTGCAAATATTTATAACTGCATAAATATCGTATTGACAGTAGTGTTGTGTCAGTCCATATTTATTTGATCCAGTTCAGTCCCAAGGCCGGCCCTTTCGTCTGCCAATACTAGAACTGATTAAAATAAAAAGGAGATATATAGTTGTTTGACGTCATGAAATATTTTGGGGAGCTTATTGCAAGGGGAAATCTGGATCACAGGAAATTCTTAATTTATTACTGAGAGACGATTTATAATCTTCCAATTCCACGATACACTTCGGAATTTTGAAAACTTTTCTTGTTGGGGGAGCCAAAGTTATAATTCCATCTTTTGTTATCTGAAGATAGTTCAAATCGGTAGGAAGCTCTCCTCAAATACAAAAAAAGAAACAAAGATATTAAAGCATGATTTATCTGAAAAGAACGAAGACACATCCTCCATAAAACTAAGTCACCCCCTCTGGACTTGACATTTTATAAGCATCAACCAACATTAGTTTGGATAAGTATCCTTTTACGTAATCAAAGACTGAAATTTATATGTTTTAGGACTGATATGCAGAAATGAACTGGACCCTACAAACAAAACTCGAGGGGATTTTAGTCTTCTGTCATAAATAAGGACCGATGGAACACTAATTGCCAATATTATATTTAGTTCTTAAGTTGAGGATAATGTCCTATTTAGCTATATTATGAGGCGAGTTAGAAAAAAAAATATCTTCAACAAAAATTAAGGAGAAAGGGAGAATAAATGCTCATTTTTTCCTTTTTAGTATAATATATATATGTAGCCCGTCAACAAAAATTCAAGCTAGAAAGTTTTTATTATCAAAACTGAGAATGACTTTTGTATTATACAGGGGCGTCCACAGGAGGTGGGCTGGAGGGGTTGTAGCCTTCGCCAAATTAAGGATTTATTTTTATTTTCACTAAAAAATTCAATATATTTTTTTTTCTTCTTAAATTTAACATTTTAAATTTAATTTTTGAATTTTTTTTCCAAAAAAATAAAATTTTTTATATGTAACTGTAGATTTTTGATATTTTTTACAAAAAATTTAATATATGAAATGTAATTTTATAAATTTTTTGTTAATAGCTTTGGATTTAAATTTTTTGGGCAAAATATTTTCAATTTATTTTTTGAATTTTATGTGAATAGCTTTGGGTTTTAATTTTTATATCTGCAATTTAATTTTACAAATTCTTTTGGAAAAAAATTTTATAATTGCAATTTAATTTTTCTAATTATTTTTGAAAAAATTTAATTTTTTGTGGATGGATATAGATTTTTTTTTAAATTTTCTAATAAATTTAATATATTAAATTTAATTTTTCAACCTCCCCCCAAAAAAAAAAATATAATCCTACGGACGCCTCTGTTTTACCACAAATTCTCGTCTATTTCGTCAATAAATTAAACTTATTAACCTTTTTGGGTGTGTCATAAATAGCACTTAAAGTTGCAAAAATTGATCGTCACAATAAAAGAATGATTGAAAAAAATGTAAAAATGAAAAATAAAAGTTAAAGGAAAAAAATTTCAAATATTAAATATTTTTTTCTTCTTAATTTCTATAATCCTGTTCTGTTCTCAAAAAAATTATTTCACAAAAAAAATTAAATTTCTAATATAAAATTTTTTCAAAGAAAAATAATGTAATATTTGACGCTTTTTTACATTGAAAATTTTATTTTCCATTTTTTTTTAAAATAATTTTTCTTGAGAAAAATTTGAAAAATTAAATTAAATGTCAAATATTAAATTTTCTAGTAAAAAGCAAGAATTCCTTACGGCTATTTTTTTTCCATTACTTAGAAAAATAAAAAATAATAAACTACCCGTAATAAAAAAGAATCTGAATTGAAAATTAAACATTATTTTCACGATGCCGATCCCTATTCCAGAAAAAAGATCCGATTCTCCCTCATTGTAAGGTTAAAAAACCAACATGTTTTAAAGGTTTTATTTAATGTTATTTACATTGATTAGTATTTGTTACGAAGAAGTCTATTTCAGCTGCAATATTGTCTTTGTATTAGTAAAAAAATCAATAAGAAGTTGATATAATAATATTTGTACAATATTAGTAATTATTTTTGTCCTTTTTAATACAATATAATTAATTGTCAGAGATTATTAAAAATTTAACCACTAAACCTCGATCAAAATTGCTTCTAAAAAGTGTAATTCAAATCAATATTGCTGTTATATCATAGTTCTTATAATCAAATACTCTTTTTGTAAATGAAATGGATTGGATTACAATGCGAATAATTTCTGCTCCAGTGTGTCTATATACGGAATAGTAATTGCAAAAAAAAGTAGATTGTAAAAATGCTAAATGTCATCTCTCACTAACAATAAGTTACAGGTAAGGCGGAGGGGAAAAAAAATACCTGAGTCATTCTTCAGAGGAAAAACAAAACAGTATTTTAATTAAGGTGAAGATATATTGCAAATTATTTTTGCAATGTTTTGCACTTTTTTCTTTTTTTTCACCAGTTTTTTGTCATCATTCATAGGGTTTTCAAGCTCTACATACATATATTACGACGTTACCTGACTAACCTAACAATATATACGTATATATTAAATAGAGTGTTTTGTTTTCAGCTGTTTTTATGTTTCTTTTCTCATAATCAACGTCTTTAAAGCTGTGCACAATTCACATAAAAACATCAAAATAGGGATGGGACAATTACAAAAAAAAAATCCGCATGTCGATTTCAATTCTATTCTTATAAAAATTAGTGATTCCATTTCTGTAATATTTTAGCTTATAGTTCAAAAATACCACTTTGCTATCAGGGGCGTCAACATGGTTATATTTTAATGGGGGCTTTGTTTTTGGAATTTTTTAGAAAAAAGCTAAAATTTTTTTTGGAAAAAAAAATTTGAAATATTTAATTTGATATTTAAAACATTTTCAAAAATCCACAAATATTGTTAAAAAATACCATTTTTAGAAACAAAAATTCAAAAATACTCAGCTATTCACAAAAAATTAAATTTTTTGTACAAAAATTTCGAAAATCAACTGGTATTTACAATGTAAAATCTCAAAATCGACAGATGTTTACAAAAAATGAAAAAAATTGGGAAAAAATTTCATAAATCTGCAGCTGTTCTATAAAAAATATTTATTTTAAAAATAGTTTCAAAAATTGAATTTCTAATATAAATTTTTTGAAGAAAAATTTCAAAAACACAGTTATTCGGAGAAAATTAATTTTTTGGGAAAAAATTGCAAAATTTAATTAAATTCTTTGAAAAAAAAAATTCAAATATTAAACTTTGTAATAAAAAGCGGAATTTCCAAAAGTACACAAGTATTGTTAAAAAATACCACTTTTAGAAAAAAATTTCAAAAACCCTCAGCTATTCACAAAAAATTAAATTTTTTGTGGAAAATTTTTGAATATCAACTGGTATTCACAAAAATAAAAATTCCAAAATCTACAGATGTTTACAAAAAATGAAAAAAATTGGGAAAAAATTTCATAAATCCGCAGCTGTTCAATAAAAAATATTTTTTTTTTAGAAACAGTTTCAAAAATTGAATTTCTAATATAAATTTTTTTTGCAAAAAAATACAAATATATTAAATTTTTTGAAGAAAAATTTCAAAAACACATAGTTATCCCCAAAAAATATATTTTTTGGGGAAAAAATTACAAAATTTAATTAAATTTTTTGAAAAAAAAAAATTCAAATATTAAGTTTTGTTGTAAAAAGCGCAAATTCCTTAATTTCGTAGGGGAATTATTTTTTATAACTTGGAAAAGTAATTAATACGTAAATACCAGTAATAAATAAGAATCGGTTTCGCAAATTAAACATTATTTTCCTGATGCAAATTCCGATTCCAGAAAAAAACATTCTCCACATTCCAATGAATCGTTCCATCACTACATCAAAGTATAACCACGAGAGTGTCTACTCATAAATGATGTATAGTAAAACTTAAGTATTGATTTGATTTGAATTTTCCTCAAATAAATGCTGGCAGCTAATTTAATGAAACGCAATGACAGCGAAGCTGTTCTCCCCCAAAACATTCCTCTAATTGTAAGAGTGTTAGATATGTTTATTTTTAGAGTATTGAAGATATGTCTCCCGGTTTTGAATATAGAATATATGTGTGACCCGCGTGTTCAGAATAAAGTCTCCCATGAGTGTTTCAAGATTGTATCCGTGATAGAATAAGAGAACACACAGGTTTACCATGTTAATTTTTGGGGTTTTGTTTTTTTACAAACCAAAAAATTCATACAATTTACAGCTCTAGGAATAGGACACATAAACATGGGGTTAAGGGGGATTGGCCAACTCACTTTTTGAAAGACTTTAACAATTAAAATTTATATGATAATAAAACCTATATTTGATTTTAGTCATTACTTATAAATCCCAAAACCAAGGCTTCCCCTACACACAAATATAATAATGTGGATAGCTTAATGGTATTTTTTGCTTTTTTATCACAATTTGAATGACTTTGTTTTAATTGTTAGTCTTCTTTTCTCTCTTCTTTCTTTGATAGGGTAATTAAAGATTCTTGACGTATTGTTTTTTTCTTCATTACTTTGTTAGTTGCTGTAAATATCCTATATATTGTAATTAGGTATTTTATAAGTGTATAAATTACAGAGTTCACAAAGGCTTTTGTGAGGATACCCCCTACAACCATAAATAGATATGGTTTTAATGAAGAAGATGGTTGACCTCAATATTTCATACGTAGGTATACAATGAACATAAACCGACACAACAAAAAATAAGGGTCCTATTACTAGTAATGAGTGACTAACATGCATGAATTAGTCACATTTTAGGGCCAAATCTGTTACTACATACATCAAGAAGCAAGTTTGTAATGGTAGGACAATGTTGTGTCGACTTGGCTCAACTCGTTAAAAGGTCGACTTGAGTCGATAAATTAGAAAAACAAATGAAAAAAAAGAAAAGATAATTTGCGGCACCCCAATAGAGATATAAGAGGTCTTGTACCTGGGTTTAAATTACTTTTACTTTTTTTAAATCCTTCAGTATTACTCCATAAAGATAAGACGGATTCCGGATCCGAATTACTGAACTATTTAACCCTCTTTTGATTCACGTAACTACTTACCTGGTGTGTTTGACCACCCCAACAATGAATTTTGAATCAATATATAAACTTTATTTGCAGGTATACTGTAGCATATATATATACTAGCAATTCATACTTTCTTCAAAATGGGAGACTGCCTAAGCAGAAAGTAGAAATTGAGCCATCACAATAAATCGAATAATAAGGAAATAACTTCTGGAACTGAAATAAACGATAAATTGTTGGTATAGAAGAGAGATATCCATTTTTTCGAGATATTCGGACAATTAGCAATTGTGAAGGTCATGAAAGTACATTGAAGGTCTCATTATGTGAACAAACAGGGCTTTGTTGTTTGATGAACATGGAAGCCTTAGCCCCAAGAATTATAGACATTGTCATCAGTATTTGAGGGTGGAGCGGCTCGGAGTCGATCTGTGGACTTAGGGACGAGGCCAGAGGAGATAACGTCCCATCATGTGATATGTGTTCTTGTATCTTAGGCTCAGTCCACGGATCGACTCAGAGTCCTTCTCCTCCCCCCTAATACTCAGTAAGAGACAAACTCACAACCTCCTCCACGTAATGAGACCTTCCATCTACTTTCATGATCACACAAGTGCCTAATGTCCAAAGGCACTTGAAAAAGTCGAGATCTCTCTTGTCCTACTCATGTTCTTTGCGGTGCGTCGAAGGTGAAGTAAATATATGATGCATACAAGATGTTTCAGTTCCTAGGGGGGTTCAACAACCCCAAGGAAAGTAACAGAGGGTTTGATATAGTCTAAATATTATTTTCTCATGAAAGAATACCGTGTCTAAATTCGTAAATAAGTAATAATTACAACTATTGAATAATGAATAATGATATTAAATAATAATTAATCAGTCTTGTGTGGGCTGTAATTGACTCTTTTTTTTTTTAAATTTATGTAGTACTCATTTCTGGAAGTAAAAGAGAGTGTTGCTCGTGGCGGCCTAGAGTAGGTTTTAAGGCATTGCTATTAAGAGACAAAAAATATTTTTGAGTTGTACGTTAGAAATTGAGATTTTTTTGAAGAATTTAAAGGAATGCTGATATTTACCCTTTTAATAGCACTTGAATTATAAAATTCGTCATTTTAATACCTTTTCGATAAGGTAAATTGTTTGAAACAACGGAAGGTCATAAGGAAATCATTAGCACTTTTTTCTTTTAATTGACCTATTGATCACATGTTTACAATTGCATTTAAAAAAAAATCAAATTCCTTAAATAAAAGATTTCATAAACTCATGTATCGAATATTATGCATATGGCTTAATAGGTAAAACTTTTAATCCCTCAGATACTGGGCTAAAAACGAGCTCCGTTCATGGTTTCTATTTATTTTCGGTTGCTCTTTAAAAGGTTTAACTACATCCTCAGTAGTCAATTTTCTTGAACATCCACTCCTGAAGGCTTCTCCGACATCCTTACTCTTATTCAGGCACTCTTTACAAAGTAAACGGTTGTATTTGAGCATAATTGGGCCATAAAGACTACTTTTAGGGATATTACGGATTGCAACCAAGGGTGTAATCTTTTACTTTTTTTGTTCTTAGGAATATGATAATAAACACTTATTTTTTTAACTTAACGTAAAGAAAAAGAAGCGAGAAAAAAGCAAATAGTAGTATACACTGAATTATCGACTTTCAAAAAATGTCTTATAACATTTGATCACCCTAATTTTTTAATAGATGCAAAACATTGATAAATCCTTCATAATGGTATTCTGGGAGAGATCCCCTCGTAGATACATAGCAACTATCAAAGTCAACTCCTTTCTTAAGAAATCTTAGGTACATTTTCAAAAGAAATATTTGGATACATACATATATGTGTGTTTAAAAAGATAACACTCATGCCTTATCAGCCCAAACTCTTTATCCAGAGATATAAATTCATTATCTCATGTTTATCTATTTGACTGTACATATTAAATACAGAGTTTGTTTATGGCTTTCACCTCATGTTTAGATATAAACACTTCACTTTTAAATGTTAATGTCCAACCTCCATCAAATTGATAATACTATGATCAACACAATTTATTCTTCATAAATATCACAATATGAATGAAGGCAGAAGAAGAGGATCACACACACCAAAACGATAGCTCAAGGAACAAAACAAAGACAACAATGAATTTTTGTCGAAAGTGGATCCAACTACTCAATAACTAAAGAAAGAGGCGACAAACATACTAAAACATTACCCTACAGATATCTAATAGGCTTAAAATTATCCAAGTGCGCTATATTCAATAGTATTTTAACACGTGGCATTTTTATTGATGGGATTTTCGTAGAGAAAAATTACATTTTTAAATAATCTAGCATTCTACAAAAGTCCCATCCATGGTTATTTTGTGATCGAGGGTGTGTGAATGAGTGAACATATTTTACATACATGTGTGTTGTTGTTTTTTTCTTCAACAGTTTTGTATCCTCTTTCCTGTGAGTCTCTTTATCTATCCCAGAGGATATCCTTTTTGTAATGAAAAAAATAAGTATGACGATTAGAAAAGGAAAAACGGTTTTTGTGTGTATTCTGTATTCTTTTTTATTTATTACTTAATAGATCGTCGTGCTATAAACTTTTCCCTCTGAAGTAGGTATTCTCGTGTATCTTTGGTGTAAATTGTTTTAAAAGTGCATAATAAAGTAATTATAATAATTTCCAAGTACTATCGATATTTGAAATATAGATGGTTCTCCTCTTTTCCGAAAATCATATAACAGGTAGCTGATAGCATACAGGGTCTCGTTTCAGTAATACCACAAGTATTCATACCATCCTATCCTCGTACTCATTGTTTCTTTTAAAAAATGTCATCGTTATCTATAATTAACTACGCAACCTCCCTTATTTCACCATTTCCATTGACTTAACAAGTTAAGTAGATTAAAAAAAATTATATACGTTATGAACGAAAACGATAAAGTAACGTCATCAGTAGTGCCTCATATATGACATCTTGTGGGAACAAAACAACTATCGTAGCCAAGCAAATTTATTCAAGATGACAGGTGACTTTCCTTACTTGATACAAAGCTTTATAGAGACTCTAATGCAGTGAAATATTTTAACACTGCCCTCTCACTAATCCAAGTGGACCTACATCAGTCAATTAACTGTCAAAAAACACTGGGTTGAGTTGACAAGTGTTTTTATCAATTATATATAATTTGGGGAGCAATTCCATAGAAAAATGTTCAATTGGAAGGAAGTTTTTTTGTGCAGAGTCTGCACACGATGTATCATCCTTGGCCCGTGCTTATTTTATCCTAAAAATCTAGGAGAGTGAAAGTATATCAAGGCGAGTATATTTCAAATATCACTCACACAAATGGGCGAATGTCCAAACTAATAAACTACATACACAGTCATGGCAACAACAATAGCAATGGAGAAAAAAATCATCACTATGAATTTTTTATAGGTCTTACAGATACCAAAATGTACAATTACCTGCATCTACCCTAGGGTGACTGACTCTTGTTGATTTCCAAAAAAAAAGAAGGAACTTAGTTCAGGCATGGAATTCTATATAGCGGGTATTTTTTACTCAACTCTATTAAGAAAATTTTACGAGGTTAATTGTCATTTTTTCCCCCAATTCTACAATGTTGTAGAACACGTATGGATGACATTATTATAAATCGACTTCCTCTAGACCCTAGTCTGCTCCCCCATGGCCTTTGGGGCACTCTTACAAGGAGGAGTGCGGGTATCTCAATCTCTTCTCGTACTATGTACTCATAGTGGTGATTAGGACAATGTTTTTCTTATCAATTGACAGCCAATTATGTGTTATACAACATTGTTCATAGGATAATTGTAAAAAAAAATTTACTGAAAACCTCTCCAAATTTTAATAAAAGAGATGAGTAAATTATTGGCCCAGTATATGGAAGTCTATGAATGTCATTTTTGTACCTTTTTCCTCCACCTGAGTCATAGATCCTTCTTCTTACATATACTTTATTCACTTTAAGTTCTTTGTGCTTGATTTGTATTTTTTTTTTTTTTTTTTTTTTTTTGGTAATTCTTTGGAAATAAACATATTAAACAGTATTTGTGAATAGGATTGAGTTTTGTATTTAAAATTAAGAAAATTAAATTGTTAAGATAAAAATTTGTAATTAAAAAAAATAGGAGGACCAATCTTTGCTGAAATATGTATTTTAACATTTAATACATCTTAAGCACATGGAATGAAAAGTCCCCGTCTTAACAAAGAAACCCCGTTTATTTTCGTTCAAAATTACCATTTTTCAATTATTATAAGTATAATTCACATATTTATATATTTTTTCCCCCGCTTTATGGAGCAGAGTTCCCATAATACTTTCCAAGCCATTGCTTAGCTTAAACCGTATTTTTCCCCATCAGGAAGAAGTGTAAAATTAAAATACGAAATTGATTTTGATCCATTTTTTTGGAAATAACAAAAGTAGAGTCACACTTAGTACAATTACTCACAAACTAAAGAAAATATTATCGTGAAATTTTGACAGCTGTCTTTTGAAGCTTGGTACTAATTGAAAATGAGATGAATTAAAAAACGTCATCAATGTGTGAAACCCGGCACTTTTTAGCCCATGTGTTATATTTGTACCTTTTTACTCTTATATGTTATTGTATATTAACATTTTTGAAATTCATAATAGTTTTGCATTTTTGCCCTTTTTTACAAATTGATTTTTTTCAAGTTAACTTTTCACATGGGCCATTTGTCCTTCATAAAACCAGACTGTTTTTACGTTTAAAAAAAGTCCTCAGTACAATATAATAAGAGCCCATGTCTGGTGGAAAAGGAGACAGTTGGTCATCCTAGTCATTGAATTGTAAACACGTGGAATAATCACACAAGCAGCTTAGCCTGTTTTTGTTTTTTTTAATTTCCCCTCTTGAAGGAATGGAGCAAAAGAAGATGTTGACTCATTTTGTTCCTTTTTTTCAACCAATCACTCCTTTTATATTTCCCTCATGCAGGAATAAAATATCCAGTTCTTTTAAATTCCATGCCTAGTATACAGGGTGTGGTTTTACAATGAAGAAGTTTCGAGACCAGGACATAAACCTTTCTATTTCTTGTATTAGTAGAGATATTTACAAATCCATTTATATACAAACGTAGGGAACCTCCATGAACCTAATCATTCAATCCAGCCACCCTCAGCCTCAACCATGGCCTCTAACATGGCGCAAAACGTGCTGCACGCCTTCATTAGTTAATATTTATTCATATTGTTCACAGCCTCAATAATGGAGCCTCTCAAAGAAGCCAAATTGTTGAGACTCTTTCTCCTAGACGCCCCACAGGAAATAGTTCAAAGGATTGCAGTCCGGGGAGCTAGGGGCCACATTTCCTTAGACCAGAACATCTCCAAATTGTCCGAAAGCAAATTTTGTACGCAGATCGATCTGCCTTCTTCCTTACGGGTGACCCCCATCCCTTCGGACTCCTTGAACTCCTTTGCGACTTTGTACACGGTGGCAGAGGACAACATGAGAAAGTGAATTATCTCTTTGGGTGCACAGACTGCACGGAGGGCGACAATGATCGCTGCATGATGATCGTAGTCGGAGGAAATTTTCAACACTTTGTAAACAGAACTTATACAAAATTGTCTGTTAAATCTGTTTTTAAAGCTGTACGACTAAGGGTTCCCGAAAAAAAAACCGGTTTAAAAAATTTCTTAATTGTAAAACTGTATCCTGTACTCGGTTCCAAAAAAAAAAAAGAAGACCATCGTCAACAGATAGCCATTTTGGTACTGGAACCAGTACAAAAATATTAGATTCTATTACAAACCATTAAAAAAGAGAAAAAAATTACGCAAAAAAAGGGGTTTAAATTTTTTTTACACAACTGTGGATTTTTGAATCCATTTTCCAAAAAATTTAATATTTGAAACTCTTTTTCAATATTTTTTTGTTTACAGCTGCTGATTTTTGAAATTTTGTGAGAATGCTTTAGACTTTTAAGCTTTTGGAAAAAAAATTCAAATTGGATTTTTTAAATTTTTTTCAAAAAAATCAATGTTTGGATTTTTTCCCAAAGAAAAATGTCTATAATTCAATGCCGATACTCATTTTGGTGCTATTACCAGTATGAAAACATTATATTTAGACAACACTAGTACAAAACATAAAGAAAGAGAAATACTCACTTGATAATCCTTTTTGCAGATGGATCGTCCCTCATGTTCATAGTAGCTTCCATCAATTTCTTCTCCACAATCTCCACACTTCATTCTATAAAATATGAAGAAATAGAGTCATAATATATAACATAATATGGTTATTCTTTGATAAAGCCTCTCGTAATAACATTTAAGGAATCCAAAACCCTCTACAACATAAATAATAGATGCAAATACTTTTGAATAAACCATATTTGGTGCGTACATAATTAAATGTTGAAACACATTTATGATTGATGTTTTGTTCGAAGGGAGGATCATTTAATAAATAAATGAAAGGACTTTTAAAAAGTTTTGAATACATAAATGATTTTCAAATCATGAAGAGCTCCTCCAAATGGAAATGAACCAGAACTCAATTTATTTAATTGATGATTTAATCATGATATATTACCATTTAAATTATAAATAACTACATATTATTATAAAAAAAAAGAAAAATCCAATGTCCCTTATAACCAAATACCTAGAGTAGAATGAACCACCCCGTAACTCGACCACCTGTGTTTTTTTAATGACTAAAAAAATATATATTTGGGCTGAATAAAGAGCCCATTTGACCTATAAATTGCGATACTTTTACTATAAAAAAAAATCAAAAAATACTGAAATACCAATACCTACATATTTGATACCCCTAAATAAAAAAATAGTATCGTAACATCACTAATATATAGTTCTTGACATATTAGTAATTCCAAGACGGAAAATGTCCGCGAGAAAACTTGGTTAAATAATTCCCTGGAACAAAATATCGAATGCTAATTCATGGGGCGTTTGTAAACAAACTCTAGCAATCCCGGGAACTCAGGCCGAATTTGGGCTAAGGGGCTAGGCTCCCTGGCTTTGGAACCTTCCACACTCTTTTCCTCGACGCCTATGGCAAAAATACATGAGAATACCCTTTTAATTTCTTAATTAAACTGAATTTCGAATCCTCGAGGTTTTTTTAATCACTAAAATGAAGGCGACTTTTATAGTTTTAATTTGTTTGTTTTTCTCTAATGACCTATTAATAGAAAAGATTTAGCAATTGATAAAAATTGTCTCTGACGTTTAGTTGGCATTGTTATTGTATGGGGCTTCTAAACCATAATAAGACTGAACTCCAAGCTTTATTAAGCTAATGGTCTCTCATGGGTCTAAAGATAGAGTAGAGATTGTTTAATTGTGAGCATATTTCTCTGGCTTTTTTCTATGTTGGGAGGTAAAAACTTGATGGTTGAGAAGGGATTAATTATAATCCGTTCTCTGTTATTTCTTATGGGGAAGATTGATTCAAAACTGGACGTATACATCGCTTCTCAGAGTTCCTAACCATAGAATAGGTAGGAGTACGATGCGGTAGGCTGGAGTAGCTGAAGACCCCCTCCCCCCCAAAAAAAAAAAATAATAATAATTTTTGCTTTTTAATAGAAAATCAGTAATTTAAAATTTACACAAATTTTCCAAAAAATATATTTAAAAAAAAAATATTTTTCTCTGAATAGCTATGGATTTTTCAAATTCTTTTCCAAATAATTTATTTTTTTGTGAACAAATGTGGATTTTTGAAAAAAATTCCAAAAAGTTTAATTTTCTGGAAAAAAATTAAAACAATTTTTTTCTTGTAAATAGTGTGAATTTTTGAAATTTTTTTTACAAAACTGAAATATTTAAAATTTGTTTTAAATAAAATTACTATTTGAAATTTAATTCTTCTATTTATTTTCTGAAAAACTTAATTTTTTCGAACAGCTATGGATTTTGAAATTTTATTCTTACAAGTTAAATATTTGAAATTTTTTCCGAAAAAAATCATTAAAAACTAGGAATGATTATTATGATTAAAAAAAGTGCATTTATTACATATATACAAGAACCTTAGAGCCAATGGTTATGTTTAAGGCAATAATACAACCTTGACTAAATTGCAATAAGCATACGCTACATTTATAACCTATCCATTAATAATGCTAATTAAAAATAGAGCCTTATTGTCTATGTAAGCAGTTAATTATAGGACTCAATGAAATACGTACAACGTACAATCATATCCAGATGCACTCCTCCTTCTAGTTTTTTCAATGAGTTAATTAATTAATTATATTAGAGACGTAAGTAAACACTTTGCCTCACATCTGGTAAAGTAATAATACAAATTTGAAAGTGCAATCTGCATTATTCCCTCACTGAAGAAGTTTTGTAGATATAATATAAAGAAGCATAGAAACATTATAAAAAAGAAACCGAAAATCAAAATGGTAACCCTGACAATTTGAAGAATGTTATGGAGGAGAGGTAGAATCATGCTCATGAGGTTTCATCAGATCAGCTACAATCATCTGTGACAAAGGAGGAAGGAGAAAAGGATATAAAAAATGGCATTTGATATAATTTCTCCGTTGTCGATCCCTCATTCTACTCTGAGTTCAACAAGGACTTGCAATTATAACTCCCCAACAAATCCTTCGGATTCCACTCCGTCTTTTATGAGCACACATCAACGTTTAAACATTTTTTGTATATAATTGAATCTATTTAGGAAAGGATCTTCACTACTCAGGAATTAAATAATAATGACAACTGCTATGGAAAAGAAAATTCGACTACCCATTCAAAAAAAAAACGGACCAACAAAAAACTATTTTTTAAAACTCACAAGCATATCATGGAATACTTTTAAGCGCTACTTGTTTTGTCTAAAAATATGTTAACATTTTCTTAGCAGCTGTAATTTGAGAAATAATATGACAGGAACAACGAACGAGAAAAAGTAAATTATAACATTATTTTAGAATAAACAGGCTGCCAGCTGATATATATTATTTAACACCTACGTAATTACTTTATTTTAACGAACTTTAATGAATTTATTGTATCTAATCATTAATATTGTGTTTATTTTATTTTCTCCATTAATCTATTTAGCATTGATTTTGATTTGCAAAAAATGACGATTGAAGAAAAAAAAACACGCACCTAATTTTACAAAAGTACAAACCGTCTCCGCCGTGGATGTTTTTTGGCAAACCTTAATAATTGAATAAATGACTGAACAATCCTTTAAATCATGCTTAGGTCATTGGAGGGGTCTCAAAAGGCCCTTCGTGTCGTTCAGTATTATCGGTTTCTACTTCAGAAATCAGGAGATGATTCAAAAAATCCACAAAAAGACTCCACCCTTCAAAACAGCATCCCCATTATAAAAATATATATATACGAGTTATTAAAAAAAAATGGACTATTTATTCATTTAACAAAAGACTTTATTGCTCATAACGTTATTTTATTTTTTTATTGTTCTTCGATTATTTTGTACCATTGTTTTTTACCTGAAAAATGTAATATTTCGATTTTCTTTTTTCTTTTTTGCCTGTTTCTGAATATAACAAATCTGTGTTTTGTGATGTGCAAACCTTTAATGGATGTTTATATTTGTAGTAAAGTGCCACCAGCTGACCGAAAAATATATATTGTTTTACAAACACTCGGATATAGTTCTTATTTACGTCTTTATTAATAATATTATCAATATATGTATAATATGCAGATCCGGTTTTGCCGGGAGATGGACATAAGGCCAAAATAAATGCGGGAGGACCTCTTAGTTTTTTTTTTAAATAACTTTTTTAGAAAATAAATGAAGTGTCTTTCTTTTTTCGTCCAATTGACCTTTTTTAGAAAAGGTTTATCATTTTTATGGCCTTTTTTACTAAATTAATCTTAAGCATATTTCATTTAATGCCATTTCTAAAATAAAATTTTCTTTATAAATTATTTATGACCATTATATAAAAATATATTTTCGCCTTATGTATTTAAAATTCTACCCAGCACGGGTACCAATCAAGAAAATGGTCTCGGATCCCCTTAAAACTGTTTCGGATAATATGTTATAGTCGTAATAAAACAATAAATAGAATTGGATTTATAGATTTATTTATCATCATAGATATCAGCGAGTAATCTCATCACATATCAATTTCCATCATCTTGGATTCAATGGTTATAAAAAAGTTTTAGAATAAAGACCAAAATTTTTACGCTTTTTAAAGATACTTAAAGTTTTACTTAACGAATTCAATTGATTAACTGAGGTAGGAGTTTAGTATAATCTTATTCAATATGATGGCATGTACAGGGTGCTCTAAAATTTGGAACGTTTTTCAAGGACTTATAAATGAGACGGAGTTGATACTAAGGACAGATATAACTCTAATAATAGGCACTATATGACAAAAATTAAGGACAAATGAAATAATATATATTTGATTCTATTTGAAAAAAACATATTTATATATACTAATCTAAAATAACCTTGAGTGTCTTTCGTCTAATCTAATTTAAATATTTATATGATAGAATAATTTTCCAATAATTTTAAAATACATATTTGAAGAATTCAGCCTGCCTGCCTCCCCTACTATAAACTATGGCTGTAAACTCCAAAACGGTTGAATAAATTGACTGATTTTTAGAATTGAGTCCCTTGAGACACAGTGCTGAATATAGACTATCATTTTTATACTCCAAGGGCCAGGATGTATTTGAGGGGCCGTTAAATACATTTTTCCCCTTCAACTTAGACACTTTTGTAAAAACTTATTTTACAGAATAACGTTAATTTCATATCATTACGGGTTCTTCACTTCTTAGCTTAAAAAACGAGGTCACAAGGTATTTACATGTAATTTTGCAGTTTTAGTTAAATACTGTGTTATTTTCCTATATTTATACATCAAGAGTGAAATAATAATGTTTCAACTTTATTAACATAATGATTAATTTTTAACCATTATCAATACTGAATAAATTTTTAGTCCTAATAGAAATAAGTGGATTGATCTTGTCATAACATTAGAGTGAATGTATTGGGGAACCTCTGAAACCCACTCGTTTGAACTCATATTGTATACAAATTATTATTATACCAAGGGCAGTCCTGCCCGCGATATTTTACAAAGTTGTATTATTACTGCCATTATTTTTTAACTTATTTAGTATTCACCGAAAAAAATCATAAATAACCGGCCAATTCATCCAGGAGCGTCAACAGGGGGCGAGGTGGAGGTCTGTAGCCTCCTCAAATTAAGGATTTTTTAACTTTTTAGTAGAAAATTAATTATTTAATTAATTTTTTTTCAAAAAATTAAATATAATTTATCAAATTTTTATTCTGAAAAAATTAATTTTTCATATTTTTTTAACAAAAAATTTACTTTACTGTGAATAACTATAGATTTTTGAAATTTTCCTCCAAAAATTTTTTGTATACAGTTGTATATTTTGGAAATTTTTTTTACAAAAAAATAATTTTTTATGAGCAGATGTGGATTTTTAAAAAAAAAATTCCATTTTTTTTTAATTGTTGAATTTTGAATTTTTTCTCGAAACAATTTATCATTTAAAATTTAATTTTTGATTTTTATTTCAAAAAATTTGACATTTTGCGAATAGCTTTGAATTATTTTCGGAGAAACATAATATTTGATATTTAATCTTTCAAATATTTTTCCCAAAAAATTTTAATTTTTTTTTTTCTGTCAAAAAAAAAATCCAAAAACCCTAACATATAATCTTGCAGACGCCCCTAATTATGCATAGATGATAAAAATGTTTAATGAGAGAGGATATATGTAGATTTTAATCCACAGTGTGTAGGATATTTAATATGTTAAAGGAGGAATCTCGGAATCTTCTTGAGCGTAAAGAACAAAAACTCAGCATTTATTCTACTTGATGTAGCATATTCAAATAATATAGTTGGAGTCATTGATTTACAAACTAATAAATACTAATGTTGTACATTAATTTTTTTTTTTTCTGTAGATGATGACTTTTGGTGCCGTTAACATTTGATTTTTGAACCGTATGCACATATTATGAAGATATCTAGGTACTTCTTATGATTTGTTGCAATAATATATCATAAGTTGCCTTCAAATGGTGATCTATTAATAATTATGAGTGTTCGACATATACTCTATTCAAGGAGGGTTTAGCCATGATATGGTATGTTTCTGGTTAGATAACAATATAGCTCCTGTAATTCCTACAGATGTAATTGCTAGATATGGAGTCGGACTTTAATTTAATTCCTTCTTCGCATATCTAATTATAGCTAATCAAAGTAATAAAAATTATATTGACCCTCAGCTGCTTTTTTCCCCAACATTCTTCATAATATCAGGGTGACCACGTTCATTTGGTGAATGAAAATCATATAAAAATCTAACCCTGAATTAATTTCAAAGCTTGAGAACCCTGTATTTTGCTCTCTAGACCCACCAAAAATTGAATGTCTCATCATTCATGAATATGATAATAACTAGGAAGGGAGGTCGTTTCTCGTGTTCTTTTTGTCATGATTTAAGGCGATACGATGATATTGAGTCATCATCAATATGATATACAAGGTTTTCTTTCTGATTAATAACAATTCTTGAATGGAATGAATCTTCATTACCTATATCAATATGTATATACACATACTAATATAATACGTTTTATCGATGAAAATCTTTAAACAGAGTAATCGGAGACGGTTGGAAAGAGCAAAGAAGATTCTAAATTTCATGAAGGCCGACAAAAAATTCTGGCAAAGTTTAGGTGCTATATGATGAAAAATATTCAGCGTTGATGCCGCTGTGAATAAGCTGAACAGTCTCTACATCATAACCGAATATCCAGACAATACCTCAGCTTCAGTGAGACCTGTATTCAGAGGAAATGATCCAGCCAGAAACCATTGTCTTGGGCGTTGTGGAGTCTACCCTTCCACTTTCGTGGAGAGGAAGGAGCAGTTCAATGGAGTTGCTGGCATTGAACTTCTGGATAATCTTGGGTCAGAGAAAAGTTCCCTGACAGCTTTGTTTTCACTCAAAATGGAGCTCCTTGTCATTTCACCGGTAAGGCCCATATCTTAAGAAACAATTTACTTGACATTTGGAACCTCAAAATTTGGACACCCTCCTCTCCAGACGTGAACCCCTTGGACTAATCTATCCAGCGTAGTCTGGAGTAAAAGTCAATTCCTACTTCTCAAAGGCGTGTCCAGTTTCTAGAGGCTACCATCAAGAGAGTGGACCAAGCTTAAGGGTTGCTACATAATTAAGGTCTGAAAGGTGTTTAGGCCTAATAATTGAGGTAATTATCAGAGCTGAGGGCTCACATATTGAACAAAAGTTTTGCCAAGCACTAATTTCAGAATATTTTTTTATGCAAAGTTCCTCATAAAACCTGTTGTTTAAATTTTATTCTTGAAAATTGAAAAAAATTAAAACGTATATCCATACGTGACGGTGTTACTTAATTAACATAAAAATTTACTCATTATTTTGTTGTCAGCTGTTGATGTTTCTTCTTCTTTTTTCCATATAAGTGTTCTGAACGTTGTTTACTGGTTGAATAATTCAAATTAGAGCTCTTGTTAAACTGTGAATAATTCCCAACAATGATTATATAACAAGAGTGGGAAAGTCCTTATGCTACAAGTCCAACACTAGTCTCAAGTCCTTGCATTTTTTCATCGAGTACAATGCAAGTCAAATTCTAAGTCGTTCATTACGAATAAAGTCGTATAAAATATGACTTAAACGCGTCCGATATCTTTTTAAGTTCGTGATCCGAAGATTGTATTTTAATTTTCCAAAGCAGTTGTCATTATTATTTAAGTCATAATGTAGACATATTTAAGATTTTATTTAGCAAAAATTTGTTCGGCAGCATTTCATCATTCTAACTTATTTCCGTCTTTCAGGACCACACACTCTCGTGATTGAATTTTATGCTTAGGCATTTTCTTTTCAAGAATTAATTAATTATGACAAAACGATTGGAAAATAAAAAAGACTGTTTGGAAATTAGAAAAAATCTCAATTGCGTTTAGGTCATATTTGGTAGAACTCTACTCATAATAATAGTTGAGTTTATTCATTTTCAGAATTATATCATCAAATTAAATACCACCCATTGGTTCAAAAAGACTTAAATCATTGATAAATATAGATATTGCAATAGTTTGAACAAACAAAGTAATTGATTACACGGATATATTTGACTACAGTAGAACCCCGTAACTCGACGCTTATTTGTTCTGGAAAGTGTGTGGAGGAGCGATTCAGCCGTTGAATTGCATATCAATTATATTTCATGAGAAATAATAAAACAGGGATCATTAATTTGGATCAACCATCAAATTGTCATCCCTAACCCTACCTTTTTTATACAAAATCTATGAGAAATATGCTCAAAATTAAATACTTTCTGCTACGTCTGACCCATGTTGTTGGTTTAAAACAGTAGGCATAAAACTATGGGTTTTATGAAAGGAAAAGCTTGGAGCATACCTAGTCCTACAATAACAGGTTATAACGCACTAAACAGCAAATATCTTTTATTGACAAAAAGTCAGGTGAGTCAGATTTTGTAGTCTTATTCGAGCTGATCAAAACAAAAAAATTGTAGCCATTTTCCCTCTCAAACTGCCAATCTATTTCTGGGTCCCAGAGACTATATGTACTGCAATAGGTCGAATAGAACAGTGAATTATTATATGAATATGCATACCTGACTTTTTAATCCGGACAGTTTGAGACAGCATTATTGGCTACTTTCTTGTGAACAAGTTTGTATGATAAATAAGTAATCACATTAGTAGTAGAGTTGCGAATATTAACTACTTTGTAGCGTGCCTGTTTTGTTGTTGTTGGCAGCCTGAACAGTATTTTTTATAATTTATAAAGCTATTACGAATATTATTTCATTTTTGAGGAGGGAAAATCTAAGAATAACATGTAATCAAGACTGTGTGTGCGCCCACAAATGACTCAGAGTTACGCGGAAGAGTTATTAATGTATAAGTCCCTGTTGGACTAGAAGAAGGATTGATGATTGAGATCGGAGTAATTCCTCCTATGCCTATGCTTAGTGATGTATATCCTGTGTATTTTTTAGCTCACTCATTTTTTTTTTTTGGAATTGATAATCTGAAGAATTAATTAGTTATTATATAACTCCTGAGTAGTGAACTTCCTTTTCTACAACATTCAATTATATTCGAAATCTGATTGAACGTTTGTATGTGGTCATAAATGATGGAGAGTAAACTCGATGATTATTTGCAGAATTATAAAAGTAAGTCCTTTTTCGACTCAGAGTAGAATTGGGGATCAACATCCGAGTAATTCTAACCAATGTCTTTATTGATTTCCTTCTCCCCACCCTCCCTTGTCACTACTGATTGTAGCTAGATCTGAGGAAACGTCGTGACAGCTAGGCTTCCTTCAAGCTGTCAAGGTAACCATGTTGATTTTCATTTTTTTTAACATGCCCAAAGTACACGCCATTTTCATCACTACCCTTTCTAGATACAGAGTGGAGCTTGTGTTTATTTCCTTCTCGTCATAGCTGTTGACAGCTAATATAATAAAACTTCATGGCAGTTTAGCTGTTCTTCCCCCAAACATTCTTCAAATTTACATGTTTATCACATTATTTTTTCCATGTATTTTTTGTTAGTATAGCAGTAAGTCATATTCTGAACAACTCTATTCCTTTTTCATCAACGACCCTAAATGGACTTGTCCTGGGACACGAGAACTATTGGCCACTCAAGTCCATGTCAACAAACCAATCATTGATAATTAATTATAACGATAATTCATCAATGATAAATAATAAAGGAACCTTGTAAATCAGGGATTTACAAGGAATTGAATTAAAAATCAATTTGTCATGTGAACAAAAAACCCCAAAGATGCATGCATCCCATAATCAAAGTTCCAATACAAGTGGGCATAAAACCCCTATAATATATTATTCCGTAATGAAACTATCACAGCAGGAGGACTCCATAATAATACTTAATTTCATAATTAATTAATTTAAATTTAGGGCACGTTCTCTTAAAATCAATAGAAATGAATTTTAAAACTTTATGATCCTGAACACCCAGGTAGACTTTGCATAGACGGCTTTACAAATTATGATTTTGAAGGTGTAATTGATGGGAATGTTATAAAATATGTTTGTAAAGGTATTCATTTTATAAAACGTTTCTATATGCGTGGAGAATGAACACAAAAACAATCTTGAAGACAAATCAAAAAATTAAGGAGAAATGTTGATAGTTTCGATCAGAAATGAGTGGATTACATTTCTATTCTTCATCGAATTATCGTCTATTTCTTTGAGCAAATTATTTTGATTAATCCTTTGAAGTCACCGCAAATTGCAAATTAAAGTAGAAAAAATTGATTTTCGCAATGAAATAATTAAAAATTAATCAATTTAATGAGTTTAAAAACATCATATCAGGGTCAAATTACGTCTCACCCATCAGTTGAAGCTATCTCTGCTTCCAAAAGATGGCGTGCCTGTTCATACTTCCAAAATTGCCCAGTAATGGTAAGCCTACAATTCTGACCATTTTTGGCCCAAAAATATGTCTTTATTGTGCTATATCTCACTATTAATACATTGCATCAAAATAGCTTAAAGTATGCTTAAAGGTTAAGTGTATACTAAAAAAAGTTGATTTGCAGTTTTGTGTTTGGTGAACATTCCAAGGTGAAAAGGCGGAGTAGGCGCCCTAAAAGAAATGTGCTGTTTATGGACTCAATACAGTATAGAATGCAACAGCAAACAGTAATCATAACTATATTTTGAAATTATGATAATACATTGGCCTAGTTGATGCTATAGAGTTGATTTGCAATTTGCAGGTCCTGCAAATAACTAATGAGCAGGGCTTATAAAAAAGTCGAGCTAGTGCAGAGTAGGCTGTATTTAGCCCGTTTTAGCTACGTAATGCTTCATTTCAGGGGCATTTACAGGATTATATAAATAAATTATTTATTTTGGGAGGGGGCTTAGTTGTTGAATTTTTTTGAAAAAAAAAATAAATTTAAAATATTATTTTTTTTGGAAAAAAATCTCAAATACCCACTGTCCTACACAACAAAAAATTTAGTTTTTGACAATAAAACTATAAAACAAATATTAGATTTTTGGACACAAATCCAGAGCTTTTTAGAAAAAAATTAATTTGGTTGTTGGAAAATTTTAAGAATCCATAGCTATTCATAGAAAATTAAAATTTTTGGAAATTTTATTAAAAAATTTAATTAAATTTTTTGGAAATTTCGTAGAAAAATTTAATTAAATTTCAAATATTAAATTTTTTTTGCAAAAAAGCAACAAATCCTTTTTTTATTGGGGGTGCTACAGCCTTTCGAGCCCGACCCTGTGGACGCTCCTGATTTTGAGAAAAATCCTAGTTACTTGCTTTTGTATTGACGAGCCACATGTGTAGTACTGATATTAGTTTATTTTATATGTTAGTGTATGGATAATGGTATTATTTCTTTATCCATTTGATGGAAGGCTTTGTGTAGCATATTACTATTCGTTAAAAGCCATTGAAATCCACTAAAGGTATTGATTTAATGAAGTGGGGGATTTGGTTGAAGATGACGAAATATAACATTATATATTATGTGACATCTTATTAAGTCAACAATAATGCGTTTAATCGAGTAGAAACATCTCAATCTCATCATATTGAAATTGACTTTTCAGAAATGAGGAAATTAGAAAACGGCATCTATTTAAATCACAACGTGATCAAAATCAGAGGGATGTCACACATGTAGAAAAGTGCATTTTAAAAGCATTGACAGAAACAATGAACCCGTCTAGTTATGCATAAAGCATTAAAATATCTGCTGATCAGAGGCATGAGGTGGTGCATCAGCACAAAAACAATCATAAATAAATATTACTTCACAATTGCATACAGCCTAATATTTGACGTACATATTTCAACCAATTAAGGGATTTATATTCAAATTTCCGGGACAAGATGTAATGCTCAATAATTATAATTATAGTTTAAAGCACACATTTAATTCATGTAACTATATTTGGTCCCAATTTGGTGTTTTAAATAGCATATATCTTATTATTTATCTTGACTTTTGAAAGGGGATTTTTGAAACCTTTAGGTATAATTTGCTGTGCCTCCAAAGGTTTAATCAGAATATTCACTTAGTTATATAATACAAATCTATGTAATTCAGACTTAAACAGTTTTAAATTACTTTAGTGTAGATAAGCCATAAACAGGAGCGTCCGCAGGATTAAATATATATTTTTTTATTCTAATTTCTTTTTTTTCGGGGGGGCGGCTTGAAAAAATTTCAAAAGTTCATAGCTATTTAAAAAAATTAAATTTTTTAATAATATTTCAAAAATCATATTTCATATATAATAATTTTGGAGAAAAATTTGAAAAATCCATTTGTACTCACAGAAAATATTTTTTTTTTTTTTGGAAATAAATGTCTAATATTAAATTTTTTGCTCTACTGCATAATTTGCCCGAATGACGAAACAAATTCTAGTAAAAAGCAAAAATTCCTTAATTTGAGGGGAAGCTACAACAACTCCAGCCCACCCCTGTGCCCCCCCGGATGAATTTAAACAGGAGCATCCCTTTAATATTTTTTTAAATGATAAAATATAGAGCGTTTTCACTGACGGAGCAAATTTCATCACAATTGAAGGAAAAGTCTTCTTGGGGTCTCAAAAATGATATTTTTATTATTACATAAAATGTACACATTTTTAACATATCTTTATCGAATTTAATACTATTTACTACCTCAAAAATAATGTGAATTTTGAATTACATCAAAGTAATATGTACCCAAAAATACTTATAAAATGACTAGATTTACAGAGATAATTTTGTTTTGAATGGATTAGTGACGAAGTAGGGTATTTGAAGAACATTATTGAAGCCTTGCAAATTTAATAGGTAATTTATTGTCTAGACAAGGGATGTCCAACCTGCAACTCGAAGGTTGCATTGCAACCCTTTAAGGTCAAGTTCAGCCCACTTCTCATTCTCACTTAAGTAGTATTTTTTAGCAAAATTGTCAAAATATCATCAAACCGCATCGAATGCGTATAATACGTACTACAAACATTGAAAAATATTTTCAAAATAAATGAATTTTTTGAAAAGTTATCGCTTTGGAGAAAAAAAAAATAATGAGAAAACAGGGAAAAAAAGAATTTCGATAAAATTAAAAAATTAGATTTGCCCTAAATTTGAAATAAATACAATGTATCTAATAGTTTAATTTTTTGTAGACATTTTTCAAGACATTTAGTTTAATAAGTTATGTGGCCCATTAAAATATTTCAACTCGTAATCTGGCCCATTATATTAAAAGGATGGGCATCCCTGGTCTAGACCATGCTGCTTGTAAAACCTTTTACCTACATGTTTTTCAGTTTTTTGCCTTCCTTCCAAAGAATAAGTGATGTTTTCATGATTTGCTTGCTTTGAGAAATTAGTCATAAACTCTATTATTAAGCAAGCAAAGTAACTTGACTTAATCCCTACTCATTACCTACTTAGTTAATATAAATACCCTTTACAATCACCTAAAATGGTGGTTGTTCACATGTAGATAATAGGTTTTACAAAAAGAGGGCAACATGTATTGATGGAAACATTTTTTAAATACATATTAGGATCTGATCTATAATAAAACTAATCATTATAGAGATACATCTTTAAAAGGTTTGAGTCCTTTTATTTGTCCCATTTTGACATCCCAATACACATGAATAGTTCACATGTTTCCTTAATATCAATAAAAATGGTGTGTATGTCTATAAAATATAGTTGCTTATGCCTCCAAGGTGGCTTACATCAACGTCACATGAAAACGCTCAACATGCTTATAGATAAATAATTAATTAGTCATAATTATTGGCATTATCTAGCCATTAAGAATGTAATATAAGAAAATATATGGATTTCAATTATCATATCCGTCGGAGAAAGTTCAGAGAAAAAACCACCATTAAATGAAATAGGTTCACAATTTATTTAAAAAGGCTACAAGAAGGCTGGATCTTTTGTAAAAAAAGATCATTATAAAAAATAAAGTTGAAGTATTTCTATATGCAGGCCATATTTTGATATCCATAGTTTATTTGGGCTCTTACCTGCTTGAGAGTATACAATAGCTTTTTGCTCGTACAATATTACAAAAGCCACATTTACGAGTACTGGGACACTAATAATTAAAAACCTACAAAAGTTCAATAACAATTCAATATGCTCATTCATCTTTAACTAACGTCAATCAGCAAGCAAAATCACTCACTCTTACCATTTCGAGTAAGATTGCATCATAAATCTATGATGAGCCCCACAAATATCTGAGCATTGCCCAAAAAACAACCCTTGCCCAAATCTGTACATTGATAAAGCATTTGCCCGGGATCAACAGCTATTTTAAACCCTAATTTGGGCACAGTTCAACTGTGAAAACATCCTTTATGGATACTATCAAGTGTAATATTCTTTGAATAGGTAATGTTTAGTGTTGAAAGACACGGCCCTGCGCCGAGTTTGTTTTTTTACGGTTCGGTTAAGGGATTTTTTTTGGAACGATTTTCGGTCTGGACCACGGTCTCAGACCGTAGACTTATTTTCTTTCGGTCTCACTTTATGAACCTTATTTTTCCGGTCTCAATTTATGGACCAATTTTTTTTGGTCTCGTATATTATGAGAGACCATTTTTTTTTTTCAAAAAAATCTCCAAAGTAAGTCCTAGAACAAATACTGTATACATACAAAAGACGGCGGGATCAAAATTAATCTGAGTTTTTACTGTTTTAACTTCGTATAACGTCATTGTACTTGAAAAAACATATGATGTCATGTTATAAACAATTTATCTGTAAAATCGGTCTAGACCGATTTTTTTGGTACCGAACTAGACCAAACTCTTCCTTTGGACCAATCTAGACCGATATGGAACTAATTCAGCCAAAAAAAAAATAACAGTCTCAGACCAACCTAGGATTTCTAGACCAAAACAAAACATTAGTCATGTTTGTACAATGGTTCACAATTTTCTTTAATATTAATTAATATAAGAGTTTTATTCTATAAAACTTGGTTGTTGAGCCCTCCCCCTAGAGGACATCAATCCCAATGTTGACGTCACATGAAAACCTTCCATTCCCAATTTTTTATATTAATAATAATTTAGCTTACTTGGACTTTGTTTCTTGTTTATATAAGGGGTAATAAGGATCACACTCAACACGACAGCTCAGAGAGGTATTTGAATATTGACTACGGTGAGGAGTAGGGTTTGGAAATGCCTTTATCTTATTGTTATTGCATAAATAATAATACTTAGTGTTTGGTGTAGTACTACGAGAAAGAGTAAGCGCGACGACACCGGCGTTCTCCTCTTCTTCTCCTTCTCTCCTCGAGAATAATCAGCAATATATTTTTGTATGTTCGTACAAAAGGAAAATCAGGCATAATATTGTCATGTCAATCACTGACAGTTGTTAGGAGGCAGAGTAGGGTGTATAAATCATCATGGTGTCCCCCTGATGTCTGAGGATACAAGTACATGCGTCATAAGAATTATGAGTTTTAAGGTGTGCAGAGAATTGGTTCAATAGGTTTTGATTTCTTGGACTTAACAAGGTGCTCCACAAAAGTGTTAAGTGGGGTTGGGGGAGTATGGGCTTAGTTTTGATTATTTTTTTTTTAAACAAAATTTTAATTTTTGTTTAAAATAATTCAAAACAAATTTCAAAAATTAAAATTTTGTTTAAAAAAAAATAAATCAATTTGTCTAAAATTATCTTCTACTCGTTTTCCAATAACAAAAGTGCCTACACATGTAATAAAGAAATCAAGGGTCCAGGTTGTATAGATGATTATACATATAGATTATATAAATTTGGAATTCTGATATAAATAATTTATTTCTGCGTTATGTACATCAAGGAATCTGAAGAACTCTTATAAATGAAATATTTTTCTTAGAGTTAGACACAACGCAGAGTTCACTTAAGAACAAAAGAACTTCAGAATTTCAATGATGGAGCAGCGGATGGCCTATAAAAACTCTTTCTGGTTCCTCATTTGGGCTTTCAGTGGATTATTATGCGTTCTTATGGAACTCATTAGTTCTTATAGGAGTATATAATTATTCGAGGTTTGGAGAAGAACATAGAGGCACTATCACAGACATTGAAAGGAAAGGGGCATCTGCACAATGAACCATTAAAGAAGATGAGATCCATCGAGTGAGGCACACAGAGACGAGATCCCCTGAACAGAATATGAAGAGAGGGTCAGAAGGCGTGTTACTAGGTTATCCAAATTGAAAAATATGAACTCCAAGGGAAAATGGATCGATGCAGGTCCAATGAAATGCAATCCAGGCGGAGGGGGAACTTTTTTAAGGCATTCAACTAATAAAATTAATTATATTTGATATTACTAAGGTAGGTGGCAGACTATAGACTTTATTTGAGGAAGATGTTGTACACAAGAAATATTAATAAATAACGAAGGAAAAAAATAATAAAGAAAAAAAGGATAACTTACCAACTGTTTTCCTTTTCTAATCTCAAAACAGTAACTTATTTGACCAACCAGCCCGTTTTTACTTATTAGTATCTTTTCTACGTACGTCGTTACCCCAGAGACGACAAGTTGGTAAATATCTTAATCTAAATTTTACCCGTTACTAAAGTTGCATATACTAGAGAAGATATGACCGGAGAAAGAGAAGAGTTGCAAAAGGGAAGACACCTTTATTGTATCGTGCAACCTTTCATACAAAAATAAACAGAAAAAGTCAAAAATCAGTTAGTAATAGTTATCCAATTCTTTCAAAATATGGAATGATTATCTAAATAATTGTTGAGAATTGTTCACAACATATCAAGACCTAATTATTTTTGAACCAATTAACTTTCAGAACACTGACTAAGGGGAAGAAGCAGTAATATTGACAGCTGACAACAAAATACATTGTATATTTTTGTGTTACTGAGATAAGGCCGACCTTAATAGATAGTTAATTTTTGGGATGTTGCTTTGACTATTCATTTAATCAATTCAATTAACTCAAATTAAGTAAAAAACCAATGACTATGTTTAACTTTGAAACTTGTTCTTCAAACCAGGGCCATCCATAACCAATCTATTTGTGTATAGTAGCTAAATTATACCCTATCTGTAGTGTATATACAAAGAAATGTCTGCCTCAAAATGCCACATAAATTAATTTGTCAGCTATGTATATTTATTTCTCTATGGTTGAGTGAGCATTGCGTCATATTCATCCGTACGAGAAGGTACTTAATTCAATGGACAATGGTCAATGACTTTGTGAGCTTCTTGGATTGATGATAGCGTTTGCTAATCATAGGCTATGAGTAAGATCGACATGATTTTTTTTTAAGTGAAAAATTGCTTTTGAATGAGTTGTACAAGCCAACAACATAATTTCACACCTTTGAATAAATAGTAAACGACTGGCTTTGATATGCAATTATCTACTACAATCCAGGTTCTATTTAACCACGACCAAAATTCCGTAATATTGTGAAAAAAGAAAATCCTTGAGCATAAGACTGGCCTCTGAAAATAGTCTTTCTTCCTAAAAGATACAAGGGGAAAACCCAAAATCAGTGTGTACTAGTTAGCATAACAAAAGCTGTCGTATTGTGACTACATGGTGGGCAAGTTAATCCTCCTGACTAAAATAATTATTAAACTTTTAATTAAGCGTTTTCATGTGACGTCGCCGTTGTTGATGTTGACCATTTTGGGGCCCTAAGCAACCAAGTTTATATCAATTAAAAAAGTGTGCGAATTGAGATTCGTCGATCACGTTCAAGTATCATTTTCTCGACTTGTATCAACTTTGTTAGGGTTTTAACTAATTTTGTATGCTTTAAAATATCGAAATATGAATTAATTTCAATCGCTCAACCTTCATTAATCATTGAATTAGTAAGTGTTCAGATTTCAATAGATCACATAGTAGTAGAAAATCTTTTGTGGTAATATCGGTTTTGTTATTGGAGGGCCCTAACTGTAGTGACTATGGATGACTCACTATATATATGCTGATATTTACTAGTGAAAAAAATAAAATATTCACGCTCTAGGCCTTCCTGGACCTCCAGTGATTACGCCCCTTAATATAGACCGAAAATACTCTGATGTTGGTTTCAGTTCTAATCTAAGCCTAACAAGGATTTGCAACTACAATCAAGCAAACCCCAAATGTTACTCCCCGTCTTTCATGAGTATAAGCACTACTTTATACAATATTTTCAAGTAAATGGCATTTTAAGACAAAATTTATTACTTATGAAATTTAAATTGAACAATTAGCTATTATATCATTCAATATGATCACCAGCTCTAAATGGGACATATAGTCCTAGAAGGTCTTTATTATATCTTTCTTGTTTAAACGGAATATGTTCCTCTTTACTAAGAGCTTCAGGAATATCATTTCAGCTAGAAATATCATGGGATAAGGTCAAGGCTGTAGAAGGCCACTCATCAGCTTTAATAACGACATGGAATTGGCTTTCGAGGTAATACATGACAGTTTTGGCAACATTACAAGGCACTAAGTATTAAATCCAGATAAGCCTCGTATCTGAAGGGTATTCGGCTTCGAGCCATTACATCTTAAGAAGATTTAAGTGCACAGAGAAGGTCAACTTGAGACCGTTGTCAAAAATGTGAGCCGGCATGATATTCCTGTACCTGGTGATCAAGCCAAACACCATTATCTTGGACAGGAACTTTGTTTTCATTACAGGAGGAACATTAACTCTGTCCTTTGCCAGCAAGCGGTCATTCTTTGGGTTATAAGCAGCGTTCAAGGTGAAGTTTGACTCATCACTGAATAGCTTTATGATGCCTGAATTTGATTTTCAAATTTGGTGGAGTTTTTTGCTTCTTTGCAACCTGATGACCTTCATCTTCGTGGAAATAAGGTGACACCTTCCCCTGATGTAGGACTTCAAGACAAGGTCGTCCTAGATGGCCCTGGCCACCGTCCTCCCACAAATAGGCCTCCTCCGAGAATGAGCAGTCATAGAAATGCCAGGATTTGCTTTGATGAGCTTCTTGAGCCCAGCCAGAAAGTGGCCAGTCCGATTTTTGGGTTTGGGTGAATCACATGAGGAATGGAAAAGCCCTTTACCCACCTTCAGTTCCTTATGACGTCATAGACGGTGCTCCTTACATATTTTTTTACTTTTATGATTGCCTTAGCATCGTTTTTGGCCTCAAACAATTATGGAATTACTTTCAGTTTGTCCTCTGGCTGCTTCATGGTGAAAATGAACAGATTAAGTAAAAAAAAAAAATGTTGTCTATGTACTTTTGTTAGAGTACTTTAAGGTGAAGTTTAGAGCTTATCAAGATGAACTCACTAGATTAAAAAAAAGCAATTAGAAATATGTCTGGATATTTTTGCCCACCCCTGTACAGCTTTGGAAAATAAAAAAGTATGTTCAGATTTTCCAACTACAAAAAGCTTCTCCCATTTTTTAAAACATACTTTATACACCTCTGTATATCAGTTATAAGTATTGTGTGTGTCATGTTATTATATTATTAAAACATTTTAACATACTTTTTACAATTTTCTTTTTGGGGTGGATCAATTGTAAAGTAGGTAGTACTTTGAATGATGGTGTCAGACTTATTTTTATCATATAGGAGAAGGCAGTGAGTATGTATTGCGCAAATATGTTCACGTGGGCTCATGAAATTGTAGATACCTAATTGATATGATGTTCATATTAGAGTTATAAAATGAAATAATCTCTTGTCATTTCAATATGTTTTCTTCGATTTTGGGAAAAAAATGGCGTCAGAAAAAATGTCAAGGACAAAATGGCAGGTTGGCTATGGGGCAACAAACCACTGAGAGGATTTGGGCAGGTAGTCAAAGGCTGAGTTGTTGTAGAGTGCAAGGAAACTGAAAACCACATGCAAATTCTTTGAAAGAGCCTATCTGTTATGGTTCTCATAACTTGGCTTGATATCCATTAGAAAAATGAATTCACATTTCTAGATATTCAAATTTAAACATTCGAGGCCTTTGAGTGACTACGTAATGTAGCCAGTTTCGTTCTCTTTGGAAAAGAAAGAAGGTTTATGAAGAGAAGAAGAACATCGTCTTATTGCAATTTTAGATTGTTCCAACTGTACTGAGCTTTTCAGTTTTCCTCGAACTCTCCAACGACTTGACCTTTGACTACCTGCCGGAATCCTCTCAGCGGTTTGTTGCTCCACAGCTAACCTGCCATTTTGCCCTTGACATTTTTTCCGTTGCCATTTTTTTCTAAAATCGAAGAAAACATATTGAAATTGGTTTGTCGTGCCACAGCCAACCACCTCTTCTTCTGACACATCCTGGATGGTAACAAAGTAGAAATCACTGCTCTTGTCTTATACAAATGCTTGGCTGTCCATCCAAGAGTCTTGTCGATTATGAATAATCCATGTCGTATGAAATTATAATTGTCATTGATAACGTAGAGTTAAGTGAATATACATTTTTCCATTGGAACAGCTGTCGTGTTTGTTTATTCTTCTTTTATCACAAATATATATTATATTGGTGATAGTTATTTTATCAGTTTCAAAGAATCTTGCCATTTTTTTCCACTAATACACTTTTTCTTTTTTTTCTCCTGCCATTTTTCCCACAGCCATTTTTTCCGTTACCATTTTTCCCTGAAAGCGTTTTCTTCTATTCCTACATTTTTGAACATAGTTAATCATTAGTTGTAAGGAATTAGATTCAAGAGATAATCTTCCTAAATTATTTGTTCTTAAACGTATATTTTATTTGAAAAATTAAAACGATACTTCCTTGAAGAGACCATTTTCACGTGGAGTTACAATGAATGAACAGCAATAACAAGCCAAAAGAAATGTACAGACTTAGTACATTCCCTCTATTTTGGGGGTGCTGTCTGTTCATTGTGATATCAAGTGAAATTTCTCTATAGAGTCGTTTTAATGCGACCTCCAAATTGTTGGAGTCAGACATTTTGGCCTAAGAAAACCAAGTTATTTAACCATTTTTTATTAATATTAATGTTAATAGTAAACTATTAAATGTGGAAATGGGCTAGACAAATGAAAGGCTTAAATCTTACTCTCTATCAAAAATATATTCCTCTAAAGTATAGTTTTATTATACATCTCACCTTAAAATGTACTTAGCCTTTTTTTAATCACGTTTTAGATTATAGTTTCGATTCAGAACCATATTTTGAAATGGTATAGCTCTACAGTTGAAAAATGACGGTAATAACACTGGATTAAATACATTACAGCATTCAAAAAGTATTAATATACAGTTCCAACAAAATGTGCCTAATCATTTCAAATCAAGTGAAATGAAGGATCATTTATGGAAGCTAATATTATTTTTTTATTAGCTTTATATTATAGCTAAAACTAAAGAATAAACCTTATGGTAAAAATTCAAAATATTTCTCGTCAAAAAAAAGTTCGATTTTGATTGATTTTTCAGTTTAACATTGATTTTTCTAATAGAATATTTAATAAATAACCAATGTAAGGTTGGGTGAAAACGATTTAAAAAATTTAATTAACTCTAAAGACAGGAAGATTAGGGCCACTCTAAATATGTTTCATATCTAATGTATTTAATTAGATGTAAGTAATCTAATGGACTTGTTTACATTTAATTTCAGTACTTTTCCAATCTCTAAAATATTCACTACGTCTAACAATTAGTCAAATAATCGCCTTCATTTTATTTTATTTAAAAACAACCATATTTTGTTTATTTATTTATTATTTTTATTTAAAAATCCCAGGCAATTACATAAAACATAAAAAACATTATAGTTTAAATTTAGTGCCCCGGAGTTGAGCCATATTTACTATAAATATACATACAGAACAAATTCACTAAAATGAACTAAAATTCTAATTTTTTCCGTTAAAAACTCTTCCCTTGTTGAATGTCATTGATTGAATATACTTGATCACTTCTGATGCTGTGGACCATATATCCGTTCGTATATTTGGAATTTTCAGCGATAAGGCCACATATCTCGCAGATGCTACCAAAATTATACTTCTCACTCCTTGCCCAACAATATGTTCATAATATGGGAGACTACTCGCAATAAGAAGCTTGGAGTTTAACAAATCAAAATCAATTTATTTTGTTTCTGATGTAGCTCCTTTTCTCTTTCGTGAAAGTCCGAAAAGCTCAATCGCTATATGAAATTTTTCATCTTCACCTATCAAAGCTTTGGCGTTTAACTACTTTACTAATTGCTTTAGAATAGTTAGAGACGAGCAATCAACAAGGGCATGGGCTGTGGAATTGAATTTATTACCACAGTCCTTAGTTTTTTTGTTATAAACAATTGAAAAAGATATGTAAAAAATATTAGCTTCCATATATGATTTTTTATTCCAGAGGATTTTGTTCGATTCGGAAGTGTCCTTAAGATTTTAAACGGGATCGGATGGGAAGTCAAAATTTTGGGAGCGATACATCCCTCCTATACTTATATCTACCTCGGTGTAAAGGACTTTAGGCAAAGAGTGGACACTCAAGGCAAGGAAGGTAGTGTTTAGTAGTTCTCAATTCTGACTGGCTTAAAATTAGAAGCTGCTACATGTTCCTCCAGCTAGGCTCGCAGCCAGTGTATGTGTGAAAAAAGAGGAATAAGGCTGACTACGTTAGGAACATAATCTTCCCTGTGTTTTAGATCAATTGCTTATTTTTCCCTTGACCTCTCATTCCCTAGAGTCCTTTACCACGGCGTTTCTTGCCTAACATAAAAATATACATTGCATTTTGTTGTCAGTTGAATACGATGTTTCTTTAACGTTGATTGGGTGGATTTGAATTCGCTCTTGTTAAGCTGGGAACAATACCCAACAGTTATTAGTTAATAGTTTCATAGATGGGAAGAATTGGCCGATTACGGAGGGATTTTGGGGATTTCCACCTGCTTCGTTTCAGATGAAAGTTGTGTGATACTTATACAATACAGGTAACAACGACATGATACGTAGTAAATTTCATAATAATTACAGGTGGTGTTTTTTTTTTACATAGGTACACAAGATTTCTCAAGTAGTGTTTTGGTTTATCTTTTGTTATTAATTAATATCATCTTCTATGTAACCATAAAAACACAGAGAAGTTTCCACGTACGTTTGTAGGCGTGAAGGATTCTAGAATCATCATGAGCTTTGATAAAGTTCTGTATGACACATTCACAAATAAAACATTGCGTACTCTTTTGTAAGAGTGTTCAAACGTATTCATATATCCAGCATGAAAATTGGCAGAGAGGTTTTTAATCATTCGTGTACATTAACAAGATGTCAAAATGAGCAATATGAAACTCCTACACTCCAACTAACGTTCCATGGCACACGTTTATGTATATGTATATATATTTAATGCTTATTAGGTTTTAACAGAAGGATTTTCCATCATTCAATTAGACAAATCTTTATTTTGAGGTGAGGAAAATAGAATGCTCAGTGCACTTTACAAATACTATAATATCAGGGCCTTTGGAACCGGAGGTCCCCTTTCCCCAAAAAGCGTTAAACATATATTTTTTAAGGGAACAAATCGAAGGATGCAGCAGTCGCATCTCTAATTTTGAAGGCCGGGCAAGTCCCTTTCTAGATCTTCAGGACGCATCCAAATCGAACACAAAGGTCCTATCATTTATAAATATTTATTAAATATTATTAGCTAGTAACGTCATCAATCAATCACAATCATCAATGATTTACTTTTTATAAGGCAAACAAACTATCCACGTTTATCAAAGGTACTTAAAGAGTGTTGTAAATTTACTATCAGTGATGTCATCTTGCGGCTAAGGTATTGAAACAAAATTAAGTAACATTAGATTATTTACTTATTTGTTATTTATTATTGAAACTTTGTCAAGAACCGACTACAGGGATGGAACGATGTTAAATTACATATTATAGAAAGTTAACACATTAATGCATAAATGTAGAGGTCTTACATCTAGTAAATTCAGTCCAAATCTATACTTATCTTCAGGAGTTTTTATTTAACCTGTGACTGAATGTTACAAAGTAAACATAGAGATTGATTAATAAGGAGTTTTTGACGTCATCCATTGAAAAGTAAAAGTAAAAAATCACTTACTATATGTATTTTGACAATTTTTCTATCGATATTTCTCGTAGACTCACATCTGTAAAATCGATATAATGTCGTATAATTTGCAAAATTACTTTTATGGTGTAATTTTAATTGGAGGAATCTTTTACTATATTTTATATTAGGTGGGGGAAGAAGTAATTCCTTTTTTTTCGCTTTATTTCAATGATGTATAAGGAGTGTTAAAATAATCCGATTTTAGCCAAGTATTCCCTGTTCTGTTCGATAACTTGTTGCCAACGAGAATACAACTTCATAATACCTTTTTCCTAAAAGTCCTTCTCCCTATTGTCGGAAAACTAATTTTACAGTCACCCAAATGTTTTGGCCATAGAGAGAAACTGGTGGTAGTCACTTTGTGTCAGATCGGGAGCGTAGGGTGGATTCCTAAAAACTTCCCATCCGAGCTCCCAAAGCTTTTGTGTATCATCAAATATGTGTACAGCCTGGCGTTGTCTTGATGGATCATAATTCCTATTCTATTCCAGTTTATTTTTGCATCCAGTCTTCTGCAAACGATTTTATTATGTTCAGCTCCTGTTCAATCCTAAAACTGTTAACATGACGGTGTATCTCGATATTTTCCATGATTTTATCGACATCTTTGACGACTTGCCTGCCGGTGCATGGTGCATCATTCACCTCGAATTAACCAGAACAAAATATCTCGAACCCCTCTTGTGCAACACGAACCAAAGAGTATTAGCCTCCAAGCACATTGCAAATTTTCTTAGTCGCTTTCCACGCGTTTTCCCTTTCAATTAGTAAAAATGTCAGATATTGACGCAGGATAATTCACGACTGAACGGGCCAAGTGCCATATTCTTCAAAAAGCGTTTGTAATATACACTTACACTTTTACAACGCCTTATCGTATAATCCGACGTGACCAATAATGAGCAAGATATACTTATTAAAAAAAGGCCGAAAAATATTAAATTACTTTTTCCTCCAGCCTATTATTATTTTATTATGAGTATTTTTTAATTTCCTTATACTCAAAAATATATATTTCTTAATTTTTATTGTGAACGAGATGAATCATTAATTTTGTTAGCTTTTGAGTGGTTATGAAAACAATCTTTAAAAAATGCTTACTTTTAAAGCAAACTTGTAATTAATCATTAACACTCTTACTCAAAGCATCCTTTTTTAAGCAGTTTGACAATATTTTGATACAAAAACATTAGGATATGTGCAATTGCAAATATATAATCAATGGATCATTAAACAGAAAAAATGGACATTTATTACTGTTGATGACCTGCAATTGTTGCAGATGATTTGCCTCGAGAAAAAGTTGCTATAATCACGTGCTTTTTATTTAAATATCAAGAAGAAAAGTCAGTCAGCTACTTTAAATTTATTTTAAATTATCAATTTCTCACCAAAAACTTTATAATCTAGATTTTAAAATATCAGAATAACTTCGATTCTTACTGATTTTGCAAAAAAAAAAAAAAACACCTGAGCGTTCGTAGAGATAAACAAAGATTATATTTTCATAAAATTAGAAAACCATTTTACGTCATAAAAATCTGTATCATTTTTGGTATGTAAAAAAAATGGTAATGGTATCCGGAAAATTCCCCCCAGTAAACTCCCACCTATATTAACAAACCAATTTCAAATAAAAAGATAAACTAAGTCGATTTTTTGCATATCAATTTTTATTAACTTTTCACGATTTTCAAAATCATTTAAAATAATCACAATATATTGGTTACAATCATGTTATCGTTTTCTTTCAACAGGCAGAGGATGGCTTGCAAGCTGTTAAATGATCTCTATGCGATTAATATATGTTATTAATACATATACTTGTAATTGGAAGGATGACATCGTCGGTTTCCTCACAAGTTTCTTCTGGAAGTTTCCCAAACTTTTCAAGGATGAAGAAAAGTTGATGCGCATAGAGATCATTCAACAACTTGGAGATCATCTTCCGCCTTTCAAAGAAAACAATATCGTGATTGTAACCAAAATATTGTGACTATTTTAAATGATTATGAGGATCATGGAATTTTTGATTATTTACGAGCTATTCCTCATAATATTGGTTTTTGAATATTTATTTATTTTAAAATTGATAATATATGGTTATGTTTTTCTATTATCTCATGTTTAAATTTGCTGTTTATTTAGAAAATATATAGAAAATACACAGTTTATAGACAATAAATATGCAACAAAATCGACTTACTTTATTTTTTGTCTTTTTATTTGAAATTGGTTTATTAATATAGGTGGGAATTCTTCAGGGGGGAATTCTCCGAGAATCGGCAAGAATTATTCCCATCTTGATCCGAAATTCTACTCAGAATCACACACTTATAGCTCCACAATAAATCATCTGAGTCTTTCATGCACTAGTTATTATTTTATATTTATATGTTCACTCTTCAAGAACGTACCGAGTGGTCCATTAAAATCTGAATACGGAATTATAAACTTCAACAAGATATAATTTATTAATTAACAATAGAATTTCACCAAAAAAATTAATAGTAAAATGAATGTGTGTCTGAGCTCTCTTAATCATTAATGTAGCCGCCATTAGCAACAATGATGGCTGCTACCTGCGGTGGGGGGAAGGCCTGACACCCACTGGGGATATAGACTCTGTCATGGCGTTCCAGTGGGGACTGACTGTGGCTTTGAAGGTCTCAGTGTTTGGATGACTGACACTGCAGGTCTTCTCCTCGAAATGCAACCCAAATGTGTAGTCGAGGGGTTAGCATCAGGGTATGTAATCAAACTATACTAATAAATAGACAACACTCATGCCCCAAAAGCTCTTATTTGTGTTAGTAAGGTAATTTTTAAATTGTTAATATGGGTCATTCATAAGATATGCCAAAGAACACACTATACATGGAGAATGCAAACTTTATATTCATAACTATTTTACTAATTGAACAAATAGCCATGAGTTGGTCAAAAAAGGAAGGGGGGGAAACGAGTGTATGTGATCGAAAAAAAATCATTTAAATAATGAAACCAAAAAAAACAGTCCGCAGAGTTAATCAAAATATACAGGGTGTCCACGATAAATTGCAACTACTTTAAACTTCATCCAGATCCATAATGTGGATATTCGGGGTTAAATCATAGTAATATAAAAGGTTGCATGAACAATACACTATAACTTCCACCACAATCGTTTTGACAACAAGCAATAGTAATCATGGAACAAGCAAGGAGAGACGTCATCCTCGAATTGGCTTGCGCGGGACACAAGCCCTCTGCTATCCACAAGCTTCTTAACTACCCCAAGACCACGGTGTACCGGGTCTTCAATGCCTGGGAGGTTGAGGGGAAGGTCTGCCACAAGGCCCACAACATGAGAAGTGACCAAATCCGCACTCCCCGCTTCCTTGAAGGCCTCCGGAAGTCCATGAAGGCTTCATTAGTTTGATAACCCTGATAATTTAATCAACGTCTGTGAGAAGAGAAGTTTAACAGTCATTTCATTTACAAAGAGATATGAGAAGGCAAGAAAGTAAATAAACACAAATCCAACTCGGTGCTTTAGCAAGGATTTGGGCATAAATTACTCTAATGCTGATTTGAAATATAATTTAAAAATAAAAACTCAAATTTAACTGTATGTATTATTTACTAAATTGATCCCACTGAATGATAATTTCACAGAAAATAATACAGCCTAATAGCAATAATATAATCGCAGCTTTTAAAATTTCCAGTTCCATCCGAGTCCAAAGTATTTTCACGAAACCTATCCCTAGTTCATGACCGACATGATTTTTTAACGCCATTGTGAATAACATTTTATCTTACATGTCTGGATAAGAATATAAAAGTATTTGTATGACATAATTTGATAGTTATTAGATTTAGCCATGCTCAGTATTAATGTCTGGCTTTAACTTAACAAATGAATATCCCCATAGATGAAAATAATATTATCTGCTATTATATAACTCCCACGCAGTTCCTGAGCCTTACACGCCCTCGCTCATGAGCACAGGTACTTGTGTTTAGATTGTATACTTCAATGTTCTCTCCTCAAGAATGAAAAAGAAATATGTACATAGAGACAGCAAAAGGATTTTGATTGGCAGTTCAGTATAGTAAGGATGTAATAGATTAAAATCGTTTCTCTGATGCAATAAATATCAGTTATGGCAAAGGGTAGTATCTAATACCTTGAGATATGAGTGCCACAGCACTCACCCACAGCAAGGAACGAATTAAACTATTAATGTAAATTATTTTATAAACCATAAAGGTGTATCATAATTTCAACGTCTTCAGTTAAAGGAAAAAAGTTGGTTTTTTAACTTTTTATTACTCTATCGGCAGAGTTCCTCTACGTTAAACATCATTTCTCTATTTAAAATTGGCAATGATAATTGTTGTAAGAAAAACAAACCAATATGACGTCTTATTATATTTTATTTTAAATTTGTATTTCATTTTGTTTTAACCCCACCTTATTGGTTTAAAGAAAAGAAAAGTTTCCTTTGAAAATTAACATTATCGATTTGTATATTATATATTGTACATCCTTCCTTCTTTCCTCGTTCAGCGGTACACTTTTTGGCCCATGATAAGGAATGTCCCATATATACATATCCTATTCTACATAGTATTAAAATCATTTATGCGTGTGTGTGTGATGTACGTCCCGCTTACGAAAACAATGATAAAAACGCATTTATTTCAAAAACAGTGACAGATACAGACTTTAGACATAAAATAAAAGCTGTTTAGAATTTAAGTTGCGTACTCAAAGCTAAGTTTCATTACGATCAAACCAGATTCCTGGCCTCTGGAGGGAAAGTTTGATTTTTTCATAGAACAAGATTCATTCCCCATGCCTCTAAGTTTTTAAAAGGTATGGGTTGTTCAATTCGAAAGTGCATTAAAAAAAAATCCAAAATCCAAAAAACGAATTATTGTACTAACGGAAAGAGAGAGAACGCATATTAAATACGAATTAAAAAAAGGAATTAAGAAGAGGAGGAGAGAGTTAATCTTAGAATGTATCTTCAATCTTCATTATGGTTGAAGAAAAAACATGGGAAGTTAGCTATGTCAATGACAGTAAATGAATCACAAGGTCAAACATAGAAAAAATTACTTTATATGTACTAAAATCAGTATTTTCACATGGTCAATTATATATTGCACTTTCAAGAGTGTCGAAAGGGTGTGTAGGTTTGATTATATTTACATCAAATGGACAGAAAACAACAAAAAATGTTGTATACAAGGAGGTTTTACAACGAAATTTACCTATTATATAATGATATTTTATAGTAGATCGTTTTAGTTTATAATTTTAACATAAAAAAACAAATATAAATAAAATCTTTTTAATTTTTCATTGGGTAACTTAGAGATAACGTGTTCTTGCTAGTCTATTATTAATACTCTTTGATAAAAAAATCTCCCCTTCTTATTTTGATAAAATATTTTAATGTTTTTGCTAGTATATTATTAATATCCTTAGATCAAAAAATCTCCCCTTCTTATTTTGATAAAATATTTCAATTACATTTACAATATCAAACATTAGAGTATATGAAAGACCGAAGAAAGTTGTAGGACTTTTCATTTTTCCTTCAATTACTCCGAGTTGAGCCGCTACGACTCGTTAAATTATAGCACCACATACTTACATTTATCAGCCATTGTTGGAGCCTATTTATAAATTATAGTAGTCAGTAGATATGCAATATGAGGAAAGTGTTAATCCATGTTTCAGTTCTGACCCCTTTGTACTGAGCGTTACAATACCTAAAGATTTGCAAAATTGTTGAAATCCTCTTGAGCGTACTTTATTAACTATCTTTGGTTTAAATTGATTTAAAAATGAATAATTAACATAATTGAAATATAATTACAATATTTTCCATCCACTAATACTATTTTAAATGTAGATAATTCTCGTTTTTATAGCAGCAAATCATTTGTGCATGACGTTTCATTAGATCAGCTACAATCATCTGTGACTGTGCAGAAAGGCAATTTCTTATTTATACTACCAATGACAAATTAACGGGCCGGCTAAAAAACACACCGGATTTACATGTATGATTCTATCCCTCAGTCTATTATATATTTAAGCAATTATTATTATTAAGGATTTAATAAATCATTAAGACACCAAATGTTGGACCGTTTAACTTTATTAAATTACTAGTTTATACCTTTTGTCATGGCATATCCTTGTTTATAATTTAAACTCATATTTATCTAGATTCAAATATCAATTTGAACGTCTTTTTATGGAATTTTTTATTGTTTTCTCCATTAAGTAAATCATATGTTAATAAAAAGTTTGGAAACACTTTTTTTTTTACCATTAATAGAGTAATTTGTACGACTTTATATATTTATGTTTGAATGTTGTACCTGCATCTCAGGCCTCATAAATAATTGTATTCATTCTTTCATGTGGGATATGAAATCATAAAAATAATATGTACGGATATACAGTGTGCGTAACTGAAATCTTAAAGAGCATAAAAAGTTACAAGTTTGAAATTTCTACAGAGATTTTATGAAGAAAATTTGCAGGTCACTATTTTAATATTTTTGTTTTGATCGAAATCATGGAACAAAAAAAAACGATACAACATCTATAACTTGCTCCGGCCAGGATCGTTGCCAACAAGGTGGGCTGCTCCCGAACCAGTGTGTATGCAGTAACAGAGGTATCTACTGGGGCTAGGCTGGAGGGGAGTTTTTTTGTTTGAAAAAATTTAATATACATAACTAAGCTTAACTTTCTATTAATGGCTATGCATTTTGCAATATTTTTCTAAAAATTTTAATTTTTTGACATTCTTTTCGAAAAAAAAAAAATTAGAAATTTTAGAAAAAAAAATTCAACTTTGAATTTTTTTTACCAAAAAAATTGATATTCGAATTTTAGCTTTTGAATTTTTTTGTGAACAGTCTTTAATTTTTGAAATTTTTTCCAAAAAATTTAATTTTAGGTAAATAGCTTTGTTTGTTTTTTTTGTTTTTTTCTAAAAATTTTTCATGATTGAAATCTGATTTTTGAAATTTTTTTCCACAATTAAAAAATCCACGAAATCAGATGTTACCACTGACCGAGTTCTAATGTAAATTAAGTCTACTGAAAAGTTCGTATGCTGATGCATAGATTTCACCACTAAAATTAAATCATTTGATTTACATATTTATTTATTTTATAACAGACTTCCAAGGATTTTTATTCCTAAATAGCATCTACATTCTATGAGGAAAAAAATTAGCCCACTCTGAGATATGTGGTTAACTCCCTTGATTGTTTTGGCGTGGAGTTACTCTAAAGAAGATTTCTTTCATAGCGTGAGGCTTTGTCGGACTATTGAGATCAAATGTCGTTACCTCTATTGTAGATCTCAACCTTTCATCCAAAAAGAAATTCAAAAAAGCCCAAAATCAGTTGGTAGTAAGCCAATTCTTCTCAACTCTGTAATTATTAATCCGTAGCTCCCAAAAATACTTTACAACTTAACAATGGCCATTCAAATTTGGCTAATCAATGTTTTAAATACAGAAAGGAGGTAAAGAAATAAACACATCTGCAGTTCACAACTCTATGATGACCTCATTTTACTTTTATCCATATTTTAAGGTCAATTCCCTTTAAAGGAAACGTAATCACTCCCAAGAAATAGTACTTATTACCCATTTGCATACTAATATTTATGTACTCGATAGAGACTCAATTCATAAATACACGGCTATGTTCGACCTTAAAGACCTATTTAAGGTCATTCATTACTCACCTTGCAAAAAAAGGAGGGGGGGGGGAAATGATTATAATTAAAATGTCTGATTATACATTTTTGTTCTAATTTATTAATGAGTAACTAATTTCGTGCTCTATATTTTCAAGGCTCTAAGTACAACGTATCTAAAACTTTTAAGACCTACATGGATGCATATTCATAATGTACTTAAATAGTATATACATATGATGCTTTCATATAGGACTAATTTTAACCATTAATCACGATAAAGCATGATTTTTAGCATAGGTATTTGTTGGTTAGTCCAAAAAATATATATTTGTGAAGTTTGTTTACCAAATATTTGCATCTTTTATTTTTTAGAGGTATTACATTCGTGACTGGCTTCAGATATTTAAATGGATTAGCCTAGAGGTCACATCTGGCCGATACAATAAAATGATGGCTATAAAGTATACTCTAATTTACGCGTTTCCATGGAGTACGTTCAGACAGATCAGTCTGAAATTATATAAGTAGACGAATAAAATAACCCAGCATGCTCCTGTGATATTTTTTTGGGCCTCAGAGGTAATTAAGAGCCTGTTTTTGACCGCAATAAAACCTTCTAGTCTTTTATCTTTCCCATCTTCTCTTCTCCCACTCTCTCTTTCTACATCCCTCTCTCTGTCTCTTTTCTGCTACCTTCATTCTTTGTTTCTATTCCCTCTATTCAGCCCTACAACGCTGGCGTTCTTTGCTAGTATATTATATTGAAGGAAGTGATCCGTCTAAATAAAAAACTAAGTATAGCTATAAAAAAAATGAAAAACTGTTGATGCGTGTGATTATCTTTCTTCCGTTTTGTTCATTATTAATAAGTCGTGGGTGTGTTAACATCTCCCTCCAGAAGTCGATTTCTTATCTATCTTTGGTATAAATTGATTTTAAAATGCATAATAAAATAAATATATATGAATTTGAATATAATTACAATAATTTTCTTGCACTAATGTTAATTGTATTATAAATATACTAGGTTCTCTTCTTTATAGTAGTAATTCATTCTCACTTCATACCATCATACAACAAGGACCTGATATTAAGAAGGGTATTAATTCATTCATACCATATGTCTCACTCCCGCCTTCTCCTCGCCCTTTTATACAAATCCTATCTCTAATTATATTATAAAAAATATGTTTCGATATGTTTGTAATTATATAATAATAAATAACCGTTCCAGCGTCTTTCTATGACTGAAAGCACGCTGAACATGAGCAAGCATGGTAAAATATTTCACAATTCGAAAAAATTGTTCACTAAAATATAAACAGTTCTCGGAAATATTTTAAACTTAGAAAAAAAAAAAAAAATGGAATCGTGGACAATGCACTGGGGAGAAGTTATTTTCTTGAATTCAATGGGTGTACGTTCACGCCCAGGTGATTCCTCGACAAAGATATATTCTTTATGTATTTGGATGTCACCAAAATATTCCTAGGTTAGATGGAGTAAATCTAATACTATAATGTTAACTAATACTTAATCAGTGCAACTCCATCTAACCAATTAAAGGGACATTAAATAATAATATTAATGTTTACAAAAATTAGATGCTCTTTAAAAAGAATCTCACATATAATATATGTAATATGTCGTTCTTAATGGTTTAAGAACGAACTTCTTAACCTGAGAGTTTTTACAGATATAGTAGACACGGATAATTGAACTTGGGATTTAGCTAGAACTAGTGCTAATGTCTTGTAATACCTACAACTAAATTGTGGGTACATAAGATTGTGTTCATTACAGAATAATGAACTAAGGCAATAAAGTAAGACAAATATTGATGAAATGTTGAGTGATTATGTTGTTATCAATAATTGACATTATTTGTATGAAATGTTCGAATTGATTCTGTACAAAGCTATAAACCAAATGGCAAGACGCCTCTGTTACCTAGAAAGATTAATAGTCTTTGTAAAATGGCTTTTTATAGTACCAAAGATGACGTCACGTCATTTTATCTCATGAAGTATGTAACATTTTGCAGCAATCACCTTGTTAATTCAATGTGTCTACACAGATAGTTATAGATCAATATTTAAGCATACTCAGACAATCACTCAGAAATTGCTCACTTTGACATTTTTAGTGTGAAAGTGGTTCATCTTTCTAAGCTGGTATGAAATAAATATAGAAAATTTCGTTTCTAGTTGGATTATACAACAGCTTTTGATGATTATTCAGCCTCTCTTTTTGGCGATAAAATATGCATATATATGATGACATCAGGGTATAATTGTATGATCAGATATGCAAGGGAGCCAGATACCGACAACAGCCAATTAGGGGAAGGATACATTTGGCGCAAAATTTGTCTGTTGAATAATTCCCGTTGAATCTTGTTGCAAATGATGAATACATTTCCCCAACTTGATTTTCCATATATGTAAGAGGTTTGGCGTAATATCAGTGGTGGTGATGATAAAATGCCTCAATCTTACAAGACTCTGAAGATCTTGCAAGCTTTAAATTTTCTTCAACTGCTAATTTGGACGTATCTTAGTATGTTGAAAACTACCAATACTGATCGAAGGCAAAAATTAACGGAAGAAAACCTTTCTAAAATCTTGATTTGTCGATATAATATAACAAAATTTATGAATTTATTACTTTAAATTATTGTCATAAAAATATTTTTTCCTTTATATACAAATTAAGAAATTTTGAATCTTTGGTTGTTATTATTCAAAACCTTAGAGCTCTTTTTTTTCTCATTTAGGCCAAAAAATAGCTCAAAAATCTTAAATCGAATAATAAATATCCGGGGGAAGTTTATGAATTTTTTTTTTTTCTAAAAATTTAATTTTCTGTGAATAGCTAAAGGTTTTTGTATTTTTTTACAAAAATTTAATATTTGAAATTTTAATTTTTGAAAACGTTTTGTGAACAGCTCTGGAATTATAAGAAAGGTTATATGATAATTTTTTTTCTACAAAATTTAATTTTTCCATTTTTTTGTGAACATTTGTAGAAGTAAAAAAATTAAATTATATTATAATTATTTTTCTACAAAATTTAATTCTTGTAATTTTTTTGTGAACATCTGTGGATTTAAAAAAATGAATAATACTTGAATTTTTTTTCCAAAAAATTTAATTAGTATGCTAATTTTGGTCCAAAAAGTGGCTTAAGAATCTTAAGTTTAATAATATATATCCAGGGGAAAACCTACCAATAAATTAAGATCCCAAAACATGTCTAAAAATTTTACGTCCAAACGAGTAATTCACTGGTATTTTTTAGATTGATGTTCCGTATGCAAGTATTACCCGCCCCCATCCCACGTCAACAACATGGTAGTAAAAAATATGCAGTATATGAATGAATCCTTTGAGTTAATTAAGTCTCGAAATAATGGATCAATGTGTAATCAATTCAAACAAATGCCTTTGTTACACTTAGAACTACCATAAACGCGAACACGCTTAATAAAAATAATTATCATTCATTGATGAATACCATGAGCTATAATTACTCATAAAAATATGTAGGACTCTAAGGAATAGAATAATATCAATCACAAAGGTAGGTAGGTAGAGTAGACCGAGGCAATATAAATACCTATAAAAAAAAGTCAAGTAAAAAAATACCTATTTGTGATCACTTTAATAATGTACGAGGATAAACAATTAGTTACATTACAGAACAAATCTAGGCTCTCTAGCTTACGTACAAGTCGAGAAAATGACACTTGAACGTGATTGACGAATTTCCATTCGAGCACACCAAACAGTTGGGCGTCTCCAGGACCACCGTCTACCCTGCCAGCAAGTCCGAAACGTTGGAGAGGAAGAAGGGCCCTATCAAAAAGGCCAAAATTGATCTGGAGGAATGAAAGAAAACAGCCTAAGCCAATTCCCTTAAGTCCACGAGGCCCCATGGAAGAGATCTTCGGGTTTGAAACCAGACTCTCCAGAGAAGGAGCAAAAAATTGGTCGTAAAAAGCCTTGTGAGGGTTGACAGGCCACTTTTCACACTAGCAATGTAATAAACCATCTCCGTTGCAAGACTCTTTGAATGAGTCTTTTGAGCATTTTTGAAAACTTTTTGGACAATTTTGGCCACCCTATATCCCTGATGCCAATCTCCTCAACGACTCCTTTTAGTTACATGCTGAGGGGAAAACCTGCAGTGTCTGTCATCCAAACATTGAGTCCCTTGGTGCCACTGTCAGTCAGCACTTGGATAGATAACTACATCTGGAGCGGGTGACAGGCCTTCCACCACCACCTTGAATCCATAATTGTCGCTAAGGGCGGCTACATTAATTATTAAGAGAGCTCCGATGCACATCTATTAATAGTATTAATTTTGTAGAAATTCTATCATATCTTGTTGCAGTTTAAAATTCAAAGTGTTCAGATTTTAATGGACCACTACTAGGTATCTCTGGAATCTGAGGGCTCGGATTCTTGGTTGTAGTAGAACTTTACAAGAAAATCAAGAATTTGTAATTATTCTTTTTGTAGTAGGCCAGTTTCTCAATAATTTCCGGTATATGTTAACATTTTTCTATTATTTTTCTTGTTTTTTTTTAGAGGTTTGAGTTGTATTTTGAGTAAGGAAACTAAAAAGAAAAGGATATACTTTTAAAATAAGCATATTTTCTGCATAGTTTAATGCTCATTCCAAATATGGGTTTACCCATATATCATGTGGGAATATCCCATTCTGAGAAAAGGTAATGGGAAGGTCAAAGAAACTTCTTTTTGAAGCGGGTTTGTTTCAGAATCATTATCAATCATGGTTTTGATTCCACATATAAAAGAGTAGATTAAAGAAATTGTTGCAAGGGATATTAATAGGACATTATTTATGGGGCCAATGAGGCAACATTAGGAAAGCAGTGTCCTGGACCATCTATTGTCAAACCTCCTCATCAAAGCAATAAACCGTCGAATAAAAGTTTGGAAGCATATTTGAAGGCCTCTATAAAACTTTGTTTGAGACACGTGTAATAAAAAACCTATTTTAAAATGTCTGGTCTGTTGACTCGAGGTAGTAATCCTCCAGTCTAGTAAGCTGACATCCACCCCGTGTTCTTGTTTAATTTTTATCTCTAAGATAGTTTAGACTCTGAGAATCCTTGAACAGTCGTAGAAGAGTCTATACAACTCATTTCTTTTTCTACTTTACTAAGGGAACAACTTTGCCTAACCATTTCTGTTTTGAATTTGAAAAAAGCTTCCGTATGATGTTCTATGGATTATGGTCATTGACGTCCTCCCTGGGCCTGTCATACCCTAAGTAATATAAGGGGTATTCACAAATCACGTGCTCACTTAAGAGGAGGGAAATGCACCTTAAAACCACAACTATCCTTACTGGGGAGGGAAGAGGGCTGAATTAAAAGCCCATAGACTGGAATAACTTGCAAAAATGGAATAAATGATATCATAAGGGACAGAGGATAAATTTTTTAATAGAATATTTTCTAACAAAAAATCATTAAATACGAACTTTTTAAAAATACCATAAAAAACTTGCCCTTATTTCAAAAAGGTCACTATAAAAATAAAGAATAACAATTAAAAAATATATATATAAAAAAGTGTAATCCAAAGAAATATAGAAAAATATAATATTTGTAGGATTGGGTGGGATACCATAACTAAAGGACTCTAGGGAAAGAGTGGACACTCAGTAGAAGAAAAGCAGTGATGAAAATCCGGTGTGTCTTTTAGCTGGCCCGGTTATTTTTTATTGTTATTGAATTGGTAATCTGACGAATGAATTTTTTTCCCTTTGCATTTCTCATTATTATTTAATTCTTGAGTAGTGAAAATCATTTCCTAAATAGATTCAATTATATTCAAAACCGGTTTGAATATTCGGATGTGCTCATATAAGACGGAGCGTAACCCTGAGGATAAGTTGCAGAGTTATAATCGTAAGTCCACGTATTTTTTTTATATTGGCCATCAAGGCCTATCTATAATTCAGTTTAATAGTAGGACTATAAAAAACGAAAATCATTGAAATCAATAATATATATACATAAACATACACACGTCTACTAAAAGAAAAAGACACTACAATTTTATCAAAGACATAGAATAAAAACAAAAATTAACATATCAAGCAAAGATAAAGACAAAAACTTAAAAGACTGAACTCTAGAATTTGTTTATAAAAGGACTATCCGTTCTAAAACACGAAGGTGAAGTTTCACAACGGATAAAACACTGGAGATTTCATAGTCCGAGGAAGCACGTTTTGTTTACAAGATATGTTGATCCTTTGTAATAGTTCCATTAATAATCTTTTCCTTTTTTCCGGAGTAAAAGGCTAAAAAATCCTACTTTTTCATGTTATAAAAATCAAAATGTTTCTCTATAAGTTTGCCAATGACATTATAAATTGGAAGGAGCGTCTCGCATTCAAATAGAAAATGATTGCTTGTCTCGTCCTTGGTCCGACAAAAACCATATATTCTTGTATCTCCGTAAAAAAGCTTTGCTTACTTCTAGGTACCTGATAGTATTCTATACTTAAGCCATTTTTCTGATGATGATAGTTAGTAATTTTTTATAACGCTTATGCTTTTCTTTACAGGTTACTTTATTGTCCTTCTCTCCAAGTATTTAACAAAAGGCTCCCGTGTGGGATTTTCACTGGATTTTCTAAGATCCGACGTAGTAAGAAAAAACAATGAAAGACGGATCGGCAATGTAGGTCTTGGAACTGTTATATAACTCCAAAAAGCTACCTTGTACAGTTCAAATGTCATTTTATTTGCCAGCTCAACTGAATTTGCTGTTTCGCCTGCATAATTGACTCCACTTGTCCGGATCTTCAATTTTTATATCCTTTTCTCCTTCCTTCTTTGTCATAGCTGGTTGTAGCTGATCTAATGAAACGTCATGAGCATTATTCTCTCTCTCCTCCAAAATATTCTTTAAATTATCAGGGTTACCATATTGATTTCCGGTTTCTTTTTTTTTAAACATGCCAATTCTATACTGAATTTTCATCGTTTAAGGAGAACATGATTTTTCCTTCTTGTCGCTGATAAGCTTAAAATTGTAAGCTGCATAATATCTATTTGAAAGGTCTTAGAGTAGTTTGAATTACTCTTTTGGGGATTAATCTAATTATTTCTTATAAATAATAGTTTCCTTACGGTTTTTCAAATGTGGAGTGCAGCATACAATAGAAATAGATCAGTTTCAGATAACAAATGTCCAGACTTAACTAGTAGTTCATGAATTTCCCCTGGGAGAAAACTACTTAGGATTACTTTTGTGGGTTGAGCATTAGCTATACAGGTTCGTTGTTAAATCTAATCTATAGTCACAATAATTGTTTTTACTTTCTCTTTTCATTTAATATGAGGTTTACCAACAGACGCTCGTTATTAAATTTGAAGCCTCAGCTCATATTTAATAACATAGACTTGACCAATATGATGCAAGATTTCATGCAAGTGATGTAAATCGTTAGCATTGTGAATATGTTAAAAACTACAAAAATCATCATGGTAAACCTAACTATTTGAGGAAAGGTTTGTAGGACATGAGCTTAGATGTCATTTCTTGAAATTGAAAGAGCTACCAATATTGATTTTTTTTTTGTATTTAGAAAAACGGAAAAGATATGGAGAATAATGTCGTTGAAAAAATAAAACTCAATAACTTGTTCATTTTTGCAAAAATTGCAAAAATTATCTAATAAAATTTTCTGGAAATTGAAAATACATTAGTGCAAGTTTTAGAAACTTTATGACCAAAATGTATCGTTCTGTGGTATATCATCTTAAAAAATTGAAAATTGATGCAAAATGAAAAAAGGAATAAAATTGAAAAATTATTCAAAGAACAAGATATATTTCAGTTAACATCATTTTATGATTTAAATTTTTAAAAACTTTACTTTATCTACAAATTAAATATTCTATTGGAAATCCATTTTTGTGCAACTGAAGAAAAAAAAATAGTGCAATTTTCACAGATTTATCTTTCTTCCCCATAATCTTATTTGATTTTACCCCCCCCAAAAAAAAAAAATCCACATCCCCTTCTTAATATGACCAGTTTCAAAAGATGCACCCATGCAAAATTTCAAACTGCCGGGTCAAACGGTGTGGATACCCTTAAAGGACACAGACAAACTCCATTATAAGTACCATATATGAAGAATTACTAACCTAAACTTAATGTATTTCACCAAAGTTCTTAAATAACATATAAAAGGGATCTCCACCTGTCTTGTCTAAAAAGTCCTATATATACCCATTCATTTCTGTGCAAAATAATAACCCATAATTAAATGAGTTACCTACGAATAAATTACCGCTCTATTTTGTACCGGATGACCACGAGAGGTACACCAAAAACGTCCACAAGGTCCAAATCAAGGCCAAAGAGGCCAAATGAATTAGTTGAGGTAGTTAGAGGTACCATTGAAGGCAGAAGAGGCAAGGTTACCGTAAATGGACTTGTTTGTGAATTTGACAGTAGCAAGACCACCATGCACCGCTTGTTAAGGCAAGACTAAAACATTAATGCCTACAAGAGAACTCTTCGTCAATGTTTGAAGCCTTTGGATAGAGTTAAGCGTGTGATCCAGTGCAAATTCTCCTCAACAAGCTTGAAAAGAAAGAATCTTAACCTCCACACAGGCCCGGTTGTTCCCGCCTGGTCTTTGGTATTTTTGGGTTTCAGAAGTCCGATACCCAAAAAAGGACCAACTGAAGGCCACCATTATTACTGCTTGAGCCAATCTAGAGCCTAGCTTTGTAGTGAACTGCGGTTCAAAGGTCTGCAGCAGGCTGGAACTGGCCATTCAGGTCATTGATAATGTAAATAAGATTTCCCTTGATGGTTTTTATGAATTAAATTTTCAAAATTGTATGATGTTTTGACAAATGTAACAATCTTTGTCATTTTCAAAAAGTGTTGCATTTTAGACGGAAGAGTTTGTGTATATTTATTGAATGTGCGCTTTTTTGTGGGACAAGCAGTTGAAGATCGAAAGAGTGATTTAGTGAGATGATTTGAAAATTATATACGCGTCTTATACATACAAATTCCAATGCTGACTACCTTCAATTGATCATCATTCCTGGCTATATAATCATATATTTATTCTTTTCTTTTTTTATTTGAACCATCATAGTTTCCTTATCATCAAAGACAAATATATTGCAAAGCGTTGCAATTTAAATTGTAACTTGGATTTGAACTTCTACGCAAATATTTTTATATAGGAGTTGAAATAATTTTGCAACTTTGCAAATAGGACAACCATTCTTTTGCAAAATAAAGATAATTATGTATGTATACAGTGGAGGAAATATATAAATATTTGATCCCGTGCTGATTTTGTAGGTTTGCCAAACGATAAAGATTTCAAATGGGATTTAGGTCTGAATAATGGCTAAGAGGATGAGCACAGTCAATGTTTCACATTAGTTAGCTGAACGTTGATTAATGATTTTTCAAACTTGAATTGAATGTTAATAAGGAACGAACATATCCCTATTATTAAAAAAAGAACAATCCAGCAATTTTAAAATTTAAAAAAAAGTTGAATGACGTCATCAAAGATCGAACTTTATAAGTTTTGGGACTGATATTCACTACCACCCCGAGCACAACCACCTAAAAAAAGGAGGCTAGATTGCCCAGGTTTGATCTTAGGACCGTAACAAACTTCAAAATTTTAGGACTGCTATATCTCTAAAAGTACGTAAGTATATTCAATATTCATATAATTGAGATGGAGGAACAAATATGCCTCTTTTTTTTTTAATACACAGAGCAAAAATCAGAAGGACCCAGTATGATATGATTGATTAAAGTAATTATATTATAAATAATATGATTAGTATACGTCTTATCGTTGTATCTGTTTTGAACCTCACAAAAAATCTACCTATTTTATACTAAGTAGTATCTACGTGATCGATAGGTCTCAGATATATATTCATTCAATCTACCACTAACCAAGATCATAAAAAAATGAATTAGATGTATTTTTTTAATTATCTTAGGAGAGGGGTGTTAATTCAAAAAGAAAAGAAAACACCTCCGACATACATTGTAAATTATTCCAAAAATAATTTGTAATACCTTTATTTCCTAAAAATTTTTTAAAAATTTTTTTTTTTTTTTGAAAAAAACTTGTAGATCAGTTATGAACCATGTATTTAAAGTTTTAAAAGTAATGCAATCATAATTAATATTTTATTAATTAAAAAACTCGTTGAAATGTTTAAATATTTATTCTACTTGCAACCAAGGTATGAACATCCAACATATATAATAAGGACTGGGTAGTTAAAAAGAAAACAGTAATTTCTAATGACATCACTGGGGTATAAAATCATTAATATATAAGGGATGTAATAGTCCTAAAATTGTGACTCCACATGCCGTCTTAAATCTTAAAGACGTGTTCAAATTAGACGTAAATAAGTTTCATGGAACAATTTTTGCTGAATAATTTGAGAGGAACAGATTTTTGTCGGAGGTAAATTTAAAAAAAAGAGAGAATATGGAACTAGAAACAGAAAAATAGAAAATAGATGCTTGAGACGAGATTTTGTGGAAATGTCTTGTTAAATGGACTTCTTGGGCCAAATATCTAGGAAAATTGCAAAAGAGGAGATGAAATCACTACTACACAATTATGAATGATTATGGGGAGCGATTTGATTGATTTCTATCTACACTCGTTCAAGTACAGGGAAAATAGCATAGTTCAAAATAATACTATTCACTAGTACAATTTGGAGAATGTTTTGGATGAGTGTAGCTTAGCCGTCATAAAGTTTCATTAAATTAGCTGCAAGTAGCTCTGATGCCAAGAAATTAAACATAAACCCCACTCTGTATTTATCAATGATATAGGCAGGAAATACTCCGATGTCGATCCTCAATTCTACTCCGAGTCCATCAAGAACCTACTCTTATATCTCCTCAGCGTTACTCTCCGTATGTTCTTTAGAAAAATTAAAAAAACACATTTATTCAGCTAGTTACTACAAAAAACCTTCTTTTTGTTTATTATTTAATAGGTCGTTAACATATCCCTCTGATGTATGCATTATTGTCTATCTTTGGTGTAATTTTTTTAAATGCATAATGAAATATATTTTTATGAATTTTAATATAATTACGATATTTGTCCCTGCACTAATGCCATTTTATATGTAGAGGGTTCTCCACTTTATAGCAGTAATTCATTTTCTCCCCCTCCCCCTCCGAAATCATATAACAGGCAGCTGACAAGTGTACCATAGTTATCACCTTCTCCTCACATTCTTTTTTCATTACAAACTACTCAACTCTAAATATATCGATTTTGTAGGCTGAAGTATTTGCTCAGTCTAGTCCCTCCTATGCATTTCTTCATCTATGCTTCGACTTTACTATTTAACACGCTCTTACTTTTATCGTATAAAACAACCTATCCTTTGAAAAGAAACAGAATAAAATTCCCAAAAACAGTTTGTAGTTACCTCTATTCTTCTTGACTCACGAACTATTGTTCAATAATTGTTCGGAATTGTTCACAACTTAACAAGAGCCTATTCAAATTCAACCAATCAACGTTTAGTAGACTTATATGAGGATAAGAATCAGAGACATGTTTTTTTTATCTTTTTAATGTCCCTTCTATTGCATAGATGGAGTACCACTGATTAAGGCTAAGTACACATTATAGTATTACATTACTCCATTGGACCAAGGAATCTTCCTTGAAGTCCATATACATTAAGAATATTTTCTTCACTAGGAACGACAGACAACCCTACGCACATTGACTTCAACAAAATAATTACTCCCGAGTGCGTTGAGTTAGTTCGTTCCATTAAATGTTTGTGTTAGCGAAGTAACGCCGTTATAGACCCTGCTTGAAACAGTTGAAATTCCAAGGTTACAAAATGAATTTTGAATTGATGAAATAATTTGATTTTTTTAATCTCTATTGATTGAAAAATAGTTATAGCTTGTTTTGTCTTGACGGCCCACATATACCTAACAATAAGTTGTTATTTTTTTAAACTCGAAGACATTAGGTTATAACAATAGAATGGATGTACTACAGAAACCGAATCAGACATTACATATCCCCTTGGAGGAAATTGAGAACATGAAGGCCGAAGAGGAGACAAAAAGGAACGTCAAGTTTGCAAAAAAAATAATAATATTAAAATAAAAGGAATGTGCAATTTTATTTTTTTATCAGTTAAATGAAATTGTTGCTCAACGAATTTATTTTATTATTTTATCATGACTAAAGCAAAACTTGTGGCTAAATGAATATTCATGTATGTACTAGATAAAAAAGGACGGGCGTTAGGATATTCCAATCTGTGTTGGAATAAAGACCAAAGTTAATAACTGAGGAAGGACTAGTTCTAGTAATAAAGAGGCCTGGAGCAGTTGTGCGGGCCTCTTTTCTTTCTATCCCTTTTTGAAAAATTCACAGTTTTTTAAACAACCTTTTCCTGAGAAGAAATAATATTTGCCAGTGATGTCCTCATAAATCAATCTTCAAGAATTTTACACAGCATTACCTATATTGAGTCATGCAACCTTTCATTCGAAAAGAAATATATGCTTATTACTTCCACCATGTTTTTTAAATTAGTATGAGTGGTTGCGTGTATTGTCAAAATATTTCTTGACAATCCCACCTATCTGTAGTATACATCATATTGAAAATTCTACCAATAGTGACGTGATAGACCATGAGTGATTGTGTATTTTGTCAAAATCTGCCTGTCTTGTCCTGCAGTCAGTACAATACATCAGATTGAAATTTCAGGCAAGCCCGATTACATAATGATCTATCCTTGTATTTTTATTAACCTTGGTGTATCCCTACATCAGCTATTCAAATATGTATTTTGTGTTAATGGGATAACCCCGTGTTTAGTAAACTAAATTTAGACCTTAATCAGATCTATATTAAGAATAATGACAAATTATTTTCATACATGAAAGATGCTTAAAGCTTTACTAAATGAATGAGTCATGAGCGTTGTTTACTTATATTAAGCGAAGCGTCAGAGAGTGGCGCCATCTTGTGCCCCAATAATACAACTCCTTGAATGATAAATATTATTTTATATAAAATATAGGGATGTTACTGAAAAACTGTAAAATGTATGTTGTAATCTCTTTATTCACTCTGGCATACCACCTTGCGGATAATACTTTTTAATAGTTTGATCATACCCTATCCAAATGGTAAACTGATATATAATACTATAGTATTAGTGAGGCTCTATAAAGGGCTCTTTACAATTTAGGAAAAAATTTCAGGGACCAATAACAGTGAATAGACCTATTTTAAGTCCCATATTAAGGACCAATATAACCACAATGTTTTATGTAGGTGTACTATTAATGAGTTCGTAATTATTTGTTATACACCTCATTGAATATTTTATTCGAACAAAACATCATAAAGTATATTTCAAATAACTTTCAAATGATGTATTCAAGTAGACCTCATGACTCACCAAGGAAGAATTTTAGTTCCATCAAGGTACATGTGTAGTACAACTCGTACACAAATTCAAACGAACAGACTATTTATTTTCTACTTGGCTATTAAATATTACGCTTTATGAAGGAATGTAAGAGATCTGTTAGGAGGATATACATAGGTAAATAATATTATTAAATACTAGGACGTACCCGTAGTATATATTTTATTTTAAATTATTTTATTAATATTTTAAATAACTCCAGAATTTAGTAAAACTGGTCGATAGACAACTAAATAATTAGAAATATGTTCATCCTTGAACCAGAATGAAGATACAAACTAAGACTAACTCGCTATCCTCTTCCTAATTCCCTTTCTTCGTCAGTACAGTAATTCGTTTTTTGGATTTCTGATTTTTTTTTTTGTACATTTTCGAATCGACAACTCATTAAACAACCTTCAAAAAAACTTTGAGACACGGAGAATCGATTTTGTTTTTTTATATAAAATCAACTTATTGAGAAAAAAAGAAACTTGTCCTCAAGAGGCCAGGAATTTGATCCAATCAGAATGAAACATAAGTTCAAGTACGTAAATTATAATTCTGAACAACTTTTATTTCGTGTCTAAAGTCTGTTTCTGTCTCCATTTTTGGAAATAAATACCCTGGTTATGCGTTTTTATTCGAAGACGAACATACATCTACTATAATGTTACATTATAGTAGATGTATAGTATACAGAGTGGGAACCCAAAACTTGCAGGAACATGACTAAAATTACGAAAAACGTCATTTTTATTGAATCAAGAGAAGACAACTCAACACCAATTTGTAAAATGTTTAAATACTATATTTAGCAATACTTTTTATTCATTATGTCTCCCTTCATATGCAATAACAGCCTCGACACGCTGGTGAACAGATTAGCAGCCCTAGACAAGTCAGGGCGAGCCTATGGTTTAACCCACTGTCATGATGGTAGCTCGGAATGTATCCAAATTTTGATGAGAGCTGAGAGTGTTTCTTCAAAAAGAAACAAAACTACACTTCAAGCCTTAATCTCAAGTTGGTTAATACTTATGAATCATTTATGTCATTGTAATTTCAAATCTTAGTGAGTCTGGCTTACTAAATTGGTTATTATCATATTGAAATGTTACCAATGTCAAGACCTCCACACAAATAAATTAATGACAGATTTTAACTGAATTTATAATAGTTCTTTCTTTTAAATTGTATTATTATAACATATTAATATTCTAATATTTCTTGACAAAACAATTAACAATTAAGAACCTTAAAAATATTCTGCCTTTTGAAAATAAATTATTTACTTCCTATTTATTCTCCATTTAATTTTTTATTCGATTTAATTTTGCTGTTGCATCTTTTCTTATTTCTATGTTTATTATCATTCACCTCGGAACCAAAAATTTTGCCCATGCAATTAAACATTTTACATCTAATGAGAGACATGTATTGGTGAAAATGATGATCATCTTCACATTTTGATTCCAGAATTTCAAAAACTTACATTTTCATTAAAAAATGTATAAATATATTTTTTTTGGCATGTTTTGAGGAAGTGATATCTTTTAAAATTGACTTCTTTTTTTTTTTTTAATCTCCAAAAATATTTCAAATGCAACAGTGCAAGTTATGAGTAAACCTACACCAATCTTTATTGTTATGAGTCTGCCGTTCTTCATCACTTTCGTATGTCAATAAATATAATTAAAGTGTTTTCCCTTGATATGCTAAAATATTTTTACATGACTTAGACGACACTATTTTACATAGAAAATGGGTTATATACCATGAGCAAAAATAAATAATTGGTGCATCTTCCCTAGGCTTTTCAGATGTTTGTAACGTTAAGATTGTTAATTGTGAAAAAATATTGGAGGACACAGTTTCAACTTTTTCTTCATCCAAATAAAATTTATCATCTAATTCCTTTAGTGAGATGTCGACAAATTTTATAGCTTTCAAATATTGGCTCACACTTAAATCAATATTCGTTCCGCATTACCTCTTGTAAGGTTCGAAGCGAGCATCAATGGTATCATAATTAATATGTACAAGAAGAACATAGCTCCATAAGAACCATAAGAATATATATAGTTATGAGTACTTAATAATGCTCTCTTACCCACCTGTTACACCAAGGAGATACACGACAAGAATGAGTTTGCTGGGAGCCGCTATTGACATTTATATTCCAACAATTTTGTCAATTTTACCCAAACTGACATAAAATACCTTGTATATTGTTTTGTTTTTTTGGTTTTATTATAATTTTTGTAAATGCTTGAGCATTCTTTTTCAGGTTAATAATATATATTATTATATACTTGATCTAAGGAATAAGAATATAATCAAACTACGTCTCATATCTTCTTTTAAAAAAGGGAGTATGTATAGGGTTGTCTAATAAGGTATGTAAAAATTATTGAAAAATTACAGGCGTTTAGGTCAACTCATATTAAAAAAGAAAATAGAAAAGGAAGTACATTATATAAAATAAAAAATAATGAATGTGACTTGAATGAATCCTGCAATTAATCATTTTATAATAATTGCATTTAATTATATAAAATCCTCAAAGATTAGCTTGTTCATCATATACGATTCAGTTTCTTTTTTTTTTTTTTTTTTTTGTTACTGGTTTGATTGGTTTATGGAATTCAAAAAAGCAGGACACCTTGCTCAATAAAACAACCTGACTACTAATAGTAATAATGATAAAACTGAAGTACATGGGAATTAAGAATATACATGGTTGTTCAGGTAAATCTGGACCACCTTTAACTGCATCCTGATCAATATGGTAAGAAAATAGAGGTTTGAAATTTTATTTATAAGTTATAATAATACAAAAGAAAAAAAATCATTCAATATGTCTCCCATTTTTCCCTGTCATTCGCTCAATACGAGGCCTACAGAATTTGCAGGACTTGACCACGTCTGCGGGGAAACTTTGTTCCAGACCTTGATGACGGAGGCCTTCAAGGAGTCGATGGTGTAGTGTGAGGTGGCAGATACCTTCCTATTTAACTCCCCCTAAAAGGAGTAATACGTGGGATTCATATAAGGGGAGTTAGATAGCCAGGTGTGAGGCTGTCAAAATGAGATCTTCTCTTCTTTCAACAAGTATTGGAGCTTTGTGAGAGGGGACCGAGACTTGTTGAAAAAGGACATCGACGCCATAGGCCTCAGCTTTCATCCAAGCTATCATTTGGTACCTGTTGGCACCTACCCTCTCCTTTGGCTCAAAGAAGATTGGGGAATGCCACCCAAGGGTTATGATGCTTACCGGAAACTTGGATTTAATGACGTGTGGGAAAATAAATCTCTCTGTGGCAAACTATCTGTCGTTCTGGATCTTATGGGATCTGTCGACAGTCCATTGTTTCTCATTCGAATAAAGGATGATTCGCTTGCCATTGGTCTTTAAATCGTTCAGCAATTTTCTTCCGAGGGTAAGCCGGGTGGCCTTCATTTTGTCTGGAAGGATATATCTTTTTTAGAGGGGGTATAACTTCATCTTCATGTCAGTGTGTATGACCCTGGAGACTGTTGCAAGGATTACTTTTCGCTTTTTGGAAAGAAAGTTAATCCTGAGTATCATGAATATCTTCAAAGGAGCGTTTCAGGCCTACGAGGAATCTGGAAGTAGTGGGATTTTCTTATATATGTCCCTTCCTCCTTAAAGCCATTGTAGACGTCGTAGACTGTCCTCTTTGTATACCAGAGGATATTCTTGATGTAAGCTGGGATTTGTCCCGCGCAAGCAAATTAGATGATGATATTCCTCCGGAACTTCTCCATCGTAAATAATTGTTTTGAATTCAAAGTTAGGAAAATAACTTAAACTTAACTCTTAATATCTCATTTTAAAATTGAAATAACCAATTTAAATGGTTTCCTTATTGTTCAGGATGGTTTGGAATTTCCTGAACGACCCTGTACTGTGGTTTGAACACGCTTAAAATTTATTATTTCTCCTTCAAATATAAAAAAGGCTTGAATTTCACTGTATCTCTATACATTATTGACGAATCCTGATATTTTCCGGGGTCCCACTCAAGTATATAAAACTTCCCGGAATATGATGAACCTTTATATGATCTTTAGAGAAATATCTCATAAGAAGAAAAGGAAATATTAAGGATAAACATCAGACAAATGATGCCATAAATGGAGCAGAGAATCCCATTTCTCCTTTCATCCTCCATTAATGAATATGCTTTTGAAGGAGCCCATTTTATATTTTATAAGAATAATTGTTATTTATGTACTATATATTATTCAGTTCTAGTCAGATATTATAATAATCAAACGAATTTTGTTCCTCCTTATAAATGATGTCTAATTTTTGTATGTATATACTATATATATATATATTTCGTTCCAAATTAAAACAAAAGATGGCGAACATGTATGTACATAATCATTAATTTTGCATACTAGTGGCTGAATTAGATGCAAAATAAAATATTGCACGGATATAATTTATACCCATCAACGGTATGGTGGTAAATATTAGTGATGGGACGATTAATCGGAATCGAGATCGGCATTGGGAAAATGTTATTTAATTTGCGATTCCGATTCTTATTTATTACTGGTATTAAACCATTTATTGATTTTCTAAATTAAGGATTTTTACTAGACAATTTAATATTTGAAATTTCCTTTCATTTTTCAAATTTTTTTCCAAAGAAAAAATTATATTATTTTTTTTTTTGTAAATTCATATATTAGAAATTTATTTTTGCAAATTTTTAAAAAATACTTACTTTTTTGAGAATTGCTTTGGATTTTCGAAATTTTTTTGTAAACTACTGGGGATTTTTCAATATTTTTTGAAATTGTTTTATAAAAAATTTCATTTTTGTGAATAGTTGTGGATTTTTGAAAAAATTTAGAATATCAAATTGTATAAATGAATTTTTTTTTTCAAAAATTTTATATTTTAAATTTTTTTTCCAAAACATAAAATTTTTCCAATTTTTTTACTAAAAAATTTCAATTTTTCAAATTAAAAAAAAAAAAAACCTAAATAATAGGGTGTATTTTTTAACTATTACTTAAAATTTCAAAGAATTGGCATCGCCAATTTTACTGGAATTGCCTTGGTATCGAGATTTTTTATAATCGTCCCATTACTAGTATATATGTACCTATTAGTGTTGCAGTTCGGTCTGAGAACGTTATGATTTTTAGAGTGAGCAGAAATTATTTTGCCATTGTAAAGAAGATTGGTCTGAACCGGTCTTTAGGAAAATTCGCTCTATAACGGTCCAAATCGGTCTAAAAAAATCCCATAAGGCCGAACTGAAAAGAAATTTGATCTTAGATCGAGTCTCAACACTAATATCACAGCGATACTTCACAACCATAAAAATTTTGAACGTATTTTGTCGCCAGCTTTTTATTTTTCTATTGTTCTTAATGGTGATTGGTAGAAATGGAAGTAGCTATTGTTATTAAGCTATGAACAATTCCCAATAATTATTACCGGATGGTTCATTGAAATCTGAACAATTACTAATTTCATAATTAATTAAGGTTGAGTTATTCAAATTAATTCATATTTCGATATATGGAAGCATAAACAACAGCTTACAAAAAAAAACTTGAGCTCTCTAGCTTACATACAAGTCAAGAAAATGACATTTGAATGTGATTGACCAATTTCCATTCATGCACTCTTTGACAAAGGACATCTGCAGGACCACGATTTATACCGTCAGCAAGTCCGAAACATTGAAGAGGAAGAAGGACTCTGTCAAAAAGGTGTGACTGGATCCGGATGAGTTAAAGAAAACATCCCAGGCCAACCCTTTCAAGTCCATGGCGGTTCTTGCAAGAGATATCGTGGTTTCACGCCAGACTGTCTAGCTTTTGGAGAACAATGGATTTATTGTCACTCGGTTTTCTAAGAAGTTCTAGATTTTATTACATAAAATCTTCAATGTTTGATAATAAGATACTTTAACATATTCAAAAGTTTGAATAGTAAAAAACTAATCAACATTTTTCAAGCAGGAAAAATAATTCAGTACACGGCCATATAATTGTCGTTGCTTTGATAAAACAGAACTTTATTAATAATGCTAAAAACATTAATATTTAACATTGATTGGTGCCCATTCCTTTAGTTTTTGATCTAGATACGGGCTTATGGTAGCAGTGGGCCAATTCCTTCCAACTATGGAGATATTATAGAATTGAGAAACAGAGTAATTATTGCCAAAATCCTTGCTAGATACGGAGTACGATCCTTACGATCATTGCTCCTCTCAGGTAATCTAATAAAAAGTCATTAATGCCTAATCTGCTCCTCTCCCAAACAGTCTTCCCATTATTGGGTTACTATATCCTTTTTTCGGTTTTTCTTTCATCTTTACATACTGGCAGCACATATTTAATACAAATATATCTATCAACGAGGACGTAATGTAGCAAAAGATTGGCCATTAATGTATCGTCCTTTACGTTCAAACGGACGTGACGTTAAAATTTTGGAAAATATCTCATAAGTTCAGGTCCGATACATCCCTACCCGAACAATAATTTTGTAACTTCCTTGGACAATGTTGTCACGTCCCTGACTTTAATCACTGTTAAACTCCCTTAAATACAGTAGTGCGTCCCATCAAAACTTGATACTAAAACAAACAAATGTTTGTATATAATTATAATAATATCAATTTGTTCATTTGAACAAAAAAAAATGACATGGAATAGTAGAATTGATCATTTTTCATTGATTAAAGAATCAATAATTCAATGAGTCCTCCTTGACAACAGCTTAAATTATGGAAAACTATATCAATTTTGACATAGGCCATAGATGTGTTTTCAAACTGTCCCTCAGAACATCTAAATTAGCCTCATACAATCTTTGTCTAGAAGAGTGGTTCTCCAATGGGGGTACGCGTACCCCTTGGGGTACTCGGAGACACTCCAGGGGGTACTTGATATCTTGAAAGAATATTATAAAAATGGTACCAAACTCAGGTAACTTAATTTTCAAAAGAAAATTCAAAAATTTGATTTTTGAAAAGAAATGCAAAAATACATATCTATAAAAATTTGTAAAATTAAATAGTTTGGGAAAAAAAAATTGAAAAACTACATTTGCAAGGGAAAAAAATTTTTATACGTAATTATGACTAATTTTTTTTTTTTTACTGAATAGCTATGAATTTTTGAATTTTTTCCGAAAATTTAACATTAGAATTTTTTTCTCAAAACTTTAACTTTCAAATATTAAATTTTTGGGAATAATTCAAAAATCCATAACTATTCACAAAAAAAAAAAAAAATAGCCATAATTTCTCGTAAAAATTTTTCGTCTCAAGAAAAAAAAATTCTAGTAAGAAAGCAGAAGTTCCTTATTTTGTTTGGTGAAGGGGGCCTCCAGCCCACGCTCTACGGACTCCCCTGTAGAGGCATGTTATTTATTTCATATAACACTGGTAAGTAGTACTCACATTACTCCAAAAAATTTCTTAATTACCCCATTTGGGGTAAATTTTCCCCTTTTCCCAGACCACTGCTTAAGATCAATTAAGTCCTGCTTCCCCTAAACGATGAAATAAAATAATTCATATAACTATTATAATAATTGTTATAAAAGAGAGGTTATGTGATTTTAAATGATACATTTAGAGCAGATGTTAAGTAATCCATCATTTAAATGATACACCCAGAGAGTTACTATATTTCTTTTTTCCAAAAAAATCCAACAAATATTTTCTTTAAAAAGTATGAGATAAATTAAGTTTTCTATAAAATATGTATTTGCTAAAATGTTTGTGTTTACAAGCTCCAAACAAACATTGCTAGGTGCTCTTTGAATATATATATATATCATCGCTACAAAAGTATGTAGTATTCCTCAAAATTGATCGACTTTCAAATTAAAACACAGGAACAAAAGCTTTCACTTTCACCTTTTCATGAAAAAGGGCTTACCTTTTATAGGTAAGCTTTCTTTTTGTGATTCTTCACATACTAATTGATCGGTCAAATTGATTCCATTGGAAAAGTTACCGTACTACATTTTTGTCAGAGCACTTCACAGTACGCATGCCCATATGAATAGAGATGGGATTTGTGTAAAGAACGAGGAGAAGGCGGTAGCGAGACATATGGTAATACTGAATTATGACCTTTTTTAATAACAGCTGCCTCTTTCATGACTTTGGAGGGGGGAAATGTATAGAAAAGAACATTCCACATTAAAAAATAGTATTAGTGAAGGCAAAATATTATAATTATAATTAAATTCATATATTAGGTTAAGTAAAAAGTTCTGAGTGTTTTTTCCTAGATGACTTTAGTGAGCTATAACTCACAATTAATATATTGCATCAAAAAAAAAAATTAAATTATTCTTAAAGGTTAAGCGTACACTTAAATAAGTTAAGTTACAATTTTGTGTTTGGTGAAGCCAGTTGTGTGGCACAGTGGTCCAAAATGGAAGTAAAAAAAGAGGAAATTTGAGACATACGACTAAGGAAAAAATGCATAGCAGGCGGCCAAAAAATTATGCTGTTTATGGACCAAATACAGTATCGAATGCAACAGCAAAGCGTTGGTTCCAACGATTCTGGGAATACGGACATGGAAGATGTCGTTAAATTAATGGAAATCGTCAAGTTGTACCGGCATGTGAGCACTTATTCCATTGCCCAAGAGCTGAAGATAAGCCAGAAAACCATTTGGAACCATCTAAATCGAAAAATCCTAATTTTGTTGTTTAAAAAAAAAAGCAAAAACACGCTCAAAACTTTTTATTTCAACTACTATATTTATCTTATTATGCATCTGCAATACAATTTATACTAAAGATAGGTGAGAATGCTTACTTTCAAGGGTGGAGTTAACAGCCCGACAACCTAATAAATAATTTACAAAAAGAGCACAAGTGCTTCCTGCTATTCCATTTTTTTAATTTCTAAATCCCTTTTCTAGTCAATAGTCATATAAGTGATGCAAATCGTCTGTATTTTTAACACGCCCGTTTTTTTGTTTTTTTTTTGTTTTTTTTAGTTAACAAAAGATTGATTTTTCTTTTCCAATGCTGTTGTCATTATTATTTAATTCCTTTTCTACTACAAACAAGCTATCATTGATATGTCAGGACTGTCCACAGGATTATATAGATATGTTCTAGAATGTTTTGAAGAATTTGAAAAATTAAAAAAATTCCTCTGTTCAAGAATTTCATCGAATTCCTTTTTCTTTTGGAAAATAAATCAAAATTTACCTCTGTTTTTTCATTGTAAAACTTTCTTATAAAAAGATAATTTTTTCTCCACCAAGATTAAAATTCCTTCTCTTGCCCCCGCTTTGCGGATCGCCCAGTATATCCGAAACGGGATTGAATATTTGTGTGTGCTTATAAAAGACTTATAGAGTAACCACCATGATTTGTAAAAGAGTTATAATTTAAGTCTTTGTTGTACTCAGAGAAGAATTGAACAATTCTTGCGTATGTCTTTGTTTATTTCCTTCTACAACCTTCACATTTGGCACAGCTTCTTGCAGCTGATTAAATGAAACGTCATGATAGCTGAGCTACTCTCCTTCAAACAAAAAATTATATAAAAAAGGGCGCTCGAAAATATTCTTTTTTTTCTTTAAAAAGTCATTTATTTGGGGATTTTTATTTAGTCTCGTTATACATGAATACCTTCATAAAAACTCAATTTTTTTTAAAGGAAAGAACCCTACACATTTATCTTTGCCCAAGCTACGCTCACGCTAAAACCGGTCCTGTATAGAGAGTATTTACTCCGGCCCCAGCAGAGGATTAATCTTGTTTGCCTAGCAAATATTATTTTGTTATTTCGAAATAATAAGATTCGAAACAAAATTCACAAATTGGGCATAGTATAATTATCTTTTCTCTATGTCCTGTCCATCCAAAAATCAGCCTGGTCATATATGATGCAAAAGACATCGGATTTAGATGGGTTTAGGGCGAATTTACATAACTAGTATTTGCATTAGCTGGGCATATGGCTGTTATAAATGTGTGAGGTTTTTTTTCTTTTTATGAAATGTGATTATTTTGTTTTTAAATAATTCCAGAATTATAGAAAATAAATGCCCGAGACTCCACTTTCATTAAAACTGATCCTAAATCTAATACAACTACAGTTTTATTATCTTTGATAATTAATTATTACTGATTGAGTTATATATTTGATCTTATAAATCAAAAGGTGAGAGTTATTTTCTTATACTCAACCATATATTAGGCCGTGTTTGCAATAATGACTGGGAAATTGTCAAATGATGATTTATTTCAAATATAATTTATATGACGTGTGTATGTGTTTGTAGCTATTTGATAGAATATTGATTTTCAGACATGAATTATGCATATTCATAAAAGTTCAAAGAATAATAAGAGAAGTCAATAGTATAATAAATTATATTATGATTTATTCTCAAGTATCTATTATAAATGCCATGTACAACTTAAAATTCATATAAACAGATTCAAGAGAGTTCGCAGGGGGTGGACGGAAAGGGCTGTAGCCTCCCTCCTCCAATTAAGGAATTTTTGTTTTTTACGAGAAAACTTTTTATTCGAATTTTTTTTTTAAATTAAATATTTGAAACTTAATTTTTCTAACTCTTTTTCCAATATCTTTATATTTTGTGAACAGCCATGCAAGAAGATTTTTTTAGAAGAGAAACATATAATGTGAGCCTTCAACACATAAACAAATTTTTTATTTGAATTTGTTAGTGAACAGCCATGAATTTTGAATTTTTTTTTCCAAAAAAATAATTTTTTACATACTGCAATTCACTTTATAAATTTTTTTCCCAAATTTTTATAATAGCAGTGGATTTTTGAATGTGTTTTTCCCAAAAATTTAATCTTTCTAATTTTTTCCAAAAAAATTTAATATTAGAAATTTAATTTTTCCATTTTTTTCGAAAAATTTAATATTTGAAATTTAATTTTTCTAATTTTTTTTTTCAAAGGATTCATTTTAATTTTTTTTACAAAACATTTAATTTTTTCTTTTTCCAAAAAGTTTTTTTTTTAATTTTTTGTGAATAGCTGTGGATTTTTAAAATTTTTCTTCCAAAAATTTATTTTTTTGCAAAAAGCTTTGGAGCTTTTTAAACTTTTTTCCCAAAAATTTTCATTTTTGGATCGTTTTGGAAAAAAAATCCAAAAACCAAGACACCCTCCCCCCAAAAAAAAACAACAATATAATAATATATATATATAATTGAGCCCTTGAGATAGTACAAGCTACTATGTCTGATTATACTTTATTTAATCAAGCATCTATTATTTTAATAATCAATGATATATTAATACTATCATTTTCATCTATTAAAATTACTTATTCATAATGTATTTAAGAGTGAGAGTAAACTATGTGGGCTTTTGAGCCTAATATTGTGCCACAGAATATTTATTAAAAATTTGTAACCCTCATTAAAAAAATGATAAGTTACATTATTAATATGTCAACCATCTAAAGAATACTTAATTGTTGCATTATCTTTATCACAAATACTATAAATTATTCATTTAAAATGTTCCATTTCATTTTTTTGTAGAAATTAATATTCAAGATTCGAAACATTATTTGACAATGTATGACAACAGAACCTTTCAACTCATCGGCCTTTCCCCAATAATATTGAATAAATCTATAACAATGAATACATAATAATTGATTAATGAATATCCTTTCAATATTGATCATGAATTGATTACTCTCTCCTTTGTGCACACTTTGGTCCCACAAAGGGTCTAATTGTAATTAATAATGGGACATTTTCGATGGATAAAAAAATCAATACTCATATATAGAATAACAGCTCTATTATATTCCTGACAACTAAATCACATGATGAGTGACGTCACTTTAAAAAGTAAATAAATAATCTCACAACTACCAACTCAAGTGAAGATATTAATGAGAAATCCGAAATATCCAAATTCACAATGTCGAGTTCCGATAGGACATTTACGAAAGTGGCATTGTATTCAGCCGTAGTTGCTGGATTTGCTTACGTGGGATACAAAGTCGTCAAAGAAAGCATAAATAAATGGAAACCTCCTCAAGGAAATGGTAAATTGTATGTACGGAGACTTTCAGGTTCGGATATTCTTCTTGAGAATTTGGAAAATGCATTTTCAAACGGGAGAGGAGAATATCGAATTAGGTAATATCATATTAAAACGTCATTTTATTTCATTAATAGTTGACAATTGGTTTTTTTTCTCTCAAGACCTTTCAATGTGAAGGAACGAATTAAAGATTTGAATCTCCAAGCCCTTCAATTTGCAGACACTGTCATGGCACTTGAGAAACCCTCTCCTCCTGGAGTAACACGCAGTCTTAGTTCAACCCCTCTAGGATCACCAAAGCACGCTACTAGTCCTGTAGAATTTAGAGTTTCTTGTCCTGAAAGACTTTTACAACTTCGGGAAGAAGAATTGAAACATCGACTCCAGGATATGTTTCATAAGCCTCAAAAGTAAAATATTTGTTCAATTCATTATTACCGTATTTAATATATAATGTGACACTTCAACACAAAAACAAGCTAGAAATTTTTTTCTCAAAATTGAGTCTGGTTTGCGAGTACATTTGTACTCTTCGATGAATAATTGTATCCCATTTCTATCAACAAATTATTCTGATTAATCCTTTGGAGACGCTATAAATTTCAAATTAATGTAGTAAAAATTCATTGTCACAATATACATATTTCAAATGAGCCATATCGGTGTCAAATTAATTTTCATAAATCAATTGAAGACTCTTTAACCATAGTTAACATTTTTAAGTATGTCATCGCGTCCTAGAAATTTGAATTCAAATCTTATCATTCATCCAAATATGTCTATAAAATATTGAGCTGCATGCATTTACGATATAAAAAATGAATTGAGCATATTTACTCATTTATTTTAAATTTATGATGTAGATTATGTGTGTTAACTCAATACTATGTACTAATATATTCATTTATTTCTAGATTATTAACTCCATATGAAGCCAAATGTTTGGTAGCTTTATTACATACGGAAGAAGTGGATGTTTTGGAAAAGTCATTGGTTACACTCTTGAAATGCACTGCATTCTCTGACAATCAGGTTTGTAATACTACTTTATAATATGTATATAATTATTTTCGTGTTTTTATTTCTAGAAAACACTGAGAGATGTTAAAGTTCTCCGGCAATTGCAACGTTTGTTAATTCATCGAGAAACCAAAATAAAGATTGCATGTATTAAAGTCTTAGCAAACATGGCCTTAAATCTTGAAAACCAGCCACATATGGATGTAAAATAACCCTACAATATATTTTTATACAACTTCATTCAAATTCCTTTTTAGTTTGTCATTCCTTCGTTAGTGCCAATAGTTTTAAAAACCAGGAATGAAGACCTTCTCTTGAACGCTTTGATTGGTATTACTAATTTGATTGTTTTAGACACCTGGATAAAACAGATAGATGAACCTTTCCTAATATTGTAATATACATACATACATATATATATATATATATTATAGCAATGCTCAATTTAGTCCGGATTAGAGATGTTAATCAAAAAAAGAATATTGGAATTACAAAAATGACAAATGACTTTTTCTATAAAAAAAAATGAACCCCGTTTTTATTCGACTATCGTTCGACAAAACTTGAAATTTTTTAACATTCGATTAATTTTCGAATAGTTTAACATTTCTATTCCGGATTTGATCAGACGAGAATGTAATATATTTTTCAACACAGGCGCCAGAGAGGGGGGATGGGAAGTTGCTCTAATCACTCAGATGCTATACCCATTTTAAGTAGTGAAATAGTATAACATAGACCTAGGTATACAATCATATATAGTATTCCCTTCCACTCCCTTGGACATGGAATGCTGGCGCCAGACTTGTTTTTGTTTTTTTCTACTATATAAAACTGATCATTTACATGCAAAATGTAAACATTAGTTCGTAGTATTACATGGCATTCCCGAACAGTTGGGTATATTCTAGGATTTTCTCAGTAATTTAAGTAATCGAATGATATTTTTTTTTATAAAAAATATTGAATCACTCTCCTTTGCACAAAAAAGTACACATTTTGGCCAACATTACATATTAGTTCTTAGTAGCACATGGCATTCTTGAGCAGTCAAATATATTCTAGTATTTTCTTAGTAATCTCAGAAATGCAATATTTTTTTTATAAAAAATATCACTGTCCTTTGTGGAAAAAATAATATATATTTTTGTTTGCATTACATCAAATTTTCCGACTGATATCCCGTTGTGTCAGAATGACACGATTTTCAAAATTTCTATGAGTAATCCTCCCGATTTCTATTGTCATGTCTTGTCTAATCTACTTATTTATTTCAGTATAAGTGGACTAATTCTGAATGATAAAAAAGAGATTCGTCTACAAGCACTTAAACTTCTAGCTAATGTATCTTCATATGAGTGTATGATAAACTTATTGTTGAAGTCAATGGTATTCACATTTTATAATCTTAATAATACTATTTGCAAAATTCAATACTTATGTATCTATTTAAAAAACAAAAAGGTTTTGTTGTCTGTTGGTCGGAGGCTTTGTGAGGTTGAGAATGAAGATGAAATTCTACGAATGACAACGGTTATGGCCAATGCTTTACCCTTTATTATCGAACATTTAGATGAAAGCATGCATAAGTTATTGTAATGTCTCAATAATCATTCTAGAATTTAACTCTTTATTAATTCTTATTCTTTTGTTGATAGATTTGAAAAAGGGCACCTTCCAGAAATGAAGAAAAAGTTATATGATCTCATGAAAACACATCCACACGAAGATATTAAAAAGAATTCACGTATATGCTATATGGCATATAAACCCATGTAGGCGAGTTACACTAACAATATATTTCTCTATTATTCTCTGTAATATTGGAACATAGCCAGTGGTGGAGTAGCTCAAGGGGATAGGTAAATTTTAGCTCCCAGATTGACAATTTTTGTTTTAATTAGTTATTTGTTTGGGAATTTCAGATCTTTATTTTTTTTTAGAAAATCAATTTCAGATCTTCTTTCGATTTGGCGCCCTGGATCCAGAGTTAATTTTAAAGTGAGTGAGCCCGAGACGAATATAAGTATATGATGCCATTTTCTATCTTACCTTCTTACAAAATTGAATTTAATTTCGATATTTTTTTATTATTATTTAAGAGGAGGAATTTCCATTTCTTTCTTAAATGGAAGAAACTAAATAAGTAGATATGCAATTTTATTTCTACGCGGCAATGTAAAATGACTTTTTAAATATAATTTTGTTATATTTTAAACGATGAGTTTCTTAATTGAATAACTAAATTGGTGCCCTATAAATATTTATTGCTGGGGATAGGTCTGGTTTAATGAGGGCACTAGGGGCCAGTTTTTAAAAATAAATAACTTTAAAACTTAAATTAATTAAATACGGAACAATTTATTTAGAAAAGACATATAGCCTTTTCTAAAAAAAAAAAAGTTAGTTTAAAAATAAAAGAAAACATTATTTTCTAAAAAACGTCGATAAGTATGTCAAAAAATAATTAAAAATGGTCGCTTTTTCAAAAGGGCCCCACATTATATTTTATTTCTAAAAATTGAAAAATATTATTAAATTTTTCAATTATCTTTGCCCCACTGACACTAAAACTAGCCCTGTTTAGAATGTGTGCCCCCTACTACTTCGCCACATATGTTAATTAATCAATATTTGCATGTTAATTAAACAATATTAGTTCCTATGTTTTGTAAAGGATTGATAATTACTGTTGATTTTCTATGAACTTTTTCTAAATTCAATTATTTTATGACGTATCTTGTTCTTTCTCTCACCATTTGTCAGGTCAACAACTACTATATGCCAAAAAAAATGCATTTAAGCAATTAAATCTTACTTATTATAATATATTATATATATATGTTCATTTGATATTAATTTATAATTAATTATTTTGTATATATGCGTTTCCTGAAGCTTAAACGTCTTGCTGATATTAATAATACATTCATTATATAATTAAAAGTATGTTTTGATTATTTTATCTTTTGATCTTTGTTATATTTTTGTTTTTTACAAGTTTTGAAAATATAAATGTTGTTCACAGTTCTTAAAATATGTTCCTAATAATTAATTATTATGTAGTTAAGGGCTCACTAATAAATGGACTTAACTTTTAAGATTAATTCAAAAAGGAGCTTTATCCTTGAAATATTGTTATGGCCTTATCTCAAATTGACAACGATATACATGATCGTTATTTGAGGTTAATCTCATAGGTTTAGCTAGCAAATGAGATATTTTGACAATTTTTTGATTAAATATTCATTGAGTTTGGAGTCTCTAAAGAAAAATCCCCAATTTTCAACTTTAAACAAAGTTAACAAGTTCTGAATATGATGTTTAAAAATGGCTTTGAAATATTTCTACATTAAGCTTTGAAATATATTCATATCAATTATCTCTCTTACCAACGCCAAGATCTTAAAAATGCTTTGAATTTTAAAAATAGCGAAACATATTAAAAACTTTATACCTTTTTTTCTGAAAAATCAGAGGCTGATAGAGAAATACTAAGACCATATTTGGAATAAGGGTCTCAAATTCTATTAAGTTCAAACTCATGACAAAATAGGTCCCAAATCATTAATTAAAAGAAACAAATTTTCATGTAGAAATAATTGATGATTTTTTCGGTATAAGATATTTTGGCCTCTAACAGCCTCCCTAGGATTATTCGGAAGTACAATAGGGCTTCATTAAATTTACAATACTCACTCTTTTATGTTTAATTTATATTAAAATTTAAAAATTGGTTCATTAGAAAAAATTAATTTATATGGTTATTTTAAGTATGGGCAGAGTTTGTGGGAGGACCAAGGAAGGAGGCTTGGACCCGTTAATTCCTTCATTTTCTGAAATTTTTCCATTCGTCGTTCATTTTTAAACTGTACAAATTCTTTATGTGAGAACAGTGTAAATGAATCTTCCTACAACTACAATACAAAAAAATCCAGTAAATTCGGAGCTTGTATCGTGTGTTTTTTTTATGTTTTTTTTTCGTTTCCCATGTAGCGACGTAGCTTAAGGGACTTAATATTTATTTGTAGCTTTTCAGTGACAAGATTTTTATTAGGCTCTGGAATCTGACTGGTCATTTTAGAGTTATAATAATTTATGAACATGCGCACATTCATCTCATTTTAGCTCTTGTTGGTTAATGCTTTACATGATCGAAAAGTCTGGCTCGTGATAGACAAATTTATATGAATAAAAAATATTTGAGCTACTTATTAAGTACGGATTCATCAATTTTGCATCAGTTTTTGTAAAGTTAGCAAGATGATCGTTTAAAAAAAGAAAGCAATTTTAATGGAAGACGAAACTTGACAAGACTTGATAATAAATAAATATTATCTCTTAAGTTACTCTCATAACAGCATTTATCTAAGTGAGAGTACTCGGTTTATTAAGTACTCCATCTTTTTTTTTCTGATTGCATATAAAATATGTAAGACAATATCGAAATTTCTAAGAATTTATACAATGCCATGCAAATTTGGATATTTTCCCCAATATATTAGCCTAAGTCTAATGGGATTTGGAAGATCCAAAAATATTATATTACGTTATTTAAAAATGTCAAAACCTTATTTATTACACCTTAGTTTGTCCTAACATGACCGTTCTACTGATACATAATCTGAAACCAATCGGCAATCACTCTGGCACCAAGAAATTGTTACATTATATGTTTACATGCATTCCTATTTGGTTGATTTTGTACTACATTCATCTTATTCTCTTAAATGAAATCCAGACTTTAATAAAATATTCAGCATTAAAAATAAGAAATGAATTGGTATGTGGAAAATTGCACTCCTACCTAAATTAGAATACTTACTTCATCCACGATCATTCCGTAGTCCAGTGATTTGCAAATCATGTCCAGTGAGACATTTCATAGAAAATATTCAATGTGCACAGTAATTGATCGTTTTGCAATATATAATATTTTTTTATTTATTTTAAACACTCAAAGATACTCATACTTATACCCATAATAAAGAAAAAAAATGGTATTAATCTTGGAAAAAATAGTCATAAAACATCACCTTACAGATAATGAGGAAATGGACGACAAAATGAACGCTGTTCATATTTTTTCCCCGTTTCATCTGTTCAAAAAAGATACGGAAAGCGTAAACACCGTTCATTTTTCTGTTCAATAACCAAGCCACCCTATGTTTATAGTATAGTATATACTGACCCTAAAGATTTATTAAATAGGAACATGTATAAAATTTCAAAATACAACTATGATCTTAAGGATTTATTGACCAAAAAATAGGCACATTTTAATTAATCATGTTATTAAACATGCACTCAAGCATTCACTTGAAAATTTCAGGCTGATCAGGTTGTCTCATTGATTCCAAAGAGCGAAACTGTGATACATACAAAAACGGTTAATAATAATACAGCGTTAATTAATTATCCTGCAGCTTTTTTACCGCGAAAACAAATTTGAATAAAATTATCGCAACATTTGACCATTTATGTGTTAAGCAACCTTGTGTCTTGTTTCCTAGAGGCCAGACATAAAAAATGATTATTTTAAGTGATAATATAGTAAAATTAGATCATAAATTATACGTCCTACGGTGTATTTTGACTTAGTTATAGATAATACTTTAATTGCCAATGGGAACGTGGGATTGAATTTATCAATAGATATAGAAATAATATTACAGTTAGTATGATGAAGTCAATTGTAGGCAAATAAAAAAAAAGGATGAAAATATATTATAGCCTTTTTTTATTTATTTGTATTTTTCAAAATGATGTAAATATGTAATAGCCCTAATAAGTACTACATATTATTGATGCACACTTCTAATGAATGAAATAGGCGCTGAATAAGGTACCTTGATTCAAGAAGGATGGGATTTTAATAGAATATTATTAAGAAGTGGGAGTGAGTGAATGAATGAGGGAGGGGAGGGAGGGAGGGCAAGGAAGGAAAGGGCCGGAGGGAGGGCCGGAGAAGAAGAAAATGTTTGTGTGTATAGTATATTAGTTATTACTATTAGTATAATAATATGAAATGGATAGAAGGCGGAGGATGAGTACTTGTAGTATTAGTGTACGTAGTAAGGTATTATTGTATGGTACCCCTGATATAGTCTATGGCGGATCTGGCACGCTCACATACAAGTAGTTTTTCTCTTTCTTTCTTATTCTCTCTTTGTTTCTATTTCACAGATTTTTGCCGTGCTGTTGAGAAGAATAACAAATAAATATAATTTTGAAAGCGGTTTTCTTCTTTCCCAGACTTTTATAATATTTATTTTAATTTACTTCTACTCTTTTACATTAGTATATTATTACTAATTATTTTTTCTCGTTTGTTGGACTCATATAATTGTGTTAAAAATTCGTGAAAATATCGTGTGAGTGAAATTCGTTTTAAGTTAATTAAAGATGGAAGGAGAGGGATTGGAAATGGATTCCTTTCTAAACTATTTCTTAGCAAATCATCGTGATGATAATTTCTCTACTATTCGATACGGAAACTACGAAATTAGGAAACAGGATTTGGAAGGGGAAATCCTGGATTGGACTTTGCAGTACCTTCAATACATGTAAGATTCTTTGATCTCATACCCATTAGTAATTTATGATTATTCATGCAAGATTATTAACTGAACTAACTCATCCTTTGTAGGCTACATCCTTAGCCACTCTTCCCTTCATCTCATCCTCTTTCAGAGTTCATCCCTTGAATTACAACCTATTTCCATATTGGAGTCCATCCATCATTACGATTCAATAAGTCGTTAGTGAGCTCACAGAAGTAGAAGTATTACCTTAATAACCCCCCACCCAAATTCATCCTTCATCCATCATATCTCCCCACCTGATTCTTCTTCATAATTCATACTCAATGTACCTCGTCTTTCATCATTTCTTTCAATGTGGAAAGCGATTTACATAATAATCAAGTAATACATCTTTTATGTAGAAGGGATTGAAAGAATATCCACTTCCAACACGTGCGACAATGAGGCGTATAAGTAGTCTCTTTCTTGCACATGACTACAGAGTAATAGGAATGCTTCTTATATATTCAAATATTAAATAAAGGATGTACTTTAATATGTTGATGAGTAATGGAATTCAAAGTCTCAATGTTCGTCTCTGAATCACTATTTCTTAGGTTCCCCTTGTATAAATATTATATATAAGGGGAACTTAAAAATAAAATAAAAAGTCTTATGATAAGCATTTTTTCTTTTACATTTCCTATTATGGATGATCGAATATGATTTCGAAAAGGCATTGGCTTGTGTTCTTATTGTTTCGTTCATCTGTGATTAATGTATATGTTGTGTACATAGAAGTGGGAAACATACATAATTCTACATATTTGTGTATTATATACACCTTAAGTCGATGAAATATTTGATTTAGATTCATGATATTATTATTGATGACCTAGTATCTTTATAAAACTGCTTTGTTTTTTGTTTCTCCACCTTCGTTACATTTATCTAGTGCAATGGAAGCTATTTGTGTTGGATATAATAGGAGAATTTATTCGTTTATCCTAATATTAATCGAGCATTTACTTCTTTTTTTTTGAGGAAAAATAATCATTTATAGATGGAATATTTTAAATGACAATCAGATTTTTAATTTATTTTTTTCCTTGTCCAAATATAGATACATTGGTAACTTGACATGCCATTTTTCATTATTATTTTTTATGTGCTGTGTTCAAGTTATAACGTGTAGAAGCAACAGATTGTACAAGTTATAAGTCTCATAATGTCTTATTTAATTACAGCATCAATCATTTTAATTAACAACTATATATTGAAGCCCTCATTTTCTTGAGATTTGTTAAAGTTACTAAGGTATTACGTATTTACGAGTAATATGAGTGGGCATTTGAGCTTTATAGTCTGATACATAATACATCATATCAATTAGTAATTGTCACCAGAATAGTTGTAAAATGTACCATAAATATATCGGCAATCTAACGAATATTCAATTGTTGAATTATCTTCATCACATGTAGGACTCTAGATTATTCATCTTAATTATTATTTGCAACATGTACACTTTGCTTGTACGAGTTACAAATTGTACACAATTTCTATACAGTTTTTAGTATACATATGTGGCTCGTCATCATAACATCAAACTAAAGTTAAGTCTGAAATACACTTGTATTTTTGACGAATACTCGTAAATATCTGTCATTCATTTCCTTTTGATTTATTAAAATGACTTATTTATTATGGGCATTTGAACTTTATAATGCCCCAAAAAATACATCTGATCAATTAGTAATTACCATCAAAAAAGTTTAAAAAATCATCATCAATATTTTGATAATCTAAGGAATATTAATTATTGTATAATTATTATCGCAAGTATTCTAAATTCTTCATATAATTATTATTCTTCAAGGAGTATTGATTCTTTTATATAAAAGTAAGTGTATTTTTATGTTTTGGATCTTCGAGACTTATATCAATTAGTTTAATTGTATTTAGGATGATGAAGATTATGTGATTTTTTAGTGATGATTCTTCGTTTTTTTTTCTCTCCCTTCTTCTTTTAAAAAATAGTCTTTGAGAAGTAGTCTCTGTGCTTTTATGTATTATACTTAATCATGTTTTTCTCTTTTTCTTCTTGTTTGTTTTGTTTCTCATTCAAGTGGAAAATGATTGTTGCATCCATATCGCCTTTTATTCCATTGAGTGCGTAGTGTATTGTCATTTATATAATATTCTATTTAGTCAGTTAGAAATTATGTTTGATAATAATGTTGAAAGAATCAAGGAAGGAAAAGCCTTATTACTTTGTTCTATCCAGATGAGATTTTAAAATATCAAACACTTAAGTACTATTGATATTAATACTAATTACAGTAATAGTTTTAGAAATGTTTGCCCTTGGATCGCGATGTTAAGCCACTTATTGTATTTACCTTAAAAGGGCCTTTATAACACTACATTTCTGGTTTTGTAGCTTACAAGGAACAACATTTCATATATAATGTATATCAATAAACCTATTTTTTTCAAACAATAAATCTTAAATAACTTTTAAAATATTAATTTTTTTGAGGTGCTCTTTTTTTTAAGTAGCATATTGTATGTCTTGAATTTACGACAAACTATGATTTTTATCTTTGGGATAAAAAATGTAGAAATTTATTATATTTCCGTAGAAAGGGTACATTTTTCGTCATTTTTTTTCTATTTAAATGTTTTTATTTTATTTTGGAGACAAGTACAACATAAAATTATAGTCTATGCTTATTTATTTTATTTAGATCTTTCAAGGAAAAAAATAGCACTAAATCATGTAGATAGGGGAATAAATATTTAAAAAAAAGCACACTTTGTAAGCTACAAACGCAGAAATTTAGGGTTATAAAGGTCATTTTCATGTATCTTAAAAAGGTAAAAACAATAAATTGTACACCATCTCAATCCAGGGGCACAAAAAATGGAATTTGTATGACTGATGTTATTTTATTAATCTCGATATTCCAAATTTCAAAAATTTAGTTAAAAAGTAGGATATCAGCGTTCTTTTCTAGCAAACTACAAGTTGACTGTATAGTATAGAAATGGTTAATTAATTTGCTATGATATATTTTTAAGTGATCAAAATAATATCATTTTGTATAAATAGAATTCTGTGGATATCTTATTAATTTAAAATTGATATTATTTTTGTTAAAACAAAATAAAATATGTTATTATTTTTCGTTTTGGGTACTGACATAAGAAAAGAAAAATTTCAGAATGATTGATTCTTGCTTTTGTGAAAATTGTGGAGATGTTTTGATTAAATACTCGCTGGTTTAATTGAATCTGAAATGTTTAAGAGTTTGCCAAGGTTTTTTGTTCTTTTAAATGTTACCTTAAAATGTTAAAGTCTAAAATTGATGGAGGTTCCGCCCTTAATAGTAGAACTTCTAGCAGTAGTGCATTTAACAAATTACTTCAAAGGTAGTTAGTATCGTTATGTTTTGGTCTGGAAATCCTGGATCAGGTTGAGGAAGTTGTAATTTTTGAAATTTAGCCCTTGTTTGGTCTGAATCGGTCTCTAAAAAAATCGGTCTTGAATTGTCCCACAAATTAAAAATGACTGTCTAAGAGTTCAATTTCGGTCTGTGACCGAGTCTCAACAAAAGAGTTTTTTTATTGTACGAGTATATATATGGTGCTCATTGCTCCCTCTGTGATATCAACTCTGATATCCTTCATTCAATATCAATATAATATCGTTATTCGTCCCTATTCCAGATCCTTGATCTTTTTTAAAGAGGGAAATTAATGAAAAGGTATTATCTACATACTACTTATAGTTTATTAAAGTACATGGATTCCTGCAATATATAAATTGTTTAACTAAGAAACAAAGAAATGTCATTCTAGGCAGCACCTTCCTACCCTTCCCTTCTTTGCTATATATACAGTACATTTTTTCAATGACGATTTGATTCTTAAATATTTACTTTGCAAATGTGATTCCATAATCAAAATAACTATTATGTAGTTACAACAGTATGTGTATTATGTAGTATACATTTATTATAATAGTCATCACCATAAACATTTGCTTAGGATTCATCATAACCTTTTGATGTATGTACATAAAGTTTTAAACTTATCTGCCATTTGTGCTTTATAGTTCTTTGTTTATTCATTTTCCTATGGAGTGTATTGTACCAATTAATAAAATAAAAAGGAACTAAGGATATACATAGTATATTATTATATTTACGGATTTTATTTTCAAGTTTATCATATTTAAAGGATAATTCTCTCTGACCTTAAATCATAATTATTATGTAGATCTTTTAACTATGTACATAATTGGAGTTTCAACAGAAAATCAATCTTGTGTAAAAATTAAGAAAAGGAAAAAATCCCCATATATGCATTTTTTTCTTCATACTCTTATATCAATATTTAATTGATATATTTGGATCAATTATAGGATTACTATTCAAATTTATGAGATGAGTTCAGATACCCAATAATTGTAGCTATAGTTAAGAACTTTTATTTGAATTATGTCCCTGATATGACTACTTTCAAATAAAATCTATCAATTTATAATTATTTTATCGTCCTCAACGATCATTTTTTACAACTACAAGTTCAATTTGCGATGCAGCCAAAGAGTTAATAAGAACAATTTGTTCATACAAATGAACGATAATTCATCGAAGAATACGCATGTAATCTATGCTCCATTTTGAGAAAAATCATTCTTGCTTACTTTTGTGTTGACGGATTGCATATATATGTACGTTAAACTGTCCCCTTCTACAGTTACTATTTTATCCCTCTGCACAAAGATTTTTTTCTTTTTTTTGCTTCTTACAATTAAAAAAACTGACTTAGGCAAAGTTTGATGCCTCTCATGTGCTCTTTGGGTGTGGTGTAGGTTTTTTTTCTTTTTTCAAAGAGATATTTTTGTAGAAATTGCACCAATTCAGGGATCTTGAACCGTCCCTAATATGATGCTGTTGTTTTTACTCAACGACTATTACTTTAATCAGGGATTTATTTATTATGTTACTGAACTCTTTATCTTTAATAGGTAAAACAAGGAGTCTGCAAATCATTGAGCACATATTAGATTCCTAAAACTATTTCAAACAGGGTGGACAAGGTATTTTTGACTATTGAGTCAAATACTAAAAAATATGAAAATTACACTTTTGGTTTATAACGTTTGTTATGGATCAAGAGGCTTATAAATGTCCAATTTGATGCAAAAATCTTTTTCTTTTTTTTTCCACACCAAAAATGACTTTAGAGGCCTCTTACTTTGTGTAAGAGAAAAAAAAACAATCCGAAAACGGAACAGTCTAAAATACATCCATGTGTCTCACATTTTTGTACAATGCTGATGAAGAGTGATGTTTGTCTGATTATATTCCTATATAATAATGTTTAAGAACATAAGTATATTTATATACTCGTGTTCTTACTCAGTTGTCATTATTTATACAAATATTGATGAATCATGTGAGTGAGTCTATCCTTCTTACCTATTATTTATAGAAAATAGTTAATTAAGTTGTGTTTTTTCGTAAAGGAGCAGCATTTCTGTATATAATATTGTAGTCAGTTATTCATTGCTTTTGCTGTAACTTCTGTCATTTGAATAATTACACAGCTCAACAAAATTTCAACTTTTTCCCCATTTGATTAAAATGTTGTGGTCCTGATTGATTTTACCTTGAGAAACATGCAAATAAATTTTATAACCAAAATGCCACTTTTTCTTCCGTACAAAAAGTGCTTTCTGATAAATATTTTATCCCAACATTCCCAAATTATAGTAATATTTTTCGCCTTTGAAACTCCACAGGGAGATAATCCAAGATCCTTAGCATAATTTTTCATTGTCCTGGTTGGGTGTTTCTTAATGCGGTTTTGAGTATTTAAAAATTAGTTTATTAATAGAACCATCCTTACTTTCAAAGTTCCCATCACATTCCAACTTTTTTTTTAAAGGTAGACTTCTTCCTGGAGACTCCAATAAGCCTTGAAATTTAAATTCGAGTATGACCCACACAATTTAATGTTGATACCTTAAGCCTTGTTTCCCGATCTTATTATATAGAAACAATAAATATTCAAAACGTTTGTAGTTAGTCAATTCAAATCCTCTGAATTTTGCATAATTTGAGTCTGTAAATTTTTAAGTTTCTACCCGGTGTATATATATGTATGCTACCAATGTAACAAAATCCTTTCTATATATGTGACTGACTTGTTAATTAAATATTAGGAAATTTCTGTAACTAATTTTCTATATATCTTGTATGTCAGTGGTAGGCTAACTAATAGTGAAAGGTCCACATTAATGAAATTGTAATTTTTAAAGACTGCATTCAGAAAAAAACCCACATTATTTAATGTTTCACCAACTATTATCAAGAAAACGGTATCTGCAAAATTTTAGGTTCAAAATGCCATTCTGGTATAGCAATGACACTTGTACAATCTAGCGACTAAACAAATAATATATAGCCAGTTGTTAGTTTGATTCTAATACATTTTAGATTAGTGAAACATTTTTGTACTTATCGAGTACTATTACATGGTATTTTGACATATCAAAGTACAAAGAACGTGGAACTCATATTTTATTCAATATGTAACCCTTTGGCCTCAATAATGCATTTTAACCAACTTACCCTTCTACGTATTAATTTAGAATATTTAATTTCGTAAATAATTATAATAAAAATACAATAGGGCATGAGCTAACTAACAAAACATTCATAGTCACAAAATGGTACTGAGATTCCAGCTACCCTCCTACCTATATATGTACGTATTTTGTACATAGTCCCTAATAGTATGCCTAAAATATGAACAACTATTATATATGTAAGCTGTCAATTTTCTACTTTTTGTACACCTTATACCATAGTCTAGTATTCTAAAACATTGATCTAATGAACTTGAATCAACTGTTAAGTTGCTGTAAACAATTTCTTAGTATGAAATAAAGACAGTTATAATTGTTGGACCAGTTAATTCAGTTATTTTTTCTTCTCTTTGTTGAGAAGGAAATATTGTCATTGGGAAATAGAATAAAGATATTACAAGGTGAAGGCGAAAAAAATGCAAAATATATATTTATTTATTTTTCGGAAAAAAAAAATCAAAATCAAGAGAAAAGATTTTACAAAATTTCTAGCGGAGTATATTCATGATTGATTCATTCAATATAATTAATATTGGTCTGGTAAACCAAATATCGTTTTTGGGTATTGTTAGACATATTTTTGACCACTCCCCTTCAATAGTAGTCAAGGGAGTTAAGGTTAGAACTTGTGCTTGCACCTTTAACTTCTCCCATAAATTTGTAGAATGACAGCAGTAGAATTCATACATTTTATTAGCCGTTGACTTGCTACAAAAAATATTCTCCTCTGTGGTATTTGGGACGAATCCATACTATAACGACATGTCCAAGCACTCATATAATACATAACATTTCCATCCGACACCATTACTCCAAGAACCATTATTTGGGTTTAATATTTTGAATGGGACACCTTTTCTCGATTTTGAAAGATATGTAGTTAGTTTTCTCGGTCTACTTGTCGTCTTTGATGCTCCTGAGAAGACATTTTTTATATGCCTGATACAGTTAATCCCTTATATATCTTACTAGTAGATTCTGCATTTTGATTGGTTCCTATACAAATACTTCATGAATGATTTAAGTCTTAATTACTTTGCTTTTTTTTTCTCCCACTCTATATGTTTCATTGATTTTTATTGAAACTATTAAAATGTAGAAATTTCACTTGAATTACTTTATACTTATAGAATCGTTATGGCGGGTCACATGAAAGTTTGTGTTTGTCGTAGAGTTCCCCCCCATACCTGATGACTGTAAGTAATGTTTCTGGTAATTAAATAAACGCTGTTGTTTTTTCGCATGAAATGTTACAATATACCTACATATTTGTCATGGAAATTGTTAATCATAAGGGTGTTGAAGGCATTTACATAGTATATGTCGGTATGATGATGATGACAGGTGTATTCCGTAGCGACGTGCGGTTCATCAAAATTAGTAGTAAATAATGAACTTAATCCTCCTCTCGGTCTCTGTCTCTCAGTTTCGCTTTCCCCCCTTTGGTGGAAACCATAGAAATCCACTGGGTTCTATTCATTTCTTGTGGTCTCAATAGTAATATATATAATGTGTATGTATCTTTGGATAGATATTTGATCATTGTACCACGTTTAAACATTCATAGAAAGTTTATTTTACCTAAAATAATCCCCTCTACCACTACCATCCCCTATATCCATCCACTTGTGTTTGATATTAGTTACGAAAGTTGCATTAAATTAGGAGATTTGTATGGATATGAATAATTCAATTGCCTTCAAGCTCCTTACTAATTAACTCTTCATATGTAGGTATTGTGCAAGGTGAGGGAGTTAGGTATATATGTAGGTAGTAGAACTTCACCATTACCATCACTTTCTTCTAATTCATGAATTTGAACATGTTGATGTATTCTCGGATTATTCATATGTACTTAAATAGATAGATTTTGAGTAGTATGTAATATGACTATATATATTTCGATACATTTGACTCTCAATCTTTCTTTCTGTAAAAATAAAATAATAACAATATACACTGTCAAGTCAAATCTGGATAAAGGAAACTGCTATTTTTCATATGAAAAGTTTACTACAGGGTGGTCCAGATAAATTGAGAAAATATTTGTCTTATAAAGAATAAACAAGATGAGGTAGAACCATAAATGTTTTATTATGTGAAAGCTACATTTAAATGGCATTCAATTATTTATAATGAAATCACCTTCTCTTGATGACCTTGGTCACACAGTGCCGAAAGCTTTGGCAGGCCAGGGTAACCAATCAGGGATCCAGCTTTGCCATTGTACGGGAAATGAAATTCTTCAGTCCTCCCACAGATGAATGATACTTGGCACAGGCCTCATGCTTGACCCTCCCTCAGAGATGTAAATGGGTTCAGTTCTGAGGTGTTTGCAGGCCAAAAATTGGTGCTCCAAAAGTGAAGACATTTTATGGTCAATACATTCTGCAGTATCTTGTGGGGCAGTGCACTGTGTATTCAAAAAATGTAATTTCTTCCTTGGGATACTCCATCCATCCAGAGAGTGAATAAAAGTGCAAAACCAGAACCAATACAATGGTTAAGCTGGAACTGCACGAGGTCGAATTTGACTAGAAACCCGAAGTTGAACCTAAATACTTAAAATTATAACGGTCTCAGAGCGGTCTAGGCTTCCAGAACGAAATCCAACTCTACTATCCACCCATCTCAAGGCCTAGTGAATATAGAGTTTCCTAATGCTATATAGATAGATTGATTGATTTATAAAAAAGGAAAGTAAAATATTGTTATTTAAAATAAGTTTATATTTGCACACCAATAAGCACGATTAAAATAGTTATTTTTCCATTTTTTTGCTATTTTATATTTTATTTTACATAGTACATGTGACGCTTCTGCGTATCCTGTTAAAAGATTAAATAATTTTTCTGTTAGTTGTTCCTTTATATCTACTATTATAGACCTACACCTACCTACCTAGAGGAATGTAGGTAAATTCAACTGTTTACATACTCTTACAAAAGTTATTATTAAATATAGTGTTGATTTTTGAGTATTAATGCTGGAAAAAAAAAGCTCAGGTTGACTATTTCACTATCCATTTTTTGAAAATAACACTAACCCCCCAAAAAAATATATATATTATTTTTTTGAAAACTCTTCTTTTCTTGAACTCGAACTAGAAACATTCGAGAAATAAAGATTATTAGTCAAATTTATAAATACATACATAGTATCACACTCTTAAGGATAGTACCAAACTACATAAAAAGCTCCTTTCTTAAAAAAAAATAAAAAGATTTGATCATGTCTATTAAAAAGGAGAAACAACCACATTACATATATTATGGTGGTAAATAAGGATGTTTCGATCTCAAAATTTTGACATCTTGTCCAAAATCTGAAGGACTCTTCAGAATCGGATGCAAAATTCGTCCCACTGAACAATCTTTGCTAAATGACGTGTTCATATAGATCTTCGCCAATTTTTAAAGGAATAATTAATACTTTTATTAGGCTTAAATTAAGAATAATGACAAACTATTTTCTTGCATGAGAGATACTTAGAGTTTAAGTGAAATAATTCAATTGACTTTCAAACTTAAGTACTAATCTATAATATTAGTAAAATTGATACTTTGTAGAGGGTGCATTAAAATTTGGGATCTTTTTCAAGGACCGACAACAAGGACGAGACGAGGCCTTTATTAAAGACTGATTCCATTCTAGTGGAATTTCAAAAACTAGAGCTCGCCCAAACTCAAAAATTGGTATATTATTATCCTAACACGTCGATTTGAGCTAGAAATCTACTTATCTAGAAAATTCTTCGCTGAATATATATATAGCACTATATCGTTTTTCACTACTCTTGGGTGGTTTTGACCAGAGCACTTAAAAAAATAAGAGCTTCATGTACAAAAAATATACTCAAGTTTTTGACATTTTTTGCCGCCCAATGTTTGGATCTGGTACACATAATGTATGTACTTAATTATAGATTATATACCCAATTTCAATCCCCTTCCTCTCTCCTCCTACCTGTGTACGTATTTACATTACATATTATGGAGAAATTAAGAAATTATTGGTCTTAAAGTTTTGACTATCCGTCATAAATCTTAAGGACGTGTCCAAATCGAATGCAAAAGACGTTCCATAGGACAATTTTTGATAAATTAAGTAATCATATGTTGATATCAGCTAGTGACGTCATAATCAATCGATCTTCACCATTGTTTATACGAATAATAAATACTTAAGGAATTATGGCAAAATTAATAATAACTTTACTATAATATTAGTGAAAATGATGCCATGTAGAGACGTTTTCAAGGACCGATAACAGGGATGTACGATTTTACGTCCCGTATCAAGTACTTTAATACAACCTTAGTGTGGGAATATAGATAATATTCTCCAAACACGAAAACGTTTGTCGACTTGATACATAACTCAAAAGACTGAACTCGACTTAATTTATAATTTTGTCTCTACTCCAACACCATTATTAACTAAGATTTCTATTTGACTGACTTTTAACGGTCAGATTGTCAATAAACTCGTCATGTACTATATTTTTATTGTGCATGCATTGAGATACATTAAATATGTATAAAAATATGAACATACAATGTGGGTATGCAGTTCTACATAGTATGAAAACTGGACTCTCGTGACATTTACACTATCTATCTATCTAAAAGGAATGGAGAGGAGAAAGAGAGGTTAAAGGGGTTATTATTCTTAGATCGATTTTCTGAAAGAGATCATCATACAAAATAATACGTAGGGTTACAGGGGAGAGTTGTAGACTTTTTGTTTTTGACTCAATTATTCCAAGCTGGTTTGATAGTCTGTAACGTCTATTAAAGGATGCTGTATATACTTTATTTGAATTCAAAAGTTTCGTATCCATACGAAAAATAAATCTGCTTATTTTGTGCCGATTAGGAATTTTAATGTATCTAATGGGTAGTACAATGGTCTTAATATATATCTTATTTAGCTAAATAAACCAACCACATTTTTAAGAAAAATTGAAGGATTGGAGCGGACCGAACAAATAAGGACCGGCATAACACTACATAGTTGGTACTGTTATTCATTATTTAATAGATCGTTGGGGTGTTAACATCTCTTTTTCTCCCTCTCTGAATGAGGAATTCTCGCCCTCCTTTTGGTGTATTTAAAAAAAAATTAATAGTATATATTTAAATATGATTTTTCTATATTTTCTCTTCACTGATGCTATTTTAAATGTTGAAGACTCTCCTTTATAGCAATAATACATGTTTTCATTCCAATATCATCGAGTAGGCAGCTGGTGTTAAAAAAATGGCTTAATTCATGGTACCATAAGTCTCACTTCTACCTCTTCGCGCTCTAGAAAAATCTCATTTCTATTAATAGGAATCTTATTTTTACTTATTAGAGAAGGGGAAATGAGCGCATTCGGCTTGTAAAAATGAACTCATTCTCTTAATTAATGCAATCTATCTAACATCTATAGTACAGATGGTACAAGTTATTTTACGCGTAAATGGGGTTATCAGATTATTCCAGTCTAGTAGTCGCTTTCAAAAAATTTAGTGTTTGTGTAGATTCAAGCCCTAAACGGATAAATATTTTTTCTTTTTCCTTCAAAAAACGTTTCCCTATGGACAAACCTTTGACTCTTTAAATTTTAATACAACATACCTACATTTGTTTGCTATTGTATTAATATTTTTAAAGATTATACTAGCTTATAGTTTTTCCACAAATAGCATTTGAATACAACCCCTCAAATGTTGCAAACTAGCCCCTGTAAAAATATGGAATTCGATTTAGAAATACGGAAAATTAGACCAAATATTATTTTTTGATGAATAAGTAACTAGACTTTTCATGATTAACTTTAAATGTGTTTTAGCAGATTAAGATAAATATTATAGACCACTGATCAGTATCATAGATATGATAAATTTTAAAACACCCTTTTTGCCCTACTCTGGCAAAAAAAAACCATCCTTTCTATAATAAAATATTAAAAAATAATAAATAATACGAGGAAAATTGCAGCACTTGTTGCAACCAACTTTTTAATCTCTAAACTAGTGATTCTCAACCTTTTTCATCTCTTGCTGAGCCCCCTTTATTTAAAAAAGCATATCTTGAAACCTTTTGAATCCCCGGTTGGGATTCATTGTTCGAAGAGCGTAAATAATTCTTATTGTTTTTCTATGAGTGATTTTATAATTTTGATAAAATTATATCAACTGATAGAAAAATAAATTAAGAGGTAGAGAAAGAGACGTTAAAGGGTATTATTACTTCTACACCGATTTTCTGAGGAAAAAAAATCATCATTCTAGATAATATGATGTAGTAGTTATGATAATCCTTTGATCATCTAAAAGTATATAACTCCTTCATCTCTTTTTACAACTTCTTCCTCTCATTTTCTCCCTTACCTACTTTTGACCTATTTAATGCTGTACAAATGTACATATACCTTTATACATCCTTAGTCGTTACTTACTCATATAACAATGCATGTACTTCGGAGTATATATCACTCCAACTCTAGTTTCTGCTAGAGCATTATGGTGATGATAAAACATACATAGATCCTTTTTAATTATTTTTCATAGGACTCAAATGACATTAGATTTGTTCATTCAACCTTGTTTCCTTTAGGGGATATGCACATATTTATTTTCTTTCATGGTCTGGCACCACTAAATCAAGCTATAAGGATTTCCCTCTAAACTGAGTCTGAATTACATACATTTGGATTTCATCAATGAATGTTAAGCAATTAGTACTGTTAAAGAGGATTATATATGTAAATTTAGTGTTGTTTTCGGTCTGAAAATGTTATCATTTTTGCTAAATTCGGTCTACAAAAATAAAGAAACTGAAGATTTCGGTCTCAAACAAAGTTTGAGGTTTTTCAGTTCTGAAACTCTTGTACTTCTTTATTATACTCTAGACCAGGAATTTTCAAACTTTTTTTAATGATATACTACTTGTTGAATATTTATTTCACCCAAGTAACCCCTTAACACCAGTGATGTACCACTTATAAATTATTCTTTAAAAATCTCAAGTACCCCCTAGGTACGCGTACCCCCATTTGATAACCATTACTCTAGACGATTGTTACAGGGACATCACATGGCTTTGACATTGCCTTGTGTAACCCGTTCCTTCACTGTGGGGACAAATCTCCTTCTTTTGACCATGATGACCAGAAATTGAATATGACCATAAGACTTGTCCTCTATTTATACTCTTCTGAAAATATGTTATTTTATTTCATTGTTTAACATTTGGTCAACAATAAAGGTATTTATTCCATTTGGAGGTCATGAAGTAACTTAAGAGAAAGATTAACATTTTTTGGGCTATTTTTGTTGAGATATTGTCAGGGGTATGCATAATTTTGAACATAAAATCAGTCTTTGGTTAATCTTCGAAATACTACCCATGAAATTGAGTAATACTGTCATTCCTTCATTTGTTGAACACATAAGCAAAATTGACAAAAATGCGTTAGTTTCATCACAAAAATTAACAAGGACAACTGTAGCTAGCTAAAATACAGGACCGTAATCAACGTGGGGAAAGGCCAAGCCTTCGAATAACTTTTTAGACGTAATGTCTAATGCTAGACATCCATAGTCACTCAAATGAGATCTCCGCAGTTAACGAACCGTAATTACGGCTATCTAGTACACCGAGCTTTCGATAGGTAGTTTCTTGATTCCTAGTTTTTAGTGTTCAAATGCAAAACATGAAAACTAGCCACTGTCTATATTTTAGCAATGGAATGCTAAACATAAAACCATAAGAGTCAACTAATAGCAAAAAAGCACTGATAGATAGCTGTCAAAACTCTATGTAAACATGATAGCTCATAGACGAAATAGTGATATTATCTACTTGAATGTTCCTCCGGATTGTTTGTTGAATATATAATTTTTGGAGGGTACTTCAACTTATGCCATAATTTTGCCCCTTACTTGATGCTCGAAGATAACTAATGAAATACTGTGTTGTATGCATAAATTAAATTAGGAACGTATCCTTTTCTTTATATGTATTCGAATTTGTTTTTGTGTTGACACATCACATATATATGTTAGTTTTGACATAGGTATGCTTCTCTCTTTGAGTGGGTTCTACCGTCTCTCAAATTTATATATAAATTTCCCTTTTTGCTCACAATATATATTTTGCGATGTGATTATTACGAGTAAATATGTAGTACCTACCATTTGAAAGAGTATTTGAAGAGGAGGTCTACCTTCATTATTAAATATTAAGTATTATTTCATTGGCATCTTCCATTAAAAAATTACGAAACCCCTTTCAAATCCCTTCCTACCCGAATAATTTTTTTCATTTACTCTTTCTTTTATATTTTGAAGTAACTTGCGAAATTTACATCATGTCATTTACTTTGGCAATTCTGTTTCACGTATAATTTAATCTGAAGATTGATAGATCTTTCTTGTAATTAGTTACATAATTATTTTTAGAAAAAGGATTATGACAAGGTCCATAGCCTTCCTCGATTATTATGATGTTTATGAAAATGGCAAGCATGTTGTGTCTTCGTACATTTATGTGATGTGCCAATTAGGGTTTCTCATTTCCCAGGGAGTAATGTTTGAGCGGAATCCCTTTAATAAATACTATTAAATTTATGCATTTCATATTGTATTTTAAGAAGAAATAATAAACTATTTCTACCCAAAGATACTCTAAGGAAAGAGGACACAAGCTGGTTGAAATAATAATGAAACAAAACAAAAAAGGTATCTAAATGAAATTCACTCTTTCACAAACCCTCCTTCACAAAATGACTTATCAATGGGGCTTTTGTAGAGCGCGAGGAGAATAAAACTGTTATGTTTTATTCTTCAAAAATACCATCCCTAACAATAACGGGTGTCAAAAGAAGAACATAGCGCAGTTAGACAATTTTAAACCCATCAGAATTGAAGGTGATATTTTTCCCCCAGTGATATGTTTATTTTCTCTTTCCTACACATATATTCCCAATTTTCAAGTATTTTTTTTTATTTTTATCATTATCACTAATTGTGCATGGGATAATGGAGCTGTGTGTTGTAAAATTTGGAGGGAAAAAAACAACCCAAACCTCGGGTTTAAAGTCAAATAACTAATTACTAGGGGTGTCTGCATGGAAATTAAATTTCAAAGGGAAAAATGGATTAAAAAATAATAGATCTAGTTTTATTTTATGAGAAAGGTCTAAGAAGGTCATTTGTTAAAATCAGATTAGGGACAAAAATCTACCCCCCCCAATTAAATCATTAAAGCCCTGATTACTATGATCGATGTAAATCTTTTTTATAAAAATATGAGACATTTGAAATTACACATCTTATACTGATTCAAAAATACCTATTATATTCCAAATTTAGGTGCAGATATGGAATAGTTTAATTAATAATCTATAATTAAATTAGGTTTATATTATGAAATAATTAATCACTCTAGAATATCCAGATTATACCGATCAGTACTTTATCCAGCAATTGCATTTGAATGTGACCTGCCAGGCAAATATTGCAATCCTATAGCCGGTAATGATTGCAAAAATAACAAAAATATTGACTAAATATTTTTTTTGATTAGTAAATAACTAGAGATTTCATGATTTTGAATTATTAAATTTAATTGTATTATACCAGATTAAGATTATATTAAATTTGATTTAATCTGTGGACTGAAATTGCCCCCAAAATTTCCTTTTCTAAATAGAGGTCATAACTAACAATTTTATTTATTTAAAGTCTCTTTTTTTTTTTAGACCCAATTTTACAATGATAATGGTCCTGACCTAATTTGAACCAAATCAGTTCATTATTACTACAATTATAACGGTCTTAGACCGGTCAAGTATTTCCAGGCCGAACCCCAACCCTAGTTACTAGCTATAGAGTAAATCAACAACAGAGTGTACCTCCGATCTGTGAAGGCATAATTAATGACCAACGATACAAAATATTCTGCTTCGAAAAAATTAATTAACTATGTATTATAAATATTCTGTTGTCTCATTTGATCTGCCATACAAAACGTATGTGGCCCCATGTTTGCATTTGGTACACGTAATCCACATATGTTATTATAGCTCATGTTTGAAGTTTCAAACCCCCATTCTACTCTTGTGTGTACTTTGTACATAGTCCCAAATGATATCATGTTCCACTGCAAGAAAAGGTTATCCACCCCTGGACTAGGGCCTTCATTTGATTATCTACATCATATTTCATAAGCTTATTTGTTGTTATTTGATGCATGATTTCCTTGTTGTTTGTTTGTTTTTTCATGATTTCGACATCAGTGAGGCGTGTTTCTAACTTTTTATACAACTTATTTGTGTTCATGGTTAGGAATATCCGTAGATATTTCAATGCTTTGCTGATGAATGCATTTTACATATATTTAGGAGAATGTTGAATGTACATCATATTAAATGGTCATACTTGGTTGTGCAGTATGTAATATATGTATATTCTGTGTACAAGTTGTAACTTGTATAAGACAATCGTACAAGGTGTAATAGATATCATTTCATTTTGATCTAATATATATTTAAGAGTAATATAACTCTGTTGGCATTTGAACTTTATAATGTACTACAGGATAAAGTCTTATCAATTAGTATTTTGTAAAGATGTATCTGTTCAAAAATTGTGAGGACACTTCCAAACTGGACGTAAAATCTGTCCCATCGAACAATCTTTGATTAATGACGTGGTGATTAGTGTTCTGTCGATCCTTATTTATTCGGACAGGTCTTTGGAATTTTCCCTAAAAATGTCGATGGTTTATTAAGCAAATAAGGTGTATTAGATATGTATTAAGATATTGCGCATATCTTGCAAAAAATATTCATGTTTTCATTATAGTATGAATGTACATTATTTTTACTTAGTTATCTAATTTAAACTATCATATAACGGAATAATTAGAAAAAGGAAGAACACTCTCAATGACGTCAAGAGGGATGATTTTAACTTCTTTAAGGACATACGTGTGGTACTGAACTGAATACGACCGGACTGGACAGCAGTTTTAAATAAGGATTGGCACAAACTAGTGGTCCCCATACATATAAATCAGTTACGCCATCATTAATCACAGTTTTATGATGTTAATCATAGACTTTAATTAGTCCTAAATTATGAATAATGGTACAAGAGTAACAATTTTATAGATAATCAATTAAGGAACAGAGTTTAATTATTTAACGATTTTAAAGATACTTCCAAGTTTTACTAAACTAGTTCAAATGGTAAGCATAGATACTTAAGTATAATATTAGTGAAAATGATGTCTTGTAGAGGGCGCTTTAATATTTGGGACCAATAATAGGTGGAAAATTAAAAAAATACTGAGGACCGAAACAACCCTAGTATTTTTTTGATAAAAAAATTTATAAACTACACCATCAATATTTCGACCCTAGAAATAATATTCAATTATTGCATTATCCTTTTCGCAAGTCTTACTGTAAAATTTTCCGCTTATGCCAGTTACAACTTTTACAAAAATCGCAACTTGTATACGACAAATATATATATGTATATAATGCAAAGATATGTACCTAAATACATCATATCAACACAAAACAAACCTTGCAGAGGGCCTTTATATTAATATGTTATATGTACATAATATCACAATAATATGTAGGTACTATTTATTGTATGTAGTAACTTGGAATTCCTTCTCTTACTTTGGCATGAGGATTTTTTGTCCGTTTTCACTCGCACTCCTCCCTCTTCCAACACCTGTTTCTTTTACCGAATACATGTTATTTTATTTCATTTACATCCGACTCTATCCAATGCGCGCCGGATAAAAATGGATGGCAAAAAAAAAAAAAAGGAAAATAGTGAACGAAAAAACCCTTATAATCATCATTGGAGACAGTTTTTCCGTGGTGTTGATCAAGTTGCTGCTTTTGTGATACTTTTTAGTACTCTACTCTGTGAAAGATCCTTAACAATAAGTGTATTCAACATATCCTTACCTAGTTATACATATTTAATCATAATAGAGTATGCTTCGTCGCTTTCGTAATAAAAAAACCAACAAAGAAAGGGAGCCCCCCTCTCCTCCCAGCTCTTTACCTCCATCTCCTCTCAAAGAATCTCCTCCACCCCCCGGGGTACCCTTGAGGAAAACGAAAAAGTCCAGGAGCAAACTTCAGCTAAACAAATTATGGAGAAGGTAAATAATAATTGGTATACAATTTATTTACCATGTACATTAGACTGTACCGTGTTTGAGTTAATATTTTGTTCCCTTGTACAAAGCCATTTTCTGCCGAGAAAAATAATCAAAAAAATCACTTTGTCAATGTTTCTCAAGTCTGTTTTAAAATGAGTACAAGTCATTTTAATTCGAAAAAAATGCATTTTGGGATCTAGATTGACCATTTTTAGTCCTCTTTATACTTGTTCCCAAATATGCTAGTATAAATTGAACTTCTGTTTTTGATTAGTATTTGATCTGTCAATATAAAATAACTTGTGTTTCTCTTTTGAATCAATTAATGTTTTTAAGAATGTATCCTCAATGATTGGCAGTGTCTCTGTTTTATCAAACATAACAAAGCTAAGTTTAACCCTATAAGGTGAAGTGATAGTTGTATAACAAAATAGATGAATATTATCTTTGATTTAAAAGTATTAAATAGAAGGCGATAAATGCTAATTATATGGATCGGCATATTAATATAACTTTCTGGCTTAAAACAAATTTTTTAGAAAAAAAAATTATATTTAATTTTTGTGCTTTATTTAGCTGTTCTTCTTTTATACTTATCTATTTTGTACAGTAGAAATCCGATATTAATTTGTTCCAGAAGGAGTGTCATGAAACGAACCATACTGAAGTCGAGTTTCGAATCAATTTTCCTAATAAGAAATAACGGAAAGCTGATTATAATTAATTTGTTCTCAACCCTCAAGTTTTTACCGAATCGAATTCAGTGAAATGTGCTCGGAGTTGAATAATTACATAGTTGAAATAAGAAACACATAATTTAAACTGTAAATTTAACAACTACAAAATATAGTATGCCCTACGATTTTGCCAATTGGAATTCAAATTCGGTCTGACGAATGTATTTTTCATTCTTCTCCATGATCGCTTTTTTCAACTCTATTATTTTTCTTTTGTTTTTCTGCTGTCTTTGATGGGACCCATGTTTTTAGTCTAAAGAGTACAAAAAGCTAAATGAAAAAACTGCTAAAACTTGGTTGGATCAGTCTTATTATCATGAAAAAAAACCTCCTTAACAGCAGTATTTGATTGAAGCACGAATTGTATTTTGTTAAAAAAGTGCAATGAGTCTGGTAGGATTCCAAAGTTTTTTTTCGAACTCATCAGATGCAAAGTTTATTCGCTGTCATTTTGTGTCGTTGAACTCCAAATATGTCGAGTACTACTACAGTGGCGGTCGACCTTCGGGGTAGCTCTACTGTTGTCTGTTATTTGCTCTCTTTTTTTTTTTTTTTGAGTCTCGAGGATTTTTAAACTTCACTAGAGTTGTAAAAAAAAATGTGACCTTAGACGATTGCGATCCTATTTGTTGTTGCAACCTGATCAGCGTGTTTTTCAATTTCCCAAGCTGTTATCATTATTCTGTAAATCTTGAGGTGGAGTATTTAAGTATACAGTAATTACCCTTGTATGTGCTCTTGAACCTTAATGATTTGTTGGAGAGTTATAATTAGGTGTAAGCCCTTGTTGGACTCACTCAGAGTAGAATTGATGATCAACATCGGAGTAACTCCTGCCTATAATCTTTCTAGATATGGTGTGGTAGTTGTGTTATTTCCTTGCCCTCATAGCTGCTCGCAGCCAATCTAATGAAACGTAATTACAGCTAAGCTGCTCTCCTTTCGAATTGACTGGTATTTTTCGGATTTTATTTTTTTGCCTAATGGAAGGGCCAGACCCGTTTCTAGGATTTTTCTTTGGAAGGAGGACTTTTCCCCCTTTTTATAAATATGTATTGTTGTCATCACTGAGAAGGGCATATATATACTGCAAAGCTGTTTATTTGCTTATATATATTATTTTGAGTATAAGAGCGTTAAAAGACATGACATGGCATGGTATTATAATTGATTTTATAATATAATTGTTCATATTATTCATGGCTAAGGTCGTTTGCTATTAAAATCATGATATAATAATATATATGTAAGCAGTAAGCGATGGTTATGCATTAGGAAAGGTTTTTTTGTTTCATTTTGTTTTTCCTTTATTACATTTCTGCTTCTTTTAAATAAATAATTGCTTAATGTCAAAAGAGTAAAGATTAAGCAAAAGTCCGACAGAAGAGTCTACATACGGTAGAATCCGCTTTAGCAGAAGCTCAAGATACCAGCAAAATATGTGTGATATAAAAGAAATCTGACATAACGAATTTGTTATATACTATTAAATAACTAAATTGAGACTTTCATTGGAAATATTGGCAAGGACTTTTATGTTGAATGACAACACAGTGATTTAGAATGGATTTGAGAGGAAGTATCTAATGCACTCTACTTGCAAATACACATACTCTGACATTTCATTGTTTTGACTAGAAGAACGAATTGTCGTCGTCTGTGTCTTCTTCCTCTATCCCTACTTGTATTATAAGCAAGCTACCTTTGAATTTGTATTACCTGGTTCTTAGGTATATTGTCTCTCCCACGACTTAAAGTCATGTTATGTAAATGTTTGATGTGTATAAGTTACTATTTGTGCATCCTATAATACCATATTTATTCCATTACAACATCAATTATTTTAATTGTCATCAACAATTAATTGATGTTCATTGTCTATTAGAATTACTTATTCATTATTATGTATTGACGAGCAATATGTATATATTAGTGTTGTTCGGTATACTGCTATTATATTGATACAGGAGTACTTATGCATTATAAACAACACAATACTAAATTACTTTTGAAACCTGTACTGCAGTGACATTACATAATAGACATATTGTTCTGCCAATGACGTAACCATAACTAAAGCATGAAATTTGTTCTAGGGGCGCCCAAACAATATATTATATTATTAATAAGTATGCAAAGAAAAGAGGGTCAGAGGGGACTGGACATGTCGCAAACTCCGCCTATGAACCCTTCAAATTTTTGAGCTATACACCAAGCAAGAATAAAAATTCTTATAATATCATCAAATGTCAGGGCTAGCCCCTTCCAAACAAAAATTCCCTATAAGTGCATGTCAATTGCTCTTAACGTCATTTAAAAAAAATTTAAGTTGAATAATTATCGAAATATCGATACTAACTTTGGTACCAGAACCGGTACAAAAAAAATGGTATCGTGACAACACTAATATATCTGTGGACATTTGCACTGATTGCTTATCAATTAATAATAATTTTTGTGAAGATAATCAAAAAATACCCCATTCACATACCAACTACCGCTCATGGAATATTCAATTATTGCAAGTACCTTCTATAAATGATTCATTATTATTCCTTTCATTCTTTTGGTTACTTTGCAATTATTTATTTATGACTTATGAGTAATATAACTGATGATTTGAATTTTATAATGTTCCACGGAATACGTATTATTAATGAGTCATACTCATCCTAAAAGTCCAAGATTACACTATTAATATATTGACCATCTATGTCATTAATAATATTCAATTATTACACTATTCTCACTAAAAGTCCTACTCTCAAGTATTTATTTCATTTTTTGGTTGCTACATAACTACTTTGCTAATACAAGTAATTATAACTTCAACACGACATGTACACACTACATAGTATTATGTATTTAAAAGGACCAACGGTTTTTGTTTTGTTTTGTTTGAGAAATTGCAAAAGAAAGTATTGCGGCGTGACAAGGTAGAAATTTTTAAACATTTCATCTTTTTTTATTTTTGCAGGTCATGTCCAGCTTCGTTAGAGGCTGGTTTAGCGAAAGCTGTTTTAGACGAAACAAAACTTAGCTACCTCAACGAAGATCAACCTGATGGAGGGAAAGCTGTTTCTGGAAAGCAAGGTTTGTACTCTAATTGTTGTTTTATTCATAATTTATCTGTAGGTATATAATTAGTGTTGAGTTTCAGTTTACCAAAAAAAAAAAAAAAAAAAAAGAATCGGTCTTGATACGTCAATTATTTTTTTACAAAAGAAATTTGAGGGGGGAAATGACATGGGTTGTTTTTTTAAAGAAAAGAAAAGTTTATGAGCAACCTTTTTTTTTTAAAGGAAATTTTGGTCCACGGTTAGTAAAATCAGTCAGGCTCGCTCTAGGAACAAATAACTTAATACCGAATAGAAAATAAATATGCATATCTAAGTACTTCTGGTAGTGGTTTGTCAAACCTTTTTAGGACAGAAGACTGTAGTCTCTTTTTTTAGTCGTCTCCGTCCAGTTCAGTTCTCAAAACTAATAAAGTTTGGTCCTTGATGACGTCACTCCACTTTATTTATTATTATTTTAAATTAGTTCTAGTACTGACTGAACTGGACAGAGTAAATAAGGACCGACACAACACAAACTAATAATGGAGATTTTTGGTATAGAAATCCTAGACAGTAATAATTTGGTTAGACCGAACTAATTCGGTTCGTTCAAGTTCGGTCTACTATTACATCCGCAGGATTATGTATATATACTTGTTGTTTTTGAATTATTTTTATTAAATCCTAAAATTAAAATTTTTTGGAAAAAAAATTCAAACCCCCATAGCTGATCACAAAAAATTCGATTTTTTACAAAAAAAATATATTAAATTTCAGTTATCAAATTTTCTAGTAAAATGAAAAAATCCTTAATTTTGGGGGCTATATCCCCTCCACCCCACCCCCATGGACGCCCTTGACTACATAAAACTATAAAATATATCTTTTTTCTTTATTTTTGAAATTGTATATGATTTTTTTTTTTTTTTTTTTTTTTTTTTTGAAAATAAGAAACGGATCCACGTTTAAATTTTTTTTATCTACAATGTGAGACCGCGGTCCTAACCGAAATATCAGTCCAACTAGAAAATATAACATAAGATCGAACCTGATTTTCACACTAATATGTGCATACATAGTTTATAACTTTTTTAGTCATTTATATTATGATGATGTTGAATACACAAAATCTCTCTGATTGAAATATTTTCTTTCATAATTGTATACTTAATAATAATAATATGTATGTACATAGAATCTGTATCCATCTATTTGTTATTATGATAAAAGCGGGTGGTTTTTAAATGGATAGATTCCATTTTCAGGGCTATCCATATATGTACGCAAGTTCATTTTGGAGCTAAATAGTCAATTAAGCAGGAATTAAGTTGTTTTTATATTATTATTCATTTTAACTTTCCTTTCGGAAGAAAATAAATAAATAATTTTCAAGGAAGAGAAATAAGATATTCATATATATATATATATATGAATATGTGTATATAATATACAATTTAAAAAATAGTGATTAGCCATGCATGATAAATGATGAAGACAAAATATATACACGACATGTTAATTTCTACACACATTAATGTACACATAGATATCCCTTACTAAAACTTTTACTTCTTCTTCAACTTATTATTTTTAACTGCATACTATCCTAGGAAAATCCTGAAAAATATGTACATTGTACTGAATATCTTGTTTTGGGGCCAATATTTTTTTGACAGTATTTAAGGATGTGAATATTGGCTAAATTTGGAGGTACCATAAATTTTATTAAAGAGTAAAAATATAAATACTGGTAATACACGGCATTGTCGAGAGTTCTTAAGTGTTGTCGAGCAGACAAACTCCCCCAACAAATCCACAGTGCGTCTCTCAGTTTTTCATAATCACACTCAAACGTAGCTACTCATTATTTAGATGTTCTCTCATCAGGAAAAAAACAATATTGATGAAAAACTTTGTTCAGATTGCCAAAGCCAAAAGAGGGAGGCAAACTTTGCTGTTTACGTTATCCTTACGCACACTAAAATTTAGGGAATATTCGTATTAGTATACTATTCATTATTTATTAAAGCAGTTTCCTTTTTCAACTTTTTAAAAAATTATTTTCGATTATTTTGTTAGGGATTTTTCTAACCTATAAAAAGTACTGGAAATTGTCCGTTGGTGACATGCCAGAAAATCAATTTTTGAATTTCTAGATTCAGGGAAATTCAGGGAGATGGTAGTAAAAAAAAATAGTACTGTGTAATTTAAGCAATTTGTTTTATATTTTAAGGTATTTGTTAAAGATCCCAAATTAATCCATGAACTAAATATTCATTTGTTGGTTTGTTGTAACACGTGTTTCGTACTTGAGCATCATTTTTTGTCGATGCACATCATCGTTAAAACTTTATTGCAAGCGAATAGTCATAATATTTATTCAACTTTCCATTGAACAATTTACAGTATAAATGAATCCTATATTATGAAATGATTAAATACAAGAAATCATCTGCAATGATAAACCCTGGTACATAATGTGTGTCCTGTTTTTCATGTTAGACAGTATAAAGAAAACGATGTCACTCACCAAAATGTAATTTCCGGTATAGTAATGACACTTTACAGACGATAAATATAGCAATTATAATAACTATATATACACCGGCGTATGTTTAATTCTGATACACTTTAGATTAGTGATTTTTTTTTTGTTCTTATCTTGTAAAAATGTTACTATTATTATTACTAGGCACCCTGTACGAAGTACGTAAACTCATATCTTATTCCATATGAATCCCTTTGAACTCAATAACACCCTTCAACAGGCTTTAAAGTGACGAGCAGGCCTTTATAATATAGTCTGGTTCAAGTTTTGCTCATTCCTCAGTTATTCATTTCTTGGGGGGGCAATAAAAAACATTTTCATCCTAAAATTTATTGGGGATTTTAACAGTATAGAAGGCATCCCTAGCGGATTTCGTTTGGCATCTCGAACATGCTTGGAGACTTTTTTTTTTTTTTTTGTAAATACAATAATATTAAAAGATAGAATAATGATTATGTACATAACTTTTAAATTTTGATTAATCTCTAAAAAAATTGTATAAAAAGTGTCATAATGAAGATAACACGTGGTATTACACTTTGACTTCTAAAGTGAATCTAAGGTGTATCTTTAAAGCGTTCGATGGCGTTAAATATGATATTTCTATCTGTTTTCTCTTCCTTTTACATTTTCAACAAATTTGTGGTGTAAAAGAGGAAACTGTTTGTATTGAACACATCTTCAAGCACCTGAGATTTTTGAATTCAAAATAGATAATAGTATTTTGTTTATTTTGTAGATTAAATTTGCAAATATTTCATACCTAAGTAGTAGTGATGTAAACAATCCTTTATTTTTTTAGACCAAGCTCTCAGTTTTGTAGAAATGTTCACTCCCAACCTTGGAAGACCCAAGCTTATAATGATACATAATTGCTATTATTTGAATCCGGAAAGGATTCCTGCTCTAAGATACTTGAAAAAGTTAATCTTTCCAAGACCCTAATCCTTCACAAACTTACTTATTCCTTCTTCAAATAAGGATTATTAGAAATAATTAAAGGCAAATCATGTCAAATCTTCATCGTTGTGGGAACTCTTATTTGAATCCCTTACTACTATTTCCCTCCCTTTGGTTACATCGGAACCAAGATACTAAGAGCGGAACTAACTAGAATCAGTTAACAATATTAAGAATAATTGTTTAATGCATGACGTCACTATTGATCTAAAGTGGGGACATCTGGTCACACTACTATTAAATACTATTATTCAGAATAAGTTGTTTTTTTAAAACTATATTTTCAAGTCCCAGCCCTAAGCTTTTCAACTTATTTGACAAGCCAAGCCCAAACTTTTGAGGATTTTTAACAAGCCCTTCATAAGCCTAACTCAAGCATATCCTTGCTTACTACTCTACTGAGTAGTATCTACATCTTATGAAAATATAGCTAATTCTGTGTTAATATTTTTTTGAAATATATAGACGTCTTTGTGTGGAATGGCCCACCAGGCAGTATTATTAACATTACCAAAAGTGAATTTGATTTTCATTTCTCTCCAGGTATTTTTTTTTTTTTTGCATTAGAGGTCATAGTGACTATTAGTTACAACTTTCATTCAATAATATTACATACATTTTATTTTGTCACACTAGATTAAAGGTTTTTTTTATTATTTTTTTACGTTCTTTTTCAACTAAGTTATATATATATATATTATTTAATGAGTGAAAACCAATTAGGGTTTCTTCATCGACGACATCATTTTTACTTTAATAGCAAGTTAAAGTACATATATACATATTCCATAACTGGACATATTATTTTTCCACTCTTTAATGATTATTTGACATTCTCCTGATACTTATTATTCACTTTTTATGGAGATTCTGATAATAAATTATGTATGGATATTCACATCATCAGCATGGATTATATAGATACTACTACATACTTTGTTCATACTATTGATGTCACGGATCTCGGGTCCTTATCGGTTTGAGAATTGCTAAACTAAGAAAAGTGGTTTTCCTGAGAACAGTTTTTCAAACTACGTAAAATAACCGTGAATGTGTACTGACCAATGAGAGGGGAGGTGGGGAAAATTAGAAAACATAAAATAATTGTATTCACCTTCACCTATTCTCTAAAATAGAGTAAGAAAGAACTTAATCTCCAGCCTAATAAAAAATTGGATCAAAACCGCTAAAATTTAGATGAAGATGCATTAATAACAGAGAATAGTTAGAGGGAAGAACCGCAATTTAAGTATCCGTTACATCACTACTACATACCATAGATTACTTACGGACCTTTTTCTAATTATATTCATAATAATAATTATTATTATACACAATGTATCATAAAATATGACAGAATAAATCAATTTGATATAACTATAATTATGTATCTATGTATGTGTGCTTGTGAAACTCACTTCATGTATTCAAATAATTCCTGAATGGATCTATATAATTAGTAGCGTAGGTTTTTGTTTAACATACATAAGTAAGTACATTGTACACACTTGGGATTTAAGGGAAATTTCTTTTCATACATTTATTTTCTACATTCGTACATAATTTATTTCTTCGTACTTCCTAAGCCATAGATATTACCTACATTACATTAAACTATACATATAGTGGTACTGGTGTACTAACTTCTTTAAAACAATTTTATAAACCATTATTAAAAGCTCCACTAAGTCAAAAAAAAAAATTAGACCTCCGATGACGTAGCCCCTCCTATGTATTGCTCCCACTTTTAAAAAAATGACGTCACAATACACAAATCAATAAAAAATATTTTCTTTCTTGTAAAAAGTCATCGAATTTCTTAGCTAGCCCCACACAATATATAAATTTTACTAACACCCTTATAAGTGCTTGTCAATTGCCCTTAATTTCGTTTTTATTTTATATTTTTAGTCGAAAAAGTACCGAAATATAATAATATTGCACAAAGATGTTGTTTGCTGGGAGACAATAAAAAATCACCTATGCCAAGTTTGTGGTATCTCAGGTCAATTTTGGGGCGGTATAGGGCATTTTAATTTTTTTTTTTTTAAATTGAGTCGAAATTGGCCAATTATGTACTTGATACTTAGTCAATACTTTTTATATTAATTAGTATTTGGTGAATCATTAAAAAATACCTTGAGCACCTTCTTATTGATAATTTCTTTATTAGTTGAATATATAGTTGATTAACAAAAGGACAAACATATCTCATTTTATGTTAGATAAAACATGAAAATCATTGATCATATCTTCTTATACGTCTTAAATTATTCAAAATAAGGTTCACAGTTTATTTTCTGACTAAAAAACTTAAAGAATACAATTTTGCTGACTCATAGCATCATATTTGGGACGATACATGAGCCTATTTTGACCCAAAATTCTCCTTTCATAAAAAAATTAAAATGGCCTCAAGACAGTTGTTTAACTGTCCCCAGTAGAAAATATATATTTGTGCAGTAAGAGAGTGGGATAAATTAACCCTAATCGTCAAATATCGATGCATCAGTTTATAAAGATACTTAGTATGGGTTACAGTTTTATCATAATAGTATTTTCTACCCTAATAATGATTCTAATTGCACCACTTGCCTAAATGCACCATAATTGTTTTTCAAATTAACCCAAAAATCGGGACAGTCTTATGTACACACTTGGGATAGTATGTAGGAGAATATCGCCAGTTTTTCCCCTTTAATTTATTTTCGATGTAATTTGTTTCTTCTGTCTTCCCAAGCCATGAACAATGTATACATACAAATGTAACATCTTTAATTTTAATGGATTGTTCTAATTATAATCAATTAATCATTTATTATTTTCTGAATGACTTTTATATTAATTTTTTTTATTCCTATATTTCAGCATTTACGTCTCTGGCTCTATTGCAAAACGTTACTGTAACTGTAAGTGAAGTATGTAGGCGTTTGAAGAAAGAAGAAAAATTCCGTAAATCCTTTATGCGTTCCAAAAATTTGTATCCATGCTCAGTTTGCGCCATTCGCAATGGAAGAAAAAAGATGGAGGACCGACACATTGTCATTCACGACGTAAATGCATTATTTAAACAACAACAACGCAGTAATGACGACGTCTCTACGAAAAACAGAGTAAATAACCATTTGTCATATCTACATATGTCAGGCTGGGACATATTCGTTTATTTAAGCGAAACAACGACTATGTCATCAATTTTAGTCCAAACTTATTTGCCAACTAAAAAAGTTTTTTCCTCGCAAGATGTCCATTTTGATGTACCACATATGACATCACTTGCTCATATTTTACCATTACGTGTTTTTGTTTTTTTTGTGGAATTCCCATTGAATTCATGGAGGTTACACTAGTTATAGAGTAATTTATAATACCATCAGCACCTCTAGCGGATAAAAAATTATACTCTTATCCTCTTAAATTTGTACAAAAATTGATTATGTGGCCGTCGTTTCGTCACTTGCTTTTAACGTTGGCCCTGGAATAAAATATGTATTTAAAGGATAAGAAAAGAATAAAAGCTGTTCTTAGGGTATTTTTCCACTAAAGCACAGAAAGATGAACGGAAATATCTAAGCCTGCATTTAATCGATTTCCCGACTAACTTTTGTATTTTCTTATTAATTTTTTTTCTTATGTTAGGATGATTCAGACAATCGTGTTTCTTTTTATGGTGTATTTGACGGTCATGTGGGTAAGGATGCTTCAGCTTTCGCGGCTGCTCATTTACATCAGTTTTTACTTGGATCGGAACACTATCCCTCGGATCCAATTAAGGCTACCTATGAAGCCTTTCAAAAAACAAATTCCGTCTATGAAAAAAAGTCGGAAAAAGAAGATAAAGTAATTAACTAATTATTTACTAGTGTATGGTTGGATTCGAGTATTACTCAAACTTGAGTCGACTTTATTTTAAAGTCGACATTTTTTTTCTTTTTTTAAATTACTAAAACTTGTACAAAGATTTTTCTGTAAAATTCAACTTGCCTTAGCGTAGAAGATGGGTTAAGGAGGGGGGAGCTGCAATGACCTTTCCGTTTTATACCAACCAAACAATATTCGAGCAATCGATTTGTTTTAATATTTGAGAAAACCAGAAATAAATTTAATTCATTCAAATATTTTTTTCAAGCACAACTCATAAATAATAGGCTGTCCAAAATAAATGTATTTAATAAAAAAGGTCAATAAGATCTTCATTCAAGGACACGTCATTTATAAAACGTCATCCATCTTTTAAAAAACATAGTTCCAAATTTAAATTGAATTAGTTAATAATATTCTACCCTATAAGAAGTTGTCCCCTTAAAAAATTATCATTTTCTACAAATATAACTCGATTTAAATCAAAACTAGAAACATTCTAGTAATGATTTTAGAATATCACTAGAAAGAAAACTAAAAAAATACTATAGACGCGTTAATGTATTAAAAAGGATCTAAAACACATAAAATATTGTGTAAAAATTCTCAAAACTTGAAATTTATTATATTTTTGCCCTAAAAAGTTATTTCACTTAAATTAGTGTTCATGAGCTCAAATCTCGGTCGCTCCTAGAGAGGGAAATATACTTTTAAATTGTATTTTGAGTTCGAGGCAAATCCTATGTTAAATTAATCATGTAGTTTTAAATGTCTAATTATACGTAATCGATGCAACTCTATCTGACTAATAATGTGAAGTCAAACCGGGAAATTTGGACTCGAATCCAACACTACATTATCATCATTAATAATATTTCGGGAATTCATTATTTATTATATCTTAAATTCAGGCCCTCAAATGTGGATCAACGGTTGTCTTTACACTTATAATGGGAAGAAAAATGTACATATCTTGGTTAGGAGATTCTCAAGTGTTACTAGTCAGAAACGGTGTCCCTATTAAAGTAACTACTCCTCATAAGCCTGAACGAAAGGTAAGGAGTTGAATGACTGAATATATACTAACCATGTTGTACAAACATATTATGTATTCATTTAATAATAGGATGAACGAGAAAGAATATCCAAAGCCGGTGGGTCCGTAATTTTATACGGACAATGGCGTGTTAACGGTCTTTTAGCCGTTTCAAGATCCATAGGTAAGTTCATTCTAAAATGCCTATATATATATATATATAAATACATTTGATATACTATTGATATATTTACATTGAATTTACATACAAACTTTGACACTAAGAACAATTAGTTATGGTTTGGGTTTTTTTTAAACCTTTAAATGACATTTACTCTTGATGGGATTATCGTATATAAAATATATGCACATATTTAAATTACTAATAAATTTTGCAAAGAATAAATTAATTTTCAATCTCGATTATTGGTTTTTTTGCTCAAACCTACAAAAAAGGTAAAAATATTCAAAAGAATGCAAATCAAAAAATTATCGAAAAACAGATTATTAATTAGTGCGTCAATTACAAGTAGAATTGAATACGGAATTGAAAAGACTTTTGAAAAAGAAATATTTTGTAGACTTGTGTTATTAAAATTATTTTGAGAGAGTATTAAGACAATGGTGTGTAGTAGTTATGGGCTTTACATACATATTTAAAGACTTGAATAAAATTAACTGTGATTCTTGGGATTATTTTGTATCAACCATGTAGCAAGCCATATGACTGGGTTCTCTGGTTTCTTATCATACATTTCATTTAGACCTTTGAGTAAAGTTGGACAAACATATTTCATGAGGTATTCCTTGTTATCTAGTGTCTCTTCATTCACACTTTTTCGAAGTGTTTCATTCAAGTCCTCTTTGGTGTTTTCATCTGCAACAACGATTTCATCATATGCCTCATCTCCGTAAAGTATAGTCGGAAAGACTGTTCCAATTTCCCTCTCCGTACCTATTGCATCATCACTCACATGAATTGCATTCCGCAATTCATCTTTTCCATATAATGCTCGAATAGATCTAGGATAGTACATTTTGGCCTCGACACTATTTTTGGGTCCTGCTAACTTTTGAAGTTTTCGTATGCCATCTCTTCGTGCTAGGCATATACCTAGTACTTTTCCAGATGTCATAAAGTCAACAAAGTCCTCATGTCCTCGAAGGCTATTTAAACCTTAAAAGCAAAAGGTGACTGAAGATTCATCAAGAATTCCTTCAATTATTAGTTGGTGCATTTCATGTCATGTGTACTATAAATCTGCTACTTACGTCTAAGAATTAATTTTGTAAGGTTTAAAGACTAAAAAGTAACATTTTGACATTTTTTGCCCTCTTACCATTGATGGTCCACCCTAATTCCCCCCCTTAATTTTTAATACAAATATAATTCAATATTCTGGGAAATTTTTTAGCTCATTTACTGTTGTGTTAGTATCTTATTCAAGCTCAAAGGACAAGAGTTAAACTACCAAAAATGTTCTCTAACATAGCATTAGTATGCGATCCGATAATGTACTTCTTTTAGATGACTTGTCAAAATTTTAAAAATTGACCAAGATTGAGATGAGAAATGTAGCTTTTAAATGCTGTTATGAACCGAAAGGATTTATGCCAAAATTATTGTGTAAATAAAAACGTTTATCTATCATCCCATAGGCGTGGATAATTATGTAATTCTGAGACATGAGTGGCATATTCATAGCACAGCACTTGACATGGAATGCCTCACACGATTATTATTATTATATTTACCGAAACATTTGGCTAGAGTCAATTTGGAAAAAGTAAATACTCGGACTGCAACAAGAAGAAATCCTTCAGTTCGCAAAATTTGAACTATTTCTTCTCTTTTATGAAAGGCATCAGGTTTGATAATAGCAAACGTTCCTTCCAAAGATGATGACGATTTATTACCGCTTTTCTTATCCTCTCTCTTACCTTTTAGATTGGATTCAAAGAATTTGAACATTTTCAAACAATACACTAATTAACACACGCACACCAATGTCGTTTTTCCATCTAGTATTAATAGACTTATTATTCTAGTTGTTGAGTACGTAAAGTATGAATACTTAGAGTAGAGTCGTTTATCTCTGAATAATTAATAGGAACGAGAAAGCATTTTTTATCCTTTAATCAATATTTCATTATTATTATTACTCAAGCTATGGAAGCTCAAGACAAATGATTAAGAAATATTTAGTGTCATCAACATGAACAATAAAGGATTGATCAAATATATGACTGAATCCCGCATTATTTGAGTTGTTCTTTCATGATATGTATGTAAACACATCCTGGCGTACGCTGTGTACCCCCATTTTTGCATACATTTTCCGTATCAAACTTCTTTTTCAAATGATTAGATCGCTATGTTCCCACCCGGGGCTCAACAAGATATGACATAAATAAGACACTGGGTACATAATAAGTAATTGGGTCGAGCCTATTTTATAATGATATGGCAAAATATTAAAAACGGGAATGACAGTAGTAGATAGATGAGTTGTAGTGTTTTTTATTTAGTAGAATTACAGTAGAATAAATAATATTTATATTTAAAAGAAAAATCATTTTGCATCATACTAGTAAGGGGCAATGTATGGCTCTACTCATCGGCTCAGTCCTTATTATGAAGTAACAACTATGTTTGACTTCTTTTATTTATGCAAAATTAAGAGCTTGCAATTATTATCTTTTATGATAAATTGATCCATGTGGGTGATTTTTTTGGTGAAGTGAATGACAAGAGAGAGTCCTCCAGCTCAGCAGGAGAATTGAATTGATTAGGAACTGGGAGGAATTTGTCTAAGTAGGTGTAATGAGTGTACGTGACGTCAAGAGAAGGGGAGAGTTGAAATGTAAGAATGCCGTGTCCTATTGTGTTTTCTCCCTTTATTTCTTTTTTCTTCTCTTGTCTCTGATTGGTGAATGGCTTTGCCTTGGCTCGGTAGCACTCCTTCCTAGTGATTTTTCTTTTTGTTTGCGGACTGAGTCAGCAGCTCGAAAGAACTCTTGAGATCCCATCCCTAGGAATCGATTCCCACACAGTTGAAGATGAGCTTCATATCCAAGATGTTTGGCTCCGGCAAGAAGGGTGAAGAAGTGACGACCCCGAATCAGGCCATTGATCGGCTGAGGAGCATTGAGGAGCTCCTGAACAAGAAGCAATCTCATTTGGAGAAGAAGATAGAGGAAGAGATTGAGATAGCGCGGAAGAATGCGAAGACCAACAAAAGGTCTGCACTCCAGGCTCTTAAGGTCATTATTATTTCTCCCTACTCCTTGTGCGTCCTCTTGTTTGTTTTGTAGTTGGTAGGAGGAGATTGATCTGTGATGAGGCAAGAGGAAAAGGGAGAAATAATTAAACTCTTGCATTTTTACAGAGAAAAAAGCGGCACGAAAAGCAACTCCAGCAGATCGACGGCACACTCACAACCTTAGAACAACAGAGGGAAGCTCTGGAGGGCGCCTCCACAAACACTGCCGTGCTTCATGCCATGGGGGATGCAGCCAAGTCTCTGAAGAAGGCACACGCCGACATGGATGTGGACCAAGTGCATGACCTCATGGATGACATTGCCGAACAACAGGATGTGGCTAAAGAAATTTCAGACGCCATTTCCAATCCTGTTGCCTTTGGATCAGAGTTAGACGACGATGAGTTAGAAGCGGAGTTGAACGAACTCCAAGAAGAAGGAGACATTGAATTACAAAAAGAATTTGATAGACAACTACTGGATGTGGGACCCGCTGTTCCGGATAAATTACCCGACGTTCCTAGATCCGATCCATCTGCTAGTGTTGCATCCACCAAAGAGGATGACGACATGAAGGAACTTGCAGCTTGGGCATCGTAAATTTTTACCATTGCTATTTTCGAAAGAAAAACTGAAAATACTTTTGTAAATTAAGTGTGCATATTGGACATGAAGGGCAAAAAAATGAATAAAATATACATCCTTCTCACTTATAATTATCAGTCACATAACTCCCTTTTCCTCCATGAAAGAAATATTAAAAAGTGTTTAGTAAAATAAAATAGTTTATTAAATTCGGTATTATTAATGTTAGTATCTCTGTATTATTAAAACACGTTCATTTCCATGATGAATTAATGTTCGGGACTAATAGAATAATTATATTTTTTAGATATTATGTGTAACCTATGAACCGGATGATTGTTTACTCCTTTCTGTTCAAAATGTACACTTATTTATGGAAGACCCAACCCTCTAAGGGACTTCAGCGTTCCATATTTACATATTATACCTTTATAAATATTTATGGTTTTTTATGCTTGCTTTATTCAATTACAACTACTCAGATATCTTTTATTGTTAATAAAGGCCTTATAATTATATTGAAGATGAAAATAGTCATTACTAGCAAATACGTGTATATATATTTTTAATTTCCTATTAAATGTCCTAAGTTATGACTCAGTGGTCTGGTACCATCTAAATGACAATTTTAATTTCAAGGTTTTATTTCATTAATGATGTTTGTGTTATTTTGGATGCCTTAAGTTTTAAGCCTTTATCGACGACGTGTCGCATATGCGACATCGTCTTAAATTGCATCTAATTTGTTTATACTTCATTTTCTGTAAGTTTTTAAAATTTCTGAGTATACTCTATAACGAACCTTAGTTCCATTTTACAAGTACTATGCTTTCTTTTGCACAGACGCTGCTGCTTTTATTTTTTTCATTATATCATTCCAAATTTTTATCAACATATTTTGATAATATTTCAAATTAATAAAATTCACTGATGGATATAATTGTAATGCAAAAAGTCATTTTGATACTTCTATTATTTCTACCTTAGTCTTTAAAGTTACTTATTCATTTACTGTCCAAATTATATTTTTCGAAAGAATGAAGAACAAAATAAAAACAGGAACGTTACCTTTATTGCCTGTTTACCAAGGAATTTTAATAAAAAAGATATATCCTTTACTCGGAAGCCGATGCAATTGAACTAAAAAGTTCATATTGAAATTTAATTATGGATACATTTATGTATACAGAATTAAATGAGTATTTAACTTATAAGAGATTATAACTATGTGTATTGGGTTCTTTTTTTTAAACCATTTCAGTGTATTTAAATTTGCGTAGCGAAGTCGGTGTGTCAGGAATTATAGTGTTATAGAAATTTTTGATATTAATGAAATATAAAAGTACAATCTAATGCCAGAAGGGCATCTTAAATTCAATTTAAAAGAATAAATAAGTTAATGACATTTGTCCTTGACGGGAGTATTACAAGTTCAATATTTTGAGATATTATCCGCGATTAAAAATATCTCAATCAAGATAATTATAACTAAATAAGTTGTAAAAGGTGATTTTACTGAAGGTGTTGAAGATTTATTTGCAGTCAAATGTAAATAGTTATGTACAATAGTGTAAGCTTAAAAAAAAACATTGTCCCACAAACTTTATTTATGTTATTTAATGACTAATTTCATAATTAAGTTATTATCGTCATTCTTGGAGACAAATATCGTTATAATATATAAACAATCAAAAACAGATAAAGGAATCTTCTATTTTTCATTTGAAAAAATTATTATATTCAGATTTTTCTTATACCCGAGTAAATAAAAAAATCAAAATTTTTGGATACTTAAAATAAATAAGTCATTTCAAACTCCCATTTGAAGGCAACCGATGTTTGATTAGATACTGTTTTTAACTGAGCATCGAGGATTTTAGCTTATCCTTAAGCAAAAGTGTATTTCGGGGGGCACATGATGTTTATTGAAATGTGAAATGAATTTATAAAGAAACATACAGAACAAAAAGGTATCTATTAAAAATAATAAAATTCAATTCTAATGAGAATCCTTCATTCTCATGAATTTCTAAGAATTTGATTCCAAAAAATGGGAAGAAATAGTTGACTTTATGCGAAGTATTTTATGTAGTAAAAACTTGTAATTAAAAGAACGTTGACCATAAGTGTATTTTTATAATACCTGGATTTGAGTTTATAAGTCAATATCGATATTGTCTCTGAAGTGATGGGTTGCAGTTATATGTATGCAATGCATAATTACGGGTTTGTTATTGGGAGTAGGGATGGGACCAAGTAGATCTAAATGTACTTAATTTAAGTACAAATACTTCATTGACAGTTAAAATACAACATTTATTTATTCTTATTTTTTCCAGGTATTTAAGTATTTGCAATGTATTTAAGTACTATGAAGAATATATTTACTTAATGTTTTGTTTTTTCATAATTTTCTGTCAAAAGTACTTAATTATTCATAAGTACTATTTTTAAACTTGTGTTTTATGAACACTTAATTACAAATACCTATGTACTTGGCACCATCTCTTTCGAAGAGGCTGATTTTTTTATTAGGGGTTCCTGACTGAAGTGGCTATGGATGACTCACTATTAATTGGCAGATAATTACTACTGCTAAAAAAAAATATTACGACTCTATATTAATAATAAATTATCTTTGCAGTAATTTGTTTAAAACGCTACGACAGGAAGTTCCGCTCCAGTGATTTCAGACTTAAACATTAAGTTAACATTGCAAAGGGCAGAAAACCTTGATAAGCTCTTTAACGTTTTAGATACAATGAATCCCAAAAGTATTTAATCTTGAAAGTTTCTTTTTTTCAGCAGTGGTATATCTTGCAAAATTAAGATTTAATCTGTATAAAACTTATCTAAGTCGTCTATCTTTTCTAAAATCAGTAATTATTTATTTGTTTCAACAAAACAAATGATATCGATTCTGAATTTTCTTTCTATAAAATACTCATTTTTAATTTTTATATATTTTCACTATATAGTCAATTTTTAGTTTGAATAAAGTTATAGTAGAATGTGCACTTTAATTTAATTGGAATAGACGGATACATTTTTTATTATCATTTTGAAATTTATGTTTGGGGTTTTAAACTTTTCATGTTACCCCATATATTCACATTTATGGATGCTAATTACATTTAACATTAATATTAATTGATATAAATTAGGTATGTACCGACAAGCAATTTGGTTGGTAACAGATTAATCTGCAGTTAGTAATCGGCCCATTCCGATTATTGATTAAATACCAAATACAGTTCAAACAAGCTCAGTAAATAGCAATCATGCTTAAAACATTGTAAGATCCCACAGTCTCTCACGTAGTTATTTAATGGACGTTAATTTGCCCTGTTACATAATCTATATTTCAATTGAAGGAAATTATTCCCTATGTTTTTATTATTTCTATTATTTGTGAGTAATGACTATGTGGCATACAAGATGGTCAAGAATTTGAGTTGCATTAATTTTAATGTCATTGAATTAAGACCCGGTTGCTCTTATGGCGGGATACACTAACAAGGGATGGAACAGAAAAAATAAATATTATACACATTAGCGGTCATAATGCAATGTGCACTAAATAAATCATAAATTTTTCTACTAAATGAGATCATTGATTAGGTCGATAATGGTTTGTAATATATACGACTGAAAAAAACAACAACTGGGAAAACAACATTAATATCTATTTATATATATATATACTTATATTAGACTTAGCTTAAATATACTAAAACATATTTATAATTATCATTAAATTTGGATATGTTTCTTTGATCAGAAGTACGATTTTTCTTACCAAAGTTTTTCCGCTTTTTACATTTTCCAAGAGGGATATCCCTCTTTTCTGTAAAAAAAAATTTACAACGGGGCCCTAGAAGTACCTGATTACCCTTACAAAAAATGAATGACTAATGTAAAACAAACTTTGTTTCACACTGTTCTTAAGAAGTTCATAAGCCATAACAGATGCATTCATTCATCTAAGTGTGACTTCTTGGTGGATTAAGGATTCCCTGGCAAAAAAAAATTCATTCTCTCCTTTTTTTTTTCTGATGGCATCATAAATAATATCAGAGCAAATATCGAAATTTGTAAGATATTGAATATTTTGCCCGATACATCAGTTTTCCGATTTCGATCTCATATATCAAACCACGTCTAGCTCCAACTTGACTTAAATTTAAACTTGGAATTAGACTTCACTACATTTAAGCTGTCTTAAATTTAAGACAAGATGGTACAACTGGACTGAACAGTATTGTGTGTAGAGATTTCGTTTCCCAAGTCAAAAATATTACCACATCCAGCAGAATGTGTGTGGACACTGCAAATGAAGTGCAAGAATGGTTCAAAAACAATTATGATCACTTTTGGTCTCTCTTCACATGATTGTAACCCCCTTGACTTTGTAATGTAAGTTATGGTCGAGGGGAGGAAAATTCAATTTCTAGGTTCATCAAGGACTCCCTGATGGCAGCCGTGGGAGATGTTTTTCGTACTAGATGTAAGTCAGTCATTAGGCGTCTCCTTCAAGTTGTTTAGAATATGGACATGCAGATTGAATGGTATATTGACCAATTATATTTAGGATGATACTAATCTATTAAAAAGTATTAGTAGCTTTATTCTAATACAAGTCTTTATCTGTGAGATTCAAATTTTGGACTACCCTGTATATACTTATCCATCAATTTGTTCTATTTTTACAATGGACTAATTCAATGTATTGTCACATGAAAAAAAGGTTAACGACTTGCCATTTATTTAATCAATTTAGAGATGGCTTCTGCCTTAAATACATACATAATTTTTTGTGCATTTTTGGCCATCTAATAATGTTCTATACATACAAATGATATAAAGTTTCCTCGAATTCAATGATATAGTCGAGGACATTAATCATATCAAAAAGTTTTTGTAAAATTTGGTGCAAATATTCAATGCTTTTTCTTAATTATTATTTGTATTCCTTTTGTATTTCAAATAGTATACATAGAATAATTTGTTTTTACTAGATTTTTTTCAAACTTTATTAAAGATTAGTAGGGGGTTTCTAATTTTCTGGGAAATTGTGTTAAAACAAGATCCCTGGAAATAAATGCTTAAATTGTGGGATCCCCTTCGTTAATAATAATACTAAAAATTCAAGTATTTCTTAACATACTTTTCGAGTTTACATTTTTCTTACCCATAAATTCTGTATTCTCATTTTTATGATCATAAATAGTACTAAGGTTGGTTTTCTAGAACCTGTGGATTTTTTATTTATTTTGTTTTTTTAAATTCCACAATATGATCCGACATGCAACAAAAAAAAACTTCGATATTAAGTGATAAACGAGTTATTCATGGTGGAGCTGAGGGTTGTATAATTGTGAAATACACTACTTAACTTTAATTCGAGTGATTCGTCATTATATACATGATGTTTTATTTGATTAATTATGTATAATTAAATGAAGATTATACATGAAATACTTAAATGAAGATTATACATGAAATACTTAAATGAAGATTATACATGGAATAATTAAATGCAAAATATTTCCCAGGAATTTCTCGTTGGAGTAAAACCCTGACAAATTCCAGGAAAACAACCTACGGGGAGAGAAAACCTAATAACTAATAGGTATTATTTATCAATTGACTCTTTGCAAATATATTTTTTATATACTAACAGATAAATTGTTGGTTCGCTTTGGTCATGTATGAGATTTTATGCAAGTTTCATTTAGTCTGTTGACAATTAATGATTCGTAACTTTAAAAAAAAAAAAATCATGAAAGTAATGTCCCATACCTTGAATTACAAGATTTAAATAACTGCAGCATCGCCGAAGTTTGGGGTTTGAATGGCTAAGTAATTGTTGTTGGTATATGGGGTGGGGGAGAAAATGATTGAGTTTTTAATAAAAACACCAATTTTTCATGATTTTATAAATTAGTTGACTTCTAATTAACGGTTTAAACAAGATCTTATTTCCTTTCCAGGACATTAACAACCACTCTTGGAATACTGAATTCTCTTGATTAAGAACCATTGGTTCTTATTTTAGAGCTAAAGTGTAATATTAGATATTGTTTTGAGATATGGACAATTAAAAATGTCAAAACTATATCATTTTCAACAATCACTAGGGACTTCCAGGGCCGTTATACTAGTATTCTTCATTGGATGGAGGGGGGAGTTTTTCGACAAAAACAATAAAAATACCTTTTTTTAGAAAAAGGAAATTAAAAAATATACATTTGACAACAATAAATATTATTAATTTCAATTTTAAAGGTTGTCCTTTCGACTAATTTTGACATCATTTTAGTCAGGGGCGGTATAACATGCCTCCCTCTAGGGCCTGGTGACTTGTTATACCTAATTTAAGCTCGGTTGTAAAATTTCGACTTAAATTTAAACTAGGAATTAATGGCGTCACTTCATTTAAGTGGCGTTTATGGAACGGGGCTGATATGCACTTTACTATAAGTAATCTTAATGGTTATTAATTTAGTATTGAGGCTTTGTCCAAGATAGATTTTTATGTATCACTTTTGACCGAAATTTGATCGTTTTTAAACCGAGCACCGATTTTTTTATATCACTTTGTGGTTCAATTTTCTCTCTATCCCAGTTATACGAGTTGTACACACATACAAAGTACTTAAAACCTCATATGCCATCATTTTACCAAAATAACCAAATTTGTAAACGCTCATGACTTCATCAACAATTTATATATCAAATCGGTCTAGGATTTTCAGGCCGAACCCAATTCTAGTTAATGCATAAGCCCCATTATGTATCCCCTGTCTATGATATGATATATTATAATAATAACGTAACTGAATCCTACATTCATCACATGACATACAAGAAAAATTGACTCTTTTTTTTCGCACTGATACTTCCTACTTAAATCTTGAAATGTATTCTGCATTCTAACGCCTACATAATATTTAATATTTGTGTATATACATTGTACACTCATAAAGGGTGATATATGCTTATTGAGTAGGCATAGTACGTCTTGTACATATATATAAATATAATTTGAATCTTGATTTAGCAAAAAAAAATTAAAAAATGAAGAATTTACAATATATGAGAGTATGATAAGTATAGTAGTAAACAAATTTTTGCCCTTGGATTAAGATCCTGAGTTCCTGATTGCTTTTACCTCGAGAAACATGTAATTGACCTTTAAAACCCGAAATTTCTGCTTTTAAAGGCTAACATCTACATTATTTAGTATTATTTTTTATCTTGAAGGATCTAAATAAAAGAACAAAAATATAGTTTGTAGGTGCATGTTTCCAGATTTAAAAAAATGCAAAGTTTGGGGGGAAATCTTTATACTGAATTTCCATGTCTAGTCTTTGATCATAAGTATTTGAATATTTTCCTTGGGTCCACTTCAAGTCCTCAGAATGTAAAAGATACTCAACACGGTACTTCATAAAAAAAGTTAATATGATTTCCGAGTACAAGTGTAGTCTTTGATTGTGACATCAAGTCGAAACGTAAGTCTTCAATTTAAGGACTCTAGTTGAATTAATGCAGCACACAAAATACATTAACAATTAAATCGACTAATTATATTATGTGTCGAGTCGACAGAACACTACTATATGTATGTACAAAGGTCATAAATGCAGGGATGGCCATAAGTTTTAAACCTTTTTATTTATACATTGATAGGTTGATTACTGGGTGAAGTGTCAGAAATAGTTGTCTTCATACATAGGTCCTTCGAGATAAAAACTTAGGGGAGTTTTTCTTCTTAACTTGAAACCACTGCCAAAACCACGAGGGACCGAATATTAACATGCTTTTGAACAGTCCGACAATGCAAGGGGACATCTTTTGATGAGGGTCCAAACTTTGGTCGATTTGCTGGTTGAATCGTTGGTTCGTGTCCCATTTCTTCTCATCTGAAAAACTCTCCGCGTGGAAAATTCCAATAAACATTCATATTTTTCTAAACGCTTGGTTTGTGCATCATCTTTGAGATTCTGACTATAACAAAACTTAAGGGAAATCATTATTAGATCCTTATGGATTATTCAATTCATAAAATTCCTTGACAAACCGATCTCATTGGCCATTTTTGCTATCAATATATTGGGTTTTCTGTAAATTTTAGCTTTACTTTCTGGACGTTACTTGGAAACATCCGAACTTGGACGTCCACTTATCGACTTGACATAAATTCTTCCAGTCCCTTTAATCTTTTTGATATTGTATTTCTCAGAACTAAGGCTTGTTGAATCCCATAGAATCTGGAATATTTAAAGGGGGGGACTTACTGGCATGATATTGTTTTTCGGCTTCCCTTCTTAGACAATGCATCTCGTCTGATAAATTTTAAGTGTAACCCCTACTTTTTATATTAGAAAAGGGTATTGGACCCAGATTACTTCATAATCAATCAGATTGTAAATTGGAAGTTTTGGCGAAGAAATATTACGGCCAAAAATATGGAGCTATAAGAATTTTTGGACACCCTTGTTCATAATTATAAATAAGAGTAAAATAAATAGGTCTATAGGAAAATTATAGTATCAACTAATAGTTAGTAATTCAAATGCTTGTTTTCATTAATTATAATTAACTACGACGTGAAGGCTGCCATAAAATTGTAAGCTGTATACAGCATTTACATATGTTATGTGTGCAAAAAAAGGTACAAATATAATATTTTATAGTTATTTAAGATGTTATGTATGTATTAATTAATTAGAAATACTTATTTTCATTTATTTAATATATTTTTTGTTAACTCTATTTATTTTGTTGTTGCAATATAGGTGACTTTGAGCACAAATCCTTTATATCAGCTGAGCCTGACGTAACTTCGGTTGAAATGAATGACACAGAGGATTTTGTAATTCTTGCAAGTGATGGTCTTTGGGACTATGTATCCCATGCAAAAGTAACTTCAGCAGTATTTGAGCATTTGGTTGATAATGCTAAAGCGAACGGTAAGTGCATTTACATTTTCGTTATTTCCCTTCATTTATGGGCTGTCGTCAACATTTAAGAAGATAAAATCCTTTTTCTCAAAATATACTAACTATTTTACATTTTCATCAACAAAGTATTCTGATTAAAATCCTTTGGAGGTGCTGCCAAATAGCAAATTCAAAGTGTAAAAATTCAGTGTCTCTATTAAAGAATTATAAGATCGATTTATTAGAAATATATCGGTTCCAAAGTATTGACGCTCCGTTCTATATCTTAAGGATGCATAAGAATCGGACGTATAAGCTGTCCTATAGAACAACTTTTACAGAATAACGTCATAATATATATAGACTAGTGACGTCATCATCATTCACTCTTCCCCCATTTGTTTAAATAATAATGGCCCAATACTAGGGTAGGATTTTTCTTCAGTACTTGTGACAATTATGTCACTTTTAAGATTAGGGACTTTTTCAAGGTGCGTGACCGATTTTAAGATCCATATTAAGGACTTATACAGCCTTAGATTTCATGTATTTGTAAGGTCATTTGATGGTTGGGGCAAAATTAAGTATAATTAATCAAATGAAGGCTCTAAACTGTAATCAAAATTCTTCTTTGGTAATGTGTATCTCAACTCATCCCAAAAATTTAAATACAAATCCTAATATTGATAAAATATATTCATGAAAGGTTGGGCTATATGTATCTATAATAGCTTAAGACTCGGTTTGAGATCGATTTTTTTACCTGTTTGGTGATTAGTGATTTTTTCTAGACTGATCTGTACAGATATTTCTGTCCAGACTACGGTCTGCTAAATGTGGACCGAAATTTAAATCGTAGACCAATACGAAACTTGAACGGAATTAGTTAGTTCTTACGCCTCTACTTTCCAGACCAAACCCCAATATGATATTACATTGTACCAAAATGATTGGTAAATTTTGTCTATTCCTGATTTTTATTCAAGTGTGTTTTTGTGTAACTAACTACCAAACATTTTTCAAATGACTATTGTAGTTGTTATTGATTTTTTTTAATTGAAGTTAATTTTTTGTTTTCTTTGACCGAACGTTGCTTGCTTATTATTCATAAATATTGAATTATTGTACCTACGTATGTATTATTGTTTTATGCTGCTATTTTATACTACAGTAGTCACATCATTATCATCATAATATTGAGGAAATAGCGGTTTTCAATCATTTTTTTTTTTTTTTTTTTTTTTTTGCCTGCTCCTGTTGTTGCTGACTATATTGTTATTAATATTATTATTTACGCATATTAGCAGATCATAACAGAGTGTGTTGTGAGATTGTCTTCTTCTGAAGTAACTTTGTGGTTTGAGCCTTTGCAATGGTACATACATTAAAGTGGCTCTTAAAGGAAATGTTTTTTTGTTGTTGTTCTTTTGGAAAAGTAATGCTCTAATGTCTAAAACTGTTCCTATTGACCAAACATGATGAACAATATCTATGCATTCTTCAAACTCAGGGACATCCGCAAGATTTTTTAAAATTTTTTCTTTGGGGGAGGGGGTTGGCTTGGTTTTTTTGATTATTACATTTTTAGGGGAAAAAATATAAATATTTAATTTTTTGGGAAAAAATTTCAAAAATCCAAAGCTGTTCCAAAAAAATTCAAATATTAACTATTTAGGGAAAAATTTAAAATATTCATAGCTATTTACAAAAAATTTCAAAAATCCAAAGCTGTTAAGAAAAAGCTGCACTGAAAAAAATATCTAAAATTAAATTTGCAATATAAATTTTTTTGAAATATTACATTTCTTGAAAAAAATAAAAAATCTAGGTATTCACAGACAATTAATTTTTTTGGAAAAAAAAAATGAAAAATTCAATTCAATTTCAAATATTATTTCTATTTATATTAAATTTTCTAGTAAGAATAAAAAATGCCTTAATTTGGGGGGCTCCAGCCCTCCCCCTGCGGACACCCCTGAAACTATGTATGAAAACCAAGATTTTTTTCTAGATTTCCGCAAAATTCAACCCTCTTTTCAAAATTAAATACTTTTATTAATAGTCTTGAAAATTAAGAAATAATGCACTCCATTGACAGTAAATGTCAATGAAAAGGGTGCACGCTATACGCAGTACCCAAAAAAGTCCATATAGCTTATTATGCCTTTCGGATAGCGCGTTGTTGTTGATTTACTGTGATTTTTTTGTTTGTTTTTTAAGATCAAATCCGTTTCTAAAAAATATATTTCATTGTAAGTGCTGTTTTGTTCTGTACTTTGGATATTTAAAAGGAAATATACGAGCTTTATCCAAAAATCAGTAAATATGGAAACTTTATTGTCTTTGGGCTACCTCTAAATATTTTTTGATCAAACTCAAATTTTAAAGCACTCATTATTTTTTATCAAAAGAAGTATTTTGAGACCTTAGGAGCACTACTTTTCAAAAAAAAAAAAAAGTTTTATTTAGAACCAATCTAATGTACATATACAGATAGTATCGTTATTATTATGTATTTTTATTTAATTCAACATTATGTATGTTCAAGTATCGCCGTTATGCGTCGATGACTTTTCCTATAATTCTTTGCTTATTTTAGCTTTGAATGTATATCTACATAAAAAACCTACCTTGGTTGTGTTTTCGAAAAGCTTAACTATGTACAAAGTCATCATCTCATTCAATATCTATCCATACCATACAATACCTATATATGTGTGGAATTTTATTTTCATTCTGTAATGGTGGTTCTCGAATACAGTTTTGTATGTATTATATGTTCAATTTTTACATACATACAAGCTCCCGCTTATCTTTTGCATTAGGACTTACAGTTGTATACAGGGTTGTCCTGAATTGTGTAGATTACTTTAGTGTAATTAAATTGAGAGTATTGTGTGTATAAATGTAGAAAACTTGTTAATCAAGTTATTAATATTGTAACATCCAGTCAAATAAAGTACAAGAATGGTTCAAAGACAATTTTGATAAATTTTGGCCTCCCTTTTCATCTGATGTTAACTCCATTGACTTTGCTATGTAGGGTATGATGTGGGGGATGGCAAAAGTTATTTTTCAGACTATGTTAGAGCTCTCTGATGGTATCCACGTGGGCAAAATATTCCGGGAGACGTTGTGGTAATGTGTAAGGACACACTGTATACACTATACAGGGTGATCCAGAGTTATGTAGAGTCCATTAACAGGTGTGGAGGGAAATATTACGGAAGGCGTTGTGCATAATATATGTAAGTCAGTGAAAAGGTGTCTCCTCTAAGTGTTTCAGAACAAGAGCAATCACATTGAATGATATATTGGGCAATTGTACGTAGGAAAATATTTAATCTGTAAAGAAGTGTTAAAAAATATTGTCATTTTTCATGAAAATATGATATGGGTCTTTCCAATCAGTGCATTATAATTTTAGTTTTGTATTTCTCTCTATGCATATGCATTTTATGCTTCTAGGAAAATGGTCCTTGCCAGAGTATAAAATTGCTTGTCACATACAAAAAAAAATAAAAATGGGATAGTACTTCAATAAAGTATAAACCTCGATTAATTAGTTTCAAAAAGATCCGACATTGGATTTGCTGCTTTTGAGGGGAGTCTAAAATATCCTTTAATGTACACTTGGGTGCAATTTGAATATAAGCTTATATTTTTTCTTAAATAGTCGTAGGTGCATTTTATTATAAGACATATTTTGTTATTATGTATGTATCTTGTATGTTTTAGTTAGTATAATTGTAACGCATAAAACCTTAGATTTACAGAAATATTAAGTTTAATTCATTGAAGGGTATTTCCTTTGAGTAGGTATCTAACAAAGAAACAAAACATTTTGTATCTATTTTTGCGCTATCAAATTCGCCACTAAAGCTGTTGGATGTTGGATTCTTTTGAAACAAATTTAACCCATGTTTATATTATATTGAAGTATTTTCTAACCTGAAATGTTCTGCTTATATACATATTAAATCAAATATCCTTATATTGAAATATTTATATTATGAGAACCCCTTTCTCAAAATGTATATTACTCATAAACCCTTGATGAGGTCAAACATTGTTCACAGAGACATTGATATAGTGGCATTTGTAATCAAATAAAGGAGTAAGCATTATTTTTGGTAAATTAATAGGAAATGTGGAGTATTATACAATATACAACTTAATTTTTTTGTCTTTGCTATCATATTATATACGTAGTTACATCACGTGGTATTTTAATCAACCCTTTCCATTTTGTAGTAATATTTGAAATATTATATATAGCGGGTAAGTGTAAAAATTATTTACACTTTGTTTTAGCTACATAAATCAAGGTTTTGTGAATGCAGTAAAAATGTTCAGGTCAAATACTAAAAATGAAATAAACCAAAAAAAAACTAGAACTTCATAAGTGTCTTAGAAGCGGAGAATTCGCCATCTAGACGTGACCAAGGAATTTCGGTCCGCGCACTTTCGGACGCTGGCAAGAAACCAATGGAGGAGAAGTTGTTACCATGAGTCCCTACCAACTACCCGGACATGAACGTGGTGTTCCAGCAGGATGGTGTGCCTGAACACACGTCCAAAAAGGTCCAAAAGTGGTTGGAGGACAACTTGTCTTTCTGGCCAAAGAAATTTGCCCCCCTACTCACCAGATGCCAACCCATTGGACTTCACTTTTTTGGGTGCATGTTGAGTCCAAGGCCTGCACCATCCGTCACCCAAATATCAACAACCTCAGGGACACCGTCAACTAGCACTGGGATGCCATCTCTGAGGACTTCATCTGCAATGGGTGCAAGGTCTTCTGTTGCCCCTGGAAGCTATCATTGCTGCCAAGGGAGGCTACATCGATGTTTAGGGTGGCCAAGTCATCATAATAGTTATTTTTATTTTATTGACATACACTATTACAACTGGTTATTTAAATACATCTTGATAAAGTCCTAGATGAAAGTGTTAAGATTATTTCGCCACACCCGGTATATATTCAGGATGGATGGAGCCATGGCTGCTAAATACATACATTTTACAGAGACCCTGTTTTTATATAAAAAAGTAAAATATTAATGACACAATGATTACGCAACTTTTCATTGTTAAGGCTTTTTAAAAAGTGGGCGGCCAATATAATATATAATATTTCTCACCTCTGTCATATAATATTATATCATAGAATTAAGTAGGTACTAATACTGTTTTTGAGTGTCTCATTTAATTATTTAAACTACTAATACTTAATATAGTTAAGCCTAATTTTTTAGTTCTTGATGTTCCCATTTGGGTTTTTATATAGATAGTCATAGTTCATAATTCTAAATTCGTTAATTATATGAATAAAACATAAATTTTCAAAAAATGAATCCGAATTTAGTTTTCTACAATTCCGAATAGCTCGTTATATTATATTATTAGTGTTATTATTATATTTATTGGAAATATTGCCGTGATCATTGTTAATGCCGAGTGATCTGTAATAACGATACATATTTTTTGTGTTTGATTCATATTATATTATTGGCAAAATGCAAAATTGCCCGGGTTATATTTATAAAGAGAAAAAATGGCTCATAGTGCACCTTGAGAACTATTGTATTGAAAAATATTATAAATACCAAAAAAATCAAGGGTCTAGAGTAGTTGTTTTCAAATTGATACGTAAATTCCCTCTAGTGGAATGTAGAGGAACATAATCAAATATTCTTCTTCATTGTATATTCAGTTTGGCCATAATGCTGTTGATACTTGTATATCTCCATATAATGTGCACACTGTAAAAAGCTTAAGCTTAAGAACCTCTGGTCTAAATATTAGGAGGGTAAGTTATCATTTGGTAAATTGTACAGAAATTGATTTTTCCAAGGACGACCCTCCTTCAAATTCTTTATTTCGTCAATATAGGTTTTCAACTTTTTTGTTATAAAATATTACCTCAATTTGGATAGAAATTTAATTGTATAATTCACTGATATAATTAATCATTTTAAAATCTAGTTTTTTTTTTATTCTAAAAGTTTTTATGTATGGATACTTTAGGGTATTTTTATTTCAAAAATGAGTTTTTTCGTGATAATTGAACTTCATAAGCTCTAAAGAATATCGAGATGCCTTATCCGGTGGTATTTTGTTTTTGTTTGTTATTTTTCATAATATTTTGTTCTCTCAAGTTTCTAAAATATTTTTTGATGAGATATAGGCACAAGATTGAAGGTGCTTTCATAGTACGAAGTAAGTACGTCATATCTATTTTGATTGCTATCACGTCATAGCATTCCTTTACCGAGTACTAGATATTTATGTACAAAATAGATGTATGGCAAAGATGTGCAAATATCAAATTTATCAGTCTTCTTCACTCCATTTTTTATTATTGTTATAAATATGTATTTTACTCAAATATGTACTTTACAATTGTACATATTTGAATGTGCATCAAATCCTTATAATATTGGTTGTCAAATTTAATTACCTTAAAAGGACTTTTTTCCATCATTATTAAATTCTTTTTTAAATACATACATTATTTATTAGTAGTTCATAACATATACATTTAAGTGGCTCTTAAATTTGCTTTTTCTAAATGTGTTTACAGGTTTTTTTTATTATCTACCAGAGGTGAAAAAAAGTCTTTTTACTACACATTCAATTGAGTCTCAAGTATTTGAATAGTTTTATCGAGTCTTCAGATTTCTTTTGAGCTTGTTTCAAGTCAATAATTATAACAAATATAGGGACCCATATAGTTAAAGCTTTTCTTAAGTTCAGTATAAACCAAGTTTTGAATCTTAGATTGTGTGATCAAGCCAAGTTCAAGTCCCCAATAGTGGTACCTACAACCTCTGATTGTCTTGGGAGGTAGCGGCCCTGTAGCAATACACTATGCTCAGGGAATGTCTTTAAGTTTTTGAAACTTTTATGAAAAAAAATTACAAATATACAATTTGATATTTGAACATTTTTCAAAAATTCACAACTATTCATTTAAAAAATTCAAAAATTAAATTTCTAATATAAGTATTTTGAAAGAAAAAAATTTCAAATATTAAATTATCTAGTGAAAAGCAAAAATTCCTTAACTGGGGGTATATATTTTTTCATAACTTTTAAAAGTAATAAATAAGAATCGGAATCGCAAATTAAACGTGGTTTTCCCTATCCCGATTCCAGAAAAAACACCAAGTTATCCAATTCCCGATTCCGATTAATCGTCAATTTGCTAATAATTGAAATTGCAGGAATGTGCTCATTAGTTCCATCCACAGTTACAAAAAGGTATTGTTTTTTTGTTTTTTTAAACAAAGTTGTGGCATCAGCCTCACCCTAATGTGCACATTATTTAAAAGTATATTAATGGTAATAATTATGATTGGCTTTATAATTTATGCATGGATAGATGCTGTTGTTGAGTAACAAACCGGGCAAGTTGGACTAAGGATTTGCTCTGAATGAATATATATATACATATATTTATGTCATATTTTTTGCAAATATGACATAAATATGTACATATGTAGCAACCAACTACCTTCGTGGTGGGGATACAGTGGTAGTAATGTTAGTGGTGAACTACGTACTGTAGGAGGAGGAGTACCTACATAAATTCATGTATAATTATGTATTTGACTAGCATAGCACACTTAAATACGTAAATATTCATTTTTGTGTTATTCGTGCATAAATATGTATATTCATACACACTTTCATATACTAGACATATTTAACGGATGAGTCGAATCTGTATTAAGCGGTCAGGAAAGAGAAACTGAAAAAGCAGCCACTTAGTACAGGTGACCCGTTTCCTATTTCATAAAAATTCTAAATTTGAAAACTATAACCTGATTCTTTATGCAGTAATACGCTTAAAACAAGTGGCGGCTGTTAGATCAAGGGGTTAATTCTTTTTTTTTTTAAATATGCTTCTTCTAGATCACGGGTAGTCACACAAATAAGTTTTATTGTGACTCATTTTCATGTAAAATGAATGACCTACAAGATTTTCTTTGATACATGCTCATTAATAATTACGGTTTATGGGTTGAAGAACGATTAAATTTCGGTTTAACTATTAAATATGTCTACAAATATTGATCAAAATCGATATAAAAGGAAACATGCACTATGCATTCTATATTTATGATTCGCTCTAATGGCCAATCAAAGTCATTTCAAATGCATATGATGTCACCTTCACTTATTCATAGGTTATCGACATACATACTTGAATCTCTCAAGTAGAACAAATCTAATATACATAGGGATTCATTACTTTTGAAAATGGAGAAATAACTAAAACCAGACCCGTACTGGCATTTTTCTTCGAGGTGGGGGGGTTGGAGGATGTTGTTGGGTTACTTGTGACAAAACGTAAACAGAATAATCTTTCCTGAAAAACTTTTTCTTTATATAGAAGATATAATTTTTGACAACATATATACATTTTCTGATCAAAAAACGCTGCTATTTTTTTTGTTGACGGATTTGACAACAAAATTTAGTGTAATCATAGTTCCTGTCAAGAATATGTTGTATAATATATTTGTATAAAATATGATTTTGTACATGTTTTAACTTGTATAAGCAGATTGAATAAGTTGCAATTAAAAAATGAGATAAATAAACTATTGAAAAATGAAGAATACTTGTGATACAAATAGTGTAATGATTGTAGGCCCGTTACTAATAAGGGGGGTGTAACATCCCCTCATACTACCTCCCCTTTATAGTCACGGCTCTGAATGATTGAAATGCATTTGATGTTCGATATATTAAGGTGTTAATTTGCAGTTATGTCGTTTTTAAAAATTACTCATTGATAAGACGTATTCTGTGACACCCTACTAAGCTCAAATACTCACAGATGTATATATGCATAACTTTTAAATACTCATACGTAATAAATAAGTAATTTTAATTGAACAAAATGAAATATAACATCAATTAGTACCTAGTTCGCAATTAAAATGACTGATTATTATTATGTTATGAGACCTACACATTATAACTTACACAATTTGCTTATACAAGTTGAAAATTGTACATGACATTGATTACTACATAACAATAATCTAGTAGAGTGAGGTGATTGAATATCATTATAGTATCGGGATTATTACATATATAGCCTAGAGTACCACAAATATTGTACCATTTTTAGACTAGTAGAGGACTAGTATAGAAGTACTTTTGGTTTAAAATAAAGTAAGTCTTGGGAGTACAAAAATAAAGTAATATATTTTTGTTAAAAACAATTTATAATTAATAAAAAGTACAACTAAAGAATGAAATTTGTCTTTGAAAATATATTTTACTCGAAAATCTGCCATCATGTTTATTTTCAAAGTCTATTCAAGGTATGCAACGTTGATACAAAGTATTTAAGGTACGCATTACGTAGCCAAACAGGCTAGATACAGGCAACTCTGCATTAGCCCCACTGGTTTTTTCCTACCCCCGGGCTAGTATGTCTGTCGAGGCCTACATATTTCTTCAATATTAGTGTTGAGTTTTGTTCTGAAAGTTTGAGACTATTAGGATTTTTAGTGGATCGAACTAATTTGGTATTTTAAGAGAAGTTTGATCTGGATCCACAATTTAAAAACGATTAAATTTCGGTTTATGGTTTGAGTCTAAGTATCGATCCAAATTTGTCTTGGAAAAAATCTCTTAGGACCAAACTAAAAAAAATACGTTCTTGAACCGAGTATCAACACAAATATATATTATGATTTGGACTTTTGATTTCACAACGCTCTAATGACTTTCATTTTATGTTTTCAAGTATATGTATATGAATTTCATTTTTTTTCAAGTGCACTCACGTAGCAGCATTATTAAGTATTTATATACAGGGTGGTCCATATTTAGTCAGACTGAACTTTGATCCAATATCAAATGATAGTGGTCAATTTGAAAGGTTGAGTTATGTAATAGGTTATTTTCCCGAGATAAATTGTAGTTTATTTTGATTGTATTAGTTGTCCAAAAATATATATTTGCTTCGTTATGGAACAACAAGATAAATGTATCGTAATCATCAACCTTCTCAAGAGCGGAAAGACTACAATTGTCATCGTGTCTGCTAAAAAAAATCTTTGAAACAGGAATCATCTCTAGGAGTCGAGGACAAAGGAGAAATAAAACTATTTGTACAAGATTTCTACTCAGACAGTCCGAGCAAAATCCTTCAGGATCCATCCGAAAGCAGGAGTTCAATGATTAGGTTAATAATATTGACCACAAATTCCAGTCCTACTATCCCCCAAAAAAGCATCACTCAACTCAAGCTCAAAGAGTCAAGCGAGCAAAAGCTCTACTCAGTTGCTACGCAATTAATTCGAAGGTGATCGTGATTTTTTAGAACGAAAAACTTTTTAAAGCTTGTAAAAATAAAACACTCAAAAATCATCCCACAAAATAAATCAAAAAACTTATTTCAAGTTCCTGGAGACAAAATTTCTTCCCTAAGTCAACTGCACCTACTATGGGGTTTCAGTAGGTCGGAGCCAATAGCTCATACAGAAAAAATAGTTCAGAACTGGTGTCAAAAAACTGTGAGAAATCATGTTGGCCTTCCTTTTCATCTTATTTGACTCCCCTTGACTTGTTCATGTAAGGGAAGGTCGAAAAGGAGACCAACTCAATCTTCAGACACGCCATGGACATGCAAACGGTAGCTGCTGAAGCGTAATGGGAGAAAATCTCTGATAAATTAGTCGGTAAAAGCTGTGACTCTGTAAGAAAGAGACTTCGTACTCAAATTAATTGCAAAGAAAGACAATTTGAATAACATTTTGTGTATACTGTACATAATCTTAGTTTTTTTGGTTTTTTTTTTTTAAAGTAAAAAAAAAAAAGATTTGTATAACTTTTATTTTTGTCAGTAGAGGCGCATTTCTGAGTCCGACTAAATATGGACCACCCTATATTTATATATATTAAGAAAGAATTGCATTTTTTGACGTGTCTCTTTGTCCAGTTACTGTGCATATATACTGTTGGTCTCATAAAATAGAAATATAACATCATGAATGGATAGATTCACGAAGATTACCTACCTCTTCCTGATGTATCCCTTCGACCATTTTTAGCTATAGATTGCATAAAATATGCATAATATACTCAATGAATGATTGTTATTATTTGTGGGATGATTTGGGGTGTAGGGGAATACTGAGTTAGCACTTGGTGGTTGCTGTTTTTCTAGACCGAAAGCCATACCTTTATTTTTAATAATATTATAAATAAATAATTGCAAGTTTAACTAAAAAATAAAATACAATGATTAGAAGATAATATGTACATCTCACATAGGTAAAACACATTTTTTTAAGTTCAGTATAAAATAGATTTTAAGTCCAAGTTGAGTTGTGAGTCATAACTTACCAGTCCAAGCCAAATTGCAAGTCTTTGATTGTGATATGAAATCGAGTTTCAAGTCCAAGTTTGGTAAAAAAAAATCACAAAACAAAAATAAAATGATTATGCGATTAATCTATTCTCTTTAAAAATATTGAATAGATTAAGTCAAAGGCATAGTAGAATTATGGATCCCTATGAGCCCTTCCCAACTGCCCGTATAATTATTCGTTGAGTCTTTTGCTGCATTTTTTTTAGGATTATTTGACAAAGAGGTACTGTTGAACTATGAAATCATACTCCACAGAATCCATGTAAAACGATACGGACAATATGTAAGGATCAATAAGACAATGAGGCATAGTTCTATTTGCCCGTTGATCCACCAAAAATTGACCTATTATGTAATTTGTTAATATAATCATTTAAATTGCATTCCTATTTATTATCCTCTTTCATAGTTCACATCTTATCAATAGTGATAGTTGCATCCGAAGCTATGCACCAATTGGCGGAACGCTCATGTGAGCTTCATTGTAGAATCTTTTCCCATAAAACGCCCCTATTTTTTATACAAATTAAGATGAACACCCTAAATCCTTTTCTGTCAGTTTCCCTCAACGTATGCAACTACTTTTTCTTCCCTTCACAGAACCCACCCTTTTAAATTTAAAATAGGATCTCACAATCAAAGTACACACTTCATTGAATATAAATTAATAAATGGACAGTAGGCACTCGTAGCTACTATTTTCTTTTATTTGTTTTTCTAATTTATAGACTCAAGTTTACGTCATAACACTAAGCATTTCTGTGACTACATGGTAGAAGGTGAAACAGTTTTTCTGTTCACCCCGGAAGAATTTTCTAATTCCTTCGAGCGCTAGCTTCCCTTGAGTGAAGACGAAGCTTTTTGAACCACTTTTTATGAACATAGATAATAAATTGTTTTTGATTGATTAAATATGTGCTATCAATTACATTTTGTTGGATTCCCAGTCGTTGGTTAGTACTAGGTTGATTGGTTTGTTGGATATCCGTATTTACTCTACATACATGGGCATATAATTTGATCCGCTTTAACCCACATTTGAAGAGGGAATTGTTAAACATATATAGGTACAATGTTGTACAAACATATGTCATATATATACATATATTTTTGTATTGTTAACGCTTCAAAGTAATAAGATTTATTATGTAAAATGTATTTTAATTCTTCCATAGAGGAAGAAGGAACGAAGAAGTGGAGGTATGAAATGAAATCCCAAATCCAACATAAATTCATGCATATAATAAATACTTAGTTTTGTATATTGTACATACATACTTGTTCATATAATATATATGTTAAAGAGCTCTAACCTTTGAATTGTCTCGATTGATGTGTGTATGTTTTTTATATTAATCTACATACACATTTACATCATATCTAACATGAAAAGTCATAACAAGACTTTGCTTTAATGACATGCATGCATATTAGTATAATACATTGATGCGATGAAGGAATAATCAAACTTGATCCTCATGATTTCCCTTCTCCTCCTCTTTTTCTTTTAAATGAAGGATTGATGTTCTTGTCAACATGGGATCGATTATGTACATAATATGTAGTTTGTTGTTATTAGTAGTAAATACCCTAGGACTTCTCATTTCCAAGTCTCTGTCCTTCTATTTGTAACATAGGATCCTAGATAGTTGAGATTATTTGGTGAATCACGATGACGTCACAGGGTCGTCCGCAGAGTTACCTCCAAATTAAGTAATTTTTGCTTCTTACTAGATTTTTTTTAGCTCAGGATGAAAAAATTTTACGGGTTGAAAGGGGTAAAAATGATTTTCCAAGAAAATTAATAATTGAAATTTTGTATTTGTAATTCATTTTTTTCCCAAAAAATTTAATTGGTGAATTTTTTGTAAATATCTACGGATTTTCGCAAAAAAATCAAAAAACCAAGCTCCCCCCTCAAAAAAAAAAAAAAAAAAAATATATATAATCCTGCGGACACCCCTGCGTCATATAGCAGAGATTGTTCTGTGAAATGGTTTTTATGTTAATTTAGATTTAGAATGAGACGTCTAAATGTTAGGACTGCCACATTCCTACAATCACTAATGTAATATTTTAAGTGTATTACTAATACACCTAGAAGAATACCAATCATGTTACTTGATATTGAATACATAATATCTATGTACATTGTACATATTATTTATATATAAGTTGTAAATGCGCAAATATATACGTACTGGGTGGTCCAGAATTAGAGTCCCATCAACTTTAACGCCATTCAATTAAGAGTATTGAGTGAAAGGATTTTGTTATCCAAATCAAAAATATTGCAACAGAAGTTTGTCTCAAAAAATATTGTAACTGAATTACAAGAGGGGTGTCAAAGACAATTTGTTCTACTTTTGGCCTTTCTTCATCACTTGAACTTTACCTCCTTCTCGTTGCAATGTAGGGTGGTGTCGAGTAGGAAGCCAATGCAGTAAAGACCTTAAAGACAAGGTATATCATAGACACTGTTTTCAAGAAAACATATTGAAAAACACTCCCAATTTTGTGACGTAATAAGTATACATCTTACAAATATCAGAGAAACTCTATATCGTCTATCGAATGTGTTGAGTGCCTGTTTATGTATGGAGTGATTCTAATTGAGAACATTTTGAGTATGTTAAAAAAAAGAAAAGGAAAATGAACTTGGTATCCCTGACAATTTTAAGAATGCTTTAAAGGAGAGCAGAAAATGTATTTTTCAGTTTGCCCACTCCAAAAAAACGTCAAAAACTAAAAGATACACCCGATTTTCATCACTAGCGATATGCTATTGGGTCTTCGACTGATTTACCTTCCTTTTTTTGTCAGATATGCGGTTGAACTTTGTGTCTTGGAATCAGCAAGGACTCATTTCATGGCAGCTGTATAGGGTAACTATTCCAGAAGAGGTTCTGTGCTGTGTACCAGTTGTAAGGGCAATCACATTTAACAATATATTGATCCATTGTAGGTTGGACAATATTAAATGAGCTGTAAAAAAGTATAGTTTCTTTATTGTAATACAAACCATAATTTGTTTTGTGATTGAACTCTAATTAAGGACCACCCTATACATATATAGTGGATATTCTATACACAAACCCTGTTGCTGTACCTGAAGTGTACATAATATGTATACTAGAGTATATACATAATATAAATACACCGTCAAAGAATTGAAAAGTCATTATTACCAAAGGGTGAATGAAACATCATCATGCAGCAGCATGCTGCTGATGATGATATTAGTATTTACTATTACATACTATGTAATATGTAGTAGTAGTTATATTGTACATAGTAGAAGTGTGTTGACTCCTCACTAAATCTATCGTCATTCTATGACTGAGCTGTGATGCAGTTTTCTTTTTCTAACTTTTTCTTCATTTCATTACTAGCTATCATCATTATTATTTATTATTAATAGTTACTTGTGTTATGTACTATAGAATAAGTATAATAATAATAATACCTGAGTGACTGATAACTGATACTGAATGGATAATAGTGTGGATACATAATAATAAGAATCTCTCTTTCTCCAAAGTTCTTGTGGTCAATGTTTGTTGTTGTTGTCGTAGATGTTGATGGAGAAGTCCACTAATACATAAAAGTAGTACTTACACACATACAAGCACACGTGTGCAACATTATTTTGTTTTTACCATTATTATGAAATATTTCTTAGGAGAGTACATATTCATTATGTATGTAGGTATAGCAAGTCTCAGATAACTGCATATATACATCCCCCATCAAAAACTACATCATCAAGATCTGGCCAGAAAGTATACATACATTTGCAATCGGAGTCAAATATTAGGATATATATTTCAAATACTTAAAAAGAAAGGTTCCTAACTATAATCATTAAGAACTCAAATACGCCACTCTCAGCTTTCGTTATGACCTCCTAATGGGTCCTGGAGGACGTGCTGCAATTGAAAGATACACTCGGAGAATTGGTATGGAGGTGGTGTGTGCGACATAAATTGCTCTCAGCGTGTGCTTAGGAATAGTAGTCTAGTATGAATGGTAAAAATGTAGTAAAAATGGTACCCAAATGGTCTTGTACCTAAAGGACATGTGACCGCGAATAAATTGCTAGATGGTGACATTGGCAGAGGGACAACATTATCATCAGGGAAGCTGTACATAATCTCTCAATCAACAGCAATTCTGGGATTCTTCTCTGTGATTGTATTGAAATGTGTGTCAGTCGTGGTGGAATTGTTAAAAATATGGTATGGAGGAACTCGTGTTGGATCTTAAAATATAGGAATCCTGGACTGATCTAAAACTCCTATAATTTCAACCCATTCCGTATCTATTAGTAAAAATCGGTCTTGTTTTATTTTTAGAAAGATATTTGAGGGAGGGGGGGAAATTACGTGGTGTTTTTTGTCCATGGTCTAGAAAAATTACATATACCTTAACAGGGGAATATCGATCTCGGCCCAAGTCTCCACACTAGTAGAAACACCCTCTTCTGTGCTTTGTGCTATATTTTTTAGTTTTCTTCCTTCCTTCCTCTTTTCATAAGTTGTTTTCACATGAACTTTGAAAAAATAGGGCTTTATATTGCTATGAGAAAAAGATAAATAGAAAGATACTACATAGATAGGTATCCATTCAAAATATTATGGTCTTCCTATAACATTCATTTTAAATGCCGATTTCTTCTTCTTTTTCTTGGAAGGAAGGAAGGAAATTAAGAAAGAAAGGAAAAAACAAACTTGTGTAGTAGACCTCACCCTTATTATGAATGTGATTACCTCTCAGTAGTACATGTTATAGTACATATGCATACTGTAGGTAGGTACAGTAATACAGTAAGTAAGTAGCAAACATCACCGGATGGATGCCGCCTGTCCAAACTGCTACTTAGGTCTATCATACCACTGCTAATACTCCCTTACATATTCTACACATTGTTTTATGAACAGTAGTAGTAGTCTGTAGGTAGAATATTTAGTATACCGGGTGAACACTAAAGTTGTGTATACACTGCTTACGAACTCAAAATTCTGAGGTCGTAAGCAGTGCTGTGTCCGTAGCAATTCATTCGGTCCAGTCCATTTCATGAATTTGTCTTTAAAATGTCAATGTTTTATTAAACCAAATAAGAAATGCACATATATTGCAAAAAAAATATTAATTTTCTCTCTCTTCATTATAATGCAATATACTACGAACTAGTCATGGATCTCGGGTATTCCGGTTCTACATATTTGAGAATAACCATAAAAAAAACTAACACTGAGGATCAGAACTACGGTTTAGATCCAATATACCAGATATATTTATATCCGAAAAATGGCAAGAACAATAATATAAAAGCCTGTATCGAGTTTTGTGTGAAACTTGCATGTTTAAAAGACAACCTCCTCAAATCTTGTCGTAGGCAATTTGTTGATTCTTGACACGAGTCAATTTGAAAAGGGGACCTGAGAAGAAAAATAGAAATACAATTTTTTCTCAGTTGTACTACCGAGAACTGAAAAATTATGCAAATCACCCTAATATTTTTTTACAAAGAACCAAAACTACCTGAATATAAAATTAGGACCCAAATTCCATCATTACAACAAACATATTATATTTTTACTTAATCATATAATTAATTCTATTATTGTATATAACTGAATAATTAAACATGAAAAAAAAAAACACTCTCAATGACATCATGAGGGATCGATTTTACATTTTCTAAGGACATACACGTGGGACTGAGCCTCTGTCCTAGATCATAAAAATTTTGTATTTGATTTTTATATCTATGATATAACAGCTGTAAGCAAACTTATATTATTTTTTTTCTCAATTGAATTAATTAGTCCGAGTCTCACTGCAACTGTGATTCAAATGCTAATTGGATTAGTGAAAAGGAAAACGGAATATTGAAAGGTAGGATGGAATTGGTAGGAAACCCATTATCAATGCCGGTTTTAATGTGAGTGGGGTCTGGGGCAAAGATAACTGATAATTTTAAAAATAATTTCACTTTTTTATAAAATAAATGTGGGCATTTCCTTTTGTCCAATTGATATTTTTTTAGAAAATGGCAATCTTTTTTATTTTAGGACAGTTTTTTAATCATTTTTGTGCATTGAATGAATTTGTTTTGTTATTTTTTTATAACTTTTTTTATGATGTTTATTTAAAATAAAATCAAAAAGAACAATTTTGATGAATGAATATATACCCAGTGTTGGCCCCTAATCAAGAGTTATTATACAACCAGTAGTAACTGAATCGAGAAATAGCTGGCAGATAGATTGTAGATAGTTTAGTATAAAATAATATACTAAGAAATGTAGTATTTATTCAATAATAATATGATAACTGAGTCAATTTTTAGTTTCCAACCGGTATACATATATCAATATGTAAGAAGGAGCCATAATTTGAATTGTCATTCTACTTAGTTACTTATATATATATATGTATAATATACTATGTATCTATGTGTGACTTCAGTAGTTGGGAAATTTTTATTATTAGTTGTGTTTTTTTTTTTGCTAAAAGTATAAATATAAATATTGTATGTGTATTTTTATACCAAATCATCGTTTCGTCACACACACACATCTCACTCAGAGATTTTTTTCTATTCTTCTTCTCCATTATTATGTTATGTAGGTACATTAGTACAAGGAGAGAATATAATATGTAAAGTAATACAAAACACTATTATAAACGAAAGAGTGTGATCCATATTTGTACATAATATAGTTGGCTACAATAGCAATTTTTTGGCCGCTAGGTGCTGTGAGATGATCATGGATTTTACTACATAAATAACTATGCAACCTATGTACATGAGTAGAGATATGAAAAAGGTCGAGATCCAAGATAGTGAGGGAATGCCACAAAAAATATGTTTACTTTGTGAGACTACAAATCTGCTGATAGAGATAATTAACTAGTATAAACTATAGTGCTCCTTGTCTCCTAATACTTTTCAAATTAGGGAGGAAGTATCAATATGAGCTTTAATCCGGGGTGTCTGAAGGGGGTATGCCCAAATTAAAGAAATTTTACTTTTTTTTAAAATATTTTTTGGTCAGAATGGAAAAAATTAATGGGAAAATAGGGGTACAAAATTTAACATTTTAGAGAAACAACGCTGAATTTAAAAAAAATAATTTTCTTTAAAAAGCGATAGATTTTTGAAGTTTTTTACAAAAAAAAAATTAATATTTGAAAATATTTTTCCAAAAGCCAAGCTTTTGAGAGAGACATGATTCTTGATTGTGATACAGCAGAGCATCAGTGTATAGGGAGAAGACGTAATTTAAATGACCTTCTTATACTTGAATGATCAAGGTTTAATGAATATTATATCCTGACATTTTCATTACCCGTTCGTATCTAAATATTATAGTATTATTTTAATTAATATTTATTATTTTCTTACACTTATGTCAGTGAAACTGTCGTTGCTCACTTATTTTATGCCAGAGTGTGTATATTGTTTTGTCTCTGGGTACAATACAATGCATATTACTTATTAGCATTAATCACGTCATTATCATCCCAATTACATTTAAATGTATACTGCATCAGTGTTTCCCCTTTCTTCTACATACTCGACTCGGATCGTTCTTTAACAGTACCTAAGAGGAGTATTCTAAACTTTGATTGGTTGAACTCAGATGAGTATCTTTTGTCCAACTATTATGGCTAAATAGAGAATATTTCGACTTAAGACATTGGTCTTAATAGAGGGTCTGGATAATATCTAATTAGTCATAAATGCGCTCTTGGATAAATATGTTTGAGAAGCAGTACAGTATGCATTATGAATTATCTTTTTCATACTAAATTGATTGCATTCTATTCATATACATGCATTCATGACTTATCAACAATGGATATCGTCATTATTTTTGACTTGCTTAGAATATTGAGTAGTTATTTGATTATTTTAGATTCTCATCTATTAAATTATTCAGGGGGAGGGGGAGAGAAATAAAAAAAAATGACCATCCAAAATTTTTAATATTTGTCTAACGATAATAGAATAATTAAGTGTTTAAATAAGTTTGAATGAATGAAGAAAAATGCATGCAAGCATAAATATTGAATGAGTTCAGATTCAACATTAAACGGCAGTTGAGGCCTTTATGATAGAGTAGGATGCCTTCATTTGAAACACTGTGTTCTAAATAAGATACTTTGAATTGTTGATGATGGAATGTGTGGTGTGAAATTGAAATTGTAAATGCGTGAGAGCTTCATTCATTTCGAATTCTTCTTACAAAAGCTATGAAAGCATTTCATTGTCAAGGTGCTGTCTTTTTTTTTTTTTTTTTTTTAGAAAATATTTTTTTTGTCTCAAATGACCTTTATATTTAAGACAACATTTTGATAACCTTTTATTTAAGACATTTATTCAATTGACCTTATTTAAAGTAGATAATTCAAAATATCAAATTCAATATCCGAATAGAATATAAAGACCAGTACAATTCAAATATTCTTTATTTGATTAGTGGTGAATAATGGATAGTAATTTTTTCTCTCTTCTAAAAATGGAGGCCGTTCCACATGTGTTCTTAAACACATAAATACATTAGAGATATTACCGTATTGTCCCAATGTACGCATTTTTTAAGATACCAGAGGAATTCTGAACGAAAATTTGCATTGGCATACGAGTGTTATTTTTTTAATATGTAGATACGAGCTGCTTGAGATCTGATGATGGGGTGTAAGAGCCGCTTCATTGCATTAACTTATACGTTTTTGATTAATGAGCTCAGTCCAGGAATGAATTAAACTTAATGTGTAAAGTTATAAGTGCTACTGTAGTAGTAAATGAAAGAAAATATAATGTAGGTCCTATTATGGCTATGAATGATTCAATAGTATATGTGTGTGAGAGAGAGAGCCTCCTCTTTGTCACCTGTTGTCACACACACCTTAGTCCATGGCATATATACTCGAGTCACTAGAGGAATTATTATAGTACATAAATATAATACGATGTATTATTTAGTCACTAAAAGGAAAATTCATATTAGTCATATCCATATGAATATTATGTAGTACATATTATTATTGTAACTTACTATACACGTGGCTTTTTATATTCATGTTCCGGTTACACCCTCTCATCTTGTACATAGTACATGCATAGATTAATGAGTAATAATCATGTTGCAAAATTAAGCTAATTTATTATTATAATATATTTTGCTGTTGATTAATTAAATGACTCAATCTTCTTCCTTTTTTTTGGGGGGAGAGGAAGGAATTTTGCAAATATTAATGCATAAATAAGCCAAAAAGAGGCATAATTCCCTCTCTCATCGAAACAACTATGTACTTCCATGAATCAGCTTTCACTTTGTTCCCATACGAGTACTACCCTTCTTTCTTCCTCTTTTTTTTTTCATTCCCTCTCCTTCGTTCGTTCATCGTGTATGTTCTACAAATAATGTACCATGCAATGAATTCTGCATGATATAGTCGGCTTTTTCCTCTTTCTTTCTCTCTTTCATGGAACGACATAGTCATAGTTTATAGGAAATGATGATGACTGAGGAGGTGTAGACTGTCACATTTTCGGGTTAATATTTACCCCTCTCCCTGCACCTAGATCTTTTCTCTTGGGAACATTAAAAAATCTAACTGAATTTGAAAAATTTTGGGGCGGGTCTCTTAGGTCCTTTTTGCCTGAATGAAGTTTATTTTAATTTAAAAAATGGATTTTTCGATGAAAGTTGCCTACTTGCAAGCCTCTAGACCCGTTCCAAATATGATGTTAAAAGTCAAAAAGTGTAGTTTTTATATCCTTGTATTTCGTTCATCAGTAAAAAATACAGTGCGCACTTCGTTCTTAATATAATTTAAGGAGTCTAAGATGTTCTCAATGATTTGCAGATCTCGCAAAATTAAATGCTGGCTTCAAAAAAATATTTGATAAAAGAGGAAGTGTCCTGGCGAATGGATATTTCTCCTTCCTCCATTAGATTGGTCGTCATAGAATCCTCTGTGCTCCCCATGATGGTTCACGATAGGAGAAAAGGTGCATTTCCAAAGGGGGAGGGAACGGTCATGGATTTATCATAAGTGTAAATAACACATGAATCATGATGGATTCTCCTCCTGGCTCTATGATGACGATGCGGTTGATACCAATAGCCGGTATATGAAATTGATGGAAGTGTTGTATATCACGCGGATTCTATTCTGTACGTGTACGTACAAGTCAGGGAAGAAGGAAGAGAGAGAAAGAGAGAGAGGAACTACAACTAACAAATAGATAGAAAAGGAAAGAAAGAAAGAAAAAGGGAGAGAGAGAGAGCGTTGTTCATAGATGCGTATCGGTTTTTTTCTTCTTCTGTTTCTACTAAATAGTATGTAATTCCTTCCCTCCTCCCGTCCGACAAAAAATAAAAAGAATTGAAATAAAAAAAGAAGAAGTTAGAAAGAAGAAACCCCCGTGCCTTTTTTTAGTCCAGTTTGAAATCACTAGAAGATATTACGACTCTGAGTGGTAGTACTTTTGATAGAAACACTAATTCTATTATTTAGCTAGTCTCTTTTTATCCATGTTCATACAAACATAGACCCAGCAGTCTTATTATAAAGTAGCAATTCCTTTATAATAAATAATATATTTTGTGCAAGGGGAAGAAAGACGGACGAACGTACGTACGAGGAAGCTGCAAGTTTGAGTTATTGTTGTTGACGTCGTCCTCAAATATATTCTCCGGGAGGTGCTTTTTAAACTTAGATGTAGTTACTGTTAGTCATTCAGTCTTCCTCAAAATTTCCTTTCTTGACTTGTTTGATCGGAAAGTCTCATCTTCTCAGAACGACGACGACACGGGCCACACCCTTAATTCAAGATTTGATTATTACTACTCAAGACGAAGAAGGCATCTTCTCTAGGGGTAAGATATCCTTACATTCATTATCACGCAATAATATCCATGGCTTTCATACCATACATTTCAAAGGTAAAAGTCAAGACTCAACATCACCATCACATCTTCTTGATCCATATTTATATATTATTCAGTAATACATTCTAATACAAGTAGTGTCCCAATCTACCCCCTTTTTTAGATACGAGCTCGTCCAGTCTTGGCAATGGGGATTGTTTATTATTTTCTGTTTTTAGTCATTGATTTTGCTATAAATTGCTTTTACTTACGAGCTCCGTCCAGTAAGGAATATAACTCGTATGTCAAGGTATTATTACTGTATGTGGATAATATCAGTCTTACTCCATAATTAACATCCCATGTGGTTTCTTATTATATATTCATAGAAAGGAGTGGATGACTCATGATGATGTCGAGTCGAGTAGTGGGATATTATTGATTCTCCCCCCCCATCTTTGATTCATCGTCGTCGTCATTCCTTTCTTATTTCTGGGTATTACATTAAAACTACTACTGACAGAAAGATATGTAGTTACTAAGAAGTTGGAAGGGAGATTCATTTATGTATTTATTCATTATCTTCTTAATGATGATTCCTTCTTTAATTATATCCTGCTCATTATCTCTTCATTTTTATTTGTGTAGGGGGATGGGTTTTTTTAATGAGATTGTAGGCGAAGGAGCCACATAACATCACCACCCCTATATATAATATTTGTGAGTGATTACTCCCTCTCTTAAAATCTAACTACTTGTTACCTATATATTTCATACTTACTTGAATAGCCATTGGGTGTCAAACGATGAATGAATGGATGGGCATACATAATAATATGTGGTGTAGCCAGAGCTGTTTTAATGTAAATGCTAACCTAGGCTGAATCCTAGGTCCCACTGATTAACTTTAAATGTGCAACTTTGATTTAATAAGGATTATAAATCTTCTTAGCATTTTATTTGGTTAAGTTTCGTTCAAAAAATTAATTAAAGGTGTTTCGGTCCCAAAGATAAAACAATTTTGCTAAATTGCTTCCTTATTTATAAATATCAGCAAATGACGTGTTTTCATCAATATATCTCAGAACTATATTATTATTAAGATACAATGCTTATATGTATTAAGAATGGTAAATAATTTAATATTAAGCCTTAATTCTATAAGAATAATCTAAGGAAAACTATTATTATCGTAAATGATCGAAATATATTTGAGGTTTACTCAAACGAATATATATTGTATTTTTTGCTCAGCCCTCTCCCCATGTTCGCACTTGCTACACATTGTTATAAACACTTGTTCTAAAGTACGTAAAGTAGCTTGTGTTTGCAATTTCAAACCGCCTTCTTACCTGGATGCATACGTACTTTGTACATGGTCCCTTATAAGAACTCGTATAATTCTAGAATTTAACGTCGGTTTATTATTAAAAATCTCATTTTTCTTTTTTTACAAAAAAAAGAAAAAATACAAATTAGATCAACTTTTTCAATTCAAAAATCTACATTAAGTGTCAGAGAAAATGAATCAAATTTTCCAATTCGACAATTTTTTTTTTTTTCTAATTGCCTCCTGTTTTATTTGGTCTCAAAAAGTATATTTAATATATTAACCGAGGAGTTTCTCTGAGGGGGAAAAATTATACATAAACAATGATGTCATCATCAGTAGTACATAATGGGTTTATCTATAATTACAAATGGAAAATTATAGCTATGATTATAATTTTGCAAAATGCACAAATAGAGCATGAGCAAACCAAAAATCATCAATATATGGTTGATACCGTGGATGTATATAGTTGTCGCAATGTACAATTAAGTATACAAACTACTACAAAATCCAAAGTGGCACCATTATCCTCGGGAATGTAAACAAACTACTCCTTAGTGTTAAATAGTTCATTACCCATTGACGAGGTTTTTAGTTGTATATGAACTAGTACAATCTTCATAGTTTCATTAAGTATAAGAAATTTGATTTTTCTAAAATAACCACCGACCTTTATCTGCTGTTATATATATTATATACTGGTATCTCCTCTTTTTCATTTCCTCCTACTCTGCAATATATGTACTTGCATGGAGTTATTATGTAAATTGCATTTACTATATACAGTGAGCCCTCGTTATTTGTGGTTGATGGAAAACAAAATGTATTCTATAAGTACTTATAAATGAGCTTCATTGTTGATGAACACATTATCACAAATAGTAAATTGGGGTAATGAATTATAATTATTAGAATTTCGCGAAATGCTCAAATTCACGAGGACTTTTAGCTCTTATGTACTATTTACACAATCTTTATCCTTGCATTTTGTATATCAAAATTTTCATTTTTCCAAAAATAACCATCAACCTTCATATGCGTTGTTACTAGTCTTGGGTTCTGAAAACCATAGACCGTGTATAATTTGAGCTAATTCGAACAAGTTTGGTCTTGTAGTAAAGTTGCGTCTACAAAACTAAATCGGTCTTCATCCGTTCCCACGTTATTTTGATGTGGTTTTAAGAGATGGGAAAAATGTTTGGGCAATTTTTTTATATGAAGAAAATTTCGGTCTAGGAAAAATCCCTTTAGACCAATTTGAAAAAATAATCATTATCCGTCCAATTCTCAACATTAGTTTTTAGTTCTATTGTTATCTTTCATCTGTAAATAAAGAAAGGCCCAAAATCAGTTGGTAGTATTTGGCCAATTCTTGATAACTACAGAATTATTCTCCTATAATTGTTGGGAATTGCTTATCTTAACAAGGGGGAATTCGAATTTGCCCAATGAACGTTCACTATACTGAATTGGGAAAAAGAAGGAGAACCATTGACAACCAACAACAAAATACATGTTATATTTATGTGTTATTGATGTACAATCTTCATCCATTCATTCTATCTAATAAATTTGATTTATTTCCTTCAAAAATAGACACCGACCTTCATTTCTGTTATTACACCACTGTTATATTACTTTATTGATAACTGTGCCCTATCGATTTTTCTTACTCCACAATCCATGAATGTATATACTTGCATCCAGTTATTCTGTAAATTGCATTTTTTCCTCTCTCTATAAATATATACAAAGTATGTTTTAGTTTGTTTGTAAGTGTCTCACTCTCTTACATACATGGTACAATTTAATTTACCGTTACAACATCATTGTCAGGAAACAACAACAACATATTTATTATTTTTATTATCGTGATAATATTATGTCTTATTTTCTCTCTTGATCCAAAGGAAAAGGGAAAAGTTATGGAATAGTAGTTATATTTATAGAACAAGAGCCAAATTTGACTTATAGATCATCATCATACATTATGTATGTCTATATGCATCATACATGTATACTAGTGTTGCGCTGAAATTTTTTCTTTCCGAGTCCATTTTCAAATTGGGGGAAAAATACATCCCAAAGTCAGCTTGATTTTTTATCACTAAATTCCCACATCAAATTATGTTAAGGACTATTATTAGGATACAATCACACATGTATTAAGCAGTCAGTCGAGGAAACTGAAAAGGCGACCTCTTAAACAAGGTTTTTCTAAATTTGAAAACTGGATATGCCACTTAAAATAGATTGCGGTAAGAATGTACAATATTCAGGGGTTTAATAAATGTGTACGGAGCAAAAACAAGGAGAAGGAGGCAAAAAAATCAAAAAAATCAAGTGATTATTTACTAATTAGCCACAATTTAATCTACATATTTGTAGGAGCAAATTAGACTTTATATATTTTTCTCAAGGAGATACTGTAAGATATTTTCAAGTAATTTTAAGGATTCCAATTACTAATACACGTAGTAGTTATTTCATTAATTTAGCTTTATTATACTTCCTTCATTCGTCATAAAATATTATTGAAGAATATTAATGGAATTCTGCCACTTCTTCCCCGGCCAGGACACAGATTTTTCTCAAAGTGTTATATTGTATTAGACTATTACTACACTTATAACTGTAATAAAAAATATTTTAATTTAATTAAATATTTTAATGTAAAAAGTGTCGCTCTATATTATGGCTCCATTACTCGTCAATATTATAGAAGGACTTTCCCAACCAGGACCCTTACTCCATTTATTTAATGCTCCTCTCTTTAGAAATTAATTTCTATAATCTAAGATAAATAAATAGAAAATATTCCTCTTTTTTATTTATATATAAATATACCTATCCTCAGCCTATTAATTGAAGTCATTTTTTATCAATAAAAAATGCCAGAACAACAGTTAATAAATATTTGAAAATGAATACTTAATTTTGTATCTTTATTTATTTTTTATAATGAATCGATCAATAACAACTCAATTCAGTTCGAATCAAGTAGATACATCACTTATTTACACCATGTTCTCTCTTATCTGTCTTTTCTCCTCAAAAAACTTATTTAATGATTTTTATCCTTCGCCTTAAATTGTCGTCTTGATTATGCAATTGAGATTTGATCATGCCTATATTGTATATATATAATATTTTATGACTAGTCCATGCCCCTTTATTTTTAAACAAACGTTTGTATGAGTCATGAGTATTACTCATTTGCCTTTTTTCCTATTCCCCCCTTCATCTCCAAGAAATCCGTTGCTTCTTAACAACAGTAATCATCTAACGAATTATTGATTGTACGAATTGCTACTTATTTTTAACATACTGGTTGACGTCGTTATTATTTTTTCCTTAACCGGGTGTACATTTACATAATTCTAAAACACTTAAGATTCAAGTATTTTTTTGTACATAAATACCTCTTATAAACTTGTTAATTAGACACTTGATATTTTGACATAGCCAGCCTGCTCAAGTTTTGTCGATTTCGGTCAGTTATTCGTTCCGTAAGGGTACTCAAATTTGGTGCATGTTTAACACAGTGTTCTTGACCTCAATACGCGTACATATGATGTAATCAGGGAGATAGATGTCAGACGAGGAAAGGTGGAATAAAAAGTATTTACATCGAAAAACTTTGTATTTTATTAGATGTTAATATTGTTGGCATCTGAGCTTTGATTGTGGATTTCGTTTGTTGGCATCTTCAAAATAATGTGTTGGTATTTGAAATTTTTTTGGTGTCGATTCATCATACATTATCTAAAAAATCAACTGTAAAAATGTGTCATCACTTAATTTACTGGTTATCATTCCTGTTCGTTCGTTTATATTAATATTTATTTTAAATAAACTTGATTATATCTATCTTGTAAATACGTAATGTGCTACTAGGAGAATTGATCATGCATTGATTGATCGAAAAAAGAAGAGGTGTTGAGAAATATGTGTATATTATATTATTTGCTTTTTTCTCATTCATTATATATCTTTCTTTTTTTTAGTCAGAAAATAAAAATAAATTTTAATTACAACATTATTATATACACCATCCATGATACATACTACTATCTCAAAGGATTGGAGGAATCACGTTGATAGAGCTGGTTTATATACATATTTAAGAGTTAAATGAGACATTTTTTTTGTAGTCCAAAATGATATAAATATGTATAATAGGATCTATACTTATTAGGGATGAATAAACAATGGAAGTATATTTGATAATATGTACCTTCATATTAGTCACTTGATATTTAAAAAAAAACGAGAATTGAGTTGTATAACTGAATATTTGCGCGCGTAATACGCAGTACCAACATGTGTTTATTTGCAAAATGTGTATATATTGATGGCCAGTGTTCATTTTGTCTTATTTATTCTTGTCATTATTTGGTCAAGAAAACAAAATACAAATTAGTCGGACGAAACGCGGAAAAATATTGCTTTCGTCTTCGTTTCGTAATCCTCAATCAAAAAAACATGCATTGACGAATAACATTTTGTCTATTCACAGATCGCGAGATTGATACTGCTTGGGACTGAAATACTCATACAGGTTCTTTGCAACGTTTTTGAAAGTGGAGGTGATAATAAGGCAATTTCTGAAAAAAATTTATATTGACCAGTCATAGCATGAGACAAATTAAGTATCATAATAATAATATTTTAAGTCAAATCTACAACGGTTTATCGATTCCACAAGATAATTTTTAAGGACAGTCATTTTAAAAAAAATCATTCCCCCCTTTTTTTAAATCGAAAGGTATCGCCCATATGAAAGTTCTTTATTTCCAGATAATGTAGGGTTATTTTTCTTGTTTGGAAAATGCAAAATATTTTTAAATATCCTCTGACAGCACATTTTGAACTTATTGTCATATCCTTAATACACATACTCTCAATTAACGAACCGTGGCACACTTCTTCCAATATACATATATGATATATCTATATATTTCTTGTCGTATTATTTATTCCTTTAAATAATTAGAAGAAGGAAATAAAATAAGTCCTTAATTATCTCTAATTACTTGTCAAATTATTTTTCTCTCTCTCTTAATCTATCTACATTTATTAATTAACTTTTTCATTATGTCTATATATGTAATGATGGATCATAGAACCCTAATACATATGAGTAATTAGTAATACAGAGAGATACATTGGCAATAGTGTTGGGCTTGGGTCTGAAAATACTGGACCAATCTGAAAAAAACCAAGCAATCAAAACATAAAATTGACTAAATGAGTTTGTTAATTTTTTTTTTTAAATTTCCTTATAATCTTATGGTTTTGCAATGAGAGAGTTGGGAAGTATTTTATCTCTCTCCCAGCCATCGTCCAGGAATTGTCGAGTCCTAGGTAAGGCATCTTCAGTGATATACTGCATATCTTGCTACAGCTGCCAGTAAAATACTCCTCACTTTGTTGGGCTGTAGCGATTAAACGATTAAATTTTGGTCTAGGGTTTGTTATCACGGTTTGCATCGAAAAATGTGTCTAGAATAAATCAAACTTGAAAAAAAATTGTTCTTGGATTGAGTCTTAACACTAATGAATATATTAATGTCATATAATTTCCCTTTCCAAAGACAATAATAATATTTTATTAGCTTAAATCATCCATCAAGATAAATAATAAAAATAGTTTTTAAGGCACAAATTAGATGCAGGTCATCCTTCATATAATATGTGGTGTATCAACACAAAAACAATCTTAAATAAAATAAAGAAAAGGAGAAATGACAAATTTACTGTTTTAAATACTTCATAAATATATGTAAACGCCCTATTAGTACTCCATTGACTTATTTGGTCAATTATGTGCTTTATATTTTTTAAATTTTTGGGGGGGTATGGTTTGATATACCAAGGAATAATAGCTATTATAGTTAAGAGCCTTCATTTGATATGAGACTTAGTTGAACGATGATAGCATTCAGTAATCACGCAATTTTCAAAAAGTGAGAGCCACAGCTATTCCCTTCACTTATTATCGAGGGTGGGGCTCCCTCTCCCACACTTGGAAAATTTCTATTTTAGAGCTTTCATTTCATATATCCACGAGACTTCTTTAGTTCCGATAAGACCTTTCATCAAATATAAATTTGTCTATCTTTACGTATGTAATTTACGGTGCCTCCCAAAGGATCAATTAAAATAATGTAATAATATAAATGGGATTATAAATACAGAGTCGCTTTTGAGAAAGATCATTAGCTTGCTTTTGGGTTGACGAGTCTCACACATATATATGTTAAGTGCTCTACTGAGAGCACAATTATTGCCTATACCCTTCCCTTAATAAAGGCTTCGTGAGAGTGGGGGGAGTAAAATATTTTTTTCCCGCTATTTATGTATTTTAAATGTGGAGGCCTTTCAATATTTTAATGGATTCAAATATTACATATATCCGTGTAAATATATTTATGTGATTAAAGGTTTAAATGTTAATAAGTGAAATCTTTTTGTATAATTATTCATTCTTCTGCACGCCATTAATTATATATATTTTTTTCCTTTTTTTGTAAAAAAAAAAAAAAGGGAAACACACACACACACTAAACTCTTAAATGCCAAACACAAATAACATTAACTGAATAATTATATATATACAAGTGAAAGTTTGTAATCATCCGTAAAGTGAATGCACGTTTTAGTAAGAAAACACGTCATAATTCAAATGTAATTTTCTATTCCTATTAGTAATAATCTTCTTTTTTCTCATAAACAAATTATACCATCATATTCATTACTATATCTATTTTCTTACTTTTATAGGTGAAATCGAGAAATTATCCCAGGAATTAGCAAATCTAGCAAAGCAAAACGGCTCAGGGGATAACATTTCTGTTATCGTCATATTTCTGAAGCCAGTGCAACTACTTATACAGGAACAGCTACGCCGCTCAGAAGCTGCAAAGGAGGACAACAACGCCACCGCCACCACAGATTTTGCACAACATTATTTAGGAATATATTCAACTTGTAAATATTTGACTCATACCATGAGCACGGGGGAAGATACTCTTTTATCGACCAACGTTAAAGAAGCAGGAGCCTTCAGCTCCCCTGGGGGAGGTGGTATGACGTTTGGTGGAAACTTTTCTCCTGATGGTAATGGACGTATTAATGACTCGGATGAAAATGAAGAACAATTCCGACGTGCTTCAGACTCCATGTTTAAAGAAGGCAATGATTTTATGACTAACACGGACAATACTTGGATACAACCAAGTGGCAATAATTCTCTTAATAACCCCTTTCTCCCTGATATGAGTGTGACACATAAACCGGACTCTGGATTTATTTCTCCAGCATGTAATTCTTCAAACAAATCCTCTGATGAAGATAGAAAGGAAGATGAGGAGTTCCTTGAATCTCAAGAAGTTTCTAAATTGTTGGGTGGTCGGCCAATGGAAGAGTTATTGAGTCGGAATACACCTACTCCACCTGTTGATGAAACTGGTATGTGTATCTAACTTCTTTTTTTAATAAATATTTACTTTCGAATATGTACAGCAATCGTGAATTGCTGTGAATCTTTTGATCTGGCTTCTTGCCATTCATATCCTGCCTATTGTTTATACTTCTAAGTTCACACATACATATTTAAGCATTAGTATGAATAAGGAAAGTGAGTTGAATATGAAGGAGAGCATCATTTATATCCTAATGCAATAACTCCTGTTGTTCAAGAAGGTCCCCTTGTTTATCTACTACTCAATATGGAATTATCCCTTGTTTCTTGCGGAGTTAAAAGCTTACAGACCTTTGATGAAATTGTTTGTCTAATGAGATCTATAAATGAAAGTAAGAGAAGGAGAGATTGAGAAAATTAATATTATTTTCCGTATCTATTTTAAGTACACAATTCAATTCATGGAAATTCCCATTCTATGGCATGTTAATTAACTATTATTACTATGTATTATTATAATAATTCATAATCCAATTCCTAACATATTTGATTAATAAAAAGCCTTGTGCTTTCTAATTATATACGTACTAGGAGAGAGAGTTCTGGTTTTTACACATATTATGTAAGAGAGCTTTTCCCTTTTTGTTCTTCTATTTCTTATTTTTGCCGCTTTTTTGTGATGAAAAACCCGTAAGTCTTGTTTTTAGGGAGTGGCATCTCTTCTCTCCTCCATTGTAATTTGTATGTATGTGTTTTTTCTTACTCAGTGTTTCATTCATATTCATTAAGTTTTATTCTGTACATAGAATTGTTATTAATTTTCATACTTAATTCACTCACTTTAGGTTCATCATTGGAAGAAATCCTTGCCGCTGCTAGAGATAATCCGGACTCAGTTGGTGAAGTAGATGATGACGATTCTGACGAATCGTCAGCAGATGACTCTAAACCACCACCATCTCCTCTAAAGGACAATAACACAAATTCTGGTAATCAAGCTGCAAATCAGAATATATCTGACAGTGATGATAACGACGAAGGAGATTTTACTTTTGTGAAGGAAGAGTCCCAATCTAAGGTAATAATAAATATATTGGTATTTATTTGTTTAACTAATTAACTATCTTTATTTATCGTCACAGAATCTACTCGTAGATATTCATAGTGGTGAAGGAAATAATATAGATATTCATAAGTCGCCTATTCCATCTGAATTGTCCAACGGGCATAAAGAAGTGATCACCATCGAAGAAGAAGACGGAGAAGGTGGTCCGTCGTCCGTTATTATTGAAACTCAGGAAGCTCCCAATCCTGACTCTGCTTCCTTTATTTTAAAGACCACCAATTCAGAAGCTCCACAGCTTCCTTCTCCTCAAGAACCCGTATTTGAAGTTATCATGGAGTCAGAAGGTGTAGGGAATGCATCATCACCTATTTTAGAGGAGGTCGAAGAGGAAGATCGCAATTCTATAGCTTCTCCTCATAAAGATATTAAGGAATCTTCAGAATTGGAATGTGATAATATTAAGAGTGGTGATGAAGTCGTCACGGGAGGAACTGTTTCTTTTCAATATACTGATGATGAATCAAATTTCATGCTTAAGACTCCTAATCCTTCAGATATGTTAATATTGTCAGAAGACGAGGAAGGAGGGCCTCAACCAGTTAATTTATCAAAAACTGAGGAATCTGTGAATATTCAGTCAGATAATTATAATATTGAGAATGATTCGAAGGAAATTACTAATAGTAAGGACGAACGGATTGAAAATTCTTCAGATCTTACTGGGAAAGAGAAGCAATTTGAGAATGGAATAATGAATACTACCACTAATGATGCTCATGTTGAAACCTCCACAAAGGAGACGGATACTACTTCCAATGAGCCTATTGAGAATGATGCAAAGAAAACTAGTGATGTCCATGTTGATAGTTCGACAAAGGAAGATACTTCTTCTTCTGATAATGAGCCTTTTGAGAATGATTCAAGGGAAAGGAGCAAAGAAGAAAAAAATGAAGTAATGGAAGAGGTAGTTGAAGAGGAAATAATTGATGTACATGTCAACCGTCAAATAGGCATACATTCAATACCTCCTCCTACTATTCATATACAAGAAGACGAAGAACCAAGCACTGATAATACACAGCTTGAAGCGGAAAATGACAATTCTCTGCAAAAGTCTGAGGACAAAAAACTTGCTGAAAACCAACAGCCCCAAATGCCTGAGGCTAAAAACGATGTTATTATAGATGAAAAATTTACATCTGATGATGATAATGTTGTTGTCTCAAACTCCGAAATAGTGGATGAATTGTCAGGTGGTAGTAACGTCTTAAAAGAGCAGGATCAGGCTTCTTCTGATGAAGCTGTTAAAGTAGTCGATTTGTCAGGAGGATCTGATGCAGAACAAGAACTTATTCAGATTGAAACAACGAAAGATAATGAAGTTCAAGAAGAAATTTTGAAAGAAGAGCCAATCGTGAAGAGTGAATCTACAACAGTCGCCGCCGCCACTTCTCCATTAGTTGAGGTTTCAGAAGAGTTGATACAGGTTACTCCACCAAAGTCAGAGAACTTGGAAGCTCCAAGGAAAGAAACTATAGATAATGCCTTAGAAGCTAAAGGAACAATCCAGATAGAAGAAGTCATTCAGAATGAAGACGACAAGAATACTCCTAAAAAAGAGGAAGATAAAAAAGCTGTTACTCCCCAATCCAAGATAACGGAAGTTAATGTTTCCACCTCCCCATCTAAAACTTCTCCCAAGAAAGACGTGAAACCACCCGGCGGAGCGGCGACAGTTAAAAAAGCGTCAACTCCATCCAATGCGAGATCTGCAACAAGTTCTCCCAAGAAAACTGCAGCTGGGTCTAGTTTAGCTAGTTCTGTTAAGTCAACAATCAACAAAAGGCCTGCATCATCCTCTGGAAAAACCACAACATCTGCTTCCAAAAGTACTCCAAAGACAACATCACAAACTACTAAACCTAGTTCAGCCTCAAAGGTCACATCTGCTACTAGAAACCCTATGTCAGTCCCTTCAAGAGTATCTTCTACTCGACCATTATCTTCTGCTAGGTCTAATCATAGCTCTGCATTAACAAAGAAACCCATGTCCTCAACAACATCGAGATCTACTACTTCGACCACAACCACCGCCACCACCACTTCAAGACTCGCATCTAGCCGCACATCCTCTGGCGATGCTAAGTCACGAATGGATACTGCATCAAAAAGAGAAGTAGGATCTAAAGTGGGGGGACCTTTAGCTTCTTCAAAACCTTCCTCTCGTCTAGGAGGAACTACTTCAAAAATATCTTCAAGTCTTGCAGCTTCAAATAAGTCTAATGGAACGTCATCCACCACCACCACCACCACAACAACTACGACAACTCGAAGACCTTTAGCTCCAAGATCCACCGCAACGTCGTCAACTTTATCGAAGAGTAAACCTTCTTCAGAGAGTGTGTCATCCAAAGTTGGTGGTACTGCTAAACCAGGGTCTGCAACTAACCGCCTTCAGGGTAGGTCGGCTACAACTTCCCATAGCAGCACTAAAGGTGGACCTGGAGGAGTTGGACTTAAAAAACCAACCAACATCTCTGCCAAAGTGTCAACTGGCCTCACCCGGCCAAAATCATCATCACTCAAAACTGCTAAACCTACAGAAAATGGAGCATCTTCAACAACTACTTCTAATACTACTACTGCGACTTCTTCCCCCAAAGTGGTTGTCTTGCCTGTAAATGGCAATGCTGAAATCACAATAACAGCTCCTCCTCTTAAGGAAATTGAGCCCTAGTTAGTTAAAATGTTAATCATGAGTCTTAATGATCCATTTAATATTAATATTATTACCCAGTCGTGTGATACATTAACTCTGCTGCAGAAATGATACTTTTTAACGGTTATTTCATATATTTGTCATTATTTTTTATAATAATAAGAATAACTCAGTGTGTAGGATGTGGTGATGACTTAATTAGATTTGACTGCTAAAAAAAAGATACTCTCTCCAAATACCCAAGATATCCACCCCAATTTCAATCCCAACGCCTCTTTGTTATTAGACTATTTTATTAGATTCTTTTTATGGTGAATTCGGTCTTTTCTCTCATTTAGTATTTTATATCTCCCTTTATAAGCATCCCTACAAATATGAATTATATTTCATGATTAATAATAATCTCTATTTGTATAAGAACTTTTGTAGATAACAACAATATTATACTACTACTACTTATTTGTGCTGCACTTTGACTTTATTATTCGCAAAATCCTTATTATTCTACAGTCCCCCCTTCCTCTCCCTACTCACTCCTCTCTCTCTCTCTCTGACCCCTTCCTTTTCATCACAATAAATATATTAATATTTCTGGTTTATGTTTTAAACAAATTTACACGTATGTCGCAGCACTAATTGTGGTGTGGTGAGCCGCTTGGAAATTGTTTTTAATATTAAGTAACCATTTTTTCAGTATTGTAATAAGAAAAATGATGTCCCATGTTGACGCGGACTCAAGTTGTTCTGGCACTTCATTTATATAACTATTATCATTATAATTACTATTATTGTCATTATTTGGATATTATTGTAAATTTATTTAAAAAATAAATATAACTTTTTTACACAAATACAAGATTCTTGGTTGTGAAGTACGTGTTGTGTCTTTTCTGGGAGTATTTAAAATTTTTTTTTTACATTAATTATGCTTATGATTCATTTTTAGATCACTGTAGTTATGGTTTATTATAATATTTAGGTAATCTGCTTATTTTTCTGATCTCGGTGCTAGAACCGGTAAAAATAATACTTGTATTCTTAATTTCCCTTTTCTAGTGGACTCGTGGTAAAGATCAACAAATTGGCTGGGACTAGACTTGAAGTTGTTTTTAATGCAATGAATTTAATGAATTAATGTTCATGACGTTTCATTAGATCAGCTACAATCAGCTGTGACAAGAGAGGACGGAGAAAAGGATATAGACAAGGACATGTCGATCCTCAATTCTACTTGGAGTCCAACAAGGACTTACAATAATAACTCCACAAAAAATCCGCAGAGTTATGTTCCGCCTTTTATGAGTACACACGAACGTTCAAACAGGTTTTGAATATAATTGAATCTATTTAGGATAGGATGTTTACTACTCAGAAATTAAGTATGAATGACAACTGCTAAAGAAAAAGACAATTCATTCTTCAGATTAACAACTCCAAAAGAAAACCGGGTCATCTAAAAAGTACACCGGATTTTTATCACTGATCTGTAATTATTATTCTCATTCATATTACTCCAACTTTAAAGGATAAAAGTGTGGATTTAGTGTTTGTTCATTAATAAGTGATTCATTTAATTATGACTATGATTCAAAAGTTGAAACAAAAATCATGAATACTGCTAAATCATATATAAATTAGAAAGATAAGATTTTTTTAAAGAAGAGATATGAATCAATAATTAACTCATGAACACTTGATGATTCCAGTTTGTGGCAAAGGATTAAACATTTTATCTTTAAGATTGAATAATCTCCAATTATAAGTGTTGGATCGGTACCCGGGATTGTATTTCCTCATAGAGGAAGAAATATTTAGGGGTGCCAAGGATTTTAGCTCAGTTAGGTCATAGGTCCAGGTGGAATAATCCGTGTCTTGCTTTAAACTCCTTCAGTCGATGTTGTAGGTGTTAGTGGATCAGTCTGATTGGAATATTTAGGAATCGACTTTAGGAGAATTGGGGACCGTCCTTAGATGATGAATTTGATTGAGTCTTTGGGTACCTTCAAAGGTTCTCATCATGGGGGTACAAAGTTCGATTTTTTCGTTATGATATGTAATATGCATCTATGTCAGTTTTTGAAACTTTCCATTACGAATATACCGTTGATATTATATGAAAAGATTTGTGGTGATTATATTTGACTTTTGTAATGTTGAAATTATACATACATTTACTAAAAATGAGATATAATTAACCTATTTAAATATTTATATTTGATATTCATGACCCTATTTCACCGTATCTAAGGAGTTATCCGAAAATCCCTTCACAGATATTTATATAACACCATCTACATACTCTTTTAGAAATCGATCCCTAAATTAATCGTATAAATAACCTACTAAAACTCAATATTTTTGGAATTAAGTAGAAATATTTATATGTCATGTCTACGACTAAATAATCAGCTCAAATATCTATTTTAATTGAAAAATGTTTTTATTTTATTATTAAAATTTTGATGATTTATAAAGCTCATAATTACATTACGATTCAAACTTGAAAGTAGTATTGTCAACAACACCTCCAAACAGCCCAAACCTTCTCATTAATAATGATAAATAAGGATGGGGAGGAGATCACTAGCGGAATTAAATGGTTAGGGGTAAAAAGGGAAGGTGTAGGCGTCCTGTTCCCGGTTAAAATATCGAAGATTACGAGGAAATTTTTCCCTTTTGGATAGGTCTATCGAAGAAAGGATTTGCTTATTCTTTGGGAATAATAAAGATACTTCTAAACACTTTTCATTTGAGTGCCAAACTATGAATAATACCCCAATTCCCCCCCCCCCAAAATTCAACGTGATACTCAAATATTTATGTATTCTTGAGTCGGAAAAAATCAATTTTATCGCAACAAAAATTGGGCATACTTTATATAAATTAAGAAGTGCAAGAAGCTTGTATTGATAATAGGTTTATTATAATTATCTTGAAATATTTTTGTACTGTTGTACAAAAAAAAAACTATGAAAATATTTTCTACACAAAATATATAATATTCAAATAAAAACAAATTTAATCCAAGATCTTCATTTTATATGATAAGTTATTATTTTCCATTTATAGGTTATCCGTATTAAATTCCCGATGCATAAACAAATGTACTTAATTAGTTCATTGATTTCCAAAGATGTGAGATTTCAAAATATGTGGCTATAATTAAAATCTCTGAAAGACAAATGCTAGATGTTCCCAATGGGTGGGCTTTAGGGCTGTATACCCCCCTCAAATTAAGTCATTTTTGCTTTTTACACAAAGATTTTGTCGTCATTTGGTGCAAATTATGCAGCAGAGCAAAAAATTTAATACTTGATTTTTTTTCCAAAAAATGTAATATATTGAGAATAACTACTATGGATTTTTGAAATTTTCTTCGAAAAAATTTAATATTTTAAAATTAAATTATTGAATTTTTTACGAATAGATGTGGATTTTTGAAATTTTTTCAAAAAATTTAGTTTTTATAGAAAGGCTGTGGGTTTTTTTTTTTTTTTTGTATTTATCCCAATATTTCAGCCATTTTTATAAAAAAAATATTTAAATATAACAAAAGAAAAAAAACCAAAATGTATTTCATAATTTTTTATAGAACATAGCTTTAAACAATAAAAGAGGCGTTCACACTTCCTCGTTGGGATGATTTTGTACTTCTTTTGGAATTCTTTGAACCAAATTATTCATTTTTTTGCAAGCTTTGTAAAGTTGGGCTGTCAAGTAGGAACTCTATCTCTTTATTAAAATATCCAATTGATAGAGGTAAAAAGGCAGGCGACATTTTAGCGGCTCCAAAGGCCTCGTAGCTGTGGATTTTTGAAAAAAAATTAATATTTTCAAGTTTTTTCCAAAAAAAAATAAGTTTCTGTTAGTAGCTATGGATTTTTGAATTTTTTTTCCAAAAAATTTATTTTCTTCTGAATAACTGTGGATTTTTTAATTTTCTTTCGAAATATTTTAATTTTTAAATTTTCTTTCCGAAAAAAAGCGATTTTTTGGAATTTTGTTGCGAAAAAATTTTTAAATTTTCTTTCCGAATTTTTGATTTTTTTTTGTTGCGAAAAAATTTAATTTTTGATTTTTTTTTTCGAAAAAAATTAACTTTTGGAATTTTGTTTCGAAAAAATTTAAATGTTGAAATTTTTTTTGGAAAAAATTTATAATTATAAATTTTTTTCCAAAAAACTAGCTATGGATTTTTGAATTTTTTTCCGAAAAGCCCCCCTCCCCTCCATATATAATCTTACGGACACCCCTGAAATACGATATCAAGTTACTCCATGGCATTTCTTAAACATAAGCAGTTAAATCATCATTCAACAATGAAAATTTACTTATTTCTAAAAATAACTATTGTTTCAATAAAAAAAAAAAAAAAAAAAGATATAAAAAAATAAAAAAATGTAAATATATTTTATTATAAAATATATTAATGAAGGATAAAATGTACCAAGGTGCCCTACAAACAACATCAAACAGTACCAAAATCGCCTACTTACTTCGTAGAAACCTTATTTTAAATATCAAAAGTTATTGGTTGGAATCCATAAAAAAATTGAAGATCACATGCATAAGTGCTTAAATTATCAAATGCAATTTTAAGGATAAAAAATTGAACTTGATTTGACTTGATCTAAATGAGCACATACCTATCATCATCTTAATTTTATTTACAGCCTATAAAGTTTGTGGAATTTATAAAAAATAGAAGATTACTTCCCAAGAAATCCTGAGTATTACTCACCGTTTTAAAAAGGCCTGCTAAGTCAAAGTCATTGAGTTGGTGCCTTTTTTGCTGGAGTTGGAAAAGTTGAACTGAGCAAAAATTATTATAATTTATATAGTCTATACAATCCCAATTCTCCAACATTGGGTAGAGCATAGCATTATCTATAATCTAAGGCTTACATTGAGTGTTTGTAAAGTTCTTTTTTTTTTTTTTATGGTTATAAATTATAGGTATTACTTAAAAGTACTATTAATTTATTATAGTTAAAACTAATTTATAAGTTTACTTCACAAATTAAAAATGTGTTCTATAGTCTATATAATCACAATTTCCGAACATATATAAATTCTAAGCTATTATGTTACATAAGGCGTACTCAATAGGCATTCTAGTTCATTACTTAGTCTTGCAAATAGTCAATTTCATTATAATAAAGTGCAACATTGGAGAGAGAGGTTGTGTCTTAGTGTCCTTTTCTCGGTGACGAGTGTATAAACTATGTTAAGAAACTTATGAATTAACCAGCAATACGAATAAGTCATATAAAAGCTGGTAACCGGATCTATCACATACACGTCTAAGTTTATATAGGGATGCAAATAAATTGAGACTCAAATTTAATTACTTATAACTAGGAGTTGGGTGATTGTAGAGAAAAAATTCCGACGGTTCCAGATAGCTCAAACTTTTCTTTTAATCAACTCAATGGCCATGGTTGATGAGCGGAAGAGGATTGAGGTAGCTGTTTTTCGAGTCCAGAAGGGCCTACATGATGGCCAAGATATGAAAACAAACCTAAAGAGTGGTATGTCAAAAAATAGGACTCAAATGAGGTACAGGGAGCTTTTCAAGCCAATTCCAAGATGTTCATGTGTGATTTTGCCAAGGACAAGGCTGTTAGCCCCTCTATAGTGTACTGGGCAATTGATTTGTTAAGTCGAACACTAAGATCTTAATTCTACCAGATGCTGCCTGTGGATTGCACAAAACCCTTCAAGTACACCAAGTACAGCTTTTCAAGAAACTGATTAAACAAGTGGGATGTTTTTTCTCTTGGAAAAATTATCAATGATATCAAATACCAACTTTCCTTTAGTATTTATTTTAAGATTTCTTACAAATATCATTTCTGAACCAACTATTCATCTATGACAAAAAAAAAACATAAGCGAGAAGCACATATTCATTTCCTAGTGAAATGTACTCATCTAACTCCAAGCAAAATTATGTTCAACTAAGAATGCTGCACAATTTATATTTTATGTTTTCAGGCATTTAATCTATTCTTCCTTGAACTGTGGTATTAGTCAGAAGTACAAACTTCATTATTTGGTCTGGTGACTTTTGTACAACTGTGCACATAATATTTCTTACTGCCCAATCTTATAAGCCTTACCAGATCTAACCATCAGCAAAGATATGTTGTAGGAAGCACACAAACCGTTACTGGATTGTTGTGAACTGATTAAAAACATATTTCTAATAGCTTTTCGTGCCTTGAACTTTTAAAAGAAGCAGCACACAAATAGATTTCATGGTTCTAAGATAATTGGGCGAATTTCTTTTTTGACGAAGGACAATTTGCCAAACGGACATTTCGCCGAAGGTCTATTTGGGACAATTGGCTTAAAAATGATATTAAATTTATAGATGTATACGATTGCATATTTTATTTCTATTTAAAATGATATTATGATATATAAGTATTGTTCATATGCTATATAGGTAAATTAATGAGTGACCTATTGCAGAGAAATATTTTTATATTAATTATATTCATCAATTATCATTTTATAAACACAACATACAGTAGAATGAGTTTCGAATGTACTTCAAATCTACTGCCGACGCGTTTCTAAGCTCTAAGGATCCCTTCTACCATGCTATAATACATCCCGACCCACAGGTTATGTAGATAAGAGGCTGTGCCCAGAAGCAGTTAAATTCTTCTGCCGTCGTTTCCCAAAGCAACAAGGAACCCTTCTAATATCCAAAATACACCACCGGCCATTAGATCGTACAGGAAAGTTCTGGGACAAAAGGTACTTTAAATTATACCGCTCCCGTGTTGCTAAGCACCAAGGACCTCTTTTAATATGCTATGATACACCCCGGCCCACGGTTCTCCACAATCCATATCCTTAAAATCGGATATGTACCTATAATACTTCATTAGTCGAATAAATGATAAGGAATACAAGTATAAACCATACCTACTATAATTCTATGTATGAGTATATAAATTTCTACCTGGGTGTCCTGCACTTCACCTGTACAATCTGTTGGGTGGTGTCTATTTTTGATATTAGAAGGGTTTCTGGATGGGTCAGGAAAGCGGTGCCTGAATAATTTAATCCTCTTCGGGGTTAGAAGCTCTACTACACAACCCGTAGACCTAGGTGTATTCTAGCATATTCTAAGGGGTCCTTGTGCTTCGAAACATGGCGCAGTAGAGATTAAACTGATTTTAGGTCTAGTAATTCATCTGTACAACCTAAGGGTTTCTGAATATTACAAGGGTTGTTTGATGCTTTGATGGAATTTTATCTACATCGAGACTCAGCCGTTCACCTGAATAACCAGTGGAAACGCTTAGAAACGTGACAGCTGTGGAGTTTAAAATCCTTTGAGCCCCAATGCTTCCCTGTACAATCTGTGGTCTGGGGATATTAAATGGAGTATTTTATTGCAGGTTTCTTCATCATTCAATAATTTTATCTTCCGAATATAAAATCCCTTTCAACGAAATTACTTCAAAATTATATTACCCACAACAATTTTTTGCTCACAATGATAATGTACACGACAATTTTACCAAGTAACGATTTTGTCTGCAACCTTTTTACCCCAATCATATAAGAGTGAACCACTACTGTGTCGTACTTATTAATGAATATATAATATTTTTCCGCAAAAGATCTCACTCAATATTTTACCTATATGACATATATAGCATATGAACAATACTTATATCTCATAATATCATTTTAAATAGAAATAAAATATACAATCGTATATATCAATAAATTTAAAATCCTTTTTAAGCCAAATGATCCTTCGGCAAAATGTCTGTTTGGCAAAATGTCCTTTGGTGAAATGTGCGTTCGACAAATTGTCCTTCAGCATCAATGTTTTCTTCTAAAATATATTTCTTTCCTATCAAGGGGAAAAAATTCAACATATTCATTGCTCCTATCTTGTAATCACATTGATTTTATTTTTGTAGATCATTTTGTTTGTTTTATGTAATGATATGTAATCGCATATTTTTTGCTCTACCTACCCCCAAACGCCCCTTTTCGCATTAACGCCCCCAACATCAAAGAACCACCCACCAGGGGGACGGTAACACCCACTTTGGGAAACACTACTATATCGAGTCAGGCCTGTCAAGAGTGCTATGCAAATATTGAGGACCTTAAGGCATCCGTCGACCAACCTGGGCCGCAATGCCCAAGGACTACCTCATCAGGGTATGCCAGAGCTTGTGTTTTGTTATTTACCCCAAAAGGGTCTCAATTCTTTTCCACGTACCGGCATATATTTAATTTTTAATAGGTTCTAGGAAAATTGACCTGGAGAAAATTGCCATTGGGTGAAAATGACCCAGAGAAAACTCCTGGTGTGGAAACTTGCCATTGGGAAAATTTACCGTCATTTACCAACAAAATCAAAATACCTCGGCCCAAAAACTTGTTTTGTGCAATGGTAGGGCAGCCAAGCAGGTTAAAAAACAATGCCTCCACTTCAGAAAGTGTTTAGGGCCCCTCCTAATACTTCAAAATGAGTCCCAAGCCCATAGGTTGTTTTAGTTTATGGCAGGTACACATTGTAGTTTAAATACCACAATCGCTTCTTCACAATACATCCCTTCCAAAAGCTCCAAAATAAGCCCCGGTCCCATGTGTTGGTTAAGACTGGCAAGACGCCAAACAGGTTAAAACCCAACACCACCACTTCAAAAAACATTTAAGCCCCCTTTAAATAATTCTAAATGAAGCCTTAGCCCATGGGCTGATTAAAACTTCGGCAAAGGCAGTAAGCTTCATTCCCTAGGGCTTCATTTTGAAGTATTAGATAGATTAATGTTTACATTTGGAAGGAGTAGGCTGTTTTCCAGGTAAATCATATGTAGTTATGTAAAATTGAGGCTCTAATCTCATTGAGTAAACATTTCATCGCTTTCATGATTTAAAAAGAAAAATATTACCCTTGACTAAGCATACAAAAAACTAATGTATTTGTTTAATAATATATCTGAATATTTAGATATTAGGGGTTCTCTTTGGGGATTCCGTTTTATCGGGATTTCTCTGGGTTTTACACCTAGTGGAAATTCCTACAAAATCCCGCTTTTAATTATTTCATTATATAATGTTTTCTTTTAATTACAATAAAGCATGTTATACAAATTACCACACACCCGCTTTCTCCTCGTGGTAATTTTTGTAAAAAAAAAAATCGAAAATCCATAGCTATTTACAAAAAATTACTTTTTTAATTTTTTTCAATTTCAAATTTTAATAAAATCCATAGCTACTCACAAAAAATTAAAAGAAATGAAATATTTTGGGAAAAAAAAGAATAGATAAATTTTTTAGCAAAATATTTCAAAAATTGAACTTTATAGAAAAAATTTCAATAATCGAATTTCAAATATTGTCAAAATCTATTACTATTCCCAAAAAATTAATTTTACTTACTGGTGTTCACAAAAATTGAATTTTTATATACAAAAATTTCAAATATTAAATATTTTGGATTTTTATTTAAAACCCATTACTTTTCATAGAAAATTAATATTTTGGAAGAAAAATTATAATATTAATTTTTTTGCCCTGGTCCATAATTTGCCGGAATAACCTTTTTTTAAGAAAATAAAATTAAAAAAAAATTTTTTTTTTGCCCCAAATTTTGCATTCTAACCCGAAAAAATTATAGTCCAAACAAAGAAATTATTTAATTTGGGGATATTGTTACAGCCCCTCCACCCCAAACCCTGCAGACCCCCTGCTATTATTGATAACGATAAAAAAAAAACAACATGAGAATTGAGAATATATTATACGTATAAAGTATTGGTTTCTTAAAATATAAAAAGAAATACCTTTAATTTCTTATTAACTTCCGGGATCCTGTCATTTAAAAATTTATTTCCCGGGATACCGGGAATTGAGAACCCCTAGTAATATATATTTTTTCTATCAAAGAAGCGATAACAGTTCTCAACGCCACTGATAAGATTGTTGAGTTAGTTTCATTTATGCTCAAAGTAGTTGAATAATTCAAGATTCATCATGGGGGAATTGATAGACTTCGACTATAAACGACTTTTATCGTTAGCAGGGATTCTTAAACTCGTTGAATTAGTAAGCCTTACATTCAAATTACATGTGGTCCATAATTACAGTCCCATAATTTTTTTTTTTGAGAATATATAAATACTTATTTACAGCTAATTTAATATTGGTAAATCTACAATTAACTAATATATAAACTTGGTGGAGATACATTGTCGTCACTTACGGCCAGCTAGTACACCAGGGGCGTCCGCAGGGGTTTAATATTTGCAATTTTTCCCCAAAAAATTTACTTCTTTTTAGCTATGGATATTTGAAATTTTTTTCCAATTTTTTTTTGTTAATACACGTGGATTATTGATATAAAAAATAAATTTAATGTTTGAAATAATTTCTGAATATTTACATTTTGGAATTTTTTTTTCTACAAAATTTAATTTTCTGTCAATGCTATGGATTTTCGGAAAAAAATCCAAAAAATTTATTTTTTTGTCAATAACTATGGATTTTTTTTTTTTTAATTTCCAAAAATAAAGTAATATCAGGTGAAGAGCGAGAGAATTTTTTTTTGGATCTTTTTTAAGGAAAGACAGAATATTTTTCTACGAAACATATGTTTAAATTTTAGTTTGGGGAGGGACCCCGGTGTCCTGGAGGGAAGAGGCAAAACCATTTGCACAATTTTGGCTCTTTATTTACAGTGATCGATGAGACTCAAGCATCCTTCTGGATCTAGTAATATTTCTGACTTGGATGAGAAACTATCTACAAACAATATTCACAATTAATTTAATGACATTAAATGGGACACGTAACATATTCCGGACCACTTATTCGATATAACTGATTCCCATTTTGTTTATTTTTTAGCTGTTATGTTTCATTTGCCTTGTAGTAGCAACCGCAGGGATTGAATTTGGCCCACTACCATGGCATTATGATAACATTGACGCTAATTGGTTGATCATCTCTACATCCGTATTTTCTTTTGTCATTATCTTGATACAAATTGTACTTATCTTATGTGGGGAAATTGGAACATTGCAGGTAAGGTATATGTACTATGTAATTATGAACAATCCTGGAGTGATTAACTTATTTAATGATGTCTGTTTCAACCAAACTGTTATTATTAGAGTTGTGTAGTTCGTAATGGAAAAAAAAGCACAAGGAGAAGGCAAGAGCAAGACATATGGTAATACTGAATTAATACCTTTGTTAATATCAGCTGACTTTTATATGATTTTGGGGGAGAAAATGAATTACGGCTATAAAGAGGATAAACTTTTACATTTAAAATTTAAAAAGGATTTTAACTTATATATATATTATTAATTAATATTATATATTCCATCTTTTTTCGAACTCATTAGTCATTAAATAAGTGAGATTATTATGTACGCGAAATAAAGGAAGGCAATTCTTCCGCTCGGCGATCTTTATTCTAGGTGAAATTTCCCAGAACGAGTAATTCCACTGTAAATTTTAACAAGGCGAGTTTTTCTAGATCTCTCGTTATTAGTTTCAACCTAAGCACTTCTCTTATGTCTAAGGACTTGATTTTTGTAGAAAAAAAACACAGTTTAGTGATAATAAAAAAAGTGGTCATGGATTTAACGTCTCCGTCTGAAGTAAGAATTCTCGCTAATCTTTGGTGTAAATTGTTTTAAAAATGAATAATATATGAATTTAAATATAATTATAATCTTTACTCTCCACTAATGCTATTCTGGATGGTGAAAATTATCCTGTTTATGCTAGTAATTCATTGTATACACCCATCCCCCCTCCTAACAATATAACAGGCAGTTGATATTAAAAAGGGTATTAATTCCGTAACGCAATAAGTGTAGTTTACCGTGCTCTACAAAAATCCCATCCCTGACCATGTTAAACGTCAGACAGAACTCCGACTTAAAGTGAAAAGACTTGACTTGGAGTCGTAGCTAGTCCCGTAACCAGACCTTTGTCCAAGGATGGGTACTCCAAATTATATTAGGAGCCAGGTCTGTGACTATCATTTTTATCTCCCGGTTAACAGGCTTGAGATGTCAATTTTTACTTATTTATTCTTGAAGTTTTTAAAAGCCCAAAATTTGAAATATTACTTAGTATTAATAACAATATATAATCTTATACTCCTTTTTTTCTTCTTTATACTCTATTGGTAAATGAATCAGTGAACACTATATACAGGGCACCCAATGTCGTCTTTTTACACATGCATAGATTATTTTTTACTCACTAGATTATTTTTAAGTTGAATCAATGTTACTTTTTCCAGACTTTTTCACGACAATTAGATATATTTTTTGCAAAAAAACAGTTGTTATACTCAATTCAGTCAGATTATATCAACTCACTGAATACTCCAATTATATCTCCTTGTCACTTAATGAATGTCCTAATTTGTCCTTGGAGTGACACTTTGATTTATGAAGAGATATGATGACATCCCTTACTAGTCACAGGTCTGGAGGGTACATTTCATTTAAAAATAAGAATTTTAAATTTATAATTCACTTGGGGCACATGTATTTTTTGGGAGGTCACAGCCACATAATTTCCCCTGTAGTCACAGCACTGCTACTCCATAACATCCTATATTCATATAAGGCCTTAACCGTTTCTCAAGTCCCCTTTCTGGAATCGAACCCTGATTTCCCGTTACATGTCAAAACCACTGGAGGCGTCTATGACACAGTCGACAGTTGATATGGCACACCTTAGAAGGATACGTCGAAAGCGTAAAGCAATGAACATGAATTAATCAAGTTGTATGGCCCCTGCGTCCGGTCGGCAACTCCCAACCACCTTGTAACTAAAAAAACCCCAAAATAAAACTTTTATGCCAATGCAAACTTTTGCTCGGAATTAATCTTGCATCTTTAAAAAAAAAAAACCTCGTATGTTGGGGTGCAATGTATCTATAGCCCCTGTACGAGATGGAAGGAGGCCTTTATATTACAAGTAGAGTCTACAATATCGGATATTAAGTCTAGAGTCATGTCTCAAGTCATTACTTAATAGTCAAAGTCCGTTAATATTTTTATCGAATCCATTTCCACTCCTCAGATTTAGTTCGTGCTTATTTCACGCCCATAATTACAGTAGATTTATTTGTTTTTTAGTCTTAAGTACTTAAGTCCATGTAGTATAATTTTTTTATAATCATAATCAGATTTGTTGTCGTTCAAATTTTTGAATCGTTTAGTTCTCTTTCTTCGTTCATATTTTTCAAATTCGTTTAGTTCACTAAATCGTTCACATTCAATTCGTATAATCGTTTACCTTGATTTTGTTTAATTGTTTACTTTGATTTCCTTTAATCGTTTACATTGAATTCGTATAATCGTTTACCTTTAATTTGTATAATTGTCTACATTGAATTAGTATGATTGTTTAAATTTAAGCGTTCATTGTTCAATTTTTAACAATAATTTCGTTCCCTTTGCACCAATTTTAGAAAAATAAAACGCGATCATTGTAAGTCGATAAATTTCCAACATCTTTTAATACTACGGTTCATGGGCCATATCTGGTCTGACATACCCTTTTTATGGGCCCCAGTGCCTCTGCTCTATTAATAAAAAGACTGGTCCTTGGAAGATGATGGATTGTTGATATTATTTTTTATTGAACGAGTGAGTGTTGTTGATTTATAGCATCTAATAAAATATACCTATAGTTTTTCACTAATTAAAAATTTAGATTAAATTACTATTATTAATTCCCTGTAACTTTGAACTAATATCCTCTCATCCTCTTCTATTTTCGTTACTTAAACGCATCCTTATTGTACAAATCTGGCATATACAAATGATTAAAATATTGGAACATGTAAAGTACTCTCAAACATATCAAATAAAGTCATGAATACTTATCTATGTCTCTGAAAAAAATTATCTATGGAGATTAATAAAATAACTTTATGAAAAAATTAATTAACGATTGGGTTATAGAAGATATTGAAAAAAAGTATTATGGATCTGAGATAATTGATTTAAATAAACGATTTGAATGTGTAATTTTTGTCGTTTATTGTTCATGAACACAACAAATCAACCAAAATCTCAATTGTTAAAGAGTATTTTTTTATTTATCGATAATAGTTGTCTACTTATTCTCACTTAAAAAATTAGTTTTTCTCGTTGGGAAAGTACTTTATAATGTCAAATGATCAAATTGATAATTGACTGTGAAAAATGTCTTATAAATTGGTAGTCAATTAAAGTATTTACTCTGAAGCTTTTAGTTTTTTACTCAAGTCAAATCTTCAAAATAGGGACTTGAGTCCAAGTCACAACTTATGGACATGGTGGGGTTTTATGAGAGACACTTTTCCAAGGCAAGGTCCTTTTAAAAAATTGAAATGACATATTTTGTCTTGAAAAAACGTCATTAAATTAAACATGGAACAACTTATTAAAAATGCAAGAAAATCCCTGGTCTTTGCTACAAAAAAGTCAATTTTAAAAATAATAATAATAAGGGGCCTTAGACCTAAATAATGGAAGCTTTCTTTTCTCCTGCCTACCTTGAGGCTCTTACTAAAACAATTAATAATTTAGAGCTCAATTCAACGGCTTGTAACAAAAAAAAAAATCATTATAAAAATGGTGTTATAATTTTTTAACTCAATCTTCAAAATACAGACTCGAGTCCAGATGTGGGAAAAAGTCCTTATAATGCGAGTCCAAGTCGAGCATTCAGTATTTGATGACAAGTTAGAGTCCTTAAATATTTTCCTCGAGTCCTCAGAAAATAAAAGATACTTTAAACAGTACTTTATATCCACTGATAAAATGAAATGATTTTCGATTGCAAGTGGAATCGTGAGTCTTAGCCAGTGATACTGTATCACTCTGAGTGAGTCGATGTACCGCAATCTGGACATTATAAAAATATGAAAAGGAAAAGATGTGACGTCACACACCTTTTTAAAAATAATATATATGAATGATCATAATTTATTTCGTTATTATTTCCAAATAAGACATTCTTATGTATCCGCAGGTCGGTTGTATAATTTTAAAAGCTTTTTTGGGGGCCTACGTCTTCGGTTCGCCTACCGATGCAGGCCCAAGTCAGGTGACTAGGCTTTTATTATTGGTTCATTTTGTGGAGTGACTGTGTGATTGAATCACGTGATCGACTCAGACCGATAATGAACCGACCCAACACTACCCACCGTTATTTAAAAATAAAAGAAACCGAAAAATAACATGGTAACCCTGACAATTTATAGAATGTTTGAGAGGAGAGCAGTTCAGCTGACATAATGTTTTATTAGATTATCTGCAAGGAGCATTCAGAGGATGGAAGGGCATAAAATAAATCTCTCCGTACATATAAAAAGGAAATACGTACTGGAAGTACTCCGATATCGATTCTCAATTCTACTCCTGAGTCCAACCAAGGCTTACTCCTGTAAAACCCGAGCAAACTATCATTGTTAATCTTCGTCTTTTAAGAGTTCACTAACTAGTTATTACTATATACTTAAATGTTATGTCTTCAATAATTAAATAATAATGACAAGAGCTTTGGAAAATAACAGATCATGTTCAGATTATCAAAGAAACATGTTTTATATACCTCTATTCTTAGCTAGAGAGTCATCCCAGTCTAGCCTCGGGTCTTTTATTGTGTAATTAAGTCACGTCACAAAATATTACATCAAGTCGAGTCTCAAGACCCAGTCCTCACCTCTCCTCTTGTCTCAGTCTCCACATCTGACCCCTCTGCAAACGAGATTTAGACTATAAGCATTTCACTATCAAATGCCTATGATAGTTATGAGCTCGACTCATATTTATTCCAAGATACTTAGAGAAAGGGTATGTCAGGCATCATATTTTCAACCACACCTGAAAGACTTGACATAAGGAAGATACATCTAATGTATCTTCATTGCTCCGTTGAATACCCATAGTTGAGCAATATATGTAGTACTTCTCATATATAAATAGAAGTGGTATTACCCACGGGCCTGATAACTGAAAGAATGAGGAGTTCAATAATGGTATGCCAGAATGAAACTCAAAGAAAAAAAACTAAGTTTAGAGTTTCATGTTAATCATGGTTGAGTGTTGTGCAATGAACAAAAAAACCAAAATGTTTATCTACTAAAAATCCAAATTTTACAAATTAGATTAAAAAAGGTTAGGAAGATTTGCGAAACTGACGTTTGGCTTTCAAGATATTATGAAAGTTTGGTTTGGAATTGCTGCATCCAATCAATAGAATTGCTCTCAAATGTTCATCAATCAATTGCATTCGATGTTCACATAAATCATTTTTGAAAATGTTTGCTCACAGATATAAGTTGTCCCAATCACTGATGCCATTCCAACGGCGGCAAAGTTCTTCAGTTTTAAAAATTCATCATCAGGCAAGAAGCTGTAAAATGCTGCAAGTTTTCCTTGTCTATGTTTCTCTTTCAACAAGTCATTTGCTTTCAAATAAATGAGTTCCAATTGTAGATCAACAGGTATAACATCAAGGTTATAATCAAAAGCATTCTGGAACAAAAGAATGCCACTTTCAATCTGAAATAATCCTCAAAAAAATGTTCCTTCAAGTCACAAATAATCTTTTTTGGAAAATTGAGGTTGATATGTTTGGAGGCTGTAATAACGTAACAGGATTTACGTTAGCTGAGTTACCTCACTACTGTGTGATAAGGCAACTCACAGAAATGAGAATCAATTTCTTCAAGAAAAGATAGGAACTGACGTTGATTGAGTGCATGTAACCGAGTGAAGTTCACAGTCGAAACGACTGGTTCCGTACACAAGATACTAAGTGTTTCCCACAGAGTCCCTTCCCTGCTCATGTATGATGCAGTGTTTGAATAGAGCTCCCAGGATTTGCAAATCTCTCAACGGAATCATGATATGCCCCACCCGACCCTTCATCAATCCAGCCATATTTTTGACTCCATCGACTGTTATACATGGAAGCTGATTCCACTGGAGGCTATAGTCTTGTAAAGTTTTTTGCACCTCCATGAAGATGTTTCTTCCCAGTTGTTGTTTCATGCATGTTGCAAATGGATGCCAACTCTTTCACTATCTGAAAGTCTAAATTGACACCACGAACGAGCATGAGAAGTTTTGAAAGATAAGTAAATTCATCATGCACCAGAGAATACCATAAGAAATTCCTAGCTTTTTTGCCATCTTATACACTATTTTGTAACTTGCACAGATTCATTTTTCGCAAACTTTCTAGTGAAGAAGTTTTTTTGAGTTTCTACACCTCATTTTATGGTCTCATATTTCACAGAGCTTAACTTTCCAGAAAATTGCATATATGTTGATAGATGTTTTGTTCCATAGTGACACCGAAGATTGTACTCATTCAAAACTGTAACACTTTTGCTGTATATTATACAATGAGCTTTCCGATCCTTTGTTTCCGCAAAGATATATTTTAATCCACACTCTCCATTAAAAACGAGACACTCGGCGTTTACTATTATTTTTTAAGTAGCCATAATGAAGGGCGAATAAAACTTTATCTGGAGATGAAAGAAAGCGAAAAGATAAAGTTAATATATATTTGTCGAAATGCATAGAAGAGGACAAAAGTACTCTATAGTTTTTTACAAGCTAATATGCAGAAAGTACACCGCAGCAATAACAAATTTAAGACCCATAGCAATCAAGATCTTCTATTATTCTAAAACATAATATTCAAATTAAAATCTTATCTCAAAGTTTTGTGTTACATACGTTTTATCAAGCAAATTCAAGTAGCGTTGGCGGGCCGAATGAACTAACGTTGCAGGCCTTAGTTCGGTGCCTGGATGTAACGGGGGAGTGCACTCTCGCTAAGGTGGGATCTCACCTTTATATCTTTCATTTGTGAAACGGAGTCTTCAAATATGAGGATATATTTCTTTCTTAACAAATCCCTTCTCTCGATATCTCCTTCCTGGGAACAGCATACATTAGGGTGTTTGGGTAAGGTAACGAAACCAAACTCCAGACAATGACGAAACCCCAGTATAGTTTGGGCCACCTCAGTTACAGGATCTGATCCATCAGGAGAAATATTAAGGTAAATGGAGCCCATAGTTTGGATTTCACCTCCTCCAAATACATGAATAGTACCTGTATTTTCTTCCATTGTCTTTCAAGCATCATATTGTTGTGGTAAAATATTCACATAGGCCCCAGATCCAATAGAAACTTAATTTTATGATCTTCGACATAGCAGTACACATAAGCTCCAACATCTTTTACATTCAATACTTGAAATGAGATCGATGAGGCAGACGACATCGAACACTTGCAACAATTTGCAAAATGACCCGTTTTTCCACAACCACAAAAGTCACGTCCAGTAGCAGGGGCATCAGGCTTTATGAAGATATGTTTCCTATTACAAAAATCCTTCTTTCTCTCTTTCGGCATGCAACTCGATTTAGGTGAGAACTTCTTTTTGAAGGACAGCTGTAAACCATAGGGCCCTTTGAATTCAGAGAGCATAATGTTTCTTCTCCATTTCGTTTGAGTGATTAATATATTTTCTATAGACCTAACTACTTTGATTACTTCATCAAGGCTTGAGGAACCTTTTTCAGATACATTTTGTCTAAGTTTAGAGTTAAGAGGTATTTTTAGTACATTACCTAGAATAACTTCATCCTCAAATGACAAAGAACGCCCTTTACATATAAATTTCCCAAATTTAGCTTGGCTCCTTAATCTTGTGATAAAATCGTAAATGGATTCCCCAATAGCTTGCTTAATTTCAGAAAGCCTAAAACGTTCGAAGAATACTGTAGAACAGTAGAATGTGCCCTTGACATTATTCTAGTTGCTCCTTGAAATTCATCTATCTCCAGCTCCAGAGACACGGTGAGGGGTCTTGAACCATTGTTACCCTTCTGCTCCAGTACAATGCAACAATAAGGCTTTCTTTATCTCAGCTGACATCTCTCCAAAGTGGGAAGCATTGATGTTAAATTCGTCCATCCAGGCCTCTACGAGCACCACTCATGTCGAAGAGAGGAGGTTGGCTTACGCCTAAGTGGCCCGCAATTGTTGGAGACAGCTCTTTTTCTTTGGTAAAGAGGTACCATTTCAGCCTTTTTCCCCCTTCTACTTCCTATTTTTCATTTTCATTTTGATAAAGTACGAAGAAATAAAGGTGAATCAAGCGCAATATTAAAAGAGCTTATCATACACACTGAATCTAAAAAAATAACGTGAACATAAAATATATCAATACAAGGTAGACACATTAAACAACACAAGTAAAGCCGGGAGATAGATCTACTAGACATAATAATAATGCATAACAAAAACTCCCTAACAAGGCCTCGTTGTTACTCTCTGCTCACACTCACACTTACTCACTCAATACTTAGACATTCTCTCCTCCAGAATAAAAAATAATAATAAAACAACTAGAGATTTTTTTTTAAATATGACGTGATGAGTCAGAGATTACTTTAGTCTCTAGAGCACTACCTGACTGAGTTTTTACTACACACGCTCGTTGTTAAAACTCATATAAAGTCACAGTCATCATTTTTAATTTTATATTATACACCTCGTTTCTTTGCTTTGAATATAGTTAAGAGAAGAATTACAAATTCATAAGATTTATACTAAATACGATATAAAATTTGACGTTTTTTAAAATCTTTTTTGCATGAAAATAGTGTCTCAGATATACCTTGTCCCTATGTATCTTGACTTATTCCCAATAAGGGGTCAGACATTGATGACGTCCAGTTGAGGGGGCGGGGGTGACTTTAGGGGGAGTCAACAAAACCTTTTGAATAAAAGTATATCAGCAGAGGTGTCTGTAGGAGCTGTAGCACTTCCCAAACGAAATAATTTTTGCTCTTTAATCGAAAATTATTTGGGTTAGTATGAATTTTATATGAGGAAATAACGTTAAAAATTTCTTTATGAGGATTTATTTTCTACAAAATTAGTATGTGGAACAAAAAATTTAATTTTTGAAATTTGCAAAAAAACCACAAAAATTTAAAATTTTTGGAAAAAATTTTAAAACCCGTAGATATTCTCAAAAAATTCAAAAATCCACAGCTATTCACAAAAATTAAAAAAAAATATTTGGAGAAATATTCAAATGTTAAATTTTTTGGAAATTTTTTTCAAAAATCTTAAACTTTTCTCAAAAATTCCTTAATTTGGAGGGAATTTTTTCATAAAAAAGAAAAGTAATAATTACTTAAATACCAATAATAAATAATTATCGGAATCGCAAAGTAAACATTATTTTTCGGATGCCGATCCTGATTCAGATTCCTGAAAAAACACTTGATTCTCCGATTTCGATTAATCGTCCCATCACTAGTATAAAGTTTTGGACAAACAGAGATAGACAGGAGGAGTATGACCCCATATGTAATTTTAACAAAGCATTAGTACCGCTTAAGAAATCACGAGCGCACCACTTCAATATCTATGATGCTCTCGTGAAAATCTGGTGCTTATTTTATATTATTTTGACAAGACACTTTCCTTCCAATTTTAATGAGCTAAAACACAATTGAAAATCGTGAGTGCCTCACTCACTAATACTTTGAATGTTGACTATTTATACTCTTTGTTTTAAACTGACATAATAAAATATTTATTCATCATTTTCAGATATTGATATATTCAGTATTACTTGCTATACTCAATCTTGCAAGCTCAATCGCAGCTCTCGATACTGGAACAAGAAGTGGGGAGAAAGCACTCGGATCCTTTCAATTATTTTCCTCAGTTGCCTTTATTATGGAAGCTGTATTAACAATACTAGAAATCCTAAAGGGACCTCAATAGATTTAAACTTAATTTAATTAATTTTAATTTATTATTTTTATAAATTTTTAGAAAAGTGAGCCATAATAAATTATATTCATCTCATTGGTTCTGTACTAGCTCACTATGTCGTTTCCATTCCTCTCATTCTATTTTTTATTATTATAAGTCATAAGTATTACAGTCTACTTTTATAACTCTTACCTGTAAATATTATCGCTGCCGGATCACTGTCAGGTACTACGATCATGTAAATAAATCGTTACATATATCGTAAGTCTCTTCCACGCCTTTCTCTCAGTCAGGTCACCGCATCTGGCGACGAGCATGGGATCGTCCTTTCCTCCTCTGGACGGGGTGATAGCTCCTGGTAATCTGCTGTTTGAATTTGCACCGTTGGAGAATACCCAGGCTACTCCCTTGGACGGCCAATGGCTCATGATATGGCAACGAAGATGGGATCAAATCCAAAATGCTTTGCACACGTCTGAACTCTTCACTATTGAGTTCTTCCGGCGGCACCGACAGGGAGACGTATTTATTATAGAATTAAAATAATTGTGCCAAAATTAGGGGCTCCTAGGGACGAAGCTGTGGGAGAAGTTGGTGCCCTGTTAGAGACAACTGTCCATTTTTTTTATCAATCCGTGTCTGCTAGCTCCTTTCCTCCATGTGGCTCGGCAAGGAAGACATCTCACAATGATGAGCTGTATGCTTCAGATCCGTATATCGATGAAAAGATTTCAGAAGCGTGAGGTATCGTTCCTCACGTCACAACGAGGATGTCTTCTGGATCGCTATGGTGTGATTTGGATCCAATATATATGTATGAAAAGTCTGAGATGTGGTTCCCGACGTCCCAACGAGCAAGTGATCCGGATCTCTATGGTAAGGATTGGTATTGTGTATCGATGAAAAGATTCCAGAAGCGTAAAGCGTGGTTCATTACGTCCCAACGAGCAGGTGCTTCGGATCGTTATGGTATGGTTTGGATCCGTTTATGGATGAAAATATTCGTGGAATGTATATCTCGGTCACGTCACAATAATGATCTTCAAAGTCAAGCAAGGAATGAGAGATTCAATACGTCTTTTTAAGACATTATCGTTTTGTTGTTTTTAACTTCTGATGTAGGGAGAATTCCAACAGGTTCTCGAATATACCCACAAAATTTAAATTACAATTGTTAGAGATTCAAACAATATCAAACACCGGTATGTTTAAAAAAACCAAAAAAATAGCTTGGTTATCTTGATAGTTTGAGGAATGTTTGGGAAAAGAGGAGCATAGCTGTTCTCCCAGCTGTTTCATTAAAATATTTGCAAGCAGGTATGAGATTAAGCAAATACACACAAACCCCAGTCTATATCTAGCATTGATGTACATAGACAGGAAATATAGCAATGTCGATTCTCAATTCTACTACGAGTATAACAAGGCAGGGCGTCCGCAGGGGGTGAACTGGAGGGCCTGAAACTCCCCCCACACCCAAATAAAAAAATTAAGGAATTTTTACTAGATTTTTTTTTGGTCAGGATAAAAAAAATTACGCTAATATAAGAATAATTTTTTTTTTAAAGATTTATTTTCTTAAAAAAAGGTCATTCGGGCAAATTAAGTAGCAGAGCAAAAAATATAATATTTGAACTTTTGTTAATAGCTGTGAATATTGGATTTTTTTTCCGTAAAAAATGTAAAATTTGAAGTTTCATTTTGAATTTTATTTCCAAAAAATTTGATTATCTGTGAAAAGTAATGGATTTTTGAATTTTTTTTCCAAAAAATTTAATTTTTTTTTTATAAATAATTATATAGATCAAAGCCACTTACACTATGCAACACCATTTTGGGCCGCATGCTGAACCCACATTTATTATTGTTATTTGACTCGTAGAAACCGAAAATGACAATTAAAACTTTCAACCTTTACAGGTTTGACTTTTAAAGGCTTTTCTTTCAATAGAATTTTAATGTATTGAGTACCATATTTTGACACGAAAGAACTATATAGATGAAAAGTGCCAAAAAATCGAGGAAAATGAAGTACCTTACTTAGAAGCTCATAAGTTTCTAATTTTTTCTTCATGTCCTTTATATCCTAGCTGAAATTATAAAATAGACCTTACACTTCAATTTTAAAAAATTACCTTTCAAAAATGTTGATTTTGATGGATTTTTGGTAAATTTAGTTTCTAATATTAATTAAGAATTTTAAATATAATAAGCAGGTTAGGTTGCGTGAAAATAAATTAAAATAATATTCCGTAGGAAAAAATGAATGGCTTATGCGTTTATAACTATCAATGATATTGAATATGAAGCATCTATAAATTTGTTTTAATCTCCTTAAATCTAAATAACTTTATGATTTTTCGATACTTATTATTAATGAATCGTGATATCTTATAATAACACTTGATTAAAGTTTTAATGCTATAGACACATAGACAACTTAGCTGTTAGGGGGGGGAGGATGGCGATTAAGTATAGGAGACTCGGATAAGTTGTAATACATTTGTCTCAATTAGTCTGTTGATGCCTCATTATTCAGTGTGTGCTTAATATTTTAACACCACATTGTAGCAACGAGTTTATGTACCTTAAGGTCAGACTGTCATATTAAAAAATAAAATAAAAAGGGATTATCTAGGACGTACTGTACATAATAATGTATATCTGTTTTTTAAAAAGAAAGTTTGTGTGTTTTTTAAACCTAATAACTCCGAGTAATGCCAAGTATACCGGGTGGTACATCAAAATCTGAACACTTACTAATTAATTAGTGTTGAATGATTCAAATTAATTCATACTTTGATATATTAAAGCATAAACAATTAGTAAGAAAATAGAACAAATCTAAGCTTTCTAGTTAACGTACAAGTCGAGAAAATGACACTTGAACGTCATTGACGAATTTCCATTCACGCATTCCAAGCAGTTGGGCGTCTCCAACCTCACTGTCACCCTGATTTTAACCTCCTTGACTGCACCTTTCGGTTTTTTTTTCAATTGCTACATGGAAATATTTTTTTATTTACCATCATTATTATTTTATTTTTACTAGAGAAGAAAAGGATAAAATAACCACTAAAGCGTGAAAGAAAATAAGTAATTCTGCAGAGTTGTGTTGGAGTTACATATAAGTCCTTGCAGGGTCGACAGCAGGCTTATATTATATATAACTTGTAGATTAGGGGGGACAAGATGATATAATTTTTTTATATGGATAAATTCAGCAATCATTTCTTCATCACCAAACGAAGGACATTTCAACAACTTTCTTCCCAATAAGTTGTTGTATATGCACTTAAATAGATACACTGAATCAAATAACAAAAATAACAACTTTTTCCCACTATCACAGGGGTTGACAATATGCGTATCCAATATGCATATTCATAGGTCTTGAGTGTAGAATTTTTGGTTTGCAGAAAAGTGATGCAACTGGCTCAAAACCAACAGGTGTAATTGCTTCTACAACTTGGTAGAATAATTTTCTCAGAATTTTAGAGTCTAATTTTGTACAGGTACCATTGCAATAGTGTCTACATATTTATTTGTTAGTTAAGCTCTTTATCATCACACAAAGCAAAATCTTCCATGCCCCCATGCTCAATGCCGTAAAATTTCCCTCTTGTATACTCACAAACTTTTGCATTGAAATGAAAAAGCTGTAAATTTTGTATAAAAGTCCCTTGAACTTTTTGCAGCTTACCAATATATTCTATCCATAATAATGGTTACAATTCTTTCTCTATCGTTGAGATTCTTTATTCTAAATATTTTATGATTTGAGGAATAAGTCCTGTATCGACTGTAAAGCATCTTGAAAGCCTTGATAACTACTGATTAGATGGTAATTTCAGTATTCCTTCGCTCTATATAAGTTTATACAAAGATGTCGATGCCTTTTTCCAAATAAGAGCCATTACCGAAAATTAAAAGCGTTACTTTAAATTAATACACTAAATTAACAACAATATTTAGGAAGTGTGTATTGGGAGTACTTCCAAGGTCCTTTTTTGGATTTACAAAATTCCAGTTGCTCAGTCAAAAAAAGTAATGATGGTTTTATGCTTCTATCGATATCTTCCACAATACCGTTGAGTAATTTAATGGAATTCTCAATGCCGAAGTCTGTTTTTTTCATATGTTTCCGAGCATAGTGATTTCGTCTTGGAGATCAAATTACATATCTGACTCGTTGATATAATGATAGCCCATAGAGCCAACTCAGAAAAAGTCTCATGGGCACAGGACTTGCATTACCATGCACTTCAAAGGTCATAAGTGATGTGACCAAGAGACTGAATTTCAAATGAGGATAAGGGGTCATCGCAAGGGCATAGAACAAGACGGATTCTTCTTTCCTTTGAATCAGTACATCCAAAGGTAAGTACATTCCATCAATATGACTTTTTAGCTCTGAAATAGATTGGATTAACTCTGCTTCAAAAAAATCAGATATGCGATTTTCTAGCCTATTAGCTTTAGTTTTATATCGGGGCATACAACTCGTCCTATTTGATCTCTCTTTGGGAACATGCCTCGAATATTGATTTGTTAAATCTAATGTAATGGTAAAACCGAAGAATTGATAAATAGGACTATGGAGTTGCATAAGCAAGCATGACTTCTATCATTTTCTTAATATGTTTTTGTCCCCTCAATTGAATAGATGAAGAAATACATAAATGTTTCTAGTGTCCCATGTAGATGGACAATGGAGTAATTCCCTAGATATAGTCTAATTTATATATTCTAAATTCAAACCTGGAAAATTGGATGGTATTGAAATGAATAGAACAAAGTCTATCATGTTGACTTGGCTTTCAATTAGATCGTGGAATTGCTTGAGTCAATTCATGAAGAAGATCTTCATTCTTCGGGAATAAATGAAGAATAACCCCTGGATCCTTCCCTTCATTCTTATATCCTATTCTACATCCAGGGACACAACATATTTTAGGCATTGTAATACACAAGTGGAACTCCAAGAGGACACGAGACTTGATATTATTTCCGCCAAGTAATTATTGAAAAGAAGGCAATTGAAAATACTAATCATGAATGATGTAGCATTTCTTCTCTCCCTTGTCACCACCAATGTACCAGTAAAAAATATTTTAAGTCCATTTAATATAGTAGTAATTGTAATTTTATCTCAATTCACGTGGTATTTTAAGATACTCTTTCATTTTGATATAATATTTATTATGGATTGACTTAATATATACAACTCAAAAACAAAGTTGAAATAGGTTAAAGAGAGAATAGTCAAAATCACAAGGCAAAGAAGCTTATACGAGGTATCCTTAACATTAAAAACATTATCCAAATTGATGATTTAAAATGATGAATTTGCCCTTGAAAAAAGTGTCAACTTCAGTCCGTGTTTGTAAAAAATTATTATATAGTAGGTTTCATTCAAATAATCAATTAATATGAAATATTATTCTTCAATTGATCTTTGGATACTAATATGATTAGTTCATAATGTCGGTAGAGTTGAGTGTATTTGCATAATGAGTCAAATGGATTTGGAGTCGCATAATATAAATACTTGGATTCAGGGCAAAGGATTTTCGTCCGGAACTTGGAGATTTCTAATCCGAAGGACTCAAATGTGACTGGACCGACACGTCGCTGAAGTGGCTGAGGGATACCTGTTATGGCTTCATTGGGAAGACAATATGGCTCCTCTGCAGTCCGTATCTTAATCCGACATCGTCTTCCTTTGGATTACCGAAGTAACCAAATCTACACTTTGGAGAACAGCATGTATTGTTGTCAATTAATTACGAATACTGAATTCCTATCCAATAATGAAATACGAAATTGTACTTCCTTTCAGAGCTAATCCTCCTTTTCTACTGTTAGCTAGGGGATAGTAATATTTCCCCCCTCAACAACAGCCATCAAATATCAGTAGTACGCCCACCTTTTTAGATGTCCCAGGATTACTGCCCTTCCTGAGTTTTAGTCTGGATTCGAATCTGGCCTCCACTTATGTTACTCTTCAGAATTTGTTTAAACTACTAGCAACTTAAATTAATAAAATATTTTTTGGTAAAAAGTTATATTATAAAAAAAGAAGAAGAAATGATTATAAAAAACTATATCTTAAATAATCTCAATATATGTAAAGGAAAGTTCATTGTTTGATCATCAATGATTACAACATCATATTCTTTAATGTACCTGTCAATAAAATCATCAATATTATGGTTTAAGAATCCAATTTTAATAATAGTGGATTCATTCTCGTTAGCACCATCAATGCCATGAGACATTGATAAATCTCCCATGGAGTCTCCCAGTAGTAAAATATTCTTCCTTTTACGAATCTCTTCAGTTTCTTTTGGAGGAGTAGAGGCGATATATGCGCCTCCATTTTTATTAAAGACATGAATCACGGGCTCTTTGACACCGATTATTTTTTTTGAGGTTTGATCAAACTCCAAGAAGTTTGAATGCATTTTAGTATATTCTGAATGCAACAAGTCTCTTTGTATCAAGAGATTTTTAATTATTTCTCCAAATCCTGCAGAAAATACTAATAGAGGTATGTGATTGTTGTAGAGTTGACGAATAAACTCAGGAGCACCATCTCTTAATTGCAATTTAGAAATATCTTTAATCGCCTCCTTGAAGTGTTTTTCATCCGTTATGTATTCTGTTATGAGAATAATTATTTTCCGATACCATTCCTCCATGTGAGGGATTTTTTTCCTCAATTGATAACTTTGGATCAACTAAAACGGAGTAGAAAAAAAAAATTACAATCGGAAAATTTATGATGAATAAATTGTATTTAAAAAAAAAACTTTTATGAACAATATTTTTAAAACTCGGGATTTTTAAAAGAAATTTTAGAAAATATAACATCTAGGATGATAATAACTATGACTCTTTTTTAAAGATCAAACTTAAAATATGTACATTAAATATAATTCTAATTCAATATCGTGACACTTGGTCTCAATTATAAGCTCTAGGCTCAACGGTCTAAAGGTCTTGCAGACAGCAACAACTTCCTGAGTTGAGTTATTTGAGCTTAAAACATACAAAAAATGATCTTAATTATAATTTAAATTGAAATACAATTTGAGTAAATTTATTGTTAAAACAATGTAATTAAATTAGCTATTCTAGAGCTCCTCACTGACCTTCTATGGGATGATATGTATCATGGAGTTTTTTTTGTTTTCTCTCTATATGAAAGAGGCAAAAGTGGCGAATTTTCCACGAAGAACCACGAGGAGCCTAGACGTACTCCGTCCCCATCATGGTATTTGGATAGTGTGTAATCAAAATCCGTAATAACTTGAAGACTCTCCCTGGAGTCTTGAGTCATTTTCTTTAATTTCCCATTCAATTCATCAATATTCCTAAATCGTAGATTATTACTCTTGTGTTCGTAGTCTTTTAAAACATCCATTTTGTCCTTGAAGGTTAATCTGTAACGACAAATTGGTTTAATGAAATGAAGAACATACTGTGGAGTCATGGAACTATATAAATATTAATATAGCCAGGGATCTAGGAGTAGAATATAGGGAGAGGGTAAAAAAGAAAGTGTATTCTTATGAATCAATACTGAGTCTGTAGATGCAAGACCCCTGTAATGTCATTATTCAAGTTATAAAAATAACAACTGCTCAGAAATCTTCTCTCTAAAAGAATGAGCATAAATAAAATATTATTCAGTACCGAATATGAAATGATACATGAATTCGAATAGGGATCATCTTTATTATAAAAACATTAGAAAACAATTTTTACCAGAGTCCAGCAATCGAAGAAGTGGGAGGTTGAATAATTTATATATATATATACTTTAATTTTATATCAAAAACCGGCTCGCTGAGCATCAACTGACAAGTGCTTCTGCCAATATAAATTTAATGTTCTACATAATACAATGAAAATAAATATTCCTCTCTTTATTTCCTTTATGTTTGTTGCTATATATGGAGGAACGCTAGCTAAATCATGCAACCTGCTTGTTGTGAAAACATCATACTTTGTAATACGAGCGCGTTTTCACTGACGTCAAGGATAGTGTAATTAATAAACGTAACAAACTGCTTTGTAATTGATATATTTCTATTTAAAAAAAAAAGATTCAATTTCTAGGAAATCTTGAAGAAACTTCATCGTATATCTTTAAAATATTATAGACCTGACTTAACGTCAGTATTATAGAATATAACTTGATACCAATTATAAAAAGTGATATTTGAATAAAATCAAAGTAATAATTATATAAAAAGTTTGATAAAATCCCCATATGTGTACAATTGATTGTATTTTGTATGACAATTGGAGAAAAATATTTTACACTTGCATATATAATAGTCAATTTATTGTCTACACAATCTAAATAAGATTGTAAAACGACGTAATAAGATATTTTTAATACATATGAAGGTCCAATAATGATAAAACTTGTCATTAAAGGATACATTTTGATAGACAGTAAAGCTAAATTCTTTTTATTTGTTGGTCCCATCTTAACATCCAATATCTAAGATTTTTATAAAATGGCCAACATAAACAACACCGACATTTTTTGTGGATTTATACAATTAAATATTAGAATTTGGAGTTCTCATTTCCAAAATGGAAAATATTAGCAGCTCAAAATCTAAGTAGATTTGGTTAAAAGTTATTATTTTTTTTTTAATATTGAATTCATTGTGTAAACTGTTAAATGTATCATTTAAAATATCCCATAATGTTCTTTTGATATGATTATCACTACGACAAAATATTAAAGATAGAAAATATCCCCATTAGTTTACTATAAAATATAATTTCTCATCAAAAATGATATTTTTCATAATAAAAGGTTGCGCGATTTTGGTTGTACTCCTCCTTGCAGTAATTGTAGGTAGGTAAATATTTAAGTTTATGCCGAATGTATATTCTAGCATATTGTAATTTGATACATTTTAACTCAACAAAGTTATTTTTAATGAATTTTGCATGTAATTTATTCTCCAAAAAGATAAATTAAGACACAAATCAGTTATTAGTTGCTATTCTTTTATTTACCTAATTATTCAACAGTATGATATGAAGGATCTGCTTCTCAGCGACATAAATCGGATACATTAATTTGATATATATATAATAACAATCTTTCGTCCTTTACAAACGAGAATATTAATTATTAAAATATAGGTATCAGTAGTTATAGAAGGGAGTTTGTACTTTTTTGAATATATCCTATCCTAGATAGTATTAAAATAATTTATGTTCGTCCCACTTAGAAAAACAATGATAAAAACGCATTTATTTCAAAAACGGAAACAGATACATTCTTTAGACATATAATAAAAGTTGTTTATAATTCTGAGTTACGTGCGTAGGGCTATGTTTAATTCAGACCAGATTCCTGGGGTCTGGAGGTCAGGTTTGTTTTTTCGTTAATAATGTCGATTCGAAAATGCATAAGAAAAATTAAAATCCTAAATACGAATTATTGTACTTGCGAAATAAGGGAGACCATACATTAAATACGAATTAAAAAATGGAATGATTAACGAGTTAGTCTGAGTATGTATCTTCATTATGGCCGAAGAAGGAACATCTTATATATTTATTTTATTTTCCCAAGAATCACCCTTACTTCTGGTGACAATGACTTTGCATTTTCACTTATAAGAATATAGTTTCCAATTAATTTATAAAAGACAATAAATAAATGACTAGGTCAAAAATTTGAAAAATTGCTTTATATTTAACAAAATCAGTATTTTCAAATGTTCCATTAAATGTTTCATTTTCAAGAGTGTCAAAAGCAGGTGCAGATTTGCTTATATTTACATCAGATGCTCAGAAAACAACAAAAAATGTTGTATAGAAGCAAGGCTAATAGGTTAGACCACCATGTAATCGGGTTTGCTAGAATTTTCAATTTGATGTATTGGGATTGACTGTTGGGGAAGAAAGACATGTTTTGACAAAACACGATACCAATCATAGTTTATGACGTCACTATTGCTAGATTTTTCAATCATATATATTGGACCAACTGCTGGGCAAGAAAGACAGATTTTGACAAAACACACATACATTCATACACTACTACGTCAATATTTAAAGCTTGGTGGAAGTCAAACATCCGTCGTATAGGCATTATGCTATAGACTTGTATTTCTAATAACCTTGGTATTCAGGGAGGCTTTACAATAGAAGTTTAACTATTATATATTTATAATAGTAGATCTTTTTAGATTGGAATTTTAACATAAACAAACTAAATAAAAATAAAATATTTTTAATTTTTCATTGGCTATCTTTAAGAATTGCGTGTTCGTGCTAGTTGTATGTTCATCTTTTTATTCAAGATCTATGGTATGCTTTATTGCAAGGTATATTTTTTTAAGTATTACTATTTTATTTAAACTTCCCGCGCTTTGATTTTGCTGTCATATGATTTATGTATTAGTTTTGGTCTGTTTTTGCTTATTAAAAAAAATATACTTATAGTCTGTTGAAAATCCACAAAATGAAGAAAAAACGTGAAGTACATTATGATCTCTGTCGCTCAGATTTGGATCGATTTTTCGGTCCAGACTGCATTCTCAAACTGTGGACCGATTTTTTTCGGTTTCACTTTGTAGGCCGATTTTGATTGGGTCTCAATTGATGGACCGACTTTTTTCGGTCTCAATTTATGGACTGATTTTTTTCGGTCTCATATATTATGAGAGACCAATTGTTTTTTTTTAATCAATTCTGATTCATTTTTTTTTAAATCTCTCAAGTACACAATAAGATCTAGAACAAATATTGTATACATATAAGAGATAGCGGAATCAAGATTAATCCGAGCTATAACTGTTTAAACTTCGTATTACGTCATTGTACTTGAAAAAACATATGATGTCATGTTATAAACAATTTATCTGTAAAATAGGTTTAGATCGGATTTTTTTGTGACTGAATTAGACCGAATTTTTATATAAGACCGGTCCAGACCTATCTCTTTGTTGGAGCGAATTAGTTCAGTCTAACAATATATTGGTCTCAGATCGGGTTAGGATTTCCAGACCGAACCCCAACATTAAATAACACATAGCTAGGAATTTGATTTTTGTAGAGGGCAGGGAGATGGCGTGAGCTAGACTTATGGTATCGCTTAATTAGGAGCTTTGTTAACATGAGCTGTCTGTTATATGATTTTGGGCGGATAAAATGTATTACTGCTATAAATAGAAGAACCTTCTCAATTTATAATAGAATTAGTGCAGGAAAAATGATATAATTATATTTAAATGCATATATATTAGAGTTATTATGCATTTGAAAAGCAATTTACATCAAAGATACTCAAGAATTCTCCTTTCACAGGAAGATGTTGACATAATAACGGTCTATTAAATAATGAAGAAAAATGAGCACACACATCAACCGTGTGTCCTTTTCTAATCACTAAACCGTCCCATACCTACAATTATAAGTAAAGATGGGGTCCGTGAAAAGAAAAAACTAAGTTTAGAAATTAGAAAGGGAAAAACGGTTGATGCGTGAGCTCTTTTTATTCCTTTTTGTTTATAATTAAATAAGTTGGGGTCTGTTAACATCTCCCTCTAAAAGAATAATTATCCCCTATCTTTTATCTCCCCAAAATCATATAATATGCAGCTGATATTAACAAGGATCTTAATTCAAGTGTACATCTGTCTAGCTCTCACCTTCTTTGTGCTCTCTTTTTTTTCCTTACAAACTAATCAACTCTACTTATAACATAATTCTGAGTGGGATATCATCCCTTGTAGCTACATAAGACAACACATTTGTATAAAATCATACATTTACTTGAATTAAGTGGTCATAAAAACTTTGAATGATTCATATTAGGACTTAGGTATTGATTTTAATATCCTTATTTCATATTAATTACATCTCTTGATGAGCCTTAAAACTCATGACGAGTTATTTAATTTATCAATAGCTTTTTAATTATGTTTTTACTTCTTAATACTATTTCGTTTAAAATGAATCCGTAGTAATAATTAATTAATCATATTTAGGATGACTTTTCGTATAGCAAGTCTGTTATACTTCATTTATTCAATTTCTAAAGGTAATATTTTCTACCTTTTAATACCATTCTCCAATCCAATCACCTACACTCAAGGTCTTGATCATGTACCACCTGTCACTATAACATGGAAAGGAAACATAACAAGGAGTTCAATACCTCCAATGAGGATTCACTTTACAAATGAAGGACGAAGCGAAAGAATTCATCTCAAAAGACGTCATTTATTGACCTCATATGACGACCTATGTTCTTTCCAAGGAGATACAGCACACAAAACAACATTTGTGACCGTGTCTGGATGTCCACACGAGGAATTTCATGTACTATTCCTGATAATCGAGGGTAATAAAGTCCAATATACGTGTGAGTAGATAACATATTTATTAATTTAAATAAAAAGATGAAATTTGACTACTATTTCCCGATATAGGCACTTTCTCTTTCGAGAACCTTCTTTCAACGATTTTCCCATTTGCTAAAGCCTTCATAAAAAGCTGCAGGCTTTAAACCCTTTATAGGCTCCTCTCAGACATTTATTACCTCTTTCAAAGCCTCAAACAGTGCCCATTTGCTAGCCAATCTCTTTTTAATTTAAGAACAACAAAAAATAAGATATAGCCAAGTTAATTCAAGAATAGGCTATCGCTTGGATACCTTCATTTGCTCATGTACTCTTTCATTTTAGTGTTGCGGTAAAATAATTATTGGCACTCGCTTTTAGTGTTGTAAATCGTGTTTATTTTTTAGCTGGCCTGTTTTTTTTTTTTTGAAATTGGTAAACTGAAGAATGAATTTTCTTTTCCTCAGCTGTTGTCATTATTATTTAACTCCTGAGTACTGAACTTCCTTCCCGACTACACTCACAACCTGATTCATGTGTGCTTATAAAAGATGGAGAGTCACCTTAAGGATTTGTTGCAGCGTTATACTTGTAAGTCTTTGTTGCACTCAGAGTAGGATTGTGGATCAACATCGGAGTCATTTTCCCAAATGTCCTTCTTTATTTCCTTTTCCACCCCCCTCCCTTGTCATAGCTGAGTGTAGCTGATGTAATGAAACGTCATCATAGCTAAGCTGCCCTACTCCAAAACATTATTTAAACGGTTAGTGCTACCGTGCTGATTTTCAGTTTAATTTCTTTTATAAAAAACCAAAATGAACGCAATTTTCATGATTACCCATCTTGCTCATTGTTTAAGTGACCAAGGTCTTCATGAAGACAATTTATGATTTTCAGGGTTACGTGATATTTATTGATTTCGGATTTTTGTCGTGAATTCACCTCTTTGATAAGCTGAGTCCTCTCTTTTCCGAACCTACGACACGATTCTTCTGATTTGGATTAAAGGTAAACCCTGATCTCAGCATAAATCATTCATATTTGTCTTGATCTCAGAAGATTTTCTTGGTCCCATGGACAAGGCAACAAAAAAATGTCATTTCAAAAAAGTGGAAGTGGTCGGTGTTGATTATAAGGTTTGATAGTCTCTTGGAATTCTAGGCACATGGAAGCTTAGCCTGTTTGTCTTTATTTCCTCTCTTGAAGGAATTGAGTAAAAAAATGACTTTCACTCTTTTTTTTCAACCAATCACTCCTTTTATATTCTGATCATGTGGGAACAGAAATTCTGTATGAATCTCACCAGGCCCGGACACTGGAAGGATTGACAGATTGAGAGCTCTTTCTCGATTCGGTGGGTGGTGGTGCATGGCCGTTCTTAGTTGGTGGAGTGATTTGTCTGGTTAATTCCGATAACGAACGAGACGTTAACTTTTCTTCATAGAGTGGCGTCTAGCCACACGAGATTGAGCAATAACAGGTCTGTGATACCCTCAGGTCTCTATAATTCAATAGATAGTCTATAATGACAATTAATTAGGGAATTTCATCATTGGTATAAAATTAAAACTGGTTAATTTGACTTACATAGAAGTATCAATATATTTCAAAATTCAAATAGCTATCGCATATCCATCGATACATTCGAACACACACATATTGAACTTTGTTACTTCTCGTATCATATGTGACGTTAGTAAATCCATCCACTATTTATTTTAAGGTATTCATTCGTTCTAAAGGGCATAATCCAATTATTGCAGCCGTGAAATCTGGCGTGACTACATTTACAAAACCTAATAATGTAACTGTTTCATCCATTATTAAAAAGTTTGATTCTGGATTTGGATATCTCGTTCACCAATCCGAGAATGCTACAGAAGAAGACGTTCCAAATAAACTCTAGTAGGTATTTGGCATTTGTATTGAAGGTTTTATCAAAACTATAGAGTAAGTAATGAAAAATGCAGGTTAGGTTGAGTAGATTCCTTGTATTAGTAGTATATGATATATATCAACTTGTTATTTTCAGTCATTTTTCCTCGTGACGTATGTAGCTTATTCCTCCACAGAATTTACCTTGTAATTTCAAGTTAAAAAGGGGGAATTCATGTTTAATTATGGAGTAATACCTTAGTATACTCGACGCCCCTAGCGGACAAAAACGTTATCGTGTAGCCAAATATTTTCGAACAAATTATTTATCATGTGGCCTTCATTTTCCACTTAGTTTATAGCTTTGGTTTTTATTAATCTAATAGATTATTTTGATTTTTTCTAGCCTTCGCTTAGCTGTAACGATTGACTCAGCTCTCAAGAAATACTTTGACTTCAATGCTCCTAAGGCTGTCAAAGAAATCAATCAAATCATGTTGCATTGTGAAGGACTCTTTCAAGATGGCTCCTTAGGTATAATCTTTAAATATTTATAACATTAAAAGGCAGTTTAAACCTTACAGGAACAAATATAGTGTTTCAACAAATGACACTTTATGATGAAAGTAATTTTACATCCGTTGGATTTGCTTCTGAAAATAATTTACAAATATTGGGACCCCATGTTACTAAGAGGCATAAAAAAGAGTTCTTTCATCATTTTGTACATATGACACACGATTCAAGCAAGGATGGGGTGTTGGGAATGTCATATATTGGACAAATTTGTTCACAAAATGCTTCGTTGCGAACGTCCATCATTGAGTATAATTTATCACCTCTTCATACAGCCTTGGTACTTTACTTGGTTGTCCGGAATTAGAGTCCCACTAAAAAAATTAATTTACCCATAAATTAGGGTTTGCATTATAATTTTATTTATTCTTTTTTACAAGTTTAATATTGTCCAATTATATTTCATTCAATGCGCTCCTCTTGATTAAAACAACATGACGGAAACAACTCAACACTAACTTGGAGATAGTACTCACAAGTTTTGCAGGATCTAGAAACTGCTTTGACCTCTCTTCGACTATATCCTACATTGCAAAGTCAATGGGGTTAAGATCCGGTGAAGAAGATCAAAATTACATTGCACCATTCTTAGCCTTCATATAAGTCTTAATTTATTGAGATAAAGTTGATGGGACTCTAATTATGGACTATCTTGTAATACATCACATAAAAAAATTGGACATAGTGTCACTTTGATTTCTTATTAGGTGCTGGCCCATGAGATTGGACATAACCTTGGTCTAGTACATGACTCTGAAAATTGTGTGGGTATAATGTACCCTCTAATTATTGGATCGGATGTATGGTCCAATTGTAGCAGGCGTCAACTAAAGGGATTCTATAACTCAATTTTGAAAAAGCATGGATCGTTTTGTTTGGAAGAAGGGAGTGGTAAGGACAATAAGTAGCCTAATTAATTAATTATAATCAGAAGTGTGAACTCGAGTCGTTATAATTTGAGGACTTGGAATACTGTAGTACTTTAGTCCTCCTTTTCGTATAAAATTTGTCTGGCCTCTCTTAATCATTAATATAGCCACCTTTAGTGGCAATGATGGCTTCCAGGTGGCAGTGGAAGGCATGGCACCCGGTCAGGATGTAGTTATCTGTCATGGCGTCCCAATGCTGGCCTAAAGTGGCCCTCGGTGTTTGGATGACGGACACTACAGGTCTTTCCTCGACATGCACCCAAAAGGTGTAGTCGAGGGGGTTGGAATCAGGGCTGTATAGTAGCCAAAAGTGTCAAAAAAGAGTTCAAAAGAACTCAAAAGACTCATTCAAATGAGTTAAGTAAAGGAGGAGATGGATGTCTTTCATTGTTGCTGTCAAAAGTGGCCTCTCCACCCTTAAAAGGCTCTTTCCACCCACTTTTTGGATAACTCTCTGGACAGTCTTGTGTGAAACTCCGAGATATCTTGAGTGGGTACTCATTGACTTGAGTAAATTGATCTGGGCTGTGTTTTTTGAACTCCTCTTGGTCCAAGTTGGCCTTTATGAAAAAGTTCTTCTTCCTTTCCAACGTTTCGGACATGTTGATGGCGTCCTGGAGACGCTCAACTTCTGGGAGTGCCAAAACTCTCAAGTGTCATTCCTCGACTTGTAGCTAAGCTAGAGAGCTAAGATTTGCTTTGTTTATGCTTTAATATTTCGAAATATGAATTAATTTCAATCACTCAACCTTCATTAATGATTGAATTAGTAAGTGAACAGATTTCAAACGACCATCCAGTAATATAAGCTGCCTTACAGTATATTTTGTTGGATAAAAAGTTTGGTTTTTCTTTTGGTATTATTAATTAAGAAGTAGTTTTAAGGATGTCATTAATGGAGTCTAAGATTCCATATAACTTACCTAACCGAAACCTGAGATATGAAAATAAAGAGACCGATGGTACAACCTTAGGTCTTAGAATTGACTGGGACTCGGAGCTATTCAAACTCAGAATTACAGTTATTTGTCCTTTGAACTCAGAGTTGTTTTTTAATACATTTTCTTTTAACACAGATAATTGTGATAAACTTACGCTCGCATGTATGGGTTATTGTATTTTTCGTATAAACTATTAGGCTTGTAAATCCTAAGAATTTTTTTAGTGTGCGAGTTTTTTGTTCTCGTTGGCAAACTGTACAGGTTTTTTATTTTCTAATTTCGATATAATTCAATTCTTGAAGAGAGACCATCAAAGTATCAAGTGTAACCAGGAGTGTTGAATGAATGAGTGTAACGCTGATGATTTGTTGGGGGAGTTATAAGCAGTTATTAAAATTATATGATCCGCTGTGTGCTAAAAAAATAATCAGAAAATTAACATGGTTTGAATAATTTTTGGGAGAAAAGCAGGTTAATAGTCATGCAGTCCTATTGAATTTGTTGCAACCTTAGGCATTAACCCCTTCTCCGTATATAGCAATGATAAAGGTAGGAATTACTCCAATGTCGATCCTCAATTCTACTAACTTATAACTCCCCAACAAATCCTGAATATTACACTTGGCGCAAATAGTAATTACTTTAAACTTATTCTTCTCTCTTAAAGAATACCATAATCATGTTAACATATTTTCGGGTTGCAATAAGAAAAATACCATTATTTGACATCTTTTTAATCTTTGGTAATAATTGCATGTCCTTACTTTAAGAATTGAGTCCTTCCTGCCTATTTTTTTTTGCTTAATACGGAATAGAACTGCTGTTTATTCCCTTCCTCTATTCCTATTTGCTCCTACTCTCCATCAAAACCTTCTTCAAATTGTCAGGGCTACGTGTAAAATAATAATATAATTTTTGTTAAGCAATTTGCATTACACTGTTACTCAAGAAGTTAAAATAATTAGTGCTGGAACTGGTTATATGTTTACATTTAGAAGCGAAAAAACGATGCAACATATAATGTGTATTTATGAAGAAATTAGCCAGGGTGAATTGTGGGCGCGTGCTTGACCATATTGTAAACTGAAGGGAAGACGACTGAGATGAAGACTTAATCAAAACTAATTATTTCATACGATCCCTGTTTTACTTATTATATCATTCTTAAGTATTTTTTTGTCGTTTTAAATTGATTTCGATTATGAATTGTTTTTTTATTATGGTTATTAGGAAAGTAAATGTATATAATAAAAAAAAAGTGTATTTATGACATCATTTCCCTTTCTTTTTTTGTCTTACATACCGGCAGGGCATATTTTTTGCTACTCACAAGCATAACAGAGAACATTATAGATATGGTTGTAAATTGTAAGCATTTTCGGTGAATGTAAAAACCCAAAAATTAACAAGATAACCGTGACAATTTGAAGAATGTTTGAGAGGTTAATGACTTAGCAGGCATGCCGTTTTGCATACTAAAAACTAAAGAGAGCTCCTTGCTTTGTCTATAATTATATTTTTTTTATTATGATTGACTGTAATTTGAGCAATGGTATGGCAGTAACAGAAAAATAAGAAGAAGATAATACTAAAACTCCACTAGTGTAGAATAAGCAGGCTACCAACTGATATTATCGTTGTTATTTTACATGCTCTGGGATATTGTTTATATTGACTTCTCTAGCTATGCCTAAAGGTCCCGCTTAGTTAGTATGATAATTCGGGATACTATTATTGTAAGAACGCGAGGAGACATATGGTTTTATTTATTTTGTTATACATTGTTAAAACAATTTACACCAAATATAGGTAATAATGCTTAGCTCAGAGGGAGAAGTTAAAGCCACGACGACCCATTAAATAATAAACAAAAAAGGAGAAAGAGCAAACGCAACAGCCATTTTTCCTTTTCTAATTTCTAAACTTACTTTTTCGTTAGAAAAAAAATAACATATGTACTAGGTTATAATAGACTGTGAGGGCGAAATTTCTTACAAATTATCTGTGTTTTATCACTTCCTTAGATCCCCCTCCAAATACCTGTCCAAATGTACTTTCGACCTGACTAGAACTTATAAATGAGTAATTAAATTTGTTAAACATCTGATTACAATAACTATACAATACTATGCATGTTTCATTCTCGCGTATTCTAGGAGTTTGGAGTAAGTGGACAAGTTGGTCGAAATGTAATGTCAAATGCAATAGGGTACGAACGCGTCATTGTGAAATGAATGTGTGCAGAGGAGAGGAGAAAGAGAGTATGCAATGTGATCCATGTCTCAAAAAATGGGAATTAAATACAGCATTAAGAGCCACGCCTTGGAATGACTACAAAATACTTAATTTTCTATTAGAGAAACATATGATCATTAAGCATCAAAACCATACAAAATTAAAAGGTGGAGTGAATATTGTTTAGCGATTAACTGCTCTCCGATTCTTTTCTGGGGTGGATAAAAACCCCTGATTCATAAATGTCCTTGTAATATATTGTATGCATCAAATGTTTGCTTGGTCTTTTATCTAATTTCTTAATTTATTATACACTTCATTTGTTTAATTTTTCAGGGGATCCCGACTTTTTGAGTTTTTAAAAATTATCGAATTATTTAATGACGTTTCAAAGAATTTTGTATAGTTTCTTATAATTTATCAACAATAAAAATTCATATCCAAACACCATCTATAGCGAATTTACAATAATACCAATCTAGACCTAATTTTCCTTTGAGTCCAGTGCTTACCGAACTTCTTTAAAGGACTGAATTAGTTTGATCAACTAAATCCTAATGGTCTTAGACCAGTCTTATGTTTTCAGACCGAAACCCAACACTAGTAGGGTTAAGTTATTAATTTCAGTGTTTTCTGGTTAACTACACTAATTCTCAGGTCGAACCTTAATCATTTGGTAAAGTCCAGTCTTAGAGCCGGTCCTATTAGTCCTTCCGACTCATATACTATAAATGATTTAAAAAAATGTAAAGTTGAGTGACGTCATGAAGGACCAAACTTTATAAATAGTCCTAAAACTGAATTGGATCTAACCAAGACTGAACTGGACAGCAGTCCTAAATAAGGACCGACACAACACTAATTATAAATAGCGATGTAAATTATCTGTATTTTTTAGCCGAGCCGTTTAATGGAATTGGTTATCTGAAGGACAAAGTATCTTTTCCTTGGGTTCCTTGAATTTTCTCTTTTACTATATTCAATTATATTCAGAGTATTGATGTGTGATTGTTCGTATTATTATTTATATATTCATAGTACCATAGTGTATCAAGGTTAATAGAAGTATAATGCTAGGCCATCATGTAATTGGGCTTCCTAGAATTTTCAATTTCATGTACTGTACCGGTTGCTGGGAAAGAAAGACATATTTTGACGTCATAGAGTATAACAACAGTAACAGTCAAGGAAGGTGGTATATAGCTCCTCGTGGTAACTTTGATATCACTTTAAAAACCTGGTGAATGTCAAAAATCAGTCAGAAAAGTGTTATGGGTTAACCTTGTATTTCTATTAACCTTGGCGTGTATTAGAAACAAGTAAATGAATACAAACTTATTAAAGTAACAAGACACATTGTATTTTATAATCTTCAAGGATGATTTAATACTTACGTATTAGTAATTATAAGTATCAACTGTGGCGTAGTCGGACTTTAAGATTCTGCAAAAGATTTCAATACATAATTAATTAAATTAGTGGTTGATATTGTAAAAATTCTAAATATCTGGTTTTTAACAATGTGGTGTTAAAGAAAATTGTAAGAAAATCGGTCAAAATTAATCAAGGCCATAAAATCTTAACAACGATGCTTAAAGAATATTAACAAAATTGAGAAAATACATATCGGACATGAATGTTGAGAGGTTGTGTATATTTGGAATAGCTCTATGGAAAAGATGATACATTCATACAAGGTATATTGTAGTGTATATCTTAATGGGATGTTGTTCAGATTGAGCGTTGTTGTTAGTAGATTTATAATTAACTAAAGATGGCAACACATCCAAGAACACCTATTCGGGGATTAAATGTGTTCTCACTAGAGCTATTACAAATCCTAAAACACATATACATTCATACAGAGATAATTCACCCAATTTATTTTGTATCCAATAATTACAGGATGCTATTAAAGACTGTGATTATAGATATTATATGTTGAAGATGACGCTAATGCCTGGATGGATTCCAATGAAGGAGAAAACAAAGAAGAAAACGATGAAATCAATCAATCGGATCTGGAGGAACAATTTTAAAGTTATCATAAAGTTGTTGGTGAGGGAACAGTGGTTCTGATTAAAGTCATCGATTGGAATGCTGAAGATTATACACCTTTGAAAGTCACTTACTACGAAATAGTTCCCCATTCATGAAGAAGATCAATCAGAAGAAGTATTAACTAAAATACAAAACTTGGGTATTATTGAGCTAGAACCAGGTGTTACGGAATGGTGTTCACCTTCAATGATGGTTCCAAAACCGAATGATAGAGGAATGAGATTCGTAACTGATTTTAGAAGTTTAAACAGATATGTCAGGCATCCAATTCCCCCTTTTTCATCTGTTAAAGATATTGCTCAATCAGTTCCCTATGGAATTTAAGTGTTTTTTACTTTAGATTGTAAAATGGGTTACTTTCAAATACCTTTGGACGAAGAAAGTAGAACTTAAACAACATTTAACACACCTAAAGGAAAATTTAGATATTGTCGAGCTCTGATGGATCTTTGTAGTTCTAACAACGAATTTTTTGAAAGAACAGATACTTTTTTATGTGGAATCAATAAAGTAAAGAAGATTGTGGATGATATTTTGATATCCGGTGAAAATGAAGATGAAATTTTACAAAAGGTGGAAGAAGTAGTCTAATGTTGTGTGAAAAACAGTTTTACCATATCAAAAAGACAAAATTCAATATAGAGCAATAGTGAAATTGGGAGGTATGCTCATATTTGGCGAAGGTATCGAACCAGATCTTGAAAAAATTGATGAAATGTTGAAGTTCCAACAAATAAAAAAATCTTACCGAATTAAGATCATTTATTGCGCTAACCAATCAATTAGCCCAATTTCATCCTGACTACACAAACGTTACATCATCATTAAGAGAACTATAAAAGAAGAAAAACGTTGAATATCAATGACAAAAAAACAACAAAAAGCTTTCGAAGAGTAAAAAAAATTATAAGCTCGCCAACAGTTTTAGCCCATTTCGACGTTAGCAAAATTATAAAGTTGGTTACTGACGCAAGTAAAATTACTGGTATTTGTTTTTTCCTCATTCAACAGGATAAAAGTAGCGAATGGGATATAAAATATCTAATTCAATGTGGTTCTCGAATATGAACTCCAGCCGAAACACAATATTCCGTAATGGAACTTGAACTAAAAGAACTTTATAAATTTGAAAGCAAAGATACAAATGATCAAGAAATGATAATAGTGTTTTTGGAAGGAATACTGATGTTTAGAAGATTCATCAAATATGTTCTTTCAAGTCAATTTGGAAGAATATTTCATTGGAAAACAAACTACAAATCCCAAATGGAAAAAATTTTATACAAAATAATTCCAGGTATGGACAATTGAATTAAGACAAGTATATTAGGTCAAGCAAAAAGTTCTGAGGCTTTTTCTCTAGATGTCTTTAGTGAGTTATATCTGACAATTAATACATTACATAAAAAAAATAGCTTTAAGTATGCTTAAACGTTAAGCGTACACTTTAAAAAAGTTCATTTAATGCTTTGTGTTTGGTGAACCCAGTTGTGTGTTACAGTGTTCCAAAATGGAAGTTAAAATACAGAGAAAATTCGATACATTATTCAGTATGTACAAAATCTATGGAAATTCAATTTAGTCAACCAAAACCGACAGACTAAAATAAAATGATAGTAGGTCAATCTATGGTATAAGTACTTTCGATAATAAACCTAACCAGCAAATAAATTTCAAAAAGACGGAGAGAGTACGTTTGCAAGATTCATACAAATGGAACCCTTTTCAGATCTACCTAAATGTGAGACGAAGTCCTCATTTTAATATATTTAGATAGTTATTTGTAGTTTAAGCCTCTTGAAAAGGGGAGATTAAAGAGACTATAAGGGAAAGAGGTGTCATGTATATCAATAAAGAATGTTTTTTCTTATCTCTAATTCTGATTCGTCTAAAGTTCTGTATATGTGCTATTATCATATCTTTGTGCAGTTCATTGTTATCACGTCTTTAACGTTTTGGCCAAGGTTATGTATTTTTCTTTTGAATAAACCAGAAACATAAACTATTGATTAAAACCATAGTTCATAATATCTGAATAATAATTATGCTCTAAAAAAATATAAAAATAATTTTAAAACAAAAATACAATACACAAATCCTCTACAAATGGTATTTACATTCTATATTTTTCATCGAGGTTACGTGAATCCTGAACATAATTCATATACATGGATTTTGTTTACTTTTTATTTCAACCCTTTTGTCTCCTCTTTCCTTTTTAGTCTCCTTGGGGGAGATGACGTGTCGTTGTCCTTATTATTATTCATGTATTCATAGTACTTAGTGTCATGGACGTCTCGAGCACCCTGCTAGTGTGTATTACAAACAATTAAATGAATACAAACTTATTCTTACACATATATACTATTAAAGTAACAAAACATATTTTGTTTTATAATCTTTAAGGATTACTTATTGCTTACGTATTTGTAATTATGAGCATCAACCAAACTTGATTGAACATTCGTGTGCTTCCATATAAGACGGAGAGTAGAACTTGAAGAGGATTTGTAAAAGAGTTATAATTGTAAGTCCTTGTTGGATTCTCGGTAGAATGAAAGATCAACATCGGAGTAATTCTTGCCAATATCCTTGCTTATTTCCTTCTCTCCCTCCTTCCTTGTCACAGCTGATTGCAGTTGATCTAAAGAAACGCTGTGACAGCTAAGCTGCTCACCTACAAAACATTCTTGAAATTGTCAGGGTTACCATGTTCATTATCGGTTTCTTTTTTTTAACATGCCCAAAATAAACACGATTTTCATCTCTAATTATAAGGACGATTCATTTATTGATGCAATTGATAGCTGATACAACAGAAAATAATTATTTTCATATAAAGAGGTTGTGTGATAAATTTTCATCATATTTTCCGATTGAGTTGTAATTAAAATCCATCAAATGAATAAACTATAGTCGATGATAAGTCATTCATTTATGTCTTACAAAGTTGTATTTATTTATAATGAATAATAAATTGAATTGAATAATACATTATTCATTGATGGGCCATAATAATTAACTTCCCCATGATAAAAACTCAATGAGAAACAAATAATTATATAATTAACAGATAAATTACAAAATAAAACAACAATACTTTAAGGCAGTTTGGATTTACATTATAAGTCTAACAAACAGGAGTCCTTTAAAGTAGGTATGTGTACATAATTAATTAGATCATAATTGCAGCAAGATATGAATAATTCATATAAAGACAATCTATTCAAGTTGTGGAATTCAGAGTGAAGTCATATAATATATACAAACAAACAAATTAACATTCATCCACCAAAATACAACAAGTCCAAAATTTACTTTGTATTTTGTTGTCAGCCGTAGTTTTTTCTGCGTCTTTTCCTCCTATCAGTGTTTTGAACAACGTTGATTGGTTGAATGATCTTGCTCATCAATATTTGAATAAAAATAAGTCAATAATTGGGGAAGAGTTGTCTAATTATTTTTTAGAGAAAAGGCTGCGAGATACAACAAAGGTAACGCCGTGCATGATATCATTGTTTTTTAAAATATTGTATATATTAATATATTGTCATTCCATACATAATGATAGTAATTAATGAATATATTATTTGGTATCCCGTATAAAATACATAATGTTTTGGTATAAAATTGTAAGTACAATATTAAAAAAAAAAAGCGGTTTTTTGATTCTTAGAGAATATTATAGATTGATTTTTTGATTCTTAAATGCCTTTAAAATAGTAATAATAAATAAAATGGTCTAATGGAAAATCGTGTGAAGATCCTAAGTCTTAAGAAATATCCACAAGCATTAAATTTGCGTAAACTGTTAAAATCATTTTGTTTTTCATCTCTGTGATGTCTTCTGGGAGTGCGAATATGGGAGCACCTATCTTCCGACACATTGCAATTGCATATTTTGCATTACTTAAGCAGTCCTGCAAAAAAAGAACAATTATAATTTTATTAAAAATAGCCAAAAAAATATAAAATGACCGTCAACACAAAAGCATACTAGAATGATTTTTCAATTCTTGGATATCCCACCCTATACCAGAAATTTGGAAACAAAACTTTATTTAAGAGCCTTTCTCAACTATTATGGGCTCTATGCGAAACAAATTGCACAGGACATAGAGATAATAATTGAGGCCCGGTCCGTTTTTAGCGCAAAGGGGACCTGGATCAATTCGGGGTTATTTTCTTTTTGAAAATTTGAAATTAATTTTGAATCTTATTTTTTTAGAAAATAAAATCGGGGCCCTTTGGAATATTTTTATTAGTTTGAAAAGTATATGTGACTTTTTAGATATTCATTCTTTTCCAATCCAGGAGGGGGTCTAGTGGAAGTACAGGGCACCCTACAGTTGCATAGGTAAGGTCGGCCCTCCTAGTATTAGCCGAAATATGTCCACGAAATATTGGATTGTACATGTGCTTTTTTGTTTTCTTTTTCAAGATTGTTTTTGTGTTAATTCACCATAAATGAAATGATATATTAGTTATTACCTCTAAATCTAAACTGTTAGCAGATTTAACAATGGAATAATCAATGGTCCCCGGTCGAAGGGCATCAATGAGATGAATAATTGGAAGAGCCGTCTTAATACTTGAATCCTTTAAAAAAAATAGATTTAAAATTTGAATAAGGATTAATTATAAGATAAAAAGAGGATTAAAACAAACCTGAAAACTATAAATGACAACATTTTTATCTGATTCAGCTAGTTTCTGGTTTGCCCAACTGAGGATTTGTGACTCAGCCATTGGTTTACCATCAGGACTTAATTTTGCTAGTAAAGATAGAGTATACTTCCGCATGAGTTGCCAAATAAGTCCTAGAGTTAGTGTTTTATTGCCTTGCATAATATCGTTTCCATCGACTCCGACTATAACCAACTCTAAATCCCGTCCAAGATCGACAGCATAATTACAATTATCACGGATTTGAATGATTTTCTTTGCATGAATCTTTGAATATTGATTTTTTCTAAAAAATAATAAAATAAATTTAAATATGTTATCGAGAAAAGTCAAAATGAGCTAGTGGAGAAAATAATATTTTTAAACTAGATATGTGGTCTGCCAACATTAAAGCAAGCTTGAGTGATTTTTTTCCCAAATTGAGTTTTATACATTCGTATTGAACTAATTATCTTATTTTCGATTAATAAAGTATTTTGACAAATCCATTGGAGAAGGCGCTGTCATTTACAATTACATGTCGCAAAAATTCCTTCACCCTACTTATTGAAAAATATATTGAGGCCAAATAAATTCTCATGAATCAAATAGCCTTAAACTATATTAAAAATAATTGGGTATTTCATGTCATCCCAAAAATTTGAATATAGAGCCCATAATTGACGGAGATATATTTATGAAATATTAAATTAATTGGATATTTCTCTAATTTAATGTATATGTAATACTTACTGAGTGACTTTTTTCCAATTTACCATTCCATTTTTGATAATGTCGTATATTTGAAATATAATCAAACCATCATACAAATCTCCATATAGATAGTTGACATAGGGATCCACTCCAAGAGAGTTCATCCAATTGCGATAAGCTATATATGAAGAAAATATATAAATTATGTTCTCATTCTCTAGGATAAAAAAAAATTCAACTTACTTTTTTCTTCACGAGTCTCCTCAATGATAAATTCACTCACTTCTTCGGGATCATCTAACCCTGCATAGTTATTGAATAAATTAGCAACAAACGCCAAATTTAACTTTTCAACACCATTCACAACATCTTGAGCAGTAACAAACGCTCGACACTCAATTTTTTCAGCCTGCTGAAGCATTTTGTCGGCTCTTTGACGTAAATCTGTTATTTGTAGAGCGGATTTATTAACACCTGCGTCTTTTGGAGATATTTGAGAGAGGAGATGACTATAAGCTTCTGAATCTCGAATATCATTCGAGAAATTGTTAACTCTTTTATCAGAGCCGGCTCTTTCTAGGTGAAAGTTGACCCATCTTAATAAAATTTGTTCGGGAGACATTTTAAGAAGTTCTTCAGCGGATTCACCTTCACGACATAGTGCCAAAAGTCCAGGAACATGTTGTAATGTGATGCCCTCAAATAGAAAATGCTGAAACACATAGCAGAACAATGATTTAGTTTACGATAATTAATTATTTACTATCAAGAGTACACACCTTAATTATTTGCCATATCAGCCCTAAGATTATATGTTTTCGCCCTTGATGAAGAATATGCGCATCCATATTGACGACATGGCATCCAATTGCCTAAAATGTATCAATAAATAGGTTTAGTTTTTTCATACTAAATTTTGAAATAACTATTAATTATTACCTGAGCAGATTTAATGGCTAGAGTAAGATTTTCATGCTTTTGAAAAACAGATAACTTCTTCTTTTTATTGATAACTCGGGGATCAATTGTGTCTTTCACAACGAAATTGATGATTTTACTATTGAAAAAAAATATATATTTATATTAGTATCAAATATGAACAAGGGTTATGTTTATATTTTAGTTTTCGTTTCATAACACTTCATTTTCAAAAATATGCAAATTTCTAGGAATAATTAATTCTTCAATTTTTCATAAAAACTAAATCTTTTGTAAACAGCTGTTGATTTTCAAAATTCGACAATTTAGAGTTTGATTACTTTTATGTTATACTTATAATTTCAATTAGTGTTGTGTCGATCCTTATTTAGGACTGAAGACTGCAGTCTTGTCCAATTCGGTACTGCATACAACTGTAAAAACTGATAAAGTTCGGTTCTTGATGACGTCACTCAACTTTATTTCTTCTTCTTTTCCTCAGTACTGGCAAGCCAAAGAACCAACAGTCTTACAGACTGGTCCTAACACTGGGTTGAACCGAATAAATAAGGACTCACACAACACTAGTTGCAATTACCGGTTTCAATACCAATTTAGTATATTATCGTTTAAAATGCGTCCGTACCCCGGTACTACAATATGAAGTACCGGTAATCCGAATAGCACTACATGATAGATTCTTAGAACAAGCATCTGAACGCAAAAATAAACCAATTTGTTTCCAACCTACTTAAAATAGGATGTAAATTAGCGTTGAGACTCGGTCCGAGAACGTTCAATTTTTTTAATGAAGTAAAGTAATTAAGTCCTTTAAAGATGCTCAGTCTGGACCGGTCCCCAAGAAGAATTGGATCAGGGTTGTTTTCATTTAAATTTGGTATAGACCAACTCTATAGATTAATTTTTGATTGCGTAAATTTTGTTTCAAAATTGTGAACATCGACCTCCAATGACGTAATATGAATTTAAATGTGACGCATAAATCATATTTGTAGAAATGATAAATAAGAAGTGGGGAGAAAATCGGTCCTTAGATTAAAACCCAAACAATTGGTCTATATAATCAGACCGAAAAAATGGATCACAAATTGCAAACGATTAAATTTTGGTCTACGGTCTGATATCAAGGTCTGGACCGAAATATCGGACCAAATCGATTTGATTCATATCAAAATTCAAAACGTGGAACGGATTTTTTTAGGAGACATCATTTTATTTCAGGATTAGTCTATACCGAAGTTGGACCGAACAAATTACAATTTTAACTCAGACCGTTCCAGAATTCCATACCGAACCCCAACACTAATAGAAACATTGATGAAATAATGGTATAATAATAAAACAGTAGAAAACGAATTCAATTTGCTTCCTCAAGTCTTATAATTAACATAATACATGTCTTTTTGTTGATAAAGTCATGACAAGTCCAGGAAGTCATGAAATGCCTCCCTGGAGTGCATTGACCTAACGATTTATTCATATTAATTGCATTGCCTACCATAATAAAACTCCATCACTAATTTTTTCATAAAGATCTTCGCCATCTTCACGTAGAGGTAATATATATTTGAGATCCTCTTGATTACCTAAATTAACATTTACCCAGTCGCTAAAAGCTCTTTGTTCTTCTTTCAGAATCATGTGATAACTATATCCATGTTGACCTAGAATATGATATTATGAAAAACAATCTATAAATGCAAAGAACAATTTAATGCAGTATTATTCTATACTTAATAAAATCATTAAAAAGGGGCTAAACCCTATAACGCCCACAATCCTTTACATTTCTCAAAACAGAAATATTTTCCTTTTAATAATCAGTCAAAAAATATGATTTTTGAGTTATATATAGAAATTGAGAAATTATTTTTAATTCAAAGTAACACACTGCTAGTCGTAACATTTAATGTGTAACGCAACCTTTCATACGAAATAAACCGGGGGAAAGGCGCAAAATCAGTTGCCAATAATTACCAACTATGAAAATGATGAATTATTTAACAATTTAGGCAGTAAATGTCGACTCTTTTTGCCTTGGATTGAGATGTTGTGCTTCTAATAACTTTTAACTCGAGAAACATGACCTTTATAGCCAGAAATGTGTCCTTTTTTTGTAAATATTTTTTTGAACATTTATATTATTTAGTACTATTTTTTTACTTGAAGGATGGCAATAACAGAAAAAAGCAGCAAATATAGTTTGTAGGTATGTTTTCAGATTAAAAAAATGCTTTAAACACATCCGCCAAGAAAGTTGAATGGAGATTATGTTCTTAATTATATTTCTTGTTCGGTTAATTTGTTAGTGACAAGGATTACGCCAAAAGTTGCAGATCGATCTTGATTATACTGTGTACCAAGATTATATATGGTCACAATTAAGAGAGCATTAAATTTTGATAGGTCAAGGTAACACAAAACGTTAATTAAAAGTGTAAATCGACCTTAAATTTAGAACAAATTGAGATACATAACTCAATTTGATTTAAGGCGGGAGTTTTGCAATCTACCGAGTACCCATTCTAGTTAATATTTGCAATTGCATTCATGAAGTATCGAGTCAAACTGCTGTAATCTCGGATTCCAAATCATATACAGCAAATATGAAAGAAACAAAGGCGTTATAGGATTAAATAACATTTGCGTAGCGTTATTTGAATAGACCAATTTTAAACATACTACATACATTAAAACAACATTTTTTTTAAAGAACAAGCGAAGTAAGAAGATATTACATAATAAGACTAATTAAGGTATTATTAAAGAAAATTATACTTTTATCAGTAGTGGCTTCTTCATCCGTGAAGCCCTTTGTTGTCTTCCAATCCACGGTCGTATCATTTTGTTTGAGAGTTGTACAAATCTGTATAAAAATTAAAGTAAAATAAGTAGAATGATATCGAAGAAACACTTTAAAATATAATATTAGTATATTTTGAGGATACATCACTATAAATTACCTAATTAATATATTATGCATATCTTTCATTTTTTGAACAAAATATCTTAAACAAATAATACGTACTAAGTATATTATTATAATTAGTACGTATTTAACACTTACAATGAGGAAACAAAAAAACAATCTTGAAGAAAGATCATTTTTATATATCTATTTGGGTCAATTATAGCCTTTGCATTCAAATTTAGGGGAAGGGGGAAGACCCAAGAATGTTAACTATAGTTTAAACCCTTCACGTGATTAATAAGACTTTTTTTTTGCTCCGATTATATGGCCTTTCAAATAAATAAAATCCATCAATTTCTAATTATTTAATTATGACAATAAACTTATCCTAATTTAATTTGTAATTTGTGGGGTATCCAAAGTATTAATCCGAATAATTTATTGATATAAGTTGACGATAAATATTCGTGGAGTTATACAAATGTAGTTAATCTCAACTCAATTATAGCAAAATCATTTTAGGTTGTTTCTGTATGCAAGGCTCACATTTGAACTAATGATAAAAATAGTTTCCCCCACTTTTGAGAGCAATAAATTACCTCTTTAAACATATCCTTGGACACAGGATCATTCATTTTAAGCTTCCCTTGGGATTGGAAATCTTCCAACAAATCCCGTACTTTATGATTGGGTAATTTAAATCCCATTAAATCTAGGGAGTCCTTGACTTCCGTCGTCTTGATGGAATCCTTGCCATCTGCACTTATCTGTAAAATAACAAATATCAATAAAGATGGATGTATAAAGGTCGGAGTCAAGGTCCAAGTACATTGGACAAATTCGTACCTCTTCCCAGCAGTGTTCAAAGCACTCTTCAAACTCGGATGATGGAGACATTGTTTCAAATTCTGTAAATATAAAATAATATTATTAAAAGTTTGCGAAATAATGATATAATCAATATATATTTATATTATGTATTGATTTTAAAAGAGTCTCCTCTCTTTTTATTCTAAGTCAACTCCTCCGGTAATCTCCTTTAAATTTTTTTAAGAGAATAAAGTATAAAAAAGATCCTATGATATATGCATTAATCAATGCATTGAATCAAAATAAATGTTAATTCGATTATGATTATAATCAGAGTAATTGCAAATAATATAATATATAATGTTGAGAAAACAAGAAATGATGAATGATCTATAATAATAATTACTTTGGCTCACAACTCACTGATATCAAGACTTCAACTCTCTCTCTCTCTCAAAAGGAAAATAGTTGTTTTGGATTATGTAGGCTCCAAGTAAATAATTTATTATCTATGGATCAATTAATTATAAATAGATAAACATAACCCTGAGTCATAACCCCGGGTAAAGAAATACTAATTGCAAATTCGTAGAGAGAGATTATGAGTAAGACACACTATCTTTTAGACCACTCCTTCTCTTGTGGAGGCCATAAAAAATCACGATCCAGATGCTAAGGGCGCTTTAAAAGTTAGTGCTAGATTCGAGTAAAAACATTCGAGTTTTTGAAGTTCAGCGTACAAGGTCGGACATAACTATGGCGGGTATCGATAAGAAAGGAATTGAACAGAATCAATCTGGGAAGGGATACTAACCTAGATCTATGGAAGTTGAGCTATGCATAGACTGCAGGTGGATAACATACCAATTTTTGAGTTTGGCAAATTTGGGATTATTTTGAGTTCAATATTTAAAATACTTGGGACTCGATATGATATCACAATCAAAGACTTGAGACTCCACTTGGACTCACTTTTTACTGACTCCAAGATGGGCAATAACAACACGGGACTTAAATGAGCACAGAATGAATATGAGGACTCAAACTGTACTCAATTTTACTCATTATTACCTATATATCTTATGTTTCGAATTTGGGATATATATTTGAGCATCAGTAATACTCAAAGAGTCCAACACTACGTACTTTTAATTATAAAAATGGGCAATTAAACATTTGATGCAAAGGGACTTATTTATTTATTATATAAGTGACAAATTTGTCAAATTAAGAAAGTTTTGTAGATAATATATAACTTACTCTGCGGTGACAAGTGGTCCAATGCACTATTATAAATCTGTTACTCTATTGGCTAATTGATTTTTTTATTATTAAACTCTCTGTTTAAATGAGTATAATTTGTAACTAAATAACAAAAACACTAAATTGTACATAAACAACGATACACGATCTGCAAAATCTGATCAACTCTCATCCCTTTCTGTTTATCAGTAAGAACATTTCCCCCGATCACAAGAAGGACCTTCCTTTTAATAGTTAGTTAGTTGTAATAGGGAACATGTTGGTAGTACATAACACGGTGTGTTGTTGCTCTGATCTTCTTGGGCATGCGCTCTCCGAGGAAAAATCCTCATCATTATATTAGAAAGTAGGAGAACCCCTGAACTCTTCTTCTCTCCCTAGCTATATACTTTCTCTCTCTATCTCTCTCTCCCCTGAAACTAGCTCCTTTAATTCACAACTTTTCCACTTTATTTATTAATATATTATTCTGTTATCAACTAAGTAAGAAGTTGTAATATCCGGCAAATTGATAATAGCATTATTGTTTTGTTAAAAAAATATATATTTCCCCTTCTTTATGTCAAAATACACACAAATATATTTTCTGTATATCATTGTTTTATTTGAATGCTAAAACTCTTCTCATGTTTCTTATGTGGTGTACAAGTTGTAGTCTGTACAAGCAGATTGACCTACATGCTACTGTGACCGAAACATGAGATTAAAATATTACTTGTAGATTATACGGCCTACTTGTTTGTACACTGATACCCAGGAGCGTCCACTGGGGTGGCCTGAAGGGGCTGTACCCTCCCCCAAATTAAGGAATTTTTTCTTTTAAGTAGAAAATTTAATATTTCAAAAGGCCAAAAAGTTTTTGGTATTTTAGGCCTATGTTGATATTCGAAGATTTTTCAAGCGCTTGGTGTAAATGGCATGAATATATTTCAAAGCCTTATGTTATCAGATTCCAAAACCACTTTTATAATTTATTTGCTAAAAGTTAAAAAGGGCTTCTTTTACCATTCGTACCTACATAATGACCAAGTAATGTTAATGGCCAATATGTTAAGTTAACCAAGGGCGTCCGCAGGATTATATATATAATTTTTTTGGCTTGGTTTTTTAGGAAAAAAATCCAAATATAAAAATTTTTTGAGAAAAATTTCAAAAAAATAGAAATTAAAAAATAATAATTTTTTTTGGAAATAATTTCAAAAGCCCATAACTGTTAACAAAAAATTATGTTTTTTTTGGAAAAAAAATAATTCAAAAGACCCCAGCTATTCACAAATAATAATAAATAAATTTTTCAAATGAGAAAATTTATTGGTAAAAATTTTTTCCAAAATAAAATATTTTGGAAACAAATTTCAAAAGCCAACAACTGTCCGAGAAAATATATTTTAAATATAATTTTTTTAATAAATTTCTAATGTTAAATTTTTTGGAAAAAAAAAAAAAAAATTATTAAATTTTCTAATAAAAAGAAAAAATTCCTTTACTTGAGGGGAGGGGCTAACGCCCCCCCAGCCCACTCCCTGTGTACGTTCCCTGTTAACACACAACTAATCTTGAGTAAAAGTCCAGACAACGTCATATTTTTTTTTAAATCATGCAGATACCCCGGAGGTTCTAATCATTGCAAAATTTTACTCCCTCCTACCTCTCCACACTTGCAAATACATTCTAGCCCCGGGTGTTGCTCAGGCATCATCAATAAAAAAAATCAAATATCATATTTAGATCCAAAAAATTTCAAATAAAAGCCACTTACTTCGTCATAAAGGCCTAAAAACAAGTGTTTAATGTTGAATCTCAAGTCAATAAATTTGTATGTTTGCATGCATTGTTTGTCATTTAACGATTTTATTTTTAAAAGAACTTAAGAGCCTAGTTAGTTGACATCATAGCACTTATGACGTAATAACGTAGTAAGACCACAAATCTCACTACTAACTGACTTCAAAGTTTTAGATCCCTACAAAATTGTAGCTTCCACAAGTTGCAACTTATAGAAAATTATTCATTCCATCGTTTGTCGGACATTATTAACATTATACACACGCACGTACTCGTACGTATCTAAAGAAGCCGTTAAATAAACATGCACTCGTGATAAAATATCGTTAGAGATACAGTTATATCTTGAGATACGAGCAGCCCAATTTACGAGTTTATAATAAATACAAAATAGATACTGAGCAACAAAAAATTTGCATTTACATATGCTGAACAAGAGTTATTTCTATTGGTACAAATTGCTTTGACTCACACCAAGAAAGAATATAACTCGTATTTCAAATCATACCTGTAATATGTTGTATGGCTGGAGACGAAATATTATATTAAATACAATGCGTATTTTTTTTTTATTAATAGAGGATCTCAACTATGGACAAGTGTTATCCCTAATCTCTCAAAATATTAATCAATATATTTGATACATTCACAACTGTTCAATAGTAGAACGTCGCTACATTGATGATGGATCAATACATGACTCAACATTTGTAGAAGAAGAAAAAAACCCTAGGTACAAAATGTACCACGCCAAAAAAAGAAACTAGCAAAATTTGCAAAGGCCTCCTCCTTTCTTACTGAGCTATTAAAAAACCCCTAGTTATCTCTCCGGCTCTCTGGGGGTGATAATCAATGATCAATATTTATTTATCATTTTTGATAGTAAAGTACAGGACCCTCCTCGATCTTCTGTCTTTTCAATTCACACACATGGAATCATATAAATATTGATTAGTGTATGATGTCTAATAATTAGTGTTGCTGCGATCCTTCTTTAGGGCCGAAAACTGCAGGCCCGTCCACTTCAGTCCTGCATATCAGTCCTAAAACTGATAAAAGTTTGGTGTTTGTAACGTCACTCAACTTTATTTATTTTTAAAAAATAGTTCTAGAACTCACAGTCTTAAGGAATTGTCCCAAAGACTGATAGAACCGGTCCTAAGACGATACAAAAATACTACTAAAAATAGACAATACATCTTTAAATAAGTGTTGGTTTGACTCGGTATGACACGACTTGAGTGGATTTTCAAACTCTAAAAAACCCTAGTACACTCATTACTTTATTGAGTCGGCTTGATTGTTATTGCTAAACCTAATCAAATGTTGGATTATATATCTCCTATCTGCCCCTTTATCAGATCGTCAAAAACTTCCCAAATGTTAAAGCACCCTCTAGAAGAAATAGTTTTCATTAATATTATAGTTCAGTACCTTTGTTTAACAATTTAATTAGTTCAGTAAAATTGTAAGTATATTTTATGGCCGAAAATAATCTTCTACTATTCTTAATGTAGGCTTAATTAAAGTATTGATTATTTTTATAAAAATGGATCAAGATTGATTAATTATTAATTGGTTAAGGATTTAGCAAAGAAGGTTCAATGGTTCTAACACATCCCTAGTTTTGAGTTTTCCCAGGAAAGCTGTCCATAAGGGATTTCCTAATCAATAGCCAATTTCTAACAAAGTTCTTCTAATCTCTAAGGAGATTGACTATGTAGACATATAGCGCCGTTTTGTAACAAATTGCACAATCGATCTCATAATTACTTAAAATTCATTAGTACTCATAGACCCTATAAAAATCGATAAAATAGTGCATCAAAAATAGGCAAATTATATCTACTAGGACTTGAATGTAGATGAATCTAACTTGATATAAAATAATCAGTGATCATGCGTTGGGTTTCGGTCTGAGACATTTTTAATTTTTGTTGTCTATTATGGATAATTTAAAAAAATTTTAGTCTGGACTGATTACATAGAAAAGTTGTAGTTACATCCGTCTCACAAAAATAATCGGCCTTGCTCAATATTATATATAAATTGTTTGTTTCCAAATTGTGAGATCGAAAAAATCGGTCCACAATTTGAAAACGATTATGTTTCTCTCAATGGCCTGAGACTGCAATCTTGACCAAAAGACTCGTTCAAATAAGTCCAGAAAAAAAAATCACATAATACCAAATTCAAAAAAGCCGTCTCGAACCGAGTTTTCACTCTATTACTACTTTGTTTTTTAACCAAATTATTTTCATTTTCTAATTTATGAGCACGGATCGCCCCGCTTCGACTCAAATAGGCATATCACTACTTTATATAGAATATACAATATAAAAGATCTATTATGACTTACCAAGGAACCCCATTTTGATATAAATAAATTATTTCTTTCAAATTATCACGTGTTTTAAACACAAAAAAGTTATTCAAAACAGAAAACGATATATTTATAACTTTTCACAACGATCTATCGACTCAAACTGAGTCAAAAAAATGTACAAGATTTAATCAGAGCTCTTTTGGGAAGAAGAACCATGCCGAGATTTCTTTCTGTATAAATAAAAAATCTTGGTGGGGGTGTCAGTTATGAGTTATGTCAAGACATTTAATAATAATTTATGTACGCACATACAAAATTATATTTAAAGAACACCTCCACCCCCCCCCCTCATTAAATAGGTAAATAAAACGAATCGTTGTCTAAGTAAAGCAACGTAATAATAACCCATTTGCTCCGGATTATCAAGGCGTTGCCAGGATTCTATTTTATATATATTTTTAGAAAAGAAATAAAAAATTTAAAGAGAAAAATGGTAAAAATTAAATTTTTTTGAATTTTTTTTCAAAAATCCATAGTTATTCTCAAAAATTAACTTTTTTGTGATTTTTTTACAAAAATCTATAGCTATTTTCAAAAAAATTCGAAAAAACCGTAGTTATTACCCATAAATAATTTTGATTGGAATAAAAATTGAATTTAAAAAAAAATTCTAATATTTTATTTTTTTGGAGAAAAATTTAAAAACTCATAGCCATTTATAGGAAATTAAATTAAAGTGAACAACAAAATTAAATTTAAAATATTTAATTTTTTTGAAAAAAAATTCAAATATTTAATTTTCTAATAATAAAAAAATTCAAATAATAAATTTTTTAGTAAAAAAATCCCTTATTTGGGGAGGAGGGCTACATCCATTCTCGCACACCCACAACAGACGTCCTGATTATCCTTATAAAGGCTCTATGAACCGTTTTTGAAATTGTAGGGTCCAATTACTGTAATTGAAAAATAATAATATGTGGTTTTCCAATAGTTTTGAGTCGATCCTTATTTATTCGGTTCATTTCAATCGTAGGACCGTCAGTTCTTCAGAAAATCAATGAGATATATATTATTTGATATATTAAAAATGAGTAATAAATAACTTCTCTAACTGCAATTAGTTTTTATTATTGATAAAAAAAGTATTCTGTGGTACATTAAATGATTGAGAGTTACATACTAATTATATCATTTGTCACGTCCTTACCTTTAATGTATCGGGTAAATTTTATTCTAAAAAGAAACGGAAAAAGACGCAAAATCTTCTGTTAGTTAGTCAAAAATATCAACTGTTATGTACCTTTTAAGTGCTCCCAGGGTATCATTGTATGTATTATGATTTACCTAAAATTCCCAACAGTGATTGATTATTAATTTCATAGTTGAGAATAATTGACAAATGAATAGTCCCTTATTGTGGGCCTTTTCTCCAATATTTTTTTGGAGGAAATGTTTTAATTTCAAAATACATTAAAGGTATTTTGTGCATGCTATACATGCCCGTCCTTAATGGTAAGAACGCGTAGGAATCAAACGTAAAAGTAGTCCAATAAAACAATATTTGCTAAATGACGTCACCATATACATATATCAACTAGTGATGTCATTGTCTATCAATCAATTTTCACCAGTTTATTGAAATATATTTAAAGTTTTTGTGGGTTACATAATTCAGTTAGTATACTGATGTAAGACTTAAATTTAATATGATGAATAAAGATAATGCCTTCTGGAGAGTGCGTTTTAAAATATGTGAGCCTTTTTAAGGACTGATAACTAGAACAGAACGGATTTTATGCCTTATCACGACTAGACCTTTTATTCACTCTGAATCTCAACTGTCAAAAGGGAAAGGAAAAATTTGAAACTAGTTTCAAATCGTATAAGATGACAACTTGAATACAACATATATAATAATTAATCAATATTCTCTAAATAATAATGAACAGTTGATAAGAAAAAAAGTACAGAAGACTAGTAACTATATGTTTTTGGTTTTTTTCCTTTTCCAGGTCGAGGTTGAGATTAGATAAAAAGCTAATTGAAACCAAAAAAATCACAATAAATTTTATGTATAGCAAATGTTAATCAATCAAAAATAAATTATTATAGGGGTGTCCGCAGGGGGTGGACTGGAAGGGATGTAGGGTACAAAAAATATCAAAAAAAAAAAAAAAAAAAAAAAATCCTTTTTTTTTTAAATTTAATTTTCTTTGAATAACTATGGATTTAAAAAAAAAAAATCAAAAAATTTAATATTCATAATTTAATTTTTTTTATGAAGAGTTGAAGATTTTGGAAATTTTTTCCGAAAAAATTTAATATTTGAAACTTTTTGTTAAAAGCTGTGGACTTTTCAAATTTCTTTACTAAAATTTAATTATTGGTAAACAGCTGTTGATTTTTGAAAAATTATATACACATTTCCGGCGGACGTTACTATATTAGTACAATTAATGGCCGCTAATATAAAAAAAATAGTTGATGTGAGAACTTGTAAATTTATACAAGAAGTGACAACAAGGAATTCGTAGATAATTAATTACATTAAATGACGGACAAGGCTGTGTCTTACCTCCAACTAATGACTAATGGAGATTTGATTTCTTTTGTGAATGAGGGATTTAGGGATCACCTTAAGTTACAAAGGAGTTATTGACTAATGAATCAACGTTGTTTTGCTATAACGTAAATATGGTTAATGTACAAGCCTCCACTCTTTTGTTATTGTTATTTTCTTTCGTATTACTTTGTAAAGTATTGTGAATAGTAGGCCCACATTAATCGAAATAGGAAAAAAAAAATAAAAACACTCAAGTCTTAACATACAACCGTACGTACATACTTTATACCAAACATATGAGAGACAATTATGAAATGTACTCATCTAATTATCTCATTAAAATAATCAGCATTCATGAAATAGGTATGTATACAATCAAATAATAATTATTTTTAATTGTATATGATTGAATAAATTGGCACAATTTTTCAAAAAATTTGAAACAAAACGAGTTGTCATAAATACAGATAGTCCCATACTAACGAAAGGTCCATTAAAATCTGAACACTTGGAATTTTAAAATTCAACAATATATTACTTATTATATATACAATAGAATTTCAACAAAATGAATACTAAAAAACAAAGTGTATCAGAGCTCTCTTAATCATTAATGTAGCCGCCCTTAGCGGTAATTATGGCTTCCAGGTGGTAAGGGAAGGCCTGACCCCAACTGAAGATGTAGTCCACTGTCACAGCATCACAGTGTTGGCTGACAATGGCATTGAGGGCCTCAGCGTTTGGATAAAGGGAATTACATTAAAAGTGTATAAAATATGACACTCCAGTATGTAAAAATAAAAGTCACCGACTAATTGCATGGTAACCCTGACAATTTAAACAATGTTTTAGAGGATAGCCACTTAGCTGTAATAACGTTTCATTAGATTAGCTGCAAGCATCTATAAGAGGAAGGAACTAAAAAATACAAAAAAAACCACTCTTCAGATTGGCAAAAATAATTTTTGCACGCATTACGATCATATTTTATACAACTATAGTACTAAATATATTAACACTTTGAAATCCAGCCTCCATATGGTATGGGTTAAAGTGACCTATAATGTCAAAAATAGCCTTTTGTTGTTAAATAGATCAACAAGGACACTTAAATGAGGGCTTGGATCTCCTCCAGACTAAGACATAGCCCTGGATTCAAGAGGTGCATATGCCCATATCCTGTTTTCAACAGGATATGGACTACAACTACCAATATTGTCCAGGTGTGATGAAAATCCATTGAGAGTACTTTTAGCATGCTTCCCCTGACTCATTATAAGTCTTTGGACTTTGCTATGCTGTTGGGTATGGCAAATGGGAAGGTCAATGCTATTCCAAGAGTGAGCAAGGATTGTCTAATGACAGCTGGGGACGTTTATTTTTGGTTAATATTCCACCTTAAACACTTGTGCGTACCAGCTGTACTAATGTATAAGAGGCTTAAGGCTGTGGTCTGCTCAAACGAGGAATATTGTATACATTATTAAATTCTTATTTATTGCACTTTTTTGTAAACCTTATTCAGAGTTTTATTCCCATAAAAGAGGGTACTGATCCCGATCTAAATGTATCTAAATATTTAGGGTCTTGATTAAACTCATAAAATCAGACATTTCATAGATAAATAAAAAAGTAGTTCCAGGGCAGGGTGTTAAAATAGGACATGTCCAAGTAATGACGGTTGGTAACCCCTTAATTTAGAGGAGGTCTAAGTCAATTTTGATGGGATGGTAATGTATAAAAACCCTGTAATTATATAAACCCTTCAATCATCAAATTATAAACAATTCCATCAAATTAATTGTGATTTTGTAGGCATGACTAATTTGCTAATAAAATTCACGACTTGATTTGTGCGTATTATGTATTTAAAAGATGATGACGGGAAGAACTCGTCAGGAGTTTTGAAATCCTGATATTGAATGAATTAAGAATTGATGAATATATTATATTCTATGTGTCATGAATAGGAATACAATTCGTGAATAATTTGATTTCTCAGGAAATAAAAAACAGGATGGGCACCACACCTAGGGCGTTCATTATCGGCCTCATACGCAAAATATATCTATACCCAACTACAAAATTACATAACATTATCAACAATTCATTCGTCTATAACATGATAATATTTAATAATACCAATCTTAAATAAGTTAATAAATAATAACTCTACATGATTAGGGCAATTCACGTAGTATTATTTACACAATATAAATATATCAAAATAAAATTTGTCAGAAGAACATATACAAATAAAACAAGGGAAAATTACCGGACTCATCCTCTACCAAGCCCATATTTCCTTGGATTTAAACAATAATGCAGAATGTGTAGCAATTAACAACGTTCTTATCAAACAAACACTATTCTTAGACTGGAGTTTCGCAATTCCTTCCTTCGCAACACAATGATGAACATGACTAAAACCCGCGTTTTTTTTAAATGCAGACATGCTATTCCGTAGATACTATGTACAAAAAGTAAATATACAAAACGGAAAATTAGTCATAAAAAAAGTGCTGTGTGTTTGACTACTAGGACTACTACGAGGCCGGGTGTTTTTATCATCTGCATGCAACGTTTCCCCCTCTTATATATTGTATTAGATAACAATGTATTATGGTATATTATTTGAATTTCAGCTGTTGTTCATATTTTCAAATATAAAAAAATGAATTGTGAGGGGAAAAAAAGAAGAAAAGGAAAAGGAAAAAGTTAGCTATCTTCACGCAACTAGCTATTTTATGATCCTGGTGCTAGCTAGACATGCGCAAAGGAAGGTGTTGTCATCATAAATATCGTATCAATACGGCTGTCATCTAATCATTCGTTTAGTGAATGATGCAATATCTTAAGCTATGTTGTTAATACAGGAGATCCCCTTGTTATATGAAATCCACCCTCCATTAGTACAGGAACTATTTTAGTTGGACTAAAACCTGTAAAACGGATCTTTTTTCTTCCAAAGTCCACTTTCAACAACTTTTCCTGGATTTGTCAGCATATTTAGGTCAACAAGAGTATTTTGTGCATCCACGCAAAGTTGAAAAAATGTATTTTTGACACAATATAATTTATAGTAGTTTATTTATGTTGCAACTATATGTAATTGAAGGTTTGTTTACACTGTTGTCATAAATTACAACACAATTGAAGGAGGCGCCTTATAGGGGACTCAAAATTGATATTTTTACTACTTAAAATTGACAAATTGTCAATAAATCTTGATCAAACTTCATTTAATGGCTTTATGTATAAAAGAAACTTAAGACTTTCATTGAATACTACTTGATGTCAATGATAAACAATTGTATTTGAATTAAATGGAAGTAATGAGTACTAAAAATAGCTAGATTTGTACAAATAATCAAGTTTTTATTGATTAGGTACAAGAAAAGTATTGTAATTATAGAAAATCATTTTACTCTTTCCATTCTAATAATTAATTGTTATCTACACTATGAGTATAAGATTGCATAAAGCAAGGGTGTCCACATGGGGTGGGCTGGAGGGGCTGTAGCTCCCCCAAATTAAATCATTCTTGCTTTTTACCAGAAAATTTTTATCTATAAAATTTAATATATGAAATTTCAAATTTATTATCTAATTTTCCGCCTTTTTTTGAAAAAAAATTTTTAATTTTTTTGTGAACAGCAAAAATTTTTTCCAAAAAATTTAATATTTTAAATTTAATTTTTGAAACTTTTTTCTGAAAATTTAATTTTTGAGAATAGCTATGGATGTTTTTCCCAAACATTTCATATTATAAAATTTTTTTTTTTTTTTTAAATTCCAAAATTCTTCCCCCTCCCCCAAAAAAAAAAAAAAAATTATATAATCCTGTGGACGCTGCAGAAAATATGTATTAACATATTTTTAATACATTTTAGGGTCACAATAATAATGAAACTACCCAATAGAGGATATATCTTTGAAGGTCAATAATCTTTTTATATGTTGGCCACATTTTGACATTCAATAGTTGACTATTTTTATTAACATTAATTAAAAAAGGGTTCTCATTATTTGAAAGCTTTATTGTTTAGGGCTCCAAAATGGCTGGCATCAACAATAGGGAGGCTGTGTAAAAATGTTATATTAAACTTACAGTTCTATATCTAAGAATCGTATCAGAATTGTATGAAATGAGGGCAACTACCCCTCCCCCCTTCTCTAATCCCAATAAACAGTTAAACTCTTCCATCCTAAAATGCAAGGCACTAGTATTGCAGCAAAACTTAATAGGATTTTAAACGATAAATATGTCTGAAAACATTATGAAATGAAAAAAAAATCCAAGAAGCTCAAAGCAAAGTTTATATCACAGGAAAATGATACAATGGAGTAAATTGAGTTTTCATCAGAAATTTGACTTCCTCCTCGAGTTTAAAATTTGAGATCTAGATAGAAGGAGCCCTAGTGGCAATTCTTGTACATCAAACAGTACCTATATCAGAGGTTCTTAACGAGGTTCGATTGAACCCTATGGGTTCGGTGAGACACTTTCAGGGGTTCGGCAAGCTCCCGCATCCACTGAAGCGATTGTCGACAGGGGTGACCTCCTTTCAGTGTGAGTGTGGCGGAACAGCATAGAATCACTCAGAGAGGGGGAAACCAATATGAAAAGGCAACGGTAAATATCCGCTGTGAGATTCAAAAATGTTTCTTCTCCGTGTTAGATTACTAATATTTAGTTGCTTAGCAAAAATGTGTTACACTAAATAAATACAGCCGATTCTTGTTTTTGTGACGTTACGCTCCGCTTGTCCATCATTAGCTGCAGGTGATTAGGCCACCTTGCTAAGCTTTGATATCTGTGCTGCAGGGAACTCGGTGGACACAGAATTCAACTTTTGGGTATATGATTTTACGTCATTTGTTATTTTCTTTTAACCTTACAATACCTTCTCTGACTATGTCGAATTTGGTGGGGGTCAGCGTCCTCAATGCATAATTTGCACTTCCAGGTTGAACAACTGTAGTCTGGCACAGGGAAATCTGAAGGAACCCTTCCTAAAGCTGCATGAAGATGGGATGTACAAGAATTTGCTGAATTCAAAGTGAAGAGAGCCAGCTTCAACAGTATCTCTTCAGAACAACAACGCTGTCAACTTTTTGGTGTCAGAAAATCGTACTATACACTCGTATTGCAAAGAAATCCCTGGAGATTCTTATACCGTTTGCAACAACATATAGTTGTGATAAATCCTTTTCGAGGATGGTCGATATGAAAACGAAGAAAAGGAACATACTCTGTTGCGAAATCGATCTGAGAGTGACACTTGCTAAGGCGAACACACGCATTTCTGAACTTGTGTCCGATTTATGTTCATTAAGTTATGTTTTTTTGTGTGAAATTCATGTTTTGTTGGTTTTGCTCTTTGAACACAGTGGTTTTTTGATGCAACTGATGAATTGTTCATTTTGTGTACTAATAAAATATATACTTATGTTCTGAAGAAATCATATTTATTTTTCCAATCAGGAAGAGGTTTGGTAAATGCACTGATGAAGCCAGCAGGGCCCAGTACCTCCAATTAGGCTAAGAACCACTGGCCTAAGCAATTTTGATGTAAAACTAAGGAACGAATAAATCAACGAATATTAATTGCCTACATATCTTAAAATTAAGTTTCTATGTCTTTTTATACTTTAATTAAACGAAAAACTGCGTTTTACCGGGTGGTCCCTTGAAATCTGAACTCCTATTAATTCAATAATTATTGAAGTTTAAGTTATTGAAAATAATTCATATTCCGATATATTAAAGCATAACCAATTAGTTACAAAACAGAACAAACGTGAGCTCCCTAGCTTCTGTACAAGACGACAAAATGACACTTGAACGTGATGCACGAATTTCTATTCGCGCACTCCAAGTAATTGGGCGTCTCCCAGGACCACCGTCAACGCTGTCAGCATGCCCGAAACGTACAGGAAGAAAGGCAAACTGGACTCGGAAGAGTTATAGAAAGGCCAATCCCCTCAAGTCCATGCGGGTCCATACAAGACTTATCGTAGTTTCACATCAGACTGTTTAGAGATCTAACAAAAAGGTGGGTGGACACTGTGACGCCATGACAGAGGACTACATCCGCAGTAGGTGTCAGGCCTTCCCTAGCCGTTAAGGGTGTCTACATTAATTATTGAGAGAGCTGAGATATACATCTATTTATAGTATTAATTTAGTTAAAACTGATTTGTTAATTAATAAATTCAAAGTGATTAGATTTTAATGAACCCCTCGGTACTATAAAAGGAGTTGGAACAATTGAAAAATCGCGAACTCCGTGTAGTTTGAAACCGTGTTAGTGAGATCATCTCCTGTATATCTCATTAGTTATTAATGAAGAACATATACTGAAAAGGAATGAAGGGGAAACCCCTAAAGAGTGAAGTTGACGGAAATACAATTGCTTGATAATTTTTTTAAATTTTTGCTGTACAAAATAAAGTTATTTTTCGTTTCTATCCATACACGATGTTACCTCACAAATAACATGAAAATATACATTGTATTTTGTCGTTAGCTGTCAAATTTTCTACTTCTTGTATTTCTCTTTATCTGTGTTCGCATTTCCCATGATCCTTAGTGTTTTAAAAGTGGACTGGTAAAATTGAAATTAGATCTTGTTAAGCAGATGTGAAGAATTCCCAATAGCAATGATCGAATAAAATTAATTCAAAAGTTGGGAATAATTGACTAGATACTATTAACTGATTATGAGCCTTTTCCTCAATGCATCGTATTCTAGATTTCGATTTTTATATTAATTTATACAAATCAAGGGTCTTCATTTAGAATTTGTGTCATTTCATATACAGTCATTGATAAAATTATCAATTCAATAAATAATTATTGTATAAATAATTCATAACAAGGTATTGCCTCATAATAATTATTAAAAATCGGCAATAAGAAAAATACAGTACCATATGTTTTTTTCTTCAAATTTATCCATTCCCTTTTGAGAGTGGAGGTTGGGATTTGATAAAAAAGCTAGCGGGTGTAGAATATGATCGGCTTTGTATTCATACTCTGTGTTTCTGTGTTCTTCAGCTTAGAATGTACTAGGCCAAAAGATGAAAAGACTCTTTCTACTCCTTATGATATCGCTACAACAGTCAGATATAAGTGGATAACCTGCAGAGAGAATGTCACTGCTGTGGTTCTCCATAAACCCACCATGAGATTTCTACCATTCAGTAGGTGACATGCTCATGGTCAAATGTTCTGTAAACTTAGATGACTGAATAATTTGTGATCTTGTCTGAAACTTCATGATAATAGAAGCAAGTGCTGGATATTTCTTATTGGCATATTCCATTGCCATTTTCATCTCTTCTTCATTAAGAGCCTTAGCTATCGGCTCTAATCGAACCAATAGCTTCTTAGTAGAGTATTTGAGTCCAATATTGGAAGCCTTACTCCTTACAGTTGGATCAATCATTTCTCTGTCAACTTCAAAGATTATCCTTAGAATTAAGCAGTTGTTAACATAAATCTTGAGGCAGTCTAATTACGTCTAGTATCTTGGGGCATTATCAAACGCGGACCACCTTCTTGACAGTATTTTGCACCTGCATAATGACTATTACTGAAATATTCTTTTATACTGTCAATTTCTAGGTCATGACCCAGTCGATTTAGGAGGTTTGCTACACAACCATAGGAGATGATATTATGTTCAGTTGATTCTTCTAGTAGTTTCCACATTATGATAATGTTTACTCCATTGTATCTCACGATACTACAAACATTACAACGAAAGTTATCTTCACATTTCTTGATAGAAGATTCTGCAAGTTGTAGAAGGTACTCAGCAATGTGATGAATGCCTGAATTGTCTACAGTGTGAATTAGAAAAATTTTGCCAGTTGATGTAACTAGTCAAAAAAAATACCAAACTGGAACATGCTTTCGTCCAGAAGGGTTGATTCGCATAGTTGACATCCATGGTGTATGACTCAACAGGAACTGAGGCACTGAGTTAATTACTCTTCATGGGAATATATTATTTTAGGTGGGCACTGGATTATGAATAGTACTTTATACTCTTCTTATATTTGGCGCAAGTACCGAAATGAACAAGAACATACTTGTAGTTTTGCTAACGTAGGTATATAATGTAAAATTAACTAAAATAATAGATTTGCTGCAAGAGCCATGATCGTGGTATTGTTTTCTTCGCGGTCGCAGACCACACAGATGTATCCGGACTTGGGCTCACGAGTTACCCAACAACTAGCGAGTCCAACTTCGCATACAGGCTAAAGCCCCAACTACGGGCGAGCTCGACTCAGACTCAACAGCCCTGGTATCTAGCGTTGTGAATGTGTGAATAACATTAGTTAATTAATTAACTAATACATTTTGTATTACTGCTGTTAATATTTGCTTCATAAAAATCGATTTTATTCAAAAATATCCGATTTTAAACAAAAGTATCAGATTTTAATTAAATAAATCATTTTTTTTATTAAAAAATAAAATCAACAAACCTGCAGAAAAATGACTCCACGGAGTCATTTCATTTTTGGACAGAGATTCCACTTCGTCTTAATGTTTAAAATTTGAAATCCTGTTGCGTTTTTTGATAGAGGACACCCTAGTAGCGATTCTTGTACATCAGGCAGTCCCGATACACCATTTTTATCAATATAGAGATACTATTTATTTCAACCACATTGGAATACCGCAATGAATATTTTATCCATTAATTTTCATTGTGTAGCCATCATAAAATGAGTGTGTATTATTATTGGGATACAACGGTACATCATTTGTAAATTTGAAATTTACAAATATTTAATATATATGCATCTACTTATTGTATAGCTCTAAGGGACATGTGGAAACATGACTCATATCAAGGAAGGAACTAATTAGTTTTACACAAACACATCATAATATTGGTCAATAAATGTAGACACGTGTGTTGTGATAATATATATTGTAGTGTTGGAGTCGTATAATAACTATCGAGTTCGAGTAATTAAATATTGAGTGAGTAGCGTCTAGTTCGAGCCTTTGAGCAGTGATGCCCAATCCACACGTTTTCTGAAGAAAACACAAAATATGCGCTCATTTCACCTTCTCCAATGATAATCGACAACAACAGAGATCCAAAACTCATCTGCGTATTGAGGGTCTCGGGGAAAGACACCAACTCTTGAATAACTTAAGCCCCCTGTTGGTGAGTATAGGAACTCCTTGAGTCCCAATTACATTATTACCACATGTCAGAGCTTACAGGGGGGCATCAAGACCATTATCAAAGTCGAGGATGAAGATTAGAAATGGCAATAGATTTGCCAACAACTTTACTCTAGCTTTAACTGTAGATACATAAATGCAGAAACAACTGGGGATGAGATTAATCCTAATCGAATATTCTGAGTTTCGATCATTCGACTTCTAGTTTATTGAAGTTTTCGACATGATATTTTGGGGGATCTTGAGTAATTTGGAGAAAATTGCCGGCTTTAGTCAAGTCGAGTTTTTTTTTTTTTTTCGAGTTAAAGTAGTAATTGAATCCAACACTAATATATTGTAGTTTTATTTTATTTTCAGTCTACACATTATATGAGGAGATTTCTCTGTTCTAAAGGATTACAATATTTAATTTGTAGAGAGCATGTCGTCTAAACATCCGATATATTTATTATGTAGTATTCACACAAAAATAACCCCTCCATTCTATAAAAAGTCTACAACAGATTTCAGACGATTTTATGTCTTAGAGAGATGTTGTATAATTTATATTTATCTATGTGGAACGGTCCATAAGGCGGTCACTTACATTTAGATATCAACAACACTCTTTAGCAATTAGTACAATTTGTATCTATTTAAATAGCTATATAAATTGTCAGTTGAGATGACATTTACTAGACATTAAACACCTTCCACGTGTAAGAGCCATACTGAATCTAATATTTTATTAATTAATAGTGTTGATTAAAAGAGGTTGAGTGTGTATTACCTCTAATATAAACACTCCAGTTATCCACTCTTGTAGGACCAACCGGAACAGACTTGTATCAGTCCCTTATATGGGGCTTAAAATCAGTACCATCCCTGTTATTGGTCCTTCAAAACGTTCCACATTTAAAAACAACCTCTACAATTTATAAATTATAAAGTATAATTTTCACTAATATTATAGTAAAGTACCTTAGTTTACTAATTTAATTAGTTTAGTAAAATATTAAGTAATTTATTGCACACAAAATATTTTTAATTTAGCCCTAATTAAAGAAATTATTATTTTAATGAAAATTGGTGAAGATTGATTGATGAAACGTCACTGTTGTCATTTAGCAAAGATTGTTCATACTTTAGGACGTGTCTTTAAGATTTACGATGAGACATCAAATTGAGACCACTAAATGGAGTGTACGAGGTTTAGCAAATTACCGTAAATATAGCCACTATATCAGTTACTGGTTCCGCTCCAATGTTATTAGAACAAGGTTAGGTTAGCGATGGAATTCTAGACATATGGAATACTCACGTATCCTATGTGAGGATAATACAACCGAAGGTATTGGTTGAAAAAAAAAGGAAAAGATGAGTTAACCCAAGGTTAATAGTAATACAAGGCTAGACCATCATGTAATCGGGCTTGGTAGAATTTTCAATTTGATGTACTGTACCGATTGCTGGGCAAAATCATAGAGGATAACAACGGTATATTAACACCATATTACCAATAATACTAGAAATGATTTGATTAACAGTAATAGTATATACTCTTTGACGTCACTACTGAAAAGCGTGGGGGAAGTCAAACATCAGTCGGAAAAGCGTGTTGGTATAACTTTGTATTTCTATTAACCTTGAGTTAACCTAATTTTTAACTAAATCCTTCATTAGGCAAAAAAAATGGCCTAAACAAGAATTACCTGTAATACTACATGATTCTATTACATGTATTTGTAATATATAAAATCATATTGTTTATAAAATAATTCTTATAACATTGAAATTGATACATTTCTCATATAAGATATACTTTTCTTTACATAGAAGGTCACTATTAAATAATTCAAGATTACCATATATTTAATTTTAACATTACCTTGCTGCTGATTGGAGTTTTTTATTTTTCTATTAATCATAGCTTGCTTGTCTGAGAGCCTCTTTCTATTCTCAACGGAACTATAATTCAATTTGACTATGATATTCGTGCTCATAAGTTATTACATTGAAAAGCACTTGTGCCATTCGGCTGAGGAGTAACTTCCATCACACAAAATAAAAATGTAGTAACGAGCGTGTGTAGCTTAATCTCAGCGCGCCATATTTAAAAAGAAAAAGGGAGTATACATATATATTGTTAAAGTAAAGTTTCTCTACCTTATTGTCTGTTCATTGACGCCTAATAACCCTGAGTTATGCAGGATATTAAAATTACAATGGGAGAGTTTAAGTTTATTTTTAAACAAAACTTTTCGGAAGTTTCTTCATTCTTATTTTTTTTTTTTTTTTGAGATTGGTCTATTTTATTAATAAAAATATAAGGAATCAGGCCCCAATATGGCTTCCCCTTCAATTATTCAATTATGATGCAATTGCTGAGAATAGTGAAAGCGTTCTATTAAAGTATGCGATATATTCCTTATAGGAACCGAGGAACAGGGCATTTCTTAGAATTTACAATTACACGTCGTTATCTTTATTGTATCACGCAACCTTTCCTCCAAAAGAAAAGAAGAAGAAAAACCCGAAATCATCTGGTAGTTAGCCAAATAAGTCAATCATACCAACCGCTATTTGTATCTTATTTATTCGCTGACTATCACTGTCACATTATTTCTTCACCATTTTTAAAATAAATTAGATATGATTCAAATGTATAAAGTATTTTATTCGATACTATAATATAATATTGCTTAGTAATATTTGATGAAAAGAGTGGTTATTATATTATTTTTATAAATAGCCAATATATATATTATATATGTAAGCGACGAGGGATCAACATAAAATTGTATTCCTGTTCTTTTGGAAACGGAGCATATCACGTATTGAATAACTTATAACTTTGTGTATTTACCAAAAAGAATAAGTTATGAAATAGCCATGACGTATCAAGGGAGTAGAGGGAATTGATAGCTAACAGCAAAATACATGGTGTATTTTGCTGTTAGCGAGGTAACGCCGTGCAAAATGATAGATATTTGAATATAAATTATAGTTGTGATTTTTTTCAACAGTACATTTGTGTTGAGACACCACATAATATTTAATTGACAAATAAATATGTGTGATTTACATTCATTTAAGTTTTCATGATGAATAATTGATTGATTTCAATCTTCCTCTCTTCTTTAAACATTTTTTCTCTTTCTAATTTATTGATTGATTGATCGGTTGTCATGATTTTCTAATAGCGGTTCGAGCCAAATGTTGAAGTATCCTTATAATGAAGTGAATCAATTATTAATTAATTAACTCATACTTATTGCAATTCGTGGCAAATGTTTAAACACTTTACCTTTTGAAAGAAGAGTGATATAAATCATAATTACATAGTATTCTAGCATTAATCATCATGAAATCATTGGTTGGGAATAAAGTAATTTTGTATTTTCGCTTTATTTCAATGCTTTATAAGAAGTGCGACAATCATCCGATTTAAGCCAAGTATGCCCTGTTCTGTTCGATAAGTTATTGCCAACCAGAATCCAAATTCACAATCCCCTTGTTATAGAACCCCTTGTCACTATTGGCAAAAAGTCGGACAGCAAATTTTCGCAGGTATCTATTGATGCCGAATTTGTACCTCCAAGCGTGTTGGCCATAGATAGAAACCGGTGGTAGTCCCTTGGTGCTAGGTCAAGACAGTAAGGTGGATGTATAAAAACTTTCCATCCGAGCTCCTTGAGTTTCTGGCGCGTCATCAAAGATTTGTACCGCCTGGTGTAGTCTTTTATTCACCAATGCTCGTCGCTTCTGTTCCATTGCCAGCTTCAAATGGTTGAGTTGTTCACAGTAGAGGAGGGGGGAATTGTTCGCACGACTGTTGTATAACACGAACCGAAAGAGTATCGGCCCCGTATACATATTGCAAATTTACCTTGGTCACTTTTGACTCATTTTTCCCTTTCATGTAGTAAAAAGGTAAGATATTGCGAATTTCTTCCTTTGAGATCCCCATAATTGACACACGATAATTAATGATTGCAAACAATCGCAATACTGTCAAAAAATGTTTGTAAAATACACCTTTACAAAGCCTTTTCGTATGATCCGATGTGACTAATAATGAACAAGATATACTGAGTTTAAAAAGGGGTGGGAAATACAAAATTATTTTTAACTGTCATAAGTTTCAAAATTTAAAAGATAATTCAACGCCCATGACCATATGACATAGGTAGTTACCTAAGACAAATAATTCCAAAGAATTTTTGACGCAGTGCAATAATTAATAGCTATTTATTAGTGTTTTTGAAAATAACCAAAAGTAGGATACTTGATACACCAGGAGAAAACACGTAAAAACTGCCATTCGTTATATTTAAGCTTTTATTTTACTTTTTATTACGGTTTGTCAGTATAAAGTAAATTCATATAATTATATATATAAGATAAGCAAATAAAACATTTATAGAAAAGAGCATAGTTAATAAAAAAATTAAAAAAAATATTTTTTTACTATTTACTGTGATTGGTAATTAATTAAAGTATAACATGAAATTACACAAAAAAATAAACATAATTAAATATTTATACATGTAATAAAAGTATATATAATAAAAATGGGGTGTAACAAGTATCCTCCATAGTATTATAATTAGAATAAATGATGTGAACTGAATATTGGAACTAATAATATGTTACAAACATGTTAATTAATTGAACAACATGCTAGACTATGATATTTAATAAAATTAAATTTAAAACTCATGTTTTATGATAGAAATATATATCAACAAACACTCACCTAAAATGTTTACTTTTTGTGTCAAATATTTCAATGTCCAAATTCTCTATAATTGTAAGCATTAGGGAACCCGGATTTTATGTTGATTTGATAAACAAAGAAAGACATTCAATTGTATAAGAACAGGGTGGTTAGATAACTTTACATTTTAAAGTTATTGGCAGTGTAACATATCTCCTCTGTAACAAGTATCCTCACTCTCTCTATTAACTATTTTTTCGCCAAAGTGTTCTAGAGCCGCGTACAAATTGCATTATATCTTAATTTGTTATAATACACTGAAATGTAATTATTCAACTCCATGAGAAGTCAAGTTATTTAGTTTATTTTTGTTAATATCTAACTCAAACTGTTGCAATCGTCCCTAGTAGCAGTAAGGATATTTGCAAATTGGACGTGTCGTATTCAAATGTAATTTGAGAGAGAATATTTGGCTGGTGTATACTTAAAATAGCTTTAGACAATAGCAAGCATATGATGATATGTCGTGCTTAAATTTGGCAAGTCTTATTCAAACCAACTCGGAGTAATTGAGCCAAAAATAAAGTGTTGCCTACTTGTTATTCGATATTTATAAGTTAGTGTATTGTTCTAATGGATAGTGTCACACGGTCAGTCAAAATCCTTTGTTCAAATTTCATACATAATTCAATATTAATTATTATATATGGAATTAGCGGTCTGAACGTTGATTCGTTGAATTTGAATTAGCTCTTGTAAACAATTATCAAGAGTTATTATTGAGAATAATTCTATAGTTGGGATTAATTGAATTATCCCAACTATATGATTTTGAAACTTTGTTTCTGCGTTGTATTGGAGTAGAATGGTTGTGAAACACAATAAAAGTAACGACGTGCTTCTTTCAATAATGATGAATACATATTATTTGAATTGATTAAATAAATATGTAATTTAATATGAATATATTATTTCCTTATTTCACAAATGATAAATTTGCTTAAATACAGATTATATACATTCTTATTTATCTATGAATTAACTACATATATTATTTCACGTTAAAGAAACAACATAGTTTAAAGATAAGATAATACAGGGAAGTATTCTCTAGATAAAATAACATTAGCAAATGTTTTGTTGTTATATAGTGTACACATTCAAAAGTACGATAAATTGATTAAGTGATATTCATATATTTGTTAACTCAAGGGTATACTTAGTAATTTCTTTGTTTATTTAAACGTCGGATCTTCAAAGAACCACTTAAATGTAGTTTGTATATAAATAGAACGCAAGTTATTTTATGAAAACCACACAACCTCGTCATACATGATGTTATTAATTTTTACTAATAAATTATTAGTTATTAGTAATAACTATAGTTGATAATATTGTAGAGAAAACGCGTGCGAGGAGGAGGGGGGAAAAAAGACATATGGTATCATTGTTTAAAATACTGATGTGATTATCATCTGCCTGCTTTATTATGATTTTTGAGGGTATAACGAATGTATTTATTAGCAAAATGTTTAATGAAGATATACTACGTATAATTGACTTCGACGTTTTTATCCGTTACAGTAGATTTGAAAACGTCACACTCCATGAAATTGTAATTCATTATGAACCTTATTCTCAGAATAATAGCTAATGAAACGACAAAGTAGAGTATTTGAAATATATTTGAAGCTCAAAGTTTAAAAAAGAAGGCTTTAATGAAATATAATCTACATACTAAAAATAAACCATTAAACATTTAAGTTAAATATACAAAATTAAACAATTAAAATCATATAACTATTAATAATAATAAATTATAAATAAAGAATATTGAAATAATAGATTGATCCAGATAATTTTTTCTTGTTCTAACATCGGAATTCAGTTAAATATGTCATAACTTTAGGTTGCAATACACAAGCGAGACGTAGAGTTTAATCAAAAAGATAATCACCCCTCTTCTTCATGTGGAAGTTGCTATATACAATTGTGCACAGGATAGATATATCTCTACCGATGAGATCTAACTAATTATTCATAATAAAGTAAATGTCAAAATCATAAAATTAGACAATAAATATATTAATAAAAAAATGTTAGAAATAAATTCATCTTAAAGATTTAGAGCAAAAGCTAATTATGTAGTAATGTCCGGCGATATTACTCCTTATTAAGAGCATCAAAAATATTTCCCCGTTATTTAGGTATGCTTATATAACAACATACTATTATCATGAAGGATATACACAATTGTTAATTATAATGCAACACCCAATGTAACTACCCTCGTTGTTGTGACCATTTAAACAGTTGTTTTTGCCTTTTATGAGTTTTCTGAACACCATTTCTTGGAGCCCATCAACCATAGCTAAGCCTTAAGTGATAAAAAAGTAATATTTAATGACTATGTAATATTGGAAAACCTAATTATCATACCCAAGTCTTAAAACGAAGTAAGTAGTCTCAGACAAACTTGTTGCAAACCATCCAAAGCTACTACCCCGTTGTTGTGACCATTTAAGCAGTTGTTTTTGCCCTTTACTGAGTTGTGTATCATAATTCTTGATATGTTTAGCTAAAATAGAATCATATTTTATGGTTAGATTTAAAAAAAAAATTGAATACTTACTGTGAGATAGTACAAAATTCAGAGTTCCATTTCGATATTCGTAAATACTTTTTACTGATAACTTGATCGTCATTTGGTGTGGATGACTCAAAACATTTTATATGTATTTCTATAAATGACATCAGTAACAACATCCTCCATTAATTTAATGATGGTTCCTCGGGAAGGGATATGTTTACCCTTGTATTTCTCCATAAATTTTTTGAACGTAGATGATTAGCAATGGATAAGGTTATATTACATACAATAAGCATCCTTGTGAAATCAGAGTTAAAGTCTGACTTGATGTATTCATCGTCAAATTGATTTTATAGATGAATATCCATACTCTAGTTATGAGATGAGGATAATGAGTGGCGTGTAATTCTAGACAGGGGACTAAAGGCACATTTATATCGACAAATCCGACAAACCATCTGTTTCTCATCCGGTAAGTATTTTCCAAATTCCTGGGCCTCCATTTTCAGAAATCCAGACAGAAGGCGACGTCATTTTGGGGATTTTATTCAGTTCTCTATCGACTATCCCCATCTAATATTATTATATTAATATTGAATAATAAAGGCGGGAATGATAACGTTCATGATTGATAGAAGAAGATGTATATTATTTAATCAATGATGCCATAAGTAATTCTTCTTTTCTCCTCGCACGCTTTTGTATTCTTACCAAAATTATCACCCTTAGTTAATAACTAAGTAATTCTTCTTTTCTCCTCGCACACTTTTCTATTCTTGCCAAAATTATCACCCTTAGTTATTACTAATCATGTCCAAATAATGCAAATAAAAATGCAGAAAAAGGACAAAAATTAAGATAAATCTCCTAAAATAGGATATATTCTGGTAAAAAACAAATATATGGTAAAAATTTCTCAATGAAGCAGGTCCTTTTTTCATTGGATTATCATTTGGTGCGACTAGGCATCGTTTTCTTAGATTTCTTCTCCAAAAAGTATTTTAAATCCCTGGTGTTGATCTATACAAGGGGGATATTAGCAGAGATCAAGGCCTTCACTAGGTCAGTATTGAAGACGCCATCGCTCTTATCGTTGGAGGGGATGACGTAGAGCACCTTCAGTGTAGCTTTTTCTGCCTTGTTGTTTAAATCTACGTTCTTTTTGTGCTTGTTGTAGTGTCCATGCTGCTCTAGGACACACTTCCTGTTGGCTTTAGTGCTAAAGTTGCAAAGCTTGCATTGCGAATAATTTGTTTCAGGCACATAAGTCCAAATCTTGGTCCCACCGAGCTCCTTAATGAGCACTGAGTGCTCCACTATCTAAGGCATGATACACTTAAAAAGATGGTCTTTCACTACGAATGAATGTAAATATATTGAAAATAAATTATACTGGATTCCTGTTTATATTTATAGAGAAAAAACAGATTGAAAAAATTTAAGCAGCTTTGGTGGCAAGATAGAGATTATATATTTTTGATTATCTTAGTATTGTTACCTTTAAAATTCATGGCGCCCAAGTTGACTATATATAAAAGTGAGACAACACGCATCTTCTAAGGCAGTCTGGTTGGCGTTAGTTAACTCAGCTGACATATTGGCGTCACTTTTGCGGCAGTTCAGATAATTTCATTGAAGTGAAGTACGCTAATTTGGATCTGCTTAGCAAAAATGGCATCATCTCGAGGTCCAAAGCGTGGTTGTACCATGGCCGGCTGTCCCAACCCACGGGATGTCCAGTATTTTGCATTTTGCTCAAAAATTTGATGCCCAGGCGTCTTTGGATCTCAGTCTGCAATAGAAACGACCCAATTAATATTAAGAATGCTAAGATTTGTTATAAGATTTTACATCCAATTATTTTGAGCGGAATCTCCAGGCTGAGCTTTTTGACTTAAAGGCCAGAAAGAAATTAAAAAGCGATACAGTCCCCTCACTCCATATTCCCTTTGCTTCCCTTATCTCTGGCCTCAACAGTGACGTCATTAAATTGTCTTCTTCTCTTGATAATGAAAAAAACATAAGAGTAGAATTTCTTTGCTGCCTCACCTTTACATATAGACTTATAGTCACCTTGATGGCGCAAATGGATTCATCTTTTCCTTCCCCAATATTTGTATTCAATCCTCCCTTTACTCAAATGCAAATAAGAGCCAAAAATCCAAATAAATCTTATTTGCATGTATTGGACATCACTAGTTATTACTACTAGCAGGCTTGCTGTCGTTTACCTTTTTTAATCGTTCACTGTTCACTTTTTAGACGGTTTTTCTTTGTGTTAAGACTAATTTCAGAAAAATAAAACACAATCATAGTAAATCGACAAATTTCCAACATCTTTTAATACATCTAGAGATGAACTTTGGGTTTCTAGATAGAGAATCATGAGCCCACTCTCATTTAGTGTGGAGAACAATTAGCACCCATTAATAAGGCAAGCTTTTTTATGAAAGAAATAAGCTTACAATTAATACTTACAACCTAAATGTCCATATAAAAGCAAATTTAAAAGCAAAGTTGTAACTTTGAAATTAATTTGCTCTCATAGGGCTTTAAAATTACATTTCCATAAAATTACTTCAGTCAACCTCTATTAATTATTAGATTAAAATCAAATTAAAGATAGGTTTAGATACTAAAAAGTACTATTTTCCGAATTTTGAGTATATTTGCATTGATTTTCCAACTCATCTATGATACAAATATAATTCAACTTTTTATCACTTTACTTAATTGTCGTTTGAATGCTATTCATTCTCAAAGAACATGATCACAAATAGAACCGACAAAATTGTCTTAAATCATAAAGTTGGTATACCATTTGAAAGTGATATTTTTTTAGAACAAGTTGATATCAAAAAAATTTAAATTGCACGTAAAGGGGTGGAGATATAGCATCTCTAAATTTTTGTAGCAGGAGGATTTTTGAAAATTTCGGTGTCATTAAAGCGTGTTCCGATCATTTCATAGACCTGAAACTTTACTATTATTTTTTTCAATTTAAATTTCAGATTCACGTTAAGAATTATCAAATTCTGTAATATCAGTGGCAGATTCAAAGTACATGGGAAATAGAATACCCCCTTAAATAATGAATTCTAAAGCAATATGTAGTTGTGAAGATTATAGGTGTTTACGGCTGGCTTTTTATCTCCTCTCAACCTCCACTGTCAAAAGGAAGGAAACATTTGAAAAAACATATGGTAGCTACCCTTCTGTATTTTTCTTGTTGCAACTATAAATTATTAACAAAGTATTAGTTAATTCTTAGAAGAAGACGGACTTGACTCAACCAACAAAATAAAACGAAAATGTTTAGAGGATCAGTAACATTTAATCGATTTCATCTCCAATGGAGACCTTCTCAAGATAACAATATAGGAAAAAAAATTTAATTAGACAAAAATATTTGATAGTGATTAATTATTATACACATTAAATAGACAATTTAATCAAAATAAATATTAATGACAGAGTATGAAATTACATGAAACTACTCATGTTTTATCCAATTATGCTCAAAATCCGTGATTTATTTAATCTAAGTAGTTACAAAAACTTAAATTTTATTTCTGATAAATGAATAACTAAATAGTATCAACGAGTACATGCAAAATTAGTCAATTCTGAATCAAGTGTAGTAAACTCCCTTGGTCATTTTGGTTTAGAATGACCCACTGTTACATTTTTACTCCATAAACGATCACTTATGTTTATTAAAGAACTATTTAGATTTGATGAAAATTGTTGTGGATTCAAAAACAGGAGTAAATGAAACAATTGAGAGTAATCTTACTATCCACGAAAGTATATACATACAACCTCACAGGAGAATAAAGGAATACCCTTGGAAATTTTCAAAAACAATAGGAAAATTAGCAACAATTACATTTAAATTTCAGAATCGGCATAAATAACAGGGAATGTTTATGATCCAGCATGACTTGTCTGCATATCTACGGCGCTAATATCGTGGCAGAGCTCAGTAGGATTTTAAACGATAATTATGACTGAATACATTATTAAATTATTATACTTTTCAACGACTACTGTGATTAATCAAACAATTTACCTAATCATCTCTATAAATTGTTAATGGTGGATCATTTTATATTTATCTTATGTTTTTTTCCTTTCTTATTGTAAGCCTATATTTTTAGTATAGTTTAAAAAAGTTAATGATTGATTTGCCTGCTGTAAAAGAGCATGTCCCATTGACAATACATTAGTGAATGAAATAATAGAGAAGTAAATAAAAAAGGAGCGGAACATTTGTAAATAGTCACAGCACCTCTCCTTTTATTTTTGCAGAACAGAATCCCTTGGGGTGCATCTGAGTATCGTATCTAAATGTCCTGTGTAGTCCAGTTTTCATTTAATTTTGCTGTCTTGTACTGTAGAAACTGCTGTGCAACAGCAAACTCAGCTTCCTTCATCTCTGTGCCTGTTAGGTGAAGCAGTGGTCACACTTTGTTTGTGTTCAGGAAATCTTCACTCCCTTAAAGTGCACAGGGCCAGCACCAGTAGACTGTTTGTTACGCTGAATCTTGCTCTAACCTATCTTACTTCAGCATCCAGAGTCTTTTACAACCAGTCCTCTTTTCCCCTTCCTCTTGACGGTGACTAACTGTGGTGTCCACAACATAGTCACTCAAGTGGCTCAAATTTCTGGGTCATTTCTATTGGGGGTGCTCTGCAGGAGTTGCTGGGGTCTGTCTGTCTCGGGGGAATTTATCCCAAATTGTGTCAAACTGTGTATTACATCGCAACATAAACTAAGGCACTTTGGACACGTCTGACCCCATGTAAAGGTCTGTGGATTTGGCTTGGAGTGCAGAGTTGGGAAGATCAAGCAAAGTCATTATTAAATGTGTCATGCAGGAAATGAACATGAAGTTGGGCTGGGTAATGGCATTAAAAATCCCTGTGGCCTCCATTCGCACCTCGTTTGCACTGGTTTGGGTGCTTTCAATCCCACAAAGCAAGTGGACAATGTTGTCAATTGATTTCAGGATCACCTTCACTGTAGCCAGGTTGCCTGTTTACTGTTTCTCAAATAATTTATTTAACACTGAAAAAGTGTTCCGGTGCTAAATCAGAAGATATGGCGTGCATCACAACCAAATGCAACTGATGGTTAAAGCAGTGTACGTATGGCACCTCTTTCTCAGCAATTCTTCCTGCACGATTTTCTGCATCACTCCGTGTACTTCAGACATGACACTTGCCCCATCGTAACACTGATTCAGCACTTTTGCTGTATTTAGTCCAATGTCCCTCAACTTGTCCAAAAACCAGCTTTGACATCACAATACTTGGTAGTGACTGAGACAAATTGCTCGCTTACAGTGTTGGTCGTGTCCACGTTGCAAAGCACTATGGATATATCTTCGCAGCTAATGGGATATTTGGTGCCATAAATATTTAATGTGTACCAAGCCTCTCCTATATCCTTCACTATTTCCTCTGTGATGATGGTACTCATGATTTCAATAATTTCATTTTGTATGTTATGTGTATGTGACATTTGTAGGGACATTCAAAAAAATTCTAGCAAGGTATTGCCCACCTCACCTCTTGCATCCAAAACAAGCGGATGCTCATATAACAACGGTATTTAATGGAAATTGTCACAAGTTTCATTACAATTTGTTTTGTGAGTAAGTATTTTATAATTTTTATTATATATATATTAAAACAAATATTTTTTATAAGTTATACTTTTTTTTCAATTGAGGGTGCAAACAATTTCTTTGGGGTGCAATGCATACTTATGCACCCCTGCACTTTTAGCTAGATGTCTTTAGGTAGCTATATCTCTCGATTAAAACATTACATAAAAAAGCATAAAGTATGCTTAAAGGGTAAGCGTACACTTTAAAAAAAAAAGTTCATTACAAGTTTTCTGTTTGGTGAATCCAGTTGTGAGTTACAACTTACAGCGTTTCAAAATGGAGGTAAAAAAGAGTAAATTCGATACATTCATGAGTATCACTACGATCTAGGTGAATAAGCAGGGCCGGTAGGGCAAAAAAATTGTGCTTTTTAGAGACCCAATATACTATTGAATGCAACAGCAAAGCTATTGTTCCAAAGATTTCATCCTGTTAAATGGGCATCGAAGATGAGGCATGCACTGGTAGGCCAAACATCGAAAATGTTGATAAAATAATAGAAATCGTCAAGTTGGACCGTCATGTGAGCACTTATTCCATTGCCAGGAACTGAATATTAGCCAAAAAATCGCTTAGAACCATTTGTCTAAGGCTGGTCTTAAAAAGAAACTCAAAATATGGGTGTCACACGAATTGACGACTAAGAAACTTTTGTATAGATTGATGATAGCGACTCTTTGCTGAAACGTAACAAAATCAATCTATTTTTGAATTGTATGGTGACAGGCCATTAAAAATGGGTCACATATGCAAAACAACAGCCAAAAAAATATCGTGGTCAAAGCAAGGTGAAGCGGCTCAACCATTGCCAAGCCCGGATTAACAGCCAAGAAGGTTATGCTTTGTGTTTGTTGGGATTGGAAAGGAATCATCCACTTTGAACTGTTCCTATCAGGCAAAACACTCAATTTGAACTTATATTGTCAAACAATTGACCGGATGGAAGCAGACGATAGACCAAAAGTGGCCAGAGTTGGCCAATAGAAAAGGTGTTGTATTCTATCAAGATAACGCTATGCCACAAACACCTTTAACGACGCAACAGAAGCCGTGAGCGCTTAGACGGGAGAATCTATCGTACTCGCCGTATGGTCCAGACCTGGCACTAAGCGATTATTACCTTTCTAAGCATGTGCAAAGTTTTCTTGATGGTACAAAACTGACCTCAAGAGAGGCTAGTTAAAATGAGGTGGTCAAGTTTTTTACCAATAAGGAGGAAGACTTCTTCAATCATGGAATTATGAAATTGCCTTCAATATGGACAAAAGTTATCCAACAAAACAGTGTATATTTAATCTAAATCGGATAATCTTAACTATGTTCATTTTGTTGTAAAAACAAAGTGAAAAAACGCTCAAACTTTTTATTTCACCTGTTATTAATACTCTTGAGCCTTTTATTATGTCGAAATTTGTTCACGAAGCCCTCTACGCTATGTTTTCTCTCGTTTTTTTTTGTATGTCTGTTTATAGGCAGTATTACAGAAAAATTTACAAATCGATTTAGGTATAACATTGTAGGAGAGCTATATATGTTAACAGTAATGGGCCATTAAATTTTGAGATGTCAAAGCCACACAAAACAATAGAACTCCATAATCGTCATAATTTTTGAACAAATTAATAAGATTTTATGATTTAAGATTTCAACTCGATCTTCAATAATCGCTATTTGTCCTACTTAAAACAGGGCTCGTTCATCAGTATAATATATGATAAAATAACTTGTACCCCCCCAGAAGTGAAAAAATGGGTCTTGGATCTTGTCTCAGCGCTAATATTCACTTGTTGATTTATTCATTTATTTTTTCAATTTTCAAGGAGTAAAATTTAAACAAGGGATCTTTTCAGGACATTTATTTAACAGAATCATCTGAAAATAGTGCTCAACACAACTTTTATTAATTATATGAGCTCTCAGTTCTTATAATTACCAGAATATGAGGCCTAAATCCCTTGCCGAACATGACTATAGAGTGAAAATCGAGCTTGGTTCACTCCTTCTTGATAGAAGCCTCTAGGGACTGGATATTACTTTGAGAAGTAGCAGACACCCTTTCTTCCAGACGCACCTAGATGGAGTAGTTCAAGGGGTTCGCTTCTACAGAGAAAGGCGGCCACATGTTGAGATCTCTAAAGTCGGATATGTTGTCTCTCAGGAAGGGCTGCGGTGCGATGACACGGAGCTACGTCTTAAGTGTAAAAAAAGTTGTCAACGAACTTTTATCAGGCCCAAGGTAGAGCTTTCTTATCCATAAGTTTGATTCATGCATCTGCATTGATCCGTTCCTTCCTCTCCACAAAAATGGGAGGGCAGGCTACACAACGCCCAATACCATGGTTCCAGCTAGATTTTCTGTTCTGTAGACATGTCTCACTGAAGCTGAGACACATTGTCAGCATGTTCGGTTGTGATGTAGCGTCTGTTCTTCATATTCACCGTGGCATCAATGGTGAAAACATTTTCATCAAAAAATAGCAAAAATTTAACCGAATTTTTGTTGGCCTTTGAAATGAAATTGTTATAAAAACAGCTCTTTGTTAGGAGAATTTCGGATCTTATATTTGCCGGAACAATAAATTCCAATTCTTCTTTCAATTCTTCACGATATATTTTCTTCTTTTATTTATTGACGAAAAAATTATTAAATTTAATGATTTTTTCTTAACATTTTATTTTCAAAAGATGAATCCGATTATAAAAATAGTTGATAAGGTAATATAAAAAAGAACGGAAAGAAATTCTCGCATACACTCTGACTTGTCGCGCCCTCTTTTGGAGGAAAAGTCGAATTCAAAAAGGAGGCAACACTTGCAAAATTATTTGACTAATCTACACCTGATGATCTAAAGAAATCAGCATTCCAGTTAAACTGGAGGAAATGATTGTGCATTTCATGAACTCTATAGACTAATTAATTTGATTTTTATACCATTTTACTCGAGTCTTTTAAGAAGATAGGAAACTCCAAATTTCTTCTATAGCAAATGCCTGTATGTTTTATTAAATGAATAGCTTCAAGTTTTCTCAATTAATTCTAAATTATGTTAATAATTTTGAATAGTTTTGTATAAGTTGATTTTCTTTTGTACTTTGTAGTTAGATGAATATTTATTTAATAAGAAAAAAAAATGAATTTCTCTTATTTTCCCCACTAAATTCACGCCCCTCTAACTATTACCCCCTCATAGAATATTCCTTTCTGGAATGGACCTCGTGCCAATCCAACACTTACTACAGGCCGCCCCGGATAATATGTAAAGAGAGAGAGTTTTACCAAAAATTTATAAACAAAAAATTTAATTGATATGTAAGAAAAAACCAATCTTGAATGGAGATCGACTGTGTGTAATTCGAGCATTTATTATTGGATTATATGTCACAGGGGTCCTGCCTTTGATTCTACGTCAACAGTGGATATCGTGAGACACGAAAAATATATTTTTTCAAGAGTATAGAAAATCCTAGGGATTTAGAGATAAAATCAATAACTGATAATATAATTACTGTTCATGACTTGAACTCCACCACAAACTCCCTGTTAAATAATGGAAAATATCGGTTTCCCAATACAAAATCTGGAAGACATCATTTACATCCAGGGCCCTGGCACTTAAAGATGAGGATTTCGCCTTCATGTGCTGCTATATTGTACAAAATATGTCAAAATTTCATCATAAAATTGAAACTGTCCGAGTCTTGAGCTAACACGATAGGGAATTTTTTGTTTGTAGTTGTCGAAGAAAACCATTTCCATTTCAATTCCAGATTTCCACAGACTGTATTGTTTACTACGATCCCTGTAAAGACTGTGGACAGTTTTTTAATACTATTTTGCATGCATTTGTCGAGTTTAATGTCCTTTTTAATTAAATTTGTTTGTTCTAAATATGGAGGGAGAAAACATTAATACTTTAAAGGCAATAATTTTGTTCGTGTTGCCTACAAGGGAAAGACGAAAAAGTGTAGAAAATGGGGCAATACATTTCGCTCTTTTGAGTGACAAAACCCTTATTGTCAATCAATTGGTTTGTGGAGAACCAATTCTTAGAGAAAACCTATGTGTAATAGTTTTGTCCTCTGTAGCAAGGTTGCAAATACCAAGGCCGGGTGGTGATTCCTGGGACCATACTATTGACCATTGTCGGCAAAATTATATATATATATTTGGGGGGAGGGGGCTTGTTTTTTTGAAAAAATAAAATTCTTGCATATTATGTGCATTCTACGCGTTTTAAGGATATTGTAATAATTTTGCTAAAATGATAATGTGAGAATGATAAGTAGGCCACATTTAAACAAGCCCCTATGCAGGCAACGGGTTGGATATCTCTGGTCTATGGGAATATTCCTGGGCCTATATCTATTGGTGGAATCAATGAGTGCTCCAAACGGGATGTAAAGAGAGAATATACAAAGTATTCAGAGTATGCAAAGTTATAAACCAATTAGCAAAACGCGCCTCTTGGCTGCAATAGATTCCTTATCTTATAAATATATTTTTCTGACTCAAGAAGTTGCTGTTTATCATACCACAAATGACGTCACTTTATTATTTTCTGCTATTTTCCCTCATTACGTGGCTAACTTTTTATAAAAGGGTTAGTTCATGGAGGTTCCATAGTCAGTTATAGATTAATATTTAGGCTACTATCTTCAATGGTAATAAAATTCGAAATTGAAGCCAGGAACTAACTTTTATAAATCAGACCAATATAAACTCGGGAGCTAAATTGCTATTAATTTAATTTTTTTTAAATTATGTTACATTATTTTTTTACAATAATGTGTAAATAAATAAATAATTTAAGTTAAAGATATATTCTAAGCAATACTCTTTTAATTGGGTTGGAATCGATATTTACTTTGAACTCTTGATCCAGCGACAGATACAATTGTATCACTGTTATATGTAGCTATTATATTTCTGAAGTAATTTCCATGGACTTTCAATGCATTGATGGGTAATTTATTCAGTTCCGATTTTTGAGTAGAGTTGATCATCGAAATAGAGTTTTCCTTTCGACGCCTGCATACTCTTGCAAGGTGGCCTCTCTTACCACATCTTGTGCATTCGACGCTTTTTGTAAGGCAAACTTTCCCATTCGTATGAGGAAATTGGAAACCACACTGTCTATACAATCTTTCTTGGCTCTTGTTCCACGATCTCCCACAGCTTTGACTTCTTCGATATATATTGAATCAGCATGAATTTGTATTTGCGTTAATACCCTTTGATACTAAATCATTTAGACTATTTTGATTATTCTTCGCCGTTTCTACTATTCTCCATTAATAAATACTTCACATATTTTATTTGCATCATCAAATAATCTTAATTGTGCTTCTCTATACTTACATACCAAAGTATTATATTATGACAATTAATATTTAATACTATTTGTATCATACAATAAATTATAACTAACATTAAAACATTTTCCAGATAATATTATTTTGATTAAATAGTACCAAGTAAAGCTATATTTTGGTGAAGGAAGGATTCTATATTTAGAAAATTTTCAGATAAGTTGTAATGTTAAAAAATCATAATTGAGATATCTTAGAAGTATCTTCGAAATTACCATCGGCCATCAGGTATGATTTATAAATATATGTTTGTTTATTTCTGAAAGAAAACAGAGGAACCAGACAGTTGAAGTTGTATTTGCGGGGGTACAGCTGGTTCCTGAAATGTATCAAAACCTATAGGCACCACTATCTTGAGTATAAAGGAACCCTTCTAATATAATACACTTGGCTCACGGGTTACAAATGTGAACTGCGTGTCCACGAGAGGGATCAAAACCTATTGCCGCGGCTATCCTGAGTATCAATAACTTCTTCTAAAATCATATGATACACCCCAGCCCACGGGTTGTGTAAGTGAACCACTGGCCCAAAAAGTGGATCATTACCCACCGCCACCGCTTCCATGAGCATCAAGGACCCCTTTTGATATACTTCATAATTTGATTGTCTAAATGCAATATAAATTTCAATGAGAATGCACTAGTTGAGCGGTGTCTAACCTTTTAACATAATAGGCCACATTTCCACTTGAAATATTATAATGGGCAGTAGAATCTATTAAGTTAAATTTCTTGAAAATTACTGTATAAAACAAAAATATTAAATTCAAATTTATTTCAATTTTAGAACAAATATTAAAAAAAAGCCAAATCTAATTTTTCAATGCCAATCAAAGCTAACCTGGCAACCCTGTTAGAGTCTTAGAAAATACGGAATACCATCAAATATTTTTCAAAGTTTGTACGGATTATGAGAGTTCTAAGTGTTTGGATGATATTGCGACAATACAGCTAAAAAAATACTACTTTTAGTGAGAATGAGAACTGGGCCACACTTAAACATTAGGTGGGCCGCATAATAACCTGCAGTTCACAGGTTGGACATCCCTGCACTACATTATCAAATAACTTACAAAAAAATATTGTATCTTAATCAAATCCTTAATGATCAAAATTGCCTGCAATGAATTGTTTAATAATTAATCAAATTACCCACAATCATTTTTGCCTGACAATGTAAATGAAGATTAAATTGCCATTTATCATTCTATTGGAAATTTTATAGATTGCTCGGGAATTTTACACATTGCCCGTCACATATACACAAAAAACAGCGTTGCACCATCTCAAAGTTATTATTAACTTATTATTTATATGTGACGGGTAATTTGGCCCAGAACATTTTCGTGGTCTCTAATTTTGCTCAATACATTTTCACCTCTTGGCAATTTTGCCGCATGACATATTCGTCGCCTTTTTTATTATTTTATTTCGAAAGGACTCATTGACTAGTGGTACATTATTCATAGTCATGATCTAAGTTGATACTCGAAGAGATTTAAGAAAGTCCTCCATCAATAAAAAGAAAGGAAGAATTAAACAGTAAAGACTAAAGGTAAAGTACAAACCTATAATATACAGGGTTGGGTAGTTAAGCGTGGATTCTCGAGTTTCCTGGACTTCATGACCTCCATCAGAAGATGATGTGGAGTCCTCGTGTATGAGGACAATCCCAAGTCGCCCTACATGTTCTGTAATGTATTCGTGTTTCCTTCCCCCTTGTTCTCTTCTCTTATTTTCTTGTATGTATATATAGGTGTAAAATACAGTCTTTTACCTCGTTTTAAGTATAAATAGTCGTGTATTTTATGTATGTATCAGAGTAGGTTATTGTATTAATAAGAATATAATTGTTCCTGTTGGACAACCTTTGTTTTATTCCTCCACGTCTTTCCTCTCCCCATTTCTCTCAGTCATCCTGGATTCCTTGGTTTAAATAGTTTTCTTCTCCTCACCTTCGTCAAGACGCAACATTGGCGACGAGGATGGGATCAGGATCACGTGACCTCCCTGCTGTGGCATCGTCAGAGAAGCTAGCCCTGCTGGAGTTGGGCAGCCCTTTTTCGTCGACAGGGAGAACGCTCATGCATCTACGGAAGACGGAGCAACACGAGCTGTGCCTCAGTTTGGGCCTTGTGGAGGAAGGAAGAGAACCATGGTCACTTACAAGAAGTGAAGTGTGTGTCCGTGTCAGGGACCACATCATTCAAAGAGAATTTCATCCCATGAAGTTCTGGTTCTCCGTTGTTCCTACTCTCACGTTCACCTCATTGGGTTATGAATGTGCAATAGTTTCTCCTCTGGATCATCCAGAGTTGGATCGTACATCGAGTGAGATCGATATGTCTCCCAGGGACGAGCAGGGTGCTCGTGTCCCTAAAACCTCTACAAGGGTGAACGATGTTTCTCCCAGGAACGGGCAAGGTGCTCGCGTTCCTAAAACCTCTATAAGGGTGAACGATGTTTCCCTCAGGAACGGGCAAGGTGCTCGCGTTCCTAAAACCTCTAAGAGGAGTAGTGTTCTTCTTTTCTCCGGTGCACGTGCTGAGAGCACGGCACGTCTATGGAGATAAATTTTGTATATATAAGAGTAAATGGTTTTCTCCGCACCTGGTTATGGATGGAGCGGATCAATAAGTTTCCATTCATGGAGTAGAACCTGGTTAAGCACCGGCATGGATTTGGTGCTTTAGGGGTGGTGTAATGTATTCGTGTTTCCTACCCCCTTGTTCTCTTCTCTTATTTTCTTGTATGTATATATTTGTGTAAAGTACAGTCTTTTCCTCGTTTTAAGTATAAATAGTCGTGTATTTTATGTATGTATCAGAGTAGGTTATTGTATTAATAAGAATATAATTGTTCCTATTAGACAACCTTTGTTTTATTCCTCTACGTCTTTCCTCTCCCCATTTCTTGGTCATCCTGGATTCCTTGGTTTAAATAGTTTGTGTCTCCTCAACCCCGTCAAGACACAAACATGTTCCTTCTCATGGGCCTAGCAAACAGGGATATGTCGTTGGTGCGGTGATTCATCGATTTGGTGGGGTCCTTTTTGATCTTCTTCTCCAGGGTGGACAGGAACTCCGGATCCCTCTTTAAATTGTGCATCCACTCCTTACTTTACTGGAGAGGTCTTCTCCATAATTATTCATCTGGGTTAATTTAAAAACCAGGCCCCTGGAGTACTTCACGATGTCCATAACCATCGCCACATCAACTTCAGCGTCTAGGAGATTTAAGTTGCGTTGCCTATTGGCTTTTTGCTCACTCATGTTGAAGAAATGTTTAAAGAATGGCAAAGCGAAAGTGTCAAAAAATAATCACTAAACCTTTACTACATTAATTAGAAAATGAACATTAATTAGCAGTTTACGTTTTACTGACCAACCCTGTAAAAACATAAGGCAGTGAATATGTCATGCAGCAAAATCTCCACAATTAAAAATGACAAGATGCAAAATTGTACACAGCAAAATTACCTAGAGCCTTGTTTATCATATTACTAACAAACCACTTGACGAAATAATAGATGGGTCATGGAGTGACTAAATTTGTTCATGCATCTTTTTTCCTTTTCTGATATATCGACTTGAGCCGGTTCTTAAAGACTCAACTCGACACAACACAAGGTAATTACCCTGCTCTGCAAATATTGTAGATATATCAAAAGCGGCTTCCTTTAAACTTAAAGAATGGGGTGTAAACATGGTCAGAAGGACCTAATCTGTATTCTTTGACGATTAATAATAAACAATAATATTAATATATATGTATACAGACTTCATATTTGCACCCCTTTTCAAATAACAGATATCACAAATAGCCTATTTGAGACACAACTGTCAACCAAACATTGATTGATTGATGATTTATTGAGGAGTCGCGCGGGATTCAAAGACATCTTTAGATCCTCCCAATAAAATGAGGATGTACATCAACATTGTACAATCATAAATAATATTAACAATAGAGCAAGAGGAAATCATATCAACATGAATACGTCACCAGAAGAAGAAGATGTGACGTAGGCGTTACCCTCCTTCCTGTAATAAGCAAGTCCTTAAATAATAAAAGAGTTCAAAAATACATAATATGCAGGCTCGTGTTGTTTGAATACCCATTTATATAATATAATAATAAAAAGTAGGAAGGAAGCTGCAGAATTCGCAGATGACAACTTCTTTATAAAATATATTTCATTGAATAAGTTCCACCATTGTTCTATGCCCTATTTAATATTATTTACAAGATCCCGGAATCAAAAGAAAGAAAATCCGCAAGGAAGTGTCCTTGTTATTATTAAGGAAATGAAATCCAAAATGGAAGAAGAAGAAAAGAAGGAAGGCAGGCAGATGTATAAGAAAAGAAAAAGGCGGGCACGCGACTGTTTTGACAATTTTTTTAAATAATAATCAGAGGACTACTATGTACCAAAGAAATCCCGGACTAATATTATGTTATGATTATTTTATTATTAAAAATAAAAAAATTATTCTTTCTATGCAATAATTTCCTATCTCTCTATTATTATTACCATCCATGACTCAATAATACTATAAAAAAGCAGATGAAAATGATGTCATTTCAATGTTGTTCAGTGTGCATGTCCCCACTCACTACTGCTGTGAAGTGGGCGGTTGAAACGAGTCAACAGGGGGTGCAGATGCCTCCGGAAATAACACAACAGTTTCTTATTTTCTCTATTTAGCTGTCGTCATCCTTGTTGTTGTTGTTATTTGTCCCCCTGCTGATGTGTGTGAGATTTTATGTAAGGACTCAGAAGGATTACTCTCCTCTCACTCAACCAAAAGGGATGAGGAGGGGATGTCATTTGTGAATCATCTTATTTGCATTTGGTATACTCAACAAATCCATCATCGAGTTAATTATGTCACAAACAACTAATAGAAATTAATTATCCTTTACAATTCATTCAATTCAATTTACTATTTCTAGTATTATGGTCTATTTAAAATACAAATGTGGAAAATAACTGTTCTACCACGAATATCCAAGTTCGAAATAGTTTTAATGGAAACAAAGTCATACATGAATGCTGTGGTTGTTAAGAGAAGTTGTTGGTCATTGTTTGAGTTTGAATACCAAAGAGATTACTTATTAAGAGAGATTCAGAAATGATCAATGCGTGACAAAATTATTGGACTTTGGGTGTTAGAGAGACTTGGGCAAAATATAAAAAGATATTTTAATCCTCGAGTCTTGGGGAATCCCTCTTCTATAAAGGCCTTTGCAAGGATAAGTAATTGACGTTTTTACTTAATTAAGTCATCAACAGCCGAAGTTTAGGGAAACAATCAAATTTCCAATGTCTCTTTACCACTTATATATAAAATGAGATTGTATGTGAGCTGTTTCCAAAATCTTTGGACAGCTTTTAGAATAGACTACACTCTACCTGTTAAAGTTATCTCCACAGAGACGTGCTTTCCCATGCTCAAGTAGATTAAGACTGGAATTAATATTGGTTTTTTGGAAAAAAGATATTGCCCGTAGCAAGAATTGTATTAGAGGCTTTACAGATACCTGAGGAAATAAAAATATAGTTTTAATAAATTGCAGTGACAAGTGATGACGTCGAGAAAAGTCCGATACATCACTAATACCTACGTTATTAACTTAAAATAATCGTTACGTTTGTATGGTTCTTAAAAGATTGAATGTTTAGTTAAACAGTTCATACATAGAGATAAAATTATTGTTGGATCGGTCCTAGGACTGATTTCCTAATCAGTCTCCCCCCTTTCAGTTTTTTATTTATTTATCAGTGTGATACATGGTCCTTCAGTCCTATAGTCCTTTTCTCTATCTTTTTATTTTCTTCACTCCAAGCCAGGATTGACGAATATAAGATCTAAGAAAAGAATTAAGTATAGATAGAACGTATAATAATACGATCTAGTCACACACTCCCAACTTTTAACTTCAGGTATCTTTTCTCTTTGAAAAAGGTTATGAATTTATATCGATACTTCAGCGACTCAAATGACGTAGTTACTAGAAACAAATCTATTTCATCTGTTTTACTTTCAATAAAAGACCGATAAGTACCGATTCTAGGCCTGACAAATTTTTATTAGCTTCTTAAAGTATGTAAATAATCACATATAATGTGATTATTTACTAACGAAATTTCCTGGAATCCTTCTGAACAACAAATTCGATGGAATTGAATGACTCCTGTGAGACTAGTGTGTAGGAGTTTCTTCGGTCATCGGATATATATTTCACGTATACATGTATGATAAAAGTTTTCTAAAAGTTTAATATATCATTTAATGGAGTGCCCTTATCTTTTAAGGAGGGAGCAAAAACTCCATTTTTGTATATATGACTATATTTTTTTCTCAAATGTTCGACTTATGTTTTTTTAGCTTTTATCTGTCTGAATCCCCCTACCATTTCTAATGTTTGGTCGTGTTGAAAAAGGATTTAATTTACTTTGTTTTTGTTCAAGAGTTCGAATGTCATGTTCCATTAGTATGTTTTACTTTTTAAAAAACCATAATTACACATTACATTTCTTCCTAATGATTATTCCTTTAGTAGACTTTACCTCATTAATCTGCAATTAATTACATAGTCATTATAATACATAAATGACCCTCCTTCTCTACGGACATAGTACGTAATGTGTAATTATGAAGGGTGCATTTTAGAGAAAGCCTGGATTTTCAAACAAACGTGTCACTGTTGTTGTTTCATAATACTACTGTGCACAAAAAAGAAAAATGATTTCAACACTAGTGTTGTGTCGATTCGAACAATTATTGGCATGGCCCGTTTCTTGGATTTTTTATTTTTTTAGTACTAAGCTTTTTGACAAAATTTTTGACAATTTTGTCAGAGAGACAAATCCATATTATTTAGTATTGGATCGGTCTAAAAATACTCCAGTTCAATCAGTTACTTCGTAATTAATTTTGTCAATTCTAGGACCCATCCTTATCGGTCTTTTATGATAACTACGACAGCTAAAATGACGTAGTTACTAACTGCGTCATTTTATGTGGAAGTTTTATGATAACCTCTTTCAAAGAGACGAAATATTGGAAGTTTAAAGTAGAAGGTGTGTGCTAGAACGACTTAATAGTTAAAGAAGGGATGTTTGTAAAGAAAAAACTAAGTATAGAGATTAGAAAAGGAAGAACCTTTGATGATGGTGTCTTTCTTCTTTTTTACTCATTATTTTATAATTCTCACTCTGAAGTAAGCATTCTCACCTTTTTGTTGATATCTTTCTTAATCTATCCTGAAGAAAATAATAAGATGACTAGGACCGACTTATCGGTCCTTAGGACGGATAAATAGTAAAAAAGGCAGGACTCATTAAATAAAAAGATTAAAAGAGAGAGATTTATAGACTGATTAGGAATACAGTCCTGGGATTTATCCACCATAAGTATTATTTATTTATAATTGTGACAAATGCAAATTTTGGCAGTATACTTTTCGACAAATTTGACAGCAACATTTTAGTTAGAAGGTTGATTAATCTCCATAGCTCCACTGCAGTCACGAACTTGTTATCAACTTGACTTAATTCGAGGGTTTTTCGACAAGATTCAAATGAAGAAAAAGTTAAATTTAAAAAATAAAAACCGCAAGTTGGTTTAATATCTTTTTAGAGACTGCTTGACTTTTGTATTGAACCTCATTAAATGAGGTTTTGAATTTTGCAAGGCTGTTACTCTTAAAAAAAATATAATCCAGTGATTCTCAATCTTTCTAATAATTTTTTTTTTTTACGGGCAAAGGAGCAGCTAATTATGCACTAAATATGGACTTAGGATTTAAAAACAATACAAAAAACAACACATTTTTGTATGACTAAAGACATTTTGTGATATTTTCTCAGAGCTTTAGAGGATGCAGAAATAAGAACCCTATTGAGAATCAATATTGTTATAAATCACAATGTATTATGAATTTAATTTCTCAGGAGAAAGACTATAAACATATTTATAATTTTATAATTCTCACTCTGAAGTAAGCATTCTCACCTGTGACCAGGGGTTTGTTTTGTAACGAATTACACAATCTCATAGTTAATAAAAAAAAATATAATTAGCGCATAAGTGCTTATAAACCATAAAGAGGAAATTAATACACGCTGAATGTATATTATTGAATATAAATTAATAAATGGACCGTCACTCAAATACTCAATGACCTTTTTTTTAGAAAATACATTTCCATTTTTTGGAGTACCCCAGGCTTCACTCTTGAATGTAAGCCTCGCGCTAGATAGATTTCAAATGATTATGGACTATTCCAAGTGAAATCAATCAAGAAAGGACATTTTTCACAGCGCCATCTTCGATTTTTTCAAATTCAGTACATATTTTAATATTAAATCACATTTTTAGGTAAATATCGATCTACTTTAAAAACCATTGAGTAGATAATGGTTTGATCCTTTTCTTGTATTTAAAAAATTAATTAAAAAAAAAAAAAAAATCCAAATATGAAATTTTTTATTCTTCTGAAAAATTTGCCCGATTTTTTTTTTTTTAAGAATCGAAATCTTTTTAAAAATAACCTCAATTTTTCCCTACAAATTTTTCATGCTGACCAAAACAAACAGGGGAGTGTTTTTGATTGTCCTGAGCAGAAAAAGTATTTATGATGGGTGTAAACACTATCAAAAACTCGACTTATTTCAGCTCGATACAACACTATTATTGTGTCTCTCACTCTGTGTAAAAAATAAATGAATGGTTTCAACACTCTGTTTTTTTTTTTTTTTGGTGGTTACTTTTCCATTATTACCAACAACGTTCAGATTGTTTTGTTGATCCGATTATGTTTACTTTCTGCTTCGTTGCTCTCAGAGCAAGCATTGATTTTGAGGATCTATTCTATATAATATACTATTTTCTATTTTTCTTTCAATGTTAATGATTTTTTACTCTCTTTTTATTCTATTCCAGGACCCTCCCCCTATTTAATTTAACATATTTCCATGTCAAAACATTAAACCACAAAGTATGAAAACAATAAATAATCACTTCAATGAAACAATGCAGTATATACATTAGTTCTTTCTCAGCATCCTGTTTTCCCGGGATTTGTCCGGGTGTTACACTTAGAGGAAATTCTATGTAAATCACCTATTTATTTAATTATAATATATATTCCACCAAAAATTGGTTTATTCATGACTTATTACTTAATAAGTCTATTTGTGGGTCGGATCGGATAAAGTAATTCTAAACAACTGAGCCCAAGGGCTCTATAATACAACTTGCAAACTATCAGTGGTAATGATAAAAATAAAGAACATGAGTAGGGGCGTATGTAAGGGGTAGGCTGGAGGGGTTATAGCCCCCGCAATTAAAGGTTTTTTAGTTTATACTAGAAAATTTAATATTTCATTTCATTTTTTTGTTTATTTTTTGTTAATGGCTGTGAATTTTTCAAAAAAAATTAATATTTGAAAATATTTTTTGAGTTTTTTTTCCAGAAAAATTTAATTTTTGTGTGAACAGCTGTGAATTTTTTTAATTTTTCTGAAAAATTTAATTTTCTATCAATATTGGAATTTTTTGTCCAAAAAAAATACTTTTTAAAATTTTTTTCAGAATAATTTAATTTTTCAAATTTTTTACAAAAAAATGGGAATTTTTGAATTTTTTTCCAAAAAAATGCCAGAAACCAAGAACCCCCTCCAAAAAAAAAAAAATAATAATAATAATATAATTTTGCGGGCGCCCATGATGAGAATTGAGAATATATGAGTATTTAATTTATAATTCTTCTTCCAACCAAAAAATTAATATTTAAGTTTGACAGCATTTTTATTTTTCCATTATCCTGTAATTTAAAATTTCCTTCCCGGGATTCCGCTCAGAGATGATTTTTCGGGAAATGAGAAACCCTAGTAAATACCATTAAATATTAATAAGTACCAACAGTGATAGGAGGACATCCCAGAGAAAGGGCTATTTAATTCTTCCTAATTATAGTTGTGTTGGTGGTAATGAAAACCATTAAAATACCTACAAAAGGTTTTATTTTGTACGTACACAAAGGGAGTTGGTGGTCACTCGTCATGGGAAAATAGTTTATATAGAAATCTTTCATCTCAGAACTTTCCATTTCCTCTTTCAAAAAGGCTTGTGATAGTTGGACTATGACGTGCCATTCTTCATAACACCTTATTAACTTTGATTGTACAACCCAACCTTGCTTCCAAAACAATAAAATAAGCCAAAAATTAAGGATGTATAAGACACAAAATTTTGACGATCCGGCCGGTCATATCCTAAATCTTAAGAGTGCATAAAATACGGATGCAAATAATCTCCTAAAGAACCATTTTTGTCAAATGACGTCATCATACATCACAATGAATCCATTGTTATAAAAATAAAAATACCTTAATGAGTCCTAAATTAAGAATAATACAAAAACTATTCTCGTCTTCGAGTGATACTTAAAGTTTTACTAAACTACTTCAATTAGTAAATTGAGAAACTTTACAATAGTATTTGTAAAAATGACGCCTATTTGAAGGCGTTTGAAAACTTGGGACGTTTATAAGGACCGATAACAGAGACAGGACCAATTTATGTTCTGTATTAAGGACGAATTCAACCCTACTACAAATCAGTTGATAATTATTAGGCAACTGTATAATTATTCACAGCTCTTAACAATCTCAACTAATCAACATTCAAAACGCTGATACGGGGAAAAGTAACAGAAAAACGACATCTGACAACATATACGGACAATGACGTATAAAGTATGTCCCGGTGGTGAAATAAAATAACATAAAATGAAAGTAGATTTCCTGACAATTTGAATTATGTTTGGGAGGAAATAAACAAACACATTCGCAAGAATTACTCGGATGTCGATCCACAATTCTACTTTGAACCTAACAAGGCCTTACAATTATAACCCCGCAACAAATCGTCAGAGTTACACTCCGTCTTTTATGAGCACACATGAATGTTTTGTCAGGTTTTGAATATAATTGAATCTATTGAAGAAAGAATTTTCACTACTCAAGAATTAAATAATATTGATAACTGCTAAGGAAAAGAAAATTCATTCTTCAGATTCCCAATTCAAGCAAAAAATAAACACGATTTACATCACTAATCATGATATAAGACAGTTGACCTATAAGTACATTCGTAGCTCAGTTAATCCATGGAAGCTCTTGAATAAATGGTACGGAATTTGCTATACTTATTGATTTATTTTGACAGTTAGAGAAGTCATATTTTAATTAGGTGTATGTTTAAGTTTTTCAGTGGAGTTTTTCAAATAAATCGTATTATTTGACAGCATTTAACAAACTGTCAAAATTATAATTATTACCCCTCTCCCTTGCTGAATATATGACACAGTCCATGCAGACATAAGATTTTAGATCAATGTGCATTACAACTAGCTTAACTGTTTGTCTAGCTATGGATACAATATCCTCCCACCAAATAAAGAGATTTTATAGTGTGTATTTATTATTTATTATCCAAATAATAATATATATTAGTTAATTTCATAATTGATTTACATATATGTATAATTAATGACACAGCAAATTTGTATTTATTTATAGTACTATTTAATTATACTATGAATTATGATGTAGCAATAATATGATCAGAACGAAAAAAGAGGAAGAAAGAAAATGGAACGTCTACAACAGCAAAAAATGACTGCTTCAGTGATAATCGCAAATGACTAAAGAAATAATATAATAAGTAATAATTAAACGGACTCGCATATATGTTTTATATATATTATAAAAGAGGTCTATGATGATGGTGGTGAAAGAGGGATGTAGAAGGGCGACCATCGTTGGGCAGAGATGGCTTAGTGACTCCTCCTCGTAGATTATGTAGAAGCGGATATGGTGGAGGATAATGAAGGAAATTGTGATGACTAGGATGATGATGATGATGTGACGGAGGAAGTGTTGGAACTCGTGGGGGTACAAAGAGAGATGCGGCCGCATATTGTTGATGCAAATATGCGGCAGTTAAAGGTGAAATATCATTATTATTATTAGAAGTGGGAGTGATACCGCTCGCCGGCGCCGCCGTCAATAATGGCGTTTCTTCCTCTTCTTTTTTAATAATATCGTCAATTAATTTCTTTCTCTTCTTCCCTTCTCCCTCCTCTTCCTCTTCTCTCTCGTCAACTTCTTCTCCTTCTTCTTCTCCCTCGTCCTCCTCGTCTAGCAGCAGGTCCTCATCATCCATTCCACTTACTAATTCTCGGTGCATCTTCCGTATGTGCTTTTTCAAATCAAAATTGCGACAAAATCCTTTGCTACATGTCATGCAAACATAGGGCTTTGGCTCGTTGTGAGTATGCATATGGAACGTCAAGTTGTAGACCTAAAAGATACAAATAAAAGGTTATCTCATGAATATGTTGTAGGGGGATAGTATTCACGTGATATCGACCATTTTTAAATAACATAACAATAAATTGATATTAAGGTGAACTATTGGATGTCACAAAGGGACCAACATATAAAAGGACTAGCACCTTACTATCTATCAAAAATGAGATATTCTTCAGTTATTATTCTACTTTTCTCGTCTCTAATCGATCCAAAAAATAATAATTGTATCGATTTATACATTTAATAAGGATTTTCATTACATATTACTTTGATTTAATTTAAATATAATTGTTTATCACACATATAAAGTATGATTCTATCCAGGTGTTAAATTTTATTTTATTCATAAAGCCATTTGACAAAGTTTCATGCAGATTTATTAGAAATTAGTACATTTTATTTTTTTGAAAATATCAACCTTTACACCCCTCAGATGGGTCTCTTTTAATTGTGATGTAGTATATGAAATCATTGATAACGCTCTATAGAAGATTTTTACTCGCGTCATAAATTGCATACATCCTTGAATTCCCTAGATACAACTTGATTGTAAATACAAATAGTGATATTTAAATTAAATATCTCAGTACTAAAAATCCCCCTGAGATTGTATGATTAATATTGTTTTGGATGGATTAGAAACGAAAAAAACTAGGATAATTGGTGGCAATATCTTATTCTTGCGAATATATTTTTTTAAGTTATTGTCAACACTATGGAATTAAGATTATTTAATGGTGTAATAACATTTTTTCAATATATGTGATCTTCCCTAAGGTTTTTGAAGAAAGAAAATTCATTCTTATAAAACTTGGTTGTTTGAGGCTCCAAGCTGGCATGTATCAACACTGCTGTCACTATGAACAAACTCTTTATATATTAATAAAACGCATGTTTACTTTTATAGAACGATTTGGGGCGGGATGTGTTTTTAAAAATAGGCGAAGTAAAAAGTTTTGAGCGTTTTTTCGCTTTATTTTGACAATAAATTAACCTAGTTAGGATTGTCTGATTTAGATGGTTCCAAATGGTTTCCATTATTTTATCCACATTTCCGATGTCCATATTACCAGAACGGAATCTGTAGAGCCGCCGCTTTGCTGTTGCATTCGACAATGTATTGGGTTAATACTTAGTCGTTGTGATACATAAGAATGTATGACATTTTTTACCTCCATTTTGGAACACTGTAACAAACAACTGTCTTAACCAAACATAAAACTGTAAATGAACTCTTTTTAATATTAAGCTTAACCTTTAAGCATACTTATGTATTAATCGTGAGATATAGCTCACTAAATACATTTAGCCAAAAACGCTCTAGAACTTTTTACTTAACCTAATATTTTTAAACCGCAGTTTCAACAACAAAAAAAAACAGTTTGTTCATCACTTTTAGTAACATTATATCTCTTACTATTCAACCAATCAACGTTCAAAACACTGATTGGGACAAAATAACTTGAAAAATCAACAGTTGAAAACAAATTAAACCATAATTTTATTAGGTGTTAGCAAAGTAACGCCGTGGATTATGTGGTTTTATCAAATTTGCTTTATTAGTAGATATTGGGAGTCCAATTACAGAATTAAAAAGATGTTGGCTCGTAATGAACAAACCAGTGCATCACTAGTATATAAATACATACATATAAATGTATATTTGATGCCAATTACGATGAACTGATCTTCTCATTATTAGTGCGTTTTTGAGGAGTATTACAAAATAGATTCATTGTCTGTTATTTATTTGCCCCTATTTTTTTTTGTTGGGGTATGTATTTATAGATTTGTTACTTTTCAAAGAGATCCCATGAACCTTAAATAATCTCTCTACTCTATTTTTTCCTCTTCTATGTATGTATCTTTCAAGGACGACAACAACGACACACATAAATAATCCCTCTAATTTGGTAATTGAGGACTCGTTTACAAAGTAAAGAAGTAAAACATATAAACAGACACAAGGAAGGAATTAAAACCAGCCTGTCATAACATGAATGTATAAGGCCCGTCCACGGGAAATGTTTTTTGAGGAAAATACAAGATATATATCTGTTTATGGCTTGGATCCAGAAGAAGCGAGCATTCTGTTTCACCTTAGGACTCATAAATTTATGACGTCCGTAAAAAAAAGGACAAATTTTGACCCCCTGTCTGTATTGGTACAAAACTTGACACCCCTCCAATTGGACGTCCTTAATTTTTAGATCCCTCTGTATGTATTTGTAAATAATGCATATTGGTTATCTGGAAGACCACTGATCCGAGACTTGGTTTTCGGAATTTTTTGAATAAAAGTGAAAAATTAATTTTTTTATCTCCACTACAATATTTAACTGTATTCTAGTATTAAAGAAAAAATTCTTCGTTTGGGAGAGGATAAAGCCCCCCCCCTCCCCGCCTGCTGATATACTTCATATTCAAAAGCTTTTGTTGATCAGTGAAATGGTGATCCGTCCTGAATGTAGGGGACTTCGAAATATACCATACCATCTCCCTACCCCTCATCCTCAAAAATCTTGAAATCTGTACCCCCCCGTCAACTGGAAATCATAAATGACTGACCCCTTAGGTGATATCTTTTGAAAACTGAAGAATCTAAAAACACCATTTACATATCAAATAAGTTATAGTATCTGTTTATACAAGTGGTTACTTGTATCTAGTCAAATTGTACATATTAAGAGAAGGAGTTGATTTTTACACGGCGAATGCGCTCATTTTACCCTTTTCTAATAATTAGATTTCCATTAGATGCATGAAAAATTCTAATTGGCTCGATTTAAGTAGATTTCTTCTTTGTACAGACACAAAAGTTTTTGAACCCGAATTAGAGAAATACAGCATCGTATTGTTTGGTAACACGGTACTATAGTGGTACTGATGCTTTTAAAACAGTATTAAAATCGGCAATTGCACACCATTTTTTATTGGGCCGTTGATAACAAATCCTCCCCATCCCGTCATACAAAGTTTTCCTTCATCTTAATCTATCCTTAACTAAAAATTTGCTTTGTAGTTTTGCTTGTCGAACCCGTATCAAAATACTAATTTTTCTACTGGAACCCATGCAAAAATTGTTCTCATATTATTTCAATCTATAAGCCATTTTGGGTGACACAGAAAGCAAGTTTTGTGTCAGCTTCTCATAACATGGTAGTGTTGTTCCGTATAGCAGTGCTACATATAATAGTACAGGGGTACTAACGCATTTTAATTTGTACTATACTAAATTTGTATTCAAACCGGAAAATGCAGCGCTATTTTGTTGTAAATATTTGCCGGTCAATAATGTATACCCACCCTCTTACAAATTTTTATTTTATATAAAAAGTCATCAAATTTCGGAGCTAGTTTCCCTTCAGGCCCATGACTATAGGAATGCTACACCCCTTCCACCTCTGAACTAAAATATTGTTGTCAAATTCGTCCAACAGACAATTTTTTTGTGAAAAAAGGAATGTATGTTCTCAAAATTTGTTCTTGAAATTTAAAATAATGATTCATTTCAAATTTTTGTATTTTATAAAGAAAAGGTCCATTTTTCAAAAAAATTCTTTTCAATTTAAAAAAACTTATGTCAAAGTTTTGTCAAAAAGCCCAAAACCTCCCCAAAGAGCAATCCTAGTAACAGCCATGCCTCTAACACTGTTAGTCCCTGTGAATTGAACTCACCAACAGTATCGTTTTATACTTTTAGTCGAAAAAGTATCGAAATACTGATATGAAGCCCGTACAAAAATATTGGTATGGTGACGAGACTAGTACATAGAAGACTAAACCTACTTACTTGATGAAAAGCCTTATTGCATATTTTGCATTTATAAGCCTTTTCTCCAGAGTGTGTAAGGCGATGGTTTTTGTAGTTCCCCTTTTGGTGGAATCCCTTTCCGCAGAAATCACAGATCCAGGGTCGGTAGTTGAGATGAATCCGCATGTGAGTGTTAAGTGTGGAGCTTCGATTGAAGGCTTTCCCACAAGTCTTACATTTATGTGGTTTTTCAGATGTATGAATGATTTTGTGTCGACAGAGTGTTGAGGCTTGACGGAATCCCTTACCGCAAACCTTGCACACAAAAGGTCGAGCTCCTAAAAAATAAATTTCCTTAAATTAATAAACTAAAAAATATCTATATATGGATCGTCAAAATAAAATTAATTTATACAGCCGGAACAAGACCATATTTGGTCACTATATTCACGGGATGTATTTACATACACAATAATATCAACTCAAGACTATAAACTAAGTGGCGAAACTAAGACTACTTGATCAATATTTGTACAAAGTAGTGGTCTATACGACAGTTTTTTTATGCTATAGAGGCGTTGAATATTATTCTATAGAGCAATTTTACTGACGTCATAATTTATAGGAACGACATCATGCAGCTCAAATTTAATTATTTTTCTCGGCATGAAAGGGACAAATCTCCAATAAATCTTGTTAAAGCTTCATCAAATGGCTTTTAGAATAAAAGAACTACATAACACCTGCATTGAATACTACTTATGCCAATTATAAACAGTTATATTTGAATTAAATCAAGGTAATAGCTACTGAAAATTCCTATAGAATGTCCGAATTTCTACAATTATCGACTAGGGACAAGAAAAGTAGGATAACTCAAGATTAATAGAAATACAAGATTATACCATAACGCTTTCCGACTGATGTTTGACTTCCACCACGCTTTTTAATAGTGACGTCATATAGTATAACTGCTATCAAGAGTAGCTATATATCGCCCTTCCTAACTGTTACTGTTAGAATACTACTGTAATCTACTATATGACGTCAAAATCTGTCTGTCTTGCCTTGCAGTCGGTACGGTGCATCAAATTGAAAATTCTAGCAAGGCCGACTACATGATGGGCTAACCTCGTATTTCTAGTAACTTAGGGATAACTAAAGAAAAATATCTTCATTATTTTTATGGCAATTGTTAATTTGTATCTACAATATGGAAATAAGATAATGATGTAATAACATCTTCTAACATATTTTAGGGTAAGATAATTAATAAAAATAGGCGATAGAGGGATATATTTTTGATAAACAGTAAGTTTCCACTTCTTTTATTTATTGGTCTCATTTTAAACATTAATAGTTGACTATTTACATCATATCAATGAAAAAAAAGGATTTTGATTGTTATACAACTTGGTTGTTTAGGTCCCCTAAATGACCCACATACATAATGCTAAAAAATATACAGCTGAAGTGCATTATAACGAATCCAAGAATTCGCCCTTTTATTGGATTAATTCTACGAATGGGAGACAAAAATTGCATATCTTATGAGGAAAAACTATAATGGAAAATCTGTGTCTGAGCCAAGGAATATGTTCGAGCGAACAGGCGTGTTTAGCCACTATTATTAATAACCTTATTTTTATTTGGAATACTTTATTCGACCTTGATCTTCATATGACGCCTTTCAAATACATAAAATCGATCAATTTCTCTTTTTTCACTTTGTCAATGCATTTTTGCCGCTTAATTTGCAATTTGTGGTGCCTCTAATCAGAATACTAATTATTGATATAAATTGACGATAATTAATTCGCAGAAGAATACAAAATATTATTTTTGTATTCGAAACATAATTATGGCCTACTTTTTTTTTATGGGTGCCACATATATGGGATAAAATTCTCTTAAAATAGGACAATTAACTGTTTGCAACATTTATATGTAATTTATGGGTGTCTTGGAGGATTCATTATAACGCTTTATTAAGAGAAATTGAAGAGAATGTGTCATTTCTTGAAGAATAAAATTATTGTACTTTACTTGAGTGTTGACAGACACCAATGATCTCTATATTGATAAAAACATTGTATGTATGTATTTTAGTTTTTTTATGCAGAGCTAAACCAGCAAGCAGGTAAACTCATCAGGCTAAAATTTGGCATGTTAATATCTTATTGCCTCCTTGGTGTCCTGATAAAATAAAATAAGCCTTTTTTTAAATGAACCCAATACAAATTTGTTTTTAAGGGTATTTTTATTAATGAACCAAATTGTTTATTAAATTAAGAAGGAAGGAGGGGCTGATTTTAAATCTAATGAATCCTTTTTTGTTACTTTTAATAACTGTTGAAAGAGCCTTAAAGGTCATAATATTTCAAGCTGAAAAAGTTATCAATTTTCCGCATACAAAAATGCTATACAGATTTTAAGCAAATTTGTTTGTTCCTGCCAATATTTGTTGTGACGTCGTTGATGTCCTCAAAATGGCCCACAAAGTTTGATTAATTATCTAAGATTAAAAAGTTCGAACAAGTTTTGATTTTACTCACCAGTGTGTACAGGCATGTGTCGTGTTAGGTTATAATGCGCATTGAATACTTTGCCACATTCTGGACATGGGTAGGACTTGTTACTAGGATTCAAGGTCTTTGACTCTTGACTACTTTTTGTTGTGCTCTCATCTTTTTCTACATTATTATGTGATTTGGGCTCTTCCAAAGAGGGAGGTGAGTATACTTTTTGGCCACTACCTTCATCCCTGATCATGAGAGAATTGTAAGACTGTATCAGAGACGCCGTCCTTCTCCAGGAAGAGGGTATTGCCTCAGAATAGACACCACTCATGAGCGAAGAAATACCTTCTCCTACTGAAGGTCTGGGATTAATACTATTGTTATTTGAGGGGCTCTTTCCAAGGACTGGAAAAGGCTTCCACACTTTGGACGACGTTGAACATGTGTGATTTGGAGTCTCAAAGCCCATTATATCTGCTATAAAGAATCCCATTCTGGATTTTGAAGGGTTTCCAACAATCGAAGGCGGCTGCTCCAGGATTTGGGGATCCTTAATATTTTTGTCTGCTTCTTCGTCTGTCTCCTCTTCTTCTTGTTCCTCGTCCTCCTCCTTGATTTCAACTTTGATGTTTGCTTTCACATCCTCTGACATGATTATTATTTGTAGAAATTCTAAAAGAAGAGAAAATTATTCGTAAATTTTGTATATATGTATTATTTTTTTTTTTTTCAAAATGTTGTGGAGGGAAGCATAGTCATCTAAAAAGTACACACGATTTACATTCCCAATCATTGATACTCGTACTAAATGAAATGGCGCTCTGTGTCGGCTCCAAAAACAGAACATTCGGGTTATAAAGGGCAGTTTCATATTTCTCGAGCTAAAAGCATTCAGGAGAACATCATCTTAATCCAAGGACATTTTTTTTTTTTTGGACTAGTGGGATTTTTGGGAATGGATCACTCAAGTAATTCGAGTTCAACCAATCAACAGTGTTCAGAACACTGATTAGGGAAAAAGAAGTAGAAAAATCGACAGCTGACAACAAAATATATAATGTATGGTAAGACAATATTGCAGTGTACATTGAATATAAATTAATTATATTTTGAGAACTATTCAAGAGACTACTGAGAGGCTGTGCCAAATGTAAATAGGAGTAGTTTACTCCCCCTCTCTCTTTTGTATTCAACCCTATGTCATTTGATTTCGAAATAATATTTGTTTTACTGATTTTATTATTCAATTAAAATCAAACAAATACTTTTTTAGTTATTCTTTTTCCTTATATATAACTCAAATGGGTTTTGAGTCCTCAACCATCGTATAAAAGAGATCAATTCAAAATGCTATTATTCTGAAGGAGTTGGTTTTTTCCTACTCTAGCTCTCAGGGGAGATTTGATTTTTTATTTGATTTATAAATTTATTCTCTATTTTCCTATTGAATTGTAAATATTAGTTTTGGATTCGAGTTACAACTATCGAGTTAGTTCGAGTTTGAGCAATTAAATATTGGTTGGAGTCGAATTCGTTTTTGTTTTTTTAATGTTCCTTTAATTGCACTGATTAACTATAAGCATACATTATTATATTATTACATTTGGCCTAGGAATCTTCTTTGAAGTCGATATACATAAAGTATATTTCCTTCTCTAGGAACGACCGGTGTGCAATCAAGAGAATAATTTCTCCAGAGTGCGTTGTTCATTGAGCTACGATAAAGTCGAGTAAGGGCAACAGGATCGTAATCACTAGAGATATGAAAATGCTATAAATCTTTATGAGTACAAATAAATAACATAAGTAAATGTTGTCAAGTTTGATAGACGACATATCTGCTGACAGAGATTATGAGAGATTCAAATAATATGAAACTCCGTTAATATTAAACCCAAAATTTACGTGGTCCCCCTGAATATTTGAAGAATGTTTGCGAGGAGAACAGATTAGCTGTTATGACGCTTCATAAGATAGGCTGTGAGTAGTATTAAATACAAACCGCATCTAGCAATGATATAGGCAGGAATTACTCCGATAATAATCCTCAAATCTATTCATTGGCCAAAAAGGACTTCCACGTATAATTCCACAAGAAATACTCAGAATTACTCTTCGTCTTTCACACACTAGTGATTATTGTATACTTATTGTTCTCTCTTTAAGAATAAAAGAATAATGAAGACAGCTTTGGTAAATTAAAATTTATAGTCAGTTAACAATTACAAAAAGAGCACGATCTTCAAATTTCATATTTTTATAAAACTATAGTCTTCCTTGTTTGTTAATACGTTTAAATTTTCAAATAAGGAAAAGTAATTAATGATAGGACCAATTTCTTGCAAATTACCAATATATACTTGTCTCAAATGTATGGTGACGAGGACTTTGACAATTTTCACATCCCCAGTAAAATTACCTACTCAGTATTAGTTTCGTCAAAGAAAAATATGTTGCTATTGAAATGATAAAGTCTAAGCTGCAACCATTAAATGTGTTTGACTATCACAATAAGAAGGCAGTCAAAAAACTAGTCGCACTAATTAGAGTAAAGAAAAATTATACTCTCAAAAATAAAACAACGAAATTATTTAATAAAAATGTAGAAACAACTGAAAATGAGATGAATCTCTTGTGTGTTTTCTCTGACGTCATAAATTCTATCATAATTGAAGGGGACGACGCCATCTTGGCGAGAAATAGTATATATTTTTACTCCATAAAATGGACACATTTCTAAAAAAAATCTACATGAAACTTCATCAATTGGCTTTAAGAGTAAAAAAAGACTTGCCTTGAATAAGTACAACTTGATACCGAAGAAAAACAGTGATATTTGAATTAAATCAAATATCCAAGTCCCAAAAATCCATATGAAATGGCCAAATTTGTACCATTTCCTATGTTTTTGAGAGATTAAGGACAAAAAAAGTAGAAGGATTGGAGAAAAATATATCATTCCTTCCAATATAATGATTTATTGTCTACATTTTGGAAATTAGATTGTAAGTATAACGATGTTTTGTAGTATCTCAAAACACTAAATTATTTTATAATGCTAATTATCCACAGTAATAAAATAAGATATGTTACCAATTAAATTGTGCAACTTTTGAAATAAAATAACTATCCCTCTAAAACCTCTCAATTAAAAGTTATTTAAAGAGAAACAGAAAGAAACAAAAATGAAAAAATCACCAGATATTAAAATATCTGATATGATTTTTAAAACGCTGTAAAACCAAACTTTAAATGTGTACTATTATTATAAAGTTAAAATAAAACTTTTCTAATTCATAAAACATGTTTTATTGCCCCTTAAAAAAAGGAAGTTATGTTGTCGCATCTTGTATATGTAATAACAACAAGGCACTTGGAAATTTATTTTTGAAAAGGAGTAGGCTTGAAGCCTTTTACTTTGTTGGTCCCATTTTGACATCCAAATACACAGCATTAGTTCAATATTTTCCTTAATATGAATGAAGTAAATATTTTTTTCGAGTTCGAGTACTAATCGAATCCAACACTAATATTCATATATAATATATTCATTCCCTATTTTCCTATTGCATTCTAAATATTATGGAAAAGTAAATATCATTTCAAACTGATGAAGCGTGAAACTAATTAGTTATTTGAGTTATGAGAGCGTCGAGTTAGAGGGTGTAAAGTGGGAATTCCATGGATCCATGGTAACTATGTATATGGAGTAAAACTCTACAAAAGAATAAGCTGAATAGTGAATATTAACACCATTCTCCCAACAATAAATAAGAAGGGGTTTATATCATCATCAACATTGTAACGTACTGTAGTATTAACAATACATACGCCATTGTTGTAGTTTGATCCCTTAATATTATGTGGAGCTAGTTTTTTCTATATATATGTCGAGGCAGCATAAAAAGATCCTGGAATTTTAAATAGAAGAACAACGAGAAAACTTCATTTTTTCTTTTCCAGCTATTTTTAATTAATAAGATATCATAATTTTCATGGATAAAAATTTATACTTAGGCCCCCCAAATACATTTTTATTCTGGTAAAATAGTAATATTGTAAAAAGTGTATCTTTTCTGTGCATTTTATTAATATAAAGCCGCGCAATTTGATGTTGAAGACATCATCACATTAAATACACGATAAAAAATTGAATTCCAGTGGATCTTCTTTTTTCCTTTATTTTGTGACAAGTCATTGAGAGTAGACTATGACTCATGGTCCTTTATGGTTTTTGTCGAGAAATCCATGTCTATATTGAATTTGATTGTTTTTTCTTGTATCGTTCTATCCCAACTTCTAGCATAAAAAAATCAAGAGTGACTGAAGGACAATGGCTAAACAATTTATTTTTAGTGTTCAAATATAATCTTAAATAGCGGGGCTTCTAATTAATTATTCAAAAAATACCACTAATATAATTTAAAAAACAGTATCTTGTGAAAAATGGTTATTTTACTGAACAAGTTCTCACAAAAAGTATTTCCAAGATATTTTTATGCTGCTTTCACACATATGTACAAATTTTACGTTTTTAGTAATAGTCAAATAATATAAAAGATATATCATTCTCATTTTGATATTGGTATTAAAAAAAGTATTTGAATATAAGAAATTGAGATGAATATATATTCTTTCGAAAGTATTAATATATTTTCCAAAAAAAAGAGTGTAAATGTAAGAAAAAATAACATTAATAGATGGGAGTATACATTTTTAGAACTGCCCAGTTTTGTGACGTATTAAGTATAAATATTAAAAATATAAGAAAATGATTATTTAACATGGGACGAATTTTTTTGGAAAAAAAAATTACTTTTTCATTGTTTTCATCATTGTTTATGACTTTATCACTATTTTTTAATTATTTGTCTGTAAAAATCCAGTTGTTTTGAGCAAGCTTAATTTCATATGTAATTTTTCTCTCGGTCAAGTACGAGAGATGGGTAGTTAATTTCTTCAGAATGGTTATATTTATATTTTGAAGACACAAGCCATTCCTTCTGGACAGAGATTAATTGGAAGGAAGCTTGTTTTTCAACCAGACAACGACACAAAACATACATCCAAGCTCTGCAAAAACTTCTTGGAAAAGAAAGAAGCCTCTCACACCTTATCTATTATGCAATGACCAGCTCAATCTCCTGATTTGAACACAATATTTTTGGGAACACCTAGACAGAAAAGTTTGGGGAAAGTAAGCCACAAGTAAGTGGAACATTTTGAAGAATGCTTGGAATTATATCACACCTGCCTATCTTCAAAAACTAAGAGTAATAATGACAAAAGTCTGTAAAGAAGTTAGTTGGCCAAAGTGAGGATTTTTTGATGAAGTTAAAATTTATAGAAAATTACCATTTTTTTTTACAAATTAATGTTTATAACCATATTGAACATTTATTTTTTGTTCTTTTTAATAGACAAATTTCTGTGTTACCTGATGATAAAGTCATAAGTAGTTAGAAAAATAATTGGCACTCCACTTTTTTCCAAACTTTTTCTTACCAGTGTGTATCGTAAAAAATCCGAAAACTATTGAAAAATTAAATTAGAAAAAAAAACTAAAAAATTTAATCTTTTTCCAAAGAAATTTAAAAATTCACAGCTACTAACAAAAAAATAAATTTTTTGGATAATCATTTCTAAAATTAAATTTCAAATAAAAAATTTTTAGAGAAAAATCTCTAAAATCGAATGTTATTCACAAAAAATTTAGTTTTTCCGAAAAAAAAATCATAATCTTTAGCTATTCTCAAAAACTAAAATTTTTTGGAGAAAAATTTCAAAAATTCAGAGCTGTTTTTAAAAAAATGTACAGAACAATAAATTTAAAGTAACAACGGGTGCTCATGAATGGCGGAAAGTAACAATGATGATTTCTTGTTCTATAAGTCATTGTTAGTTGAGGAGTAGACTGGAGGATCGAGATCAAAGTCATTCCCAGGGACGATCGCAGGGAGTGGGGCGGAGGAGCTGTAACACCTCCCAAGTTAAGATTTTTTTTGCTTTGTACTAGAAAATTTAATATTTGAAAAAAATTAATTAAATTTTTGAAATTTTTTTTCAACAAATTTAATTTTGCTTACGAATAGCTATGGATTTTTGAAATTTTTTTCCAATAAAATTAATCTTTTGTAAATAGCAGGGGATTTGTTAATTTTTTTTTCAAAAAATTTAATTTTGCAAATTTTTTTTCACAAAAAAATTTAACTTTTTAATTTTTTTTTTTCTTCCAAAAATGCCCAAAACAAAGTCCCCCTCAAAAAATATATAGCTCCATGGACGGCCCTGATTCCCGTCTTTATTTTCTTGCTAAACAGCTCTGGATTTTGAATATTTTTATTGAGATGGATTTTTGAAAAAAATTTCCAAGAAATTTAGTTTTTGGTGAATAGCTGTGGTTTTAAAAAAAAAATTGAAAAATTTAATTTTTCATATTTTATCCACAAAAAATTTTAATTTTGGATTACATTATCATTATGCGAACGCCCCTGATTCCTGTCTATATGTCCTTGCAGATACAGAGTGGGGTTAGTGTTTATTTCTTTCCTCTCACAGCTGCTCATGACAGCTAAGCTGCTCTCCTCCAAAACATTCTTCAAATTGTTAGGATTACGTAAACGTTTTTTCCATTTTCTAATTTATTGACTAAAATTGATCCTGATCGACTCGACTCAACTCAATTCAACACAACCCTAGTTTTTTTCTTTACCCCCCTAAGTAGTATTTGTATACTTTTCATGTATTGTTTGAATATCCTACATACACATAAATGAATTCAATCTTTTCTTGTGTTACAAATATATTTTTATAACAAGTATTTTACAACTTTTATATTCCTTTATTTCTTACAATTACATATCTTATGATACCCTCCAATTGTGCTATTATGGATGACGTACTTGAATGAGGCTGATTACTATGAGACTATATGTAACATACATACACTTGAGAAGGGATCAAGTGGTAGATTCGTGCAAAGTTGTACAAAAGACATGAAATTCCTACATTTTACTTCTTTTTAGAAGGCTATAAAGTGATGGTTTCTATAAAAGGATCAGTGGTACTTTTGGGACAGTGGTTTCCAAACTTTTATGAGTTCTACCTTTAAAATATGTGACTAGACAATGTGTGTGACCTCTACACCTCTCATTGCGATATGAATATAAAATTTGGAGGTCATTTTACACAAATAAATGACTTTAAGGTCTTATAACCCCTATAGAACTCAACTCAGAGACTAACACATGATGTATAATAACATTTTTTTTTAAAAAGATTAAATCGTGAAATTTTTTGGATGAGGGATGAAATTAATAACTTGTAAGTTATTGTACTATATTCATCAAGAATAACGATGTTAATATATATAGAAATACAACGAAGAAATCATGGAATATACTGTTCATATAGAATCAGCAATATATCTATGTACTACTTGGAATCTTTTCAATAACATCAATTGTCTTTTTTTGCAGTAAATAAAGTCAAAATTGAGACTCTCATAAAGATAACATTACAGGTTGTGGATGTGTAAACAGTTTTATAAACAAATCAAGGTCTTAATTTGACGGATGTTCACTATGCATTAAGCAAAGAGGTATATTATAGGTTTAACACATTACACTAGCAACATCAACATTAGCAAAATATTCCCACATAAGTAAGGAATGTATTTACGGTGCAATATATACTTAGGCTAGGGCAAAGTTAATAGAAAATCAAGGTTAGACAATATAGTAATCGGGCTTGCTAGAATTTTCAATTTGATGTACTGTACCGGCTGCTATGCAAAACGGATAAATTTTGACGTCATAGAGTATAATAGCCGTACTCTACCTGTATCAGTCAAGGGGGGCGATATATAGCTACTCTTGATAACAGTTATATACGTAACTATTAAAAAGCGTGGTGGAAGTTAAACATAAGTCGGAAAAGCGTTATGGTATAACCTTGTATTTCTATTAATCTTGGGCTAGGGGTGTTTGCAAAAATGTTTCATAGAAGGAGCCAACTACGGGCAAAACTGTGTGTGATAGAATAAAAAGTACTAACTAATGATAGTGGGGGCTCTAGAAAACTGATATGATTGTCACATTTAACAACTTATTTATAAATAAACTTAATGTTGAATTAAATCGTTATCTAGACCAGTGGTTCTCAAATGGGGGTACCCGTATCCCTTGATGTACTTGAAGGTACTCTAGGTGGTACTATAAATTTTGAAAAATATTTTACAAATGGTACATAACTGAAGAGCGTCCGCAGGGGGTGGGCTGAAAGGTGTTATAGGTCCCCAAATTAAGGAATTTGGATTTTTCACTACAAAATTTAATATTTGAATTTTTTTTTGCAAAAACTTTAACTTAGTAAATTCAATTTAATCTTCAGTGAAAAGCTCTGAATTTTTAAATTTTTTTCCAAAACAATTTAATACTTAAAAATTTTCTCCAAAAAAATTGACATTTGAAATTTTTCTATAAACAATTTAATTTTTTTTTAATAGCTGTGGATTTGATTTTTTTTCCAAAAAACATAATTTTTTGAGAATGAATATGGATTTTCGAATTTTTTTTCGAAAAATGTAATCTTTAAAATTTTTGGACTTAAAAAAAAAGAAAAAATCCAAACCCTCTCTCCAAAATATAATCCTTCGGATGCTCCTACCACTCAAACAAAGCGTTTTTGGGATAAACAAATATGTTTCAAGTAGTACATCACTACAAAAAGGTTGAGAATCCCTGATCTAGACAATAATATATATATATTGTAAAAAAAGAAACATATTGATTGATGCTATAAATGAAAAACTAATCATAGAAAATCATTTTTCGCTGAAATGATGGAAGCAAAACAACAAATAAATAAATAAAGGTTAATAATGAGAAAATTGTCAATGGACCCTTTTTCCTTAATCCCTAATCTATCCTATTTATATGTATGAAACAATAAATGATGTGGATGAATAAAGAGGGAACCTTTAGGGTTTGTTCCTTCTATGCTGAGTACATACATAATAATTAGTAGATGTCCCTGACACCTCATTCTACATATTAGGAATATTTAATCTTAATCATTTGCATTTTCAAGGAAATCATTTCTATGTAAATTGAGTCAACGTAACAACGATCTTAAACTAGAATGGGCCCACAGTTATCATATTTCATAAATTGAATTTTTTTCTTATATGAAACATCTTTATTAAACCGACATAGTCACACCAATTTCTCCTCTGTACCTCAATATGTTCGAAAGTTATGGTCGATTATGTATTTAACGTTGTGTACTACATTGGCCATATCCCTTCACCTCACAAAATTTAATAGTATTTTACTGCGACCCTATATAATCTTCGTACCAAGTTATATCAATCTCGAATTGCAACTATGCACGTAATCCTGGTAACCAACAGACAAACAACCAAACAGAGGCCAAAAACATAATCACCTCTCAACTTCGTTGTGGAACTAATAAAAAAATGTAATTTATTAGAGGAAAATCCACTTTGAAGACGTATCTCTCTTTCCAGAGGTGTTTAGAGGTCCTAATGTGAAATTACATCCACTCTTGCTAAAATTGCAAACCAGTATGATATTCAATAGGTCATTGTGATGACAATTAAGGTCACAATAATCTATTACATACGTGTATGTTACTATTATAGAGGGCCTTGATAAAGTTATTCTCAGCATACGGTATTTTTTTTTAAAGAACTAGTGTAAAAAAGCTACAGACTGTCACTCCGCCTTGCGGATAGTATGTTTACTTAGTTTGTTCATCTCTTATAAAATATTAATGACAACAGCTGAAGAAAAGAAAATTCCCCCTTTCGGTTATCAACTCAATAAAAACGGGTGAGATAAAAAAAGCCCCCGATTTTCATACCTAGATATGAACCTTGTTTACTATTTAGTTGTTTGTTTACATAGCTGAAGATAGTATTGCCACCTTGGGTTGAGTCTTGTTATATAAGTAATTTGTATTCTTATTTGTTTATTACGATAACTTCCGATCAAAGCCATCTTACGGATATTGATGTTTTTTGCTTTTTTTAAATTTCCTCATGCCCTTTTAAATGCAGGATTTCCCGTAGGAGTAAAACCCCGAGAAATCTCGGGAAAATGGTATCCGCAGTACAATATATACAGTAAATGTTGTTGGTTTTGTATAAGTGGGATTAAACGACGCGTTTCTGAGATAATTATATTTTATCTTTCCTCCTTAATCGAAAAGACTTTTGGTGTTTGATAATAATATGTCAAAAACAGTTCTTTTGAGGGTTTCTTCGCTTTTCTATCTATATAAAGTTGTAAAGAGTTTTTTTTTTTCTTTTTTTTTTTTTTTTTTTTTTCAAAGTTCATCTTATAAACGTTATAACAGATATGAAAGATTTGGTTCCTTTTCATAATAGTATTGTTTGAGATAAAATTGGTAAACTATATAATAATATATATTTATAAAAGATAACCATGTCTCTGTTATTTTTTTATATATAGTTCGAAAACCATCTGCACGGGAGGTACAACAACGCTGAATATCATTAAATCCAACTACAAAAGTACTTTTATCAATACGGGAAGTCCTTTGTTTCCACAAACTTGGAAGGATGATGGATTTTGAAGAGAATAAGGATATCAATAATTACATACATTCGGGATGTAATTAGAGATAGAACGGGTCTTGGACCCGACTAGGCTATAAGTAAACTTGTGTTATCCGAGACCCGAAACGCTTTCATGTACTCGAACTTTTACAAATGTTAAAAAAGATCTAATGAGTTTTACAGAGGTTAAAAAGCTTATAATATTGCATAATAATGATAGGACTAGAGTTGGATCTGGATCTGGAGTACTCGGGTACGGTAAAGATACATTTGTATAATCTGAGATGCGAACAGGCTCCGGGTCTCAAACTTTTACGTAACTTAACAAAGATTCAAGGGATTTTCTGGATCTAGGATCTCAAGTACTCAGGTACCTTATGTACCTAAATTTGTATTATCCAAAATCTGGTATCTGAACTGCCTTTGGTTGCTTGAACTTTTCTGGATCTTAAAAAAGATCCAAGATGTGTTTTGTATCAGAAAAAGCTTATAGTATTGATGAATAAAGATAGGGCGGGTCTTGGTTTATCTTCAATTGTGCTTGGAGAGATATCTATCCAATCTGATTATAATATTAATTATAATAATTATCCTTTAATATTAATAATATGGGTTATTCCTTGTTTTGGCATCTGGAATCAGTAAAAACGTAAACTTAATCCGGATTTTATTTTATTGATGTCCCAACTTTGGGGAAAATGCTCATAAAATTCGAGACAAGTATCCCTCCAATTTTGCTTTCGAATCTGAATCCGAAAGTCCAGATACCATAAATTTACTGGAATATTTAAGTCTAAAGATCCAAAACGACCCATTTTAAAGGTCCCAAAAAATATGACGCCTCGTTTAAAACCTTAAAAACGTGTTCGAATCAGAGTTAATCGTGGCATGGAAACAATCTGTACTAAATTATGTCATCGTAAATATGTAAGTATCGACCATCAAGGATCTATTCATAAGAATAATATATTATATAATAGTACTGGCCTTCAAGTAAGGGTAGGACTTGGCACAGGCCTTACCTTCTAACTCCCACTATACTTAAAGGTCTAACGGTTTCATAGTCGTCCGCAGGCGGTGGGCTGTAGGTTGGACGTGAAAATAGATGTAAAAAAAGGTTGTTTGGGCGCCAATTATCCAGCAGAGGAAAAAAAAAATTATTTTTGTAAACAACTATGGATTTTTGAAATTTTTTTCATTAAATTTTAATTTTTGGAATTTAAAAAAAAATCCAAAAACCAAGCCCCCTCCCAAAAAAAATTATAAGCCTGTGGACACCCCTGCGTTCATGTCTAGGTAGCAGTTAAGTCAGGTTTTGACGTACATATACAGTAAAAGATTTATTTGGTTTCGTTTTATTGATTTTTGTTCTTTGTTGTTTTTATGTTGACAAACCATTTATATATATATATATCTATTTTTTCTTTTCATATCATTGAAGAATGACCAAAATCCTTCATTTTTACATTAATGATCCCTCTCGTTCCCATTGGTACACCCATTGAGAGTGAGCTGGGAGCCTTATCTCTATCAAGCATCTCTGGATGTTAAAACCATTCACTTTAGCCCCCTCTATATACAAAGTACCTCTATGTATGTAGACACAGTGGTATTTATCATATTTATAACGTCGTCTCATAGTTGTTTAAATAATATAAATTTATTATAAGTTTACATCAAAGGAAGAATTAAGATAATCTTTTACCCCTCCTCATTTTCCTTATATACTGGAATAGTATGTAGGTATACAAATAAACAAACATGTAAAAGCTTTCTTTATTTGCCACAACGACTCACAAGGTCATCATTCCCCGCACAATATTTATTCTTAACCTTTTGTTGGTGAATTGGGATTTTTGTACCCCAAGATTAATAGAAATATAAGGTTATACCATAATGCGTGTATGACTGATGTTTGACTTCCTCCACGATTTTTAATAGTGACGTTATTGAATATGATTCGTTGCAGGTTTTTATCAAAATCGGTCTGTCTTGCCCAGCAGTCATTACGATACATCAAATGGAAAATTCTAGCAAGCTCGCTTACATGATGGTCTATCCTTGTATTTCTATCAACCTTGAGTTACCCCAAATATTATGAGTCTGTTTAAATAGATTTTATTGCTATAAGTTATTATGATGATCCTGAAAGATTCAAAAGAATTGACGCCAATTTTTATTGTTGCAAAAATGTATTTTCTTGCAAATTTTGCCTTTTTCATCCAGGTTTGTTGAATTTGTTCACTTATAAGTCGTTCTTTTGCTTTTTCTATTATTATTATTTTATTTTTTTTCAATTGAAGGTATAGACATTACTACAAATGTAATATTTTCTGCTAGTCCATATATCCCACTCAATCGCATCAAAATTGAGTTTGATAAAAGTAAAATATTTAATAGAAGTTTTTATCAAAAACGAAATTATAATGTTTAAGCTATAATAATCAGAAATGATATCTTGTTGATACCCAAATATAATATTGTTGAGATTAATTAGCGTAATTTTGAGTCACAAAATAAAATTAAAATTAACTCTACAGTAATTAAATAATAATGCCAACCAACTAAAAAACAACATCAACGGACGAAATAAAAAATTCAACTGATTTTCATCAATAGATATTGGTCAATTGTATTTAGAATAATACTAAACCCTGTAAAAAAAGTATAAATCCATATTTTAATATATACAAACATTCATCATTGATCAATGGAACTCTAATTCTGGACCACTCTGTACATAAAATTCAGATAGTTCCACCTTCTTTTGTTTCTTGATAAGTTTTTTTTTGTATTTATATAATTTTTTAATTTAATCAAAAACCACAGAAAAAAAAACAATTAGAAAATTCCCTTTCATTCATGTTAAATCATCTAGACAGACTCTTTAATCAATATTTATGTGGTTTATCCTTTAAGTTTTTTTTTATTATTAAAAAACTTGTAAGACCACCCTTTATTGTTCTTCAAAAATCTCTCCACAACTTCCGATATCCATTTCAGATATTATCTATTCTACATACGTATATAATCAAATTACTTTTTTTTTAAATTTGTTGTTTGATAATTTATATTAACACATGGGCTCAAAAAGTCCCGGCTCTAACAAAGAAAACATATTGTTTTTTTCGTTCAAAATTGTTTTTTTTTTAAATTATTATTCATCCGCTTTATGGAGTTGCGTTCCCATAACACTTTCCAAGCCATTGCTTAGCTTGAACAGTATTTTTCCTATAAAGAAGCAGTGTACAATTAAATCGTTAAATTATTTTTGATCCATTGTTTTGGAAATAACCAAAGTTGCGTCACAATTAGTGCAAACTAAATAACATATTGTCTTGTAATTTTGACATTTGTCTTTGAAGGATTGCTAATAACTGAAAATGAGATTAATCTTTTTTAAAAAGAGCCATCTTTGTGTGAAGAACGGACTTTTCAGCCCATATTCTACATATTTTAATAGGTTCAAAACCTATCTGTAATCCTACAACATCTATATGCAAGTAAAGCATTACCCTATAGCAGTGATTATCAACCCTTTAATCACTGCAGAGCCCCATGTGTCATTTTTTTTCTGGGCGGGAGGAGCATTTAATTTTGCCTGAATATTTAAGTTTAGGTATTGTTTTTTTTTAATATGACCTTTTCTTGTTAGAAAAGACATTTCTTGAGATGACTTTGTATTGTAAAACACATTAATTCATGACCTTCATAACCATGCTCATTGCTCATAGGCCTCAGTTCAATAAATTATTATGAGATGGTCATTTTGAAATGTAACTTTTAATCACGTACGATATGAATAAATCATTATGACTTATAATTAATAGGTTCTATTGATGGCAATACATGCTTACCAAACATCTTAGGTTTTGCCTTGGTCAATCCATTCAAAATTTGCAGTTTGTTCCTTCATAATTCAGGCTTGTTTGGTATGAATATTAAAGGATATATACTTAAAATATGTAAAATTATGGCTGGGAAGGTCAATATTAAAAAGTAGATGTCCTTTAAGTTAGGAGATGAATCGCTAGACATTGCATCCTAATATTTGTATAAATTTTCCATATATTCATAGTAAATTATCAATATATAATCATAGCTATGTAAAAAAACACTAAAATAGTTGAATGACATCTACGTTTTATTGACTAATTCAGGTAAATGAAAATATAGTTTTGAACTGAGACTAGAACAATTGAGTCTGAGCTGGGTGTAACCTGGTTAAGATACTTATTGTAATCAAAGCCACCCTTTACTTGCGAAAACAGGCTCGTACCAAGGCCAAATTACTCAGAACTCAAGAGTTTGAGGGATCGAGATTTAGAGAAAAACAATTTGATATTGTTTGTCAAGATAATGAGATCCGTACATTCAAGGGTCGATATCAAGACTAGAAAGTAGACACACACATTTCAATGGGTGGGTAAGGTCCTCTAATGTACCCCTGTCTCTTACGACACTTGATCCAGCCATTGAAATCGTAAAAGATTCTAATCTACAGTTGTAATGGAGGAGGAATAAAGATTGTTTCATTGGAGATCCTAAAAGGAGTTGCCAGACTCAAATTGAGTCATCTCTTTAAGATAGATGCAATTTTAACCTGACCTCAACGGTGAAGGAGCTTTATTTATAAATTGTTTAGTGGTGTACAAACATAAGTGTACAATCTTGAACAAAAATCGAGAAAATCCTAATTTATCTTTTTAGTTCAGAAATACAGCAAAATACTTCCCAGACTATTTGCATCACGTATACATCAATTGAGTCAAATATTGGAGGTCTATTCAAATTTGTGTGATGAGTTAAGGTACCTAATATTTTTACCTATAGTTTAAAATCTTAATTTGGTGTAAGAGATTAATATAAGCCCCGATATGGCACCATTAAACCATAATATATATTAATTATCTTTCTTTATTGCGACGATCAATTTTGGCTATTTTAAGTGGAATTTGCGACGTCCATAAATGTTTAATAAAAATAATTTGAAGATAGAAATTGATTGAAGAACACTCAAAAAGTCATTCTAACTTGGTTTTGTGTTGACAAACTACACATATAACAACATTAGAGATATTTAAATAAATTGCTATTTTAAGAATATAACGAGACTTTTGCCGATTCATTCTCGTGAATGTACATTTGTGGTGAGTTAGCATAAAATGAATATGGTACACACAAAAATCGATAAAATGATAAATGTCTAATTAATTAACATAAAGTAGAATATACAAGCCAATATTTCGTAATTCCAAATAATTAAAGGTAGTTTAGGGTTCTTATTGGATATATGCAGAGGCGTCCGCAAGGGGTTGGCTGAAGTGGCTGTAGCAACCCTCTCCAAATTAATGGATTTTTTCTTTTTACTAAAAAATCCAATATTTGAAATTTTTTGTAAGAAAAATTTCGAAAATTCATAACTATTCCCCAAAAAATTAAATTTTTTGTATCAAAAATCCACAACTGTCAATATTTTTTCAACGTATTATCGTATTTAATTTTTTAGAAAATATTTAAAAATTTATAGTTTTTCTCAAAAAGTAACATATTTGTGAAAATATATTAATTTTTGTTGAATTTTTTTTCATAAAACTTCACTTTATGGTTGTTTTTTTTAATTTAAAAACCAAGCCCCCCCCCACACACACACACACAAAATATAATCCTGAGGACGCCCCTGATATGATATTCTATTTGACACCAATATTATGGTTCCTTTCAAATACATCTAACATTTTAACATCTATCAATTGATAATGATTTTGTAATTGTGATAATGAATTTTTCCCACTTTCTTTTGCAATTTGCATACAGCCAAATATTCTATAAATATATTTCGCTCAATAATAATGAGATCTAAATTCAAATTGTTTCTGATGAAATACCCAATAATATTTAATATAGGTCATAAAAAAACATTTATTTGATTTTTGATACAATATTGGGCATCAATGCAGCCTTTCAAATAAAATATATGTGCTAAGTTAACAGAAACATTCTTGAACAAAAATACATACAGTCCAACTTTTGATAGACACATATTTTGCTCAATTATAGACTTTGTATACAAATTTGTGGGGTAGGTTGAATATAATTTGGCCTCAATTTTATGGACTCCTCAAATATATCTAGAAGCTATCAATTTATAATTATATCAGTATTATAACAATGAATTGTTGCTTATTTAATTATCAATTTGCGGTGTTCTGAAGGATTAACAAAAAATAATTTTTTTATAAAAATTGACGATAATTCGTTGATAAAATGTAATCCAGACTTCGTTTTGAGAAAAATTCTACTTACTTGTATTTTGTGTTGACCCAACCACAATTGAAGTTTTATTTATTTTCACAAACCTATTTCTCCCTACCAAAAATAACTACTTGATGATAACCCCACTTAAAAGACGGACCTCTCTTTCCAGAGGATCTTAGGGCCCTAATTTGAAATTGTATCCATTCTCGCAAAAATTACAAGCCCTCATTATATTTAAAAGGTGATTGCGGAGACAATTAAGGTCACATTAATCTAATGAAGGCCTTTGATTATATCTAATATTTTTGAGTATATTTATTTTATTCTGGATATTTAAATATAAATACTTTAATTGACCACAGTAGGATGTCTATAAACTATTTAGCCTAAATTTTATGAAGTAAAAGAATAAAATCGGAATTTGTCATTTTTTGTCTTGTTTTCAAGATAACTTTTTAGTTCAAGTACGACAAATGTTGCATAGTTAATTAACAAACGGAACTTATTTGGAACAGCCTTTTAACAAGCAAGTTATATATGTGGCGCGCTACCATAAAAATAATCTTGAACAAAAATCAAGAAAAGTGGAGCATCCCAATCTATTTATTTACTTCACAGCCTACTTCATAAACCTATTTGAATCAATTTTAGGCCTATTATTTAAATTTCTGGGATGAGTTAAGATCCACAATAATTAGCGTTACAGTTCGTAACCTTTATTTGATTCGAGGGACTTATATGGGGGCCAATATGACCCTTTTTCAACCATAAAATCTATCAATTTATCATTTTTTTATTGCAAAGATAAATTTCGGCTAATTTAAGTGAGGTTTGCGAAGCACCCAAAGGGTTAAAATGAATAATGTGTTTTATAGAAATTGAATTTGTTTTGTAGGAGAATGTAAATGTGTTCTGGGCTCCATTTTGGGAAAACCCATTCTAGCTTACTTTGTTGTTGAAGGGTCACGTATATAAATCATCCTAAATTGAAATTCACTTACCTAAATATTATACTATAAGGTATAGTAATGAAGTTATTATTCTCCAGTGTATTTGTGGATTGTAGAATCAGGGGAGAGAGATCACGGGTAAGCACACAATCTTTAGGTCAACCAAAAACTGAATTGCCACTTTTTTTTTCTCTCTTTTTTTTTTTCAAATGGTTGTTCCTATTATATAATTTTTATGCTCTGCGCTTTTTATTTTGATCGATGTTCTTAATCATTCTTAGTAGTAAGGAAAGAGAGTGCGCATTGGTTTTTGAAAAGAAGGAGGGGATAGGACGGGAGGGGGGGAAATGGTTCTACCACCGTAGAACCATTTTAACTCTTCGACCAATGAAGAAAGAGAAGTGAAAATTGAGCATCAAAGGGATCGGAGTGAGCTTTTTTTTTTCCTTCTTATCATTTGCTTTTTAGGTGGGGAATAAAAGTAGGGTAGACGAAGGAACTTTGGAAGGACTCTAAATTGGTTGGTTTGACTGTGACACCTCCAAATTCAAAACTAAATATCAACATATTCCTGCTATTATTTAATAACTTTAAAGATTGTAGCAGTCAAATGTTTTTTCTGCAAATGGGACATGATCGTTGTTTACTTACACTTGTTTGTAAACAAAGTGAGAGAGAATAACGACATCTTGCAGCAAAATAATGCATCTCCCTGAATAATAATATTATTTAGTATCAAATATAGGTGAATGGTACCCACATAGAGGGCACTACTAAAATTATTTTCCATATGATCAATTTTTTCGAACAACAAGCTACAGAATGCAACACCACCTTGCGGATATAGGCACAACACGCCATATGTAGCAACCCTCACCGTAGCTACTAAGGACGGTTCTAATGGTTTTTAAAAATATTTCGAAATTGAATAATAAATGACGAAAAATAGACAAAATAATATTTTTTTAATGAATAAATAACTAGTCTTCTCATGTTTTTGAATTATTAAATATCAATGACTTATAGTAGATTAAGATGGAATAAGATTGATGTACATTAGTAATTAGTATTATATGGAGATTTGAGAAATTTATTCCAAAAACGTATTCAAGGATTTTAAAAAACATGACTAAACAATACGAGGAAAATTGGAAAACATGTTGCAACTGATTCCTTTGTATAAGTGTTACAACATCTTAAAAGTATTATCGATAAGTGAGTTTTGAAAAACCATTACAAACTTATTACAATATTATAAAAGTATCATTCCTTTAAAAAAAAACTAATTACCCCCTCCTCAAAAACAGTTGAAAAAAAAGTTAATAGAGTTTATTGATTTTTAGCCACAATAATCTGTATTATATTTTGCAATTATATTACCAATTTTTTGATTATAGCTTTTTGATGCTCAAAAAAAAGAGACTGTAATAACGGGCCCTTCTTCATTACAAGCGTTTTGGAGGAATTGACCCTGCTAAAATCTATGGATTCTACACATCATCATCAACAATTTGACAAACCATTGATTTGTCTAATTTTAAATCATTTATAGTGTTCAGAACAATATTAATTTATTGAACTCAAATGACACCCAGTATAGCCGTCCACCTACTCACTATTAAAATGAAAATAGTCAAATTATAATGTAAATTTGTCAAAAAAAAAAATCCGTGTTGTAACTTCCACGGTCTCCCCTACTACATATATACATATGTATACAAATTTACTCTATCAAAAAAGAACAAGCTTAGAGCATCTCTCTCATTCTCTCCGGGGAAGAGACAAGCCATCCTCCTTCTGCCTGGCTAACTTCCAGATAAGCATCGATGCAAGCAAATGGCCCTTCTTTTCTTTCGTTGATTTTGAACTGATAACCATTTTGCAACCCCCACCCTATCTATCCCTCCATAAAATGATCAAGTAGTACTCTTCATAATATGTCAACGAAATTGTATGAACAGCAATTTCCTTACGATCCAATGATCTCATTAGAGACGTTTTGAGCGTCATTTTTAAGTGGTTCTTTCATGATATTGTAATGCACATTTCGTAATATAATATTGGGTAGTACATACTATCCCAAGGGCCAATTTATAAACTTGAACAACTTATGGAACATATGCTGCTTATATTACTCAAGTGGTGAGCTGCGACGGCTGTATAGTAGTTTATATATGCTAGTTTATTCAAAAAGAGTTGAATCAGTTCTCTCTCCTCCACAGCGTAATATTCTTTAATGTTTTCTAATGAACCCGGACTGAATATTATCATTATATACGGGGTGGGGATTTTAAATCTGACAAATATAAGGATATTGCATATTATAATTTATATACAAAAATTAATTCAGCAATTCATAAATAGTTTGCTCTTACATGTAGTGGTCCATGGTGATGTCAACCACTCAAACCAACCGCCTCAAGCGACAAGAACAGCCTCCAACCTGGCACAGGCCTTGATAAGGAACTCCTTGTCACTCTTGCCTACTCCCTCAAGAATAAAAGCCAGCAAGGAGTTAACAGAGTTATGTGAACGTTCATTAGACTCCCTCTCCAAGACGTTCCATACATAGTAGTCCAAAGGGTTCAGATCCAGTGAGCTATGATTCCACAAATCCTAACACAAAATATATCGGTCTTAAATTTTTTGGTATTTCCGGAATCAAACCGGTTCCAATTACCTAATTTAGACAAACTCTACCAATTTAAAATTCTAGCATCTATTTATCTTCTAACCCATCATTATCTATGGAGCTATTTGTTTCATTGTAGGGGCATCCGTAGAAGGTCAACTGGAGGGCTGGAGCCCCCCAAAAAAAAAAAAAGAAGAAATTTTTGTCTTGGACTCTGTAAGAAAAAATAAATGATAAAACAAACGTAAAAAATTTTCATGGATTTCTTTACTAAAATAAAATATTATTCGATGAAATTTTGATTTTTTTTGGCAAAAAATTCAAAAAATATAATCCTACGGATGTCCCCGCATTAGGGATGCACCAGCCATGGAGGCACACAATAATAGTCGCACGATGTAGGTATTCGGAGGACATCCGAAAGATTTTTTATTATACAGTTTTGTGAGCTAATCTGATGAGTACACTTTCATAAACATAGATCTCAGGATTGTCAAGTTATTGAGTACTAAACTGTTTGTGATTGAAAATCCTTATCCTGTATACAATTTATAATTAGAAATGAGCATGTTTCTCAAGTGTATGGAAGTTTTTTAATACTACTAATGAACTATAATAAATTATTACTATGTCGACTTAAGTCCAGTCCTTGAGGATCGAATCGATTCGATCAATTAGTATGCCAATGTTTTACTAGTATAAATATTTACCATATATTTTGTTGCCAGCTGTTGATTGTCTGCTTATTTTCCCCTATTCAATGTTCTGAACGTTGTTGATTTGTTAAATTTAAATTACTTTTTGTATGGTGTGGTCTATATTTTTTATGCATGCCCGTTTTGATTATGGATCAAAACGAATATTTGAAGTTTGATATACATTATCTGATACATTACTAATTTAAAAAAGACTAATAACTAATCTTTCATTTAAATACGTATTAATTTTCCAAGTAAAATTATTATAAAAAATATCCAATATAAATCTGAGTCACTCGAAAAAATAGTACAACTTATACGATTAATCGTATTAAAAAGACACTCTCTAATCCGCTAAGATTAGACGTTGCTTCATTATGATATCTAATGACGGTGACAATATCAACGACTCAATGTAACTTGAAGGTCAGTCATTGTATATAAAGTTCCCAAATTCTGTCCATTTCTGCGAAAACCTTAATAATTTGTCTCTTTCAATCTTTGGAGTTGTGAATAAACAAAATTAGATGTCAAAATGTCCTATGTTATACTTTGTGGGACCTGGAGTAATTGTACTCGTATTTTGTGTCAATGAAGAACCTTCTATCCTACTGTCTTTGAAAGAAAGTGTAATTTTCAGGAAGGAAATTAATTATATTCTTAGTTTATTTCTGAAGATAAATCAAGCCCTGAGCTGTATTCCTCAGATATATCTTCTTCAAATTCTTGATTACGAAGTAATCCTTTAATCAAGCTACTTTTGAATTCATTATTTTCACTAAGCTAATATTCAACATGCTAATTTTGAATTCAGTCCATGCTCGTAATAACTTTATGTTCATGTATTTCCTCATCACTAAAAAGATGTCTTTATTTCGTGTTTGAATTTATGTGGCTTTGGACTAATGCGTGTGAATGAATCATATTAGTTTTAGAGTAACGTTAAAGATTGTATTTTATTTATCTTTATAGTTCTAAATGTACTGTTTCGCCACATAAAATGGTCATATTTACTCTACGCAAGAATATCTATCAATATTCCATCATGTTTATATGTTTTACTAGAAATTTTTATTGCATAAAATATCATTTATTGTAACAGGGTCAAGATTACCCGTAAGTCAAGATCTGTGAATAACTATAGATTTTTGAATTTTTTTTAACAAAATTTTATTTTTGAAATTTTTTCCCACAAATTTTAATTTTTCGATTTTTTTTTCAATAAAGTTCCACAAACCACCACCCCCTCCCAGTTTTTTTCCATCAAAATATTTTGACTCTTCCTTTTTCCTTTATTTTAATACTAGTTGATACACAAAAAAACCGTACATTTCATGTTTTTATACAAAAAAAAAAAAAAAGTACCCAAGCAATATGTAAAAAAAGAACATACCCAGCGAAAAGAGAACGGTTACCTTGTAATTAATTATATTAAACGCCAACTGCACGTCGTTATCGTAACTTCAGGGGCGTCTACAGGATTATATTTTGGGGTGAGTTTGGTTTTTGGAATTTTTTGAGAAAGAAAAATCAAAAAATTGAAATTTTTCTGAAAAATATTTCAAAAATCCACAGCTACTCACAAAAAAATTTCAAAAATCTGCAGCCATTTATCAAATTTAAATTTCTTTTGTAAAAAAGTTTCAAAAATCCACTGCTTTTATAAACAATTTTTAATATTAAACTTTCTAGTAAAAAGAAAAATTATTTGATGATTTTTTTTTTTTTTTGGGGGGGGTAACGAACGCCTCTGAACTCGCAACCATTCTTCCAAGAAGAGATATAAAAAAGTCCAAAAGACAGTTGGTAATTAGCCAATTATTACCAACTAGGGAATTATTATTTAATAACTTTTGGAAATTGTTCATAACGTAACAAGAGCTCATTCAAATTCAATCAAATAAAAGTAAAATAAGTGTAAAAATCAACTGCTTATTACAAATACATTGTAAATTTTTATGTAAATATGATTCTGGATGGGCAGAACATAGAGAAAATAGAAGTTTACAGATTAAGAAAAGAAAAAAGGTTGGTGTTATCCAAGGTTAATAGATATACAACGATATTCCATAACACTTTTCCTACAAATGTTCGACTTCCACCACACTTTTTAATACGTTTAATTCCGTCCGACCTTTCTTCAAAATGATTTCCAAGATTACCACATATATTTTCCTTTTATTTTTAAATACCGACAGGACATATTTTATACTGATGATGAATCTGAGAAAAATATATGATCCCTGCATATATAATAGTCATTTTATTGCCTACACTATGGTAATAAGATTGAATAAAGATGTGTTATATATTTTTAATACATATATTATTAGGGTCTGATATATTATGTTAAAAACTATAATAAAGAGATATATTTTTGATAGACACTAAACGTTTAAGTCCTTATATTTGTGAGCCCATTTTGACATCCAAAAATACACGGCAGGAGTTCACCAATCTCCTGGATCTTAATAAAGAAAATTGTTTTCCTCCGTTTATCATATAAAAAACGAATATTTAACATTACCCAAAAAGAAACAGCAAATATTATAGAAGAATTAAAAGCTTATTGGAATTCCATCCAACCATATCCGGTATTTTGGTTATTTGTCTTGTGACTGAGAACTTGTTTAAGTGCTGTACTTTTAGGTTTTTTATGACCCATTTCAATCCTAAATGGAATAGGATATACCTGAATATTATCTGTACATTTATTTGGCAACACTTAAAAGCAAAATTGATATGTATATATTTTTTTAATTATTAGGATTAATATATTTATTATGGATTTGCGTAAGTACACATGGAAAAATCATGATTATTACATTGTGCATTATTATATTTCTTAAAATATAAAAACAAACTTTAGTTAAGGCAGTAATGATTTCCAAGGATTCCACCGGGATCTCGACATAACTCTCAAATTTTACCAAAATCCCGAGATAACAAAAGCCATGTGAAATGACGATCACTAGCCAACATCAACAACAATGCTGACGTCTTATGAAAACGCTCTATACATTGATCTAAGTTTTTTTGTTGTGGACCTCACCAGGAACATGTAAAATACCATATTTGTGACCTACTCACCCAAGATGGTTCCCTTACCTCCATAATCAACATCCAGCCGGTACCATGGCTCTGGGCCTTGTGATCAGTTATGGAAAGCCCATAACCCTCCACTGGTTCCCCCATAGCCTCAAAATTGGCACAAAGAAATTCCTGGAGATCATGTTTTATGTCGTTAAGACCTGGTTGGACTCTACCAATACAGAGAGTGATTATGTTTAGTAATAGGAGGACATCACACCCAGCTATAAGTCCAAGAAATCCCCAAAGTGGTTTGCTGACAATTTAGCAGCATTTCAGCCTTCAAGATGTGGCCCCTAATCCCAGACAGTGCCCCTGGACTATAGAATTTAGGGGGATCTAGAGGGGAGGGTGTGCAGAATCAGATATCCAAATATTAGAACCATGATGGCTGCTGTCAGCGAGTAGTGGTGGAGCGGGCTAAAAAATATCTGGTTTCAGGCTAAGTCGGGCTACGAGTTTCGGGCCAGCTTAAATGTTTTCTTCCAAACGAAAAAACATTCTAGTACAAAACAAAAACTTATTCATTTAGGGGGTATCAAATCGAAAAATACGTCATCGACTAGTTGTTAAGGAATTATTTTACATTAGAAATAAATGTCGAACTTGAAGGTTCGAGCCACGGGCTTTTCGGGGTTCGCAAAAAAAGGGTCGGTCGGCGGGATTTTTGGCTCGGCCCTAGACCGAATCCATCTCTCTCAACAAACAGTGAGCCACCATCCTAGGGAACGCCATCATGAGGGTATGTCTCGACATTTTGATGATTAAATCTACTGGTTATAAGACATTACCCATTTACAGTTAAATAAATATCCAGATATTTGACTCTTTTTCCCGCGTCTTTTTAAACACAGTGTACTTTGAACAGGCATTTTGATACGGCTACTCGGTTACTCCTTTGACACTCAATAAATAAACAGATTTTAATACACAGAGCTAGCAGATTGATTGAAAATGGGTGGTTCTACTCTTCCAATCCCCCGATTATAATTATAGGATAATCTACATACATACATATATAGGGATTTAGAAATAGCCAAGAAGTTGATTTTCCTCATAATGTCGTTTTTGTTTGTTTGAAAGAGTCTATTATTATTAATAGTAAACACTGTTATGTTAGTTTGTCAGATTGGATTTTATACATGCAGTTCAGTACAATGCATTCGTGCTTTGTTTATCCAAGATTCTCCCTATATACATACTCGCTTTGAAAAAGGTATATAAAGAACTTCGTTTTGTGGGGAGGGGGTTTTGTTGTTGTTCTTAATCTCTTCTTTATTAAAGGTTTTAGTATTAAAGTTGTATAAAAATAATAATGGAAAAACGAACAAAACCAGTAGCTCTCTTTTAGACACATGTCAAGAAGAGAGAATGAATAGAAATGCCCTCAAGGGACCATTCAACAGCTTTGACCACATAAAAATATGCATGTATCTTCATGAGTAGGTACATCACCTATCAGTCACTGAATGGGGGGATATCTCACTCACAACTTATGAGTATATTTTCATCATGCCAATACCGAGTACAGTACTCTAATCATGTATTTTTTATTGGAGAGGTCTGATTTGTGTGACTATGAATAGTTGGCACTTAATGGAGTAATAAATACTTTTGGACACGAGCCCATATTTTGAAGGCTTGGGGCTCAATTTGATGGTGAGTACTTGAGATGGGGAGTTGACAACTTAGAACTCGATTTGGACACGAGCCCATATTTTGAAGGCTTGGGGCTCAATTTGATGACACAATCAAAGACTTTCAATTCGACTTGGACTAAAAATTCATTGCAATTTTTCAAATGGATATCACGTACTTTTCAAAGGACTTTTACAAGGATTTGTATTAGACTTGTATAACAGAGTTTGCTTGTGCGTGTGTCTTTTATGGGTGCCCACACCGTTGGTCCTACGAGACTGAAAATTTGCAGGTGCATCTTTTAAACCTGGTCAAGTTAGGAAGGGGGTGCCGATTTGGGGGCAGTGTCATAGTAGGGTTGCTGATTCTATAACCAAAACACAAAAAAAAATATGTGTTTTTTTATTTCAAGAAGACAGACACACTTTGCTCAATTGATATAGATAACGTGAATAAATACAATACTCGAGTACTCATAGATAACTTTAAAATTCAATTTAAGAGGAGGTAGACTGACAATGGCAGAAGATATTTAAAGGCTATCATAGCCTTTTTAACTACACAGATCCAGATTCTGCATTTTGAGGCTTGAGGACAATCATAGATATTGAATTCCTGATAAAAGGAAGTGCCCTCACCAAAGCAGGTTTAAAGAGCATTTCGAATCAGAGGATGGCAAGGATGAAAATATAATTTAGAAAAAATCTGAACCAAATAAAGTTGTCAGAATTTAATCGTATTAGAATCGTTGTTCATTTCTGAGAAAAAAAGAAATTTTGTTTAGTCTTTTTTTTTTCTTATCCTTTTTTTTGAAAATTGATCAAAATCGATTATACTACATCCATATTTTTTAATTTTTTGGTAAGAAACTGGGATTTTTTCAAATTTAAAGTAACGACTGACTGGCTACTCTTGCTAATCTTAATTTAAAAAATGAAGGAATGATTTTCTTAATATTATAATATCTCTAAAATTATATTCATAAGTTTTTAAACATGTATTTTAATACTTTTTTCAATATACGTCTGGAAAAATGAATGAAATTTTCCTGTTTAATGATTCATTGATAACACTATGCAAAAAAAAATCAGGTCTCGGAAAGACTGGAGCCTAAGAACTCCATTTTTTTTGTTGTTATTTAAACCATATAACACGAAAATAATCATTAAAACCTTCAAACCTAATCCGTTTAGCTTTTAGAACATTTTATTTTAAATCATCTTTCTAGAGTTTGATGTCGATTCAAAGTCATATTTCTACGTGAAATATTTATATGTACCAAAATTGAAGGTTATAACAATTAATAATCAACATTCCAACATTCGAAGGATACATTACTATTTAAGTTATCTTGAATACAGTCCCTACAAAATGTGGCTAATCATAGAAAAACCAAATAAAATGAAAGATCATCATATATGAAAGCTAATATTTACAACTTCAAAAGATTTGCTATTTAAAAAAAAAAGTCAGTCTTGATCGAACTTTTAATTTTCTTATAGAATATTTAATAAATAAGCAATGTAAGGTTGCGTGAAAATGTTTCGAAATTAAATCGTCTATTTGACTCATTTTAATAAGTAATTAATATTTTAGAGGCAAGGAGATTACAATGGATTAATTACAGATTTATTTTTTTAACTCCTCCTATTTATATTATTATTTCAATGGCAGATAGGACCGGTTCTAAGACTGGAATGAAATGCACTGAATCCTTAAGAACTGACACAATACTAGCTATGATATTATTTCCATCTCGTAGCAACGTCACTGTCCGGGATCCCAAGAGAGAAATCCCAGTGGTAATCCACCTTCAGTTCTACATAGATGTATTTTATTTTACTTTTGCATGCATGTTCCGTTATTGTACAAACATATTCTGCTTGGTTCAATCAGAGTCTAAATTGTATATTGCTTGTGTACCATGTGTTCAATGAAGTGGAAGAACTTTTTTTTAATTCTTCTTTTTCTTACCTCCATTATTATAAATCATTCAAGTTTGAATACAAATCTTTTATATAATATAACATAATCTTTATTTTTATTTGAGGATTGAGAACTTCATAGTCTGACAATAAAATCTGTGTGTACATGCTCAATAACATGAAAATATAATAATCATAATCAAACTCTTTGTAAATGATTCATTTACAATTTCTGGGTAGATTGTTTTGAATGAATGTGTGAAGATAGAAATGATGTCATAGCCAGTTGTGTTGATTCTTATTTATTCAATGCATTTCATGCCAGTCTTAAAAGTAGTCCTATCGGTCATTAGGACCGGTCCTTAGGACTGTCAGTATTAGAACTGATTCAACAAAGAAGAAATAAAGTTGAGTGAAGCCATTAATGACCAAACATTATAAACTTTAGAATGTATATCAGGGTTGTAGGGTTGTTAGCCCCCCGACCAACTACCCCCTGTCCTTCAACCCCCTATCAATAACCTCCCTTTACTCCCAGGCCATCTACCCCCAGCATTTCACCCCTATTACAATAAATAGAAACTATACAACCAAACATTCAACCTGTTAACAACTACACTAACATTATTATTAATTTATCCCAGGAGTCCTTGATTTAACTTAATGACGTAAATATTAGTGATACGTATTATTATTAATTTATATATCTCATCCAATACGAGATAATAATTACATGGATCTAAGTCAGTATTTTGAATCTTCCCATTACAAATATCCCGTTGATATTACTTGAGAAGATTTTGGATAATTCTATTTGATTTTTGTAAAGTTGAAACACATATATTAAAAATTAGATATAATGAACCTATTTATTTTGGATATGCATGACTCTATTTCACCGTATTTAAGGAGTTATATCTGAAAATCCTTCACAAACATTTATTATAACATCATGTGTATACTCGTTCAATATAATCAATCCCTAAATTCATCGTATAAATAACTTACTAAAACTCAATGTTTTACCAACTTTTTGTCATGGGATTAAGGAAATTACATTAGGCATTATTATAAATATTTATTGTATCTTATATATCATGCATATGGTTAAAGAATCAGGCTATTTTAATTGAAATTTTTATATATTTTAGTATTAAAATTTTGATGGTTTAACGAACTCACAATTACTTTCCGATTCGAACTTGAAAGATTGATTGCTCAACAACCGCTCCAAACAACCAGAACATTCATTTATTACTTTGGCCCTCTATCATTTACTAACTGTACTTCTCAATAATAAAAATAGAAAAGGATGGGCGGGTAAAAGGGCCCAAGGGTTTAGTTGTTTAGGGGTTACATGCCGGGGGTAGTGTGTGGGGGGGGCATGTTCCCGTATATCATGTCGTTACATTTATTGTACCACACAACCTTTCATCCAAAAATATACAGAAAAAATGCTCCAAATCATGTGGTCAAATAAGTCAATCATACCAACTGCCATTTTTCTTCTCTTATGTACTCCCATACTTTAACTGACATATTATTTCTTCAGCTTTTTTAAACTGAATTATATATTATTAAAATCTACATAGTATTTTATTCGATACTCGATTCGATAGTGTTTCTTCCCATAAATACCTCAATTATTAAAATCCATTGGCTATTCATTGAGAAATACGGAGATTCGTGGTCGAAAATTAAATCCGTTTTCTCCTTAAATCGCACGTGCTAAAAACTGGGTTATTAGGGCTGGCGAATTAAATATGATGCACGGAGTTAGTTTATAATCATCTCACTCAAATTATGTCTCTCTTCATTTAGGACTATCGTAGTTTCAATCAAGGAACCTACACTTTCCTAGATGTGAAATGTACGAGATTCATTAACCGGAAAGAAACGAACATAACACTTCTGTCATAATTTATTAGCGCCACAAAACTTCTTCATCTCATAAAAACGGATTTCGTCTATCAATGTTTATATTTTTTTCATTCATGAATAGAAAAATGTTCCATCTTCCTTAGATTTAAAAAAAAATTGTCTATTAATTAAGATGGCCAATTTTGGCCCAAAACGACTAAGTAAATTTGAAGATAAAAAAGTAGCCCTATTATTTATTAACGACTACAAAATTCTGTATCTCATAAAAACTGATTCCATGAATCAACTTTTATATTTTTTCATCAATGAATAGAAAAATATTCAAGCTTCCATGAGTGTTTTAAAAAAATTTCTCTGTCAACTGAAAGGGGTGATTTTTTGCCTCAAACTGCAGCGTAATTCTGCAATTCGTTACATCTTCTATTTATTAGCGACTACCAACTGCTTCATCTCATAAAAACTGATTCTATCAATAGTCTATCGAACTAATTCGGTACAACAAAAAAAGGTAGGTCTCATAGTAAAATTCAGCCTAAATCGGTTCAAAGAAAACATTCGGTCTAGTTTGGTCCTCAAAAAATTGGTCTAGACCGATTTGATAGATAAATTGTTTATAACATGACATCATATGTATTTTCAAGTACAATGACGTCATACGAAGTTTAAACAGAAATTTTAATGATGATGAATTTTAATCCCATTTTATTATAGAATTCTGAATTCTGAGATGGATCATCAAGTTCGAAATATATTTCGCCGATTCCTTCTACCTTCATTTGCCCTAACTCTTGGAGAACATAGAAGTCTACATAATAAAATAATAAAACAAACAAGGGAGGGGGGATTTTTAATCTTATTACTTAGACGAGTTACTATGTATTACACAAATGATTTGCTTGTATAATCGAAATGAATAAATTTATATTATATGTATATATTATACAGTATTTGTTCTAGAGAATATCTTGTGAACTTTAGATTTTTTTAAAGAAATCAAGGATCTAGAAAAAAAAGAAATTTGGTCTCTCATAATATATGAGAGCGAAAAAAATCGGTCCATAAAGTGAGACTGAAAAAAAAATCCGAAATATTGGTCTAGAAAAAATCCTTTCAGACCGAACCAAAAAAATAATTCCGTGCTGGACCGAGTCTCAACACTAATAATTATACAACTTGGACACTTAAAGGCCTCTTCCCTAATTTGTGATTTCTTTAATATTTATGAATCTCTTTTGTGATTGGAAAAAAGTGGAAGATGATTCTTGACCAGGGGTAGGCAACCTTTGAGACATGGAGTACCAACTTCAACATTTCTAATCAATGAGTGTGCCACTATTAACAATTATGGTAAAAACACACAAATCAACCACGGGAATACGCTCTGATTTGTGTGTGCCAGCAGTGGCACACGTGCCATAGATTTCCGACCCCTGTTCTAGACTCTTAAAGATAATGTGCCTATCTTTTCTCGATAGTTTTGTCTGCAAAGCATATATTATTCTGCTATTAGTTATTGTATCAAATCATGCTATACTTATATTATTAAACTGAAGAGTTACATAAAGAAAAATATAATGGAAAATACTGTGAGGAACAAAGAAATTTCTCATTCTCCCCCCAAAAATCCTTCATTAAAACTCTTGTGGTCAATCTTCCTAAAGTCAACTCCGGCTTTAAGTATACTCCTTCCTTGATAAGAGTTGTCTAGTTTCCTTAATGCATATAACGCATCAATCACTACTAAATAGTCTCGTTCACAAATATCAATTCAAGTTTGAATTCGTGCTCTACTTCAAATATGGACAATGATACATCTTGAACACTTCAAGCCTCACTCTCAATTTCCTAAGTACTCGTAAGACTATTTTCCTTTGGAAAAAAAGTAGAAGATTATTTTTAACTCTCAAACATAATATGCTCCTCTTTTTTACATATTTTGGTCTACAATGCATTTTCCTATTATGCAATAACATATACATAGTTATTGGGAATAGTTCAGTAACAATGTGCTTTAAAAAATATAAGTGAAGCTTTAACTTTAATAGATATCTATTGTAATATCTGAATTTCGTTGCAATTTCCAAACTTATTAACTCAGGAATCTTCTTCTAAACATCTAAATTGCTTGTGAACATATTGAAATATTCCTCTTGAAGATCTACGATCTTTACAAAAATAAATAAATTACTAAATGTGTACCATAATGGCTAATTAAAAGTTGTTTGATTGAAAACAATATTTAAAATGCATCAAAATAATAATACAATTATTTGAGTATTAATTGAGCAAATAAAAATAATTAAAACATCAAAGCTATTCTAAAAAAATTCCACATTGTCCTCCGAGGATAATAATTATTATAATTTCATTAAAGATATTAAAAAGTTAAATTTTATTTACGTAAATAAATACTTCAAATTAAAAGCAGTACTTATTACATAATCATTGAATAATAATAATATAGATTACTAAACAATAGTTAATAAAAATGTTTATAGGAGTACTTTTTCAAAAACTTTGAACTTTAAAAATAGCCAAAAATAACAAAAAATGTTTTTGTTTTTTTTTAAGGTCACGAGGCTATGAGACAAAAAATAAGGCCATATTTGGAATCAGGTGATCAAAATGTACTAAGTTGAGCATATGCTGTTCTTGTGCATAAAAAAAAGTGTGATTATGTTGGATAGTGTTATTGAATAGTTTAAACGTTGAATATATATTACAAGAATCATTAATCACTCGGTTAAAGTTTGAAATGACAGATGTGTACCATCATGGCATATTATTCAGAACTACGTGGTTTTAAGTTGATTCTCTCCTACATGTGTTTTGTGAATGTCCGCTTGTACAAGTTTAATTTAGTTATACATATAAAACTCATTAAATTACATCACTATTTATGTGTCAGGTCAAGGTTAATAGAAGTACAAGGTTATACCATAACGCCTGTAGGACTGATGTTTGACTTCCACAACAATTTTTAATAGTGACGTCATAGAATATGATTTGTTGCGTGTTTTGTCAAAATCTGTCTTTCCTTCCCAGCAGTCGGTACGATAATTCTAGCAAGCCCGATTACATGATGGTCTAGCCTAAAGCTTTAAACCTTTGTACTTCTATTAAGCTTGGTGTCAGGTGAATCATTTGTAAACTGTTAGATATCTGCACTAGAGGCTTTGAATTTAATAAAAAAATTTTAAGCAGTACGAGGTGGATTGGGCTAGAAAATATTTTTTGAGCTTCGAGGGAGGGAGGGTCGGGGCATGTCAAATCGAAAATGACGTCATCGATTAGATGTAAAGGAATTATTTTATATTACAAATAAATATTGGGCCACGGGTTTGAGAAATGAGGTTCGGACGCACGGGCTTTCGGGCTCAGGTCTAGACTGAATCCACTTCTAATTATACGTGACATTTCAGTTATCTTATATTCTTATTAAAAGAGTTACATAGATGATTCTAGTAAGATAAATTTTACCCTCTAGTTCCATAAAAAATTGGCTAGTTTATTACTTACTATTTAAGTTTGTCTTGCGGGTTGGATCGGGTTACGAAGTGTAAATAAAAACGGGCTCTAAAAAAACTACTCTGATCAGGAATTGAGAATTTATGGTTAGGACGATCTTAAAATTTATTATTTCTTCTTAAAATGTAAAAATAAATTATAATTAATTTTATTAACCAACAGGATCCTATAATTTAAAATTGTGTTTCCTAGATATTGAGCAATCCTTGTACCACATCTACAGGGACCTCCGCAGGATTATTTTTGGGGCAGGGAACTGGTTTTTGGAATTTTTTGAGAAAAAAATACTAAAAACCATAGCTTTTCAAAAAAATTCAACAACTACAATACAAATATTAAATTTATTGGAAAAAAATTTCAAAAATTTATAGTTATTCACTAAAAATTTGAAATATTAAATCTTATGCTCTGTATGCAAATTATCAAAATTTTAATTTTCTTTTCAATAGCAATGGGTTTTTGAAATTTTTTTCCAAATTATTTAATTTTTTGTGTATAGCTGTGGATTTTTGAATTTTTTTCCGAATTATTAAATTTTTTGAGAATAGCTATGGAATGTTGAAATTTTTTTTGCAAATTATTTAATTTTTTGTACATAGCTGTGGATTTTTGAAATTCTAAAAAATTTAATTTTTGAGAATACCTATAGATTTTGAAATTTTTTATGAATAGCTGTGGATTTTTGAAATTTTGTTCAAAAAATTTAATTTTTTGAGAATAACTATAGATGTTTCAAATTTTTTTGGAAAATTTTAATTTTCTGTTGAATAACAATGGATTTTTGAAATGTTTATCAAAAAAAGTTTAATTTTTTGTGAACAAATTAAGATTTTTGATATTTATTTCCAAATTATTTAATTTTTTAGGAATAGCTATGGATTCTTCAAATTTATTTCCAAAAAACTAATTTTTTGTGAATAGCTGCAGATTTTTAAAATTTTGTTCTAAAATTAATTTTTTGTGAATAGCTGCAGATTTTTAAATTTTTTTCTAAAATTAATTTTTTGTGAATAGCTGCAGATTTTTAAAATTTTGTTCTAAAATTAATTTTTTGTGAATAGCTTTTGATGTTTGAAATTATTTGTGAATAGCTGTAGATTTGTTCCAAAAAGTGTAATTTTTTGAGAATATTTACAGATATTTCAAATTTTTTTGAAATTTTATTTTTCTGTCGAATAGCAATGGGTTTTTGAAATTTTTATCTAAAAAATTTAATGTTTAATGGACAAATAAGGATTTTTGATATTTATTTCCAAATTATTTAATTTTTTGAGAATAGCCATGGATTTTTGAAATTTTGTTCTAAAAATTTAATTGAAATTTTTTTCAAAAAAAATTAACTTTTATAAATAGCTGTTGATTTTTGAAAAATAATTCCTAAAAAATTTAATTTTTTAAGAATAGAGCATAAGATTTTTGAACTTTTGTCCAAGAAATATTAATTTTTTTGTGAATACCTGTTGATTTATTGATTTTTTTTTCAAAAAATTACATAAACCAAGACCCCCCTTAAAAAATCAATTTAAATTTACACCTTTTATGTAGAAAAAATATCAATTTTGAGCTCCGAAGATGAAGTTTCCTTTAATTATTATGCAATTGATGACGTCAGTGAAAACAATCCATAGAATAATTTATAATTATGATATTTTTCTGCATTTTTGTTTAACTAATTAGGTACAAAGGATGTAAAGACGAATGCTTTTATGATAATATTACGTCTCCATGCATTGATTGCATGCACCATTAAGCAATTTACCCGAGATTTTACTCGATAGTTTCATCTATTTTCTTTATGTATGTTTTGTAGATCTTTGTTAGATAATAAACATTCTCTTTCTCTCTAAAGAATGTTCTTTCAATAATAAATACACGCACATTATTTCCTGATAATACTCACTTCCTAAATACATCGTAAACGTATCTTAATCTTTTAATGAATGTTCGTTTAATAGACTTGTATAAAAAGTGAGCGATAACTATGTACTTTGAAGAATTGTCACATCAAATATTATACACTTAATATCCTTGTGTGTTTTTTTCCTTCAATTTGTTAAATTATTTTGAGATTGATAGTAGATATATGGCCCGTCAGCAAAAAAGCAACCTAGAATAGCTTTTCCTAAAATCAAGGCTGTGTAGTTGTTCATCTTGCCCTCCAATACTGTTATGTATTTCATATTTCCTTTCCCCTTGTTCTTATCTTCTTGTATTTACTTTTATGTATTTAAGTATTTTACGTAGTATAAATAGTCTCGTATTTTGTAAATAAATTAGAGTATGGTTTTGTATTATAAAGAATACAAATGATCTTATAAATAAGTGTAGTCTTATTCCTCCACGTGATTTCTTCTCCTCGTGTCTCTCGGTCATCCTGGATCTCTCATACTATAAATAAGTTTGTGTCTCTCCCTCGTCAAGACGCAACAAATACACACCAAACAGCGAAGTTCAGGGGTTTCACGTCGAGTGAGGACGATAATAAATTTAATTGAAAAATTAGATTTTGGTCAGTTAGCAATAGATCGTTTTTAATACTATTCTTTTGTTGTTCATCTTGTTAGATATCTTATATTCCAAATACTTTCATTATAGACAATGTTAGAACTGTCAATGTGCGCTTGTTCATCACCCTAGTGGTGAAAAATAGCAATATACATTAATTGTTGTGAACTCAATATTCAATTGACAATTGTCAATTCAGACAATACAATTAGACTAACAAAATTTTTATAAAATTTGAACAACATTATCAATATTCCAAATCGAATAAATCCTCATTATATTCCTCTCTATTCAATTTTTAATTCTTTTTTACTCTTTATTTTTAATTTATATATATTTTTGAATATTATCATTTACTTCAGAAACTAGTTATTTTGCCATACACTTGAAAAACTATCAAAATAATACTGTTCATCACATTCAAGGTCAAGAATTTCTAGCAATTATAAGTCTTCCGCTATTAGTTTTAAAATATTATAATTAGTGAAAATATTCTTTTGGATTTTTTTGTTGAAGACATTTTCTTTTTTTAATTTATGAAAAAATTGAATAACTAAACGTAGACACTAAGAAAAATAAGCACTATACTGATTTGTTTTTAGACTTCCATGTTTTGTAAATACTACGGCATTCTGGAACGAAGCAAAGGTAACTATGAATAAACCTTAGACCAATGAGAGTAGTCACCAAAATCTAACGTTTTTACTACATACCTAGATATTAAGGAGTATATAATTGTAATATGTGTAAATCGTAGTAAATTAATCAATTATCAAATATATTATATGGCTAAACAATTAAGACAAAATAAAAATATAAACTTAAATCAATGAAGCACATAAATAAATACATATTTGTATTACACAATTATTTACAATTGGTAATTAAGAAAATAATTTTAATTGTTTATGTCATATTAATATGCATTACAATTGTCAAGGAACATAATCTATATACAGTTTTATTATATCGTAAGCATTAAGTGTAATCCGTAATTTATTTATTGAATATTGATATCTTCACGATTGAGTGATATTTAAATATAATTACAAGTAATAAAGAAATTCAGAAAATGACTTCTGACTCACTAACCTTTAAAATAAGTTAAAATAAATTCATATTTTCCCATATAACTCTATTAAAGTTATAAGATCACGGATAATTTATTAAGATATTTATCATGTAAGAGTTCCCATGAACTATTTATGCATATACATATTAGATAATAGGAGAGTTAAATATGTTTTGTGGCTTTGCTGATAAAGATATCTAGAAAAGAGGACAACATTAAATTCATGCTCCAGGATCGTCTTCTACTTTTCCAATGACAGAAGAGAGAATTCCAATTAAAAAAATTTAGAGTATGAGAGCTTTTGTAGTTTCAACATGTGACCAAAGAAGTGTCTCAATTTGCCAGAGTCTCAATTTTGATTTCACTAGCATCAATAATTACAATAATATTTGGATATTTTTCTTTGAATTGCTGTGGCTTAGTAGCCCGAATTTTTCTGCAGGCAGCCAAAAAGTTCATTTTTTTCTGATTAAAAAATTCATCAAGCATTGTAGAAAAAATAATTAAAATGGTTATCCTATGAATTTTAAGCATAGTTCCCAAGAAAATAATAGACGTGTTACCACTTTTCTACTCCACAACATGCTTTAAAGTCTTCGTTTCTCACTAAATCCTTTATTGAGAAACGATTTTTAAATTCTTCTTCTGTTTTAATATCCATCGAAGTTCCCTTACTGTGTTGTGATCCTTGGACATAGTGGTTGCCATTTCGGAAGTGATGGTGGGGCGTTGAACCGGCATGATACATTTTTACCATCAAAGTGCAAGAAAAAAAATGGGTATATGAGAAATAGATTGAAATTCACCATCGATTTGTGTTGTTCTTGAGGATCTCTGATATTGTAAAAAATACACATTATTGAGACACGAAATAAAAAACTTCTAAAATATCAAATCTACCAGTGTTAAATACTCTTTAAATTTGTTACTGTGTCAAATATACGTACACTTGATTCAACTTTGCTCGTTGGTAATTCCAATCTCTTCTTCATTTCTCTTCGTTTCAAGAAACGGTCGTGACAATCTTTTTCATTAAAGGTTCTGTTATGGACATGGGACGTTAGAAATAAGTTCGGGAAATAGTCAGGATGACCGCGAGTTGGATTCTATTTACCGGTAATAAAATCTTTAGAGCATATGTGACTCCAATCATGAGGCTTCCACATAGTCCCATCCTCTTTCACCCTTATAATAGCCTAGAACCAGAGTTCCTCTCTTCCATATTAGTAATTACGAAGGGGGAAACGAAACATTTCTAGATTTTAAAGCCCTTTTCCATTACCATTATTGCATTCCACGACGTAACAGTGGCAATAGGCCTTCTTTTTACAATTTTGAACACTCATATGATCCGGTTAACTCTAATTATTATTAGTAATAACTAATAAGTAATTAATTGTCAATTGAATATTGAACAGAATATTGAATAATCAGTTCACAACAATCAACATATATTGCTATTTTTCACTACTAGGGTGATAAACAAACAGATGTCTCTATTTATGGTGCGTCAACATATAAAAATATCGAACAATACTTTATAAAACTAAATTGGCCAGTAATACAATTTATTTATTTTTAATTAAGGCCAATAAATAATAATATCTTAAATCTTTCATATTTTATAAAAAATTTAAAATTCAAACCAAAAATACACCTAAACTATATTCTATATGCTCACATTCAAATAAAAAATGCCTAGCCGATTCCCTCGATGCCTTATAAAAGAAGCAAATTATCTCTTCATTAGTCTTCCTACATAAACTACACAGAGTCAGGGTGTAGTTAACTGTTCGATATTTAATCCAAAATTGTAAATGATCGAACACCAAAGCGTGATCCAGGCCTTCCACTATATCTTGAACCTAAACATCCAATTCAAACCCCATTTTTCTTCTTTCGATTTGATTCAAAAAGTGTGATTGTGATTCTTAACCCTGCTCAGACAATTATTAAAACAGTACCTGAGTCCTGTTTGTTTTTTTTCTTTCTCAAAGTTATCCCTCTTTCCAAAATTTTGATATTACAATAGTGATTAGATGACTTGTGTAATTAATCATCACTCATGTGCATACAGCGGGATTATACTCTTGTAGTTTTATAGTAAATTTCTATAAACGATCAATATAAATATTTATGTAATAATGGGACAAAGACAAACAATATTAACTATAACTATGTTTAATATTTATATGTAATATGATCACTAATATAATCTCTTATTCTTTTTAAGTCGAACTTTAACTTCACCCTCTCGTCGTCAATAATGTGTCCAAAACTCAGTCATTCATATTGTATACAACTCTATATGGAGCGATCCATAAAAACATGAACACTTTGAATTTTAAAATTCAATAATATGTAATTTATTAATTAACAATAAAATTTTAACAAAATTAATACATTAAAAATATGTATGTCTGAGCTCTCTTAATCATTAATGTTGCCGCCCTTAGCCCCAAGGATGGCCTCTAGGCGACCTCAGTGTTTGGATGACAGACAATACAGGCCTTTTCCTCGACATGTAACCAAAGATGTAGTCGAGGGTGTTGACATCAGGGCTGTAGGGGGCTAAAAGTTTCAAAAGGAGTTCAAGACTCATGGAACGGAGGAAATGGGTTTCTTTCATTGCTGGTGTCAAAAGTGGCCTCTTTAATCTCACAAGGCTTTTTCCATCTACTCTTTTGATAGCTTTCTGGAGAGGCTAGTGTGAAACTCTGAGATCTCTTGCATGGGCCCTCATGGACTTGAGAGGATTGTCCTGTACTGTTTTCTTTAACTCCTCCGGATCCAGTTTGGTCTTTTATAAATAGCCTTTCTTCCTCTCCAATATTTGTACTTGCTGACGATGTAAACGGTGGTCTTGGATATCCCTTAACTGCTTGGTGTCAAGGAATGCGCAAATGGAAATTTGTCGATCACGTTCAAGTGTCATTTTCTCGACTTGTACGTAAGCTAAAGAGCTCAAGTTGGTTTGGTTTTGTAACTAATTGTCTATGCTTTAATATATCGAAATGTTAAATATGAATTAATTTTAATCACTCAACCTTAATTGAATTAGTAAGTGTTCAGATTTCAATGGACCACCCGGTATAGTGTAGAGTTGCATAAAATATTTATGATATATTTTCTTTTTATTGATGATGCAAATGCATGATAAATGCCATTTCAATGTTAGGTGTGATAATGAGGTATTGATTGGAAATGCGTGAGTCTTATGCCAATTACGTGAAACTTCAGACCCATAATATAATCTTCAGTCTACCAGTAATAATACTTTATTTATTACAAAGTAATTCATATAATGCCAGCTTTGGACATTAAACAGAAAAACGAACGGCGTTCACGCTTTCCGTTCATTTTTTGAACGAATTAACGACGAACGAGAAACAAAATGAACGATGAAAGGAAAAAATTGTGAACGGCGTTTATTTTGACGTTCCTTTTCCTATTGTCTATAAGGAGTCGCTTTTTAAATATTTCTTCCGACGATTACTACATATTTTTTTCTTGATTAATTATGGGTATAATTATTATCATTGATGGTGGCTAAAATACAGTTTTAAATGTATATTGGAAAATTATAGACCTAAAGTTGTGTGTACAACTTTCCATTACTTTGTACATTAATAACTTTCTATAAAATGCATAACCTTACAATTTGTAGTTTAATGACCAATCGTCAGAGTTGGGCAAGTTAATACAACTTAACTTAGCTTAAATAAGTTAAGTTAATTAACTTTTAACTTAACTAGTTAATTATTTAAACAGAGTTATTTTAATTTTAACTGAAGTTAATTAATTAAAGTTAAAATTATTTTGTTATTCTAAGTTGAAATTCTAAAAAACTTTATTAAAGTAACCGTTAGTTCTCTGATAATTTAGTTAAACACATTGCCGACACTATTTGTTTCATTAAACTTTTGAACTGGGTCATTCCACATCAAATCTATAAAAAGGATATTTTCTCAGTGTCGTAGAAAATGTCGTTTTTATATTAACTCCAATATTTATATAATTTTACGTATAGTTTAAAATTAGATAGAAGCTCAAAAATCAAACATTTTACCAGTCTTTGACTTCCATTTTAGTAGTAACTTGAATTTTTATTTTTTTCTTGATCGTTCAATTGGAAGTTGAGACAATTTCAGGCAGAGAAACCGACAGAATCATCTTTATTATAAAGCCTTCATAAATCTCTCAATGAACTAACTTAAATAGTTATTTTTTAATATCAAAATTAATTTTAACTTAACCAAGGTTCGTTGAGTTAATTAACTCAAATGACTCTAAAGTTAATTAACTTAAATTTAACTAGTTAAAAAAAGTAAACTTGAAATTAAATTTAACTTAACTAGTTATTTTTTATAGAAATCGAAATTAACTTTAATTCAACTATTTATAAAAAAATAATTAACTTAACTAGTTAAAAAGATAACTATTAACTTGCCCATCACTACCAGTAGTATTAGCGGGATCATTGTGGCTCCAAAAAAATAGAGGATTAGCAGATCTGTACTTATGGCGCCTATTTACATTAGTATTAATGTTTGCATAGTGCCTCTAAACTTAGTTGTATTTCAAAAAACTTGTTACTTTTTAACTAAGCTTGACCCCACCATGCACTCCTACCTCGCCCTTTCACGTTGTGAGAACAGAATAATTCATAATGTATCGCAATAGAGGTACTGCCTGGACTCTAGACTTTTTTTCATTTCTAACCTTTACCATTTGTAGTTTTGTAGGAGCGTACAATAGTGCCTTGTGTCTTTCTCTCTCTAAGGAGTTGGGTCCAGATTTTAATGAAATGCCATCGAACAGGGCCAATCTGAATCAATTTGGCACCCTATGCAAGATATTAGCCAATAATACCTATATTCAATATCATACTCTCAGACAAAGCTGAATAAATTATTTGACTTAGAGATTTATTATATTCTGAGAAACAATAAAAATATCGATTTTTATTGATCCAAATAAGATTTATGAAATAAATATTAAGATTATTACACATATCTTCTACAAAAAATTATATTTTTCATCAATACAATATCATAAAACGAACATATTATATTGTTACTTGGTTATATAATTTATTCTATAATTGTTTTAAAATAACTTTAATAATTTTTTATGCATAATTGTGATTCAGACACTATGAACAATGGTTTTAATTAATAGTTTAGGTTTCTCATTAAATCTAAAGAAAAATGTATAACCTTGTCCGAAACGTTTACTTTATTAACTTATATTATATAATAGAATAATTAAAAGGTAGAAACCACCCTCATTGACGTCACAAGGTATCAATTTTACATTCTTTAAGGACCGACAAGTTGGACTGAAGTGTAAAGGACCGTACTGGATTAGACTGCGGCCCTCAGTCCTAAATAAGGACCGACATAACACTACTAATGATGTAGCAAATAATTAAAAAAATGTAACATCAATAGTCAATACAAAATACAAAGTTGAACTATGTAAAAAACAAATCTGTAGACAAGTGTTACAAAATGAATTATAAATATTACAACTGTACAAATATATGTATAGTGTATACCGTTAATATGCACTTATTAATTTCATACTAAGAAATGCAGTTCTTAACGGGTCGGGCAGTGCATTCAGGTCGAGGTTTAGCCAAAATATAGACAAGTGATTTGAAACTAATTTTGTAACCTCGTAGGGGAAGCTCCCCCTCCCCAAAAGTCTTGCATTAATGTATCTAACAATAATATTAAAAAACAGAACCCGCCTGTCTGAAGAAGCTATAAAAAACTATTACCACTGTGGGTATATGGGAGATAAGCTCACAGGATGAATTTATAGCGTTTTGAAAAATCAGCGAAGCCATTCAAAAACAATCAGAGGCCTCTCCAAAAAAAATCAGCAAGAAAATAAATAAGTTGAACCCGTCTGCCTGACAATTAAAAATTAAAGCCCGACAAGGCCCGATTGTTATGATCCCAACTTGGCCCAAATATCATGTTGGAAAAATTGAGCTCGACCCAAAAGTCGGGTTAGGTTCGGGCTCACCTTTTTTTTCTTCGCACCTATTATGACACCCCCTGACTGAACGGCACACTTAACATTTGCCTATATTATCTATGCCACGTGTCGCCTTTGTTAGTAAATAAGGTTACTAAGAAAAAATTTGTCTATTTAGCTGTTTTTTAAAGGAGGGAAACTGCCGAAAATAAATTGGAGTTTGTCGTTAATAAAAGTTCTGCTCTAAACACTTATCAAGTATATTGTAGCCCTGTATATTTCGGGGCCCCGGGATTTCTTGTTTTGCTTTTAGTAAGCTACGCTGTTGTGGCTAATTTTTATTTACTGAGAAACAAAAAAGGCTTTATATATTAATGAGTATTTTGGAAGTTGGACTTTCTATAATAGATAAATATTAAATGAATAAATAAATATTTCAAAAACGAACGATTGAATGGAAAAATGAACGGGTAAACTGCGAAGTGAAAGTGTTTTTTTTTTATAAAATGAAAGAATAAACGGAAAAAGGTTGAATGGGTACAACCCTAGATTTTGCATCGTGGGACGGGGATTGCCCACTCCACGGTTATTTACATGGCCTATTAATAAATTATATTGTCCCCCATCTTGAGTACGGCATAAAAACAGGAAACGAAAATTTGATAACAAAAGTATATCGTACAATATAGTGTTTATCTTTATATATTCTATTTAGGAACAAGAGCACAACCTTGATGATAGGTCATTAAATCCTATTTGTTTCACTAACATGTGACAAAGTGAACATTTGCGATTATGTATGTAGTCAGTAATTCGTATTCTTATGTAAAACTATTAATTATATTGTTATGTAAAGCGATTATCACAAATTTTTTGTTATGTAACTAGAAATCAATTAGGGATATATATTCGCTCATTGGAAACCAACACCTTCTACCTTCATATGATTTTAAATATACACTATTTCATGATTAACGTAGAGGTTAGGACTTGGACTCGACTGGAGTCCATACTTTGAAGTCTTGTGAGTATCACTTAAGACGCGACTTGCAGTATAAGGACTATTTTTCTAACCTCTATGGTGCACAATAACTTTCCTAACTTGAGATGTTTACCACGGTTGGTATACGTGTGGTTTTAAAACCTTATTTTAAGGTTTCATAGTACATAATATTCAATATTTTAGTTAAAAATATTTTTGAACATGAATTTAATATAAGTTCGAGTTCACCATTGAGGAAGGAATTGTACGGAGACTAATTTTTAAGGCTAAGAGATCAAATTTAGTTCAAAGTTATACAAATTTTAAAGATACATTTTCTGATAGCTTAAAGTGAGTTCCTTTCAATGAAGTATGATATGTTTGATTAAGTATAAGGAGATATTGAATTAAATAAGTGACATCGCAGATTTTTTAACTTGAATATGCCGAGAATAATGATTGAAATTACAAACAAGATTCAATAAAAAGATTTTTTTAACATTTATAGACTTCTCTATTAATAATATTCCAAATTGGAAAATTATACCTTGAAAAATTAGGATTTTATATAGGTTTGAAGTGTGATTGCGTTCTCCGCTGAGGATTTTTACACAAATCCTGGATTTGAATACTCCAATCTTATGACGCTCATATCTCTATTGTGGAGAAAGATATAGGCTTGAAATTTTTCATAAAGTTGAGTCTTCTTATTAGTTTAAAAATGAATACGTTTGATAAATTGACATTGAATAATGGTCCAATGTAAAAATATAGATACTCGTATATAAAAATTTATCTATTTATTGAGACTAGCAAATTAAGAAAACATCCATAAATAACAAAAGACACTTAATGCAGTGATACATAAATCTCAATTATAAATATGCTGAGGTAATTTCCTTGTAGTTGACTTCAATCATATTGTTGAGAACGATGGCATTCAATTATGGTGTAGTTGGTCGGTTTATACTTTTTTATTATTTATAGGTAATAGTTTAAAACAAAATGCTCTATTTCGTGTCCAATGATTTCATATAGGCGGGCCTGGACTGTTGAGACTTTTTAATCATGGCTTTGCCATGACTTTTTCCAACTTTTTTAGTATACATCCCCTTAGGGTAATTTACTGGACGGGGATAAGGATTCCTATAGTGCTCCGCCATGGTGAGTCTAGCCTCAGCTTCTAAAATATACCTATTAATCTCAACAGGATCTGAGACATCTTTATTAGCACGAAAGAGAGAACGTGTTTGATCCAGAATGTATTTTCTTTCATTTAACGTTTCCTGTGGATGACTTTGAGCGATCCAGGATTTACCCAAACGCAGCAATTTTTTATAAATGGATAATGTTTTTAAGGACATGATTTATTTATTATTTTTATTATATTTGTTCAAGACCCATTCGGCATCCTCTAGAGCTCTGGATATAATTTGTTTCACGCGCTCAGGATCCGGCTCATCTGCGTGTTGAAAAAACCCGTTGCGAATGTTTCGGATGTAATAGCTTCGAGTCTCCGTTGGTAACTTTAGCGTTTCTCGAATTAGGAATTTGTAGAGTGCTCGAGGATTCATTTACTAAACATAAAGATGGTCCCTTATTCAAATACAATAACATTAACTTTAAGAATATTAATAATAAAAATACTTCAGCTGATCAACTCATGTCAAAAATAATTATGGACCCCTTTACTATAAAAAAGGAGTCCAAACAAAGCTACAAATTAATATGCGCAACCTCGTATACTAAATACATATTTTTCCTATTCGGGGAATAATACTATAGCCTATATGTGAAAAAAGTCCTTATATTGTTAGTCCACATTGAGTCCCAAGGTTTTACTTATCAGTTCAAGTCCTAGAATATTTTCATCGAGTCTATTTATAGTCCTCAAATTCCATTCAAGTTCATTAATTTCAACTCCATGATTATTCAATTGTAGGGTGATCAACCTTCCTCTGTTCCGTGGTAATCTCTTTTTTTTTACAGATTGTCAGGAGCGTCCGGGAACTCTTTTAGATAATTATGAATTATCCGGTTATTATGGATTATGTCCATTTTCATTCGACTTATAATAAAAATAAGATAAGACACAAATCAAATTTGTTTACATATTTTAGGTATTCTTAAACTGATTATTAATATCCAAATTTTAACACACCCTTTACAAATCCCTTAAGATCGTCGCTTTTTGGAGAGATAGCAAAATATGATTTCCTAGATGTATATTGTTATTAGTGTCAAGGCTTTTCTTCAGTTAGGTATAAATTAATTGTAACTTATAATTAATCATAGACATGTCCGGGAAATATAATTTCATAGTTTGAAAATTTTAGAGAATAAGAATAGAAGTTTTTTTTTACAAGTTTTTGGATTGAATTGACTGGATCATTTTTTTAAATTATATATACCTGTATATAGCATTCAGCAAGTGTAAAATATACCTAAAAGAGTACTTTATATCCAGGGAAAAATTGAAATGACAGTCAGATAATTTTCCCGTGGGAAATATATTTCAAGTATTTACAATTCCATTTGAGTATCAAGAGTACTTTGTATAAAATACCAATTATTTGGAAAAATTGAAACGATTGGGAAATAATATTTTGTTACAGAATGATCTGATAAAACAATAAAGCCTTAACTTTTGAGTCCGAGACAAGTCGTGAGTGTTTGATACTTAGATCAAGTCGCAGGTCTCGAGTCCCCGTCTCTAAATAATAAAATTTTACATTAACATAAATTAAATATGTTACAATCAGAGACGCCACACCTTGGGATATTGACTTTACGTTTGGGCTGATTTGTATCAAAACATGTCAAAATCTTGGGATTTTATACATGCAACAATAATTGATTACTTTCGTTTGATTGTATTAGTTATATTTATAAATAGTTTTATAAATTAGTTTTATCTGATGATATATAAGGTGAGTGTAATAAGGTGAATTGATATTCTGTAAACTATTATTATTTTCTTGGGATTTTTATGGGGGAGTCTTGAGAAATTATAAAATTCTAAGTGACATCCCTGGTTAATATAATTAAAATTTCAGTTTAATACATTTAGAATGGACTTTTATCTATGTAATCTTGTATAATATTTATATATTATTATCAAATTTTTATTAATTACAATAATCGAATTAAAGAGTAAAGAAAAGCCATATTTTATTTATAAAATATCTAAGTAAAAAAAGACGAGAGGTTGCGTTATATTTATTTATTGAATGTCTTTATTTTTTTATAACTTTATAGGAAACAAAAATCAACTTAAAATAACAATATATATATGTAATATCGAAGACGTCATGAACATAGCTAGAGATTGTATAATACAATCTATGAATGCAATGTTATAATGTGTATTAATTATAATTAGGACGTTTAATCACTATGTATAAGATAATTAAATATCGACAATCAGATTATATCCGCTCTATATAACAAGAGTACTAAATATTCACTGAAGAAAGTAAATAATATAATATTAATTATATATTATACAAGATGCGATGTCTTTACAAGTTGCAACTTGTATAAGCAAATTGTACAAGTTGCAATTTATTCATCTTAAAATCCATTGTTTAATTGTAACATTTATCATGTTACTTTTGAACTAAGTTAACTGATACTATTATTTCATTTTAAGCTATTAAATTTACATGATTTTTATGTATTTATGTGTAATATAACATATAAGGTATTTGATGCTTAATTACTAGGTTGTTAGGTATATTACAATGATAAAAATAAAACTGAATTGAGGACTTTAAATAGGTTCGTGTAATGTATATTGAGTTTAGAATTTTGTTCAAGGCAAAACAAATTTTATTTTTGTTGGATAAGCACCGAGTTATTGCACTTTTTCTAAGCCGAAAGTTGAAATTTTTTCTCATAATTCCTCAAAAAGTGACTTCACTTGGTCTTTTGAATTTCATGTTTATATATAAGTAGAATATGAGACTATATGAAGGGGTCTTACACATAATGAAATGAATATATTTTTTTCTCTATGGAAGGGGCACCTAAGAAGGTGTACAGGGTTCTATGGGTAAGGAATGTTGTCACACATAAAATAGGAGAGAGAAGGATAGGAAAGGAAAACTGAAATGATAATGGAATTAACGATATATTTTTTTTGGTCTACACTTTTTTTGACTCAAGTGCACAAGAATTTTCTCATTTTACTGAAGTAAATGGCGGGCATTTAAGTTTTTAAGCCCTCATATTTTATCAATTTCAAAAAATAATTACATTTATTTTTATAGAAAGTTTAAAAATTAAACAATTATCCTTTTAATGACAGTATTATGTACTATGTCCAAAGTTATGCCCGGTTCAGGCTCAACGGTTCTATCGGTCTCGGTTATTTCATTTCAGAGGTCTCGGTTTAGCTTTATCGGTCTCGGTTCTTTTTTATACAGACTCAGTTTGGTAACTATAGAAAATTTGAGCCCAGGAAATGATATTAGATACAAACATGCCGCAGCTACCTTATACGCAGAGTGAGTAGTACTCCAAGTTCCAGCTTAAGACAATAGTTTTCAAAGTGGGGGACGTGAGGGGAGGCTAGGGTGATTTTTATGTATATATGTGCAATTCTGAATTAATTTTAAAAATTGTGAAGAAATAATATGACAATAATCAAGGTTAATGGAAATACAAGGTTAGACTAATGCATCAACACATCTTTTAACGCTTTAGCTTAGACCGTAATGGAGTTGGGTCTGTTAGAATTTTCAATGTGATGTATCGTACCGACTGCTGGGCAAGACAGACATCTTTTGACAAAACACGCAACCAATCACATTCTATGACGTCACTGTCAAAAAGTGTGGTAGAAGTGAAACATTAGTCGTAACTCTTACATGTGTTATGGAGATATTAACATTGGACAATAATAGTCTCGTAGTTCTGAAGAGAAAAATAGCAGTTGCTATGGTTGACTTATTTGACTATATACCAGATGATTTCGTCCCTTTTTTGTTTCCTTCATGGACGAAAAGTTGCATGATACAATAAAGGTCAAGATGTGTTTCATTTACACGAAATTATGAAGCTGAAATATTAAATGTTTATAAATATACCAAAGAATACAAAAAACGAATACTAGCACAAGATCCGAGAAGGATAAGCAAAATATTGCAATCTCTGTTCGATTTTGTAGGTTCAGGTTGTAGCGGTTCAAGAACCGGAACCGCTACATATTATGTAGACTGAAGATATATAGAGCTAATTCACAATTCAATCAATCTTTTGAGAAAATAAGTAGCAGTTGAATAACTTTTTGAAACAATTTCCTTTTTTTAATTGGTTGAAGTTGGCTGTTTGCTTCAGAAAGAAAATTTGTTGCTTAGTATTGCAGAATTTTGATGCAAATTGATTGCAAAAAAGGGGTGAAAGTTATTACTACATTACAATTTTAGAAAGCTTGTTTGTTAGATAGAACATTATTTGCAAAAATTGGGTAAAATTTATTGTGTAAACGTAGAGGCGGTGTTTTTTTCCAAAAATTAAATTTTTTTGGAAAAAATTGAAAAATTAAATTACTATATTAAATTTTTTGAAAATAAATTTCCTAAAATCCATCATTATTCTGTAAAAATTAAATTTTTTCTTAAAAAAATCAAAAATCGTAAGGTTTTAGCAAAAATTAAAATATTTTGGGGAAAAAATTTCCCAACTCCCCAGTTAGACTCAAAAAATTACATTTGGCAAATAAAATGGTTTGAAAAAATATTTAAATTTTAAATATTTTAGGAGAAAAATTTCAAAAATCCACAGTTGTTCGTACAAATTAAAATATTTTGCAAAAAAAAATTCCGAAATCCCCAGTTGTTCTCAAAAAATTAAATTGTTAGGAAAAAAAATATTTAATTTTTCGGAGAATAATTTCAAAAACCCATAGTTGTGAACAGAAAATTTAATTTTTTATGAAAAAAAAAATTCAAAAATTTAATTTTCTAGTAAAAAGTAAAAATTCCTTCCACCTACCCCTTGCCAACGCAATTGAAAAGTATATTTTCTACATAATATATATGTAATATACATTATAATGTTATATACATTTCATTATATAATTAGGAAAAAATAAATGTATATAATGCTTGTTCCATGTCATTGAAATTATAACAGTTTAATGGTTAAACTTTTTATAGAAATAAATGTCATTATTTTCTGAAATGGCTAAGATATGAGCTTTTAAACCTTCAATTAAATTTATTTAGCTTTTTCAAAGACATCAAAAATTGCATCATAATACCATATTGGAGGCTCATAGTTGATATTTTTACTTAACATAATGGACAAACTTCCAATAAATCTTGATGGAACTCCGCAAGGGTGTCTGCAAGATTATATTTTTTTTTTTCTTGGGGGACTTTTTTGAAAAATAAAATTGAAATATTTTATTTTAATTATTAAATTTAAAATATTAATTTTTTTTAGTATAAAGCAAAAATTCCTTCATTTGGAAGGGGCTACATCCCTCCAACCCACAACCTGCGGACGCCCCTGTTCTATCAAATAAACCATATTAAAAAAATACTACATGATGCCTACGATTTGTATTATTTGAATTAAATCAAAGTAATATGAACTGAAAATTCCTAAAAATGTCTAGATTTGTACATTTTTTTTATTTTTTAATGAACGAAAAAAGTAGAATATTTGAAGAATAATATCTGATTCTTTCCATTGTAACAGTTAATTTGTATCTACAATATGTAAATAAGATTGTATAACGCTTTAATAACACAATATTTCTAACCCATTTTAGGTTCAGATATATAAATTATAATACATATATTAAGTCCTTTTATTTCTTGGTCTCATTTTGACATGTAATAGTTTCACTATTTTCCTTAATATTAATGAAAAAGGGATTTTCATAGTTATAAACTTGATTATTTAGGCCCCCAAAATAGCCAGCACTAACCATACAATAATACTAGAAATTTCTAGTATTACAAAAATATGCCGACGTCACATGAAAATGTTCTATTAATATGACATTGATAAAATTCTTCTGCACTCCCGTCAAGCACAAAAAATTGCACGTTTCATATTTATTTTTTATATAAGCAGGGATTCAAATAAATTATTGAATGCCAGTATGTTAAAAAACAAGAAACTGAAATTGAATGTGGTCACCTTGACCATTTAAAGAATATTTGGGTGGAGAGCAGCTAAGCTGTCATGACGTTTAATCTCATAGCTGCTTGCAGGAAATAAACACGGACCCCACTCCATATATAGCAATGACTATTACTGAGGAATTACAGCAATGTCTACTCCGAGTCCAACAAGGACTTATAATGGTAACTCCACAACAAATCCTCAGGGTTACTCTTTGTCTTACACCCCCTAGAAATTATTTCCCACTAATTGTTCTCCCTTTAAGAGTAAAAGAATAATGACAATAACAGCTTTGGTAAATAAAAAATTATTTTGAGTTAGCAATTACTAAAGGAGCGCGATCTTCAAAATTCATATTTTTTAAACCTCTGCTGATGATACGTAGAATTTAAGAGAGAGTGAGAGAGCAAAAGAAGTAGAGAAAGAGAAGAGAGAGCAATGTTATTATTTATTATAATTCGGTTAGTCAGCACTGATTTTCAGTTCTCATTGAAAATTTATTAACATGAGGAATGACGTCATTGGGACCCCAAATATAGGAGTATAACGGGTAGAATAATTGAAAAATCTACACCTAGGGCTTAGAAATGAGGAGTTAATAGAGAAAAGAAATTATAATGACTACATTTTGCACTTTATATGTATTATATTTAGTCAAACATAGGTTCCCAATGACGTACTAAAAAGAGAAGGAGAGAGACAGTGACTTTATAAATCTGCTGTGTTTGCCCTACGATTATCTTGTTGGCTTATCTTGTTCTGTAATAACATCAGAGAAGGGAGAGAAAGTATGACGTCACTTATAGAGTAGTGACGTCACTTGCAGGGAGATTGATTATATTTTTTTTATTGCATCTACACTTCAACAATTATTCTTCTACATTGAAATACATTCATACTTAATAGTTAATTTTATTATAATACTTCTTATTGGTTAACGATTTGGTTGAAATGCTAAAGGAATCATCCGAGATGGACTCAGGAGGAGCCGCCACCCCTCCTCCTGAAATGAAAGGATGGCTCTTCAAATGGACGAATTATATCAAAGGCTATCAGAAAAGGTGGTTCGTACTTCATAATGGACTTCTCAGCTATTATCGAAGTGCAGCGGAAATGGCTCGATCCTGTCGAGGAACGATCTCTCTTCCAGGGGCATGGATACGAAGGGAAGACTCTCTTAACTTTGTGGTCTCAAATGGGGGTGGAACGCAGACATTTCATCTGAGGGCCAATACGGAGCTGGAACTACAAAAATGGGTCACGGCTCTTGAAATCGCAAAGGCAATACTTTAAGACTTCATGTTCTACTCTTTTAATATGTCACTTGTTTGACATCTCTCCTAACATCATTAGAGTCTGTACATGACCAAAAATAATCCGTCAAAGAATATTCAATCAACTACGGATAAGAGCAACTCCTATCCCTTACAGCCTAAATGTTCCTTTAAATCCGAATCACATTCTTTAATTACTTAGAAAGTACATTAATTCGGATATGTACAATGAAATATGAGGATTAAGTTCAAAGTATATTTCGAGGGCTAAGATTTCACATATGAAGTCAGTTTCTGTCTTTTATTTTATTGCTAAGAAATGTTGATAATAATATTTTTTTTTTTAAATAATAATTGTGGAATTATCAAGCTCATGATTATATTGAACGACTCTTGTTTCAACATTATAAACATAGAAATGACAATTGAGATAAGAAAGCTCAAAGACCCCTGGGAATTCAAAAAAATATTTATGTATATGAAGAATTTTCTTCTACGTAAAAATGACATTCAAAAGTTGGAGGGATATTTATAATCATATTTCTCTTATCCGGATTTGACTCTATTTGTGTTATTAATTATAGGAGCATTTTTAACTAAATCAGAGCGAGGACAATTCCTTATCAGCTCTGTTTTTTTTTACATTTATAGTATTTATTTTATCCCCCCCCCAACATTCTTTGTACTGATTTCTTTTTGACCCTGTGATTTTTCTCTACAGCTTGTCAAATTCTTAGTACATGTGCTATATATTGAACGATTATTACTTATCTGTAGGTACAAGATAATCCCAAGGCAGAGGATGACTCTGAAGAAGAAGTGCCTCAAGAAGTTGAGGATGATTTTGAAAAGAGAGAGCTTATGAACTCCATCAAAACCTTGGCTTCGAAATTGGAGACCTGCCACAAACTTATATTAAAAAATTATTCACCCCTACAACAAGCTCTGGATGTTCCACTTCAAGAAAATGATCCAGAGTTAAAAGATCGCATCAAAATAATTAAAGAAAGGTCCTCACTTTTCAAATTGGCCTCGGATATGCTCATGGAAGCTTCTTCAGATTTTCTTGAACATAGTTTATCTCAAGGGAGTCGATGGCAAAGACTATTAGCTAGTGAGCGTGAACAAAGATTAAAACTTGAAGATATGGTCGAACATATGGCTAAACATCATTCACAACTAGAGACTCAAGGTATGTCATTATTAATGATTCAATCATTAGGGTGCAGTGATATCCTATCTTTAAATTATGACTGAGGTGCCCTATAGTATTTTTTAATAGCTTGCGTTGTATAGAATATGCTGCAAGCAAATGTTTCATTTATTATTTACTAGCAATAGTAGCCGGCATTGGTCGGAGTTATTAGGTGTCGACAAACAGGTAAACGTTCCTTTAATAATATTGAAGATAGCTCCCCAAAAAATCATCAGTGTTACTCTCCATTTTTTATGAGTACACTCACAGTTAGTTACTCAATACTTGGACCTTATCTCCTCAAGAATAAAATTATAATTATGATAGCTTGAAAAAGGGGGGGAAAATGTTCAGTTGCCAACCACAACAAAATTTTCACGCTAAAAATGCCTAGGATCTACTACCCTTAATATTTGTACTTATCTTCTTTTAATATGACACGTTGAGCCTTACACACACTCGTTGCTTCATCTTTTATAAAACAGGGAGCGCTCTAGATAATGAGAATGCACTCTTTTGATATTTGACAAGTTGTCATACAAAAAATATAATTTAACGTATTTCAACTCTATCGGATTGAATGAAAATTGATAACTTCAGTATAAAGTTTTCATGAAATTTGGTAAAAACAAGTTCGTTTATAATGAAAAAAATTCGATTAATGCACAAATGAAGTTTTAAGTAATTATGGTAAAGATATCGAATAAAATTTGAGCATAATACCAACAAATTTAATGTACCATAATTGCTATTTATAAAGGTATTGTCTTTCAAGCAAATGATTAAAAAAAAACTATGCATATTTAAGTATCCAAGACAGCAACATGCAAAATAGCCAAATTCGTTCTGTCAAGATATGAAAGAATAGTTTAGGTAAATCATGAATGCAATATAATAAAACAATTTTTTCTATACTTCATTTTGTCTAAGATTAATAGAATTACATTAATCATGGAATAATTATATCTAAAAATATACATTTTATTGATGATTTTAAGATTTAAAAAAAGTTTTAGATAATAGAATATGGATTAACAATTATTTATAGCAATTTTTAATACATTTATAATTACAAATCATCGTAATTTAAATTTTAATGCAAAAGCTAGAAACTTTTTCATCACTTTTTCCAATAGATTTTAAAAAAAGATAAAAAAAATTATCGATTATAGATAGGTTCGAATTGATTATTGAATCACACAGATACTTAATGAATCCCTGAACTTCTTAAATAGAAATGAAACGTCTTATTCATTGAGATTGCCATGGATATTGTTGTGTCGGTCTTTATTTAGGACTGAAGACTACTGTTCAGTTAAGTCCTAAAACTGAGATAAAGTTCGATCCTTGATGATGTCACTCAACTTAATTTCTTTTTTTAATTTAGTTCTACTCTTAAGGACCGGTCCTAAAAGACTGGAGTGAATTAATACGAACTGATACAACACTAATCATGGATAGATGAGATGGACATAGCTTCAAGCACGAGATTATATATAAATTAATTAGTGGTATTATCAAAAAGTTTCTGTTGCGTTATCCAATATATCCACTGGCCTCTGAGAGCTTAGGACTACGATCGACCTCGAATTCGTCTCGAGATATGATGACTATTTAAAAACTGAAAATAAATACATGTATTTTAGGCGCAAATACTAGGAATTGAATGTTTCTTACCAGTTAATATTTAAAGGGATTATAATTATAATCTTTTCAAGTCATAATACATTTAATCTAAACTTTTCAAACCAATAAGTTATTAACATGAAATTAGAATATTTATAGCTACGTTTTGAATAAAGTATGACATTGATACTGTAGATTTAGTTAATGTCTACTATTTATAATATATATTCATTGGGGCGTCGTCTGCAAGATTATATATATATTTTTTGGGAGGGAGGGGCTTATTTTTTTTTTTTAAATCCAAAAATTAAAATTTCTTGAAAGAAAAAGTTTGAAAATCCATAGCTATTCAAAAAATTAAATTTCAAAAATTCATAGTTCAGAAAAAAAAATCAAACATCCAGAACTATTTACAAAAAATTTCAAAAATTAAATTTTTTGGAGAAAATTTTTGAAAATGTGTAACTTTTCACAGAAAATTAAATTTTAGGAGAAAATTTAATTTTTGAAATTCAATATTTTGAAAAAAAAAATCCAATATTAAATTTTCTACGAAGAAGCAAAAATTCCTTAATTAGGGAGGGGCTATAGTCCCCTCCAGCCAACCCCCATGTGGACGCCTCTGATTCATAGTCTTTATACAAAATTGTAAGACAAATTTTTGAATAGTAGGGCGTGTAAAATATATTACACACTCCAGTACTAAAGTACTCCCTGTTTAAAGCCAAGTTCATTATTTTTTATATGTAGTCCAGTTTGTGCTGGGATTAAGCTGCACATACTCGTTGTTAAAAAACAGTCCTTCCCAGACATATACCTAGAAGAGAAGAAATGTTCTCCCCTTTTCTCTTTTAATATGACGTGCTGAGCTACAGTTACATACACCCGTTGTTATATTCTTATTTTTTTTACATCATTTAATGACGCAGTTCTGAAGGTGTGTTCACTAATGTGCTTACGTACGCATTTTGACCGTATATCTTCTTCCTTTTGTTTAATATTTATCAAAATTTTCTATGAAATGAAGTCTTATACTAATAACCAAAAAAAGGAGAAGTTATGTGGGTGTAATAACTCAAGTCAATCCACCTTTAGACATTAAGTGCACGTTCAATAATGACTTTACTTCAAAAGCCCAAACATCCAGGCAAACTTTGTTTTATTAATATACAAGAATATATGTACTACCTTTTTCTTTTTTAATATGAGGCACTGAGCCTACACACGCTCGCTGCTAAAACTCATCTAAAGTCACATATATAGTTTGATATTTTATATGTGTTACCCTTTGTTATTTCTTTAAAATTACGCACTGAGACACAAAAAACAGGCGTCAATGTAGATGTTCGTTTACACTGACGTCACAAATTGATGTAATCTCTCGCAGAGAATTTGACGATGCACCCAATTAGGAACCACTGCATTAAGGGGGGTTATTTAAAAAAAAAACCAATTACAACATGTCCTTTATTGCAGTTCGCAATGAAATCAATGACCAAACGGACCATAATCACAAGACCCACTACACTTCTTTAGTCAGTAACGCCTCGAGCAGTTCCTCCAGTCAGCATCAGCCTATTAGTCATAATCAAAATTGTCGTAGTGATAAAAGTGAAGGATCATCCGACGATGAAGAAGATGTATTCGTAGATGCTATGGATGATCAAGCAATAGGTTTCACTGTTCCAGTTCCTCCGGGTCTTCAAATGTCTCATCCTTCAAATCATTGCCGAACCGATTCTGATTTGTCAAATAAATTTGCCAATAATTCAGATGAGTTAGACGATGCACAAGATCTTGATAGAGTATCGAACTTTTCATGTGATGAAGACAATCCGTCGAATATGCAATTCAATGTTGTTCATCGTAAGAATATAGCTGACTCAAAAAAGCAAGAACAAGAGGATTCTGATACCAAGTAAGAGTACACACATTTTAATTAACTCATAATGACTTCAATTTCTTTATTTTCTCATAGGAAATCATCTTCTGTGAAGATCAAAACTCCTGTCAAGACGACAACGTCTATTCGAAAGCGGCGTAGTCGAATTCCTAATAAACCAGATATTTCATTTTCCCTATGGAGTATTATGAAAAACTGCATAGGAAAGGATTTGACAAAAATCCCTGTTCCAGTTAATTTTGCTGAACCACTTTCCATGCTTCAACGCCTTGTTGAAGACTTTGAATATTCAGAGCTCTTAGACAAAGCCTTATTGGCGAGAAATGATAGAGAACAAATGCTTTACGTAGCAGCATTCACCGTTTCTGCTTATTCTACTACTGCAATTCGGGTGGGAAAACCATTTAATCCCCTTCTTGGAGAAACCTATGAATGTGACCGATCCGATGATAAGGGATTTAGATCCATATCCGAACAGGTAGTACTAAATCCTCATCATTTTATTGTAACATGCTTGTTTTAAAATAATGTTTTGTAGGTCTCTCATCATCCTCCAATGGTGGCTCAATATTGTGAAAGCACAAATGGTTCTTGGAGATATTGGCAAGAATTCACAATGCGATCTAAATTCAAGGGTATGTATAAGAGAAGATTAGAAAAAATATGCAAGAACTTATTATTATAATTGTTTTTTTTAAAGGTAAATACTTGGAGGTCGAACCATTAGGAATTGCTCATTTAGAATTCACGGAGAGTGGAAACCATTTCACATGGCGCAAAGTAAAAACTCTTGTTCACAATTTTGTAGTTGGAAAGCTATGGATTGATCAAATGGGGGAAATGGAGATTGTCAATCACAAAAATTGGGACAAGTGTCATATGAAATTCGAACCATATTCCTATTTTGTGGGAGGAGCAAAGAAGATAACGGGTACAATCACTTCGGGCTCTACTGGATCTGTAGAGTGGGTCTTAAACGGTAAATGGGATTCAAAATTTGAGGGTTCACATGTTCTTGGTGAGACAAACAATAAAGGGAAATCCTCACTTGAAATTGAAGCTCCAATTCTTCTATGGGAAGTCAATCCTCCGTCCAAAGAATCTGATAAGTATTATAATTTCTCAACATTTGCATGTGAGCTCAATGAATTGGAAGATGATGTCGGTGAGAAGGAATTAGAACACTATTTTAATATGACATTAATGCCTAATTTTTTTTTAGCTCCAACGGATTCTCGCCTAAGACCTGATCAACGATTAATGGAAGATGGGCTGTGGGATGAGGCTAATACGGAAAAGATACGATTGGAGGAGAAGCAACGTACTGTTCGTAAAGCAAGAGAGTCAGAGGCGGAGGCGCTAACAAGAGAGGGCCGAAGTCCTGAGCCCTATACTCCCATATGGTTTCGAAAAGAAAATGATCCCCAAAATGGCGACAAGCTGATTCACATATATCAAGGAAATTATTGGGAATGCAAGGAGTCGCAAGATTGGTCCAAATGTCCTGACATATATTAAGCGTGTGGAGTGTGATGAATAGCTGATAAGGAGAAATCAAAAGAAGAATTTTATTAAAACAAAAGTCATTTTACTTTATTTTCAACATATACATGTATACTTAAAATATTATCTTTAATAATTATTTCTCTGAAATCATTGTTATTTTTTATATATTACCTATTATTATAAATCTTTACAAAATGCAAATTAGATAAGGACTTGAGTGCATTAAATTGTTAAATCTATCTATCTATCGATCCCAAAACCGCCCCTTTTCAACATCCTCATTGTCAGACTATGTGCCGAATTCGTCAAATAATTTTTTTCTTTTTTTTTTTTTTCTTACGAGATAAGGATATGATATCTACTTTTACGTCTTGGATTGTGATAAAGATGGAAGAACATCATTCGGAAAATGAAAAAATCATCTTTTTTTAACAAATTATAACTTTTTTTTGTCTTACATTGTTAGTTAGAGATTTAATTCAAAGGGTTTGCTATTTTGTGCTTGGAAGTAAATGATGAATTATATTCTTTTCGAAAATTTGATTTTCTTCTTCCGTTTTCGCGTTGGAGGATATTATTAATTATACATAGTTATAATTAATATTGTTTTTTGTTCTCCCATAATTACAAAAATATTTATATTGATCGTTTATTGAAATATACAATTTAACAACTAGAGTAAAATCCTTCTGTATGTGGACAATCCAAGTTATTAATTTCACAAGTCAACTAATCGCTATTGCTATAACCAGATTTTGGTCAGAGCGATAATTTTGAAAAAAAAAAAAACAGGACTCGGGGACTGCTTTTATAATTGTCTGAGTATGGTTAAGAATCACAATCTTAGACATAATAAAGTTGAGCGTGGAATAAGACAACACTTTTTGAATCAAATCGAAAGAAGGAAAATGGGGATTGAATTGGATGTTTGGGTTCAAGATATAGTGAAAGGCCTGGATAACCCTTTGGTGTTCGATCATTTACAATTTTGGATTAAATATCGAACAGTTAACTACACCCTGACTCTGTGTAGTTTATGTAGGAAGACTAATGAAGAGATAATTTGCTTCTTTTATAAGGCATCGAGAGAATCGGCTAGGCCTTTTTTTATTTGAATGTGTTATGTGAGCATGTAGCAAATGTCTGGGATCACTTAAGCTGTGCTTTTATTTGAGTTTTAAATTATTATTAGATGCTACAGATTTAACATTAATTAATAATTAAAGAAATTAATTTTATTACCACAAAAGTTCAGAGCATTTTATAATTGATACAAGTTCAGATCACCTAGAACGCTATTGCCTGATAATTATGTCTAAATTATTGATAAATGTATAAAAAGATTTTTATAAGAATGTAATTTCCTTATTTTGTAAATTTCAGGTTTGGGTTTACCCTTCATTATTGATATACTAAATTAAGATATAGGATTTTTTTCTATTTCGTAGTGATCCCATTTTTTATTGGGATGTACTAGGAAATATTCAATATTATCATCATATTTTTTCCTATTTCAATACCAATTTCATGACGTCATGCCTCGTAAAATGAAGATCGAGGCAATCGAAGGAAGATACTTCTAACCTGATTATTCATCTGAAGAGATGTTAGGATTCCAAATTCCATGAGGGGTGACGGGAGGAGAATTCACTCGAGGAAAACTACCAGATCTCATAAGGGTGGACTCCTTCCTTGGGAACGAGATACCAGGATCGAAACAATAAAACGATCCATTCACCATGAGTAGATAATTTTAATATTTCAAAATTGAATCATTTAAAAAATACAAAACGGAAGAATAATTCTTGGGGATCCATATTTTTTTATATTATAAGCTATGATATTCATTATTACTATGTATTATAAGTCTAAAGGAGAGTGTCGTCTTTCATCATTTTTCAGCCAAAAAATAGAAATATATAGAGTTCAGAAATAGATACTAAATCCAATAAAAGTACTTTTTAATCATACAAAACACTTTTGCATAAGTTTTATTAATCCATCTTTTAATTTGGTGATTGCTTTAAGGGTAAAAAATGAATCTGAACGATAGTAGTCCCGAATTACTATAATCCCAGATATTTCAGAATTCAGATCAGTTTTGGATTCTGCGCTCTTATATAAATTCGATTATTGTCTTCAATTCATTTGTACAAAATGAGTGTTCCCCTATGTTATTCATATTTGGAAAATACTCATGGATTGACGAGCAAGCGTAATATGAGACAGGAGCATTAATTTCCACTTCGTTATAATAAGGGATATGTCAGAAGAAGAGGCGGTGGCTGTGTTGAGGCAACCCACTGAGAAGATTTGTAGAGGCAAAGGTCGGGTCGTAGGGGAACATAAGGAAATGAGAGGCGTCAGCGAGAAGAACTATAAGGCTCAATATACCTAGTTGGAATATAAGATGTTCTTCGTATCTTCATGAATCTTATTTCTTGCACAAAGAGTACGAAACAGGTTGCATTGAGTATTTGGAATATTATTAATTAAGAAGTCTGTAAATGATAAAAAATACAAAACTAAAAACACTCCAGTCAAATGCTGAAGTAGTTAACACACTTTAAAAAGATCAATTCATTTGTTATTAATTTCTTTTGATTTTGACTTTTTAATTGGGTGAATTGATGTTTTGTCGTTTTTCCTTTTCAAACAAAACCCTCCAAATATGGAGAATTTTAACCTTTAAATGGCATTTCCTCAGAATAAGATAATCCTACATAAAATTAATATAAGTACATAATTGAAATCAACACAGGGGAGTCCGCAGGGGGTGGCTTGGAGCCCCCCTCTCCCAAAAAAATATCCAAAAAATTTAAGTCTTCAAATTTATTTTGAAAAACTTGAATATTTGAATTTTTTTGTGAACAGTTGTGGATTTAGGATTTCTTTTTCCAAAAAATTAATTTTTTTCTGAATAGCTATGTAATTTATATATTTTTTTCTAAAAAATTAAATTGTTGTAAATGACTATGGATTTTTGAATTTATTTTCCAAAAAATTTAATATTTTAAATTAAATTTTATAGTTTTTGTTACCAAAAAATTTATTTTTTGTTAATACCTATGTTAATTTTTTCCTAAAAGTTTCCATTTTTTGATATATATATAATCAACATAATATTTTACAGAAAATATGTATATTTTCAAACAAAAACCCTTGAATATGGCCATTTTTAGTTTAATTTTTTCAGGATTGAATGCCCCCGCATGAAATATACACAAAAAAATACAATCGTAAATTCTTGAAACCCCAAGTATTGAGACGAACAAACTAATTATGGAGTTGTAATCAGTGCGTGTGTAGTACTAATACAATTGAATATGGAACTCACAATATTATTTTTTTCCACCAAATCAAATCTATGGGGAAAATTACATGTTGATGATTACAAATAATATTTCATGTAGGATCAATGAGATAATGCCACATGAAATATTATTTGTAATCATCAACATGTAATTTTCCAAAGAAAATCTCATATTCATAAGGACTACAGATTTTTTTCCTTACACAGGTTTTACACATATTTAATTGAAAGTTTTCATAACCTAGGGCTTTGATACGAAAACACTAATTAGAGATTGTTAATTAGCGGCCGCATCAATTACTACAACAACTATAACTGAATATTATGGAATTTAAAAAGATTTTTGTAGACAATCTTATTAGTAATTATATTTTCGTCATAGCATACAAGGACAACTTAAGATGATGAGGAAAAAATAGGCACAATTTCACATAAAACTTATTTTCACTTCTTCTCCGTCTTAATCTCGGTCTTCGATAAATGCCATTGATGTTTACTTGGAATGTTTATGTTATGGGCTCTCATTTTTAGTAAAATCAAGGTCAATTAACTATGATGTTTACTTTATTTTAATGGCAACAAAATATCGGTATTATAGTTTATATGAATATTATAATGTACATGATGTGCGAGAGAGAGAGAGAGAGTCGGGAGGAGGGAACGTAATAATGTTAAAATAACTCCTGTTAATTAGATTTTTCTTCATTTTCCATCAAATTGAAGACAGTAATCAAAATAAATGATTCAATTGTTCTAACGATTAAAAAAACCCAAGTAGTAATTTAAAGAATGATTATGCTTTCTTCGTTCTTCTGGCTCTTGCAATATTTCTACCCTTTGTATTTGTATTATTGGAAGCTGGAGCTCCAATATTAAACATTGAGTTGCCAGGTTGTGGAGGAGGTTGTTGCTGAATGGGCGATTGGAATCCTGGATTATTTGGCATAGCGTTGTTGGTAGCTCCAAAGACTGGAGGAGGAGCTGTGCCCCCTGCTCCAGAAAAGTTGAAGCCTCCAGTATTAGTAGTAGACGGTTTTCCGAATGTATTATTAGTGGGAGCGTTCATTCCAAACGTATTAGAAGGAGGTGGGGCTCCAGTCTGAAATTCATTCGTACTATTTGATTGTGGTGCTGAACCAAATGTGAAGACTCCTGAAGATGATGACGGTGCTCCAGCATTAGAACTATTACTAGCTCCAAATTGAAAGGGAGTACCAGCACCACTTGGTCCTTTATTAGTACTACTGACATTAGCAACTTTGTTATTGCTGCTACTACCTCCAAAACTGAATGCGGAAGATACATTGTTTGGGGGTTGTTGGGAGGCTGCTGCACCGAATGAGAGATGACCTTTATTATTTTCATCTTGTTTAGGAAAACTACCAGAAAAGTTAAATCCAGCATTCGAAGATGGTTGTTGTGCTTGTAGTGGAGGTGCTGGATTTGTAGATCCAAAGGTGAAAGCAGAAGATGAATTTTTGTTAGAGGGATTAACTCCCACAGCAGCAGGAGTTGAACTAAAAGAAAATGATGATGGTACATCAGTTTTTGTTGTAGGGGCCACAGCATTGCCAAAACCAAATCCTGCAGGCTCTGTTGGTTTTGCAACTGGAGCAGACGGTGCAGTTGATCCAAACCCACCAAAGGAAGATCCTCCCGATGGGGCATTTCCAAAGGCAAATGTGGATGGCGACGACGAAGAAGAAGATGCGGGAGTGGAAGACGATCCAAAGTTGAAAACATTTGTTGCTGCCGGCGCAGCAGGATTATTCCCAGGGGTTGCTGCTGTCCCTCCAAAACTAAAGCTTTTACTTTCTGGTTGTTGCTTTTCAGCAGCAAAGTTGAAACCACTTTTAGAAGTTGCAGGAGCAGGAGCATTTGAAGGGGTAGCTCCAAATGAAAAAACATTATTCGTCGCTGATCCAGGGTTTGTTGTTGTCGCCGTTGTAGTGCCGGCTCCTCCAAATGCAAATCCTGCCGATGCAGAAGTTGTTGAAGGGGGAGGATTTCCAAAGTTAAATGAAGACGCTGAAGGAGCTGTAGTACTACTGGCACTTGAGCCGAATGCGAATAAAGAACTTGCAGATGTTGTAGCAGTCGCGTTTGTTACTGCCGGAGGTCCTCCGGAACCAAACGCAAATCCTTTTTGATCTTGATTATTCGTAGATGAAGCTCCAAATGCGAAAGTAGAAGAATTATTTGTTGTTTTTGCTATAGAAGAACTTGCAGACGATCCAAAAGAAAAGGGTGATGATGAAGGAGCAGTGGCATTCGGAGGAGCTGCAGCCCCAAAAGCAAAACTGGAAGTTGTAGTTGCCGTTTTAAGGCCAGAAGGAGTGCTGCTGCTATTGCTCTGACCACCAAAGGCAAAAGTTGAAGTTGACAAAGGTGCAGGAGAAGACTTGGGAGTTGCAGTGGATACCCCAGTACTGCCAAATGCAAAGTTGGATCCTCCAGGAGCATTATTTGTATTAGTAGGAGCAACAGAAGGTTTTCCTCCAAGGGAAAAGGGTGTGGTGGAAGCTGTGCCTGTACTATTAGTGGAGGATATTGATGAAGCAACAGAAGGCGAGCCACCAAATGCAAAACCGGAAGTAGTGGATGTTGTTGCCTTAGATACTGCTGGTCCTCCAAAAGAAAATGAAGTCGGAGTTGGTGTTGCAGAAGTGGATGTATTGGAAACACTGCCAAATGTGATGGTAGATGGGGCAGCTGACGAAGTGGGAGTAGCTACGACTCCACCAAAAGAAAATGTCTTAGAAGGTGTGGATGAAGTAGACGAGGAAGTAACCGTCGTTTTGACATCAAATGCAGGAAACCCTGCGAGTCCCATTGGTTTATTAGTACTTTCTGAAGACTTGTTGTTGGCCTTGGCGGCTCCAGCTCCAAATGAAAATCCACTGGACATTTTATTTGCGTCTTTTGATTGAGACGAAGAAGATGTTATAGTAGCCGTATTTCCAAAGCTAAAAGATGCAGAAGGCTTATTAACAGTGGGAGCAAGTGAAGCTGATGTTATAGATTCCGAAAATGACGAAGATGGAGTGGTCGTCGTGGTGGATGATAGAGATGATGAAGAGGGTTGTTGGAGAGGAGTTGAGCTACTTGATGACACTGATGCAGTAGTTGTTTCTGGGATTCCAAATTTGAATCCAGATGATTTTGTTTCCTTAGACTCTGTTGTTGTTGTTATTGCTATTGTCGCCTTATCAGAAGGGTTTGGAGTGGTTTCGGACACGGATGCCCCTCCTTTCTTATCTCCAAATTGGAATGAAAATCCAGCTTTTTCATTATTTAGAACCGTTGTTGAAGTATTATTCTCTTGTTCTTTTTTCTTTGTGTGGTCAAAATGAAATCCACCTTTGTCCCCTCCACTACTAATTTGATGAGTAGTAACACTGCTTTTGCCTTCTTCTTTTTTATTCTCAACTATATTATCTAGTACACCTCCAGATGTTGTTTTAATGTTTTCTTCCTCTTCAATTTCCTCTGAAAATGCACTCAATAGTTCCTCAACCCGCTTTTTCTCCTTTCTTTTATCCTCTTGAAGATCCTGCACATTGGATATTTTATGTTGAGGACCCTCCTTTTCCAAAGGGTTATTTTGTGGTACAAGGTCATGGACTTTGGGTAGAATAATCTCATTCGAAGCGGATGAGGAAGAAGAATGACGTGTTTTCCTTCGCTTTTTAATTTTTTTAAGGCGATCTGGTGAGGCATAGATATTGCCAGTGGTTGAGGATCTCTTGTCGTCATCTTCCTCACTACTTGATTCTGACTCCGACTCTGAAGATGGATATGCTTTTCGTTTCAGACAAAGACTTGAGGAGAGGGAGCTCAGGATCTCATTGTTTGTCATGATGGGTCTTTTTTTATGATGGTGACGATGATGATGCTCCTGTTGCTGCTGCTGCTGCTGTGAGGAGAGAAGGGTATTCAGAGACAGATCCGCTTCAAGAGACACGAGTTGGGAGGTCGTACTTTGAGGCACAACTCCATTAGAGAAAAGGGGCGGCATTTCCATGCTTAAGCTGGAGCCTAAAGAACTGCATGAGTCTCTGCGAGGCCTTTTCATGTGTGGGGGCGGTGCGCTCGACTCTTCGTCGTATTCTTCCTCTTCCTCATCCTCTTCTACCTCCTTTTGCACACTCTGCCGCTTCCGGGAAGAAGAGAGTTCTCGTAAGACAGACACGACGCGGGTAGGGCGAGACACGCTGCTGGCTCCACTACTAGGGCTCGCAGCACTCCCTCGCACACTCATTCCGCCGCGAAAGGGGCTGAACGGAGCGATCTTCACTGTCGCGTTCGAGGATCTGCGAAGAGGCGTTCGCTTCACTCCTCCCAGCCGCACGCGCGGTAAGTTCCCGATCCCTCTTCGGGGTAAGGAGCGGACCATTTGATTCGGAACGCGGTTTTCTTGCTGAGAGGGCCTGTTTGGCGTGGATCCCAGGCTCGGAGACATCCCCACACTCACTCCTCCAACCAGGCTCGGAGATCCAGGAGAACTCCCTCCTATACTCAGGGAACTCCATTTGTTTTTTAAATCTCGTGGTATCCAGGATGATAAGAAAGACATTCTTTCGATGATGGATGATCGTGATGTCCGTAATTATTAGATAATGTAGACACTTTGGGAGTTGATCTTAGATATTACTTAAGTTACTCACTTCACCTTATTCCACTAGATGTTCAATCTCCTTCTCTTTCTCTCTCTCCCTCTCTCCCCTTCCTTTCCTTTCTTTAATTTTCCCTTCTTTTTTACCGAAATAATATCAATTCTACCAACTTTCTTCTTTTTATAGCCTGTTTATATTATAGGCTATAATAATCATGCTACCTCAATAAAATTCCACCCCCAATGTTATTGGAACAAGGTTAGCCAACAAAAAAATTGTTGGGCAAGCACAGCAGATTTATTAAGTCACTCTCTTTCTTTTTCTTTATAGAGACGCCATTGGGAATCCTTGTATGGGTTAATGTAATCCATAAAAAGTATAAAATGTAGTCATGACAATTTGTTTTCTCCATTAACTCCTTATTTATTAACATTTTATTTAGGTTCTTCAATTATTCTCCTCTACTATACTCCTGTATTTGGGGTCCCAATGACGTCATCACTCATGATGTACAAATTTCAGTGAGATCTGAAAATTGTTGTTGCTCACTAACCTTGTTGTAATAACATTGATCCGCCCCATTCAATTAAAATAAATTATTACTATTATATTACTAAACTAGGACCAATTAATTCTTTTCATCAGCTAGCTCTATGTACGTACGCACATGCATTAATAATTAAGATATTGATATAAAAACAGAATATTAGCACCATCCCAATTTTTTTTAAAGTACGCGTACATCGTTTTGCTTGGAAATCCAAATTCAAAAATCTCTCGTATTGGTAAAGAGATTGTGATAGAAAGTCTTCTAGCCTCAAATAATATAATATTGCCACCTCTGTACTCCCCATAATGTATTGTCATTTCTCATGGAATTAATTACCACGTTAAGGGGGGTCTTCTAATATTAATATAATAGGCAGCCAATAGGTATATCGGATTATTGGTGGGATGCATCATGAATGACTCATAATATCCAGCAAAGTAAAAAAAATGCGCATTAAAGTTAAATAATGACTACTTACTCACCGCTGATGCGGTGTTCCTTATCCTCAGACGTGTCATTTTGCATGCCGAATCATTTAAAATTAAATCAACCTTTAAAAGGCTAATATTATTACTCGACCTCATTAAATGCGAAGTTGTATATTATTACTTAATTATATGTACATTAAATACAAAATCTACTATTTGGTGAGTCAGCACAAAACTAATCTTGAACAAAAATCAAGAATAAACCTCCAATCCTATATTTTTTTACATCATTTCGAAAATTTTCAGTGACGTCATAAATTGCATTATAATTGAAGGAGACGCCATTTTGGAGTCTAAAAGTTGATATTTCTCCATCAAATGGCTTTAAGAATTAAAAAAAACAAAAACGTAATATCTGCATTGAATACTACTTGATGCAAATGATAAAAACTGATATTTGAATATAATCAAGCTAATATGTACTCAAAATCCCTTAAAATACGAGAAAAGTAGGAATATAAGAGAAAAATATCTTATTATTTCAATTGTAATAGTTAATTTATTGTCTACACTATGAAAATAAGAATGTATAGGGAAGTAATAACCTATTTTTAATACATATTGGGGTCTGATACCTTTTAAAACTAGGAATTAGATGAATAGATTTTTGTTAGACAGTAAGGTTTAAGTTTTTTTTATTTGTTGGTCCCATTTTAACAGCCAATATTTCACTACTTTCTTAATAATATTAATATAAAAGTGGTTTCATTTTTATACAACTTAGTTGTTTAGAACCCCCAAAATGGTTGACATGACGTCACGTGAAAACGCTCTATATAAAGGGGGGTTCCGAATTCACATCTTATTTTCATACTATACCTTAGTAGGTATTGAGGATGATAAAGAAATATGAAGAGTATTTGTAGTTATATCGTTGTAGCATTGAAGGGATATATTTATTATGTCATTTAATATGCTTATTATGTGATTTTCTAGTATAAATTCATTTCTTTATTTAGTAAAAATATATACGTAATTTTAATTTATTTTAATTAAGAAAACATATATATATGTATATATCTTTATATTAATATTACGTATATATTTTTAATAAATAAAGGAATGAATTTATACTTATAACTTAACAATATGAAATGAAAATCAAATAATAAGCATAAATGTGAAAATAAAAACATCATATAATTTGTAAGCACTGATCTAATTCTACCAAATACATATATTTATTTTCAGTTTTTCTAATTCTAATTTTACTATATTACAATCTTTTTTAAACTTTTCAGGATAATGTTAATAGGGGGTCTTAAAAGGGCTTCAGTTTTATTATATTTAACTACGTTACATGCTAGTCAGCTTTACAATATGATGTTCTCAGCTAACAAAACTCGACAAATTTTATTGACGTCGACAAATCCAGACGATGCTGTACAAAGACATTTGTCATTTGATTAGAAACGGGAGATCCCTATCTTTCTATTGGATTGAAGATGTGAAAAATATAATTTTGCAAATTAAAATTCACAAGTCGGATTTAAATATTTTAATATATCTAGCAAAAATCTCATAAATGAGGCTAATAGTAGCATACACTCGGGTAAAAAAGGTAAATTCTCATGGTGCAAGTTCCATAAAAATTACTAAGTTATCTTCTAAATCTTGGATTTTTATTTTGTTTCGTTTAATAAAGGATTTACTGTAAAAAGTGTTTTATTCAGATCTTAAATTAATAGTATATTTTCATAATATATATACTAGCTATAAATCAAAGAAAAACATAATAAAATATAAATAGTTACCTTTTAATTATGAACGTCTGTATCTATGTTATTAATGAGTATTTTAAAAATAACTAATAATTAAATATAAGAACTGTTATGGGAAACATTTGTTAATAACCCTTATTAGTGTAGAGATCCTAAGTCTTCATGGTGGTAATATTCCAATATGGTGAAAAACACTTTAGTTTTTTTAGAAGATGATTAAGATTAACTAAGTTTCGAAATTGATTTAAAATTAAGGTTTTCCAATATAAATCTACAGAAGTTAAGAGGTTACTTATAGTTTGTTATCACATAGTCACTTAACACTCAACAATTCACAAAATCCTTTATATGAAAAATATAAAATGCATTGCAGACTAAAGTATAGAGAAAAAAGGCTGAATATTCATTCAGAGTCTAAGATTGACTTCTACTTTTTCCAAGGAAACTGAAGGATTCTTAACAATTAAATATTTTTCTCAGAATATGAGACGAATAAAGTTGACTTTGGACAGAACAGGCTTCAAGAGTTTCGATGAAGGAGCTATGGATGAGAAATTATAACTCTTTGTTCCTTACTTGGTAATTCATTCGGGAATTATTTCTTTTTGTGGACCTCTCCAGTTCCAAATAACTATTTATATGTAATATCAGAATAGAATACGCTTTGTAGACCAAAATATCGATACACATTATTTTTAAGAGTCTAGAATCATCTTGCACTTGTTTTCCAATGACAAAAGAGACTCAGTTGTAATAAAAGAAATCAGGTGTGATATTGAAGTGTCAAAGTTATATAATTATCCGCATAGACTGTACATCACATAGTCCAACTTATAAATGGAATTGATATAAATCTGATTGAGTTGAGTGATTTTTGTATTATAGACAATACATCAAGGGCACTGAATGACTCTTATTAATGAAATAGTTTTCTTAAAGTAGGAGACGAAGTAGAGAGGACTTTCAAGAATTTCAAAGAAGGAGCTGTGGATGGAGGATGAGAACTCTCTTATTGGGTCTTTCTATCGTTTTATGGAAGTTCTTATATGTAGAAGTATACGATGATTCCGTTGAGGATCTGGAGGAATTTATGTATAGGAACAATGATTAACGAGATCAGAAGGCCTGTAAATTGGATATTCCTAGGAACAGCAAGGATGGAAGGATCCATATATCCAATTGCTACATAGGAGAGATCCATCCAAATGACCATGAATGAAATATCTTTCCAACAGCCCACTTCTCTCACCTCCCTCCTGCTGACTTTTGATTAATGGAATTCAAAGTCGTACCTACTAGAGTGTGTAGGTTTTGTGAGTCAAAAAGAAGTTGTAAGTACCTCTTTATATAGTCCCAGAATACATACATCCTAATGTTTCATTGATATATTTGGGTCAATTATTATAGACAATGCATTCAAATTCTGTGAAAAGTTGACATACTACCCAAGAAGAAAGTTAACTACAGTTTAGAACCTTTATTTGATTTAAGTGACTTAAATCAATCACCCAATTATCATATGGCCTTTCAAATACATCTAAAATCCATCAATTTCTAATTATTTCACTGTGATGATTAATTTTTACAACTTTAATTTGCAATTTGCGACGCCTTTAAAAGATTAATTAGAATAATTTATTGATATAAATTGACAATAATCATAAGTTGTTGAAGAACATGCAATCCAAACTCAAATTTGAGAAAAATCTCTCTAGCTTGCTTTTGTGTTAACAGGCCACATATTAATGCAGTTTGGAAGAAGTACAACTTTTTTGTATTTCAGTTTGGTATTAGCTTAGAGAGAGAGAGAGAGAGTATTCTATCATCATTCATCAACTAAGACCTGAGATTTGCTCAAAGCGCTCTTTTTTCATGGTTATCATAAGTAACTATGTAAGAATACTTTTGGGTACCTACTATTCACTTATGCAATGACAGGTAAAATCCTTCTCCATGCCATATTATACACTTATTCCTCCAAAAAACATTCCTTTCCTTATGAAATCTGGTTGAGTGTTTAGTATAGTCAAAATAATACTCTTTAGTTTGACATTAGTGGGTACTGGGCAATGCTTTTCCAATGGTCTTCTTTATAAGTCTACGAGAGGAAATGTAAGTAAATATTAGGGATCGTCTCCTGGGATCCATTTGTATTTATTCTATCCGGAATATTCATGAGAAAATATTCTCCACCAAATCGCATTCAACCAGTTTAAATGTTTTAATATGTTTGGTCACATTTCGTTCCATTTTCGCCGAGAAAATAAAATATATGTGTTTTAGTTAGGTCAAACATTCAAAAAAATTGTTTCGTTTCGTCTCCTAATCGTCATGCTAAAAACATTTGATGACAAATAAACTTAGTCTACCCATAGCTGACGAAAAATTAGCGCTGTGATTACACAAATAGAAACGAAACTAAAATCAAGGAGATTGTATTTATATATTTAGTATTACTAAGGAATTCGATATTTTTGAAGCGGTGATTGCAGAATAAACAGCAAATATTAATGAGGAATTAAAAGTTTCTATTGAAAACATTTCCATCCACTACATCTGTGGAATCAGAAAGAGCTTTTTCTGTAGTTGGTTAATTTGGTTCAAGACTGAGGACTCGTTTAAGCTTTAAAAATGTTCATTGTGTAAGGTTTATACGGATTTATTTCAAGTATAAATGGGATTTATATACCTAATATTATTTATACGTTTTATGCCAGACTTGATTGCATAATTCTTATATTTTTGCTTTTGTAAAAATGGTATTTAATTCCCAATTATTAAGGTTTATATATTTATTATGAATTTGTGACTATTTTTTATCTATTTAAAATAGAAATCCTCCCAAAATATAGGAACAGTATATCGTAACTTTTTATCATAGATCAGTTAGTATGAGACTCAAGAGTTAGTTTTCCTTATAACGTTCTTCAATTCCCTATCGTACTTTTTGAGAAACATTTATGAATTTCTTCTTCGACCGACAGGAGACGATTTTTGGTTAATATCCGGAAAAAAACATCAATTATATATTTTTAATATATAATCAACCAAATGATTTATTTATTATTTATGTAATCTCTCACTGAGTCTTTAACGATACACCGTGGATCACAAGGGTTCCGATGAACCCAAATTGAAAACCACTGTCTATTATAATATAGATTACATGCTATTCACATCGTGCATCATCCATTTTTTGTTTTAATCACAAATTTATGGTAAGATAGTAATGATTTCTCGGGATTATCTCGGGATCCCGAGATAACAATCAAAATTTCTGGAAATACCCGTACATTATAAAGTACACATTATATATTTAGTCATATCTACATATGAAGAAATAAAATATCACCATAATTAATTATTAGGAGTTGATAAATATATGTGCCCGTATTCTATAAGAGTTAAACTGACCTTTAATCAATGTCTTTTGATAGGCACTAAGAGATAGCTGTATATAATATACAACATACATAAATATATACAGTCACACTTTGACATACGAGTTTAATTTGTTCTTGGATTGAGTTGGTGAGTCCATACCAGTAACTATAGTCACTACTAAAATCTTGCTGTCCAAATTTGTAGAAAAGAAAATGTTTTTTGTCAATCATTTATATTGTTGTTGTAATTTTGAAATGAACAATTTTCTGTATTCAAAGGTCATTCTGTCAAAATTGTCAAAAAAGCCTAACACCCCCAAATAAAAATCCTAGTCACGGTACTGCGTAAGTGAAAAAAATTTATCTTTGAAGACATAATTTAATAATTAAACAAATTTGAGTACTGGAACCGGCTCGCGTGTACCCAAGGGCTTCCCACAATTTTATTTGGGAGAGCTTATTTTGTTTGATTTTTTTTTAAGTTAAAATTTTTGGCCGGGCCTGAATTTGACCAAATATCCTTTTTTTAAGAAGATAAATCCTTTAAAATTTCCCTATTTTCCCCACAAAGAGATCATTTTTGGCTGGAAAAAGACAAAGAGATCATTTTTGGCTGGTAAAAGACAAAAAATCAATGATTTTTTTTTGGGGGGGGGTGAGCTAAAGCCCATATAACCCACCCCCGCGGACGTCCCTGGTACCATAACCAACTCTCGACCAGCACGTATCTCAATAAAAATATGTATGTCAATGCAAATGTTTGCATGGAATCTACTTTGTATTTTAAAAAACTCGTATCTCAAGGATTTACTGTATATATAAATTTAAGCAAAAGTTCATTCAAATGATTTGCTCTAATTTTCCCTCCTGTTCTCATTTCTGTTTATTAAATAAATTGAAAAAGTCTCGTCGAATATATGTGTATCGTTTTTCAAGGCAAAAATACATGTTTTTTGTTTCATGAGCGTTTCTTAGATTTCCTTCTTATATTGTATATATGTAAACAAAACCAAAATGGGTAAAAAAATAAATTATTCTCGTCGTCCTACAAATCCCCAGAAATAGATGAGAGAATATACAAGTTGTCGTCACAATATATTAACTTTACTCCACTCCCACACATATGTCATCCAGATGGGAGGAAAAAAGAGAAACACAAAAATATGAGCAGGGATTGATTTACTCATTCTTATTTTTTTTTTCAGTGATTCCCCCAGTTCTACTTTTGGTTCGCTCAGATCCTACGAATTGAATACTAACAATCCTTCGAAATAACTCCTGATAAGGAGTTAGAAACAATGTCTTAGTTAGAGTGTTTTTATTGTGTGTGCCCATTGTTTCCGTGTTCGTAGCCGTCACTCTACTCAATCCATCCTCCCAAAGTAATCTTCCTTCAACAAATAAGATTTATTTTGAGTCAAAAATGAACTATTCATAGAGAAAATCCCTTCCAACGACAACTCCGTTCAATTTAAGTGTGGACAGTTTCTCTTGCATGTGGGATATTGTACATTGAGGGTTGATGTAATCATCATCTAATTACTTCGAGTTAGAAAAATTAATTATTCATCATGAGGCCTCAAATTGAACTCACAGTATTAACTATATTAATAATATGTAATTTATTTCTTATAGGTGAGTTATAAATCGTTTTAATTTTGATATTATGTAGTGTTGTGTCCACTTGAGGAGAGTTATCCTCTCAATATGACTCGAATGGAGTCAACTACTCAAATAGTGGGGAGTTTATTGTCAAATTCGAAAAAACCTCAAGTTGATTTTATATTTTATCAGTGTGTGGTAGTAACGCATTCGTTACTAATATATATCTGTAATCAAATTACTGTTCTAGTAACTAATAGTATAATAGTTGAGCAGTATGTAATAACTTATTATTAATCATTACAGTTAATTGAGTCAAAATAATGCTGACCCGAAAATGGAGTAGAAATTAGTTTTTGAAGGGGTCGACTGTATTTTAATATACAAATGTTAGGCTAATCAAACAAACAACATTACAGGCTGTGGATGTCCAAATACGATTATAAACAAATCAAGGTACTAATATGACGTATGATCACTCTGTATTGAGAAAAGTAGGTCTATTCTACGTTTAATTTTGGACACAACAACTCGAAGATCATCCTCCACGTTAATCTGCGATCTATATTACTTTTTGCAACCCCTCAATTGTGTTTGCAACACCTGTGAGGGTCGTGAATCCCACTTTGGGAACCACTGAACTAAGGGATTTTTGCATTGCTCATCTCTTAAGGGGATTTATAAAAATAAGTAATATAAGGTATTACTCTAGATTCTAAGTAATATAACTAAATTACTTTTCCACAGAGACATATAAATAATAAGTAGAGTATTGTTCAATACTGTATTTTCTTGAGTTGAATTGATTGTTGTCGCTTATTGTAAAGCTCATAAAATGATTTTTTGAGTTTTGTGACCGCACTGACCTCCCAAGTGATTTTCTAATAAGTCAATATTTTGATTTTTCTAATCATCTCTGAGTAGACAGACTATATAGACATATAACGGTTTTGTAACGAATTACAGGATCATATACTTATTGAAAAATCAATTATTATCTCATAAGGATTCATAAAGCAAACCAAATCACAAATGCCCAAAAAAGTACATGAAAAGTAGGGGTAAGTTAAACACAAAGTACACACTCAAAGTACTTTATGTAAATAGAAGTTGATAAATGGGCAGAACTGGGCATGCACAGCTACTTATTTTTTCTCTCTTTTTTATCCTTTTATATTTTATCTACTCGACTCAAGTCGACACGACACTATTTTTATATAACTGATCCATAGAGGAAGAAAAATATAAAGGTGACAAGGTAAGTGAAAAACTATTTAATTACCTGCAGTTGTTCACTTTGGTATGCTTTAGGGATAGCATTTTGCGAAAATAACCATTAGTTTTATAGTGGGATTTTTTCCCTCCGGATTGAAACATTATATCTTAAAGTGGACCAAACACAATAACTGATTTAAACTTTGCAAGATCAGAATATATATTGTGTTTCGGCAACCAAGTAAAAATAATTGTCACCTCAATGGTTTTTCTTTCCCTATGGATTGATCTCAGTACCCTTTGTAAAATTTGATAATATTTAGGCAAAGAACAAAACAATTAAAAAAAAAAAAAAAAAATCATTCCATTGATGCTATTTTGGTAGCTGAATTATATCCTCTAGGTTTTTTCTCTTAAAATTTCAGTCACATCAAATCCCGAGCGGCAATTAAAAAGTTTAGACGACTTTGGATGTACGTAAATTTAGGGTTTTTCTAGAATCTTTAAACAAATACTTGTAATTTTTGCGGTGATAGTGTTATGGTGACGGGTATTTTCTATTTAACTTTTCTTATCCTTACAATAAGTTTTTAGCACAAGCAGTGTATGTGACAAAGACATATGGATCGGGCCCTTTTCTTTCTTTCCTATAAACATTATTTTTTTACCTACTTTTTTTAATGACCTGTTTTTTATTTTTTATAAAAACAAATATTTTTGAGTTTAAAGAAAAGGTCAATAACCTTATTCGGTTAATTTCATCTTATGGTTTAAAGATAATAATTTTTTTTTTTACATTTAAAAAAATTATATTCAGCTCAGGGCCCCCATTCAAGAGCGAGGCCTGGCGCAAATTCTCCCTCCCTAAGCCATCCCTCTTTACATACATAACTATGCTCTCTCATTTCCTGAATTAATTAATTAACTATAATTTTCCTTGGGTCTTTATTTCTCTATGGGATTCTTTTCTTTAAGAGGTGAAGGGCTATACTCCACTCGCACGAGGATGCGATCAACGATCTTGCTATCCTGCAACAGGAAATCTCCTCATTGGTCGTCAAGACAAACTTACTGCAAATTCAACTTGTGGATCCGGAAGACGAGAACGTTACTGTGTTTTATCACTCCTGGATAACACTTCACCTTCAAATAGTCGACAAAACTGCTTTTGGTGTGATTCAACTGAGCAAGGAACCTACTCAAATCCTCGAACTTCTCATAACATTAATAATATTGTTTATCGTATGGGAAGAGATCAAGGGGGTAACTCCTTCCCTACTTGGTGGCAAGCTCGTAACGGAGAAGAATATGTTACGATTCAATTAGATTTAGAAGCAGAGTTTCATGTAACTCATTTGATAATGACATTCAAAACTTTCCGACCTGCAGCCATGTACATTGAAAAGTCATATGATTGGGGTACAACTTGGAAGATCCACAGGTACTTTGCAGCGGATTGCGAGTCTTCCTTTCCTGGAGTTCCTGTTGGAGTTCCTAAATATTTAAATGAAACTGTGTGCCAAACCAGATACTCACGACAAATCCCAAGTACAAAGGGCTCAGTCATTTACCGTGTTCTTCCCTCTAATGTAAACATTCGATCCCCTGGATTTAATCCATATTCTCAAGAGGTCCAAACGCTTTTGAAAACAACAAATATGAGGATTCATATGACAAGGCTACATTCTCTAGGCGACGAAAATCTGCTATCTGACATCAAGGAGAAGTACTACTATGCAATTTATGACATGACCATCCGTGGATCCTGTTCCTGCTATGGTCACGCTGAGCGATGTCTCCCAGACAAAGAAGAACATGCAAATATCCCTGGAATGGTTCATGGAAGATGTGATTGCACACACAATACCAAAGGAAATAATTGTGAATTCTGTCAGGATGATTTTAACGATGTACCATGGAGACCCGCTACTGGAAAAAAGAAAAACGAATGCAAAAGTAAGCTTTCATTAACTGTCCCATTTTTGGGGTATTAATTTTACCCCCCCCCCTGCTGGAGACAATTAAAAAACTACTGACAGTAGCCGAGTTTGAGGTGTTTCAGGTCATTTTAATTGGGGAAAATTGGGACTGGTGGGTCAAAATTAGCCATTTCCTAGTCAAAAATTGTACTTTTAATATTTATTAGTACCTAAAAAATATTGTTAAACATAACATAGCATAATTTAATCCTAGTTGAAGTTATAACGTATGTAGTTGTAGTACAAAAAAAAAGAGAGAAATGATCTTTAATAAAATAGGGAAATTGCAAATCATTGAGTACATCTTAGACCGGGTCTAAGGTGTCTAATATACGTTTAAGCTATTAAAAATAATGTTCATAATATTTTTTACTAATAAACCAAAACTTAAAAATAGAGTTTTTCACTAATATAATCATATTGGGGATGCTATAAGATAACTAAATTTCTATTTAAAAAAAATGAAATGGACTTTCTACGCAAGTCAGTTTTTTGATTTTCCCCAGGAGAAAAGGTCTTTGTGCAAGGAGATTTCTTTTCAGCCATAAGGGCACAGTCTAAATTGTAAACTCAGCGCTGATTATTATTTCGTTATTACCTTACATAAAATTTATAGAATGTAATTGTCACAATCATGCCACGAAATGTGTATTCAATCCTGTCCTATATGCTGCTACTGGAGAGGTATCCGGTGGAGTTTGTAGCAATTGTCAACATAATACAGATGGTCATCATTGTGAATATTGTATCTTTGGCTATTATCAGGATCCCAATCTGGATTTGACTCATCCGGATATTTGTAAACGTAATTACTCAATCATTTATCTTTTTGTTTTTTTTCTCTCCTAAATTAATATTGCATGTACTCTCTGTAGCTTGTGACTGTGAGCCCGAGGGAACTATTGATGATGGTGTTTGCGATGGAAGAACAGATGAAAGAGAGCAAACTGTTGCTGGAATGTGTCATTGCAAAAGATTCATCGATGGACCACGATGTGATCATTGCAAAACAGGTTATTGGAACTTCACGGCAAGCAACCCTTACGGATGTCAAGGTATGATCCTAACTTGTTCGCCTTAAAACCCTCTACATAATATCTATTTTTTATTGTTACTAGAATGCACTTGCTATATGGATGGTACAATTGCTGGAGAGGGAGGCTGTGACCAACAGACAGGACATTGCACATGTAAACGCAATGTAATCGGAAGGGATTGTGATCAATGCTATCCTCAACATTTTGGACTTTCTGCTGCTGATCCTGAAGGGTGCAAACCATGTGATTGTGATGTAGGTGGATCTTATGACAATGATTGTGACGTTCAAACAGGACAATGTCGATGCCGTCCTCATATATCTGGAAGGAGATGCGATCAAATTGACGATGGATATTTTACTGGACCTTTGAATTATTTATTATTTGAAGGAGAGACAGCACATGGAACAGTGAATCCTGTGCGTAACCCCATTTACAAATATTGGTTATTTACTCTATAATTTAATCTTTTAATTCATTAGCCAACACAAGTGATCAAAAAAGAGCAAAATCCTGGGGGGAATGATTGGTCTGGATTTGGTTTCATGAAAGCATTTGAGGGTTCTGAATTAACATTCCATGTTCCTGGTATTTTTAAAGGAATGGAGTATGATTTAATGACTAGACACAAAAATACACCAAGTCATTTGAGCGATTGGGCTGATGTCAAAATTAGTGTAATTCCGCTTGATGGACCACCTGATCCAAATGGTCCATGTGCAAACAAACCCGTTGATGCTGAAATAATTAGACAGCCCTTGTTTGCCCAATCAGGATCTACTCCTACTCCAACTCCACTTTGTTTGGAAGAAGGAAAGAGATATGAAATTAAATACTTATTTGATCAATATGATACAAATAACCCAGATCCAAAAGCAAACATCCTAATCGATTCGGTATTATAGAAAATATTATATAATAATTATTTAATTACGTATGATCCTTCAAATCCCCTGTCTTTAGATTGCTCTTATTCCAAGGACAGACGAGGTTGATATCTTCCAGGGTTCACCTTTAGCCGAAACAGCGGCATCAGAGTTTGAACGAAATAGATGTAGGGAAAGATTCATGATGCAACGTCCGAATGAAGAAATAATGGAACCTTGCAAAAGTCTTTTAAACTCAATCTCTTACTATGTTTTCAATGGTGGAAGTAACAAACAATGTGAATGCGATTCAACTGGTTCCGAATCTACTCTCTGTGACAAATATACTGGCCAATGTCCCTGTAAGAAAAGTGTAGTAGGGCGAAAGTGTGATCAATGTGCCCCAGGGACCTTTGATTTTGGAGCAGATGGATGTCAACGTATGCTTGATGATCGATTAAATTTCTTTTTTGTTTTTATATTCATTGTACTTTATTTTTTCATAACTAGCATGCTTTTGCCATAATATTGGATCATTGGATCCCTTCTGTCGGCAGTCCGATGGTCAATGTAATTGTGATGAAAGGGCTTATGGAAGACGTTGTAATGAATGCCAACCTGGTTATTGGAATTTTCCCAATTGCCAACCCTGTGAATGTAATCTTCATGCAGATACCTGTGACTCTCAAACTGGAGAATGTATCAACTGCCGAGATGCTACAGCTGGATTCCATTGTGAGCATTGTGCCCCAAGCTATTATTTAGATCTGCGTGCTGATGTGAATAAACGTTGTAGAGAGTGTCCTTGTCCTTTTTCAAAGGCATCTGGACATTCATTTGCGGAAAGTTGTTACTTAGATGCTAGTAGCGGCGAGCCTATTTGTGAATGCGATGTGGGATACTCAGGTAATTCATTATTTTGGGCTGTAGGGCTCAATAATTATTTGTATGGAATACATATCTCTACATCATTTGTGTAGGAACTAGATGTAAATCCTGTGATGACAATTACTTTGGTAGTCCTGAACTCCCAACTGGATCCTGTGTTCCATGTAATTGTAGTAATAATTGGAATTTTGAAGACACTGGTAATTGTGACACAACAACTGGTCAATGTCTTAAATGCCTATTCAATACGGAAGGCTTTGAATGTGAACATTGTAAACCAGGATTCTTTGGAGATGCAGTCAATAATACCTGCCAAGAATGCCAATGTGATATTTTGGGGAGCGATCCTGATAAGTTTGACTGTGACCGGTCAACTGGTCTTTGTAATTGTTTACCAAATGTTATTGGAGATCATTGTGATAGGTAAGTAATTGTAACTTACATGAAACAATTCCACGTAATAGTCAAATAATAATAAAGGTGTGAAGAGGATCATTGGAAAATAGGAAGTGGAGAAGGTTGCGAAAGTTGTGATTGTGATCCATTTGGATCTTCTTCAAAAACTTGCAATGTATACACTGGACAATGCGAATGTCGACCAGGATTTGGAGGACGTAGATGTGATCAGTGCGAGGAAAATTATTGGGGAAATCCTCAGGTTGAATGCTTTCCTTGTAATTGTAATCCTCAAGGATCGCAATCCTATCAGTGCGATCATGCAACAGGAAAATGTATTTGTTTGGAAGGTAATTTTGTGGGGTATAATAAATAATTGAAATTTTGAAAATCAATTTTTCAAACTGTCTGAACAATATGATGTGATAATGGAGTTCTTTCCTGCGCAGGATCGTATACAACCTTTGAATAGATAAGTTCTTATTATAAATATAAGATTTTATATTTATACACAACTATAAATTTGTCGGTGGAAGATCTTCTTACATATAATTTGAATAACACAATTAACAATCAAACTGAAGAGCTAATTTTGCAATAGTATCTAACGAATTCATATTTTAGGCATTGGTGGTGAGAAATGCGATGAATGTGCCATTGGATTTTTCCAAGAGACTCATCTTTCTCCAGAAAGTCCGGTTCATTCCCGTACAATATCCTATAGCGATTCTCCACGATGTCGTGAATGTGGAGAATGTTTCACAAATTGGAATCGTATTCTGACAGATTTATCAAATAAAACAAAAGAAAAAGTTGCAAAAGCAGAAATGGTTAAGGTGACTGGAGTCACAGGAGCATACACTCGCGCATTTGAAGATATGGAGGGAAAATTGGGACAAGTTAAGGATATCTTGAGGAGTGCATCTGTTTCCAATGATGAACTCTTGGGAGTTCATCGAGAAATCGATGGAATTGATGCAGCTCTCAAGAGCACAACGGATAAATTAGATACCCTTGATAATGACTTGGCTGTAACCAAACAATCCATTTTCCAAGATAAAACGAATTTAGATATTCTAAGGAGTGAGGCTGACCAATTAAAATTGGATGCTAGTGAGATGAAGGATCAGACAACTCGTCTTCAAGAGGCTAATGTAGAGGGTGCTTTGAATCTTACACGTATGGCGAAAAGTAAGAGTGATGAAGCTGCAGCTAATGTTCGACAAATCAATTTACCTGGTGGAGATCTATTTGCCTCTCAATCTCGTCGTAAAGACACAGAGACGGTAATTCAGACTTCGGGGCAGTATTTTGCAGAAACTCAGACACAAAACCAAGAGACTCTACAAAATATTATTCAGCAAATTTCAAACCTAGAAAATAAAATCCCGGATTTGAACAAACAAATTTGTGATGGTGAAACATCCAAAGAAAAGGAATGTGACAATTTATGTGGAGGAGCGGGCTGTAATCAATGTGGAGGGTTAAGTTGCTTGAATGGAGCTGTAACTATGGCAGGAACTGCTGTGAAATCGGCAGAGGATGCAGATGCAATTCTTATAGAAAAAGATAGAGAGGCTGAACAAGTCCTACGAGATGCTACAAAGGCGGATCTCAATACTCAGAGGGCAGCCAATGCAGCCCAGGTAGCATATGACAGAGCGAATGAAGCAAGAAATAGATCTGCTGGGGAAATGACACGAATTAATGAGTTATTGGAGAAAATTAAAGAGTTTACAGAGGGAGAAAAAGCAACCCCTGAGGATGTTAAGAAATTAGCTAATGAGGTAAATTAATCAATTAAATAACTCATGGGCGTCGTTAAGAGGAGCGCTTGGGGACATGTCTCTCCAGGTTATCTGTAAGGCCAAAATGTTCCCTGGTTTTAAAAATCCTAACTTCGCCTCTGGAATAAACCAATAGGAACATAAATGATATTTTTTCTACTTTTGACAGTGTCTTGCTGCAGAAATGTCTTTAGATGCTTCTGAAATTCAAAACCTCGCTGGCCAAATCAATGAAGCTATTTCATCTGTAACAAATGTCGATCAAATCCTACAAGAGACAGAAGAGGATCTTTTGAAGGCACAATCTCTTCAAGTTCGAGCAGACGATACGCGGGTGCGAGCGGCTTCTCAATTGGAAGAAGCAACAAGAGTAACCAGTTCTTTGAGTAATGCAGTGGAAGATCAGAATAAAGCAGATATTGCTATTCAGGAGGCCTCAGAGGACATTATTGCTGCACGAAGTGATTTGGAGAAGGTTTTTTTTATTATTATTTTTTTAAATATAGTGCTAAGGATGATTAGTGTTGTGTCAGTCCTTATTTATTCGGTCCAGTCCAGTCTTAGGACAGGTCCTGTAAGTCCTTGGGACCGGTCCTTAAGATCGTCAGTCCTTCGGACTGTCAGAACTAGAACTGATGTTGAAAAAAAGATAGGACAGATATTCAGTACTGAACTGAACCGGACCAAGAGTTTACGGGACGGGGTTTCAATCCTAAATAATGACCGGAACAATACTAATGAACAGTGATTTTTCATGGATTTTTTTTTTTTTTTAGATATCGGATCAAATGGAAACTGCAGTTGGATCTGCTGACGCTTCTTTCAATGGTGTATCTGAACTTGCTGAAAGGCAAAAGAATCTTCAAACAGTTTTCATTCAAAATGAGAACCATGTTAATTCTGCTCAAAATGCTGCCATTCAAGCCAAAAATCAAGCTGACTCTGCCAATGCAGAGTTATATCAATTAAATAAGGGCTTCAAAAATGTGAGCGAAAGCCTTAGAGGTAAAATGAATACCATAGGTATTTCCAAGGACAAGGCCATTGATCTTCAAAGAAGAGCAAGTGAACTTTCAACTTCTGCTTCTTCTAAACTTGGAAATCTTTTAGGTAAGAGTTACATGGCGCGTTGGTTTGAGGGATCCGTGCCGGGGACACTTATACGTAAAAAATTTCCTCAACAAAGTTGAAAATATTGGTTAAAAGTCGCAATTTTCTTCATTAAAATAAATAAAAGTCATCGAATATCACGGCATTACCTCCGTAAGACAAAAACACCCATTGTATTTTGTTGTCAGCTCTCGATCCCCTTGTCTGAATTGATACATGAGGGTTATTTCATAATTTATTCTTTTTGAAAATTAAAGAAAGTAATCAGCTATTATATACTTATGCTCTGTTTCCAAAAGGAAAGGAATACAATTCTTGATTATATATATATTTATGTTGCCCAATGCCCTTCCTCTTATTTCTATTAAGAACTTTTGACTATCAACACTTTTAATAAAATTTCACTAAGCAATATGCCGTATCGAATATAGTACTATGTAGGATTTTAATATTTAAGCCTATTTAATTCATTTTAAATTTTTTGGAGAGATACTATGACAATGGTAGTACAATGGGAGTACTTATGAGATAAATTGCAGTTGGTATGATTGACTTAATTCGTTCACTAACAAATTAATTGGGTGGTTTTCTTTGTTTCTTTTGGGAGGAAAGGTTGCACGATACAATAAAGTTAATTGCCGTTATTGATTAATAATTCGAATGTTGTGAAAAATTGGCCAGCTTCAGATTTTGGGAGTTTTTTTTTCTTTCTCTTTGGAGGAAGTAAGGTTGCAAGATACAATAAAGGTGACAACATCTCCTTGATACAAAATGATTATGAAATAGTCAATCCTCCCTCCCCTTATCAAATGAAAGATCCCATCTACGCCCCTGAAAGGGCCTTGGATTTTATATTTACCTCATGTCAGACTCACAGTAAAACGGACCTCACATACGTTCTTAACATGACTAATGAGTAGAAATTATGTGCAATAGCGCGAGGAAAAGGTGGGAGCGAGACATACGGTACTACTTAATTAAGCCCCTGATAAATATCAGCTGCTCGTTATATAATTTTGGGGAGTGAAAGTGAAATACTTCTTTAAAGGGGATAATATTCTCCATTTAAAATATAATTTGTGGAGGGAAAATATTATTATTATATTTTAATTCAAATATATTGATTTTTTTATGCATTTTCAAATCAATTGACTCAAATATAGGCAGGAATTCTTCTTTTAGAAGGAGATGTTAACACGCTCATGACTTATCAAATAATGAACAAAGAAGAAGAAAGAGCACGCCCATAGATCGTTTTTCCTTTTCTTCTCGATATGCTTATTTTTTCTTTACACTGATTTCTTCTTTACCAATGACTCATGAAGTAACTAATGTCTCTTTACAGATGTGGAAAAGGAATTTGAGAGGAATGAAGAGACGCTGACTCAGCTAAATGCTGAGTTGATACGACTCAATTGCGAAATGATGATTCATTTGCAAGTCGTAGAAAGTAAATCCAAATATTATCGGAACTGTTCACCTCCTGAGGAGTGGAGTCCGTCTAGTTCCTGTCAATGTTTACCAGGTCAGTCTGAGCCAACGTGTACAAGTCGAAGGGAGGCTCCAACGCTGTATAATCAATAATAATAGTATCTACAATCCGGGATACAAAATAATAATATCCTTCTTTAGTTTAGTGTTTTTTTTAATGTGTGGAAATTGACATTCATTAGTCGGATTAGAAAAACTTTTTTCTTGTATCCGTATATTTTGTATTTTGACAAAACATGATTTACTTTTATTTAAGAATACATTTAATAAATCCACCAAAACGACAATCTCCTATTCTTATTTTATATTTTTTAATCCTATAAAGACCTATATTGGACACAATATTTTTAAATCGATATAAATACCAAATAAATGTCATAACATACTCCTACAAGGACACTATTTTGATATTTTTTGCCTGGGTACCTTTAATTGTAATTCATTTGTAGCAGAACAATACATAATGTTCCCCTATCCAAAATATATTTGCTGGAATTGTCTTTACTCGTCTTATATTAGACACACACAAACCAATATTTTAATTGATTTACCTTTCACAACCGGGATGTCGTGATCCATGGACTTCTAGACACATGAACAGTGATGTGCACTGGTAGCATTTTGGGCATGTTAAAGAAAAGAAACCGAAAATCAACCTGGTAATTGTGGCAATTTAAATAATGTTTTGGAGGAGAGAAGGATTGATGTTCTTCACGCTTACTAAGTTTTGAAATTGTAATGACATTCATCATTAATATTCCGTAAGACATTCATTAGACGATTGTTTAAATTCATTGAGGCATGGACGTTGTTTACTTTCTATGAGTTTGTTCACATACTTGAAGATAATGTATCCATCTTGCATTTATTATTGTTGATTACTAGTCTGTATACTTATTTTGGTTATTACGGCAACTTAGTAGATCTTCACCATCTTGTGTTTGTCTGGTTTTTCAAAATGGAGAATATCTTTAATTGTTTTGTCAATAAATACTTGAACAATAATAAGATATAATAATAATTTTTATGGGTAATATTTTGTTAAAAACTGTAATTGTGATAAAGAAGACATATTTGTTCTCCAGGGACACAACAAAATTAGAATCAATTAATTATTTATTATAGTAGGAGACGAATTGTAATTGACCCTAGGAGGAATCACTCTGAGTTTTAATTAAGTAAATATGGATAGGGAATGGACTCCGATTGGTGTTATTGAGTGCGTAACGATGTTCCACGATGTTAGAAGTCATTGCCCGAGACCTTTATGCTAAAAGTAATATCTGAAATGAATGTATCTTCCATAATTGGAGGTGAGGCATATGATCCTCTTCATAGAAGGACAATATCCCTGAACATCAAGTTTAAGGATGGAGGCGTGTGGCTGGGATATCCAAATGAAAATATATGAATCCATAGGAAAATTGGGTGAATGCAGGTCCATATATCAGGAGATCCATTCAATTAATTATAAATTAGAGGAACAAACCACCAAGATGTTTATTTATACTAAACTGACTACATACAAATACTTGTGGATATTGATGTTTTTTTTTGTTTTTTTTAATCGTTCATTCCCTATTCCTTCTTTCATTTCATAACTATTGTTCCCAGCCTGTGGGTATCGCTCCTCAATGGGGTCCAATGCCATCTGAACCATTTTTAACATGATCAGTTTCTAGCTTTGTTTTGGTTGCGCTATTGCTAATGTTGCTTCCATCATTATTGCCAAATTAGTCAATTTTGTACTAGATTCGGCAAATTTGAGAGCACTTGGGTGATTTGATTTTTTTATTTTCACTTAGTGACTAGATTTTTTGTTAGAAAAGTAAGGATATTCTAGCTGTGGTGGTCAAGGGTACTAGTATGAACGCAAAGAGATTTGCTTTAGATATCATTCTTGACTCAAAAGTATCAACAGCTCTGTTTGAAGCGTTGTAGAAGTCTTATTGATGACCTCAAACATCAAGGGGATTGCATGAATAAATGAAATAGGGCAACGCTCATTTTGTACAAATGAATTGAAGCCATAAAATGAATTTATCTATAAACACAGAATCTTAAACTGATCTCAGTTTATCTCTGATTCATCTGAATTCTGAAATATATGGAATTATAGTAATTCGGGACTATTATCGTTCAGATTCATTTTTTACCCTTAAAGCAATCACCAAATTAAAAGATGGATTAATAAAACCTATGCAAAAGTGTTTTTTATGATTAAAAAGTGCTTTTATTAGATTCAGTATCTACTTCTGAACTCTATATATTTCCATTTTTTGGCTGAAAAATGATGAAAGACGGCACTCTCCTTTAGACTCTTATAGCTGATTCATAATACATAGTAATAATGAATATCATAGCTTATATTATAGAAAAATATTCAATTTATAATATAAAAAAATATGCATCTCGAAGGATTATTCTTCCATTTTGTATTTTCTAAGTGATCCCATTTTGAAATATTAAAATTATCTACTCATCGTAAATGGATCGCTTTATTGTTTCCATCCTGGTATCTACTTCCCAAGGAAAGGAGTCTGCTCTACTCCCGAATGAAGTTTGGTAGTTTTCCTCGGATAAATTCTCCTTCTTTTCATCCCTCAGGGAATTTGGAATCCGAATTCGAACATCTTTTGAGGTGGAAGTTAGAAGTATTTTCCTTCGATTGCCTCGATCTTCTTTATACAAGGCATGTCGTCATGAAAGTGGCATTGAAATTGGCAAAAATGTGATGATAATGTTGACTATTTGCTAGTACACCCCAAGTAAAAATGGGATCACTACAAAATAGAACAAAAATCCTTGTAGATGCATATTTTTTAAATATATCTTTCTTTAAATAATAGATTAATTAAACCACTTTAAGAGCAAGGACATGTGGCCCTTCTTCTCCGGATCTCAATGTAATGGACTGATCCATATGGAGAGTATGTTAGTATGACTTCCTACCACAGCGTGGACGACTTGAAGGTCGCCATAGTGTTTGTATGGGACAACTTGTCAGAGGAGACCATCCGTGGAGTGTGTAAAGCAGTTCCAAAGCGGCTAAGAGCTGTGATTGCCACAAATGGTGCCCATGTGGAATAAACTGGCACTCATTTTGAAGGAAACTTTACGTTAATATCAATGGTGCAAAAAGATGTCTCGAAAATGATATATTTGTGTACTTTCTTGGCTGTTGAAGTTGTACTAAGACTTATGGGTCACCCTGTGTAGTATATTCCTTGTCTCAATTAAAAAAAAAACTTGACATTTCTGAGCTTGTCAACCCCCCAAAAGAAAAATCCTTGTCATGGCCCTGAATCAAATTGTTGCAAGATTGCTGTTCCTACTTGCCTATTTTTTTATGTAATATATAAAGTAGGTATACATTTTAAGTGCCTTCTTCGTCATTGAGGCCCCCCCCCCCATTGACCTTCCTCCACGTTTATATACCTAACTATTACTGGTTTAATAACAGACCTAACAAAAATAAACCTTTTTCATAATGAGTCCACATTACGTCAAAGGATTCTTCACCTGAATGGAAATATGTACATATGTACATTTAATAATGTTGTGGCTCAACTTGGACGGACTCCTGACTTACGTTTCGACTTGGATTTGAGTCCATCTTTAGAAGATTTACGGCTCAACTTAATATCACAATTAAGGAGTTGAGGTTTGACTTGGAATCGATAGTATTGTGTGGGTCCTTGGGGGTTCCCCCTATAAATGTGCTTTGTGTATTAAGCGACATAAGATATCTGATATAATATGTATTAAGAGCATCATTGCACATGTATTTAAAAAATTCCCTTTTTTCATTACGTTATATGAACATATTATATATTTCCTTTGTTATATAATTCATAATATTATACAACTGAAAAAAAAAAAAGAAGAAGAACAACCCTTCAATGACGTTACGCACTTCGTTACCTTAATACATCACACAACCTTTCTTCCAAAAAGAAACAGATAAAAGCCCCAAAATCATCTGGTAGTTAGCCGCATTAGTGAATCCTACAAAACAATGAATTGTAGAAGCTTTGGGACAAAGATTTTAAGGAGTTTAAAGAGGCAGATGGGCGAGTATTGGAAATATCTATTGAGGCAAATTTAAAAAAAAGAAAAGAAAAGGTTTTATAAAATGTATGGAGGAATAAAATTATTCGATATACTGAAGAACCGTCTTGTCTTTTACCTGCTATCAATCAACTATTTTAACAAATAATTTTTTTATGGACACAACAATTTTACATAGATTTTTAATATGACAGTACAGGGGCGTCCGTAATAGGTGGGGCGGAGAGGCTGTAGCCTTCTCCAAATTAAGGAATATTTGCTTTTTACTAGAAAATTGATTATTTGAAAAAAAAAATATTTTTTTTTTGGGGAATAACTGTGTATTTTGAACTTTTTTTTGATAATTTAATATTTGTAATTTTTCCAGAAAATTAAATTTTTTGTGAATATCTGTTGATTTTTTAATTTTTTTCAAAAAAATTTGATATTCGAAATTAAATTTTGAAAAAATTTAATATTTTGTCTAATATTTGAAATTATTTTCAGCTATTGATTTTTTATTAATAGGTGTGGTTTTTGAAAAAAAAATTTTTTTGAATATAACTGTCAAGTTTTTTGAATTTTTTATTTTTGTTTGTTTTCCCCAAAAAATTTAATACTTTGTCTGAAGCTATGGAATTTTTGAAATTTTTTGTAAATAACTATGGATTTTGAATTTTTTTTTCCAAAAATTTAATATTTGAAATTATTTTCCCAATAAATTTAATTTTTTTTGTGAATACTTGTAGAATTTTCTAAAAATTTCCCGAAAAACTTTATTTTTTATTAATAGGTGTGGTTTTTTCTTTCCAAAATTTCGAAGAAAAAATTTCCCAAAAATTATTTCTGTAATAAAATGTATATCTCAGAGTAGTGTGTTATGTTTTAACAATACTATACGTGTTCCTATTAAACAATCCTTGCCTTATTCCTCAACGTCTTTTCTGTCCTCAATTCCCTCGGTCGTCCTGGATTCCTTTATTTAAATAGTTTGTACCTCGTCAACCTTTGTCAAGACACAACATTCTCAAGTTATTAATTTATACCCAGAACCTAGCCCGGATGATAGTGAGGCGGAAAAAAAGTTCAGAAACTACAAATCTGTTTGGAGCTCATCAAGCTATACCTTTGAGGTTATTGGAGAGTCGTCGAATATCCCTCAAATTATTCCTGTTCATGGTAACTTGGTTAACTTTAGGTTTGGTGGAGTCCGCCAGCAGTGTCATAAACGCTTCCATTTTGGTCACATTCCAGGGTTAGCTGATCTGGCAGAAGGCTTTTTTACTTATCCAAAAGTTAGCTTTTCTTCGAGAAAGAGAGTTTTCTGGAGCTAATCGAGAAAATTGAATCAACCACCAATAAGCATATTATTTCAGCGACAAATAAAAATGCTAATAATCTTACTGAAAGTGTTCCTATATTTTTAGAAACAGTCAGGGAGGTTGACAGCAAATGTGTTTGTGCTATTGACGAAGAAGCTGAGTACCTCAGTTATCCTACATTTCAGATTTTCTCATTGAATCACCTGATAAAGCAGGTCAGGTTAATGATGTCGAAAGTGTGACTCAAGATGAGCATGAATAGGAATGATTATTTCAAGCTAGTATCAAGAGGAAGGAACACCCATATGCAGGTAATACAGGAAGTACGTCCCAAATTAAGAATTTAGTTTCTACACGTGTAGAGGAATTTAGTACAAGTTTACCTGAAGAATTATAAATTAATAAAGAAATGGAAGTTGCAATATTGAGAGACCAACCAAAAGACAAAATCGAAAGTCGAATTCCATCAAGAAAATCTACTCGTGATATTTCTGAAGAAAATATTATTCTGTGTAGATCAAGATCTGCCTCCAATACTAAAAGACTTCTTTCAGAATCTCCAATGACAGGGGCGTACGCAGAGGGAGGGCTGGAGGGGCTGTAGCACTCCCAAATTAATGAATTTATTATTGTTACTATAAAAAGTAATATATGAAAAAAAAAATTCAAAAAGTTTAATGAAATTTTTTTCGAATTTTTTCCCCAAAAACTTTAATTGTCTGTGAATGCCTAAGAATTTTTTAATTTTTTTATGAATAGCTATGGATTTTTAATATTTTTTTCCAAAAAGTTTATATTTGAAATTTAATTTTTTTCTCGAAAAATTTAATTTCTTGAGAATACCTATGGATTTTTGAAATTTTTTCCAAAAAATTTAATTTTTTGAGAGTAGCTATAAATTTTTGAAATTTTTCTACGAAAAATTTATAATTTGATTTTTTTCCAAAAAATTTTAAGTTTTTTATTTTTCAAAAAAAAAATGCAAAAACCAAGCCTTCGCCAAAATATAAACTTGCAGACTCCCCTGAATGGCGAAAGAAGTTAATGAACAACCCCGAAAGTTATTTAAAAAATCATGGTCGTGGAAATCCTTCCTCCCAGAAACAGAAAAAATAAATATGACTGAGTCAATTTTTTCATTTAATGTTAATTTTCTACAAATTCTCAAATAGAAATTTAATCTGGCCCGACTTTTGAAGTTCTTAGATATCCCTTACGTAATTGTATTGTGTGATATAATCGATGTAACTTAGGAAATAATTTTCTTTTGAGTCACGGGCTTGATCAATAATATAATGTCCCCAAATGTAGAATTTTGATGCAAAGATGGAAACCTTATACAGGCAACATACAAATTGTTGGATACTCAAATTGACATTATAGGAATATACGCATAACGATAATCCTGAATTTTTTAGTTCCAAACTGTTGTTCATAATATCAAGCAAACCCACTATAATGGCAGAAAATTTTTAATGTCAAGCTCAAAATCAATAAGGATTCAACAATGCGTGCGCAAAACTCTCACCTTAGAGCTTCTAAAGCTCTTAACTCAATTATTGCATCCTATGGTTTTCATGACACTGGTAGCCAAGCTGGGAATTAAATGCATACTTCCTCCTCCTTACCCAAGTTTTTGAGGCCAATACCTTCTTAAATAGATCTTGTTTTATTCAAAAGTTTTTAAAATAATCTTTAAAGTCATACAGGGTGATAAAAACACAACAATCTGACCGTTTAGGCAACTTTGTCCCAATTGACATTTCGTCAAAGGAGATTAAAAATAAACAATCAGGGAAGCTTAACTCTATCCTATTAGATGACCTTTATGTTCAGAGACCAATGGTGCCTTTCAGAATGAGGTTAGTACCGATTTCAGTATCATTGTTGAGAAAGTGTACTCAATCCTCCACACTGAAACCTTTTATTGAATATTTGAAACGAAGAAAAATCAGATGAAAAATACAGGAAGTTATCGGAGCTTTTAGTTGTAAACTTCTGACTTTGGTAGAAAAATTGTTTAATTATCGTTAATTATCTGGTACCCTGGAAGTTGGAAATAAATCTTATAAAGACAAACGTGGAAAATTCCCATTTTGCTGTTTAATGGACACTCTTAATTATTTTTTTTTGGAATGTACTCACTTAAATATAATTTATAAAGACGTTATTTCGGTTTTAGATAACTTTTTTGGGTTCAAGCTCCATAACAGGGGTGCCTCCAGAAATAGATTTTGTGGAGGGCTTCGTTTTTGGATTTTTTCCCCCGGAAATTTACAGCTGTTCACAAAAAATAAAACTTTTTTCATTTTTTTTTTTTCAAATATTAAGTTTCTGAAAAAAAATCAAAAATCCACAGCTGTGTACAAATAACTAAATTTTTTGGAGAAAAATTTCAAAAAAACCATAGTTATTCACAGAAAAATTAAATTTTTTGAAAACGAATTTCAAATATTACATGTTTTGGAAAAAAAATTCAAAAATCCACAGCTGTTTACAAATAATTAAAATAATCAAATTTTTGGGAAAAAATTTAAAATGTTAAATTTTTTGGAGAAAAATTTAAAAAATCCATAGCTATTCACAGAAAGTTAGATATTTTGAAAAAAATTTGAAGAGTTATTTAAAAAAAATTTTTTTTGGAAACTTAAATTAAATTTCAAATATTAAATTTTCTAGTAAAAAGCAAAAATTCTTTAATTTTTTTTTTTTTTTTTTTTGGGGGGGGCTACAGCCCCTCAAACTTACCTCCTCTGGACGCCCCTACATAGTGATGACTTTTTAAACCTTTTTTAGTGGGATTGAGTGTCAAAAAGTTAATGCTGTCCTTAAAAAAGCCGAGCATATTTTGTATACCGTAAGATCATGCTGGGGTTTTAAACATTGTAAATCTGTATACGGATGTTTTAAAAGATATATAATACCTAGTATTTTTTCATTTGGTTGTCATTATTATATAGGGGATAATGTATTTGTTTATCTTTAATCTTGTTTGTGTCTTTTTTGTTTAAAATCTGAAAAAATATGTATGAATGCGGAGTAAAGGCCTAGAGAAAAAAAAAAAGAGAGAAAAAGGTAACAACTTCCCAAGAGGAGTAATGATTTAAAATATTATGTTTCTATATAGGTATATATACCCTATATTTGAAGAAGTCAATGATCGAGGGTTTACGTTAACCTTGAAGAAGAAAAATATTTCTCTGCAAATTCCCTCACTCAAGGCACAAAAATTCCTTTACCAAGCCTCAACGTAAGAAAATTAATTTGTCCTTGATGAAAGAGAGTCGGATGATATAAGTAATTAATAAATATGTAGTCTATGTGCTGTCTACACACTCGAACTTGAGAAAAATAAAACAATCTCAAGACTCTAGTTGACAATTTTCTGACAATTTCTAATCAAAGTCCACATACATATTATTTTAAAAACTAGTCTAAACTCGAAATCTTCGAGTAAGGATTGATCTCATCTCCAGATATTTCTACCCTTTTATTTGAGACATTCCTTATAAATTTCTTTGTCTGATTTTGTGGCGGGAATTTTTGTCTTTAGTCTAATCAGTGGGCTTGGTTTTTCTGTTTGGTTAATTTTACCAACAAAAATATCACCTTCATTTGTAGCTTTCATAAGCTGCTGTTGTAGATCAGGGGTAGTGTTAAAAATCAGGTTTATTTTCTTAGCTAAAGCTCCTTGCCTTATGTAATGCAAGACATTGTTTATATACCGTATAAGATCTGCTGAGCAACTCTGTGATAGATTGTGATGTTGGCCAGACCAATAAGGCGTTCTTCTAGCATGGTTGACCTAACGAAAGTTTTGATGAGCTTTAGCTTTGAAAAGTTCTTCTCAGCTTTAGAATTATTGAATGGAAGAGTGATTCTAATTCCGAGAGCAGTAAACATATTTGGAAATATTTCAGAAAGCTTCCTTTGTTAGCAAACAAAGGAAGGACATGGTTTTTGCAGGCTAGTCAGTTGATTTTTTTTAGCTTCTGTGCAACTTCTCTGCCATCCAAGTCAATGACCCAGGAAAATTTTAACACCAAAAACAGACGGATCAGACATCAGCTGATGGAGTAATATTGTCTTTAAAATGCGACAGATTTTGTCCACGCACCCTGTATTTTTGTAGATTATTTTGCCAATTTAGGTTTTGACCTATTTTTCCTAAGAAAATAACTTTTAATTAATTTATTTTTAAATAATTTTAGTAACCTAATGGTATTATTTGTTTTATCGTATTTCCTCCTAAATTGACTCCTCTGTGACGTCATTCAAATAGCCAGTCACCAAAAATAAAGAAAACTTCTATCGACAAATCTTATGTATAATCAATGTACACATTTGTTTATTATTCAGTAGTTGTTCAGAAGAAGTTTCACAGCGCCCTCTATTTAGGAAACATACAAATATAAAGAAGGGATATGTGTCACGGTGTTATCTCGCTAACACAAAAATACCCCATGTATTTTGTTGTCAGCTGTCGATTCCCTATTCTCCCTTAATACTTCGTGGCTATTTCATAATTTATTCTTTTGATCAAATACACGAAGTAATAACTAATAAGTAAAGTTGATATTATTGTAGAGAAAAACGCGTGCAAGGAGAAGGGGGGAAAAATACATATGGTATCATTGTTTAAAATACTGATGTGATTATCATCCCCCTGCTTTATTATGATTTTTGAGGGTATAACGAAAGTATTTATTAGCAAAATGTTTAATGAAGATACACTACGTATAGTTGATTTAGACGTTTTTATCCGTTACAGTAGACTTTATAACGTCACATTGCATGAAATTGTAATTTATTATGAACCTTATTCTCAGAATAATAGCTAATGAAACGACAAAGTAGAGTATTTCGAAATATATTTGAAGTTCCAAGTATAAAAAAGAAGGCTTTAATTAAATATAATCTACATAATAAAAAATATACCATCATACATTTATCTTAAGTATACAAAATTAAACAATTGGAATCATATAACTAATAACAATAAATTATATATACAGAATATTGAAATAATAGATTGATCCAAATAATATTTTCTTGTTCAGACACCGGAATCCAGTTAAAGATGTCATAACTTTAGGTTGCAAAACATAAGCGAGACGTGGAGTTTAATCAAAAAGATAATCACCCCTCTTCTTCATGTGGATAGATATATCTCTACCGATGAGATCGAACTAATTATTAATAATAAAGTAAATATAAAAATCATAAAATTACGCAATAAATATACTAAAAAAAATGTTAGAAATAAATCCATCTTAAAGATTTAGAGCAAAAGCTATTTATGTAGTAATGTCCGGCGATATTACTCCTTATTAAGAGCATCAAAAAGATATTTTCCCCGTTATTTATGCTTATATAACAACATACTATTATCATGAAGGATATACACAATTGCTAATTATAATGATACACCCAATGTAACTATCCCCGTTGTTGTTACCATTTAAGTAGTTGTTTTTGCCTTTTATGAGTTTTCTGAACATCATTTCTTGGAGCCTATCAACCATAGCTAAGCCTTAAGTGGTAAAAAGAGTAATATTTATTGGCTATGTAATATTGGCAAACCTAATTATCATACCCAAGTCTTTAAGTGAAGAAACTAGTCTCAGACAAACTAGTTGCAAACCATCCAAAGCTACTACTCCCGTTGTTGTGACCATTTAAGCACTTTTTTGCCATTGAATGAGTTGTGTATCATAATTCTTGATAAGTTTGGCTAAAATAGAATCATATTTTAGGGTTAGATTTAAAAAAAATTGAATACTGACTGTTAGATAGTACAAAACTCAGAGTTCCATTTCGAAATTAGTAAATATTTTATACCTTTTACTGATAACTTGATCGTCATTTTGTGTAGATTACTCAAAATATTTTTATATGTATTTCTATAAATGACATCAGTACCAACATCCTCCATTAATTTAATGATGGTTCCTCGGGAAGGGATAGGTTTACCCGTGTATTCCTCCATAATTTTTTTGAACGTAGATGATTAGCAATGGATAAGGTTATATTACATGCAATAAACATCTTTGTGAGATCAGAGTTACAGTCTGACTTGATGTATTCATCATTAACTTATTTTTTTAGATGAATATCCATGCTCTTGATATGAAATGAGGATAATGAGTGGCGTATAATTCTAGACAGGGGACTAAAGGCACATTTATATCGAAAAATCCGATAAGCCATCTGTTCCTCATCCGGTAAGTATTTTCCAAATTCCTGGGCCTCCATTTTCAGAAATCCAGACAGAAGGCGACGTCATTTTATTCAGTTCTCTATCGACTATCAGCATCTAATACATATTATATTAATATTGAATAATAAAGGCGGGAATGATAACGTTCTTGATTGATAGAAGAAGATGTATATTATTTAATCAATGATGCCATAAGTAATTCTTCTTTTCTCCTCGCACGCTTTTCTATTCTTACCAAAATTATCACCCTTACTAATAAGGTATTCTATACATATGCTCCGTTTCCAAAAGAACAGGAAACCAATTTCTTGTTGATCCCTCGTCGCTTATATAATACATATATTAGCTATTTTATTATTTATATGAATAAATTTTGGCTATTTCTTTATAGAAATAATATAATAACCAATCATAACTACTCTTTTAATCAAATACATATTACTGAGCAATATTATAATACAGTATCGAATAAAATACTATGTAGATTTTATTTTAAAAATGGTAAAAAATAATATGAAAGTGATAGTCTGAAAGTATATAAGAGATAACGGGCAGTTGGTATGATTGACTTATTTGGCTAATTACCAGATGATTTTGAGCCTTTTTTCTGTTTCTTTTTGGAGAAAAGGTTGCGCGATACAATAAAGATAACGACGTGGTCTATGTTAGCCACATAGAGGGCGCTGTGTGCGGGTAATATACACATATCATTCGGGGAGTTGTATTATTTTGCCGCAAAACCACAACACTCTCTGTCGCCTTGTTTACAAACTTATATATGTAAGTAAATAACGTTCATACCCCATGGCCCCCAGCTTTTTAACAAGAATTAATTTGAATTCAACCTATCAACGTTGACAACAATGACTAGTTTAAAAAAATTTCAGAAACATCGACAGATTACAATGAGATACACTTTATATTATTGTGTTAGCGAGGTTAGCAGTGCCTTAGATCGTGGTCTAAACTAAAATATCGGTACAAATCGCTTTAGAAAAAAAACGACTAATACCACACCAAAAAAAAAAAAAAAAAAAAATCTTCATTCTTGGACCAAGTCTCAGGAATAACGAGTGTTGTGTCGGTCTATATTTTTTTGGTCCACTCTCGGATCGGTTTCTTAAAACCCTACGTCCTTCAGACTGTCACTACTAGAACTGATAAAAAAAAAAAAGTAGATTGACGTCATGAAAGACCAAACTTTATCAGCTTTAAGTCTGAGCTGGAACGGATCGAGACTGACCTTGGAGGACTGCAGTCTTTACGGCCCACACAACATTGATTTGTGACGCAATGTAGTATAAAAAAACCCGCACGAATATTTCAAGGATGGTCAAGAAAGTTGTACATTCTACAAGGCTTCATAAGAAGGGCGAAATACTTGTACAAATGTAGGTATGATTATCATAATAATCAATTTGATGTCTTATTTTATTTCTTGTGTAATACATCAAAGGAAGTGAAAAGAGAGGGGGGAGCCTCAAGCAGTTCAAAAATTATACAACTATACATACATATATGGACAATATTTTTTAGATATACATTAATACCTAGTCTCTGTACGTTGAAATCATTCATCCATAATTCTTTAGTTATAATAAATTGTAATAGTAATTATTCCTTTCTTAACGAAGAAATCATAAATAATATGTTAATACTACATGGTTGTTATAAATCAGGGGCGCCCGCAGGATTATATATATATATATTTTTTTTTTTTTTTTTTTGGGGGAGGGGTTAGAAATTAAAAAAAAATCCAAAAATTATAATTTTTGGAATTTTATTTCAAAATTCATGGCTATTCACAGAAAATTATTATTATTTTTTTTAAAATAGTTGAAAAATTTAACTAATGGGGGGGGAAAAAAAAATCCACAGTTATTCACATAAAAATTGAATTTTTTGGAAATTTTTTTCGAAAATCCACAGCTATCTAGAGAAAATTGAAAAATTAAATTGACTGTGAATAAAAATCGATAGTTATTCACAAAAAATTTCAAATATTATTTTTTTGGAAAAAAAAATCAAATACAAACTTTCATCAACATTGATTTTTAATTTTGTCCATAGTCCTATTTTAAATAAAAGAAATTACTTTTTGTGTTATTACCATCGAATCAACGTTTAGAACACTGATCTGGGAGGGGGAGCAAAAACATTGACAGCTGACAACAAAATACGGTGTATATTTTTGTGATAGTGAGCAGGGGTATTCGTAAGGGATGTGCTGGAGGGGTTGTAGCCATTTTTTCCTCAAGGAATCTAATTTTTGTACCCAACTATGGATTTTTGATTTTTTGTTAGACAATTTTTTTTTTTCAAAAAATTTAATGTTTGAAATTTTATATGAATACCTATGGATTTTTGAATTTTTTTAGATTTTTGTCAACAACCAAGGCCCCCACCCCTACAAATATAATTTTGCAGATGCCTCTGGTGAGCTAAAGCCCTGTCTGAGATCGTGGTCGGGACCGAAATGTCGGTTCAAATCGTTCAAGAAAAATCACTTAGAGCGATTAAAAAAACCAATATCTTCTTGGTCTGAGTCTCAGCAGTAATTAGTATTGTGGCTGTCCTTACTTCTTCGGTCCAAGGAAGTCGTAGAACTTCACTTTTAATAAATCGTAATGATTCCTTTATCAAAAATGAATATGATAACAAAATAATATGTTAATACTACATACTTGGTTGAAATAAACTGAGACTTACAGAATAAACTTAGAGTATTTTTTTGACTTTTTTATCGATTCCTAACTATTATCTGTATTTCAAAATCTTCATTTAAAATCATTTCCCCTCAGAAGTAACAGCAAATGACAATAATTTGAGTCATTTATTTCAACTTGTTTTGTATAAACTTTGACCTTTCAAAATTTTATTTTATTTATGTATCTCAATTTGCTCAAAAGTTATGGCCGTTTTTTTAACATTTTGTGTATAGCCTTCAAATAAAGTTTCACCAAAATCAGTTTGTAACTTTGTCCATAATCCTGCTTTAAATATTAAAAAAGATATGTTTTGTCTCTCAAAATTTAGCATATATAACCTTTCTACAAAATTTTACAAAAAATATATGTAACCTTTTAATTAATCAGGATTACAAAGGTTGTGCCCTATCGGTCTAGCGGCTCAAAAAGTTCCGGTTCTTGAATTGCCAGAAGCGGAACCGTCAAAGTCAAACCGAGACCGGAATCAAGAACGCAATATATTGTTTATCAGTCTCAGTTCTTGTGCTTTTTCCTATATAGAATATGTAAAGAAAATACAATACATACTATAAAACATAAATTAACTTTAATTAATAAGTCAGTTTTCTGAGTTTTTTTTTTTTACAAGTACAGCGTTTTCCAATGATTTTTCTATGTCGCCTGGATGATACAGTTTTATTTGAGTTCTCAATAGCTACGGGCATCTTATAGATCTGAAAAAGTGGTTTTAGGAACACGACATAAAAAAGGGAGGGGATGTTGTAGATTATGGATCCAGGTCCGCTACTGAGCTTGTCGGAGCCCTAAACATGCCAACTTTAATATTTCTTAAGCAAGGGCTTCCCAAACTTTACCATGCCAAGACCACGCCATCAATAAAACATTTTTACCTGGGGCCCTCTTTATACAATATATTTATTTAGAGTGAAAGCAATCCTCAATACTCCACCTTCTTGATCCCCTAGCCTCCCCTCACGGTCCCAACTTTGAAAACCATTGTCATAACCAATCTTATTTTCGGATCTCCTACTGCAACTTGGGGGACTACGCATTCTACGTATAAGGTAGCTGTAACCCTGTTTAAATTTAACATCATTTTATATGATTTCCGATAGAACTGCTGAACTTGAACCGGTCACAACCTTGCTGATTTCAAACAAACAAGCCGAGACGAATAAATAACCTCCTTTCAACTTCGTTTGATGGAGATAATAATTATATAAGCCAACGTAGTTGAACGGAGATTTTTTTTTTTCCTTTGCTTGTTGGTGGTTTGTTGGTCACTAGGATTAAAAGATCAAGAGGTACATATCGATTTTGATCTCCCTTAGTACGAAGATTATAGGTATATGGTCACGGAAAAATACCATTAAATTTTGAGAGGTTAAGTTTAAAAATCAAAGTCTAGGTTGTACAAAACTTGAAAAAATATATAATCGATAATACCGGGCGTTCCATTATAATCTGAACACTTTGAATTTTAAACTTCAACGAGATATAATTTATTATTCAGCAATAAAATTTAATAAAATAAATATATGTTTTTCCAAGCTCTCTTAATGATTATTGTAGGTGACCTTAGCAGCAAAGGTGGCTTACAGACGTCAGTGGAAGGTCTGGAACCCGCTGCAGATGTAGTCCTCTGTCATGGTGTCCCAGTTCTGTCTGACAGTGGCTTTGAGTGCCTCGGTGTTTGGATGACAGAAATGATTGAAATCTGATTACTTAGTAATTCAATAATTAATAAAGGGTTGAAATTAATTCATATTTCGATATATGAAAGCATAAACAATTACTTACAAAACCAAACCAATCTGAGCTCTTCAGCCTACGTACCAGTAGAGAAAATAACTCTTGAACGAGATCTACGGATTTTTCCATTCGTACACTTCAAGCAGTTGGGCGTCTTCAAGACCATTGTCTACGCCGTCAGCAAGTCCGAAACGTTAGATAAGAATAATAAATTTGTCAAAAAGGACAAACTGGATCCGGAAGAGTTACAGAAAACAGCTCAGGCCAATCTCCTCAAGTCCATGAGTGTCCATCCAAGAAATCTTGTGGTTTCACACCAGAATGTCCATAGATATGTATAAAAAGTGGGTGGAAAGTCCCGGGGAGAGGTAAAAATGTCGTTAAGGACAATTCACATGCAATTGTATGTTGTGATGTATTATTTATTCGGCCCAGTCCAGTCCAGTTTTAGGAATGGGCGTATCATTCCTTGCAACCCGTCCTTAATACCGTCGGTCATTCAGACTGTCAGTACTAGAACTTATTATATATAGTTGAATGACGTCGTCAAGGATGAACTTTATAAGTTTTAGGACGAATATACAGGACTCTCCTGGACCTTAACGAGACAGAACTAGACGGATCTGCAGTTTTCAGTCCTAAATAAGGGTGGTCACAACACTCCTTAAAAGGCTCGTTTACTTTGGGCGTGATGGAAGAGAGTTAACTCAAAAATTTGATGGCAATATAAAATACAATTTATATTTCTGCTTTTTTTTTTAACGGACAATATTCTAGCTTAGAAATGTGGAGTCAAGTCATCAGTGGTGCAATTTTGTATGCCACAAGGATACTGCAGGTACCAGTTCCAATATCAATGTAGTGGTTTATATTGCTGGAACACTCACGCCTAATACAGCCGTAATTGTTCAAGTGTGGTGTGCTTCCATTTTTACCGATTTTTGATCTCCTTCTCCATCTAATTGATACCCACTATTCTTTGTCAAATTGGACGGGAAGAGAGCCAATGCTGGTCATAGAGTCAGCAAGGATAGGCTATTCCACTATAAACCCTTTTGAGTTGCAGTTATACTATTGCTTTTGAGAGGCTTAAGACTTTGTGTGGTCCATAATAAAAGAGGAAATAATTTAAATATATATATTATTAATATTTATTTTTGTGGTCTAGAATTAGAGTCCCACCCAACAAATTAAATTAATCACATTTTAATTGTGGTGTGTACTAGGATACGTAGTGCTTTAAGACTTTTTTTATAGGCTTAGTATTGTTCTAAAATAAACTATCATCTCCTTAAATGTGACTGCCCTTGTTCTGAACAACTTGGTGGGGACGCCTTCAACCACTGGCTCTTAATCCTGTTGGAGGTAGTTAACCCCACTAGTTTCATATGAATAGTCACCGAAATCTTCTTATTTGGTCAAGTGGAGAGTGTTATAAAAAAATCATGTGTGGTTTGACCTCCACTGAATCCCTAAGACTTTGTCAAGGAGGAAGTCCTTGCCCAGCCTTTAAACTGCATTAGCTTATCCTTCGACCTTTCCTTTCATTGCAAAGTTAAGGGGTTTAATGATGAAATAGGATTATGTATATATATATTTTTTTTTTTTGGGGGAAGGTTTAGTAATTTTTCCGGAAAAATGCTGCATAATATGCTCATGCCCGTATTTTGGAGTTGGCAAACTGGAGAATGAATTTTCTTTTCCTAGGCTCTTGTCACTATTATTATTTAATTCCTGAGCAGTGAACTTCCTTTTCAATTACATAGAAAACTGGATTGAACATTTGTCTTTGCTCATTAAGGATGGAGAGTAACCCTGAGGATTTGTTACGGAGTTATAATTTTTTTAATGACTTTATTCATTTAGAGATGCCATATAAAAAATTATATATATATATAAATATTATCGTTTAAAATTAATTCTCTCAGTCAAAATCAAATTATTCTGATCCGGAATAGCTTTTAAATTTCTTATAATTCTGTATTAAACGGAGCAAGAAGTTTAAGTTTTTTATCTGACAATGAGGGGCTTTAGTCCATTATGTGCCAGCATAGCTCCACGAAGACTGATATGCCCTTGTAATTTTAACGGAGAAGGCAAAATATTGGGCTGCAGCTGCGATCAGAATAGCTCTGATTTTCCCACTCTGATATGCTTCACTAGCCTTTACAGCTTGATAAGACAAACTCCATAGCTTTTGTCTCTAAAACTAGTGTTGTGTCAGTTCTTATTTAGGAATGAAGACTGTAGTCCCGTCCAGTCCAGTCTCGGTCCCATATAGTTAAGTCCTGAATATAGTCCTAAAAACCTACAAAGTTCGTTCCTTGATGATGTCAATCAATTTTATTTATTACTTTTTTTTAAATCAGTTATAGACTGACTTAAGATTGGATTTGACTGGACCGAATAAATAAGAACAACCTTTTGGAAAGTAGGAGCCAAACAGCTATGTAGTGTCATGGCAGATGATCATAAGCTTATCCTTGCAGAGTCAGGGTGGAAAACTATGCTATTGAATATATAATTGCTTTTCTGGGTTTTTAGAGAAAGCAAGGATTCAATATAATTTTATTTAAACAACACCTTTATTTTTTACTACAGGAATTATGATAAAGAAATTAAATATAAACACAATTTTTAAAAAAATCTATCATTTATAAAAAAAAAAATGAAAGTAGGAAAAATATTAATTATTTTATCTAGCTACTGCTTATTTGTACTCTAAATGGCAGGTTAATCCCCTGTCTAAGCTGGTCCTGCGGTTAATGACCAGATTAAAAGTTTCAACTACTTAATCATTTTTGTTTCCTTTACTGACCTATTTGAAGAACGGGCTATAAAACAAGATATATACATTGGTGTCCAAAAGTCTTGAACCTCTTAGATTTGGCAGGCAAAATTTTGGCAGGAAAGTATACTACCTGCAATCTGATCGGTTGTTATACAATCTGAGTTCAATCCCTCTCTTTTGATATAAAAAGAGGACCATTAAAGATATTTTTATTATTCAAGATGCATCATCTAAGAAAAGCCGTAGAGAGTCTTTATTGTGCAGGCAAATCATCCCTTCAAATTCATCAGATTTTAAGTCCTTCAATCAGTCTCAGTTCCGGTAAATATAACATTAAAAAGATTCGAGAGAATAGAAACGTTGATAATAAACCAAGAAGTGGATGTCCAAGGTCCGCTCAGAATCCGTCCGGAAAGTTAAATAAAAAATATAGAGTAACCCCTAATAGATCAATGACAAAAATGGCTAAGGACATCAACGTGTCAAGGACTTTGATGAATCGAATAATCGATAAGGAACTAAGGATGGTTTCTTTGAAGTTTCCTTACTGTCAGAATCTCACGGAAGATGCCCGGAAGAAATGGATTTAAAGAAGTAAAACGTTATTAAAACTTTGCATTCGGAGAGGAAATATTGTCTTTTCGGATGAGAAGAAATGAGACCTGGATCAAAAATTCAACTGTCAAAACAGCCAAAATTTTGCCTCATCACAAAAAGATATATCCTTAGACCAAAGAACAATTCCGGAACGGGTTAATAGTCGATCCCCTTTGGTTTGGGTAGGGATTTAATGTAAAGGAGATTAGCTTTATTTTTTTTTATCGGAGAGACTCCCTATGAAGACGGTTGACTACATTTCATATGTTTTGGAGCCTGTGGTCCTACCGTGGTTTAAAGCCAATTTATCTCAAACCATTAAGCCGACCTTTCAGCAAGATAGAGCTCCAATACAGACCAGTGCTTAATGCCAAGAGTGGCTTAAAGCAAATATTCCTTTTTGGGACAAATTTATGTGACCCCCTTCGAGTCCAGATCTTAACCCCTTCGACTACTTTGTGTAGGTTTATCTCGAGTTGAAGGTAAAATCTCAACAATATTTAAATTTAGAAGACCTCTGTGTCTCAACTCAGATGGAATGGGCGAAACTTCCTAAAACTATGGTGCTTGCAGCATATGAAGCATTTCCATCATATCTATGGGAGATATATGAAATTTAATAAATTTTCTGAAATATTTAGTTAGAGTGTGTTTTTTTTACGCTCAATCTATCACTCAATATATAAAATTGAAATAGTTTAAAACTTATAGTTAGACGATTAAGATAAATGGAACCCTAGCACTTAATCTATATTTGTCTTATCACATTTGAACTGACCACTGCAAAGATGGCGGGCCGGTCAAATTCACTTGCAGGCCGGGAGTTGCCGACCTCTCATCTAAAACATTCTTCAAATTCTCAAGGTTATCATCTTGAATTCCGGTTTCTTTTTTTAATATAGCCAAAATACTCCTAATTAGCATTATTGCAAATTATGGACCTCCCTGTATTGTGAAGTAATGCTCAGGATAATTATTGAGCACTGCATGTACGGATGTTTCCAATACAGTGAATTACTACGCTAATTAACTAAAAATTATGCATTCCTCCAAAACATATCGATATAATATTTTAAGGTGTAATTTTCGTTTTATGTAAACCAAAATCAATTTCCCTAATTACTCACTTCCTTGTTATCAATTTAATAGTGTGGTTTCCAAACTCTGCGCCCTGAGGAACATGTGTAATTTTCAATGATTTAATTATTCCCTAAATTAAAAACAAGACTATACACAACTTTTATAAAAAAATAAAAAACAAGATTTGTTTTTCTTTAATTGTGTGCCACATGGATATGCTTATTTCAGTAATGCACCTTAGGCCTTGTGTAATAAAGTTTGAGAAGCATTGAGTTGATAGCTTAATCATTATTAAATTAATTATGTATTTATAATTGAGTAAGGAGACCATAAAGGAATGGTTCTGGCTTGGGAGAAATTGATGATATCACATGAGTATCCGCAGGGGGTGAGGCAGAGGGGTGTAGCCCCCCCCCTCTATTAAGAAATTTTTACTTTTTACTATAATTTTTTGTGTCATTATCAAAGGAGTAATTTTTTTTTTCTTAAAATATTGTTATGTTATTCGAAGTTTATAACAAAATTTTTATTAAAATTCATGATAATACTTTTCAAATGAAATACAGGCGCTATATTATAATCAGTGATGTAAGTTTGGTGTATTTTTTAGCTGGCCCGCTTTTTTAGAATTGGTAATCTGAGGAATTAATTTTCTTTTCCTTAGCAGTTGTTATTATTATTTAATTCCTGAGTAGTGAATGTCCGTTTCCTAAATAGTTTCAATTATATTCTAAACCTGATTGAACATTCGTGCGTTCTCATAAAAGAGGTAAAGGATATATTGGAGAGTTATAACTGTAAGGCCTTTTTGTACTCGGAGAAGAATTGGTGATCCACATCCGAGTAATTCTAGTAAATGTCCATAATTATATTTTTATTTTCTTTCTACCTTGTCATATCTGATTTTTGCTGATTCAATGAAATGTCATGAGTATTATTGTTTCTCTCCTTCAAAAAATTCTTCAAATTGTCAGGATTACCATGTTGATTTTCGGTTTCTTTTTTTATAACATGCCCAATAGACAGTTCAAATTTTAACTTTTCCCCGTTCTCCAAGGTCTATAAAAACTAAATTTACCAGTCATTTGGATTTTGGACAACGGCTATGCCTGCCGCATGGCCCTTGAAAATTTATTGTTGGTGATTCTAAAAAAAAAAAAGGCAAAAAAACGTGATTGTTTGTATTTTTTTTACTATAGGTTCGCAATGGTTCATCGTATAGCACTGATATGGGTATCAAATCAAGCCAATAAACCGTGCTTCAATTTCTATAATTATGTTATTATTTGTGTCCATGGGCAAATTTTACCCCAGACATTAAAAATTGCTTGTTTTTTATAGTTTTTCCATTTGTTTCCCTGTCATTTTAGGGATTCTCCTAAGTGATTATTATTTTGACGTATATATATAAAAAAAAAAACATTTTTTCCTTGAACAAAGCTAATAACTCTACAATAAAAAACAATACAATATAACAAACTAGAAATACATTGACTCTTAATGGTTCAAATTAGATTTCTTGAAACTAATATATTTATATCATAAGCCATTGCAAAGCTATTGTCAAAAGAATATCACGTTTTTTGCCTTTTTTTAGGGCAACCAACAATACATTTTTAAGAACCATACAGCAGGCATAGCCACGGTCCAAAATATAAAATACAGGTATATTTAGTTTCTATCGACCTTCAAAAATGGGAAAAAGTCAAATATTAAAAGGTTTGAAAAAAAAAGAAAAGAAGTGAAAATTTGAACAGGTCTAATGCCAATTGTACTCAAGATATTCATCACTAATTAGAATGCCTGTAAGAATACCCTAACGCTCCCCAATATATATAAGATATGATTAACATTTTTTTTTCTTGGGGGGCTCCAGAAATTTGTAAGGGGCTCAGCCCCCCTCAAAAATGGGCTACCGATGCCACTGATATGGAGGTAGAAAAAGGTATCCCTTCAAACAAAATTTAATATTTTAAGCATTTTACTTCCTCAAAATCCAATTTACAAAATATCCCTCTTACCCCCCACAAACTCATTATCATTGCAATAACTTAATAATAAAATATTGCACACATTACTTCCTTGGAAAATGAAGTATGGCTCTTCAACATTACATAGAATAAATAGAATTCCTTGTTCCTCCACTTGAGTTAAAACATACCTAAGTTGTTGGGTTTTGGTCTGAAGAAATCCTAGAACTCTGGGATCCTAATGATTTTTATTGGGTCGAACTAATTCCTTCCTTATTAATAGTTTGGTCTGGACCAGTCTAAAAAAAAAAAAAAAAAAAACCCACAGCTATTCAGAAAAAATTAAAACTTTTTGAAAAAATTTCAAAATCCACAGCAGTTCACAAAAAAAGAAATTTTTTGGAGAAAAATTTCACAAATCCACAGCTATTATCAAAAAATGAATAAAATCCATATCCATTGTCACAGCTGTTATGTAGCTGATCTAATGATACCCTCTAAAACATTTTTCAAATTGTGAGAGCTACCATGTTGATTTTCGGTTTCTTTTTTTTACATAGCCAAAATTCTCCCGGTCAGCTTCACTGATGTTGAATTTGTTGCATATTTGTACAATTCATTAATCAGGGGGGGAGGAGACAATCGGTCTATTGTTTGGGCCCGAAAAACCCATAACTATATATTGAGACAGGAATATTCGGTCCATGACTTAAGAACGTTTAAATTTCAGTCAATGGTCTGAGATCACGGTTTAGACCAAAATAGTGAGTCTCAACACGAATAACCATTTTAAATATTTCGAACCAATTAAGAAATACCGTTGTATCTAATGATTTTTTGTTTGTTTGTATGTACTATTTGGGTACAACTTTGTAGGTAGTACGTGAGAATAATCATAAAGATTAAATAGGACTTCCACAAAACTCCTAAATATCTCTTAATTATCCATGAACTACGAGTACTTGTCAACATAATAATATATTTATTTGCATGACAGTTCATTTTATGGTATTTTGTCCAACAAAGGGGATTAAGGGTTGGAGCAGAATGACTCGTATTTAATCATACTTACTTATACTCCATTAGACTGTTTCTTAAATTTATTTTTATTGAGGGGACATTGTTCAAAATGTTTCTTTTGGATAAAAAATGAATAAATATATAGTTTTACCTATATTCATTAGGGTTGTACCCATGCATTAACTTTGGCGCGCTCTCTTGGGCAAAGGTGGGCAATTAGGCAGTTGATTTTTTGTTTTGTTAGATAGCTTGTTCAATCCTACACCAAATGGAAAGAAATAAAACCAATTGAGGAATTCGTAGTCCCAAATATTCGGGAAAGGAACGGAGCCATTCTTGAAATCTGCGCCAGATTACATTGCTTGAATTCTCAGACGTAAATCAGGTCATTTATTTTCTTCTTTTTTCTCCATAATATCAAATAAATTTATCAATATTAAGATAAAAAACTTTCTACTACAACAAAATTATAAAATAAGAAAAATAAAAACGCAACGTCCCAGCGAAAAGTTAATTAAATTAAAATCGATGAACTGATAAACCATTAGATATAAATATTTATTATAAATAAGATCATGGATTTTCTAATAAACATAATAACTATAGATTTGAAAAAGAAATTATAAGTTTATTCTAACCATGTTATTTTATAGGCGAATTAGTCTGCATTAGTGACCATTGATCAATGTAATCATGAGTTATTTCAATTGAAGAAGATTCATAGCAGTCATATATACATATATAATCTAATACATAAATATTTGGAAGTAAAAGTTGAACTTGCTGTCATAATAAACTATCAGAATCAATTTGAAATGAAATAAACATCAACCAAACTTCATTATGTGACGTGACTTCAGTTTACATACCTACTGTCAATAATAACGATTTGTTGCATTAAAGTAGGCAAAAGAAGGACGAATCCATACTTAACATGTTGAATACCCCACGTTTAGATTCTTAATTCATATTGTAAGTTTAAAATTCATGAGGTTATAGGTACATCAGATATGATCTATATAAATATATACATATATATATGTACATGGGAGGATGAGACCTCCTTGATAATAAATTCTTCAAAAATGAACAACAATCATCTTGGAAATCTAATCCGAAACACTCTTTTTGAAAACAATTTCATCAAGAGACTCTCCACTCTAATACAAAATAAATATGATGAACTACAAAGGAACTGACAATCTCATTACTATGTTCTGGATATCCCCTCAAAAAATGTCTTCCTTCAATGAGGTTTAAGAAGAGGCCTTCCACCATACTCATTAATAAAGATGATCTCTGATTAGAAATAAGATCTGAAATGGATAGAAGAAAATTCTGCATAAAAAATTATTTTTTCTTCAACAGAATTTAATCATCGTGCGATCTAACGCCTTCAGATTATTTTCTTTTGAGTTGCACGAAGTAATTGGTCTACCCCAATGATCCGTTCACGTTAAAAGAGCTCAGAGAAAATATTGAACACAAAATTGCTGCAATATCGGTCAATTTATTGAAAGAGTAGTGGAAAAATGGGTTCAGCGATTGGACTTCTGTAAATGTGCTTTCTGGTGGTCACGCTAAATAAACTGATTTTTATACATAAATGTGTGTTTTTATAATTTGTACAGAAAAAAATTAAAAAAGTTGAAGCTCTCTTAAGGAAAAACCATATTCAAAAACGATAGACAAGGTATCGCTGAAACTATGTACAGAGCGAACTTTTTTATCCTCTATTTATATCATTAGATTTTCAAATCCATATTTTTAACACATTATAATACATCTTTGAAGACATATAGACATGGAAGATATAATGTATTTAGCACCTACTATTTCTAATTGTCTTAGAACATACTCCAGCATGAGGAATATAATTTAGCCATCCTGGAGGTGAATGTGAAAAGGGATATATTCAATATAAATATGTATTTTTTCACTTTAAAAAACACTTTTCAAAAAAGATATCTACATTAATCATTTATTATAAATTTATCTATACGAATTTGGAGTCATAAGGGTCGTTTGAAAAGTGCCTACAAAGTCCGAGGGATATCACTACTGTTGCCTATAGAGACTATGTTTAGTCTCTTCGGAGAACATATACCAACTTTCAGACGGATCAGTTTATTTATTTATGTTTGGCATTCGTTTGAATCAAGGAAGTGGAGTGATTTTCAAAAAAAATGGACGATAAATAATTTCGTCTGTTGATTAAACATTACTTTATAATAAGCAAAAATCATCAGGAGACTAAAAATAAGCTTGATAAACATTATGGGGACTCTGTTTTTTCGATTAGAGCAGTTAATAAGTGGTTTCAAAATTTTTGGAGTGGCCATATGGGCACAAGTGATGCTGAACGTAGTGGACGGCCTGTTGAGGTTTCTACTCCGGAAACTTTGATAAAATCCATGATATGGTGATAGATGAAATATGAGTGAAGGAGCGTGAGATGGCTAATGCTGTGGGCATCTCGAGTTGGAACCATATTTCCATTAATTTTACTAGGACAACTGCTTAGGTGTGACCTAGTACATTGTCGTGATGGAAAATGAATTTTTTTGTGGGCCGATCGCGTGCATTTTTCTTGTAGCTCAGTTTTCAAACAGTCCAATAACGATGAATAATATGCACCTATAATAATTTGACCCTTTCCCAGATTATCGATGAGGATTATTCCTTCCAAATCCAAAAGTCAGTCACGATAATCTTTGCGGCCGATTCCTCGATTCAAACGAATGCCAAACAGAAATAAATAAGTACTGGGTGCACTTTAATAGTGCAGCAAGTAAACATCAGTATTTTTTTTTCTCAAACTCTTGTTATTTTTCTTTTATTCTTCAGGAGAGAACACGTCATATGATTTAATATATGTATTATTGTATTGAGTATTTACTTGTAAGTATGCTCATGAAAAACAGATAGTAACACTGATGATTTCTTGGGGGAGTTATCGTCTATATTATCAAAGAAAAATTTGTCTTTTACCCAATACCTAATTATTTTAGGCAAGACCGAGTACTATCGCTTGTATTAAATAGTATTATCATTTAGGGAGGTGTATCATTTTGTCAGAGGACTGCGCCATTCTCTGTCCCTTTGTTTTCAAACCAATATAAGTACACAACACTCATGCCTAATTGAAGGAAACGTTATCATGGGGCCTCATAGGTGATATTTTTACCAGATAAAATGGACAGATTTCCAATACTTTTGGTCAAACTTCATCAAATGGCTTTAAACAAATAAGAGACTTAACACCTGCATTAAATAATACTGGAACCGATGTTTAACACTGATATTTGAATTAAAGTAGAATACTACAATTCTCAATGTAACAACTAAATTTGTACATTAGTTTTATATCGTTTAGGGACGATAAAAGTAGAATAATATAATCGTGAACGTATTATTTCCATTGTAATAGTTGATTTATTGTCTACAACGCGGAAATAAAATTGTAAAACGATATAATAACATATGTTTAATAAATTCAAAGAAAGATATATTCCACCATCTTTAAGTATTTACGATGTTAGGAGACTCGGACGAACAACACTATCGAATTGCGCGGGACACAGCCCAGTGTACATCAAGAAGATGATCAAATATCCAAAGAACACAATCTACGACGTCTACAACCAGTGAAAGAAGGAGGGACATTTTAGACAAAAATTCACAAGTCCTGGAGTTTTAAAAAACGTACTCTCATATTCCTTGTAGACATGACACTTTTCTTGAAGAACGGAGATGACTACTGGGACTCTGATTAACTCTCTTGTCAAAAAGCTCCAAGTAAGCCGTGTAACAGTCTCCAGGAATATAAATACGGAACTGAGGATGAAGTCATACCGGCTAAGCAATAGACATATCCTTGTAGACAAAATTAAAGCCACCCAAGGTGCGCATGGAAGAAAATTGCTGAGCGATTTGAAGTCCCTTGGTAACCGAATCCTCTTTTATTCGGATGAGAAACAATGGACGGTCGACAGATCCCATAAGATCCAAACAGCAATTCCTTGGGTACAGGAAAAGCTAATGTTCCATGGCTTTAAAACCAAGTTACCTACTAGCACTTAGGGATTAAGACGAGTTAGAGAGGAAGGTATTTTCCAATTCATTGACTCTTTGAAGGCCTCCATCATCAAGTACTGGGAGACAAAGTACCCCCCCCGCGGATGTGGAAAGTCCTGTAAATAAAATTTCAAACCTCTACTTACTTCCCTTATTGATCAGCATGCAGTAAAGGTAGTCCGGATTTACTTGAGCGACCCTGTAGGCATTAGATGGATTAATTTTTGATGGAGAGTTAGGTTTATATCAATTTCAATTTGGTGGTGGATTCATTTTACTGTCTATCAATAGTTTACTACTTTCCACAATATTAAAAAAAAGAGTTTTCATAGGCATATAACTTGTTTGTTTAAATTCTCAAAATGACCGACATAAACCATGCTGACGTAAAATGAAAAAGCTCTATAAGACTCAAACTTTATATTTTATCAAAAGGGAGCTTCATTTTGAAGATAACAAATTTAAGAACCAGTCTAATGCTCCATGATGAGATCATGCTATGAGATTTGTGAGCACCTTATTTAACCCTTTTGAATCAACATTATTGAGGGGGAAATAAAGGGTCTTTAAATGACTTGCAAATTATAAAGTTGTAGTGATGATTGAGGAAGTGCGTTCCATCTAGGTATGGTCATAAAATGAATGCAAAATTGTAAATGCATTGTTTGATAAGTTCATGTTACCTTAACTGTATTTATCATGGCTACAATATGAGCAATAGGGTAAAGTTTTTTTAGTTGAATCAGTGGAGCAGGAACAATTCACCCCCACTTTTTTAGACTAAGTGTAATATTTATAAAATAAATGGTATAAGGTTGCGTGCCTATGACGTGACTGTTATATAAGCCATCCCCCTCCTTTTTCCACCATTATTGTATAAAATTGTATTAGCTGTGATACTAATCGGCAGGATTTCAGGCAGATGAAAAAAATAAACCGAAAATAAACGTGGTAACTCTGACAACTTGTAGAATGTTTTCGAGTACTGTTTTTCCTTTTCTAATTTTTACAGGTACTTTTTTTCTTTTCAAATATTTCAACTCTACATATATCATAAAGTGGGGGAACACAACAGTTGATGTATGTGATCTTACACGATACTAGTGCCCTCAAGCAATCTATACTGTGTGTTCCATTGACACCTGAATAATTACTAACTGAATAGTTAATGAAGGTTGAGTGATTAGAACTAATCCATATTTCGATATATTAAAGCCTAAGTAATTGGTTACACAACAAAACCAGTTTGAGCTCTCTAGCTTAATTGCAAGTCGAGAAAAGGACACTTGAACGTGATCAATGAAATTTCATTTGTGCACTACATGCCGCTTGGGCTTCTCCAGAATTGCCCTCCATGATGTCAGCAAGTCCAAAACGTTGGAGAGGATATGTCAAAAGGGTCAAACTGGATCCAAAGGAGTTAAAGAAAACTCCAAGCCAATTCCCTCAAGTCCATGAGGGCCCATGCAAGAGATATCGGGGTTTCACAGCAGACTGCCAAATGAATTTTCAAAAAAGTGTGTGGAAGGACCCTCATGAGGGCGAAGAGGCCACTTTTGGCACCAGCATTGAAATAAATACATCTCCTCTGTTGTATGACTCTTTTTAACTCATTTTGGACAGTTTTGACCCCCGTACAGCCTCTATGCCCCCTTTTGGGTGCATATCCAGGGGAAGGCCTACAGGTTTCATCATCCAAACACCAAGGCCCTCAAATCCCCTGTCACACAGCACTGGAAAGCTTTTGCATCTAATATAATCTTTTGTGAAGACATTCCATAAGACCCTTTGAATTTTTTTTTCAAGAATAGATTTGGTGTTTGTTTTTTTGAAAAATATACTGTTTCAAAAAAAAATCAAACTATTCATACATTTTGTCAAAAAAGACCTTGGCCCGTCAACACAAAAACAACGAGGTATAAATTTACCCAAATGTGAGTCTAGATTACATCCATTCGTATTTTTATTCTGAGTAAATAAAATTTTACAAATCATTCAGATGAGTTACAAATTGTATTTACGGATCGAAAAAATTATCAATCAGTTATAGGGAAAAGATAAAATAGAATACATTTGAAAGGCCAAATCGTTATTGAACAAAGTCTCATATATGGAATGAAGGCTGGAGGTTATAATTAATAAACATAAGTATTTCATTTCATCCCATAAAAATTAGAATATGAAGTCCCTAATTAAACGTAATAACTTGATGAAATAATTATGAGGCTTTGCAGTTTATAAATTAAAAAGTTTTTGAGAGCTGAATTCTGAGTAAAAATGGGCATTGACATACGAATTTTTAAGTTGAGATATGAGCTGGTCTAGAGTTGATGACAGGAAGCTTCGTCCACTTCCCGTGGGATTTGTATAGTTATTTCTTATGGATAGAGTTGATATATTTGTAATGAAGAAACTACATTTAAAATTAGGAAAGGAAAAACCATTCTTCTTTTTTCTTTTTTGTTCATTGTTTAATAGATCTTCGTGGTGTGAAATTATATCTCTGAAGTAAGAATTATTCCCTATCTTTGGTGTAAATTGTATTAAAAAAGTAAAATGAAATATATAGCGTGGAACGATAAAATGGTCACCCTAAAAAAAACGACATAATTCCATTTCTGTTTGATAAAAACTGTTTTTCTTTTTTTTGTAGTAGACCATCTACTAGTTGAATGGTTCACAAAATTGGGATCGTAATCCCTGTGTGGCAAACGATAAGATTTCAGAAAAGAAGAATATATTTTAAATTCTGATATCAAAACTTAAATAATAACGAACGTACTTATTTTTATAAGTATCTTTGCATAATTTTAAAAAGTATTTCCCAGAAGATAGTGCTCCACAAAAACACAACAGGATAAACCCCTTTTACTGCCACAGCTAACCCTCGGTCGTCTTACATGGAAGATGTGCTTTTCGACCTTTTAGGTGACCAAATGAGTTTTTGATTCTAAAACACTTGACAAATTCTAGCTTTTTGCGATTAATGGGTACTTATTTATGTGAAAATACTTTTTTAGTATTAACTTATATCCAAGTTTTCTAGTTGCTGTGTCTAAAGTTAAACCTAGAATAGATCTGCTTTGATGAATCCACAGTGCACATCCGAAAAATTAAGACCTTGATTTGCTTATAAAACTATTGGCACATCCACAGCCTGTAATGTTATCTTTATGTGAGTCTCAATTTTGACTTTATTTACTGCAAAAAAAAAAAAGACAATTGATAGTATTGAAAAGATTCCAAGTAGTACATAGATATATTGCTGATTTTAAATTTACAATTCATTCCATTATTTCTTCATTGTATTTCTTACTTTTTCAATATACATTAAATCGTTATTTTTGATCAATATAGTAACTTATATTATTCGCCTCTGGGTTGAATTTTATAGAGGTTATATGTCCTTTAAGTCATCTATTTGTATACGATGCACTCCAAATTTTATATTCATCTCTCAATAAGAGGTGTAGGGGTAACACATTGTCTAGCCTCAAATTTTTAGGGTCGAACAGAAAAAAAGTTATGAAACCACTGTAGTCGTTGGTCAGTTGTATACGACTCTCAAGAGCGATAGGAGCCTTCTACCATCTCTGTAAGTGACACAATGTTGAACGAGACAGATCGGAGATGCACCGCTGTATAATTCATACTCTCTACCTATCCAATTTATGACAAAAGGACCATTGCCAGCACACTCAAAATTTAAATCCGGACGATTCAACGCTTGAGGTCAGGGTGATGAAAGGAAAGTTTCCGGCCACAAGTTTTTCAAAAGATATTTTGGACGAGTTCGAGTAATTTACAAAAAAAAAATCGTTTTTACTTATATCTAGTATTTTTCGAGTCTGAGTAATACTCGAATCCAAATCTAGCTAATTTTTAGCGTAATTTACCTTCTTTAAAACTGACAAGTGGACTGGTGTGGATGGGAACAGACTGGACTGATCCACGGTCCTTGGTCCTAAATAAGGACCCAAACAACACCAGTAATTACCCAATTCTTCCCAACCATGGAATTATGATTCAATGGCGGCTGGGAATTGTTCTCTAAAAAGAGTCGATTCTAATTCAATTAAACTAAGTTGTTTTTACTCTGTGAGTCCAGGAACGAATTATCTTCTGATTTTCTTTATTTCTGTTGAATATTGCTTTTTTTGTTGACACAATATATACATATTGATGTAATATTTACCTTTGTTAAATCAAATATTTTTCCTATTTTGAAACAATAGCAATGTGGGAAAACTCAAAATCAATCTTCCACAATAACACAAAAAAACAATACAACGTAATTATTATGTATTATGTAAATTGCACACCTTTTTTTTGTATTTCGTCATATCTGTGTGCAAAGTGCAAATATATATCTACAGGGTTGTTGATCTTATCGAAGGTAAACATTTTTTTAAAACATTTTGGAGAGTGTAATTTAAAAAAGAGGTTTTGTGAGACATTGATTTGACAAAATAATCTAAAAATATGATTCCACACAACTTTTATAAAATATATGAGTCCTCAGCTCTAATAATTGCCTCAATACGAAGCCTAAATCCCTTGTATACCTCGACTATGTAGTCAAATTCGGGATTGGTTCATTTTTATGGAAGCTTCTACAGAATGGACACTTCTGTGAGGATTAGCACACCCTTTCCTCCCAGACGTGTCTAGATAGAGTAGTCCAAGGGGTTCGCGTCTGGAAGGTAGCTACAAGTTGAGGTCCCAAAAGTCCGGAAACTTGACTCTCAGGAAGGCCTGGCTTTTAGTAGCACGATGGCATGGAGCTCTGCTTTGAGTTAAAACAAAGTTGTCCCCGAACTTTTCTCTGGCCCGAGGTAACACTTTCTCCTCCAGAAATTCAATGTAAATATTTACATTGAGCCGCTATTTCCTATCCACAAAAATGGGAGGACAGACTCCACAACGCCAAAGACCATGGGTCCTGGTGGATTTTTTTACTGAAGACATGTCTCACTGAAGTTGAGTCATTTTCTGGATGTTCGGTTGGATGTAGCCGCTGTTTTGCTTATTCATGTTGGGATCAACGTATGATTTTTTTTCATCAGAAAAGTGCAAAACTTTAAGCGAATTTTTGTTGCCCTTGAGAAAATATAGAATCGTCTGTGCTCCTTGCAAACGTCTCAGCTTGCTCTGTTCAGAGATAAGATGTTTTGTTGTCCGCCTCCGTCATTTTGCAGCAATATAATTCCTAATTGACAATAATACAACGTGTAATTTTACCTAAATTTTTAATTTTAATAATAGGTCAATATATAAATTATAATAACTTTTAAATATTGTTAAAGCTTTTTTAACTCAATGACGAAAAAATTTGTCTTTTTGGCGGTATAGAACTTTGTCCATAATAAAGAACTTGGTTCTAAATAGATTTAACTGTTGACAATTTTTCATGGGGGAGATTCTGCCGCATGGTATATTCACCACCTATTTATGTTTTATATTATTGGTTCGAACTTTACACAAAATATAGAAATAGATTCATCATTGATTCCTTACTTTTTCGCCTGTATAAACAGTACACGATTTCTTCTTAATTATTATTTATAATTATGCCATAACTATTTTGCTTTATTTCTTCTTCTCCTTGCTATATGGTTAATCTGATCGAGATACAACGGTAAAGTTCGAACCGATTATATAAAAACATAAAAAGGTAACATTACTAGCGGACAAAATGTTTGGAGCAAAATTACTGGTTATGGAAGATCTTCCTAATCGAGAGCATTTCAACCTGACAGCCTTACCCTTGCTGTGCACTCATTTTTCGTCTAATTAAAAAAAAATCAAATTTAGGGGTGAAAGAAAAAGCTAATTTGTCAGCTTATTATATTTTCTATTCATTTTATCCCTCAAATAATACTATAATCGAATAAAAAGGCATGGGAAAATTATTTCCCTCACTCTGTAATGATATAATATGACATAATTATAAATTATGATAGAGTGCATTTTTGTAATTCTGATGTGGCAAGTATGCAATTCATCCACTTTGCTTCAATACATATTAATCAAAATATATAATTATATTAGAGTGGCTCTTAAATTTATTATTTTTCCCAGGAAAATACTCGACTAGTGGACGAAAACATTTTTGCAAAAAGAACAATTTGTCGAACTGACATTTCGCCAGAGGACAATTTGGGACATTCGACCTGAAAATGAAAATTAATATATTCAGGGGCGCCTGCAGGTATATATATATTTTTTTTTTGGGGGGGGGAACTTTGTTTTTTAAAATTTTTTGGAAAAAATTTTAAATATTAAATTTTCTATTAAAAGATAAAAATTCTTTAATTTTTTTCTGGGGGGAGGGGAGGCTATAGCCCTCAACTCCACTCCCTGCGGAAAAAACCCTAATATTCATATATGCGTTGGCATCTTTTAATTCAATAGGGCTTGCGCTTTGTTTATTTAACTGAGTTGTAAACAAAGCAACAGAGATTGATGCCGTCTTAAATAAAATATCAACTCTAGCTGTGTTATTCATTATTACTATGAATGATGAATAGATAATTGTCGCTCTTCACCATTTTTATCCCTAAAAAAAGGAAATATATCGAGTTCAGAATAAGATACAGAATCAATAAAAGCTCTGTTATAATCATACAAAGCACTTTTACAAAAGTTGTATATATTGCACTTTTAATTTGGTGATTGTGTTCAGAGTAAAACATGACTCTGAAAGATAATAGTCCCGAATTACCAAAACTGAGATCAGTTTTGGATTCTGCGCTCAAAGTAAATTCCATTATTTTCTTCAATTCATTTGAACAAAATTCGTGTTCCCTTGTTTGACTCATATTCGATAAGTTGATACAACACTGAATATGAGAGAACTATAGAAAATTACGAGTTGTTTTAACATATCGATGGGGATTGCAAACACAGTAGGAAGTCAAATGGATCATATATATATGGGTACAAGCCTGCTTTTAGTACGTGTTTGACTTCGTTTGCCCTCTGAAGCCCGGGGTGAAGTACTTCTCATTAAATTTTATAAGAAGATTCAGTAAAATGGAGGATGGGAAAAGAGACATGGGTATAATCCCCTTCAACTATGATATTTTCGAAGAGTCGGATTACGTAGCTTATGAAATTACTGAATGTGAAATCCCAAGCAAGAGTAAAGCATCTGTGCCGTCCATCTCTTCAGAAAATTCTTGTAGTTCAATACAAAATGGCAAATCGTCAACAATAAGTGAATTCCCTCCTAAAGTATTATGCCCACTACCTACATATAGCCAACAAAGACCATCCAAAAATAAACGTTGCAAAGTATCATGTTCTATTCTCACAAAAACACCACCAAAATGTGAATAAAAAGGATTATTTATTATTTAAATTATGGTTATTATCTATGAGCTAAGTGAAATGTTTGTGTATTTGGAAAGTAATATGAATAAAATTATTATTGTCTTCATAAAACCATGACAATGCATTTATTAGTTATTGATGTATAACTAATTATGGAATAAATTTGAGTAGACTTGATAATTTTCATATCATCAATATGTCGATTTTTCTTAATTTTTTCTTATCTTAATCAGTCATTCAATTACATCTATCAACTTGCCCCTTACCTGGGGTAAGTTGTTACATTTGCCGCTTTCTATATTATTGAAAAAATGGAAAAAATAAGAAAGTATGTCATATTTATGCATAATTACACTTTGTTAGGTAATCCTTTTGGATACCTAGTTGCAAAATATTAGCCAAAATAGATGGTTCTGAACTTTTTGAGAACGTCAAAACCAAAACGTGTATCAACTTACCTCACCTACCCCTACATCCAAACACAAATAAATTATTTTAATTGTATAGGATATATTATAATATAATTTATCATTTGAACCACCTTCAGTGGTTCCCTATTTCTTGGCACCTGCGACGATTGTGTATAGACTTCTCGCACTAACCACACATTAATTATCTTTTTCACTTTAAGTTCTGTGGAGTAGAGGAAAATAAACATAGATGAAAAAAATATGATAATGGAAGATGGATCAACTTTTTGGAGCTGCTGCCTAAACATATGTTTTTTATTATTATTTTCCTAAGCTGTCATCATTACTTAAAGAGAGAGTATAAAGTATTTGTTGCAGAGTGATATTTGTAATTCCTTGATGGAGCCGAAGTAGAATTGAGGATATACATTAGAGTAATTCCTACCCATATCATTGCTAAATATGGAGGTGGTGTTAGGGTTTATTTCCTTTTTCTCACGGCAGCTTGAAGCTGATTCAATGAAACATCATGATAGTTAAACTGCTCTTCTCCAAAAAATCTTCAAATTGTCATATTTACCATGTTAATATTTGTGTTCTTCTTTTCTACATTCATGTAGTACTTATAATTTACAACTATAAATAAAAAACTACTTTTGAAATTGGTGTCAAATTTGGAAATTCTTGAAAATATTAAAGTGCCAAAAAACTTTCATTCCCCTTTAATATTGGGAAAGATATATTCCGAACTTTAATTAACTTCCTTGCAAATCTATTAAAGCCCCTAATGTCGAAGTCCATGTCGAGTCTCATGTCCTTCAAAACTTGCCATTTCAAGTCCCTAGTCATCAAATAAACGTATCCAGTCCAATAAATATAATGAACTTTTGGCATTTGGCGGACATGTGAGAGGGGGCGCAGTCCTGTGCCCACACATAGTTAACCTACGGGTAGTTGGTCTTCAGCCATGTCAAGATGATGTTATAGTAGGCCTCCTTACCGATTTTCTGTACAACCTTGAAAAAGAACGGAGGATCTTCTTTCTATCAGAAGCTACAACGTGTAGGACCATTGTTTGGGCCGGGTATTTGGTGTGGTAAATCCCTAGGACAATTTCTTTTGTTTCCATAAGCCAGTTGTCGTTCTGGCAGTTGTCGAATTGATCAATTGTGAAAATCTTCATGTCAGATTTTTTTTTTTGACAATTGGTCCATTTGCTTTTTGATCTATATGAGTATTTTTTTGCACTCTCAAACCTCCTGGGTTTCATGCCCTCTGTCAGAAGGTGGCATGGGTTCCTTTTGAAAGAAAATAATCCCAAGTTGTGCTTTATTGCCCTCGTAATGGTTCTCGGAGCCACAGAGAAGTCGTTGGCGAGGAATTCATCGACTTAGGGGGATCCTTCTTTATATTCTTCTCCAAACTTAACAAGAACTTCGTATCCTTCTTTAAATTATGCCCTCCACTTCCAGACATCCTAGAGAGTTCTTCTCCATTTTTTTTTTCATCTTGGCCAACATAAAAACCAGGCTCCTAGAACACTTAACAAGGTTCGTAATCTTCATCACACCAACTCCAGCATCTAGGAGATCTTAGATGCGCTGTCTTTTTGCTTGTTGCTCGCTCACGATGATGAAAAAACTAAATGATTAATATATTTTGTTAATGTAAAAAGAACGGCAGAAACAGAATATATAAAAATAATCACTAAACCTTTTCATAGTAATGAGAAAATGCACATTAATTAACAGTCCACGTTTTGCTGCCCTACCCGGTATAGAATATAAGGTGGACAATTTATCAAACAAATCTCGAAAAAACTTTATCAAATGGCATTAATAATAATTTTTAAGACTCAACAACTGAATTGAGCACTACTGGATCTCAAAGAAAAACAGTCGTGTTCGAATTAAATGAAATAATTAATAAGTACTTAAAATTCTGATGACATGGCTAAATTTTAACGAATAGTGTTATTTTGGATTAATCAGGGACGAGAAAAGTAAAATAATACCAGGAGTGTATATTATCCTTGAAATTAAAATAGTTAATTTATTGTCTAAATTATTAAAAAAAAAAAAGAATTTATAAAAGAGTAATTACATAATAGGGCCTTGCATAAAGTATAACTAGACGTTAAATAAATAGATTTTGATGGACAGTAAAGGTTTAAGTCCTTTTGTTTGTTGGTTCCACATCCAAATACAAGGCATTAACTCAACATTCATCTTAATCATAACGTAAAAATGGTTTTCATTCCCATAAAATTTGATGTTTAAGCCTCCAAGATCGCTGGCATCAACAATGATCCTTCTTATTGAAATTACCAAGTAAATAATACGTGTCTCTGACAAATAATCTAGATACCCTCTCAATCCAACTCAGAAGGCCCTCCACCCGGTCCAATATCCGTGAAGAATACTGAGTCTTATACAATTAAAGCAATTCAACAATCAATTAGAACAGGATCTGCAGTTTTACCAAGAGGCTCTTCAAAACCTTAAACATGCACAGACAAAATGTCTAAATTTTGGAGAATGCGTTTCAAAATTAACATAAAGTATGTGAAAATAAAGGAATTATCGTGCCTTTCAGGATCTTGAAAAAGTTCTTGTGGACGTTGGTCCGGGATACTATTTGAAAAAGGATATTGAGTCCCCCAAGGATTATTTTGATAAAAAGGTTAAATATCTAACAGTTCAAATGGAAAATGTTCAAATGATTGGGCATTAGAGGAACAGGGTTAAAGAAATTATTATGGGGGTTTTGCAAAGTCAGGTTTAAGATGAATTAGTAAAGCAACAAGTCCATGTTGCTCCTGCAAAATAAAGTGCCCTTGCGGGTCTCATCCCATCAACTTTTCTTATTCGCCAATTCTTCTTAATATCCTAATATTTTAATGATTTACATAATATTTGCAATGTCTATCTAATGGATATTAATCTACTCATTCACAATAAATAATAACAAGCTTTGAAAAAAACAACTCATTTTTTATCTTTTAAGGCAGGAGTTGGCAAACTTTTTAGTAAAAGGGTTCTAGTAAGAAAAATATTGGTATATTTTTACAGGGATATATATAGAAAATACATTTTTTTTAAAAGTTATCTATATTAATAAAGCAAAGTGGGTCAATGGAGACATAATTTTAGAACGGTATAACTTCTTGTTCTAAATATAATAATTTATTAACGAGTGTGTGTAGCTAAAAAAAACATAATGATTAACAAATAAAAATACTAGAATATGCACTCGGTAGAGCGCAAAACCTCCTCCTAAAATCAAGTTGAGTTATTTATCTCAATTTGTTTAAAAGTAATGATCTCCCAAGATACTGGGATTTCCTTGGATTTCACACCTACAGGAATTTCCCCGGAATTCTCGCTTTTAATTATTTCATAATATAAGCCTAATTTTATTATATATTAACATTAACTTTTGAATACAAATTCAACTAGAGTAGAGTGCAAAACCCCTACAAAAAATTAAATTGATTTATGTAATAAATTTCAAATATTAAATTTTTTCAAATATGCACTTTGATATATAAATTTTTTCAAAAATCTACGACTATTCACAAAAAATTAATATTTTGGATTAAAATAAAAAAAACCCATGGCTTTTGTCAAAAAAAAAAAAAAATTTTAAAATTTTTTGGAAAAGAATTTGCAAAACTTATGGCTTTTCTCAAAAAATTACCAAATCCACAAAAAAATTTAAAATCCCCGGTTGTTCTCAATTTTTTTTTTTTTTTTAATTCAAAAATTAAATTTATAATATTTAATTTTTCCAAAAAAAATTAAATATTAGTAAATACATAATTATTCACATAAATTTAATTTTTTTGAAATTTTTTTTGAAAAATTTAATTAAATTTCATATAATTAATTTTTTTTTTAAATTCCTTAATTTTGGAGGGATCTTTTTATTTTTTCATATCCTAGAAAAGTAATAAATAGTTAATTTCCCATTGGCGATCCTGATTCCAGAAAAAACACCGGATACTCCGATTCCCAACTCCGATTAATCGTATCACATATAGTCCTTGCTCAAAAAAAACTTTTGCCATAATTCAGGCGACTAACAAAAAAACAGAGGCAAACAGTTGCCTAAGATAAAAAGGGAGTACATTCATGCATTATTAAAGGAAATTTTGTGAGCCATTTTGTCTGTTCGTTGATGCCTAATAGCTCCGAGCAACGCTGGATACTCCTAGTATATTAGTAAAAATAACTAGTACGAACATAAATCATTATTGAGTATTTATAAGAGAAAAACACTAAATTTTTTAACAATGGTGTATCACCAAATCATCAATAACTCCCATGTTCTTTTTTTGGTCAACTACTGATTTTGCAACACAGTGGTTCTCAAATGGGGGTACGAGTACCCCCTGGGGTACTTAGAGGCTCTCCAGGAGGGTACTACTTAAGATTTTGAAATAATATTTTACAAGTGGTACATAACTCAGGGACGTCTGCAGGAGGTGGACTGGAGCAGCTGTAACCCCCTCCAAATTAAGGAATTTTGTTTTTTGAACTAGAAAGTTTAATATTTGAATTATTTTTTCGAAAAATTTAATATTTGAAATTTAATTCTATTTCTGTGAATAGGCATAAAAAAAATTTCATTTTTCGGATTTTTAATTTTTTTTTTTAAGTTTAATTTTTTGATAATAGCTAAGGATTTTTTGAATTTTTTTCCCAATTTTTTTTGTATGACTAGCTGTAGTTTTTTGAATTTGTTTTCCGAAAAAATTATATTTTTTGAAACTTTTCTGAAAATATTTAATTAATCTTTTTCTACAAAATGACAATTTTTGTATTGTTTTTTTAAAAAAAAGTACAAAAACTAAGCCCTCTCCGTAAAATATAATCCTACTGAAATTAAAAATACTTTGTACTTTGGTTAAATAAATATTTTACAAGTGGTACATCAGTAAAAAAGTTTTAGTATCCCTGTTCTAGCAGATAATATCCCATCCTAATTAGAGTCAAAATATTATAGCTTTGAAGAATTGGCTAATTACTAATGTTGGGTTTCAGTCGGTTTCAAACTTTTATCGTTTTCAGTGGACCGGAATAACTATGTTCTTTAAAGAAGTTTGCTCTGGTCGTCTGGACCGATCATACAGAAAAATTCGATCTAGATTGATCCCACAAAACAAAAATCTGTTTCATTTAAAATCGGTCCAGACCTGAGATCTCCAATATCTTAATGGGCCACATAACCTTTTAAATTGAAATTTAGGCCAAATCATCTTTCAACATTTTTTTTTACCAAAGCGAAAATTAAAACAAAAAAAATTCCTCTGTTTAGGAAATAATTTGCTTCGATGCATTTTGATGATATTGCCAAAATTTTAATACACTTCTTTAAGTAAGAGAGATTACTTTGCCATATTTTAATATTAAGCGGGCTGCAATACGGCCTGCGAGCTAAGGGTTAGACCTCCCTGGTCCTCACCGATTCTATAAATGAAATTTTGATGATATTAGTCATGTTTCAAAATTATCAACATCTACCTACAATAATGTCATTTTAAGTTTAACATGTTCCATTAATAATGTTTGTACAACAAATAAATACGGGGTAGGGGAAAAACTGTTCCATAGATTGAGACCGAAAAAAATCGGTCCACGATTTGAAAACGGTCTGTGATCACGGTTTGGACTGATACATATATCAGTCCAAATAGGTAGAAAAAATCACTTAACACCAAACGGGATAAAAATGGGTTCAACACTACCAACTACCACAATATTCCAAGCCTTTTTTCCCACAATTCTGGAAGAAAAATTGAGAGATACATGTTGTTATTTCTTATGTTTTGAAACTCCACTGCTTTTTGACCGTGCGTATCCTGCCTGTATTTAATGCACACGACTTCAAACAGATCTAGTTCTTGACTCCGGTACCTAATGAAAAAAATTACTTATGTATAAACATCAAATGAACATTGAAGAGCACATTTTACTCATTAAAACAGCCTTGAATCTCTTCCTGAAAGCTTCGCAGCACTTTTTTGATGTACTATTCGGACATGTTAGTCCTTTCCTAATTAATGGAGTTCCTTAGAGTATCAATATGGGGTGATGAATGTCGCTAACTCTGGCTTCAATATGCTCACAAAAGGCATAATCAAAGAGGTTTGCGAGTATGGGCACCACCATTTATTAGGACATAAGTACATAAATTTTCTGTTTGTCTATAAAAAAAGTTTTGAGCCTTGGTTGTTGTGCTGTGTGCTAGGGCAATTCCTGTTGAAAAACAACATTGCTTCAGGGAGCCTCTTCTTAACTCAAAAAAATGCGTTTTGTGCACAGGATTTAAACATAATCAACTGCAGTATGTTTGTATAGGATTGGCTTCACAATCTTATTCACATTCTCAGCATCAAAGCTATGCCCCCTGTCACTTTCAGGGTTCCTTTCAACTCCATCTCTACCTTTGAAGTTGTAAAAAGTGCGTCTACATCCGAGCAAGAACCTGTATATCTCTGTTGGCAATTTCCCCCCGTCCAAAAGTTCTCAGATCGAAATTCAAATATCATTTTCGAATGCCATTTTTCTTTAAGAAGAATGAAAATTTTGAGCTATTTACTTTAGCAGTTAGTTTGTTTCTGAGTTGCGTAGTTTTTCTTTAAAATAGTCTCTTCACTTCACTCAATAAAAGTGCGACTTTTTTGGGCCACCTGTTATGTTTTTTAATATCACCATTACTAGATTAGTGTTGAAATGAAAAAAAGTAATTGGATTAAAATTATTGGGAAATGAATGTCTAAAGGAATTATTATTCATCTATTTATTTTATAATAGGATATTCATAAATATATGAAGTTATTTTAATTATTTAAGACATTCACTTCAGTATTTTTTTAAACTCAATTATCTTTTTTTTAAATATTAATATATGTTTAAATAGGGTTTTTATTTTATTTTGAATAGGCCTGGCATGCTGTTCTCCTCCCAACATTCTTCAAATTGTCAAAGTGACCACGTTCAATTCCGTGTTGTTGTTATCTTTAACATAACAGTTTTTCAAATTAGTTAAATTTATAGTTATAAATTTTAGTCCTTATTGGACTAGGAGAAGAATTAAGGATCGAAAACGGTGTACCAGGGGGAACTTGAAACTTACACAATTGGAAAGAAAACAGAAAATAGCTTGTCATTCTTTAATTATACATTTAATAAAAATCTTTATTAATCTTTTTTCTGATACATAGCCAAGGTTAAGTTTAAATATTCTATTCGACCACCGTTGGCATCACAGATAGTGAAGTATTGAAAATGAAGATCGGATCCACTCCTCGCCGACAGAGGCCTTCCTGGATCCAACGTTCGAATGACAGATGCCCTTTTCTCGATGTGCAGCCAGAAAGAAAAGTCGAGGAGATTTTCATCCAGACTGTATGGTGGCCCATATTCTCTTGTCCCAAAAGGCGATGTTGCTAACTAATAATGACTGAATAATTTTGTAGTGTGAGAGGGGCCCATCTTCCTGAAAAACGACGTTGCACGTCGGAGAATTTAGACTAGATGCAGAGGAGTAGGTTGGCCTTGAACACATCGATGTACTTGACTGCTGTTAGCCTGTAGCCCTCCGGAAACCAGAGCAGGGGCGTCTTTGAAGGCATCCGCATTAATGATTGGTTTTTTTTCTAGAGCCCTCCTTCGTTTCTATGGTCTTGTTGTAGTCCAGCCTCTTCTTAACATTGTTATGGTCTTAGAAGCCATTCCTGTCAGCCTGTCCATCTCTATTGGAGTGTGATCCGCGGGAAGAAGACTTGATGCCCCATTCATTGTATCTTCCTGAGATTACATTCTTCGTCCGATTTAAAAAAATCAAAAGGCAGTAGTTTCTTGAGATACATGGCTACCTAAACAATTACAGACATTTCTAATTTCCTCAGACACAGGCTCTCAAATCAATATAAAACAAGTATTAAAGTTTCAAGTTCCCACCCGGTAATTCTTAGCAATATCATTCCTAGATACGGAGAGGAACTTGTTTTTTTCTTGTAAAAGCTAATTGTAGCTAATTAAATGAGTGGTTATGACAAATTAAATTGCTCTTCGTACAAATATTCTCCCAATTGTCTGGGTTACCATGTTAACATTCGGTTTATTTTTGATGTACTATAATATCATATTATTTGAATCTGTGGTTATTAGTGCAAGCCCCCATTGGACTCAGAGTAGAAATTGATGATCTAAAACGTAGTCCTGTAGTACTTAGAATTCACAAATCTACCTATAATCTATATATTTAAACAGATATCAAATTTTCAACTTCTTCAAAAAATCCAGTGCCAAAAATAATTATTTTCCCTTCAATATTGGGAAAAGTATATTTAGAGACATACATTTCCTTTCTTGCAAATTTATTCAAGTCTTTGATATAGAAGTCCATGTCAAATCACATGCCCTTCAAAACTTGGCATAGTTAAGTCAAAAGTCATCGAATTAACGTCTCGAGTCCAAAAATTATAGTTGTAAAGAATATGACCCTTCGGTATGCTAAAAAAAAAAAAAAGAAATCTAAATCAACATGGTACCGGGTGATCTAAAAAAATCTGAACACTTACTAATTTAATAACTAATGAAAGTGGAGTGATTGAAATAAAATTTATATTATGTTATACTAAAGCATACACAATTAGTAGCAAAACAAAACAAATCTGAGCTCTATAGCTTTTGTACAAGTGGAGAAAATGACACTTGAACGTGATCAATGCATTTCCATTCGTACACTCCAAGCAATTGGGCGTCTCAGGAACCACTGCTACGCCGTCAGTAAGTCTGAAACGTTGAAGAGGAAGAAGGGTTCTGTCATAAAGGATAAACTGGGCTCGGATGAGTTAAGTTAAAGAAAGCAGCTCAGGCCAATCTCCCCAAGTCAATGAGGGCCTATGCATGAAATCTCGGGATTTTACACCAGACGGTCCAGAGAACTATAAAAAAATGGATAGAAAGAGCCTGGTGAGGGTCAGGCGGCCACTTTTGACACCAGCAATGAAAGAAACCCATCTCCTCTGTTCCAAGACTCTTTTGAATAAGTCTTTTGAGTTCTTTTGAACTATTTTTTGACACTTTTGGCTCCCTACATCCCTGATGCGAACCCCTTCGACTACACCTATTGGATGCAAGTCGTCGGGAAGTCCTGTAGTATCCGTCATCATTACTCCGAGGTAATAAAAACCACTGTCAGCCAGCACTGGGACGCCATGACATAGGACTACATCCGCAGTGGGTGCCAGACCTTCTGCCGCCCCCTGGAAGCCATTACTGTCACTAAGGGTTCCTACATTAATAATTCAGAGAGCTCAGACATACTAAATCATTATTTAATTATCAGAATTAATAGATTATATCTTGTTGAAGTTTAAAATTCAATGTGTTCAAATTTTAATGAAACACTTGGTAATCCTGAAAATTTGAAAAAAGTTTTTGGAGGAGAGCAGCTTAGCTGTCATGCTGTTTCATTGAATTAGCTATTAGATGAAGGAAATAAACGCAAATTAAGAAAAAAAAATCAATTTCTTCATTAAGTTTACTTTATTGGTAAAAGGAGGAAATAAATCAATGACTTCTCTCTGAGAAGTGACGATTTATTTGTTGGTATACTAAATATCTTCTTTTTTTTTTTTTTTTTGGGGGATATCATTGTATAACTCAAAACCGTAATGAAAATACATTAAGAGTTTATTTCCAAAACCAGTTTTACCTATATTAATTTAAAAACAAAGGAAAATAGACAATAGACAAATAGGTAGAGTCAAATATCATTAAAAAAAAACAAGAAAACATGTTTAAAAAACAGTTAAACTAAATGAAATTTTATGAGTCCTGTGGTTGGTAAGGATTTTTAATAGCATGACATTTTTAATGAATCTACACCCGGTTCCTCCAGTCATTATTTTTAGCTTAAAAAATATTTTTATGCTATTCTGTTCTTCATTGATGTTGCATTGTTGAAACACTAGAATTCTTTGTCTGTGTATAGTTGATTTATTATTTAGAATGCGTTTAAATTCCTCATCCATCGAATCCCAGATCTTTCTTAAGTGTCAATTTAAAAAAATATTGTACCTCAAAAACAGATTGTGTTGTGACCATTCATGGGCGTCCACAAAGCGGGGGCTGGAGGGGATGTATCCCTATCTAAATTAGGAATATTGTTTTTAACAAAAAATATTTGAAATGTAATTTTAGGATTTTTTTTCCAATTTTTTTTTTTTTTTTGAATAGCTGTGGATTTTTCAAATTATTTTTCCAAAAAATGCATTATTTGAAATTTAATTTTGAAATTTTTTTTCCAAAAATGTAATTTTTGTGAATAGCTATAAATTTTTGGAATTTTTTTCTACAAAATGTAATAGTCGAAATTAAATTTTTGAATTTTTCTGTGTATTGCTCCACATTTTGGAATTTTTTTTCAAAGATATTTAATAATTGATTTTTTTTTTCAAAACAATTTATATATTTTTTTCCCAAAAAGAAAATAATTTTTGGATTTTGTTTAAATAAAATCCAAAAATCAAGCCCCTCACAAAATATAGCCCTGAATACGACCCTGCCAATGATCCAATTCTTCTTATGGCTCTTAAGGTAGAGACCATCATTAGTAAAATACGAGAAATAATTTATTCTTAACAGGAAACCATTCAAATACATTTGGAATGTGCCCTTGATAAAGAACTCGACGTTATGGAAAATTTAGCGAACAATGATTGTAAACTCGAATCTTTAATATTTGAATTGTAGTTATCTAACAGGTGTTATTCTACAGAGAAGTGTAGCATAATCAACGTTTTTTAGCTGTGTGTATCATTTCGATTAAGTATAATTAAACTTAAATTATAAGAGAGGGGGAAGGAATTAGAAAAGAAAAGAAGATTTTTAGTGTAGTTTCGTCTCGTTTTCCCATATTGTTTTTTAACTATGTCAGATATGTTTAGAGATTGTATATTATTATGTTAGTTATTATTTTTTTTTCATCATTAGTACATATGAAAATCCAGTGTGGAATGGGCATTAAAAAAACTAACCAAAAATCAATATGGTAACCTTGATAATGTGAAGAATGTTTTAGAGGAGAGAAAGAATATTGCTCATAACGTTTCATTAGATCAGCTTCAATCATCTGTGACAAGGGTGGGAGGATAAAAATATATAAACAACGATATTTACTAGAATGACTCTGTAATTGATCCCCGAATACACTCTGAGTCCAACAAAGACTTACAATTATAACTCCACAAAAATCCTCAGGGCTGCGCACCGTCTTTTATGAGCAATGTTCAATCAGGTTTTGAATATAATTGAATTGTCTTAGGAAAAGATGTTCACTACTCAGGAATTAAATCAGCCTAGATTTTGGTGTAAAGTCCTGTCGGTTTCCCCCTCCAAAGTGACTCCATAAAGAAAAGTTCAGTGGGTTCAAATCTGGTGATGAAGGGGCAATATCTCTTTAGACTAGAATCGAGACATGTTATCTGCATATAACCTTTAGCACTTGGTGGAGGTGTAAGAGGGGACACCGTCTTGAGTCAAGATGGTGTACCTAATCACCTTATAGTAGGCCTCCTGACCGATCTTCTGTCCAGCATTGAAAAAAGGCTCCAATACGAAGTACCATTGTTTGGGTCGGATATTTGGTATGGTAAACGCCTTGGACCTCTTCTTTTGTTTCCCCAAACCAGCAGTTGTGGAATTGATCAACTGTGAAAATCTTCTATTCAGAGCAAATTTTCACAATTTTCTTGCACCTCTCGAGCCTACTGGTGTTCATGCTCTCTGTCGGAAGATGGCTTGGGTCCTTGTGAAAGAATCTAATCCCAAGTTGTTCTTTATAGCCCTCCTGATGGTCCTAAGAGCCACAGAGAAGTTGTTGGCGAGACAATTCATCGACTTAGTCGGATCCTCCTTTATATTTTTCTCTAGACTTAACCAGAACTTCGTATCCTTCTTTAAATTAGGCCCTCCCCTTCCAGACATCCTGGAGAGTTCTTCTCCATTTTTTTCATCTTGACCAACTTAAAAACCAAGCTCTTAGACCACTTAATAATGTTCACAATCTTCATCACATTTACTCCAGTATCTAGGATATCTGAGATCCGCTGCCTTTTTGCTTGTTACTCACTCATGATTATGAAATGACGACAAAATGATTAGTATAGTCTGTTTAAGTAAAAAGGACGGCAGTAACAGAATATCAAAAAAAAAAAAAAAAAAAATTGGTAGAGTGTAAAACCTCCCCCTAAAATCAAATTGAGTCATGTATCCTAATTTGTTCTAAAGTTATGGTGGATTATACATTTTTTACGTTTTGCGTTACCTTGACCTATCAAAAATTAATGGTCTCTTACTGGGACCACATATAATCTTTGCATCAATTTTGATCGAAATCGATTCGTAACTTTTCTGTAACCCTGGTTACTTACAAACATCCAATAGAGGCAAAAACATAACGAACGTTTGTGCCAACAGTTTTTCATTTTCTAATCTCAAAACTTTTATTTTCTTTTTCCCATCTAGGGGCATACATCATCTGCAATTTATTTGTATAAGTACATTTTTCTGAAGGTTCTTTGTAATTAGGGCTATATAGCTACAAATTACTTTTGTATGTTAAATACCTGGTTCTATCCGAGTCCAAAGTTCTATTATACGTCTCTATCCGGTTTCAAAATAAACCAACCAAACCCAACCATCCCTATTAAAAATTGAAGTACATCAACTTGCCTTGTTCCCCAATGAGTCCCACTCTCCCTTTACTTTGGACATATTTAAGAAAGAGATTGACATTTCAAGAATTTATTAATATAATTATGGACATATTACGTTATCTAAGAAAACATATTTTTCAATTCCATATTTATATAAGTAAGACCCCATTAGATTCCTAACAAGTCCTTTGAATGGAAAGTACAACGGCGTATGTTTATGATCTTCATCCATTAATACGTAAGAATGAGTGAGAATTAGAGTTTATCTCTCAAGATCCCGGGATTTCTCAGGGTTTTATACCAAAGAGTAGTTACTGGGAACACTTGTTTTTAATTATTTCATAATATAAGCTTAAATTAACTATATATATTTCCTTAACTTAAGCGTTGAATACGTAATCAACAAGAATAGGCATTCAGTAGAGTGCTAAATCTCCGCCTAAAATGAAATTAAGCTATGTAGCCCGAAAGTTATGGTTGATTATGCATTTTTTATGATACGTGTTACTTTCACCTCTCAAATTTGTTTTGAGTTGTCTTTTCGTGGTTCCATAAAAATCTCGTTTTTCGTAATTTAATCATACTTCTGCAAGTTTTGTTTCCCCACTTTGTATTTTTTCTTAAAACATAAAGAGTTTTAAGTATTCCTTGTTTACTACTGGTACCCCCCAAATTTAAAATAAATTTTCCCGGGAAGTGAGAAACCCTATAGTGATAGTCTTATTCTTCTTATCTATGACATGCTGAGGTAATTATATCTCAAAGTATAATTGATTTTCTATCAATAATTGAATAAAACAAAGTAGGTTTGATTCCTTAAAAGGATATTCAATAATTTTCTCTTTTTGTTTGTTTTTGAGGACGCCATTTTTATTCTTGAGAGAAGTGAGTCTATGTACCATAATCTACATATTTACCTATGTTAGTATACATGTGTCTACTTTCTCTGTTTGTATTAATTTTTGTACATTATATTGTCCTGTTTTTGGGTTATATCTACACAAATACATTTTCAGCGTAGGACAATCAAAAATACGTCTTTGATTAATTTTGGGGCCTCTCAAGTACTCAATGTGCTCCTGTCGAACTAATAACTGATGATTGTTGAACACAAAAGAGGAACTAATTTATCAGAGATGAAAAAAATATAACTTTTGGTCCGAGAAGTGAAAAATAATGTCCTCCGTGACAAATTGGTTGAAAATTGCCCATCTTTATCAAAAAATCCCATTTTTACCTCTGCGAACGAAATTAACGGGAGGTTATGTTTTGGACTCTGCGTGTTTGTTAGTTAGTTAGTCAGTAGGGTTATTAACTAAGGTAAAAGACCGATTTTGATCTAACTTTGTACGAAGATATATATTTGAATTTAATTTAAAATCTTATTTTTGTAGAAAATAAAATGTGGAACATTTTATTTCCCAAGAAATCGTTATTTGATTTATCTATCATCAAAAATCTACGCTGAGCGGAAACTATTGCAAGTGCAGGCCCACTGTGGCTACATAGGTAACAGAAGCCTTAGGTCAGCCCTGACAAATTCCTTAAAAATGGCCTATCTCGACCCAAAAATCCCATTTTTTCGAATTACATTGGCATGAAATGCTTCTAACTTTGGCAAAAAAAATTCTTGTTTCTAGCAGAAAAGTTCATTTAACAACAGGGTGGGGGGGGGATATTTACCTGAAAACAGGACATAATCTATCTATGTAGCTCTATTAATATTTGAAAAAGAAGGTCAAATCAAATGATGAAGGTAGTTAACTTAAAATATACAGCAAAAAATTACAATCATTTCTTCAATATTTTTTAATCTTTGTAAGTAAAACTTATTTATTTTTTTTAGGGAGAGGGGAGATGGTTGAACAATGCTAAAAATATTCATGAATGATTTTTTTAAATGTCGTGCCCTTTTACCGGATGTAAACTAGAAATTTTCTTCACAGTTTGTATATTATGTGATCTTGAATACTATAATATACCTTAAATACATGATGCAAAAATATTATTATAAATAAAACCATCTCCAATACTGTCTATTCAATAATGTCCCAATTATCAGGTGTTACTATTGTATTAATGATATTACGGATGTAGCCCGCATCCATTTCAATCCAGTTTTGGTCAACAGCTGCCTTCATTGACTTCCATTGGTTCTGTAGAAGCCCTCATCTCAATATGCGGCCTTAAGTAAATAACAAGAGGATTCACATATGGGTTATAGCAGGGATGTCTAAGATGTAGCAAGCGGGTGATATTGTAGCCTCCTCAGTATTTAACTACGGCCCACTACTCATTATCACTTCGACTAGTATTTTTTGAAAAATTATTGCTCTGGAGAAAAAAGAAATATGAGAAAACAGAGAAAAACATTCTTTTTTAGGATTTCTTTTCTAAAAAAGAAGGTCATTTGCTCAAATTATGCAACAATGGGAATTTATTTAATTTATTTTAAATTAAAAAACAAAAAAACTTGCGGAGTCCACTAAACAACGTTGCCAGATTAAACTTTTTTTGGAAGTTTGGCTTTGAAAAATTAGATTTTGCCGAAATTTGATATAAATATGTATATAAAATTTTTGTTTTATCAGGCCATTTTTCATGCAATTTAATTTAATAGGTTATGTGGCCAATTAAAATATTTCGAGTGGCAATATGTACCATTATTTTAAAAGGTTGGACATCACTGGACTATAGGATATCACCCACTTTGACAATGCGATCCTTCATTTCAATGTTCTCATGATCTTCTTCTAATTTCCTTTTTTACATTATAAACAGTCTTATGGACCATTACTCCGATAAGCTTTGAATTTTGGCGTTGTAGTGTGGTCCGTACGAATGAAAGGTATGACCTTGAGGATACTTTTGTCCCATTATGATGCCCTTTTTAGCTCAATTTTTATAAGAAAAATTACACTCAGCTTAAATTACATAGATTATATTTAACACCGAAATGTTTATAGTCACTCACTTACGGCTAGTTTTGTGTGGGTCCATGCCTAGGACCGCGGTCCATTCCATTCCCACTTGTCTCTCCTTAAAAAAAGTAAAATCGATCTCTTGAGACATCATTGAGAGTCTGAGTAATCTCTAGCTAAATATAACTCTGTCTCTCCTTATGTAGGAACGAGTCCCATACAATCCGGCACGACTTTTCGTTTCTTAGAGAAGGTAAAATCAATTTCTTAATACATCATTCAGGATGTTTTTTTATTTATGTTTCCGTTATATGAGGAAACAAATTATATAAATAAGTAAACATTTTATATGGGGTGTATTAACGTTTAAACAATCTTGAACGAAAATCAAGAAAAGAAAAATTCACAAAATTATTTTTTTACTGCATATATACATACAGTCCAATATTTCACAGACATATTTGAGTCACTTATAGGCTTTTTCATCAAATTTATTGGATGATTTAAGATTATCAAGAGTTATAGCTATGGTTTAAAACCTAGGTTTGATTTAAAACACTTATATTGACTCCGATGTGACCCCTTTCAACCGTAAAAGATATCAATTTATCATTCTTTTATTGAAACGATTAATGTTGGTGGTTACTTTAATTGCAATTTGCAAAACATACAAAGGTTTAATAAAATAGTGATAAAAAGCATCCGCATGATTATATTTTGGAGAGGGCATGGTTTTTGGAATTTGTTTCAAAAAAATCCAAAAATTAATTTTTTTTCAAAATCCATAGTTATTTAGAGAAAATTAAATATTTTGAGAATTTAGGTCAAAGGTCAAGGTAACACAAAACTTTAAAAAAATGCAAAATCGACCATTACATTGAAAAGAAAATGGAGATACATAACTCAATAATATTTAAGGTGGAATTTTTGCGCTCTACAAAGTGCCCATTCTAGTTTTCATTGTTTTGGTTAGCGTAAGCCATGTACAGGGTCCTTCAGCTAAATCCAAACCCTCTTTAACGACATCCTGAACAATAAGGAAAGCATTTATCTCGGTTATTTCAATTTCAAAGTAAGAAGTTGAACCTTAACTTATAGTTAGTTTCACAACCTTTAATTCAAAACAAGTATTTATGATGACGCGGAGGGACAACATAGTCTAATTGACTTGCCCAGGACACTGCCCAGTGTACTTCAAAACGTTGTTAAAATCCAAAGAGCACAGTCTACGAGGTCTATAGCCACTAGAAGGAGGAAGTGGTAAACAAGTCCCAAAGTAATGAAAATCGCACTCACATGCTCATCGTAGGCCTGAAACGGTGCGTGATGGCATCTCCTGGGACTCTGATAACGTTCATGCCAAAAAGTGTCATGTAAGCCGAGCGACAGTCTACAGGGTCATTCACACTGACCTGAGGATGAAGTCATACCACCTCTACAAAAAAAATATCCTTACAAATAAAATGAAGGCCATCCAGGTTGCCTTAGGAAGCAAATTGCTGAAAAATTTGAATTCCCATGGTCACCAAATCATATTTTATTCGGATGAGAAACAGTGTACTGCAGACAGATGCAACAACTTCTGGACATACAGATGGTTGGCTACAGAGAGAGCTCATGTCTGCCATTTCTTTAAAACCAAGTTTCCTGCCAGCATCTTAACTCTTGAGGCTATTGAAAGCAACGGCAGTGTGAATTCCCCCAAAAAAAAAAAGATAGAGCCAAATGAGAGAGTGTGTGCCGAAAGGTACTTTGAGCTCCTGTCGGACCAAGTTATACCTGGTATGAAAGCTAAGGCCAAAGGTATCGAGTTTCTGTTTCAAGAAGACTCGGACCCCTGTTACAAGGACTGCAAGCCCCAAAACTCGTTGAAAGAAGAGAAGTTGCAATTTTGGGGCCCCCCAAGCTGGTCTTCTAACTCTACTGATATGAATTCCATGGATTACTTCTCTTGGGGAGTAAGAGAAGAAGTATTTGCAAATTCACACAACAGCATCGACTCCTGGAAGTTCTCCGTCATAAAGTATTGAATGAATTATTTTCTTTCGTATTATTAGAACTTGTATTTAAAGTTTTAAACCTCTAGAGTCTACATGCTTCCCTTATAGATCTGGATGCAGTCAAATGGTGTCCGTATTTACCTAACCTGTATGTATTTTATCTTTATGGTTGATAGAAATGTAGAAAAATTCGACGAAAAATACAAATGTAATACAAACTCAGTATTTAGGAAAATCATTATAGCATGCTTTTGTGTTGACGGCCACATATGTTCGGATTACATTGTATTATAATTATCATATTCGGCATAAGAACAGGGAAGTCCGCAGGGGCTGGAGCTCACCCCCCTAATAAACGAATTTTTGCTTATTAATAGAAAATGTAATATTTGAATTTTTTTTCAAACAATTAAATATTTGAAATTTAAAAAAAAATTAATTTACATTGAATAGCAGTGAATTTTTGAAATTTTTCTACCAAAAATGTAATATTTGAAATTTTTTTCCTAAAAGTTTTATATTTATAATCGAAGTTTTCAAATTTATTTACAAAAAATTTAATTTTTTTATAATAACTACGAATTTTTTTCCAAAAAATTTAAAAGTTCAAATTTTTTTCCAGAAAATTTTAAAAGTTCAAATTTTTTTCCAGAAAAAATTAATTTATTGTGAACAGCTGTGGATTTTTCCCATGAAATCTAATTTATTGCGAACAGCTGTGGATTTTTTCCATGAAATCTAATTTTTTGTGAATAACTACAAAAATATAATTTTTGAAATTTTTATTGAAAAAGTTTAATTTTTTTTTTGTGAACAGCGCTGGAGTTTTGTAATTTTCTACTCGAAAAACGAAGTTTTTTTGGAAAAAATAAGTATTTGAAATTTTATTTCGAAAAATTAAATTTTTAAAATTATTTTTCATAGAAATTTAAGTTTGCAATTTTTTCCCAAACAATTTTATTTTTTTTTAATTTTTTTTTTAAGAAAATTCAAATGACCCACCCTCCAAAAAATATATATAAATATATAATCCTGAATCAACTATCGACATTTTTAGGAAAAATTCCATGACAGACAGTCCTTTTGACTGGTCCTAAGACTGATTTACACAGAATAAATTGGAACCTACACTACACTACTTAAAACCTCATAATCTTGAATTGTGTTATTCTATAAATTTTTAGTTTGCACACGGTATTTGGAAAGATATATTTATATGTATGTACATACATATGTACACTTCTCTTCTTCCTTGAAATGGCTAGAATTGACTCTCACGCGTTTTAACACGGTTCTGTATATCTTACGTCGTATGGTTATTGCAAAAATATCCTTGTATTGCACTTGCATATATTCAAATTTGATGTTCATTCAACGATGATGATGATTCCAGGATTTCTTCATGTTAATATTTCTACTTCTTGAAGCGAGGGAGAGGTATTAAAGAAAACTTAGAGGATTACACAGCATTTTTAATCCTATACATAAATAAACATATGACGAATATCAATGTTTCATTTATACATAATAATGTATGTATTTTTCTTCCAAAAAAATTCATAAAATATGTATTGAAATGATATAAGTACCGGGTTTCCATTTAACAGACTTTTCTAAGTGATTTGTATTTAAAGTTGTAAATCATATGTTAAACAAAATAAAAAAGAAATTTAAAATTGACTTCCCCTCATTTGAAGTATATATCTGGGAAGATACTGTTGACGTTTGATTAAATTAGCTACAAGCACTAACTATGAGTAGTGTTGTGTTGGTCTTTATTTATTCAGTCCAGCCCTGTCTTTAGACAGGTCTTTAATTGCCGGTCCTTGGAATTTTTCTTAAAAAGTAGATGATTTATTATGTCAAGTAAAATATAGAAATACGTAATAAGAGAATTGCACATATCTTGCAAAAAAATATTCATATTTTAATCATAATACAATTCTACCACGAACATATTATTTTTTAACTTAGTTATTAAATTTATTTGATTATATAAAGAAATAATTAAAAAAAGAAAAATACTCTCAATGACGTTACGAGATATGGATTTAACCTTCTTTAAGGACTGACCAGCGGGAATGGACTGTTTGGGGCATTACTAAAACGCGGCCAATGGTCCAAAATAAAGACCGATACAAGAGTATTAGCTATGATAGGGAGAAAATATATATAAATATCACTCTGTACAGGTCATAATGACATTGATCCTCAATTATGAGTTTTAACAAAGTCTTGCACCTATAAACAGATGTGATGAAACTTCCTTAGGCTGCAAGTCCAAGTGGAGCCTCATGCCTCTTATCACAAGTCAGTCAAGTCCTTGAATATTTTCATCAAGTTCATTATTAGCTTTCTTTTGTAGTACATTAAGGAGCTGAAATTAAGGTCAGCATCTGATTATGCAGTATTAAGAAATATCTACTTTGATGTCATTTCTTCTTATTTTCTGTTGCTCGCTTCTTCCATTCAGCTGACGTGTTGCTTTTCCAGCTCTCTCTCTTTTTGGTCCAACTCCGTATCAAGCAAGGACTTTTGGAAGAATTACTCTGTTTTCGATCCTCAATTCTACATCGAGTCCTACAGAGACCAAGACTTACAATTTCGCAGCAAATCCCATTCGATTACTCCCGATTTATTTATGGTTTCACACAAATCCTGGTTACGTTATCCCATCTCCTCAAGAATTAAAGAATAATTATTACAACGTGAGAAAATATATTAACTACAGATATAAAAAACATAGAGTGATGAAGATAAATTCCGTCGGACCTGACCAAAACATTCAAATTGTAGAACTAATCAATTGTTATGTTCACAACATAGCTGGAAGCTTCAAATATTTTGATATTCGATCCTCCTTTTTTGTAAATGTGAAAACTTACTAATTCAATAACTAATGAAGACTGAGTGATTGAAATTAATTCCTATTTCGATATATTTAAGCACGCAAGTCTCTAGGAACACCGTCTACGCCGTCAGAAAGTACTAAACGTTGGAGAGGAAGAAGGGCTCTGTCAAAAAAGAAAACAGCAGTGGACAATCGCCTCAAGTCAATACAATAGATCTCGGGATTGCACAACATATTGTCCAGAGAGCTACCAAAAGAGTGGTTGGAAAGAGCCTTATGTTGATGGATAGGCCACTTTTGACGACACAAATAATTAAATAAATCTATCTCCTTCATTGCTAGACTCTTTTGAATCAGTCTCTTCTGTTAATTTCATTCGGTTCTTTTACACCTTTGGTCTGGTGTCAACCCTCCTCGGCTATGTCTTTAGTGTATGGCGAGGGGAAGGCCTGCAGTGTCTTTCATCCAAACACCAAGGCCCTCAATGCAACTATCAGCCAGCACTGGGACGCATGTCAAGTAACAAAGCTTCAAAACTTGGCAAAGTCAAGTCAAAAGTCATCAAATTAAAGTATCGATTCCAATAATTATAGTTGTAAAGAATATGACCCTCCGGTAAGCTAAAAAAGAAAAAGAAATCTATATGAACATGGTAGCGAGTGATCTAAAACAATCTGAGTACTAACTAATTTAATAATTAATGAAAGTTGAGTGATTGAAATTAATTTATATTACGTTATATTAAAGCATAAATAAATAGTTACGAAATAAAACATATTTGAGCTCTCTGGCTTGCGCGCAAGTTGAGAAAATGACACTTTAATGTGATGGACGATTTTCCATTCGCACACTCCAAGCAGTTGAGCGTCTCCAGGACACCACTGTCTAAGCCGTCAATAAGTCCAAAAGGTTGGAGAGGAAGAAGGGCTCTGTCAAAAACGCAGCTTTGATTTGACCGACCTATTTATGATTTTCATCTAAGTACCAATTAAGAGAGCTAGCGTTCGTACGACAAACATTTGAAAACGACAGTGTTTCATGACTATACTACTCTAAATTGAATGGCATAGATAGGCGTAAAATCCACGCTTTAAACATACCTTCAATAGATAAATTAATATTAACAATGTTATAAGGAAATATAACGCATCCATATGTTGAATAGGTTCTCAATTGAACAATAAAGTTGAAGTTGAAGTTAGTGATGTGGTTGTTTACGAGATCATTCCTAGTCTCAACACCAAATTTTGTAGACCTCATCTGGATCTCGACTTCTTATTTTGGTATTGACAGTGAGGGTTATAGAGGAGGGGTAGAGGCCATGATTAAAAGAGGCATTTGTCTCAGGCTCTGTTCAGTATTGGGGGTCCCTTCACAGAATATATTTTCATTTAAGTTCAATTTTATAAACTGAAAAAGATTTTTTTAAAGGTTATAAAATGGGAAAAAAGGATTGACCCTCTTTTTAGAAAATGTCAATTAAATATAATATTTTTAACGTCATTGATACAATGAGATAAAATATTTCATAAAATCATTCACACAGTTGCAGTAATTTCCCGCAAAATGGCGCCACTCTCGATCATTTTATAAAGAAACTAATATATGTAAGCATTGCCATGGAACTGTGCTTAACGATATTTTTATAAAGTACTTTTAGCTGAAAAAGAATTGAAAAGCATTGAAATACCGATACCAATTTTGATATCGGATCCGATATGAAATCATTGGTACCATGAGAACACTTCTACTCAGTATTTCAATCAAAATAATTTACTTTCCCTCATGACAAGTTCAAATTAAATTTTTTTAGTATTCCTAGCTATATTCTTGACCATTTAAAGTCTTGATCCCGTTAATGTCAGGATCAAGATCAAAGCACCTCCATTAAAATTCCCTTTTTGTAAAAAAAAAAAATAACGGAAATCAATTTTTATTATTTTGATCTTTGGTAAAATGATCTTGAACACAATTCTAATAATTATTAATGTGTTTTAAGAACTTGATTGCATATGGTTTCTGAACATTAAATAGTTTTATGCTATATTTGTAAATGTCATTTAATAGGCAATTACAATGATTAGGCTTTTAATTCCTTACAAATTAACTTCCTGACTCATATAAAAAGTGTTTCATTCTAAACCGGTAAAATATGCACTGGACGTTTGGAACGTTACAAGATACTTAACCAATTTTGACATTAACATTTTTTTTTTCAAACTAAAATGGTCTGCTCAATTAAAAAAATGACTTGATTGGTCAAGCCAGCTTAACCAAATTATATTTTATGTGATGTATTCAGAAAATTCGAGAATATAAAAAAATAAATGTTGTTCAATTTTTGTAGTCAGGAAATGTTTTATACGCAGTGAATGAATGAATGCATCTTTATGACTATAGTTGATAATATTTTAGAGAAAAACGCGTGCGAGGAGAAGGGGGTGGGGGCGGGGGATAGGGAGGAGAAAGACATATGGTTTTATTGTTTAAAATACTGATGTGATTCTCACTGACAATCACATCAGTATTTATCAGTTGCCTGCTTTATTATGAATTTAGAGGGTATAACGAGAGTATTTATTAGCAAAATGTTTAATGAAGATATACTACGTATAATTGACTTGGACGTTTTTTAACCGTTAGAGTAGATTTGAATACGTCACACTCCATGAAATTGTAATTCATTATGAACCATATTCTCAGAATAATAACTAATAAAACGACAAAGTAAGAGTATTTCAAAATATATTTGAAGTTCCAAGTTTAAAAAGAAGGCTGAAATCAAATATAATCTACATACTAAAAAATAAACCATTAAACATTTATGTTAAATATACAAAATTAACCAACTAGTTGCGAATCAGTAAAAAGTATAAAATATTTACTAATTTCCAAATGGAACTCTGAATTTTTTGTACCATCTAACAGTAAGTATTCAATTTTTTTTTAAATCTAAACATAAAATATGATTCTATTTTAGCTAAACATATTAAGAATTATGATACACAAATCATGAAATGGCAAAAACAAGTACCTAAATGGTCACACCAACGGGGGTAATAGCTTTGGATGGTTCGCAACTAGTTTGTCTGAGACTAGTTTCTTCACTTATAGACTTGGGTATGATCATTAGGTTTTCCAATATTACATAGTCAATAAATTTAATTTTTATCACTTAATGATTAGCTATGGTTCATATCCTTCAGAAAAGGGTGTTCAGAAAACTCATAAAAGGCAAAAACAACTGTTTAAATGGTCACAACAACGGGGGTAGTTGCATTGGGTGTAGCATTATAGTTAGCAATTGTGTATATCCTTCATGATAATAGTATGTTGTTATATAAGCATAAACAACAGGGGAAATATCTTTTTTTGATGCTCTTAATAAGGAGTAATATCGCCGGACATTACTACATAATTAGCTTTTGCTCTAAATCTTTACGATGGATTTAATTCTAACATTTTTTTATTAGTATATTTATTGTCTAATTTTATGATTATGACATTTACTTTATTATTAATAATTAGTTAGATCTCATCGGTAGAGATATATCTATCCTGTGCACAATTGTATATAGCAACTTCCACATGAAGAAGAGGGGTGATTATCTCTTTGATTAAACTCCACGTCTCGCTTGTGTTTTGCAACCTAAAGTTATGACATATTTAACTGGATTCCGGGTGTCAGAATAAGAAAATATTATTTGAATCAATCTATTATTTCAATATTTTGTATTTATAATTTATTGTTATTATTAATTATATGAGTACAATTGTTTAATTTTGTATATTTAACATAAATGTATAATGGTTTATTTTTTAGTATGTAGATTATATTTGATTTCAGTCTTCTTTTTAAACTTAGAAGTTGAAATATATTTTGAAATACTCTTACTTTGTCGTTTTATTAGTTATTATTCTGAGAATATGGTTCATAATGAATTACAATTTCATGGAGTGTGACGTTTTCAAATCTATAGTAACGGATAAAAACCGTCCAAGTCAATTATACGTAGTATATCTTTATTAAACATTTTGCTAATAAATACTTTCGTTATACCCTCAAAAATAAAATTTCTAAAAAAGAAGTTCATTTGATCAAATTTTGCAGCGGAGGGTTTAAAAAAAAAAAAATTATAGCCTAAACAGGATTGCAAGATTTGCCTTTTTTAAGCAGTTTGGCTTCGAAAAAAATTAGAAATTTCAGATTTGAAATAAATTTGTATTTAATAGTTTTGTTTTATAAACACATTTTTCATGAAACTTAATTTAATAGGTTCTGTGGCCCATTAAAATAGTTAAAGTAGAAATTCGGCTTATTTTATTAAAAGATTGGGCATTCCTGATCTAGAGGATTAAGCGTTATTTTTTTTTTCAAAAAAATAAAAATGTTGGGGAAACCATTTTTCTCAATCTATTAGTAATAAGTTCCGTGTCCACAGGACGACAAAATTTGCTTAATCCGAGCTGGTTAGGAACCTATCTAATCATGGAATTCTAGATACGTTATCATTAATCACTCATGCGGGGCAATTTGTTTTTTGATTTATTTCCCATCTGGAAGGAATGGGGAAAAAATGGCGTTGAATCTTTTTTTCTTTTTTCTAACCTATCTCTCCTTTTTTATTCCAAGGGGCCTCCGCAAATGCTGTACTTGAACAGCTGTAGCCCCCCTCCCAAAAAAAAAAAAAAAAATATATATATAGGAATTTTTACTTTTCACTAGAGAATTTAATTATATAATTTTGAATTTTTTTTTCTGAAAATTAATTTTCTGTGAATATTTAAAGATTTTGGAAAAAAAATTCCTATTTTAAATTCTTTTTTCAAAATATTTTATATTTTAAATTTAATTATTGAATTTTGTTCCAAATAAATTTAACTTTTTGAGAATTGTTATAGATTTTTTAAATTTTTGGATAAGAGTTATGGATTTGAATTTATTTCTACTGAATAGCTTTGGATTTTCGATTTTATTTTCAAAGCATTTTGTACTTTTTCTTTTAATTTAATATTTGAAATTTAATTTTTAAAACTTATTGTTCAAAAATTTTCTCAAAAAATTTAATTTTTGAAACTTATTGTTCAAAATTTTTATCAAAAAATTTAATTTTTGAAACTTATTGTTCAAAATTTTTATCAAAAAATTTAATTTTTGAAACTTATTGTTCAAAATTTTTATCAAAAAATTTTATTAACTTAAATAATAATCTTTGAATTTTTTTTCCAAAAAAATTCCAAAAACTAAGTTCTCCCCAGAATATAATCTTGGAACTCTTCCGATTCCCTTCTAAAGGGAACCAAAATTCCTTACGTAAAAAGGGAAACTAACATGCAGACGAACCTGATGACGTGAACATTCTATAATTTAATCTCTCTCTCTCCCCCCATCACACACTCTTGGCAATGTATTCAACGGCTGGTGCATCGGTACAGGCCTATTGATGGGTTGGTGTAATTTAAACCAAAAACGGAACAATTTGATTTATGAAAAAATGTAGATAATTTAAAAAGGGTTCTCCTTGCTGATTGACCTTTAAATATAACTCAAATAATGTGCTCAAGGATAGTACAAAGGTTACCATATATATATATATATACCTATAAAAACTGGAAATTGAAGAAGGAGGCAAAAAAAAAGAGGAAACATTGCTATTTTTGGATTTCTCCTTTTGCATAGATTTACTCAATAACTCTCTAGACTAATGTCCTATCTACCTTCTAGGGTTTCTCTTTCAGAATCTCGTTTTGCAAGGATTTTTCTGTGTTTTATATTTGAGTTACATGTTTTTCTTTGTTTTCAAGGCTGTAGTATCTCTTTTAACCTTAGACCTCATCCACAAGGAAAAATTTTATGCAAAAAACGCAAAAATATTTATCTCTTTAAGGACTTATACACAAAACCTGTGATACATTTAACCTAAAATGATATTTTTTTAAAGCGACTTCCAGAATGGAAGAATTTGCTAACGACGGAATGCAAGAAAGATGTACTCCCGGGCAGCGGTGGCAAAATGTATTTGCAAGTGAATGGATAGGGGTAAATTATACAATGGTGACGTCATATTAACGCAAACTTACAACTACATTATATGAATAGTAGACTTTCAGGGGTTCGTATGGTTCCAGTTCCTCTGCCCTTGCGTTCCATAAAAACAACCCGAACACTATTCGTTCCTTCCTTCCTAGAAGTCCCACCTATCTTTATAGCCATTCTTCACTCATGGGAAGGATTGAATGCACAAATCCTACTTTAAACATGAACTATTTTGTGTCTTGAAATAGTTTACATTGAAGAGCTGAAAAAATATAGTTAGTAATTATGTCATTTCAGCTGTTATAGTTACCATAAAAGAGCATTAATGACCGGTCATAGGACTTAAAATGTTTATTCGGACCGAACCGATAGGACTGCAGTCCTTTTAGTTTTTTAAACCGATCCAACAATGGTGCTAATGACAAAAATGAAAAACATTAGAATTTAGAATATGATATACGAGTATATAGGCAGTGGCGTCGCTATTGAGTGATTGAAATTAATACATCTTTCGAAGTATTGAAGCACAAGAAATCAGTTACAAAACAAAACAAACTTGAGCATTTTAGCTTACGTAAAAGTCGAGAAAATGACATTTGAACGTGATCAACGATTTTCCATTCGCTGACTCTAAGCTGTTGTACGTCTCTAGGACCACCGGCTACGGCGTCAGCAACTCCGAAACATTGGAAATGAAGATGAGCTTTCTCAAAAAGGACACACTGGACAGGAAATAGGCAAAAAATAGCCCACGTCAATCCCCTCAAGTCCATGAGAGCCCATGCAATAGATCTCGGAGTTTCACACCAGACTATATCCGCAGGGGTTCACAGGCCTTCCACCACCACCTGAAAGTCATCATTGCCACTAAGAGCGACCACATTAAGGATTAAAAAATCCCAGACACATTATTTTTGTTGAAATTCTAATTCTAATTGATAAATTATATCTTTTTGAAACCTTTAAATTTCAAAGGGTTCCGATTTTAATGTACCACTCCGTATAAAAAAACCTATTTATATAAGTAATTATTTAACGCTATGGATAATTTTTGAGGCTAAGTCTCCCCAAATGCTCAAAGTTAGGTAGCCCCTGCGGGTAGGACTAGGTATAAATTTATTATTTCTTCTTAAAATATAAAAGGAAATACTGAAATTTCACAGAAGGTATGTGATTACTAAGGGAAGGAATCCCTATATTTAAAAATATGTTTCCCGGGATCCCAAACAAAGAAAATTTTCCGGGAAAGGAGAAACCCTAGAACCTACTACATAATATAATGTATTTCTCTTCTCTAAAGATTCTAAAGAAAAGGAGGAGAAAGAAGAATGGTAAATAAGGTACTACCTGAAGTTGACCCTGAGACATATGTTTATTATCCATGATATACAGACAACAATTTGATTGTGGATAGAATAATAATAAAATAATGTTGATAATGCTGTACTACTATCTAGTATGTTAATAGAAGGTGAAGTGTTTTCATAATCTAATTTTCTTCACATGAGAAACCGGCGAGCCTACCTAATAAGACCTCGTAATTACACCTATAAGGATAGTAAACAACGTGAGACATTTTTTTTTGTGCATCCATTTCTTACATTAGTATTATTATTATTATGGGGTGTCCAAGTAGGTATATAACATAACATAATAACAATAATAAAAAACCACAATCCACGTCATCGTGACTATAATTGATTCTCGCAACCTTTCCTCTTCCTAAAAGAAACAAAGAAAAAAGCTCAAAATCAGTAATTAATAGTAGTTAGCCGATAACCATGAAATTATTATACCTTAAATAAAATTGTTATAGCTGAAGAAGGATTAGTTCAAATTCAACCAATGAAATGTTCAGAATCCAGAGAATTGGGGTAATTGTGTCAGTTCTTATTTAGGACTGAAGAAGTCAGTCCTATTTATTTCAGTCTCGGTCCAATCCATTTCAGGCCTGTATATACATCCTAAAACTGATGTAGTTCGATCTTTGATGACGTCACACAAGTATATTTCTTCTTTCTTTTAATGATTTCTGGTACTGAAAGTCTCAATGACTCATACAATCGGTCCTAAGATAAATAAGAATTGAGACAACACTACGAATAATGGGGGAGATGCACACAAATCGACAGCTGACAAAAAAATACACTATAAATGTTTGTGTTAGTGGAATTACGGCCATGATTAACAAACATTTTCTAGATCAATGTTTCTCAAATATCGGTACGTGTTGGCTTGGGGGAATTTGGAGAAACTCAAGAGGGTATTTGAGATTTAAAAAAGAAAATATCTTCAAGTTGTACATCATTGAAACTAGAAATGCTTCGCGCTGGTTAGGTTCTATTTGGGTGGAAAAATATTTTTAAAAAGTAGTCTATTACTGAAAAAGGTTGAAAATCCCTATTTTAGCTAATGTGAGTGATCTTTGATTCAACACGGCGTAACGTTTATAATATTTTGCTACCCTTCTCCCCCAAAAAAAAATAGCCCAATGTCAGTCGATACTATTTTCTTCTATTTCATTACTATTTATAATAATTGTTGGGAATTATTCACAGTTCTTAATAACAGGTAATTTTAATTTTCGACCCATCAAACGTCGTTAGCTTTATTGAATCTTGCAACCTTTCTTACTTCAAAAAGAAACAGTTGGAAAATAGGTCCGATTCAGCAGTAATTCTATCCTGCTTAATAATAGCAAATTCAATAAATAATACAATATTTAGAGCACTAACAAGCTCAAAAAATGTGTAAAATTGACGGCTCACTACAAAATACAATGTAAATTTGTGTCGCAAATGAACAATTAATTTTATTGGTACTTGTATATACATTTACAAAATACAAAATTATGCAAGAATGATTTTTTTTAATTGAGCACGGATTACATTTCTAATATAAAATTGAAAGCCGAAATTTAAAGTTTTTGGGGTAGTAAGATATTGCCTTGACGAGAAAGTCCGTCAAAGATCGTTAGCTACATTTTATCTTGGAGAATTCTACAAAAAAAAAACACACACACACAGATAAAAAGGGCTAAAATCAGTTTTTAGTTTGCCAATTTATGTCCCTGAATAGTATCGATAGTTGGTAGTTAATAGAGCTGGTACAGTACAGGGCTATACCGTGGTTCGGTTCGGTACAACCCTCACGGTTCGTTATGTTTTTCAGGAGCATTTGCAAGATTATGTATTCGGGGGTGGTGGGATTGGTTTTTTGATTTTTTTTTTTGGAAGAAATTAAAACTTTATGGAAAAATTAAATTTCAAATAATACATTTTTTCGAAAAAAATTTGAAAAAATCACAGCTATTCACAAAATAATAACCTTTTTCGAAAAAATTTCAAAAATTTAATTTCAAGTATATAATTTTTTGGAAAAAAAAAGTCCAAAATTCACAGTTATTCGCAAAAAAAAAATTCATTTAAAAAAACTTATTGAAAAAATATTTAAAAATCTATAGCTATCCAAAATATATTTAACTTTTCGGAAAAAAGATTCAAAAATTCACAGCTGTTTAAAAAAAAATGAAAAAACATTAATATTATATGTATATATTTTGTTTTTAAATGAATTTAAATTGTGAGGTAAGATTTAAATCCATAGCATACTTTTATATAAGAAATAATGTTTTTATCTGTTTACCATATACAAAAAAGAGATAATGACACACAAAATGATAAAATAGATCCCAATTGAAGAAAATCCAGTCGTACGGTGAAGGAATTACTAAAATAAATTTCCCAATGTTTCCAAGTTAACTTCATGGTACTACGCAACTACAGGTACATATGTCTTTTTTCGACAACTGACGATATTGTGAATGCTAATATATCTTATTTATTACCGAAAAATGTATACAAGCTCATTTAAAAAAAAATTATAAGTTCATAAATTATATAATCCGTGCATATTTTTTATATCAACTTTTGTTTTTTCGAGAAGTTAAGTATATTCATGAATATTTTTTTGTACAGAAAAGTAATTATAAAGGAATAAAATATCGAAAAAACTTGAGAAACTACATTAATTCTATTAAAAAAACTATTTTACTATTAATCAGGTGTGGGCGTCTAAAACTGAACACTCCTTTAAATTTTATGGTTTGAGGGCTTGACGAGGGGTTCGTTTATAGACCTTAAGGCCAAGATCTTTCTTAACTAGCCGGTCCATGGTACTTCTGCTGACGTTGAACTCCATGGAGAGGCCGCTGACAGTGACCTTGCGTATCTTGTCCTCGACAGACTTTTTCACGGCAACAATCATTGCGTCCGACCTTCGAGGCCTTCCCTTAGATCTTGTGGTCCCCTCAGGAGTCCCTATGGCGACTACTCTGAAAACGGTGTTGCGGCTGCAGTTCAGAACCTTGGCAATTTCAGTGGGAGTTTTTCCCCGCGTGGAAAGTTCCAAAACTCGACGTCTCTCTATATTATCGGCTGTTGTTTCACTCTTGCTCTTTACATTTTGCTGGAGCTTTGTTTATAACTAGTCAAGATCTTTGCCTCGAAGTATAAACCGGTTTCAACTCAATAAAATCACGAATATGTGCATGGCATCAAATTTAAAGGAGTGTTCAGTTTAAGAAGCGCACACCTGTACTGTACTGAAAGAAATATCAAAAATCTAACATCATACCCCAATTTTTCCACAAAAAAGCTGTCTTGATGAGAGAGTTTAATTTAATATAAGTCAGGGGAATGTAACCTACACCCTCCTCAAACGGGCCAAAGTCACAGCCCTAGATAGTTGGCCAATTCATCTCCCCAAATATTAAATTGTTGACTGACTAACACGATCTAATTTGAGTTAAACTAATCAAAGTTTCAAACAATGATAAGGGGAAAAGAAGCGGCAAAATCGATAGCATACAACAAATACGGAGTACCATTTTATTTTAGTGACAAATCCATAGAGAAAAGAACCTCTTTATCCCGGTAAAGTTGAATGTTGTTCTGAACATTGATCTGTGGAATTTTAATTAGTTCTTGTGTAAGAGCTATAAACAATTCGCAAGAATTATTGAATAATAATTCCATAGCTAGGAAGAACCAAGGTTAATAGAAATACAAGGTTAGACAATCATATAATTGGGCTTACTAGAATTTTCAATTTGATGTATCGCTGGGAAAGATAAGCATATTTTGACAAAACACGCAACCACTCGTAATCTATGATGTCACCATTGCTATAATTTTCAATTTTATATATCGGTTCGCCTGTTGGGGAAGAAAAACAGATTTTGAGAAAACACACAACCACTCATAGTCTATGACGTCAATTTGAAAAAGCCTGGTGGAAGTCAAACATCAGTCGTACACGCGTTATGGTATAACCTTGTATTTCTATTAACCTTGGGAGTAACTACCAGCTGATCTATTTCCTAAGATCAAATCATCTACAGCTATTGCACCGACTGATATATAAATATTTGTTATTCACTCATGGTTCATGATTTAAAAAGGTTATTTTTTATAAGATAGTTTCTAATATTTTGTTTTATTATCTTTATTGAAGAATTTAATTAAAAATGAAATTTTAAAAACGAAATATGAAGTTAAAAAAGAACCGAGTTTACTTTTTAAATAGTAAATACTTGAGTGAATTTCACTCTATAAACTTAAATATTATTATTAGGAAATAATAAATTTAAATAATTAATAATAATTAAATGTGGCTAATGATCAAGACATGTGTTGCACAATTTCATGCATCATTGCACTTTTTTCATTTCCGTTAAAGGGATCTTTCGTTTGTTTTTTTATCTTGGAATGTTCAAATAAAGTAGGAATTACATTAAGTATCAAACGCTACCGTCCTTCAAGAGACTTTCACAGAAACATTGATTCTTCATAGTGAGCCTAAAGCAAATAATTTATGTATGAGTAATTAGAATATGCAGCCTAGTGACATCCTTATAAAACAACCCATTCATTTAATTTCCACATCCCTCACACAGTCAAAAATAGTTTATTATATATAACTTGGTAAACGCTTGACTCCTTGGGTGGAGTTCAATTCGCACGTTTGATGGCATTGACCCACAACTTCCTTCGATTGATGTCTTTTGTAAAATTAAACATTATCATGGGCCATAAGCCTGGATACTTTTTAATCAAAGATGATCTATTAATAATAATATACACTACACGTCACTATTATGAAAAATATATTACAATTGATAAGTATTGGCTAATTATGATAAATAATTAAATTAAGCCCACAAAGTAGAACATAAATTGTCTTAAAGACCTTACAATTAGACCTTATGGCAGCTGACAATTTTAAGCCAATCAGTAAAGAGAAGGAAAAAATATGTTCCTCTTCTACAGAGTGTCCACTCTTTCCTTTAAGTGAGTCCTTTAGATACAATAAAGGTAACGAATATAGACAGAGTTTGCGGGAAGGTGGGGATCCTAGTCCCCGTTACCTTTAAGATTTAAATATATATTATAAAAATATATACAAATTGGCCCTGAGGAACAAATTTCAAACTTCCCCCTTGTATAAATTTCAAACTAAACATACAGTAACAATAAATATTAAGACTCGGTCCAAGACCCATTTTTTCGCCGAAACAGTCTTAAGTGTTTAATTCCAGAAGTTAGACCAATCAAACCGACATTTAATCGTTTTTAAATGGTGGACTGATTTGTTTTTGGTCTCAAACTATGGACCTATTTTATATCTAATCCTGATTTATGTGTTGTACAAATATGATTTAAATAACTCATTTAACATTTTATATGGCGTTATTATGCTGATGTTCACAATTTTGAAACACACATGAAGTCATCAATAATTATCGATAGAATCAGCCTACACCGAATTTTTAAGGCGACTATTTTTTGTGAGACCGATCCATGCTGAACTTTTCTTTGAGACCGGTCCAAACAAAACTTCTTTAAAAGACAGAATTAGTTCGGTTCACTAAAAATCATAATTGTCTCATACAGGTCGTTTTCAGATCAAAATCCAACAAGGTTGTGCCGTTATCGATCTATTAGTTCAAGAGGTTCCGGTTCTTGAACCACTTGAATCGGAACCGACAAAGTCGAACTGAGACCGTAATATACTGCTTATCGGTCTTGGCTCCTGTTCTTTATTTAATATATAGACTATATAAAGCAAATACAATATATATTATAAAAATAAATTAGTTTTAATCAATAAGTTAATTTTAGGAGTTTTTTTAATGCAATTTGAGTATTTTACAATGATTTTTTTACGTCGCCAGGGAGATACAGTTGTATCTGAGTTCCAAATAGCTAAGGACTTCTTATGGATCTTAAAAAGTGGTTTTAGGCACAAGACATTGTAAATAAAAGAGGGAAGGGAAGGGGTGGGGTAAATCAAACACTTATATTACACGTCTTTACCTTTATCATATCTTACAACTTTCCCTCCAAAAAGAAACAGAAGGAATGCCCAAAATCAGTTGGTATATAGTAAATTCTTCCCATTTACGGAATTATTATTCAATAATTGTTGAGAATTGTTCACAGCTCAAAAGTAACTAATTCTTATTCAAGCAATCAACAATGATCGAGACAAAAATAGCAGAACAATCGACAACAAAATACACTATATATTTTTGTGTTAGCGAGATAACGCCGTGATTAATGACGTGTCAAACAGCGTCACCTCACTTACACAAAATAAACAATGTATTTTGTTGTTCCCGATCAATCTTTCTTCTTCTTTCCCCCTGACAGTTAATTGGTTGAATTAAAATGATCTCTTATTAAGCTATGAGCAATTCTTAACCATGATTGTACAACAATTCCATTGTTGAGAAGAACATATTTGCATCGTGTTGATATTCCAGACGGCCTTACCCCACAAACACAAAAATGCATTTGGTTGTCAGCTGTCGATGTTTCTTCCTCTTATCAGTGTTATTAATATTGATTGGTTGGATATGAACTATTTCTTATTAAGCTATGAACAACTCCTATTGAATAATAACTCTACAGATGAAAGAATTAATTGGGATTTTTTAATTCCCTTTCGTGAGAAAGGTTGTGTGATACAATACAATTAGCGACGTGGTTCAAGAAGCAGACAAATCCACAGCTGACAATAAAATACAATGAGAGTAAATGGGTATTTTTATGACGTAATGCCGTGACATAAGGATTCATGGGGTAGAAAGATTCCCCCCCACTTTCCCGGTGTGATGGTTGTCAACTAGGGGCGGCTCGAAGAAAGGAAGAAAATATATAAAACAGAATTTTTCCTAAGAAGTAGTGTACTATTATTTATCAGATAGTATTTTTATACATATATATTATTAATCTCCTCTACTTTTTCGCGCAGGATAAGAAGAAGCTTTGATGATGATGAAATCCTAGACTACTACGTGCGCGTGGATGATCCATACACGAGGATACGAATATTTTGAAGCTGCTGTAGTAGTCGTGGTTGTAAAAAAAAGGTGGACGGACATATTATTTTAAGTATAGCATAGAAGATACCTACTCAATATAATATTATATCCTAGTTTTTTTAATTTTTTATTATTTTACCAAACACTATTTTAGTCGGAAAGTGACTTTTCTAGAAGTGACAGGGTCTCTCTCTCTTTCAACATTAATGATAACTAATCATTTAGTGTGCATTCGGTTTGAATAATATGTGAATCCCTGTTTTTTTCATCCTCTTCCTTACGGCTCACGATATAAGAACATCCTTCCATCCATATAATATCACTTATTCATATATAATACTCGTGTAAGTAACAAGCTTTTTATTTCTCTATAAATAGATTTATTTTGAGTTTTTACTTTTGTGTTTATTAAATGCTCACGAGGATATCTCTTTTCTCAACTAGTCACAAGGTCGTTATTATTATTATTATTGGGGGTTTGATTTATTATTAATTACTAATATTAAGTGCAACGGATCCTGTCATTTATAATATGTGGTGAGTGTACACAAGAATCCTTAAGAAAATCAGACATGTCTAATATATATACAGCCCAATATTCCATAGACATATTTCACTCAACTATAGGCTTTGTATTCAAATAACTCGGATGGTTTGAGATACTCAGTGCTATTTGCAGATCGGCCAAAGAATGGATCAGAATAATTTGTCGACGAATACTAATCAAATACAAACTATTAGTCTTTTGTATTAAAATTTCTGGGATAAAGTTGAGATACACAAGTTTGTTGTCTATAGTTTAACTCCTTTATTTGAATTATAAGACCATATATGGACCGGATTTGTCCTTCCATGTGCTATTTGCGGTGCTTTCGAAGGATTGATCATAAAAATTTGCTAATGAATACAAATGTAATAACAACATCTTTTCGTGAGTTGTATGTTTTGTATTTAAATTTCTGGAATGCGTTGGGATAGCCAAGATTATTGGTTATAGTTTAACATCTTTATTTTATTTACGGTACCTTATTCGGTTCCGATAGTACGGCCTTTCAAATGCATAATATCTGTTCATTTCTAATTCGTTTAATTTTTACTCTAATTTAAGTGCTATTTTCGGTGCACACAAAGGATTAATCCGAATAATTTATTGATGGATTATAATAATTCGTTGCAGAATAAAAAAATTATCCTCCAGACTCAATTATCTGAAAAATGGTTAAATCTTACTTTTGTATTGTCGAGCCACAAATGTATTTTCTCTTTGTAGTTGTCTATTCATTTGTATTAGTAGGTGTATTCATAGCCAGCAGGTATTATTAATATTATTCTTATAGGGACAAGTTTCGTTTATTTTCTAATGGTAGAAGGAAGAAAAAACCATTTGTATATTCTACAAAATGTGGTTTTTATTCTTATAAATACCTACATAGGAAAGACTATATAGAGTCCATGATTCAAGGTCAAAAAACCAAAGGAAAAGTGGTCAAATATTTATACTTCGTGTGGACTACTTTTTGAAAGATTATTATTAATATGATGGAGTTGAAGGTCTGCAAAGCAAACATACTCTATATAAATGTAGCTATTCAACATCAAAACAAGCTTGAATGATTATACTTTTATTTTTCAAAGAATTATTGTTCCTTTCTATCGATGGATTATTCTGATGAATCCATTGAAAGCGTTACAAATCACATATTAAACTAATGAAACTTGAACATAAAAGTGAAAGAATTATAAATTGATATATTTTATGTATTTGGACGGCAACAGATGAGGGGCATATTAAGTATCATATAACAATTTAATTTTTTGAATTATATCATTCTTCAACTCATCCCAGAAATTTGAATATAAAATCTATTACAATTGAGCTAAACATGTCATGTAACTGATTGGTTGTATAATTAATAATATTTAGAGAGAAGTCTTTCAACTGTTTTCAATGTAAAGGCCATATTGGTATTCCAAATGATATGACTGGGGGCCACATGCTTTAATAATGAATCATAACGTGTGATTGATTACGAGTATGTAAATCAAATCTCAATTCTTATTGTTTTGAGGTATTGACTAAGCATGTTCAATGGTCACATGGTGAGACTAGCTCATAAGTTAGATAACTTTTTCTATCATTGCATTTTTTTTTTGAAGTGGGGTGTCGGTATAGAGAAAGAAATATATAGAGGTGACAAGTTGTGCTAAAGACTGTTCAATTTGCCATCATTTTAATAGGTTGATTTTTTCCCTTTGGATTTTAACATATTATTTAATAGTAGACCAAACACAACAGCTGTATGAAACTTCTCTATATCAGAATATTTATTCTCTGTCTGTCTAACTTAGCCAAACGGCCAAGTCAACATCCTCGTCATCTCAATATTTTTCTTTTTATATGCTTGGGGTTGAAAAATTTGAGTGGTTATGTCATCAGCGGCTTATTTTTTTATGTGTAGTACAGCTGCGGTACTAAAATCAGTTGAGTATAGTGGTATTTTAAATACATCAGTATCCCGTACTACGATTGTACCGGATTACACTTTTTTATGTTGTTAGCTTTCGATTTTTCATTATCTTTTCCCTCAATCAGTATTATATATTTGGATGGGTTGAATTAGAATGAGCTCTCGTTATGTTGTGAACAATTCCCAACAATTATTAAATAATAGTTCAATATTTGGGAAGAATAGACCAACTAAAAAATTATTTCGGGCTTATTTTTGGGTTTCTTTTCGGAGAATACATGATAGAATACATGTAACGACTTGTAATATATACGCAAATTCACTGAGAACCACACTAAACATGTTCAAGGACGGATATTATGTTTTATTATCATTAATGAGTGCGGTCTGAGAGCCGCAGGTTAACGACTCCTAATACATATATATGCTGTCAAAATATATATTGTACATTATACATCATTTTCTTCAAGATTTTTCATCAAGATTGGTTTTGTATTAAGTCACCACGGATTCCATATATCTTTGAAGATGTGGATCTTATGAATCAATCCAATGATTGATAACTATTAATATCAGGAATGTTTCTCACTTATTTTTTTATAAGAAACATATACAAAAATAGAAACATTTTAACACCCTTGATATATGTATGCAAAGTCCTTCCTCTGCTATCGGGATCATTTGAGGGTATCAAGTCCAGTAATTGGACCATAGAGGAGTGAAGCAATGATTTTTTTATTTTTTTTTGTAAAAATATTGTATTTAATTAGTTATTCTATATGTAATTATATTTTTAATGTTGATATAGTTTAAAAAATGATGAATCATGGATTATCCAAAAATGATCTATAATAATGACGATCCTCAATTTTTAACACTTCTTGAGCAATGAATATATTCAGGGTTTGCCATAATTCCACTTTAGAGGCTCTTAGCTTTCTTATTAGCGCTCTGATTGAACTTTAATTGACGCTATATGAAAGAGCAATGTCATTCATTTCCAAAATGATTTATTTTTTAAAGATCGACCTTAAAGTAATCATATTTTTTATTAAATACTACATGAAGTGTTCTACATTTGCTGCCATCACTTTCCTAATCATCTACCTGATATTGGCACACACCTTGATCTTGGATGTCTCCAAAAATGTTCCACATGTCCTGCTGATATTGTCCTTGAGAGCTTGAATGTTGCCGTGTCTTTTTGCTTGAGGGCCACCCTTTTTGCACCCAGTCTTGCTGCCATTGGACTCGAGGACCCGGATGACCTACTTAATGCTCTTCCTCGTTGTACCCACTAGACTTGGAGATCTTGCAGTGACTTTTTCCAGCCTCATGTATGGCTTTGATGACTGCACAGTTGGCCTAGACTTTGATCTTGTTGGTATTGGGGGTCAGAGTTGCAATACTAGAAATGACGGAAATCGCTAACATTCCTGCCACAGGCGTACTTTTGATCATAAAGAGAACTGATTGGGCTCATTTAAAGGATAATTATTTTCTCTTTAACGTAATTATACTTACATTTGTATACGAATGGCCTTTTTGCCACTTTTGGTTCCCAAATTTGATCTGACCTAGCTCAGTAAATCTGTTTGAGGTTTTGGGATTCTATATTCAAGACTTCCAGTGCAAATATAAAATGTTGTAGAATTGGAATTATGGCGGACCCTGTATAATTATAATACAGTGTTGTACAAGTTTGCACATTCTCATTAACTTTGACATAATTAAGAGTATTGTTTGAACAAGATTTCGTTATCCAAGCTATAAAAAATATACTACATCTAATACAGAGAATTTTTAACCTGTAAAAAAGTTTTATATTTCAATAGAAATCATAAAACAAGTCAAGGAAAATAATATCTTTTAAAAATATATATTCAATTTTAGTTGTATTTGACAAGCTGATTATAGGAATCTGTATTTAGTTTGTTCTTATCAAATCTGGTTTTTGGGAATTTTCGATTTGAAATTTCTGACTATTTTTACTCTTTTTTAAGTATGTAAAAAAATCCAGAAATCCACTTAAAAGTTAATTTATTGGTAGGCAAAATTTTGCAATGATGTTCAATATGTGCTTACATTTAATGAGTGACTCTCCCTTTCTAAGAAAAGAAAATTGAAATATTATGTGACCACCATATTAAGGGTATTATTTGAAAAGGAATAACGCCTGTATTTTTCAAATATTTTCCGCCAAAGGAGCTTATATAAAGCGTAACTAATTAGGGTTTAGTTTACAAAAGGAGTATTTGATTCTAAAAGGTCTAGTTTAGCCGACATATTGATTTGAATTAATGCTATTGGGGAATGAATCAATAATAAGGGGTTGATAAAATAGCATTTAAAAGCTCTATTGTTAAACTATTTGGATAGTTCATTATCGTGGAGTTTTAAAAATTTCACCACTTAACCTCGATAATTTATAAATTTCCAGCTTAATTAGACTTTCTAGAACCAAATACTCTATTGTAAATTAAATCTTACTTATTTACGCTTCAAATAAGTTACTTTGGATTAAAATAACAATAATAATAAGAAATTGAGAACCTGAGGCAAAATTATTTTGCAAACAAAAATATAGTTTTATTTTTTACCTTTAAATTGTATTTTTCTCAGGATTTTGAGGATCATATATCAAATAAAATCACATATTTGAAATAAGCAGAAAGTTTTGCAACGAGAAAATTAACTTTTATGTGAACGATTGATTTCTTTGAGACTCCAATGTTTCCTCATACCAATAAAAAGGTTCAAAATACACCAAAATTTAGAATCGAAAACTCTCGAAAACGATTAAAAAAAAAAAAAAAAAAAAAAGCTGAAGGGACTGATTAGGAAATCAGTCCTAACACTAAACATAAACCATTTCAGGTTGAACGTAATAGGTATCATGTATATGAACTTCTATTTCATCAAATCCACTAACTCACGAAACAGGAAATTACTATAAACATACATTAATAGAAATATACGGTGCAAACTCCATGATTGTTTAATCCTACATGGAAACTTATTCGAGTAATTGTGATCGATTGAGTCGAGATCCTATTCCTTCTACTCCAATAATATATTCTTTCCATTCTGAAGATATTTCTTTATTATTAGAACGTCGTGAGGATTGAATTTTAACGAAAAAGTATGACGTGCGAGCAAACTTAATACAATATACACAAAACTAATAACAGATTCGTGATCAGCTTGTTAAGCTACACAAATATTGAACATGGGATTTAATCTATTTTTGAATACTTAGAGATCCCACTCAAGATTTATTAAAATAGTTTAATAAATATATGTTATTTAAATCAATCTTGAGTGGGATTTCTAGTAAGTTCTTTCACCATGATTAATATTACAGTATAGATAATATATACTTTGTTTTGCCAAGTTTAATTTATGAAATTTCTATTGGAGACGACATTATGGTTTGGTTCAATGACATTTCATATGATGGAGTGGGTGTGCCTGTAATGATTCGTTAATAGCTAGCTATCATACAATATAAGAAATTGGAAAAAGTGTTTTCCATCTTGTTGCCAGCTATTGATTGTTCTGAACGCTCTTGATGGGTTGCATTTGAATGAGGTATTGTTAAGCTGGTAAATAAAAGTCATCTCATTTTTCACTTGATATACCGATGGCGTCAATGAAAACTATAAAATTTGAATCTGAAATTTTAACTAGTTTTATTTTGGGAACTAGAGAAGCTAAATTAATTAAATTTTGTTCAGATGTTGGCACATGTGTTGCCATACATAATCTTCAATGTAGCCTCCGTCGACTTTGATAATGACCTTGATGTGCCGCTGGAAGTTCTGACAGGTTGTATACGTTATAATGTAATTGGGACCCATTGAGTTCCAATGCTCATTAAGGGAAGCAATAAGGACTTTGAGATTCGGTGCTCTTGTACAGCAGGCTCTTGCCTTGACATCCAGTTGGAACCACATTCCTGCCCGGATCCAGGGAATCAACTTAGTCTTCTACATGTTGATGTAGTCAATAGCCTTGACCCCTTACCCTGTTTTGAACCAAATGAGTGGCATCGCCAGTCCATGGGAACAAATCCCAAGCTCATCACCGATTCTGGATGCTTGGTAGTATTCAGGGGGTGGGCTTTTTCTCGATTCCAATACCGTCATTAATTGTCTTTTTCACGTTGTAAATAGTCTTGCTTTAGTGAAGTTTCGGGCCTCTGTTGGTGTGTGTTCTGCGCGAAGCATTCATCTCTAATCTTTAGTCTCTTTGTGAGCCCATTTTTTGATTGATTTTGTTAATTGTTTTGGTGGGGGGGGTGTTAATACACACAGCTTGTCAGCTGATGGGAGAAGTAATCAATTATCTTTAAAGTATCTTTTATTTGAAGAAGACTTGATGAAAATATTCAGAGAATTGGACTTTTAAGCACAGACTTGAGACTCTACTTGGACTTGCAGATTCAGGACTGTTTCTTACCTCTGATTAATATTGAACAAGGAAGGGACACGTTCATCATTCTTATTTTCTTTCAATGCCAATTTACGTGAAAGATTGATGTACTGTGAATGAATGCACGCATTGTATTTTATACTTAAAAAGAGGGAGTGTCAATTTGATTCATATAATATATTAGTTAAAGTTAAAATCTCTAATAAGATTTAGCAAGATGGAAGTAAAAAAAAATCAAATTGATAGTAACAGAAACAAATTACAGAGATGAAATCACTAAAGAAAGAAACGTCAATCCTAATGCCATACCTCCCTTCATGGGAAAATGATGATTTCCTTTATTTTTTGGACTTAGAAGAAATTAAGATAATTGTACATATTTACTGTTCTGGGAATACAAATCCTTAAATATCTTTTAAAACAAGATAAGGATGATGAGCTCCCTGAGCAAATAGATTATTCTAATATTTTGAGGGATTAAAAATATGAGGAGGATAGATTTATCTGTGAGACCTTGCATTTATTGATTACTCCTTGTTCAGTAAAATTTAAGAAGATTTATTTTGGAAAGTAGCAAATAAATCATTGAAGGTCATTCGTTTTTTGAAATTATATGAGGAAATCGCAAAGAAAACCTTTAATTTACATTGACAAAAACTTCGCATCTTCTGTGAATGATAGTGTATGTACATAAAAGAAGGAAAAGGGGATCACACAACGATCCAGCGGCCAAAAGGTGAATAAAAAATTGTCCGAATAAACGCTTGAATAAATATTTTTTTCTGATATCCTTAGAATATTTAATCTTTATCATTAAAATATATAAGTATTTCATTATAGTTGTTGGCTTGATATTTTCAGTTCTATTCTAATTCATTCATCAAACATATGTCTAATGATCTCTCCTTATTAATTCAAATTTGTTTTATTCATTAATATATTTACTAAACTATGATGTTCTTCTTGATTTAATACACAGAAATCCATTGATGACCTAAGCACTTTTAACAAAACACTCCTTTATTTGATTCTAATATCCTGTAGTGTAGTCGAGTACACCTTTTCCAAGTTAAAGTTCTTTTAACGATTCCGAGACTACTAAGAGTCCTCATGCCTCCATGTCCTCATGTTATCTTGTCCAAGTTGAGTCTGATTTGTCATGCTCCAAGTCTAAGTCTATGATAAAATGACTCAAGTACCACAACTCTTGTAGTATCCACCTTCCTAGCAAATCATGGGAACGATATCTATCACTTTCTACACAAAAATATATATTACTTTACTACATTGTCATATCATCAAAGGGCGCATACTGATGGAGACTCAACTCACAATTACTTCCTTTCACTGACTCTTAGGGCGGCATAACTCATACCATCAAATGAATCTCCATCATTGAAACAAATGACAAAGAGTTGAAAATAATGATTTGTTCTTAAATACAATCAGACGAATGTATTATCCCCAGCTGAGACATGCAGATACAATAATGATGATCACAACTTAATTTACTCAGATTGTATGTAGATCCATTGGTGATAAAACATTAAAGAAACTACAAGGATCTAGATAATTTTATAGGTAAAAGAGTCTAAAAATCAAGATCTCACCTACTCCTTTTCAAATCAATTGGCATTTAGTTTTAAAACAATGTCCTCTTAAAGCTTTAAATTTCTTAAATCAGGGTCGTACACAGGATTATTTATTTTTTGGGGAGGGAAAGACTTATTTTTTGGATTTTTTTTTCCAAAAAAAAATCCAAAAATTAAATTTCAAATTTTAATTTTTGTAAAAAAATTTCAAAAAACCAAAACTATTAACAAAAAATATAAAAAAATTGAATTTTTTTGGGAAAAAATTCTAAATTCCACAGTTGCTCACAAAAAATTAAAGTTTTTAGAAAACAAAATCAAAAATCCACAGCTATTAACAAAAATAAATTTTTTTTGAAAACCAATTTCAAATATTGCATTTTTTGGAAAAAAAATTCTAAATTCCACAGTTGCTCACAAAAAGTTAAAGTTTTTAGAAAAAAAAAAAAATCTACAGCTATTAAAAAAAATAAATTTTTTTGAAAAACAATTTCAAATATGAAATTTTTTGGAAAAAAATTCTAAAATCCACAAACAATTTCAAATATGAAGTTATTTGGAAATTTATTTCTAAAATCCACAGTTGCTCACAAAAAGTTAAAGTTTTTGGAAATAAAATTTTTTGAAAACAAATTTCAAATATTAAATTTTTTGTAAACAAACTTCAAATATTAATTTAAAAAAAAAAATTCCAGAATTAAATTTTCTAGTAAAAAAGGAAAAAAAATCCTTAACTTGGGGCTACACCCCCTATATCCCACACCCTGCATACGCCCAAGCTTGAATTGAATAATAATTACTAAGTACGGAAAATACTAAATTCTACCAACATATTTTGGAACTTTTTATTTCGTTTTTTTTTTTTTTTTGAGTAGGAAAGTTTGTGTTATACAATAAAGGTAATGACGTGAAATATGTTCAATACGTACATACCTATATGAAAATTGACTCTTCTGCACCCTGTGAAAAGATAATATTAACCTTGTAACTAATATCCGCCTCCTTCATTGTATTTTTTCGTCCAAATTTGCACAAAAATACGTAATATATACTGCTGTTAAGTATACCGCTATAGTTATATCACGAAGTTAGGTATTTCTTCATTCTTCCACAAAGAGAAATAACTACAAAGGTCTCTAATTAGTTATTATGATCAACTTATTCATCCTAGCCATTTTGTGGGATTATTCTACATTCATGATGTCATTTGATTGTCATGTACATTGATGTCGGCCATTTTGGACAATAGTGAACTACTACCATTGGATGTCCAAATGGGATCAAATAATTCAAAAAATAATACGGGCTCTAGCATGAGAAGACTGCCCATCTGCAAGAAACAAATATGTTGAACTTAGTAGTGTTTGATCCCCTGATTTTGAATATACAGAGGCGTTTTAAAATGAGCCTAAAAGAAGTATTTTTGTTATTTAAGTTAACATTGAATTTAAAAGAAATCCATACGTGTCCAAGACTTGAATGATCGATAGAAGCTCAATTAGGACGTATAATAATAACATGTTAGGGTACCCAAAAAACATACATTGTGGTGGACCACGAAATATTAAAATGCTTCCCAGGATTATACTGTTTTTTTCATAAAAATTGAATTTTTCAGGAAAAAAATTTCTAAAATTAAATTTCAAATGTTAAATTTTTGTACTTTTATTTTGGAAAAAGTCTCAAAAGTTAACAGTTATTCCCAAAATATTATTTTTTTTTTAAATCGACAGCTGTTTACAGAAAAAATCAAAAATCTAAGCTGTTCGCAGAAAATTACATACTTTGGAAAAAAATTTCAAATATTAAATTTTTTGAAGAAAAAATTGGAAAATTAAGTTTCAAATATTCTATTAAAAGAAAAAAATCTTTTAATTTGGGGGCTACAGTCCCTCCATTCCCCCCCCCTGCCGACGCTCCTGATACACCCTTATTTTTTTTCTCTGTCAGCCACTGATTCTTCAAAAAAAGGTCATTTTTGTTTGTTTTTTTCGCTATTTTTAATATTAAGAATTTTATTCTCTTGTTGGAGTAATGAGCTTCTGAAGAAAAAAATATTCATTCTCACCTGTAAATGAAAATGTCTCGAGTTTTAAACAGGATAAAGACATAACAAAACGTTTTTTGGATTTTTAAAAACATAATTTATCACTATACTTATCACTTATAGCTTTAAAAAGCCTTGAGTTTAAAAATAGGGGGAAATGAACAAAAACCTCAAAGTGTGAGACTGATAAAGAAAAATATAGATTCATATTTGGAATTAGGGTTCAAACTCAGGTAATATTTTGTTCTTGTGCGATAAAAGCAGGATAATTAGTCATCATCTTTCATACCAAACAAATTTTTTATCCAAAAAAATATTATTTGTCAAATTTTTCATAAAAAAATAATTTATTTAGGATAGCTTTTTTTTTTTTCTTAATGGTATTATAATTAAGTATTATTAATCTGTTAAACTTGAAAGTTGAAATTAATTTATAAGTTTACTTCACAAATTGCAAACGTGTTTTATAGTCTATATAAACTCAATTCCAGAACATATTTAAAGTCTAAATTATTATATTGCGTAAAGCAAAGCCATTATCCATGCTCATTACTTAGTCTTGTAAAGCTTAGGGCTTAATCAACTTTTCTCTGTGCGGGTCACACTCCAAGGTGGCTGACAGAAATGGCACGTAAGACCATTTACAACGTTCAGAAGGGCCCTTGAACGCCTAACACCACCAAACATCTAAAATCATTCATGGGGCTCGGGCTAGAAATGACTGTTTTTAGATCCTACTTCTCAGACCTGATTATATAGATAGCCCCTGCTAATAGAAGGGGGGCTGACAAGCAAATACAATTTTTATCATATAAGTAGAATATAATCTGTGATGTATGGTAGTCATTATTTTTTGATTGCATGATTTAAAAGCTATCACTTTACATGAATCCTGGGAAAATAATTAGGATATAATATAATAAGTTTACGGAACTGACCATCAACATAATATAAATTTCATTCCTTCAAGGATATACAACTTATTATTGGATTGATGGGAGTACATGCATATATTATGTGAAAGAGATATGAATAGAAATGATTAGTTTGTAATGAAAAACTACCCTTAAAAATTAGAAAAGGAAAAACAGTTGTTGCGTGTGCTCTTTCTTCTTTTTTGTACATTGTTTAATTGGTCGTGGTGTGTTATAAATTCATAACGAATACGAGGGATCAACAAGAAATTGGATTCTTGTCCTTTTCGAAACAGAGCAATACTATTTCATTACTTATCAAAAAGAATAGATTATGAAATAGCCATGACATATCAATTGGGTTGAGTAAATCGACAGCTAACAACAAAATATATAGGGTATTTTTGTATTAACGAGCTGACTCTGTGATCAGCTGAAATAAATTTTAGCTGATCACAAAAAGTGGTGTTGTTGCATCAGGAAGGAAGAGGTCCCAATTAAAGAATTGATCTGAGTAAAAAAACAAACTAAGTATAAGGATTAGAAAATGAAAAACGGTTGATTCGTGTGTTCTCCCTTCTTTTTTATTTCATTATTTCATAAGTCGTCGGGACACCCTTGTAGGAGAAATATTAAGCTGAAGTTGTTCTCCTAAGACTTATGGATCATCTTGTAGAATTTATGTTAAAAATTGAAAGAGATATTTAACTTGGGGTTTTTTATTAGTTTTTTAAGAGTTATAAAAGTAAATCGTCAAGTTAAAATTTAAAACAATATATACAGTGAAGGATTGATTTTAGACATGTAAAAATATTTGCGGCTCTCAGTGTTTTCTTTTCCGTGGTAAACGTGACTCTTTGAGTGTTAAAGCTTACCAACACCTGGTCTAGACGGATTCTATACATTAATTATTCATGACGTCATCTGTCTTTCAAAATTGTGAACATGTACACATAAACGTCCATATGAACTTGAATGACTTGCGTAAATCATATTTGTACAACTCATACATCAGTCGGATTGGGGAGTAAATCGGTTTATATATATATGGGAAAAATTACTCCATGATTTGAGTCTACTGTCTAAGAGAGGGTTGTATCGGAACGAGTTTCAACACAATTAGTAACTATTTAAGTATTAAATACTCTTCATATTTCTTCAACATCTGTAATTATGAAATATTATTTTTGAACATATTGAATGGATTACGTTAGGAACTGTTTAAATATCTACCTACATACAAATATATACAATCTTCGTGTGGTTTACATCATTCAGTGAATTTTTCTACCATTATGTATTCTGTGGATTGCTAAAACATTTTGTTTATTTATTACAATTTAAAACTTTCGAAAACTTTCTTCCTTCCTAATGTATTCCTAAGATATGATATCTATAACCAATAGACATGGGTATTTTTGAGCGTTTTTTGGGCAAAAAAAAAAAAAAAAAAAAACACGTTCAATTGAGCATTTTGTATTTAAAGAAAAATACTTTTTTGAAAGGATAGTTTAAAGTAATAAGTGTTGTAATATATTTAACGGAAACATGTAACAGATGTGGGGCTGAAGCCTCAAGAGATCTCAGCACTTATTAGCGTCATTCTAAGCACTGTGGAACGTGTGGAAAAACAGAAAAGAGACTGAGTACGTCATGAGAGGAAGTTAATATAAAGATCCTTCTGTTCCAAAGGAGGAGGGAAACCCCAAAAAAGTCCATCAAAATCTGCACACGCAAGCTCAATGTCGTCCATCATGCCATCAGGAGGGCCGTTACTGCGTTGGGAAGTAATATATTCCAGAAGGACGGTTCACAGTTTGTAAAGTTGCCCATGCCGTCATCCATGCAAACAGATCCTATATTTAATATTAAAATAAGAGAATATTAATGCAATGCTAAATATGTTTATTTTTTTTGCAAATCGAACAAAAAAAAAAAAGTTATTGCCGATATTCTGTGTAATCATTTTATCCTTCAAATTTGATCGTTCACGCTATATTTGATGCGTCAACAATCTTGAACCAAACCCATGAAGGGGAAAAAATCCCATTTTGTTTTTTTTTTACTTTATTTAAATATATGTACATGAAGTTCAATATTCCATAGACATATTTGAGTCAATGAATGGCTTTGTATTCAAATTACTGGGATTATTTAAGATACCTAAGAATGATTACTATATATTTTTGTACGGAATTCAAGCTCTTAAAGAAAGACACAGTCTATTTCTACCAATACAGAAATCTAACTTGCAATTTTTAAAATTTGTAATTTTAAAACTTTAAAAAGTGTGTTATGAGATGCCCTATGTAGATATTTGCGTATGTATGCTGTAAAACTAGGGTCGTCTGATGAATGAAAGGAATTTTAACCTATTTCTAAAATGAAATGTCGCATATCAACTGATCAAATGCAATTATAAATACAAGTTAATTACTGGAAAGGAATTTCCATGGGTTTAATGGGTTCGAGGTTAAGAATGGGAAATTGTTAAATGACTCTTGAAGATGATGATGAATTTTCCATTGTTGAGGAGGATATTTGAATCACGTTTCATTGAGATTTGACGACATAGTATGTTTCCATATCTCTCTTGATTTTGATCGAGATTTTTTTTTATGTTGACGAATAATAACTGTTTATGTTTTCTACGTTTTGCCCATTTCTATAGATAGGTTGCTTCTATCTAAAAATCTTGTTTTTAATCAGCCATTTTTAACTGTTTTGATTGATGAGAAGAGTTTATGTACGTGAGAAATTCCATGTTTTGCATAAGAGCATGAAATTCGACATAGAAGGAGATTTGGTTCCGGAGTTCCTGGGTTCAGTATAAGTAAAATTGTATTCTCCAAAAAGATCTGAGATCCGAACTGGATATTAAAAAGATCCGTGGGATTTTCTGGTACTATACTGGAGGTTTATAGTACTACTTAATACTTAATCCTAGTTCGAGTGGTCATTCTACACGGCATTACCTCATTAACACAAAAACTATACTCTATTTAGTTGTCAGCTGTCGATGTTTCTTCTTCTTTAACTTTAATCAATACTCTTAGCATTGATTGGCTAGATAGTAATTAGTTCTTATTTAACTGTGAACAATTATAAACTATTATTAAATAAAAGTTGAAGAATTGACCACCTACCATCTGATTTTGGAACTATTTATGTTTCTCTTATAAAGATAGATTACAAGATACAATAAAGATAATGACGCGTCCCATGTTATTATCACAATAATTATAATAAAAACTAACAATTATCATCCAATAGTATTCACATCCGGTTGTTCATTGTTTGGGCATCAGTAAAAATGTAACTTTAATCCGGATGCTATTGTATTAAGGTCCGAACATTGAGTAAAATTCAAAACACGTATCCGTCTAATTATCTGGATCCAAAAGTTCGGGTACCCTTAATTTACTCCAATATTTAAGTTTAAAGGTACAAACCGACCTGGATGCAAGAAAATGTGGATCTGTCTGAAGGTTAATAGAAATACAGGGTTATACATTAACGCTTTGACTGTTACTGTTTTTTAAAAGTGACGTCAAAAAGTATAACTGTTAAGAAGAAGACCAGCTATATATCGCCTTACTTGACTGTTACTCTTAGAGTACAGCTGTTATACTCTATAAAAGCGAAATTTGTGTGTATTGCCAAGTAGTCGGTACGGGACATCAAATTGGCATTAATTTCTATTAACCTTGGGTAATCTTATATGAAATTGATTAGAAATGTGTGAGTTTAACTCAAATTGCATGAGAATTATTAGCTCTGTAAATATATTTGTTCAGTGTCCACGACTGCTAAAAGACGATGGTTGTCAATCTAAGGAAGGAGGAATGATATTAATAACCTATTTCTAAGTCCTAACTGTTATACATTTTCATATTTTTGTTTTTATCTATTTATATTCTCTCATTCAATTCAAGGGCAAATGATATCAAATCTTGTTTTATGTAGCTATGTCAAATAAAGTAGATTCATTTCACAAAACCAAGGTTACATTAGTTTATATGAAGTACATTATGTACTAAAATAGTTACAACGAGATAGGCCTCTTGATAACGTATACATTGTATAAAGAAAATATAATTATTAATTATACTAATTTTGTATATATAATTAATTAATTATTACAATACAAATTTGTTTTTGTATTAGACCCTCAAATGAATCGACCTTGATTATGGATATGATACATATTAGAGATGATACTCGGTCTGAGACTGATTTTGTATCAGGTTTCAACTTATAGGACTATATTTCTAAAACAAATTGTGCTTAACCGAATTTTGAAATGAGATTGATCTAGATCGAATTTTTATATCAGCTTAATCAATATAGAGCAGAGGGCTCGTTACTTTTTAGATTTACCCCAAAACAACTTGTAGTAAAGTTAATTTAACCCAAATTAGTGCAGGGGCGTCCGTAGTATTAATATTGGAATTTCGTTTTCAAATATTAAATTTTTTATAAAAACATTATAAAAATCCTCAATAATTCAGAAAAAATTTCAAAAATCAATAGTTATTCTTCGAAAATTTAAATTTTTTCGAAAAATTACAAAAATTCCTGCCAATTTACAAAAATGTCATATATTAAATTTTTTTCGAATAAAATTTCATGAATCCTATAAGCTATTCACATAAAATTAAATTTTTTCGACAAAAAATTGAAAAATCCATATCTCTTCGCAGAAATTTCAAATTTTTCGAAAAAAATTACAAAAATTCAAGCCAATTTCCAAAAGATTATTTTTTTTTTTAAATTGAATCTCAAATATTAAATTTTTTCGGAAAAAACGAAAATCCATACCTATTCACAAAAAATTAAATTTTTACTCCTAATTTCTCGTAAAAATGTTCCTCCTGACCAAAAATAATCTAGTAAAAAAAAAAAAAATTTTTTTTTTTTTTTTAGGGGGGGGGGGTGCTAAATCCCTTCCAGCCTTCCCCTGTGGGCACTCCTGTAGAAGCATGTTAGTTATTTAGTTTAATACTAGGAACTCCGATTACGTCTATAACTAAACATAACGTGAGCTTGTTTGACTCAACTGATATTAAATAAGTCTTGATCAAAATAACTTTACATAAAGTTGTAGAAAATATGACTTAAAACGAGTGTTTTTAAAATTTGTAGGAATTTTTTTTCAAAAATATAATTTCAAATATTACATTTTTTGAAGAAAAAAAAATTCAAATATACTATTTAATATTTAAATTTTTTTCAAAAATTTACGAATATTCATGAAAAAATTTCAAAACCCCATGATTATTTGGAAAAATAAATTAAAATACAGAGTTATTCACAGAAAATTTAATTTTTTTGGTATTTTTTTTCTTCCAAAAATGATCCTTCATTATTATTATTTTTTTTTTTGATAACTTAGAAAAGTAATCAATAGTTAAATACTAGAAATAAATAATTATACAAAAGAGACGAAATCGCAAATTAAACGTAATTTTCCCGATGCCGATTCCAGAATCCACAACCGATTCCGATGAATCATCCCATCACTAGTATATATTACATAGAAAAGATGGCAACAACTACCAAAAATAGCAAAGTGGTGACAGGCAAACCCAAAAATTATTGGGTTTTCCCCCTTGGACCTCATCAGGGAAGACTTTGTGACTCCACTAGATAAATCTCTCGTTTAGATAATTACTGTCCCACTGGTTAAATGTCATATTATATTTTGACCCAAATTAATAACTATAGAAAATCCTTGGTCTAGGGCCTTCATTATATGAATGATACTATATTTGGCTTTGATATGCCCTTACAAATATAGGTAATCCATCATATTTTCTCTTTTAATTGTGGCTGAGTTACCTTTACATAAGTGCAATTTCCTAGACCTTCAAATGTATTTCATAATTAATTGGCTAAAAATCATATTTTACAACAAAATTTCAACTGGTCTTTGACCTTAGATTAAAATGATGTGTTCCTGATTGCTTTTAAAGCTCGAAAAACATAAAAATGACCTAATATTTACATAATTTTATGTTATTTTTAATTTGAAGGATCTAAATCAGGGGTTCTTAACAGATAGAATGCAAGTGAATTATATATGGCCATCAATTTTTTTTAAATGGCAAAGATAAAACTATTTAAAATAATTGAAAAAAATGTGCATTTGATCTTGGTAAATTGTATTTTATGGCAAAAATGAAGTTCACTGCCCAATAATCGGAAAGAATGAATCAATTTCTACCAATTGCAGGGGCGTCCACAGGGGGTTGTCTGAAAAAAAAGAATTCTTGCTTTATTACTAGAAAATTTTATATTTGATTAATTTTTCCAAAAATGTAAAATTTAATTTAATTCTTTACTTTATTTTCCTTAAAATTTAAATTTCTGGGTAATTACTATGAATTTTTTAAACTTATAAATTATTTTCGAAAAAAATATTTTTTTATTTTGTGAATGGTTGAGGTTTTTAGAATTTTTTTCCCAAAAAATTTAATATTGAAAAGTAAATCCTTGTTATTTTTTTAAAGAAAAAAAATTAATTTTTCTAATTTTTTCCAAAAAAATTCACAACACATAAATAAATGAAATAATAATAAATATATAATCCTTTGAACGCCCTGAATTGTTCCTACCATTTCTTGCTAATATGTAGTGATGAAAATCGTGTAATTCTTCCAATTAATTTAATTTGAATTATTGATCAATATTACAGCTTAATAAGGAATCATTCGTATCCAATCAATCAATGTTAAGAGTATTGATTAGAGGAAAAAGGTTAGAAACTTCGACAGATGAAAACCAAATACATTGTACATTTTGTTTTTGTGAGCACAAAAACAAAAATATATTATGTCTTTGTTGTGTTCCTCTCCTAATCAGTGTTAAGAACGTTGATTGGTTGAATGATAATAAGCTCCCTTTAAACTGTGAAAGTTTTCAACAATCATTAGGCAATAGTCTCATAGTTAATAAGAATTGGCTAACCACGAACTGATTTTTACCCTTTTTTTTGTTCTGTTCGGGGAAAGGTTGCGTGCTACAATAAAAGTAACCACGTCTAGAATAACCACACGATACAACTGTTTATGTAGATGTCACTCCAATCACTAATCAAGATAAGTAGAGTGAACGTACGATAAAAATACTAATATTTTTAATTTATAACTATGATTAAGTATTTAGCAATACTATCAAGCTTTATCCGGAAAATCCGTTTGATCTTTTTTAAGGTACTCAAAGTTTGGGTATCGGCTCTTTTCGGATAACACCTGTTTACTTATAGCGTACCGATATACTTGGGATACGGGACTAAGTCCCGTCCCATCTCTACTATCAACCCACGAAAAGGGTGTCTTTGCCTTTTTTTTATGATTCAATTTGTGACGTTAATAGACGTCTATAGAGTAGGTATGAATGATCTACCATAATATAATATTATACTTTGTGTATATCCCATAATAAAAACCCGTAGCGACTGTATTTATTTCAAAAAGGGAGACAGATACAACTTTAGACAGAAAATAAAAGCAGTTCAGAATTATGTGTTACGTACCTTAGGCTATGTTTGATTCTGATAAGATCAGATTATTAGACTCTGAAGGACAAGTTTATCTCTTCGCTAATAGTTTGATTTCCTTCATAAAATAAGATCAATTTTCGGTGTCTTATAATTTTTTAAGGTATTGGTTGTCGATTCGAAATGTAAAAAAAAGTTTAAAAAAAAAGAAGAATGATTGTACTTACGCAAAAAGGGTGAACGTATATTGAGTACTAACTAAAAAAAGAATTAGGAAAATAATTATTGAGTTAGTCTTAATATGTAATTTCATTATGGTTGGTGGAGGAACATATTTCTAATTGTTCTAATTATAATGGCCAAGGCATGGAGTAACTTATAATCTTGTCTATCGACAAGTTTTACTAAATTCTGGAATTATTTAAAGCATTAATTAAATAATTCAAAATAAAATGTATAATGCAGGTACGTCATAGTTATATTATAATAACATATTATGTTTTACATTTCAGAAATGTGACAGTCAATCTGGATAATTAAATGGCTTTCTCAGAAATAGCAGTGGTAGGTGTTGGTAGTTTATCTGCTGCAGCCCTGCTAAAGACCTCACTTTGGTTCTTTCCAGCACTTATAGCCTCACTTGCAATTTATCATCACGCTCTAACGGATCCAGAAAAACATCCCATTAATACGAACAATCTATTCAAGGAATATGATTTCATCATTGTTGGAGCCGGCTCTGCTGGCTCTGTTCTCGCAAACAGACTTACAGAAATTTCAAATTGGAGGGTTTTACTCCTTGAAGCCGGGGGTGATGAAACGGAAATCTCTGATGTTCCTGCATTGGCTGCCTTCCTACAACTAGGTAAACATCTCATAATATTATTCACTGGAGTCACTGAATCAGTTGTTATTAACCGAGAGGGTGTGGTGAATTATTGAGGCCTCGTATAAAGTTTCATCTAAAATCAAACCTGTATTCAACTTAGGTATTTTGGTTGAAAAGTTTGAATAAAAGAATAAAGTAAAGTATATAATTTACACACTGGCAGTGTTTTGATAACATTCAAGCTCGAATAGAGAGGAAGGGGAAGACAGAAATGCACGGATAACATTCATTTATGTGCTCGCAATATGCCTGTTTATTTTATAACTCATCAAGAGGGGCTCCATTATAGGTAGAGTTGATATGTTTGTAATGGAAAAAAACTACTCTTAAAAATTAGAAAAGAAGTAACAGTTGTTGCGTGTAGCCTTTTTTTTTCTTCCTTTTTTTCATTATTTAATAGTTTGTATTCGTGTTAAGTTCTCCCTCTGAAGTAAGCATTATCAGCTTTCTTTGCTGTAAATTGTTTAAAAATGCATAATAAAATAAATATATATTATTTAAAATATAATGACAATATTTTCCCTGCACTAAATGATATTTTAAATGTAGAATCTTTTCCTCTTTATAGCGGTAATTCCTTTTCTCCCCCCCACCCCCACAGGATAAAAAAATATAATATTATAGACAGTTGATATTAACAAGGGTATTAGGGTATTAATTCAGTAATGCCCTAATTGATATCGCACTCGCCTTCTCCTCTTTTCCTTACAAACATACCAACTCTAATTATAAGTATATAGCCGGTTACTCCTTCTTAGTTTTGGACTCAACAGTCAATGTTAGTTAAAAAACAGTGACCGTTCAAAGTAGGTGTATACCGGGTGAAAAATAGAAACTTACGCACAATACTCAGGAAAGCAGCATTGGAGGAATTCAATCTGCCTCAGGGCCCATCAGCCCACAACCCGTGGGGCGGGGGTGTATTCCATCATAATAGTTTTGGAGAATAGAATCTACAATACTACGAAAGATGTCTTCTAAGATAATTAAAACAATGTTATATTTTACTGATTAGAGAGGTTCGGTGTGAGGAAATCGAACTGCCCGCAATTGTATAGGCAGCCATGTATCTCAAGCACCTCTTGCTTTTTGAATTTTTTTAATCGATCGAGAAAATTAAATCGCAGCGAGATTCAAAGCTTAGGGTATCCAGCTCTTCTTCGTACGGGGCACACTCCAACAGAGGTTGCCATGGTGAATGGAATGGCTGGTAAGACCATCTAAAATGTTACGAAAAGGCTAGGCCATAACAAGACGATAGAGAAGCAGAAGGAAGAAAATTCCACCATTAATACGGATGCCCTCAAGTTCGCCATCAAAAAGGACGCAACTGATTCTCTGGGCTTCTATGCCAAGAATTTCAAAGTCAGTCACACAGCGGTATTGAAACTGAAAAGTCACTGATGAGTTTGGAGCGGCCCCTCCTTGCAGCAAACATGAATTTGACCCATCTTCAACTTTGCCAGGGACTTCTCAACAACATAAGATTGGTGCGCCAGGTAGAGTTATCCTTTTCTCAGATGGGCAGACTTTTGACGTTGATCGGGGAAATCAACAAGGACCTTCGAACGGTCACCAAACAACCAACACGGCGCTAGGCATTGTGGCGCCCTCGATCTTTTTTCCAGAAGATTAGAGCTCACGGGAGCCATGTACATCAATGTTTTAGGGGCAACTTGCTCTCCTGCGTCCAAGCAAATTTTCCTTACGGCAAACTTTGTCTTTCAGCAAGATAGGGACCCGTTCACAACGCGAAAAATTAATCAGACCATCTTACCTAACAACATCCCTTTCTGGGACAAAAGAATGGGGCCAAAATACAGTCGGGATGTCAATCCCTTCAACTTTGTTTCCGGCTGCACATCGAGAGGATGACCTGTAGCATCTGTCATCTGAACGTTGAAGCCATTAAGGCCTCAGTCGACGAGGAGTGGGCTGCCATTTACCCAAACTTTATTCGTAATAGTTGAAATTCTTTAGCAAGAGGCTTGTCGCCATCTGTAAGACCAATGGTGGCCTAATGGAATAAATCAATTTGACATTGTCTATGTATCAGAAAAAAATTATTAAGTATTTTTGTTAAATGTATAATTAAAGAATGTAAGGGTAGTTCATTATTTCTTTGCAAGTGTGTAAGTTTCAAGTTTCCACCCGGTATAAGAACCTATGTAGTAGCTATGTGATAATTTGTGTGACCGCTGAATGGCTTTGTTGAGATTCTGAAATTGGTTAACAGAGATATAAAAAGCTTAAGAACCACTAAATATACCTTCTTTTTTTTTAAAATTAAAACTTAGTTATTTAGAAACTTAAGGTCGTAGGATTTGTGTGGTAAAGAGGGGATTTACCCCTTTTTTAACGTCTGAAATTAAATTTTTACGGATCCATGGTGCAAAAATGAATATTAATGGCTTTTTGTCTTATTTAAATTGGAATTTAACTTCGAATCTTGTATTTTTTAAGAAATTAATGCTGACGTCTTATTGCTTTTTTTTTTTTTAATTGACCGGTTTTTCTATTTTGTAGAATGTACTACAAGGCTAGAATAAGTGCCCCTAAAACCGTCTCAGGACATGCCCCTTCAATAATGCAATTTGTATTTCCATGTTATGGAACTTCCGATTCCTTGCGAATCTCTAAATATCCCTATAATAAATTAATGATGATATATTTAATTAACTATTATACAAATCAACAGGTCGAATGGATTGGCAGTACAAGACGGAGCCTCAACCTGGACGAGCTTGTTTGGGACATGTTAACGGACAGTGCAATTGGCCTAGAGGTCGTGTTATAGGTGGATCTAGTGTTTTAAATTATATGCTTTATGTTCGTGGAAATCGAAAAGATTATGATATTTGGGCAAATGATGGAAATCCTGGATGGGATTATAACAATGTTTTACACTATTTTAAAAAATCTGAAGACAATAGGAATCCTTATTTGGCTGCAACTAAGTATATAATTAGATTTTCTTTTAAATTTGTGAATTGAGGTCCACTTATATCATGTGTGTACTGTACACTTGAAATAGATTCTGCGGTTTAAAATGTTACTTTCCTGCAATCAAGACACATTTTTAAACACAAAACCTCTTCATTTTGAAAATAAGAACTGATAATGTTTGAAGATTGTTATCGGTAAAGTCCTTAAAATAATTGTTCCTACCCAAAGACGTTGTTTGCAATTGTACACGTAGGATATATGTGGAAACTCACTTTTATGATTTCATTAAAATAATTTATCCATGATTTAAAACAATGGTTCTTAAACTATTTACATTATATACCGCTTGAGAAAATATCAGGTCTCCAAGTACAACCATTATTTAAGTTTTGATAGCCTTTTTTGTATATTATGAAACCCTTGGTCATTACTCCAAGTACCACCTATATGGTGTTTGTCTACAATCAGTTTTACTCGTATCACAGTTATAGAACCTCTGACCTAGAACAGTTAGACATTACTCATTCAAGGGGTAACAGCTTTTTTAAACTAGTTAACTTTAAATGTAGTTTTTGACATAGGCTAAAAATCAATGAGGACTCTGGAAAAGGAAATTTTTGGATATAATTCTGCATTTAAAATGAATTTTCTCTAACTAAATTTACTTCTCCCAAACATCTAATTGAATAATATTTTCTCTCTTGTAGATACCATCGCGCCGGTGGTTACTTAACTGTTCACGAAGCCCCATGGAGAACTCCATTGGCAACTGCATTTGTTGAAGGTGGTGTGGAAATGGGCTATGAGAACCGTGATTGTAATGGAGAATTTCAAACGGGATTTATGCTACCTCAAGGGACCATTCGCCGTGGTTCCCGTTGTTCTACCTCTAAGGCTTTTCTTCGACCAATACGACATCGTAACAATCTTCATATAGCTAAAAACGCATATGTGATGAAGGTTTTGATTGATCCTTCGAGGAAAACTGCTTATGGCGTCAGATTTAGAAGAAACGGGCGTGTCTTTGAAGTGCACGCTCGCAAAGAAGTAATTATGTCTGCTGGAGCTATTAATTCTGTTCAATTACTCATGCTGTCAGGGATTGGACCTGGCTGGCATCTTCAAAACTTAGGTATTCCTATTATTCAGGACCTACCCATTGGAGAAAATCTGATGGATCACTACGGAACTGGTGCTCTGACTTTTACGATTGACCAACCCATTTCTCTTGTACAGAGCCGTTACGAAAATCTACCATCTATCCTTAAATATGCCATATTTGGTACGGGGCCTTTAACAGTCCTTGGAGGTGTAGAAGGCCTTGCCTGGGTCCCCACAAAATTTGAAAATCGGACAGAGGATTGGCCAGATATTGAATTTCATTTTGCCAGTGGTAGTGTTGCTTCGGATGGAGGTCGTCAGATACGGAAAGTGCATGGACTATCGGACAGTGTTTGGAAGATGTTTCGGCCATTAGCTTATAAAGATACATTCAGTATTTTACCTATGTTACTTCGTCCCAAATCCAAAGGAACGATTCGACTCAAATCCAAAAATCCTTTTGAAAAGCCCATAGTGAACGCCGGATATTTTACTCATCCAGACGATATGAAAGTACTGGTTGAAGGCATTAAATTTGGACTTGCTCTTGCACAAACAAAGGCTTTTAAGAAATTTGGTGCACGCTTTTGGGACAAAGTTCCTATGCCTGGATGTGAAAATTCTCCGTTATGGACGGACAGTTATTGGGCTTGTATATCCCGCCAGTATACAACCACTATTTATCATTACTCTGGCACCGCTAAAATGGGTCCTCCCCATGATCCCTCAAGTGTAGTGAATCATGAACTTAAGGTCTATGGTGTCAAAGGCTTGCGTGTTATTGATGCATCCATTATCCCAAAAATCCCAAGCGGAAACACTAATGCACCTGTCATTATGATCGGGGAAAGGGGAGCGGATCTTATTAAACAGACTTGGCTTGGTCGGAAGCGGCATAGGCGAAGAAGACGGGCTTTACAAAATAAACAGAAACGGGATATTTTCCTTAGTGAGGATTGGCCTAGAAAAGACAGTATTTTTTGAAGTGATAGATGATAACACAAGGCAACAAAATTTTACTTTCCCCCCAATAAAATTTAGTTCCATATTCATTTGTAGGAGTAGAGCTTGGTGTGAGCTGATTACGAATCTATAATGTGTTTTTGTATCCGAGTTTGTTTTGGAGAGTTTTTGATTTGAATTTTTTAGAGTATTTTGGCTATTTTTGTAGCTTTAAGCCAACTTTTGAGTACGAAAAGAGTGAGTAATCCATTTGGGGAAATAAACCCATAATCACTTACCCAAATAATAATTTCAAGTATGGGTTTATATTTTGTGTGAAGCTATCCCATCCCACTCTTTATTTGGGTTTTGTTCGGAAATAAATAATGCTACGAATTTTCATTTGAATTTAAGCCAAAGGAATTGATTTGAAGTGCAAATTATTGTTCTTTTGTTTACAAAAGAGCATTTACTTTTAGAATCTCTAGTTAAGTAGCCATGTCGATTTGATTATAATTTATTAGAAGCAGAAAATTGTCGAGGTTGAGTGGAAAAGGTTTTAAAATTCCGTGATCATTAATTATAATGAATTAAATAAGGAAAAAAATAAATACCAATATAAATTGGTTGCCAATGGATTTTTATATATTATTAAATCATACCTAGGTAGCATTGATTTTTTCCTTAATAAAATTAAAATAAAATCGTTATTGCTTCAACTGACCCCAATACTCTTGTAAATGAGTCCTTAATTATTTACGCCCTTTAAATGAACCCTTTTGACGTAAAAACAATTGAAAAACAAGGGTGTAATTCCTTTTCAACCCAATTCCTACAAATAAAGAGGTTTTTTTAATCTTTGATTTGCATTTTCTCAGAATTTGCATATAAAATATAAGCATATCAGCATGCAGTTTTGCAAAGAACAAACTAATTTTTTTATAGATTATTGATTTATATATATATTTAAAATGGAGCTCAAACCCATAAAAAAGAGCAAAATTTTCAAAAAATTACAGAGGAAAATTCTAGAAAATCAGATAGGGTTCAAACTATTTTACTCAAGATTCGTCATCCGTGCACATTAAGTACTGCTATAATTTCGATAATGTATGGAGCATAGAGATAGAAATACACGGGGATGGTTGGGGGATTTCATTTGGTAGTTTGGTAACCCAAGACTGAAGTTGATTAAAATCTTCACTCTGCGCCAATAAACATCAGCTTTTGCATAGGGTATATACAGAGATAGGAGCTGGTCGAGAGTTGGCGACAGGACGAGAGAGCCACTTCAAGCTTAATTTTGTTACAGTTACTTCTTATGGAATAGATTGCTTTGCCTTACGAGCTCCGTCTAAGAACGAATTTAACTCGTATGTCAAGGTACCCAGTCTCTTGGTATAAAAAAGTGATATAATTTCAACGCCACCTATAGGAAATAAGTTGAGTTGTTAACCTTTTTATTACAGCATGACATTACTTCCTAGTGGGGATTGCCAAAAGTTCTTAAACTGTGAATGTCAGAAAAGTAGACAAATGTGACACCATATTATACACCTTGTGTCGGCTGAAATCTTTACTAGATCATTCACGCATCTATAAGCCTCTATGTATTTCTTTCTCTATGGTATAGAACTTTTAATAAATATATATTTTATTGACTTGTGTCATTAATTCAAAGAGGAACCATATGGGCATTCATGACTAGAAATGTATACTGAATGTATTTGCAAATTTTTTGGGTAAATCAATTTTATATTTAAATCTTACAATGAGAAAAGATTTTTCAAATTCTATGACGATCTTATATGTATATTCAAACAGCTGGTGAAAGCTCTTTCAATCTAAATAGACGTCGTAAATTTTATCGTCGACATATAATTAATTTATTATTTTATACTTATGTATTGAATCCCCTTCAGGGCCGGTTTTAGAAAGGGTCTTTTAGTTGTTCCAGGTCCCGCGTTGGATAAATTTGTCAAAACTTGCTATTTATACTGGGGAAAAAAGAAATTTTTTTTAAACGTCATTTTATCAAAACAATGACATCGCATTGATTTAAAAAGGCCGTTGGAGAAAATATTATTTATCAAAAAGAGAATTAAAAAAGATACTTCAATTTGAATTTGAATTTCTAGCAAAAGTAAATTAAATTATTAAAAAGAAAATAACTCACCTGATTTATCCTCACCCACTCACGCTAAAACCGGCCTTGATCCCCTTATCAATGTCGGTTTTAGGAAGGAGCCAGGGAAGTTCTTCGCTGTATATAATTTTTTGTAAAAAAAGTCAACATATCAGGGTGTCCGTAGGATTTTTATTTACCAAAATACCTTATGTTTTAAAAGAATAATTTAACACATTTTATTTTTTTTATAAATTTTGTAATTTTTATTTTCCCCCAAAAAACAATAACTATTGGGTAATAACGACAAAAACTCCTTGATTCAAGACCCTTTAGCCAATTCCCTGTATACGCTCCTGCATATGTACTAAATGAAGGATAATATTTTCTAAAAAACGCTAAAAATTTGAAGAATAACTACATTTTTATTTATTTTTTAACCATTCGTTTCTTTTTTTTTTTAAAGTATAAATACTGTGAAAATTCATTTTATTACAAAAGATCCTTCCAAATTATATATTTAGTTATTTTCGAAATAAATGTGATTTGAAAAATTCAAAAGGGACTTGCATAAATTTAATATATCACATTTATCATCGACCCTCCCCAAATAACACTAAAACCGTCCCTAATCCCCATTTTCTGTATCTAAATAGGCAAAAAATAAAGGCAAACTGAACATAAGAAGCTTTTAGCTAATTAATTAACTAGTGTATATTCACATTAAGTATTTGTATGTATTTATGAACTCTACAATCTGTGAGAAGCACCAAAGATCTCATTACTATTAATTTTATAATTTTAATGTTTGGATAATTTACTCATGAAACAATAATAAACTTTGATTTATCATCGTGCCATAAATGCTTTTTTTTTAATGAAGAGCAATTCATTTATATTTAATATAATATCACAAATCAGAATTAATTACTCATAATTATTATATATTTACGAGGAAGGAAATTGAATTTCTCAAAAAAAAAAAAAAAAAAAAATCAATTGTCACGTCGCGTCGCAACGTTTAATGTATCTCTCAACCTTTCATTCCAAAAGAAACAATAAAAAAGGTAGTATCTAAATAATTATTACGTCACAGGGAGGGGGGCAGGGTAGGAGGGGCTATAATTTTTTTAAATTTTATACCTCAAAAAAAAATTTAATTTTTTTTTTGTAAATAGCTGTGGATTTTGTCTGCTCAATTTCCTCCTAAATATAAGTACATTGAACATTGATGATGGATTAAACTAGATAGAGTTGTTGTGAACAATATCTAACAATGTAATGGTAATATTTTAAAAACAAAGGGTTGACGAAATACTACTTATAAAAAGTGATTTAGTCTATTTTTCACGATTTCTTTTTATATGCGAATAGGCAGCGTTTTACAATAAAACTATGTACGTGGTACAAATTGATATTTTTGACAAAGTTTCACAATAATAACATGGATCAGACCCTTTGGAAGCAAAAGTACATTAAAATATAAATATATATGTTGTGTTCAAGCTGCAATTTCGTAATCTGTAAATGTTATTTCAATCATTACCAACTGTTATTAATGGATGCAATTATTTTATTTTAGTCTATCACAATTACTATTTTATTTCGCATTTACTTACTATGAATGTAGGACCAGACCAGTCTTAAGCCACTGCAGTTGCAATGGGTCCCGTACTTGACTTAAAAAAAGTTATTTTGCAACCAAGAAAGATATTATTTTCTATAAAATAAATAAATAAAACAGTATCAAAATGAAATATAACAAGAAAATGTCATTCTATACATTAAAATATAACATTCATTTTTTAAAAAACGCCAAACGATAGAAATTAGTACTAAAATAGGATATAAAAAAAAACTTTTATCTTTGACAAAATTAAAAGGTCATTTAAAAAAAAAAAAGGTCGAGGAAATTTTTATTATTATGTTTTTAAATCAAATTTTTTGAGTATTCTTGTCTGTGGGGGAAGGAGGAGCTATAGATTGATCAAGGAAAAATAATCGCTTTGTTAGAAAAAGATTTAATATCAAAAAGGTCATTTGATCAAATTCAGACCAGGAGGAAAAAATTTTAAACTTTTTTTTTTTTCAAATAAAACTAAAAAAATCCCCCTGTTATGACTACAAAGATTGGGATTTAGACTTAGTACTCTGCGTTACGCATAGGGTCCTGCAAAAGCGAAGGCTGGTCCTGCAACGTTATGCTTATTATTAATTAGATGTTTTCGAGAAGAAAAAAAAAATCAAAAATTACCCCGTGTCCAAGGTTAAAGAAATACAAGGCTTGTCATAATTTTGAATTTGATGTACCGTACCAACTGCTGGGAAAGACCAGGGGTGACTGGAAGATTATATTGGGGGAGGCGTGGTTTTTGAATTTTTTTTTATAACAAATTTCAAAATCTATAGCTATTCACAGAAAATTAATTTTTTTGGAAAATAATTTCAAAATCCATATCTATTCAAAGAAAATTTGATTATTTGGAAAATAATTTAAAAATAATTTTTTTAGGAAAATAGTTTTACAAATCTATAGCTATTCAGAAAAAATTAAATTTTTTGGAAAAAATTTCTTTTTATATTTTTTTTCTCTGCTGCATAATTTGCCAGAAAAATGAAAACCTAATCTAGTAAAAAAAAAAAATTCCTTAGTTTGGAGGGAACTACAGCCCATCCTTTGGGGACGCCCCTGAAGACTTACAGATTTTCACGTCATAGAGTAAAATACTAGAAATTATACAATTAAGTGTACCAGTTTATTATACCCTTTGACGTCACTATTAAGAAGCGTAATGGAAGTCAAACATCAGTCGGAAATGCGTTATGGTATAACCTTGTATTCCTATTATAACTTTGACTATATCAATCATTTAAAGAATAGTCAAATATAGCACTATCCTCATCACAAGTGTGATTAACCTTAATTCCTCATTTATAGTTATAACTTGATTAAAATCCCAGCTTGTACACAACAAAAACACAAATTATAAAACATCACAAGTACCACACATTCACAATTATAGAACTGCGTAGGGGGAGACTGGAGAGAGTTGCAAGACTGTTGCCTCAAATATTGGGAGACACCCCAAAATGCAGCAAAACATATTGATATGATATTGTCGGCAATTGTTGAATTTTTTGAAAAAATATTTAAATATTGAATTTTTGGTAAAAAAATTCCAAAATTTGCAGCTACTGACAAAAAATTAAAAAAAAAAAAATTTTTTGGAAAGAAATTTGTAAAATTAAATTTCTATGAAAAAAAATAAAAGATTCATTAATTTTTTTAGTGAAAAACAATAATTTTTTTAATTTTGGAGGGACCTACCCCCTGTGGACGCCCCTGCAACGGTTCCCATTGTTAAGGAGTGTTGCAACACTTTGAACAATTAAAATAATAAATGAAGAGAAATGGACTAAAGAATTATTAACTTATGCAGATTAAGTTATAAAATTTTATTATTATAAATCATTTATCAGTATTAATTATAGATTGGGGAAATTCACTCTCTTAAATTCCTCCAGGCTTTCTGCTCTATCTAACAAACATGCTTGATATGAACTGTAAATATCTCAAATAATAAAGAAGAATAAAAAATACGTAATAATTGCAGCAATTATATCAACTGACCCCTTTTTACTGCGTGACAATATTATCTCCTATTCCTCTTGACTGAGAGAGTTGTGAATTTAGATAAAAGTATATAAACTGATGGCAAAAGAATAAATAATTATGCAAATGATATAATTATTACGGTAAAGAATAAAAAAACTGACTCCTTTAAAATTACTTTGACTCCCCTCAAAAACAGTTTTGGGCCAATATCTCAAAGAAAAGTTGACAAAAACTATTGACTTTTCACAACAGTACTATTTTGATGTGCGAGAATAGGGGTTGCCCGTCCCCCCCTACTATTAGGATTTTCTTTTCTAAAGAATTGATGCTGAGTTACTAGCTATGATGATGAGTCAAGTCCTACATATTAGATTTGAGCAAATTAGTCAGCCATGCCAATTTCGCTAATTGCTACGTAGATCATATGTATAATAAATATATCTATGTTATAATTAATTAGAATTAATAAGAATAACGAAGAAAGTAAGACGATACAATCGAAGAAGTGAGCGCAGAGATAGCGTTCAATGCATATCCTCTACAAGGAAAGTGGAATCCGGCTCCGACCGAGTCGTTCTTAACTCCTCCACTTTTCTATCCAAATAAGTGACGATCCTTTCATGTTCCTTTTTAGTTACCACATTGGTTATGATAATGAGAGCGATCCCTGTAGTGAACATGCAGAGTCCAAGACCCAGAACACTTGCTTTATGAGGTTCCTTATTGAGGTATGTAAACGAGGAAGAAAATAACATATATCACTCAATTGTTATCACTTCTACTATTTACCTTAGCGTAGAATGCTGAATGTATTACCACCAAAACGCCTAATGTTGTAAAAATGACACTTAAATAATAGCAAAGAACTGCAGCTTTGGAATTTCCAGAAGGGGGGATTGGGGGAGCTGTACGCAAACCTCCAGTGCATTCTCCAGACTGCTTATTCTTGCATGTACAAGTCGCAGGAAGTGTCGAGGTTGAGCCTCTATCCGAGGAAGAGCCCTTCCATAGTTTAATCAAATCGGTGATCTTCATTTTGTCAAATATATGATTTGAGAATAAGCTGCAATAGAGAATATAAAAGATTTTAACTCTCTCCTTTCCAGTAGGTACTCTTTGCTGCTTTCATAAAGAGAAACAGCTTGCCCAAAGCCAGCTAGATGAGCCTCATTTATGGGGAGAGTATTTAATATATTATATTGAATATTATAATCGTCGTTCATTATGTAGTATGTACATTTATTGGACCCATTTAAGAGTAATCCTTTTCAATTATACACATGTCCAATAATCAATGGTGTCGCCCTACAGTTTACTCATAGAAATATATTATAATTATCTTAAAAAATATAGTTTGTTCCGTTGGATCGTACCTGGAATTTATAGAACCTTTTCTTTCTTTTTAAAGCAAAAGAAATAACTTTTATCCCTCCAGATTGTCATAATATTATACATCAATGAATAATTGACGTATACATTAATCATAATACTGTGAGCTCCGGATAAGAGCAACCTCTCAGGGGTTCCAGCTCATTATTTTATTGAGGAAATTGTCTTCTAACATTATAATATAATAGACAAATATGATAAAAAAAAAACTAAGACCAGTAGGAATTCAAAAATATTTGTATATTTCTATCTGTGAATTTTGAAAAATTTTCTACGTAAAAATGACATGCAAAAAGTGGAAGGGATTTCTTAATATGATGTTGCTTTTATACAAAAAAAATTATCCGGATTTGAGAGTATATTATGAGTTTCTTCTTTATTTGTATTAACCATAAACTCTCGGAATCCAAGAGCTTGATCATTTCTTATAATTAATTGTGATTTGCTATTTCAGAATTTATTTGAAAAAAGAATTAGTATTATAATTTTTTAATAATGAAGACAATTAATTGCTTTGAACAGAAATTAATTGATCAACTTGATGGATAACACCATTAGATGATGCCATATCAGACTTGACAATGTGTACTCCACCGGTTAATTCGATGACAGAGCCGGATAAGTGAACAGCCAACTTTGTTCCACTTAATGTCTTGAGGACACCTTCAGCTGTCATCTTAGACTTGAAATATGAGCCAGGAACGAAATGGTTGGCTAATAAAGTAGAGGCCACTTCTTGTTCGGATAATTTGGATTCAGCTTGGGTCATTGCTCTGAAAGAGTTAATAAAATTAAATCATCATACGTAGTGCGTCATAAAAATAAAAACTATCTTGGATAAAAGTCAAGAAAAGGGTGAAAATCCCAATTTAATTTTTTTTACTTTATATATATATATACAGTCCAATATTTCATAGACATATTTGAGCCAATGAAGGGCTTTATATTCAAAATTGTGGGTTAAGTTCAGATGCCCAAGAATTTGATAGAAATTGACGATAGTTTGTCGTAGAATACAAATGTAATCCACACTGAATTTTGAGAAAAATTCAGTGTGGATTACTGTTGTGTTGATGGGTTATATATAGAATAATGGCAGGCTTGGATATTGAGTGGAAAATGAGCACCATTCAAGGTATCAATTCATTTTTGCCCTGAACTAGAAAATTATTTTGAGCAGCGTTCATTTAGCCTGTCATATTCACACTCTTTTTTTTTATAGTCCTCTAATATATTTTTTACTCTAAGACAAAAGGTAGAACCAATTTACGAAACGACTACCACATGATCAATTTTTGTCTAAATTTAATTACATTCAATAATACTTTTTTCTGCTAGGGCAAGTGAGAGTATCGGAACTAATAACTAACTACGCAATCTCCATTAATACTGCAGAGCGAATAAAAAATTGTGTTTCTCAAATGATTAAGTGACATCATTTATGGTACGTCAAAATTGACATCCCATGGGGAAATTAAATTTGAATGAAGTAGATCACAGGGTCGGCGTTTCCTTAAAAAAAAACACGACATAATGGAGAAAAATAAGCAATCAATGAGTGCCTGAATGGACAAAGTGTGAACGAGTGCAAGCCTAAATGAAAGGGATGAAATAATATATAATTGATAAATTACTCATTGGTAGGAGCTAAAATGGTGAAAGCACTATTGCGTGAGTCTAAAAGAGAATTCATTCCGAACTTATTGACATAGGAAACAAATTTGGAGTATTCGCTATCGCCCATAAGACGCTTCATAAGAGTATCTTGCTCTGTGGATGCAATGTAATTGAATCCACCGTCCATTGAGTAAACTCTGACGTGACCAGATTTAACGGTGCTAATTCTGCCATCCATGGGGATTCCATTAGCGGTGAGGGAAGTTCTTGGAGTGTAAGCGTGGATCCTTCCACTGTTGAGATTATCAAAGTGGATGTAGTTACCATTGAGTGTTTCTAAAACATTCTCTTGTCCTGGATTTCTGATTCCTGAAACAATGTGGGATGTAACCAAAGTAGCTTCATCTTCATTGGAGGTTTCCTTGGCTTGGTTCCAGCCTTCATTACTGGGAGCAAAGAGAGTGTAGAAGTTCTCTATAGTGCGGTAAATAGAATGTACATGTCGGAGGAGAAGAGTAATAATTATGATGACGAATACCTGAAGATTGTTTAAATAATGAAGAAATTCCAGTGTTTTCCATAGCTTGAGCAAATTCAGTATGACCTAAATTTTTCAAAGAACTGACAACATCATTGGCTCCACTCTTAAGTTGATTAGCTCCATTTTGCATTTCTTGCCATCCATTTCCACCTTGATACCAAGATCCAACTTGTCCAGAGGATTGATCATCGGAAGATGCAACGTAAGTACGTCCATATGATCCAGAGGATGATCCTGAACCTTGAGTCTCTTGGTTCCATTGACCATTGGGAGAAGAAGAGCTCCAAACATCTTGAGGTAAATAGTTGACATTAGTTTGCTCATTTCCATAGACTTGTCTATTATTGGTTTTGAAAAAGGGATTATCATTTTTGCTATAGAAGGAAGACTTGAAACGGGGGAAAAACACATTCTGAAAGGTTGTTCAAAGATTAATTATATTTTAATTTACATCATGAATTGATCCAGTTGAGACAGCACCCATGTTGTAACTATTTCTTCTACTGGATCCTTGAGAAGAACCAGAACTACTCCAAAGCTTGCTTTCTTGAACATACTTATTCATACGTTCCATAAGAGTTTGTGTGGATGCTGAGCTTTCAACTTCACTTTGGCTAAAAAGAAGTTTATCGACAGAGTGGACGGCACCATTGGCAGCAATGATATCAGGTAACACGATGCGTGCCTCTCCAATGCTAATAACTCCGTCTATATTAATAATAATATATATAAATATAATAGTTCTCAATTAATTATGAATGAATCCTAGTACTTGATTCATCAGTCTTGATCATGCGTTCAGCTCCCATTTCAGTCTTGACAGATTGTCCACTAATTAAACCGGGGGTGAACCAAGTTCCTTTTACAATATGTCCCATAATTGTAGCTCTAAGTTTGGTCATATCGCTCTTCAATGCGTTAATAAATGAAGGATCCACGGCAGCCATGGCTCTATAATGAATGACAAAATTTAACAATTAATCATTTGAAATAAAAGACTGTATAATTAATTACTCATTGGTTGGAGCAAATAAAGTGTAGGGTGTATCCATTTTGTTAAGGAGAGGAAACAATTTGGACATTTTTACCAATTCCATAAAGGTAGAGTGTTGTGGGTAATGATTAACAATCTCAGTGGCCACAGTCTCAGAGGGCTTGAAAATAGAGGACATAACTCCTCCAATAACGTGAACGACACCATTGCGAGCAACATTATCGGTTTTCATGATTCTACGGCCATTAGCTGTCTTGACCTAAATGGGAGATAATATTTCAAAGTAGAATTAGGTAATTCCATAAGGATAAATGCTCATTATAATATTTTAATCATAAACAATGCCGATTTTGTAAGTTTGCCCACAGGTAAATATTTTCTATGGGATTGAAGTCCGGAAACTGGCTAGACACTTCATAATGTGCTTCTTCTTGAGACAATCCTTTGTTGCATTAACCGTATGTTTAGGGTCATTGTCGCACTGGAAGAACATACACGATCCATTACGGTGCCCTGCCCTGAGGGAATGATGTGCCCACCCAAGATTCCAGTGGTACATGTCTCCGTCTATCCTCCCTTCGATGCGATGAAGTCGTCCTTTCCAAACCATAATGTTTCTACCTCTATGTTAGAAGGGAGGATGGTGTTCTTGGAATTCTACTCAGCAGTTTTCTACCTCTTAACACTTTTTTGTTGTTCATATAATGAGCTGTTCAAATCAACCCATCATTAAAATTATAGACCATTTATTTTCTTTGTCAGTGTGGAAACATACAAAATCGGAAAAGGGATCAAATACTTATCCCAATACTTCATGGACATATTTCAATCAATTAATTATCGGTATTGCATTCAAAATTTCTGGGATGGATTACGATACTCAAATATATTAACTATAGAATAGAGCCTTAATTCTATTTATGATAAATTTAAATTAACCTCGATTTGGCGTTTTAAATACATTTCAAATCTATCATCTATATTATAATTGATTGTGGGTATGAATTTCTTATAAATTTTATATTATAAATTAGTGACGAGTAACACAGTAATTATCTTGAACAAAAATCATTCCTCACAATTTTTCATATACATATATAGCTCAAATATAGAACTTATATTCAAATTTCTGGGATGGGTTGAGATACTCAAGGGTGTTAAGTGTAGTTTAAAGCCTTCATTTGATTTATAAGAGAGTATTTCGCCCCGATATGGTCTTTCAAAACAAATCTATCAATTTCTACTCCTTTTATTCTGACAAATAACTTTCGTATTTTAATTTGCAATTCGCTTGGCTTCTAAAGGACAAGTCAGAATAATTTGTTGATAGAAATTGACGATAATGGATCGAAGAATACAAATAATATACTTCTAATGCAGAATAATCCTTCTAGATTGTTCTAGTGTTGAAAGGCTACATAATATATCAAGGTAACTTACTTGTCCACCGTTATAAACGTTGAAACGGATGGTTCTTCCATCAAGCAAGCTCTTGACTACTTTCTCATGAGTAATGTCACTCTCCATGATTTTACCCATAGCAACATGGAATAACATGGCTTCATTAAGTGAGTATTCAGTTGGGTATTGTTGTTCACAAGTAAAGGCAGTGTCATTTGGAGCAAAAACAGTGAATGGTCCTGATAAAAATAAATATATAAATATAAAAACAGAGATAAAACAAAGTAACTTACCATCGTGATTGATGATCTTGCTTACATCAGAGCCTAAAGCCTTTTGAACAAATGTCTTCAAATTTAATTTCTCAGCAACTTTGATCAAAGTATCGCTACTAGACTCTTGAAGATTAGTAGAGTAGGGCAATGCCAAAGTGGTTCCCACTAATAGCAAATAAGCAAGTAACTTCATCATCCTTAATCTTTGTTCTACCCTCTCACAAACCCAAGGAAAGACTGATTTAATTTGGTTAACTGAAGGTCCGAAGAAAGATTCATTTATGTAGCATGTTTCTTTTTCATCTCATGTCATGTCGTAAGGGGGTCAAACTGATCAAGGGAGGGTAATGATGATGCGATAGGATATTGGTAAGGATATTTTCTTTGTTTATACGCCGTGTTGTAAATAGTGAGTTTTACAAATTGCAACTCAAAAATGAGATGAGTCATTATAAAAAATGTAGACTACTAGTTTGTGAGTTAACACAAAAATTTTGAACAAAAATCAAGAAAAAGAGAAATCATCAATATTTAAAAAAAATCATTTCACCCGTACTGAATCACGCAACCTTTATTTCGAAAAACAAACCAAAAAAGGCCCAAACTCATTTCTTGGTTAGCACGTCGTTACCTTAATTGTATCACACAACCTTTTATAGAAAAAGAAACAGACAATAGGCTCAAAATCAGTTGGTAGTTAGGTAATTCTATCCAACTATGGAATTATTGAAAAGTCGGATTCACAGCTTAGCAGGAGCTAATTCTAATTCAACCAATCAACGTTCAGAACACTGATTAGGAGAAAGTAAACAAAAACATCGACAGCTGACAAAAAAAATACACTCTATGTTTTTTGATTGTGAGTTAACGCCGTGATATATTGATACAATTAAGGTATTAAGGTAAATAAGGTTAAATCGTGCTTTTTCTTCCGAACATATTCTTTTTTTACATTCTGTCTGGGGACTTTCAGTAAAAAGTAAATGAAATGTCTGGTATTTTGCTTAATTAAAATCAACGTTTATTCAATCTTTATTTCTAAATGATCCATATACACGCTTCAATATAACTGGATATTAAAAGTTTTTAATCCGGTGTATATACCCTCTCGGTGGATGGGTGTTTTTTAAACCCCCAACTGAATTCTTCAAGGCAGCGCACAGGGTTAGGGATTCCGTTGGTGACAGTTATTATTAGGTATTTTGAAGGATTTCAAAAAATTAGATTTGATGGAGAGAATTAACTTTATTTGATGTAGCTTTTTCTGCTGATTTTAGTAATGCCAGTATTTTAAATATATATTCTATAGGAACGGGCATTATTATAATTATTGATATCATAATCCTAATGTGAAAATGTAACGCCACTGGTGGCGACATCTACAGCAACATGGGTGCGTACAGAACGCAGTGGAAGCTCACATCTACACAATGACTTCTTAATTTCCAGAATTTTTCGCTTTTTTTCGGTCACCCGACAATGATCCAGGAAAAATTGTAAATTTCCCTAAGGGTATCCTCGCACCCCTGATTAAGAACCACTGATTTAGACACTATTTCAAAGTTGAATCTGGCTGGGAGAAATATGTGTTGTGTACAATTGCTTATAACGTAAAAAATAACCTGTAAATCCTTTATTGTTCAGTTTTCATAGATTTCATATACCAGGGGTTCCCATTGAGAAATAAAGTCATTCAGTTATCTTGAAAACTATTGGTATACTTAACATTGAAAAGGTTTTGTTGATCAGTGAAACAGTGATCAGTTTTCAAAGTCCGAAATATCCAATACCATAATGCAATGATACAAACTCCATTAGATCAGGGATTATCTACCTTTTTTTAAAGTGATGCAACACTTATAAAATATTCTTGCTAAATCTCAAGTACCCCCTTGAGTGCCTCCAAGTACCTCAAGGGGTACGCGTACCCCCATTTGAGAACCACTGCATTAGATGATCAATTTATTATAGTTATAGTATCATTTTTGACAAATTCTCATTAACTAATTAATAATCAGTTAATGGCACTTTCGACAATAAGTAAAGGATCTAATGTTCTATTACTCGTGGATAGATACATATCAAGGAATTTTGAATAGATCAAAAAACATTAGTACATTAATTAATAGTTGGTATTCAAAATGGCAAATTTTATAATTCAATACAGCTTTATAAGACGAACAAATTGTAACTTGTACAATCCATTGCTTATACAAGTTACAACTTGTACACAACTACGTACACAAATGTGAGGTAAAACCAAAGATGGAGTATTGCAGTGAGCAACACGCCTAATTATTACATAAGAAAACTGTGCTTTATAGAAGTACAGGTTTTAGACGTTCACACAATATATTTTTATTTTTTATTATTAGTGATCGCCATGATTGTTTGTACGATACATGATTGATTCATTAGGAGCTGGCAATTATGACTACATCAGACATTTATAGATGCATACAGGGTGGTTACTAAATACATGTGCTGTGTCGGTCTTTATTTAGGACTGAAGACTGCAGCCCCCAGTTTCGCCTTGGTCCGGTCCAGTTCAGTCCTGCATATTAGTCGTTCATTTAAGTTTTTAAAAGAAACAGTTCTAGTACTGACAGTCTGAAGGACCGACGGTCTTATGAACTGATCCAACACTAATAAATACTAGGCTGGGACGGTCCGCGGTTCTGTACGGTACAATGGTAAAATGTATTATTTACCTTTTCCGGTAATGAATAATACCAATTAGCAGTCACAATATATCGCCAGCTGTCAAAAAAATTATTTTGCTTGACACATATGTCCCTTTAGTTTCAAAGTATCGTTAAACTAACTTATAAACATTAGGAAGTTTATATAATTTATCCCTCCACCATACCACTCTTTCGTTTTCGTCAACTGGGATGCATTTTTACGAGTAATTGTTTCCCTTTTTGTATGAACAAATACATAAATTATTTCCCTATATAAAAGGATGCTTGTGGATTCAAATCTTACCTTACTCCCTAAATCTATTCATAATTATGCTATCAAAATATTTAATTATATATATGTACTGCACCAAGGGTACGACCCTAGTAAAGACTCTAACAAAAATGTTTAAACCATAGAAATGACGTCACAGATGATATTTAAAAATATACGTACATTTATTTTCCCATTAAAATAAATTCTTCTCTTTAGCTGACATTCAAAATAACATACCCCCTCATCGAGCTGCAGTTCATTCCTGCAGACTGAAAATTTTAATCTACTACTGCCTTGCCTTGCCATACTCCAAATAAAATTCCCTTGTCGCCTATATGTATTTCTTTCTCTATGGTTAAACTTATATATTGTCGTCAATACTATTACTGGGATTCGGAAGAGAAATCCTAGACCGGTCTGAGAGCATTCTGAATTTTAGTGGACCAAAATGATTTGGACCTTTAAATAAGTTTGATCTGGAAATGTCTCAAAGAAAAATTTGGTCTAGAAAGGTTCTATAAATGAATTATAAATGATAATTGATGAAGTCAGACATGTTTTATTATTGGAAACATGGACGTAGCATAATAAAGTCATATGAAGTTAAATGTGTTTGCATTAATGATATTCGTACAACTTACAAATCTGGAGTGGGGAGAAAATTGCTCCATAGATTGAGACTACCCCCCCCAAAAAAAACCTATATATTGAGGCCAGAAAAATTGATTCACAAATTGAAAACAATTAAATTTCTCTTTACAGTTTGAGATCGCAGTCTAGGCCGAAATATCGGTTCAAGTATGTCTAGAAAAAATATCATAAGAGCGAATTTTTTTCAATGCTTGCAACAGATTTGGACGGATATTCAGGTCCAGACCACGATGGGTCGCTTTATGATCATTGCTTAAGACTCGAACATATCTCAACTCCACACTTATTTTTGTCCATTATTTTTTTAGTTGACGGTATTATGATGGTTTTTGATAGGTAACGCTCATAAAGTATTTACTCTAACCAATAATAAAGTTTTTAAGAGTTCATACTAGAAATTTCCCTGGTATTAATAATAATACCAAATCAATTATTGTCAAAAAGAATTCCTCATCACATTTTGTGGTTGTGGACAAAAAGAATTGTCCCATAGGATATATCGCGCGTAAAAACCACAGTCAGGGATGGTTTGGGAAGATATGATCATATTTGGTCAATCGTTTCTTATTTTTTTTTCCCCCAGGGTCAAAATTAACTGTATTGAGAACGTTGACACTATTATATGGGGAAAGATTATGGGCCAATTCTGAAAAAGGCCCCACCCAAATTTGGAAGATGCACACACAAGCGTCTATAATGATTGGAAAATGAGACGGTATTACAGTCTGCTCATCCTTAACAAACTAAAAGCTATAATTTCAACACAATGCGACAATTTTAAATATTCATTTGTTACGTGTGGATACGATATCCAGTAGTAACATTCATACCAAAGTTAGAAATTCAAATTATAAACACAATTACTAATCTTTTTCTAGTATTTGGGACACACTCTCAATGATTTGCAATTTCTCATTTCTATCAAAAATCCTCCTTTGAAATTCACCAACTATCCCCCTTCAACTAGGGTACAATTGCATTTGCAAATTAAAGGGAGATTACATAATGATCACATCATTAGGAAGTCTGCATTGCTGTTGTTGTTTTTTGCCCATTTTGACGGAATGTTTTTTAACTTTTATTTTAAAAAAGGGACAAACACTTTTTTGGTCTATTTTAGAGTTAAAATTTATTTTTCAATGTTATATGTTTAAAAGGAATACAAACGGGATGGCGGGTTACTATTGAGGGGTATCATTTTAAACAAGAATGTTTATTTATATAATACTAGAAGCCTGTAAGTGAAAGCCGTTTAAAGTTTTTTATTAAATAGCAAAATATCTAAATACTAGTGTTGGGGTCCGGTCTGGAAATCTTAAGACCTCTCTTAGGCCGTTATATTTTTTGTTGGACCGAATTAATTCGGGCCTACAAAAAGCTCAGTCTGGACCAATCTTATATAAAAATTTGGTCTAGATCCGTCCAAAGGAAAAATTCGGTCTAGTTCGGTTCCAAAATAATCCATCTAGACCGATTTTACAAATAAATTGTTTATAACATGACTTCAAATGTTTTTTCAAGTACAATGACGTTATACGAAGTTTAAATAGATATATAGCTCGGATTAATTTTGATCGGTCCAAATCTGTCTAAAAAACATCACTTAAAACTGAACCGAAAAACAAATTCGTTGCTGGACCGAGTCTCGCTACTACTAAATACCTATATAAAGACACGTCAAATGACCTAACGAACTTATATTATTTATGTCATTGTAGTAATTTCTTGAGCCTTCGGATACAGGTACAAGAGCCCTTCTTCATTTTGATTATTATTTCATGTTGTGTTGTGCTATTCGGTTTTTATATTTCTACGAATCATAAAAAATACTTTTTAATAATTCCTCAAATTATGATAATTTTCATTTAGATCACCATAACAACTACAGAAAAGTGGGGTGGGAGGCAGGGCCAATATGGTTGCGATGCCACTCGTTCAATTATACTATTTTATGTTCGATAAAAGAAAGAAACCCCTAAATCATTGAGCCCATATTCTTAGAGCCCTTAAATTATTAAAAATGAATGTGCACAAGGTATTTTCTACCCATAAACCAAAGCCTAAGAAATAAAATAAGTACAATTTTCGACTGATCGTATTCTATACCGGGTGGTCCATGAACATCTAAACACTTTGAATTTTAAACTTCAACAAGATATAACTTATTAGTTAACGATAGAATGTCAATAAAATAGATACTATAATTAAACGTGTGGCTTTAGCAGCAATGATGGTTTTCAGTTGGAAGAAAACTATAATTCCATTTGCTTGCACCGACGGCAAAAGGGCAGTCACATAGGCGAAACAGGACCAGATAGACGGTCTTGCAGTCCAAGGCTAGAAAGGAGTGGTTAGTGGTACAAAGTGTCTTCAATGATTCATCAATGTCTCTAATTCTTCCTGTAACTCATAGGATGCGTCAAGTAGTGCGCGAATGGAAATTTGTCGATCACGTTCAAGTATCATTTTGTCGACTTGTACATAAGCTAGGGAGCTCACGTTTGTTTTGTTACGTAACTAATGGTTTATGCTTTAATATGAATTAATTTCAAACTTCATTAATTATTGAATTAGTAAGAGTTCAGATTTCAACGGACCAACTGTTATATAGAACGGCTTAAAAATGGTCAATTTCCGTTGTTTTATTAATTCACCCCCTCAAACTTGATCAAAGTGGTTTTTTTAATCTCTCTACCCTAAAAAGGTACATATTTGGAGGGAGGAAAATATGAGGCCCAAAAACGGGACAGTCTCTGTTTTGAATACATATTTGGTATATTTCATATCAATTTAAAAATATCGTTATTCTTTATATAAAAAATGACGAATAATTAATTAATTAATTACAAGGTATTACATATGATTACCATATATATAAATGATAATAAATTTATGATTAACAAAGAACAAAAAAATATGATTAACTTTGTAGTGAAAATTTGTGTGTATTTAGAGAGGAAAGGGGAGATTCCCAATCTAAGACATTTATTACAACTGTCTTAAATAATTTTTTCTGTTTCTACTAAAGTAAAGTAAAATTCATTACTTCAATTTACAACCCATTTGTAATAAATAAAATTAATTAAATCATAATTTGGTTATGAACGTACGTTGCTAAATAAAATTAAGTAATTAAATAAAATAAAATTATATATTAGGACGGTTTTTTCTTTATCATTTTTCGAATTTCGATTACAAAAGGTGCGGAATAAGTTGTTGTCGTCACATTGGTAAGAAAATACCATCCTATGCAAAATCCGAATGTTTTACAATATTTGCCATAATACTCTTTAACGGTCAAAGTTTGAAAAAAGATTAAATACATTCTTTATTTAATCAATAAATATTAAATAAAGCAAATTTCAATTATTTTCCATTAAAAACTTTTAATAGATATTTTTATAACCCATAAAAAGTTTATATAAATCTATTTTCCTAAGTTCTTTTTAAGGAATAAGAAGAGCACAAACGTAAGGCTTGTTAAAACTCCATAGGAGACTTTAAATAACCACTTGGGTACTTAGTGGAGGGCTAAGAACCTAAAACTATGTAGGCCTGAATAATATGGCATAAATGACATCATAGTAAACAGGTGAACAAATTAACAAAACACAAAAAGGATCAACCTTTTTGATCTTTGAAAATAGGTTATTTTCGAAAAATAAATGAATATTTTTTTTCTATATTAAATTCTTTCAAGAAGGCCTAAAAATGAAGACATTTTGCATAGAATAGAAATAGCAATCTTTTTACGAGATTACAGCAACTTTTGCACACTAACCGTAATTGAAATGTGAAAAACAAAAATGAAAAAATGAAAAACAAAAGCACCACCCTATGTCATATTAATTATGAGAACAAAGAAATCTTTGACGTTGTTGCAGGCTATAAATTGAAAAATAATGTGTGTTTCTTTAAAAAAATATATTAAACAAATAAAAAACAACAACTGTCAATTCCTTTTACTTGGATGGTTATTATGAATGAGTTGAGGAGGAGGATTGGTGCTGGTGGGCCCCAAGGTGCAATTTTCTTCAAAAAATCCTTTGTGACTTTCTCTAGGTGGTTGCAATGGTAAAAAGTATCCCGGAGGTGACCCCAATGAATCCGTATTATGCATTAAGTGTCTTTGAACATCCAATAAAGGAGCTCCATTGATAAATCTCAGTCCTCCTGGTGATAATTCAGAAACATTGAGTGGAGGAGGAAGAATGAGGCCGGGTCCTAACTGAAATTAATTATAACACATGTAAAAAGACCTAATATAAGACGCAATAACATTTGTGGGCTTCAGGGACTTAATGGTTATTCCTATTTTTGATGCATCCACATAAAATAATCTCCAACTAAAGGCAAGAAAAGGATACATTCCTTTTCATTTTTTAAATTCAAATCTGAGTTGGATTCGTGTTTTTATAGTAGTTGCTTCAAATCAGTCACATCAAACATATGGCATTTACAAAGAATGCTTCTATAAAAAAGTACAAACTACTACAGATATGATTAATCTTCTTAATTCGAATATGTGTAGTTTTGATCCTTCGCAATCGTGTCAAGTTTTTCAAATTGTCGATCTTAGTAAAGTCGAGTTTTTTTCAAGTTCGAGTAATATTTGAATACAACGCAAGGGACAAATTTTCCGGTCAAATTAATCGGATTTTAATAAATTTTTTATTCATGTGATTACGTCATCTATAAGCTTTTTTTATGAATCGGCCATCAAATGAATGACCGAAGACAAAAAGGCGTAATTTGTCCGACTTGCTTGACGCATATATAACCAAAAAAGACATCACTGTCATGGTCAAGATGGATGTCAGGCCCTTCCGCAATATCCAGAATCCCAAGAACATTAGCAAAGGGACATATAGAGTTCCAGAAAGAGGAATTCTACCTCTAAAACTTTGCTGATTTCTGGCAAAAGGACATGCGACCTCCGTCATTCTCCGACTAGAACCCCCTTGATTATTTTTGTGAAGCGCCATCGAGGGCATTACAAATGCAGCCCTGCACCAATATGTGGATGAACTGAAGTCCTTCATATCTACGGCCTGGGCCAAACTAACTGAAGAGAAAATTTTCAAGGCCTGTAGGAACTTCAGGCACCGTATTGAGGCTGTCATTGCTTGTTATGAAGACCATATCGAATAAGATGCAGCCTCAGTGATTAACCAACAATATGTATATATTAATATTCCTTTAGTTGGTCCGATAGAGATGCAACTGATTAATTATAAGTAAATATTATAGTATTACATTTACTGCATCTGACCTAGGAATTTTCTTTGAAATCTATATACATGAAGCATATTTTCTAAGGGGCCCGTGCCAAATTAGTCAAAAAAATGTTTTTGCTGATCGGAAAAGTTTACTTCCGCAGCCTGTACATACAGTTTATTTCAGGGAAAATGATATAAAGCTCTTTAAACATAAATTATTACATTGATAGGGTAATTAATTAAACAATGGCTATTTACTAAATTGCTAAAAAGATGCAGAAACTTCAAAGGTCATTTGTGTATCAAATTAGCTCCAATTGAAGTTGACACTTTTCTAAAAATTACTGGCCTGAAATATTATTTGAAAACTCGAATGATCGAAATATTTGAGTGATGATAGATTAATCTCATCTGTAGTTGTTTCAACATTTTTACTGAATCCTTCATTATAAATTACATTGTCACATTTTTCCCGGAAGATTTTTTCTTTGTTATAATTCGCGCCAAGTTTTTAGAATGCCTTATTGAGGTAGTACTTTATTGTTGAGCTTGCATTTTATCAACAAAATGAAAAAATATTTTTCGTTGCCTGAAATTTACGTTTACTCGAAATTAACTCAACTCAATATTCAAATTCGATAACTGTAATTCAAATCCAAAAATATAAAATTTGTGCCAGGGGAGGTGTACTCAAAAACTACTTAGTCACGGTAATGATATATGAAATATTCGCAATCTTACCAAATGTTCAATTCTATTGTTACTCTTGGCCATATCCAGTTTATGCTGCTCCGGTCGTTGTTGTTGTTCTACATCAAAGGGTAGGCCGCAGTGAAGGGGCACGGAAAACTGTTGTGACGACGGTTGGTTGGGCGATTTATGTGGAGTTCCTCTTATACCACCGCTAGCCATCATCAGATGGTTATCGTTGGTGACGTTGTTAGTGTTATTATGCAACGAAGACGAAATACTCGTTCGTGCGTCCACTGAAGATAGATGGGTTGGAGGTAATCCACGAAAAATTGTATCAATTCCCAAGGGTTGTGATTGATTATCCGGTTGACCTATGAAGCCAGGTGGTGGATGATGGCCGGAACCACCTATCACCGTCGGAGATTCGAATCTTTTTTCCAAGTCTTCAGCACGGATAGCTCCGTGAACAAACCTATGGAATCCAGAGGATTCTTGTGGTTCGTCCATATTTGTGTTAAGGTTCATTGATTTTCGAAGGAGGTTCATTAGGTCCACTGATCTATCGGAGTTGTCTTCTTCATTTAATATCGCGGGTTGTTGCAGTAGGTAGGGAAGAGGGGAGGAGGGGGCCTGCTCAGTATCATTGCCACCAATCCCCGTTCTCATGATGATCTTAGTGGCATAGTCTGAAATATTTTTGGAATACCTTAAATCTAAACCAAGGAGTACTCTATACATAGAAAATTGCACTCTTTTTTCACTCCCCCGCTCCCCCTCCAGTTACTTAAAGGACCTAGCACATCGTTATCTTTATTGTATCACGCAACCTTTCAACCAAAAAGAGACTAGACAAAAAAAAACCCAAAGTAATTTTTTCGACAGGGCAGATTATCATTCTGATATTATTTATGAACAATTTTTAAAATGAATACATATAGGTATGTTTAAAAAGGGGGCTCATTTTGTCAACAGATACTATATAGATGTGACCAAGGTTAATAGAAATACAAGGTTATACCATAACGCTTTTTAATAGTGACGTCAAAGAGTATATACTGTTGCTATTGATCATATAATTTCTAGTAATATATGCTGTTAATATACAGTTGTTAGACTCTATGACGTCAAAAAGAGTCTGTTTTGCCCGGCAGTTGGTACGGTACATCAAATTGAAAATTCTAACAAGCTCGATGGTCTAACCTTGTATTTCTATTAACCTTGGATGTGACCAGCTTTTAATAACGAGTCCTGCCATATTCAGGTTGAGGTAATAAACTTTTCAGACCAACGAGGGATCAACCAAAAATTGTATTCCTGTTCTTTTGGAAACGGAGCATATGACGTATTGAATAACTTATAACTTTGTGTATTTACCAAAAAGAATAAATTATGAAATAGCCATGACGTATCAAGGGAGTAGAGGTAATTGACAGCTGACAGCAAAATACATGGTGTATTTTTGTGTTGGCGAGGTAACGCCGCGCTTGGAGAAGAGCGGGGTTCCCAAATTCAGCCACAAATAAAAAAGTATACATATAACCTTTCGAAATGGCAGGTAGACATAGTCCAAATATGTTTTTTTGATAAAAAATCAAGAAATTTACAGTTTGAGTAAATTAATGTTCGTTTTCACAATTTAAAAAAAAACAAATAAAATCGAATATGGTTAAGTATAACTTTTGTTTAATAACTTAATTTTTTGAAATCAACGATAAAACTATACATCGGTGAAATCAAAAGTTGCAAATATACTTTAAACTGAAATTTTATTCTTCCATGATTTATTTTCATGTCTCCGAATTGGAAAAGAAATGAGCAATTTTAAATAAAAATTTCGGGTCGTTTAGACTTTCATCTATTCTTCATCATTTTGTTCCGTTATACTTTTCATTTGATAACTTTTCTACCAAGGGGGAATTCAAAAACCACGTAGTAAATTATGAGGAAAGGGGATCCGGCCTAAAACCACATATATCTTTGTTGAGTAGGGTGAGCTTGAAACAAGGTAGAGTTGAAAAATGTACCAAAATGACATAAATGAGATCATGGGGAGTATGAAGTAAGAATTTTAATAGTATGCTCTCTAAAAAAATAGGAAAATTGAGTAAAATACTTTGTAAAAAGACAAAAGAAGGCCGTAGCATTATCTAAAACAAGATAAGTTTAAAAAATGACATTATTTTCTTTAAAAAAAAGTAAATAAATGAAATATTGAACAACTTTTAAAAAAGTCCATAGGGAGGCCTAGCCTTATCTTTAAAAGAAAGGCCAGTTTAAAAAATAAAATGACATTATTTTCAATATATAACGTCATTAAATGAAATATGGAACAACTTTAAAAAAGTCCATAGGAAGACCTTAGCCTTATCTTTAAAAAAAAGGCTAGTTTAAAAAATGAAATGAAATTATTTTCAATAAAAACGTCAAAAAAAAAAATATATATATATATTTTTGAAAGGAATTAAAACACATGGTTCTTAGGAGAGGACAAACGAGTCTACGTGGAGGGAGGGTTCGAATTATAATACAAGAAACCTGTAAGTGAAGGCTCAAGTGTGCCCTCTACAAATGTGTTAGAAAAACTGAGAAATGACTACAATGACATAACCTAAGCGCATTAGGTCATTTTACAACAATTTCCCATATTTTTATGAAAAAACAATTTATTATATGAAAATAGTCAAATGTATACCTATACCTTAAAAAGAGGCCTGTGATAAGTTTGATATTAGAATTAAATAATTTCATAAAAACAATGATTTATTAATTTCAAAGGTCTTACTTTTAAATATAGGCATACAGGGCAGGGCAGCGAAACGTGGACTGTTAATTTTTCCATTACTATGTAAAGTTTTAGTGATTATTTTTTGATATTCTGTTTCCACCGTCCTTTTGACATAAACAAATTATACTAATTATTTTGTCATTTCATTATCATGAGATGACTAACAAGCAAAAATGCAGTACATTTCAGATCTCTTAGATGCTTGAGTTGATGTGATGAAGGTTAAGGAAATTGTTAAGTGTTCTAGAAGCCTGGTTTTTAAGTTGGCCAGGATGAAAAAAAAGGAAAAGACCTCTCCAGGATGTCCAGAAGTGGAGGGTATAACTTAGAGAGGGGTACGAAGTTCTTGTTAAGTTTGGAGAAGAATATAAAGGAGGATCACACTAAGTCGATGAATCGCTACTCCAACAAAATTATTTGTGGCTCCTTGGACTATCAGGAGGGCTATAAAGCACAACATGGGATTAGTTTCTTTCACAAAGACCCACATAACCTTCTGACAGAATGCATAAAGGCGAGGAGGCTTAAGAGGTAAAAGAAAAATTGTGAAAATTTTTTCGGATAACAAGATTTTCACACTTGATCAATTCCACAACCGCTGGCTATCGGAAACAAGGGGTTTACCACACCAAATATCAGTCCCGAACAATGGTCTTCCGCGTTGTGGCTTCTGATGGGAAATAAGATGCATCCGTTCTTTTTCAAGGCTGGACTGAAAATCGGCCAGGATGCTAACTATAAGGTGCTTAGGGACTCCATGGCCGGAAGACCAACGACCCGGAGGATAACTACGTGAGGCCTTAGGACGGTTACCCCTCTCACACTTCCGCCAAGTGGCAAAAGTTGTCAGCAGATAACATGCAGCCTCGATTCTGGTACAAAGAGATTCTTCACCAGATTTGAACCCACTTGACTTTTCTATATAGGGCACTTTGGAGAGGGAAACCAACAGGACCTCACATCCAAATGTGGACTCACTGAAGTCCTCCATAGTGGCTCCAAAGGACAACTTGTCAGATGAGTTTGTCATCAACTCCTGCATGGCCTTCAGGCGACGTGTAAAGGCTGTGATTGTTAATGAAGGTGGCCATATTGAGTGAAAAAAGTTTTGAGAAAAACCTTATTTACATGGTTTGTTAATATTATTTTTTCACCCTATTCTTCAAGATATAAAATTATTGATGTATTTCTAAATCTGTCACTCGAGTCCACGTTTTGCTGCCCTACCCTGTATGTGACTATTTAAATCTTTTGTATACCAAGGTTAATAGAAATAAAAGGTTGGACCATCATGTAATCGGGCTTACTAGAATTTTCAATCTGAAGTAATGCACCGACTACTGGACAAGACAGGCAGATTTTGACAAGCACGCAACCACTCATAGTCTATGACGTCACTATTCCCAGAATTTTCAATTTGATGTAACGTACCGACTGCTAGGAAAGAAAAAAATATTTTGACAAAACACCCAACCCCTCATCTACTATGACGTCAATATTAAAAGCGTGGTGGAAGTCAAACATCAGTCGTATACGCGTTATGGTATAAACTTGTATTTCTATTAACCTTGATATATACTTGTTTTTCTGTAAAAATATGTCATATGACCTTTTGAGCTTGTGTTATGTAATTATAGTATTTTCAGAACTCTTCTGCACCATTTTTAGGGGGGGTACTTGAGCCTTCGCTTAATGGTTTCTAGTAGTATATGGGTTAAAATTACTTGAAAAAATAAATTACCCCTAATAGAAAAATAGCTATAAATTGGATTAAAAAAAAAGAGTGCACCTTCATTATATAGAGTATCCTCTTTGTCCACATACACATTTTTGTACAACTTATTCATAATAATACCCCGAGATGATAGCAAACGATCTATTGGATATACATAAGAACAGAAAAAAAATCTCATTTCTGTTGTTTTATTGGGAAAGCAATAATACATTTATAACCTAACAATAAATAAATATGTATATTATTTATTTCAACAACTCTATTGGGCCATGCTCATAATAGAATGCGATAGACTCCAACTCATAATCGTGAAGAAAAACAGGGATTTTTTTTTCTTCTTCTCAGGTCTTTTTCTTTGTCTCCTCTCTTCAAGATTTTTAATAACATTCTTCTCTTCCATTGCTTTACTCCTCCTATTCCTATTTAAAATAAATACAACACGTCATGATAATATAAGAATTAACTTAATACAAAGTGTGTTCAAAAAGTAAGGTGACTTTTCAAATTTCGCGGGCAACGTACATTCTAATTTTTTTTTATGTTAGAGTACACTCGCTTGGAACATATATTTACTGTTTCAGCTATATAATAGGTTTAGTTTGTTTGTGAGAGGCATAACGGTTAGAAGTATTTTGGGTGTTTGGCGATTTTATTTGCTATTGAAAAACATGGATTTGCATCAAATTTGGTGTAAAAAATGAAAGTCCAAAACACATGAAATGTTGACAATGGTAAACAGTGAAACTATTTTGAGTAAAAAAAAAATGTTTAGAAGCGGTACAAACTCTTCCAAGATGAACAAGAAGATGACAATGACACAATAAAAATTGTCAAAGTTTTGATCACTATTTTTTTTTCGACTACCGTGGCGTAGTGGATGAGGAGTTCTTACCATATGGCCGTACGATCAATAAAGAAGCAATACCAACAAAACGTCCGGAATTGTGGAAAAACAGTTCATAGGTTTTGTATCCAGATAATACCCCTGCTCAAACTTATTTGGTTTTGAGAATTTTTTTGGCAAAAAAACAACACCACAGTCATGACTCAGCCACGATATTCACCGGATTTAGCCCCATGAGAGTTTTTCTTGTTCCCAAAACTGTAGAGACCTATGAAAGTACGTGGATTTGCAACGCTTGAGGAGGTAAAGACTGCATCCCTGGAAGAGCTCAAGGCTATACCGAAAAGTGCTTAGGAGAAGTACTTCGAGGATTGGAAAAATCATTGGGACAAGTGTATTATATTTCGAGGGGACAACATAAAGTTTGATGAATAAATAAACATTTTTTTCTAAAAATACAATGACACCTTACTTTTTGAACATACCTCGTACATCATATGGGTATTCATTCTACATCTAATCATCTCACAACCAATTAAAGAGGCAATTTATATCATTCTCAGTATTTGAAGACATTTAGTAAGTACTCGTGTTTAGTGTCATTTCAGTCCTAATATAGGGCTGATGAATTCTTTGCTGTACAGCCCGGCCCCACTTATTGGTCCATAAATAATGTAAAATGAATCCCTCGTGACGTCATTGAGGGTGTTTTCCCCTTTTAACTATTCATTAATATAAAGCGTTTTCACGAGATAACCAAGTTTTTTAACAATAGAACCCCCTTTTTTATTAATATTAAGGAAAATAGTGAACTATTAAATGTCAAAATGGGATCAACAAATAAAAGGACTGAACCTTCTTGTCTATAAAATTTGTATCGCCCAATTGCCTTGTATTAGTACCCGGCATTGTCCGGAGTAATAAGGCGTCGGCTAAAACAAAAACAAATCATAAATGATATAGAAGATACCAAGGTTTATAGAAATACAAGGTTAGACCATAATGTAATCGGCCTTGCTAGAATATTCAATCTGATGTATTGTACCGACTGCTGGGTAAGATAGGCAGATTTTGGCTAAACACGCAACCACTCATAGTCTATGACGTCACTATTCCTATAATTTTTCAATTTAATGTATCGCACTGACTGCTGGGTAAGAAAAAGAGATTTTGACAAAACACCCAACCATTCATCTACTATGACGTCAATATTAAAAGCATGGTGAAAGTCAAACATCAGTCGTATACGCGTTATGGTTTAACCATGTAGTTCTATTAACCTTGTAAGATAACTCCTCATGAAATCCTCAGTATTACTCACCGTTTTTTAAGAGCACACTCACACGTAACTACTCAATACAATTAAAATTATATCACTTCAAATGACGTGTTCTATCCTCAAAAATTAAATAATAATAATGTTGGGATCACTGATGAGTACTTTAACCTCTAGAGCGCTCACTAATAATAATAAAAAAATAATCATTTTAACATACCCGCGCCTATATTTAATTCAAATCTGCACATATACTGAAAATGCACATGAATTATGGTATACATAAGATACCAATAACCAAAACAAACAGAAACAGTTATCTTTGTATACGTGCACACACCTCCAATATCTCATTAATACGACTACATTATTAATTATTGCATCAAAAATATTTATATGATTTACATCAGGGAGCACTATATACAGTGCATTTTTAGTAAATATTACTTTAATTAAATTCAAATATCACTCTTTATCATTGACATCAAGTAGTATTCTATAAAAGTGTAAATACTTTTTTATTCATAAAGCCATTTGATGGAGTGTTATCAAGGTTTTTGTATATTTTATGTAGTAAAAGTATCAACTTTGGACCCCAATGACGTCAATGAACACGCTCTGTATAGAGACTTAAATAAAAACTTGCTTTTAAAATAATAAAAATACAGTTTCATTTAGCAATCCCCACTCTTGAGGTTTAAATCATTAGTGCTTTTGTTTCTGGTATGTATAAAAATAAAGTAACGTCATAACTAGTGATGGGATATATAGAGCGACACATACGGTATTACTGAATTATGACCCTTTTTAATATCCGCTGCCTGTTATATGATTTTTGGAGGAGATAATGAATTAATGGTATAAAGTAGAGAACTTTCTAGCATTAGTGCAGGATAAAAATTGTAATTATATTTAAATTCATGTATATTAATTATATTATGCATTTTAGAATCAATTTACATCAAAGATAGACAATGCTTCTTTAAGACGGAGATGTTAATAACCGTCAGAAAATCGTGTTAGAGAACGGTTTTTTCTTTTCTAATTACGAAACTTAGTTTTTACTTTATACGATTGTCCTTTTTTAGTCATAACTATGTAAAATACATTTGTATTTATATTACGCCATTTGCTTACTTTTTTGTTTCATATACCGGCAGCAGTACATAGTTTTTACAACTCACAAGCATAACAGGGAGCACTTTCGAAAGTTATTTTCATTTTCTTATTGCCTGTAAGTTGAGCAAGAACAGGTAATAAGAAAAATTAAGTAACAACATTCCTCTAAAATGTGCAGCTGTCAACTGATGTAGTTTATATTTACGTCTCTATTGATGTATTAAATTGAGGTAGAACACGGCATTACTTGGGAGTCATTAGGGGCCGACAAAAAGAAGCAAAGATAGACAAAGTTTGTGTTAATAATATAGATGTATTCCTTTTACCTTTCTTTGTTCATAGGACGCGCTGAGCTTTAGCTACACACGCTCGTTGCTACAGTGTTATTTTTTTTTAAACAGATAAATAAGCCAATCAGTTCGAACATAGTAAGTGCACAATATTTAAAAAGGATTCCTCCGCAGACAAACAGACAACTTTGTATAAATTTGTTGTATAAACATGTTAGGTTTTTGACAAATTTATTTGGGAAGGTGTCCCAACATTATTTTTAGAAAATCAATCACCTTTACACAAGTACAAGTGATAGCCGCAAAAAGGTTGAGAACCCCTGGTTTATGTTTTGACATCCAAATACACAGCATGGTTTCCTATTTTCCTTAGTATTAAAGAAAAAAGGGGCTCATATTGTTATAAAACTTGGTCGGTAAGGTCAACCCCAAAATGGCGGATATCAGATGAAAACGCTATATATTATTTTTGAGTCTATTTATTAACACATCATCACTGAGATGATGTCCAGGAATAATGAATACTTTTTGTCATTACCTTATCCTCTTCCTCTTATTTGGAGCTTTTTTATCAATATTCTCGGCATCATTTTTTTCCTCTAATTCATTTTTGCTAATAACTAGAACAGGAGATGATTTCTTTTTTTCTGTCCAAGATGATCGTTTGTTACCCAAGGGTATAATTAACAATATATTATTATCTTTACCTTTACGAGGAGGATGAGTAGGATTAATATTCTGTGATGGTGGTGCAACTGCTACTCTTGATGCTGACGTCTTCACATCCTTATGTCGAGGGGAACCTCTCCAATTATCATTACTTGATCGATCCGTGATTCTTTTATGTTCATTAATCGACTTTTTATTTGAGTTTGGAGTATTATTGTTGTTTCTCTCCTCACCATGATGATTCTTTTTGTTCCCTTTGTGCCGTTTGGTCATCATTTTACGCGGACACTCACGTACGACATGCCAAATTCCTCCACATATGTGACAACCCCGGTCAGTAGGCACTTTACCGACTCCCAAGTTTGACGCATTAAAAAAATATTTATTTGGCTGTAAGAAACAATCAAAAACTGTTCATTAACAAAAGAAATATACACAACAAAACGTCAACACAAAAGCAATCTTGAAAAAAATGATCCATTAGACAAGACATCAGAGCTCTTATTAATAATTCATCCTATTTAGAATTTATCTCAAATGTATTAGCAAGCAAGGAGTACTATAGTCTCACAGCAAATATGTCGTCGATCAGCCTCGCCAAGATATACTTTTCATTTTGAATTAGACAATTTTCACATCTTTAATAACTCTATATAGTCTAGAGCAGTTTTTTAACTGCATACAGGAGTGCCTCTAAAAAATCACCTATTCTGACATTTAACTTACAAAAATCGATCATTAGAGAAACCAATTCCTCTATCACCACGATACTTCATCATCTAAACAACTACATTCCTTTGTAGAACAGGGTAAGGGACGAAACATATTTCCACTCTTCAATGTGCATGTAAAAAGTATACAAGATTTGTAAACCTCTGTTTTTAAAAGAGCTATATGAATTTAAGTTATTATTAATATTTACATTTCGTAAATTACATTTCTTTGTTAATCATTACTTCCCGCTCAAAATAAAAAGTAAATTTACATTATCTTTTTTATAGTTGAATTTAATCATATTTTACAGAGGGACCTTAAGATTGTATACACAGTTGAAAGGTGCACTGATCGAAAAAAAAGGAGAAACACTAATTTCATCAGGCTCTCAGTAGACAACATGCTCGGAAGAAGTGATGCATGTAATATGTAAATCGAATTCAATTATTTAAGTCATATGGACTAATTGCAAAACTAAAATATCTACTTTTATGAAATCGATACAATCGAGGAATACAAAAATCCTAACTGTTTATTTTTAAAAAGATGGAAAAGTGAGATGTGCCATTAAAAAAATTCCAGAAAATAACCCTGGAGCTGATTTATAATCATTGCTAATATAGTAATCCCCAAAAAATATTAAAAATTGGGAAGCAGAATTTCAAATAATAAATAAAAATCATTTATTTCCCTTCCCATTTCTTAAAATATTAATGCATATTCACACTGGAGGGCACGCACCATTAAACACTCTGCCGACGTAAACAGCATTATTTACTTTAACCTACAAATCAAACCAATAATAACACTATGAAACAAAATTCATGTCTTGTAATGCCCATGGTCTGAAACTCATATTAATTATTGCTATTTTAGCAGTAGAACATGAAAACGACCATTAAAATCTCCAACATATATATAGGTTTTAAGAAAATCCAACAATTTATTCAATAAAAATCGGATTAGAGACATTCTTTTAAATTTCGCGAACGAATTTATGTTGTTGCTCCTATTTGTTTGTTAGTCCCCAGGATTACGGCAAAACTTAATGATCGATTTTGATCAAACTTGGTCACAGTAAGAGGCCATTAAATTTTGAAAAGTCAAAGTCAAGGTAACACAAAACGTAAAAAATGCATAATCGACCATAACTTTCGAACAAACGGAGAAAAATAATACACTTTGATTTCAGTCTGAGGTTTAGCCCTCTTTCGAGTGCCCATTCTAGTTAGGAATTGTTATCAAGAAAAAATAAAAAATATTTTGCTTTTCAATTACTAGAACGTTTTTTTATATGAATTATTAAAAACATTGATTTTCATCTATATGGGTTCTTTCCCGTCGAAATATAGCTTTAAATCGTAAGGCTCAACAGGCCAAACCTAATTGTATAGAAGGTTTTAATTATTCTTATGAGTTGTACGGCTTTAATAGCAATAATAAATGTGGGTTTTAGACCTCGGGCAAAAATGGAGTTACATAGTGCAATTAAAAGAATAAATCATCATTTTTTTAATTTTAAATCCTCCATGCTTGCTTTTGTGTTGACGGGGCAGACAAATGCATGAAATATAAGAAATGTAGATATACATACATCCATAAAATAAAACTTCTTGGACATGGGCGTTGCAAATCTCTCATATCCCTTGATAAAACACTTCTTAATGAAAAGATGCACTGTAGAAATAATTAAGATACTCAGTTTAAGTTTAAAGACTCGATCATTTTGGAATGAAAAATACATACTCCTTCTTGTAAGTCGACCTCCAAGATTCCGATTAACTTCGAATGGATCCTCAACGGCGAGGCAGTCCGTATTCCACATTTTGTCGAGCTTTTTTACAGATCTATGAGTTCGAATTGATACAACAATATTATCGTCATCGAATTGTCTCCCAAAGAAATCGAAAAAACCGATAAGGAGTTCCGCAGGGGACATGATGTTCTTGTGATGACTATTCTTCCAATACAATATAGACTGAGGATTAGAGTTAAACCATACATCGTGCCCTTCAAACATTCGGGATGGAGTTTTATTTTTCGAATCCGGCAATTCCTACATTCAGTATGTTATTATTGTCATTTTATAGAAGATGAAGAAAAATGTATAAACTACTAACCTGAAGAACAGGAATCACTGGAGGATCCAGCTGCTGAAGATAAAACAATGCTAAAATAACGCAAGTATAAGACGATAAGCTACCCCTGGATGCATCACCAAAATCACAGGATTTGATAAATCGCTTCACGTTATATCCCAAAATCTAAATTTGATAAAATACAAAAAAGTGAATTTTAGTGATATTAAACATATTATTGTTCCCTTTCAAATACAGACCTTCACCCTAAGATCAATTTCGGAGTATGTCCTAAGGAGCTTTGTGTTTTCAAATGCAAGGCAGTTATAAAAGGAAATATCGCCTTCTAGGCTTGTTGGTTGGTGCACAAACTTAATAATCGGTACTTTAGCAGAAGTAACGGCTCTTATTTGGCAAATACTATTCATTTTCTCAATGATTTTTGCGACTTTCTCAATAACATTTTTGGAATCTATGTTCTCACTTGTCTCGTGATCACTAAAAGTCAAACAAAGATCAAGATCCGAATCTTTAAATCCAAAGCCATTATCTGATGAGCCATAAACAGTCAGAACAGCAGTCGGATATCCTGACTTTCTTATGAATCTGAAAGAAAAATGTGAGTATGAGTGTAATTAGTAATCAGTGTCGGTTTTTGGGTGGGGGGGATTGATCCAGCCTCGTGCAGAGTATTTATTTTTCTTTTTTGGAGGAAAAATTGAGAAAGTATCTTCTAGAAAAATGCCATTAAAAAAAATAAGAATCGAAATTTATTTGCTAAAAGAAAAAAAGGTTTAAATTTACAAAAAGGAATGAAAGAAAAGGGTTATATTTGCTCCAAGCTCCGCTCACGCATAAACCAACTCTGAATAAGACCCTGAAGGAATTCATCTTACACGGCCATCTCCTTAATGATTAACTCTCTTTCATGTAATTGGGACATGGAAAATCTTAGAGAATCCATATTAAAGTGAAAGAATTGATCAATCTCCGCTAGATAACTTTGGGGCAGTGGACCCATGGTATTGACCTCTGGAAGAATTTCATCAGGACAAGAGTCTTGCGTATGACCTTCATTTGTACAAACAGAACAAACTATTGGCATCTTTGAGTTATTATTAAATCGTTCAACGTTCCATTCAAAGACCATATCTTCCATTTGTACAGAATCTATTAATACATTGGCTTGTTCCAAAGTAACAATTTCCGACATTGAGACTTCATCATTCAGTCCGTTATTTTCAATTTTTGAAGCTATTTGTATAGTACTGTCGTCACTGACAATTTTGAAGAGAGGACCCTTTTGCGTTTGCGGCACTCCAAAAAATAAAGAGGAGTATTGAAAGCATTTCTGAATGTACTCAAAGACTGTGGTGTTGTGAACAACACTTAGAAGATTCTTATTGCAACAGTAGGGATCTTGTATGGAGAGTCTCTTATACTTCCATTGCATGTCAGCCTTTGTAATGCAACTACTAGAGCAAATTTGTACAACAACCTCCTGGGTGTTAAAATCCACACAATAATACTTGAGAAATCCAACCCAAAGTTCCCCAGTGGATTTATAGTTAGTTGAATTCCAATTATCTAATATTTCTCTGGGAGCTGAAGATTTAAAAATATAATGCAATAATAACATCACCATGAAACTTTAATTATAATATTATATATACTTTCATAGTCATTTTCCTCGTCTTGAGACAAATGTTCTTTGATGCAAGGGACTACTCCCTCATGGATCAGATAGTGGAGTAGCAAAATAATGATGGAGTGTGAAGGAATGACTGTATACACATTATTTGTGATTCCGCATGAATAAGCCCAATAGCGTGCAACAATCCCCAAAATACGTACACGAGCATCCAAGTCCCAATAATCTCTCAAAAGTAAAGACGTTTTAAGAGAACTTTTATTCTTTAAAAGAATTCGGCATGGAATATGATTCTCTGACATCGTAAATGTGATTTGAGGATATTTCTGTTTAAAATCTTGGGCTAAATGAAGATAAAAGGATTCTTCCTGCTTCAAAGCTAGGGTATCGTAGATGGAATTGAGTGCATCCTTGACTGAGTGAGACTCTTTTACTTGCAGACTAAAATCCATATTAGATACATTCTTAAGCGCAAAATGTGAGAGGGAGGATCCATTGAGTTGCAGGGCAATGTTCGGGACTGAGGAAGTGATGTCTTCAATGATTCGCTCCCCTAGCTCTTCTCGAACCTTAAATGAGGATTCCGTCTCGCGTTCTTCATCATGGATTTTGAGCAGGAATTTGGAGAGAGGGGTCGAGTTCCAGGATTCCGCGAAGGGAACGTATTTAATAGTGTTGAAGACTAATTCTTCCACCAGGCGGTTCTCGCGTTTCTTGTGCTGTTCCACATGTTTCGTCACATGGTTCATATCCGTGAGGAGATAATTACATGCCTTGCATTTGAACTTTGCGTAAGGATATCGCGGAATCTTCTATAATAATAACAATAATAAGAAACAAAGAAATCCGCCTTTACATATTAATTAAATATAAACATCCTCAATCCTCACCTTATCCAAAATCATGATGGAATTCACTTGCAAAAACCGTAGTTCCTCATAATCCCGCAAATTCGCCCACTTCTCAGGTCTACGCATCTCCATTAATAGCTAGTCTCTGATGATGGAAATCATCTGATAAAGAAAATTTATTTAATAAATATAATTATAGAACGTAGTCGTCCTTATAGAAGAATAATAGAAAATGACATACGAAATCAACAACATAATAAATGAAGAGGGAGAGAGTAAAAGAAAAATAGAAAAGAAAATTATAAGGAAGAAGAACAGAGTCCAGGGTTACCAGGTGACATCCAAAAGGTGGGCAAAGCCGGAAGAGATTGTTAAATACCCTACATTATTGGTACGTAGAGAACCAGAATAGAGCATTTCTCCTCACATCGTAAATTGAGTCATGATTGAAGGGGACGGCATTTTGGGGGCTCAAAGTTGATATTTTTAAAACATAAAATGAACTAATTTCCAATCATTCTTGATGAAACTTCATCAAATGGCTGTAAGAACTTAAAAAAAGTGAATACTACTTGATGTCTATGATAAGCAGGGATATTTGAACTAAATCAAAGTAATATATACTAAAAACGGCTAAATTTGTAGATTTTTTAATGATCAATTAGGTACGAAAAATAAGCATAGCTAGAGGAAAGTATCTTATTCTTTCGATTGTAATACTTAATTTTGCATACACAACACGGAAATAACTCTGTTTAACATATTTATAATACATTTTAGGGTCACATATATAATATAACAAGACACTTGAAGTATATAAATTTTATTAGTAGTAAGGCTTAAGTCCTTCTATTCGTTGGTCCCATTTTGACATCCAATAGCTCACTATTTTCCTTAATATCAATTAAAAAGGGGGCTTCTTTGTCATAAAAGTTGGTTGTTTAGGCCTCAAAATGGACGACATCCAAATTGTGACGTTACGCGAAAACGCTGTATCGAGCGTTTTTATGTGATGTCAGCTATTTTAGGGACCTAAACATATAAATACTGTAACCTTTTTTCATATTTCCATGTTGTAGATAAAAATTAAATATTACACTAGAAAGAATAAGATACTTTTCTCTAACTATCCTACTTTTCTCTTAAATAATCGATCTAAAAATAATAATCATCATACAAACATATGCTTATTTTAGGATTTTCAGTACATATTACTTTGATTTAATTCAAATATCACTGTTTATCATTGTCATCAAATAGTATTCAACGCAGGGGTTAAGTCTTTTTTCATTCTTAAAGCCATTTAATGGAGTTTGAGGAAGATATATCATCGAAAATATTTACGTTTGAAGTAATAAAAATATCAGCTTTGAGCCCCCAAGATGGCGTCCTTTCAATTATGATACAATTTATGACGTCTGTGAAAATGCTCTATTGCCTAGTTTGATTATATATCTTCCCCAATATGCATTAAAAATATTTTTATTACATTGTTATACAATAGTATTTCTACATTGTAGATAAAAATGACTATTACAATAGAAAAAAATAGATCTTATTATCAAATTATCCTAGTTTTCTTGTCCCTAATTGATAAAAAATGTTACAAATGTAGACATCTTAATGGATTTTTAGTATATGTTACTTTGATAATATTGAAATGTCAGTATTTATCATTGTCATGAAGGTGTATTCAAATCAGGGATGAAGCCTTGATATTATTTATATAGCAGTTTGATAAAGTTTCATGAAGATTTATAGGGAATTTGTTCATTTTGTGTAATAAAAATATCAACTTTGAGCCCCAAAATGACGTCTCTTCAATAAAGATGCAATTTATGACCTCAAAGAAAGGGTTCTTTAATTTTAACTAAAATTTAGTCTATTAATTATCTTATTGATATTTGAGGGCTATCCAACATTTTGTCCAAATATACTCTACATTCGATTCCAGTATTAATACTTCTTCTATGTTTATATGTGGACTATTAATTGATGGAGGTTTTAGTCTTTTCCCCCCTTTTTAATCTGTCAGGAAAGTTTGGATGTTTACTCGACTAGAAGTGTAAAATGTGAGAGATGTTTATAAATAAACATTAATAGCCTGCAGTAGTACCATTTGCTCTTTGAAAATTTGCCCAATAAGTTATAAGTAGTGGTGATATACTTGTATAACACTATTAATACCAGTAAACTATTTACGATCCCTATGGACATTCATTTTTTTATATTCAAAAAAACTAAAATTGCACTTCTGTATATTTAAAATATAATCAACTCTTAATTCCTTCAATCTAAAAATACATTTAATTAAGTAAATTAAGGCATTTTATCATGTGCCCATGATATATAATTTGAAGATCTAGTGAGTTGTCACAATTTCACGGAATTGAGTTCTTTTAACAAAAATCTTGCTAATTGTTGTGAAAAGTATATAAATAGTAACATTTATTCTACTTAAGAGCTATCTAGCGAGCAAAAAGTATTTGATGTATGTATGACAAAATATCACGGGATTTACTGTATCAGTGCTCCCTGATTTATATAAAAATAGGTTATAGAGTTGGAAAAAAAGGAGTATAACATAAAGAATAAAATCTTACAGGCTTTTGGTAACCCTGAACATTTGAAGAATATTAGCTACAATCAGCTGTAATAAGAGTGAGAAGGAAATAAACAAGGACATTCCCAAGAATTACTCCGATGTTGATCCCCAATTCTATTTTGTGTCCAACAAAAACTTACAATGTTAACCCCGCAACAAATCCTTAAGAGCACGCATGAATGTTTAATCAGGTTTTGAATATAATTACATTTATTTCGGAAAGGAAGTTCACTACTAAGGAATTATATAAGAATCACTGCTGCTAAGGAAAAGAAATCTCATTCTTCAGATTACCCAAGGTTAACTGAAATACAAGGCTATGCCATCATGTAATCAGGCTTTCAAGATTTTTCAATTTTATGTACGGCACCGACATCTCGGTAAGACAGACGGATTGACGTCATAAGAGTATAACAGCGGTACTGAACCCCAGATACTTAGAGACAAGGTAGGTCAGTCATCATTTTTTTAACCTTGCCATGCAGAAATGACGTCAAGGCAATAAATAAAAGCGCTCCCTCGCTTAATAAAACATAATATAGTCAGTTGTTTCTGTTCAAAAGTTCATTAGTTATATTGATATATCCAGATATTTTATATATATGACGTCACAGAATTGGGCTTGTGTATCAATAAAATTTTCATGAAAATAATATCACTGACCTACCTTGTCTCTAAGTATCTTGCTGAAACCAAGGTGAATAAATAAAGGTGAGGCAGTAAGGAAATTTTACGCCTATGTGTTTTTCATTATCAAGAGAAAAAGGACAATTTAAAGAAGTTACTGTTGGTACTCATAGCACCCAAGGTTAATAGAAATACAAGGTTAGACCATCATGTAATCGGGCTTGCTAGAATTTTCCATTTGATGTATCGTATCAACTACTGGACAAGACAGGTAGATTTTGACAAAACATGCAACCACTCATAGTCTGTGACGTCACTATTACTAGAATTTTCAATTTAATATATCATACGGGATAATTTTGGTAAGAACAGAAAAGCGTGCGAGGAGAAAAGAAGAATTACTTATGGCATCATTGATTAAATAATATACATCTTCTTCTATCAATCATAAACGTTATAATTCCCGCCTTTATTATTCAATATTAATATAATATGGGATGGTGATAGTAGATAGAGAACTGAATAAAATCCCCAAAATGACGTCGCCTTCTGTCTGGATTTATGAAAATGGAGGCCCAGGAATTTGGAAAACACTTACCGGATGAGAAACAGATGGTTTGTCGGATTTGTCGATATAAATGTGCCTTTAGTCCCCTGTCTAGAATTACACGCCACTCATTATCCTCATCTCATAACAAGAGTATGGATATTCATCTATAAAATCAATTTGACGATGAATACATCAAGTCAGACTTTAACTTTGATCTCACAACGATGCTTATTGCATGTAATATAAACTTATCCATTGCTAATCATCTACGTTCAAAAAATTTATGGAGAAATACAAGGGTAAACATATCCCTTCCTGAGGAACCATCATTAAATTAATGGAGGATATTGTTACTGATGTCATTTATAGAAATACATATAAAAATGTTTTGAGTCATCCACACCAAATGACGATCAAGTTATCAGTAAAAAGTATTTACGAATATCGAAATGGAACTCTGAATTTTGTACTATCTCACAGTAAGTATTCAATTTTTTTAAATCTAACCATAAAATATGATTCTATTTTAGCTAAACATATCAAGAATTATGATACACAACTCAGTAAAGGGCAAAAACAACTGCTTAAATGGTCACAACAACGGGGGTAGTAGCTTTGGATGGTTTGCAACTAGTTTGTCTGAGACTACTTACTTCGCTTTAAGACTTGGGTATGATAATTAGGTTTTCCAATATTACATAGTCAATAAATATTACTTTTTTATCACTAAAGGCTTAGCTATGGTTGATGGGATCCAAGAAATGGTGTTCAGAAAACTCATAAAAGGCAAAAACAACTGTTTAAATGGTCACAACAACGAGGGTAGTTACATTGGGTGTTGCATTATAATTAACAATTGTGTATATCCATCATGATAATAGTATGTTGTTATATAAGCATACCTAAATAACGGGGGGAAATCTTTTTTGATGCTCTTAATAGGGAGTAATATCGCCGGACATTACTGCATAATTAGCTTTTGCTCTAAATCTTTACGATGAATTTATTTATAAAATTTTTTTATTAGTATATTTATTGTCTAATTTTATGATTTTGACATTTACTTTATTATTAATAATTAGTTAGATCTCATCGGTAGAGATATATCTATCCACATGAAGAAGAGGGGTGATTATCTTTTTGATTAAACTCCACGTCTCGCTTGTGTATTGTAACCTAAAGTTATGACATATTTAACTGAATTCCGATGTTAAAACAAGAAAAAATTATCTGCATCAATCTATAATTTCAATATTCTGTATTTATAATTTATTATTATTAATAGTTATATGATTTTAATTGTTTAATTTTGTATATTTAACTTGAATGTTTAATGGTTTATTTTTTAGTATGTAGATTATATTTAATTAAAGCCTTCTTTTTTAAACTTTGAGCTTCAAATATATTTCTAATACTCTACTTTGTCGTTTCATTAGCTATTATTCTGAGAATAAGGTTCATAATGAATTACAATTTCATGGAGTGTGACGTTTTCAAATCTACTGTAACGGATAAAAAACGTCGAAGTCAATTATACGAAGTATATCTTCATTAAACATTTTGCTAATAAATACATTCGTTATACCCTCAAAAATCATAATAAAGCAGGCAGATGATAATCACATCAGTATTTTAAACAATGATACCATATGTCTTTTTTCCCCCCTCCTCCTTGCACGCGTTTTTCTCTACAATATTATCAACTATAATCATACCGACTGCTGGGCAAGAAAAACAGATTTTGACGTCAATATTAAAAGCGTGGTGGAAGTCAAACATCAGTCGTACACGCGTTATGGTATAAACCTTGATAGCACCTTGTCCTATATAATTGTAAAGTAATAATTTTAAAATCTAGGCTTAATTTATTTTGAAGCAACACAAATTAAGGGAATGTATGAAATAAATTTAACTCAAATGTTTTAAAATTAATTAGAATATTGTGATAAAGATTAAATATATTATCGAGAATAATTAATATTTCGTTGTTTTTCTTTTTCATTTCTTATTTGATCTCCAAAAGGAGTAATATGTTCGCTTCGCACGTTTATTTTCTCATAACATATAATCTTACCTTTGTGGCAAAATGAGTATACATTTAAATAAAAACTTAAACCTTTAATCTTTGGATTAACTTACTTATTATTTAGTAGTATTTTAGCCTCCTCAAGTATTTATCATACGAGGCAAGCTTCGCTTGAATTGCTTTTTCGCTTAAACAGAAGTTGTTGGGACTTTGAATCTATAGTTTTTCCTTGATCCTTCAATTGGAAGCGGAGAATATCCCAGCCTGATAGACCGACATAATAATCTTTATTAAATAATCTTGATAAATCCCTCAATTGACTTTAACTTAAATAGTAATTTTTTAACATCGAAATTAACTTTAACATAACCAAGGTTGGGTAAGTTAATTCAACTTAAATTACCTCAAAGTTAATTAACTTAAAGTTAACTTAAAAAACACGCTCGGGAGATATTATTCTCTTGAACCTCAATGTGCATTCGATCCCAGGTGGTTCCTAGAGAACTATATAATACTTTATGTATGTATATGGATTTCACAAAAAAGATTCCTAGGTTAAATGGAGTAATTGTCGAGTTTTTTGCAAATTTCTACATAATATTGAATGTGGTATGATCCTTTTTCAAACATCAAGTAAAAAGAGCGTCTGTAGTTTTTTAAGTTCCTTTAATTAAGGGATACTAAAAATCAGTCTAATCATAATTATTCAAATGATTAATGTTTTGATTATAAAAGCCGAATTTTTCAAAAACCAACAACTTTGGAGCCAGCTTGAGTTATACCTAAATCCAACACTATATTATAAACGAATGCATATGATCGTTTATCAATTATGACTAATGTCTAGAAAAACTTACACTTTATAGTATTTACCTACATTAAAATACTTATTTTTTTAAAATATGTTTTAAAACTAAGTCACGATTCTGTTGATAAGGATAATAGCTAATCTGAACTTCAATCATAATGTTCCTATGTACTTTTGATTACTTGTTCCACATAGCTAAAATTTCATTAACAGTAAATATTTTTACTTAGAATTGCAACAAAGAAAAAAATATTACATATAAGAAATTAGTCATAGTAATAGGTAATCACGTCAATACAAAAGCAAGATAAAATTGAGTGCGGATTACATTTGTATTCTTCGACAAAATTATCTTTGTCAATTTCTATCAACAGATTATTCATATGAAGGTGCGCCAAATTGTACAATAAAAATATTGTAAATTGTTAGATTTCATTTGAAAGAGGGCATATTGGGGGCAATATATGTCTCTTAAATCAAACATATGTTTTTTTAAATGATCCTTTAATTTGTCAGATGGAGTTGCACTAATTAAGTATAAATCAAAATTATAGTATAACAATTACTCCATTTAAGCTAGAAATCTTGTGTGAAATCCATATACATAAAGTCTTTATCTAGTAATGAACTGGGCACGAACCTACGCACACTGAGTTCAAGGGAATAATTTCACCCGAGCGCATTGTCTGAGCTACGTCGATAGGTTTTAAACTAAAGCTATTTTTTTGGGGCCTATATTGACTCATCTCGCAAATTTGAATAAAAAGACTATAACGGATCTTTGTATATCATAGGTTAAATAAAAAGTTCTGAGCGTTTTTTGCTGGATGTCTTTAGTAAGTTATACAGGGAGCGGGGATCAAATTTTCGCCTACTTTAAACCTTGATAACTTGAAGACGACATTATCAAATAAAAAACCGGTTACCAAATAGGAAAGCTATTCTTGTCAGCTGACGATACGTAGTTCAGTTAGCATCATGCCGTCATCATACGAGGAGATTAAGAGCTATAAGTGGAAGGAGGAGCTTTCGAGGTCCGCCGTAGTCATGGCATTGGTTAATAATGGAGGTGAAATCCCCAATTCAACGATTGCTTCAACCTTAGGAGTGAATTTACGGACTGTTCAGCGTATCTGTAAGAAACTAGAGGACACCTGGGATATTGATGCCACCATAAAGAGGGCATCCAAGGAGGAGGGCGCCAACAGGAAGGTCAGGGACACCGACTTTGTCGACAAGGTGAAAAAGATGGTTGAGGATGACCCTACCAGATCCATGAAGGCCATGGCGAGGGATCTGGGCTGCCAGACAGGCCCTGGGTGCGGCAACAGGACTCAGCACCCTGCCATGTGTCCAAAATCTCTATGCAGGGGTTAACCGAGAACTGTTATGACGTCGTAACCAAGGATTTGTGGCCTCCTAACTCTCCCGACCTTAATCCTTTGGACTATTTTGTCTGGGGCTATGTCGAGAGACATACCAACAGACATCCCCATATCACCAAGGCCAGCCTGATGGACTCTATCAAGGAGGTATTTGGCAAAATGGACAATGAGATGGTCAAAAGAGCCTGCGGCTGGTTCAGAGGCTGTATTGAGGCGTTATTGATGCCAACGGGGATTATATCGAATGAATGGCTACTCTATACCAATATGCTCGTCATAGTTTTGATTTTCAATAAAAAAGTTAAAAAATGTATATTTTGTGTTGTTTTTTGTAGAAAAATATTTTGGCAACAATTTAATCCCCGCTCCCTGTATCTCACGATAAACATATATTGCATCAAAAAAAGCTTACAGTATGCTTAAAGATTAAGCCTGCACTTAAAAAAATTTGATATACAGTTTTGTGTTTAGTGAAGCTAATTGTGTGTTACAGAGAGCGTTCCAAAATGGAATTAAAAAAAGAGAAAATGCGATACATTCTTCTGTACCAGTACGACCAAGTTAAAAAGGTAAAGCAGGCGGCACAAAAAATGTGTTGTTTATGGACCCAATACAGTATCGAATGTAGCAGCATAGTGGTGTTTCCAATAATTCCGTTCTGGTAATATGGTCATTAAAATAATGAAAATCGCCTAGTTGAACCGGCATGTGAGCACTTATTCTAATTTTATTGCCCAGGAACTGAAAATTAGCCAGAAAACTGTGTGGAACCATCTAAATCGGATAATCCTAAATAAATTATGTTAAAAAGTTCCGGGAATTATTAAATATAATATAACACAAATTTCACATTTAATTATTAGAATTTATTTTATCGCCTTCAAAGTAATCTCCATTGGATGCTATACAAATATATCAACATTTGTTCCAGTTCTCTAAACATTTTTTATAGGCACTTTTTGGAATGACCTTTAGCTCCTTCCACAAATTTTGTTTTATGGATTGACTAGACTCAAAACGTGTTCCACGGAGTGGCAATTTAAGTTTGGGGAACAAAAAAATTCACGCGGAGCTAAATCAAATGACTATGGTGGTTGATCAATGGAATTTATTCCGTGTTTGGATTTGAATTTGCTCAGAATCATGGGTCGGTGCGATGGTGTGTTATCAAATGTTCTGTCAAGATGGTACGAACTGAATCATGAGAGATGTTAAGGCAGTTATACAACTCCCTTAAGTTGGTATGACGATTTTTCAACAGCATTTCCTTCACTGCGTAGATGTTCAGTTCGGTGGTAGAGGAACGCTTTTTCGTACCACTCATATGCACAGTTTTTGGTATTCTAACATTTTCAACGTGTCAGAACATGAAATTTAGTTTGTAACACAAAATTTAGGACAAACTCTTTGTTCAATAATTTCGTTCCTTGTAAAAATCGTGGAGCACCAGCGATTTAGACTAACTTCTACAACTGTTGCAAACAAACTGATCTACAGATCCCGTTCGAACTTGGCATCATGCTGAAAGTCATTGCTACCAACCTAGAAAAAAAATGTTTCTAAAACCCTTGAGCTCAGCAATTTAAATTAACAACTCCTGTTACTTTTTGACAGAATGTATGTTAATTTTATTCTCGAAATATAGCAGATAAACGCACATAACTTTTTACTTTGCCTATTATAAAGTAAACAAAATTGGATTGTTTTTATTTTGAGTTGCCACATATCTAAAAAAAAGCAATAAAGTTTTTTTAGAGGTCCTAAATTCATCCCTCAAAAGTCATTTGAATCAGGCGTGGTTCTAGAATCAAATGTTTGGGAGCGTTGATGACCAGGGGTATGATTTTACTTTAAAGAGGACAGAGACTACATTGTAAAATGGATTTCATGAGCCCTAATTTCAATTAGGGTAGATATGAACATAATAACTATGGATGTTTTAGAATCTGCGGGGCTTCGAAAAAAACCATAGACAGAGCCTTGCAAATATCTAATAAATAACTATTGAATTAAATAACATTTGTAGTACAGAATAATTACATTTTGTTATAAAATGATGACTCAGGAACAAGAGAGTTGCTTAATACGTCTGCTGTGACTACCTATGGGCTCCTTGTTGCCTAACCTTGTTCTAATAACATTGATAAAGTGTTTTTTTATTAATATAATTATCTACTCAAAATTCTTGTGTTACTTAAAGGCGTTGTCCAAAAACTCATGTATTTCGATTGCCGTCAATATTTCAATTTGTTGTTCTGATATATTGTCTATTAGACACCTTTATTATTCTTTATGATCATAAAAAAAAACTAATATATTATTATAATCCATTCAAGGGCGTCCGCAGGAGGGGGCTGGAGGGGTTGTAGGAATTAAGGAATTTTCTATTTTTACTAAAAAATCTAATATTTGAATTTTTTCTTTCAATAAAATTAAACTTTTCTAATTCTTTTTCCAAAAAATTTAATTTTTCTGGGAATAGATATGGATTTTTAATTTTTTTAAAACCTTGAAATTTTTTACAAAAAGATTTAAATTTTTTGTAAACAGGTATATTCTGAACTTTGATCGGATGTTTTAGAATTATCTAATTCATTAATTGATAACAATTATTACCTCCCCTTATATTTTTCCCACCGTTTAATAGTCGAGAGGATTACGGCAAAATCGATTTTGATCAAACTTTGTACATAGATTATATATAATCACAATAAGAGACCATTCAATTTGTGGCAAATAAGTAAATGTGTAATATAATTCGTATGACGTATTTTTTTGGAGAATTACATAATAGAGAATTTATTTTGGTATAAAATTTAATATAACTGCTGAACATAACCGCCATCAGCTACTATGACACCCAAACATGTTAATTAATCCAAGCGCCCGCAAAGGAAGACATTCAATTGTATAAGAACAGGGTTGTTAGGTTACTTTATATTTTAAGGTTATTGGGAGGAAGGCCTTCACACATTGATGATGTAATGGTCTTCCATGGCTGCCCATTGCTCATTGACGCTGGCCTTCAATGAGTCCAAATTCGGGCGGTGGGTAGCACAGCCTTCTTCTCAATTTGCCACCACACACTGTAGTCAAGGGGATTCAAATCAGGTGATTGAGGTGGCCAAATGTTTTTGTTCCAAAGTGGCATATTGGTAGCGAGCCAATCCCGAGTCATTCAGAGGTATGGGCAGGTGCCCCATCCTGCTGGAAGATAAAGGGGCCCATTAGAGATCTTGAGGGCCTATGGAAGGAACTTGTCCTTCAAAATCTCCAAGTAGACAGACCTACCGCCGCGGAGGAGAGGGCAACCATATGACGTTTGGCCTCGTCATTCATGGAAAACGACTTTGTTTGATCCGAGTAAGAAAAACAAAAAAAAAGGCAAAAGATTCACCGAGTTACTTGTGCTGGCATTTTTTATTTACAGTCACGGAACCTTGAGATATAAGCGTTTAAAAATTAGTCCGCGTATTTATGCAACTCCCGGTACTTTAGTCTAAAGACTAAAGTACTCCCTGGCTGAGCTTAACCTACACACGCTCGTGGTAAACCTAAATGTATTACTTTATACTAATTCTTTCTCCTTAAAATAATTAAATAAAATGATACCGAGTGGTCCATTAAAATCTGAGCACTTTGAATTTTAAACTTCGACAACATATAATTTATTATGATTAACGATAGAATTTCAACAAAGTTAATAATATAAATAAATGTGTGTCGAAGCTCTCTTAATCAGTAATGTTCCCATCCTTCCAGACGACGGCGGAAGGCCTGGCATCCAATGCACATCATATCTGTCATGGCGTCCCAGTGTTGGTTGGCTTTGAGGGCCTCGATACACAGCAGGCCTTCCCTTCGATATGCCCCCAAAAGTTGTAGTCGAGGGGGTTGGTGTGAGGGGTGTAAGCGCCAAATGTGTCGAAATAAAATTAAAAAAGACTCATTCAAGTGAGTCTTGCAACGGAGGAGATGGGATTCATTCATTGCTGGTGTCAAAAGTGGCCTCTCTACTCTCACAAGGCTCTTTTTCAACCCACTTGTTTGAAAGCTCTCTGGACAGTCTGTTGTGAAACCCCGAGATATCTTACGTAGACCCACATAGACTTGAGGAGATTGGCCGTGGCTGTTTTTTTTTTAAACTCCTTCGGATCTAGTTTGACCTTATTGACAGATCACTTCTTCCTGTCTTGCGTTTTGAATTGGTGGACGGCGTAGATGGTGGTCCTGGAGAGGTCCAACTTCTTGGAGTGCGCAAATGGAAATTTGTCGATCACGTTCAAGTGTCACTTTCTCGATTGTACATAAGCTACAGAACTCGGTTTTGTTTTGTAACTAATTTTTATGCTTTAATTTATCGAAATATGAATTCATTTCAATCACTCAACTTTAATTACTTATAGAATAAGTAAGTTTTCAGATTACAATGGACCACCCAGTAATTGATCTGAAAAATAAAAAATACTCCTCAGATTGCCAAAGTGAAAGAAATCTCGCACGCATTAAGTCCATATTTATTTAATACAATTCTACCTACAAATATGATGAGACAATGACTTTTTGCAAAAATATGCATTATGTTTGTCATTCTATTTTTATGTGCGTAAGTATATTTTTTTATCAAACTTGATATTAATTAATTGTGAAAAGCCGAGCAAAATGATCAAAAGTGACGTTTTAAATAAGAGTGCTATAGTAAGAGAATAAAAAAAAACCAACGATTTACATACACTTGGATGTACAATAATGTATGTATATTTGACTCAAGGTATGCATGAAACAAAATAAAAACTTTATACATTAATTAATTATTATCATTTGTTTGTGCGTACGGCGTTTGTAGACTCTTTAAATATAGTTTCAAATGTCAAAAATATTAGTTGACATTATTATTAATGTTTTAGCGTTAATTAACGATTGTTTTGGTAGAGTATCCATTGATACTATTACTATGTTTTGTGAGTCGAGTTTGAGTTCGAGCAAAGGCAGGGTCTAGCAAAAAAATGTTCATTTTAAGATCGAAGATCAATAATTAAGTATGTTCAACCTCCTCAATGAGGCAATCAAAAAACTAAACGTAATGATTGTGAACTATGTATTGTATACGTTTGCCCATGCGTCATAGTTTCTCTTTCTATCTTGACATGTGAGGCCGGGACAGCGGAAAGTTGAAAGTCAATTATGGCAACGTTTTTATGATAAGAAAATATTTCCACCAGGTGAAGCAAAGGATATATAATTGGAAAAGACGGGGGTTTTAGTATGAGTGCGAGGAGAGGGCGGAAGGGAGACAAATGGTACTCATAAATTAAGAGCTTTGTCATTATCAGCTGCCTTTTTTATGATTTCGGAGGGAGAAAATGAATTACTGGTATAAAGAGGAGGTATCTACATATAAAACCTCATTACTGCAGGTAAAATATTATAATAATATTTACATTCATCTTACATAGTATTAACATAATTTATTTGTGTGTGTGATGTACGCCCCGCTTCAAATAACAATCATAAAAATGCATTTATATCAAAAACGGAGACAGATACAGACTTTAGGCATAAAGCCTTAAATGAATGAAAATAAATTTAGAAATAAATGTTGTTCAGAATTTTAAGATAAGTAGGTTAAGCTAGATTTTATTCTGATCAGAATAAAATCTAGCTTAACCTACTTATCTTAAAGAGACAAGGGGAATCCATCTTTTTTTATGAAAAGCCTTGTTAATACCAGGTGCCTCTTATATAATTGAGGGGGGAGAAATGAATTACTGTTTTAAAGAGGAGACCCTTCTACATTTCAAATAGCAGTAGTGCCGAAAAAATATTATCCTTTTTATTATTCATTTTTAAAACAATTCACATCAAATATAGGTGAGAATGCTTACTTCCGTCGTTGTGTGATGTTAACACGACAACGACCTATTAAATAATGAAGCAAAAAAAAAAAAAAAATGAGCACGCAGAACAACCATTTTTTCTTTTAACAATTTTTGAAGCTAGTTTTTTTCATTACAAATACTCTGAACTCTACTAATAATATTTAGATAAAAAGTAGACAATAAATTAAGAATTAAAATGGATATAATAGGTCGGTTTTTCATGGATTAACAAAGTATAACTATGCCTTACTGCCCTATGGACCCTTTCCTATTGACTATCATCGTTTTTTGTGGATCTTATGGAGTATGATTTCATAGTTCTAATTAGCCTCTTTGTCCAATACTTTCATACCAAAAGACTCAACCACAAACGATAACCGCAATTGGGAAGGATCCATAGGCCAATGAGGCATAGACTACAATGCCCGATGCTCCACCAAAAAATCTACCTACTAACATATTTGTCTCCAATTATTCTACCTTTTGTGTTCATAGTTGATCCATAAATATAATAATTGTAAAAATTTAGCCATTTTTAGGGATGCAACATCTTTTTCCCCTCCTTGTTCATGGATATCTTGAGGTCGGCAATGTAACTATGGCGGAGTCGGCTGGCTTTGGGCTTCCCTTGCCATCAGATGTGGTTCCTTACAGGTTGCAGTTCGGCTCTGAAACTGAATATAGATTTTAAATCCTATAAGAAAGACGGAGGTCTATTCTAGCGTATTATAAGGGGTTCTTGGTGCTAAGAAATGTGGCAATGGCGTAGCTTAAACTGCCTTGAGACCCAGTACTTGATTTATACATTCTGAGAACCGGGGTGTGTATTATGATATTAGGAGGGTTCCTTGATACTCATGGAAGCGGCGGCGGGGAAATTTAACTTGAATCGGACCCAGCAGTTCCCCTGTAGAAGCCGTGGGCTTGGGTATATTATAGCATATTAAAAGGATTCCTTGGTGCCTGGAAACGAAGTGAAAGTACCTGTTTTAAATTGTATTTTGTCTAGTAATTCAGCTATACAATTTAGGATATTAGGTTTTTCTTGAGATTCTGGGAAGCGGCTGCTATATTGTGTGTTCAGCGTCTGACCTAGAATAAAGAAACTACTTCATCCTTGCGTGAGAGAAGAGTGCCTATATAAGGCCTATATATTAGTATAATCAGGCTCAAAAAACCAGCATGAGGATATTTCTTAGAAATTTAAGGTCCTCATTTTTTGTTCTATATTTAGCAGAAGTGTTCTTAATTAAATTTGATTTATGAATGTCCCAGGAATCACTGGAATAACCTACTCTAGTATTGCCTTATAATGAAAATATGAATATTTTTTTCTTTAAATGCTTTTAATACATGTTTAATATATATCTTATTTTGCTTAATAAATCATCGATATTTTTATGAAAAATTCCAAGGACTAAAAGTCCTAAAACTGGTCCTAAGACAGGAGGGGGGGGGGATATAATTTTGATTAATGCTAACCTCATTAGGAAAGCCTACATGATAATTATTATTATCATTTCTTTAATTTTTAGGGAAAGGCTAGTGCTGTTGGGGGTTTTTGACAATTTTGACAGGATTTTTTTTTATAAATACCAAATTTGACAAATAATTTTTCCAAAGAGTCAAAAAAATTTTAAGCGGTAAAATTGTTGGGAAATGACCAAATTTAAAGAAATAAAATTTTTATGGAATTTGATTTAATTTCAAAAAAAATAAAACATTCAATATTTTTTTATACAAAAGGAACTTTTTTTATCATGATAACTATAAAATTTTTGTAAAAGTGGAAGGGAAAGTGGGATTTACTGTAAAACTATTTAAAAGGTATATTATTCTGATTTAAAAATTGGTATTAGAAAAATTATTCGAGAATAATAAATTGAGGAAATTGTATAATATATGTCAGCCCGCATAATGCTAAAGTGAGGCCCACTACCCATTCTCACTTCAAATATGATTTTTCTAAGCAAAATTGTCACAATATCATCAAAAAGCGTAGAAGGTGCATAATACGTCATACAAGGTACTCACCAAATTAGGGAATTTTTGAATAATTATATCTCCAAGAGAAAAAAAATCAATGTGAAAACAAAAAGAAAATTTGTTTTTGAAGAATGTCTTCAAAAACAAATTTGATCAAGGTACTTTGAACCAATTTCAAGGAGCAAAAATTCCAAAAAACCAAGCAGTTTGGCCTTGAAAAAGAAGATTTGGCCTAAGTTTGAAAGAAATATCCACTTAATAATTTTTTTTTAAATTGTGTAATTTTTCGTGAAATTTAATTTAATAGTTTTGTTGTATGAAGCCATTTTTCATGAAATTTAATTTAATAGACACTGTGTCCCATAAAAATATTTAAAATATCAATCTGGCCCAATATATTATGGGCATGTAAAAAATGCTGAAACTTATCAAAATTCAAAAAAAGTATATTTTTGAATAGTTCTAATTGGCTTTTATAGTTCCGACGCCACCAAGACCCACCCAACTCTAACTAAATCTCCGCCATCTTTTTTGACTAATCGAAATGACAGGTTCTCCATCACTTATATATGCAAATTTTATGAAAAACGTACCCATTAATCCATTTAAGGTTCGTTTCCATTTATAAAGCATGTTGGAGTTAGCGTAGGATACTAAATATAGCATTAATTAAATTTTAATTAAAAATTAGAATATGATTCCTTGATTCTCTGGTCCCTCTCTCTCTCTCTCTCTTTATTTTGTAAGGCCTATATATATCTGAAGGTAAAACTACATCGTCATTCTACATATAAGTTAAGCATAATTATTAAAAGGAATTCTTTTGTTCACGTTTCGTATGTCATTTTGTCATTAAGTACACACTTATAAAAACATAGGCTTGTTTTTATGCTAAGAAGGCATTACTTATAATAATAGGATGAATGTATGCAAGTAAGTACCTAAGCACTACCTACTCCCTAAGTAAAGTATGCTTTAGTAAAGAAAGAATAAAGAGCGTCTCATAATAAAACTGTTGAGTAATTCATAGATTAGAATATGAAAAAGCAGAAATGGACTAAAGAAATTGAATTAAAATAATATGCACATATAATATAAATTATATTCCATACTGCTGAGTCAGGCTATAATAATTTTTATAAAAAAGGACTCGTTCATTAATTATAATTAGGGCTGTGAGAAATATTGAGATAGAGTGGATTTTAAGAAAAGAAAGAACATGGACAGTTGTTACTCGTACTTTGATCCGTTCTACCTGGTGGTCCATTGAAATATGAACACTTACAAATGCAATAATTAATGAATGATTGAAATTAATTTATATGGCGATGTATTAAAATACGATCAATTTGTTACAATACAAAACACATCTGAGCTCTCTAACTTATGTACAAGTCGAGAAAATGAGACTTGAACGTGATGGGCAAATTTCCATTCGCGCACTCCAAGCAGTTGGACGTCTCCTGGACCCCCGTCTATGCTGTCAGCAAGTCTAAAAACCTTTGAGAGGAAGAAAGGTTCTGTCAAAAAGGCTAAACTGGGCCCATATCTCAGGGGTTCACACTAGAATATCGAGAGAGCTATAATAAAAAGTGGGTGGAGAGACCCTTGTGAGGCTTAAGAGGCCATTTTTGATTCCAACAATGAATGAAAACCATCTCTTCCGTGGCAAGACCCTTTTGAATGAGTCTTTTGAGTTCTTTTGATTTCCTCCACTACACATTTTGGGTGCATGTCGACAGGAAGACCTGCTGTGTCCATGATCCCAACACCGAGGCCCTCAAAGCCACTGTCATTCAGAACAGGGACACCATGACAGAGTACTAGATCCGCAGTGGATGCCAGGCCTTCAACCGCCGCCTGGAAGGGCGGCTACATTAATGATTAAGCCAGCTTAGACACACATCTATTTATAGTATCAATTTTGTTGAAATTCTATTATTAATAAATAAATTATATGTTGATGAAGTTTAAAACGCAAAGTGTTCATATTTTAATGGACCACTTGCTAGGGACTGTTTAATGTCTGGCACGATTTGCACGCTGATGCAGGGGCTAGCGTCGTGGCAAAAATCAATGGATTTTTAAATAAGACAGAAAATAATATGAAATGTGAAAAATCCAAGCTCAATGTAAGGTTTATATCCCAAAAAATGACATAACAATGTAATTATATTTTCCATACAAAAATTGGAATTCCTCTTATTATTTAAAGTTTGATTTAATTTCAGATTAAGCCTGCATAGAGAGTGCACTTGTTGGTATTTTGTACATAAAATAGTCCCTATACTTAAGGGGGGGGGGGTTAAAATCACATTCAATTTTAGCCCTAATTTTTGGATGCAAGAACATATTTAAAACCCTCTACAGGAGGAACCATAAGACTTAGGACTATTTCAACACCCAAGAAAGTTCCTGGATCTGAGAGTACTGAGACCCCTGTGGAGGAAGATCAAGGGCGTCTTCAATTGACACCCGCCCAGACATTCGCCGAAGCCGGCTTTTGGCCCCTGAACACGCGGTGGTGGTTCACGGGAATGTCCTAGATGCTCCAACCCAGTACACGGTCGTTGTTGCTAAAGAGAAATGTTAAGTTGGATTTGCTGTCTTAACACTTATGGTCACCCGACAGAAAAATAATTTTTAAATTAATGAGAGTATCAATAAATATAAATTTCATCGTCATAGAAAGTTGTGACTATATTGAGATGGGAACTTTTCTTTGATACAATTTTATTTCTCTTTTTATTTACTGACAGTTGAAGATAAATCAACTGGAACCAATAAATCATTCTGAATCATACCCAAAGTGTTATATTCAAGGTTATGTCCGGTTAAGGTTCTATCGATCGCGGTCGCGGTTTTTTCATTTCAACTGTTTCGGTCTCGGCTCCAGTTATTTTTTTATAGAGGCACAGTTTGGTAACAGGCACTTAAAACATGGGGCCTCACTATAAAATTCAGGCCTAGGAAATGATATTAGATACAAACAGGGCCGCAACTTATACGCAGAATCCATTGTGCCCCAAGTTCCAGCAGCGGCCCCGAAAACTAAGGTTGCTTAAAACAGTGTTTTTCAAGGTGGGGCCGTGAGAGGAGGCTAGGGGGGAGCAATAAGATAGATAATTGAGGATTACTTTAGGTCTACACATACATAGTACATATTTTTTTGTATAAAGGGGACCTCAGCTAAAAATGTATTAGTGTAGGGGCATCTTGGTATAGTAAAGTTTGAGAAATCCTTAATTAAGAAATATTATATTTTAGGGCCCCGAGAAGCTTAGTAGTGAACCTGGATCCATAATCTACCCCACCCCTTCCCTCTTATGTTTACACAGTCTGGCACTTAAAACCACTTTATCAGATCCATAAGAAGCCTTTATCTATTTAAAACTCAAATAAAACTCTATCACCCTGCCAATGTAAAAAAATCATTGTAAAACTCGGTAATCGCAAACAAAAAACTCAAAAAGTGGACTTATTGATTTGAGCAAATTTATTTTTATACTATATATTGTATTTTCTTTATATATTCTATAAAGGAACAAAACCACAAGAACCCCTTGAACCGCTAGAGATGATAAAGGCACAACTTTGGTTATATTTTATGGAGTTGTTAATAATGTCTATTGACAAATACGGCTTCATTTAATAGAAGAAAGAAAAGTATAGGCTAAATAAGTCAGAATTCATTGTATTGTAGCGTGGAAGGGGGATTCTGACCGCATATCTTTGTATATTGTACCCCCTCAATCATAATTAATATGGATAGCATCTGAGAAATGAATTTATATACAGCTACATCAATCAAAGAATATCCAAAATATACATTAAGAATATAAAAAATACTCGTTATGGTAATTGCATCGAAGTTTGTTACCCTTCAGCAATATTAAATTATTTTTTTACGAAATTTATTTTTTGTTTCTTTACTTACTTTATAAACAGTTTCCCATATTACCAATTGTCCAACGATGTGTATATTTGATTTTTATAATCCAAATAACAGGAATTTCTATTACTTTAGCCACTTTCGATAAAGTTAATGACTGATATCTGATACATATTCGATTTGTATAGTGTTTCTGATTGTTTGAGAATGAAAAATATTGATTTTATTCTTATGTATGACTTAAGAAAAGGAAATTTAATTAAACTGTTGAAATTCAGCAATATAACTTTATAATTGAAACTCCTGAATCCCTTTACAAATAGAGACATTTTCAAATGGCTATATTGAGGTAAAAATGCCTATTGAAGACTGAAACTTTACAAACATCACTTTTTCATTAAAATACAACAAATGATCGAATTAAAAGGTCACTTTAAAAATTGGACGACACCCTAGTTCAGACGCTTAAATAAAAATTTAGAAGAAGTTGACCTTTTTTATGACCTTTGACCATTTGTATGACCTTAAACTGTACTACATAAACTTTAAATGTTACAACAATATTGTTTAGAGTAGCCCATTCGACTCCTTTATAAAGTCTGGTAGTTTTCCGCGGATGAATTCTCCTCCTATCGTCCCTCGTGGAATTTGGAATCCGAATATCTCTTGAGATTGATAATCTATCTTTGTTTATCTCGATCTTCCTTTTACAAGACATGACATCATGAAATTGATATTGAAACCGGAAAAATATGATGATAATATTGACTGTTTCTTTGTACACCCCATAAAAAATAGGATCACAACAAAATAGAAAAAAAATCCTTGGGGATGCATATTTTTTAAATAAATCTTTTTTTTAAGTTATACACTTAATATTTTATATAATATAAGCTATGATATTCTTCATCACTATGTATTAATAATAAGTTATAAGGGTCTAAAGAAAAGTGTGGTTTTTTATCCTTTTTTAGCCTGAAATTGAAATATACCGAGTTCAGTACAAAATACAGAATCAATAAACACTAACTGTAATTTGGGGATTGTTTTAAGGGTAGAAAATGACACTAAACGATAATAGCGCCGAATTGCTATAATCCTTGATATTTCAGAATTCAGATGATTGAGAGGAAAACTGAGATCAGTTTTGGATTCTGCGCTCATAGAAAAATTCGATTATTGTCTTCAATTCATTTGCATAACATTTACCCATTAATTGTTCCCCTGTGTAATCGATCATCACACTGGAATACATTGAGTTAAAGAGCTCAAATTGATATTTTTATGTAGATTTAATAAAGATGCTTCATATAGTAAAAAAAATCTATTTAGGAAAAATGGCCATGGGTGGACGTTTGAGCTTTAACAAGTGGAACTTTTAGCTTCATTATTGTGATCGATCAATAAATCTAATATTTATCTTGGAGAGTATCCTGGCCGATAACCTTGGTATTAGTGTCAAGGAGTCAGATTGTTTAATGTATATAAATGAGAAGAAAAAATGATTTCAAAGTAGAGATGACCATTTCAAAAACTCAATCATACCAACTGATATTTATCTCTTGTATACTCTCAGACTATCAATAACTTCATTTCATCACCATTTTAAAAATATATTACATATTATTAAAATCTACATAGTATTTTATTCGATACTTCCTTTTAATCTTGCTTAGTAATATTTGATAAAACAATTAATTATTATATTATTTCTGTGAAGAAATAGTCAAAAAGTTTCATAGAAATAATAAAATGGCCAAAAAGTATATTCTATAAACTACGTGGGATCAATAAAAAATTGTATTCATGTTCTTTTGGAAACGGAGCATATTACTTTGTTTATTTATCAAAAAGAATAAATTATGAAATATTCATGACGTATCAAGGGAGAAGAGGGGATGGACAGCTGAAAAAAAAATACATAGGGTATTTTTTGTGTTAGCAAGGTAACACCGTGATTAAAAAGGACTCATCTTCTTGTAGGTCTGAAAAAAACAATCGTGAGATACATGTACTCAAAAGATTTTTTAAGTATGTTACATTTTATATCTTTACGGGCAAAGTTTTACCCCACGTTGTTCGAGCCAAGGAGGGACCGGAAAACCACATTGACAATGGTCAATACAATTTTCTTAATTGATCCTTCGGTGCGGGTAAACTTTTGGGTATTCATTAATGCATAATAATGTACAATATTTGGAATTTATTAGTATGAATTTAAAAAAAAAAGTGTTATCAATTTCAAATAAAATAGCAAAATAAATGCATGGAAAAAAAATTATATAAATGAAAAGTCCATCTTTTAATTCTGTCAAAAAATTGCCCAGTGTAAATTCAGGAAGAAACTTGCAAAAAAATTGTTTTGTACTAATTTTGCAAAAATAATTATAAATGTTCTGTAAATTGAAGTTTTCTTGCATTTATTCTTAAAAATTGAAAATCAAAGTTTTATGAAAAAAAAAACTGAAAAAAAGTGAAAAATATTCAGGAAATGACAGATATTTCAGTTAAACATCAATTTTATGTTTCCTTTATATATAAAAAAATCTCCAGACAAATTTCTACAATTTTTATTCTGTCTACGAATCACATTTTCCTTTGGAAATCTATTTTTTGAACTTGAAAAAACAAAAAACAAAAAAAAAACTGCAATTTTTACCGATTTCTTTTTTGATTTGTAATCAATTTAGAAAATTTTCTTGTTACTATAGTTGATTTTTTTAGGCGTAAGTAAACTTTTGATGTATAGCTTTATTTAGTATCCTTAAGCTCAAAAAATAAAAAAAATCTTGTGGCAATCCCGTCTTAGCCGGGCCAGTTCAAAAGAGGCACTTTTTATATATTTATTTATATATATTTTATATATACAGATTATATAAAAGGGAACTCTCCCCATCTTTTAATTACTCATAAATCCCTTTTTAATCTTTTATGCAATTTTTAATAAATTAAGAAAACTCCATATCTTTTTAAATTATTTTGTGTAATTTTAAACAATTGACATTTCTATGCATTTCCCGATTTAGTAATGTAAATAGAGAGTAATGAAAAAATTAAAGGAAATTTTAAACTAATTTACATTTACATATTTCATCTCTTTGTCAATATTTATCATTCATCTCATAATTTTTAACTGATTATAGTATTCGTCTAGTCCTCAGGAGGTTGAACAGTAAAACAATACATACCCATGTCTCGGTAACTAAACATTTGTTCAAATCCGGCCCCCCATACCCGTAAATATTCGAGTAAATTTCAAGTTTGCAAACTTTTGGATCCAGATGCAAAACCAAAATTAGACGGATAAATGTCTGAAATTAAGAATTTTAATCGAAGTTCAGACTTAAATAAAATAGGATCCGCATTAAAATTACTTTTTTACTGAGGCCGGAAGAATGGAAAACACGATGTTAATACTATTGGAACATAATTGTTAGTTTTTAATATCGTAATTATGTGATAATAAAATTAGACACGTTGTTACCTTTATTGGATCTCGCAACTTCTTCTCCAATATAAACAGATGATTGTTCACAGCATAATAAGAACTAATTTGTATCCAACCAAACAAAATTAGAAATAAAAGGTTATACCATAATGATTTTCCGACTGATGTTTGACTTTCAACATGCTTTTTAATAGTGACATCAAAGAGTATAACTGTTACAAAGAGAATCTATATATCACCCTTCTTGACTGTTACTCTTAGGGTAACGCTGTTATACTCTATGACGTCAAAATATGTATGTCTTGGCCAGCATTCGGTACGGTGCATGAAATTGAAAATTCTGGAAAGCCTGATTACATGATGGTATAACCCTCTTTTTGTTAAGCTTGTATTCAACCATTCATTGTTAAGAACCCTGATTGGAGGGAAAATATTTCGAGCACTTTCCCTTTTGGTAGTACTTAGGCAGGGCTTATCAAAGAAAGGATTTGCTTCTGTTGTGGGAGCAGTATTGAGACATCCAAGCACATTCTATTTGAGTGTAAAATAATGATAGATATTATAATCTTCTCCTAAATATTTTTAAAATGGTTGTAGATTTCATTGCAAGCATAAAGATATACTTTCTATATATTCACAGTGACTTGAAATTTAGGATCCATGACCTTTGGGATATCTTGGTGCCTTTTGGGACTGGAAATGCGGATTCAATCCCAATTCTGGAACATCTCTAAAGTATAAATTATTATGTTGATTAGAACATAGCCACTAGCCATGCCAGTTCATTACTTAATGTTGTGAATAGTCAATATTATTAGAGTAAAGTATAACGTTGCAGTCAGAGATTGTGTGTATTGTTATACCCTCGTTTACGAGGGTATAAGTTATGTTTAGAAACTTATGAATGTATGAACAATAGATGGATTTTGATCCATTTCATTTTCTTAAATATCTTTATTCCAAATGTTTTCTTTATTCAAAGGACAATTATTGATTACAAATAACTAACAAATACCTATAGCCATAAATTAAATCTATACATAGACTCAAATGACTACATAGTACTTATAAAGGCCATAAAACCTATGATGAAAGATAATAATGTGTTTTTTTTTAGTCGTAGTCGGTGACATTCAAAATACTGGAGTCGGACATTTATTTTCTAACTCCGGAGTCCTGCTTGGCACCCTCCTATTGTTCTGCAAAAGTTATAATCCCCAGACATATGTTTTAGAAGATTAAATGAACTATTATTTTCTTTAAAAAAAAGTAAAAATATGGGTTGTAGTAATTAAATCAAAACAAAAATTAAATCAAATTATGGTGCCCATGTATCTAAGTACATATTATTTTGTTCATGATTATGGATGGACATTATCTAACCTCAAACCTCCGGGCTTCTTTTACCCTACATCTAAATCATTATTTAACTACTTCATCTCATTTGATGGTAATTTATCATTTTAATCAAGCCCATTTTTATAATATATCTTTTTATAACTACTGGACAACTCCCGCCTCTCATTCTCATGGAAGGAAACTGACATTTCAATTCCACAATGGAGATAGATAATCGTATAATGATGTCTACATTCTAAATGGATAGGCTATCTTGATTGCATGAACTTTTGATATTATCTGTTAATACTTGTAAAATGACAATCAAATACAAAACCACCTTCATAATATGAGTGTACAGTGGGGTTTATAATTAGTTGGAATTAATTGTACCTATTAAACCATTTGACGAAAGGCAATTGTTAGTTTGAGTAACCCTAGCTCAATCTTTTTCGTACGCAAGGTGTTGCTTTTTATGATCTCACAGATTATTACACTACTTATATAATCAATTTTGACAGGCTAGCTGATTTTTTGACTTATTTTGCTGAAAAAAATATAATTTAGCTGATAACAGGAAATCTTAGCCGATCTTTGCAATAGTCTAGCTGATTTTTGTCTCATTTTTAGTGATGTCAGAAATATAAATAAAAAATTATAGGTTCGATTTTGGGTGTGTAAGCTGAGAACATTTCAATTTCAATATAATATTAACAGCCGATAGCACACTAAGGGTTAAATTAAACTTATAGCAGGCTTATCTAGGCTTTAGACTAGGACAAGTATTACTTTATACCTGAATCCCAAGTTATTCCCCCCAGGTTTATAGGTTTGAAAAATGTTTTTAAAACCCCTCAGGTATAAACGATTAAATATAACAAGTACATTAAAATTCAATCCATTATTTAAACAGATTTTTATGTCTGCTTGAGAATCAAAACAGTGCTTACAATATTTTATCCACATTTTCGAGAATTGGCCTTCTAGAGCGTTGTGTACCTTTGACATCAAAACTACCGGAACAGGATCGACGAAAAAAATTTGCACGTCATTACCAGTTACAATATCAGGTTCATAAGCAATAGTCACATTTCAGTTGCCTGGCTTGCATTTTCGCCTTGTTCAAAGAAAAACTGTAAAATATGGCGTATCTATCTTTGCTAGTGTTCATCTTTGACGCACGTCAAACAATACTTATTGGCTGTAAATTGAGCAATGATATGCCAGGAATAGCGAATAAGAAAATGTCAACAATAACATTCCTTTCAAATAATTATGCTGTCAGCAGAGAGTTTTCACGTGACGTCAGAGTTGTTGAAGTACGTCATTTTTGGAATGCTAAAGAAACAAGATGTATAGTAATGAAAACCGTTTTTGGATTAATATTAGTGAAAATAGTCAACTATAGGACCATGTCAAAATGGGACCAACAAATAAAAGGACTTAAAATCTTACTGTCTATCAAACATCTATCCCTCTATTATCTATTTTTATTATATCTATTAAAATATGTTATTACACAAAGGCGTCCGCTGGGGATGAGCTGGAGGGGCTGTAGCCCCCCTGCCAGAATTAAGGAGTTCTGATTTTTGTCCAATTAATTTAATTTTGTGTGATCACAAATGGTTTTTCGATTTTTTTTGTTAAAGTTTAATTTTTTGCCCACACGTATGAATTTTTTAATTTTGTTTCCAAAAAAATGAATATTTGCAATTTGATATTTGATGTAATTAATTTTTTTGTGAACAACTGTGGATTTTAGAATTTTTTTTGCAAAAATGTTTTTTTTCAAATTTTTTCCCAAAATTTTTGTCAACAGCTGTGGATTTTTGAAATTTTTTTTTCAAAAATTTAATATTTGAAATTAAATTTTAGAAATTTTATTTCCAAAAATTATTTTTTGTCAATAGCGGTGGATTTTTGACATTTTTCCTTAAAGAAATAGTGTTTGAAATATAATTTTTGTCCTAGAACTAAAATTTTTATGAATAGCTATTGATTTTTGAAGAAATATATATATAATCCTGAGGACGACCCTGTTACATCATTACACAATTTTTTGTACAAAATGTAGATAAGAATTAACAATAAAAATGAAAGGAATTAGGTATTTTTCACTAATATCCTAATTATTTCACCCCTAATCGACGCAAGAAAAAATTAATTGTACAAATATAGACATTTGATGTAGTTTTCATCAAGGCGGATTGGAAATTAGTCCATTTTATTGTTAAAATATCAATTTTGAGCTTTCAAAATGGCATGTCCTCCAACTATGACGTCAGTGAAAACACTTAAATGATATTATAAATGGATAACTCCAAGTAAAATCAATAAAAAAACAGGCAATTTTTCACAACAACATCAACTATTTTTCTAAAATTTGACACCTATTTTAATATTAGTTAAAAACTCAAAATGGAGACGAAATATTAATTAAATTATTTCCTTATAATATTTTTTATTAATATATTATTCAATCGTTCTAACAGCCAAGGAGTTCATTTGAAGAGTATATAATTAAGATTTCATAAAAAAATTTCATCCTTTTTTATCCTCTGGCTCAGGAGTTAAAGGCTTCTCAAGTTATGACCTTCACGTCCCCACCATTATTTTTAAATTGCTGTTCTTTGAATGTATTTGAAGATATTGCTCTACATTAAAAATCATTTTATAGGTAATTCTTTTATCCTTTTGTTATATTTTATTGCATAAGGCAACAAAATGAGTTTTTATGCATCAATAAGGTCACAAGGTCAATATTTTGATCTCAAATATATATATATATATATTCAATATCAGTCAAATTTTAATATATTAATGTGTAATATATCAAAAACAATACTAGAAGTTTTTAGAGATGTATTCGATTCCACATAAATACTACGGATGAAAATGTGTCTGTTGGTAGATCAAATTTCTGAATATTGTTACTATTTTATACGGACCAGGATGTAGGGTTTATTAACGTTGCTTGGGATGAACGTGTAAGATTGATTGTAAATGCATGAATCTCACGTCAATTGCATGAGACTTAAGAACCCTGTTCTGAATATTGAGAGTCCTTGGTTTCTGCAATGCATCTTTTAAAATGATATCCTTTAAATTTAATAAGGATAAATGAAAAGCATATATAAGTTGCATTTATTTTAATTTTGAACCACAAAAAAAAAAGTCAAGAAATGAAATTTCGTGCAAAAAAAATTTGAAATGTTAATTTCTTGAAAAAAAAATTCAAATATTATATTTTTTGAAGAAAAAAATTCAAAAATCCACAACTATTCTCCAAAAATTAATCTTTTTTGGGGAAAAAAAATAATCAACAATCCCCACTTATTTACACAAAATTAAATTTTTTGGAAACAAATTTCAAAAATGTCCCATTGTTGTCAAAAAATAATAATAATTATAAGCAAATTGAAAAAATTAAATTTCTAATATAAATTTTTTTGGAAAGAAATGCCAATATTAAATTGTTAGAACATAAATTTCCAAAAAATCCATCGCTATTCACAGAAACTTAATTTATGGAAAAAAAAATTGAAAAATTAAATTAAATTTCAAATTATTAAATTTTCTAATAGAGCACTTAATTATTTTTTTTTTTTTTTGGGGGGGGGGGCTACAACCCTCCAGCCTACCCAGTGCAGGCAACCCTTATGTATATCTTCACAGTTCAGGGTTTTAAGGATTTGCGCATCGTTCATAAAATATCATGGACAATGTATAATTCCCGTAAGCAAAAAATACCTCCTAATCATCGATATGTATCTAATATGTAATACAAAAACATAACTATATCTCTCATTAATCGTTTTTTTAGATTCGTTAGATGCTTATACCCTCAGGTGTTGTTAAATTGTATGACTATTAATGAAGGAAATCACCTTTAATATCATAGGTACATATAACATATTATGATTGTTCTAACTAAATCAATGCAATTATTCATATGCTTCTCTAGAGCGGTTGTTCCTAAAGTGGGGGGTGATCCTTGCAAAAGGATTTCAAAAAAAAAAAAAAAAAAAATCAGTTTAGATCAGTTTAAAAAGTATTTCCCAGAAGATAGGTCTACATAAAACCATAACTGGATACTCTCCTTCAATGATACCAAATGGTCATCTGTTGTTCATCATAGGGAGCATTGTCTCTTGATGCCAAATGTATCCCCTTCTCTCTTTGTCTCCATTGGGGACTTTGTCATTGTCGTTTTGTGCAATATTTAACTCAAGGATGCCTTGATATTGATGTCCTGATTGCAAAAGTTTGAAAAACACTGCTTAGACAACCAATCTCTTTTTGACCTTTATTTCATCCTTTTCATCCCATCCCTCTCGTCTCTCAAGGCCAAATGTTACCTATTTTGTATCACAAGCGATATATTTAATCGAATGCTTACTCATTTTTAAAATACATATGTACTCATTCATTTAAATCCATGTCTGCTACTCAAAAATCATACTTACATAAATTACTTGTATCATTGAATGACTTTTTTGGTGTTTTTATACACGGCCATAATGTAATTCAATAATAAAAAAAGTCATACTAGGTTTTAGGTTGAGAAAAAAGTGAATTCGTATTTTGCTTTATTAGAAGTGTTACAATCATCCGATTTAACCCAAGCCCGTTCTGTTTGATAACTTGTTGTCAACGAGAATTCAACATCATAACTCCCTTTTCGTAGAAGCCCTTTTCCCCATTGGCAAACAAACTCAGACAACCAATTTCGACAGGCCCTTATTGGGGTCAAGTTTGTACCCCAAGCGTGTTGGCCATAGAAGAAAAAGGGGCCAGATCCGGAATTTAGCGTGGATGTATAAGAACTTCTCATCTGAGCCCTCGGAGCGTTTGGCGCGTCGTCAAAGGTGTGCACAGCAGTGTGTTGTCTTAATGAAACACGATTTATCTCCTATTCGAGTTTTTTTTTTGTATCCGGCCTTCAGAAAATCGTTCTATAAATGGTACTATAATCCATGTTCAGGTCTTGATCGATGCCACGACTTCGAACATTACGGGTTATGCATATATATATTTTCCATCATTTCATCTCCACTATACCAGAACGAAATTGCTCAAAGACTTGTATTGCAACACGAACAAAAAGAGTCAAAAAAGTGGACTCTAAAGATTTTAGTAAAATGAAGAGGTTGTGAACAATTATTTTGCAAAGGAAAACACTGAGTGCTATTTGGACAGGTTAAAGAGATAGAAGCATCGCTGGGAGAAGTGTGTAGTGTTTCATGGAGACTATGATGAAAAATAAAAATTCAGAAGAATGTCTATTGTCTATGTTAGATGGGAAACTTTTCAAACCACTCTCGTATGTTGGTATGCCACGTTAAATATTAGTGCGTCTAAGACAACTTAACTCTGAGTTACTGAACCCAATGCAAGCAGTTTTGGAACTCTCCCCGTCTCACCTAAAATAAAAAAATGTATGAAATAATGTGTCTTTTCCAAACGTATACCTACAAGTAAATTACCCATTGTTAAAAGAAGATTCGAGTCCATAAAAGGGAATGGATTTAGCTCCTGTATGCATTAAGTAAGTTAAAATACGATACAAAACACTCCTAAAAAGTGCAGTGATGCAGATCTCCTCCACTAAAACTGTTAGTTGCAGAGAACAATGAACGTACATGCTTTATGAATTCATTAAGAATCGTTACAAGCTAGGGGTTGGAAATATATGTTCTGTTTTTGTCAAAATATGTTGGATTTTGTGAAGTATAATATCCTATAGGTTTTTCAACTATTACATTTTGAATTTATAAGCTTCAACAACGAAGAATTTTTCTTTTTCTTGTCAGTATCGATCTTGTGAATTCAATAGTGACTGTTTGATGTACAAGAATAGCTATCCGGGAGACCTTTATTCAATCAAAATCTGACATAATCTCAAATTTGAAACACTAAAAGCACGTCCAATTTCAATAAAAAAAAATCAAATTACTTCGTAGAATCATTTTCTAACCATATAAACTTTGCATTATGCTTAAATATTTTAAATTCGGGATGTTACCTGTCATAATTATCGTTTTAAATCCTATTGTGTTTTGCCGGATACTAGCACCGAGCATATGTTGTTCTGGTCTTTCTGGACGTTCAACATTCTCCATAGGGCATGAGTAAACTAAAAAATAACATATTATCCGTAAAGTGGTGTGACAGTCTGTAGCCTGTTGTTTCAAAAAATGAACTTGTGTAGAAGAATTTTCACAGCGCCCTCTACATGAGTAAGATACATTTTAAATATAAGATATATTTTTATTTAATATTATTATTATTAGTTGAGTTGTATTATTTAGCTAAGAGATGGCGCCACTCAATATTGCAATATAAGTAAAGAGTTCTCTTTTCCTACTAAAATGCTGAATTACTGGAGATTGAATAGTGATTTAAAAAAAAAAATCATGGTACGTCGTGCCCTCTAGTGGATAAAGATAGGATAGATCCAGATCTCATTCTATCCCTGTCGGTTCAGAAGTATAGACATAAATATTTCAGTAAATTTGGGGTACCTGAACTGTAGGATCTAGATATGAAACAAAAATTAGACAGGTAGTTTTATCAAATTATTTGAGTATTTCACCCAAAGTTTGACTCTTAATAAAATAAGACCAGATTGAAGTTATGTTTTAACTGATGCTGAAACATTGAGAAACACAATTATATTAGTACTAAAACACAATTATATTAGTATTAAAACACAATTACATTAGTATTAAAACACAATTATTATTATAATTATTGTTATAGTAACATTGGACATGGACGCGTCGTTACCTTTATTGCATCTCGCAACCTCTCATCTGAAAGAAAACGGAAAAAGGGCCAAAAACATTTGATAGTTAGTAAATTTTGTCAATTGTATATATCAAAATAAGAACACTATGTTTTTGTTTATGTAGATGTAGCTCCAAGCACTATTCAAGATTAATAAAGATGCTAAGTTAGATATAGATAATATATTTTTTATATATAATTAGAATTATATATTAAGCAATGCCATAAGCTTTTTAAGATCCAGAAATTCATACAGATCTTTTTAATATCCGTAAAAGTTTGAGTACTTGAAGCCGGGTTGGGTCTCAGATTTAGGATCCCTTAAAGGGGGGAACACTTTTTAAAGATCTTTTAGGATGAGGGGAGGGAGCAGTGATGGGCAAGTTAACTTATCTTTTAGCCTAGTTCAGTTAAAGTTAATTATTATTTCATCTATTAATAACTAATGGAGTTAAAGTTAATTTCGGTTTTTATAAAAATAAACTAATTATTATAATTTAATTAACTTTAGAGTAATTTAAGTTAATTAACTTTAGAGTAATTTTAGTTAAATTAAGTTATCGATCCTTGGTTAAGGTAAAATTAATATTGATGTTAAAAAATAGCTATTTAATTTCAATTCAATTGAGAGATTTATCAAGACTACATAATAAAAATTATTCTGTCTGTCTGGGATTTGCTCCACATACAAATTCCATACAACTTATATTTTGAAGCAAAAAAGCAATGCTAGGGAGACTTGCTTAGTATGATAACTACTGGAGGAGGCTAATGTGGAATGAAACCCATTCAACGACGTGTCTGCAAATTTTCACTTAAAGTTAAGCACTTAAGTTGAGTTAAAGTTAAGTAATACATTTTAAAAAATTAGCTAGTTCCGTTACAAGTTAACTTTGATAAATATAAAATTAGCTAGTAATTTATAATTAAAGAAATTCTGTTTAAATAGTCAACTAGTTAAGTTAAAAATTAATTAACTTATATAAGTTAAGTTAAATTACATTAACCTGCCCAACTCTGGGAGGGAGGGGGGTAAGAGATATTTCGGAGACCACTTCATTGACAACTTATAACTAGTATTGTGTCCGTCTTTATTTATTCGGCCCAGTCCAGTCTTAGGACCGGTCCTACGGTTATGATTTACACAAGAGAACAATCACAAAACGAACACAATCCTTGTTGCATACCCATACATTACACATTTATTAATATGACTACATTTTTATTTCTAGATCAAAAATATAAATATGATATACATCAGGGTGCACTATTTACAGTGTAAACTGTATACACATTCCATTCAATATGAGCATACTTGCAATGGTTCATTAATACGACACCATTGTTACTTCTTAGATAAAAATACATCAGAGAGCAGAATATACAGATAGACAAACTCTTTTGCATTTGAACTTGTTAGTGTGCCACGGAATAAATGTTATCAATTAGTCAATAATTCCAACACTAATATATTGACAACTATCCAAGGAATAATCATTTACTGTATTATTCTCATTACAAGAATTGTAATGCGTTGTATTTCACTTTGTGTCAAATGCACCCCCCTCCACATACTTTGTAGTAGATTTACCTGGAGAACTGACACAAAATAACTATTTTCTTGAAAATACACCGATAAGTTTTAAGTAAAATATAATTACAATTTGATGAATGTCATATGAAATAAAAGATAATACACATAGGAACAGGAATATAAAATATAATTATCCTCGTTAAAGACAAACTCCCATAAAACTCATTTGAAAATTACTCATAAATTCTTAAGCATGTATATTTATTTTAAAATATTAGTGATGGAACGATTATTTGGTATTTCTTTTTTCTGGAATAGGAATTGGCGTCGGGAAAATAGTGTTTAATTTGCAATTCTGATTCTTAATTTTTAAAAAAAAGCCTCAATCCCATGACATTTCATTAAATCAGCTGCAACGAGGGAGGAAAAGAGAAGGGAATAAACAAGGTCTTTGTCAAGAATTACTCCAATGTCGATCCTCAACTCTACACAAAGGCCTACAGGGACTCACAAATATAACTTTGCAATAAATCCTCATGTTTATGCTGTGTCTTTTATGAGCGCACACAAATCTTTAATAAGAGTTTGAATGGAGTAGAAAAGAAGTTCACTCCTTAGGAGTTAAATAATATTTACACAAGCACAGGATAAGAAAAGTTACTTTTCATTTCACCAACTTACAGAAAATGGCCAAGCTACAAAGTACACACGATTTTCATCTGTAGCTATTCTCAACGCGTCATATTAAAAAGAGAAGGGAGTACATTATATACAATACAAAATAATGAGCGTGACTTTAGGTGAGGCTTAGTGTAACGAGTGTGTGTAGCAAAGGCTCAGATAGGGAGCGCTCTAGAAACTAAAGTACTCCTTGTTTCAGCATGTCTTATTTAAGTAGCAAGGAAAAGAGGAGGAGGGTCAAAGATTAAATACGTACCCTCTTAGGGTCTTTGAATCAAATTTAGTCGTCATATCAATTTTATTAAAATCACGCGTGATATATAGACAAAACGTATTCATTAAGTCTAATTTATCTACAATGGAAAAACTACGAGTAAACTTTGGATTGTCAAACTATAGTTATGAGTCTAATTAATCATCTGTAACCCAATCGGGCTAAAAATGCGTTACGTCCATAAGCTAGGAAGAAACTGAAGGATCAAAAAAAGACCCTGGAGGTCTATTTGGAGTTTGCAGAGGTCACAGAAGGACTCCAGGAGGTCTGGAAATGCGGAGTTCATCCAAGAGGTACAAACCATCATTGAATTGTTCCCGACGAGACCCCTCGTCTCAATTAGAAAGGAACTTGAAGTCAGTGACAAGACAGTTTGGACTTGTGTTAACGAGTATCTGAAATTTCAAAATTTCTATGACCTCATGGACAAGGACTAGTGGTCCCCAGCAGCCCCGATCTTAATCCAATGTATTATTTTGTTTGGGACTACCTTGAGGCACACACTACAAACGTTTCCACACAACTAAGGAAAGTATGTTGCTCGTCTTCAACGAGCACTTCGCATCCATGCCCAGGTACCTCGTCATCAAGGCCTGCTCCCGGTTCAGAGGCCGTATTGTGGCATTGACAGGGGACTATTATATTGAATAAGATTCAAGACATATGACCTACATTAGCTTTGTTTTTTATTTGAAATAAAAATATCAGAAATTACGGATTTTAAGTGTCATTCTTTTGTAAATACGAGAGGGGGCACAGATTTAATCTTCGAGCCCTGTATATTTAGAGCTGTAAATCTGTATTTGTTATATAGTGTGAAATTTGGATGGCTTTTGTTGGTAACCTTAATAATGTTTTTATTTTCTAAAGCCATCTGCCATTCTTAAATTATAGATTTAACAAAAATATTTATTAATATTTTTCTGATACATAGATCAATGTTAAATTGATTTATTTTATTTGCCGCCATTGGCCTCACAGATGGCGACAAGCCTCTTGCGAAAATAGTTGCGAGTAACTGTATGGTGGGCACATTCTCTTTTCTTACATGACTGAGCCTGTAATCCTCTGAGAACCAGATCAGGGGTATTTTGAGGGCATCTACAATCTGCAATAATGATGGGATTTATTCCGAGACCTCCTACCTCTCTATGGTCTCGTTCTGGTCTAGCCTCTTTTTAATATTGTAGAGGGTCTTATGAAGAGTTGATGCCCTAGGCCTTGAACCTCGCTGAAATGACATTTCTCGTCCGATTTAAAAAATTATCAAAACAACAGTTGATTAAGATTCATGGCTACTTATAGAATAATAGATAGTTCTAATTTCTGGAACCTCTCAAAATCAATATAATACAAATGTCTAAGTTTCAAGTTTCTGCCCGAAGTATACTAAATTTGGGCTGGGCTGCAGAAAGTTTTATGCATAAATTATATCTATATTTGTAAATTTGCCTGTCTACAGAGTTGATTGAGTAGTGAGTGACAACCCCCATGATAATTTGTGTACTACTGTAATGAATGTACTTGTAAGTTCTACATGTTGCATTGTGGCTCTATCCATCTATTTTGGTTTGCCTCCCTGACATTTGAAGAGTGCTATGAAAAGAAATAATCATCTATAAACTATAATGTATTACAATCTGGGGATTAGATGAACAACGTAGAGTGTTTGTGGCATTCATTATAATTATCACTTTTGGTCATTACTATATGAAATGAAATTAAATGTCAAGAATGTTCCACCTATGTTTTACCACTCTATACTCCCTCTTCCATGGCCTAAATGTGAAGGGGTTTACGGATATTTTATAGTATGTAAGTATATTTAATTATAATATCCATCTTTCAGAAAAAGCCCCCAGTTATTTTAATGAGATTAATATCATTATCTACAGCTTTTGTAATGATGGCAAGTGGATAGGGGATTTCATTTAAAGAGTGGTTGGGATTGTTCTGTATATACGTAGGAACATATCAAAATATTTCAGTTTAATAAAAAGTTGAACGTAGGTTATAATTTTGATTCGTTTTGTTTGTTTGTCTGTTTATAAAAAGATTATCGAAAAAGTTGAAAAAAACTTATTTTAAGTAGCTAACGTTACGTTGAATATTGTTATAATACATGCAGTGAATGGTTAATAAGACGAGTTGCAATATGAGCAAATAGAAAATGAATTATAGAAATTGAAATGAAGAATTAATTTTAATATTAAAATGTGTGGCCCTGTCAACACAAAAGTAAGCTAGAATGATTTTTCTTGAAATGAAGTGTGTATTTGTATTCTTTGACGAATATTCGTCAATTTAATTCAAAAAAATATTTTTATTTTATATATATTATTAGGGGAATTTATTTACTCCAACCTATCTTATGATATGTGCGTCTTTTTCCAAATAATTTGCTAGAAAATTTCTATTTGAGGCCTGAAATAGCCAATTAAATAATTCAAAAGAAGTTTCGATAGTTCCAGATGCGTTTTGGTGGTTTTTTCAAATAGTTGAGAAAATCTTCAGTAGTAGAACTTACTCAGAATTACAAACTTTGACCACATCACACTCACTGAAGTCCTGGAGTTTCTCTTCCATTCATATGACTCACGAGTCCGTCCAACATTGCCTGTTGGTGAGCTTAGGGTCTGGTTTGTCATTCGATCAGAGAGAGAAAATGGTAGTTTTTCAAGCGATTGCGAGGGTAAGATATCAAGATTGTAATGAAAAGGTCCCAATAAAGTCATTACCTTCCAAATATGGGCCCTAACATGTCAGAGCACAGGGCTGAGTGTGAAGCTGTCAGATGAGTCACCCAAAGATGACTCACAACCTGTACCTCAGGCTCCTATAAAATCAAACGCAAAAAACGGCACCTCAACGATGCAGATCGTTTAAGTCTGCCACGACTTCCTTGGGAACATATAGATAGACCTTGTCTCTGAGCATCACAGCAATGCATTCCTTGAAGTTCTAAAAGGCTGTGAGTTCTTATTAGGATCTAATAACAAAACCATCGATTAGAGTCACTTATGCATTTAATTTTATGACCTAATCCTTAACAGATTTGGTGATAATCGATGGGGATTAACATCTGTCCAGCAATACACAGCTTGATTGTATATTTGTGGGAACATATTGAAGGAAACGGGTGTTCTGGACTAGGATAATTTTGTTTGAACGGTTTATAGGCAAATAACAAATATCTACAATCCATTCACCTTAGAAAATTAACGAAGAAGGCTCCAATCGGGATACACACGAAAAATTTGTCTGAAATCGGACCCCTACATTCGGCTCTAAAATCCAAACCCACCTTGGTTCTTGAGACATAAAAGAATAAATAGACCCTATAATGATCCCATAATAGATTTTGATTTGCAGATTGATCAAGAAAGGGCAGAATGGGTCAGTTACTCTGGTGTTAGAAAGTCCATAAGAGTCCATAGTTAATTAAAGTTAAACTTAGATGTTTGTTCCAGAAGAAGGTACAGCCACTTTACCGAATGGAAACTTGCCAAAAAAATAATAAATAGATTCGATGATGATTCATACTGCAATTCTCTGATTGCATAGTTTTCTCAATTATTTGCCACAACATTGCTTTGATTAAGTGTTTATTAATTAATAATTGATTCCTTTTTGTAGTGGGGATGCATCAACATTTGGCTCGAACCACTATTAGAACAAAAATCAAAACAACCGTCCAATAAATAAATTAGAAAGAGAACAAATATTTAAAGTAGAGAAGAAGTCAATCAATCATTAAGAATCATGGACAATGCCAATAAATTCATCTTATGATCGATTTGTTTAATAGTGATGGACAATATAAAATAACATTACAATGCCGATTCTGATGCAATTCTAGTAAAAATTCTCGATTGCGATTCTTCAATATTATGCTATCAGGGGCGTCCACAGGATTATATTATAGGTGGGGCTTGGTTTTTGGATTTAAAAAAAAAAAAAAAAAAAAAAAAATTTTTTTCAAAAATACAATTTCAAATATTAGATTTTTTGAAAAACTTTCAAATATGCAAATTGATATTTAAAATTATTTCAAAAATTCACAATTATTCCCAAAAAATTAATTTTTTTAGAAAAATAATCCAAATTTTTTATTTATAAAAATTCAAAATCAATAGCTGTATAAGGAAAAAAAAATTTTAGGAAAAAAAAATTTATATAAAATATTTTAGAAAAATGTTTATATATATAATTTTAGAAAAAAATTTTATTAATAAAATATTTTAGAAAACAATTTCAAAAATCCACAGTCGTTCTCATAAAAATAATGAAAATGAAAAAAAATTCAGAAATTAAATTTTTAAAAAAAGTTTTTGAAAAAAAAGTTCGAATATTAAATTTTTTATAGGAAAATTAGAGAAATACATAGTTATTTATAGAAAGTTAAATTTTTTAGAAAAAAAATTAAATTGAAAAGTTACATTGTTTGGAATTTTAAAAAACAGATTAAATTAAATTTGAATTTGAAATTTTCTAGTAAAAAGCCTACCTTCATTAATTTTGGGTGTTTTTTTTTAATAACTTAAAAAAGCAGTAAATAATTAAATATCAGTAATAAATAAGAATAGGAAATTTAACATTATTTTCCCTATCCCAATTCCAGAAAAAACTCATCGATTCTGAGATTCTTTATTCCAATTAATCGTACCCTCACTAGTATTCGAGCTCTTTTGTATCTGGTCAAGTCCTGCTCGGCTACTCCTCTATACCGAGGTCTCTGACTATATTTATCACCAAATATATTTATTTTGCTCTCTACATAATCAATTTCAGATATTGACAAAAATAATTTTCCAACAGGAGATCAAACTGTTATAAATACTGACTTTGTGGAGATTGGTACATTGATGTTGGTATTGTCGAAGAAAAAGTTATATACATACATTAAAGTTTTTTTAAAGAAGTCGTTGTGAAAAAAAATATTTTTCTTGAGAATTTATATCCTTTGTTTGATTTTTGAAAACAGGGGAATGACATAAATTTGAAGCACCAAATCTTTTTTCCTAGAAAATTATCGTCATAGTTTTTTACTTAAAAGGTCACATTATCCAAGGTTAATAGAAATACAAGGTTAGACCATCATGTAATCGGGCTTACTATAATTTTCAATCTGATGTATTGTACAGACTGTTGGACAAGACAGGCAGATTTTGATAAAAACACGCAACCACTCATAGTGCATGACGTCACTACTCCCAGAATTTTCAATTTGATGTATTGTACCGACTGTTGGGCAAGAAAAACATATTTTGACAAAAGACCCACCCCTTCATCTACTATGACGTCAATATTAAAAGCATGGTGGAAGTCAAACATCAGTCGTACACGCGTTATGGTTTAACCTTTTAGTTCTATTAACGTTGATATTGTCTAGTTGATTACAGCTGTTTATTTTCCTCTTAACCTTGTTGGGAATTTTGATTGGTTAAAGTTGTTAAGCTGTGAATATAATAATTCCATAATTGGGAAGAATTAAGAATCGAATCAACACTAATTATTCCAAGACTAGTACGGGAGTAATTATTAGTGTTGTGTTGGTTTTTATTTATTCGGTCCAGTCCAGTATTAAGACCTGTCCTATTAGTCATTAGGACTATTGATCCTTGGAATTTTTCATAAGGATCAATGATTTATTAAACCAAATAAGATATTTTGAAATATATCTTAAGAACCTATTACTTTTCAAATAAAATTGAACAGATTATATTTTTATTTTCACAAAAGATCAATTAAAGTTTCTTTATGGACCAAAAACTGGGACTGGATTGGACTAACCCACATTCCTTGATTCTGAGTAAGGACCAACTCAACACCAGTAATGATGTATTAAACTCATTAAGAAATATCTACGGTAACATCCCAAAGAATTTGAATTGTTATTTTCGGCGTTCACACTCATCTTCGGAGCACTGTAACCAATCTTAAATTTCATTCATAAGTAACTTTGATGCAATCTTATGCATTAGTGCAATATTCTTTACAAGTTTTTATTTACTATGATGATCAGTTTTGGCTACTTTAATTGCAATTAGCGGCGTCTCCAGAGGGTTAATCAAAGTAACTTGTTGATAAGGATAGACGGTAATTGTTGAAGAATACAAATGTAATCTACACTTTCAATTTGCAAAAATTGCTCTACCTTGTTGGTGTGCTGACATTATTTTTGATGGAGCTGAAAATGTATAGTGTCAGGGTACATGGTATAAGTTTACAATCATATTTTATCTTTCTATCAGGAAATTGGAGACAACCACAGCCGATAATTGAAATTCAATTATCGCAACCTGTTAATAAAAAGGAAATTTATTCGTAAATATAGAAGAATATATTATTCGAGTTGGAGGAGAAAGATCTCAGCTAAATTGATCACAATTGCGCGAATAAGATTCCTCATAGGTTTAGATAATCATTGAAGTATATATCAGCTTGTAAGTATTCCACTATTTTGGTGTTCCGTTCTATTTTTTTTTTTTTCTGCAGTCAATGTTCATCGTTCAGCCTTCATTTCTGTTCCTTTCCGCGTTCCAATCATATACACTCTACGACAGCAACTTTGATAGTGTTAGGGAGTCCTCATTTGAGACCTAGATTTCAAGATTTTGTAATACAATAATCCGGTGATTATTAGCGTTCAAATGAGCTAAAACTGACTAAAATCGGTTCATTCATTGTCGAGATGGAGGGCAAAAGGTAAAGTATAGCTGATTTGATTCGCACCCAGCACAGCAATATGACAAGAAAAACGGGACCTTGGACTAGTCGAGAAACTTCAGGAGCGACTGCTACCTTCCCTATGCGGTCAACAAGGATCCGTCAGTCAACCAGACTAAGTTCCCAGCCTCCACGATAATGTTGTGAATCGTGGCATCATACAAAAGATGATGTACCTGTATTGGTTCCCGAAAAGCCTAAAAATCGGGGCCAAGGAGTACCAGAAAGTCATCAGGAAGTGTTCTTGCCCTGGGTGAAGTCCAACGACCCAGAGGGAAATACATTTTCTAGCAGGACTATACTGCAGTCCTCTCAACACACGAGATTATAATTTATTATTTTAGGGGCCATTTGTTTACATTCACGGCCAAATGATGAGCCTCCGGCTCATGATTCAGAATTATTGAACTGATCAAGTGGATATGACGGAGTTAAGGTAGAGTACTAGAAACTTTCATATTCGATAAGAGCCTTCAAAAAGTACACCCTCATCCCCTGCCTCAAAATAGATCTCCCAAGTGTTGGATTTTGATTTATCAGCCCTTTAAAAAAAAATACATGAACTTTGATTTCTTGAAATTTTTGTAATTACCTTTTTAAACGGAACGCTAAAATCTGATTTTTAGCGTTCAACGTTAAAAAAACAAAACAATTAGTTCCGTTCATTGAACACATTTTCCATGGAACACCGATCAATTTTGAGTTTTGTTCACACGCCTGGTTTATACGTTATAAGAAACAAACTCACAAGTCCTTCCCCTACACATAATGAAACCTCCAATTTACTTTTATGAACCTCCAATGTGCTAAATGTCTGAATATATGGGGAAAAAGATATTTACTTATTATTAAAGGCTGTGATAATTGAATTTCAACTATATTCTTTCGCTATCAAATGGTATTGTTAATCCTATTCTATAAAAGTTATAACAAAATAGTAAGAAAGGGGGTAAGGTTTTTCTGCGTTTTGAAATTCATTGCGTAATTTGTTGGGAAGAAAGTTATAAATAATATGATTTTAGATTCTTCATCTTTCTACATTTGATTTTCCTTTAGTGAAAAAAAGAGTTAAGTAGAATAATTATTTGTTGAATAATCGTCAAAGAAACCCACAATAATTCAGACTCAATTTTCTGAAAAATTATTTTAGCTTATTTTTGTGTTGACGAGCTCTTTATTTTAATTTCTATTGGCTCATATTGCAACTTGTATTTTTAACAATTCACTCTGATGTTAACAACATTACATACATTAACGTGTTTTAAATCAAGTCATCATCCTCTTGCTTCATGCTAAGCATGTGTGTCGACATTGGAAGTAGTAGTTTATGTACTTCATATATTATATTTATGTTGTAATAAACATTGAACATTATATGACTTTTACCCTCTGGATATATAAATATAAATTGGTAATAAGGATAATTTCCATAGGGAAGACCGAGACAGTAGTAAAGCCTTGTCTCACGTTCATTAGATGTAGTTTTTCCCAACCCTCCAGTGACCTCAACGGTACAATTTGTTGAGTTGATCCTCCATCACTTCATTTTTGGAGCTAACTAGGCTATATATCAAACTTGACATTAGATGTAGTTTTTCCCAACCCTTCTGGTGCTCTGACCCTTTGATAATATTCACAAAATTAATACCAAATAGATGTGTAGTCTTTTGATCATTAATGTAACCGCCATTATCGGCAATGATGGCTTCAAGCGGCGGCAGAAGGCCTTTGCGGATGTGGTCATCATGAATGCTAGATAAAAAAGTGGGGTTGACGGCCTTCTTCCCCTCTACATGCATCCAAAAGGTGTTCGATGCGGCTGGCAGTTAGGGCCTTATCAAAAAAAGAGTTGAAAATACTCATTCAAAAGAGTATAGTAGCCGAGGAGATGTGTTACTTTCTTGGGTGGTGTCCAAATGACCTCTCCACCGTCTCAAGGCTCTTTGCGCCCACTTTTTTGATAGCTCTCTTTACAGTATGGTGTGAAGCCCAGATATCTCTTGCATGGGCCCTCATGGACTTGAAGAAATTGGTTTGGGATGTTTTATTTAACTCCTCCGGCTCCAGTTTGGCTATTTGACTGAGCCCTTCTTCCTTCCCAACGTTTCGGAGTTACTGATGGCGTAGACGTTGTTACTGGCGATCCTCAATTGCTTGGAGTGCACAAATTTGTCAGTCACGTTCATGAGTCATTTTCTTTACTTGTACGGAAGCTAGAGGACTCAGATTTGGTTTGTTTTGTAACTAATTGTTTATGCTATAATATATCGAAATATGAATTTATTTCAATAACTCAGCCTTCATGAATCATTGAATTAGTAAGTGTTCAGATTTAAGTGGACCAACCGGTATGACCTGTTGAGCCACAGTTAATTATCAAAATCGGTTGTATTTTATTAATTTGGCTGACATAATTTCGTTGCAATTGATATGTTATGGCTTTTCAATTCCTACTTCAAATATGAAAGTAAATATATACTTAAATAAATTTGCCAGAATTTAACAACATAAATACATTGAGTATCATAGAGCAACTTTTTAGAATGCCTGATAAAACAACAGTAAAATTGTCAAGTGACTCCCTTGGAGTTGCAGCCTACAGGTTGGGAGCAACTCATTTATAGTTTCACCAAATTTTAACAAAATAAATCTATATATAGTTGAAATAGTTTAAATCCATTATAAATCCAAAAGGGCAAAGAAGCCTTGGCAGGTCAGGAAGACCTCAGTCTTGTTGTAAGAATGGACTTTAAACACGTAATTTCTTCATTGGGCTACTCCATCTATTCAGGGATTATAAATTATAAGTGACGAACCAGAACTAGTACAATAGCAATGCTGGATCCGCACAAGGTTGGACGGCCTGCCAAAGCTTCCGATGCTGTTTGGCCATTTTATCAAGGGAGGCTGATCTCATTATAAATAATTGAATGCCATTAAATGTTGCCTTCAAATAATGATACAAAATATAGTTCTATCCCATCAAGTTTGTTCGTTATAGGCCTTTAAAGAATTTCCCAATTTATCTGGAACACCCTGAATTAAAGGACAGCAAAATTATCAATAACTCAAATGATAAGAGTAAAAAAACATTAATAGCTAGAACATAATTATTACACAAAATATTATCTTAAAAAAGCTAATTTTACCCCTTCAAATGAATCAGTTTTTATCTAATATCTGGAAGAAGATAAATGATTGATTTTCTTTCAAAATTTTCTTCGTTACGTTATACCACTGTGATATAAATTTTATAGTTTTAGCTTTTTGAGTTTTCAGAGAGAGGACTGTTATATCCGTCCTGTCTAGGGAAACTACTCATGGTCTTCCCTACAACATCCATTAAGTAAGTATTAAGTCATTATATTTAATATTAAAAAAAAACTCCGCCCTCCCCTCCCTCTTGAAGGGTGAACCTATCTATGCAAGGACCACAAATAGTCCTTGATCTAATGTAAGAACGAAGATACATTACTTCAAAGTGAAGGGTTTCATCCCCAAGTAATCATTATTATGAATACTGCAGGCTAAATGAGGAGTTGATTAAATCATGCATCAATTCAAAAACACTCTCTTGTCCTGTGAATTTCACAGATCCCTTGTTCAATGATGTTTTTTTCTTGAAAAATGGATTATACATCTTCTATTTCAAAATGCAATAAAACATATTTTTATAAGCCAGAAAATTATTATTTTTATTCTATAATGATAGTACACATTTGTGAAAATCATAATCACCCAGAGTAGTTTTACCCGGCGTTGCCGGGGCATTAAGAAATTAAAACAATGGTAACTCTTATGCTTTTTTAAAATGATATTTCTTTAATGTTCCTTAAATTAGTTAGGTGGAGTTGCACTGATTAGTATAAGTTAACATTATAGTATTACAATTACTCCATCTAACCTATGAATCTTGTGTGAAGTCTTCATTAGTTTGGCAGTGATTCCTAGGTACACACACTCAAACAAACACAGACATTTAATGTATAGATATAACCATACACTGAATACACCGAACTCCGGTATTTTAATACCCGGTTTTTTTGTCATTTTTTTTTGTTTCTCTTTAAATAACTTTTCCTGTAGAAATTTTGAGGAGATATTTATAAAATACAAAAAATGCCAAATTTAATTAGCATCCAACCTTATTTGATAACTGTATATGAATATTTGGTTAAGTAATTAATTATTTGGGGATCCTAAAAACGTCTTTAAAACGTTGATTTTTCTGTAATAAATCCAGTTTTAGTTAACTGATTGACACAAACTGTAGCAGTTTAAAATACTTGCATAACACTAAATCTGAAAATTTAACTCTCTAGCGTTATTCTTTGTGTAATTATTTACGTTCAAAGAATTTTGCAATGTTGAAATTAAGAAAATTAATTGAAAAAAATAATTTTTTTAATATTTGAAAATGAAGCAAATCACTGATTTATATAATTTGCAACATTAAAAACTCAAAAGCTAAATTGAAATTAGTTTAATACTATAAAATATTCCGTCAAATCTTTTTTTTTTTGGGGGCAATATTTATTTTCGACGGCAAATGCACGTTCCTTACTACTCTAATGCATAATACAAACTGAGTGTATTTCCAAGAAAACTTTAGAACTTGCCTCTAAAAGGAAACTACGCCCCCTCTCCCCCCCCCCTCCCTTCTACTTCTACAGCTTGATTGTACATTATATGTATACAAGTCCAAGAACTCCAGCTCCATCATGGTCTTGTGCGGCATCACGAGCACAGGGAAGGTCATGTCACCATTCTTCATCAAGAAAGGAGAAAAAGTGAATTCTACAATGTATGTGGAGTGCTTGAGGTCCACTCTGCATCTATGGGTGCAAGTAAACGTCCCTGAGCCCTACATGCGACAACAGGACTCTGCCCCCTGCCACACGTCCAAGATCAGTCAAGAGTTCATCACGAACAACTTTTAGGATTACAATAGTGTGGACAGCCTGAAGGTAACCATGAAGAAGAAGTGGGCGAGGATCTCGGCTGTAGACGTGGAGAATGCCTGCAAATCTTCAAGGCCAGGATCGAGAAACTGATTGCTGACGAGGGATGTCACTTTGACTATAATAATACATAAATGTCAAACAAATAATTATTGTTCCATTGCTTACATCTCTATCTAGCCTACAATTTTAGAAATACACTTTTGAATTTTGTCTGGAATTTTTCTCGGCAACCCTGCATTCTTATTTTCATAGTGTACTTGTAGACTCAGTGCTTGCAAATGCCTGAAACGAAAAGGTGTTTAGTTTTAAAGCCCTCTGATGATGTTTTATAGGAAATGTATCGGTATGCTATAATGTATGCCTTGGCTTAAGATGAAATTTGGGACGTCAGTAAAAACCCTCTTCATCACAATTTTGGGATCAAGCTCTATAGCAATTGGAACACCCTTTTTCATTAATATGAAGGAAAATTGTGAAATATACTATGTCAAAATCAGACCAACAAATAAAAGGACTTAAAACTTCACTGTCTATCAAAATTTAATCCTTCTATTTCAATGTTTTATTATACAAACTTCACTTAAAATATTACAAATACAATCTTTTTTCCGTGTTGTGGATACAAATTAACAATTATCATGGAAAGAATATGATAGTTTCTCTAATTATCCTACTTTTCTCGTCCCTAATCGATAAAAAATCAAATCATTTAATATTACTTTGATTTTATTCAAATATCAGTGTTTATCATTTGTCATTTGATGGAGTTTTATCAAAGTTGATTGAAAATTTGTCCATTTTATGTCGTGAAAATATCAACTTTGAGCGTTTCATTCAATTATGATGCACTTTAAGACGTCTGGGAAATAGCTCTATTCTATCTATAGAGGACTAACTTAACAAATTGCATCATAATTGAAGCCGACAACGTCATTTTCGTAATATATTTACTATATAAAATGTGTCCCATTATATATCAATCTTCATGAAACTTCAAAATATGGCTAAATGAAAAGGAAAAAAAAGATTAAATATTATTTAAAACCAATGTTAAACACTGATATTTGAATTATATCAAAGTAATAAGTACTTAAAAGCCCGTAAAATGACAAGATTTGTGCAATAGTTATTCTTTTTTGCGATCGATTAGGAACCATAAAAGTAGGATGATTATTTAGTCAAATATTTTAGTTTATTATATATATTATGGAAAGAATATTTTATAATTATTAAACATATTTTTAATTCATATAAGAGTAAGATATATCTAATTAATAAAGTAACGTTTGTCTGTCTGTATTAAATAGAAGTTAAATACTATAAACATTAAACAAATTTTGAAGAAAGACCAATGTAGTCGTATTCATTAGCTATAACAGGCGTGTGTATATATCATCAAATGTTTGTGTAGGGGGCACTTTATATAGAGTGTTTTTTGTTATTGGTCATTATCATAGTTCATATGCATAGACAGTATATGTTAAGATTTGAATAATATATCAACTCTGATATATTAAAATGATTTTTTTTTTGTTAGTGAGCGCTCTAAAAACATTATATTATTCTATTTCTCTCAATCTCTTGTTACTATTTTTTTTATTCTTGAGGGGAGAATACACCGTATGAATTTATATAGATAAGTCTTATTGTATTGAGTAGTTATGTACGTTTGAGTTTACTCATGAAAAACAGAAAAAACAAAGAGGATATCTTTGAAAGTTATCTTATATATTATATGGGGGAAATTGTCTTTTAGGCTACACCTAATGACTTTGACTAATGCCAGCTAATACTGCTAATTTATAATGGAACTGGGCATTGCCTGTAAGGTGAAAGTACTTTTATTTGTTGTTCCTATTTTGAAATGATCCAATATTTCAATATTTTCTTTAATAGGAATGAAAAAAGGGTTTTTATTCTTATGAAACTTGGTTCTTTAGGCCCCCAAAATGACCGACATCAATAAGTTTGACGCCACATGAGAACACTCTATTGTTAACCTTTTCTCATTTAAAAAGAGAAATAAGAAAGTCCCTTAAATTAAGTGGTAATTTTTTTCTAAGTGAGGGACTATTTTTGCTTTTAAATAGCTTTTAACACCATATTTTTCAGTATATGTTACCCAGGACTAGAGACAGGGGGTAACAGATGTAATTTTTTTAACAGGCCCTAAAGTTCTGAAAGGGCCTCCGGAAAAGGAAAAACACACGAAAAAAGAAAAATACTTTGATCAATTTTGATTCATATTTGTGGCCTCCCAAGGGAAAGTTGTTACCGGTCCCAACAATCCTGTCTCGGCCCTGCTGTTGCCCATCATAGGATCCGAATTTTTAAAAATTATATGTACCAAAACGAATATGCATGCTAAAATGTACAAATAATGTTTGCGTAACTTTTGGTTTAATCGAAATTAATCATCAAAAGTTACAAAAATATGTCCAGTTGTTATTTTGCTTTGTAATAACATTTTTCTTAATTTTTTTTCTTAACTTGTTTACAATAAAATTAATTTAACATTGAATACACATGCGTCATATTTAATTTTACACTGAAGATTGTTTATCAAACTTTATTAAGTTCGTGAGGACAGTGAGAAGAAAATTAAGTTTATTTCCAGTGAATTCTAACTTAAATTGATATTTTTTATTCTATATGACCTCACTATGCCTCTTCCTGAAGGCTGCATAAACAGAGGTCAGGCCATGCGTGCTTGATAGAGTACTTGAAAGTTATCATAGACCCGTAAGGCTTCTTTCAGACTGCTCCTTTGACCTTGGCCTAGATGGAATAATCCAAAGGATTTAGATCGTGGGAGCGGGGAAGCCACATGTTCTTAGACACATTCAAAATGAGCTTGGCTCTAGAATATCTCTTCTCCTTGGTGGCCGTCGTAAGGAGATGTTTCTTCCTCCTTGCTTTTGATTGGCCTCACAAGTCATCTTTAATTATCCTTCTGAGCTCACAGTCATCTTCGTAGCCAAACTGATCTTCTGGCATTCCGGAACAGGAATTCCTTTGGCGGCCATTCTGTCGTTTTTGAACATACAGTCAACATTTGTAAATATAAACAATTGAAATGATTATTAGAATATAACCTAACCTCACTTTTGTCAAAAGTCCTATCCAAATTGGAGCTATGAGCACCGCTTTAAATGTAAACTTAAATATAACGCATGGAGTATTTTTTTCTTTTATTTGATTCCCCATAGTGTTGCTGAGTAAATATAATTTATATTTTCCTCACGACTCCGACTAATGCCTTAAAAAATTTGTTTATGACATTACTGGAAACTATTTCTTGAGCGGCTATATATTTGCAGTAATTCATTGTATAAGCATAAATACAAATTTTAAATACACAGTAGACCCCACTTATGCTAAATCCTCCGGGGATCTTCCAAATTTGTTCGCAATAAAAGAAATCTACTTTATCAAATTAATTAGATTAGTCAACACATTTTTGCCTTAGAACCGAGATGATGTTTTCTTCATTGCTTTTACCCCGAGAAGCTTAAAAACAACCTTTTAGCTTTTTTTTTTCGGGGGAGGGGGGGTTGTACTATACTGAGCAACATTAATATCTATGTAAACATAAAAAAATATTTTTTTCAAGTTACAAATATCATATAACTTTAAAAGAATAATTTTTATGGTTCACTTATTTTATTATCAACTTTACAACAAATTATAATTTTTTGTCATGGTGATCTATAACTTTGAACAAAAGGGGTAATAGTTTATCAATTTTTTATTGTACTTACAGCACGTCGTTACCTTTAGTCTATCACGCAACCTTTCCTCCAAATAGAAACAGAAAACAGAGTCGAAATCATTTAGTAGTTAGGCAAATAAATCAATCATACCACCTGATGTTTATCTTGTAAGTACTACCTGACTCTCATTAGCATATTATTTTTCCACAATTTTTTCAATTACATATTTAATATATATATCATAATATTAACATTCAACTTTATTCAATGTTGTATTATAATGTTGCCTAGTGAGATTTTATTAAAATATGATCTATATATTTGTAGTAAATTTTATAAAAATAATAAATTAGCAAATAGATGTACCGTATGTCCAATAATTGATGGTGGTATAAAAAATATCTGTTTTATAGTTAAAAAATTTTTTTTTTATTCTGAATAAAATAAAATTTGGCTGATACAATCATTAGGCAATATTGAATTTTTCTAATCCAATAATTTTCGATGATTGCATCATACATCAGAATAAAAGGGCTCAGAAAACACCATAGTATGTTAGTTGAAATTCAATATCCGAAATGATGAGAGAGCACTCTTTGGAGACCAGGGCCAAGGCTGTTGGCATGATAGAGGGTGGATCAAGCCAGAGAGACGTTGCTCAAAGGTTGAAGATTCCTCCAGGACCATTGAAAATTGGTGTAAGAAAAGGAAGGATGGACAAACCCTTGCAAATCAGAAGGGTCGAGGAAGAAATGAAAAAAATTAGCAAAGTTCCCAAACTGGTGATTTCAAAATCTTTAACAAAAAAGAAACAATCCAGAAGTAAACTTGCAGCAAAATTCACTTCAAAGGGCTATCCAATTTCCAAATCATCTGTCCACAAACCTCGCCTACACCCCAAACTTTAAGAAAACCCAAAGCCCGGCTTCAATTATGTCGTGATCGGAAACTCTGGACTGGATATGACTGGAAATGTATCCTCTTCAGTGATGAAAGTCCATTTGAGATATTTCATGCCCCAAAAAGATCGGGGTTGGGCAAGAGATAATGAACCCACTCCAACAGTGAAATTTCCTCTGAAAATTCAGGAAAGTTTAATATTTGATATTCAAAAACAAAATTATATTTGAAATGTAAGGTTTTAAACTTTTTCTGGACTTTTGAAATTTTTTAGTTGTGGTTTAAACTATGTGCTTTACATATGTTGTTTCGTTAAGGAATTTACCCAAGTAGTACCTCATATTATACATGTTCATGTAAACAGAGTAATGTGAGACTCACGATATTAGTAGATCGAGCTCATTTTTTTTCCACTTCCATTTTAACCTGGCTCTGGAAGTTCTTTCACATTGCAATTGTTGTTTCCACTTCTTTTGTGTAAGTTAGGGGGATTTCCTGGGCCACACTTGTTGGAGTTTGTTAATGTTTAGACTACCCAAATAATTCGGATCAACATTCATACGAGCAAGACTTGAGTATGGGACATTCTTTGTCACATTTGTACTCCTTTTTTGTTGATCAAATTGGTTGTGGCTGTATCCTGGGTTCGATTACAAAGGGTGGGCTCGTAAACGACACTGTTCTCTGTGGTAATTGATGAATGAACTTGTCCAGAGTTTTGTTCTTTTTATACACGATAGTCCCTGCTGTAAGATTATTTTCTGCTTGAATGACGTCGGAGGGTGCTTTTTTAATAACCGATACTTGGTTCGCTATGATAGGCGTATTTGCCTGAGTTTGGCACCAATCAAAGAGGGTTTCAACACGCCACTCATCTAAGCCATTGGTATTTACTTCAAGCAGCATTTGAAGCACCTTGTCTGAATAATTATTTATATCCGCTGGGCCTGCAGGCTCCATCAAGTCAGATTCTTCAGCAATGGGAGTGTTTTAATTTATAAAAAAATACTAAACTAAGCCCTCCTCCAAAAATATAATCTTGTGGACAAAGCCTAAGCAAAGACGTGTTGACAGGTGATGCGATCCCAGAAAGTGATGTCGTGGGAGTTGAAGAGGTTAGTGGTACTCATGGCGATGTGTGCGGGCGCTGAGACTTTTTGGAATATGAACTCTCTCCCAGTGGCCGTATCCTTCATCCAGGGGATGACGAACTCCTCCATGACTTCGCAGTACCTTATTGCGTTAACGCTTTCCTTGGGATTGAAGAAGAAAGGAGGCATCACCTCACCGGTGGTGCAGATGACACCCAGGGTCATCACGGAGGCCGGGAACTTTGTAGTGAAGACCGCAGGAACCTCTTCTCTCTCCTTGGCAAGCCACCTGTCATTCTGGACGTTGTAGCTTCTATCGACAGTCCAGTTCTTCTCGTCGGAGAAGAAGATGATTCTTCCTCCATGGCTCTTCAGGTCATTGAGGAGATGCTTACCATTGGTGAGCCTGTTGGCCTTTATGGATGTCGTCAGGATGTGGTGTATGGCCATTTGGTATGACCTGCACCCGAGGTCCTCATTCACAGCCTTGGAGACCAGCTGCTTGCTCACTCCACGGTTCTTGACCAACCTGGACAAGGAAGTCCCCGGAGGCCTTCAAGGAAGCGGGGAGTGCGGATTCGGTCACTTCTCATGTTGTGGGCCTTGCAGCAGACCTTCCCCATAACCTCCCAGGCATTGAAGACCCGATACACTATGGTCTTGGGGTAGTTAAGAAGCTTGTAGATATCAGAGGGCTTGTGTCCCGCGCGAGCCAATTCGAAGATGGCGTCTCTCCTTCCTTGTTCCATGATGACTATTGTTTGTTTTCAAAACAATTGTGGTGGAAGTTATAGTGTATTGTTCATGCAACCTTTTATATTAGTATGATTTAATCCCAAATATCCACCTTATGGATCTGGATGAAGTTTAAAGTAGTTCCAATTTATCGTGAACACCCTGTACTTCGGAGGGAGAAGTTATCACCACGAGGATTGATTAAATAATGAAGAAAAAAAAGGAAGAAAAAGCACACAACTACCGTTTTTTTGTTTTTTTACTAATTTTTTTTTCTTTGTATACATCTCTTCTTTTTACGCATTAATTTATGTTCCGTCGATTTGTAAAAATAAAAGAAACAGAAAATTAATGTAGTCACTCAGACTATTTGAAAAATGTTTGGGAGAAGAGCAATATATCTGTCATGACGTCATATTATTTCTCGTCCAAGTAGCTGTTCAAAGAAATAAATAAATACAAATCCTACTCCGTAAATAGCAAGGACATATAGGGTGGAATTACTCCGATATCGATCCACAATTCTACTCTGAGTTAAAAGAGTATTTCTGCTAATAACTCCTCAACAAGTCCTGACTGTTCCTCTTCGTCTTTCACGAGCAAAAGCACTAATGATTCCTTTCTTACTGAGATGCTCTATCTTCAAGAATTAAATAGTAATGATAACAGATTTAGAAAAAAAAAATTGGCAACTACAAAAAACCCCTACCGCTTTCTAGGACATGTTTTTTACACCTCTATAAATATCTATAAAATTGATCATTTCCAATTTTCATATCTAAGTTGTATCTACATCCTGTCAAAAAACAACAACCGATAACTATGGAACATATAGTTAACCCTCGCAGTCATTTTGGGAAGGAATGCCCCTTTAGGGATACGATTGTGCAAACTTATTGGTTAAACATGATACATTTTGGATTAATCTAGCTAAAAATCGATCAGTCTGTCAACATTGCCACCATAAGCCAACTGTGAATACTTTTATAGAATTTTATGCCTTGCATGTTGTTCAATATCTTAGCCTTTTATTTCTTTGAAAAATTACAAATATGTAAGTATTTGTACATATGTGAATAGGTCATTAACATTGATGTTTGTATATATTGGGAAGAAGACTTAGTCAAACTGGGGTTATTTAAGAGATTCAAATATGCAATATGGAACTAAGGTGCGTACTATTTTATGTATACAATACCTATTAAGCTAAAATAAAGCATTATTAATGTTTCCTATGTATCTAATGAATTTTAGTGAGTCAATATGGGGGGTACATACACAAAACAGTCTCGTCTCATTACCTAAGCATTAAAAGCTAATTACTTCACAATGAAATATGTATATTTTTAACAAAATGTATTATATAACATGCCCTCTACCAGTATTAATTACTGGGTGGTCCAGTGAGATTCGAACACCTACTTATTCAATAATTAATGAAGGTTGAGTGATTGAAATCAATTCATATTTCGATATATTAAAGCATAAACAATTAGCTATAAAATAATACAAACTTGAGCTCTTTAGCTTACGTACAAGACGCTTGAATGTTATTGACAAATTTCTATCCGCGCACTCCAAGCAATTGAACGTATCTGGGACCACCGTCTACGCCGTCAGCAAGTGCGAAACGTTGGCGAGGAAGAAGGGCTCTGTCAAAAAAAACTAGAATGGACCCGAAGGAGTAAAAGGAAACAACCCAGGCCTATCCCCTTATGTCCATGAGGGCCAATGCAAGCGATCTCGGTGTTTCACACAAGACTTTCTAGAAAGCTATCAAAAAAAGTCTGTGGAAAGAGCCTTGTGAGGGTGGAGAGGCCAATTTTGAGACCAACAATGAAAGAAACCCATCTCCTCCATTGCAAGAATCTTTTGAGCTCTTTTTCGACACTTTTGTGCCCCCTAAAGTCTTTCTACCAAGCCCCACGACTACAACTTTTGGGTGAATGAAAAGGGGTCGGCTATATAATGATTGCCAGAACTCAGACACACATCTATTTATAGCTTTAATTTTGTTGAAATTATATTTGTGATTTATAAATTATATCTTGTTGAAGTTTAAAATTCAAAGTGGTCAGATTTTAATATACAGCCTTGATTATTGGACTAAATCTGATAATACAAACCACTATAATATCGTCCTTTGTATATGATCCACTTCTTTTGGATGACAATCTGGAGGGACTCCACATTTGGATGTGGCGCGTCATTCGTATTTTCCTCCATTGTGACTCAACAAAAATGTAACCCAAAGAGTTGAGTTTTTTTGGGTTTTTTTTTTTACAGAGCTTCATTTTTTGCTAGCTTAAAGGATTTTTCTAGCTCGAAATTTATTGAAGAATATACCTAGTACGCTAGTATGTAACAATCCCAATTTTCTTGCCATTTGAGCCCAGAACAACCAGGACCATTATCTGGGCTCGATATTTAGTTTGGCAAACAAATTAAAAGATATATTTATGCTACAACCATAATTTGAATGTAAAACCACTCTTACCAACTCCGGCACCTTTTATGCAAGATTAATATTTATAAAGTCAAATAGTTACTCCGTCGGATAATTTAGGCAGTGATTGAGGTCCATGGAGCTGATATTGAAAATTGATATGCTATTACCATCTATACTATAAAATAGTATCTAAAATTTCGTTTGTTCAGTATCCGGATGAGGTCAAAGTTTGTTCCAATTGTAGTGCACGATCCTGTAATTACCGGTCATGATGAAATATACATATTCAAGAGTCAGGGACCCTGAAGAGTCAGGGGCAGACCTGGGGCCAGCTCTCCTGCAAACCCTACTTATGGTTAAGGGAACATTTTTTCCCCATTTGAGCCTAGAACACGCAGTACCAGTGACGTTACGAGTCTGAAGTCCCCACCCCCCCTCTCCCTAAAAAAAAGAATTATCATATCTTCTATACCTTATGTATATTTTTAGTCTGCTTTTGGTATTATCACTTATTACATAACTTTGGAAAAGATCTGTCTGAAATTTAGCATGTAGAGGGATAAAATAACCAAGCAAGTTTCTATTTTTTTTTTGGTGGTGGTGGGGGGGGGCCTCTGAGGTCATTAAGAGCCTGTTTTGGACAAACATAAAACCTCAATTCCTTCTCTCTGTCTACTGGGAGGAAACTTGGAACTTACACACATGTATTATAATGATTTGAGAGGTTATGTGTAAGGAAATTAGAACTGTCTGTAATTATATAGGTAGCCATCTATCTCAAGCACCTACTCTCCTTTCTGTATTTCTTTAAATCGGACGAGAAAGTAATCGGTGCCAAATACATCGACGTTTCCGACGTGGGTCCAGGGAAATTTTCCCAACGGCAACTTTGTCTTTCAATAAGACGGGCCCCCGCTCAGACTGTCAAAATACTCAAACTTACTTAGCTTACAGTATCCCTTTCTGGGACAAGAGAATGTGGCCACTATACAGTCGGGATGTCAATCCCCTCGACTTTTCTTTTTGGTCGCACATTGAAAGGAGGTCCTGTAGCATCTATCACCCAAACCTTGAAGACATGAAGGCTCTTTCAACGAGGAGTGGGCTGTTATGGACGCGAACTTCATTTACAATACTGGTAACTCTTTTTGTAAGAGGCTTGTTGCCATCTGCGAAGGCAATGTACTTCCAAATTGAAGCAAACACTGGGATCAATTTTGCCCAATCTTCTTGACAGAATCTCCAAAAGGCATCCAGATTTGTTGGATATCTTTTCCACACTACTTTTTTTTAAATATAGTCCATAGATTCTCAATAGAGTTAAGGTCAGGATTTTTGTCTGGCCAGTCTATGACCCTAACCTTATGCCTATTGAGCCACTCTTGAATTTTTTTAAATGTGTGCTATGGGTCATCGTCGTGATGGAACCACCAATGTCTTCCAAGCTTAAGCAACTTTGCTGATTGATGCAGATGAATTTCAAGAATCTCGATGTAGTTTTCCTTTTTCATGGTGCCATCAATTTAGTAAAGTTCTCCAGTTCCATTGGCAGCAAAACAAGCCCAAATCGTGATGCTTCCAACACCGAATAATTTTTGTTGTCATTGGTATACTTCAGCCTGGCATTTATGTGCCTACTCTTGAGGAGTTGAGGCTTTCTTAGCACACAACCTCGGAACTCATTCTTGTGTAAAACCTTTGCACAGTTGATCGTCCAACCAAAATTCCTGTTGCTGTTGATTTTGGGATGGAAAACTTGACCCAAATGTCTTTGTAGCCGTCACCTTGATTATGGCAATTGCCTACAAGCTGGTGGATGTCCACACTATTCTCCTTGGTCTTGGTCATGTTGAGTAAGAATGAAGCAAGAAATTGGCTCATCACACTTTTATACCTTAGAAGATAGTACAAGGAAATTCTTGATCTTTCGAACACTTTATAAAAGCCTCTTAATTATTCCAGGCTTCCCTATGACAAAAAAAAACAGAAAATGTGTTTGTTTATTTTTACAAAGTGTATAAGGAAAATATTGAAAGGGTACAAATACTTTTGGACTCAAACCTATATATATACCATATATAATACACCTATTTAAATAAACTATTATATAATTGATGTTGATAACTTTTGGGGCTCATCGCCTCCAAATGATGAAAACTAGTAACGCCCTTTCCCAGGACTATTACCTTTAATGTTGATTTTGCAAATGACTAGTCGAACTATATACTATTTTTGTTACCAAATATGAAACAATTTAGCCAGACATTTTTATATACGCACCTTGTACATATATGTAGAATGAAAAGGATGAACTTGTCTTTCTGGGAACGACAAATGATCCATTGTGTTAATTCCAAATATTGAAGACAAGATTATTACATATGTCATTGACTATTGCATGCACGTACAAGGGCGCTCTTCTATACAATGTCATCACATGTTAAAATAATCAAAAGTACATGTCATGTTTGTACACACATCAGAGTAATAAATATTATGCGTTCAACCACTTCACGTCATAAGAATAAATACTTTAAAATAATGCTAAACTGTAATTTTATAATCAAAAGCCTCAAATAATCAATACTCGTAGAACATAATGTTTTAATATCATTATTTGAAACAATATGAAGGGATTGAATTATGACCAATTATCACTTCCGTTGTGTCTTGACTTTGATTGAAATGCTCAAAGGAAACAATAAAGGATATTTGATTGGACAGAGGTAGTAGGTGTGGTGGACTCCACGGTGTTATTTTGATTACTTGACACTACACTTGGGGTACGTTGTATAAGTTTGCCTCACAATGTAATCTCCTCTAATCCCATTCCTCAGTAAACAGATCGACTCCAAGTCACTCCACCCCCTCTAGGGGGATAATCCATTAGAGGCAAACTAACAATCTCACCGAAATAATGTGACCTTCTTTTACTTTTATGATCCTCCAAATTACTAATAGCCTGAGTACATCGAAATAATCGAGATCTTAATACTCCGAATCCAATAACATATGGGTCTGCAATGCTACGTTATTTCCTTATTATCAAAAGGTTGCAATAATTGAATTTCAACTATCGGCTATCGCTGTCTGATTGTCTTGTGAGAGGTAAACTTATACAATGTAACCCTCCACTAGTTGAAGGAGGCCTTGACGTCATCTGAATTTTGGTGAGGGGTAGCACAGGCTCTCTTCTCGACGACGCCACAAATGGTATAGCCGAGGGGACGATCAGGGGAAGAAAGGAAGCAAACTACGTCATTATGCTTTGACCAAGTTAACTATTTCTGTGCTCCCTTGATCCGGTAGGCCTGGGTTGCTGTTGAAAGTAGTTACTGATGTCGTCGTACAAAAGAAGCCCTTCCCCAAAATCTTTCACACAGCTCCTCACAATTTCTCCAACACAAGCTCTCCAATTGCTGAGATTGAGAGCCATGGTATGCCGCATCATCGACTTGGCCGGACTTCTGGTAATCACGGTGTCTATGTCGTCCAATTTTCCAGGGCCTACAACTGCCAAGGAACATATCAAGGCTCTAACTTGAATCCACCATGCTTTTAATCTTGTAAACAAGACTCTTGGAGGGTCCCTCCGACCTTCATGATCTCTTCGACACTCACTTGGGCGTGGAGCAAATCAGACACCATTTATCTTTCGCCTCCACGGTGAACACTATGGAATTTTTCAAAGTTTTTATTTATATTCTTTATTTGCGGGAATAGTCCCTACGTTTAATAACGCAACCTAGTATCATACAATATTTCCCCTAAAATAATCTAGATTGATTTGAAGTCAAATCCACCATTTTACCTCGCACACTATAGTGCCTTAAAGTAAACATCTCGTGAATAGATTAACGAATGAAGGGGAAAAATGTGAATGGATCCAATCCTGGTAGTCCATTTGAAACCCAGACCTCATGAACTATCTAATAATTAATTTGTTCATGAATACCTAAGAAACACAATTAGAAGAGAGAAAATGACAAATGATTCACTCATTTATGAGTAACAACGCCCATCGTAATGGAAGTGCGTTAATGATACGAATAATTATTAGCTGTTATTACCCATTTTGTTTGAAAAATGTTGAAGAGTAAGAACAAAAAATGAGAGATGATTATTAGCTCCCTTTTATATTATGTAGGCAAGGCAGGAGACAATTGTAATGTTTTTTGTTTTTTAGCACAATTACTGTGGATAAATTCACCCTCAAAAAGATCTTTGGGATCTTGCTCTGCCTAAAAGACATGTGAAGTGTAATTACTTTTTCTGAAAAACGGTATGAAAAAAGTAGCTGTCTTGGTGGTTAAAGTACGGCAGTTTGGAGATGACTTCATTTGGATTCTTAATCATTTTGAATATACTTTATAGGTATTAATGACAGATTTTTATTTTTTTAATTTTCTAACACATAAAATATTTCACAAATTGTTTTAAACATCATAATTTCTATGTGTCTTAAATGTAAATCGATTGATTAAAATTATGAATAGAAAATGATCATCTTTTTTTATTAGTGCACTTATAAGAAATTCAAGACTATACCGAGTGGTCCATTAAAATCCAAACCTTTTGAACTATAAACTTCAACAAGATACAATTTATTAATTAGTAATAGAATTTCAACAAAATTAATACTATAGTTAGATGTGTGTCTGTGCTCTCTTTATCATTAATGTAGCCGCCCTTAGCGAGAATGATGACTTCCAGACAGTGATAGAAGGCTTAGTACCCACTGTGGATGTGGTTTTTCTGTAATGGGGTCCTAGTTCTGGCCAACTGAGGCTATGAGGGCCTCGACTTTTGGATGATGGACATTGTAGCCCTCCCCTCAATATGTACCCTAAAAGTGTAGGAGGACAAAAATGGCAAAAATGAATGCCAAAAACTAATTTAAAAGAGTCTTGCAACAAAGGGGATGGGTTTCTTTCATTGTTGGTGTCAACAATGGCCTCTCCACCCTCGCAAGCCTCTTTCCACCCCGTTTTTATAGCTCTCTGAAAAGTCTAGTGTGAAAATTCCTGAGATCTCTTTCGTGGACCCTCATGGACTTGAGGGGATTGGCCGGGCTCTTTTCTTTAACTCATCTGAGTCCACTTTGGTATTGTTTACAGAGCTCTACTCCCTTTCAAACGTTTCAAACTTGCTGAAGGCGTAGACAGTGGTCCTGGAGATGCCCAACTGCTGGGAGTGCACGAATGGAAATTCGTCCATCACGTTCAAGTGTCATTTTCTCTACTTGTATGTAAGGTAGAGAGCTCAGATTTGTTTTGTTTTGTAACTAATTTCTTAGGCTTTCTTATAACGAAATATGAACTAATTTCAATCGTTCAACCTCATTAATTATTGAATTAGTAAGTGTTTAGTAATTAATACACAAAAGTACTTTATAGCTTATTTATCAAATCATCTGCATTGATGGCTCATGGCCATGAATGATGGTAGGTAGGGGCATTTAGGAAGTGCGAGGAGACGTTGTACATTTTAATTAATAAATTATAATTAATCTCTTTGGGAAAATTAACCTTGTATATAATCGCAGTGGGTAGGGGAGGGGTCATCCCATATACTATAGATAGATTCAGAGGAGTATATGTCTTGTACAGGGGCGTCCGCCTTGTTTTTTCAAATTTTTGCACATCTGCATGATTGAATCGAATGATCATTGAGTTTTTCCGAATATGATCTGCAGTATATTATACAATTGTGATGCAAATTTTGTGGCTGAAGTTTTTAAAATATTCGCGAAAAAAAGGCCTGTAGCAACTATCCCGATCTCCCCTAGCACCATCATCATTGTTTCACTAAGCAATTAATTCATCTTAAGAGAGATAGGAATTAAATCTGAGGTATTTTTTCGTATCATTCATATACATATAAAATATAGCTATTCATCAAAATGTAAATAAATATTTCAAAAATTAATTATAGTCGGCTTTGTATGTACCTCCTAATGGGAGACAAGATCAATTAAAGCTCATTCCATTCTCGTCTTACTTGATCATTCAAGGATTTTTATATAATTAATATATCCAACGTGTCAATACAAAAGCTAGCTAGAATGTTGTTTGGATTACATTTGTATTCTTCGACGAATTACTGTCAATTTATATCATCAAATTACACAGAAGAACACTCATTTAGTACAAATGAATTCAAGCCAAAAAATGAATTTATCTTTGAGAGCAGAATCCAAAACGGATCTCAGTTTTTCTCTGAGTCAATATGAACTCTGAAATATCTTGGATTATAGAAATTTGGGACTCTTATAGTTCAGAGTCATTTCTTACCCTTCAAATAATCAGGAAATTAAAAGTAGGATTAATAAAATTTATATAAAAGGGTTTTATTGATTCTGTATCTTGTTCTGAACTCGTTATGTTATCAATTTTAGACTCAAAAATGATCGAAAAGGACACCCTTTTTTGGAAACTTATAAGTTGTACATATTACATAGTGATAACTTAGGACTTTTGAGCATATTTTTTTGAAAAATTAGCACCCATTATATCAAATTGAGCAATTTGTATTTAAAGAAAATACAGTTTTATAACAAAGATTTAAAGTAATTATTGCTGTTTTTTTATTGCTCATAATTTATTCATAAATTTTGCTATATTATATTGACAAGTCAAGGTTTTTGAAAGATTTTCTTAGGTTAATTTTTGCTTTAACTAAACATGAGCTGAATTTTAAAAAAATAGCACCATGTATGTGTGAATCCAGTAACTTTTCAGCACGTGGGTTATATAAGAAATAAAAACATTAATTTGGAGTCTCTCGTTTCATTACTTTTGTTCAAGATTAGTTTCTGATGACGAACCATATATTATTAGCTATGGGTTAGGGGTCTCCACAGGATTATGTATATATATATATTTTTTTTTTTTAAATTGAAAAATTGAACAACTAAATTTTTCTAAAAAAAAGAATTTAAAAATTAAATTTTTTGAAAAAATTTCAAATATTAAATTTATTGGAAAAAAAACCACAGCTATTCACAAAATATTTCAAAAATCCACAGCTATTTACAAAATATTTCAAAAATCCACAGCTATTCACAAAATATTTCAAAAATCCACAGCTATTCACAAAAATTTCAAAAATCCATACCTGTTCAGAAAAAACTTTTATTATTTGGAAATATATATGTATATAAAATAAAAAGTTTTGGAAAAATTTTTCAAAAATTTATAGCTATTCTCAAAAATCTAAAGCTATTCTCAAAAATTTATAGCTATTCTAAAAAATTTATAGCTTTTCTCAAAAAAATAAATTTTTTGGAAATAAATTTCAAAAATCCAGAGTTGCTAAGAAAAAACGGAAATTTTTTGAAATTTTTTTTTTTAGGATAGCTATGGATTTTTTAAATTTAGCTATTCAAAGACAATTAAATTATTTGGAAAATAATTTGAAAAATTTAATTAAATTTTTATTAAATTTCTTGAAAAAAAAATTCAAATATTGAATTTTTTGAAAAGAAAAAATTATAATATCAAATTTTTATTAAGAATAAAAAATTCCATAAGTTGGGGGTTGAGTTACAGCCCCTCCTGCCCTCTCCCTGCGGACCTCCTTGTTCGTAAAAAGATCAGTAGATAAACAATTCCCAACTCATATTTTTTTACAAGTCCAAGACAAGTTGTGAAGTTATCCAATACGGATCCAAGTCAAGTTTTAAGTTCACAGCTTAAATATCAGACTTAAACACTATGAATCAAGTCTGAGGAGTCGTGAGTATTTACCAGAAATTATAAATTATAATTTTTTTTTTGGAAAAAACATAAATTCCTTAATTTGGGGCAGGAGCTACAGCCTCTCCAGCCCACCCCTTGCGGACGTCTCTATCAGCAGATACAAAGGGATAATTATGTTTATTTCCTGTCTCCAATAACTGATTGTGACTCATCTAATATGATGTCATGACAGCTAAACTGCTCTCTCCCAAATTTTTTGCAATTTGTCATTTTGGATTTTTTTTTAAAGGTTAGTTTATATTTTCAACAACTCTAGGCATTTGATTACTCTTGTCCAATGACGTCAAGTTCCTTTCCTCTTGTTATATTATTTTATTACATTGACATGTAGGTAGTGTGAAAAAAAAAAGTTAAGGTGTGTTTCGTGTGAATAAAATAAAAGTTTAGCCTAACTTTAAAGGAAAATAGATTGATATATCTTCCATCCTATATATTTCAAATATCTTTTTAAGTGGACTCATTTTCATTTTTTTACGACATGGGAACTCATTAAACAGCAACTTCAGGCTCAATTCGGGTTATAAGTTAAAAATGATATCTTTCATATTAATACTCTAGGCTGAAAGATATTTATTTCTTTTTTTTCAAATTAACCGTCAATTATCTTTTATTTTTGTAAATTACATTATGGATATTGATGATCGAATCAGAACCTGGAGGGATTCGTACACAGATATTCGTATACCGATGCCTCCGAATTGGGATGAATTATAGTTACAAATAAAAAAATAACTAGTTTGGACGTTGTCGTTCATATAAACTAAAAAAAATAAGGGGGGGAGGGGGAAAGAAAGTACATATAAAGATTATACAACCTTGCAGATTTGTACAGGAAATTTACATGAAAGTAAAAATTTAGAAATAACCACTTTTTTAGTCCCCATATATTTGAATTGTATCATGACTTGTTCAAAAAGTATGTAACGCTATGAGTTGTGTTGGGGGGTTTACTCTGAAACCATTAAGTAATTTTGTCACTAAATATTTATTTTTGTAGGTTTGTTGAATAATATTGTTTATAACAGAACGGAAGTTGAGTCCATATTTTTTAAGTATAGTTCGAGTCATTTGTATCTGTCCTGGGCTCATTAAAAAAGATACAAGTCTGGACTCAAGGACTGGTCTATAAATATTTCAATTCCTAGGGCAAAGACATAAAACTCAGTTAGGAACCGGAGCCAGTTCAAGAACCAGTAAAATAATAGAAAATAGCTTTTTTTTTAGTGGAGTAAGTATTTTTTTTATTACCAGTAATATATTAAAGTAATACTTTAAATATCTAACTCCATAATGTGATCCAACAAGTAAAAAATTTACTCCTGAGCACGGAGTGTAATTAACTTTTTAAAATTAAAATTTTTAACAACTAATCATTATTGATAAATAATTATATATTTTTTCTATCCGTGATTAATAAAAAGTTAAATATTAAAAAAAAAAATTATCTTTTTGTTATTTCTTTATCAAATTCCTTTATTTTTAATTTAATTTAGTTTAAAGAATAAAAAACTTTCCTTGATAACTATTGAGCAGTTAAAGGCACATCACCACCACCTTGGAGACAAAAATGTATTTCTGCGCCAAATATCTTTGAATATATATGGATAAGGTGGTCATCACTTTGCCGCATGGTCAATAGCTTTGGTCAGAGGTGAGACAAGTCCCTTACCTTCACGTCCAAGTACTGCTTTAAGTCTTTGATAAAAGTATAATCCTTGAATAATTTTATTGACTGTAGTTCAAGTCTTCAAAAATATAAGATACATTAAAGGGTACCTTAAAGCAAGTGAAAATTTCAAATGAATCCAAGTCAAGATGCAAGTGATAGGTTTTGAGTCCATGTCAAGTTTTGAGTCCTTGATATTGTGATCAAGTCTTCAAAATAAGGGCACAACTCTATTTCAAGACGCAAGTGTCGAGTCCCAGCCCTGGTAAAGTACTCTGGTATTTTTTTCCAAAAAACTTATATATGATTTTTTCCCCCAATTTAAATATTTTTTTGTGAATAGCTATGGATTTTTGAAATTTTTTTCACAAAAAAATTTATTTCTTTGTGAATAAATGTGATTTAAAAAAATCCAAAAATTTAATATTTAATTTTTGGAATTTTTTTCCAAATTTTTTTTTTCTTTTTGAATACACTCGTTTTAGGTCATATATTTTTACAACTCTACTAATATTTGGAAGGAAAATACCACATGGATAAATAGCTCAGATTAAGTTCTTATTAATCGGCAAGATAAGAAATAGCTTATTGGACGGCCTATGGTAAACCTTACCATTTCAAAGCCAAATACTGACCTTTGGACAATGTTTCATTATTAGAAAAACACACCCGTATCCAAACGAATGGGTATATCCTTTGATCGATTTTTGTTACTACGTCATCTTCACATAAATTATGATTTTTGTTTTACATTTAGACGGGCACTGAAGACTCAACACAAGTTCCTTCATCCCCCTATTTATAAACAATGAATTAGTAAGGAGTTTCATTGATGATAAATTGGCTGCAAACGCACACAAATCAATCCATCCATCCAACCAGGGAACACAAATCTTCAGATTCTTATCCATTATCCGTACTACTTTCAACTTCACTTTGAGAAAGAATATATTGCAATCAGTATCATGCTACAATTATCTTAGTCGAATCAATTTACTTTGTCGTGAAGAATGTAGACAATGGAACAGAGACTTGTTACGATTTGTGCTCCGATTCATCTAAGAAAAGTTTCATTTCGACGTAGAAATACATGAACACGGTCAATCTTCAATTTGACATTTACAAGAATATGTCTTATCTAATTAATTTTTGCAATTGTAGGGGTATGGATTTTATTCGTATCAATTCATTACCCTATTGATAGTGGAAGTTCAATATGAGTAAGAAAAATCATCTTCAAGATTTTCATATCCAAGCAAATATAAATCCTGAAGAATAAAATTGTATTTGATAATTTTAGTACTTGTGAAAGCAATTTTCAAATTTTGTATTGGTTATAACCAATAACTTTTGACATTTGAAATAATGTGTCTACCTAGGAACCTTTATATATAGATTTAAGTTCACTTTTATTAATAATTTAGTGTTTGACAGACTGGTATTACTTGAGCTCTTTAAATATATGAATTTGAATACAGTGATAGGTTTCAGCTGCTTTTGAACTTTGAGAGATACCATGGCGTAACTTGAAAGTGTATTTTGTCCTTCAAACGTTATTATTTTTAGGAACAGTAGTTAAGATAAAATCAACTCTTGTGTGTACCGGCAAATTCATTATGATGCAGCTGCCTCATGGTGTTTCTTTTTTTACCGGCAGAAACGTGAATGTATCAACAAACTTTAGTGAAGTTTTGGGCATCATGGCGATAGCTGCTCCAGATGTAAAAAAGATTGAATTTACAGATGAGGAACGGTGTTGCGCTGTTTTATGCCCATAACAGCATAGACTTCAAATGTGACTACTTGAATATTTGTAGATTTGATGCGGTCTTAATTTCCCTTTAGTCCGTACCGTATATCCGTATCATATATTTAGAAAGTTCCGTATCTGTATCATATATTGGTTCTGTATCAATATGGAGGTACGGAGGAGCGCTTTTGATACAGAACCACCCGGCTCTGCAAAATGAGTATAATGTAAAAAAAATATTGAAACCATTGGTCAAGAATTACTTCGTGACATAATATATTTATAATGTTTGTGTAATTATAATGGCAAGAGCCAATTAAAAGGTCTTCATAAAGATGTTTAAAGGAGATAATGGGATATTAGTACATTAAATACCCTCCATGGGAATGGAATTGATTCTCTGGTTGTTTAATATATTAGTGAAGTCAATAAAAGGTATCCTCAATTTTGGCATAGATGAGTCTCATTCTTATACTTATATAAATATGAAATACAGCATTATTTATTGGAAATGACGATCAAACATTCACAAATCACAGCTCATGAGTAAAAAAGATAAGAGTAAACAACACCAGAAAATCATAGTATATATTTGAAATATAGTTTGAGTACCTCGGACTAGAAGAGACTCCATACAATCCTTGGGCGAAGATAAAATTCGAAGTGAGGAATAAACTGTGATTGGGATAATAAACGAATACAAAGAATTGACACTAGATGCAATTTATTCCTTCTCAAGAGGGATTTGGAATTAGTACATAGGACAAATAGGAAGCTCAAAATTTGTGTTCCCAACTTATGAGGGAGATTTATTTTTCTATTTTATATTGGTGAATTACAAAGATGTGGTCATTCGGGGGGAAACGTTATTTACTTATTTTTTTATTACTAAATTAAATACTGTTACAACATCTTACTAGAGGCGTCTGCAAGGGGTGGGCTGGAGGGACTTTAGCCCACCCCGGGGGGCGGTCTAAAGAAAAGGGCAAGAAATGTTTGCTTTTTATAAGAAAATTTAATTTTTAAATTAACTTTCCAAACGGAAAATTAAAACTGCTATAGAATTGAATATATTTGAAATTTACTTTTTGAAATTTTTTTTCCAAAAAATGTACTTTTTGGTAAAGAACGGGGGATTTATGAAATTTTTTCCAAAAAATTTAATATCTGAAATATAATTTTCGAAATAAAAAATTTGATATCTGAAATGTTTTTCAAAAAAATAATTTTTGAAATATACAATTTAATTTTTTGTGTTCAGCTGTAGATTTTTGAAATTTCTTCCAAAAAGTATAATACTTGAAATTTAATTTTTGAATTATTTTTTTCAAAAAATTTAATTTTTGATAAGTAGCTGTGAAACTTAGAAATATTTTTCCAAAAAATTAATTTTTTAAGAAAAAGCTGTGGATTTTTGAAATTTTTTTTCAAAATTTTTTTATTTTTTTGTAAACTGCTTGGAATTTAGATGTTTTTTTTTCCAAACATTTAATTTTAGAAATTTTTTTCCCAAAAAATTTTTATTTTTGGATTAAAAAAAAAAAAAATCCATAACCCCCCCCCCCAAAAAAAAAAAATATATATTTATAATCCTGCTTACAGATGAAATATTTTAGCTCATGCTCAATAGGGAATATTTTAATGTTCAAGAATAGGCCCTAGGGAACACTTTATCTTGTCAACCCCTGACTGGAACTCAAATTTTAAAGACTAAGAAAAGTTGAACTTCTATTAAGAAATAAAATTACCACGTGGCATCATTTTCTAGTGGCATAAACTTTGCTTTCAGCTTAATTTTGTCACATTTCATAATATTTTCATTCGTATTCATTGCTTAAAGCCCTATCGAGTTTTATTGCAATACTAGCGCTGTGCATCTCCACACAAGTCGTGCCGGGCATGAAACATTTTCACTATGGCACTTTTTCATTAACAGGTATGATCAATGATGTGAAAATAAGCAAATTTCCAAGTGTGAAAGTATACAATTGTACAAGTTACAACTTGTACATGTAGTAAATTGTACAAGTTAAGAATCAGGCTGATCGTTTACTTGTATAATACCCTCATTCCCCCTCCCTATATATACATAATATAATATATATTATGAACAGTGGATTTTATGAGTTCCCATTTTCTTAAATGCCACCATGACTGGCATTCTGCTGATGAATCAATTTGATCCTCGTTCGTAGTACCTTCAATATGTGCAAAGATATTTTTTAAAGTTTTTTTCATGATGCAGCAATTTGCAAATAATGCTTATTACTTTGTATTAAAACATCTGAACATCGCTTTGGTTCATTAAATATACCCATACATATATTTGAAATAAGTAAATAATTGAAAATGTTCAGCTAACTAATTATATCACTACTTTAAGTAATATGTAGAGTTGTAGACCGTAAGCATTTTCAGTATGGAAAAAAATCCCAAAAATAATATGGTACTCCTAGCCATTTGAAGAATGATTCGAAGGAGAGCAGCTGATAAGCTGTCATGACGTTGGATTAGCAGCTATGAGAGAAAGTAAATATTTCAACTCACGTCCAGCTGTAAGATTTTATTTCCTTTCAAGTCATCTATATTAATCAAACAAATGTATTTATTTGTATGTTTGGACCCATGAATGTCAGAAAATGAGTAATATGGTATCTGGTGTATAGTGCTCCTTGATGTATATCATACACAGTGATGGAAATCAGGTGTATTTTTTAGCTGGCCCTGTTTTTTTTGTTTTTTTTTTGGAATTGGTAATCTGAAGAATGAATTTTCTTTTTTTTCTTTTCTTTAGATGTTGTAATTATTATTTAATTCCTCATTAGAGAACATCCTTTCCTAAATAGACTCAATTATATTCCACACCTTTTTGAACATTCGTGTGAGCTCTTAAAAGATGGAGATGATTTGTTGCAGAGTTTTAAATGTAAGTCCTTGTTGGACTTAGAGTAGAATTGGGGATCGACATTGGAGTAATACTAGCAAATGTCATTGTTTATAAACTTTTTTCCTTCTTCTCTTACCACAGCTGATTGTAGCTGATGTAATGAAACGTCATGAACATTATTCTTTCTCTTCTCCAAAACATTCTTCAAATTGGCAGGGTTACCATGTTGATTTACGGTTTCTTTATTTTTTTTAACATGCCTATTCTACACAGGATTTTCATCATTAACATATTTTGATCCAAAAAATAAAAATTTAGTCGTATTAATTAAATATTATAGGTGTGGTTCACGACTTCTATTTGTATTTGTTATTGCTCTCTTATGTATCATTTCATTGTATTTATTTTATCATTTCAGCTGTATAATACTTGAGTATTATACAGCTAAAATTACGTAGTTAATTTTAGCTGTTGTAGTTATCATAAAATACCAATTAGGAACGATCCTAGGACTGACAACTATTAGGACCAAACTGATGGGACTGCAATCTTTTTAGACCGATTCACTACTACCATTGAATTAATATTAAGAGAATTATCCTTTGTAATAGTCTATGACTGGATCAAATAAGTGTATTTGAGTGTGTTTTCAGTTCAAACTCTTCAATTGCAAAAATTATACCATTTTATTTTGAATACCTAAACTGTATAAGCTTAATCCAATTTTATTATGTGGTTCTATTTTTTTTGTCGCAATATATGCTTTAAAAATATTAACAAAAAAAACATTTTTTCTTGCAGGGGGTCAGAGAGATTGTCCAAGAGCCAAAAAAATGTATCCATCTAGAAGCTGTTGACCCGAAATTAACACCGGTGACCTCCACACAGAGCATTGCCTACTGTGAATTTGGGCTAAACAGTTCTGACGATCTAGTGCACGTATTCTCCGGCTCAATGAACCGACGTTTTTGTCAAAAACACCACTAAAATGCCAGTAATATATAGGGCTATGTAAAGTGTGCCTCAAAAAATATTTTAAGTACTTCACTCTTTACTAAGTCCCACCTACATCCCCTCTCTCTTCCCGGATTTACTTGATTCTTCAGATAGTGTTTTGTGCCTCTATATAAAATATAAACAAAGATTAATTTTGGACAAACAAGTCCTAGTTAGACATAGGAGGAAAAAAACACACTTTTTGGGAGCCTTTTCAATCGTAACTGAATATAATAATTGAGTATTAAATAACTGATTATAAAATATGACATGGGAAATTTTTCATAAAATAAAAACGACAACAATTCCTTTTTTTTAAAGGACTTCTACACAAAACAGTTAGATTAAACATAATTAACTTTCTTATCAAAATTTAGGTAAAAACTTTAGGTTAAGCTAAGCTATAGTTTTTTTTTTCAAAAAGTATCATTTTTTAGTCAAACAAGGAAAACTCTTGTACACTCGTTTGACCCAACCTATGGAGTCAAATGTACGTACCAGACTTTATTCTTTAATTGCAATTTTTTGGATTATTTTGAATGAAAAATTACTACATATGTAAAATTGATAGCTAAGAGTTGTAATGTTATTTCAAAGAATATTTGAAAAGCTAACCCAATCATATGTTATATAATTCACTTAATCATAGCTAGGAAAGGGGGAAATGAGTACATCTGGCCACGATTGTGAGCAAATTCAAAGGCAAACACGCAATAAATACCACCATATTCGCCTGATTTAGCTCCGTGTGACTTTTTTTTGTTCTCCAAATTTAAATTGCCACTCCGTGGAAGCCATTTTTAGTTTATTGAATCCATAAAACAAAGTTCGTGTAAGGAGCTAAAGGCCATACAAAAAATATTTCAAGGACTGGAAAAAATGTTAGTATATGGGTATTGCATCCAATTGAAATTACTTTGAAGGCGACAAAATAAATTTTAATGATTGAATGTGAAATTTGTGCTTTATTTAACAATTCCCGGTACTTTTTTGAATTAATGTAGTTAACTTTCTTTATTAGTAATTGGGGATGCATAAAGCATGTCCTTCAGGTGTGTAAAAATAGAATAAACCAAAAATGAACGTGGTAATCCTAACAACTTGAAGAATGTTTGGGAGGAGTCTGGCTTAGCTGTCAAGAAGTTTTATTAAATCAGCTACATGCAGCTATGAGAATAGGGGGGGGGACAGATATAGATACGTTACTCGCATAGAGGGCGTACTTAAAAAGTATGTTGCGCCTCCAACCTACCGACTGTCACACCACCTTGCGTTAAGTATATATTTTTAATTTTGTTTAGTTAAGTTTCTTTTTGTTTTATTGAAGTATCACCAGGCATCCATAAAACATGCCCTGCCGGTATGTAAAAATAAGATAACCCGAAAATGAACGTTGTAATCCCAAGAATTGGAAGAATTCTTCGGAGGAGTACAACTTAGTTGTCATTTCGTTTTGTTAAATGAAATGCATGTAGACCTGAAAGTAAAAAAAAATAAACAAAAATCGCACTTTGTATAAAGGCTTGAATTACTCCAATATCGATTCCTTATACTATTGTTTTGGGTATGAGTAGGATCCGAAATAAGTATTCTGAGTACCACCATTTGGAACTATGTTGGATCCTATGCTAAGGGGTTATATTAACTTATTTTATGGATGGGACTTGAGAGAATACACATGTCGAAATTCCTAAACCCCAATCGTTTATTCATAAAGTACTATACCTCATACAACTACTTTATATTTCGATGTTCAGTCTTCAAAAATTAAATTATAAAGATAGTTGCTTTGTAAAGTATAAAAATCCTGATCAGATTAACAACCATTCAAAAATACTCTCACTTTCTAGAACATATTTTATACATCTTTAGACATGACCTTAAAGATTCAAATGAATATATGCTTTATTTTCGTCTTTCATATTTGTACGGTTATATATGGTAATATATAAACAGTTGTAAATGGTTATACCTATACATATATTGTATATATTTCATATCAACCTATACCAATCTCCCATCTTAAATTGTATAAATCATAGCATCCAAGGATACATTTTGTTTCTCATACGATGAACCTTTATCATATCATATCACAATAGTATCCATAATAATACATCAACAACTTCTATTTATTTTTGTTAGCTGTTGATTTTCCAGGTCTGAATACTCTTCTGAAAAAACTTCACTCGTCATAATTTTGATCTAATTAGATAAAAATATAATATATTATAGTTGTTGTTAAGTTGACCAACGATCCCATCCTCGTCACAAATTGTTGTGTATGACAATACCTGGATAAATACGATCATATTCTTGTCACTAAATGGATGAGGGTCCAGGAGCACGTAGACGCACCCTGAAGAACTTTAAAGAGAGGACGGAACAAGAAGAAGGATATGGAAGCCAAGAAAGTAACACTGTGTACGTGAGCAAAGGGTTAGAACAGAACTATATTGTGTTAACTAAAAATCGTACATAAGAACAAACTACTTTAAATACATACATTAGCTCTACTGGGATATGTAACATTCGTCAGCTACTGTTTTATATCTATTCCCCCTTAGTGGTGTATCGTTCCTTATTTATTTGGCTTAGTCCCGTCTACGGAATGGTTTTGAGGACTGTCAGAACATGAGTCTAGTCTTTAACTTTCGGTCCTTTGAATTTTTCATAAAAATGTCGATGGTTTATTAAGCCAATTAAGGTATATGAGATAGTTATAGGATGATTGTACATTTCTTTCCAAAAATATTCATGTTTTAATTATAATACAATATAAAAGGAACAATTTGTATATTGACTTAGTTATATAATTTATTCAATTATATAACAGAATATTTATAAAAATGAAAAGAAAAAAATCCTTGAATGAAGTCATGAGAGATCGATTGTACTAACATTCAAGACCGACAAGTGGGGCATGAATTGATAGGAACGGACTATAACACAGTCATTGGTCATAAATAAGGACCGATACAACACTAAGTTATCCGTGTTATGAACACTTGAATTCCTTTTGAATCCGAATGATCTCTTGTTAAGTTTTGAATAATTCCAAACAAATAAAAAAAAATAATATTTTATAGTTGGGACTATAAACTGATATTTGGCCTTTTTTCTGTATCCTTTTTGGAGGACAGGCTGTGAAATACAATAAGGAAAGGGGTCTTGTACAATGTATGGACCTTTTTTTGCCATACATCCCCCCAACCTCCATTTTCCCATATGCTACAATTTTTTTTACTTCTGATAAAGTAGGGTAGACCGATGACATTTGCAATTCTTTATTTTTGCCTTAATTACTCAGGGGCGTTGCAGGGGGTGAGCTGGATGGGCTGGAGACCCCAAAATTAAGAAATTTTGACTGTTTACTAGAAAATTTAAATTTTCTGCAAATAGCTAAGGATTTTTGAAATTTTTTGTGAATAGCTGTAGATTTAAAAAAAAAAAAATTCAAAAAATGTACTTTTTTGAAAATCCAAATAAATATTTGAATTTTTCCTAAATCATTTTTTGTGAATGGCATTGATTTTTTTAATTTTTCTTCTTTAAAAATTTAATATTTTAATTTAATTTTCCAGGCTTTTTTCCAGAAAATTTCAATTTTTGGATACTTTTTCAAAAAAATCCAAAACCAAGCCGGTTCATCGGACTGTCAGTACTAAAACTAATTTAAAAAAAGACAACAGGGCGTCTACAGGATTATATATGGTATATGTATATATTTTTTGCTTTTTTTTTTGGGGGGAGCAAAAATTCCTTAATTCGGGGGGGCACAACATAGAAAAGTAATAAATAAGAAATGGAATCTCAAATTAAACATTATTTTCCCGACGCCGATCCCATCCCAGAAAAAAAAACAAAAAAACGCAGATCTAGGTTTTCCGATCAATCGTCCCATCACTAATATTTAGTTCCCCCAAAAAATGTTGAAAAATTCAAAAAAATATATTTTTGAATAGGTCTTATGTTTATATATATATATATATATATATACATTTAAGACCTTGAAATAAATGATAGGTCCTACTAAAATACCTCTTCATTCAACTGCATTACATGATGAATCTTATTATAATCTCATTTCAGAGCCTATTAGCCAAGGAAAAAAGAGACATTACTCCTATTTTTATGGGGGACTCCTTACTAAAAAGGAATGAAAAACATCTAAATCACCAAAAATTGCATTAATATTAATAAATGTAAATGTTTTTAGGGGAAATATAATTTGCTGCAGTTTTATTATATCCACGATTTTCACCATTAAATTATATCAGGACGCCATTAATAGCATCAGGGAATGAAGTCTAATAGCTTTATTATTAGTAATGTGAATCGTGGGGTTTTTTAGTTGCTCCGTTTTGTTTTTTCGAATTAGTAATCTGATGAATGAATTTTCATTTCTTCAGCTATTATCATAATGATTTAATCCATTCCTTTTACATTTAATTAACATTCGTGTGAGCTCTTAAAAGATGGAGATGATTTGTTGCAGAGTTATTAATCTAAGTCCTTGTTGGACTTAGAGTAGAATTGGGGATCGACATTGGAGTAATACTAGCAAATGTCATTGTTTATAAACTTTTTTCCTTCTTCTCTTACCACAGCTGATTGTAGCTGATGTAATGAAACGTCATGAAAATTATTCTTTCTCTTCTCCAAAACATTCTTTAAACTGTCAGGGTTACCATGTTGTTTTTCGGTTTCTTTTTTAACATGCCCAATATGCTCCTGATTAGCATCACTATTTATGAATGCCCCCGTCATTCGTTGTCTACATTATACAAGTTGTTAATTCCACTAAAACAAATTGTACATTAGAGTGGTATGATTTTGACTTTTGTCCAATTTTGATTACGACAAGTGCGGAAAAATTGTCCGTGAGTACAATATCTACCCATGCCAAACTGCATTGTCCTGCAAGATCATCTTTAGATCGCTCATATCGATCAAATTATGAAAAAGGGAAAAAATCTCAGATTAAAATTGAGGATCGATATTAGAGTAATTCTTCCCAATATCCTTGCTTATTTCCTTCTCCCACTCCTCCCTCGTCACAGCTGGCTGTAGTTGATCTACCTAACTTCATGACAACTAGGCAGCTCTCCTCCAAAACATTCATCCAGGGTTACCATATGTATTTTCCGTGCCTTTTTGTTTAACATGCCCAAAATAAACACGATTTTCATACTTATTTATTATGATATTGTAGGATTTTGTATACAATATTATATATAGATATCATATCCTTATTCAAAGTTTCTTTCACCAAGAACTCATTTGTTAGTTCTCCGCACTAATATATCCTTAATAAATCCCAATATTTACGATAGGCCGTTAGGGTTGACGCATCAGTCCCTAATCGTGTACAGAAAGTTCACTACGCTCTTTTCACTCAAAGAAAAGTTCATTTCGAGAAAAATTCATACCCGAAAATAAATCATATATTTAACAGGACGGATCCATCACTAAAAATATCAGATATTGTCAACATAAGTTGTGAAAAAGAAGCAGATACATTAACAGCAGACAATAAAATGTAGTTTAAATTTTTGTGTTGGTGAGGTAACTCAGTGGAAATAGTATGAATTGAAGCGTATTGGAGTAAAGTTATACTGTTCTTTACTTAAGCAATTTATTAAAAAAATGAAAGCTTAAATTTTTATAGGGGATTGCACTAATTTAATTTAGGTTGGGCCTGCTCCATCATGTTCTCTTCTAGATGTTGGTATGTCCCAATACTGTGTACTTTATGGATACTTAACCTAACGGGTGGTCCATTGAAATCTAAACACTTACAAATACAATAATGAATAAAAGTTGAGTAATTAGAATGAATTCATATTTCAATATATAAAAGCATGAACAATTAGTAAAAAAAAAAAATAATAAACCATATCTCTGTAGCTTACGTACAAGTCCATACAATGACACTTGAACATGATTGACGAATTTCCATTCGCGGATTCCAAAAAGTTGGGCGTCTCCAAGACCACTTTTTACTCCATTAACAAGTCTGAATCAACCGGAGGCGTTAAAGAAAACAGCGTAGGCCAATATCCTCAAATCCAAGAGGAATTTTACACCGGGTTGTTCAGAGAGATATCAAAAAAAGTATGTGGAAAGAGCCTTGTGAGGGTGGAAAGACCACTTTTGATAACAAAATGAAATTAATCCATCTGTGCCAGGGCTTCCGCCGTAACCTGGAAGCCATCATTGCCGCTAAGGACGTCTACATTAATGATTGAGAGAGCTCAGATACACATCTATATATAGTATTAATTTTGTTGAAATTCCATTGTTAATTAATACATTAAATCTACTTTAAGTTTAAAATTTGAAGTCTTCTTATTTTAAGAGACCACTTGGTATGTTATTTGACTTTTATAATATCTAGGAACAAGAGTTTTAATAAGGTTAATAAATGAATTAGTTTGTTTTTACTTCCTCCAAGATGATGGGTGACTTACAAAATGGCGAAGTCACGAGAAAACGCTTTATAAATATACTGAGATACTTCATAAAATGACCTGACGATCAATTAACATCTCTATTAGCCGTACAAATATGTAAATATACCCCCCCCCAAACTTCTTATTGGCATGCATTTGCATGATTGATGATAGTTATTCTTTTGTTATAGGGTTGTACTACAACAACATCCATATTATGTATGTACTTATTAATACTAATATTCATACCCATAAAACGTGGCATAATGATCTTTTTAGTATATATGTATCCTTGTTGTACAAATTTACTGATGATTTGGGCCATAAAGACATCCAATATAATGTAGGAAAACAGTTAGAACACTTTGTTTTGGGCTCAATTACTCCGATATCATTTGATTTAGATTAGCTCAATTTTGACACAACATATCTGGATATTGTTGATGTCGGCCATCCTTGAAAGGGATTGGAAAAACAAAGTTTTATAATAATAGTTTAGTTTTTAAAATCTTTTTAGTTTAAATTTTATGCAAAATGGCATCATAAAACAAAACTGAAGTACATATGTATATATTTAAAATTTTGAGCAAATTATAAAAAGACCAAATCTAATTTTTCAATGCCAATTTGGTAACCCTGTTCAGGAGCGTTCGTGGGTTTATAAATATATATATATATATATATTTTTTTTTTTTTTTTCGTCAAGGGGATATTTTTTTCAAAAATTCATTTTGACAATTTTTCTTCAAAAATACTATTTGAAGACAGAATGAGTAGTAGGCTGCACTTAAATATTAAGCGGCCGTAATTAGGCTCGCTGGCCACGGTTTGTTTGTCCCTGGTGTAGACAATAAATATACTATTACAATGGAAAAAATAAGATATTTCCCCTAATTGTTCTATTATTCTCGTCTCTAATCATTCCAAAATAGAATTTATGGAACTAATTTAGACATTTCATAGGGATTTTCCATAGATATTACTTTAATTTAATTCCAATTTCACTGTTTATCATGGGCATACAGAAGTATTCATGCAGAATTTTAGTTTTCCTTAAATTTTTAAAAACATTTAAAGAAGTTTCATCAATAGTTTGTGGACATTTGTCCTTTTTATGGATTAAAAATATTAAATATGAAGACTATGAGGGCGTCGTACTTAATTATGATGCAATTGGTAACGTCAGGATGGTTGAGGTGGCCATTTTTAAGGGGTCCAAACAACCAGGGATTAAAAAAATAAACCCCTTTTTTCATTGATATTAAGGAAAATAGTGAACTATTAGATGTTAATGGGACTAACCATTTGTTATACAATCTTATTAACATATTGTAGATAAAAATTAACTACTCTAACAGAAGGAATAAGGTATTTTTCTCTAATTATCCTACTTTTATCGTACTTAATTGATCAAAAAAAAAAAAAAAAGTACAAGTCATTGGTAAGTAATTGGAAGTGATTTTAAATGAGGTGCATCTGCAAAAGATAGGCTGGTAGGGCTGAAGCCTCTGCCTCCTCCAAAACCCAAATATCCCAAATATTTTTTTGTGAAAATATTTCAAATATTATATTTTTTACTCTGCTACATAATTTGCCAGAATGATGACATAAAATTATATCAAAATACAAAATTCCTTAATTTGGTGTGGTGTTACTGATGCCCCTGAGCATTCAATACCTTATCCACAATTAGCTTATGAGGGCGACTCGTCAATTACTGCAATTGTTCCCATAGCTACTAGGGACGGTTGATACAGTTTAAAATATTAAATTAGATTTAGAAATTTGTAAAGTTAGACGATAAATTGATAAGTAAATAGACCTTTCATGAGGTTGAATGATTAAATTTCAATGTATAATAGTAAATTAAAAAATAATAACTAATAAGGTTTATACTATAGATCACTGATCAGTTTTATAGCTGTAAAACGTGGCATAATGATCTTTTTGCAAACAAATAATAAGATGAATAATATTGAATGGAGGATTCACAGTACTTAAGATGAGGATAATTCAATAATTGAATATTCCATGGATGATAAATAGACTTAGATTTTGGAGCAATTTTTGTTGCTAAAATGAAAAAAAAAGATAACTAAAATCTTGGAAAATGAGCACTGAAAATTTAAAGTAATTGGTGTTATTTTTTATAACTATTTTCAAAAAATTTGATATATTAAATCGACAAATCGTAATTTTAGAAATTTATTCTTCTGTTAATTTTTGCCTTTGTTTTAAACATAATTAAAGATATCCACATTCGTAGGAGAAGCACATTTGAATTTGGTGAGATCTTAATGGTGACATTTCATCATCACCACCCCTGATTATACGTCCAACCTTTTGCATTATGGGAAGATCAGGACTTGGCAGTTTTGCGCAAAGTATTTCTCATTTGTTGGAAGATTCAGTGGGGTTAATTCAACAATCAATCTCCCATCAAATATCCCCTTCCTCTAATTATGGAACTATTGTCGGAATCTGGCTTTTCACATATCCGTTAGTTTAATCAAAGCCCTAATTGAATCATATACAAAGTTTTACCTCCAAATATCGAGGAGGATTCTTGTAGTTGGACTTTTTTTCGAAAAATATCGTCAAGGAGCCATCAAAAGTTTTTTTGTAACCTAAATTCAAATTTGTTCTACTTATTTTATACAAGAAATTTTTACTCAAACCAGAACAAAAGGAGCAATTTTGCTCATAAAAGTCAAAGTGAGCAATTTTCGGGAGCGATCTCTCACAAATCCCAAGTCTAATGATCAATATATTAATGCTGTCATTTTTTTCAATATATTTTAATTGATCAAAATAAAATGATAGTATCAATTAATAATTGGTAATTAAAATTACTAATGTTGCATTTAAATAATGCATTTTAAGACAAATAAACTGAAACTTGTACAGACATCACAACTTGTACACAACATATACAGTCCAATATGTCAGGAACATATTTGAAGTAATTATAGGTTTTATATTCAAATTTGTGGGATGATTCAAGATACCAAGTTTTAAGTATTATTTAGAACCTTTATTTGATTTGAGGGACTTATAACGGACCCAATATGGTCTTTTAAATAAAATGTATCATTCTACTATTCTGACAATCAATTTTGGATACTTTATGTGCCATTTGCGGGTCACCCAAAGGGTCAATAATAATAATTCGTCAAAGAATAAAAATTTAATCTATACTCAATTTTGTGAATAATCATTTTATCTTACTTTTGTGTTGATGGGTCGAAGTTATAGCCATAAAACATGGCATAATGATCTTTTAATATATATCATTTGTTAATGTACAATTGATGATTTGGGCTATAAAAGATGGATATTCAATGAGGTACTTTAAGAATTATAAAGGTGTAGTTATTCTGTTCGGAATATTATTTTGCAGACTCAAATATGTTTAAAAAAATCAATCAAATGGCTCTAAATAAAACATATAATCCGTTTTTTATGTGTATTTTTTGCAACCCAAATAATTTGTTCTCAAATTTGTTTTCTTGTTAATTATATAGGCGTATCCATTATTCCGTGTAGACGCTTCTCAACGGATATGAAGAAGCAGAAGGGAGGATTCAACAACCAAGAAGTGCCCCGCCCGAAGACTGTACAACAAATGTAATTACTTGAGATACAGATGAATGTATATAAATCCCCCCGTGAATCCTTTCCACAGCACATTCGCCGTTTAGCTATACACGAATCAAGTAGTCAAAATGAAGTACTTAATTGTAAGATCTCCTAAAGAATATTTCTAAATATAATAAAAAAACACCTCTTCATGGTTTCTTTATCCTTACTTGTAGGTTTTAACCGCTACCTTAGTTGCAGCATCAGCATCCTTTATTGGACACCCTGGCTATCCCTATGCCCCTCAACCTTACCACCAAGTAGCTCCCTATTACGCACCCTACACTCCCAGCTCTCAACATCACTCCCAAGATGAATATGGAAACTTTGCCTATGGATACGAAAACGTCAACAGCCAAAAATCTGAATCAGGAAACGCATATGGTGCTGTGAAGGGACAATACTCCTATATTGATGCATATGGTAAGAGCCAAACCGTTGACTATGTCGCTGATGACTATGGTTTCCGTGCATCTGGAACTAATCTCGTCAACTCAGCCGACGCTTTGAATACTGGATATAGACACAAGAGAAGCGCCATCTATCCTTATGCTCCCACTCTTGCCTATAGTGTTGTTGCCACTCACCCAACCGCTCTTTACCACCATGCCGCCCCTGCTGCTGTTGCTCATCATGGCCCTGCTGCTATCCACGCTTCCCCAGTTGCTGCTCATCATGGTCCAGCACCTGCTGCTCACACAGCTATTGCTTCCTCTCAATACCGTACTCAAGATGAATACGACAACTTTTCCTTCGGATATGCCAACGAAAACAGCCAAAGACAAGAATCTGGAAACGGTTATGGAGGAGTCAGTGGCTCTTACTCTTATGTGGATGCTTATGGTAAGCCCCATACTGTCAACTATGTAGCTGATGATTTAGGATTCCGTGCCACTGGAACTGATCTCGTCAACTCTGCTTATGCTGATAAGGCCTACAGAAAGAAGAGATCCATTGGATACCCAGCCTACCCTTCTTATGCTCCTCATGCTTATGCCCCAGTGGCCCGTGCTTATGCACCTCACCCCATTGCATCTATCCCAGCTTACCATGCCCCTGCTGTTGCCAGCTCTCAATACCACTCTCAAGATGAATACGACAACTACAACTATGGCTATCAAAACATCAACAGTCAAAAATCTGAATCTGGAAATGCAAGAGATGTTGTGAAGGGAAGCTACTCTTATATTGATAGCTACGGAAAGAGTCAAACTGTTAACTACGTTGCTGATGGATACGGATTCCGTGCCTCCGGTACCAATCTAGTTAACTCTGCTGATGCTCTCAACACTTATTAAGTATATTTTAGAGGAAAACTCACCCCCAAATTTCCTTTACAAGTATTCTAATTTGATATGTGAAACATCTAAGTACTATGGCTCATTTATGTTTAAATTTATGTGTTAGTGTATAGAACATAGTCGGCGATTCAATCAATAAATGAGCCATAGTGTTATAATTGTACCTGTGGTTAAAACTAAAATTTGAAAATAAACACTTATAAAGAAAAATAACCTCATAACGTCTTTGTTTTGTTTTAATTCATACCCAAACTTGTTCAGATTTATTCAGTTTGATTAATTAATTGAACTTTATGCCTCAAATCAAGTATTTGCATGTACAAAGATGGATTGAAATCAACACACCTTTATTTTTTACGTAACAAAATTGATGACTATTTTGGTCTCTAACGGTCGCCCTGGGCGGCTTATTTGGATCTACAAAAAGGGGATAATCTCGTTAAGTATTTTATCACTTATCCTTTCTTTTGAAAATGTACAAAAAAAAAACCCAAAATGAGTTGCTGGGTGGTCAATTTTCCCTAACTATGGAACTACAGGGGTGTCTGCAGAGGGGAGGGGCTGAGTGGACTCTAGCCTCCCCCCACCCCAATGAATGAATTATTGTTTAGCAATAGGAAAAATTGTATCTCAAGACACGGGTCTATTTTTTTTTTTTTTTTTTTTTTTGAAGGATTCCGGTTCTAAAGAGAAGGACGTTCGATGAAATAGTGAAGCAAAATTTTTAATATTTGAAATTCAACAATAGATTATTATGATAAAAATTATCAATAGTTAATACATTTATGAGGAGAAACATCGACACCGTACAACAACGCCGTGAGGGGGGATAAAAGATTCATAATTATCCACTCTTTCATTCTTAATTAAATAACATTTTGGGTTCACTTGAAATAAAAAGCCCACTCAAAAAATTACGATATTGCTATATTTAGAGTTAACTGAAAGAAAAAAAAAGGCAAATTGTATTTGATCAAGTAATCAAGGGTGTGCCATAGGATCCACTTTCTCAATTTCAGACTGATCAGTTCACTCGTTTGTCAGTTTATTCCGAGGATACATAACAAATGGACTGAAAAGAGTCACGGTTTCTTTCGTTCAAAATAGTTTTTTTTTTTTTTTAAATTACACTATCCAACAGCCAAAATGGTACAAAAACAGTATTTGCCTTATTTAATAGAATTTGATCCCCTAATTCCAAATATGGCCTTATTTTTTCTTCCATAACCTCGTGGCCGTTAGAAAAAAGGCAAACATTTTTTGTTATTTTTGGCTATTTCTCATGTTCAAAGCTGTTTGAAGCCCTTGGTGTTGAAGATGGGGATAAATTATGTTAATATATATTTTAAAGCCGAATTTAAAAAATTCTAAAACCATTTTTAAAATGTCAGCATCATACTTTTAACTAGAATTATCTTTGTTTCAAGTGGAAAATAGGAGCTTTTTGTTGGAAGGCTCATAGCTTCAAGATGAATAAATTCAAGAAGCGTAAAAGTATTGCATTTGATAGATGAAAGTATGAACTTTAATTTTTTTAAAGAACCTCTCCAAAAACGCTCTAGATTGTTGTCAATTTAAGATAAGTCCACGATAATATTCTAAGGAAAAAACTCATTTTTGAATTGATCTCATAATATAGTATTCGTATGTCCCAGCTAGAGGAATAAGAAACAATAAATAATAATCTCCGAATAAAAAACACCTATTTTCCACTTTATACAAAGATAATTCGAGTTAAAAGTATAATGCAGACATTTTAAAAATGGTTTTAAATTTTTGTAACATTCAGCTTTAAAATATATTAACATAATGTATCCCTATCTTCAACACCGAGGCCTTCAAACCGCTTTGAACCTTAAAAATAGTTAAAAATAACAAAAAATGTATGGCCTTTTTCTAAAGGCCACGAGGCTTTGAGAGAAAAAATAAGGCCTAATTTGGAATCAGGGACTCAAACTGTTCTAAGTTGAGCATATGCTGTTCTTGTATATAAAAAAAGTGTGATTTTGTTGGATTGTGTTATTATTATTTTTTTGTATCTTTATTTTTTTAATTCGTTTTTTGAACAGAGCCCCCATTATACTTTTCAAGTCATTGCTTAGCTTGAACAGTATTTTTTCCCGTCAAGAAACAGTGTAAAATTAAAACACAAAACTGTTTTTGAAATAACAAAAGTATCGACATATTTAGCACAATAACTCTCAAACTAAAGAAAAATAGTCATGAAATTTTGACAGCTGTCTAAAAATGAAGTGAATTAAATATATATATATATATAGCGCTATCTATTTCTGAAGACCGGGACTTTTCAGCCCGTGTGTTAAATAAATTCAAATAATGACTAACATTTTTTTCTACTTTAAAGATATAATAATAATATTTAAAAGTTTAATAGTATTAGAAAGAGTTGTGGATTTGGATTCTAGACTTACTACTCGACTTGGACTTGAGCCAATATTTGAAGACTTGCGATTCAACTTGATCACACAACCAAACACTCAAGATTTGATTTGACGGCTACAAGTCGAGACTCGATTTGAACTCGAAGGTCATTTCAATTTTTGACTGGTTTTAATGTACTCTTTAAAGTATCTTTTATTTTCTGAGGGATTGAACTGGACTCGATGAAAATATTTGTCGACTTGGACTTGTGCGAAAATACTTGAGATTTGATATTGATTTGTACTATGAGGACTTTTTCTGACTTATGTTAATTATGTATATAAGCACAGAGCTTTTGTTGAAATAAAAATAGCGTGTTCCATGTTTGAAGCCTGGAACTTTTCACCCCATATGTTACCAATAATTACTCTATACATGGAATATGCACTCCTTTTTTTTCTTCCTCTTTTTGACTAACATGGAGCGATTTTTTTGTTCTTTTCTACTTGTAAAATAGTTATGAAATGAAGGGATTTTTTGGTTTTTTTCTATTAGTAAAATAGTTATGAAATGAGAGAGGAAGTTGAACTAAAACAGTTGTGTAATGAATGTTTTAAGAAATTAAAGTAACTTTATTTATTAATAATTATTCTGACGACATATATTGAATAGATCGGCCCAAAAAAAAAAGTTGTATTTCTTTAAAACACTCATTATATTCAATTCCCTCATTCATTTCATTACTATTCTGCTCGAAAAAAATTCCCCTTATTTTGACCAACTACAGGGACAATGGAATATAAAAGAAGGATTCATAAAGCTTTACAACATAGTAGAAAAAGGTACCTAATAGCTTGGGAAATAATAAAGATCATCCTGAATTTGGGTTTCAAACACTGCAAATTTTGCATAACGCGGTGTTTGGAATTATTCTGACTCTCCGTATAGCGGGGTGTATTCGGGATATAAATCCATTGTATTTTTTAGCCGGCCCGTTTTTTGTGATTTGATAATCTGAAGAATAAATTTTCTTTTCTTTAGCAGTTGTCAATATAATATTTAATTCCTGAGTAGTGAACCTCTTTTCCAAAATAAATCAAATTATATTCTAAACCTGATGGAACATTCATGTGTGCTCATAAAAGATGGAGCGTAACCCTGAAGATTCGTTGGAGATTTATAAGTGTAAGTCCTAGTTGTACTCAGAGTAAAATTTGGGATGGCCACCCGAGTAATTCTAGCAAATGTCCTTATATATGTCCTTTTCTCACGGCGTTATCTCGCTATTACAAAAATAACCGATGTATTTCGTTGTCAGCTGGGGATTCCCGTATCTCTCTTGATACCTCATGGCTATTTCATAATGTACTCTTTTTGATAAATAAACAAAGTAGTAAGTTATTCTATATTTATGCTCAATTTCCAAAGAACAGGAATACAATTTCTTGTAGATACTTTGTCGATAATATAATATATATATAATGTCCATTTTATTATTTATATCAAGACTTTTTGGCTATTAAATAGAATTGCAGATTTGTAGCAACGCTTTCAATAGAATATTACGAAGCAATAATATAATACAGTATTGAATAAAATACTATGGAGATTTTAATATTGTGAAATATATATGTAATTCATTTTAAAAATGGGGAAGAAATAATATGATGGTGATACAATGGAGTACATAAGAGGAGTTGGTATGACTGACTTTTTTGGCTAGCTACCAGATGATTTCGGGCCTTTTTTCGGTTTCTTTTCAGAGAAAATGTTGCGTAACAATCTGTTCTCCTTCCTCTCTTGTCACAGCTGATTGTAGCTGATCTAATGAAAAGTCATGAACATTATTTTTCTTCTCCTCGAAAGCATTCTTCTAATTGTAAGGGTTGCCATGTTGATTTTCGGTTTCTTTTCTTTTAACATGCCTATTGTACACAAGATTTTCATCACTAGTCATATTTCCCTCATATTGCATTTTATATATTTTTATAATAAATTATAAAAAGCTATATGTGAAGTTAACAAGAATTTCTGGATAAGTTCTTTCATATTATGCCTATATATTCATATAATAAAGCGAATAATTATCCATTGGGAAAGAGAGCCCCACAAGTATTTAACTTAAGACTTGCGATTACAAAGGTTGCTAAATAAATATTGGCTAGGTTTTGATTATGTAAATTTGAATGTATTGAAATCACCGGCATAAAAATCATACAAATATCTTATTCAAATTAAATTTTACAATTATTTTTAGCAGCATCCATTATTTTGCATACTTTATGACGTATAAAATGTTTTTATTGTACAACCCATGCTTTAAAAAAACAAAGGAAAAATATTAAGAAGTTGACTTAGAAAAATTATTTCTCGGATTTTATGGGTTTTAGTACTAAAAAAGTCCCCGTATAACGCGGATTTTTCTTGTTTGCAAAAACCGCCATAAGTGGGGATCTCATGTACATGGTTTTGAAGTGTTCTTTTTTTCCACAAAAGATGTCGTTTTTTACGATGCCATAGATGACGTCACTTTTTATTCACTTTGCTGAACTTACCAAGTTAATTCAGTCAAAAGGGTGTACGAGGTGTGCTCAAAAAGTATGGTGACTTTTTAATATTTCCCCAAAAACATTTGGTATGCTCGATTTTTGGATTTTTTTGTGTTTGTACAATCACCACAAACATTTATCTACTTAGTTTCAATATCATAACCATATACCCATGATTCGTCATCAGTTAAAACCCTTTTGAGCAAATCATCATTAATGTCTGTCAAGAGCTCATGAATAATGCTCATGCAACGATTCTTTTTGGTCAAAATTAAGTAGTTACGGAACAAATTTTCCTGACACTCGTCTCATGCCCATAACTTCTGAAAAAAAGTTAAGGCACGAGCCAACCGATATGTCAATATCCTCAGCAAGGTTTTCAAACATAATTTTCTTCACTGCTTTAACGTTTTCATCTGTTTTTCATTGGCATCTTTCCCGCTAATTGGAAGAGTTTGAACCATTTGTAAACATTTTTTTGACTCAGAACAGTTTCACCGTATGTCATGTCAACATTTCAAGTGTTTTGGAGCACTTAATTTCATTTCTTACACAAAATTTGATGCAGATTCTTTGATCCATGTTTTTTAGTAGCAAAAAATCGCAAACACCTAAATTACTTCTAACTTTTATGCCTCTCACAAACAAAGTAAACATAGTATATAGATAAAACAGTAAATATATGTTCGTGGCGAGTGTACTAACATCAAAAAACAAATCAATACCAAATGTAGCATGCCCACGAAATTGGAAAATTCATCTTACTTTTTGAACACACCTCGTATTCATAGAGGCTTTGTACTTTGGTTATGGAGAAAAATTCAACGCTCACAGCTAGTGTTGTGTTGGTCCTTATTTATTAATTCCATTACAGTCTTAGGAAGGAACATATCGGTCATTGAGACATGTTGAGAAGATTATACTTGAACGTGATCAACGAATTTCTTTTCGTGCACTCCAAGGACTCCGTCTACACCATCAGCAAGTCCGAAACGTTGGGGAGGAAGAATGGCTCAGCCAAAAATGCCAAATTGGATCCGGAGGAGTTAAAGACAACCCCCAAGGCCAATCCCCTCAAGTCCATGAGGGTCCATGCACACCAGACCGTCCAGAGAGCTATCAAAAAAGTTAGTGGAAAGAGCTTTATGAGGGTGGAAAGGCCACTTTTGAAAAGAAATCCATCTCCTTCGTTACAAGAGCCTCTTGAATTACCTCAAGTAGGCTCTTTTTGCCCCTACAGCCTTGATATCAACCTCCTCGATTCCACCTTTTAATTTCATTTGGAGGAGAAGGCCTGCAGTGTCTCGCATCCAAACACCAAGGCCCACAAAGCCACAGTCAGCCAGCACAAGGACGCCATGACATAGGACTAAATCCGTAGGGGGTGCCAGACCTTCCGGTGCCACCTGGAAGCCATCATTGCTGCTAAGAGAGGCTACATTAATGATTGAGAGAGCTCAGATACACATCTATTCATAGTACCAATTTTATTAAAATTCTATTGTTAATTAATAAATTATATCTTGTTGAAGTTATAAATTCAAAGTGTTCATATTTATATGGTCACTCGGTATTGCACATATCTTGCAATACAAAATGCTTTCATTATAATGTAATAAAACATACCAATTATAGTTTTACTTAGTATAATAAAAAAGAAGTATCCCTCGACACTTGTAGAAATATTGATCACGGTGTCTTTTTCGCAACTTTGTATTAAAGCTTTAGGAAGTATGTTCTATCTATAGAATATTTCATTCACGGTTTTATTAGTATAACGGATATTGACATTCCAACATTGACAACACTCCCAAATAATTATTAGAATTATATCATTTTTGCACTTGTTTTCAATACACACATAATGCCATAAAGCATTTAGTCACGTGCAATTTTTTTAAAGTTTTAATAGACTTTACCTTATAGTTAGGCATGGAATTACTCACAAGGTTACGTCAATAACAATAAAAATATATAAGATACTTTGTTGTTAGTTGCTTATTTTCTCATAATCCGTGTAGTGAACGTTGATTGGATGAATTAGCTCATTTTAAGCTGTGAACAATTTCCAATAATTATTGACAAATAATTTCATAGTTGGTAGAATTGGCTAACAGCCAACTGACTTTGGACCGCTTTTTGCGTCACCCCCCCCCCTGAGAAAAACTGCAAGATAAAATAAAAGTGCAAGGAGAAGGCAGTAAGGAGACCTTTGCCATTATTGAATTAAGACCTATGTTAATTTCAGCTTATAGACAGGAGTACCTTCTATATTTAAAATACAAACAGGGTAGGGTAGCAAATGTGGATTGTTAATTAATGTTTATTTTCTCATTACTAGATAAGGTTTAGTTATTATTTTTTATTATTCGGTTCCACCGTCCTTTTTACATAAACAAACTATACTAATCAGTTAGTCATTTCATCATCATGAGCAAGCAACAAGCAAAAAGGCAGCGTATCTCACATTTCCTAGATGCTGGAGTTGATTTGATGAAGATTACAGACAATTCTAAGTGTTCCAATTCGTTGAAGCTTCTTGTCGCAATATGATTAAATATTTTTTCACATATTATGGTCTTATCTTGTAGATATCACTCTCAGCTCTCCGAATTGATATAAAAACCTACATTTAGTATCATTCTCATACACTCAGGTATATGAATCAAATCAATACTCCATTTCTTGTATTTTTATTCTCGTTTGAGCACTCCTTTTTATTATATTATAAATTTTAACAAATTTTAAAAATATTAGGAATATTTTATTTGACTGAGTATTATATGTAGAACTGTTGATTACAAGTATTTAATGACTAGTATAAACTAAATTACAAATTCTGACTGTTGAACAAGACGATTGTATTTAAAAACCTATTCAAATATTCCGAGTGACCTTCCTCTCTCTTGACTCTGCTTTTATGCGTGTGAATACCTGATGAGAGGACTCACTGAAGTAACCGAGTCCCCTTCACTTCTTCACGAAGAAATCATCGACATGGCTCAAGATCATGTGGATTTTTGGAGTCCAAGACGGTGGTAGGCTCTTCTGAAACTCTGAATATCCTTCCTGAAGCTGTAGAGGAGACTTTATCTAAAGCAAAAGCCTGTCACTGCATTCAGGAGTGGCATGGCCTCAGCATAGCAAGGATGCCTAGAACTGTAAGACTGAAGTTCAAGGACAATTTTGCGCATCTTCAAGTCCATCGAGGCAATGAAGTCCAAGGGAGAGATGTTTAAGCCCGAAATGAGGGTACGGACGTTTTCCCAAGACTCTAGAGCATTAGGGAACACCGTAAGCAAAAACAATACCTTCACTTCCTTGTCTTTGAAGCCCCTGAATGGGCCTGTTGGAGAATTGTCTTCCTGTATCATATTGAACAAAAACTTGAAGAACCCTCATCCTCCATCTAGTCTCTCAGCTTGATGCCATAGTCTCCAGTAATGTTTCTACTACTGACAATGAACTGAATGAAGCTCTTGACATCCTTGCAGATTGGAACAAGGTTTTTGTCAAGCTCAGTAGATCCATCACTCTGTTCTTTTCAGAATTCCAACTCTTTCAAGTAAAAAAAAAAACTCCTGACATTTAACTCAACTTATCTCTCTGTAAATATGATCTAAAGGTTTTGTTCAGCCAAAAGCCTATCGAGTTCTACCCTCAAAGATTTGGAAACCTGACAGATTGGTAGAAGGCAGAGTATAGAGGAAAGTTTGTGCAGAGAACTGGCTTGAGCTAGCTTCCTGTAAGCTTTCACCCATTTGAACGTAAGATCGGCGTCCAGAGACGTTTGGCAGGACAACATCACCAAAAAAAAGATGGCCTCAGTGCAGCATTGACAAGTTGGATTTTTCCTTTTGGTGATATTTTTGTGAGAACAGTAGAAGATTGCTATCATATGAAAGGTATGTCTGATCCCTTTTCCGAACCCCTGTTTGTATTAAGAACAGGTGTGTAGAACCTTGGGAAATCTTTCAGGGAGATTTTGGGGTCTGCCAAGAGGAAGAGAGGAATCAAGAGTATTTTTGTTTGACTTTCTGATCTCACAAATATAATATTAATAGTCAACCTTGGGGTTTGAGTTGCCCTTGATGTGATGGAAAGGTTGTTGAAGTAATCTATAACCTCCAATAAATAAAAAGCTGCTTGAATTGCTTGTGGCTTTGAGTTAGAACTTCCCTGCTCAACCCGCTCCATCCATGTTGACCCTGAAAACGAAATCGTCGACTTTTAACTTTTGCTCCTCTGAGGAAGGCTTCAAGCTAGCTTTTTTACAGCATACCAAACAAATTTTGCCATAATATGCCTTGTAATCTTCTTTTGAAGGTATCTAATTGCTTAGTGCTTACTACATTCCCCAAAAACAAACAAATAACATGGTGTTTAATACGTTTATTTACACGTTTAAAATCGAATTAGCACGGTTTTGTTTTTACAGTGCGCAATGTACCTCAATTACGCAATAAGATGGCTATAAATGACATTGTTAATTGATAAATCAATAACAAAGGATACTGAATGTGCAATTTGAACATCGTTTGTTTTGTATTGATTTGTTATTTATCCCCATATGAGGGATTTTATAAATTCTGAGAGCTGAGAGTGATATCGACAAGATAGGATAATAATATGATAAAAAAATATTTCTTCAACATATTGGAAAACAATTTCGTAGGTGGTTTAAAATTATGTTTCTAACCACATTTAGAAATTGCAAAGTTGACAATATTTTATTCTCAACAGATTCTGAAAGCCAAATGTCACAGTTTTTGAGTTTAGGATGCCATTTTGATTGTATATTTTTTGCAAAACTATACTGCTCCAGCTCACTGCGAGTCAACAAGTTGAAATTACTTTTGAGTGTAATTCGAGTTGCAAGCCTTACCTTTCGAGTCCAAGTCTAGTCGCAAGTCTTTTATTGTGTGTTTAAGTCAAGACAATAGCAAGCTTGTTACTACTCACGAGTCGAAGTCTCCTCTTCTGGTAATGTTATCTTGACCACGGTACTATCTACAACAACAAACTTAAGCAACTCATTGATTGAATATCTTAGTTTAAAAAACTATTGAGGCACTTATTCAATGAATTAGAAAATAGACATATCCGTAATGAATAAATACATAAGTACACATATCATTATGTAATATACATTTGGCAGCATCACCAATACTAACAAAAAAACAATTAAGGAATAAATTCTGTTGCCTAATTCATAACAGTTTATGACAGTCATTGAATTCAGCTATTTTGTTTTGAATCAAGTAAATGGATGTAATTGACCTATGAACTTAGTTAGAACCGAGTAAATGAATAGCCACGATATGTTCGTGGCTATATAGACATTCCTACAAAAAATAACCATCAGAAGTACATAATAATGCTACTAAGCTTCGTAATCCCCTAGGGGAGAATACTCTTCATATTTTGCTATTATTAGGCACAAATGTCAATTTAAAGCATCTAAAAACTGAAATATAAAACTTATTTGTTACGATTAAGTTTTTAAGCATTATAGATTCCCGGGAATCCCGAAAAGATCGATAATTTATCATCACTAATATCAATTCATATGAGTTCTCTCCTCAAGAATTAAAGAATAATAATAAGAGTTTAAGAAGAAAAAAAAATGATGTGATGACCGATGAGCCAGTGTGTACTTTAGTCTCTAGAGGACTCTCTAACAATAACAGTTTGCCCTGTATACACACTCAATGCTACATGCAAAATGCTTGCAACATTTTACTAATACGACTACATTGTCATTTCTTAGATCAAAAATATGTATATGATATTACATCTGGGTGAACTATATACAGTTCACCCAATATACACGCTCGATTCTACAATCTACATACGACTGCAAAATCTAGATTGCTATGCCTTAGATCAAGAATCCCTTCATTTAGTACAAAGATTTGTGCATAGATATAATCTTTGCTCTTTTAATTGTATAAGATAACTACATATTCAGAAATCCCTATCTATCGATTATGGCCAATTTGTATGAGGATGGGAGGATCCCTTTAGGCAATAGTAAAAGTTTCTTTTGAGATATGCAAAAGTTCATGAACACAAAGCCAGTTCGGATCTCGGATAATAACAAGTTTACTTATACAGTACACTGGTACTTCGAATAAAAGACCCATCCTATCTCGGAGTCAGACTAATATCCAAGAAGAGGCCCGTCCCTTGAGTATTCTTAAGCACACGAATTTATAATGTGTTTTCAATTCCGCTGTTTAAGTAGAAAACAATTTAAGTTAAGTTTATAATTCAGATGAGGAAACGGTCCTCTAGTTCTTCCCTTTAGTAACATAGTTGTATACAAGTTTATGTATTTCAAAATAAGCTTCTGCTTTGAATAACAAATCTACCATATTTACGTCAATAAATCATGGAATAACAAGCTGGGCAAAGAACGTAAAACCTTCATAATCTCACGAAACAATTAAGGTCTTTTTTTATTACCTAATTATCATAAAGAAAAATCAAGACCCTCCCATACGGCAAAATACTTCGTATATATGTACTTATATTGAATATAAAAGGTGATATTGTACCTTCTGTAACTATAATACTCATACGTAGTGTACAAAAAATGTTACATCTATACTTTTAATGCACATTGGCTCAAAGTCTATTACTATTCAGGTACAGTGCAAAAGAGGCCCATTTTTTAGGGAAAGGTTAAGTATTTTGAATTTTGTAAAATTTAAGATTAATCTTGATTTTGAATTATTTCAATTTTTCTAATAAAGCAAATTTGATTTTGATCTTTCCTTATTTATAATTTGACTATTATTTTATATATTTATAAAAACCTCCCAGTCCTCTTTTGGATAGGATGGAGAAATGAAGACAGATGGTTTTTTTTAAATTATTATTATTAATGCCCAATTTGGCAAAGAGACAAAAACCTTTTTTTTTCAAATTTTAAAGTTAAAATTTTTCAGAAGAGACTAAATTTGAACATTTTTTTCAAAAAAGAGAAAAATATTTTTTTTCCCTCTAAAATATTGACATTAGAAATTTCTTAGACATGAGGAATTTTTCTTGAAATTATAGTTATAAGCTCCTCCACTTTCAAAACGGTTATCAGTGGCTGGCAATTACATTTAAAATTATACTAGGGGTCAGTTGTATATTGTCTAAGTAAACTTATGGATTCAATATCATAAAAATAATTGCGTCATGGTATCATATGATATAATTAAATATCGGTATGTCAAAAAAAGAATTGTGTTTTACCAAATACTTGTAACGCAGGAGTATCTGTATGTATTTCAGAATAGGTGATAAAATGTAAATCCAAGCAAGTCAATTTTTTGTTTTAAAAAGTCATCATTGATCAAAAATAGCATTATTACAGGGAAAATGTTGTAATTATATAATTTTATTTTATTATGCATTTTTAAATCAATTTACACCCAAAATAGGCAATAATTCTTCTTTTAGAGGGAGACGCTAACACACCCACTAGACTTATTAAATTATGGACAAAAAAGAAGAAAGAGTACGCGCATTAATCGTTTTCCCTGTTCTAATCCCTATATTTTCTTCACACACATCCCCTCTTTAATTACAAGGTAATTTAACTATGAAACATTATTGGGAATTGTTTAAAAAAAACTTCTAAATTTTAATCAAATACGTTAATCTATTTTTAAATGTGGACCTCTGTGTATGTGTATGTTTGTCCTTCAATCACGGCCAAACCAATCGATGGATGTCCGTGAAATTTTTCATGTAGGTTGTTAAAGCTCTAAAAACGGTTTTGGTAATTATTTTTTTGGTCTTTAAGGCCATGGCAGCCTTTAAATAATATTTTTAGAACTTCACCAGACCAACCTGAGGCTGGGGTTTATTTTGGATAATATAATGGTTATTTGATGCTCAGGGAAGAGCGGGTGAAGAACTTAACATACCTGAGGGACCTGCAGCTCACAGCCTGGAGTTAGAGGTGTATTCTAGCATACTATAAGGGATTCTTGGGGCTTAGAAATGCGGCGGGTGCAGTTTAAACTGTATTTTGGCCCCGCACTTCACTATAACTGGACACCCGGGGTGTATTTTGGGATATTAAGTGGGTTTCTTGATTCTCAGGTAAGCGGCAGAGGAACAATTTAACCTGCCTCAGGGACCAGCAGATTATATACACAGTTCGTAGGTGTATTCTAGCATATTAGAAGGCGTTCTTGGTAATTAAAAATGGGGCGGCCAAGCAAATTAAGCTGGCTTGAGACCCGGTACTTCCCCTGTACAACTTGAGAGGCGGGGTGTATTTTGGGAGATTAGGAGGTTCTTTGATAGTCAGGGAAGGGGTGGCGAAGAAATTTAACTTTACTTAGGCACATCAGTTCACATGCAAAAACTGTGGGTTGGGGGTGTACCACAGAAAATTAGAAGGGTTCCTTGGTCCCTATAAGCACAGCGGCGGTAAAGTTTAAACTCTATTTTGGCCCAATACATCATCTGTACAACCTGAGAGCTGGGGTATATCAAGAGATTTCTGTGATCCTTAGGGAAGCGGCTGCGAGGCTGTGAGTTCGGTGTCTGACCCAGAATAAGGTTAACCACTTCCTCATCGCGTGCCTTGGGGGCACAGGAACAGCTAGGTTGGTGTTTGACCCCAAACAGAGTAACCACTTCATCATAGCGTGCCATGGAGACATAGAAGTAGCAAGGTTACCGTCTTGCAAAGAAAAGAATAATGAAATACAGGGAGAATAATTCATAAAATTTAACACCGTACAAACCTATTTTATCTTCTTATTAAAAGAAAGTGTACAAAGATACATACTAACATGCAGCGAGAATAATTAATAGAATTTGACGGCCTTTATTTTTTATTTTATATTAAACAGAAGAATTATTGATTAATTTTAATTTCTTAATGTCCCGGGCAACAGCGGGAAAACCTAGTAAGTATGAAGGACAAGAAATAATTAAATATTTTGTATTTTTGTCAAATTTTCTTTAGTTCTCATTATATAAAATGTTGTGGGTTGAGTTATTTAACATAAGAGAACAATTACACGGTCAAAATTTCTACCAATGATTGAAGGCAAGGATGGAAGCCATTTTTGAGCACATAATCCAAAACTGACCTCAGTTTTTTCTCCGACGCATACAGTTAACGAAACGTCGGGGATTATAGTTATTCGGAACTACTATCGTTCAGAGTCATTTTATACGCTTAAACAATCACGAAATTAAAAGTTAGATCAATAAAATTAATGTAAAAGTTTTTTTTAAATTATTATCATACTGTTTTTATTGATTGTGTACCTTACATTGAATTCGAGATATTTTTTTTTTTAGGCTCACCAATGTTGAAAAACGACACTTCTTTAGACCATTATAACTTATTCATCATTCATAGTAATAAGGAATAACATAGCTTATGTTAAATGTTATCTATAAAAAAAGACATAGGTATTAAAAAAAATTGCATCCTCCAGGTTTTTTATTCGATTTTGTATTTTTTTGAGTTATTTCATTATAATAATAGTTTTACGACTTCAATTCCTTCTAATTACGTCATACACTGTAATAATTATATCATAATATATAAAACCGTGTCTCGTACAAATTCAAATAAAATCAATATTAATTTATAATCATATTTGAAATATTCAAATTTACAACTCTCCGTGAATGGAATTCTTCATTGTTTCAACTTGGAAAACCTTTACAAGGAAGGAGTCGACTCTTCTCTTTTATGAAGCCTGGTAGTTGTCCTTCTTGTGATATTTTTAATCATCGAAAAACTATTTGTTTTAATAAAGTGAAAGAAAATATAGATTTGAGGTGGTGGAAGTTTAATTTTAATCTAAAACGTTATAAAAGGGTTGTTATTCTGTTTGATATGTAATGCCAATAGAGCGTTTTCACGTGACGTCACAATTTGAATGTCGTCCATTTTGAGTGCCTAAACAATGAAGTTTTATAACAATGAAAATACTTTTTTCATTAATATTAAGAAAAATTGTGAACTATTGGATGTCAAAAATGTCCCCAACCAATAGAAGGACTTCATCATTACTGTCCATCATCCCTTTATTGTCTAGTTTTTTAAAATATATTTATGAGCCTAAAATGTATTAAAAATAAGAAATTACGTCGTAATACAGTCTCATTTTCATGTTATAGATACAAATTACTAGACTAAGGATTTGTGACTGACTATTCATTCCTCAAAAATAGCTCACCTTGACCTTTTTTTGGAAAAACTGCTCATTTTGCCATTTTTTGTGGTCTTTTTTCAAAACTTGTATAAAATAAATATACAAAGTTTGGGTTTAAGTTGGATTAAACAATATCTATGATGATATTTTTGGAGGTAAGATATGTATACAATGAAATGAGGGTTATGATTACAGGGAATCAGATTCCAACAACAGCCAATTAGAGCAAGGATAAATTTAGAGCAAACTTGATTATTGAATAATCCCCATTGAATCTTGCAACAAATGTAAAATACATTTGCGCCAAATTGATCTTCTATTTATGCAAAAGGTTGGACTTAAATCAGTGGTGTTGATGATGAGATGCCTCTATCTAAAAAGACTCTTAAAGATCTCGCCAACTTTAAACTTCCCTCAACTAACAATGTGGACGTGTTTTAATATGTTTAAAACTACCGATACTGATCGAAGGCAAAAAATAAGAGAAGAAAATATTCCTAAAATCTTGATTTGTCGATATAATATAGTAAAATTTAAGAAAATAATTTTACAACACTAATTACTTTAAGTTATTCTTATAAAAGTGTATTTTTCTATAAATGTAAATTGCTCAATTTTGATATTTTGGGTGCTCATTTTTCGCAAATTTAGCACACTTTTTTTGCTCATTTTCGCAAAGAAAATTAATAATCAATCCTAAGTCTACGAATTAACTATGATAATGGAAAAAATAAGATATTTTTCTTTAAATATATCATTTTTCTCGTCCCAAATTGATTTAAAAAAATACAAATCTAGCCATTTTTAAGAATTTTCAATACATAATACTTTAATTTAATTAAAATATTACTGTTTATCAATGTCCTGAAATATTATTCAATACAAAGTCTTTTTTTTAATTCCTAAAAACCATTTGATGAAGTTCCATCATTTATAGCAAATTTGTGCATTGTTTATAGTAAATATATCAACTTTGATCCCCCAAAATGCCGTTTCCTTCAATTAGGATGTCAGTAAAATGCTCTACAAAGAAGAGTAGTGATAAGTTGATGACTTTAATTACCAGCAAAAGTCTTCTTAACTCTTTTGGATGTCCATAACTTAACATAATATACAACGTATTTGTAAAGCTAAATCTTGATTTAAACAATAATATTTTTATATTAATCAATTGGAACTAGGTGTTTAAGATGCATTTTTACACTGTATGTATGCAGAATAAGTAAAATGAATATTCATATTTGTTAAAAAATCAACAAACTAGATGCATGAGTGATTCAATCAATTCCGATTTCTGGGGATAATTTGATTTGATATAATAGATCCTCTCATAAAAAAGCATCAGATATGGCATGAATTTATTACATTCCGGATTTTCCTTGAATTTCATCTCTAAGACACTCAACAATCTCTCGTATCAAAGGTATGAGACTTAAATCGATTATTTCTATAGAGACTTAGACCCGTCAACACCTTTGTGTAATTGTAAGATTGCTACTACATAATAAATATTGTTTTTCCCTCCTTTCTTGTTTGAATTAAATAACAATGAATTATACGAAATCTTAGTGGACGTTGTTTTGACCAATCAAATTTGGGAAGAAAATGTTATTTCAAAATTCTTATATCGTATTTGTATAGTAAAATCCCATTTTATAAAATAAGTATGGAAAAGATCGACAACACGGAATCAATCGAAGTCGTCAGTGATGAACGCCTAAATGATGTTTCTGAAAGTTTAAAGAAGGCTCGTAGCACAGCCATGGATCTTCAAAAGAGTCTCATGAACTTTGGGCTATTTTGTGTAAAGTTTGGATCGGAACTCGAGACTCTACAAAAAAAGGTGGATGAAATGGAGGATAAATTCAAAATGGGAGTCAATGAGAGCAATTGAATAAAATACTATTTAACATTGATATATATGTATATAAATTAAAATATTTAACATATGAACAAATAAAAAAAAATCCCTATAACTATTTTTTTCCTTTGTTTTTTATGGCTTGTTGCCCTGAGAGCTTCACTTTTCCGGGAAGGTTCCTCGCCACATCTTGATCTTTCATGCTTTTAAATAAGTCCTTTTCACGTCCAGAGGATGATTTATCCAGCGCGAATAAACTGAGCGCCATTTTCGTTGCTTTACCCTTTTTACCCGTTCCAGGAGTTACCTTGACTTTGAATTTGTAGTTGGTCATGACTTGATAAGGTGCCACAATCGGCACACAAAATAAAAGTTCGTCCTCATCCACAGGAATACCTAAAAGTAAATAAATTAATCACTTCTCTGAACAAAAAGGATGGACCAACCTGTCAATGAGTCCAACATATCAACTTCATCAGAGACTGTCACTTTGTTATCAAAGTCCTCCAGTAAGTCCCCTTCCTCAAGCGTTTCACCACTCGTTTTGCTCTCCGTCTTTTTCACAATTGTAGTTTTGCGTTGCTGTCTTTCCTTGGCTCTCTGTCTCGCAGCTTTTTTTCGCAGCTTCTTTTTGAAGAGTAGCATTTTTTCTCTCTTGCTTCTTGGAGATCCCTTCCTTTGTTCTCTCTTGAAGGAGCTTCATACGGATTTCTTTTTCATCAGAGTCTTGATCTCTATATTTATCTTTCAATTTTTTCATTTTACCCTTTTTACCACGTATTTGCGTGTTTTTTTGAGGCATTGAGGACTCAACTCCTTCGGAGACTGATTTGAGAGAGTTTGAGGAATCTTTGAAGCTAAATGTTTCGGTCTCAGCAGTTGTTTGACTTTGAATATTAACTTTCATTTCTCCTTTTTTTCGAATAACCGATTTCTACATTTGTATCTGGAAAGCTTATTTCGTTATCATCACCAGATTCTACTTCTTCTTCAGCATCAATCACGGTTTGTGACGTAGGACTCATTTTAGATGTTTCCAAGTTATCAGTATTTTCATGATCAGAATCCTCTGAATTAGATGAAGTTTTATCAGGACTCTTGAGTTTCACATCAGATTCACGTTTTTTAGAATAATTTTCATCATTATTTCTGTTCTTTTCTTCCTCTTTTATCACAGAGAGTTCTGTTTCTTGAAGAGGAGCGGATTCGTCATCCATATTGTCGTCAGAAATATTAATTTCTTCATCATCATCATCATCTATTTTCTGAGTTATTTCTTCTTCGCCTTCGATGAGAGTTCGCACTTTTCGTTCATCTTTATGACGGGCAATAGACCCATCTTCCAATTTAAATAAAATACCAAATCCAAGAACTAAATGGCAAGGCGGTAAAAAGTTTTTCTTACCCCGAATAACAAAACTACCCGTTGTTAAATACTCTCCAGTAGGAGCAGTCTTTGAAACTTGCGAACTGTAAACCCACCATGCATTAGTAACCATTTTTGAATCCCACGCTGCCGAATAGCAAATAGCCATTGTACCCGCTTCATTAAGAGTTTTGGGTGGAACGGGTTTACCACTAGGATTTTTTATCACAACGGAGGTAGCACCATGAAGGTCAGCATGCACATAAATGTCATTCGTTTTCATATAGCGTTTAATGATAAACTCATTTTGCTGCATATCACGCCCCGCAATCACTAAATAATTTTCAGAGCTAATAAACCAATAAAATTTTTCAAACCAAAATGTTTTTCGAGCCTTAATAATAGTTGAGATAGCAGCTACTTCCTTGAGGGTTTGTTTGGTTTTACGTTCAGCTGACTTGATGGCTACGGATTGGGATTGAATGGTTCTGACTTCTTTAACAGCCGCAGCCTTCTTTTGTGCGTAATATTTCCGAGCATTCGCTTGAGCACTAAGTTCGATATTAATGTCAACCTCATACTCCTTACAAAGAGCCTCCGTTTCTTCATCATCACTATCATAAGTGTGAGAATAAGGATCACTTAAACGTAGACTAAAATTATTCGTCTCCAATTTAAGTTTACAGATCCGTTTTGCAACTGGATCTCCGTTAGATGAAGCATCGTCAATTAGCTCTTGAATATCGTTCCATGCAATTTGATTGGCCAAAGAACTCCGCATTACTTTAAGAGCATTTTCTACCAAGTCATTGTTCAGCTCAATGAGCTCACCTTTTCGTTTATCAATATTTTGTTCGTGTTGTAGTTTTACAATCCGCTCAGAGTGATCCTTTTTCACATTTTCTAGCTTTTTAAGAGCTAACTTTTCCTGTTGAAATGTCTTTAGGTCAATTTTTTGACTCTCAATTTTAGAGAAAAATTCATCAATACAATGGTCGAATGTAGGGAATTCGATACGTAGTTCTGAGTCTAATTTAGAGTGTTGCTCCATGGCAAAGGGATGGAACTCTGAGTATGTGAATAAATCACCATCTTTTTTCTGCACAATGATTGGAATTCGTGGTTCGTTTTGGGAAAAGAAAGTAGAGGCATGTTCCGGAGATAGGATTTGTTCTAGACTTGTTATGATTTCATCCGTGACGTCTTTTGCTTTAATATTAGGAGGTATGTTTTTAGATAGGAGGAAGTGTTCTAATAGAGCTGGGCCATAGGGAAATGAATGTATAACGACACGTTTGAGGGCATCACTTGGCTTGGCTTTCGATAATAAGTCTTTGATGGAGGAGGGGTCAAAAAGAGTCTTCTCCTCTTTAACGGGATAATTTTCTTTGACAACCATTTTATTGGAGTTTGGATTTCCTCGCTCCAAGAGTCGAGGGCGAAGTATGTTCATTATGAGGTAGTCTTTATCTGTAAGAATCAGATTTCCTTTGTCATAGAGCTCAAGGATAAGGCGGTAAAGGGCGTCCCCTGAGCCAAAGATTAATTCAACGACGCGATCGTTGCCCATTTGTCGAATACTCTCTAAACGCTTGTTATTGATATGCTTCCGTAACTTCATGGAGAATCCAGACGGAGCAGGGTTTTTACTACGCTCAAAACTGGTTTGATGAATCCGGATCCCGGATTCGATGAGTAAAACAACTTTCTCTTCCGTTCTATGAAGTTTTATTAAATAAGTTTTTTGATCAATATCGTAGACTTGATTCACTCGCATTCCGATGAGGCTCTGGAGCTCCAGGATCTCGGATATCAAGTCCAAAGTTGTAAAACGGTTCTTCATTTTCAATCAAATCCTCTTTATCTTACTACCGATGGGAGACACGCGGCGTTGACTAAAAGAAGACGTTTGTTGACTTCAATGGATAATGACGTAGAATATTTGTATGACGTAATAACTCCAATTATGTAACTTTTTTTTAGCTAGCTAACTAGGGAACAGGAGATAATTAGTAAATACATCATAGGGGAGACGGAGGCAAGGTGTCACAATACATATATGATATAATATACACTATATAATAATCAACTTTAAGTTATAAATTACACCATTATTTAAGGAGACGCCATTTTTAGGGCTTAAAGTTGATATTTTACTACATAAAGTGGACAAACTTTCAAAAAATTATGAAGAAACTCCAAAAAAATGGGTTAAGAATAAAAAAAAGACTTAACATCTGCATTGAATACTACTTGATACCAATTATAATTAAATAAAACTAATTTGTACTGAGAATCCCTTTGAATTTACTGATTTTTTTTTCTTTGATCGATTAGGGACGGGAAAAGTAGGATAATTAGAGAAAAATATCTTAACATTTCTATTGAAATAGTTGATTTTTATCTACACCATGGAAATAATATTGTATAACGATGTAATAACATATTTTTAATACATTTTAGGGTCAAATATATCATAAAACTAGGCCATAGAGGGATATATTTTTTAGTAGACAGTAAGGTTTGTGTCATTTTATTCGTTGGTCCCATTTTGACATCCAATAATTCACTATTTTTCTTAATATTATTGGAAAAAAAGTTTTCATTATTACAAAATTGGCTTGTTTAGGGCCCCAAAATGGCGGAAATCAATAACGTTTACGTCACGTGAAAACGCTCTATAATGCCCACTAATTTAGCAGAATTATAATTTTGATATTTTGAGAATATTTTATGGTTAAATTATAATAGTTAATTAATATAAATTTATGTATACATTCACTTATTCATTATTAATACATTATTCGCCTACAGATTGATCTAAATTATTTCCTAATTTGAGAGATAATTCTGCCACTTGAGTTTAGTTATCCATTCATTACTACTAAAAAACTTACTTAACCTTATTACTCGGGAACTAATCCGATTCACTTAACTATTTTCACTTAAGTTCACTAATCTTTTTTTAATTAGAGCTCATGAAACATTAGTTTTTATTGTCCAAATATCTATTTTTCTAGAAGTATAACCGTAAATGTAGGCACTTTCTTATTCAGAACTTAAAAATTTCTAATTCTTTTTTTATTTTGTAAATTTATATACTGTGAATATGTATTCATTACATGTAAGTTAGAATTTTACATAGGCCCTTATTCTGAATAAGTATCTTAATTAGCTAGAGCTTATTTTCCCTATAAATAAAAGGTTTACCTATAATTAAAATATAATAACCATAACTAAAGATTTCCCGTTGTTTGATAGTTAATATATAAATCGATCCATAAATTGTCTATAGGTTAAGCTAATATTGGGAAACAAATTTTTGTGCGAATATCTTTGATAATATGTAATTAAAAATTGTAAACTAACCTATTGGTACAAGGTTGTAAAATGATTAATGCCGTATGTCATATGTAAGGGGCGTCCGCAGGGTGTGAACTGGAGGGGCTGTAGCCCCCCCCCCCTATTAAGGATTTTTTTCTTTTTACTAGAAAATTTAATATTTGAAATTTAATTTAATTTATCAAAAAAATTTAACTTTCTCCAAACAGCTATGGATTTTTGAATTTTATTTCCAAAAAAATTAATTTTATATGAATAGCTATGGATATTTGAAATTAAAAATTTTTATTACAAAAAATTTAATTTTTTGTGAACCACAGAGAATTTTTGAAATTTTTTTCTAAAAAATTAAATTATCTACGAATACTTATGGATTTTTGAAATTTTTCTCCAAAAATGCTAAATTTTGAATTTTTTTCTTAAAAATTAAATTTTTTGTGAATAGCTGTTGATTTTAGAATTTTTTTTCAGTCAATTTAACATTTAAATTTTTTTTTCAAAAAGTTTAATAATTGGATTTCTTTGAAAAAACGAGAAATACGAGTTTAATTCGTTCTGTGAGCAATCAATTAATTTTTTAATTGGATTTCTATTTTTAATTGAGAATTGTACACCTTTAGTTTAATAAGAGCAGACTTGCATCATCGAGAAATTGTTCTTGTACATACTTTATTTTCGCTCATTTTTTAGTGTCAAAACGCAATGTTCTAACTACGGGGAGGGGGCATTAGAGAAGTGTGTCATATGAACTTTCCCCACATTACGTATATTTTTTAAATATACGTCATCAATATCATATCAAATTCTATGAGGTTTGTCGTGATACAAGCTTCCTGCATCAACCTTTCCTTTAGGATGATTCCATAGAAAATCTAAAGTGATTGATGAATTATGTATAGGGGCTGTTTAACGTCCAGCACGACTCATCTGCAGATAAACGACACTAGTATCGCGCAAAACTCAATAGCCTGTTAAACAATAATAATGAGTGGACACATTATGGAATGTAATAACTATAAGCTCAAAGTAAAGCTTATATCACAAAAAAATGATTTCACGTAGAATTTTAAATTTTCTTTGATATAAATTAGACTTCATTAAACTTTTAGTGTTTAAAATTTGAGATAATGTAAGGGTTTGACTGGATTAAGGGGGTCCTATTGCCTATTCTAAATACATGGCGCTAGTATTACAGCAAAACTCTTGTTCTTTATAGCATGGTTTACGTTTTACAACTTGGTTTATAGCCTTAATCCACCCTGCCCTGTTCCACAAAGGAACGTCAAAGTAGTGTTACTTATCGTTTGAAACCACACAGTTTTTCAGAGTAGGATAAATTAATGTACTCCCTAATGGTGATTGAATAAATAAAATAATCGTCAGGGTAGTTAATTTTTGGAGGTATTTCAGGGTGCACTACAGTGTGCCGTGGAACACACTTAGCCAAATGCGGATATATATTCCATCAACACTAAGTGATTTTTGTCTCCAAAGAATTGAAACCAAATCCAATATTGTTACTGAACTAAAGTCTCTAGAGATATTCATATAATCTTTTGAAATATAAGATTCATTATTCACGTTTCAATAGGTTTTTTTTTGCTTTTAAACAGATGAAAAATCAAAGTGTCATTCACTTTGATATAAAATCCTTAAAAATATGGGTTCATTGGTCTTTACATGGAGTTTTCGTTAGATTGGATTTTGTTGAATAAAAAATAAGTTGCACATTTCTGTAATGATTAATACATTTGAAAGAAAAGGAATATATTTCTGTTGGATTTCTATTTTTCTTTTCATACTCAAAACGTGGCTTACGCTTTAAGTAAGTTTAAAAAACTCAACACAACTAATTTGCAAACGAAAAAAAAACAAAAACAAAAAAAAACGAATGACATATTCCTAGTCATTTTAGAATTAAGGATCAACATCTAAATAATTCATGTCTATTTCCTTGGAATATATGGTGTGGATTTGTCTCAAATTATAATTGGAGTTGTAAAAAAATTGAGCTAAACGCGTGCAAGATTTTCTTGAAGTTGGTACTCTGAAGAGAGCTTATTATTTGTCAAAACAGTTATCATTATTATTTAATTTTTGAAGAGAGATCATCTAAGTTTAAAGTAGTCACAGAGCCCCGAATTTTCACAACATATTTATTGATTTTGATCAAAAACCACATATTTTGTAGCATATTTAAAATAGTAATTTATTCAAAAATTTCTACTATTGTGTAGGGAGTTTTACCATAAAAAAAGTCTACTATTTGCCGGGGCGTAACTAGCTTTCATTATTCAGAGGGGGGCTTAGGCCCCAAAATTGATTAACATCGTTATATAATTAATTATAAAAATAGATTAGATATATATCACGGCGTTACCTGTATTTTGTTGTCAGTTGTGGATTCCCTCCTCTCGCTTGATACGTCATGGCTATTTCATAATGTATTATTTTTGATAAATAAACGAAGTAGTAAGTTATTCTAGTCCTTTATATACTGGTCATCTTATTATTTATATGATTAAATTTTGGCTATCATATAGTAATACAACTTAATAGCTACCCTTTTAAAAGATTATAGTATTGCTAGGTAATATTCTATTAAATAAAATACAAGGTAGATTTAAATATTACAAAGTATATTTTAAAAATGGTGATGAAGAAATAATATATGACGGGGATAGTCAGGAGTAAATAAGAGATAAATAGCAGTTGGTAATGATTTGGTTAACTACCAGATGATTTCGGGCTTTTTTTTTCTTTTCGTGATGTGTGACACAATAAAGGTAACAACATGAATCATGATATACTAGCAGAGGATGACCGTGTTGCAGGGCTGGTTAGAGGGAAATAGAAACACGGAATGAAGGTGGAAGAAAAGAGAGAGAGGGGGAAGTAGAAAGAGACAGAGGGAGAAGTGAAGAGGGAATGAGACATATAGGAAAGAAAGAAAGAAAATGAGGTTTTATCTTGCTCAAAAACAGGGTCTTATTTACCTCGGAGCCAAAAAACATTCTTCAAATTGTCAGGAGTACAATCTTAATTTTCATTTTTTTTTTAATTTTTAAATACGGGAAGGGCATATTTTATACAACTCTAATTATAATACACATTTATACCCAAAAATAAAATAATATACAGTAATAGCTTGCCATATGAGTTTAATTTAGCTTGAAGCGGCTCTGGAGTATCGTCGCCCGCTCTAAACTATCTTGTATCTCAATAAAAAGTGGTATGTTTGGGCACTCGTATCTCAAGGTATCACTGTTGATATCCTTGACCAATAATGCAAATTTGGTGTGCTTTTTAGGTGGCCCATAATTTGTCATTGGTAGTATAAAGAAGGAATTTTCTTTTCCTTAGCAGTTGTCATTATTATTTAATTCTTAAGTAATGAACATCCTTTCCTAAATAGATTCAATTACATTCAAAACCTGTTTGAACGTTCGTGTGTGCTTAGCGGATCTAAAGAAACGTTATTCTTTCTCTCCTTCAAAACATTCTTCAAATTGTTAGGGTTACCATGTTGATTTTCGAATTCTTTTCTTTTTTAACATGCCCATTCTACTTTCATCACTGTCCTTTGCTATAGTTGATGCTCATTGCTGCAGACTGGAGATATTAATTCTTTCAGCCTTCCAATAGCGAAGTCCCAATCAAAGTTCCTTTGTTGTCTCTAAGTATTTTTTTATCTAACTGAAGAATAAATTACATACTTCACAAGGTAAAACCGTAAAATAAACATTAATTGAACTATCTTAAAAGTGACATCCTGATGGAAAAAAAGGTTTCCCGAAGCTAAATAAATCTTTTCGTGTGTTTCGATATAAAACAATTTTTCAAATATCAAACTATGTAAACGAATTGAATAAATGGTTTTTTGTATTTTAGAAATTGAAGCACTTGACGGATTTTCATAAATCGCACCATAAACAACTCATGAACTAAATTGCAATTCGTTATTTTATTTATAATAGTATGGTAAACCATTTTTGGCTATATTTATTTTCGACGGCAAATGCTCGTTCCTCACTACTCCAACGCATGACCGAAATAGTATATGTCGGTCCTTATTTAGACTTAGAACTCTCAGTCCAATAATTTTATTTCCATTTACGACCATTGTCCTTCCAGACCGTGGTGCATCATTGACTTCAAAATTACAGGAACGTAATCGAACAAATCAAAATTGAACAAAAACCAGTAACAGCATTCACATGTTCAGCTCCCGGGCTTGCATTTGCCCCTTGTTCGAAGAAAAACATGGCGTATTTTCTCTATGCTGGTGTCCGTCCTTGACGCGCGTTTAAATAATACTGTGTCAAACAATCACCAAACTGGCTGAAAAGTTTTTTGGCCTTATATTTCTAACACCATCTAGGGTAAAACCGATCAAGCTTATACAATGAGAGATACACATTGCTAAAGCCATGTATTGGAAATATAAAGGATTTTTTTTTTTACAATTCCTTTTATTTAGCAAAAACTATTCACATGTTCATAATCAGTATATATATATATATATAGTTTTTGTGTGTGTGTGTTTGTCCTCTATTACTTAATAGAGTTATAAAAAAAGAAAGATTACCCTGAATGACGTCACGAAGGATCGATTTAACATTCTTTAAGGGCCTACATGTGGGACTGTACCCGGCTGGATTGTACTGGACTGTTGTCCAAATAATAACCGGCACAACACTAATAGCAATTGACTATATTTCCCAAAAAACTTTAGAATCTTGCTTCTGGAAAAAAAAAAAAATATGTTGCTGCATCCTTTACACGTCGTTACCTTGATCGTAGCACGCAACCTTTCCTCCAAAAAGAAAAGAAGAAAAAAGGGCCGAAGTTATCTGGTAGTTAGCCAAATAAGTCAATCATTGTCATTTTATTTCTTCCCCATTTTAAAAATAAATTACATATTATTAAAATCTATATAGTATTTTATTCGATACTGTATTATAATATTAATGCTTCGTAATATTCCATTAAAAGAGTAGCTACACATTTGTATTTGTGCACAATAGCCAATATTTATTTATAGAAATAAGAAAATGGCGAATATATCTATTCTATAAACAACGAGGGATCGACAAGAAATTGTATTCCTGTTCTTTTGAAAACGGAGCATAAGGATAGAGTAACTTATAACTTTGTGTATTTATCAAAAATAATAAATTATGATGTAGTCATGACGTATCATGGGATAAGAGGGAATCGAGAGCTGACAATATAATAAATAGGATATTTTTGTGTTAGCGAGGTAAAGCCGTGCTTATGATGTACGAGGGTGGTTTGAGAAGTGCCAGTTACTCACCAAAGTTTCGTCCATTTTGGACTCACAGTTGTTATGGAGCAGTCATTTGATTAAGTTGATGTGAGTGTCATTTGAAAAGGGACAAAAACTGGGAAAGTAATGGCGACAATTTTTTGGGAAAGTCGTGGAGTTATTTTAATCGATTATCTTTCAAAAGAAAGAAAAAAACCGTAACAGGAGCAGACTCCGCTTCATTATTTGACATGCTGAACGCAGATTTTCGTCAAATGAAGAGGCAATCACCTTCCCGAAGAATTATTTTTTGCAGAGGGAAACGCCGAGTACTATTTGGATGGGTTAAAGAGATGGGAGCATCCCTGTATGTTCAGTTACAAGGAGACTATGTCTTGTATCTTGGTTATATCGGAAACTCTTCATACCATCATCGTATTTGAATAAGTATTCTACGTTAATAATAACAATAATGAAAGAAAATAATGTAAATTGAAACTTGGATTTCTTGCACCTTTCTATTCTATTTCAAATATACAATATAAGTATATGAATATACTACACAATATCTCAAAGAAAGGATACTTCTTAAAGGATAATATTAGGTTTCATTTTATTCAGAATAGAACCTATTTTATATATGGATGTACCTATGTAGAAGGGATCCTTTTCATTTCATCCAAACAATGAAATTAAGTTTTTTCCCCTTATTTTTTTTTCGAACATTTTTTTCCTTCTTTCTAATTATTCAAAAAGAAAATTTAATCTATTTCTTACATTCAAACTACATACAAAGGTCTAATCTCAACGCTTATTATTGTAGATCTCATTCAAATACATATATACTGTTATGTACTATCAAACTTCTTAGAAATTGAGTGTTAAATAAGCAGTAATATTGAGCAGAAATTGAGCCCCAAAAAATGAACGGATAACATGAAAGAACTTTGAAAAGCGTTCATTTTCCCGCTCCTATTTGAATTGTCTTCATAGACAAATTTTACTCGTCTCAAGGATAAATGATAAAACAAGTGGGGAAATGACTACCGCATTAACAATTTTTCTCCCAATTTAATTGACTATAATAATAATTTTTTGTCTGCACTGATGATATCATGAATTAGTATATAGACCGTAGTACTTAAGGGTTGACGAACACAAAAACTTTGCTTTAATAATACACGTCGTTATCTTCCTTGTATCATGCAACCTTTCTTTCAAAAAGAAACAGAAAAAAGGTCAAAATCCTCTGGTAGTTAGCCAAATAAGTAAATCATAACAATTACTATATATATCGTATGCACTCCTAGAATATCACCGTCATATATTATTCCTTCACCATTTTTAAAATATATTTTGTAATATTTAAGTCTAAATTGTAATTTATTCGTTAGATTATTATAGTATTGTTTAGTAAGCTTTTAATTTGTATTACTATATCATAGCCAAAATTTATTCATATAAATAATAAGATGACCAATATATATATTTATTTACACGATGAGGTATCAACAACAAATTGTATTCCTGTTCTTTTGGAAACGGAGCATATGTATAGAATAACGAAGAGGAGTCCTTGAGAATAACTTACTACTTTGTTTATTTATCAACAAGAATTAATTATGAAAATGCCGTGACGGTTCGACGCAGAGGAGGCAATCGACACCTGACAACAAAATACTTAGGGTATTTTTGTGTTAGTGAGGTAACGCCGTGAATATAGGCGATATCCCCTTAACAAATCCTCAGTGACCCTCTTTATTTATCATGAGCACACTCATATGTAGTTACATTATATATCCTGTGAAATTTGTGCATCTCATCCCCTGGTCCCCCTCTGGATATGAATAAATAATGGGCCTGTAATATTATGAAATAAAATTATATAATTCAGTAAAAGTTGTACTTAGACACCAACGACAATAATTAATCATAAAAAGATTATAATTGAGTAAAAACCTATTCCTCAAACAATCCATGATTTCTGTTTATAATAATTTACAAAAAACAGCATACAAATGAAATTACACGTCGGAATCAAGTCATTTCATCACAGAGGATTTTGTTTTGGATTTTTTGAGTTTTTTATTCATAAAATGTGGTAGTATCTGATTGTCAGTAGTGTCAGCTCTGACGGATTGTGATGGCTTCAGAGCAATCAAGTTGATGGGTTGTTTGGAGGATGAGTTCATGGAAGACGAGGATTCACTTCCACTACTCCCAGGTACGGGTGGTAATTCGTATCCAAGACTATAATTAAATAAATATATAAGTAATATAAAGTAAGAGGTTGTGTTGAGTATTATTCATATAAATAGTTACGATTATTTTTCTTTATATTGTGTACAAGTTGTGATTTGTACAAACAAATTTTATCATTATATATATTCTTCTAGGGGGATTGCGGCTTGGTTTTTAAAAAAAAATTTGAAAAAAAATTCTAAAAAATTAAATTTTTGTTACAAAAAAAATTGAAATTAAAATTCATACATTACATTTTTAGAAAAAAAAAATCCACATGTATTCTCAAAAATTAAATTTTTGGAAAAAAATTCCAAATATTAATGTGGACAATATATATATTTTTTGTAATATATAATATTATATTCAGCCAGAAATACTCAAAGTTATTCTCCGTTTTTTATGAACAAAATCAAAGGTTAAATCAGGTTTTGAATATAATTGAATGTAGTAGAAAAGGAAGTTAATCATTCAGGAAGTAAATCATAATGACAACAGCAGAGGAAGGGAAAATTTATTATTCAGATTACCAACTTAAAAAAACACAAAAACGGATGAGCTAAAAATACAGTAGATTTTAATTTCTAGGTATCAATGAGTAATTTTGATTAAAATGGTCTAAAAACCATTGTTATTAGGAAATTCAATTATCTGTCATGTTCGTTAGATGGTGGTTTTTTTAAGACTATTTTAATAGAATATGTATAATTTGCTTGTACAAGTTACAACTTGAACAATATCACATGATAAGCTAGATTTTTTTATTAGAAAATAATGTGTATTCTTAGATTCTTTTTATTAAAAGACAAAGAAAATATTTATCCAACAATTATAAACATGGCTATGACTTCACTAATACAAAAATATAATGTCCTGGGAATGTCTCCTATTACAAAAGTAACGTTGAAGGATTTGAATAAATTTCCATATTTTTTTAAAGTAATTAGTAAAAAAACAAAAAACAAAACAAAACATGAGAATAGAAAATTTCAATGCAATTTCATCTCTTGTTTAACAATATATGCAACATGGAAGGTGAAACACAAAAAGTGCATTGAAATGCAACATCTTACTCATAATTTTGAATTTTTATATCATCTAGAGACATCATAACCAGGCTGCATGCAATGTTTTTGAAAGTGAGGAGGACAGTGCGGGCCCGTTGCAAGAGGGATATGTCAGACAGAAAAATGTCATATCAATGGGAAATTTGTTATATTTTGTGCAAAATACCAAGGTTATAATTGAAAAATTAATCTAATCTAAGACAGTGGTTCCCAACCAGGCGTGTCCGCTGTTGCTAGGCTGGAGTTGTTATAACCAAATTTTGAAAAAAATCAAATAAATAGTAATTTTTTTTGTGAATCGCTGTGTATTTTACATGTTTTTTCCAAAAAAATTTAATACATAAAATTTACTTTTTGAATTTTGTTTCCAAAAAATTTAATATTTTGAGAAAAACTGTAAATTTTTGAATTTTTTTTCAAAAAACCATTTTTATTTTTTAAATTAGATTTTTGAAAAGTTTTTGCAAAAAAATAAATTTTTTAAAACAATAAAATTTTCGAAGCAGCTTTGATTCTTTGAATTTTTTTTTCCAAAAAACTTAAAATTTGATTATTTTCTTTTAAACAAGTAAATGATTGAAATTTTTTAATAAAAAATTTTTTGTAAATAACTTTAGATTTTTGAAATTTTTTTCCAAAAAATTTCATTTTTTTTTTTTTTGTGTGAACAACGGTGAATTTTTGAAATTTTTTTCCAAAAATTAAATATTTGAAATTTTTTTCTAAAATGTTTAGTATTTTAAATTTAATTTTTGAAATTTATCGTGAATAGTTATTAATTTTGAAAATTTTTTCAAAAAACTTAAGGTCTGAAAAAAAAATTTTCAATGTTTTTTTTTTGTGGATTTTGATTTTTTTTCCGAAAAAATAAAAGTTTTTGGTGAATAATTTTAAATTTTTGACATAAAATTTGATTTTTTTTTCCAAATATTTTAGTATTCAAAGTTTAATTTTTGAAATTTTTTGGGAATTATTATTTTTTTTTTTTTTCAAAAAAAATCCAAAAACCAAGCCATCGAGCCAAAGAAATATCTTCAAGACAACTGCTGCGTTTTGCCAAATCGTTTGGATCAAGTCAATGATGTAATTAAGTAATCATCTAATTTTTGTAATCCCTGTAATTAAGATCCATGTCAAAGGAACTTATGAGTAAGCGTACTTATGTATTACAAGCAAAATATAATTACACATGTTAGAGTAGCAAAACCTGGACTTGTTAATTAATGTATAGTTTCACATTACTGTAAAAAGGTTTAGCGATTATTTTTTGATATTCTAGTTCCAACGTCCTTGTTACGTAAACAAACTATAATAATCATTTAGTTATTTCATCATCATGAGCGAGCAACAAGCAAAAAGACAATGCATCTCAGATCTTCTAGATGCTGGAGTTGATGTGAGGAAGATTACAGACAATGTTAAGTGTTCTAGGAGACTGGTTTTTAAGTTGGTGAAGATGAAAAAAAAAGAAAGAAAAGACCAGTATACAACAAGGCAGTGGAAGGCATAATTTAAAGAGGGATATGAAGTTCTTGTTAAGTTTGGAGAAGAGTATAAAGGAGGATCCCCCTAAGTCGATGAATTGTCTCGCGAACAATTTCTCTGTGGCTCCTAGAACCATTAGGAGGAATATAAAGAACAACTGGAGATTATTTTCTTTCATAAAGACCCCATATCAAATTCTGACAGAGGGCATGAAAGCCAGAAGATTCTAGAGGTGCAATAAAATCCTGACATGGATCAAGGCAAATGAGTCAATTGTGAACATTTTCTCGAGCAAGAGGATTTTCACAGTTGATCAATTCCACAACCGTCGGAACGCCCGCTGGCTTACAGGAACCGAAGAAGAGGTCCAAGGGCTTGACCAAACCAAATATCTGGGCCACACAATGGTCTTCGGCGTTGTGATCCGTTCTTTTCAAGGCTGGACAAAAAATCTACTATAAGGTCTTCAGATACATCATCTTATTGTAGCTGAAGAACAACTATCTGGAGGGTAACAACGTATGGAATCAACACAGCCCCCTCTCACACATCTGCCGAAAGTTATACGCAGATAACCTGGCTTAATTCTGGGCCAAAGGGATATGGCTCCTTCCTCACCAGATTTGAACCCACTAGGCACTAGGAATTTGCCCTCAATGGCTGCATGGCCTTCAGGCGACGTATAAAGGCTATGATTGATCATGATAATGGCCATATTGACGAAAAAAAGTTTTGCAAAAACATTGTCTACATGTTTTGTTAGAATTTTATTTTTGCCTGTTATTGAAAATATAACATTATTGCTGTATTTCTAAATCCATCTCTCGAGTCTACGTTTTGCTACCCTACCCTGTACATAATTTGATAATTAGGAATGATATAATTGACGGGAAGTAATATTTTATAGTCCACTACATTTTATTAGGAATTATTTGAATCATAACTATTTTTTTTGGAAAAAAAAAATTAGAACAAATTATTATAATTAATACTTGTAATACAATCAAATTCAAAGTTATTCCTAATTAGCTACCGGAACTTATTTTCTACAACAATTACAAACATACATATTACATCATTACATCGACCACAAAAGGAAAATGGAAAATACCGTTTATTTCAAGCACAATGCTTCTCTAATTATCTAATTATGTACTTGTAGATACTGTCCCATTTATATATTAGATATAATACACAATAAGTAATAAGCATAGCTGTAAATTCTAAGTAATTTTCTCGCATGTGGGGTTTTTATGAAGTTGGTAACCTTGAAAGTGTTTTATTTTCTAAGCATTTTATCATCATGCTTATAGTTTCGAGTCTTGATAATATCTAAGTATATTGAGCGTTTAACTTTGATAGGTGGATGAGTAAAAGCGGATTACCACAAATATAATGTCTCTACAGGTATAATTGTATCGACAATTTCTTTCGAATCTTTATTATCTTCAAACCATAACAATTTCCCATTTCAAAATAAAAATGTTCTGTGATTAAAAATGTGTTTTGTTGGTATGAGTGAAAGCTATGATACATTAAATTTTGGAAGTGCAAAAGTTATTAGCCTCTCATATTTTTCCCCAAAAAGATATATTTTAAGTCACCGAATTCTTTAAATTGAGAAATGAGTATTGTATCCATTGATTCCCCATGATCATATCCAAGGAGCATGAATGCAGCCGTTCCACTGTTTATCGTGTCAGGGACTTATTCACCACCACCATGGTCTTGGGCGTTGTGGCTAGCACAGGCCAAGTCTGCCATCCCATTTTTGTGGAAAGGAAGAAGCGGCTCAATGCAAATGCTTACATTGAACTTTTGGATGAGAAAGGGCTATCTTGAGCCAAAGAAAAGTTCAGGGACAACTTTTTTTCCACTCAAGATGGAGATCCGTGTCATCACACTACTAAGACCTAGTCCTTCCTGAAATACAACTTTTCAAACTTTTTGGACCCGAACATGTGGCCGACCTCCTCTCCAGAGGCAACCCCCTGCGACTACCCTATCTAGGGGCGTCTGGAGGAGAGTGTGTGTTCTACAATTCATAGGAGTGTCCAGTCACTGGAGGTTTCCATCAACAAGGAGTAGACCAAGCTCGGGTCTGACTACATACCCAAGGATCGCTAAAGATTTAGGCCTTTTATTTAGGCAATTATTATAGCTGAGGGCTCACATATTGAATAAAAGTTCTGCTAATCACTATTTGATTTGATTTTGAAGTATTAATGTCCTCACCTTGTTTCAATTTTACTCCTGAAGAATAGAAAATAATGAAATGTGTACCACTATATAAGATCAACCCTGTATATTAACGAAAGAAGTGTTTGGAGGAAGAAAAATGCCAAGTATAACCTCAAAAGCCGTCGAGCATGGGGTGGAACATAATGCTTTTGGGGGTTCCTCTACTAAAAGGAGAGGACGACTTCACTGCGTCAAAGGTACTATGATCAGAGCCATGACATGGAAAATCTTAGACGACAACCTCCTTCCCTCAGGGAAGGGCACTGAAAATGTGTCGTGTACTGGGTATTTTTGCACGAGACTGGCTTAAAATATACGGCCATGCCAATAAAGGATTGCCTCAAGAAGAAGCACATTAAGGTGAAAAAGTTACAAAATTGGCAAAGGATCACATACTATTCCTTCCATTTTTTGTGCAATCCTTGCTGGGCTCAGACTATAATTAATTGAAGCTAATCTAATAAAACGTTATGATAGCCACGTAGCTCTCCTTCTGAACATTCTTTAAATTGTCAGATATGCAATGTCGTCATGTATATATATATACATATATATTTAAATATAGCAAGTGCTTAGAATTAACAACTTTATTAATAAATATATCATACCCAGAGCGTGATCGTGATTTGAAGGGTGGAAGAGCTTGAAAACGATCCAAGCTCTCAGTTCTAGACCTTTTGGGTCGAGCTAAAAGTTGTAATGACGACAAATTATCTAATGACGATTTAGGGTTCGAGAAAGATCTAAGGCGTGAAGGATGATTGCAACCACGGTATTTGAGTTTATTGGCCTTGAATATTTCAGCCTTTAAATCCAGTAGCTGAAAAGTAAAAATTACATTATTATACCTATGTGGTACATTAAAAGGGAATTAACACATTTTAAGGTAAATTCTTACATCACATGATCGTCGCCCGTCATAACTGATTAATTGTGGAATGAAGCAATATAATATTTATTTGAAAGTCTCTACATATTGTGATCTTCAAGTTTTTTAATTCAAAAGTTGGGAATGGTTAACAGCTTAATATCATTTAATTTAAATTTAACCCATCAGAGTTCAGAACAATAGCAAGGGGCATGAGAATAAGAGATAAATTGACAAATTACAAAAGAAAATACTTAATTTTGTATGTTTTGATTGAATAAAACTGTTCAACAATTCTTATTTCGAAAATGAAGAGGTTCAGTGACTTGAAACGTTTCTAGTTATTGGGTAGGCAAATACCAAGTAGATTACGTGCATCCATAATGTATTTATAAAAATTATATTGCGGGAATATAAACTAATATACTATGCCATTTTCCTTTTTTAGAAACTAAGAACCCTTTCAAATCACGTAACCTCTTCATGATGAATAAGATGAATAATTGTTAATACTGGAAGATCAAAATATATTAATTAGTCCATTCTAAATTCCGATATCGATACGACGTTAGATGAGCAAATTCTTCTAAATACTAAATTATACTTTATACTAAATTATGAGTAGAGTTCAAAAAAAAAAAAAAAAAAAAAAAAATTCCCGGTGAGTGCCGATCACTCTAAAATTTTGTTCCTTTGCTATATTTTGTATTAGGTTGACTTTTAGGTTCTGAGGCCCTTGCTTACTTGGTGGTTGACGCAATTACAATAAAAAAATACAGAGTGCCAACAAAAATCAAGTATTTGATCAGTTAGTGGCTTTTTTGTACACTTTAATTTACATATTAGACATCCCCGAGTACGAAAAAAAGTCAACCATCGCATCACTAATAGTTTTTTTTTCATTAAAGTCACAAAAATTCTACCTGTTGCTTTGGAGTGTATTTTATATCCTCAGAAATGACCCTGTTTCCCCGTAGTTACCATACTCTCATACTTATAACTTGAGTAGTGAGTTTTGTTGATGTGAGTGAGCAGGCCCGCAGTTGCTATCTGGTTCCATTGTTTTATTGTATCAGCATCTTGTTATTGGCAATATATAATAAAGAATAGTGATATAACTGATCAAAGGACTCGTACCAACAGTTTTATTCTATCTTTGCTTAAACGTAAATCTATATCCATTTTTATCGTAACTCTATGAATGATATTATTAAAGAAGACAATTTTTACATGCCGGGAATCCTTCTTTTTCAACAAGACTACATAATTGCAAGACTACAATGCAAGAGTGGTCCTTACCTCATTTCTTTGTTCCTGATTTTCTTTTTGGAGCAGAAAGATCCGGCCCTCCGCCTCTTCCATTCTTCGTAAATAAACAGTTTCTAATCGACGAAGGGATTCGAGTGATACGCTGGAAGTAATGATTGAACCGGATTTGGGATCAACTTGAGAAGGGAGAGGAGTTCCCCTATTTTCTAAACGTGGAAGGGATTTGAAACGCTCTGCTCCTCGTTCTTGTAAATCTTTTCTAGACATAATATAATGGAAATATAAGAAGGATATAAATTATGTACAAAAACGGTGGAGTAAGTTAAAATTAATAGTTGCTTCTGTACTTTCTGTCTGTCTGAGTAATAAATTAAACGAGAGAGAGAGAGAGAGAGAAAACTATAAATAAATGCAAAATACACATTTGGTTACGTTTACGGCACCAACCAACATACAAGCATCTACCGGGTGTAAGTTAAAAAAATATGTAGTTTTTATATTATTATTCTTAAATGGTTTATATTTGTTGCAAAAATATTATTTTATAGAAAACTATCTTCAAATCTTTTGCTATTTCTTAAATCAATTATTTGACCATCAACTATTACCATGGCGGTCATTCTATTAAGGAAGAGACACAAACGTCATATGCGACGTGTAAATATAAAAAAATAACTCAATTTTCATTTATTCTTAAAATTTTAATAGGTAAAGGGGCGTCTGCTGGGGGTGGGATGGAGAGAAGGAAGCCCACTCCCCCACAAAAAGGAATTTTTCTTTTTACAATATTTATTTTGGTCAGGATGAAAAAAAAAAAAAAAAAAAAAATGGCGAAAGTAGGGGTAAAAATCAAAAGTCATTGCTGCATAAAAATTATGCAGCAGAGCAAAAACTTCAATACTTGAATTTTTTTGTACAAAAATTTAGTTTTCTCTGAAATTTTTTAAACATTTAATATTATTAATGAAATTTTGAAATTATTTTTCCAAAAAGTTGATTTTTTTTGTGAACAACAGCGTATTTTTCAAATGGTTTACTAAAAAATTTAACTTAGATTTTTGAATTTTTTTTTTCTAAGCAATTTAATACTTTTAAAAAAAGTGTTATATTTAAACAACCTCGAGGTTTCACGCCTAACTGTCGAGAGAGCTATCAAAAAAATAGATGGAAAGAACCTTGTGAAGGTGAAGAGGACTCTTTTAACACCAGCAACGAAAGAAATGCTTCTCCTTCGTTGCAAGACTCTTTTGACCTCATTTTTGACACTTTTGCCCCCCACAGCCCCTGATGCCAACCCCCTCGACTACACCTTTTCGAAGCATGTCGAAGGGAAGGCATGCAGTGTCCTTCATCCAAACACTGTGGGCCATAAAACCACTCTTAGCCAGCAATGGGATGCAATGACAGAGGACTACATCTGCAGGGGATACCGGGCCTTCCACCACCGCTTGGAAGCCTTCATTATTACTAAGGGAGACAACCAACATTCATGATTAAGGGAGCTTAAGCGCACATCTATTACCTATTTAGTATTCTTTTGCCTGAAATTCTATTATTAATTAATAAATTATATCTTTTTGAAGTTTAAAATTAAAAGAGTTTAGATTTGAAGGGACCACTTGGTCTACCTCTAAGACTAAGATTTATTTTCACCTATTAAGATCACATATGTTACGATAAAAATGTATAAAATCAAAACAAAACCCTAAAAAAGTCTATTAAAATAACAGCATACGGTCGCCACATTTCCTTGATCCAAAAGTGAGAAAAATTCTCCGAGCACCGCTTCTTTACACTTTTTATGTTTTTATTTGTTTAAGAAAATAGAAGGCTGATGAGACCGTTGCAGCTCTATCCGGATTTACTACAACATCAATAGATCCGTGATAGCCCAAAGAGCCAAAAGTACCAACACTTCTCTGGCAAAAATACGGGTGACTTCTGGCCTGCCTTTAGCCCTAAAATCTACTCTCTGGACTTTGAAGTTTTGGGGCGTTTTGGAGAAGAATGTATGTTGCACCTATCATCCAAATTAAGATTCGCTACGAACTACCATTATAACAGCGTGGTATGCTATGGACACTGCCTTCATCGTCAAGAGCTACCAATGTGTTCACCTGCGTGTGGAGGCTATTATTGCCTTGAAGGAGGATATATTGAATAAAAAATAGAGTAGTGAAAAATATCACAAATTGGTTTTGAGTTGTCTCTTCTTGATTCTATAAAAATAACATTTTTCGTAATTGAGTGATCCTACTACAAATTTGGGGTCCCACTATGTAAAAAGTGTAAAGTTTTAGTTTCCACTCCGTATTAAACTCCATTTTCTTTTTTTAATGTAAATAATCTTTTAATGTCATGCTATTAAATTGGAAAAAATCATTATTATTTTTTTTTGTTAGAGCAAAATATATGTATAAGAAAAGAAATTTCATAATAGTTCATCATTCACTCGCAAGAACATAAACTAACCTATAGCTCCTAGGCCTAATTTATGTTAATATTTTCATATCAATGAAATATATTTTTAGATGAATTTTATTTCCTTTTAAAGGATATATTAATAAAGATATGAAAAAGTGTTTCAAGAGTCACGCTGAGGTTTTTTATGTCCTTGCAACCTTGAGTGTCCAAAGACAAATCCTTGTTACAAGTCATCGTGTAACTCACTTACGATTCCCCATCTGTTATAATTGTATCGTATCCTTGGCATCCCTTGTGTACATCATATTGCATTTTGTTGAGGAAAATATTTTACCAATAATTAATTAAATAAATATTTTCAATAATAAAATCAACTAACTAAATAAAAAAAAATGAATTACCAAGTTAAATATCAAGTCAATATTTAAAAATCAATATGGTCCTATAAATATAAACTTCTATATTTGCATCATCTTGCAAAAATGCATTTTCCATTATTGCAGATATTATTACTCATTAGTTAGTGTTGTGTCAACTCGAACAATTCTAAATTCGACTGAAATGATGAGTCGACTTCATATTTTATTAATTCACATGTTTTATTTTTTTCACAGACCCTTATTACATTTTTCGAGTTTACCTGCTGTTTCTGCGGTATTTCGTTATCATTTCTAATAATTTTTATATTTGAACATAGTCACATTGGAGCTCTAAACTCTTCTCCAGGCAATGCTCCTATCTATATAAATAGTGTTGTGTTGGTCCTTATTTAGGACCGATGACCCTGGTCTACTCCAGTCCAGTCCTCTACCACTTGTCGGTACATAAAGAAGGTAAAATGGATCCCTCCTGACGTCAATGAGGGTGTTATTCCTTTTTTAATTATTTCGTTATATAATAGAATAGATTATGCAACTACGTAACAATATAATATGTTTGTATTATAATGAAGAAAATCATTTTTTTGCAATATATGTGCAATAATCTTAATACATACTTCATATATTTTATTTGGCTTAATAATCCTTAAAATTTTTCATAAAAATATCCATGGATTATTAAGCCAAGGACCGATCCTAATGATAAACAGTCCTAAAGATCGATTAAAACGGTCCTAAGACTGGACCAATAGGACTGGTCTTAAGACCCATCCAGTCTGTAACTTGGCTTGGATCAGTGGATTGGGCATCAAAGAGACTATGTTGAAAGATTTTTTTTTTTTTCCTCACTCAAAGGACAGATAAATAACACTTGTGTTGATTTCAACTTTGGTGAGTAACTGTCAACAAATGCTAGATGAATGTGAGACTAGCTTTTATTTAAGAGTCTTGCCATTTTCCGTTGAGGTTTGTAACCCTCGTAGAACTATTTAATCCATATATCATGTATGTAGTAAAAAGGATGTACGGCGTTACCTTTGTAACACAAAAATACCCTTTGTATTTTTGTGTCATCTGACGATTCACTCGTCTTCTTTATACGTCATGGCTATTTAATATTTCTTTATTTTTGTTAAATAAACGAAGTAATAAGTTATTCCAAACTTATGAGTTACGCACCGATTAATAAGAACAGGAAGACTATTTCTATTATATATATATTGGGCATTTTATTATTCCTACGAAGATATTTTGGCTATCATATACAAATGTAAAGCTACGCTTTTAATAAAATATAACTAAGCATTAATATTATAATACAATATCAAATCAAATTCTATTTAGGATTTCAACATTAAAAAATAATATAATTTATTTTTAAAAATTGGGAAGAAAAACTATGAAATTTATTGTCTAGGAGTAAATAAGAGACAAAGCCGTTGGTATGATTGACTTATTTGGCTAACTACCAGATGATTTCGGGCCTTTTTTTTTTTCTTTTTGGAAGTAAGGTAGCGTGATACAAAAAAGGTAAGGACGTGTCCGGAATTAAATACAAATGACAATAACTCAGTAATAAGAAAATTCACTCTTCCGTTTGCAAACTCGTAAAAACGGACACGTTAAAGAAATGCATCCGATTTTCATAAGTATATAATATATATTATATAACAGGGTATTTGTACTGAATTATAAAATCTCAGAGTGTCTAAAAAATATGAATTCATGAAGCAAAAAATAAACTAATTTTGCAAGATTAGTAAATAAAAAAGTACAACTTCATAAGTAGAGGAGGTTTTTTTAGTTATAAAATTATCGGATGACAATGTTTCTTCATGTGTGATGTGAATAAAAAGAGTGGGGAGTATTCTGTGTGTAAGTATGGGAACCCTCTATCCAATCAAAACCTCACAGGATCTCCAATTGTAAAACCAATGAGGAAGTCGGAATTTCTGTCAAAAAAATCAAATATCTTCGTAGCATCATTTATGGTGATATAAACTCTGTACTGAGCTTGGATTTTTCACAATTTATAATGTTTTTTAAAATATATATTTACCGTTTAAAAATCCCATTTGTTTTTGCTGCGATACTAGCGCCGTGCATCAGCTGACAAGACATGTCAGATGTTAAACATGCACTATTTAATTAAATATCAATTACTAAATGCGTACTGGGAATGTATATTTACTTAATTTTTTTATTTTGCTTTTCCAATTTATGGACTAAAGTATATCTTTAATGAGTCGACTAGTTTTTGTCCGACTCAATTTGACGCAACACTACTCATAAGTACTAATGTGTTTCTTTCTAAAATGGCGTGATATTAAAAAAGTTCATTATATTGGTGATTATTGTGTATCCCTGATTAATTGAATCCATAAAAGTCTGATTGTGCTTATAGTGGGGGAGACAGGGACCAGTTGGAACACTTTTTGCTTATTCTCCATTAGTCCGAGTTGGTTTGACTCGGATGCGCCAAAATTAAACACAAAATAACAACATACAGTGGTAAAAATTTGTTATATTTGATCCCTTGCCGATTTTGTAAGTATGGCCACTGACAAAGAAAAGAGCGGACTATAATGTTATTGGTAAAATTATTTTAACAGTGAAATGTTCATTATATGAACAAAAAAAAAAAAAAAAAACGTTCGGAAGGTGATAACTGTTGAGTATAACAGCAAGAACACCATCCTCATCGTTAAGCACAGGGTTGGAAACATTATGTTTTGGGGTTGTAACTCTTATAAGGACGACTACAACGCATCGAAGAAAGGATAGATAGGGCCATGCACCATGGAAATATAGGCGTCATCTTCTTAAAAATGGATCATAGAGAGCCTTTCTAGCACGTAATAAAGGTGTGGCTCAAGAAGAAACACGTTAAGGTATTGGATTGGCTTGGCTAGTCTCTAGACCTTAATCCCATAAAAAATCTTGGTTTCCTTCACTCTATTTTTACCTCCGCCATCAAGGTTGAGCATTGGAAGTGTTTCCTCCCTAATAGTTAGTCAACAGGATTACAGCAAAAGTTACGAATCGATTTAAATCAAACTTGATTGGAAGATTATGTATGGTCACAGCAAGAGGCCATTAAGTTTAGAGAGTTCAAGGTATAAAATGCAATATCGACTATAGCTTTGGAACAAATTGAGAAACGTAATACAATTTGATTTTAGGCGGAGGTTTTGTGCTCTACTGAGCGCCCATTCTAGTTTTAACATATTTAGAAATTATACCAATGTGTAGTTTTACTACGAATTGCATTTGAATATGACCTGTTAAATGTTACCCCGTAGCTAGGGACGGTGGTAACCATTCAAAAAATTCAGTTTGGGTTAGAAAGGGAAAAAATAAACAAGATAATATTTGCTGATGAATTAATCACTAATACTTTTCATTATGGTGAATTATTAAGTATCAGGATACAATCAAGGTCAGGCCCAGTTCAGGTTCAGCGGTTCTATCTGTCTCAGTTCTCTCATATCAGAAGTTTCGGTCTCGGTTCCGGTCTTCGGTCATTATTCTTTATTATACATGCTCAGTTTGGTAACCAGCAGTTAAAACAAGGGGTGTCTCTAGAAAATTCGAGCCTACTAAGGGAAGCCTTTATTTTTTCCGCCCAAACAAGCCAAATGTTCAATCTTAGGCTGGAAGGACTCAAGCCAATAATAAAAATTCAAATATATAGCGTGTAAAGAAAGTGTAATGTATTCGTATCTCCTTCCCTCTTATTCTCTTATTTCTTATATTTTCTTGTATATATATATATATATGTTTGTAAAGTACTGTCTTTACCTCTATAAAAGGTAAATAGTTACCTTTTATATTATAAAAGGTAACTATTTATCCAGAGTTGGAAGAGGGTACATCGAGGGTAAATGATGTTTCTCCCAGGAGCAGACAGGGTACCTGTGTTCCTAAAAACCTCTGTAAGGGTGAATGATGTTTCTCCCAGGAACGGGCAGGGTGCTCGCGTTCCTAAAATCTCTGTAAGGGTGAATGATGTTTCTCTCCCAGGAACGGGCAGGTTGCTCGTGTTTCTAAAACCTATATGAGGAGTAGTGTTCTCTTTTCTCAGGTGCACGTCCTGAGAGCATGGCACGTCTATGGAGATAAGTTTTGTATATACAAGAGTAAATGGTTTGTCCGTACATGGTTATGAATGGAGCAGATCAATAGGCTCTATTCATGGAGCAGACCCGGGCTAAACATCGGCATGGATTTGGGGGGTAATATATTCGTATCTCCTTCCTCTTAACAATCATTATTGTTAAATTGACACCACTTATTCCATGGAAGCATGACGGTGGTGTACTTATTAGTAATTTGTTTACATATGCAAGGATAGTGGCGCAAATTTGTCTCTATTATTTTTATCAGTAGTTTTGTATATTCATTTATTTGTTATGACAATTAGTTTACTTGAGCCATCGAGTGGATATTGATGTTTTTTACTTCTTGAACAGAGGTATTTTTTTGCCTTTGTTTGTTTGTTAGTCACAAGGATTACGGTAAAAGTTAGACGTTGACTTCCATCAAACTTTGTATAAAGATTATATATGGTCACAGTGAGGAGATGTTAAATTTCAAGCTCAAGGAAACACCAAATGTAAAAAAATGCATAATCAAACCATTAATTTAGGTTTTTTTTACATTAGCTTTAGTATCCTTTCATTTTTAGGAGTATCTGTCTCCCCTAATATTAATATAATTTTGGGAAAATATTATATACGATTATATAAAAAAAAAAAAAAAAGACAGAAAGGACTTCATTAAAGATATAACAAAAATATAAAATCGAGTTACCAAATGTAATGGGGTGAAAAATTATATAATAATATGAAAAAGGGCTCTAAAATGATGGGAGAGGGGGGAAGTCCCCTTCTTATTATTTTTAAGAGGAGGGAGGAATACAAAATGACTCCTGTATTATGGAAGAAGTCAAAGAACGTAGAGAACGTATCTACACACACTATTCTCGTTTATAATGTATATCTTGTGTACAAGTAGACATATTGTACAACTTGTAACTTGTACACACTCTTTGTACAAGTTGAAACTTCTTGGTTCAATATTTATAGAAGACCACCAAACATTTCAATGGGGAATGATTAGTGTTCTATCAGTCATTGTTTAGGACGGAAAACTGATGTCTCGTTCATTTCAGTCTCGGTCTGGTTCGGTCCAGCTCTGCATATCGAACTTAAAAGCTTATAAAGTTCGAACCAGGATGACGTGTCTCAACTTTATTCCTACTTTTTTAAAATCAGTTCTAGTACTGTCAGTTCGAAGGACCGGTCCCAAGGACTGATAGGGCCTGTTCTAAGACTGGAATGGACCAATCAATAAGGACTTAGACAATAGATGATCGTTCTTTAATTAATAGTAGTTTGGGTGCCTACTCAAGGATGGGGGCGCCATCTTGCGAATATTGATTTTTTTTTCTTACTTTGGTCAACGTTACATTGATGCTATTTTTTTATATGATAAATTGAAGTTTTTCAGATTAATAAAACTTTGAGCATTCAGGAGAGTATGCAGGGGGTGGGTTGAAGGGCAGGCATGTAGACCCCCCAATATCCACATTTCCAATATATATATCTATATATTCTTCTAATTTTTTTCCAAAAAAAAATAATTTTCTGTGAATAGCTTTGGATGTTTAAATTTTTTTCCAAAAAATTTAATATTTAAAATTTAATTTTTCCAAATAAGGAATTTTTTTCTGGAATGCTGTGGATTTTGAAATTTTTTAATAAAATAATTTGTTTTGAATAACTGAGGATTTCATAAATTTGTTTCCAAAAGATTATAAATATATATATTTTTTTCCAAAAATTAATTTTTTTGTGAATAGCTCTGGATTTTTGAAATTTTTTTCAAACAAATTTAATGTATAAATTTTTATAATGAAATTTGTTTCCAAAAAAAAAAATAATTTTTCATTTTTTTACCAAAAACTGTGGATTTTTCAATTTTTTTCTGAAAACATTAATACTTTAAACTTAATTTTGTGTTTTTTTAAAGAAAATTTAAAAAACCATGACCCCCACCCATAAAAAAAATTATATATATACAGACGCCCCTAGCATTTAATCATTACAATTTACCACATAATACTTATCAATGAGTAATTGCTTCATATGGGACTTAAAATTGGTTCTGTCTAGTTCCGTCTCACTAAGAGGCGTTATTATTAGGATTTTTATGATTGGGGGTGATTTTTAACAAACATTCAACAATTTTGAAAGAAGTTATATATTTTAGTATAGCCATTTTGGTCAAACCACTAGTCATTAAGTAAGATGATAATAGGAGGCTTACTAATGTGAAATTAATGTTGGTTACTCATATTAGTTTGTAAAAATGTATAGTGAGTGGCGCTGCCTAGCGGCAAAATTATACAGCTCCATCAATAATAATATTATTTAATAGCAGTAAATGTTCAGAAACTCAAGTAATGCGAAACGTCGATATGCTAAAAGGAAAGAATTTAAACATTAATGTGGTCACCCTGGCAATTTGGAGAATGTTTGGGAGGAGATCAGCTATCATGACACTTCATTAGATTAGCTGCGAGCAGCTATGGAATAATGGCAATAAACACATTTGTATCTAGCAATGATGATATAGGCAATAATGACTTCAATATTGATTATCAATTCTACTCCGAGTCCATAAAAATCTTACTGTTATAATTCCACAACAAATCTTTAGGCTTACCCTTCGTCTTACACACCTCAGTGATTACTCTATACTTATAATTATCTCTTCAAAAATCAAAGAATAAAGATATAAAAAGATTTCATATTATTTTAGCCTCTTTGTATCACGCCGTTACAGTGATTAGATCACGCAATCGTTCTCCCAAAAAGATATATAAAAAACATGAAATCCTCTTGTAATTAGCCAAACCAGTCAATCATACCAACTACTATTTATCTCTCAAGTACTCCCATCATTGTCATATCATTACTCTGCAATATCTAAAATGAATTACACATATAAATAGATCAACAAAAATTATATTCCTCTCCTTTTGAAAAGGAGGATAATTATATAACAGCTGATTACTTTGTTTAACTTTCAAAAAGAATAAATTAGGAAATAGCCATGACGCATCAAGTAAGACGAGTGAATTGACAACTGACAACAAAATACATAGAGTATTTTTGTATTAGCGAGATAACGCCGTGGTATTTTACTCACATAGAGGGCGCTGTAAATTTTTTTCTCAGCATGTATAATTTTTTAAACAACCAGCTACAGACTCTCCCACCCCCCTGCGCATAATAAATATTTGGTTAGTTTGCTATTTAGTTATTGCAACTTGTACAACATTCAAACGTGTACAATGCTCCAACTTGTACAGTCACGACGTTTATAAAGGACGCTATTGATTTATATACATTCTGTTTTGATTCCTTTATCCCCAATTTGATACACTGAATTAATAAGGCTCCAATGAGTAGCTAATTTTATGGAATCATCCATCTCTCCAACCCTCCTAAATCCCATGTCTTTATCCCCCCCCATTCCCTACATAACGTTCCTCCCAAACGAATCGTTCAATCAAGTGTGTACGCAGTACAGTGTCTGCTGTCTCTGTTGTTAGTTAGCTAACTTACATATCTTTTTGTTCCTCTAGTAACTTGGAGAGTAGTTTATTATGGGATTGCACTTTTATCAAATCCGCTTGAAGATCCTGGATCGTTCTTCTTAGTTTATCAGATGAGGAAGGTCTTGATGGCTCTGGGCTACTTTCTCTCATGACTAATTTGTATTGGAGCTCTGTAAAAGTAAAAAAAAATATATATATACAAATTATGTAGTGAAATGGTTTTATGTCTACAAAGAAAATCATATTTAAAAAAGATGTTCTTGGAACTAGACACATAAATTATGTCTTTTTACTTTGAAATATATTCTTTTTGAAAAAGTTAAAACAATATACATATTTTTAATTCTTTTTTTTTTTTGTTCTAAAGTAATAATAGATGCAAATCATTGCAAACTAATTATAACATTATGACTATCGCTGAGTTCAGCTTAAGGGGTGGGCAGGAGCACGGTTTATCTAGGGAGTTCAATAGAAATATCATCATAACTCATTTGATTTTTATGCAAATCATTCTTAGTATGGGTTAATAATATACCTATATCTCAAAGTCATATTTACTCTATCTCTCAACCTTTTCCCCCTTAATCGTACCTTCACAACATTAATGTTATCTACTACTCTAATGTTATTTTGTTTATCAGCTGTTTATTTATTGATTTTTCCTCATGTTTTGACCATAGGGGATTGCAAAGAAGAAGTTGACGCAGTCGTTGTTGATTGATATTGTAGTAGAAATAAATAGTTATCTTAACAAGATAGAGGGCGCTTCAAATATTTTGATGTCCATTTCTGTATTATACGTTTGACCATAATTGTCTTTATTGACCTTTTCAGTTTTTATAGAAGTACAGAATGATTTCATACAAGATCTGGAGGGATTGGTGTATATATAAATATATTTTCCTTTGTTTTGGTCTACTAAACTTCGGCTTCAAAAAAAATTATCTTACTTTTTCTTTGTCTAAGCAATGTATATATTTTATCTATAAGGTCAATTTCTTGCCAATTGTTTTTTTTTAAAACTAAACGACAATCAAGTGATCTATTTTTGTATAATCACTTTTGAGATATAATGGATGATTATTATTTTTTCTTACGACGTAAGAAACCTTTGTGAAATCATGAAGGTTGTGTAGCTACTTATAAAGTAATTATTGATACTCTCAGCGCCCCCTAGCAGACAAAAAGTATGAGTGACTTTATCGCATGTTTGTCAGCTGTGTATCTATCTACACTTGCACCTTATTAGTGTTTCTAATACCTTGTGCTACCTAACTAGAATATAAAAAAAAGAATGTATTTCGTTGTTAGCTGTCGATTTTTTCTGTTTTTTCCCCCAAATTTGTATTTTGAGCGTTGATTAATTGTATTTGAATTAGTTTGTGCCAATGCAGATGACGAAATCAAGAGGATGCCTATTTGTTCATGTATAGTTGACTGTGTTATGAATTTTTTCCCGCCAAACTTTGCATTGTCACGTACGAGGGTGGGCTGAAATGTTTCAGATATAACAAAGATACGAGATATTTTTCCTAAATTTTTATTTTATTTTCAAACATAGTCGCCATGTAACTCTACACTTTTCTACCAGCGTTGCTCACATCTCTGTAACCAGTCCAAATATTTCTCTGCAAAATAATTGTTCACAAGACACTTTTTGTCTTTGCCTTAATTACTCAAAGTTTTTGTCCGTTTTCACAAAAACACTCAGATTAACTCATTCAAACGACTGTTACAGAATTACTGCGCGTCCAAAATGGCAGACACTTTGGTGAGTAACTTTGAACAGATATTAGATAGATGTGACTAGCTTTTATTTACATGTGCTGTCATCTACACGTTGGAGTTGGCGTAAACTCTTCAAACTCCCTCATATACTTGGATATTAGTCTATAACTAACTATGAAGCTTCTATTAATTCATTATTTTAATGGAATTAATAACAGGGTAAATTCTGCAATGGTAAGACAAAGTTGCATACATACTGAGAGAAAACGATAGGGTGACGTCATCTGTGGTATAATAAGAAGCGACATCTGGCCTGTTGTGAGAAAAATATATTAATAAGACAAGGAATCTACTCAAGTTAAATGGAGGGTATCGGAGTGTGTGGGATGTAGTCCCCTTCAAATTAAGGAATTTTTCCTTTTGACTAGAAAATTGAATAAATGATTTTTTTTTCAAAAACTAAATGTCTTTAATTTAATTGAATTTTCTGAAAATTTTTTCCAAAAAATGTTATTGCCAATGACTACAAGATGATTTAAGGTCTCTTTTCTGTTTCTTTCTGGAGAAAAGGTTGCGTGATACAATAAAGGTATCGACGTGTAAAAAGATTACTTATGTGAAGGGAAGAAAAAAAATACATATGTAATGAAGGAAAGGGGCAAAGTACGTCATCTGTAGTATCCTAAAAAACGACAACTCCTTGAGCAAACATAACATATTTCTGTTCCCTGCATCCCATTTTCACTGTACATTGTTTTATGGGTCCCCAAAAAAGAATGTAAGTATGTAATATATACAAAAATACATACGCTTGTACAAATATTCAAATTAATGAATATTTAAATATTATTTTACAAATTTGTTTCCTAATTTTTATAATATATTTTGTTAATTTATTCACATATTATTTATAAAAAACCAACTCTGGTTATTTATGCCATAATTAACTACCATGCATATATTAAGTTTTATCGTCATAACAACCCCTGAACTGAAACCACCAGGCTTTAATATGCCCCCTCCCCCAGAAATACTCTCATTCTTTCAACGATTTTCTCACAGTCCATGATGAATGCAATACATCAAATGAAGGAACCTACTACGGATGCAGAAAATGGAGGATGTATAGATCGTTTTCAACTGACTTCAGCATTGTGGTTGATATTGGCCATCTTTTGGAAAACATATACATTTGATCCTAGGTAATTCTGCCTACGGCATTCTGCCTTAAAGCCATATTGCCCCAAGGATATAAATAAATGAGATTTATAAGTTATTTTTGGTTAAAATTAATGTTCCTTTCAAATTTTGTAATCATAATATTGAATGTATATAACTATAAAACACATTAAATACTGGGGTTCGGTTGGAAAAATGGTGGAATCACGTCTCAAAATGTTAGTACATACATTTTAATAATACAAGTTTATTTAGACCGCAGCCGTGTACTTCGGACATATCCTATCTCGTCAAAAAAGTAACTATTCAGGGACGTCCGTAGGGGACGAGCTTCCAAAATTTTGTGTATTTTAATATTTTCTTTGAAAGTTTTGCCGAAAAAATTTATTTTTTTTGTAAACAGCTGTGGGCTTTTGAAATTTTTTCCCAAAAATTTAATTGTTTGTGAATAACTGTTAATTTTTCAATTTATTTTCTACTAAGTTTAACTTTTTTTGAGTAGCTGTGGATTTTTGAAATTTTTTTCGAATTTTTTTGTGAACGGCTGAGAGCTTTTAAATTTTTTTTCCAAAAATTTAATTCTTTGTGAATAACTGTTAATTTTTCAATTTATTTTCTACTCAATTTAACTTTTTTTGAGTAGCTGTGGATTTTTCGAATTTTTTAATTTTTTTGTGAACGGCTGCGAGCTTTTGAATTTTTTTTCCAAAAATGTAATTGTTTGTGAACAACTGTTAATTTTTCAATTTATTTTCTACTAAATTTAACTTTTTTTGAGTAGCTGTAGATTTTTGAAATTTTTTTCGATTTTTTTAAATTTTTTTGTGAACAGCTGCGTGTTTTTGAATTTTTTTCCCAAAAAATTTAATTGTTGGTGAACAGTTGTGGGCTTTTGTATTTTTACCCCCCAAAAAAATAATTTTTGAATTTCTTTTCATTATTTCACAAATAAATTTAATCTTTGGAATTAAAAAATTTTTTTTTTTCCTAAAAACAAGCCCCCTTTCTCCACTCCCAAAAAAACAAACAAAAGATGTAATCCTGCGGACGCCCCTATTTTTGTATTAACAAAACCTTTTACTCTTTAGATCAAACTTATAGAAAGAAAAATAGAATGTAAACGATCCTAAAGGAGATGAAGAAAACGAAAAAAATCAAAAACCAAATCACTATTATTTCCTCATTAAATCCTTCATCACATCTGTATCTCTTTTTTCCTAGACATGTGCATATCTTTTGATTCTCCTTAATGCAAAAAAAAAAAAACAAACAAATAAACACTCTCAAGGTTGGAATAAAGGAAGGTAACATATTATATAAATATGTTAGTGTGGCTCCTAATTTTTTTTATGAAATGTAGGAGAGATAATTTCACAAAAATTTTTTCTTATCCATAATATCAGGATCTAAGATGTAGCCCTTCAAATGAAGGAATTTTTGAAAAGGAAATTTTAATGGAAAGATAAGGGATTTTTTATAAGGATTTCTTAAAAAGAAAAGGTCATTGCCCCCCAAATAAAATCCCTCGACTGTTCCCGAATATATGAGCTATATTGATGAATATTAAGAGTCGTAAAAGTGTGTAAATTTCATAACTTTTTGGAAAAATATAGCCTTTATATTTGAAAATAGACAATATAATTCACAATGCAACAATTTGTGAGAAATAAATAAATTTTTTCAAAAATTGTTGAGTAGTTGTCCTTTAAAATAATTATTTGGTATTAAAAAATGATAAATAAAGTATAGAATTATAAGTGAATTATAATTGGAATCTACCCTTTTTATTAAATATGACTTCCCTCAGACTCGATGACGCCTTCCACTCTTTTGTTGAAGGGCACAACCCTTGATATGGAGTCCAAAGATCTCTCATACACGTGAGGCTTGTTGCCAGCCACTCTCTCTACCTTTGCCATGAAGCAATAATCCAAAGGAATTACATAAGGGATCTTGGAGTGTTCCAATGTTCTTGGACACATTCAAAAGAAGGTTGTCTCTAGACAACCTCTTCTCCTTTGTGGCCGTTGTAATGAGATGTTTCTTCCTCTTCGGTCTTGATTTGGCTCCCAAGTCATTTTTAAGGATGTTTTGAGCATAACATCAGTCACATTCATCTTCTTGGTTATTCCAGGAATCGTCATTACTGGATTTCCAGCAAGGCGGGTTTTGACTCACATAATCATGGCAGAGTTTCTGGTCTTCCACAGAATTTTTGATGACTTTTCCATGGGTTTCAAATGGTTTTTTATATTCCATACACGTTTATTTTGCCTCTCATTTTGTCGTCTTTGAAGATACATCCAATATTTATGAATAAAAACAATTGCAAATGATTATTAGGATATAGCACAACCTCACTTTAAAAAAAAGAAGAAGATATCCCTTCGAAACTCGTGTTGTGAGCATTTCTTTAAGTGCAAACTTAAATATGACGTATGGGGTAAGCATTGCTCACTATGGCTCAAACTTCACATTTATTCGTATAACATTTTTGAACACTGTCCTCCACATATTTTGAAAAAAAGTAAATTTAGGGGCCACTCTAATATATATCTATATATCACTGTCATGTTGTTGTTCCTATTAGTAATAGGTATGTTGTTTTATGTTCTCTCTCTTTCTTGGGAAGGTTGATTAGGATTTATGATACTTCACGTACATAATATATTTATATATGAAGATATGTAAATCATTTGTTGAGATATTTTGTTGTATTTTGTTGTTATATAAAAGCATAATAGTCTTATGGCTTTAAATACTACTTATACATCATATTTATGCCTATCTAAATATCTGCCAACTAATGGACTATCATCTAAATGGTGTTGCTACTAATGGATTTATATAAGTTAGTGATATATCACATTTGCATACATGGATAATGATTATTCATATTTTAAATATATATTCTGTGTAGATCTGTAGAAAATATGACCCAAAACGCTGGTGGAATTTATTCTTCTCATACATGTAAAATGTAAATATAGGGATCAAATTGTCGCCTACTTTAAACCTTGATAACTTGACGACGACATTATCAAATAAAAAAAACCGGTTACCAAATAGGAAAGCTATTCTCGCCAGCTGACGATACGTAGTTCAGTTAGCATTATGCCGTCATATTATGAGGAGATAAAGAGCTATAAGTGGAACGAGGAGCTTTCGAGGTCCGCCGTAGTCATGGCATTGGTTAATAATGGAGGTGAAATCTCCAATTCAACGATTGCTTCAACCTTAGGAGTGAATTTACAGACTGTTCAGCGTATCTGTAAGAAGCTAGAGGACACCTGGGATGTTGATGCCACCATAAAGAGGGCACCCAAGGAGGAGGGCGCCGACAGGAAGGTCAGGGACCCCGACTTTGTCGACAAGGTGAAGAAGATGGTTGAGGATGACCCTACCAGGTCCATCAAGGCCATGGCGAGGGATCTGGGCTGCCATGAGAAAACAATAAGGGACTGTGTATCTGAGGATTTAAGGTGCAGGAGCTACAAGATGCAGGTGGGCCAGATCTTGACCCAGAAGGCAAAGGACAACAGGCTGATGAAGTCAACAAAATTGCTCAACAAGCATGTAGAAAAATATTTTGGCGACAATTTAATCCCCGCCTCCTTTATATGTAATTGCTCAGTAATTTTGCCTAAAACTATTTTGCCTCAGGACATTTTGCCAGTGAATTAATTTTCTCATTCCAAGGACGGACATCACTCAAAGGACTGCAGTCTTTTAGCATCTTTTAGACAAATCCAACTTGTTATATATTTATTTGTAGGGAAACGTATTCCTTCTCCCGGACTAATTTATCAATTTATTCTCATTAAATAATATATGTATTTAGCTATTTTTTGCTCATAAATTTATTACAATAATTAATTAATAATAGTATATTGCATTTGTATTTTGCAAAATATTGCAAAATAATGCAAATGCAATCTATAATATATGAGTATGATTGTAAATATATTATTATAAATAAATATCTACAATCTACATATATTTATGATATTGTTTTATAATGGCAGGATTTATGATTCTTTATGCCTCTATTTTGAATCTCGTTACGTACAGGGATACTAAATATTCACAACCCAACTTCTTTTTAATCCTTTTTACATGCATATTTCTCTATATTAATAGATAGAGCTGTATAGAATATGATCCTCTGTCAGTGTGCTAAAAATAAGTAAATGAAAATAAACCTGCGTAACCTGACAACTGGAAGAATGTTTTTGAGGGGAGCAGCTTGGTTGTTCAGATATTAGCAGCTGTGACAAGGGGGGGAAAAGGAAATTTTCAAAAATCCACAAAAAGAACATCGGCTGGAATTATTCCGATGTCGCTCTTCGATTTTACTTTTAGTCCAGGAAGGACTTACAATTGTAATTCTGCACCAAATTCTTAAGATTACTTTTCTTCCTGTATGAGTGCACACAAATATTTTCCCAGGTTTGATTTATAATTGTATGTAGTAGAAAATGAAGTTCACCCCTCAGGAATTAAATTATAACAATGACAGCTTAGGAAAAGGAGATACATTGTTCAGTTTGCCAGCTCCAAAAAACAAAAACGGACGAGCTATAAACTGCTTACGATTAGCATCATTAGGCAAGTTGATATCTTTGTAAGGGGGGAAGAGCGCGAGGAGAAGGCTGGAGCGAGACATATGATACACATGAATTAGACCCTTGTTAATATCAGCTCCCTGTTAAATGATTCTGAGGGGAGAAAATGAATTACTTATTAAAAATATTGTAACTAAATTTAAATTTATATATAACTATTTCATTACGAACTTATAAAATAATTTACACCAAACATAGGCAGTAATGAATTCTTCGGAGGGAGAAGTTAAGAGCATGATGACCTACTAAATAATGAACAAAGAAGAAGAAAGAGCACACGCAACAGCCGTTTTTCCTTTTCTAATCTTTAAAGATAGTTTTTTCATGACAAACTCCTCAACTCTAATCATCATCGGAAATATTCAAGTATACTACACGGCCCTAACCAACAAAAAAGTGATGAAGCCATGTAGTTTAGTGAACAAGGAGTAATTCTCTTGAATTCAATCTGCGTAGTTCGATACTCAGCCGCCCCTAGAGAAGAAGATATATATATATATACATAATAAGTGCGCAGAAAACTGCCTCTGAAAGATTGCTTGGAGGAAAATTACCCCCGTATTTTGTTCACACTTAATGATGAATAATAACACATTATAAATTAAATCCAATCTTCTAAGAAATGGATCGAGAGGATTTGTACGTAGGGGGGATAAATAGCTTAGGGCCTGTTAAAATATGGTTAAATACTTTACGTCTTAGCATTGGTCATTAGTGTCCCAGTCGTAGTGTGGGTTTGTTAAAAAACACCACCAATTCATCCAATACATTCAAGGAACCCTTCTAAGAGCACAAACTAATTCTAAGCCCTCAGTTAGTGCGGTGTATTTGAGGGTATCACTGGATCCTTAAAAACCCCAGCCGAAGCATCAAATATATCCAAGGAACCTCTATAATATCAATAAATAGTTACAATCCCTGGGGATGTGCAGGGTACTTGAGGGTACCCCTGGATCTTTTAAAAACAACACCGAAGCATCACATACATCCAAGGAACCCCTCTAACACCAAAAAATATTTTAAGGCAAAAATGAGGGTAGTGTAGTTTTTAGCAATCCCACACCACCTGTGGACGAATCTGAGGGTATTCAACTATATTTTAAGAGGTCCTGAGCTATTTATCTTGAACAAAGGAACTATTGAAACCCAAAGCTGCTATTATTGTTCCTAAGTGAGAGAGAACATATGAGTATGATGTAATCCTTAATGAAAGAGTTCATATCGAAGGAGAAACAGGAGATTATTATATATTGCTCTAAAGATTTAAATTACAAAACTGTACAAAATACAGGACAGGCTAATGTACAAAAGTATATATCTCAACAGTTATTCAATTTGTAATATGAAGATGTTGATAAAGAAACAGAAAATGAAAATAATCTTTGTTTGCGATATATATATATAAATATATTTTAATTGAAAATGTGTCAGGAACAGAAATATTCTTGTGTCTATACATTTAGTATCTTATACCCACTTCTTGTAATTAAAATATCAAAGCAAAATATTTTCCACATGATTAAAGTACTATGTATACTCAATTAAATGCTTAGTTAGACTAAGAATAATTTATCAGAAATTCAATCAATTCAATATTTTGGTAAAATATGGAGAAAAATATGATAAAAATAAAGTTTTGAGTAGACATACAAATGTTTTCCCCATTAATAACTTACAGGGTGGTACCTCAGTACTCATCATTATTAGTAATCTAAACGGAGCATTTTGGGTATGCTACAAGAAAAAGCAAACGAAAATTAACATTAAACCCTCTGAACTTGAATAATGATTTGGAAGTGAGCAACTAAGCTGTTATGACGTTTCATTAGATTAGCTAAAATCAGCTGTGGAAAAGGTGAGGAGGGAGGAGAAGGAAATAAACAAGGACGTCGGCAAAATTACACCGATGTCGATCTCCAATTCTACTCTGAGTCCAACAAGGACTTGCAATTATAACTCTGAAAAAAATATCAAGTTTAAGCTCCGTCTTCTATGAGCGCACATGAATGTTCAATCAGGTTTCGATTATAATTGAATGAAGTAGAAAGTTAGGGGGATAAAATCCAACTAGGGGGTTCCTCAGGAGATGGGCTGAAGGGTCTGCAAGCCCTCCAATATTAAAGATTCTTTGCTTTATTTCTGGAAACTTTTTTGGTCAAGATGAAAAAATTTAATATTTGATATATAATTTTGAAACATTTTGTGAAGAGCTTTGGATTTAAAAAAAAATTTAATATTTAAAATTCCGTTTTTGAATTTTTTTTTTCAAAATATATTATTTTAGGAATTTAAAAAAGAAAAAAAAATAATATTTTGTGATTTGAACTTTTTTTTTTTTGTACTTTTGAATTTATTTTTCCAAAAATTTAACATTCTAATATCATTTTTTTTGTAATTCAACAATTTCTACACTTTTTATTCAATATGCCCCCTCCATTCTCAATGATTGCGTCAATACGGAGACGAATCGAAGCACAGCTGACCTATATGAAGTACAAGAACACGTTTTTCCACTCCTCCGTGATCATGGCCTTCTGGCCATCGACATTCGAGTAAGAAGTGTTGTTCTTCTGGCCCTCTAAGACGCTCCAAACAACCAAGTCCAGAGGTTCGACGTCGGATGAAGACAAAGGCCAGAAGACAGCCATGTTCTCCCTTCAGAAATGCGGCACTTTCGTGGACGTGTGTGTCGTGTCGCCGTTTTGGGTAAACACGGCGGGATACGTTAAAGGTTCCCTCTACCTGAGATCTTGATTCAGCCAAGAAGCGATCATTTATCATCTTCAGAATATCTCCATGGGATCGACTTGAGCGCAGAAGAGATCGCACACCCATTTTGCGTGTTACTACACATTTTTCATCCCACTAAAACAGAACAAAGCTCAAATTGTATGTAGCTTTTTGTCAGATTTTTAAAACTGAGACTAGACAGTCTCGAAGAAGATTCTAATTTTGAAGTCCTCATTCTGTATATTAAGAGATTCCTCTTTATGAATGAAAGAAACTACATAAAATATTGCACGCGTATCAGGTCATATTTTCTACAACTTTAGCTATGTGTAGAATTACATCTATTTTTAATAAAAAGTAATGTTCAAATAATTTACATTTAATAAATGTTTATAAACCTAAACATATTAATATGTTTATTTATACACATATATATATATAAATTTTTTACATTAAGTCCTCTCCTTTCATCTCCCAGGAGAAATATAATTGATTAAAAAAAACTTCAGAGAAAGTTTCTTCTTCTTTGCCCCCCCCTATTACTTCAAAACTTCCCTCCTGTCAATTTCAGTCCCGTTCTCACTCGGGTTTCAAAGAATTTATCGAACTATGTATGTTCATATAATATTATTCAATGTTTGTTTTTTTAAAGATACTTTCAACCATTTTATGTAAAAAAACTAACGATTATTTATACCACACATAAAAACGCAGGTGCGTCCATTGAGTGTGAGCTGGAGGGGCTTTAACCCTCCTCAAATTTAGATTTTTTGCTTTTTAGAGTAAATTTTTATATTTGAAATTTAATTTTAGAAATCTTTAAAAAAAAAAATTTTTTTTTCTATTTAAAAGTTGGTTTTTTAATTTTTTTTTTCAAAAATATTTCATATTTAGAATTAAATGATTGAAAATTTTTTCCAAAATTTAATTTGTTATTTTTTGTTCCTAAAATAAAGTTAATTTTTGGTGTTAAAAAGAGGACAAATTCCAGAGCCTGCCCCTTCCTCAATTATGATCCTATGGACTCCCCTGAAGCGTTGAATGTTCATACTCATATTTAAAGACTAGAAATGAGAAAAGGGTCGAAGTACCGGCGAGTGTTAATTAAGAAAAAGTATTATGAAAAAAGACTTGACAACCCTAATAATTTGAAAAATGTCTAGGGAAAGAGCAGATTAACTTTCAAGACGTTTCATCAGATTAACTGCAAGTAGTTACAAGAGGAAATTATTATACACAAATCCCACTTCGTATCAAACTCGGACATAGACAAGACTCACTTCGATGTCGATCCACAACAAAAATCAACAACTTACACTTAAAATTTATATCTCCACCACAAATACGCAGTGTCCATCATGGGCAATTACTTTGATTTAGTTGTTCTTCCTTTAAGAATGAAAAAACTCTCAGATTGCGAGCGAAAAAAATAATTTTGCCTTCGTTTTAGGTCATATTTTCTACAGATTTTCCCCTTTAAAACGTTGCCTTTTTTTACTTTCTGTTGATAAAACTAAGAAACAGTTGGTAAGAATGTATTAGGTCCATCAGTAGTGTAAATTATTTATTATCAATAACAAATCGCTCGTAGAATGAAAGAGATAAACTAGAGAGTAATTGAGGATGTCCTCTCTCACCTCAACAAAAGTCACATCCCCTTCTATATATTCTCTAACCAATAATTCTATCCTTCCTATTTTCAATATTCAAACGTATTAGCCCAGTACTTGCCAAATTGAAACTATGATCTATTACGGGATTTATCCAAGGAGTGAAGGCCTATAAATGTTTCAAATTAAGTGTGATACCCAGAGGTTAAAAAAATATATAATTTCAAGTTCACATTTTTTTAATTCAACATAATTATTCATTTACCAAATATTTCATCATTATTCTTTTATAACCCGGGAGAGAGAACAATAAGTATAGAATAATCACTATTGCGTCAAAGTGGAAGAGGAACTCCAAGGATTTGTTATAGAGTTAGGTATGAGTGATTGCTGGACCTGGAGTAAAATTGATCTTCAACATCGTTGTAAATCCTGCTTCTATCATTGCAAGATATGGAGTAGGATTTGTGTTTATTACCGTCCTCTTACGGCTGATTGCTGCTAATTGAATGAAACGTCATCATAGCTAGGCTTCTCTACTCCCAAACATTCTTCAAATTGTTGGGGTGACCACGTCAATTTTCAGTTTCTTTTTTTCTACGAGGGTGTGACGTCAATTATGAGACAATGTAATCGTACACAAGATTAAGATAGTGTTGTCTATTTTCTAATTCACCCATTTGAAAGTTGGAATAACTAATAAAAATTCTAAGTCGAACAAAAAACATTAGAGATCCCAATTATTCAATAAAAAAAAAAAAAAAAAAAAAGTTGATATATTTTTCAATAACAGATATAAAATGTGATACTATTAGTTTGATGAACGTCAAGTAGTTTCAAGTATTACTTTAATTAGATATGGTACTTCAAAGATTTACAATAACATAATAATAATAAATAAAAAAATTAGCAATTGCGAATTTTTCATTTATTTGATTTCTGTTCAAAATTACATTTTTTGTATAATTTAATTTAAAGCCTTCCATCTAAAAATAAACTGATTATCTACACATCAATTCCTCATATTTCATCATTCAATTTTGAATTAATAATAACTATAAGATTGAAACAAGATTGCATCAATCAATTCAACACCATTTTACAAATACTCTTCAAAATCTTTTGAATTGAGTTAAAAAATTATCTATAATACAATCAGTGTTTATATAATTTTGATTGTATGTAATTTTCAGTACACCACAAAATGTTTTTGTTGAGTACTAAAATTATAACAGTTATTCCGTTGAAATCAATTTGTTTTATTTAAAAGATAGTAAATAAATAAATCACGTTGTTATATTGATTGTATCTCGAAACCTTTTCTACAAACAACAAGAGAAAATGTCCAAAATCAGTTGGCTTATAGCCAACTGGTGTAAGTTACTTATGCTTATAACTAAAGTTGATATCTTTGTAATGAAAAAAAAGAAAAAAAAAAAAGAGCGCGAGGAGAAGGCGGGAACAAAAGAACAGAAAGAGCACACACAATAACTCTTTTTTTCTCCTATTTTTTAATATAGTTTTTTCATTACAAATTACTCAACTCTAGATATAACTATTGGTATGTCCGTTCCTTTTTATTCGGTTCAGTTCAGTCTAAATGATTCATGAGACCGATGCTGAAATAAAGACCAACACAACACTACTTACACCACATGGAATTATTATTTGATAATGATTAAAAATGTTTGACATCTTTTGACTAGAGCAAAATCAAATACAAGCAATACACCTTCAGAACATTGCAAGGAAAACAAAACTGCAGAAATTCGACATACTGGCAGGAGTTATTAAGCATCAACAGACATATAAAAACACATGGAACGACGAAGCTCCATGGAAAACGAGCTCAGGAGAAGTTAATTTCTTGAACTCAATGTGCGTAGGTTCCTGCCTCAGTCAATCCGATCAAATGTATATGGACTTCAAAGAAGATTCCAAGGTCAGTCAATGTAATACTATAAAGGTTACCTTTACTTAACCAGTGCAATTCCATCTGACCCATTAAAGGAACATTAAAAAAATTGCTAAAATATTATACATATATCAGTATTCATGAAGAGTGCACACTTTTTCAGGAAATACTATGTGTGAAAGAGTTATTCATTAGTGAACTATATTCGTATTATCTTGAAAGATCATGATCCAAAATAATATGACTTCTTCCATGATTTCGTGATTTGGTCCTTGTTCACTAAAAAGACAGATTCCAAGGGTTGGAATTATTTGACATTACTATCTAAGTGAGGATAAGGGCTTGTTGAAGCTCATACCGGGCCGTGCAAAATTATTTACCGATGATGTAAATATACTTTTTAAGAGGTTTGATGGCAACCAATCTGATTGTTTCGTATTGTTACTGTTAAAATAAACAAAAATCATTCCTGTGAGAGCGTAACAACTTCCACACGTGAGACCATGTCCAAACAGGAAACAAAGAGGATCGAAATTGCAGTCCTCCTCCGAGCGGGAGTGCCTCATAACAACATTAAGGAACAGGTTGGGGCCTCGTTGAAGACAATTTACAACGTGTGCAAGCCCTTGGAGGCTGGGGGGGATCTCAAGCATTCACCTTGGGCTGGCAGGAAGCCCACTGTCTCAACAAGGCAAGTAAACTCAGTGTTCAAGAGGACTCCCAACAGGTCCATTGCCGACATGGCCAGAAAGATGGGAACGTCGAGATCAATGTTTCAAGGGCATTGAAAAGGGATGGAGGAAAGTCTCTGAGGCGTACTGAACGCCCTCTGCTAACTGAACGTCAGCGAGAAGTCAGACTTGAGCGTGCCAGAAAATCTTGAATGATATCAAGAGCATCATCATTTTTTCAGATGAGAAAACTTTCGATCCTGTTTTCAACAGGCAAAATGACCGTGTTGTGAGCTTTGGAGATGCGCAAGATAAGCACCACTATGTGGCAATAACAAATCACCCTGCTTCGGTGATGATGTTGGGTCTGGTGGCCTCCAACAGGAAGGCCATGAAGCCAAGGTCCTTCCGTGGATCAAATCCATAGTCGGCAACTCTCCTTGGGTTTTTCAACAAGATGGAGCACCCGCCCACGCTTCCAAGAAAGCTCAGGAATGGCTCAAGGACAACATGAACTTTTGGCCAAGGACTACTGGCCCCCTCAGAGCCCAGATCTGAACCCACTACACTTCTCTATCTAGGCGCACGTGGAGACCAAGGCCTGCAAAAAACGACACAAGAACATAAATGCCTTAAAGGCTGCTGTCAACAAGACCTGGGCCTCCATGGACGCCGATTACATCCAGCAAGTCTGTGGCAGCTTCAGACGTCGCCTGACCAGTGTCATTGAGTCAAATGGTGGCTACATTGATTAAATTTGATCACAAACTATTTTATTATTCAAAAAATGTATGAATAATTGTTTCTCAAGTCATTCGAAATGTCATTATGTCTTCGATATGTTCTGAACAAAATCGGTAAATAATTCTGCACGGCCCGGTATATGAATTATTTCTGAAGAAACAGGATCACTGAGGAAGGAGACGAAATGTTTCTTATGAATACACAAAATAGATTCCCATATAAAAAGTCGTTTAGTCAAATAATTAATTACATCACCACCCTTAATCTGATCAGATCAATGACTTTTCTTTGCAGCTCAGAAACACTCAAGATGATTATTTATGTCAACCTATATTTTTGTTAAAATACGTGCTCTCTACGTATATAGTACTCTTTGGCTACAACTACGTGTTGCTATATTGTTATTTCTTATATTAAATGGTCACAGAGTTCTTCATTTTTTAGCACACTCTCAAAAATGAGGCCTCGAGGGGAAAACAGACAAACTTTGCTTCATTTAAATAGATACACTTTATGTCATATGTATTTGCGATAAAAAGAATTAAAATTAACTCAATATGGCTAATAAATTAGAGCCTCAAGAGCAGTGCTTCTCAAACTTTTTTTTTTAACTTCACGGCGTATGAAGTTATTTAACCAAATAACATTTAATTAATTTTTGGACTTATTTACTCATAAATAACAGAAATTTAACTTTTCTTTGACCCTGGCTATTCTCTTGATCGCACTATTACGCTGTAGCACACTGTCTGAGAAACACTGCTCTATAGATAAATAATCTTTAAATCAATAAAAAAACTATTGATTTATACTTCAAATATGCCCCTTTTGCTATTAAACAGATGAAAAATTGAGGCTTTATTCCACCCTCTCCCAAAAAAAAGTTCTATAACAAATAAGATTTTTATGTACATATATTAATTGTTTTTTCTGTAAATAGATTGGATCTATTTTTGAATAAAAAGTATACTCCTAGTCGTATTTCTAATAAAAGTGGATTTTCTGTAGGGATTGAATCCATTTTTATATGAACAACTCCTGGATATTTTCATGCTTAAAAAGGATTCCAAACTTGTTAAAGCTGTTAAAAATATTCTAAAAATTATATATATAAATACTGGAAAACTTGAAATGGGAGACAAACACTTTTAAGAAATGATATTCAACTCTGATGGTGCAATACAAATTTAACCAATCAACCTCTTTCTTTTAAGTGGCATGGCAATTATAGTAAACTTCATAACCTTTGTTTAAAGTCGCGGCACATTACAGTAGACTGAACTTTTGATTTACCAATTACTGTATACTAAACCAAAGTGTAAATCAAATTCGCTTCTATGCATTCCTTTTCTATTAACTTGCCTTATAATAAGGTATAAAGTGTTTTTTTAATTGATATTAATATATAGATAGAATAGACAAATATTCAAACAATCTTGACGAAACTTCATCAAGTGGCTTTAAGAATATTAAAAAACGTAAAATTTGTACCAATTATAACGTATTATAACAAAAACAGAGTTTTTTTTTGCAAGATATATGCAAAGTTCTATTATTTGGTTAAATACATTATTGACATTTTTGTGGAATATTAAACCTTCGTTAGTCAACATCATTTTTTAAAGGAAATTCGGTTTAAAGTTAACTTAAATATTAAGTGCATTTTATTTCTTAATACAAAGTTGAGATAACCTCCAAATTACACTACTTAATCCTATCAAGATTTGATTTTGGGAATCATTAATATTTAATTTGGGGTTATATTAGTTGAAATAATATAATTTCATTTTTTATAAAAAACTTCTATGAAATATTAATTACTTTTAACGAACTTTTGGTACTAAAAATGTACTTTGATTGAGTCTCATATATGGAATAACAGCTGATATTACGTTTGTAGCAATGCATATACCTTAAATGGAAGAAAAGGAGAAAAAAATAAAACAAAAGAAGGACTTAAAAGCGAACAAATATATCCAATAAACCGAATCCTAATTAACAATTGCGAATTGTTCCACGAAAATAAATTGCATTTATTTTAAAATATGTTTCAGGAGCATATTAATGGAGTTTTCAGCTTAAAAATATATTTTAAACAGATTTTAAGCCATTTCATCAAAATTGGGGTGCAGAAAATCCCATTTCACTAAAGACGGGTTTAAGGAACTGCAGTCCTATGGACCAACACAACACATAATTCCTATATCGAATAGTGAATCATAGTTACCTCTATTTTTCCTTCTTAGTTCATCAATTTCTCGATGGAGATCCGATAACAACCTTGCATGCTTCTCTTTGAGGAACTCAATGTCCGAGCTAAAAGTTACATGATTAAAGGAGTAGGGACGAGACAGCTCATCCTGATTCCCCTCTCCAGCCCCTTCTTCTTCGTCTTCTTCTTCATGGACTTCGACAAAGGACTCTGTAGTGGAGGATGACGTTTCAGACTCGCTGTTCTGTAAGTAAGAAAAGTTGATTTTAAAAACAGTTTTATCACCAATTGATTATATGTATGTATATAAAGGGGCGTTGTTAGCTCAAAGGCGGTCGCAAGGGGTGGGCTCGAGAGCTCAGAGCCCCCCAAATGAATTTTTTCCCCTCTTTAATAGAAAATGTAGTATTTGAAATTTTGTTTACAAAAAATTTAATATTTCGAATTTAATTAAATTTTTTAATTCATTTTTTTACAAAAAATTTAATAATTCGAATTTAATTAAACTTTTAAGTCTATTTTTTAACAAAAAATGTAATATTTCGAATTTAATTAAATTTTTTAGTTAATTTTTTTACAAAAAATTTAATAATTCGAATTTAATTAAATTTTTTAGTTTATTTTTTTACAAAAATTTAATATTTCGAATTTAATTAAATTTTTAAGTCTATTATTTAACAAAAATGTAATATTTCGAATTTAATTAAATTTTTTAGTTAATTTTTTTACAAAAAATTTAATTTTTCTAATATTTTTTTCTAAAAACTTTATTTTTTGTCAACAGTTGATTTTTGAATTTTTTTTCCAAACAATTTAACTTTTTTGAATATCTGCGGATTTTTGAATTATTTTTTTTTGAAAATTTAATTTTTTGAGAATAACTATAGATTTTTGACATTTTTTCCCTATAAATTTAATTTTAAGTGAAGAACTGTGGATTTTGGAAATTTTTTCCGGAAAATATGATATCAAAAATTTAATCTTTGTACTTTTTTTCAAAAAAATTCCAAAACCAACCAAAAAAAAAAAAAATAAAAATATATATATATATATATATAATTCTGCAGACGCCCTTTAGTGTTCATCTTTGGCTTAGTCCCAAAAATTATCAACACTCTAGTATAATTAATAACAAAAATAAATTAATTTTATGTACATACTACGAGAGGATACCCTGTTCCAGGGCAAAATTGTGGGAATAAAAACAAAAAATGAATGTAAAAGGAAATGGATAAAGAGAGGGACGAAACAGATAGAAGGAGATATTAATAGAAAGATAAAAGGGAAATTATTTAAAAATTGGCTTTTTGAGTAGAAGGAAGTTTTAGAACCACACTTGACAGGCTTTGGGGATTACAATTTGCGGGGAAATTCACAAATACCCTTTACTTTTTTATCATCGGCATCTAACCAAAGCCTTCCCGATTTGATATTGTTCTCTTGATCATGTCCTTCATCCCTAGAGGCATTCCCGTTTTATTTGGTCTCCCTGTGCACATTACTATCTGTATTTTTGCTATCAAAGGTTCTATTTTGAACAGTTCTAGGTGACCTGACTCAGTTGACACGAGCCAATCACCCTTCCTGACTCTGCAGTTCCATTTTTACTGTACCTTTTCCTTCATTCTATGGATTTATTGTTGGATGGACGGACGTAGGAAAAAGAGATGTTCTTAATTTTCAATCGCCCAGGCACAAAAAGAGGATTTTTTTCCCCAAGTGCCGATTTGTGAGCGTAGAGTGAGGTTATAACCATTCAATAATTTGCTAACATGAATCTTCAAAAAGGGGATGAATTTATGTAATTTAGCAATCTTTGTCTGTCAGTTGCAGTCTTATTTTTAAAAATGAGCGTGGGTACCTGAAGCTCAGCGCGTCATGTTAAAAAAAAATATAAAATTGTCATGAATGAAAGAAAAGTGATGAAAGATTATATTTTCTAGGCGAAATAATGCAATAAAATAGAGTAAATGTGATTGAAAGAAGACGAGATTAATTGAAAATTTGTCAAAAACCAAAAAAACAAAATAATAATACTGAATTTGGAGTTTGAAGAAAGCATCTTTTGAGTCATCACGATTAATATTATTTGTTGAGCTTGAGTGATTACAAGCCGAACCGACTTTTTTTTCCCTAAAAACTTTTTAATCGAATGGAGTCGAGTAGAAAATTAAAGACTCAAGTATGGTCGAACTTATTCGATAATTACCTCAACATACCCAAAAATAACTTTTATGTGGACAATTTATTTTTTTCTGTTGAAAAGTTGTCAGAAAACAATTGTATAAAGGGTCAAATTTCTCAAGAAATTCAAATCAAAAAGTATCGAACAACAAAAATACTAATGACAGATTCATGATCAGCGCTCACAGTCATGTATTAATGGAGTTGAATATATAGTACTGAAAAGATTTAAAAAAGTAAAATTGACTTGAGTCTAATTTCTCCCATCAACACAACACTTCTCTACACATACAGTGTACGTAAGCAAAAATGTAACATCGCGGACATGATGAAAAAAATAATCCAGAGCTCAAACGTGATTACAGTTAGCACCTTGTAATTTATTAACTAATGAAAAAACAGATATTTTTCCTTAAAAATCAAAATATCCACCTTTAGCCTTCAGCTAAACAGTATTTCTGTAAAGGGCAGCACATGCCATGGCCTCAATAACACCCCAAATCCCATTGTCAAGAGGACATATCTTGTGATGAAGGAGGCCACAATGTCCAAGCACAGAAATTGGCTAAATTCTCCCTACACCATGCTTAGGTTTCCTTTGACTTGTGGCCCGGGGCACAGACCTGCAGCTACACATAACTGCCCCCAGATAGTTGGTGTTAAGCCAGGGATTTACGGAGTTATTTATTAGGTACATGAAAATTTTGTTACTTAGTATTGAAGCTTTTTTCGAAAGAGAATGGCGGTATTCTCTTTCCATTCGAAGCCACAAGACCCAACACCATGACAGAGACAGGGTGCTTGGTGACATTGACAGGAAGGGGGCGTCATCATAGTTTGGTTCAGCCTCAGACACCTTCCTGACCCTCAAAACAGTGGAGACCTGTTCACTTCCATAATCTTTTCAACTTTACAAATAGAAACTCCCCCAGGGAGCAAATCAAGTACTCTACGTTTCTTCGACGCCATCATGAAACTGACTTTGTTTACAAAAAAAGTTGTATGGGGTAAAAAGGAAGGTCACCAAGACTCTTTTTTCAAAAAATATAAAATTCATTGCCCTAGGTTAATTTGATTGGAATTTATTCAAGTTTTCAGGCATGACTAATAAACACACTGTATCAGTGATATAAGTGGAAGAACCACTGACCTAGAACCAACAATAATAGATTATTTTGGCTTGTGCCAGTCCTTAATATACAATTTAAAATCGTTCTTTTTCCATCCCTAATTTTTTTAAATGTCTCAAACTTTATAGCACCCTTTACAAAGTATTATTTTCACAAATAGTATGTATATGTAATTAAGGACTTTAGTATAGCAATTTAACTATTTAGGTAATCTTTAAATATTCTTCATGTATGATAAATGGTTACCATTATTCTTAATTAGGTTTTCATTGATGTAATTATTATTTTTATGCACCAGTATTAATTTTGTCGGCTGTGACTAGAGAAAATATATTTGTCAACAAATGTTGTTTTAAATATGATTACGAGAAGAAAGAATTCTATTATAATGTTTCGTCTCATTAAAACAAAACTTTTTCTATTCTTGACAAAATAAAAACGAGACAGCGCGTGATGAAAACAAAACAAGACGAATGGAAATACTAAATAAATAGTATTGTAAAAAGCGACATCTTGCGATAAAAAAGATACTAATACGACAGTGAATCTACTCTAAGTAACAGGGGCGTTTCCTTAGTTAAACATGTTTTATAATACTATTTTTTTTTTCTTCAAAATTTTATATTATTTTCACTAGATTAACTTGAAAGAAAATAATATCAACATGATTGACTTATCATTAACCAACCACTGATTAATGAATTTTATAGTCAGTCTTGTTCTTCTTTGATTTATAATTGTATTCATTCAGTCGATCCATCATCCTTTGGGATTTCAAATATTATCTCAAAATGAAAGAGTTGATTAAAATACTACGTGATGATAATATTATAGTTATATCATTGTACAAAGTTCATATAAGTTGACCAATACAAATTTATCATTAGAAATGATGTTTTTCACCACTGGCAGGTCCATGGATGGAGCTTGTGCTCCTCCAGATAGTATTAGAACTAATGGACTATTCCTTTTTGTATGATTATTTAAACATTATTGTCCTTTTTACTTTTCCTCGGAATAACTCTATAATTGATCTTTATAATTAATACAACATCAACGCTCGAACAGATAATATTAAAACACGGTAATACGGCGAATATGTCATATGGAAAAATCTCCTCAAGGCAAAGGTACAAGTAGCAAAAGTGTTAGGCAGAAAAAATATTCTAGCAAAATTACTGGTTGTGATAAGGAAATAATGTCTAGTGATTTAAATCATGTGACTTTTTTTAGCTCGCCTGTTTTTTTGGAATAGGTAATCAGACAAAGGAATTTTCTTAGCAGCTGTAATTATGATTAAATTTCTGACTCTTGAGTATTGAACTTCCATTCCTAAACAGATTCAATTATATTAAAACCTGATTCAACATCCGTGTGTGCTCAAAAAAGACGAGGAAAAGTAATCTTGAGGATTTGTTGTGGAGTTATATTTGTAAGTCCTTGAGAGACTCAGCGTAGAATTGGGCATCAAATGAGTAATTCTTGCCATTGTCCCTACATATTTTTTTCGCTCTTTTTTTTTTAAGAACCCCATTATACACACGATTTTCATTCCTAGTTAGATCGGTTCTAATTTCTTGGGAAGAGTCCAGTTAATAAATGTTCCTTGAATAAAACGGAATAATATTCATTCACAAAGGAAGAAACACCTCAATGACGTCAAGATGGATCATCTTTTTCATTTTTTAAGGACTACAAAGTGAGATTGGACTAGCCTTTAATTGAACTGGATCACTGCCCTTGGTTCTAAATAAAACCTGAAATAACACTGGTCCAGAACGAAGTTAACCTAATTAGTTGAAATTATAACGGTCTAGGATTTCAAGACCGGAACCCAACACTAGTAATTCCTTGAAAAAGTTCAATCTGGACTTGTCATTTTGAAAAATTTTGGTCCTCATCGGCTTAGGCAGATGATTCATTCATGAGTGCTTCCTAATATACGTAGTGAACATTCGTGCAATGACATCATACGAAGTTTAAACCTTTCATGTTGTACAACTCCCAGACTGGGGTCACCGGAGAAGGTTGTCACAAAAAATCAATATATAATTTGTTCCCTCGTATGTGAATGGAAAATAGTTTAACCCTCAGAGTAATCCTTGCCAACGGCCTTGTTTAATTCCTTCTTTACTTCCTCCTTTGAAACAGATGATTGTTGCTGATCTCCTCCAAAATATTCTTCGTATTTTTAGGGTTAGGCTGTTGATTTTCGTATTCATTTTTTTAAACATCACCATATATATACGACTTTCATTACTAAATATTACCTATTACAAACGGAAACAATTCGTGGTAATTGATTCCCACCCTCCAGAGATTATTAGGTACTACACGTCATTTTTGCCAAAAAATAACAATTTGGGCTAGTTCTACAAACACCCAATCCATAAATTCAACCAAATAATGCATATTTGTAGGGACATTTGCAGGATTACAGCTGTTCACAAAAGACTACATTTTTTGTAAAAAAAAAATCAAAGATCAAGCAGAAAATTATTTTCTTTGGCAATAAATTAAAAAAATTGAAACAGTAACTTTTTGGGAAGAACATTATGAAAATAATGTTTCAAATATAAAACTCTTTGATAAAAATTTTCGAATATTAAACTTTCTCATAAAAAAAAATAATATTAAAAGTTTTGGGAAAAAATTTAAAATATTAAACTTTATTAAAATTCTTTTAAAAATCTACAGCTATTTACAAAAAAATTTAATTTCATGGAAGAAAATTTCAAAAATCTAAAGCTGTAAACACAAAAAAAATATATTATTTTTTTTCAAATATTAATAGCTATAAACTAAAAATTTGAAAATTAAAGTCTTTTTGAAAAAATGAAACGTCAAATATTAAATGTTAAAAAAAAAATTCAAATATTAAAATCCTTATTAAAAAAGTGCAAATTCAAATATTAAAATCCTTATTAAAAAATTGCAAATTCAAAATTAAAAAATCCACAGCTGTTTATAAAAATTAAATTTTTTGAAATTTTTTTAAAATATCAATAGTTATTCATATTAAATTTAATATTTTTGAAAAAAATTTCAATTTCGCTGACTTTAGTACAATAACTACATTTCATAGAGTTTTTTCTATGCGTACGTTCAATTAAGACGCATTTGTAAGATTCTGACCGGACCGGACGAATATTAAAATCTTGGGGGTGACACAAGTACTTTAATTAAAGTACTCTGCATCGTAATTGAATAAATATTTTCATTAAATATGAAAAAGTACAAGTAATTCCATCTACCAAATAAATTTTATTTGGTAGATGGAAAAATATATATTACTACTCACTGTATATTATATAAAAAGCGTAAAGAGATTGATTACTACCACTTCACTATGTGTGAAAAAATTAATCGTTGATTTAAGAAGAATTCTTCTTGCCTTTCCTTTTCTTCCTTCTCCTCCTCTTCCAAAAAAAATATAAATTACTTCACAGAATGATTATTATTTTCTTAAATATATCGTACATTTATATAAATGGTTTAAACCATTTATACATAGGGGAGACAGTATCAAAAAGCAATTGGTCCAAAAACTCCTAGGTGGTTTGACACGTCAAAATTTAACTCCAACCGTCTACCAGAAAGGGCTGTATCTTTCTTTAATATGGACCTTATAATCGATCCAACCCCGTTTAGTCCTTTCCATGTTATTCGTACAAATTTTAAAGTGCCCTCTACTAGGCATTATTTTCAATAGTATGTATTATAGTCAATGGTGTCCGCCGGATTATAATTTGATGGGGCTTGTTTTTTTGATTTTTTTTGTAAAAAAATCAAAAAGTAAATTTTTTTGGAAGTTTTGAATTTTGTGTAAACAAATCTGAAGAGTAATTTTTTTTGGAAACTAGTTTTAAAAGTTAAATTTTATGGAAAAATCCAAAAATGAAATTTAAAATATTAAATAATAATAAATAAAAATTTTGTACAAAAATTTCAAAAATCCATAGGTCTGCACAAAAAAGTTATTTTCTATTATGAAATTTTTCGGATAAAAATTTCCTAAATCCATAGTTGTTGATAGAAAATGAATTTTTTGTCAATAATTCAGGGTTGTTCACAAAAAATTAACTTTTTTGGGAAAAAAAAATTGATAAATTAAATTAAATTTCAGATGTGAAACTTTTTACCAAAAACCAGAAATTTCTTAATTGGTGTGGGGCGGGGGGAGCGGGGCTACAGGTCCTTCAGTCTTCTCAATGTGGACGTTCTTTCCTAACTACTCAATTGAATTTTCTTCAGGTCCTCATTTTTCTAGAGTGTTAGCAAATGCTGCACCTATCTAGCACTTAGCTTTTTCATCCCCAAATTTTCAGATAATATCCAATGTACATCACTCTTTGAAGTGCCTATAATGTCTGGTAGCTCGTACAATTTCAGTCGACAATCCATCAGTACTGCTATATAGATATTTCTTCAAATTTCTGAAGTCATCATCTGATTTGGTCGACCACTTTGATGCTCGTCTTGGAAGATCATGTGGCCTCGTTTAAACTAAGCTACACCAAATTTTTACTTTTGTAAGCTAAGGAGTAGACTCACCCAGAGTCAAATACAGTTCCACTTATGTGTATATTGATTGGGCTGAGGCCTTTCAAATAAAATTATTGCATCACCTCATTATAAACAATTTTCTCCATTTTTACAAATTCACTGACAACGTTGACTATTGATGGCTTCTGAACAAATACTAAGCAACATGGCGCCTTCAAACTTTAGACTTATGCTTTATAGATTGTGTTCTTTTTATTACAGTGATTTGTTCAAAAACAACTACCGCCATCTCTTAGCCACGCTGGTTACGTCAGTTTACCTATTGAATGAGTTTCATAAAAGTTTAAGTATCCTTCATATAATAATTTTACCATTATTCTGTATTTATTTTAAAGGGGATATTATTCATATATAAATTGGTGAAAATTGATGTTATCATGACGTCACTATCGAAAAGGCCGTCATTTAGCAATTACTAGTATTTTTTCCTGGGAATATGAATCGTGTTTCCCCGGGATTGATCGTGATTTTACTTTGGAAATCTCCATATTTCATAACATAAGCTACTTTGAAGTAATTTATACAGTGAGGGTTAAATATCTATTAAATGCTTCTAGTACACTTTGCCGAAAACTTTATTGTCGAAAGTCACTTTTGCCGAACAGACACCTTACTATAACAAATAGCCCCTCCAGCCCACCCCTTCCGAACGCCCCTGCTAAATGAATCAATTATTAATTAATCTACGCTTATTCATTGCATTTTGTGGCAAATAATTTTACATTCCATTTAGAAGGGGCGTTCGAAAGGGTGGGCTGGAGGGGCTGTTGCCCCTTCCCCGAATTTAGAAATTTTTGGATTGTTACTTGTTACTTTTTCTTGATCAGGATGAAAAAAATTTACGAGAAAATATGGGTAAAACATTTTTTTTAACGATTTATTTGATTAAAAAAGGTCATTTGGGAATATTAAGCAGAAGAGCAAAAAATTAAATATTTGAAATTTTTCTCCAAAATAATTTAAGTTTTTGTAAATAGCCATAGATTATTTAGGTTTTTTCTTCAATAAATTTAATTTTTGTGTGATTAGCTAATGATTTTTGGTATTTTTTCCCTATAGATCTAATTTTAAATTGTATAATTATATATAATTGTGTAATTTTTTTTTTCGAAAAATTTAATTTGATGTGGATTCATTTAAAATCTATAACAAAAACAATGAAAAACTTAGTACATTTATAAAAAAAATGTTGTTCCTTTAATGAAATACTTTTATTCCTGAAAAGTAATTTTATCAAAAATCTCATATAAAAATTGGCAAAGATTTTTTGTCGTCACGATGCTCTGCCGTAGATTATACAATCGTGATGTTCATTTTATGGCTGTATCTTTTTTTACGTTCGAAGAAATGGCGTGTTGTAGTGATGTGTCATTGGCAAACCTAACACCTCTATGGGCCAGCTCTTTGAAGTGAACAACGGAAGCTGGTTCACCCCAAATGATGGATTTACTGCCAAAAAAATTTCATCAGGATGAAATTTGAAGCAAAAATAAAGGGCACCTTTATTAAGAGGGAACTTTTTTTGTGTTTTTTTTAATCAAAAAGGTCTTTCGGACAAATTATACATCAGAGAAATAATTTTTTTAAATTTTTTCCAAAAACAATATGAAGAACATTTTGGGAGCCAAAAGAGCCTAGCTCTTTTTATTACGCTGAGCTGAAAAAGCCGGTTCTCTAAAAAGAGTATAGTGTGTTGGAATCCTTTATTGTTAAAACTGTTCCCGTCTCCCCTACCCCTAAAAAATAAAATAAAATTTTGTTATAATGTATAAATCTTTTATTTAAACTATTACAATTTATATAATCGTTATTAAACTTTCTTTCCCCTCTGTTCTTTCCTCCCTAATATTCAAAAACTTCAAAGCCAAGAAAATGAAGCAACAATAACAACATCAATTTAAATCACTAAACAACATTTCAATACTTAACCAAGGTCGACTTTCTAGGCAAACAAACTGTACATTGTAGAAAAACATACGTATAAGTTATTATTAGGGGCGTTCGCAGGATTATATATATACGTTTTTTTTTGGGTGGGAGGGCTGGGTTTTTTGAATTTATTTTAAGAAAAATCAAAATTTTAGAAAACAATGTGAAAAATTAAATTTCAAATACTAAATTTTTTTGGAAAAAATTATATAACCTATTGTTATTCACAAAAAAAAAATTCAAATACTAAATTTTGTAGAAAAAAATCCACAGCTATTCATAAAAAAAAATAATTCAAAAATCCACCGTTGTTTACAAAAAAAAAAAAATTATTTGAAAAAAAATTTCAAAAATTAATATAAAAATATATTATTTTTTGAAAAAAATAATCAAATATTAAATTTATTAATTGAAAAACTTCAAAAGTTCATAGTAATTTAAAGAAAATTAAATTTTTTGGAAATTATTTTTGAAAAATTAAATTAAATTTCTTGGAAAAAAAAGTCAATACTAAATTTTCTAGTAAAAAGAAGAATTCCATAAATTGGAGAGTATTCATGGATTGACGAACAAGCGTAATATCTTTTAATAGCAGTGACATAAATTGTATTAAAATATAGAATCGTATTTTTCAGTGAATTAAATGTTATTTTTCGGCCAAATGTTCCAAATGGGTCTTTTGCAAAATGTACATTCGGCAAAATGAATATTTGGTAAATTTGTCCTTCGGTGAAATGCCCTTTTGTCAAAAATATTTTCGGCTCAATGTCCAAACATGAAAATAAACACAGGTCCCACTCCATATCAAGCAAGGATATAGACAGGAATTACCTAGTTTCTGATCCTCAATTATAATCTGAGACCAACAGAGAGTTAAAAATATAACTATCCCCTAAATCATCATCAGTACTCTTTGGCATTCATGAGGACATCTACTAGTGATTATAGTTTATAGTTAAAGCTTCTTTCCTCACGAATTAACAAATAATGATAACAGCTTTGAAAAAAAAAATAAAAAACAGTCTTTAGATTGCCAAGGACTAAAAGCCACGCACGTAAGAAATTTTTCAGTATTTATGCTACATCTCAAAATATAATGTTTTGTACGATTGGATTCCGCAAGAAACTATATATCTAAGATATACATAATAGCTAAAGATAAATACAGCTAACTTGCTGTATTTACTAAAGGAAGAGTGAGGAATGAGTTAAATTGTTATTTCCAATGCAGTCTTAGTTTAACACACTTAAGTAAGAAATAATTCCCTATAAAATGTGTACCGGCAGTTTCATAAATACGCTGACTATTTGTGGCAAATAATTAAATGTGTAATAAAATTCGTATGACGTATTTTTTTTGACAACTATACAATACAGAATTTATTCTGGTAGAAAATTTAATATAATTACTGAACATAATCTCCATCAGCTACTATGACACCCTCCAAGCGCCCGCGGAAGGCCTTGTACACATTGATGATGTAATGGTCTTCCATGGGTGCCCATTGCTCATTGACGCTGGCCTTCAATGAGTCCAAATTTAGGTGGTGGGTAGCACATTGGGTCTCAATTTGCCACCACACACTGTAGTCAAGGGGATTCAAATCAGGTGATTCAGGTGGCCAAATGTTTTTGTTTCAAAATGGCATGTTGGCAGCGAGCCAATCCTGAGTCATTCCAGAGGTATGGGCAGGTCTTTCAGATCTTTTCCCTCCTTGACAAGCTTCTGGACCTTGAACACAGTAGTTCTTAGATAGTCCAGTGTCCTTGATTATCTCCTTGCCAGACCTACCGGCTTAATAGGAGAGGGGCAACCATATTACGTTTGGCCTCGTCATTCATCGTAAACGACTTTGTTTGATGCGAGTAAGAAAAACGAAAAACAAAAACAAAGCCAAAAGATTTATCGAGTTACTTGTGCTGAATTTTTTTATTTCCGGTCACGGAACCTCGAGATATAAGCGTTTAAAAATTAGTCCGTGTATTTATGCAACTACCGGTATTTTGTAGCATTTCTCTGCACAGTAGAAATCGCTTACAATTTACAAGTCTAGCTTTATCTATATAGGTTTCCAATGGAGATATTAAAGGTGTGTCTGCAGACTTCATCTCAAAATAGACTAATGATTATGTACAATTCCATCTTTTTCTTTTAATATAATATGTAAGTGATGGTTTAAAGAAGGGAAATGATATATCAAGTAACATACATACTTAATAATAAAGATGCTTAAAAAATTTAAAAACAAAATGGAAGAAGATGTTAGCAAACAAAGTAGATTCTGCATTTTCCTTTTCCGTCTATTGTTAAATGCAATATCAAATTGTCTAGGTTCAAATATACATATGTATTATGTATCAATATATACAGGCATAAAACCAATAAATTAAGGGCCTTACCTATTTATTTAAAAGAGTGTTGTTCTCTATCTAAAACTATGTAGATAAGGGAAAGGGAACAGAAAGGTATTCCCAAACGTTAATAACTCTAGATGATAAAAAATATGACCTACTGTTATGTACAAAAAATGAAGCCAAAATAAATATGGTAATACTAACCTTTTGAAAAATATTTAAAAAAAAGAGTAGCTTGGCTGTCAGCATGTTTCATGATTTTAGCTGTGCGCAGCTAAGAGATGAAAGAAATAAACATAAGTCCCACTCCTTATCAAGGAAGTACATAGATAAGAATAACTCCCTATCGATCATATAATCTACTTTTAGGTCCAACAAGGATCTACACTGACTGGATGTTACATTGAAATCTGAAAACTTACTAATTCAATAATTAATAAAGGCTAAGGGATTGAAATTAATTCATGTTCCGATATATTAAAGCATAAACAATTAGTTAGAAAACAAAAGAAACTCAAGCTCTCTAGCATAATTACAAGTCGAGAAAATGACACTTTAAGGTGAAAGACAAATTATCATTCGAGCACTCCTTGACCTGGGCGTCTCCAGAATCACCGTCTACACCGTTAGCAATTCCAAAACGTCGGAGAGGAAGAAGGGATCTGTCAAAAAGGCCAAACTGGACCCATATAAGTTAAAGAAAACAGCCCAGGCATGAGGACCCATGTAAGAGATCTCGGGGTTTCACAACAGACTGCCCAGAGAGCTATACAAAAACTGGGTGGAAAGAACCTTGTGAGGGTAAGAATCCACTTTTGAAAGCAGCAATGAAATAAACCCATCTTCTCCTTTGAAAGACTTGTGAATAGTCTTTTGAGTTTTTTGAAGTCTATCTTGACACCCCCTAAAGCCCTAATGCCAACCCCCCTCGACTACATCTTTTTCGTGCAAGCTTTTTAAGATCGGGAAAATACCTCAAATCTTTTTTAAGGCCCGTAAATATTGGGGTCTCGTATCACGGATATTTTTGGATAATACATGTTTATCAATACTGTACTCTAGTACTTCAGATCCAGAGCTTAGACCCGTCTATCTTAATTAACCAATATTATCAGCTTTTTAAGATCTGGAAAAACACTTGGACCTTTTTAAAACCCGTAAATGTTTGGGTCCTGTATCACAGATATTTTTGGATTAAACAAATATACTGATACCGTACCGGAGTACTTCAGATATACAGAGCCAAGACGCGTCTTAGCTTCCTTAATCAATACTGTAAGCTTTTTAAGATCTGGAAAAACACATAGATCTTTTACCTATCTCGTTCCCGAGTACTTCAGATCCAGACGCAAAACCCATTTTATCTTTCATAATCAATACTATAAGCTTTTTAAGATCCGAAAAACAACTTGGTCCAGCATACTGCTCTCCATTTGTAAAACCTATATTCACTTGTGAACAACCATCGTTTGTTGTAATTGTAAAATATATTTGGATTAACTAAGTAGCTAATTAGTGGGGATTAAGTCAAGTTACTTAATTTTTCTTAACAATTAAGAGTTCATGATTAATTTATACATAAAAACAAATCTGGAAAACATCATTTATTCTCTGGAGGCAAGGCAAAAAACTCAAAAAAACAACAACATGTGGATAATAGATTTAAAAAATCGATGGCAATTTATCCATGGAAACTTTTTATAAGAGTCGTAAAAGTTCGAGTACCCGTAGCAGGTTGGGATCTAATACATTTTTGGATAATAAAAGTTTACTTATATCTAGGTACTTCTTATTCGGGTCCAAGACCCGTTCTATCTCTATTTGTGAACGGATCAAATCAGTCTAGTCAGCGTTCTACTATTTTGGTGTTCCGTTTAATTTTTTTCTTCTTCGTTCAGCTTCATTGTTCAGCCATTATTTCCGTTGCGTTCCGAGTCTCAATCATAAGAAAGAACCATATACAATGTACCATTGCAAATTGCAACTTTCGTATTGATATTAATAGGGAGGCCTCATTTGTGAATTAGGTTTACAGATTTTTTAACACAATAATTCGGTGAATATTAGTGTTCAAATGAACTATAACTGACTAAAATCGGTTCAATAAATATTTAAAAAAACTGAAAAAATATATATCAACTTTGATTTGTTGAATTTTGTTGTAAGTACTATTGGAATGAAAGGCTAAAATCTGATTTTTAACGTTCAACGTTAAAAAAAAAAAATCCTGTTCAGCGTTCTTTTTATTCAACGTACACTCCATGGAATGACGTTCAATTTAGCATTCCGTGCATAAGCCTGGATTAAATAATTTGATTTGAATATAAGTCAATTTCACTACATTTTTCTGCCTCTTTCGGGAACAAAAGGTTGAGAGAGGGATATAATATGAAGATTGCTACGTGAATGAGGCTTAATTCTTTCCCTCCTTCATGCATAAATAATTTATTTTTCTTAAAGAAGCGATTAAACATCCACCCCTTCTTTTTATAAGAGGTAGAAAGAGTAAAGTTTAAAATTAATTAAAAAATTTTAACCTATATATTTTTTTTTAGTTGGAGGGAGAGGGTTGTGGATGGAAAAAGCTCAAAAAGAAGAAGAAGCAGAAGGGGAGAAACAATTATTATTTAATAAAACTATAAAAATAATAAGTTTATTAAGAAGTACGACCCCTGAAATAGGTAATGTATGTATGACAGGGTCGTGGGTAAAGTAATTAGACACCCCTTTGGGAAGACGTTAGATTACTTTAAGGGCTCAGAAAGAGGAGGAGCTGGGGAAAAAGCCGTGTAAGGGTTGATAAATGATCTTTACTAGTGATGAAACGATCCTACAAAATAACCGATGCCAAACCAATTCTACAGGCGTGATTTTATCTAGTGGTACACATTTGATTAATTTCAATTTTTCATGAATAACATTTAAACAATAAGTTTTGTGACGACATGTATTTAACAAATTCGCAGAACTTTTATTCAATATTTAAGTCCACAGACCCATTAATTGCTCCAATATTACTTCTAAAATCCTTGCAGACCTTAACTATGTAGACTCGAGCAAACTCGACAGTAATTCTTATGGAAGAAGTGCTAATCACTTCTCAGTGATTAATGAATTATCATTCCACATGATTGATTATTCAATATTGGAAAAAACTTATGGTTTGACAAACAAGCATAACATCCTGCAAGAGCATTGACTTTCACATAGAGTTGGCCGCACGAGCCGTCATTAACCAAATTAGATGATTACATGAAGGGTTGAATACATTTTTGGAAACTTTTTTTTTAAATCATTAAAACTATTTGCCATAATATATCCTTTCCTTTGTCGAATTGTCTGTTTGGCAATTTGCCCTTCAGCAAAATGTAGATTCGGCATATTTTTTTTTTTTGTCAAAATGTTTTGGGACAATTGGCCTAGGACCAGTTATAACACTACTAACCCCTTCTTGCTTAAAAAAACAATCACTGGTTTGAGCAGGGGTTCACAACAGTTTTTAATTGTTAGATAAAATGAAAATGAAGAGATCAACTTATGGGTCACACTAATGAAACATTGGCTTCAATTTGAATTAAACAGTAAATGATATAAACATTTCAAAACTAATTGACATTTGAATAGATATATTTATACCCATTATGACTCTAATTACTGCAATTTTCGCGTGAATTCCAAGCCATCTTTTTAAAGTTTGCATTTCGTATTGGTTGTAACAATCCTAATTATCTGATGTTAGCTGATGAATGAGCATTTTTCACAACCTTCATCTCTGAGAGAACAGATACCCATATCCCTGTTGATCCAAACATTCCACAAATACAAAGATCCAATTGTTTAAAAATCTCAAATCCTGGTGATAATCCAATCCATAATTCTTCCGTAGAAGATGATGCCATGAAAACAATCTTCAACTCACCATTTGATTGCAGGTCAATCAACTCAATTTGCAGTCCAGCAAACGTTTATATTTTTTTACAAATTGGTGGCCATTTCATACAACATTGTGCTGGTACGAAAATGAGTACTTACCTAGTTCAAATGCACCATCACAATTATCAAAGTTTTATAAAATCTTTGATCAAATTTGCAGATATCTTAAGCAAACGTTTGTTATTTTTACCCCCGATTTTTTATTTCAATTACCTTCACCAAAGAAGTTGAATTGAGGCTATGTTTTTGCCTTTCTGGGTTTGTTTGTCACCATGATTATGGCAAAAGGTAAAGAATCATATTGATCAAACTTTGTACAAAGATTATACATAGTCCCAGTAAAAGGCCATTCAATTTTGAAAAGTCCATGTCAAGGTAGAACAAAACGTAAAAAATGCATAATTGACCATAACTTTAGAATAAGTTGAGATGCATAAATCAAATTGATTTAGGGAGAGGTTTTGCGCTCTACCCAGCGCCCATTCTAGTTTTATTATTGTAATTAAATCCTTATTGTGAGCCGTATGAAATCGAAGAAATGCCGTGGGATACACTAAAGGTAACAATGTGATCCAAATTTTATGTAAAATATTAACCATAATGGTATTTACAAACAAATGATATTTACTCTTATAAAATGCCTTTGTTTTGGCCTTCAAGATGACAGACGTCAGCAGTACTGACGTCACGTGTAAACATTCTATTAAATATAAATGAATAATTGGTGTTGTAATACCCTACTTATAAAGAACTTTGTTGACAAAATGTGGAATAAATTGATTTTTATGCTGACAATAAAAAGAACAAAGATAATTGCGCCAAGATGTTTTATGTTATGTACAAACTAAACAGGAACACAAATTGGCTAGTCCGAAAAGTGTGTTTGTATAACTTTTTTATAGGTAAAAGCTTTTTGTTTGCAAAAGTAAGTATGTAAATGAATGAAGATAAAAGTTTCTGCCAATTTCCTTTCAAAACAACATAAATGTAATATGTATTTAAAGAGAACATTGCATGTCTTAACAATTTTTAAATGTTTTTAAAGAGAGGTTTTTTTATGAGGGGGATGATTTGTTTTGTTCAAAAATTTCCGCCGGACATCAATTTTTTTTGGAATCAAAAGGCTATAAATAGACCATCCCATTTTTTGTAGTTTTTTATTTTCGTAAATAAAATTCCCCTAAAAAATTAATTTTTTATTTAATTTCAGACTGACCCTTAAAAAAAAAAGGCCAAGCCTCCTTATTGCTTTTAGAGAAGATTATCTCCATATTTTATTTCATTCCGTTTTTTTAGAAAGTCAAATTTCTTCTGTATTAGTGTTTCTTTAATTCGTCAAATGGAGTTGCAATGATTAATCGTAATTAAACATTATATAACTAAAATTACTTAATCTATTCTTTGAATTATTTAATAAGTCAATATACATAATTTATATTTCCTTTTACAAGAGAGATCTTGAATCGTACCTACTCACATTGAGTACAAGAGAATAAATTCTCCCAAGTGCGTTGTTTACTGAGCCACGTCTCTCAATTTCTTTATATATTTTTAAAATTCTCTAATTTAAAAAATAAAAAACACTTTAATTTTATATTTGTTGATATATTCAGAAAGATGACTAATATTCTCAAAGAACGTAGTAACAACTAAAAAACTATTCATAAGTTATCAGTTTATTTTAAATGACAAATTATTTAGAAGGCTCATCAAATTTTGCTGGTTTTTTTTTGATTAAATAAGCAAAATGATATATTAAAGACCATTGGAAATATTATTATATAATATTATTTGCTCTGAAATAAAATCTAAAAAACCAATTGCTTACATATGATCTGGTCTTGCTTTGCAAATGTATTGACGCATCAAAAAAGTGCTGAAGCCCGGTGTCTTTTGAGAGATTAAAAATCAAATTTTGGAGGTGTTATTATATAGAAAAAGTCATTTGATAAATAATGATCAAAAAAACGTCGGTCAGTCGATTTGAATATTAAAAAACAAAAAAAAACAAAACAATTTTCTACTCAAAAACAACAAATTAATTCATTTAAACTAATTTTAAAATTAAAATATCGTCAGCTCTGATTAATTTCTCTATGCAACAAAATTTAGTTCTTGGAGTGCCTGCCGGCTTATACTCCCATTTAATATTGTTACTTAACCATGAAACACGAAAAGACCCTTAAATGATTAATTCTAGTAAGTTTGACGTTTATATTCTCTTTTTGAAAACTACGTTTTTGTGTAGAAGTTTGGGATAAAATAGCTATATTTTAAGGTAATAACATTTGATAAAACAGATCATCTCATTCAGTTATTTAATTTGAAAATATGGTTTTTAATCGAAATTATACTCTTAAAGTGTAATTTAAAAAAAAAAAAAAAATCTTAAAAGACCATATCTAATGTAATTTAAAATTTTAAACATCATTTTAGTGTTGATGAATTAAATAACCTTAATAAATGTGAGTTTTTGCCTGCGGTCTGAAATGGTGTTCCATTGTTTTTTATTCTTAGAAATGAATAATAATTTTATTTACAAAAAATCTGAATATTCTGACCATATAGGAACTTCTTATGGGTGTTATTGGATTAAAAACTCCAAGAAAGTACTCACGTTAGTATTTAAAATTGATTGGGAATATCTTAGACGGGAATATTTGTTTTTACCTGTCGTTTAATTATTTTTTATTGGGGTGTTTAAAACCCCATGAAAGTTTTAACGGTCGGATAGGAAAATAAAACTACATAATTAAAATACATGAAACCTTTATCACTTGAGAGTCCCTTCTTTTCAAAAACATTTTGTGAATGCGGGATAACCCTCCTAAACCCCTCTCCCTTCTCCTCCCCACAAATTAATGATGGATATAATAAAAAAAAATAAAAACTCCCGTAATCTTCAAAATGTCAAATAACTTTTGCAATTATTTGCTAATTTGTTTTTCACATACAATTATATTTTCTGTTTATTTTTATTGTCTTTTTTTTCAAGGCTTTTCTCACTTTTTTCTTTTAAAGAGGATTTTGTCAAAAATATTTTTTTCTCTTTTTAGATGTGACGATGATGCAATTAGTGAAAGATTTTTAACTGTAGCTAATACCACAAAGAAAAACATAATGTTGCTAAAATATTATGAAAGCCATCATTTATTCAATTAACAATTTATCAAAAGATGATGTTTTCCCCCCGTTCCTTTCTGTTTGAAGCATGAAAAAAACACAAAAAAAAAAAAAAAAATGACATTTGGTGCCTTTTGTCTTACACATATTTATACATACCGGGTAGAAACTAAAAATTTGCAATATTTTATCAGTCTGTTTTTCGACTGATGTCTTTAGTGAGTTATGTCTCACGATTAATACATGACATAAAAAAGAGAATAAGCTGTTATTATGCTTAAAATTAACCCTTTAGGTTGGCATCTCCGAAAAACAAAAACGGACGAGCTCAAAAATCCTACTGATTAGCACTACTGAGCTGATGACTACTGCAAGACAGTGAGGTACTATACTGTTCGTATGTGTTGCAGGATATCCATTCCACACACGAGCAAACACTTGCAAATGATCTGAGGAAGACATGGTCAACTTCTTACCAGCTTAACCAGCTTAATCGCAAAACCCCAGCCGTTTCGAATATTCCTACTGGGGCATCATTGAGGGAAAGATGAATTTTGCACCTCATCCAACTATTCAATCATACAAGGTTGACATTATCAAGGAGTGAATCAAATATACTGAAGAATATTTCATACTTGTGCCAAGTTTAGACCTAGAGTCGAGGATATGATCAAGGATAATGGGTAATGGTATATTATATTTTTCATTTTTGTAAGGACATTTATTTATCAAAATCATATAAATAAATCTAAGCACAAATTTTAATCAATATATGCGCCCTCAAAGTAAATAATTGCAATAATATGAGACTTAAATCCCATGCAGACCTTGATTTTGTAGTGAAACTCATGTTTGGTCCACTCCTTCTCGATGGAAGGCTCTAGAAACTAAACACTCCTTTGAGGAGTAACCTACAATCTCTCCTTCAGACGCGCCTAGATAGAGTAGTCCAGGGGGTTCAAGTCTGGAGTGGAGGACGGCCACATATTGATGGCCCAAAAGTCTGGAAGTTGTCTCTCAGGAAGACCTGGGTCTAAGCAGCTCGATGACACGCAGCTCCGTCTGGAGTGAAAACAAAGTAATAATGGATTTTTTCTCTGGGCCAGGGTAACACTTTTTTATCCGGAAGTTCAATGTATGGATTTGCACTGAGCCGCTCCTTCCTCTCCACAAAAATGGGAGGGTAGACTTCCAGTGCTAGCCACGGGATATTGATTTCTAAAGACATGTCCCCCTGAAGCTGAGACATTGTCAGCATGTTCGATTGTGATGGAGGGGTTGTTCTACTTATTTATCAGAAACTTTGCCCAAATTTTTGTGTCTTGAGAAAAGTTTGAATATTCTGTGCTCTTTCCAATCATCTCAGCTTGCTCTATTCCGAGATTAGATCTCTTGTTGTCCTCCAAGATTTTTGACCATTGTTATACTGGATTGAAAATACTAAAATGTGTATCATGGGATATTATCAACCCTGTTCACTTCATTGTTGACATCCCTACTCAATTAGTAGTTATACGTCTTTAATGTTTCGATTATGACAGCGACCATTTTTGCCTACGCACCCTGTATATAAACATACATATTATTTTCTGCAAGGACCTTAATTTGACAATTTCCTAAATGACTTTTCTTCCTTCATTTTTGACGAAAAAATATAGGAATTATATGTATACATAAAAAAATCATATTTTTTAAATAATGGACTCATTCTCTGTTCTCACAATAATTACATCAAAAAATATATATATAACAAGCAATAACTTAAATAGACATTATGGAATTGCTGTTTGGAGTGAAAATGATGATTATTGTAGGGATTACTTATATATATATGGAATTGAATTGATGTGCTGTACTGTTACATTTAATCAGTAGTGGTGTACATACCGGTAGTTGCATAAATACGCGGACTAATTTTTAAACGCTTATATCTCTAGGTTCCGTTACCGGAAATACAAAATTCCAGCACAAGTAACTCGGTAAATCTTTTGGCTTTGTCTTTGTTTTTCTTACTCGCATCAAACAAAGTCGTTTACGAGGAATGACGAGGCCAAACGTCATATGGTTACCACTCTCCCCCGCGCCGGTAGGTCTGTCAAGGAGATAATCAAGGACACTGGACTATCCAGGACTACTGTGTTCAAGCTCCAGAAGCTTGTCAAGGAGGAAAAAGATCTGAAAGACCTGCCCATATCTCTGGAATAACTCAGGATTGGCTCGCTGCCAACATGCCATTTTGGAACAAAAACATTTGGCCCCCTCAATCACCTGATTTGAATCTCCTTGACAACAGTGTGTGGTGGCAAATTGAGAAGAAGGCCTGTGCTACCCGCCACCCGAATTTGGACACATAGAAGGCCAGCGTCAATGAACAATGGGCAGCCATGGAAGACCATTACATCATCAATGTGTACAAGGCCTTCCGCGGGCGCTTGGAGGATGTCATAGCAGCTGATGGAGGTTATATTCAGTAATTCTATTAAATTTTCTACCAGAATAAATTCTCTATTGTATAGTTGTCAAAAAAAATACGTCATACAAATTTTATTACACATTTAATTATTGGCCACAAATAGTCCGCGTATTTATGCAACTACCGGTAGTATTCGATTCCGGACTCGAATTATTTTTTTATCAACTAGATCTTGCTGTTATTTTGGGCTCAGAGCATTTCTTATAAACTTTCTTGTTCTTTAACTATGATTAATAGTTTTCTAGCTGGAGTACTCGACCTTACTTTGAGTAATTTGACGTCGACAAACAGACATACAAACTTTGAATAAATACTATCGCATATATACATAGGATAATACGTATTTATATTTTGAGTTGTTTAAAATATGACTTACCGGTATGCCTAAAAAGAAACCGAAAATCAATATGGTAACTCTGAGAATTTGAAGAGTGTTTGGTAGGGGATAAGTTGTCATGGTATTTTATTAGATGAGCTAAAAGCACCTATGACAGAAGGAGAAAATTGTCATTATCTCCTTCCATATCTAGCTAAACCAGCCACGAGTAGTGTTGGATCGGCCCTAAGAAATATTTTTAAATGTGTTACCCCTTTCGAAGTCTTTTTTTAATAAGTCCGATCTCAGGGGCGTTCGCAAGATTATATTTTGAGGGGGGATTAGTTTCTGTAATTAAAAAGAAATCCAAAAATTAATATTTAAAGAATATATATCAAATATCCATAGCTATTAAAGAAAATGTAACCATGTGGAAAAAAAATAAAAAATTAAATTTTCTTGTTTATTTTCTTTTAATATTTCATATGAGTTTTAAAATGTAATGATGTACTAAATTATTATCGTGTTTTCTCTTTTAAATTAATTGTTATGTTATTATAATTGTTCTGTATCAAGTTAAATTTGTGTCAGTATAAATAAAAAAATAGAGAATTAAATGTTTAGGAAAAAAATTCAAAAATTAATTTTTGGAATTTTTTTTTTTAAATCCACAGCTATTCACAAAAGATATCAATAATTAAATTTAAAAAAAAAATAAGATAGTAAATTTTTTCGAAAAAAAAATCAAATTTTAAATTTTTTGCTTTGCTGCATAATTTGCCCGAATGACGAGAAAAATTTCTATTAAAGAAGAAAAATTTCTTAATTTGTTAGGGGGCATCCTACCTCCTGTGGACGCCCCTGGATCTAACTTATCATTTAACAGTGTTAGCTATCTTTTTATTTTCTTCGTTCCTAGCTAGAATTGTAGAAAATATAAATATGAACAAAATGACGAAGGATAAAAATGTTAATGACACATTTTACTTTAATTATCAGGTAACTTTTCTCTTCGAATGAAGATATACTGAATAGCTGAAATGAGGTAAATACCGGTGGTATTTGTTTTATACATCACTGGAGTTATTAACTAATCAGCCCCCCTTCTGTCTTTTTTATCGGTCCTATCTTTTTTAAGGACCGATTAGTCGGTCCTAAAGTACCTTTTATTATGTTCCTTCCAGGGATCGAAGTATTATAAAAAATTAATGAAGGATAGCTAGAATGTATAATACTTGAGTATTTCATATTCTAGCCACATACCTCCTACTTTAAACTTCTGGTATCTTCTCTCTTTGGAAAAAGAGATAATGTTGAACTGATGAACAGCTGATGTAGGACCTTCTATTTTTAAAACTTATTATCCATATGTTATTCAGTCATTTGCCTTGACTCCAAAATATAAATGATATTTTCCTGATTTTCTTGCTGTGAAAAATTATTCATGAACTCAATTTCTAAGCAAACAAGTAACTTGATTTAATCCCTCATGATTAAGTATTTAGTTATTCTAAATAGCTTTTACAATCACAAAGAATTGTACACATTTCGATAATAGGTTTGACAGAGTGTAGTTAGTATAAAAAACCGATTAGGATCCACAAAACTTGATAAAATAAAGTTTTAACCTAGAAAATAGGTTAAATTGGCCTGACACTTGACATTCAGCAGCTTTCATTGTATAAAAGATTTCTTAAGTTTTGATTTTCGAGCCATTGCAACATACACGGGTGTTCGAAATTTTTGAAACTCTGATTTAAATCACAATTATATTGGCGTCTAATAAATGAATCATTATCTGATTGGCTGACATAGAATATAGATTTAATTCTCATCAAGATGTATAAATAGCATCACTCCCTCAGGTTTAATGCCCCGCCTACGGAAGGAAGTCAAAGTTTTTATTAGCCACGGATTTTGACTTCTATACCAAAAAATAAACTTAAGTTCGGTTAAATATACAATTAAGAAGCTCTGCAAGATTGGAAGTCTCAATGATTCCCCAAGATCCATTACCCCCCATGACTGCACGAAACCGAAAGAACATCGAAATACTTTGACTAAAGATTTATCGGAATCTGAAAAGATCGATGTTCAAAATGGGGGATTAAATCGGAATTTCAGCGTTGTCATTGCGTAAAATTGTCTTTTAGGATTTGACGATGATGCCCTATAAATTATGGTATGCTCAAAACATCAATACCTGTACCAGAGCGAAGAGAGTCGACTGTTGTTGAGAAGTGTTTAATGTTTGTACCCGGAGTACAAAAATTGTTTTCAGATATAAAAAAATGTGGGATTAGAACCAAAAATTCAATAGACAAAATGATCGGATTTGGTCCAGGTCCAATGTTTTGTCATTGGAGGATAAAACCATACATGTTCTTACTAACAACTAATCTCTTATGGTCTGTGTCATAGTTCCCAGTTCCGGAGACAAACTCCCCTTAGTTTTTTTTTTTTGGTTCAAAGGTATCCGTATGAACAAGGATGATTACATCTCAAGGGTTTTAGAACCTCTGACGCTTTCATGGTTTGAAAATAACCCTTTGTTCGTTTTCCGGAAAGATGGGGCTCCCATGCACACCGGACTCCAAATTCAAGAATGGTTGGAACAGCACATTCAATTTTGGGACAAATCAATGTGGTCACGTTCAAGTCCACATGCAAATCCGTGCGATTATTTTGTATAGGAATATCTAGAGTCGGAGGTTAAAGTCTGGTCCTATCATAGTTTAGAAGCTCCACAAAATGTCATCTAAGCTGCATGGAACGAACTACCCGAAAAATTGATTTGTACACCATGCAACTCATTTTAACGTCGATTATCATGAATAGTTTTGAATGATGGTGGATATATAGAATATGTCGTTAATAAAAAATAATGCTATGAATATACTTAAAGACTTTTATTAAAATTAAATGTAGATATTTTTATTAATAAATTAATTTATGCGTTAATAAGGAGGTCTAAAACTTTTGAACAGTCCTGCATTATACTCATACTCTGGGTTCGTGTGTTCTACTGCCTTTCAAGGAAAATCGAGAATGCACAATTATGCTCAATTGTATTCCTATAGTACTTTAATATAATATTTGTGACAGTGGGTTAAAAGGATCTATGGCAAGGGTTGGTAGCCTATGGCACGCGTACCACGGATGGCATGCAGAGGCATATTCAGTGGCACGCGCAAATTAGAACATATTACCGAAGTTTGTGAGGTTTTTTTTTACCATTATTGTTGATAATGGCACATTCATTGATTAGAAATGTTGACATTGGCACTCCATGTCTCAAAGGTTGCCTACCCCTGATCTATAGCATAGCTGAGATCGATTTTAAGTCCCTTATGAAGGACCCATTCAACCTGAATAGATAATAATTGACTGATCATATCATAAAATTTGACGGTATGCTACACACAATGTGTTTGTACAAGTTGCAACTTGTACATAATATATTTTAGATAATTAAAAAGAGCTTTGAACATGTATAGATTTAATCTCCTACTTGATCCAATAAATCAATCATCAAATTGAACGGCGGATTGAACGAAAAGGGATTAGAATGAGATATTATGAATGTACTTTATTAAGGAGATTATGTAAAACTTAGTAAGGAAAGTGCTAAATTGTAATTATAATCCGCGTTAAGAAGTAAATATTTTCATAAATAAGTGTTTACACAAAAACTATTTGGAAGTAAAATTGAAAAAAAAGGAGACATATTAAGTATATATTTTGTTATCTTATACATATACAGGTTAAATTCTAATATTTTATAGATACATGTCTGATTTATGATACTTAATTTGGCCAATATGGTCCCTTTTCAATATATTAAATCAATTTATAATTATTTCATTGTGACAATCAATTTTAGCTACATTAACTCCTTAACGGATTGATCTATTTTTCAAATCCATCTCAATTTATTGGGGAAACAAATTCTAAGAAATAACATTAATTTTTTTGTAAAATAACCACACCTGAGAGAATATAAAACTAATATGGTAACCCTGATTCCTGAGAGAAAGCATAAAAGCTATCGATATTTGAATTTTTAGAGAGCGTGAATGGGTCATTAATCGTGATCAAGCTGCTGCAAAATATGAATGTTGCATCAGTGAATGAATCAATCCTCTGAGAAGAGTAAATCCATGAATCCCTTTCCATCTTCCCCCTTGAAGTCCTCACTATCATGGATTCACATTGATCAAAGAGTCCTTGAACTCCTTTCAGCTTCTTATTCCGGCCCAATCTAGTTTATCAACTTTATATATCAAGGAATCATTATTTTCAATTCAATTTATTTCAATTCGTTATATTTCTGAGCAATATAATCCCAGCCTAAGCTCGCTGAAAGTATCCCTAATCTATATTAACTAATCTTTCCTTCTAAGACAAGATATCGCATCTGCTCTAAAAAAAAGTAGAAATTTAAAACGTAATCCGTAAAATCCGTTAAAAAGTTAAATTGTAATTTGGGGCTCCTCTACATGATAGATTAGTGTAACTCATAATTTATATTAATAATAATAACACTATCCAACAAAATCACACTTTTTTTTTATGCACAAGAACAGGATTTGCACAACCAAATAAGGCCTTATTTTTTCTTTCATAGGTTCGTGGCCTTAAAAAAAAGGCAATACATATTTCTGGTATTTTTAAAGTTCAAAGGTGTTTTCAGCTCTCAGTGTTGAAGATAAGGATAAATTATGTTAATATATTTTAAAGCCGAATGTTAAAAAATTCTAAAACTATTTTTAAAATGTCAGCATCATACTTTTAACTCGAAATATCTTTGTTTAAAGTGGAAAATATGTGCTTTTTATTCAGAGGCACATATCTTCAAGACAAATAGATTCAGAAAGTATAAAAATATATAATTGTATAGCTAAAAATATTAACTTTGATAAAAAATGACCCTCTCCAAAAACGCTCTATATCGTTGTCAATTTGAGATAAGGCAACGAGAATATTTTAATGATATAACTCATTTTTGAATTGATTTCATTACAAAAGTCCGTAAACATCCGTATGTCCAAACTACAAGAGATAGAAACAAAGAGAGAGAAAAAGAAAACGGAGAAAAAGAAAATATATATTATACAATTTGTTATAACATTAAGCCTCATGTCTCAAACTGTATTAATAAATTATTTCAAGCTTCATGAACACAAAATGACTCGTAGCATACCCGTAGTGACTGAGGAATTCAAAAAAAAAACCCCGACATTCAAGGGAGTACTCCCAGCAAATCCTTTTTATTTTTCTCTCTTTGTTTCTATTTCTTTTCTTCTTCTCTGTCTTTGTTTCTATCTCTTCTAGCTTGGGCATACAAATACTTATGCACTTTTGTTATGAAATCCATTCAAAAATGATTTTTTTCCTTGAAATATTATCGTGGCCTTATCTCAAATTGACAACGATATAGAGCGTTTTTGGAGAGGTTCTATTAAAAAAAAATTAAAGTTCATACTTTCAGCTATCAAATGCAATACTTTTAAGCCTTTTGAATTTATTTATCTTGAAGCTATGAGCCTCTGAATAAAAATCACATATTTTCCAATTTAAACAAAAATAACTCGAGTTAAAAGTATGATGTAGACATTTTAAAAATGGTTTTATAATTTTATAACATTCGGCTTGAAATATATTAATATAATTTATCCCTATCTTCAACACCAAGGCCATAAAACAGCTTTGAACCTTAAAAATAGCCAAAAATAATAAAAAAAGTATGGCCTTTTTCTGAAGGCCACGAGGTTATGAGAGAAAAAATAAGGCCATATTTGGAATCAAGGGATCAAATTCTATTAAATAGAGCAAATATTTTTTTGTACCATTTTTTCTGTTGGACAGTATTATTTAATAAAAGAATACATATGTATTTAATCCATATTCAATTTCATAAAAAAACATTCTAGCTTGAACTCTAGACTGTGATTCGACTTGAACTTGAGTACACATTTGAAATGATAGTCTCATAATCAAAGACACACAACTTTACTTGGCCTTGATAGCTAGACTCACCACGACTTGTCTTAGACTCGAAAGTAAGTATATGCTAAACTCAAGAAAAGACTTAACACTTTGGACTATAAATTACAAATTAGACACTTGAAACGATAAATCTGAGGACTCGACCGCAATATTCAAGGGTTGGTCTTTTGACCCGGGACTTGAGTATCAAATAGGACTTGTAATATAATTTGTCTTAAAGAATACAAATGAAATCTTGGCTATAAAGTGACGTAGCTCAGTGGACAGTTTGCTTGAGGGAAATTATTCTCTTTAAATCAATGTGCATTGCTTCTATTCACGGTCGCTCCTAGAAAAGGCAATATACACTATGTATATGAAGTTTAAGGACGATTCCTACATCTGATGGAGTAATTGTAATTTAAAAAAAAATTACTTATACTTAATTAGTACAACGCCATCTGACCAATTAAAGGAACATTAACGAAAATCTTAATTTTGAGAAATATCAATCTAGCTTCCTTTATTTTGACGGGCCTCAAACATATTAAGAATCAATCACCTACTTCAACTTTCTCTTCTCCTCGATCTTTGTCTGCTTCCTTAGTGTGCTTGACGGCTTCATCATCATCATAGGAATGCTGGCATTGGGAATGGTTCGGATAGCTTTGTGGCCATTTGATTTCCAAACTCTCCACACCAAAGTTTTCAAACTTTCTTTTCATTGCCTCAAGCATGGTGATGATCACACCTTACAAAATATTTATATCTACTGCCTTTTTCATTTTTATAATATTAGTACCTTTGATTAGTGTCCTACCTACCTGTTTTTTAACTGTGTATCAGTAGGTTGCTTTCTCTTTTACTGTTTTTGCTACGCAAAGGATATAACTTTCCTATAAAAATTCTCAAAATATATAGCAAACCAAATGTAATGTTGAAAAGATTAAGTTAAAGTAATATACTATAAGATAGTTACCAAAGGGTTACTATATTTTTAATAAATTAGATATATTCAAAAGTATGATTTGAGCATTCTTATATTACGTCAGTACTGTTAATGTCAGCCATTTTTGGGATCAAAACAACATAGTTTTAATGCACTAAAACCCTTTTGAATTATTAATACTACAAAAAATAGTTAACCATTGGATGGAAAAATGGGAATTACAATTGAAAGAACAATTCACAATAAAAAACAAAACAAAAATTAGGAATATAAAAGTCTCATATATCAAATTTAGGCTCAACACTGTAGCTAAGACGGTTGTGGATCGATACGTCCATGAATTATTGACAGAAATACATACCTTTTTTTTCACAAAACGTCATTTTATTTCTCAATATAGTCTCGTTTGAGCTTTGCCCATCGATTCTCTCATTTTTTGTATCCATTCAAAGAAATAAGATTTGTCAGGGGCTCAAAATCGGCATTTGTTTGGGATATGATTTCCTTGTTGGAGTCAAATCTCTTTTCGCCGAAGCATTTCTTTATGTTTGGTAACTAAAAAATAGTCACTTGGGCTTCAATCTGGAGAAAAAGGCGGGCGATTAAGCAATTTTTAGCGCAATTTAGGAAATTTCGAAATGAAGACACCTTAGTGTATGTTGCTTTAGGGGAAATAACTTTGTTATTTCCCAAAAAATGGCCGACATAACTTCATTTGTGGTGATTTCCTTTGTGGTATTAATTCTTGATCGCTAGTGTGTTGTGATGAACCCATGTTTCGTCTACGGTCAAAATAACTTTAAACCAATTTGTCCTTATTGCAATTAACAACGCCAAAGACTCCTTTAAAGTTATTTTAGGATTGTATTTGAGGTCAATTATGGGCACACATGACACCCATCTTGCAGATAGCGTACTTATACTCAAATGATTGTGCAAAATCGAAATAATTAAGTCACGTGATACGCCCATGGCTTCCACAACCTCCTGCACTTGAAATCTCCTATCAGTCAAAACCATATCATTATTTTTTTACTTATTTTGGGGTTAACAACTTCAACTGTAGGTTTTGAACGTTTGGCACCTCTCGCGCTAGTATCCCGTAATAACAAAATTCACATTTTGACCAATGGAATTGATGTTCTGGCGTCCTCATAGTATTTATCAAGCTTAGTGTTGGAACAGGAAATGAAATTCGCTTTTATCCATTTGCATCAGTATTCACAAACACATACGTAATAACGCAGCTTTTTCGAAATGTGAAAGAAGTCAACATACAAATTCTTCTTGACAATATCAGTTTTGCTTTTCGAGTTTATAAGCGGGAAGTTCAAATGTCAATGACTTGTTTAGCTCCCTAAAGTGTTTAGATTCATATTCTACAAGTTATGATATGAAGCCTATGAAATGTTGGAGCTCATATAATTAAAACAAACATATTAAGAAAATAGAAGTCATTCGGAAATAGAGACATACCATTCAAGAGGGGATTCAAGAAGTTGTAGGTCTAAACGTACAATATCGTGAACAATTTTCCATCCAAAATACATTTAAACATATTTGATAATAATATTAATAAATTTACATAACAACATATTCTGTATATTTTCCTCAGTGTTAATAAAAATTGTTGAGAGAAAATAGGAGTTCAATTTTCTTCACAAAATATGTAAATATATATTTGTATAAAAACACTAAAAATTGCAGAAAAGCACCTCTCCCCTTCTTTTCCAATTCTTTAGAAATCTTCAAGTGAGTTGTTTGAATTATTAATCAAGTTGGGTATTTTTTGCAACAAGACTAAATTAAAAAGGACATGTTCTTTTTTTTCTTTTTTTGCAAATGTGTACATAGTGAACACTCATATTGCAAGATATTTGCCAAGGGAGGGAATTGAGACAGAGTGTAGCTCTTTGATAAAAAGAAAACTTTCAAAATTGCTACTTATTTTCATTGCAAACATTAGTCCTTCAAAAAGTTACTTAAAATTAGGGAACTGATCAAATGTGTTGTAAGTTGCAAGCATTTACTCGCGTATGATTTTTTTTCGTGGTTGGCAATCAGCTATCATATTATTCTTGAGGACCCACTTGTGTGTGTGCTCATTTCCAATACCAACTGCCCACCCCTCCCTCTACAACCCTCCACAAAAACTACTAATTAGTCTACAAACAACAACCGTATGAAGTCTATAAATATCCCCTTTCAAATTAGGAATTAAAGGCTTGGGGATTCATTTTACATGGGATTCATTTACTGTCAACGAAATCACCTTGTACCAACCATGAGTGATGTATACTTATATCAGAAGGAGAGTAATAATGATGATTTGTTCGAAAGTTGAAAGTAAGGTTGTAAATCTTTAGCATGTTTTAGATTGTGCGTTTTTTATATTCGGAAACCGTAGGAGTGTTTTATTTTTATTTTCTAAGGCTGGTATCATTATACTTTAATTCTTAAAGAGAGAACGTCTAGCTATTAAGTGTAACCATATGTAAATGTTCTCATGAACGCCGGAGAGTTACTCTGATGGGGAGTTCTAAATGTAAGTCTATAATTGACTCAGAATAGAATGGAGTATCGAATAAGGAGCCATTCTTGGCTAAATCCTTGCTTAATACAGAGTAAGATTTGCAATAATATATTTTGTCTCATAGCTGCATGCAGCTAACTAATGAAACGTCATGATAGTTGAGCTGCTCTGTTGGGGATTACTATGTCAGTTTAGAGCTTCTTTTTTTTCAAATACCAAGTAGAATTGAGGTCCGACGTCGGACTAATTCCTGCCTGCGTATTTCCTTAGTGGTCACGGTGTTAAATGTATGTTTATTTCCGTCCTCTTAGATTTGCTTCAAGGTTATTTAATAAAACGTCATTACAACTCCCAAACATTCTTCAAATTGTCAGGATTAAACTAATGATTTTCGTTTTCTTTTTTTTAATATACTGAAAATGCCTTCGATTTACAGTCCTAATAATATAATAGCCTATTTGAGGCGATAATATGGGGGTTGAATGGGATGTTTTAAAGATCAACTACAAGTCACAGCATGATCTCATACATACATGGCAGTTTCGAGTGATGTTTCTACCATAATTTTTAAACCCCAATGGGAAAATACCTCAAATATTTTTGGATAGACAATTGTTAAGAAAAGCGTTTTTTTTTGTTTTTTCAGAAAGTATTTTTCACAAATTTTAGTTTAATATAAAATTTTATCTCACAACTGAATCCAAGGTTTGGTACAAAGCCACTTTGATCATTGGCATCAAAATTATTATGAATATTTTATTGTTTGTATGTAAGCTTAGGGTCTCTTATAGATGCCCAGGAGTTTTTTAGTCAGTTCAAAGAGGACAAATATTCATGTACATATCAATAGAATTGAAAGAGTGGTATCAGCCTTTTACATGAAAGGCACTGTGTATGATGTAGTGCCTTACGCCACACATTTACAAAAGTTTTTCTTTTTAAAAAAAGTAACTCATTGTAAGGAGAATATTAAATGTTCTTTTGATTAGGGAATAGTTCCCCATTTAAGTATATATTTTTATAGTCCTTAGTGACTGATTTTAAATTTGTTAAAAAGAAATTTCATTGTTATTTTCCACAATCTTTGATTTTAGAAAATAATTTAGAATCTTGTTTTTACCTAATTTTTGGGCATGGAGAGCTTGGATCACCCTACCACTGATCACTACACACTGGGTCAATTATCTCTACCAGTTTTTTTAATAGACTGATTGACTACAATATTTATATCCCCGCCACAAATCTATTTCTCAAAAGACAAATCGGATTATAAGTATTACCTTGACCTTTAGATGAGAGTGCTGATTTGTAGGGACTGAATTTTGGTTGATCAGGAGGAGTAGATGGTAGCGGTCACTATTGGTATTACTCAATTAAGAACACAGTTGACATCAGCTCCCTGATATATGATTTTTGTGACGAGAAAATGAATTACTACCATGAATAGGAGAATCTATTACATTTAAAATGGAATAAGATCATGGAAAATGTTAAAATTACTTTGAAATAAAGGTAGGGGGAAGTTCTAGTTTTTAGTCATTTTTTCAAAGCGAGAGGTTTATCAGAACGACGATCCATCAAAAAATGATTACATTTACAAATAGATCAAAAATATCAACCGTTTTTCCTATTGAATCTTAAAAAGTTGCTTATAAGTTGTTCATATTGATTAATATACTAACCAATAGAGTAACCATTTCGCCTTTTATGACTGAATAACAGATATGATCATCGGCTAATTTTTATTCGTCTCCTAAACGCTAGTCTACTAATAATCTTGACCATTCTGCTTTGCTAATTCCACTTATTTTCTCGTCTCACTAGTCCCCTAACGCTAATTTGCAAAGTCAATTAATCTGCATAATCCGCTATACGATAAATGACAGGCTTTCTCAGTTAAAAGTTGTGGGTTTGGCGACCTGTTTTTCCTCAGTCGGTCTCAAGAAGGCTGCTCCAACAAGCTGTTTGTCAATTTTTGTCAAATTGTAATAATTTGTCCATTTATATATTACTCTATGGTCAGTGCCGTTACTGAGGGAAGCTACAGACCAAGAGATGAATTTTTCGAAGTTAGGAACTAGACTGCCACTGGCATACAAATAATAATAAAGGTTGCATGATATCAATCATAAATGTTAGCACTACTCTATCTATCTGACTCAGAGTATTGGAGGCCAAATAAACTGTTTGCATGTTTTGGGAGTAATTTCTTTTCATATTCTCTTAGAACGGGGATGCTCTACCGTTTAATATATATTAATATATTTTAAAAAAGGGCACAGAACCTATTCAATTAAATTTAATAAAAAATGACTTCATAAAACTAAACTATTAGATATAAATTTATTAATAATTTAGGCCAACTATAAAGAAGGGACAGATCTTAATTTTCATGGCTAAACTGCTTTAAAAAAAGGAATATCCTGTTCACTGGCTTCTGCTTAAAATATACTACTTGAACTGAGAATAGGTAGTGGGCCGTACTTACACATTATGTGGGTCGCAATGCAGCTTCCGGGTCATGTGTTGGACATCCATGTTAGCTAAAGGTAATTTTGTTCAAGACGAGCAATAAAAAATAATGTTTCGATATGAACGAGATTTGTAATATTGGAGATCACTAACACAAAGTACTGAGAGTTAAAAAATAAAAGTTGCGATTAGTATTTTTACATTTTGGTGTGCCACCAATTTCTAAAACACAAATTTGTCAATTGGCAAATTAGTAGACTAAAAAAAATTAACGGATTCCCTACCATAGATAGTCACATTGACCTTTGCCATCTTTTGAAACGGTAATTTATATTTTATTTTATATAGAAATAAGACAATTAATCGAAATTGGAGAATCGGGCATTTTTCTGGAATCGGAATTGGATTCAACATCGGGAAAATAATGTTTAATTTTCGATAGCAATTCTAATTTATTACCAGTACATCACTATTTATTTCTTTCTATTTTTATATATATATAAAAACCCCAAATGAAGGAACTTTTGCGTTTTACCATAAAACTAAACATTTGAAATATTTTTTCAAAAAATTTAATATTTGAAACTTAATTAAATTTTTACAATTTTTGTGATAAAAATTTAATTTTCCTTTCCTTTTTTCCAAAAGAGTTTAATTTTTTATATTTTACTATGTATCTTTGAAATTTTTTCAAAAAATACAAAAACTAAAATTTTGATTTTTTTTCAAAAAATACATAAAAAATTAATTTTTTTCAGAACTTTTGATTTTATTTTTAAATTTAATTTGTGAGATAAACCATGGGTTTTTGAATTTTTTAATAAAAAATTTAATTCATCCATCTTTTTTTCCCAAAAATTTAATTTTTTGTATTTAACTATGCATTTTTGAAATTTTAAAGAAAACAACAACTAATATTTGTATTTTCTTCAAAAAAATCATATATTAAAAATTTATCTGTTTTCAGAACAACAAAGAATTTCGATTTTTTTTTCAAAAATTAAATTTGGGAGATTAACCATGGGGTTTTGGATTTTTTTGTTCCAAAAAATTTACTTTGTTTGTGAATAGTTGTAGATTTAAAAAAAAAATTCAATTATCAAATTGTATATTTTGATTTTTTTACAAAAATTTTAAAATTTAATTTTCAAAAAAATTATATATTAAAAATTTTATCTTTTATGAGAACAACAATAAATTTTTGATTTTTTTATCAAAAAATTTAACTTTTGAAATTAGCCATGGGTTTTCGAATTTTTTTTTCAAAAAAATTTACTTTTTTCTGAATATTTGTGGATTTTTGAAAAAATTTAATTATCAAATTGTATATTTGAATGTATTTTTAAAAAAAAAGTTCCAAGAAATATTACTTTTTTGACGGTATTTAAAAAAAATTTAAAAAAACAATAAATATTTATATATATATGTTATATAATCCTGTGGACGCCCCTGATAGCAAAATAGTATTTTGTAACTATTATTTTCAATATTAAGGAATCGGAATCAGTATCGGGAATTTTAACCAGAACCGTATTTGAATCGGCATCGTGATTCACTAATTTTTACAGAAGGAGACTCAATGTAAATTTTGGTTGTTCAAACAACATTTTTCTCCCTCACACCGTTTTCCTCGTAATTCAAGAACTTACTGTAAGTACATTTTTAATGTGTATATTAATAATATATATGTACAAATATATATATTTGCAAAATATGTGTATGACAAATAATAATACTTTTTGTACCTAATAAGATAATACATAATATATTTTATTAAATTTGCAGGTTTAAAAAAAAATGATCAAATCAAATTAATGTAAATGAAAATTTGTCAAATTGAAATATTTTCAAGAATATAAAATACACTTTTATTAACACCTAGGTAGTTTATTATGTACTTTTATTGATGAAGGGCACTTGCACAGTTGCATATATATATGTAACTACCCATAATGAAGTTTATAGGAAAAGTACTTTCTATACTTGGTAGTGAATACGTCTTGCACCATCTCAACAAATGTATTTTCTGGAGGTGTAGAGACTTAAAATCATAAAGGGTAGTATATTAATGTAGTACTATAATATTGCTATTTCGTTTCAAAAGAGATATTGTGAACAATTACATCTTACGTGACGTAAGATGGATGTAAAAAGGTTGTATATTGAAACTTTGATCCGCGCCAATCATGACACTTTAAAGATCGTCAATCAGTATGGAGTCAACCGCCAAACCATCTACCACGTTAGAAAACGCCTGGAAGATGTGTCCGATTAACCTCCGAAGCTGACGAAAACACTTTTGAGGGCAACTCGATTATGTCCATGATCAAATTCGCAAAAAAGAAGTCCCTAGAATTGACGATTTTGTCAAAGATTGTCTAGGCTGCTAGGGGAAATCAACGAGGTGCAACTCAACGAGCTGCAACAAAAGGTCAGTCCTGATTCAAATATGATGTTTTGAGCGTTGTAAGATATATCCAAGACTTCTGCAAGGGGTGGCTGGTGGTCACCCCTTGCAAACATACCTGGTGCGTCAAAGCAATATTGTTGATATCAAGTTATTCGTTAATAACTAGTTTTAGAGGATAATCCATATATAAATCTCACATATGCGATAACTTTTGGAGTTTGAAGAATCTTTTGGAGGAGAATAGCTTAGATTAGGTTAAATGAAAGCAATTGTGAGAGGAAGGGAGTAAACACAAATACAACTTAGTACCTTACAAGGACAAATTAGGTGAATCAACATAAAAGTAATCCTGAATAAAAATAAAGACAAGTAGAAAATCAAAATGTACTTTTTTACTTCAGCACAATATTTAATATGTAGATATATTTGAGGGTGATGATTAATCGGAATCAGAAAATCAGGTATTTTCTTTGGAATGGGAACCGGCATCGAGAAAATGATGTTTAATTTGCGTTTTTGATTCTTATTTATTAATGGTATTTTAATATGTATATAAGGCAAAATACCTTTGCTTTGGTTATTAATAATGACCTTAAAAGAAAGAAGAGGATTTCTCATTTGGGCTATAAGCATTTAAAAGACAAAATTTTAGTCCATGGGCGTCTATTCAAATTTTGTGCCAGTTTCTTTTGTTGGAGTATTCTTTAATACAAGAAACATCACAAAACCTCCTCGTAATCAGAGTGAAGACTTCTCTAATCGAACCCTTCCTAATAAAAAAAAACACCAAAACCTTTTTTCGAGGAAGAGTTCTCCGATTTAATGTCTTGAAGACAAATGATGTCAGGATCCATTGACATCAAATGATTCATACGTGCATGTCTGGATCTTCTATCTTTACTCCATTGGGTATTTAGATAAATCATCTGGTTAAGGCTATGTTTAATTTTAATTCATTGGACATTCTGACAGTAAGGAAGTCCAAAATTTTGGTTTGTATTTTTTGTTTTTGGACAGGCTCATTTTATATATAAATAGGTAAAAGCATAAAAACATGCTTATTTCTTTTACTCCTACTACTAAATTATATACATTTTATTTACGAAACATGTTGTGGACCCCATCTTCAGAGCGACTGTCTTCTTTGGAACTCTTTTCCATTGAATCTTCAGCTGGACTTGATGATCTTTTCGGTACTTTTTTAATCAGTGGTTTTGGACTTGGAATGGGCTTTTGGACCTCCTCCTTTCGATTTCTCAATACCCTATTCCAGTCATCTCTAAGACGCATAGCGTTTGTAGATTTGGAAATGGAATCAGTTGCTTCCTCCTGTATATTTGATGGTATTTTATATTCTCTTTTAAAGACCAAACTATAATTTGTTCTTGAGTATGAGTTAATTCGTTTGTCTCCCTCGATTCACTAGAGCCTAGTATCTAGGTTTTTTGTTGTGTTATTGGACCCCTTAGGCTGCTCAGCGTCCAACACGTCAGTAAAAGGAGCTTCAGGCTTTCTTGTCCAGACTGTGTTTCTGTATCATCTTTTGTTGGTTTTTTGTTTGGGAGTGGTTCTTCCTACAGTAGGATTTACCACCGGCGATACAGGCTCCATATTCATTTCAGTATTATTTCCGGAAATATTTTTAAGTTTTTCTTCAAGAACTTCTTTGTATTCAATTATTTGGAGTCTTTTCCCCCTGCAGTTAAGTCGAGAATGACCAAGTCTGAAACACCTTTGGCCTTTTTGTCGTACTTCTGGAAAACAAGGATTTCTAAGATTCTCGTTATCTGGAATTATTTGGGGGGGATGTTGAATTTTTCAAAAAATTTGATTTTCTTTAAATAACTATGGATTTTTGACATTTTTCTTCACTAAATTATATATTTGATTTTTTTTTTCAAAAACAATTTAATGTTAATATTTTTTGTCCCCCATAAATTTAATATTTGAAATCTAATGTAATTTTTAAATCGTTTTTCCAAAAATTTAATTTTCGGTAGATAACTTTGTATTTTTAAAATCTTTCTCAAAAAAACTGATATTTATATTTTTTTCCCCAAAAATTTAATATTTAAAATTTAATTTTCAAAAAAAATTATAAAAAATATTATTTTTTCGATAGTATTATAAAAAATTTCCATAAAAAAATTAAATATTTGAAGTTTTTTCAAAAGAATTTAAATGTTGGATTTTTTTGGAAAAAAAAACCAAGACTTTCACCCCCCCCCCCAATAAAATAATAATAATAATTCTATCCTGTGAACGCCCCTGATTGCAAAATAGTATTTTTTAACAACATATTATTTAAAATATTAAAGAATCACTAGAATCTTAACAGAATTGGCATCCCATTTTTTTTGTAACCCTCCCATCACTAATATTTGAGTCATGTATAGGCCTTGTATTCGAATTTCTGGGATAAGGTAAGGTATCCAAGAATTGTAGCTATTGTTTATAGCCTTTATTTGATTTAAAAGACTGATATTGCCCGATATGGCCTTTCAAATAAAACTTATCAATTTATCATTCTTCTATTTTTGCAATAACTTTTGGCTAATTTATGTGCAACTTGCAGGATACCCAAATGGTTAGTGAGGAAACTCTGACTAATGGAAATTAACAGTAGTTTATTAAGGAGAACAAATATAATCTGCACTTCATTTTGGAGAAAAACACGTTCTAATTGCTTTGGTGTTGACCGGCCATGTATACAGAAATTACTCCCTTATAAATCACCAATTCTATGTGGAGTTAGTTCAGGAGGAACATACAGTCATAACTAGAGTTGTATAAAATTATACCTAAAAGAAATGCATAACTTTTTATATTTGTAACTTGAATCTGTTTTTTTTTTTTAAATTTGTCAAGTTGTTGGCATTATTCGTTAACTCTTGAAGTAAAAACATTAAAATATAAAGTAATCGCTAGTATTTGTGCTCATGAACAAGAGAGAGTTATAATGATGATTTGTAGAGAAATTACAAGTCGTATCATCTTCAGAACGAAAAGCCCTAGACCGTTCACCCCGTGAGGAACAGCCAGAATAACAGGTACTTAATCTTTTTAGACATTGATGAATCAATGAGGACACTTAGGACTACAAAGCACACTGCTTCCACCATGTCCTTGGGCTTTATGGCCTCTGACCGCAAGACAGTCCCTATGGTGTGGTTCTCGGTCGACTATAGGCTCACTGTGTCTTACTATGTGACTGTGTTGAGGAGAACCTTTTTCTGTGGGTGCAAGCAAACTATCCTCATAGAAATATTGTTTCTTTTAGTATATACCACAAAAAAAGGCAGAGGAATGGTTGGCCAACAAAATTACTTTTTAGCCACCTACAACCCTGACGCTAGACCCCTGGACAACACCTTTTGGGTGCATGTCGAGGGGAAAGCCTGGAGTTTCCGCCATCCAAACACTAAGACCCTAAAAACCACTGCCAAGCAGTACTGCGATGCCATGTCAGAAGACTACAACTGCAGATGATGCCACCAGCACCACTTGAAACCCATAATTGCCTCTAAGGGCCGCTACATTAATGATTTAGAGAGCTCAAACATACATCTATTTATAGTATTAATTTTGTTGGAATTATATTGTTAATTTATAAATTATATCTTGTTGAAGATTAAAATTCAAAGTGTTCAGATTTGAATGGACTGCTCGGTACTATACCGAGTGTCGGGACATTATTGTAAGCCTAGAAACTTTTGGCAAATCTCTACCATTGGCTAAATAAACCTATAGGATAAAAAAAGCAGATAATTACTTTTGTATTTATAGTAATGCCTATTATTGTTGTGTTTGTCCCAACTAGAACTATCCACCTGTGCAATAAATCTGATTTGGAAATACCTTTCGAAATTCCTTTACAAATTTCAAACATTCAGTATGGTATTACACCAGAAACTGAACTATATAATTCATGAATATAAATTGTTTATTAATTACAAATTGTGTTTGACAAAAAAAAATAGATTATTTTCTTTTGATACTCCCAAAACGTACTTTATTTTAGAACAAAAGTACCTCTATACTAGTCTAAAAAGGACATAATATTCAATGCATCCTGGGCGAGTAATTTTTTTGACTAGCCTTGCAGGCTAGTAGCTAATTTTAACGACCCTCGAGTCCTGCATTAGAATAATTCCTCAGATTACTAATGTCATAAAACGCGTTTCTGATCATATTTTCTACAACTCTAATAAATGAATATTGAACATATTCCTGTAGAAAGTGGAGATCATACAGTTACTTTTTTTGCCTTCTCGAGGGACCCATTAGAAGACGGAACTGGGAAATGTACGGGGGAAAAGTGTGTTTCTCGTTTTTTATTTCATTCATATATAAATTTGTATACTTTTAAGTATAAAGATATGGGTTAACTTTGTGTGCGTGGGGTACCACAATTGGAATGTCCTACTTTTAGTTTTGTGTGTTAGGGAGAGAAGGGGGTTCAAAGCTCTTTTTCATAGTTAAGAGTGACTTTAAAAACCACGAAATGTACTTTAATGGACTATTTCAAATAGTTTTCATATTTCTTTATTTTTCACTAGAGAATCGGTTTTTACAAAAAAAAAAAAAAAATATCAAATAAGCATGAAAAAGCCTTCCTTAATAATTGGATTGAATATGCATATGTAGATCCTTAAATTAAATATAAGATGTACAGTGTTACCCAATACACTAAAATCACCCCTTGTCTATGTATGTATATCAATAAAAAACATCAGAATAAAAGTAAATTGATATTATATTTGGTAAATAATTATTTAATATAATTTTTTATTCTATTTTTCAGAGGTTTTGTTGAATGAAAAATAATATTTCATATTTAAACATTTGGTTTTCAGCTCCATTATTCGAGGCTAGTGTTGTATCGGTCTAAATACTGCAATCGAATGTGTCAGTCCTAGGACGGGTCCTTATGAGTTCAGTATAACCTCTTTCAAAGAGACAAGACACCTGAAGTTTAACAAAGGAGGTTTGTCTAAAAAACTGAAGTATTATACGTTCTTTCTTACATTCATTATTACATCTACCAACGAAGTTGAACGGAGATTATGTTTTTCCCTTTTTTTTGTTAGTTAGTCATCAGGATTAGGCCAAAGTTCAAGATCGATTTTTATCAAACTTTGTACAATGGTTATATATGGTAACAAAAGACGTTAAATATTTCCATTGGAAATACATTTTTCGGACCTTCAAAAAAAAAAAAAAATTCAATTTTCCCCATTTTTTTTTGCCCATAATTTTTTTGATTTGGAATAAATTTAGAAAACGTCCTTATTCGTATGGTTCTTTTTTTAGGCGCCAGTCACTTTTTGATTTACTACACAACCACCTATTCTAACCCTTTTTGAGCGCCAAAAAACAACATTTGTATTTGGGGTATAGAATATGGCCCCTTATATAACCCCCTCCCCTAAAATTGGCACCCCCTTCTTAGCCTGACCAGGTTCAAAAGAAGGTTCCACGCAAAATTTCAGCTTCCTATGTCTATTAGTGAGAACACCCATAAAGGGCACACACAAAAACTTTATTTTATATACACAGATTAAGCGGGCAAAAAAAATCCAAATATATTATGTCAATTAAAAAAAGGAAGTGAGGAAAAAAGTATAGAATACTATGTTTTAAGACTAGGAGCTCCTACCTGCAGGACTCCTGGATATATATATATATATATATTTAAATTTAACATATGATAATAATGGACCAACATAACATAATTTATGTTCCTCCATTGCAAATGAGAGTCAATTAATTAGTGGACCTCTGTTTTCAGACGGTCCAATCACACTGGATAATATGGACCTGTAGTAGGCTTACACTTTTCCAGATAGTCCATGAGGAGTATTCCTTACGAATCCAAAGAACAGTCACCATAATCTATCCGCCATATTTATTGATTCAAACAAAGTCCAAACAGAAAGAGATATACCTAACTAGCTGAAAGTTGTTGCGTGTTCTTCCCAAAGATGATACATTCTAAACATAACCTCAATACGCGCCAGTTGTGCAATTTCTCAGACTTTGCATGGACATTATAAACGGCCCATATAACATTGACTTTACTTGATTTAGTAAATATTATTTTCTCAAGAATTAAAGGACAACAGTATTAGAAAATCAATAAAACTCTGCTCAAATTCCAAAGTACAAAAATTCTCACAAATATTTTTGGACATATTTTTTACATATCAAATGATATTCTTACAAACTCAAGATTTTTTTTAATATACAATATTCTGAAAAAAGGGATAAAGAATTGTCCATTATTTTTCTTTCTACCATAATCCTGATAATGGTTATTTTCTATTAATATCCTGAATACTAAGATGTAGTAGTCAAGGCGTTATTGGATCCAAATAATCTCTTTGAGAAAGACATAAGTATCTCAGAAAAAAAAGGCCTTTTTTCATAATGATTGAATAACATTAAACCATTAGAGACTGATAATAGCAACACTTATATATATTTACCGGGTGTAAACTAATAATGTATACACTTTACAGTTTAAAATTCTAGGGTTGTATGTGACTGATTTAAAACAAATTCTAGCATTACTTACAGTACTACGTAACAAGAGTCCGTACCAATAATTGCAAGCTGCACTAAAGTAATATACGTTTAAAATTGTTCATTTCTGATGAAGAAAAATATGTTACATCAACTTAGGAGCTTTTATTTGCTACAAAAATGTTTAAGGACTGGCAATTACCGACACAAAAGCACCAACAATTCCGTATGGAGCGTTTAAGGAGTTTTCTAAATCACTTCAAACTTCATGGCCACCCAATGATTTTCTTCTGTATGTATAGTTACTTCACGAATAAATAATCTATTACATATACATAACCGCAAGATTTATTGTTCTTTCTTGAATAAAAAATGAATTATATGTTTGATATTTTAAAAATTGACGTCGTTTACTGATTGTTTTTTCTAAAAGGGATCGCTATATTTGAAAGGTTGGGAACTACTGATTTAAGTAAAGAGGCGACATGCCAGTTTAAATAACAACGAAATATGAAACGTGCACTTCAAATAGGTTTAACCATTTATACAGACTCTCTCTATCAAAAAATAATTTGGCATGGAACGTTTGTAGAATGCGAGGAGAATAAAACTGTAATATTTATCTACGAAATTCTCAGTACAAAAGCAAGCCATAGCGCATTTTAGACTTATCAGAATTCATTGTGATAATTGCTTATAAATTGATATGTTTCGCTTATTTTCTTAGAGTCTCGTTATCCACACCATATATCCCCTTACTAATACTTTTAATTATTGCTTCTTACCGTATGTTGAGATGAAGGCAGGGAACTAGATAACATCAAGGACATATGGAGTCAATGATGACCACTGTTTGGAGTCTGGCCTGGATTGACATGGATTCGGACTATATACGTAAGTCCTACGTCTTCTTCCTTGAAGTGATGATGACATAATTGAACAGGCTAATAGCTTAGAATATCGGAGATAGTTTTGTATAATATATATATTTTTTTAACATATTTAACATATACATGGTAGGATTTTAAATCCGGAACAAGTTTAGAATTCAATACCTTGACAACCCTATGGAAGTATACTCATCAGATTCAGCTGACAAAACTGTATATACATAAATATATAATTCTTGAGATAGCTTCCGAATACGTACGCCATACTGCTATTATTGTGCGCCTATATGCCGAGCGCACGCCCAATGACGTGAATAACTCCATAGATATTGTGCTAAAGAGCTTGAATGGATGCTAAGATATCTGGTGTCATGCTAGAATTATAAATTTGTACAGTTTGTCCAAATATGGTATTTGGAACCAGATTTATTTAATAATAAACAACATTTTTAAGACCTTTATGTTAGAGACAAAGGTCTCCTAGCTACCTGGATCTAAACTCCATGGGCTGCTATGTCTTAGAGAGTGAGTTCAATAACCATGCACAAAATGCACTGTTAACTCCTTGGAGGCTTCCATTCCAGAAGCAGTGGTCAACATGGATAAGGAGTTCCTCATCAAGGCCTGTGCCAGGCTCAGGGCTACGTTTGAGCCTGTGGTTGAAGCTGAAGGTGGTTGGATGGAGGGATTGACTTGACAATTATTGAACTTTGCATGTAAGAGCAAAGGATTTGTGGATTACTGAATTAATTTTGGGAAATAAATCGTAATATAAGTTAACCTCAAATTTGTCAGATTTATGAAGCATTCAAGAAGAAAAAAATGTCTACATTCTTAGCTACCACCCGGTACATCATATTCGATGAATATTGATGAGACATTAAAAACTCTCTTTGATTTATTAAAGGAGCTGCTTTGTCTTTGGGGTGAATCTATCAGGAAGGACAAAGGAACATCAAACACACAATAGTACCAAAACAAGGCATTCAGTTGTGTGAAAGATAAAAAAAAATCTCCTTCATGGTTGATTCAAGCTACGAGAGAGAGAGAGAGAGACTCAAATGACAAAATAAAACAATTAAGTGATAAGTGCTTTTCATATCCAATGACGGATAAATAAAAAAACAATGGATTATTTTTTGTGTGGATCATTAGTAGTTTACCTTTAAAATATATCTACAGTTTACTATTTTGCTCATATGTCATAATTTATCTTTCTATCTCGAAATAAAATGATCGGTGTTGAGGTTTCATTATATGAAATTGAAATTTAATGATATCAGCTTTTTGAACGATACAGAAAGAAGAAAAAAGGACAATTGTTACTTATATTGTATCTCGCAACCTTTCCTTCAAACAGAAACAGAAAAAAGACAATCACGGCTCCCTTTTTGTGATAAACAAACACTAATTGTGTTCGGCAGTTGATTATTTCTACTTTGTAGCAGCTGAAGCTACGCTTGGTTAATTGAAAAATATTAAGCACGGAGTACCTCACTAAAATCAAAATCTATACTGTATTTGTTGTCAGCTGTCAATTTTCAGTTTCCTTTCTCCTTGTATCTCTTATGAGTTTCCATTGGTTGAATTCGAATTAGTTCTTTTAATGAAGCTCTCAACAATTCCAAGCAATTATTCATTAATAATTCCATAGTTGGGAAAGAATTTTCAACTGATACCTACTGATTTTGGGCCATTTTTCCCGTTTCTTATCGAATAAAAAGCTGTGAAATATAATCAATGTTATAGACTTGCCTTTCTGTTGATCAGTGCTTTGAACGTTGATTGGTTGACATTATATTAGATCTAGTTAAAGAACAGAGATAAATTTAAAACATAAATTATATTGAATAACCAGGGGTCCCTTTATTGTTCGGAGTAATCAGACATTGACTAAACGACAAACTATGCTGTATTCATAAAGAAGATAACTCCCCCACAAATCTTCATTGTTACTCTCCGTTTTTCAAGAGCAAACTCATACGTTGTTACTCAATACTTACATGTTTTCTTTTTAAAATTGAAAAAAACGTAATCAGAGATTATAAAATGAAACAAACAATGTTAAAGTTAAATAACATAGTAAGGATTACCCGATTTAGGTGCTTCCAAATGGATTTCTAGCTGATTGACAGTTCCTGGGCAATAGAATAATGCATGGTCCAACTCGATGATTTCATCGATATCTTCGACGTCCATATTAGCAGAACAAAATTATTAGAACCACCACTTTCTGTTGCATTTGATACTGTATTGAATCCATAAATAGCATAAATTTTTGGACCACCTGATTCCCCTTTTAACCTTGGTCGTTGTGATACAGAAGAATATATGAAATTTTAGCATTTTTTACTTCCATTTTTGAACGCTGTAGCACACAACTGGCTTCACCAAACACAAAACTGCAAATAAACATTTTTAAGCTTAACCTTAAAGCAAAATTTTTATTTATTTATGGAATATATTAATCCTCAGATACAGTTGACTAAAGACATCTAGCAAAAAAACGCTCGGAATTTTTTACTCAACCTAATATTAATCCTTAAACTGATAAAGTTCGGTCCTCAACTTTATTTCTTTTGTTTTTTATCAGGGCTAGTAGTGACAGTCAATAGGACCGACAGTCTTAAAAACTGGTCCCGAGGACTGATAGAGTAGATTTTTTTTTCCAAAAATTTAATATTAAAATTTAATTTGTGAAATTTTTTTCTAAAAAATTTAATTTGTGGAATTTTTTTCTAAAAAATTTAACTTTTTGTAAACAGTTGTAGATTTTGATATATTTTTATCAAATTGAAATAGTGTAAAAAATTTAAGATTTTTTATATAATTTAAAGTATTTTTGTCGAAAAATTTTAATTTTTGGAATTTTGTTTCGAAAAAATTCCAAAAAATAAACCCCCTCAAAACATAACCCTGTGAACTTCCCTGTTTAATGATACTTCATGACAGCTAAGCTGTTTTCCTCCAAAACAAATCTTCAAACTGTAATTGTCACACATTCATTTTTTGTTTTCTTTTATTTTTATATACCAAAGATGCTTACAATTTACATCTCGAACAATCTATAACAAAAGCCTGGTCAAGACTTTAATACCCTTCATCTACATACAATATACATATATGCCTCTATGTAATAAAGTTAAAGAATATACTTTTTATAGGACATTCATCCATATAGGACATGCTTCAATGGACTCTTAAGAACATTAATTACAAACTACTTTCATTTTAAATTATTATTATTCCGCGATTTATCATTTATATATATATATATATATAAAAAAGCTGAATGAAGTTAATGAAAATAAATTACGAACAAGAAAAGGCAGTAATAAAAACAAAGGGAAAAGATTTTTGTTAAAAAGTCACTTGACTAGTATGTATATTTTTAGGGTGTAGCTATTGTTCAACAAATTCTTTAACTTTGATGTATCACGGATTTAGTGATCCAACAGACGTAAAGGTTTCCGTATCAAGTAAAAAAAAAATCTTATGAACTAATATTTTTTTTGTCAAAAATAAAAAAAGCTTTATACATAAAAAAAAATGTTAAAATGTCTTAAAGTTAAATCTGTAACTTGTAGATAGCGTTATGTCACTCCACATAGATTTGCCCTTGTCCAGTTTGAGAACCGGTCCTTAAAACTGACGGTCCTTTGGACGGTAAGTACTAGAACTGATTAAAAAAGAAAGAGCTGGAAAAATGAAAAATAAAAGCTAACTATTTAATTTTTTTTGTCAAAAAATTTCATAAGAAATAAAGTTATCATAAAGTTCAAGGATTGAACTTTATAAGTTTTACAATTGATATGCAGGACTGAACTGAACGGGACAGCTGTCTTCAGTTCTAAATAAGGGCTTACACAACTGTAATTCTAGAGGTCGTTAAACATTGCCTGTCCCTGTATTTAGTAAGAAACACAGACAAAAAAAAGTAAAAATAACTAATATAATGATGTAATTTTTTCGTTTTACGACAAAATGGGATGGGAGTTTATGGTTCAAATGATCGTTATTATCGGTCCTATGACTGGACTGGTCCGAATAAATAAAGACCGACAAAACACCAATTCACTTTATACTCAATTGAACAATTAACATAAATCTTTCCAGACAGATTGACAGCTCTTGACGATGAACGCAGTGTCATTGCCGTACCACGCTAACATAATGGCAGCTTGGACAAAATCCAATCTTCGATGAGAGGTACGTCAGACATTTGTCTGCAATACGTTCAAACTTTAAAGTCCAGAGGGGTTGAGATCAGGAAGGTCGTAAGTCAGCTAAATTGTTGTAGATAAGGGTTGATCCTTTTTGGCTGTACACTGTAAAGGGTAGTAATAAACTTCTTGATGTTGTAGGCATTCCAGATGGAAATAGAAACAGTCTCTGTAGCCTTCTGTGCACTGACACAGAGGAAGAGGAGATTGCACACGTGTTGTTTTTCTTTGTTGTTGCTACTACATTTTTATAATTGTAGACATGGGATAAAAAATTGCTTATTTTGGTTTCAGCTGTAGTTTGGTTGTGTAATGAAATTTTGCATTTAAAAAAAAACCAGGACACTAATGGAATCAAATACTTCTGCAAGTTTGGGTCTCCATTCTGTAGTTTTCCTAAAGAAAGTTCAGCTTATAGAGAAGTTATTTTTCATTAATTGGGAAAGAACCATAATTAGTCTATAGTATACCTGTCTTGCATGGATTTTTACTTTTATTCCCCTTGCAATTTCCTCCAGACTCAAATTACCTCCCCTAATTCAATTAAAGAAATCACTCAGCCTAGAAGAACAGAGGGACTTAATGTCAAAAAAAAGACCAATCCTTTTGTCTTTCACCTCTTTCAATAATCAAAATCCACTTTATAAACGCTAAGCTCCATCGGGCTTGAGTATTAATCAAAGAAAATTCCACCTAACACTAATGTATGCATGTTTGTAATCGTATACTTCTTAGTTATTTTTCTTATCCTATAACAATATTCATTTATTCCTTCATTAGTTAAAAAGGATTGATTATAATTATATCCCTTTATGTATGCCTATGACTTTTTCTATTTAATAGAAAGAAAAAGTAGAGTGATTGTGAAGACGGTGATGAGAAGATTTGTCCCATATATATATATATATATCTATTAATGCTCAAAACGACTTTTTTTTATAAAGGTTGTGTTACGAGTAATTTTGACCTGGTTATTGTAAAATATATTTTATATTATAAATAATGTAAACTATTTAACATAAATCTGTTATGAGGTCAGTGGTAGTCTCAGGCATTGTCCGGAGTAACAAGGCGTCGGGTAAAAGACAAATTTTGCTGTATGTGCTTCTCTTTGGAGATGCAAGTGTTAATGCTCTTGCACTTCTGAGCTGATTCGGAGGCATGTGATGGAGTATTGTCTTGCATGAAGATGGAATCCGATGGTAGGGGAACAATTTTGCTGGTGCTAATTGTTCCCTCATAGCTGTTGCGAGTGAGTGCAGTCAGAGCAAACCTTTCATGAATCTAGGTCTGATAGTTCTCACTGTTGATCATCTTGTTGCAGTCCACCAGATGAAACTTACTGACTCCAAGAGCCCCAAATGCACCCCACACCATTATCTTCAGCGGGTACTTGACAACTGACACAGGGGAATATCTTGTTCTTTCCTGGCCAAACCCTGTCTTTTTGTGGATTTTTTGACCTAGTTATCTGGACGAAACTCTCATCTGACAAAACCACACGTTTCCAGTCATCCACAGACCACCCCTTCTTGTCAATTACAAGGGCTAACCTCTTCTTTTACATCTGCTCCGTGAGCAAGGGTTTGAGGGCCTTTGTAGGCCTTGTTGCCCTGAGAGTTCTTCAAGTACCTTCTGAATGTCTCCCTAGATATCTTGTATCCCTTTGATGTTAGCCGGGAAGACAATTTTCGTGTGGACTGACGTTTCTTCCCAACACTATTAGATATGACCTCTTTGAACGACCGGGTATTGGTTTATCTTTTTGACTCTCACCACGCTCATGAGTTGCCCACCATCTCTCAACAGACCTCAAACTGACCTCAACTTCCTCAGCAACTATCTTTTTGAAAATTCCACCAAGTAATTTGACTACGACAGCCACCTTCATCTCGGATCTGGGAGACATTACTATTTCGGATGGAAAATTTTTCCCACTGTCTCACTTACACTCAGGAAAAATAAACTACAGCTTACTTTAATTTTTCAAAGGATCTGTTTATCAAGAAACATTCAAAACATGAAAGGAAAAGTATTTTATGACCATCATTTTGTCTTAGCAGGATTATACCAAGCAACATGGTTGAAAGAGTGAAAAATCAAGAACGACAATCTTTATGTGTTACACCTTAATTCCACAACAAATCCTCAGTGTTACACTTCTTTTCATGAGCACACTCACACGTGACTACTTAATACTTATATCTCACTCAATTCATGTGTTCTCTCCTCAAGAATGAAAGAATAATTATTTGTGTTCCATTAAAGCCTTAATATGATGTGATGACTGATGGATACTTTAGTCTATATAGCATTTACTAACAAATCACAATGTTAAATAAAAAACGCCTGTGAGAGTTATTACATTTTTACATACGAGCGATCATGCTTTATTCAAATTTTAACATATACTCTAAATTCATTGGAGTTGGGATATACAGAAGAAAGCAATAACAAAAACAAAAACATTGTTGCATAAAATATGCTAAATATGCGCCAGGGGTACAGAGTCGGAAAATTTGTACCGAATCCGACTCTGTCCACAAAAATTATTATAATTTTATAAAAATATAACTTATTTATAATCAAAGGCTTATATTGGGTGCTCTTCAAGTTTTTCCCTAAAAGGAGTATAAATTATAGGTATTAAATACTATTAATTTATGCAACTTATAAAGTTAACTAATTTATAAGTTTACTTTACAAATTTCAAACGTGCTCTATCGTCTATACAATTCCAATTCTCGAACATCTATAAGTCCAAATTATTATGTTGGATAGAGCATAGCCACTAGACATGCTAGTTAATTACATTGTCTTGTGAACAGTGAATGTCATCAGAGTGAAGTGTAACGTTGTAGTCAGAGGTTTTTTGCATAGTTGTTCCTCGGTTACAAGTGAATAATTTATGTTCCGAAACTTATGAATATATTAGCAATAGATAGATTTTGATCCATTTCAATTGTTAATCATCTTTTTAAATATCATATACGGTCGTATCCACTTCCAAACTATGTTGTTAGGGATCTCTTGATCACTTTTCCATAATTTTCATTTATATACAAGGCATTCCCGCCCTTTCATTTCCAGAAAGGGCTCAGATTTGAGCTTAGATACCTCTTAGATAAATATTTTGTTTAGTTTACCAATATCTTGATCACGGTCGACTGTGAAAATAAAACTGTTTATTTTTGTTTCTACAGTTTTTAAGTGGATTAATGAAACAACGTCATTTAAATGAACACTTATGAAGTTGTAATTAAAGCTAATATGAGTTTCCAATTTACGCCAATTTCATTGCCGGACCAATTAACACACGCAACCTTTCTCTCCCTCTCTCTCTTTAAAATGATCTAAGACATTTTTCCCACATCCATCATCAGATTTACAACGTAAAAACAAGTTTTAATTACATTCCTATTCAGGGACTTTCATGAAAGTTATGTGTATGTATTTTTTTTAGTACTCACAAATATACTTTTGCAAATAACATAAATCCATGTGATCTGTTGTTGTTGTTGTAATGCAATGCCCTTGGGCATGAAATAATGTTTTATTGCTGTTTTTTTCAATTTATGTTACTTCTTGTACAATAAAACAAAACAAAAAAAGTTTTTATAGATTAATACATATAAATTTGTTTGGCTCATCTCTTGTTTTCCCAAGTTATTTATGACATTTATTGCCTTAAGTTGGTAAAATAGAGGTGTTGCTATTGATAAATGGTTATTCTTTTCTTTTGGAATAAGCGTTTGTCCAAGGTGATTGGTGGTTGGCTATTTATAGCAATTTATCTTTGACTAGTAACCCACATGGACTTATGTCTTATTATACGAGTAGAATTCGTATTCATATTAGATATATTATGTGGTTAACAGGCATAAACCCCCCTCCCCCTCCCCCACCTTCCAATCTTGAACATAAATGAAGAAAATTTATTTGTTTATTTCAAATACAAGGTGAGGATTTTAAGTCCAGTAAATTGGAGGCCAATGTATATTTCAATTTATTTCCCAAAACTAATTTGGGAATTCAGATATCTTTGGATCTTACATAATGACGTCCATATTCTAGTCAATTACTCAACCTACCATATTCAACTTCAATCACAGCCTCAACCCTATCTCTGAACCTGAAGGGGCGTCTGCAAGATTATACATATACTATTATTTTTTTTTTTTTTTTTTTGGGGAAGGGGCTTTTTTTCAAATATGTAATTTTTTCAAAACTTTTACCGCAATAAGTTTGACCTTTATCCCCTATTATTAAAGTCACGTTTTTCGAGTATAGTTACGATTCAAAGCCATATGTCGAAGTGAAATAATTCTATAGATGAAAATTAAGTATATTAATAATTGATAAAAAAAATTCCAGCATTCGAAAGATATATAATGGTTTTTAGTTTTCTTGAATACAGTTCCTATCAAATATGTCTAAATATATGTACAAAAAAAATAAGTAAAAATGAAAAATCACATTTGTAGCGTAATAATTTTTGCAGTTTCATTTTCTTCAATTGTTTTGATGTTATAGCTAAAACTGTAGAATAATCCTTATATTACAGCTTAGGAAGATTTCATTAATAAGTAATCAAACTGGTTATGTGAAAAGTTCCTAATTAAATATTAATAAGTCCATTAGATTACTTACATCTAGTCAATTAATACTAGTCAAATACATTTGAAAAAAAAAGATATTTAAATTTTAATTAATATTTGGTGTTAATAATGTCTATTGCTTTTTACAATTAGTCAAATAGTCCAACTTAATTATAGTTACTTACAGAACATTTTCACGCAACCTTACATTTCTTATTAGCCTCCATATATGATCCTTCATATATCTGGATTTTGTATGGTCAAAACACTTTTTGTAGGAACTATATTCTTAATAGCCTAATAAATATTTCATCTTTTGAAGGCTATGATGTTTTTTTATTAATTTGTACCATCTTAAATTTTCAAATATAGAGTCAAAATATGGCTCTGAATCTAAATTATATTCTAAAAGCATTATTTTAATTAAAGATTTTCAAGGACAAACCTACTGAAATTGAATATTTTATGGTTTTTTCCTGTTCTATGGTCTTAACATAAATAATAAATGTGGGTTTAAGCCAGGCGGCTCAAATTCTGTTGAAAATTGTCCTTAAATGAAACTGATGTAACGCATTTTCTGTATAACCCAGAGAAATTCTGGGTAAACGGTATCTCTGGACCCTGAAAAATAAACTCTAGAACTTACTTCATTATAATATTAGTAAAAATAATATCTTTTTAAGGCCGTACTTAAATTGGGACCAATAAATGTGACTTGAAGGGAAACTCTACCGATTTTAAGTACACGATGAAGGACTATCACAACCCTATTGTTCGTATTTCAAGACATCCCTGTATTGAGTTGCATTATATGTATGTAGAAATGGGTAAGTCTACTAAAGGCACGGCTTTGTTTCAAACAAGACATGTATCCACACATACATACATTATAGAACTAAGCCAATTTTCTAATGAGTCTCATTTCATTAATTACTTTTTATAAATAGGAGTACATGTTGGAGTACCTGGGATTGAATGAATGTCCAGTGAGCTGTTATACTCAATCGTAGTTTCTATTGCCAAGTTGTTATCTATTAAGCATCTATAGTCATTAGTAGTGATATTCCGGAATTAAATGCACATATAACAGACTATATACCTAGGCCATAGACAAAAAGTTACAAAGAAACTCGTTTTGTCTTTATTTTTATCACTTTTCCATCACTAATAATACTATTAATATAATCAACCAACACTGATCATAATCAATCAAATTGATACAAAGTCAATCAAAGGAAGAGCGATGATCTTATAATTGGTATTTGATTATTATTGTTATTGATAGTATTACCAGATTGATTTAAGAAGCCATTTACACAATGGATGCCTACAGTAGCAATATGCACCTACATATGTGTAGAGATGGGATTTGTGTACGATCACGAAGAAAAGGTGGGAGCGAGGCACATGGTATAACTAAAATAAGACCCTTCTTAATATCAGCTGCTTGTTATATGATTTTAAGAGGAGAAAATGAATTTTTACTTTGTAGACGAGAACTCTCTAAATTAAAAATAGCATTAGCCTAGGAAAAATATTTTTCAATTCATATATATTTATAGAAGGTCCCCGCATAAATTAGTGTTAAAATTTCGCGTAATGTGATGTCTGGAATTATTCTAAATCCCAGAATAGTGAGATTTATTCACCTAATGTTGCTTTTTTTATATTTTAATAATAAATTATAAAAAACTATAAATAGAAGTAGACAAGAATTTTTTTTAGTTGTTTATACCTCTATTAATATAGGCATACGATAGAGGTGTATAATAGGAGGGAGAATAGTTTAAGAATTTGATATGATACCTCGACTTAAAGCTTCCGGGTATTACTTATTTTACAAAATAGAGTTCAATTATTTAAATTTTTCAGTATTGAAATGATTGGGTTTAAAATTAATCTTGTTCCCAATAACCGGAGTCCCTGTATTATATTATGCATTTTTAAATCAATTTATACGAAAGATAGGCAAAAAAAATTTCTTTGGATGGAGATACCACGACTTATTAAATAATGAAGGAAAAAAAAGAAGAAAGAAAAAACGCCTCAATCGTATTTTCTCATTTCTATTCACGATACTTATTTTTTTCTTTACATGGATCCCTTCTTTACATATATGATACTACCACTCGTATATTCGAGTCTACTTGATTCAAGTCCAAATCAAGTCCGTGTCTTCATGCTCCAAGTACACTGAGTCAAAGATCAATTTAAATCTTAGTGCACCCGGTTTCGAGCCCAAAGAAAGTGCGAGCCAAAGCCAAGTTTGAGTCCATATACTCGATGTTATGATTCCAAGTCAATCAATTTTACAATATTGTTAAATGTTAAATCAAAGTCCATATAGTCCCGAGTCAGCTCTAAGTTCAGGCTCAAATACAAATTTGAGTAAAAATAAGGTTTTTTACAAACATATATTTGATGTTTAATTCGACATGCAACCGAACTAAAAAATATTGTAGATATTTAATTAGATAGTCCCTGGTTTTTCTCCACGAAAAATGAATCGAGTCTTGATTCGAGTATTCTGATCTGGATTCATTAGATCTTATGGCCCCCCATTAGTGCTGAAAGGTGCCCAGTCGTCATCTTCCTTCAAAATAAAGTAAAACATTTTTATGAGACAAGTCTTTGTGTTTCTGTAGATTGATGATCTTTTTACAAATATAAAACGTCGTCTCAGGCGTTTATTTTAGTTTTTGAATAATTATCATAAACTTGTACGATTTACAGATGATCACATTCGAAGCTATAATATACACATTTTACATAACCAACCTATACCAAATTCAAATTAGGGTAATTTGAGTTATGTATCTCAATTTATTTTAAGTGATCTTAATTTTATGTATCACAATTTTGTCAAAAGTTATGGTCGATTTTGGAATTTTAACATTTTGTTTGTTTAGCCTTTGACATTAACCTCTCAAAATTTAATGGCTTCTAACATTTTACATACAGGGTCTATAAGCAAGAAAGAACAGACCGCACTAAATAATTTCGGAGCCTAATTACGGCAGAACTAACAACGATATGCCAAATTTTTATAAAAGGTATCCACAACCACAATATTAAAGATCTCAAATTCAAATTTTATCCACTATATGTGGCCACACATCAATAAGACAAGGTTGGACGCTTCTGCGATCTGACAATTTCGGCAGAATCAACAGAAGCCCATTCCAGGACTATAGAAGCTTTTAAATCAATGAGATTTTCGTGGTGTGCCCTACAGGTCTTTCTCAAAATGTCACCTTAAATAAATAATCCATTGGATTCAAACCTGGTGATGATGATGGCGGCCATTTATCTTTAGACCCGACTCTACCGAAGTTGCCTGAACAATTTTTTTGGAACTTGTTGCTGGTGTTGCATGGGCGACCTTCTTGATGCCACATGTATTTCCCACTGGTGTAATTCTCATCCATCCAAGGCTTTACAACGTCCTTGCTATTTCAGAAGGACAAATTTTGGTGCGTAGTAAATCTCATATTCGTTGCTTTGTGCGTTCTCTTTTCCACATTTATTGATTAAATAACCTCTAACCAACGCCGACTGATGCTTTTTTTGATTATTCGTCCAATGACATCATTTTAATTGTATATTGGTCCTTACTTTGTTTACTATGTTTGTGGAAAGAAACCTAACTAATATTTTGCTTATAAACGGCTTATAAACCTTGCTACAAACTGTCACAAAAATCGAACCGTAACGTTATCTTACTTTATAAATATGTTTTTTTTCTGTTCACTTATATCACCTCTTTACAAACTTTCATCAGAATTGATCCATAACTTTCTTAGTAATTCCTGATTACGAACAATAAAACACATAAAACATCTCTTTTGTCCATCTTCGTTGACGGAGGTATTGAACAACTTAAATAGAATATTAAAAAATTATTTAATCTCCGTTTGTGAACATGTTTCTTCTAACGAAGTTAGTGAACTGGGTAAAAAAAAACATACATAAAAACTATTAATTACATGATAAACAGTTGAAGAATTATAATAATAACATCAATTAAAATTTGTATCAATTTTTAAGTATTCCATACATTTTGCACTCGTTAACACCCATTAAAGTGCTATAAATACTTGCATAAACATAAAAAATTGAGAAAAAAATCTTTGTTTTTTTGCATATTATTACAGCAATATAAGTTTGGGGTGTGAATGGTATATAATTTGTTACTCTAATAGTAAATAAAATAAGTTACTATTTTTGATAAAAAAATGTTCATAACTTTAAGTAGGAATTTTACAAAAAAATTCAAGTTCTATATTTTCTTTTTAATCCTGTTTTATCTAATATATAATGAAAAAAAAAAAAAAAAAAAAAACTTCTTGATACCAAAATCATGTCTCTAACTTTAATATTAAGGAAGTCATGAACAATTTATCATCGGGGTTTCATACCTTTTTTCCTCACTGTTTATGTTATAACCTACACCAAAACTTGTGCCCTAATATGATATTTCAACAAAACAACACACCTTTCTTAAACATCAATAGAATTGAATGAAATTTTCAGGAACCATACTATACAGTATCTTGCAAAAGATGTTACTTTTAAATACCTGCAATTGAAAGAAAAAAATAATCATATGACAAAGCACTTTCATATTGCGAAGTGATACAGATTGAAGATGCTAATGTTGTGTTTAAATTTATGTACCTTGCATCAACAAATTGATTGGAAACTTTACAAGATAAATACATTTTTTATCGTCCATTGTAGCTTTTATGTGAATGTGGCCCATTACACTTCATTTGCAATTTTAAAGACTATCCTGAAATAACTTATTTTCAGCAAAATAGTGTGATTAAACAAATTAACGTATAGAACAAAAAATTAAACTAGGTGGACGATTAATAATTTATCTACATTAAATATGAATGAAGTTGATATGATTTTTTCCTTTTAAGTAATGAAAATCTAAAATTTCTGTGGAAATCTCAGAAACAGTTCCAGACTTCCCTAAGTTTTTTTTTGTACCGTAGATCGGTATTTTGTAACATCAAATTAATATCCATCAGTTTTTAACGAGGTTGCATGTATAATATAAACTAATACCTACAATATTATCATGCTGTAGCTTCTGTTGCAAATTTCAGAAATCCCATTGAAAAAATAAAAAAAAAGTCAAAGAAATTCAGAAGAATCATATTGAAAAGGGTAGGCAATAAAATGTCCCAATAGAGCCAATGACATCACAAGTATTTTCATATATATCGGGGGGCTAAATAATAAAACTTGGCTGTTTTCTTTAACGCCCACGGGTACAGTTTGGCCTTTATACAGAGCCCCTCTTCCTCTCCAACGTTTACCCTTAATGATGGCGTAGGCGTTGGTTCTGGAGACGCCCAACTGCATTTGAGTGCAGGTAGGAAAATTTGTTGATCATGTTCAATTGTCCTTTTCTGGACTTGTACGTAAGTCAGAGAGCTCAGATTTGTTTTAATTCGTACCTCTGTAACTGTTAAGCTTTAACATTTCAAAATATGAATTAATTTCAAATTACTCAATCTTCATTAATTAGTGAATTAGTATATGTTCAGAATTCAATGGACTCCTTGACGAGGTTTTAGGATCTTATTGAAAAGTATTGGGGATAAAATGTCAAATTGATAGTGTTGTGTCAGTCCTTACTTATTTGGTTCATTCCAGTCAAGTCTAAGGACTGCTCATATCAGTTCTTGGGACAATCTCTCCTTTGGACTGTCAGTACTTGAGTTGATTAAAAAAAATAAAATAAAGTTAAGTAACGTCATCAAGGACCAAACTTTATAATTTTTAGGACTAATATGTAGGAGGACTCAATTGAACCAGACCGAGACTGAAATGGACGAGACGGCAGTTTTCAGTCCTAAATTAGAGCCGATACAAACATTAGTAAATATAAACTACAACGCTCTTCATGGAATAAAAACCCATTCACTGGATAAATATGTGTACGTTTTCACAAGAAAGTTGTATCTCAACTATTTAAAAAAAAAAAAAAAAATGGCTAATTAAACATTATTTGCAAAACTGCAATCAAAAATGAAAAGTTATGATTGTTTTACGGAGTTATGACTTTAAAGCAACAATTTTGCAAAAATTAATGCACCAATCATTGTAAAAATTAATTGCATTGAAACATGAGGTCAACAACCCTTATGAAAAACCATACCCGTGGTAAATGACATTTTAAAACGTTTTTTACATTATTTTAGAGCAAAGTTGTGCTATGTTTATAATCATTATTTTTAACTAAATTTTTAATCTTTTGAAAGAAATTTAACCCATTATCTTAAGTTATAAATCATATAGAAAATTTAAAATAACAAAAGCATTTTGAAATCATCATACATTTATCCACAAAAGAAAAATTCTTTTTTATACTTTAATCAAAGTAAAAATTAGGCCTGAATCCAAAGAAATTCAAATATGAAAAAATTGAAAAACTCTCCAAAAGAAAGAATGATTGGTAAAAATACTAAAAATAGATTTGAATTCAGTTTTGATAGTAAAAAGCGTAAACGCTGGTTAGAAAATATATGAGAGTAATTCTTATGCTCTTATATGTAGAGCTCGACTGCTGTGAAAATGAACCATTAGCCAATATGTCTAGTCAATTTTTTTTTATTAGCTCAGAATAACATAAACATTGGATCATTTTAAGACTAATAAATTGAACTAAGAGAAACTATTATTGATTGAACTATTAATTTAATTACGTCACTTAAATTGTTTGATCATTTAAAAAAAAAATATTCCATTCATTTTGCGTGCGTAGATATCAATTTAAATGCTCTAAATACTTGTATGAAAATAAGGTATCGATAAATTCTTATATGAAAATAATCTTTAACAACATGAGTTTATAATTTATTATATATATTAATAAAACGAAGTTTGTATGGAGAATGGGTGGTCTGAAAAGTTTCCTACCTCAACCTTGAAGATGGTAGCACCCGTAAATAAACGTTAGTCACATCTAAAGAGACTAAAAAGGGGAGAGTATATAAAAACTATGAATCCTGAATTATATTCAGGATTCACATAACCTCGATCAAAAAATATTGAATATAAATACACTTTGTGGATGATTAGGGTTATGAATTTTTGTTTTAAAATAACTTTTATATTTTTTTAAAGCATACGTATGATTCAAAGCCTATGTACTATGGTTTTAAATAATAGTTTATGCTTCGGGGGATATATTTTAAAGAAAATAAATAACCCTGTCCAAAACGTTGACTTGTATTAAATTACATTAGATGAATCTTACTCAAAAAACGGTGTATAACAATGAACTGCGCACGAGAAGAAAAAGCGCATAAACTGAATTTTTGACGAATCAGAGCTATAGATAGAAAAAATTTTCTTGATATATTTACGTGACATTTACTTCCATTTTTGTTTCTTTAGTCACATGTATCTAGGATCTTTTGACAGTTACTCCGCAAAGTTTAAGACATTTTGGAGGTAAAAATTGGTATGTAAGAGGGGTTTGAGTGAGTTGATGTGAGCGATAGTGTGAAAATAACCAAAATTGAGGTTGAGCTGTCCTTAAATATTTGTTGTCCAAAATGAGTATAACTTTGGTCATTTCTGCCTTTAATTCCAGAGACGTCCGCAGTGATCCTGCGGATATATATATATATTTTTTTTTTTTTTTTTTTTTGGGGGGGTAATCATTGTTTTTTAGATATAAAATAAATATAAAACTTAAAATTTTACAAAAAAAAAAAGTTTAAAAATTCTAAGTGATTCATGAAAAAATGAATTTTTAGAATAAGAAAATTAAAAAATCCAAAGCTGTTTACAAAAATTAAATTTTTCGAAAAAAATTTCAAAAAAAAATTTTTAAATATTAAAAGTTAAGGAAAAGATTTCTAGTAATTCACAAAAAATTGAACTTTTGTAAAAAAAAAATTAACAAAATGCACCACTGTTCACAAAAATTAAATTTTTTGGAAAAAAATTTTGAAAATAAAATTTCAAATATTAAAAATTACGGAAAAGATTTGTGTTAATTAACAAAAAAATTGAACTTTTGTAAAAAAAAAATAAAAAAAATCCACCATTGTTCACAAAAATTAAATTTTTTGGGAAAAAAATTTTTAAAATTAAATTTGAAATATTAAAATTTACGGGGAAAAATTAAAAAATGCATATTAATTAACAAAAATCAATATTTATTCACAAAAAAATTAAACTATAACATTTTATGGAAAAAAGTTGTGACCCTATTTTGCAAAAAAAATCATTTTGAGTAATTTTTTTTGTAAAAACCAAAAATTATGAAATGAGGGTGGGGGGGCTGCAGCCCATCCTATCACCGCCTGCAGACACTCCTGAACCTCTGAAAATCCCTAATAAATGCTATCTAATAAGCGACATTTTGTAAAAGTCTTTAGTAATCTAAGGAAATCTCATAATGCTGACAGGCACATTTTGCCACTTTGTTTTATAGCTTTGCTTCACTTCTATTTTAAAAATAGAAAGAAAAAATAAAGAACAAGAAGTACTTTTATAAGGATACCATTAATTATGTAAAGTAAAAACGTCAAGAGTAAAGAAATCCGAGCCTCTTTTGTATAAACTTCTACATATTAAATAAATGTATTAAAATCTAATTTAAAAGCAAGTCAATTTGAAACTAACAAAGCAAGAACGAACAAAAAAAAGTACGAATGAAATAAGGGGGGAAAAAAAGAAAAATCTGAAATTAGACTTTCTCATTAACTTTTATTTTCTTATTAAGGTAATGACCGAAGTTTCTTAAAGATACTTGAAAATAAGCAGTAGGACCTATGTGAGTATGTTTGTCTTAAGTAGATTTGTGCCTAAGAAAACATGGCTTGCTTCTTTGATGCTCGTTCGAATAGTACATATCCATCATAGTTCTTAATGAGACTTTATACAGGGTTGATCTTATCTAGTGTTACACATTTTATTATTCAAACGAGAGGTTTTCTGGGGACATTTATTTAACAAAATCATAGGAAAATAATGCTTGGTACAACTTTTATTTATTATGTGAGCCCTCAGCTACAATAATGGCCTCATTACGAGGCCTAAATCCCTTGCAGACTTTGACTATGTAGTCAAACTCGATGTTGGTCCACTTCTTCTTGATGGGTGCCTCTTTTAAACCTGGTCAGGCTGGTGACTTCTTGAATTATAATAAAGTTGTTCCCGAACTGTTCTTTATCTCAAAGTAGCACTTTCTTATCCAGAAGTTCGATATGAGCATCTACATTGACCTACTCCTTCCTCTCCAGGGACAAGATATCCTTTTATTCTCTTCCGTTATTGTATATCAATGTCATACGATCAACCTTGTATAACCAATTTAAGTTCAAAATCACCTCCCTTGGCCTTCACCATTTCTTCAAGCTTAGACCTGAAATAAATACATAGAGAGGCCAAGAAAGGTGTGAATAATGGATCAAAGACTTCAGCTGACAAGCAGAGTGTAATAAAATACATTTTTTTGTTTTGTTTTTTATTTAGATTAATTATCAGCAATTTTAGCTAGAGACATAATATATTCAACTCTGATTGACTCTGGTGTTTTCAACTTCCTTCCTTTAGTTGACGTTACAATTGTAATACATTTTTATACAGTGTGTCCTTGGTAATTGGAAACTAATTTTTCCATCCTAAAATTTATTAAAGTTCTCAAAAAGTACAAGATGAAATACTTAGAGTATTTTTTTAAATTTTATGTTAACAATTAAGTTTTAAAGCGGCCACCATCGGTCTCTACGATTAAATGAATTAATAGTTTAATAAGAGAGATACTGAAGTCTAGCTAACATAAGTTTATTTTTCTAAACTTAACTTTCTCGTATGTCAGTCGAGATTCCCAATAGATAAAAAAGATTGACATGCTTTTCACAATTTTAGCAGTTTTTTTATATTTTACAAAGCTCTTATCACGGTTCTATGTTGATGTATTCATGAGGAGAACATATATTAGTATAAAATAAAATAAAAATCCAAAAAAGTTGATTTAAAAAAAAAAAAAATTCCAAAATCAACAACTATCAACAAAAAAATTAATTTTTTCAAAACAAAATTGAAGAATTATATTTTCTGGAAATTCTAGCCCACTCCCTTGCGAGCCCCTGAACCAAGTTTTCGTGTGTTCATAAATTACGGAAAATTTGAGAAAGTCCAATAGTCCTTATAACTTACAACTCGAGTTATAAGTATAAATCCTTGTTGGACTCACTGAGAGTAAGTCTTCCGGATATTTATCGGAGGAATTTTAAGCCTATATTCTTGCTTGATACAAATCGAATTTTTCTCTTTTTGTAAATGTAACATGAAGAGTTTTCTTTATCTTTTAAAGCTGTTTCTTGAAGAGAGAACAAATAATTATAAATGAAACAATGATGCAACTGTCCCCTGCTTCGAGGACAGTTGCATCATTTCTTGCATCCTTTTATAGAATTACACAGCGTGCGGCAGTGAATCGTGCAGTAATTGATTTCTGTGTACAATTTCGCCCAGATTTTGTAAAATAAAAGAGAAAGGGAATTAAAAATTTTACTGGTTTGGGATGTCATTAGCTATATCATTTATCAAAATGGCCTCCCTTGGCCATAAGTATAGCCTCTATCCTGGGACAGAAGAACAAGCTCGCCTTCCTCACTAAGTCCTCGCCCATGTCCTCCCTCTCCTTGTCCACCGCAGCCTTCAGGTACTCCATATTGGGTTGAGAGGTCGTACAAACCTTTTTCTCAATGACGCACCATACACTATAGTCCAGGGGCTCAGGTCCAAGCTTGACAGCGGTCAAAAGTCCTTAGACCAGAATCCCTTCTGGGGCGTCTGGAGTATTATAATTTGCAGGGGGCTTGGTGTTTAGATTTTTTTTTTTTTTTATATATATTAAATTTTTTGGAAAAAAAAAAAATTTAATTTCAAAATATGTCTTACAATCTGTCTGCAATGAACAGGTTTTTTTATTTTCCAAACAAATTTTCTACGTATTAAGTAATAAATAGTACGTATAAAATAAGAATTTCTGCAAGAGTTGGACCTGGAGTAGAATTTAAGATCGACATCGGATAATTTCTCTGTATAGCCTTGCTAGATAAAAGTGTGTTTGGCGTTTATTTTCTTCTTTTAAAAGATCCTTGCAGCTAATCTAATAAAATGTCATTACACCTAAGAGGGGCGTCCACAAAAGTGGAATGGAGGGACTGTAGCATACCCAAACCAATTTACGGGGATTAGATATGAATTTTTGAAATTTTTATTCCAAAATTTTTTTTCAAAATAATTTTAGTTCTTAACAGAGCTGTAGATTTTTGAAATTTTTCACAAAATTTAATTTCTTTATAAATAGCAATGGATTTTTGAAATTTTTTCCCCAAAAACTTGACATTATAAATTTAATATTTTTAAAATTTAACATCATAAAATTAATCTTTGATAAATATTTTCAAAAATTTTAACATTATAAGTTTAATTTTTGATATATATTATAAAAGATTTCCAAAAACCAGCCCTTCCCCTAATATAATTATGCGCACACCCCTGTCTAATTTGCTCTCCTTCCATACATTTTTCAAACTGTAAGATTACCATCTCCGATTCCGTTTATTTTTTTACATACAATACGATAGGTCATATGATTTACGACTCTACTTATTCATATTTTTTTATGTATGAATAACTGTATCCTCGTCATTAGGTATCATAATCATATCTTTGATTTGCCAATTTATTTTGCAATTTTGTCCTTTGCATGTCTGTATCACCTTTCTGATGATTTATTTTCCTCTGTTTTCACCGCAAATATAAAAAGTTTACATATCATGCGCATTAGTGTTGCATGGAATTGATATGTTTGTATCTAAAAATGCAAATAGACCTATATTTATTTTAGTTCGTGAATAGTTCTAAAATGAACATCTACATCAACAGATGTGATCATTCAATAAACTACTGTTGAGATGGGGAATTCAGAAATCAAGTACATGAGGAACTTTTGCAGTTAGAGAATAAAGTGATTGGATTGTGAAAAAAGTTGAGATAGATTTGAATTTAAGAAAAGAAGGAAAAGCTGATACGATTACTTGAATCCGATCTTTCATTATTATTTATTATTGATAACAATAGTTGATAAAATGTTTTAGAGGAACCCACTAGCAATTGCCGGCGTGCTTATTTATCTAAACAAAACTTGCAGCTATATAGAGAGGTTTTTTCCATCTTCACTAGCGTTAGTCCCATCTTACGATCCCAAATCAAGCTTCGAATATTTGAGATAAAGCCAAAAACAGTGTAGTTCCAAGATTTTTTCGAATCCTAGTGGCGTTAAAAGTTGTACACTTAAGGGTGGGTAGAGTCAGTGTAAAAATTCAGGTTTTCTAAATCGGCGTTGGTCCCAAAACCAATTTTGAGGCTAAGCTTCGGAAGGTCTTCTTATCGGGTAAAGTTATCTTGACCATATTTTCGACAAGTCCCCTTCTTTTATTCAAGTTTGAATCTTTATACTTCGGGTCGCGCGTGTTTTTGTCAATTGAAGGGTTAAGTCGCACTTAAATGCAACTCTTGTCCAAGTCAGGAGTATGAATATTCAGCCTTGACCCTCTCTCTAACTCGTTCACGTTCCTACAAATCCTTAAAACAGCTCTACAATAGAATAAATGGAGACGCGTAACATCGATTCAATGCTTCATTAACAGAAACTTCTGTATGCAAGGACAGTTTTAAAATTTACACTAATAAATAGCATGCCACCACCGGATTGATGTCTTTTGTTAATTGTGAGGACTACATTCTTGGATTAATACACAACACAACGTAAGGTAAAATCCCCGGGTAATTGAACATAAGCATAATATTCATTGATGCATGTGAGTCTGACGATACCAAATGAAACGCTGTGATATATTTGAAGTTCCAAGTTTAAAAAAGAAGTAGCTTATATTAAATATAATCTACATACTAAAAAATAAACCATCATACATTTATGTTAAATATACAAGATTAAACAATTGGAATCAAATAACTAATAACAAAAAATTATTTATACAGAATATTGAAATAATAGATTGATCTAAATGATATTTTCTTGTTCTGACATCGGAATCCAGTTAAATATGTCATAACTTTAGGTTGCAAAACACAAGCCAGACGTGGAGTTTAATCAAAAAGATAATCACCCCTCTTCTTCATGTGGAAGTTGCTATATACAATTGTGCACAGGATAAATATATCTCTAACGATAAGATCTAACTAATTATTAATAATAAAGTAAATGTCAAAATAATAAAATTAGACAATTAATATACTAATAAAAAAAATGTTAGAAATAAATCCATCTTAAAGATTTAGAGCAATGGCTAATTATGTAGTAATGTCCGGCAATATTACTTCTTATTAAGAGCATCAAAAAATATTTCCCCCTCCCCCGTTATTTATGCTTATATAACAACATACTATTATCATGAAGGATATACACAAATACTAATTATAATGCTACACCCAATGTAACTATCCCCGTTGTTGTTACCATTTAAGTAGTTGTTTTTGCCTTTTATGAGTTTTCTGAACATCATTTCTTGGAGCCTATCAACCATAGCTAAGCCTTAAGTGGTAAAAAGAGTAATATTTATTGGCTATGTAATATTGGCAAACCTAATTATCATACCCAAGTCTTTAAGTGAAGAAAGTAGTCTCAGACAAACTAGTTGCGAACCATCCAAAGCTACTACTCCCGTTGTTGTGACCATTTAAGCACTTTTTTGCCATTGAATGAGTTGTGTATCATAATTCTTAATATTAGCTAAAATGGAATCATATCTTATGGTTAGATTTAAAAAAAATTGAATACTGTTAGATGGTACAAAATTCAGAGTTCCATTTCAAAATTAGTAAATATTTTATACTGATAACTTGATCGTCATTTGGTGTGGATGACTCAAAACATTTTTATGTGTATTTCTATAAATGACATCAGTACCAACATCCTCCATTAATTAAATGATGGTTCCTCGGGAAGGGATAGGTTTACCCGTGTATTTCTCCATAATTTTTTTTTTTTTGAACGTAGATGATTAGCAATGGATAAGGTTATATTACATGCAATAAGCATCTTTGTGAGATCAAAGTTAAAGTCTGAATTGATGTATTCATCATTAATTTGATTTTTTAGATAAATATCTATGCTCTTGATATGAGATGAGGATAATGAGTGGCGTGTAATTCTAGACAGGGGACTAAAGGCACATTTATATCGACAAATCCGACAAACCATATGCTTCTCATCAGGTAAGTATTTTCCAAATTCCTGGGTCTCCATTTTCATAAATCCGGACAGAAGGCGACGTTATTTTAGGCATTTTATTCAGTTCTCTATCGACTATCAGCATCTAATATTACATTAATATTGCATAATAAAGGCGGGAATGATAACGTTCTTGATTGATAGAAGAAGATGTATATTATTTAATCAATGATGCCAAGAGTATTTCTTCTCTTCTCCTCGCACGCTTTTCTATTCTTACCAAAATTATCACCCTTAATCATTGGTAAAGAAAAAACTCATTATTGCGATTAGACAAGGAAAAACTGTTGATGCTTTCACTGTTTTTTTGTTCATTATTTAAAATTGCGCGTGTGTGTTAACATCTCTCTCTGAAAGAAGAGTCCTTTGTGTCAATTGATTTAAAAATGCATAAGAGTATAATTTGAAATATAATTAGAATATTTTCCATGCACCAATGCTATTTGAAATGTAGAAGATTCTCATCTTCACTGCAGTAATTTATTTTCTGCCCCCAAATTCCTAAAACAGACAGTTGATATTAGAAAGAACCTTAATTCAGCTTTAGCATATGCCTCGCTCCCACTGTATCCTTGCACTCTTTAAAAAAATCACTATTCATTGAAAAGGAGAAATTATTCTCTTTAACTGAATGTGTGTAGGTTCGCGCCTCAGTCGTTCCTAAAAAAGGAAATATACTTAATGCATATTGACTTCAAAGACTATTTAAACCTCAGATGGAGTAAATGATATACTATAATGTTTATTTTTTCTTAATCAGTGAACTCCATCTGACCAATTAAAGGAACACCTTAACATCACAAATATTTTTGTTATAAATACAATGAGTAAAAGAGAGATTCGCTGCCTTTCTCTCTCTTTTTCTAAATAAATGAGCACGGTCTCACTCATAAATAGGGAGCGTTACTCACGAATGCTTTGGGAAAGGGTTCCATTAGCAAAAACAGTCAAATGGGCGTACGTGGGGTTTTACCTTACGTAGGTGAGTCTGAAAACTAATGATGAAAATCCTGTGTACAATGGTGATACTAAAAAAAGAAACCGAAAATCAACCTGGTAACACTGATAATTTGAAAATGTTATGGAGGAGAGAAAGAACAATGCTCATTAGATCAGCTATAATCAGCTGTAACAAGGAAGGAAGAAGAAAAGAATATAAACAAGGGCATATACAAGAATTACTCCAATTACAATTACAAGGACTTGCAATTATAACTCCGTAACAAATCCTCAGGGTTACGCTCCGTCTTTTATGAGGTCACACGAATGTTCAATCAGGTTTTGAAGATAATTAAATCTATTTAGGAAAGGAAGTTCACTTCTCAGGAATTAATCATTCTTCAGATCAGTAATTAATAAAAAAACGTGCCAGCCAAAAAAAATATCCCCATTTTCAGCCTCCAAATGTAAGAGTGGATATTTTTTTTAATAAATATACCAGCACGTTTGTGAATATTGTATGAATTGCCAAAATTACAAATATATATATGAAAGTTGAATGAGTTAAGGATGAAACTCGACACATCACTAGTATATATCATGCACAAATATTTTTATTTGACTCTAGTCTATTTTTAAGATTATGATGTTTACGTAGGTCTTTTAAAAAGAATAAAAAAAGGGTAAACTACAAACTTTTGTGCAAATATTATTCATTTCAAAAGAAAAAAAAAAAATCTTTTTGTATGGTCTTTTTTTCTTCAAGAATATTGAGTAAATGAAAAAATGTTTGTCGCAACTAAATTCATATAATATGTGTAATGAGGGAACCAAAAAAAAAAAAATAAGTTCACAATAACTATACAACTTTCTCCCCATATACCTCTTATCAATAATGTGTCTATAAAGATATATCTGTAAATTCTAATCACTTTTAGTGTATAAAAAAATCGATAAGTTGACTGGGTATCCCTGACAATTTGAAGAATATTTGGGAGAAAAGAAACTGTCTAAATCCCCGTGTGTCTAAAGCAAAAAGAAAAGTACATGTTGGCCACATTGATGGACTACAAATTTGCTGACAGAGATCACAATAAATAGTACTCCTTCCTCGCAAATACGCTAAAAAACCTACTAACACTCGTAGGTAGTGATGAAAATTGTGTTTATTTTTGGCATATTAATAAAAAATAAGTTGTCATAGAGTTTAATTAGATTAGCTATAATCTATGATGTATATCCAGTGTCTTTTTTAGGTGGTTCGTTAATTTTTTATTATTAGAATAAAGAAGGAATTTTCTTTTCTTTAGTAGTTGTTATTATTATTTAATTTCTGAGTTGTGAACATCCTTTCCAAAGAAAATTCTTCATTGCTCATAAAAGACGGAGCATAACCCTGAAGATTTGTTCCGGAGTTATAATTGTAAGTGCTTGTTGGAGTCGGAGTATAATTGGGGATCGACATATAGAGTCATTCTAGCAAATGAGCTTGTTTATATTCTTTTTTCCTTCCTCTCTTGTCTCAGCTGATTATAGCTGATCTAATGTAGCGTCAGGAGCATTATTTTTTCTCTCCTTCAAATTATTAGGGTTACCATGTTGATTTTTTTTTTTTTAAATAGCTATGTCCATTCCACACTGGATTTATACCTTTGGCTATAATCATCTGTAACTTGTTGGAAGGGGGGAGAAGTAACACACAAGGAAATTGACAAGAAGGACTCCGATATGGCTCCTCAATTTTACTCTGAGTCCAAGGAGAACTTTCAATCTTAACACCGCAACATATCCTCAAGGTTACACTCCGTCTATTATGAGCTGAGCACACACGAATGTTCAACCAGGTTTGGAATGAATTGAATAAATTGTGAAAGGAAGTTAGTTCACTTCTCAGGAATTAAATAATAATGCCAACTGCTAAGAAAAAGAAAATTCCGAAAAAACGAGACATCTAAAGAATACTAACAATTCAGATTACTACTCATATCTTACATGTCCTGGAGAGCAAAATCCGTTTTTTTGAGTAGATAATCCAAACATAATGTTTCATTTCCCAAAGTTGTTGTGATTATTATCTAATTTTTGACTATATAACATCTACGTATAAAGTAATTACTATTGCCTGTAACTTATTAAAGGCAGATAATTACAATAATGAAAGTTTGTTCGGGAGTTATAATTGTATATCTTTGTTTTACTCTGAGTAGAGTTGTGGATTGACATCGGAGGAATTCTCGCCTATATGTCCTTGCTATATATATATTAAGTTGGATTTGGATTTCATCTCATGGTTGCTTGCATCTGATTTAGTAAAAGCTATTAGCAAACCTGCTCCCCCCCAAACATTCTTCAAATTGTCAGGATTACCACGTTCATTTTTAGTTTCATAACAATTATTACTATGTTTGGGAATATTCTCTATACTGACGTAAGCTTAAATTAAAAAAAATAAACTGTTATATTTGAATGCTCTTATTAATAATTCCTCTCAATTTTGAAAATTCTAACGTATCTACGAGCAAGGAGCACTCAGGTTTATAGAGATTTCCGTCAGGAGCTACGTCGTATCTAAAACTCACCATACTTTTTATGACATTTTCTCAGTTATGATGTTTACGTTCACTGCAATATAGATAATATTTCCAATCTGAATTATTACAGCTTTTCAAAATCAGAAGAATTGATAATAACTAATTTTATTGACGTCATAAGTACATAGTTTAAATTTAAGTCATTCGTATAACCTGGCTTTAATATTTATTCTATATAGTTATAATGATCTTTTGACGAGTACTATCTTTACTCGACTACAAATCAATACACTTTTATTTATATCAACTTAATGATCTATTAATGCAAAGTATTCATCATAAAAATATTATCTGCAAAGAAATATAATGATCAGTGTTTTGTACAGTTATCCTCCGGGTTGCAAATAACGATAAGTTGGACTGCTTTAATCAGAGTATTCAATTTAATTGATTATGTTAATATTAGCTGTGAGTAGAAAGCTGATGAAATTTTGAAAAAAAACAACACTTGATTATAAAATAAAAACACATTTTGGGGATTTTGAAAATGTATAATAACTTTTTTTTTTGCTAAATATCTTAAAAAATACATATTTAAGATTTTCTCCAAAAATTGTATATTCAGGAACGAAAAAAGTCTCGAGACTATTTTCAATCATATTTTGTTTATGTTTAGTGAGTATAATTATTAATTATTCCCGTCATTTCACTGAAGGCTTAGGCTTTTTCATGTTTCATTTGTGACCACAAGCAGAAAAAATAGGATAATCACTATGCAAGAAAAGAAAATTTACATTGGTATTTTAGTCTGCCCTGAGAAAACAACGACCGACATCATGACGATCCTAAATGTCCAATCAATGTTTTATTCAGTTAGTCTCTTGCATAGGAACAATGGGTCAGATAAAGATATACCACCCGTATAATAAATGAATAAATGTCCTCCAGTATCTTTTAAATATTGTATAATGCCCCATTATATTACGTCATAAATATGCGACTTTGAATTTTTTTTCGCCGCCCCTGGCCCCTTCTCATTTACACCACTCCAACTTCATATTCTCTTACTTATTAAAATTACAAATATGAAGAGCTTTCACACACTCTAGAAGGCATGCCTACGGTTTGATAGCCGTGGATCTAAAGTATTCATAGACTAGGTTCGTACAACAGCACTAAAGTTAGTTAATTCTGCTAAAATGTGCGTATTAGTTTAATAACGCACTCCGTGGCCGTATTTTTTTTCAGTTCAGTCTTAAGTAATGTTGAATCGTTCTAAAAAAATGAGAAAGAATTAAGTTCTTATACTCTGTTTAAAGTAAGAGTTGTTTTTCTAGTACGTATAATACCAAACTTTATACGTTCTAGCTATCATTAATTATTTCCTTCGTTTTTATTGTTTTTAATTCTAGCTAGGAGTGACAAAAATAAAAATATAACTAGGACCGAGGGATTGAAGGACCGATTTATCAGTCCTTAGGACTGAAGAAGTTAAGAACCATAGGTAAGTGTTGACTGCGTGATAATTCTGATGTCGTGTAAGATTAAAGCAACTTTTGTGTGCCCCTGCTATAAGATATAATAAAATATTTATAAAAAATAAATTTATATGGCTTATTATAGCAAGCATAAATACCTTAAGACCGTTGAAAGGTAGAAAAGATCGGACCGATACAAAAAGACTCATTAGAAAATCCGTCCTATGACCGATTCAACAGTATTCATATGTAATGTTTACAATAAACAAAATATTTAAACTAGACTTAAGAATGACTCTTGATATTAAAACTTAGATCCTATAATTCAAACACCCCGACTCAACGCAGAACACAAAAAACTCGAGTTGTACACAAATCCAAAAATTTGACTCGAATCTAACTCTAGTGACAACTTATTCCGACTTCTCCTCAATCTTCCGAAAATACCTTCTAATTGAACCATCATAACCTAATTCCCAGAAAAGTTTTTTAACTGGTTCACCATCCCATATTTATAAATAAATAAATATACTAATAGTTTAATATAAGTACATATTTTTATATTTATTAATAAAAAACATTCAAGAAATGCCACTTAACATATTTTTATTTTTATTAATTGAATTATGAACTTTTTTATTTTTTTTGCAATTTGCCGTTCTTTTATTTATATATGCATTAAATACATACTTAGGTCCAATAAAGAGGCCTACCTACCTTTATATGCCTATTAGTACCAAAACTTTTACTTTGCAGGATGGATATTGGACACTCTGTCATATACTTAAATATAAATATGTTTAAATTAATGAAGTAGAAAATATGATCGTAGATGAATACGAAAACTCGACTGTATTCAGCTCCTGTAACATATAAAGGGTGGCTCATAATTTAAGTAAGATAAAAAATAATGAGATTATTTTTCAGACAATAAGTCCCACTTTTTAAAAAATAATTTTGGTCACTGCAACTTATATGTGCAGTAAAAGGGTACTAACTACATCATTCTTTGCAGGATTTATTTCTGTTTAATCTCTACCCCGTTATTACTTCCCTCGTGTCACGCAACCTTTAATACAAAAATAAACAAATAAACGAAAAAAGGTCCCAAAAAGTAGTCGGTAGTTTGCCAATTCTTTCCAAGTATGGAATTGTTATTCAATAATTGTTGAGAAGTGTTTACAGCTGACCTATAGCTAATTCTAATCAAACCAATCAATATTAAGTATACTAATTAGAGGAAAAGAAGAAAGCACATTGACAGCTGAAATCCAAATAGATTGTAAATTTTTATGTTAGTGAGTTATTGCCGTGTGGTATGTTTTTTAATTAACTCTACACAAAATAGTTCATGGGATGATGATTTGGACTACCAGGGACCTAAATCTCCCCTTTCAACTATGATTTTGGCTTGGACCTTCCTTCGGCTGCTGCAAAATACACTGCTGCATTCGACCTGGTTCTTCGATTAGGACCATGTTTGTCTTTTCTTTCAATAAATTATGAATATATATTTGATGATGAAAAAATGCACTCATTGTAGGTTATTTGATGCAGCTTAAATCCCGGTTTGACCTATAGTCCAAGAAATACGGTATTCATAGATTATGGTTTGTATTACTAGAATAAAGATATATACGAAATATCAAAATTTGAATATAAGTAAAAAAAAGAGATCCATATTGTATCTCTTTACCTCTCCTTCAAAAAACAAAAACAGAAAAAGTTGTACAAGACATGACTCTTGGCCACCTTCTTGTATAGGCAATGGGCATCCATAGAGATCATAGATGTATGACATCTAGAGAAGGCGAAACGTTGCCAATTGGACATTCTATTTTTGAATGCCTTTAGGGGCTTTGAAGATTAAAAGTGCTTTAGAAGCGATATGAGAGGTTTAATTTGTTCACATGGAATATAGAATTTCATATTGAATGGTTTCTAGAGGAGTAATGCTTCAAGATATATTGCACTAATTGTTAATTGATAGTTTAGTTATGTTATTTATGGGTTTTCTAATATTAATAAAAATGATGGTTTAGTTAAGCTTTGTGAAGTTCTGGTCGGTCCACTTTTGACCCTGTGATCAGCGTAGAGCTAGATATTGGACTTTGATATCTGGGGCTTCGTGGAGAGTAAGGGTTTTCTAGTCGAATGCCCAATACCTTTGTGCAGAAGGAGTGGGCCGCAATGTTAGAGAACTTTAGCCTGGCTCTGAAAATTTGGTATATTTTGTAGATAAAGTCCTCTAACATGGCGGCCCACTCCTATGGCCCAGACTATGGTGGATGGAGAGGGAAGTCATTTTGAAAAATTCATGTAAGACTTACATTTAAATAAAAAGCTTGCTGTTCTTGATAAAACAATTCTTATACATAATACTTTAAAAAAAAAAAAATAATAATAATACCATTTACTTACGCACACTGTACAATATTCTATTTAATTATATCCTTAATTGGTTTTTGTTTGTTTGCGTGAGTAAGTCAGTATTTTGTGAACCTGCCAACTTCACAATATGTCTACCTATCTATCTGTCTGTCTGTTTCCTCATTCATAGAAGATATGTCTTAATAATTTTTTTGAGGAATTATATTTACTTATTAAATTACATATTATATAAGTAGTTGCTGTGGTCAAAACCACCTAATCCAAGATGCAGACAGAAATATGACTTTGGAAAGCCAATAATAAGACGATACCTGGACCTTGAGATATTAATAGCAGTGACAAGGTTACTCAAGTAATTAAAGGTGTTTCAAATATGTCTTATAAAGAGGTAGTGTCTTTTTCTAATTGGCAATCTGTGCAGAGTTCACGTATTTTCAAAAGCTTTTATCATTATTCTTGAGGATAGAACATCTATGTATAAAGTCATAACTAGTGTGTTTACTCATAAAAGATGGGGAGTAACAGTGACGGTTTGTTTGGGAATTATACTTGTAAGTCCTTGTTGGACTTGGAGTAGAATTGAGGATCGAAATCTCAGGAATTTCAACCAATATATCTTGCTCTATACGGAGCCCGATTTGTGTTTATTTCCTTCCTCTCAACCACATACTTGCATCTGATCTAATAAAACGTCATGACAGCTAATCCCCTCTCCTACTCACGTTCGGTAAAATGTCAGGATGACCATGTTCATTTCCAGGTTCCTTTGTTTATACAAACACACCTTTTATAGGGACATATTAGAAACCGATCATACAAGTAAATTAATTACAATTAAGCTGAATCACTCAACCTTTAATAATATGTACTCGGGTTCTTCATTTACCGTGATATCATGTTTGAATGGGATACTAGTTTATGCATTTCTTTTTTTATTCTAAGAAGAAACAGTATATTTTCAGCGTGCACACCCATAATATATTCTCCATTTTCATCATCACAACAAACACTACTCAGGTTGCTTTTTTAGAGGCCACCTGGCCTCTAAAGTAATTATTAGCTTGTGATGAAATAAGTAATTTTTGGTAAAGCAGGGGATACTATCCTTTTAATCCGAAAACTCGGTCTGCAATAATTACACACTAAAAATTAAAAATGACAAATTAACAAATGATATTTTTTCCGTAATACTAAAACAATCACACAAACAAACCGAGACGAAAACAAAACCTCAATTCAACTTTGTTGACGGATTTTCTTAGCAGATCTAAAACCCTGAGAAATATCAAAATTGTGAGAGGTAAATCCTAATGCGTACAATGTATGACTGATTACAAACAAACTGAGACGAAAACATAACCTCTGTTTAACTTTGTTGACGAAAGGAATTCAATCCGAAATTTATTGTGAACTTATTTGCAGGTGTAAATCCCAGAATTGCAGGATAAAACCCCTCTTATGTACAATGTAAATTGTATACAGATTCTACATTATTCATTCCTTAATTGATTTGTGTTTGTTTACGAGAATAAGTTCGTTTTTGTGATGAGGCCAACTTTTTTTTAGTTATATATTGATTCATCTGTCTATTTTCTCATTTATCGTTGTTTTAACGAAAGAAAATATTCCTTGCTTAACTGACATAAGTAGTAGGTAACGTTTTGTTCAAAATCACCTAGATTGAAAACGAAGGTAAGACTACGTTTTTGGAAAACGTACAACAAAATGATATCAATACTTTGAGGGATCGAGACCATAAGGGTATGAAGACTTTGAGGGATTAAAACCATGTTGATAGCAAGGATTTAAAAGATCAATTATATGATGATTCCAAGACTTTGAGGGATTGAATCAATACGAGATCAAGGGATTGAGGGATCGAGACTAAATATGGGGATTTGGGTTGAAAGAACCTAAAAATAAATTTAAAAACATGAAATGGACTTGATCAAAATATTCAAATGCTCGTACGGGATTGGATAAATATATACAAGGACATGGGCTAATTGTAAAGACTTGTGACTTGGACTTGTAAAATGAGAACTTTTCCCCATCTCTGCTTTAATGCATACCTTATAATGAGGTATGCATGTACCTACATACTTAATTATGTACATAAATACATTCAAAGTAAGAAGTTTTCAAGGACTTTTTGTATATATGATATTATTTAAGTATCCATTGGAGAAGTTTGTAGTCTGTAAAAAAAAAAAAAAAAGGAAAATAAACTTGGGAACATACCTTATCCTACCGTATGTCGTCTCATTATGAGGAATGAGCCAGAGGTTTACTTAAAAAGGAGAAGAAAAGGAATAATTTATGCAACGTCATGTTCCATACGAAACAACATTAATTGTGCTTGTAACATGTAACATTATTCTTATATATATTACAAGTTTCTAATGAAAGAACTTCTTCATTTATTCTTCATTGTATTATTATTGTTGTTGGACATTAGGGGATGAAGGAGAAGAATAAGTAATACCATACAATACAAATATACTCTTGAATCCGTCGTCCATTAACGTTGTCAGATATTTTTTTTAATAAATTATTACTATTTTTCCTTTAGAAATTATTAAATAAATAATCTCGTGAAAAAGTCACTCAACCTTTGGAGTGTGCTTGTTTCTAATAACACAGTGTTATCTCACTAACATCAAAATATACACCTTATTTTATAGTCAGCTATTGATGTTTTAAAGTTGATTGGTTGAACTTGAATGAATGAGAAGAATGGTTTAACTATCAGATCAACTGATTTTGGGAGTTTTGTCTCCTTCTTTTTGGAGTAAAAATACCGAAACACAATTAAACTAACAAAGTGAGGAAGCTTCTGTCGATATTTGTATATTTTTGTATGTTTTTAGTTGTATTTTTGGTTATAAAATATCAAATGCATTATAATTTTGATTGGTTTATTAAAATCTGAATACTTTGAATTTTAAACTTCAGCAATATACCAGGTGTCCGGAAAGACCTGACTGATTTCTAACTTCCAACTTCATTAAGATCTACAAGGACTGAAAGTAGAGATACAGAGAAATGTTTTTAATAAAAAAACTTTGCTTGGTTATAATCTATAATATGTTTTTAACAATTTGGCCTTTAGCTTCCATAACAGCCACAACACGGGGACGGAAGGAGGAGCAGGTGTTCTTGATGTAGGTGGGGTCCATCTTGGCCCAGGTCTTGGTGATACTGGCCTTGAGAGCTTTGGTACTGCTGTGGCGTTTTTTGCAAGCCTGCCTCTCAATGTGCGCCCAGATGCTGAAATCCAAGGGGTTCAGGTCGGGGGAGGAGGGGGCCAGAAGTCCTTAAGCCAGAATTCCACATTCTCCTTCAACCACTTCTGGGTGTTCTTGGCTGTGTGTGTGGGTGCCCCATCCTTCTGGAAACACACCCTCTTGCCAGGATACTCCTTCCTGATCCATGGGACCACCTTGGTCTTGAGCACCTTGATGTAGTCCTCCGAGGTGAGCCTGTAGCCCTCTCGGAAGAAGACTGGAGGCATGGCTTTACCATCTGAGCCAACAACTCCAAACATCATGATACTGGCTGGGTGCTTGGTCATGAACACATATTTTTCAGATCCCACATAACCATTAAGGCTAATGTAGCGATCATTTTTGCGGTTGAAGACTGGATTCACTGTAAAAGTTTTCTCATTGGAAAAAATGAGAATTCTGTCCCCATTGCTTTTCATGTTGTTCAAAATCTTCTTCCATCGGATGTATCTGGCCTCCATATTGGCCATGGATAACATGGGACGGGTGGTGCAGACCAAGGAATTGCCCCCAATGTCCTTGACAATGTTGGCAGCAGTAGTCTGACCCATGTTGTTCTTCTTGGCAATTGTTCTGATGCTCAGAAGAGGGTTTATCTTGATCTGGGCCCTGATCTTCTTCTTAGTGGCCTTGGTGGCCTTTAAGACAGGTCTCCTACTTCGAGGCTTGTCTTCAAGGCCTTCTCCCTTGTCCAACCTCCTCTTGATCCTGCCAATGGTGCTGGTGGCCTCAGAGATCTCCTTGTGGCTGATTCCTGCATGAAGCAGAGCAGCTACTTCATGTCTTTTAGCCTCCATGTCAACAATAATTATGAATTGCGAAATGTTATTGAAACAAAACTTGTTAATCTGAACACGCTCTTTAACTTTTATTTACGCACCATTTACGTAAAAAGTCTCTGAAACCTCAATAAAAGCCATCGAATGTACCGGTCAATACTTTCGGGACACCCAGTATAATGTATTAATCAACACAATAATTTCTTCAAAAATAAATAGATGTGTGTCTGAGCTCTCTTAATCATTAATATGGCCGCCCTTAGCGGCAATGATGTCTTCCAGGTGGCGGTAGAAGGCCTGGCACCCCGGGCAGATGTAGTCCTCTGTCATGGCGTCCGAATGCTGTCTAACAGGGGCATTGACTGCCTTGGTGTTTGAATTGCAGACACTGCATGCCTTCCTCTTGACATGCACCGAATAGGTTTAGCCGAGGAGATAAGCATTAGGGCTCTATGGAGGCCAAAAGTGTCAAAAGAGAGTAAAAAAGAACTCAAAAGACTCCTTTAAAACTCATTCCAAAGAGTCTTAGAACGGAGAAGATGGATTTCTTCCATTGCTGGTGTCAAAAGTGGCCTCTACACTCTTACAAGGCTTTTTCCATCCACTTTTTTAGGTCTCTGGACAGTCTGGTGTGAAACCCGCCGATATCCCTTGCATGATCCCTCATGGACTTGGGGGGGAGATAGGCCTTGGCTGTTTCCTTTAATTCCTCCGGATCCAGTTTGGCCTTTTTGAAAGAGCTCTTCTTCCTCTCCAACGTTTCAAACTTGCTGACAGTCGTCCTGGAGACAATCAACTGCTTAGAGTGTCCTAATGGAACTTTGTCAATCACGTTCAAGTGACATTTTCGACTTGTACGAAAGCTATAGAGCTCAGGCTTGTTTTGTTTTGTAATTAATTGTTGATGCTCTAATATATATTGAAATATGAATAAATTTCAATCTCTCAACCTTCATTAATCATTGAATTAGTATGTGATCAGATTTCAATGGACAACCTTTTATATAAAGTTAATAAAGTATAGTCATTATTTTAATAAAGTAAATTTACTATTGGGCCTTACAACAACATTAAAAGGGCATGAGTTAACTAAAAAATATATATATTATTTACTAGGTGGTATAAAATGATATTGTAATTCGGGGATTGTATTATTTTGCTGCAAGACGATGCCACTCTCTGTTTCTTTGTTTACAAACTAATATAATTAAACATCGCTTATGCCCTAATTTAACTGATTAAATATGTTTTGCATCTATAAAATGACCTTTATAGAGTCCATTTTTGACCCAAAAGCATAATTAATTCCGTATCAAGTGGTTTATCTGTCTTATTTATGACTTCTTTCATGATGGGCACCAGATGATTTCCTTTTACCTTCACGAATAATTAATCTATAATCGTAATATATGGGGATGTCTCGTAGAAAAAAATGACTGTATATATAAGATATTTTAAGAACTGGGGTTGTTTCTGATTACTTGTTCTAAAATTGGTCACTATGATTGAAAGGTTGGGAAACACAAGTATAGAGGGTTTTCACCATCAATAAATATGAATCGCTTGAGAGCGCTTGTATCACGTACGTTCATGTCAACTGTTGTATTCCCTCGCTGTATTACATACTTATGTATATGTTGCAGTTCAAGTAAGAAATCCGTTAATGTGCAAAATCATTGAAATCCTAAATTTCACATTAGTTTACGAGACCCTTAGGCAAGAATTGATGCTCAGCTCAAGAGATACGTAGCGTAACCACAGGGCTTGATTAAAAGTAAGTACCCTTCATCAATTTATGTATTATGATAAAGGACGCACTCCACTGTAACCCCGGTAGATATCCCGGCCCACGGGCTATGTTGCATGACAACGTGACTAACAAACGGGTTGTAATCTACCTGCCAATTCAAGTAATATAATCAGAAACGGCATCCACTATAGCCACAGTTCATATCCCGACCCACGGGTTGTCTTGTGTGCCAACACAACCAGCAAACGGGCTGTAATTTACCGCCAATTTATGTAATATCATCAGAGACACCATCAACTATAGACCCGATTCATATCCCGACCCACAGGTTGTATTGCGTGCCAACGCGACTGACAAACGGGTTATTATCTACTACCAATTCATGTAAAATCATAAGAGACGCCATCAACTATAACTCCAGTTTATATACCGGCCCACGGGCTGTGGTTCGTGCCAACGCAACTTGTGATATAAGCCGGGGCTAAAATGGATGCCGTTTCTGATGATATTAGATAAATTGGCGGTAGATGACATCCCGTTTGGTAGTTGCGTTGGCACGCAAGACAACCCATGGGCTGGGATATGAACTGCGGCTACCCATGTGACAAATTACATAATAATTGAAGGAACGACGGCAACTTGGGGATTCATATTTGATATTTTTACTTAATATTAGTGTATGTACAAATTTCTAATTAATCTTGAAGAATCTTCATCTAATTGTTTTAAAAATAAAAAGAAGTAAACGCTGGTATTGACTAAAATAATAAAGTTTCAAAAATATGGATTCATTCTTTGACAAAAACCTTGTTTTTAACAAATTTGACGAAAATATTCTAGTCTGCCCTGTTCAAACCCTAGACCCAAATTTTTCTACATCGAATTTTATGTCTGCTTTTCCGAAACTAAATATAATTTTTCTTTCCTCAAAATGTTTTTCTAAAAAAAAAAAAAGATTTTACTACAAGACCGGTCCAGAACAAAATTGTCTGAAGTCTTTACCATTTGAATTGTTTCTTTCTATGTGAGCCACGATATTTTAGTAGGAATTTGAACAAGGATTGTTAAAATAAATTTCATTATGATTTTTTTAAGGAAACTAATAAATGTCGTTTCAAATTTGTATTAATTTATACCAGATATTGCGTTATTTTAATATTATAATACTTAATTCAGACAAGAAGCACGGAATCTTATAGGTTTAATCCTCTAAGTTATCATTTGTTTCGTTGGGTTGGAGAAACTCACATTAAAAGCTCTTTTTGACGATAAAAAATATTCCTTGTACTTACCCATTAATGAATTTTATAGTAACTTTATGTTTTGAAAGTAAGTAATTATTTCTACCATAAATTAATCCCAATTTGAAATATATATTTAGGAGTTTCTGCAAAAGAATTTCGTAACAAAAATTATTTTACTGTTTATCCATGTACTTCCAAATTCAAGTCAAGTACAAGTATTCAAATTCCAAGTCCAAGACAAGTCTCAAGGGAATTAAGTTTCATTTAGTTCATGACTTGTAAACGCTTCATAAGGTTCTTCAAATGTCAAAATCAAATTGATATCAATTATCAAGAACGAAAAAAAAAAGGAAAGTTGTCTATCATACTAGAGAATTCTCGTGAAATGCATCCCCTGCAAATTAAAATAAGTGGTACATCAATAAAAAAGAATCCTGAACAAATGTCAATCTATTGGTTAATTATAGCAAGTATGGCCGCTGTATAACAACGAACTTTGAGCACTGGCGTATGTAGGATGTTGTTTGTTGATTTTACAGCTACCCAGAAGTGTTTGGCGTCACTTTAAAAAAGATGGCATGATCAACGAAGTATTTATTCCACAATCAGGGAAGAGACAGGATGCCCTTGTTTCGATCCGCACCGGACGAGACAATGTTCAGATTGCAAACATCTTAAGTCCGAATAAGTCTTTTGTCTGGAATGTCAGGAAGGAACTTGAAGGGCATTCGTCAGGTAACACAATTCTGTTCCCTGACGAATGATCCATGCCAAACTGAAATGAAAAGTTGACTAGGTTGTCCGAACTTAATTTTTGACTTTGTTAGCCTCAGTGCTTGGCCTCTAGGACCTCAAAACCATTGACTTTTAGTCCGGGGTGCAGTTGAGTGACAGACCAACAGGTCCTCCTGCTACACAAAACGTAAGCTGATGTCCAAGATCCGAGAGGAATTCCAAAATCTCTCAAATGAGACTTTCATAAAGACCAGTCCCCATTTTCGAGGTCGGTTCGAGACCGTTACTGACAACAAATGCTGATTGTATTAAATACAATTTTTTTTTTTTTTCATTCAGTTTTAATTTGGCATTGCCTTTTATTAAAACCAGATGAATAGTTTTGGAGAAAATCCATTAAAAAAATAAAATCTTGTTGGTTGTTAAATAGATGTCTCACACCTTATATTCATTTTTTTGGGATGGTTTGTGATACACAGGGAAGTTAAGTTTGGTCGAAAAACTTCATTTGATTTATGAGAACTTATTTGGCGCCTATATGGCCTTTCAAATAGGTAGATTATGTTATATTATTTCCTCTTTAAATGTGAGCGGATTTTTTTTTTTTTTGACCTTCAAATACATATCGTGGGGTCTCCAATAAATTAATCGGAATGATTTATTAATATAAATTAAAGATCATTAATTATTCAGCTAAAATACAAAAATATGTACATCAGGATACATCATATTTTTATATCAATCGTGAAATAGTCAAAGAGAACCTTTCTGCCTCTGGTAAATAATTTTGAAAAGTCATTGGATGAAAGACCCAAATAGGTAAAAGCGGTCTGGTTTTTCATCAATATTGACAGATCAGAATACAAATTCAGCATTAAGGACTAACAAAGTTATCCCTCTGACCTCTACAAACACAAACGTTTGAACCTGAATATGACGGGTTTTTTTACTGTAAAAAGGTACTCAATTTCTTCTCCAGGCAAGGTAAACTAAAAAAACATCCACGGAATTTCCACGGACCTGGTAGACTGTATTAACCTTTTTGACAGAATAATTTGCCTGTACCAGACTAGATTTAATGTAAAGGCATGCTAAAATATTTTTCCTGTTCTCCAAAACTCCTATGGAATGGACACAAGATGAGGTTCCATTCCGTTAATAAAAGGTAACTCAATCCTCAATCCATTCAGTTCCTATCATGCGTTGAATTAGTAAGGAGCGTATCTTTCACAACGAGAATAAGCCTTACAAAAATAAGTTTTAAAATAATATTGTATATTATTCAAATTTTTGCAATTCATTTCCTGAGACTCTATGCCTGCAATCAGTTATTTGGCTTAGTTTGTCATATACAAAAAAAATCATTTGAAATTTGCAACATTTTTTGAACGCTTATAACTACACAGATAATTATGCTAGAGAACTAAAATTGGTGCTATTAAATTTGGTGCTACTCAAGCATTTTATTTTGGTTTAATTTGTCCAAATCCAGCTATTAAAACTGAATTTATTCCGGAAAAACCAACATTTTCAAACCCTTTGTGAAATCACCAAAGTCAAATTACTTTATCAATTAATCATCTGCACTTATTAAAAACTATATCTTGTTTGTTAACTTTTGCAAGTTTCATATATCAATTCTATCCCTCTAAAACCTTTTAATGAAAAATAATTTAAAGAGTAACAAAAAAAAAAAAATATATATATAAAAAATCATCAGATACTAAAACGTAGAAGAAGTTTGTTTTATTCATTGTATGGAAAAATTGGTACCTCATTTATCTAATATGTTTTTTAAAACTTAAAATTTAAATATATACCAACATTATGAAATAAAAATAAAACTTTTCAGAGTGACAAAACTTTTTTTCTTGGCTTTAACAAAAAATATATAATTTTGAATGCAACCTGTATAGAGCTTAACTTAATATTGGTAAAAAAATGATCTAAAATTAGAATTGACAAAAGTTATTAATTTATTTGTTAACATAATATAAATCTTAAAAAAAAATTAGTTCTCAGCACTGATAGTCGAAAACAGTGCGGTATACTAGAGTCGTTTGAAAAGTCCTAGAGATGGCAATACTGGTGCGTATTAAGATTATGTTTAGTTAGTAGAGTTAGCATCTCTGTGAAGAACAGACACCATCTTTTAGCCAGATCGGTTCATTTCTTTCTGTTTGGCATTCGTTTGAATCGAGGAAGTGGAGTGATTTTTAAAAAAATGGACGAAAAAAAATTCGTCTGTTGATTAAACATTACTTTATGAACGGCAAAACGCCTCAGGAAACTAAAAAAGCTTGATAAACATTAAGGGGACTCTGCATATTTGATTAGAATAGACAATCGCCTTAATCTTTCCAGCCCATTCCTCAATTCAAACAAAAAGAAATATACTAATTTGGCTGAATGTTGGCGTGTGTTCTTCCAAGAGATGCTACTAACTAAACATATACTCGATAAGCTCCAGTAGTATCGTCCTTAAGACATTGCACCGACTTTTCAAACAACCTTCAAAACTACACAACCAATTATCTGCAATGTTCTAAATTAATTTTTCATTCAAACAATATATTTAGCCACAATGAGTCACTATTACTTATATATTTGGCTAGCATGCACATAATTGTTGTTTATAATTAGTCATATCAAGATATCGACAATGATTCATTGAAGGCCAAAAGGGAGGTTTGATTAGAAAGCCTTAACATTAATTCTTCAGTATTGGTCCTTAAAGGAATCCCCGCATGCTACGACAAGTTGTCCTAAATCGATACATATTGATCTCCTCAGTGTGTATATGTATATATGTGTTTATAAAAAATGAGCCACTGTAAAAAAAAAAGATATTTTTAAAATAAATCTGTACAACTTGTGACGTCATATTTCCTCTTTAATTAGTCTTCATTTATAAATTTAACTATATAGAGTTTCAAACAAAGGGTATTCTTATATCCAAGGGATTCTCAACCTTTTTTCATTGATGTACCACAACTCAAATATATTTTCAGCCAATCACCCCTAACAAGCCAAAAGTATTTTTATTTATAAAAAAAATACGGTAAAATACTCTGTAGATACGATTCGTTGTATTTAATTCTTCTTTCTATTAACTCCCATTTTCTCCTTTAGTGTCAATGATGGCTTCCAGGCTTCCACTTTTTGATAGTTCTCACGACAGTCTGATATAAAACCCTGAGATCTCTTGCATGGGCCCTTGAGCGACTCAGGGGATTGGCCTGGGCCGTTTTCTTTAACTCCTTCGGGTTCCGTATTGCTTTTTTGACCGAGCCATTCTTCATCTCGAAAGTTTAGGACTTTCTGATGGCTTAGACAGTAGTCCCGGAGACGCACAACTGCTTGAAGTGTGCAAAAGGAAATTCGTTATCTCGTTCAAGTGTCATTTTCTAGAAGCTTTTAATTAAGCTAGAGTTTGTTGTGTTTTCTAACTAATTGTTTATGCTTTAATATATCAAAATATGAATTAATTTCAATTACTCAACCTTAATTAATTATTGAATTTTTAAGTGTTCTGATTTCAATGGAACAGACAGGCCACTCCAAGAATTTATAATTTAGGAAGACTAATAACTAATACATGTGATTTATTTAACAAGCAAAATCCTTGATGGTCTAATGGAGTTTTGACTACTGAATTAATGTATGTTTCTTTATGTCCTTCAATTGTCCTTTTGATTCGAACATCGTACATATAGGAAAATACTATAAGATGTATTTTTGGCTATGTCCGAGTCATTAAAAACAGAACTGAATACAAGTGAGAATCCTTCTCTATAATACATAAATCATACTAAATCAACAAATACAGAGGGGGATTTTTTTCTTCTCTTTCCTTTGACATCATCTTGGAAGAGCCTTACTTAATTTATTGCCTTTACTAAGTAGGAATTATTTACGTAATCAAACAATGTACATACATGGGGAGGGGGGATAAGAGAGGAGAGTACATACAGACAAATCAAAATCAAGAATGGGGCCCCTCATTTTGTTGAGGCTTCAGTTCTTATTTTTTTGATAAAAAAAAGTTTTGAGTGAATGAAGTAGAAAATTGGATCAACTCAAGCCGAAACTTAATGATTAATATATATATATAGATAGATAGATAACCTTCATTACTCCAATAAAGTTTGTACAGGGTGTGTTGGATGTCTTAGAACGACTTTGCTGATATACAATAACTTTTTAACTTCATATCCTCTCCTTTTTGTAATGGAAAATTACTTATTTATTCAGTCGAGGACATCAGAAGGGTTTGATTTTCAACTTTATTTCAAATTTAGATTACACCTAGGATAGGAAAGTTGTAATATGGTAAGAAGATTGATTATCCATGTAAAATTCCATTGTCCCACGAGTCATTTTTTTGGTCCGACATCTCGATAAATTTATGAAAAAAGGAATATACTCTTTACTTAGTAAATATGGATATTAAAAAAAATATTTTAGTTATTTTGCAAAAATTAATTTGATAGACATTTTTTGAACCTATAAAAGTATGTGAAATGTTGTATTTTCAAATTCTCCAATAAAAGAACTATAGAAATAAAAGTTATAAAAATTTGATGAACCATCTATAGCGCGCAGAATTTTCTTTATACATTTTCAAAAATGAAAGATAAAAAAGCTCTAATGTTATTTTCTCCTTTGCTCCATAGAGTAGCTTTAGAAAAAAACCCTATATTCATGTTTTTATATGGTAGAACAATGTCTATCAAAAGACATTGTTGTAAAATAAAAATTACTGTGCTATTTTAATCTTAATTGTGTAAAGAACGAACTTTTGTTTCCTTTTTAGCTTTCAACAAGATGTCCTACCTAAAGGTGACATTTTGTGGTAATAAAATTTTGCATAGGTCCTAACCTTGTCACAACTGTTCTAAACTAGCCGTAATCCAAATTTTAAAAAAATTGTAAAAAAAACCACCCTCAAAAAGATGCCTGGTTTGAAATTATTATTGGACATGTAAGAACTTTCTCCATTCTTCTGTTCATTTATAAAAAGTTTTGGTTCACGTGCTTATTGGTTAATGTCTAAAGTTGGTAATATTCTAGAGAAAAACGCGTGCAAGGAGAAGGGGAAAAAAGTCATATGGTATCATTGTTTAAAATACTGATGTGATTATCATCTGCCTGCTTTATTATGATTTTTGAGGGTATAACAAAAGTATTTATTAGCAAAATGTTTAATGAAGATATACTACGTATAGTTGACTAAGACGTTTTTTTATCCGTTACAATAGATTTGAAAACGTCACACTCCATGAAATTGTAATTCGTTATGAACCATATTCTTAGAATAATACCTAATGAAACGACAAAGTAGAGTATTTCGAAATATATTTGAAGTTCCAGGTTTAAAAAAGAAGGCTTTAATTAAATATAATCTACATACTAAAAAATATACCATCATAGATTTATGTTAAATATACAAAATTAAACAATTGGAATCATATAACTAATAACAATAAATTATATATACAGAATATTGAAATAGAAGATTGATCCAAATTATATTTTCTTGTTCTGACATCGGAATCCAGTTAAATATGTCATAACTTTAGGTTGCAAAACACAAGCGAGACGTGGAGTTTAATCAAAAATATAATCACCCCTCTTCTTCATGTGGAAGCTCCTATATAACCGATGAGATCTAACTAATTATTAATAATAAAGTAAATGTCAAAATCATAAAATTAGACAATAAATATACTAATAAAAAAATGTTAGAAATAAATCCATCATAAAAATTTGGAGCAAAAGCTAATTAAGTAGTAATATCCGGCGATATTACTCCTTACTAAGAGCATCAAAAAATATTTTTTCCCCGTTATTTATGCCTATATAACAACATACTATTATCATGAGGATATACACAATTGCTAATTATATTGCTACACCCAATGCAACTACCCCTGTTGTTGTGACCATTTAAACAGTTGTTTTTGCCTTTTATGAGTTTTCTGAACACTATTTCTTAAAGCCTATCAACCATAGCAAAGCCTTAAGTGATAAAAAAAGGAATATTTATTGACTATGTAATATTGGAAAACCTAATGATCATACCTAAGTCTTTAAGTGAGGAAACTTGTCACAGACAAACTTGTTGCGAACCATCCAAAGCTATTACCCCCGTTGGTGTGACCATTCAGGCACTTGTTTTTGCCATTTCATGAGTTGTGTATCATAATTCTTAATATTAGCTAAAATAGAATCATATCTTATGGTTAGATTTAAAAAAAATTGAATACTGTTAGATGGTACAAAATTCAGAGTTCCATTTCAAAATTAGTAAATATTTTATACTGATAACTTGATCGTCATTTGGTGCGGATGACTCAAAACATTTTTATGTGTATTTCTATAAATGACATCAGTACCAACATCCTCCATTAATTAAATGATGGTTCCTCGGGAAGGGATAGATTTACCCGTGTATTTCTCCAAAAAAAAAAATTTTTTTGAACGTAGATGATTAGCAATGGATAAGGTTATATTACATGCAATAAGCATCTTTGTGAGATAAAGTCAAAGTCTGACTTGATGTATTCATCATTAACTTGATTTTTTAGATAAATATTTATGCTCTTGATATGAGATGAGGATAATGAGTGGCGTGTAATTCTATCGGCACATTTATATCGACAAATCCGACAAACCATCTGCTTCTCATCTGGTAAGTATTTTCCAAATTCCTGGGCCTCCATTTTCATAAATCCAGACAAAAGGTGATGTTATTTTAGGGATTTTATTTAGTTCTCTATCGACTATCAGCATCTAATATAGGTAATATTAATATTGAATAATAAAGGCGGGAATGATAACGTTCTTGATTGATAGAAGAAGATTTATATTATTTAATCAATGATGCCATAAGTATTTCTTCTCTTCTCCTCGCACGCTTTTCTATTCTTACCAAAATTATCAGCCTTATTAGTGTATTTCAGTCCATTCGTTCTTGTTTATATGATAGGACGACCATGTAATACATTTTTTTCCAAATTTTTGCACATAAATTAGAAGTTATTTTTTCTAAAGTACTTAAAAGATGCTTTGGCAAATGAAAAGTTGTGGTAAAACTGAATCTGATTTTAACCCCCCCCCCTAAAGTTCCAGTTCTAATGACGATTTAAATGTGTCGGTCCCATGTACCTCTATGTAACACCATGTACCGAACATCATTAACATACAGTAAACACAGGTTTGATCTTATCTAGTGTTACACATTTTTTTATTTTCAAATTTTAAAGAGTAAAATTTGAACGAGAGGTTTTGTGAGGACATTTGTTTATCAAGATCTTCCGAAAATAGTTTTCGGCACACCTTTTATTCAATATATGAACCCAACTATTTAATAATGGCCTCATTACGAGGCCTAGATCCCTTGCAAACATTGACTATGTAGTCAGACTTGAGCGTGGTCCACTCCTTCTTGATGGAACCCTCTATAGACTAGACACTGTTGTAATGTGTAGCACACGGCCTCTTCTCCAGTCACACCTAGATAGAGTAGAACAAGTGGTCCGCGTCTGGAGTGGAGGCCAGTCACATGTTGAGGTACGGAAACTTGTCTCTAGAGAAGGTCTGGTTATTAGCAGTGCTATGACTTGAAGCTACATCTTGAGTGAAAACAAAGGCCTAGGCCTTTTCTCTGGTCCATGGTAGCATTTTCTTATATAGAAGTTCTATGTAAGCATCTGCAATGAGCCGCTCCTTCCTCTCCACAAAAATGGGATGGTAGACTTTGACTGTGCTGCTGCCTACGGGATTTTTTGTTCTGAAGACATGTCTCACTGAAGCTGAAACATAGATTTTCTTCAGAGATAAGATGTTTTATTGTCTTTCTCTGTGATTTTGCACCAATGTCATTCTGGATTGAAAATGATAAAATGTGTACCACTTAGGGAAAATAAGATCAGTCCTATAATTGTCTTGTGCTATCGATTTCATATAAATTTATGTTTGATATTTTGCGTTCAAAGATATAATACATATGGTTCACCCTGGTCACAAATACCAAGTCAAGTAGAAAAAATGAGGAAAAAGAATCGAGTAACTCAAAAGGTATATTAAATTTAAAAATAAAAAAAACCAATTTCTCCTCATCAACAATTAATTACAAAAAAATAATATTATTATTACATAGTACACGCATTTAAAGCTCTATTAAATAGTTAAGTTCCTATCCATAACCACTTATTTCCATTTTTTCAATTTTCCATTTTATTACAATATATTCAGGGGGCCGTAAGAGGTGGACAAGAGGGGCTGTAGCCCCCTAATATTAGGGGGCTACAAATTTCCAATTTCCAAAAAATTAGTTATTCAGTTTTTTTTTAGAAATTCAATTTTTTAATTAATTTTCCCTAATAATTTCATTTGTTATTAATTGTTGTGAATTTTTAAAAAAAATTCTGAAATATTTAAAATTTGAATTTTTTCCAAAAACTAGTATTTGATATTTCATTTTTTAATATATTTTTAGAAAAGCTGAGGACTTTTGAAACTTTTTTACAAAAACCTTAATTTTTTGTGATCAGCTGTTATTTTTGACATGTTTTTCCAAAAAAATTATATTTCCTCACTATTTGAAGTTTAATTTCTGATTTTTTCTTCAAAAAATTAAATTTTTGAAATTTTTTGTGGATAGCTATGAATTTTTGAAAGTTTGGAATTTTTTTTCAAAAAATTCCAAACACCAAACCCCCCTATCAAAACATAATCTTGCCGATGCCTCTGATATTGCAAATTGTTGGTATAAACTCATAGTTAATCATTTTTTTTTTGTTTCAGCAAATTCGTAATGTATTTCAAAGGCCGTTAATTCCGTTTGAGTTTTCCGTCTTAGGGTCAAAATGAGTTATTACTGTCTTTGATATAAAAGGCACTTTTCAGTTACCTAACACTTTATAGGGATAAACAATGGTATAGAATTCAGATTTGGAATATCTTTTAGATTAGTTTGCTCCGTTTTCTCAAAATTAGAAAAAGTTGAAATAACTGGCTTAGGAAATGAACTCCTCGTTGAGATCTTTTCTGGTGGGAATAATCTCATAGTAGACAGATTCTTTAAAAAAATTGGTAATGTAGGGCAGAAAAAGTTTTTAGTAAAAGTTAAAAAACCTTAAGTGCTCTGTTTTGCCAGTATACCTTTGAACTTTCATAATTACATAATTTGTGTAGAAAAATTACGGTTATTAGAGAATTTTATTTCAAATAACTATTTCAGATGAATAAACAATCTTTTCAAAGTTTTTATATATATTAATCTTAAAATAATTACTTCTTATGAATATATAAAAAATAGAATACTAGTTTTTCAAGAGAAGCGTGCACTTTTTCCCTCTTTATCTATGAAATAAGATCTAAACTTACGGCTTTCAAATTACAAAAGTGCATAATAAGTATTTTTTTTGGGCCACATCGCGTAACTTTAGTCCGAACCAAATATAATTTTTTCGAACCGAACTAAAATCCTAGCACATCGCATAAAACATAAAGTTTTAAGCTTTAAAAAAAAAAAAAAAACGATAAAAATTAGAAAATTATCCAACTAAAAATGAAGATAAAATCAAACAGACGAATAATTAAAAATTAAATAACGTTAGTGTCATAGTCTTATGTTAACTGAAGAGCTATTCCATATCTTTAATGAGTTTGATTTGCAAATTAATAATAGGGATGGCTTCTGTAAGGTTTAAGATCTTCTTAGTCCTTTTTGCATATATTAATTGTTGAGTTTTTGTAACAATGTCGTTGGTCTTGCCTTTCCATAATAGTCTCATAAAAATTCATCTCTACTAGTTGTTGCTTCAAAATTCTCCAGCAGTCCATATGAGCTCCGCTCATAAGCTTACACTTAAAAGCCTGTAGCTCCAAAAAAATATGGTCAGTTGTCTCTCTTGCTTCATTGTAAAAGGGGCAAATACTCCCCTGGTCATTAAATAATTTTGCCCCAACCTGAGAATAATTGATATTTGAACATCTGCAATAAGTATTGATCGTTTCACGTTCTGTCCCAATTTTGATGTCGTCCATTTTGGGGGCCTGAACAACCAAGTTGTAGAGCAAGGACAACCTTTTTTCAAAATATTAAAGAAAAATAGTGAACTATTGGATGTCAAATTGGGACCAACAAAAATAAACTTTCGACAAAAAATGTATTCCTCTATTCCCAGGTTTTTTTCTATATTGGACCCTAAAATGTATTCAAAATATGTTGTTACATCTTTATAACGTTGATAAAAATTAACTATCACAATGGAAGGAATATGCATTTTTTCTTTAATAATCCTACTTTTATCGACCCTAAACAATCAAAAAAAAAAAAAAAAAATTGTACAAATCTAAACCATTTTTATGGATGTTTTGTGTATATTACTTTTGATTTAATTAAAATAAGTTTATAAAATGTTTATTATTGACATCAAGTTGTATTCAATACAAATGTTATCTCTCTTTTATTCAAAAAGCCATTTGATGGAGTTTTATCAAGATTGATTTGAAATTTGTAGATTTTATATTGTAATAATATCAACTTTGAGCCCTCAAGATGGCGTCTCCTGGGACTATGATGCAATTGAGGACATCCGAAAAAATGTTCTATATGCAGTTTTAACCATGAAAAAAGTTAAGATCTTATTTTTTAAAGAATGATAAAAAAAACTGCACCCTATCCGCGGTTACAGCGATATTTGATTTGTCATTTTGTCGAAAAATAATCCTTTTAGGAGACAACTTTATAAACAAATTTGAAAGGTATCTGATTAATCTAAAATAGTTATTTTTGGAAAACGGTTTTTCTGTGACAATTATTAACTTTTTTTGTATGTAGTGACTTTCTTCCCCTAAAATAGTAAAATTGATGACTTCAAAGGGATGGGACAACTTCTAATCATTAAGCAATACAACACATACTTTATATTTCATCAGTTTTAATCAAAATGAATATTTTTGGGCTATCTTTCTCCAACATTTAGAAGAAAAAAAACCTCTTTTAATAACCAGTCTAAAATATATATATATATAACAGACCATGCTTAAAATAAAACGATAATCGTAAAAAAGACGCACATAAAGGCCTATCAATAAAATGTGAAGCATACCTGGATATCCAAGAAGGTTAATCTAATTATATAGATACATAGTATTACAAGAATAAAGTCATATTATATCTATGTAGTGTAATAATATGCTTTAAAAAAAAGGTTAGAAGTCTCATAAAACCAATGTCATAAAGTCATTTTAAATGCAGTCTACAAAGGATGTAAACTGTACAGAGTTATTCCTTAGATCGGTGCTATTATGGTACTGAGGCATTGACACATTTAAAATGGTAATATAATTAAGGATGGGAGTTTTGGAGTGTGTGAAAAGGAAGTTGTAAATCCAAGCATTGTTTGAAAAATAATTGAAGGAGAACAGCAAAGTTGTCATGGCGTTTAGTTAGATTAGCTGCAATCAGCTATTAGAGAAAGGAAATAAACACAAATATCACTCCGTACTCGATCTCCCATTCTACTCAAAGTCCAACAAGAGCTTACTCAAATAACTCCGCAACAAATCCTCAGCGTTACTCTACGTCATTTATGAGGATAGACACTTTGGGTTACACTTTATATCTAGAAATGATATACTCAAGAATTAATGAATAATGATAACAGCTTTATACAATAAAAAAGCACTGCTCAGATTCTCAACTAGAAAACCATTGCACGCTAAAGAATGTGGAAGATTTACAACTCTATTTCTGATTACTGAATTAAATCCTTTGTTAACATAAAACTTCTTGTTAATGATTTTGGAGGGGAACAATTAATTAAGTTATCCTAACGAGGATAAAATTTTACATATAAATTATTAGTATTTGTACTGCAAGGCAAATATTAGACTTAAATTTAGACAACAAAGATATATGTTATTAGGTAGTTTTTTTAATACACCTATGGGAGAAGGTTGTCATTGCTGCCAATGGTGGCCAAGTTCACAAAATTTGTTTCTTTCCATATATGAAATAAATCTTTCTTTGATGTCTGTACTCCGTCTAGTTCATTTTACTTCATTCTGACTAAGCTAAAGTATATCACGGTGCTTACAAGATTTATTGACTACCCAGTATCACGGAATACTTTATTGTTTGCCAGACAGATTCCAATTAAGGCAAATAATTTGATTCTTCAAGTTTTATACTTGAAGAAGTTGTTGCAAAACTTGACAGCAAAACAAAATGTTTTTGATAGATTTTAAAACAAATTTATATTAAAAACATTAAAAGCAAAATTCGAACGGATTTTATGAAGAAAAAAACACAGGGTTTTTTTAATAAATTGAACTAAAAATCTACGAATTCATTACAAGGTGACTTTCTCCTTATGCTTGATGATAATTATGGTAAACTACGTCCTACAACAGGAGAGGCTCCCATCTACGAATACTTGTCCATTTCTGTCTAGAAGTGGCTTTATGAAAATATACCATTTGTCCGAAAAAATATCCCGCATTAGGCCTTAAATCATGTCTAAAACGTATAGACAACGTCACAATAATATAGCAGGCCGCCTAATGTCAGTGTTGGGGCATGAACAATGAGTTGAAGTCATTATGTGTGTTGAATCCATACGTCAATTAAGGGCCTTTATGGAGGCTGAAAGAAAAAACATGGGATAAAAAGATAGTGTATAAGTGATGCCTAGTTTTATTGAAAAACAAAAAAAAAGATTTGGATAGCGTTCAATTATTTTAAAATTATAAGTAGTTATTCAACTAATGTGTAAGTGTATACTTTTATTTTTTGCAACACCTGGTGTTCCCTCATTTGGATTTGAGAGGTTTTAGTGAGTAGTTTACAGCTCCTTTGTCCCTCCTCACTATCTTCTAAAAATTAGTTATTCATAACTTGATAATATATGTAGACAAAATGTAATGCGTGACAAAGCGGGAAAAAATTCTCAACCATTTGCAGGAATGACTCATCAGTTTTAGTTGCTTTTATACTGCGATTAATTAAACACCTTGATTTCATATCACATGATCCTCAATAACATTTCATCCACTCACTCCTCTGTTACTAAGGGCGTCATATCAATAACTCAAAAAATGAGCTATACATGGTGCGCAGGCTATCTGTGCCGCGAAAAGGATTTTTTTTTTCAAATGCAATTCATTATTCAACCAGTTATCAGGTAAAAATAATAAAACCATGCTCGGAAATCTTGATGGTTTTGGATTTATTTTATTCAATAAAATTACCTACAGCCTCAACTACAGTGTCTATACGAGGCCGAAAGAGCACACAGGCCTCTGTCACTTGGTCCCTTGGCAAATCCAGGAATTCCTTCTTGGTCCAACTGATAAGTTCGTCTTTTGTGCTACAGGAGTTTCTGTTGGCTAATTGTTTGATCGTGCCCCACACAAAAAAAAAACAGCTTTATAAGTGCCTGCATTTCCCCAAAGAGCACGCCCAAGTGGCAGCATAGATTGTTTGCATATACATTTGAATGTCAGCCGTGGATCCCTTCGTCTTTGCTAAAGCTAAAAAAATACAAAGTGGCGAAACATCATTAACGATCATTTTGTGAAAGATGCTTTTGAATCCAGAATGGACTCTCCACAAACCTCTTTGACACCCCAATACCAGTAGCCTTCAACACTTTAGACACAGTAGATCGTTCTAGAATCCTTCTAAGTTGCGCATTTGGCCATGGAAATAGCCGGGTGTACGTCAAAAGAGTTTTTGTGAGATTTGGGGGTTAGCATAACTGATCGAGCGCTTCAAGGACGATCTTTGAGGTAATATCTATATTCCAGGCGCTTGAAAACATGGTAGATGGTGTAGCAGTTAACCCTGAGGCACTTGAAAATGTCTGAAGTGTCATGTCAAGTCCAGATTAAAGTTGAAATCTCCAACCTTCTTGTTTCTACTTTTGTCCATATGTGAGATATATTTGTTTTGCAATATCTTTATTTGAAAGATAAAAACAACAGTTTTTTATTTATGTGCACAACTTTATGATTGGAACTTTTTAAACCTTTCAAACTACTGTTAAAGAGATGGTCAACACAATATATTTTGATTATTTTAAAGGATTAATCGTTAGTTTTTAAGGGATTATTGTGTAGGTCTAACTTTTATGTGTTTAACTTCTAAGGCCAATAAACTGCCTACATTTCTGGCAAAAAAGGTTGTTTATAAATTGATCAATAGGATACTTAAAGGATATTAAATAGTTTGCATGTTTGACTTATTTGCCTTGTTACCAATTGATTTTAGGTACTTTTTTCTGTTTCCTTCGGAGGAAATGTTGCGAAATACAATAAAATTAACGAGATGTACTATTTACAAAAAAATTGATTCAATCTTTTATGATTCTCAACAACAAATCATCATCGAACCTTTCAAGTATGTGTACCAAATGCATACATAAGTACCGAATCTCGGAAAAGAAGCCATCTGTTTCGGATTAAATACTACTTAGCCACCAATAAATACCCTCTGGTTCAGTTCTCTATTCATAGTTGTTGAAATGGTGAGTAATCTTCAAGAGATTTAATCCTACCTTTGATTCTTTCTCTCTATAAATAAGCTGTTCTTTGTGTTGCTGTTCAATGTTGTTTGTCCTTCTGAATGAGAGGAGGAAATCAAGGGGGGCATGTGGTCAGTCTTTTGAACTTCCCGCTTATTCAAAGGACTACAAACAAACTTTGTTTGTAAAAAAAAAAAAAATAATAATAATAAATAAAAAAAGATTCATTGAGAGTTTTTGATGACATTTGAATTTGTCTTCAATTCATCCATTGAAGAAGGAACAAGGTCCTACAGACTCCATGTTCAATGTCTCAGATAAAATGTAACATATATTCCGGTTTTTAGATAGGGAAGAAAAGAACCACTCTTTTCAGGGCTTTTGTTCATTTTTGACCAACTAAATATTAAGGATCTTTAAAGGACGTTCATTTCGCCGATCATGTCCTTGCATTTTTGTTTTCTTTTCTAAAAACATTCAACCGGACTCTCTTTAAAACCAAAACTAAAATAAAAGGCAAAACAAGGACCACTTGCTTACTTTTTATCCAAATTTAGTTGACTACAAGTATATTTTGTTTAGAGCATAAGGGCTCTAAAGATGTTGTCAAAGCTTTAAAACAAATGAAACAAAACGCGCTTGTTCGTTTTAGTAAATACATGGTCGTACCAAATCTTTTTCCATCGCAAGATGTCGCTTTTTATGATACCACAGATAACGCCACTATATAGCATTAGGCTTCGGTCTGGAAATTATAGACCAGTCTTAGAGCGTTATGATTTTTTTGGACCGAACAAATACAGTCCTTTCAAGAATGCTCGATATAGACCTTTCTCATAGAAAAATTTGCCCAGGATCGATGCGAAAGAAAAAATTAGTCTGCACCAGTAGAAAGGAAAAAATCGATCACGATTTTACATAAATTTGTATATGACAGTAATAATGTTTTCAAATTGTAAACACTGCACAATGACGTCATACAAAGTTAAAACATAGATTATACAGAGGTTTTTTATCCTGTTGTCCCTTCAGAAATACGGAAATCCGAATTCGAGCATCTCTTGAGACGGATGATCGAGTTAAAAGTAAATTTCTTTGAATACCTTTATTTTCCGTTGTGTCTAACTCGTGGATAATACAGAAGTCCAACTAATCTGGTATTAATAAATCAAGAATGATCTTGAATGAAACCGTAAGAATTATCTAATTAAAAGCAAATCTACATTTCTAATGGTCATATATATTAGTTTTATGGTTATAATTTTTGTAATCTATGGATGGATAGACTCTGATTTATAGACTTTGTGTCCCACTGCACTATATGGTTGAGGCTTGTCTTGATGGCAATACTGTCATTGATGTCCTTCTTGACGTTGCAAATAGTCTGTTTGCTTGTCTAAGTCAAGAGTAGGATATCTGTGGGTGTGTATTTCGCACAAATTAGAGAAGGAGTTCCAATTCTTTAGTCTCTTTTTGGGGACATTTTTATTTGGGAAGGGGTATCAGCTGATGGGATGAATTATCAATTCCTTTTATGTCTTCTTCTTATATCTCTTTTTTATAAATATCCAAATTTCATTTCCGCAACTGGTATAATATTCAAAAATAACAATTGATTTCATTTATCACTGCAATTAATTTTTGCCCCAAGCCTCAACACTCTTGTTTATAAACACTTATGCACATTGCTGTATCTTTAGAAATTCATGTTTTTAGTTTCCCTTTTTGAGCAACTATGTATTTTGCACAATGTTAAACGAATTATTTGCTTTTACTTTTAAAAAATCTTAATTTAAGAAATGATATATTCCCAAGAGTAGTCTTATGTTGTAAACTGTTAGAACCACAACAAGCTTATTTTTAAAACTATTTTCCGCTAAAATGGGTTGGAGTAATACAAAAATAAATTACATCCCTAAAGGGGATACTCTAATGTAGATATTGACTATATTGAAATTAGTGTTGTCACGATACTAAAACTTTTGTACCAGTTCTGGTTACTAATTCGTATCACTATCAGTTCGATTTTAAGTATACAGAGTTGGCCAGTAAAATGTGGACTCTTGAGGTTCCTTTCGAAGGACTAAAATATTTTTTTATTTTCAATAATAACAAAAAATTAAATAAAAAACCCTATAAAAAGGTCATAGCCAACTTCGTCACTCAATATGGACACAATCAGCATCAATCACAACCTTTACAGGTCGCCAGAATTCCTTGCAGGAGTTGAGGAAAAACTCCACACGTCAGTTATCCCACGCAATCACTATCACTATAGAGGCCTTCAGTGTGTCCACATTTGGGTGTGGAGTTTTGTTGGTTTCCCTCTTCAAAGTGCCTTACAAAACAGTCCAGTGGGGTCAAATTTGGCGTGGAAGAGGCCTTAACTCTTTGCTTCTCGATCCTCCTAATATTCATGACATTTGTAAGAAGGTAACCAGGGGTTCTCGTGTATATGAAAATCCCAAGTCCCCCTTCACGACCTTGCTGATGGTCATAGAAGCCACAGAGCCACATTGGCTAGGCGATTCATCGATTTGGTGGTGTACGCCTTGATCTTCTTCGCCAAGCCGTACAAGAACTCTGGATCCCTCTTTAAATTGTGCTCTCTACTTCTTGCTTTCCTGGAGAGATCTTCTCCATTAATCTTCATTTTGGCCATCCTGAAAACCAGACTTACAATTTTTGTGAGGGTGAAACCTTGCGTACAGTTGGCTCCAACCATTCGTACCACAATTAACTAAATTAGATATTTACATGAGTGTCGATTACATCTTTTAGAGCCGTTTTTGTCGTCATTAAGTATGTATTTACATATATTCAATATATATATTAATTAATGGAATTAAACATGGACAACGGAATAAACATTAATATTTGTTTTAAAAGTTAATTAAGTTGAAGATAGATTTATATTCTAAATTGAAATGAATGATAGAGTTGTAATTTTTATATTCCTTGATAAATATCACTAAAGGTCATTACTAAAAATGTATTTACATATTCATGTCATTGAGTCATACACGTAAAAATTTGTTCCAACAGCCAATCAGTCATTTGTTATGGTTCTCATAACTTGGCTTGATATCCAATAGAAAAATGAATTTACATTTCTAGATACTCAAATTAAAAAAATTTGAGTCCTTTGAGTAACTACGAATGTAGCCGGTTTCGTTCTCTATGGAAAAGAAGGAAGGTTTATGAAGAGAAGTAGACCATTGTTCTTTGAGTACCTCCATGAATCACCTCAGTGGTTTGTCGTACCGCAGGCAATGTATAATAATATTATATTTGATAACAGAAGTGATTAGCAACTATTACATTCGAACTACAGTCGTCTTTGCTTATTTTTCTTTGATCTTAATATGTATTATATTGTTGATGGGTATTATCATGTTGATCCCCAGGATTACGAGAAGAGTTACCGATCCATTTGGATCTAACTTGGTCCTTAGTCAGTTTGAGCTAAGCTGCTCTTTTCCACAATCATTCTGCAAATTGTCAGGTTGACCATGTTGATTTTCGGTTTCTTTTAAGTCATCTTTTCTACAGCTCTGCTCTTACCGACAGTTCTTAATTGACCATAATGCATCCTACTCAAATGGAGACGTAACAAAAGATATTCTACGTTCCCCCTCCCCCCATCACTTATCCCCATCATGGAATTGAAACGTACAAATGAAAAACAAATCATCAACATTTGAGTAATTTTTCAATCTCTCTCTCTCTCTTAAATAACATACAAAATACTCAATTTCTCCATACAAAGAACGGATTAAAAACTAAAAACCATTCAAAACCATTATAATTTAAAAGGAGAAAAATAAGAAGAAAAAAAAACAGGACAAATACATACATTGTGTGTTTATACACAATGTAATCAGATACTTGTTCTCAAGGGAGGGAAAGGGGGTGAGTGGTGGATGAACAAATCCTTTTTGACCTTGAAATCGGATGTCTTTTAATAAAATATATTATAGACTAAGGGCAGTACCGGGGATTGTCCAGAGTTATTAGGCGTGTACTAGCAGACAAATTATATAGAAAATAACTTCAAAAGAAATCTTCAGGGTTCACTCTGAAATGATTATAGTAAAAAGGTTGCAGAGGTAATTGTTGCCGTAATATCATTGCGTGCATTATCAGTGTGAGAGAAAATGGTTGTGCGTAATATCATCGTGAAGGGAAAAGTCTGCAGTGGATGTTAGTTTTATTATTCAATAGTATGCTTGTCCGAATATAATATGAATTGCAATGAAATTGCACACGAATTATTGTCTTGCAATGAAATTACTCACAATCATATTGCTTACAATGATTTTGCTTCGTAATGATATTTCTGAAAGCAATTTTATCTCCCAATAATAATGTATACTACGATTTTACCTGGCAAGGATATTACTCCAACAATTTAGCCCCAAACATTTTTACCCACAATCATTTTACCGGTCACCAAATCTTTTGCATAACTCACCTTTTTTAATGAGTAGACTCACACGTAACGACTCACTCAATACTTTATCTCTTAAAGAATAAAAATAAATTAATAAAAGACTGAGAAAAAACAATTGAATTTGATTTGTGTAGCCAGAAAGTATTTTAGCTCATTGCTAAACCTCATTAAAAGTCATATTCATTTTTTTAAAACATTTATATTGTTTTTTGTTCGATTTTTTTGCTTTTTTAATATGAGTTGAACTTAACGCCTGTAAGATTTCATTTATTTTATAGAGTATAAATTATACTAGTTTTTTATCCTTTATAAAGTATTGCTATATAATACACATCAGGGAGCTCTATTTACATTGCACTCTGTGACTGTTTTTCATATATACAGACAAACATACTTACATACAGCTAAATATAGATTTTTATTATTGTCCCAGTCAGGAAAAGACGGGGGTGTCAATTTCTTTGGGGGCGTTTTGCGTGTAGCATAAGCCCACCCTTATGCTATAAGTAAAACATAAAAACTGTTTTTGCAGCTCAAGGAGACTACATAGGGGGTTGATTTGTTTATCAATAAGTGATTGGCGTTTCCAAAACCACTATACGAATAAATATGTTTTCTAAATTTATTTGAAATCAAAAAAGTTATGGAAAAAAAAAAGAAATCGGTGAAAATTGCAATTTCGTTTTTTTCAGCTGTAAAAAAAGGAACTTCAAATGAAATAGTGGATTAGTAAATAAAATAAAATTTGTAGGAATTTGACCTGGAAATTCGTTTTCATATAAATTTGACACATAAAAATTGATGTTAAACTGAAATATCTGTCATTTTCTGAATTTTTTTAAATTTTGTCATTATATGTCAATTTTGCATTTTTAGAAAAGAAATACCACGAAACGATACATTTTGGATATAAAATTTTAGAGTATAATTTTTGATATAGTATTTTTTATTTCCAGAACATTTTATTACATAATTTCTGCAATTTTTGCAGAAATGAACCAGTTATAGAGGGTTATATTTTCGATAACATTATTCTTCATAACTTTATTGTTTTTGCAAGTACAAAAAAACCATTAATAGGTTTTTGTTCCTCTTTACCATTCCAATAAATGCTATTTACTAACTTTTTTGCATTTTTCTTTGTGAATTTCGAATTTTTTGAAGTATGATAATAATGGACTTATTATCTAAACAATGTTGATATGTTATTTGAAGCTTAAAATATAATTTTTTTTTTTATATTAATAATAATACTATTAAGCTTTCAAGAGCCAATAATAAGAGAATATATATTTGGGAGGGGCAGGGTTGATTTGATTGCTATGGTGAGCCTTTGTGGATTACCTCACTTAACCAGATTGATATTGTTTGTGTGAAGAATCCAAAATAATTATAATTTTTTTCAACAACAACGAAATATTAATATTATAATTATTAATATATAAAAATATTTTCTTAATAATTCCTTAATTTTCTTTGTTAATTTGACCATTTTCAATGTCATTTCCCTTTCCCTCCTTTGCCTGAGCAACTCCGGATAAACCGTTGCTAGTATATGTGTAGTTGACATTTTTGATGGAAAATAAGAGCGCGAAGAGAAGGCGGGAGCGAGACATATTGAACTACTGAACTAAAATCTTTGTTACTATGGGGTACAGAAGGAATATTTTTTTAAAACTTTAAAAGAAAGTTCTTATATTACAAGCATGTCTACTCTACCTGACTGATTCAAAAAGTAAATTAAAAAAAAAAAAAAAAAAAAAAATTCTGCACTTTGAGTTGACTAAAATATTAGTAAATAACTAATTACATAACCTCAATAGATTTCCCGCTCAAATTCAATTGACAATTAAACAAACATAAGGAAAAATTGCTAACGTCATTATGGGAAATGACAAAATATTTTGATTTTTGAATCAATAGATACGTTAGGCTAAATATATTATCCCAAAAAGAGAGTTATTAAATATATTCAATGGATAATCATTTTGACCAAGTGACGTTGTTGATGAACTCTTTATCTCCCTCTTATTTCCTGACATCCCTTTTTTAGAAATGCACCATGGAACAAGGGTATCATTGGAGTTGACCTGTTTGAAATGAAAAAAACTATGGTTAAAAATTAGAAAAACGGCTTTTGCGTGCGCTCATTTTTTTTTTTGTTCATTATTTGATAGGTTGTGGGGGTGTTAAATTTTCTCTCTGAAGTAAGCATTCTCGCCTATCTTTGGTGCAAATTGTTTTCAAAATCCCTAACAAAAAATATATATATTCATGCACAATTACAATATTTTCCCAGCTATAACGGTACTTTCAATGTAAAAGGATCTCAACTTTATAAAATTAATTCATTTCCACCCCCCCTCCAAAAAAAGGCAGCTGACATTATCTAGGTTCTTACTTCAGTAGTAACATATGAAATGCCCCGCCTTCTCCTTCCCCTCTTTTTTCCTTACAAAAATATCGACTCTATATATCACTTATGTATGTACAACGTAAGAAATATCTATCGACACGGTTGCAAAACTTTTTGATTTGCGGTCAATTACTCCGACTTGCTTTGACTTATACATATCAAGTTTTAACACAATATACTTAGATATGTTTGCTATTTAAAGTGTATCTACCTGTCCATAATTGCTTACAACTTTTTAAAACTATCCTCAGTCTTCCCTACCACATATTTCCAGGCTATTGAAAACTGCGTTTCTATTTCATTAATATTTATTATTAAAAAATAACATTATGATAGAATAAGATAATAGGGATGCAATGAAGGGGAACGTGTCTGCAAATCTGTCGCATTTTCCGTCAGGCCTCTTCCTCTTGAAGAAACAACATCAACAATATTAAAGGAAAGCTGATTAAATAGGCAATGATTACATGAAATCAAGTATTAGGTGCATTACACCCTTTTAGTGTTGTGCTGACAGGAGTCGATCCAAGCTGAGTTTTTAATGGTAAAGTCCTGTCGATAAATGCGTGAAGGAAAAATAGGTAGAAAATTAAGGAGCTAAGTATATCCATTACCAGTGGAATATAAGCAGTGAGGTAAGTTCAATTAATTTTTGAACTGGTTTGTTTTTTTAATTGTTAATTAGAAGAATTAATTTTCTTTTCCTTAGCATTTGTCATTGTTGTTTAATTCCTGAAGTAGTGAGCATCCTCTTCTACAACATTTAATACTACTCAAAACCCAATGAAACATTCTTGAGGGAGAGTAAACTTGATGACTTGTTGTAAAGTTATAATTTTAAGTCCTTGTTGGACTCGTAGCACACAGAATTTGGGCCACACATCGGAGTAATTCTAGCAAATGTCTATGTTTATTTTATTTTTCCATCATCCCTTGGCACAGCTGATTTTAGCTGATCTAATGAAACGACATAAGCATTATTCTTTCTCTCCTCCAAAACATTGTTCAGATTAACAGGGTTACCATGTTGATTTTCTGTATCTTTTTTGAACAAACTCATTGTACACATAATTTCATTCACTAGGTATAAAAGATGTCTTCCAAGTTTGTAAAAATAAAATAAATCTGCTGTTCCTGAAAATTGGAAGAATATTTGAAAAGAAAGCAGTTTCGCTGTTGTAATGTTTCATTAGATCAACTGCAAATATTCTGAGAGAAAGAAAACAATCAAATACTCGTAGCATATAGGAATATAGGCTGGAATCACTCTATTCTGGATCTTCAATAATACTCTAAATCCAACAAGGACTATCCCTTATACTCTCCGTCATTCATGATTATAAATCACTAGTTATTACTCTATGCTTAGATGTGCCATTCTAAAGAATGAAATAGTCATGATAACAGCTTTAGAATATTAAAAAATTGTTTAGATAGTTAATTAGAAAAACTTGCTCCCACTTTCTAGGGCAATACAATGAAATAGTTTTTAATGCGCTAGAATTAGTAATGCATAAAATATAACCTGCGTGTTTGTAAAAATAAAAGAAACATAAAATTAACGAGGAAGTCGTGACAAATTTAAAGAATGTTTGTTAGGAGAGCAGTTTAGCTGTCATGATGTTTGATTAAATCAACCATAAGGGGATGAAACTAGCAATAAATACCACTCTGTATATAGGATGTACATATAGGTTGGAATAACTCCGATGACGATCCTCAGTAGTACTCCGAGCCACACTTCATTATTATTCTCTGCCCTTCATGAGCACACGCAGTAGTTATTACTTTATACTTAGATGTTCGGTATTCACGAATAATGATACCAACTTTGGAAAATACAAAAAGTCTGCACAGATTGACATATTTAATACACCTCTGGATTCTGAGTGACTCTGTCACGGCTATCAATCCCTCAAAGTCTATGTATCAGATTCAGAAAATAAATTAGTTACACATCTCCACAGATTGAATCGAATATGTATACTTGGCCCTGGAAGGACTGTGGAAAACTATATAATAACACACTTCATGCATTTGTGTACTATCCTGCTATCGTTATCCTAAAACATTTTGTATCTATAAATCTAAAAGGGGTGTCGAATGACGAAGAAAAATATGTTACAGGTCTTGTTCTTTTTAGAATTTCAAAGAAGAAAGGCAGAACTTCTGAGGTAACAAGGGCTCTGAACTTTGCAATCCTTAATTGTAAAACCCTCATTGCCAGCCGACTAACTAACTATCAGCCTATTTGGGAGTATGAGTTGAGAGGTATCATATTTGGCAGCTTCAGGCCGCTATGTCTCTCTCACAATGAAAATTCCTAAATGAGGATATGAGTCAAGGAATTTTGCGGAAGTCGAAATCCTTTTCCTCCTTTAGCAATAATATATTTCCCACATTGCTTCACACGGTGTTGCTTTGCAAACATAAAAATACTCTATCAACTGTCGATTTTTATTCTTTTTGATAAATATTATATTACTCTAATGCTTAGTTTGCAAAAGGACCGGAATACAATTATTTTTTAATCTTCATTCTCGATGTATATTTAAATATATATGTATATATTGCCTATTATATTCGTTCCAGCAAGGAGTTTTGCTATCATATACATATAGACCATGAATAGCTACGTTTACAATAAAATATTACATAGCCATATTATAATACATTAATGAAAAAAAAAAACACTATGTAGGATTTGAATATTAAGAAAGATATTTATGTAATTCATGTTAAAAATTATGACGATGATAGTTTTGTAGTACTTAAGAGATAAATAGCAGTTGGTATGATTGACTTATTTGGCTAACTATCAGATGATTTCGGCATTTTTTTAATTCTTTTTTGGGGAAAGGTTCCGTGATACAATAAAGGTAACTGGGCGTTCAAATACTGAGGTTATTTTCTTTAATATTAAAAGGTTGCAATAGTTGAATTTCAACTATCCGCTATCGCGTTCTCCTATTTCAAGAAATAAACAAAATGTCCGGCGGGCAGACAAACTTATACAGTGAACCAAAATGAATTAAATTACTTATAAAAAAACCTATTATTTTTGCAGGAGAAAATGAAAATACCAACTAAGAGTTGGCAAATTTGAAAAAATATAGCTAAAGAAAAATATCTCATACGGGCCAATTTGGATGTTTTTTAAGATTCAGGCGGGATTTTCAAATTATGGGACCTCTACATCCCCCATCTTTAACTACTGTTCTTCCCTTTTTATTCATTATATTTTTCAATTAACCAACTATTTCTTCCTCCACCAATAATTTGGGCGATTAATCATGAAAATATCCCAATACATCCGAATAAAGCATCAAATGTGTAAATTAGGAATTCAAATAAATGATTGGGTCTTATTTGTATATGACAAGCGCCTTTTTTGTAATGATCGATCTAATAGAGTAGCTATTAAAATAATATTTATTTCGATAATTCTTTTTGCTAAAGTTTATGTAATAAAAAAAACAGAATTTTTTTCGTCAATAAATGGATGTATGTTTGTTCCATGGAATATAAGATAATAACTGTAGTAAGCGGCATTGTCCAGAGTAATTAGGCCTCGGCTATAAGACACATTTTTCTTACATGTTATAGAAGTCAACTTCCCTAGAAATTATCAGTGCTACATGATCACGCTAACAACTCAATACTTTCATAAATTCATATGTGTTAACTCCTCAAGAATAATAATAAGAGTTTGATAAAAAAGAAAATATGTTGGGATACCTGATGAGTACTTTAGTCTTTGGAGCGCTCACTCACAAAAAACAAAGCAAAAACATTTTAAATTACGAACCTTTATATTTATTTTAAAACTTACCATATACTGAAAATGGATATGAATTATAATATACCGAGTGATTCATTAAAATGTGCATACTTTATATAATTTAACAAGATATAATTTATTTAATTAACAATAGAAATTCAACAAAATTAAAACTGTATACATATATGTTAGATGTGTTTCTGAAATCTCTTAATCATTAATTTAGGCGCCCTCAACAGCAATCATAGCTTCGAGGCGGCGGTGGAAGGCCTGACACCTGCTGCAAATGTAGTCCTCGGTCATAGTGTCCCAGTGCTGGCTGACAGTGGCTTTGAGGATATCGGTGTTTCGATAACAGATACTACAGGCCTTTCTCTCAACATCCAACCACAGGTATAGTGGAGGGGTTTGGCATCATGGCTGCAAGGGGGGAGGGTGATTCAAAAGTGTCGATAAAGAGTTCAAAGACTCATTCAAATGTACTCTTGAATCGGAGGAAATGGGATTATTTCATTGCTGGTGTCAAAAGTCCCGTCTTCAACGTCACAAGGTTATTTCCAACAACTTTTTTTATATCTATCTGAACAATCTGTTTTGAAACCCCGAGATCTCTTGCATGGGTCCTCATGGACTTGAGGGGATTGACTGGGGCTGTTTTCTTTAACTCCTCCGGGTCTGGTTTGGTCAAGAACTCTTTTTCCTCTCTACTGTTCCAGACATGCTGATGACGTAATCAGTGGTCCTGAAGACACCCAACTGCTTGGAGTGGGTGAAAGGAAATTCGTCGATCACGTTCAAGTGTCATTTTCTCGACTTGTACGTAAGCTAGAGAGCTCGGGTTTGATATTTTTTGTAACTAATTTTTTATGCTTTAATATATTGGAATATAAATTAATTTAAATCACTCAACCTTAATTAATTTTTGAATTAGTAAGTGTTCCGATTTCAATGGACCACCTGGTACATCAGTAAATCACAAAACCAAATGGAAACAGTGCTCTTGTTATACATAGACACACCTGCAATATTTTCATTTGTACGATTACATTATTATTTCTTTTATCAAAAATATTTATATGATTTACATCAGGGAGCACTTTATACCATCACCCTCTTTACACGTTGGATTCTATATGCACGCCCCTACAATATTTTATTAAGCTGACTGCGTTGTTTTTTCTTTGATCAAATTATGTGTATGATATACGTAATGATGTACAGTGCATCCAACGACTGCTTTCATGTACTCAGACATTGATAAATACCTATATTTATTTACAATAATTTTTTTTCGATATGGAGTCCGGATCACATTTGTAATCTTCGACTAATATCTGTGTATTTCTATCAATAAACTATTCTGATTAACCCTCGGATTGCACTGCCAAGTACCCTCTTAAAGTAGCAAAAAATCACTATCATTCATAGATTTGAGAGTTCTAAACATATCAAATGAAGGTTTTAAACCATTGTTAACATTCTTCTTTATTAATATATATCTTAACTCAATCCGAAAATTTGAATACAGAGTCTATAATGGACTCAAATACACCTATCAAGTATTTGGCTGTATCTAAAATGTACATATATTTGTATTTATGAAGTAAAAAAAATATTGGCCATTTCTACTTATCTTGATTTTTGTGCAAGATTGTTTTTATGTAGACAAACAAAACGTCAACTATTCAATAATTTGTTTCTTACATATGTGGTTCGTTAACAAAGAGTAACTAAAAGGATTTGCTTATAATTGATAGTGAATTACATTTCTATTCTTCGAAGAATTATAGACAAATTCTATCAAGAAATTAAAATAATTAACCCTTTGGGGCTATGAAAGTAGCCAGAATTAGTTAAGAAAAAAATAAAAATTATACATGGACAGCCTTTATTTGAAAGGCTCCATATCGGTGTCGATATAAGTCTCTGAAATCAAATATAGGTTTTGAGCTATAGCTAAAATTCTTGGGTATCTTAACTGCTCCCACAAATTTGATTAGAATGTCTAAAATTGACTCACATATGTCCATGAAAATTTTGACCCGTATGTACATATGAAATAAAAAGATAAATTCGGATTTTTAAACTTTTTGTATCTATTTACTCGTATTATAATTTGATAAGATAGAAAAATACATTCGTTCTTAAGCTTACAAGTTACATACTATTTTATAAATTATACTATGTACATACAGTATTGAATAAGGGATATTATTACTTTTGGGTCATTCAAATGAATTTGTCATTAAAGATCTGTACGGCTCAATGAGTATGTTGTAATGTTTTATTCGTTGATTGATATAATATATTATGAGAAGGGGGTAGATATTTCATGGGAAACTTTTTAACTAATTAAACAACAAACAAAAACATACAATGAATAGCCACATATTTTTAAATCAAATATACACAAGTAAAAAAGGTTTTATATATGATGTGCCGTTGTCCATTCGCCCAGTCAATCAAACGATAGCTGTTTGACTCATATTGAACCTCTCCAGCACTCCATGGGATCTTGTGAAGAGTCTGATTTTCTTGACCTTTTTAAACTTGTATTACACGGTCAGATAAGGAGCTTGGAATAAGAGACCGCTTAGTATAGGCGACCTTTTAAACCAAGTTTCTTTTTTGTTAACAATTATTAATTGGAAAACTGGATAAGACCCCTCAGTTCATTCACAGACTTAAAGCAAATACCTGTTAGACCAGGTTTGACTGTATATGTATATATATACAGCCAATAGTTCATGGACACATTTAAGTTAATTATAAGTCTTATATTCATTTTTTTATAGATCATTTAACTATAGTTTAGTGCCTTCATCTGATCTATGAAACATAATTTGGGCCGGATCAAATACATCGCAAATATATTCATTTCTTGTTCGTTAATTCTGTTGATGAATTTTGCTGCACTAATTTATAGCACCTTCAATTAATTTTATAGAACAATTTATTCTTCGTCCAAACAGATACATATCATTCAGACTCATTTTAGGAAAAATAATTGTTTTTTGTTCCTGTATTAACGGACCACATATGTAGATCCATTGGTCCTAATCCTAGTTGTACCTGTATTACGGGTTGTTGTTTCTTTCCAGTCAAATTTTTAATTAAAATGTACATAACTAATCTTCGAATCTATGGTGATTTGAGTATTACATATAATTAAATACACTAAACCCTTGAATTATGAATGAAACTCTTGTTTTTGAAGGTATGTTTGTCATACATTAACAAACGATTGTTCCTCCAAAGTAATTGGATAGTAGACCTATGGGTAGATAATGATATTTTTTTTTTTTTTCAAAATGGATGATGAGGAATATCTCGTGTGATTGGTTGGTTTATTGTTTTTAGTTGAATGTTTCTCAAACTGTGTCACACGGTTTAGGTTTCTGCTATTTAAAATAAAATAACACCATCATTTCATTTAGTGATACACACAATGTGATCTCATAATACTATATCCATTGAGGCATGAAATATCCCTTAACGGTTCGTAAAAAAAAATGAAATTGAAAATTAAGGTAGTAATCCTTACAATTTGAAAAAATGTTTTGAGAGGAAAGCAGTTTAACTGCCATGCCCTTTTATTAGATCAGCTGCAAGCAGGCGTGAGAGGAAGGCCCAAACACAAATCTCACTCTGCATGCAGGGACATTTAGGCTGGAATTACTTCGATATCGATCCTCAATCCTACTCCTAGTTCAACAAGGACTTACCCTTATAATTCCCCCGAGCAAACCCTTATTTTTACTTTCTGTCTTTCATATGCACGCCCACCAGTTATTACTTTATACTTATATGTTCTGTCTTTGTCTTCAAGATTACAATAATAATGATAACGCTTGAAAAATTAAAAAATCCTGTTCAGATTGTAACAAAAAAAAAGAAGACTTTCCCACTTTTTTTAACATATTTTATACACATCTGCTTATCTCATTACAGCAACCTAATATAAAACTCTCCCATTCCTGTTTTAACTTAGGCAAAGGCACAGAGTAGTGTTGTCACAATATTTATATTGTAACCGGAACCAGTGCTCCTTGTCATAGTTCTAATAGTTTTAAATTAGTGTTGTTTCGTATAACTGTAGTACATAATTCACGTAGTTACCTTTATAGTATCACACATCCCCTCTGACAAAAAGAAACATAAATAATCGTGTAAAAATGTCCAGAGATTAACAGGGGCTAATTCTCTATTTTAACCAATCAAAGGCCAGTGCACTGATTAGAGGAATAGAGTCAGAAACATTAACTGCTGATAAAAAATACAAAAAGTAGTGGTAACTATTGACGTATTGAATATTGATTTAGAGTAGTACTATTTTACATTGATGTGGAACCGGTGTTTGTAGCACAATTATTCATACAAATATTAGTCTAGCCCTTAATACGAAAGCTAGAATGAAAGTAGTTATTTATTTTTTACAAAAACGTCACCATCTGACTCTGGACTCTTTTGTAAGTGCATATCCATTGCCCTGAAACAACAGTTCACAGTTTCAATTATTCAACGTTCAAAACATTGAAATGGAAAAAAAAACAGAAGCATCCATAGCTGAGAAACAAATACATTGTAGTTTTTTAGTTGGCGAAATAACACCGTGAGATACGACATTTTGATATCCTGACAACGCTAATAGTGTATTTTCTTAATTTTGTACTTCAGTTTGCTCCGGTTCACTTATGGATCTCAAAAACTTCTCACACATGGATGTTACTTCTTCCTTCATTTTTCAAGAAGATATACCTACATAGGGAGGGGGAAAGAGCCAATAGCATTTGATCATGGGGAGTCAGAGTTGATTACCGAACATACTCAACCATAACTATTTTATTTTTCTTTAATAAATATCCTTTATAGAACTTAATAGATCTACATACAATAAAATAAGATTAATGGAGCTGATAGTACGTGCTGCTTGCTCTGCCTCCTATAGGTGGATTATTATATCTATAAGTAATATAAATTGAAATTAATTCTTCATTTATCGTATTAAGATTCTTAAAAATGATACTTTGGGAATTTACAACATTATATTAGAAGATGTGGAATTATAATTTATTTTTGTTTTTAAAAAACAAAAAACGATTTTGGCTCATATCTTCTGTAGGGTACATAGATATATTCCAATAGCCTTCGATCCCTCTGCAGAGTTAGGTAATCGTATCAATAATAAGCATAAAAGAAATATGGTATAAAAGTCATGTAGGGAGCCCTGGCTCACTCCAGGAGGTGACTTTTTCTTCTTCTATTCTTTCCCTCCCATTTATACATAGGTAGACATACATATATGTACATACTCAGGGGCCCCTGACTTCAATTTCACTACATGGTAGGGTATTAAATATTATTGATAAGCTATGATACCGGTTTTATTATTTAGTAGGTAGTATTCCGTTTGGATCTTCTTCCTAATTCAAGGGCAATCAAAGTAACAAAGCCTTGGACTAACATCTCTTCGTTAAGCTCACAGAGCCTTTTATGTACAGCGCAGGGATGCAAAAGGTGGTCATTTAATTATGTTAATTTTACCATGCATATAGTAACGTTTAATGATCATTTTTTGATATTCTAGTTCAACCATCCTTTGTGTATATACAAATTACAATAAATATTTAGTCATCTCGTCATCATGAGTAGGCAAGAAGGCAAAATACAGTAGATCTCCGAGATGCTAAAGTTGATGTCGCGATGATTGTGGACATAGTGAAGTGCTTCAGGTGCCTCGTTTTCAAGGTGGCCAAGATGAAGAACGATAGAAAAAAAAATCTTAAGGAAAATAGGAAGTGGAGGGCTCATTTGATAGAGGGATCTGGAGTACCTGTTCAGCTTGGAAAATAAGATCAAGGAACACCCTACCAAATTGATGAGTCGCCTTGCCAACGACTTCTCCTTAGCTTTTAGGATAGGGGGAGGGGTATGAAGGGCGACTTGGGATTTTCCTCATACACGAGGAGCCCGAGTAAAATTTTCACAGGGGTCATGAAGGCCAGGAACAAACAGCATGAGCGAAGGTTTTGCTGCCAAAACCCTGTACATACTGTTTAGCGAATAAGTATTTGATTCGTTGCTTATTTGACAAGTTTGCACAGTGATAGAGAAAATATAAAGGGATGTGGTCCGGAGATTGGCCAGCCCACTACATGACCTTAATATGTGTTTCTTGTTGAGGGACTCCTTTGTTACATTGGCCGTAGGTTGACACCCCTTTTCGTGGTAGAAGACCCATCCACGACATAGATTTGCTCTGAGGAAGGACCCTATTGCCAAGTTCCAGGTACGTATTCCTGTCCATCCTCCCTTCTGAAGTTGTCCCTTCCAGAGAAACTTTCACAAGGTATAATGTTTCCAATCCAATGTTTGAATACAGGGATGGTATCCTTATGATTAAAATCAGTATTTTTTCTGCTATACACTTTTTTTTTGTTCATATAATTAACTGTGAAAATAAACCAACCAATAAAATTTAAGACCATTTTTTTCTTTTTCAGTGGGTAAACTGACGTATTTGGCAAAGGATCAAATACTTATTTTCTCCCCTGTATATAGGCTTATTGTTTTAATACTTTGGGATTCTAAATCTAACCAGTTTTGAGAAATTTAGCAAAAAGTTTTACAACTGTAATTGGCATTCTCTCCAAAGATTCCCTTCTGGTGATTCGTCTTTAGCGACTCCTTTGTTCCCTTTGCCGTATGGTTAGGTCATTGTCGTACTGGAAGACATATACTTGCTGCCCTGCTTTGAGGGAACGAAATTATCGCCCAATATTTCCGCTATCCATGGCCTTTTGCGACCTCCCTTCGATGCGGTGACGTCGTTATTTCTCCTGAGCAGTTAAACACCACGAAAGCATTATGTTTCAACCCTCATGCTTGTCGGTGGGGATTGTGTATTAGGGGATATACTCTGCCTTTTTTTCCTTCAACCACTTTTCTTATATAATATCTCTCACCTTCAAAATATACCTGCTTAAAATTAATCTGAATATTTTAGAAATAGTAATCATTTTGGGCTTGAATATTGAATATATGCATTTACAAGTCAACAACTCAAAAATGAGGCAGTATATAGCACTCTAAAAGAAATGAAAAACAAATTATAAAATTGTTAAAAAATGATTGAAATATGAACATTTTAGTAATTTGCACTTTTACTATAGGTATGCGGCGCGTTAAGACAAAAAAAAATCTTGAACTGAAAGAAATGAAAAAATAGAAATGTCTAATATAGGTTCATCCAATCTTAAGGGAAGTTCAATTAAAGAAAGCAGGGCGTTTCATTTTATGTCAATGAGATACAGTTTGAGTATTCAGTCAGTTGATATAAAATTTGACGGAATTGATTGATAAATATGTTCTTTTGCAAAAAAAAAAAAAAAATGTATTTAAAACGTTATAGTCATATTAACGAAAATGCATATTCCTTTTGTATGTAGCATTGAGCGTGTGCGTCATATTAAAACAGAAAAGATAGTATATTTGTATAGAATTTTAGAAAAACAGAATATAAAATAAAGAAATGAAATATTGCAGGCCTTTTAGGCGAAGCCATTTTTTATACAACTATAATCAATATCTCATAGGGAGCCTAATTGGAGGCATTTTTCCACAGTAGATGCCACGACCTCCAACACCATCACAGATGCTGGATGCTTCGTTTTAGTGACTGGTCTGGAGCTGTTATCGGCTCTACCAAAGCTTAACATGCGATCATTATGCCTGTGGTTGACAGGGTCAACGGTGAAGGTTTCTTATCAGACAAAAATATAACCAGTCGATGGTGTGTTTCAGGTTGTTCAAAAGTCGTTGGCATAGCTGCAGACGGAGTTTTTGCTGACGTTGGGATAGAAGTGCCCTATGTTTCCCCATTTATTGATGGCCTTGATGAACCCACTTATTCTTGGCGTATTCCAAGATCTTCATTGTCTCTTCAAATGGCTCTCTGATGTCCTTGGACTTCACTTTGGCCCGCCTTCCAAAAGCCAAATAATTTATGGCCCGGCAGACAGTGGTTTTACTGAACTTGAGGGTCTTCATGATGTTGAAGGTGGTGGCATTCAATAAATCAGTTCTAGCTGCAGTCCATTATTTTTTGCTTCAATACCACAGGCAAAAGGCAATTTAAGTAAATTGGACTCATATTCGATTACATTAAAGTCAACAAATCGGCTGATAAATTCTTCATCTAATGTTAACATTCGAGAGCTGTAATTCCCTTACAGTTCTTGCGTGATGGAAGCTTTTTTTTTCAAAAGTCGCAAATGAACATAAACTTTCTCCTTTAACTGATTCACTATCAAGTCTTAGCTTCAATATAAATCCCAGTCCATTTCATGAGCAAGTTCACCCTTACCTTGTAGTTTTGTGTATAATTCCTTTAACTTTAATAATATGTAAACAATAAAGACCCAATCAAATCTTGCCTTTCACTTCCTTTGAAAAATCACAAAAAATATTTGTCATAGTAGACAACATAGAAATTTCTGTTTTGATTTAGAAAAAATGTCATCTTTTTTAGGGGGTGTAAATTTTATCAGAACAATCCTTGAAGGTTAGTACTAAGCGAAAATAATGTGAATCAAAAAAATATAACAACATCTATGCTTGAAGCCTGGAACTTTTTTTTTGATCGTGTTTGATATAATATTCACATTAATATTCAAATCAATTAACGGCCCCCATGGCATTGATGTCGAGGCTCATAGGTGAGCAACACTGATCCAGGCTCTGTCCACAACGCAGTGAAATGTAATAAAGGTAAAAGTTCCTATTTAAAACATAATAGACCAGAAAAATACTCGACTTGGTATGATTTGTATTCATGTTGATCTATTTTAGACATAGTTTAATGGATGTGCTTATACCTACTTAGGAAATGAATTGTATTTATTTTGAGGGAAATGATAATTTTTGAATCATTTTTTGTTTTTTTGTACTAAGCTACAAAAATAAGTCACGACGCTGATCTTTATCATCACCAAAACCATTTAGAGAAGAGGGGAACAAAAAAAAAAATAATATATAGGGGATGTAATTAAAGTCATGACTAAATATTTTTATTTCTTTTTTTACGTTCGTTTGTTCCACCTATGTAATCGTAGGTTCTTCTATTATCGTATTGTTCTTTAATTGAAAAAGAAAGAAAGAGAGAAAAAAAAAAAAACATTGCCAAAGTTCAAATAGGAATCCGGGAATGAAAATAAGTAATTATTTTCTCCTCTTTTCTGCATCTCCCCATTTCTAAATAAAAATATCTGCATGCATTTCTCAAATTTCATGACTCACACTCCAAACAGATTCGGGATGTTGTTCAAGGATGGAAAAAATATGATTTTTGTTGTTGCAATCTGAAAATGTGTTTTATTTTTTTCAAAGCATTCGTTCTTAAAGAGAGAAGGATAAGTATAAAGTAATCATATTATAAAACCTTCAAAGGACAGCTGTCAAAATTTCAATCAGTTCTTTAGTTTGTGAGTTATTGTGCCTAGTGTGAAGCTACTCTTGTAATTTATAAAACAAATGGTAAAAAAACAATTTCATGTTTTAATTCAAACTTAGCAATGGCTTGAAAAGTTATTGGGGCTCCGCTCTATAAAGCAAATAATAAAAAACAAAATAATGTTTTACTAGATATCTTTAGTGAGCTATATCTAACGATAAATACTTTACATAAAAAAAAATCTAAAAGTATGCTTCAAGATCAGGCGTACACTTAAAAAAAGTACATTTTCAGTTTTGTGTTATGATGAAGCCAGATGTTTGTTATGGCGATCCAAAATTGAAATTAAAAAAACATAGAAAATTCGATAAATTCTTCAGTATCAATAGGACCAATGTGAAAAGGCTGTTTATGGACTTGATACAGTATCGATTGTAATAGCAAAGCCGTGGCTCCAATGATTCCGTTCTGGTAATATGCAGGTCTATAATGTTGATAAAATAATGAAAATCGTCGAGTCGAAGCAGCATGTGAGCACTTATTCCATTGGCCATGAAGATGAGGCAAAAACCCGTTTGAAACCATTTAAATCGAATAATCCTAACTAAGCAAATTTTATTGTCAAAGGCTCAGAACTATTTACTTCACCTATTATTTATATGAGGGTAGACATCGGAATAATTTCTCCTAGTTCATTGCTACATACGAAGTGGGGTTGTATTTTTTTCTTTTATCATGAATAAAACGTCATATATTTTCCAAAACATTCTTCAAATTCTCCATGTGGCAACATTAACTTTCGTTCGCATCGAATCCGTATTTTGACCATTTACAACTCATCATAATCACAAAATTTGAAAACTCCCGATTTGAACATGAAAGCTAAGCCTTGTGACTCCACATGGACACAAAAGTCATTTCTATTCTTCCACTGGACATAAATCTACTCCTTAAAATATATTTTACTATTTTGTACTCAATAACAAATTTCCTGCACTTAAATTGGTGAGCAAGGATTTGAGAATATACTGGGATTTGTAGAATAAGGACTTTCCTCTCACTTATGGTATTGGTACTCTGTACTTCGCTTAAAAAAAAGGGATATCACACAGGGTAGATTTAATAAAATACAAAAATGTATCTTTTCTGAGAAAAAGGTCATGAAAACATCATTTAAATAATATATAAGAACATAGATATTGACTCATCCAACTCAAAAATAGACAAACTTTGCTTCAATAATATAAATATTAATTACTGAAAAGAAATACAAAACACCCCTCAATGACGTCACAAGGGATCGATGTTACTTTCTGTAAAGATCCACAGCTGTAACTCGAGGAGCCTGGAGTACACGGGTGTCTTAATGAAGGACCGAAAAACACTAATTAACCTTACACAACTTTGAACCGGATCATACAAGTTTAGTCCTTATGGTTTTTAACAAATAGAGTGTAGGATGTTTCAAGCCGTTCCAATCTATCCGGTTTTCCCAGATGTTATAATTTATAAATTTTATTATTTTTTGTAAAAAAATCTCCCTCCCAGAAAAGTTTGTAGTCATGTAACAACTTCTGATAAATATCATTTAGTTTTGTAATTTTTTTTATACTATTTATTTTTGGGGAAATGAAAAGTTGTAAAAAAAAAATCTTTATTTTTTTATTGAGCATACAAGTTGTATGTACAGTATGGCTACTTTTGTTATTGTGTTTTGTTTTTGCTTTGCTATTTTCTATGAATATTTAAGTTACTACTCTGCGAGAAATGAGGGAAACGCATAATTGAAAATAGTTATAATATATAGCTATATAATTTATTCAAAAAAATAAATACATACATAGTAAATAGATAGATCGTTGTTTTACAAAGAATTGTTTGATCGTCTTTGTAAATATTTGTACATATATATAGTATAATTTGAATGGATGAAGTTCCTTAATTAAAACTCCTCTTTTTAAGAATGTATAATTTTTTTAAAAGAAGTCAGCTGTCATCGTCAGGTTCTTCATCTTCATTTCGTATTCCATTCTCAAACTTTTATTTTGTATATTTATCCATCTATTGGTTGATTTCTTTAATAATGCATACATATTTTCGGATCTACAAAAATGATATTGAGCTAGGTGTTTTTTTTTAAGTGTCCCATTAATTAACCAGATGGATCTGCAATAATTAAGTATAAATAAACACTCTAATATTATAATTATTCTATCAGACATAGGAATCTTTTTTGAAGTCCGTATACATAATATATATTTCCTTCTAAAGGAACAACCGAGGCGCGAACTTACACACATTGAATGCAAGAGAATCCATTGAGCTACGTCGTTCCATTTGTTCTTTTTGAACCCCAGATTTTACAAAATCTGTCTATCATTTGAAGTTTTTAGAAGTTAAGCCTTACAAATCATAGTTTTGAGATTTCCTGGCTCTATAAATGCAACCATTGGCGGACAGTTTATATATATAAGTCCTTGTTAGACTCGAAAGTAGAATTGAGAATTGACCTTGGAGTATTTGCGTCTATGCCATTGCTAGATACGGAGTGGGGTTGGTGTTTATTTCCTCCATCTCATAGCTGATCGCAGCTTATTTAATGAAGCGCTATGACAACCAGGCTGCTCTTTTTCCAAACATTATTCAATCAGGGTGACACTCTATTTATTTTTATACATACGGATGGATAATATTAGTTTTATCTATGGCAATGGCCATCAAAATAATACTATAATAGATGAGCCCCTGGCTTTTTGTAATTGTTACCTAAATACATCTTTTATTTATTTTTTAAAACTGTTTTCATTATTCTTTTATTCTTGAGGAGAGAACATACTAGTCGTATAAACAATCAAGTTTAACCACGAATGTGTTTGCACATCAATGACGGAGAGTAACGCTAGGGAGTTGATAAGTTATTTTTGGGGCTTGGAGTTGAATTAAGGATCGACAGCAGAAACCATTCTTGCTATACAAAACATTTTTCAAATTGTCAAAGTAACAACATTTATTTTCTGTTTCTTTTTTCGTTTTTAACATAGTGTCGGATAATATTACGTTCATCTCTGTTTATGACCATTTAATGAGATTAGCTGCAAATAGCGATGAGAGAAAGGATTAAGTCAGAATGTTTCTTCCAGAGATCTATTGAAGCATGATGAAAAAGAAAAGAAAAAAAGAACACTCACATAAACGTTTTTCCTCTTCTAATTACAATCTGTATTTTGTTTCTACAAAAATCCCATCTCCAATAATAGAAGGCATTATTAGTACATATCAAATAGTAGCTGTTGATGCGCAGAAACACCATTGTGATATTTTTATATAAAAAAAGTATATATTTTGACGAGTTTCTATTCCTCTTTGTAAGAACCATATTTATTTTGTACGCCCATGTTATATTTTGTTATTTCATCTTTTCCCTTCTGTTCCTTAAGAGAGACCCCCTTGGGAGCCATAATGATGATGATGATCCACCTGTTGACTGCACCCCACAGCCACTACCAATACCATCATTTTAAGTACCTCAGTACTTTAGAAAAGGTTTGTTTTTCTTCCTTGGACACGACGTTGATTGAAAGTTTTAATGATTTTTTCGTTTGTTTTTTTGGAGGGCTTTTTTTTACTCATTGTGGAAGAAGAAAAATTCTAACAGAGAGCTCCTATAAGTACATATTTACATTATACAATTTAAAAAATATATAAGTATATAGATTTTATTCTACATAATCCTATTATAAAGAACCCTGACAGACATGGCCTTATGTTTATTTAATAATTATGTGTAATTATTTTAATTGAATTCTTTAGTAACAGAACAGACATTTATATTATCAAAATAGCAATATCTATATAAGTGCCCTCATTCAATAATGATAATTGGTAAGCCTCTGTGGTTTGACTATCAATGCATCAATTAACTAACGCAAAAATGGAACCTGCTTTTGTGTTGTCAGCTGCAAAGTTATTCCTTCTTTTCCTCTTAGCAATGTTCTGGACATTTATTGTTTGAATCAAAAAGAGTTCTTGTTAAGTTCCAAACAATTTCATAGTTTGGAGTAATTGGCTAAATGCCAAATGATTTAATTCCTTTTTTCCAGTTTATTTTCTGAAGAAAGGCTGCAAGATACAAAAAAGGTAAAGTCGTGAAATATAAATACATATTTGAATAGCTCTTGACGATGAAGATCTATTCCTTGGCGTATCATGATGGGAGCTCGAATTGAATCCAAATTTACATGAGAGAATGAGCAGAACTTACTTCTTCAAGACACTCCCAAATACAAAGTCCGGAGGTTGCATCAGGAAAGGAGGAGGGCCACATGGAAGCAGGCACGAAGTTAACCATATTGGTTCTGCAGAAATTTTGGTTCTTTTATTCCGTATGTATCTGTAATGGACTTTGTGAAGGATTAGGCAGTCCGGATGGAGATGCCAACAGTCTCTGCAACCTTCTCAGCGCTGACACCAGGGTGGAGAAGATCGAATACGCGTTCCTTTTTTTATATTGATCCATTATGAAACATTGTAATTAAATTTAACAGGTACGAAGTTGTAATTAAAAGCTACTGCACGTTTTGGGTCTCCACTCTGCAGGATTATTTTAAGTTCAGTTTTTTATTTTTTTTTTTTTTAATAAGTTCACTTATTTAATAAATAGCCGATTTTTTAAATGACCTTTTTCACCATATATATGAGAAATGAGTACATTTTTTATTTTAATATGTCCATATTTTATGCAGTCAAAACATTATAAGAAAAATTTCTATTTTTTTGGTAAAATTCATTTAAACTTTATTAAAAAAGTTAAAACTGATTTTATGTGCTTTTTAAAAAACAATCTATTCTAAATATGTTTATTGAATTGTCTTAAGTATTATTTCAAAGGAAGAGGCCCCATCATGGACAAAGTCTGGGTCAATTTTACCCAATGCACCCACTAGCACAGTGCCTAGACTAGAGTATAAACCAAGGTTCATATAAATATAAGTTTAGATCACCATGTAATCGGACATGCTAGAATTCTCAATCTGATGTATTGTACCGACTGCTGGGCAAGACAGACAGATTTTGACCAAAACATATGACGTCATTATTGCCTCAATTTTCCATTTAATAGTTCCTAACGACTGCTAGCAAGAAAAACAGATTTGGACAAAACACTAAACCCCTCATATACTATGACGTCAATATAAAAAGGCGTGTTGGAAGTGCAACATTAGTAATTCACGCGTTATAGTTTAACCTTTTATTTCTATTAACCGTGAGTACAAACTAGATAATTCAAGCTGCAAGTCCAAATTAAGTCTTAAGCACAACGTGACTTTTATTGTATTGCGCAACTTTTCTTCTAAAAAGAAACAAAAACAAAAAACAAAAAAAACGGCACGAAGTAAGTTGGTAATTAACAATTTCGTTCCAACTATGGAACTATTTTATAATCGTATGTAAAAAATTTTCAGAGCGTAAAAAAAACAAATTTTAATTCAATGTTTAGAATATTGATTTGTATAAAATGAGCAGAACCATCGACAGCTGACTACTAAATATCTTGAATATTTTTAGTTTAGAGAAGTAACCCATTGCCAGTCTTTGATTGTGAGATCAAGTCAAATTGCAAGTTTTCAAAATATGCACTCAAGTACACGTCTAATTGTAACTCTTCAGTCCAAAATTATCCCAATTACCAAAAAAAAATTTAAAGAACTGAAACTACCCGGATCCAAAAATAGGTCTCAAAGACCAGCACTAATAATTATTCGCTTTTTTTGAGGTCATTATAAAGTAGCTTTTAAGAACAAGATTTGTTCTGAGTCTCAGGTATTAAGTCTTGAACACTAAGTCCAAGTCAAGTATTAAGTCTTTGAATGTGAGATAAAGGTGAGTCCCAAGTCTCGTGTCCAGGTCCCGATCTGTGACATGGATACATGTTTATTTGTTTTTTTACAGAAAAAAATAAAATTGTGTTTATATTTGTTGGTTGAATTCATTTTGGCTACCTACCTATCTGTCTTATACCTATGAACACACATTCCAATGTTCTATTCATACATTATACTAAGGAAAACAACATAGGAAAAACAATGTGTAACCAAATATGTACGCACAGTACTCATACTACGAAAAACATCCTCCCTAATTAATAAAAAAAAGTATTCCACACAAATCAAAACTGATCCAGTTCAATATTTTCTTGAGGGTTTTCAATGTTTACTAGAGTGGGTTTGTTTGGCATTGCCCGGTACATTAAGAAATTAAAATTAATTGAGAGTTATTCTCTTTCATATAAAGATTATAAGACGAGAGAAGAAAAATATTCAAGTTAAACTGTCGTTCACTCATCTTTCATATTATAGTCAAAAATCCTTTGTCTTAATCTTTCTTCTTCTTTTTTTCTTCCCTAAACCTTATAATCTCCTTTGAAAAAAGCTTGCAAAGATACATACCACACATGGAACTAGAATAAATTTTAAAATTGAATATCTTGTTTGTATTTATATGAAATAGTCGTTTGTTAGTCAAAAAATTCGTTTTTAGAAAAATTCTATTTAAAGACGGCTATGGTATTGAACCCCAAAAGTATTAGTACCAGAACCGTTTTTGGGAGCCTTAAAAAGCTACAGGAATTTTTTTAATAAACTCCATTCATTAGTTCGGGCGTGATTCACAGAGAAACACACACAGACATTCGCATTTAATATATAGATAATCGTAGAGAATTTAATATATGAGGAAAAAAGTTTTGCTCGGAAATTATTCCGATGTACTTTTTAAATTATAAATTGACAACCATTAGATCGATGGATATAACATAGATCGTGTGTCGCCGTATGAAAGTTTTTCCGTGATCAGACTAAATATTGACATTCTGAGACGAGAAACACAAGTGGTCACTGAAAAACTATTGTTGTAATAAGGTTGGATACAATATTGATTGGGTAATATCTTTGTGGGGTGAGCATTGTGGGGTTTATCATTGTGAGTCTAAATTGTTGTGGGTAGTATAATTGCAAAGCAAAATCATGATAATATGATTCTGAGTTATGTGAGGGGTCATTCTTCCGAATCTAAGGCTTACTTGGACAAATGAATTATCCATTACACAAACGATCCAAAATGGCAAATTAATGCACTGGCATTGCAGATTATAGTTCTTTTAAATATTTGGAAGAATATATAGTATACCATATACCATGTCACTACATCCAGGTGCATCATTTGTCAGCTGATGAGTGATGGCCTAATCGTGGCTACATCACTAACATTTTAAAACTAGTTGATGAGTGCATTATCAATCACATGGAATTTGTACTTAAGTTCTCTGCAAAATTGAAAAAAAAAACATATGTTTTTCAGATTTATAAAATTTAAAGTAGTATAAAGTTATTACTTCTAGTATGACACTGCGTGAATGATGATACCAAATATGAATGATTCTTTGTTAATTTGAAAATATCTAGTAAAACACATTTTGAGTTTTAAATAGATAACTTTTGGGGTATGGAAATGTGTTTGGTTCCATTTTTTTTTTTCAAAAAAATTGATATAAAAATCGAATATTCCCTCTTTTTTTCATAAAATAACACCCTTCCTAATAAAAACGGTTCAACAAGGCCTTCACTTATTGCAAAGTCTATACTAGAGTGGTGGCAAACCACTTTTAAGTACTATTATAGTAACTTCATGTTCCCCTCCCCCCTTCTTCCCAGATCTCAACTTAACAAACTTCTTCATATAGTCAAATCTGATGAGGGAGGTTAGTGTAATTTTTTACCACAGCGTCGATGACTTGAACGCCGCCATAGTGTTCGTATGGGGCAACTTGTCGGAGTAGACCATCTACAAAGCGTATAAAACAATTTCAAAGCGCCTGAGAGCCGTTATTACCGCAAATGATGGCCACATGGAATGAACTGTCACTAATTTTGAAAAAAAAATCATGTTGATTACAATGTAGTAAAAAGATGTTTCGAAAAATAAATATTTGTGTACTTTCTTGGCTGTTGAAGTTGTCCTAAGACCTATGGGATACACACTATGTAACTTTCCTACAATGTCTACTTAAATCGATCCGTAACTTTTTTAGCAGTATTGATTGCAAACACACTGAGGCAAACACTTCGTTGGCAGAGGTAAATAATGGGACAACAACCAAACTGGTGATGGGATAGTTTATCCCAATTCGGTGTTATTTCTGGAAATGGGGAAATAATGTTTAATTTGCTATTCTGATTCTTATTTACTAATGGTATTTAACTATTTATTACCATTCTAAGTTATAAAAAAATAGCTCCCAAACGAAAGAATTCTTGTTTTTGACTAGAAAATGTTATATTTGAATTTTTTTCTTAACATTTCATATTTGAATTTTTTGTCTACAAATTTAATATTCTATGAATCACGATGTATTTTTAAATTTTTTTGAGAATAGCCAAGGGTTTTTGATTTTTTTCCCAAAAAATATAACTTGTGAAATTAAATTAAATAAGAAATTGTATACTTGAATTTTTTATTCAAAAAATGTAATAATTCAAATTTTTCCCGCCATTTTTGGAAGTAAAAAAAAAAAAAAATAGAAAACCAATGCCCCCAAAATACTTCAAAATGTGTATGCCCCTGATTATTGCAAACGGAATCGCAAATTTTGACTTTGACATCGTGATTTTTATTTTGAATCATCATATCACTAATGAAAACAACTTGTTTTGTAGCTCACAATGTGAGGGCAACCTGTATGTACAGAGTCAAATCGTCAAAACAAGAATAACAGCAACAACAGATCCGTTATTGTTTCATTTCTTAATTCATTCCCTCAGTCAGTTGATGCGTTAGCATAAATATTTAAAATCTAATTTATTTCCTTTATTAGACAGCAGTATCTTCTTGTACATACGTCTAAGTACTTAACATATATAATATGTACACTGTACATAGCAGTGGAAGTCCTCCTATCATAAATCTTTTTTACTTTTTCTCATCGGCTTGTACAATATTGTAACATACAGCCATGGATCCTGTATTTAATGACCCAAGTCATCTTCCCCTTGTTACACAATGACTCAAAAAACCCCACTTCTATGTACAAATTCAATTAAGTAAGTAAGACATAATATTATTCGTCCCATTGGGATCCCGTTTTCACGGGATTTCTTCTAATCATAAATCCACAAAAAACTGTCGAGAATCTCTCGCATTTAATTAATCATAACATACTAAATCTTCTTTTATGTAGGGGCAAGTCGAGGAGAGTTGCAACATGGGACGGTAAATGTTATTTTTAAGTTTCTAACTTTGTTTCTGTGTTTATTTGTCTATAATCTGAATTATTGACAAAATTACAAATCGAGCTAGCTGAAACTATTCTTGTGTCAGTCCTTGGGTACGAGAACTGATTTAAAAAAAAAAAAAATCAAGTTGAGTGACGTCATGAAGTACCGACCAGTTTTAGGCCTAATATGCAGAACTGAACTGGAAGGGATTGTAGTCTTCTGTTTTAAAGAAGGATCGATACAGCACTAAGCGTGACCGATAATACATTCCTAATAAATTTTTACCCTGCAAAATTAATCCCCATGAAATTTCTTTCTTATTTTGAAGAGGGATATTTAGTGACGTCAAAGGTTTTATTTTTCTAAACAAGTTAGTAGTTTTTGTGTAGTACTGTACATGTAGAATTTGACAGTTGGTACTGGAGATGATGGATGGGACACGGATTCTAATGAATTTTGGTGTTTATGGATTAAAATGACGTCACTATAAAGTAATCACTACTGCGTGACAATGGAAAAGTAACTCTAAGGATTTGTGGTGGAGTTATAAAATTATAAGTCCTAGTTGGACCTAGAGTAGAAATGAAGATGGACATTGGAGTAATTCCTGCAAACATCATTGCTTGATACAGAGGAGTGGGGTGGTTGTTTATTGCCCTCATCTCCTTCACATCAATCAGAATGACTGTTATTACTTATTTTCTCTCATAACAATTTAAATCTATGTAAGCAATAAGTAAGTTTCTGAGGCACGGCGTTACACAACACAACCAACAAGTTGCGAAACATAAACTGTGTTACGTCAAAAAATAAACCCCTTCAATACGTGAATGAAATTACCAGGATTGAAACGATAGTTAATGCATTTACAAGGAATGCATTTAACTAGCACCGTAGAGAAGATATATATGTAATCCATGGATACGAAAGATGTTTTCAGAAACCCCTGTTTGCTTTCAATATTCAATTACTCACACAGTCGCCGAAATTTTTCAGGAGGGATAATGCATTGGTCATCCTTTTTTTTTCTCTCGTTCGTAACCACTTTGATTTGACCTTGTAGGCCATGGTAGGGAATAAGCACACAGGCATGCTGAAAGTAAACAAGAATTTGTTTATGAAATGTTTAACGGCAGCTTGGGACAATAAACCAATGGAAACTTTACGTTCCAGCTGCACTGGTTCTTTTAAGAGACTTGAAGCTATGATCAGGAAGAGGAAATAATATTGTGGCTGAAAATTTTATTGACTAACATAGTAAAACACTTTTATATAGGAAAATTCGATAGTTTATTTGAATGTAGTTATCTTCAAAAGTAAAACAACAATTTGGGCTGTCATTTAATTTTCCGGGTACATTTTTTATAGTATGATTTCTTTGCAAAATCTTAAAATAGAGCTTTATTTTGGCAATTACTTATTCATTACGTCTGGGGTTTTTTTTATCAGTGAGCATTTTTTTAAGGTCTGCAAACAGAAAAAAATAATTTTGAGTCAGATCTGGAGAATACTGTGGACGAAGAAGTATTTCGCAGCTTAATTCATACATAATATCAAATAGATTACTTAAATTTAACATTACATATCATTTGCTATATTCTCTAGGAATTTCCTGGTATCCCGAAATTTCAAAAATGATCTTCCGGGATGTACCTAAAGGACAATTTCCCGGAAAATGAGATCACTTCAATACAGTACTTATACTTATATATTCACAAATCTCTGTTGGTACAATTCTCTCCTTCACCTTCCTGATTAGTTTTACCTTATTTAGTCGTGATCAATATTATTATTTTTATTATCGTAATTATTGTTATTGTTATTGAATTTCGTTTTTCTACATCAAAGCACCCATTTTCTTTCTCCTTCCACCATGAAACGGACTCCTACGGTCTCTTTATATTATGAATAGTCTCATTGTATCTATTATATGTACAGTACTTCAAACTGAACTCTTTTTAAAACTTTCACCTATGATCATAAGGAGATCTTCATTGTTATGTAGAGCTAGAGTTGTAAATAATATGAGGCGTGCGAGTTTTTTTGTTTTTTTTGTAGTGGGTAATCTGAACTGTGTTTGTTAGATTTTAAAAAGCCAGGGGTGTCTGCAAAGGGGGGCTCGAGAAGCTGTTTCCCCACCTCTAAATACCCAAATAAGACAAATTTTCAATTTTCTTTCCAAAAAATTTAATGTTTTGTAAATAGCTATCGATTTTTGATTTTTTTTTCAAAGAAATTTATTATGTATAACATTTTTCTCAAAAAAAAGTTAAATTTTTTGTAAAAAGCTTTGTATTTTATATATTTTTTTCCCAACAGTTTAATATTTCACATTATTTTTCTAAAATATATCGGGTTTTTTTCCCCTAAAATTTACTATTTCAATCATTTTTCTAAAATATTACATTTTGTCCCCAAAAATTTAATATTTCAATTTATTTTTCCAAAAAAAAAAAACCTCTTTGTTTAACAGCTGTGAAATTTTTGAAATTTTTTAACAAAATTGGAGATTTGAAATTCTTTCAAAATAGTTTAATATTTGGAAAAAAAATTCCAAAAAGTTTTATTTTTCAAATTTTTTCCAAAAAATTTCCCTTATCTTGAATAACTGTGGACTTTTGAAAAATGTTTTCCAAAAAAAATTAAAAACCCAAGCCCCTTCTATCCCTAAAAAAATCCTGCGGACGCCCCTGAAAGTTGTAAAATTATTCAGCATTACATCTTGGTTTAAAATGTATGCATTCATGAAAGACACTGAGGATTTGTCATGGAGTTAAAAGGAGTGATGCTAATCTATAGCATTTTGGGCATGTTAAAAAAAAGGAAAATAAACAGAAAATCAAATTGGTAACACTGACAATTTGAAGCAGATTTTGGAGGAGAGTAGCTTAGATATCATGACGTTTCATTGGATCTGCTACATGCAGCTGTGACAAGAGAGAAGGGACGAAACAAATAAACAAGGACATTGTCAATATAATTGTATGTAGTAGAAAGGAAAGTTCATTCCAGATAAATTAAATAATAAGGATAACAGCTTCAGAAAAGAAAGATCAAATCTTCAGGTTGCCAACCACAAAAAATGGAGAAGATAAAAAATGCAACTGAATAGTATTACTTGTGAAAGGTGTAAGTCCATGTTGGACTCGGAGTAGAAGTGAGAACCGTCATTGGAGTAATTCCGATCTATGCATTTACTAAATAAGGAGTTGGATTTGTTTTTCTTAACTCCCTTCATAGCTGCTGGTAGCTACACCTATTAACGTCAATACTTTAAACTCTTCTTATCAAAAAAAAATCAAATCAAATTCTTTGGGTTATTAATGAACGTTGTCCATTGAGCTAGGTCGTTCCACTTCTTTTATAGAAGCTGAATTCTTCAACCTCATCGTTATATTTAAAAAAATGCCTACATCACAATGCCAAACTGTCATCCAAATAACTTTTTGTTGTCTTTATATCAGTCCTTATCTTGATCATATCGTGTAACCTTTCATTTGTTAAAAAAAACAACTAAAAAGTGCTCAAAATCAATTGGTAGTTATTATTCAATAATGGATGAAGATTTTTAACAACATGAAATGAGCTAAATCCAATTCGAGCAATCAACGTTCAGAACATTGATTAAGAGAAGAGATGCAGTAACTCTGACAGTTGATAAAAAATACACAGTAAATTTTTCTGCTATTGAGGTAACGCAGTGATATATTTATTTATAAACAGTCTGATCCCTTTAGTAGTTTATCTCACGCAACCTAGGCTTCCTTTTCCCTTACTCCCCCCACTCACAACTCTCAAGGAAGGGATCAGAATAAAGTTTTTCCTTTGAATTTTTGTCTTTCTTCTTCAGGGAATGATAATAAATATAATATATATTTAGTGGATATACTGTATTTACCTATGTATACAAACTCACAGCATTATCTTCCCAGGATTCTTGAGGTGAAGAAAGAAAAGTTTATACCTACATGAACAAAGACCAAAGTTTTCATATTTCCTTTGCTTATTTATCCTTTATATACCAATAAAACCTACATATGATATATACAGGGTTGAGATGTAAAATCCATCACAAGTTTAAATGTAAGATATAAAAGAACAAGACACTGTAATCTAAGTGTATGAAAATGGCCTCATCAGATTCAAATGACCAAATTGAATAAGAAAAAATAAGATATATTTGAATACGAACCCCTGTTCGTCCATTATTTATGTGCCTCCGTGCAGGGCGCACGCCCAAAGATGAAAATGCCATATAGATCATGATGCAAGGCAGCTTAGATTGACGTTATAATGTTTAATTAGAGCAGTTTTTCCAAATTCCGTAATTGGAACCGGATTCATACGGGGAAAAAACTACTTTGAGTTTCTCATCAAGGTTTGTGCCATGCTCAGGGCCAGGTTGAAGGCTGTATATGAAGATGGAGGTGGTTGATTTGGGTTATTTACTTTGATTATAGACCCCTACATGTACCAGAGCAAAATATTACTGTATTAATTTTGGGAAATACATTGTAATATACATTATCCGTCAATATTCTGGATTTAAAATATCCACCTTGTATGTATATGATTTCAAATTAGTGTTGCGTCGACTCGAACCGAACTGCGTGGAATTTTAAAGAGTCGACTCAAGGCTATAAATTAAAAAAGGAAATAATAACGACAAATAATTAAGTAGTATTACCCACTCCTCATTTAAAAATTATGAAAAACTAAAGTAGTCAACAAACTTTCAACTTTTTGTTCGACTTGTTCATTGACATTATAATGACTTTTATAACAAAAGTTACTGGTTATGTGTTCCACATAGTGCTTTTTTAAAGCATGTAAAGAATAGGGACTCAAAACATCATTACTTAATTACAAAAAAACTGTATTTTTATTTTTTCAAATCAAGGAAAACGACGTATAACCATTTTGTGATATGTTTAAATATTATGTTTAGCTATATTTATTATAGCTCATATGTCCTCGGGTTTGAGTTAAGGGTGGACTAGTTGTCAGCAATGTTGTTTTTGCAAAAGTTTTGGTTCTTCTTGGTCAACATGTGGAGGAAATTAGTCACTTATGGAGTATGTCGGGGAGAGAGGCTTGGATTTGATACCTGGACAGAGGAATGTGGCCGGAGGAAATCATTATTTAAGGCAGTGCAGGATTATGCAAATTCATCAATGTTCAAAAGTAAAAATGTGGTAGCGACTGAAAGTAAAGGGGTGACACTTTACAATTCCATTACAAAGTATTCCTGAAAATAATTATACTTTAATTATTCGTAGTAGATACAAGGAAAAATCTTACATAATGACTTCCTTTAGCCTTATCTCCACAGAACAACTAAGTTTCCTTCATACCATGATACTGATACTTAATAAAATCCCTCTCCTCTGACTCCAATTTGGAGATAGAAGGGGAAAGTATGACGTGCGGGCAAGCTTATACAAAGTACTCGAGATTTAGTGATAAAAAACACAAAGCCAACTTAATAAAATTATATAAAGTCCACTCGCATATTTTCTTTTTAAATTTGAGTTACGTCTAACAATTATCAACACCAGTTACGTCGAACGGAGTTGATAATTGTTCTAGTCGACACATCACTACTTTCCAGTTCGAATTCACGCTCCATTCTCCATAATAAGAATAATAAAAAAATATAATATAATTTTCGTTCTCTTTTTCTTCCTCTCTGAGAAGAAAAAGAAGGAACCGCTACAAAAGAATTAAATAATAATATACAAAAATTGGGGTGTAGTCCAAAAGTATAAAAAAGTTTTCTTTTCAAAGTATCACAACGTACTAAAAACCTTTCAATTCTTTACTTTCTTTGATTTACAGGGTGTTTACATCAAATTGTCGTTCAAATACGAACTAACTTCAAACGTCATATAATCTTTGTTTATACACGTTTTCAGCAGGACAATGGGTGTCAATTAGACATGGGTTGATATACAAAAATATTGTACGATCCGATATCATCCAAAATTTATTTGTCGATCTCATCCGAAATAATACAAATGATAAGACGTTCTTGTATCCATCAAATCCTTTGTTTTTGAGCTGTCATAATTGGTTTGTTTCTTTTGCATATTGCTTTAACCCTGGTCGGTTAGTGGTATACTTGACTCGTGAGGGTTAACACGTACAAACTCATCAATAAGTAATTTTAGCCAGATGACAGTTTTTAGAAAAACATTTTTTTTATTATTGTACACAAACTGGAGAAGGCTTCTTAACAAATAAATCTTATCTCGGATTTTGTACATAATTGAATGACAAGGGATGGAAAATTTGTAGCCTACTCCTTTTAACAATTAAATGAGCCATAACTAGAGTTGTCATTTTTGTAAGGAAAAAATGAGCCCTAGGAGACGACGGGGAATAGACAATCTGAATTAAGACCTTTATTAATATCAACTTCCTGGTTTAGGATATTTGTGTTGTGATAAGATAAAAGCAAGCTGGGATTGTTTTAATGACACAGAGAAAAACGTATTATATAAAAAAAAACCAATAGGATATTTTAAGGAGTCAAGTACAATAATAAACCATTGAAAAACTGTCCGACACGTTAATAATATGATTGGTATTTCTTTAAATTTTTACAATTTGCCCAATATATTAGTTTTTAGATTTGTATCAGATATCATTCTACCTCTATTATCAATGTTGATATTAATATATACAGGGTGTTGCAAATAAACTTTAATCTTACTAGATTCTTAATAATTACATGTATTATTCTGGATTTGTAACACGGACGAAGTTGCATAATGCAAATTATAATTATTCCGTAAAATATGAGTAAAAACAAATTACAAAAATGGAGCAAGCCAGAGGAAGAGCAATAATTGAAGTTCGTATCGTGGGCTTAAAGTTAAGTTGACAGTCACAAAGTAAATTAATATTGACACTAAAAAGTCCTTTGTGAAGTCCTGGATTGGTAATTTTGCCAAATGTAGGTGGCATACCTTTCAGCAGGGCTGTGGTGGGGTGTATGAATGGAAATTCCCCCATTTTTGGGAACGTGATTTTGTGTTCCAAACTCAGCGGATTAAAACCTATGTGACTATTATTGGTGTGGAAAATGTTTGGTTAAGTTGTTAGTTGTTAACCTTGAGCGATTTTTCGGCCATGGAGGCTGACATTGAGTCATATTTGATGATCTGGATGTCGTGTTGCCCTTATCAATTATTTCTTCCAATATATTTATGACCCCTGTCTATTTCTTGATTTTCCTGATGTCGTCCTTCTTCCCCACTCCTTCAACGGCCCTTAATATCCTAAAGAACCTTTTTAATGTTTTGGATGGTCTTTATACAGATTTTGTCAATTTAATGATGGTACAGTTATGAGTATTAAGGTTTATGCTCTTACTGGGTGATCCATTGAAATCTGAACCCTTACTAATTTAGTAACAAATTAAGGTTGAGGGATAGCAAATTAATTCATATTTCGATATGTTAAAGCAAAAACAATGAGCTACAATACAAAACAACCTTAAGCTCTCTAGCTTACGTACAAGTGGAGAAAATGACACTTGAACAGTATTGACAAATTTACATTTGTACACTTCAAGCAGTTGGGCATCTCTTGGACCACTGCCTACACCGTCAGCAAGATATAAACGATAGAGAGGAAGAAGAGGTTTGTCGAAAAGGCCAATTTGGATCCCGAGGAGTTAAAGAAAGCACCCCTGATCCATCCCCCCAAGTTCATTAGTGCCCATGCGTAAGATCTCGGGGTTTCACACCAGAATTTCTATAGAGCTATCTAAAAAGTGGATGGTAAGAACCTTGTGAGGATAAAGAGACCACTTTTGATACCTGCAATGAAAGACCCCCATCTTTTTGTTTCAATACTCTTTTGAATTAGTTTTTTGAGTTCTGTTGAACTCATTTTGACGCTTTCGGTACCTCTACAGCCCTGAGGCTAAGCCCAGCGACAACACCTTTTGAGTGCATGTTGAGAGAAAGGCCTGGTGTATCTGTCATGCATACACGGAGAACCTCAAAGCCACTGTTAGCCAGCACTGGTACGCCATGAGAGAGGACTACATCTGTAACGAGTGCAGCCACCTGGAAGCCAATATTGCCGCTAAGGGCAGCTACATTAATGATTAAGAGAGCTCAGATGCACATCGATTTATAGTATTAATTTTATGGAAATTCTATTGTTAATCAATAAATTATATCTTTTAAAATTCAAAGTGTTCAGATTTTAATGGACCACTCCCTAAGTGATAGCACCAGTTCAGCTGCAAACTCTTGCATCTCCATGATTAAGGCACCTGATGTCAAAATAAGACAGAAGGTCGGTATAGGCATTATTTATTGTTTCTTTAGTCTTGTGGTCAATCTTAGGGTATTTCCAAATATTCGTAACTTATTAGTAGTGTAGTGATTGCAACTTAATTTGATGTCAAATTGGACTGAAGAACCTTGTGCACATAACATTATTAACTTGAGATCAGAATAATGTCATCATCCTTCTAAAGAATTTTTTTAATATAATCACCCTGTAACTTTTTAATCTTCCCTCTTTTTCGTATTTGTTATAAATATCTATTCAAAAAATATGCCTTGGGTTGATAGCATAGCTATATATAAAAGTCATTTATATATGATTAAAAAAAGAAAAGTTAAGTGATTTATTAAGAAAAGAGGAGAATTATATCATTTTCAAAATTGCGTTTGGGGTCAAAGTTATGGGTCATAGGTTCATAAGTTGTCCTTTTTATAAAGAAGAGGGGAGGGGGATATGAACCATGGGCAGTCTTTCATATTCCTTCAGGGTACATGTTAGGTAAATGACCACGATTTTCTCTTTAAGATATGGAACTATTTAGATATAAAAGTTCGTTTTAAATTATTTTTATTTTACTTTCTTACAAGTGAGTCATGAAATGAAACAGTTAGTGGGTTTTCATGATATATGAACTTATTAATGTGGTAATACCAAAGGTACGTAGTTCCTTTCCCTCTTTTTTTCCAGCTGATAACTATAGTGTGTTATTAGAGATGTGAGGAATGTTTGGATGTGTTGAAAATAAAAACAAGAGGAGACGAATTATAGACAAATTGATTTTTTTTTTTAAATCTTTCGTTGGTCTAAAACACAGCTTTACGAAGCATGGCATAATGTTATGAAGACTAAACAAAATGTAATGAACTATCAAGAAGGGATATCACTTCTGCTTCAATGTGATAATAAGCTGGCTACATTTTTATTGTACTTTAAAGATTAAAAAGAACGGCTGAAACACTTGATTTCCATTCCGAGAATTGTATCACTGCAAACCGAATCTTTGTAATATGACAGATTGGAACAGCAAAAACCAGGATCATGGGTCAACATAACTTTTTCTAAATCGTACAAGAGACTCTCAAGGTGCGATTAATCAGGAGGGAAATTGAGAAAAACAAGAATTACAACGTTCAGGTCATGTTAGTCTCCAAACGTCTCCGGAAGCGGGATCAGGTTTAACTATAAAAAAAATCATGAAATCACAAAATTTGCACCTTCCCAAAATGCAAATTAGACATAAACGTGATGCCCAAATATTTTCAAATCCAATATTCAGATACTAACAATTAGACATACCTACATGTTATTTCCTAAGAATACAATATTCTAAAGAAACATCTCATTTAAGCCCTTACTTGATTGAAAAAGCTCATTCGTAAGTGACAAATTTATTTGAATAAATATATGACATTTATAATTTACGGATGCATCAATATAATTCCGATCTATTAATATATGTTAGATGACCATTTAAAAAAATAAGGTCGATTTTAATAGAAAGGATAATCTGTTCATTAACCCTTCGTCATTGAACTGGGATTTTCTGTATCCCAAATTTTATAACAATTCTATTTAAAATATATATTACCATATGAATTTTTGAGTATGCTCCTAAAACATCCTTCCAAATAAATACAACTGTTTGTGATTGTGAAAATGTATTTTCTTGGAATTATTCGTATATTTTGCAAACTAAATAAAGGTTTGGGTTTTACTATTTTTTAATTTAAGGTCTACGCGTTCCTAGTTCTGTAATATCAGCTGTTATTCTATACATTCCATTCATATACAACACATTTGGAAGCTAAACTTTATAAAAATAATTGTCTAAAATTATTTAATGATGTTTTACCAATAATAATCACAAATTTAATTTTGTGATTAAGATCAATTAATAAAATAATAACTTGTTTTTTTTACATTATAATTGATATTTACTAAAGAAAAATTGATAAAATAGTTAAGAAAATATTTCATGTTTTTAATGGGTAATTTTGAAGTATATTTCCACGGTGCATTACGGAATAAAGTTCGTTTGATAATTTGGTGTAATAGTTTACCCAAGATATTAAATACGGATAAAAGTGAGATTCAACAGCGGGGTTTCTTTCAATTCCCTCCCTCGTTAGTGACTCATATAACATATCTGAGTAAATTTTGAAATTAAACGAAAAAAATCTCTAGCATCTACACGATTAGATATATTGGTTTTCTAACCTGGAGGAAAGGATGTTTGCTACTTTCTTTATTTTACTCTTGAAAAATTGAAATAAGTAAAATGTGTACATCTAGATAAAATCAACTCTTTATATTCCGGCATCGTTGGGCTCAACTCTATCATAGGTTCGTCGAACACTAATGAGTTAGTCATAAAAAATGAATTATTACACCTTACCCCCTTCTTAATCAATGGATCAGATATCCTTCACAACATTCAACAATGACTTTACATTTTTTATTTTGTGCATACCCTCCCCCCTCAATCCCCACGTCTTATCTCTTTTAAGTATATTTTTATTGCAATTTCCTGACAACATAAATCATAATGTATTTTATTTATTCTTTAAAAAAAATGGTAAACAAAAAGATGGTCAATGCCTTTGTATTTCAACAAGGATCTTCTTCATCTACCACTCACTCTTCATTTCTTCAATCTCTCTTTCTCTCTTCCTTTCTATCTTATTTATATATTTATTTTTCCAGGATTAGCTTCTTTAAAAAAAAAAAGTTAAATAAAGCTTTTAAAAAAAGTTTTATTTTTCGTTAGAGAGTGTTTTGGAAGAGACGTAATTTGTCATTTTTTATACTCTCTTTCTTTCTATCCAAAAACTGACAAAATAAGGATTTTCATTTTAAGATTAGTTTTTTTTTCTTTCTTCAACACACTTATTTTTGATAATGGAAGATGATAAAAGATATATAAAAATCAATTTCTATTTGAAAAAAGGTTTGAAATATTGTAGAAACGAATTGTCTCTACATGTACCTAATTAAAGAAGCAAAGTTTGTCTGTTCGTGTGTATGTATATGCGTAGATTTTCCATAGAGTAATTTTTGAGTGTATAATAGGACCGTGTAGAGGTTTTATCTAAGCTGTAACAATAAAAACGAGCGTACACGTCTATTAAAAAAGAATAGAAAAATACAGTACATGTCTCACGTCATCCCCTTTATTTCATCATGAAGCCTTTCCTTCAAAAAGAAGTCAGTCAATCATACCAACTGATATTTATCTGTTAAGTACTACCACACCATCACTTTCATATTGTTGGTCCAAATTTGGAAAATTGATTACAAATATAATTAATATGAAAATCCTACGTAGTATTTTATCTGAAACTGAATTATAATATTGCTTAGTAATATTCTATTAAAAACATAGCTAAATATTTGTATATGATAGCTAAAACTTTCTTCATAGAGACAATTAAATGGCTAGTATATATATACATGCAACGAGGAATTCAGGTGAAATTTTATTTCTGTCCCATAGGAAACAGAGCATCACTATAATATAAGTTATACTTAGTTTATTTATCAAAAATAATAAATCATGAAATAGCCATGACGTATCAAGCGAGAGGAGGGAATCGACAGTTGACATTAAAATACATAGGGTAATACAACAAATTTATACTCTCAAGTATTTATAATAACATCAACTCTTGCTTCCTTTAATCTAAAAGGATGTTCCAGTTAGAAAATTAGAGCATTTCAGTATGCCACAATAAGAAATAATTTGAGTAATCAATGAGTTGATACAATTTGGACTGAATTGAGTGTCTTTTTCTCGTAAAAATACTTTAAAAAGTAATATTGATTCACCTTAAGCGCGTACAAATAATTTATGGGTGTATGAATAGACGTCACCGGGTGGACTGTATAAAGTGATCCCTGATTTATATACCAATACAACTTAATACAAAAAAAATGGGAGTATAATTTGTGTAGAGGGAGTAGTAATAAACCGAATCTCAAAGGCATTTAATTTCATTCATATTGAAAAAAAGAGAAAAAAGTGGGAAGTACTTTATATACAGTTAAAAGAATGAATTTCTAAATCTGACTTTTTTATTGCTGAGGGGAGAAGGATATCAAATTATTGATGGAGTGTGTTCATGAAAAATGGAGTGTAACATCATGGATTTGTCCGTGTGTAGTCTTCTACATTATTAAAGTAAAATATGTTTGTTCGTTGACTAATAACTCCGGGCAATACTATGAACAATAACAAAATAAATAAAGTTATTAAAAATACTATAGATACGGTTTACCAGCAAGGGCGTGTAGCTAAAAGCTGACCTAGGAGTACTTGAGAGACTGAAGTACTCCCTCGCTTATCACGCCATATTAATAATTAAAACAAGGGAAGTACATTGTATAAAATAATAAATGTCACTTTAGATAAGATTAGGAATGAACATGTGTACCTAACGCTCTGCCATGTGGCACTCTAGAGACTTAAGTACTCCCTGGCTTATTGTGCAATGACGGATAGCTGTAAACGTGCAGTACTCAAAAATATAATAAGTCTTGCACCATCTTTCTGTGTGTATCTTTGAGAGATTTAAAGAGTTCAATTATAAAGTTGCAACCATTAATAAACAAACAAATATATTTCACTTTTAAACAACGATGGAAATAAAAAGGTTGGATTCAGAAATTTTGATCTGCATCGGTCTTGATACCTAAAATATGGTCAAGCAGCTCGGGGGTAAACTACCACAGCATTAACAGCTTTAGCAAGCGCATGGAAGAAGAAACTACTCTCAAAAATTGTATTTGAAGCAATAGGCCAGTCAAACTAACACCTGCAGCTCCATAACACTCCTTTGAGGTCAACCTTCCCATGTGTATAGGTCAATTTGGAGAAAAGAAATCTTTACACCGATCCACTGTGCCAAAGGTATTAAAGGGTGACGTGGTCAAAAAGTTTTGGGGATATAGCATTCTTGACTCTAAAGCATCTTTGACAAAATGATCATATTTATAATCGATTTGAAATACTTTAAAGGCTGGACCTCAACCCCCTGGACTACAACATCTGTTGGCAAGTGGATTCCAACACCTGGGCAACATTGACAATCCTTTGTCAATAAAAATTGGATGAAGATGATTTGCATCTACATTTCAGTTGTGTGAGCGGCCTTCCAGCCTCGTTTGGAGGCTTTCATTGCAAATTAATGTTCTTGTAAATATATTTAATTTTTTTTTTTTTTCATTTCTACCATGACCGAGTTTTTTGTGGTCATTCAGTTAAAAAATGAAGTACAGCATTTTGCTACGCTAGAATTATCCACTTCACGGTATAGCCAAAATTAGCCTGAAACAAATGCATTGTTAATTTGTATGGCCATGTGGAAAAACGATGTGATTCTATCTTGAGCAATCTTTTATCAAAGACAATTATTTATTGTTCAAACAAAGCCCCCTATTAAACATTTGAAAGTAACGATTTTATAGATCAAAATATATGCCTACATTTTTCTTTCTTAAATACCTACTCATTTGAATATTGCTTTAGAATACAGACTTCATGCATTATTTTGTTATTTTTCGTATATGCATTGAGCATACAAATATACATATTGTACATGATTTAAACCTTGCAAAAAAAAAGAAAAAAAAATAGAGGATTTATTGCTTTATTTTAAGAGCTTGTCAATCTGCTAGCTGTGAGTGATGTTATTACCAGTAACATACACACATTATGCATAACTGAAAAGGCATTAACGCATTTGTCATCATGAATATTTTGTTTTTTCTGTGTACACATAGTAGGTACAAGATGCTCCCCCATCCGTAGGTAAATACATAAAAAAAGCTTTAATCATTTTTTTATAATGACATAAAAATGACATAATGGAGCCGTGAGAATAGATTTGTTTATTATATAAATAACGTGTTAAAGTGGTCAAGAGCGTCCACAGAATTATCTATTTTTATATGGGGGCGATGAAGTTGGGGCTTAGTTTTTGGATTTAAAAAAAAAAATTCATTAATCACAATTTCTTCAAAAAAAAAAAAATCCAAAATCCAAAGCTATTTACAACAAATTAAATTTTTTCAAAAAAAAATTCAAATATTACATTTTGGTAGAACATTTCAAAAATCTATAGCTATTCACAAAGAATTAATTTTTATGAAAAAAAGAACATATATATTTAATTTTTTCGAACAAAATTTCTAAAATCCATTGTTCTTAACATTATTTTTTTTCTTTGTAACTGACTCTCATTCCATTGGTACATAAGTCATCATCATAAAAAATGGATCAAATCGTACAATTTGTTGAATCCCTAAAGGAATTCTTCATGGACTCTGTTTGACTCGTAAAACGGTGTAACAAGGCTGATCCTGAAGAGTTCTAAAAGATCACCATTGCAACAGCCATTAGAAAAATATCGCCATCATTATTGGATTAAAACTTTGTAATCAAGGATTTTTTTTCAAACATATTGCAAATCAATATTAATTATTGTTGAGATCATAAAAACTTAATCTTTATAATCAACAGTTTGTATATAAAATGATAATCATTTTTTTTTGTTTTATATTTTTCATTAAAAGATTTTGTTTTGCAAATATATGCAATTGATATCAAATATTAAACTTTATGAAAAAAAAGTTATAAATAGACAGTTATTTTCAAAAAAATTCAAAACTTAAATTTTTTGGAAAAAACTAAAATAAATTAAATTTTTTGAAAAAAACTTAAAAACCATAGCTAAAAAACTTCATAAATCTATAGTGTTTTACAAAAAATTATTTTTTTTGGAAAAAATTTCAAATATAAAATTTTGGGGAAAAATCAAAATTTGTTAATTTGGAGGGGGGCACAGCAGCTCCAGGACACTCCTGCAGATGCCTATGTAAATTCAAAGGTCTTTTTTCGAATATTTGGAACCCATGAGAGTTATGCCAAAGCTATAATTGACATAGTGGCAAAAATAAGACCACGTGATAATCTCCTTTTTTGTCAACAAGGTCGTTGAATGATACTCCATAATTAACAATGGCGTATCCATGAACCGAGTCTTTTAATTTAATTATTAATGTAAACTCTGCAAATGACATAAGCAAAAATATCAAAAAATTATAAAGTGATGACGTCATCTGTTGGATTATAAAAGATGGATAAAATTTAATAAATATATTAATCTAATCAAGGTAATAGGTGTGTTTGGCGGTACGTTTGCCACTTTGTGTTAAAGCTTCCAATTTTATCGTTCCATAATATGAAACTTGAAATCGATCAAGTTTTGTCCTTATTACTGAAAAACGTTCCACATTGGATATCTCTACATTGTGTTCCGAACAATTGTGAACGAATTTTCTCAAGCATAACTTTTTTAAAACTGTAACACAAAAAAAGAAAAAAAAATCAAGAAAAGGTGAAACGTAAAATTTATTTTTATTTCAAAAACCCATCCAGCCCCATACTTCATGAATACATTAATTTGGTCAATTATATGCCTAATATTCAACTTTTGGGGATGTGTTAAGATACGCCATTTTGTGTCATATACATATGTGCGCGTCTAAAACTGAACACATTGAAATTTTTAAAAATAGTTAAATAATTCTGTAATTTATAAAGTGGTCGATGAATTAATTTATTTAACCTGAAAGATGAGAATCTTCGACACATTTATATTCAATATGGCCGCCCACGTTCTCCACTACTGTACCGAATAGCTGGTCCTTGGATTGAAAAGCATCCCCTTTAAACGCCCAAACACTGCGAAGTCAATGGGCAAACAATCAGGCGATATATTTCCGATCGAAGAAGGCTGGAGTCTCGATTTGAAGGAACTCTTGGGTAAAGTTGCTAGTGTGGTAGCTGGTACCGTCCATCTGCCACCACCCGTCCCCGTAAGTAGCCCTGGCCCAAGGGAACACTTTGATTTCAGAAAACAATGTAGTTGCATTAATTGCAGACCTGTGCGCCTATAGCATCGAGCGTGTATATAGGGAACACTGTATATAGTATTCTCTGATGTAAATCATATCACTATGAAATGAATTTTAATCGTTTTTATTAGTGAGCGCACATACAGTCGTCTTAATATTTTTTTTTTTTTCTCAAATCCCGATTATTATTCTTTCATTCTTGAGGACAGATCAGCTTATAAAAAACGAAAAGTAATACTAAGAACTTCTTGGGGAGTTATCTTTTATACTACTAAAGCAAAATTGGTATTTTAGCCGACATGCAATTACTCTGGGCAACGTCGGGTACTACCACATGGATACATATATATATATATATATAAAACCTATTCATATAAGTAATTATATTACGGTGTTGATAATTTTCGTGGCTAAGCAATCCCCCCTCCACAAATTATAAAATCTAGCAACGCCTCTGGTGTTCACTAAATTTGGAATCTTCATTTGATTTATGAGAAAGTTAATTTGTACCTCATGATATAGTATTTTAAATACTATATAATGTAACCTACACTTTTGAGTTATGTAATTATGGCACAATTATCTAATTGTAACGATTAATTTTTGCTACTTCAAAATGCAATGTGTGGCGCGTAACATGCATTAATAATGTATTGATAAAAAATTGACTATAATTATTCCTTGAAATCCAACTATTTCAGACTCAATTTTGTTAAAGAATGTTCTAGCCTACTTTTGTGTTGACCGACTACACATAACTTCCTACCTTTTAAAAAGAGTAGACTTTGATAGTTTTACTGATATTTGCAAACGAATTTGCATAATTCTCCTAATTTTCAGACTTAAGGGATAGTGGTTTTTTTATGAGTCTTTATTTTTACGTCTTTGGGTCCTAGAATAGGAAACCAGGAGAGTATATACAGGGTGCGCACGTAAAAATGTACCTTTAAATTATTTCATATTATTAATTAAAATAGTAAAGTTTCTTATAAATCTGTTTTATATTTTGATTTCTAAACAATAAAGCTTCACTTTTCTAAAGTTAAAGACCGAAATTTGTATAGTAAAAATGGGTAAACATAAAAAAAAAAAAATCAATGTTTCCTTTGACGAGCATTTTATTCAAAAAGACATTGACGAAATACTTGGAGTAAAACACAATATTTATATTTTTTTCACTTCACTTTCAGTTAGAACCAACCTTCAAAAGACAGCTGTCAAAATTTCATGAGAATCAGTTCTTTAGTTTGGGAGTTATTGTGCTAAGTGTGAGACTACTTTTCTTATTTTCTAAACCAACGATCAAAAACATTGTCGTGTTTTAATTTTACAACGCGTCTTTATGTGGAAAAATACCGTTGATGCTATGGCTTGAAAAGTAGGGTGGGGACTCCGCACTATAAAGCTATTACAAAAAGAATAATAATAACTTAAAACAAGCCAATTTTGAATGTGGAAAAAAACACCATGTTTTCATTGATAAGCCGGACTTTTCAGCCCATGTATTATGGCCACTCTTTCTGGTGCATACACAGGGGCGCCCGCAGGATTATATTTTGAGAAAGGGGGGGGGGTTGGAATTTTTTGTAAAAAAATTCAAAAATTCACACCCATTCACAAAAAATTTAATTTTTTAACCAAAATTCAATTGTTAAATTATTTTCATTTTTATTTCCAACAATCCACAACTTATCACAAAAAAAAAAACAAAAATGTACAGCTGTATACAAAAAAATTTCAAATATTATATTTTGTAGGGAATTTTGTTTTGAGATTTTTTTTATGATACCCCCCACGCAAGCCCCCGATACATAAAGTATGTCAAAAATGCTAGAGTAGGAATGTCGATGGTACAAGGAAGAAGTTAGGCCCCTGAATCAAGGCTAATGGAAGGACATTTGTGTTGCGCGTGAACCTTAAAATAAAAATGAAATAAATCAAAAAATGGAGAAAATCCTAATTTTTTTTTATTTTACTTAAAGTCCAATAATTCAAAGACATATTTGAGGCAATTAGATGCTTTGATTTGAAATTTCTGGGATAAACTCAGATATCTAATAATATTAGCTATAATTTAGAATCTTTATTTGATTTAAGATACTCAGACTAGCCCCGATGTGGTCCCTTTCAAATAAAATTTATCAATTTCATCTTATTTTATTATTTAAATCAATTTGGGCTAATTTAAGTGCTATTTGCATCACACCCAAATGGTTCATAAAAATAATTTGACCATAGAAATTGACGATAATTTGTCGAAAAAAATACAAATATGATTCACACTCAATTTAAATATAAATCATTCTAACTTAATTTTGTGTTGACAGCCACAAATATATTACATTTTGTTTAAAATGTCTCAATTTCATGCTCTTTTTATGTTTGATTATGATACGCCTATTAAATAAAAAGTTATAAATCTTTTTAACTACATAGGTTTGTCAGGCAAGACATTTTTATAAATACACTCTGTATTTTATATAAATAATTACGTGGTGTGTGTCGTTAGTCGTTGAACCAAAAAAAGAATCAGTTGTAAGTAATATTTGCTCTTACAAAAAATATATTTAATGCAATATTATTAATGGAAATATATTTCACATTATATATTTTTCAAATATTCTTCTCCTAGCCTCGATGAAAGCCTCCAGTCGATAGGGTAAAGCCTTGCAAGATTTATCTATCTCGGACTTCTTCATCTAAGCTCATGCTTTTTCTACCAAAATATTGCTATACTGTGCGCCCATGTATTTTGTTCAAATCGTGTTCATAGATAATATGCCACTGGATTTAAGAATGGAATTGTAGAGACCTAGATAAATCACGCAGAATTTTTATTTCCACATTAGGGGAATATATATAAAGAGACTTGGGTTAAAAAATGGGAAGAAAGAGTCAACGTTCTTTGCTACTCCATTCTTTCAAGAAGGGGATTATAGAAAAACAGGCTTAGCTGCATGTGTGATTATTCTAATGACAAGAATTCCAAGGTTTATCTAAGGAGATTAAGGTAGGCACATTTCCTTCTTCCTAAGTGCTAGCTGACTGTGGCTTTGAGAGCCACGGTTTTTGGATGACGGACACTGCAGGCCTTCACTCGACATTCACTTAAGAAGTGTAGTCAAGGGGATCGGCATCAGTGCTGTAGGGGAGTGTCAAAAAGATTAAAAAATAACTCAAAAGAATCTTGCAATGTAAGAGATGGGTTTATTTCATTGCTGGTGTCAAAAGTAACCTTTCCACCATCAAAAGTCTCTTTCCAGCCACCTTTTTATAGCTCTTTGGACAGTTTGGTGTGAAGCCACGATATTCCATTAGGCATGGGCCCTCATGGACTTGAGAAGATTCGCCCGGGCTGTTTTCTTTAACTCCTCCGGGTCTATTTTGACCTTTTTTAGAAATCCTTGTTTCACTGGAACAACGAAGACGCCAACTGATTGGAGTCCACAATTGGAATTTCGTTGATTACGTTCAAATGCCTTTTTCTCGACTTTTACGTAAGTTAGAGATCAAACTTGTTTTGTTTTGTAAATAGTTGTTTATGCTTTCATATAACGAAATATTAATACATTTTAATAACTCAACTTTCATTAATTATTGAATTAGTAAGTGCTCAGATTTTGATGGGTCCCCCGGTATTGGCTTCCTTTTCATCTTGCTACTCTCATTACAAAACTCCTTGATGCTTAAACTGTACCCCTAAATTTACACAAGTGGCTGTTAAATTTTAATAGATCAGTCTTCAGCTGACGACTGATGAATATTTTTTTTTTTTTTTTTTTTTTAATTTGAAAAAGTATATGATGAAAATCATATACTTTTTTTCATGGTTCCACCATTTTTAAATTATGGTTTTACTGTTTATTTTTTTAATTACTTTTTCTACAAAATATTAGTCAAAATATATTGAAATATTTTTGACACATAACCTCTGAACCTCCTATAATACCATAATTTTACATTTTAAAAGTATTCCACAACATATGAAGCACCTGGTTCACGTTACCCATTGGTATGTAAAATGGAGGTTGTAAAAAATAAGAAAGAAACAAAGACAAATGGAGTCTAATTTTCTGCATATTTATACTTTTGTTTAACTAAGAAACAAAAAATATTTATTTTATTATTGCTTCTAAGAAAAACCTGAAGTCATTAATTTTGTCTCTATAAAAAAGAACTTATTACCTGTTCCCATCATTGCAGTCTTTAAAATTTAAATAAATTAACTTCTTTCATTTTATTTTCTGCATAGAAATCCATCTCATATTCAATCGGATATATGGACAAGCCATTTATTTAATACTTACTTAGTCAAAAAATATACCCTTAGAGGGTATTAAGAAGGAATTGTATTTTGGATATAGAACAGCTCATGAATGTTCGGTATTACCATGCACGTCCCCAGAGGTTGGGCTAGAGGACTCTAGCCCCAACCCCCACACTCAGGAATTTTTCCTTTACTTTTAGATTTTTTTTTTCATTTGGGCTAATTATATAGCTGAACAAAAAATTTGATTTCTTGTCAATAGTTATAGATTTTTGAATTTTTTCCAAAAATTTAATATTTGAAAAATAATTTCGTAAATTTTTTTCCAAAAAATTTAATATTTGAAATGTTTTTCTAAAAAATTTCACTTTCTGTGAATAGCGATGGATTTTGAGATTTTTTTTCAAAAATTAACAATTTAAAATTTAATTTTTGAAATTTTTTCAGAAAAATTAAATTTTTGATTTTTTTTTTCAAAATTGAAATTCTAATGTAAGTAAGTTTCAATTTTCGAAATGTATATATATTTGAAATTTAGTTTATGTTATTTTTTTCAAAAAATATTATTTTTGCAATATTTTACAAAAAATTTAATTTTTAGAATTTATTTTGTAAATATTGAAGTTTTAATTTAAGTACCCTTGAATTTTTGATATATATATATTTGAAATTTAGTTTTTGTCTTTTGATGTTTGAGATTTATTCAAAAAACTAACTATTTAAAATAGGTCCTATTTTCTCTTAGGGCTTGTAGAAGAAGGGATCAATTCTCTTCCCATCAGAGACCACGACTACCAAGCACATTTTTTGGCCGGATTTTTTGCCCTGAAGGTGCCCTGGATATATTCTGGTGATTATGCTATAAATTGGTCGTTTCTGCATTTCAAAACCAGATCGACTGTTAAAATTTTCTTTTCTGAGAAGGTCTCCAAATTCGACGGATGACTCTTCAAATAATGAAGAGTTTTTATGCATTTTTCTAGCCCTTTAGACCTTCACCCTGTCGGTGAGGCGATGTCTTGGACTCCTGACAAAGCTCTATTGGCCAAGGGCATCATGACACCAGAATGATTATTAATTTCTTACCAAAAACTAAAAAATCTTGAACTCAGGTTCCCTTTTTTTCAATAGTCTTTACAAAGACTGTGGGAATTCATTTCTAGAATGTCCTTTTGTGGCCATACTTCAAGAGTTTTTGTCATTGAATATGGAAATGACAGAGCACAACATTGCGGAAATTAAAGGCGTTATTTTATTTTGTGTTGCATCGATGAAATCATCCAAAAAAAAGACGTATAATTTTGTTCTTTCTAAATAATTCAAAGCTGGCTAATGGTGTAAATATTTGCAGCAAGGATCTGTGGGGGATAATTATATTTGCCTTTGCAATATATACTATTTGTTTCTAAGAATCCCGAACTTAGTTGGTAGATTCTGGGACTATGCAAGGACTTCCCCAGGATTATATTTATCTTTTTTTTTGAGGGGGGAGGGGGCATTTTTTTGAAAAATAATCCAAAAATTTTTAAAATCCATAGCTATTCAAAAAATTTCAAATATAAACTTTTTGGCACAAAAAAATCGAAAATCTATTCCTATAGCCAATTAAATTTTTCGGAAAAAATTGGAAAAATTGAATTTTTGAGAAAAAAAAAATTCAAAATTCCACAGTTTATCACAAAAAAAAATTAAGAAAATTAAATTTTTGGAAAAACGTTGGAAAAATTAAATTTTTAGTAAAAAAATTTCAAAAATCCACAGTTTTTCACAAAAAAAAATTAATTAAATTAAATTTTCGGAAAAACATTGGAAAAATTAAACTTTTAGGAAAAATATTTCAATTATTAAATTTTTCGACAAAAATTTCAAAAATCCATAGTTTTTCACAAAAAAAGAAATAATATTCTTTTTGATAAAAGCATCAAAAATTAAATTTTTGGAAATAAAAATAAACATATACTATAGCCATAGCCATTTTTAATTTTGGAAAAAAATTGAAAAATTAAATTTCAAATATTAATATTTTTGCTCGCCTGCATAATTTTCCCGAATGACATTATTTTTAAACTAATAATTCTTTCAAAAAATATATTTTACCACTATTTTTGCGTCAAGTTTTTTTCATCCTAATCAAAAAAGAATTTATTAAAAAGGAAAAATTCCTTAATTTGGGGGAGGGTTACAGCCCTTCCGCCCTACCTCCTGCGGACGCCACTTCAATGTCCTTCATTTGATTATGTATCTCTGATTCCCTTCGATACTTTGCTAGGTTTAAGGGGACCCTTTGGCACTATAAATTTTTTTTAAGAGAGATTAATGCGATAAGTTGAAAAGTTTTACTCAAATGTTACGTAATTTTATAATTGTTGTATTTTAATTAGTGAAATATTTTTAATACTTTTATTGTTGCAAGTCCTTGATTAAGTCGTCTATTTGAAACTAAAATATTTTTTTCTAACATTTCTTCCTAATAGGTTAAATAGTTTAACATCTATGGTATGTGTACTTAAATGAACAATATAAATTAAGTCATTTAAAATAATCAGGATATCATGACCATACGTTATAGGGCGTTATACGCAGAGTTTATGAATAAGCCCCACACTCGTTTGTAGATCTTGTCCCTGAGCAGAGAAATTAAAATACAATGACCTTATATATACATTCATATTATGTATAGATACACTGGGAAAATGACTTCAATAGTGAAGATGGACTTGATTTATGGGTAGAAGTAATACCTATGAATATCAATTGAAAAAAAAGAAAAGAATATTAGGTATTGGCTATAAATAAGTAATATAAATTATATTCTGGGAGTGCATGTGAGGTTCAGTGATTTAAAGGGAGGGAAAAGAAAGAGGGTGAAATACTATGAAAATATTCATGTAGGTATATATTTCTGGGTTTTTGTTACGTGTTGATACATTGAGTTTTCACAGAGACTAGTCTTGAAAAAGTAGTTTACTAGAGAACAAAAGCAAATATACAAACTCAAAGGCTTGGATTTTAGCTTCTAGAAGAAAACCAAATTCATTACGAATGAAGACAGAATTTATGCTCATCATTTTGATCCTGAGTGTTTGATAATTTATTAAATTTAAATACTTATGTACTTTTGCCATACTATTTAGTAAATTATATCACTTAAGAATTATAGAGTAATTACTTTTATGATAATGATATCATTTTTATCAATTTGTACTTTTAGAATTGATGTAGTAATTGTAACCAAGTGCCTGCTCAACCATTTTCTTGCTGTCTAACCTTGTTCTCGTAAGATTGAGTTGTATGTTCTTATATCGGCCGGCTGGACGTGTAATTTCACACATAAATATTAAGTCAATAAAAAGACAAATTTAAATTTACATAAAAATATTTGAGCTACAACTTGGAGCCGACATAGAAGTAAGACGCAGTATGTACTGAATTGAAATAACCATTTTATTATTAAGTGGATTAATTTTACTGTTATAACTAATAGATATATTATAATTGGGAGCATTATGCAATGACCCTCCATGAAAAAAATGTCTGACACTGGACTGAGCAAAGAGTGAAATTTAATATTTTCAATCCTTCTTTCGAGTGACCACTTTAATGTATATAAGTTTTCATCGGCCATTTGGTGCCATAATGAATAATGTTGACTAATGAGGAATATGAATCTCTATACAAATCCTTTTAAATCGGCAAAATATCATGGATTTGAGTTCCTCCTTGATATTTCTGAATGGGGTTATCGTCCAATTTTGCAACACATAATAATTAATAATAATCCACACGCAGTTCTCAACACATTCAATCAAACAAAAAAAAACAAATAAAAAAAAACCACATCAATAGAAAACAATGTATTTTAGGCCCAAGTTCGTAAAAATGAAAAGAAAATAGGACATATGTATATTATAATTTGTGAGCATTATGCAATGACCCTCGACGAAGAAATATCTAACGCTGGGCTAAGCAAAGGAAAAGGATTAAAAATAAATTTATCCAATTTTTCTTTTCAGTGACGACTCATAAGTAGGTTCCTATAGTCTAATTGGTGAAAAAATATTATAATATGTTAACTCATGAAGAAATACTTATGTATTCTTAGGTAGAATCCCAAAATTGATCCCTAGGCTTCCGTCAAATGTAATAGATTCGAATTATGCCTTGATGTCTCAGAGTGGTTTTATCTCCCGATTTTGCAACGTATAATTATCAATAATGATGACCTCACACTTCTCAACATACATAAGCCAACATTATAATAAAGAATGAAACAAATACAGATAATAATGTACTTTAGGCCTGAGTTTGTAGAAAAGAAAATAAATAAGGAAGAACATTGTACTCCTGACAATTTGCAGGATGTTTGATAGGAGAGAAATTTAGCTGTCATGACGTTTTATTAGATAAGCTGCAAACAGCTGCGAGAATATGGAAATATACACCAATCCTATCCCATAAATAGTAAGGAAATATAGGCTTAAATTATTCCATTTTCCATCCTCAATTCTACTCCAAGTACAGCGAGGACTAAAATTCATAACTCTCATTAGCAAACCCTCATTATAACTAACTCTCCGTCTTTCATGTATGTACAAAGTACTGGATATTTTTATATACTTAGATGTTCAGTCATCAATAGTTAAATTATAATTATAACAGCTTTAGAAAATAAAGAAAAACCATGTTCAGATAACCAACTAGAAAATGCTACTCGTCTTTTTTAGGACATATTTTATACCCCTCCATGCCTGCATCTTCATTAATAGATTAGTTATTGACTCATACACATATTGAACTTTGTAAACCATCAAGTAGAAAAGTGTTGAACAGTGTGACATAACTACGTCCAAGCTTAAAGCCTTTTTGTATTTCAGTTCTGAAAGGAAAGGTTGAGAGATGGAATTAAAATCAATGCGTTTTGTCAAAAAGAAAATGTACAAGAGAGATATTGCCTTGAACCGTTAGTTAATGCATTTCTTTAGTCCTTGAGACTTCCCTCGTGTTACCTAAAGGGGTATATGTAATATATACAAGTATAATAATACCTTCATGCAACAGTCAATTGACCTTTAAAAAACCTTGAGAAAAAGAATACTAATTAAAAATAAATTTTGTAAATCCGTAATTTATTTTTTTTTTTTTACAGCACAATACTTTTTTTTCTCTTTTGCATTGAATATATACGAGTACCAAATGTAATTTTAATATGTACTAACTAATAATAATCGGATTATCTTCTGGTTTCTTTATTTTTTGAAGGAACAAAATTAATTATTTTTATTATAGGTAGATCTTCATCTCCGCCCTTTTTCGAAATTCATTTTCAATTTCATTTTACAGATTTTTTTTTCTTGTTTATTATTGATTGTTATTTATTTATTTCTAAGCGTATTGCTTGTATCCAAATAAGTTTCTCTCCATTTTCTCAATGATGGGGTTTGCAATAAATAATGCAAATCGTTTATGCAAACATGTTCATTAGACTGGTTCCTTAATTTGTTAGATCTTTACTTTCAAAGAATATAAAGATCCAATCTACATTAATAAAACAAAGTTGCACTCATGAGCATATTTAATAACATCAGTTCTTTTAAAAAAAAAAAAAAAAGTATTTAAAAAGTATCATATATTCAACTTGAGAGATATTTAGCGGGTAAAAAATAATTTGTGAATGTTTAAAAGCACGTTCAAAGGAGCACTATATAAAATAAATCTCTTTGGAGTTAAGTTCAACTCATATTAGAAAAGAATTAAAATGGGAATTAAAACTGAAATAAAAATGGAGTGTTATCTTATTATTAAAGCAAAATTTGTATGTTCGTCAACGCCTAATAACTCCAGGCAATACTGATTACTACTGCTAATATTATACATACAAGAGCAGAAAATATACCCTATACACAGTACTACATTACTTTGTTCATCATTTTTATAAGCAATAATCGTTTTAGAAGTCAACTGGTAAAAATGCGATTAGCCCCCCCCTCCCAAAAAAAAAAAATCTGAAATTTATAACTTCAAATTACTTTTGTACAATTTCATACAACATTTTGAAGAGACAAACAAATTTAAGAGCCAGTCTAATCTACAATGTACACACCCAAGGTGTCTTGTCGAAAAGAAATTATGCTGAGGTACAACTAATTTTGTTCGGATTGACGGGATAATGAGGCATTTAAAATTGTACTAAACTAAATTAATAGTGTTGGATTCAAGCTATAACTATCCAGGTCAGTCAAGTTCGAATAAAGGAGCATTTAGTCAAGTCGAGTTTTAATAATGTTTTGTCATTAAATTGATAAAATACAGTGTTATCAAATATAAAATAAAATTAAGTCCATTATTTGACTAATTGTAATATGTATACAGTGACGGATTGTTCAAGAAACAATACTTAAAAGACTGCAGTTCTGTAAATACGGTGCTAATTTATAAATTTTTAGTCATATAACCGTTCCCTAACGGTCTTTTATGGTAACTACAACAGAAAAAATGCCTTAGTTACTAAATAGATCATTAAAGTTCAGAGGTGCTAGAAAGATTATATTTCGAGGGGGCATGGTTGTTGGAATTTTTTTGAAATAAGATCCAAAAATAAATTTTTTTTGAAAGAAAATCCAAAAATTAAATTGTTTTTGAAAAAACTTTGAAAAATTAAATTTCAAACATGCTTCAACTAACTCAATAAGGCGGTCAAAAAGCTAGGTGCCAAATACACTAAATAAAATCTCCCACCAAAAATATGAAAACGAACTTTGTAAGAGATTACTTAATAAGAAGTCAAAATAACTAAAGATTACACTAATCAATACTCTTATATTTACAGTTTGGATCATTCGAGTAAAACCATTTAAGATGGCGCAATATATACTAAATCAGAATTAGAGCATATATGTAAATAGTCATAATTTAAGAAAAAAATGGTTTACCGATGACGAAACGCCCAAATTTTTGAGCTCACAACACAACAAAATCCCATGTTTAAAAAAATCAAGAATAAAAATTAATTTTAGAAATTTTTTTCTACAAAAAATCTTATATTTGATGATGTTTTTTTTCAAAAAGTTAAGTATTTTGTGATCAGCTGTGTATTTTTGAAATATATTTCTAAAAAATTTAATTTTTAGTAAATTGCTATGGATTTTATAAATTTTATTCAAAAAAATTTAAGTTTACTGATCAGCCATAGATTTTTTGAAATATATTTGTAATAAATTTAATTTTCTGCAATTAGCTGGGGATCTTACAATTTTTTGTAATCAGTTGTAGACATTTGGAATATATTTTATGAAAAATTTAATTTTTCTGAAAAGCTGTGGGTGTTTAAAATCGTTTTCCAAATATATATATATTTTTTTTGAAAATAGCTATAGATTTTTGAAATTTTTTTTCCAAAAAATAGAATATTTGAATTTTTTTACAAAAAATTGAATTTTGGAAATCTAATTTTCCAAATTTTATTTCCAAAAAAAATTAACTTTCTGCCATCAGCTGTGTATTTTTGAAATATATTTCTTAAAATTTAAGTTTTTGTGAATGGCTATAGATTTTTGAAACTTTTTTCTAGAAAATTGAATATTTGAAATCTAATTTTTCAACTTTTATTCCAAAAAAGCTTAATTTTTTTACATAAAAAAAAATCCAAAAACTAAGCACCCCGAAAGTATAATACTGTGGACTCCCTATTTTTCCTCGAAAATTAGAGAATAATTGTTTTAGAAATTTAAAAAAAAACACTATTCAGTTTACAAACAACAATAACACTCGTACGCTAAAAATGCTTAGGATTTACAATCCAACTTATATCCCCAAATAAATCATCTAAGTTACTCTACGTCTTTCATGACTATGTTTGTAAGTGAACTTTATACTTAATAATTATAACAACTTTGGAAAATATACAAGACTTTACAAGTTACAACAAGAAAAATATCACACAGTCATATTATCCACATCTATGTGCCATACATATATAATGTGAAGATGATAAGAAAGGCATCAATTGATTCAATTACGTATAAGTACATTGTTATACCTTTATCATAGTCATCACTTTTTTGAATGAGGGGGGAAAAAAAGATAAATAAAATCGTTAAACCATCACTTTTATATACACATATATATAAATTAAATAATGATAATTGAACATACTTCATTTAATTCTCTATTTTTTGACAGTATATCACCTATAAAATCTCATTCTATGTGTGTGTTTAAAGGGACTTTTATTAAATCACATAACCCTTTTTTTTTGTGTCTGTCACTTTTTAATATTTTTCATCATTCAAAAAGCCTGACGTTTGTGTTCAGTTCTCCTTTGTTATATATTTTAATAAATATTGACAAGGTGGTAAATTGGATTTAATGTTTCTGCTTTCTGTACAGAGGAAGCCTTCCTCCCCCCCAGAGTTTTCCTTTGCTGTCAAACATGATGTAACTAAATAATTGAAGAAAATAAGGTCATGTTATTTATTTTTATAGAAGGAATACTCTATACATGGAATGTGTAGTCCTTATTTCCCATCCCTTATTCCGACAAAATTAAGGCTGTTTTCTTTTCGTTCAGTGTGTCCCTGCAAATTGTGAAAGAATTTTGCAAAGGCTAATAACTCTTTACAGATTCTCAAGAAGTAACAACATTAAACTGTATATATTAAATTTTCTTTATAGAAACACCTTTAAATCTCAAAATTGGCGAACCTTGGCAATCACCATGGGCACAATCCTAGACCTTGCAGGTCTTTTTCACGTATCCTTCCGACATGTCAACCCACTCCTTCTCCACATCACCTTTTAGGCTCTTGTTGTCGCCCGTCCTTAATCATGATAATTAGATCCTTGGAGCGAGGAACGATGTGAGAGATTTCGTCATGACTCATTCTCACATCAAGATGCACGAAGACACCATTTCTTTTGGCATCCATCACAGTTACCCTTGGTTTGATGAATTGATTTGTTGTAGAAGAATTATATTTTTTATTGGTCGATCGGTTGATATTAAGTTTTTTTTTTTTTTAAATATTTAGTAAGTCAATGAAATCTTTCCAAAGTTTCATTCATTGAGGGCACGCTGTAAATTACTTATTTGTTAAATAGGAAATTTACCAATTGAACTAGTAAACTATTAGTATTGCCTACGTTATTATTTTTAATTAATGCCTGATTAAGCAATGTCACCTCGAACATGATTATATAACGTAACTCCAAGGACTCTCGAAAATAATCACTATTGCAATAGTATAATTCAATCATTGCTAAACTATAATTTGAATTCTTCTCTTTTTTTCAACGGAGAAGAAAATTACAGCTACCCCATGATGTTTGAGGTCATTTAAAACAAATTTAATGATTTTTTATATCAAAAAATATTCCTAATTTTATTTTTATATAACTCAGAAATAAATGGATTACGTATTGAATGACGATGTGAAGCTCCAAGTACCGTTTTTGACAGCAATCAAATATAGTAATATCATTTTAAATGCATTAGTACCCCCATTACCACTATGTATATAGTATGTTTGCAAATTGGATATGAGCTAACGAATTGTATATATATATATATGAATAAATAGGTATATACTTCGTTATAAAAAACGACAAAGTTTATATGAAAGAAAGTTTTTATTTTATTATTATTTTAATATTTTCTTCGATATCTACAAGAAATGAAATAAGAAGGAGAGAAAAAAAAATATAATTCACTATCACTCAAAGGAGTATGTGATATTAATATACATATATATAACATTTTAGAGTGGCTTTTAAATTTGTGTTTTTCGAACTTTTAGGGGCACATACCCCCTAGTCCGTAAATGTTCTGTTAGATTTAACCTTGATGATTAAATTGGGATAAAACACACCCCGAGATTTACAAAAATGCTTCATATTCCTTTCAATCTACACATAATTCTTATACTTTTGACTAATTTGATAATATGTAATTCATTATTCATCTTAATAATGCCTTGTGTAGGAATTTTTCATTAATTTAGTAAATTTTACTGAAATTAATTAACTCTTTTGATAAAAGTCATTTCTTTTTTTTTCGTTTTGATATCTTGGAGTATTTTTCTTTTGTTCAATCATGGCGTTGACACAAATGTACACTATTTATTTTGTTGTCAGCTATCGATTCTCTTATCCCACTTGATAAGTTGGAGATATTTCATAATTTGTTCTTTTTAAGAAATGACTGAATTCAGGGGCTTTTAAAGAGGGTGTGTAAATGGGACTGTAGGCCCCCTTCCTCCAATTTTTTTTTCTTTTTACAACAAAATTTAATATTTGCAATTTTATTTCAAAAAATTTCATATTTAAAATTCAATTTAATTTTCATAATTTTTTTCAAAAAAATTTCAATTTAAAATTTTAATTTAATTTTCAAAATAAAATAGCTATGGTTTAATTTTTTTCAAAAAATAAATTTTAAAAAAAATATGTAAATTTTAAATATTTTTTCCAAAATACATTTTTCAATTTAATTTTTTTGTGAATAGCTATGGTTTTTAAATTTTTTTCCACAAAATTTAATTTTTTATTAAAAAAATATGGATTTTTGACATTTTTTAAAAATAACTATGACTATTTGAATTTTTTTTCAAAAAAAAAATCAAAAATCTAAGCCCCTCTCAAAGAATAATCCTGAAACGCCCCTGCAATTAACAATTAATAAATAAGAATATTTTTACTCCGTTTACAAAAGAACAGGAATACAATTTATTGTTAATCCCTCGTCGATTATATAAAATATATGTAAATATTGGCTATTTTATCATTTGTATGAATAAATTTTGGCCATCATATAGAAATACCAATGTAGGTATAGCTACGCTTTTTATAAAATGATACTAAGAAATTTATAATATAGTACCGAATAAAATACTATTTAAGATATTAATATTATTAAATATATATATATATATATATGTAATTCATTCAAAATATTGTGACGAAATAACATAACAATTATAGTCAAGGACTACGTAAAGAGATACATAGGGGGTGTTGTAATTGACTTATTTGCCTAACTGGGAGCTGATTTCGGGCCTTTTCTCTGTTTCTTTTTCGAGGAAAGGTTGCATAATGCAATTAAGGTAGGAACGTCCAATGTGATGACTGAAACATACAACAATAGCTACAAGATTAGAATATTGTACAAACTATTTTAAATAATACAAGTATCCTTAGTAAAAACTGATGTGTACTATTTTAATTCCAAAGATTTGCATAAAATCTATTGTTTTTACTATTAGAATAACAAAATTATATATTGTTAAAAACCAACGCATGCTATGAAGATTATTTTAAAATATAGATATTTTTAGCAATACTTTATATTAATAAAGTATTTTTGGTTCTTTAAATTATCCAGCTGTAAGTGTTACCCACTCAGACCATCACCGAGGACGGTTTTTGGACCCGGAACACGCTGCGCTTGTTCAAAAGTGTTTCTCTGATGCTCCATCACAACACCCGGTCGTTGTGGCTGTTGTAAGCCAGCTCTACAGTGAAGATTTTCTCATGAGTCCAAATGATAGACACGTGTGTACAAGAATTAAGGAATTTCTTTAGCACCTTACCCAGGGTTACCTTACTCTTGGCCATTGTGGCCTTGCTAAGAAACTGCCATTATTGTAGACGACATGGTGTCATCTTCAGCGCCTCCCTGACCACCCTACACATGGTGTCTCGAAAGACGCCGCCCTCATGAGGCATTTTCCTCATGGAGGTCTTCTTTAGCGGTTGATCTTCGCCCTTGATGCATCAATCATTTAGTGTTCTCATGGACCTCAAACGACCATTCCTCGACCTATCATCAACACTCCTGGGCTCCTTATACCGCTTGATCGATTATTATACCAATAACTTGGACACATAGGTCTTTTAGGACCTTGATACTGGCCCTAAAACTTTTCTTCTTTTCCCTTCTTTTTTTCAAATGAAGCGAAATGATGGCGCTCTTTGGTTTCATAATGTCGTCGTTAGAGGCTCAAGAACAAGTTTAATAAAAAAGTTTGTTGTACAATAAACAAAGATGGAAGATGTGTAAATCATGTGCAAAAAACAGAATTAAAAAATGTACACTCATTTAGTAGAAATATTATGTTGAAGTTGCTGTCTTAAGACTTTTGGGTTATGATATTTCTGTCTCTTCCACCATTTGTTTTAGTGAAAATTATTTCAATGTTTTCATGATTGCAAATGTTAATTCTTTTTACTTTTCATGGATTTTCAAACTTTGCTATGTTTTGTTTGATAAAAGTTTGAGAAACTGCATGTCATTGAGTACAACTTCATAGACCACCATCAAACACCAACTCCTAAAAATATTAAAAGTACAATTTTTGACTCATAGGATCGTGTTATTTGAAATTTGTTCAATATGGGGTTTAAAATACACCGTTTTGACTCAACAATCAATATCTACTTTTTATTGCAAACTAAAATAGCGTGTACCATGCTAAAAATTGTGTGAGAGGTCAATAACTTTCGCAATGTAATATTTTTGATTGTTCTCAATTTAAAAAGCTTTGGAGCAGAATAGAACGAATATTAACTCAAAAATGGGACAGTCTAATACATATTATACTTCTATATTTGTTGTTATTTTGACTTCATATTTATTTTTCTCTCTTTTTCCAAAGTACTAACCAGAAAAAAGTAAATGACGTAGTTGATAACTACCTTTGGCCTCTTCGTCTACATATTTTTCTTTCTTAAAAAAAAAAAAACTTCAAAAACAATCTTACTAGTGTATAAAAAAATTTAACATAAATATTATATATTTTTTTCTGCAAAATATGTACAAAGATATATTTATTTATTTTTGAAATATATATTCATTCCAAACTTTACATATCTGTGTGTATATTTTGATTTATACAGGGTGGGGATATATAAGCCCCAGAACTAGCTTAGACCTCAATATTTGTGGAACCCTAAGATTTATATTTATGAAAGTGTGCTCATCAGGGTTAGCCCACAAATCTATATAAGTACAAATACAAATCCCTTTATATATCCTCAAATACGCACGCCTTGCGGCAATTATCTTTGGCCTCTTTATCGGGTGCACTTACAATTAAATTATTGAGCTTAAAAATGTTGCCAATACTTTCAAGGAGTCTGATGGATTGGAAACAACTAAAAAAAAAACACCTTATGAAACAGAACTATGTCTCATTTTGTAAGGTAGTTGTTTCATTCTAAATATGTCAATTCTACTTATTAGAGAAGGATAAATGATTAATTTTGGCTTGTAACCCTTAAATTATCGTCTTGACTTGTTTAAATTACTTTGTAAGTTACAAATCGTATATGAAGATTATTCAAGCAAATTTAACGGCGTTGTCAAATTCCTACACTCTAGAAAGAAGCGCCGGTCTTGTGTTGATTAAAGCCAAAACTCGTTAGATATTTTGCGTTTTCAAACGCATCAAGCCATTTTTGGACTTTACAGAAGATACTCAAACTTTTTAGAAAGAGCAAAAAAAGACGAGCTTGTTAAACAAATTTGCAATCAATATTTTATGTTTATGTTTAATTGATTTTAGATGCTAATGTTTTCAATTTAGATATATAAATATTTTATGTTTGAAGGCCTTAATCTGATGAAGAAGTTTCAAAGTATAATGTTTAATGATATTTTTGTAAATGCATCTTCACCCAAAAATTTTAAATAATTTTAATTTTTTATAAATTATTTTCTGTCTAAATATATGTTAAAGAGAATTTTTTTTTTTTTGACAAACATATTTACTCGAACTCACCCTTGACTGGATTTAATGCCCAAAAACTTGAACTCGATACTTATAACTCGAATCAGTATGTGTATAAAGAGGAAACTGACATTTAAATTTTGTTATCGTTTTTGAAATGTGTATCACAATAAGGAAAGATTCTTTCATTTGTAAGCATATGTATAACTACTAGTATGAGCCTGTCCGTTCCACGGACGCACAGGGGATGAAATTCAAAAGTGTGATGTGATATCAAAAACTAACCTACTCCTAAAATGCCCAAAATAAAGATCGCTTAATACATGCACCAATTAAACAAAAACTTTAAAATTACTTTACCTCCCAATAAGTTAGTATCCTTCGTAATATCCAATGCTTCAAGGGAATGCTTATGGGTCATAAGTACTTCAAAATATTACGAAAGTAATATGTCAAATTTGTTATACAATGTCACTATTTGGCATAATTGAACAGATTAAATTCTCATAAGTGTTCATTTAAATTACAAACAATAAGTGTTCATTTGAACTGCAGCAATCCAAGACGAATTAACTGGCTAATGCAATCTCCCCTTCCCTTCTAATTTTTAATAGTGGAGTGAAGAACAAAAACTGTTGTTAGGCAGAAAAAAACGGAAGAGGAGGGGAAAGGAGGAAGATTCAAAAGTTTATTTATGTATATATATGATTCAATAACTATAGAGTTATAATTTTTATTTATATCTTGTTTTCATGTGACGTCATCATTGTTTTCGACAACAATATATTTTATTGAATAAATCGACAAATTACTGCTTTTATTTTTTTTTATATCAAAAGTAACAAAGGATGGTTTTTTTGGAAGTTCTAAATACTTTTCTTGTTTTATTCGGATTAAAATTGAGGATAGACATCGGAGTAATTGCAGCTTACATGTTTTTCCTATATAAGGATTGGGTTTGTGTTGATTTCCTTCTTCTCACAACTGCTTGCAGCTGATCTAATATCACGTCGTGACAACTAAGATACTCTCTTCTAAACTTTCTTCAAAATGTCAGGATTACCATCTTCATTTTCGGTTTATTTTATTTTTACATACAGCAAGACATAGTTATAAGTACGAACTCATCCATTCAATCTCGATTTAATATTACTGGCTAGATGAACGCTTATAGAAGGAGAACCATTATTGTGTAGAACAAACTTGACATGCCTTGGTTATGAATAAATAATATTTGTTGATTTTTTTCCGATTTAAGCCAAGTATGATCTTTTCTGTTCGATATCTCGTTGCCAACGAGAATACAACTTCATAATACCCTTTTCGTAGAAGCCCTTGTTTCTATTGGCAAAAAACATTTGTACCCCCATGCTCGTTGCCCATAGACAGGAATAGGTAGTAGTAACTTGATGTTAAAGATTTATTAAAGATGATCTAGATGATCTCTTGTTGTCCCCTATTCGCCAATACTGGCTGCTTCTGTTCGATGGACAGCTAGAAACGGTCAAGTTGTTTACATTAGAGGGCAGAATTAAGCGGGGAACCAAAAATTACAAACTTTCTTGGTGGCATTCAACGCGTATTTTCCTTGCAGGTTGTACAAATGTAAGATATGGTAAATGTCTACTTTAGAGATCTCCATAATCGACGCACAATAATTCACAACAGAATCAGTCAAGCGCAATACTGTCCGAAAAGAGTTTGTAGTATACATTCATACCTTTACAACGCTTTTTATTAGTATGATCCGATGTGACCCATAATGAATAAAACATATATAGTGAATAAAGGGCAGAAAATACGAAGTTACTTTTTCCTCAACCTAATATATGACAAGGGAGGCAAATTATGGGTTACACTCTATGTATATAAGAAGTAAATCAGTCATAACAGATGCATTCATTCATCCATCGACGTGGGAGTAACTATGCATTATCTAGCTACAAAAGTTTAACAACATTTCATTTGCAATTCCTTCCTTTTTCTGATTGCACCATATAAAATATTAATGAAAAATGTTAAAATTTCTAAGAATTTTTTCCAATACCAATACGATGGAGATATTGGATTTTTATACAAAATATAGGGGTTTCAACATGGATCCGTTTTGACCTTCCAAATATGTATTATAAATTTGTGATTACATCACTATAAATTTTTATTTAGATAGTGTGGAGAATAAATTAACAATTTCATTTTCAAGGATCAGTGATGTTTCTGCAATTATCCTACTTTTCCTGAACAAATCGATTTAAAACTCCTAACATTATTGCTTCGTCTTGAATTATGATGCAATTAGTGACGTAACGAATTAGGATCTGATGGTACCAGGAAAACGTTTGATTAATGAGATACAAAGATTTTGTTTTATTTATAGAATCAAATCAATAGTAAAGAAAAAATTGTTTAAACGTAACTTTTTTTTAAAGCATATTTCAAAACCATAAATGACTTGGGTTATAAGAAAAGTATAACAATTAATTTTCTAACGGAAAACTTTTAAATTAATTGTTGAAATATATATTTATTCAGACTTTGTGTATATCGAACCATTAAGAATCCGCTATTTTAATATTCTTACCATATAAAAAAACAAATCTTGGGATCTCAAAAATCCCAGAAAACAATCCTCGATTTTAAAAAAACAAGAAGAAATTAAATACCTTACAATTTGAGACATTTCAGGTAGATCTTATACGAAACGTATGGCATAAAGTCCAAATCTCAATATGAGTAGAGATAACGATTGGTCATGAACAAAATAAATAAATAAAAACATAATATACCGGTCATCCGTTATTATTTACTCGTCTTTATTATCCAAATTTTCAGAGGTTAATTTTCATTTTTTTTTTTAAATTTCTATGTACAAAGTTGTAGAAATGTGTATAATTTTAATATAAGTATTATTTTCGAGGAAGACAATTTACAATGTCTCCATTCATTGAAGAGATTGTAAATCGTCTTCTTTGAGGCACCAGTCTACTCCCCGATGGCCTTCAGGGACAATCCCGCACTGAGAAGCGCTGCTATAGCAATCCTCTTTTCGTACTGACTGTTCATGGTGGCGATTAGGACAATGTTTTTCTGAGCAATCTACAGCTAATTATTTGTTCTACAATATTGCTTATAGGAAATTTGTAAAAAAATGACTCTTCACCGGTCCAAATTTCTATAATAGAAATGAGTATATAATTAGGATTAGCCCGGTATATGTCGTTGTCCAACTACTCATCTATGTGTAGGACTGACCAATCTAGGGATCCATACATAAATGTCTCGTTTTCACAGAACCGTTAAACAGTAGCAGTAAAGGCTGCCAATTTAAAAACGTATTTAGAAAAAAGAAAGCGTCCTATATGGTTCTTGAATCGTGGGTGTTGGTTTTTAATTTACCAAGAGACCCCAATTTTTACTGCACAGCCAGTTGACTTGAAGTATAGGCGATTCTATAGACACTTATTGGAAGTGTCGGTGGTGGTTTTTAGTCTGTCTCGCGGTCCTACGGTTATTTTACACAAATCGTGTGGCCCTAGGATGCAATTTGGAAAGTTAGAGCGGTTATTTTATTTTCACCCATTTGCAGAGAGGGAAAATAGCAATAGATCCTTAGACGGGAAAATAAACACCCAATCCTTAAATTGCAATGTTTAGGTGGCAATATTCCGTATCGGATTTTTCCGGCAGTTAATCCTCTGCATAAAGAAAGAAATAGGGCATATGACCTGAGTTCTATTGGGAAAAATTATTTTACAACATAAAAACAAATCTTGAACGAAAATCGAGAAAAGAAGAAAATCCATTTTTTTATTTTTTTACTTTATAGGTAGACGAGGAACACGATTTACAATGTCTCCATGAATTGAAGAGATTTTAAATCGTCTTTTTCGAGGCACCAGTCTACTCCCCGATGGTTGAGGGTTTCCACGCTAGAAGCGCTGCTATCGCAATCTGCTCATGGTGGCGATTAGGACAATGTTTTTCTTAGCAATCTACAGCTAATTATTTGTTCTACAATATTGCTTATAGGAAAAAACATACATTTCAATATTAAATAGACATATTTCAGTCAATAATTGGTTTTAAATTCAAATTTCTTGGACGAGTCAAGATACTCAAACATTTTGACTAAAGCTTAAAATCTTAATGTGATTTTAGATACTCATATTAGCCCCGATATCACCTTTCAAACCAAATCGATCAATGCCTCATTATTTTATTGTGAAGATCAACTTTCGCTACTTTAAGTTCAATTGGCGGGCAGTTTCAAAGGGTTCAAAAGAATACTTTGTTAATTGAAATTGGTGATAACGCATTGAAAAATACAGATGCAATCCACAATCAATATTAAGCTTTCTATTGTATTGATTGGCAGCATATCTACGTATTATAATTTTATCATACATACAGCCCAATATTTCATGGGCATATTTGGTCAATTATAGGCATTTTATTCAAATTTATGGGAGGAGTTGAGATACTCAAAAAATGTAGGCTACAGTTGACCCTATATTTGATGTATGAAACTTCATTTCTTTAAGATATTTCAAATATGTACATCTAAAATTTGTCAATTTATACGTCTTTCATTGTGACGATGAATTTTTGCATTTTAAATTTACAATAGGGGGATTCATAGGATTAATCAGAATAAGCCATGTTGATATGAATGTACGATAATTAGTATTAATCGAAGAATACAAATGTACTTAATTCAGACTCTTTTTTTTTATATAGAAAAATCATTCTATCTTGCTTTTGTGTTGACGGGCCTTACATTAAAAACTAAAACAATGTGATTTTCAAAGCTCTTGTCATATTTTTAGAGTGTTGTGCTCTAGGAATATCTTAATTTATTTCAATGAAACTCCACAAATTTGTTCAAATTTGTGTATTTCTTATCTCGGTCGTTTTTTTGGATTTGATAATCTGAAGAATGACTTTTCTTCTTCTTAGCATTTGTCATCGTATGATCTGATCTGAAACAATAATGAACAAGATATACTTAGTTTAAAGAAATAGCGTGAAATACAAAAGTAATCTTTGGCCAGCCTAATATATTGATTCCGAATTCTTTAATTGTGACAATAAACTTTTTTCAACCAAAATTTGCCTTCAATGGATTAATCTGAATAATTATTTGATAGAAATGAATGATAACACCAGTTAAATAAAAAATTATACTTTTAGCATTTTTTCCGTATTTCATTTGATTTATGAGAATTATCAATTTGAATTTGAAGTATCTTTACTCTGTCTATAAGTTTGATACAGCTTTTTAGCAAGAAAAATAATCCATAATTTACATTAGAGTTAATTCATTATTTGCAAAATTTTATGTTAATTTCAAATCTGTGCATTTATTTTATATGGGATCATATAATCTTGAGAAAATGTTATTAAAAGGATAAAAAACCATCATATTTTATGGGAATTGTTTAAAAAGGAATAACCCCTCGGTTTTTCAATTTTAACCAAAGATTATTGAAAGGTATGTAAAACAGGATTTGGCTCTAAAAGTTCTAGCTCAACTCTAATATTGATTTGTAATATATTATAATACTTCATTAGTTTACAGATAAATATTGGACTAAATTTGTGTCTTTTTTTATACGATATAATTCTTTATCTTGTGGGTTTTTAAAGTTTCAGAACTTAGCGTCGATAAATTTATGCCACAAAGAAAAAAAATCATCGAAGAATACAATCATGTAATCCAGTCCCAATGATAATATAAATACATTCAGCCTACTTTTCTGTTGATTGACCACATATATACAAATAATGAACTTTCTATTCCTTAGCTGTTATCATGATTATTTCACTTTTGAGTAGATAACTTCTTTATTACTACGGTCTATTAAATTTTAAACCTCATTGAATATTCGTCTGTGCTCATATAAGACAAAGAGTAACCTAAAGGATTTGATGGGTAAGTCCTTGTTGACCTCAGAGTAGAATTGAGGATAGCCATTTGTTTAGTACTTGCCAATGTCCTTGTGTATTTCCTGTTTCCCCTCCTCCCAGCTGTCACAGCTGAATGTAGCTGATCCCCCTCCAATACACTCTTCTTTTTGTCAGGGTTACCATGTTGATTTTTGGTTTCTTTTTTTGCATGCCCATTAAATACACAATTTTTATCGCTATTCATACCAAAAGAGTTAAGCAGTTTTGTGTAGGATAAGGCTTGATTTTGAGTGGACCATATTTACTTTAACACAGGCTTCTCTCAAACAAACTCATTATCAATTAGGCACCTTTAAATATATAGGCACATACTCTTAGAGAAGCAACAAAGGATTTTGCAATAAAGGAAGAAAAGAAATTTACAAAGAGGATGCAAAAATATAATCACATTTGCAAATATCCCAGATTAAAGGGAGGGGGAAACGATTAAAGAAACCAATAATAATAGCATCATGCAGTTCTTACGTACACAAAAGCAAGTCTATAAAGCCAATTTGTATATTGCATTATTCTCCTTCCTAGTCCGAAGTTTATTAAAATACAACAATACAAAAACTCTTTTTTCTTTTTTTTTTTTTTTTTTTTTTGAAGAATAAAAATAGTTTTGAAAGAAATCTTTTAAGTCCCAAAAAGGTATTAAAATAAAGAAGGAAATTGCAAACGCGTGTCGAAGTTCAAAATAAACAATCTTTGTAGCATAAGACTCAAGGAAAAATAACCCTAAATAAATAACCAATGTATGTTACAGGGTGGTTCATAAAATTGTGATTAAAAACAACAAAGAACTGTATTTGATAAAATGTTAGGTATTTTGGAAAAAAATTGAAAAGTTAAATGTCGAATATTACATTTTTCTGAAAAAAAAATCCAAAAACCATTTTTTAATACAAAAATTTGAAAAAAATAAACTTGTGGGAAATCTAATTAAAAAAATTAAAATTAAAATTTTCTATTTTGCTGCCAAATTTCCCCGAATAATCTTTTTTTTAAAGAAATTAAAAAAATAAATAAAAAATTTACCCCTATTTTCGGGATTTTTTTTTTCATCCTGACCATAAAATTTGTAGTACAAAGAAAAAGTTTTTTATTTTTTCGCGGTAAGCAGGAGGGGCAATAGAATCCCTCCCCCCACTCCCTGCCGAAACGATATTTCTAGAAAAAGGCTTTGCGAGTGGAAGAATCTTACAGTGTTGTTGAGTTGTTGTATTGTGGACCGAGTAAACTGAAATATTTAAATATAATGGTGACACTTATCTGACCAAAAACACGGGATAAAAGACAAGCATTAACACAAAAATAATATTGGATACAATGTAATACTAATGGGATTCTAGAAATATGGAATAATCACGCTTGGAGTTGATCTTATTTCCCTCTTGAAGGAATTCAGTAACAAATTACGTTAACTTTTCGTTTCAACGAATCATCGTTTTTTTTATTCTCTCATATAGGAATAAACATTATGTGTGATTATTCCAGATCTCCAGTAGTCCATACAATACTACAATAACATTCATATTACTGTTTTCTCCAATGTAAAAGGATAAAACGTTTTTTAATTTAATTATAAGGACGTTATTACAGTTCGTTCGAATTAGAACCTTTTTAACCAAGATCATGACAACCGCCCAACAAATTAATAAATTAGAAAGATAAAAATGTTTAAAAACGAAAGAGAACCAATTAATTGAATCAATTAATTATTAATTAATGACCACTTAATTGGTTATGAGCGTTGGATACCAATGTCAATTTTATAAAAAAGTGACAGATACTTTCTGAATGATAATAGTATATAATATAAAATATTAGGTAAAGGATACTTACATAGAGGGCGCTGTGGATAAAATTTACAGTATGCACCATTTTTTATAAACAACAAGCGACAGACTGTCACACAAACATACAGGTAATATACTTTTTAGTTTGCCCATACTCTATTGCAATTCGTGCCAAATAATTCAACATTTTATTTTTTTAAATTGGAATAACTGGCCTTGATGAAAATAGTCAAGACTGTAATATGAACTACTAGGACTTTTTCACCATTTACAATTTGCAATTACATACAGCGAAGTTTTAACTATGTAAGGTAGTGTTGACTCGGTTATTATTTACGACCACGGACGCTAGGACAGTCCTATCCAATCCAATCCCACATCAATCCCTCATGAGGTCATTGAGGGTGTTTTTTATTCTTTAATTATTCTCTTAAAAATAATAAAAAAGTACATGATATAACTAAGTAAAAATATGAATAGGTTCTTTTCATATAGTATTATAATTAGAGATCTGCCGATACCTAAATCTCAACCAATTCCGATACCATCTTTATGAACGCTTCAAATTCCTTATTTGATTTCTTCAATTTTATATATAAAGGTATTACATTATATAATGTATATATATTTTTTTTTTATATTTAACTTTTTATTAACTAGAGCTTGACAAGAACAGACATCAATTTATCAATCATAATTATGATTATAATTAGTTGTAAATAATTTGTAATTAAAATTATTTAAAAAGTTAGTTCCTCTCCGTGCTCAAGAGTGAATTTATTCTTAAATGGCTGTTATACATTACTCGACCTACTTTCATTTTCAATGGATGGGCCTGAACTTTGTTATGCAGGTCTATTATTATTGCAACTTATTATATGAAATACGTTGTGTGAAATGCCGAAAAACTGAAGGCATCTATGATCCTAGTGAAATTAAAATTAAGGGAAAAGGCATGGACTTTACTTTTCGGGCCTATGGAAGGAGGCAAGGAGGCGCCCATAGCAGGAAATTTATTAGTTTTAATTAAAAAATCAATAATGATTCATAAAATGGATTGATGCACGAAGCCTTAAGAGCCGCTGAAATGTCGTTCCAACATGACAGCCCAATTTTATAATGCTTCTTTAGGAGCCAATAATTTGGTTCAAAGAATTCCATGAGAAGCAGAGAATCATCCCAACAAAGACGTTTGAACGCCTTTTTTATTGTTTAAAGCTATCTAGGACCTCCTAGCATAAAATCTAGGTTAGTCTATAGTATCATCCTCACTTCCTTTAATTGTTTGATCATTTGAAATAATAAAACTACAATTATTTTTTCCTTAATTACATATGTATATAAATATAAGTAAATACAGGTATTGGCATTATTGAGCCAATTACTATACTTCAAAAAAGGCCGATAATTGTCCATTTCGATGTATTGGTACACGCCGAATTATAATGGAGAAATAAATATTTTTTGCAGCAGGATATGGGCAATTTTCTCGGTAAATATCTTATTTGACTTTAAATATCCTCGATTTTTAATGAAAACTCCAAGGACCGTCAGATAAGGATATGTCCTAAGGACAGAACAGTCCTCAAGGTCGAAGAGTCCGAAGGATCAGTCCTAAGACGACACTGGACTGCACCATATAAACAAGAAACGACAATACACTAAATCGGAGGAACTGAGGTATACAATCACAGGGACCTTACAAATGATCTGCATCACCCTGTTGATAGTTACTTTGCAGTAGTACCTAGTAAAAGCATGTTTTCCCCTTTTAGGGAATGTGCAGAGGGTATTAACATATTCACAAAGGGGGAAATTCTCTATTTTTTTTTAAAATAACAAGATTTTTTTAAAATAATAACAAAAAAAAAAGCATTTGGACAGGGGGAGAGGAATGTAAGTAGTAAAGAGAGAAAGGGTTCAATCCCCCTCCCCCTTTTATTTTATTATATGTACAGCAGGACAGCTACATACAATAATCGGGATAATGTTTTAATTAAAAAAGAAATTTTTTGTTTGATCACGACTTTCATTATACATACAAATTATAATGTTTTCTCAGTAAAATATTTGAACAAACAAATACATAGTAATCTCGGGAAAGGAGTTTTGAGAAAGAAAAAAAAAAAATTAACTTATGAATTATATCCCTGAAGGAGGAGATCAAAAAATAAGTGTACATTATTTATAAATAAAACTTGTTAAATTGAGTTAGATTATTCTTTACTCATTCCGCGGCCATACTTTGCATTTTCAATAATACCAGATGCATTTTATTGACAGCTGTTGATTCTCTCGTTTTAATGATACGTATTGGCTCATGATGCATAATTTATGTCAGTAAGTAAACAGAAAATGAATTTGCCACCCTCAAAATTCGCTGTCATGACCTTGTATTAGATTTGATACTAGCAGCATTGAGAAGAATGAAATAAACACAAATCCCACTCCATATATAGTAAAGACCAATGACTCTGACTGGATATTACAACAAGGACTTACACTTATAGCTAGAATTGATATATTTGTAATGAAAAATGTTCGTTAGGAGAGGGCGGAAGCGCGACATATGGTATTACTGAATTAAGACACTGGTTGCTATCAGGTAGCTCTTATATGATTTCGTGGGAGAAAATTAATTACTGTTATAAAAAGGAGGACTTTCAACATTTAAAATAACACTAGTCCCGGGAAAAAATTATAATTAAATTTCAATTTATATATATTTATTTTATTAAGCATTTAAAAATCAATTTGCACCAAAGATAGGCAAGAATTCTTTTTAGAGGAATATGTTAACACCCCTGGGACCTAGTAAATAGTGAAAAAAAAAACAAGAAGAAAGAGCACACCTGCCATACAGGGGCGTCACCAAAGGGGGATGAAGGGACTGTAGCCCCTGACATAAATCCTCACTACGTATTTAGTAGTGATATAGGTAGGAAATACTCCAATGTCAATCCTCAATTCTACTCACTTATAACACTGCGACGATTCATGAGTAGTATTCTGCATCTTTCACCCACTAGGGATGACTTGATACTTAATTTTCTTTTCAAAAGAAAATAACAATTACAACAGCTTTGGAAAATAAAAATGAAACCTTTTCAGTTTGCGACTACAAAAAGAAGCTCCTTTTTCCATTATCATATTTTTTCCATCACCGTTGATCTCTGTCAGCATGTATGTCGTCTCTCAAAGTAACTGTATGTTTTAAGGTATTCTTTTGGGCGTGCTTAAAAAAGCAATTTAACCAATATTCATAATCCCAACAATACTAAATACTATTTTAAAAATTAGTATATATCGGCAAGCATATTTTTGTAAAAAAAAAGTACAATTTCGTAAATTACAAAATATTAGTGTTCGTAACTTAAGTATCCTTCTTTATTTTTAAATTCCTACTTTATTAGAAAACAAAGTTTTTGAGCAGATATAATTTCTTTCAGCGTTACTTAGTTTTTATAAGAATCTCTCAGTGGGGTTTTTATGCCACCGGGACTCCAAATGTTAGTAGAATTAAAAGCTTATTTAAATCCTTTTCAAACACATCTGTGAAATCGGCCGTTGTTTTACGTGTCTTGCGACTAATAATTTTCTTAAGTGATAAAACGATTCATGGTTTTATGCCATAAAGGGCTTATTTTAAGTCTAAATAGACTGTGCTATACCTAATATTGTTGTTATATTTATATTACAAAAATTTGCTAGCAGAATTTCCCACTACTTATTAAAATGTATTATGTATTTTGTTTATCAATAAGAGTGAGCAGAACGTAGAGAAAAATAATTAGTTTAAGATTAGAAAAGGAAAAACGGTTTTTTTTTTTTGTTTTGTTTGTATATTCTTTAATAGGTAGTCATAGTGTTAAAATCTCCTTCCGTAAGAAGAATTATCCCATAGTACAAGTGTATTTAACTCTTCTACTGTGAACTGAGATATTAAACTACTCGAGATTTAAAAAAACAAACCCTTATTTATTTGAATCTACTTTTTATTACCAATATTTTTCAGTATGCTCCTGAAATATTAAATAATATAAAATAAAATTATTTATTTATTTTGGTAATGCCTCGTGTAGGATTTATTCGTCGTATATTTAGCTATTTTTAATTAAAGTTTTGTTAGTTTAATTAACTGTATTACTAACAAAGAGTTTCTTTGTTTTCCCTTTTGGTTTCTTGGATGATTATATTTTTATTAATCGCTGATGGGTACTAATTTGATTTCCTAAGATTTGCATAAATATTCCATAGAATTTTGTATCAAAAATAAAAATATAATTTTTTTACTAAAAAGAAATACAAATTATATTTTGTTGAACCATCAAACTCATGTAATTGAGATTATTTTAAAATATGTATTCCTTCTTCCTCAATGCCTTATATTCATACACGTGTTTTTATCAATTTAAATTACATTTAAAATTGAAAATGTATGGAATGGTTTAAAAAATAATACAATTTCAAATGACGTAATTATTATAATCGTAAAACTGTTCATCATGTAATTAAATACGTTTTATTTTTAAGGATTCTACCCAGTTCAATAACAGAATGTTAAGATTATAAAATAAAAAACAGTTGATCTTATCTTTTTTATTTATTCATTTCCCCGAGAAGAATTCACCTTAGATGCATGAAAAAATTAATATTTTATAAAACATATATAATTTTATAAATGATAATATAATTGTAAAAGGTAGTGATGAGTCAGTTTTTATTTATTTGGTCAAGCCCAGTCTTAGGACTGGTCTGTACTAGAACTGAGTTAAAAAAAAATTGTGTGACATCATCGCAAACAGATCTTAATAAGTTTTGATGACTCATATGTAGGATTGAAATGGACTGGCGTGACACTGAACTAGACGGCACGCAGTCTTCAGTCCTAAATTAGGATCGGTACAACACTAGTGAATGGTTCTCCTCTTTATAACATTAATCATTTTCTACCATCAAAATTATATATCAGGCAGCTGATATTAGCAAAGATATTAATGCAGCTGTACCATATGTCTTGCTCCTGCCTTCTCAATCTTGCTCTCTGAAAAGCATATTCCTTCTCATATTATATAGGACACATTCTATTAACAATGAAAATTATTCAATTCCTTGATATAAAAATAGAATTTTGTTAGGATAATAAGGATCTACCGGGATCCCTAAATGCCCCATCTAAATCCCGGACTAAAAGCCCATTTAAAATGGCAATCCCTAAATATAACAAATGTTGCTTCGTAATCCAAGGGTTGACCCCATTGAAAATAAAAAAACTACACCTCTTTTTTTGTATTGTAGAAATTCTTTTTATAGAGGCCCTGATCCTTGACCTTCCTTCCTTTTTTTCCATTACCTACGTGTTTTGTTTGTTTCTTTGTTAGTTAGTTTGGCCTTAATTTATTGGGTGAAAACCCCATGAGTTTTACTTAATTATTTTCTAGGAACAATGTAATATCATTATTTTTTTTCAACCAGGACTTGAACTGTTATATTCAACGCAACCTTTCATAAATTGCGTTATAATCGTAAATTAGGGTCGTAAATGGAATTTTGTTGATTATTGTTTTTTCAATACATTCTAATTCAGTCTTAGGACCCATCCTATCGGTCTTTTGGATTGGTTTTAAGGACTGTTAGTCCTTGAGACAAATCCTTACTGTCGTTTCTTGGAATTATTCATAAAAATATTGCCGATTTATTAACCCAAATAAGATACATGAGATTTATATTAAGATCATTCAACAAATTTTTGTTAAATAAATTCAGTTGCTTATTATAATTCAATAGAAAAGGAACCTAGGATAATTTTACAAAGTTAAATAGTTTATTATATTTTTTGTATAACAAAGTAATTTAAAAAAAACTAAAAAAACACAAAGATGTCACGAGGAATCAATTTTACTTTCTTTATGCACCGGCAAGCGGGACTGAACTGCGATCTTTGGTTCTGAATTAGGACCGACACAAACTTATCTCAAGTGTCAACCTCATCAAAAACTGATCTATATTTTTTTATAGACTTTTTTTATATTGCGATAATGGTGTATTAGTAGCTTCTGAGAGATTTCCCTCTGTACTAAAGTTTCATGCAGATGGATCATAGTGCAGTGGTTCCCAACCTTTCAAATATAGCAACCCATTTTAGAACATGCAATCAAGAAACTACTCCAATTTTTAAAATGTCTTATACATAAAATCATTTTGTTTATGCCATAAACTGCCTTATATTACGATTATCAGTAATATACTATTGTGAGTACATTTGACATGTATCACAATAAGGAATTTTTTATGCTGTTGAGTCAAGAATGGCACATCTTCAACCCCCTTTGACTTCTGCCCAGCAGCCTTGACCACCATCAACATGGTATCCTTACACCAATCTAGTTGCTGATTGAAATACCTTCTTCCAAATACTGTCAAATTTGCCTATATATTAATGAAATCAGTAATTTAGTAATATTGGTGAGTGGTAAATAGGAACAGTGGGGTTGCAACCAAAACAAAACAGGGACCTAACATGTTCAGTACTGTCTCAGAAGTTGTGTAGAGTGACTAAGGTAACTGTTACATATAGTGTTATAGAATGAATTTATAAGACTCTCTAAATATGTTTTTTAGCGGATTTGATATAATTTTCTCATTCATGTCAAAACTAATCTACAACTACATTACATTTATGTAGCAAATACCATTTGGGGTCGAGGCCTACAGGCTGGGAACCATTGTCTTCGTATATGGTCACAATCAGGGGCGTTGATAGCTTTCATCATTTAATGGGGGCTTAGCCCCCAAGGCTATCAACCCTCTAACATAAATATGTTTATTTTATATATATACTAGCAAAGGGCGCTACGGAATAGAAACAAAGAATGAAGGTAGAAGAAAAAAGACAGAGAGAGGGAGAGATGTAGAAAGAGCCAGAGGGAAAAGGGAAGAGACGAAGAGAAGGAGAGAAATATAGGTTTTATTGCGGTTAAGAATAGGTAGTCTCAAAATTACCCTGGAAGAGATTACCTTAAACACATGATTGGTTACTTTATACGTCTACTTGCTAAATTTAGGACTGATCTGTTGCAACATTTTGAATTCCATGAGTGATAACACCGAAAACAGACTTATGAATTAATTATGAAGTTAATAGGTAATTTTGACAATAAAATAAAAATAATTAGGATAATCCGATTTAAATGGTTCCAAACGGTCCTCTGGCTAATTTTCAATTCCTGGCCAATGAAATGAGTGATCACATGCCGGTGCAACTCGATGATTTTCCTTATATTATCGACATTTTCGACGTTCATATTACCAGAACGGAATTGTGGGAAGCAACGCCTTGCAAAATTATTTTAAGGCCACCTACTACACCTTTTCACCTTGGTCATAGAAGTAAAGAATGTATCGAATTTTTTCCTTTTTTTATTTCCATTTTTAAACTCTGTAAAGCACAATCTGGCTTCACTAAGCACAACAGTGTCAATGAACTTTTTTAAAGTGTACGCATGAACTTTTTTAAAGTTTGCTCATGAACTTTAAGCATAATTTTAGCTATTTGGTGCAATGTATTAATCACGATATATAGGTAACTAAAGACGTCTAGCAAAAAAAAGGATATGGTAAAAAATTTGTAACGCTTAAGTGGTCCCTCCGCCCAAAAAGTGTCAGTCGAGATCACTGGTCACAAGACTAATTGAGTCTGCTAATAATATAAAATCATCTTCATCCTGATCTACAAGCCAAACAAAAGTATGATCCCAACATACACTTCATCATTTAAAATATATATTTAAGTTTGTTCTTTTAAATTAAGTATGGCCTTACAAGACATTGCCAATTTTCGTGTGCAGGTAAATTTTTTGCATTTTTTAAACGCACTGTAGATTTAAAAAATAAGATGCTCATTATATGGGTAGATCATATAACCTATAATACCTTAACTACATATAAGGAGATTGATCAGCAATGATTAAGCATATTAACAAAAAATATATAAAACTTTTCATTCTCCGAATATAGTATTTAAAAAGCCGCCAAAGAGCAAAAATATTAAATGATATATTTTATTAAATCTATTAAATTAAAACTCTACAAAAAAATCACCCCTTTGTAACATATACGTATTTTTGAAATCCGCACTTTACTTTATAAAATGAAATGTGATGGTCCTTAAAAGGGTTGTTGCTTCATGGTATAATATAACATTATATTTAACTAACTTTTTATATGCGTCTAGAACTAAATATAATGGGTATAATTAAGGAATTTTTTATAACTTGTACTGTAAGACGATTGTACAAGTTGTAACCATAAAATGCGTTTAAGCTTTAAATAAAACAAAATATAGTATTGTTTTAATCATTAGAGGTACAGGGCGCCCAACTACCGCATATACATATTGCACAAGAAACTGTCTCTGGTAAAATAATAAGAGATGCCTTCTCCAACGGCTATGCCGTTGAACACCCCTCCACTTTAGTTCAGAGAAGAATGAATAGACTGGAAAGAGACATGAAAAAAGTCGACCCATTACTAATTTTGAAAAACCCCTTACTCGATTTTCAGACCTTCTTAGCTAGAAACATTGTTTTTGGCATAAGAGAATGTAGCTTATGGCGGCGGAATAGAATAAATAAATTTGTCAGTGGCTATGGATCAGAAAAAGAAAATAAAGATTTTTGTTAAATGTATAATTAAGGAGGGGCAGGCTATTTTTGTTTTCTTCCTCTTCTTTTTATCGGTCAAAGGAAGTTACATACGAAAAAATATATGAATATATATAGTTTATAATTAAATCCTTAAATTAAAAAGACATGATTACTATAAACATGGTTAATAGATCATGAACATTATTACCAACATTTTTTCTAAAGTATTGATAAAATATGTCCATAGGTATAAAACAAACATTAAAATAATCCTAATAATTCATATTAAAATATTAACAATAAAAAACAGAGAAACAAAGGCTAAACTTTCAATGGCAATAATAAAAAAAAAACTATGGAACTTTTGAGGGGAAGAACTTCTTAAACTGTTTATAAATACATATCAGACGACGAAGAAACTTCTTATTCTTGTTCAAACTTGAAGGGTAGTAGCAAATAAGATCCTCTACATATTTCCACGATAGACCATCCAGATCAGGGATTTTGATGGTGAATGTTGAACACCTTGCAGCGGTCCCAATAAAAATAGCTCTCAGTTCTTCCTTTTTGACTGGTTCGACTTCAGTTAACATCCCAGCTATTTTATTTTTACAGGTCGAGAGAGCAAACTCCAAGGCACGTGTCTTTGTTGGAGCATTAGGGGCATTTGATGTGACCCCGAGTAATAGCAGAGGATTACGAACTTATTCTGTAGTCCAGATATGTTAAGGGAAATAAATTTATTTTTAATGCAAAGATCAGGGCGGTCAGCAAAAGCATGTATTGCTTTTGTATTTAATAATTTCACATAATTTTTCAAAGGAGCTTTAAAAAATAGACATCCTGTGGAGATTTGATATTGCAAAATAAAACTTTTCCATCATTAATTTTCGAAATTGAGCTCCATATTCTCTTTTTCCATGATATCCGTAGGTTTAAACTTTTAAAAACTTGTTGCATATTTCTTCTGCATCTTCCTTAAAACTTGATTCGAAAAACATTCTCAAGTGCCATGGAATGGGCATTATATGAAATTCTATGGCTTTCATGAGTGGGTAAATTTTTTTACTACTGTTGAACATTGAGTTCTTGCCTAAATCGTGGATTGAAACAATATTATTTGATAAAGCCAACCATTCCAATTTTCTGGGCTCTACAAGGATTTTAAATTAAACTTCCTATTGCATTTTTGTCTCACCACGTTAATGGTCGATGACGATAAAAAGACGGCGTTCCTATCAATAAAATCCTTTGAACTGCTGCTACAGATGGAGAAAATTTCTCCAGACGTTTATTTATTAAATCCGTTCGAAGCATAAGCCAAGTGTAACACAGACTTGTTGAGATAGTGGATCGCAACTCAACGTTCGGATGTTGCATAAGAAAACTTTTTGGTACATTTTAGGTATTATTCTGACGAGAAGAAATAGTCTTCCTCCGATGAGAGATTTGGGTCTTTTGATGGAAGGTAAATAAATCTATGAAAAAATTGATTGATCCAACTAGATTCCATTCCGATTGCTTTCTCAGCCAGCCAGGGAATAGTTGTTGCTTTGTAAATTATATTAGGAATTATTAGGAAATTATACAGATCAATTGTCTTCTGAAGGTAAATTTAAATTGAATGAACATAATTATCCAGAAATATCCAGTTCGAAAAAGAGGTACCGTTTCTGTCCCATCCGATCAAAAAAAGAGTTTCATTTGCTCCCCTAACAATCTGCAATTTGAGAATCTTTATCAGGATTCCATTTACCAATAGGAAGAATCGTGTTTTTTATTTATTATTAATTTTTAAACTGGATCTCCCTCCATACTTTTTGAAGTAGCACATTACAATCTTAATCCGGGTAGTTAATTGTCCTTCAGAATTAGCCTCTAACAATAACATAACACCATCGGCGTAATTGTCAATTATATGTTTTGACTTCCCAAAATCTACTACAAAACCCATGAATTTCTTTAAAATAAAACCTGCAAGATTGTTTAGCGCAGCAAAAAATAGTCAGGGAGCTGAAGGAAAGCCTAGCCGACAACTCTTTTACAATGCTATAGGGTCACTTTTCCATAGAAGAGAAGAACTCTAACTGGATTAATATTTTCTTTTTTCTTTCCAAGTGGGATAGTATTAATTTCTACTTAATATTTTATCTACTCCAAGCTGACGCGCTTGAGTCTATACTTGGAAATAACTGGGATTTTGAGCAAGAGGACTCAGCAAAGGCGGATTCTGAGCTATTTGACATAGAATTAACCATTTTTTTCGTAGGAGAGGAAGATTTTAAATTAATCCTCTGTAGATGCCTTGAATTTTATGGAACGACGTAGCTCAATGGAAATATGAAATTATAACCCATTAGTGTTACTCCCTGTCATTTATAAGCACACCCACTCATGGTTATGCTTTTTACTTAGATGTTCTCTCCTCAAAAATGAAAGAATAAGGATAACAGATTTAGAAAATAAAAAGCACTTCTTAGATTGACAACAATAAAAAACTCACAGCACAAAAAGTTCTTTAAATTTACAATTATAATTTAGTATATGTAATTCAAGGACAATTTATATGTCAGCTGGAGTAATTGTACAACCATAATATTTACTGAAACGCAATCAGAGCAACTCCATCCAAACAATTAAAGGAACAGTTAAAAAAGTTAATTTATAAATTACACATCAGTAATTTGTACGAGTAACAAACTGTAAAAATATAAATGTACAATTAGACATCTTTTCACAACTAATTAAGTCGTTGTTTGAATTATAATTTGTTTTTACCTTTCTCGAATTTAGTAAGCTTTTTCCAAGATTTTCTCATATATGTGTATGTATATATATATATTTGAAATTACAAAGTCAATCTGTAAAAAACTTTGATGAATTTTTTTTTTTTTTCGTTCTTGTTTAGTTTCATTGATTTCTTTATCAAAAAAAACTTAAACTTCTAAAAGTTTTTCAATTAATTCTCTCCTCTTTTCAATGGATTCTTGTAGAATCATGGCTCTGATTAAAAGTTGTTTTATTCCACATAGAAATAAACTGAAGAAAAAGAGAGATACAATGGAAAAAATAATCCAAGATAATTAGATTCATCAATCTGTTTGTAGGGTAGGCTAGAGACAGTTGCAATACTTTTTGCTTGAAGCTTATAACTCGGAGAGTTTCCTTTACTAACACCGGGCCTGTTTCAGCTGTTACGGGGTCCAAATCTGTATAACAAAGTGCCAACCCCCCTTGATAACTTGATAGAGATTCATATATCTGGTTAGTATCAAAATTATGTCACTTTGTTTTGCTTCTATTTTTTTTAAACTTGAGCAGGACCCAATACGAAACAGATTGTTCAGGTAGGAATAATAATCGTAATAAGAATGCCATTTTTAAAGGAAAAAAGTATGCAAGGAAAAAGTGTGAGCAATACTTTAGGTATTACTGAATTAAAACCCTTTTCTATATAATTAAAAAATATGGCGAGTGTCTTCCTTTAAGATCTCCATATTCGACGCACGATAATTCACGACTAAAAAAGACAAGCTCAGTAATATCCCAAAAGCTTAGACTTTTACAATGATTTATTGTAAGATCTGATGTGACCAATTATAAACTATTTAAAAAAAGAGACGGGAAATAAAATAATTACTTTTTCTGCAACCTTAATATAAATTCGTAGATTTATAATTTATTAGGCATTTTTAAAAGAATTTACACCAAAGATAGGGGAGAATTCTTACTACAAGGACCAAAGTTAATACAAAAACGACCTATTAAACAATAAGCAAAAAAAGAAAATTAACACAGAAAAAAATATATTTCATTTTCTAATTTCTGAAGCTTAATTTTTTCACTACAAAAAGGACATCCTTAATAATGATTAATAATCAGAGTAAAGGCTGACTTTAGGGTGAGCGGGGCGGGAGCAAAGATAAATGAATATATATTCTCATTCAAGCACCAAGTCTTATAGAAGTGCAGATCTAAGGTGGGTTTTGGACTCAAAGACCCTGTGTTTGACTAAACATACTCACATTGTTTTAATATTATTTAAATGTATTTAAAGATTATATCTGTCAGTAGTTTTTCCACAAATTACAATTGCATGTTACCTATCAACTTGAAACGATTGCAACAGTTTTATATATATCAGTTTCCAGTTTTAAATTGAGAAAAAAAATTAAATAATATTGAATTTTATAAGTATAGTTTCAAGATAATGGAATAAGATTTACATCAGTACTGTAGATATGATAAATTCACTTTCATTACAAATTTAGGGTCTTGTTCGGGCTAACAAACATCCTTCCAGTGAAGATCTAATATATATATATATAGGTATCTATATAAAGGCAGTAAAGTTTGTCTAAGGATGACTCATTCTGAACAACGTGCATGTGAAATTAAAGCTCAGCGCATCATATTAAAAAAAAGTGGAGTACCTGAAGAAAATAATGAGGGTTAAACTAATTGAAATTAAGAAAGGCGTTTGTGTAGCTGAAGCTAACTGCATGAAAAATGAAAAAAAAAAAAAGGGGCAAAAATATATAATATTGTAAATCTTAAGCATTATTTAGCGAGCGATTTTTGTTGTTTTTGGCAACTTGAACAGTATATTTTAATTTCAATAGCTGTTTTCCCTGATGAGAAAACATCTAAAGTAGGTGTGAGTCTACACATGAACAATAGAAAGTAACTCTGAGTATTTCCTGGGGAGTTATCTTTTAAAATCCATTAAAATCTGAGCAAATTGAATTTTAAACATCAACAATATTTAATTCATAAATTAACAATAGAATTTCAAAAAAATGAATACCATCAATTGATGTGTATCTGAGGTCTCTTAATCATTAATATAGCCATTAATATAGCGGCTATTATGACTTCCAGGCGGCGGCGGAAGGCCTGGAACCCTCTTATGATGTAATCCTTTTGTTATGGCGTCCTAATGCCGACTGACAGTTGCTTTGATGGCCTCAGTGTTTAGATGAAGGACACTGCATGCATTCCCCTCAACATGCACCTTAAAGATGTAGTAGAGAGGGTTGGTATCAGGGCTCTAGGGGGCCAAAAGTGTCAAAGGCTTAATTGTAAAGGAGAATATGGGGTCCTTTCACTGCTTGTGTCAAAAGTGGCCTTTCCACCCTCACAAGGCTCTTTCCACACACTTATTGCTCTCTTGAGGGTATTGACCTAGTTTATTTTCTCTAACTCTTCCAGGTCCAGTTTGACCTTTTTCACAGAGCTGACGGCGTAGACAGTAGTACTTGAGACTCTTAACTGTTTGGAGTGCGAGAATGGAAATTAGTTGGTCACGTTCAAGTGTCATTTTCTCGACTTGTACGTAAGCCAGAGAGCTCAGGTTTGGTTTGTTTTGTAACTAATTATTTATGCATTAATATATCGAAATATGAATTAATGTCTTTCACTTAACCATCCGGTATATGATACAAGTAGGGTGTCAATTTTGTGGTTGCAGCTTTTTTTATCTTTAAAAAGTAGGTCTGTATCAAAGATGGGTATGACTCCCCTACATTCATATATTTGAGTGTAGAAGAATATTCTTTCTTCTTCTTCTCCTTCTTTTCTTCTTCCACCTCCTCTTGGGATCGCAACAATGGAAGAATAAAAAGGGGACTAAACAATCATTGGATGTATTATTCAAAATACAATATCAAAGATGAATAAAAACATCAGGGGTTGTTGAGTTTACAAAAAAAAACAATATATATATAAATATTCTGTCAAAAGCCCCCTCCCTAACCCCCTCTCCTTCGATCCCCTACATATAATATTGAATGATTGAATTTATGTATGTATCTCATGTAATCATAAATATTTATTTTTTTATCTTAAGGTTGAGTGATTTTGAGAAGGGGAAGAGAAAAGGAATAAGAGTTATTTGGAAATGATAATATTATCCAAAAAGTTCATTTTTTTGCCCTTGGATTGAGATGATGTGTTCCAGATTACTTTTATTTCGAGAAAAAGAAAAATAACGTTACTAACCCAACATTTCTGCTTTTATGTGCTTATTCGAAGAATTTAAGAATCTGAGTGTATCTACAAATAATGTTTGTCTGTCTGTATAAATGTATGTTCAAATGAAAAAGAGTCGTATTAATGTAATCTTGCAGGTAGCATCGAGCATGTATAAAAAGATCACTAATTTTAGTGTATCCTGTGAAGGATGGTATTTTTTATTTTGGCGTGAGTTCAAAAAATTGCATCGATCAACAAAGTATTTATTCTGCAATTGTGGAAAAGGCACTCTGCCTTTGTTGCAATTTGAGCCGGACGAGGCAAGGTTGAGACTGCAAAGTCCTATGTCTGGAGAGTCATAAAGAAACTGGAAGAGTCTGGAGGTGAATCAACAATAAACCGTACCGATTTTTCTACGATACCAAAATTTGTTTTTGACTCTATGCTAGTCCTCCAATATCAAAGGACCTCAATCCAATGGACTTCTGTATCCTGAGCACAGTTGAGCAACACACCAACATCTCCTCATTCAACAAAAATTCCGATTTGATGTGCAGAATCCGAAAGGAATTCCTATATCTTGAAATCAAGGGAGATTATATCGAACAATAACATTTTTATAATTCAGCTATCATTTTGGTATTGGTTTTTATTAAAATTGGATTATTATTTTGGGAGAAAATCTATTTTTTTAAATTGTATCGGTTGCTAAGTTAAGTTTGTACGCTTCACAAATTTTGAACAAAGAAAAAACAATTTAGTCGTGAGAATTAAACTTCCTATTAAGTAGCACCGAGCGTTTCTAGCTAAGGCTCAGCCAAGTAACGTTCTAAAGACTAAAATACTCCTTGGCTCATCAGTAATAACGTCGTATTATTTTTTTTCTCCGCCTGTTGTTATTATTATTCTTTTATACTTGAGTAGAGAACATCTATGTATTGAGTAACAACGTGTGAATGTGCTCATGAAAAACAGTGAGTAACAATGAAGATTTCTTTGGTAGCTATTTCTATATTTTTTTATAAAATGTATGTCTGTTCGATAAGGCATAATAACCATGGGCAATGCCAAGAACTATCACTTGTATAAGGCAACACACATATGTTAGGTGCATATTTTGAGATCCAAAAAAGGTTTTAGTTTCTTTGAAAGTCTAACAAATTTGTTATTTTTATTGCAAGTAACAAAAGTCATATTATTTCGTAAAGTTCATATCATAATAAAAAAATCTTAATAGAATTAATATTGTAATATTGATTTTTTGCTTGGAAAGCAGAATTAGATCATGGTTGAAATGAATGAATGATAGAAAAATATTTACAGTCTGATTGCATATTTTTGCTGATTGTATTTTCTTCGTGAGAGCATGTAAGGACTCGGTAAGATATTAAACGACACAATCCATACATTTGTAGATTCCCCGACGCCCATCTCTAGTAATTCTAAAGCAATTTGCAAAATTAAATGTAGAAAGTTTGATCCCTGGTGATGAAAAATTTCATAAAGGAATTGTTTTTTTTTGTACATTCAAGCTGAAAAAAAGGAGCTACCTTGGAAACCAAAGCAATTGACTATCCTCTGTTAAGCTCAAAAGCCGTTATTGCGAGCAGGCTGACGTTTTATGAACCCATTGTAGTGGAAGATGTGAGAGCTATGATTTTGCTGACATCTGCGATAAATGTAGCCTTATAGCCAAAAATTCGAAAAATAGAAACATACATGGTCCACAGTAATATAAGAAATCAATCATCTTCCGTCAAAGGCTTCCAACAAAGAAAGATTTTTTAACTAAATTATAAAGAATATTAAGAGAAGTGGGACATAGTACTTTTCTGAAAACCCATTTCGCTCTTATAAAGTTTTTAGTTCACTTTAATGAGGTTGTTTTGCTTGTATATTCATAGTAGAAATGGTTCTACTCCAAAGCACTCAGTTTAAACTACAATATTTTTCATGCCCATCAGTCTATTATTATAATCATATTTTATTATGAAGGAACTTAATAATAATTTTTTCGTTGATATATTTGTCAAACTTTCAAGGTTTTTCAATAGTATATAAAATGTTGCTCTTTGTAGACCAAACAGCAAAAGTTTTTGGTTATAAAGTTTATTTCCATGTTTATTGATATAAAAACAAACAGGAATATACTAACCCATTCCAAGGGCAAAAATTGGTTCACTACCGTACTAGTTGTTTTTTTTTAATACTATTACTGGTTACAATACAATAAATTAATTATTGTCCACCATTACTTTCAGTTTTTGGTACTAAGATAATTAATTCTTCCTTGGGCAGCACAGTCCAAGTTATTAGTTATGGACTTGCTTCCTTGCATAAATTAATTAACATTTCATAGAAATTTGTATCAAAAACTTAATATTTTAATTATCAGAATAAAAATAATATTTTGTTGAAATCACAGACTCATGTTAAGATAACTCAATAATATGATTTATGTAAAATAGATGGGGTACTTAAAAAAATCCTGATATATTATATGACGTAATTATTACAACTGTTCAACGGTTTAAAAAGTAATTAAATACTTTTTTTTTGTCAGTTTCTTTTTTACCCAATTCACTAATCGACTTATCTAAAGTTACTGATTCAAAAATGTGGATCTCAGTGCTAGACAAGTTAAAAAACCCTGTTCTAGAAGAGATCATTTTCAATAGAAGTAAATCATCCTATTTACTTATAAATACAAATTTAATCTGTTCATTAAAACTTTGAGTATTTTTTTTACAAGATAACTATCTGCCACTATTTGGAGTAAAGATTGAATTATAGGAGTTACAAATTATTTATCGCAACATTTCTTTCAATGAGAGAAGAAAAAAGGAACAAAATCACTAAGTTTTTAGCCAATTAATCTCCCCAACAATGGAATTATTATTTAAATAGTTGTTGGTAACTGTTCAGAGCTCCAATAGAGCACATTTGAATTTAATTAGTCAACAACAAGTAGGGGAATAACAAGCTAGAAATCATCAGCTGACAGCAAAATTCAAACTAAATTTTACACATAAGTGAGGTAACGTCATACTATGTATCAACGATAGTTAAGAATACGTCCCTGACAGATATATATTGATTAGGTATTGTACGGTACGGGGTGGTACTGCGGTTTGATTCTGTACGTTTTTATCTCGATGTGCCGTACGTAGATATAAAATCAAAAATTACATATTTTTATATTATAATATTTTGTTTATTTTTATTTTGTTTTAAATTAAAGATGTAGATTGTGAGGTAATATTCTAATCTATTAGGGTCCTTTTATATAAGAACTAATTTCTGTAATTGTGTATACAAAAAAGAGATAATGACTTGAAAAATGAACAAAAATATACCCCAGTTGATGAAAACCCAATGATTTGGTGGAGTGTAATTTAAATAAATTTTGTTATGATTCTAAGTTACTTTCACGATACCTTGCAACTACAGGTACATTTGTATCAAGAGAAATATTTTTTTTGACAGCTGGTAATATTGTGACTGCTAATATGTCCTGTTTATTACCGGGAAATATAAACAAGCTCATCTTTTAGCAAAACAAAAAAAAAAAAATTAATAGATAATAGTATTATCTAACCTGTTTATATTTTATATCAATCTTTATTTTTATAGAATTTAAGTACATTTAAGAATAATTTATTTGTACAGAAAATCAATTATTAACCTTCGTCCGACTGCATGGATACAATTGTACCCATTCTAATATTAAAGTATGTCCAACTTTTTTTCAAGACATCTGAGAGCTCTAAGATTGCTTGACATCTCTACATTTTTTAATTTCATTATGCACAAATATTTACGGGCGGAAATATCTGCAAGTTACCGAGACAGGGTTCAATTTTTATTTCACACCCTTAAGGGACAGAATGAGTACAATTGTACCCTTGTGTGTTTCAGCGAAATTGCGCCTGAATGTACCAATACTTTTTTTTAAAGATGTCTTTTAAAGTGATAAATGAAATATAAAGTTAAAAACGGAAAAACATATATTATCATTTATGAGAAATAAATTATTACAGTTTTATGATTTTTACACATAACTTTTGTTTCTAAATGTTCGTCACAAATAGGTTGAACACAAATAACGCAGTTTTCCCTGGTCTTATGGCGATTTTGTTTCTGATCTCGACAAATATAACAGCTTTCAGCCGTTGGAGTAGCTCCATGGCTCCCATAGAGCTACTGCTCCTTTTGGGGTATGATAGTGGCCTACCTTAAGACTATTTCTACTGCAGTTTGAAGATAACGGTTTCTCAAAAGCATTGGGTTACTCGAACAAGATTCAATTGCATGCATGCATAGCGGTTTTGCAATATCTTTTATAAACCTTCTACTTTTGACTTTTCCTTACCATTAGTTGTTTTTCCTATGAATTATAAAGGACCCTAAGGCAGTGACGTCAATCATTTATAGAAACATGCCAAAGGCCAGCTTATCGTTCGTCGTTTTACGGTATAGACGCCCAGTATTTTGTAATTCGTGTCTACACCCCCTTCGGTTTTTATCTAATACATACATAATAATTTTCATGATTGTATGGTCTCAACTTTTCCAGTCATATCCATGGATGACGGATTTTTTTCCTTTTAGTACAGATGAAATACATTTGCCTTTTAATTGTTGCAAAATTGGTAGTTTCAACTGGCTTAACTTTTCTTAATGAAATATTACTGGGTATAATTTATTTTGTTTCAGAATGTTCTAACTAAGTGATGTTCCAACTGTTTAATACTTTAGCCCGATCTATACTTATAAAGAAATCGTCGTCGGCTCCAGAGCCTTTATACATATATACTGATCCCAAACGTTTTTCTCACCAACAATTATCTATCGACGGTCATCTACTGTTTTTCCAGTATAGAGTTTACCATATATAGGGTAAGCGTTGGATGCGTCACACGCCCAGAAAATCGTAATACCATTCTTAGCCTGTTTAGATGGTATGTATTTCGTAAATTTTGTGTGCCCTCGAAGTGAAAGTAATTGTTCATCAATGGTTATATATTAATGTGGCTTGTGGGCTGTGGGTTTTTTTTTATTTAGCAATAAGGAAAGATCTCATATTGATGTGATTTGATCTGTTTGAGCAGGCTCTGTGCAGGTTTTTTTTCTTGTCAAATCTCATAAATCTTAGCATTATCTAGTAGAGTGACAGACAAAACTGTACGTATAAGAGGTAGATCCTCTATTTTCCACATATCTTCAAGATTCTCTATATTATTGCAATCTATAACAGCAGCAATAATAATGCCAAAAAATTATTGAGCTCAACATTAGTAAATGAATCGAATGGTATTAGTGTTGTCCGTTCAGAAGCATTGGGATATCTTAGGATGAGACCACTGTTAAAAGCTGCACAAACTCTCCTATCTTTTCGATTCCTTCGCGGAATATGTCACACATCTTTGGACTGATCATAGACATGAGGAGCCTCTTTTTCTATAAATAAATTGGTGTTAGTTGCTGGCTCGCCTCTTTTTCAAAGAATGTTACATGATCTTTTTTGCACCTAAGGCACTGGATTTTTTTTACATAATTCAGTTTCATCCTTCGCGATCCAAATTTCTGGACCGATACAACCCTTCTAATTATAAAGTGTGACCATAATTATTATGATACCTTCACAAACAAAACAAAAAAATAACAACTGAAAGACTTTGTTTACATCAAATTTATCACCTTCCCTAAAGTATGTCAACAAGCTTCGACTCTTTTTTATTTATATATAATTAAATTCTGTCAATGAGTGTTTTTACTTTCTTACAAGAAGAGGGAAGAGGGGTCAATCCAATATAGAAATTGTTCCTTTTTTTTAAAGAGTTCTTTTAAGGAACAATTACCTATTAAAAAAAAAAAAAAAAAAAACTCATACTCACAGTATATAGGGTGTGCACGGTAAACTCTACCGTTAGATAACTTATACTTTAAAGGCTTACATCTTTTTTAGTTGAAAGGAGTATCACAATGAAATGGCTATACTTTAATCATAATTTATCATAGAATATGTCCTCACTAGTCTCCACCACAGCCTTGACTCTTGGTTTAAACCCGGCACAAGCCTATAAGATCGAATCCTCAAGATATTTGATAAATTCGTTAATAATACCAGCCTTAAGTGATTTCACATTAGGATAAGGTTAGGCATTAGTCTTTGTATGAATGGGGTCCATTAGAAATCATTCAAGTCAGATACTTTTTTATTAGACCCATTTCTTTGGGATACATCAGGAGTTTCTTGCAACGCTCCAACCTTTCCCCCCTCCCAAAGTTGTCGTGATACAATGTTTTCAAGATCTGAAAAAAGATTTAACAGAGTGGAGACCCAAGACTCGCTGCAGCATAAATAAATTACAAAAACGTGATATTGATCCAATCAAACAAAGGCAACTCAAAACAAATTTGTAATATGTTTGAAAACTATATTTGCCTTTACTTTTTATCCAATATGTCCTCCTTCATAAACATTATTAGCCTCAATACGCCGGCGAATAGATTGGCAGCTCTTGACGATGAATTCCATGGTGTATCACACTAGCATTTTGGAAAAGATGTGTGGCAGAAAATCTTCTCCAAGAAGCACCAAATTGCAAAGTCCAGAAGGGTAAGGTCAGGCTTGGGGGAGGACCACTTGAATGCAGGCCAGAATTCAGCCCTAATTCAGCCATATTATTACAGTTATATTATTGCAGTTTTGTTTCTTTTTGGCGTTGCCTTTTTTGCTGTTACTCTGACGTTTTTATAATTAGGGACATGGGAACAAAACATAACTAGTTTTTTTGTTATTTCAGCTGTCTTTTGGTTTGATAATGAAATCGTGTAGCTTTAGATAACAAGGATAAAATCATAATTAAATTCTACTTCAAGTTTTGGAACCCCACTCCGTAAAAACAGATCTTATTTGCCAGCTTTTCTGATTGTGCACTCGGTAATATTAATATCAGGGACATTTCCTATCATGCTGATGAGGGATCTTTATTATTGACCGTGGGCTCCATGATACTCAGGAGGTTAGTATTTCACTTCTTTTTATGACCACAACTTCCTCAGACCCTCTTGGCTCCGAATCAGGTTTTTTAATCTTATGAATACGCCACACAGATTGGATATTTCAACCAGAAATATTTGTCAACGTCTTTTTGACTCTAATGCTTGTCAAATAGATCATGTTGTTGTTTTTTTCCTTACTGATATATGGATTTTCGTTAGATTTTGGTCAAACTTTCGAAGAAACAAAGCTTTATTGCTTGTAAATAAATAACTCGACATTTTTACGTATACACTCTGTACATGTAGATGGAACGTCTTTGTATGTACGTATGTATAGGTATGTTTAGGGTAGATGGAGTGAAACAGAGAAACTCAAGATTAGTTTGTGATTAACGTGATGTCACGATTCTTCTTGGCTCATATTTTTTTTTCTTTATCAAAGATTTGAACCATAGATAAACTTTTATATGAATGTAAATATTAATCTATTATTTTTTTGTCAAAGTACAACCATCAGTCAAATATTTAATAGTCCATATATATATATATACAGTTATGTTGGTCTCACATTTTGGGCTAACTTTTTTTTCTAATGTCTCTTTTACGCTGGAGGTCATGAAATTATCGCCAAATTTCAGGTCTCGGAAGTCAGTTATGGTTTGGTACTTGCATTTATTATTGGAAATAAGGTAGTTACACCCAAGGTTGGAGTTTTTGGGATTATCAAACATTTTTATAATAGAAAAAAGGCCCCGTATTTAATTTAGGATTAGAATCTCTGTGTCATGTTTTGATAAGGTTCATGTTGAGTTGAAATAAAACCTTAAATTTAAAGTGACTAGAACAAAACACGTAACCTATCCAAAGATTTCAAATTTCTGTGATACTAGCTGTAGTATACGGTAGTACCGAGGGTTATTAGGCGTAGACAAACAGGCAAATTTGGCAATGGAGCGCTTTGGAAAACGCTCTAGGGAGAAATTATTATCTTGAACTCAATGAGTGTAGTTTCGATTCATGGGCGTTTCTACATAAGGAAATATACATTGTGTATTTTGATTTTAAAGACAATTTCTATGTTTGATTGAGTTATTGTAATACTATAATGCTTACAAATACTAATCAGTGGAACTCCTTCAAACCAATTAAAGGAACACTATAATGACATGGAAAATAACGAATCTACAAATCCACATTGCTACTTTCCGTTTTTTATGAGTACACTCCAACGTAGCTTCTCACTCAATACTTGGTCATACACTCCTCAAGAATAAAAATGTAATCATAACTTCAGAAAAAGATATTGATTTGATGAGCCAGAGAGTACTTTAGGTCGATATTAAACATCATCAAAAGGATATAGATGCTTCATTTCTATAAGAATAGGAAACATTTAATTTAGTTTTAACTAAGATTAGTGGCAAACTATTAACTAAAAGATTTACTAAACGAATTGTATTTTTTAAATGTGCTGTTTTTCTATAATGTTCGTGAAAAGGATGTTTTGTAGAGGGTGCTCAAAAAATGTGAAACTTTTTCCATAAAATTGATCCATGGAAAAAAATTTATAGATATCTTTTACGTATCTATGATCAATTAATTAATTTTTTGACAAATAACCGAAAACAACGGTCAAAAATTTAGTATACCGGGGTAAACCTTTTTCATATCAATTGAATTCATCTATCCTTACAATTAATTTTGACAATGATATGTTGTTTCATTTATTCTCATTTTCCCGCTAAAGTCAAAACTCCATTGTTTATATATATATTTAAATATTTTATATTCGTATCATTTGCTTTAGCACTGAAAATAAAGGGTGAAATTCGCATTTTTATTTTTTTACAAAAAATGATATTATATAATGTTAAACTAGTCGTTTAATATATAAAAGATATTCTTATCAGTTTTATGTTGTCGTTTCAACTTCCACAAATGTCCCTGGAGTAATGCATAGTGATGATGCAACGGGCTTACTTCTTCCATGATGATTAAATAATCCTTTAAAACCGCAGATAAGGTATTTGTATATAAATATGTAACCGTAGAAGAGACTGAGAATAGTTGCAAGTATAAAAAGATACAACCACAAAATTTACATCAGATTCTAATATATTATTTAATACAGGGATTTTAAACCTTTTTTTTTAGTGATGTACCACTTGTAAAATATTTATTTAACCCAAGTATCCCCCTCACCAGCACAAAGCATTTTTAGATTCATGATAAGGGTGTCCGCAAATTGATATATTTAGGAGGAGACTTATGTGTTGTTGTTTTTTTAAAGAAATCCTAAAATTAAAATTTTATGAAAAAAAATTTCGAAGTATTAAATTTTTTAATCTATAACTATTCACAAAAAAAAATTAAAAAACTCGTATCCATTGACAAAAATATAATATTAATTAAATTAAAAATGAGAATTTGACAGATTTTAGTGGAAAGGTCATATCGGTGACAAAATAAGATTATTAAATCAAATAAAGGTGAACAACTATTGCCAAAGTTCTTGAATTTCTTAGGTCATCCCACAAATTTAAATAGTAAGCCTGTAATGGGTTCAAAATGTCTATGAAACATTGAGTTGTATATATGAAGTAAAAAATTTAATTTGGATTTTTTCCTTTTCTTCGTTATTTTTAAAGATTGTTTTTATATTGACATACCACATACATATAATGTTTTATATACAAATGACACTGTAATTATTTTAATACAAACTTAAAAATGTCATACACACAAAATAAAATCCAAATCCTTAGACCCTTCAAGGACCTTAAAGTATTGTAATATAATCATCGGATGAAATGAATCTTTTTTATGAAATGATCCCTACAAATCTTGTGTAGGTAGCTTTAACACATTGAAATATTCAGAACAAGGTGGATAATAAGATATTATATTTACACTTTGGATTAACTATTTATATGAGATCTGTGAGCCACTTTTTGGCCATGATCCTCCTTTTGAGAATCATTTCTCTAACACTCTCCTGAGCGTAGTAATAAAATTCTATATTTATAATCTATCAATTTTACGAGGCAACTAAAAGTATTCTGGATTTTTCTATTTAAAAGGATATTTAGCTCAAGTTTAAAACCTTTTTAAATAATATTATCTTTTAAACAATTAATTATAATATATTATTTCTCACTAACTTCAGTAGATACCCACGCAATTTTTCTTTGGCTAAATTTTTGCAAAATTAAAAAAGTCATATGCATAAAAAGAAATTATTGAAAATGACAATTTAGTTTTTTTTTCAGGTGTAAAAAAATGAATTTCCAATGACTTATTGGATTCGTAAAGTAAATAAAGTTCTTAGAAATTTGTCTGAAGATTCGTTTGTATATAAATTTGACACATGAAAATTGATGTTATTCTGAAATATCTCTTATTTTCTCAATAACTTTTCTTGTTCTTTTTTTAATTTTGAACCTTTTTGATCCTTTTTTTTATTAAACGTCAATTTTCAATTTTGAAAAAGAAATTCCACACAACACAACATTTCGTATATAATAATTTTAGACACTAACACTATCAAGAGTATTTTCATTTTCTAGAATATTTTATTTTATAATTTTTGCAATATTTGCAAAAATGAACCAGTTATCTCCGGTTATTCTTTTGAAAAAAAATATTCTCCATAACGTTTTTATTTTTGCGAGTAGGTACATGAACTGATTGATCATCAAGGACTGAACTTTACCAGTTTAAGGACTAATGTGCCGGACGGCACTGTACCGAACCGAGACCAAACTGGACAGGTTTGCAATTTTCAGTCTTAAATAAGCGCCAACACAGCCCTAAAGACTTCTATTATCCCTCCACATTAAATAAATGTGATTTTAGTATGTCATATATCATATAATTAACTGCCATTAGTCACGCCTTTTAATATCCTTAGTCAGCCCATATATATATATTTTTTTTTTTTTTCAAAAAACTAAAAAATCATTATCCATTAGATAAATACGAGTACATTAAGTCATTATAAAGTAAACATGCTTTGTTTTTTTCGCCTTCTCCAACTTTTTGTTGTTGAAGCTTTTGTCTAATTACATTAGGTATAGACACGAAAGCAAGTCCCTAATAGTATGAAGTGCATAAGGCCGTACTATCTACGTGATACATATTTTAATTAATAATAATAAAAAATGAAACCTTTTTTTTTTAAATATATATATATATTAAAGGGGGAAAGCTAAATTAATATTAGTTCCCGTCTTTCTTTACTGAATAAAAATAAAGTGAATCTGTTGTTAATTAAGATATATGTATATAAATATATTAATTCAGTAATAGGGGAGACCAGGTAATCTTACAGAAACGGAGGCTCTAACAAAAAAGGCTAAAATTTACTTAGTACCATAAGTTCGTCTTGTGAATCGTGTCATTGTCAATAATGTTGTTTTTATGGGGGAAATATGGTTTTATGGTTTTTAGCAGTGGTAGACACCGGAAATTGGGATCATAGAGGACGTGGAAACTGCGATCACTAGAAGTCAGGCCGAATATATGAGTAGCATGCCAAGGCTCTCAATGTCAGTGATTGGAATGTGAGGATGTATGTGAAGGATTTGGGGAAGACCTCTAATGTACGAAGATATCGGCAACTGCTTTCAACAGTAAACAAGGCCAACAGGTCATGAGATGCCAAAAATAGTTTTTATGAATTTATAAGTAAAGCTCATTCGGGCAAATTATGCCTCAGAACAAAAAATGTAATATTTGAAAAAAAATTCCGAAAATGTAATTTAAAAAAAAAAAATTCAAATTTTTCAAATTATTTTCACATATTTAATTTTTTCTGAAAAACTGTAAATTTATAAAAAAAATTTCAAAAATTTTAATATTTGATTTTTTTAAAAATTTAATTTACTGTAAATAGCTATGGATATTTGAATTTTTTTAAATTGATATTTAAAATATAAATATTTTTTTTTTTCCAAAAAAATTTATTTTTTTGTGAACAGCTGTGGATTTTTGAAGTTTTTTCCCAAAGTTTATTTTTAGTAATATTTGTAGATTTATGTTTTTTTTTTTTGCAAAAGTATTTAATATTTGAATTTTGTTTGTGAATAGCTATGGATTTTTGAAAAAAATTTCAAAAGTTTTAATTTTTGGATTTTTTTTCAAAAATACCAAAAAACAAGGCTATGCCTCTTTCATTCCCTTCTCCCTCTCCAACTTCGTAAAAGATGCTTTTAACATATCTAATTCAACGCCATGACACCAAAACTACTTTCCTTCAAAACATTCTCCAAATTGTCAGGGTTATCATTTTTTATTTTTGTTGTCTTTTTTTAACATCCCAAAAAATGCTTTCGATTAGTATCACTGATCATGTGTAAATTACAACATTTCCAACTTACAGATTTACAAGAATCTTTTATAAAATAAAGTGAGGGAAAATTCAAATCTTTTTTTATAGATTCCAATAATAAAACCCGTCGTCAATTTAACCCGGACATTTTGAAAAACGTTTTAACAAAGAGCGGCTTGGTTGTCATAACGTTTGATTAAATTATCTGCTAGCACATATGAGATGAAGGAAATGAATGCAAATTCCACTCCGTATCTAGCAATGTTATGGTAGAAATTGCTTCGTTGTCGATCCTCAATTCTACTCCAGCTCTAATAAGAACTTACATTTATAACTGTGATAATACGTGATTATTTTAATCTTATATTTAATATATTTTCTAGTATAAATTAATAATGATGACATGTTTGGTATATAAAGAGTACTGTTAGTGTTTGCAATCCTCCATTGTCATATTTTGTTCAACTATATTTGTATCCCAATATACCAAATATAATGCAGATGATTTTGGCAAAAAATCAATAGTTTTAATCAACTTTTCTTTCAGATATTGGATAAAAATTGATTTTGAAGGATAAAACGATATTTTTTGAGGAACAATATTTGTTTATGTACTTTATAAAGTCAGTTTTCCTTTGTTTTTGATGTAACTTACATATCATTTGAATTATCGATTCCTTTGTTCCCCGTTAATATAATCTTATCGAACTTTAAAACTCACTCTGTGAGGAACATTTTGAGAATTCACAATGCTCAGTGTAAATGGGTCTGATCCAATATGGGCAGTAAACATGTGAATGTTTCTTAATTATGGTGGGGAATTTTAAATCTGGAACAAGTTTAGATCTGAGTATCTGGCAATCCTGAGAAGTATGCGCATCAGATTCAGCTGAAAAAACGGGAGTAAAAAAATACAAAATCCTATAAATCTCCTCCGAATTTAAACACTGTGCAGCCATTATTATGCACCTCCGTGCCGGGCGTGCGCCCAGGTAAAATATTGAGTTTAGACATGTCTCCAAATCAACTGTTTACGATGTTGGCAAGGCTTAATGGAGTATAATGGATTTGGAAAACCTGCAAGGAAGACGATCGTTATGAGAGAAAAAAATCGCACTCCATACTTCCTAAGGTGTTTTGGGGAAAGGAAATATGCCCAACTAGCTCGTTGGATCTGAACCTTTGGGACTACTATGTAAAGGTCTTAAAGAGATAGTCAAATTAACTGTGCACATCCCACTTTTGACTCCTTAGATTCAGGGCCAGGTTGGAAGCTATGGTTGAAGCTATAAGTGTTTGATTTGAGTGATTGACTTTACGATAAACCCGAACACGAAAGAACAAAAAATTGTACAATTGGGAATTGTGAACTAATTTTTAAAATTAATTGTATTTCATATTATCCTCAAATTTCCGCTTTTAAAATTCCCACGCTCCGTTTAAATGCGCAATGGATGTAACAATCCCATTTTATACAATTACTCATCAATTATTTATAAATTATTAAAATCTAATTACACCTTAAAGTAAAAAATACAAGAAGTGTTTTGTCGGTCCTTATTTAGGACTGAAGAGTACTGTCCATCCAGTCTAGTCTCTGACTGATCTTAAGACAAGACACAACTAGACCAAATAAATAGCGATCGACATAATGCTAGTTACAAAATTTAATTATATATTTCTCAAAAAATGTAATGTTTAGATTTGATATGTTAACTGTTGCTACTATTTCCGGCTCTAGGGAAAGTTGCTACATTTAATGGCTCGTATTCAAATGCAATTTATAGTCTATAAATATATTCAAACAATAGCACATATATATCTTGTGTTAACTTTTGTGTGTGTCAAACCAAAACTATATGGCAAGTGGATAAGCAAAGATTACATGATCAATATTTCTTGAACTCTAAGGAAAAATGTGACAAAATAATTGAAATAATTATTAAACAAAAAAATATGTACTGCAATTTTGTTCACTCATTCACACACCCTCGAACAAAGAAAAAAGACAAAGGTTGGGAATTGTGTTGTGCGCGAATGTAATATTTTTCTACAAAAGTTCCATCCCTATTATGCAAGTCAAAAGATACACATAGTGAGGTAAGACAATTTAAACCTTTAAATGCTGAAAGTTATGATTTTTTCTTCATTGGTATGCTTGTTGCCTTTTTCCTTAGAGTCTCTTCAGGTTCTAGTAATATAGTAGGTGGGAAAAAGTACCGTATCATGTGAGTCCAATTTGAGTCCTTAGTTTTAATTATAAACCTATCATAACTTGAGGTTTTTCCGCCTTTTTTCTATGAGCCTCTTTATTTGTAACTATCACAAGTGTTCAAGTCAGATCAAACCTATAAACTAGGTGACGAAACGATGACCAAATGATCAATATTTGGTTAAATATCCGGCAACTTTTTTATCCACAATGGGCTTTGAGTATACTTGAATATTATTATATCACTAACTATCCTATCTCTATAGGTTCGTAGTTTTCTTCCTAACTATGTGTCATGGACTATGTATGTGGTTAGGGACAATACAAAGATGCCAAGGGCTTTAAATCTATTGAAGATCCCCTTTTCCTCCTCCTCCACGACATTATCATCGTCATTCTCCTCTGCTTCTAACCACAAACCACCGGAGCTCTCCTCCCTATGAAGACCCAACCTACTATATGTTGGCTTCCGTGGGGGACTCTGGTGTGATGAAATCCTTGCTCTTGGACAAACTCATTGACCCTTCTTCTTAAAATGCATTCATTTCCGTCATTGGTTTCGTCATTCGAAGCCATGGCATTGTCCATCAGTAGAATCAGCTTAACTATAGTGCTCTCAATGCAATCAGCCAATTGGGGAAACGATGACCACGTTATCAATATTTACCCAATTATAATTGGAACTGCGACAACTTTGATATCCGTAAGGGGTTTTCAGCACACTTGAATATTAATCTAATACTAACTATGCAACCTCCATGAAGTCACTTTTATAACTGAATGAACTGGGTGAATTGCATACTTAATGATGGAAAATGATCAAGTGACGTCATCTGCCAATTAATAAATAATACATCTGAGTGGAAAACGAGTGCGTTTCACTTCTTTGTTTATAGTTTTGAGCCCAACCAACTCTGAGTAATTTAGCCAAGACGGAAAATTTTGGGGCTAAACGTTCTCTCCTACTTGAAAATATGTATAATATTACTTACTTTCTTAATAATATAGGACATATATAAGTATACAGAGTATACCTTAGATGAGAAATAGGATAAAAATAAATTAGTTATTCAATTAATCAAAATTAGATTATGGAAAAAAAAAGATTATTTTAACCACAATATTTTATAAGTTCTAAAAAGCTTTCCTGTGTACTGGGTGGAAAATAGAAATTGATTATATTAATTGATTTAATAATATTGTTCAAATTTATGAGGTTGTAAGTGATGGATTGTAAAATTTTTGGTGCTACATAGTATATTTTATACCGTAAAAATGATGACAAAGTAATTTTTTAAAAGGATATACCACACGACCTAAATCCCTTAATCATTCTTGTCAAAAAATATCAAATACTGAATTACGTCGATGTGGCCACTAAAAAGTCCAGATCCTATTCCATTTTGATTTTTTCTTTCTTTTAAACTGCACGTTGAAATGCCATTGTAAAAAATTATGATGGTGAGATAATTGAATACAGAAGAAATAGCTGAGTGAATTGGAGATAGTTTTTCATCGAAGAATATTTTTCTAACATGCAGTTAAAATCTTTATTAAGCGATCAGGTAATTGAAAGTAAAAGTGTGACTACTTAGTAAAGTTGACCTTATAAATCAAGTTTGGAATTTTAGGAACTATTCAAAAGCAAGGTTAATAGAAATACAAGGTTATACCATAATGTAATCGGCCTTGCTAGAATTTTCAAAGTGATATTGTACCGACTGCTGGGCAAGACAGGCGGATTTTGACAAAACACGCAACCACTTATAGTCTATGACGTCACTATTACTAGAATTTTCAATTTAATGTATCGGACCGAATGCTGGGAAAGAAAAACCCATTTCAGCAATATACGCAACCACACATCTACTATGATGTCAATATTAAAATCGTGGTGGAAGTCAAACATCAGTCGTACATGCGTTATGGTATAGCCTTGTACTTCTATTAACCTTGTTCAAAAGTTGAAACTAGTGTATAAAAGAATACAATCAAGAAAAACGGTTGATGCGTGTGCTCTTTTTTTGTTGTTCAGTATTTAATCATTCGCGGGCGTGATAACTTCTCTCTCTAAAAGAAGAATTTCCCCCTATATTTGGTGTAATTTCTTTTAAAAATCCATAAGGAAATAAATATTTATGAATTAAAATATAGTTGCAATATGTTCCTTGCACAAATGCTATTTTAAATACAGAAGGTTATCCTCTTTATAACATTAATTCATTTTAATTTTCATTAAATTCCTAATTTAGGTGTATATTATGTATTGCTCCCGCCTTATCCTCGCCCTCTTAAAAAGAAACCAACTCTAATAATGATATATCACGTACAAACTTAGATAGAGAGGTAAGGAAAGACTGAAATATGGGAAAACATTCATTTATGTGCATGCAATTTAAAATTTGTTTTCTTTACTCGTCAAAAAGGGTCTAAAAGTCGGGCCTCACTCATTTTTTGTTTTCGGCTCAAAAGTCTTTGTAATGGTGTGTTATCACATCTAGTGTAACCCCTCTAACTGTATATGTATTGCTCTCACAAAAAAAAACTTCCTTTCATCAACTAACAATATTTAATAATAAATATACACTGGTACGTAAAAAAATATAGAAGAAAATACTTTTTTGTCATTTCATCAATGTTTATGACATTATCAATATTTTTTACTTTAACCTGATAAAAATTATTATGGAAAAAATAGTTCCATAAAATATTTTTTTATTATTTATCTGTAAGAATCCAGGTGTTTTGGTAGGCTTAATTTCATTTGTAATGTTTCTCTAAGGCAAGTAAAGAGAGATTGGTAATTAATTCTTTCAGAATGGTTATAATTCTATCATGAAGACGTAAGCCATTCCTTCTGGAGAGAGATTAATTTATCAGGAAGACAAAGCCCCAAAACATTCATCCAAGCTCTGCAAAAACATCTAGGAAATAAAGAAGCCTCTCACATCATATCTATTACGCAATGGCCGGCTCAATCTCCTGATTTGAACCTAATAGAGCGATTGTGGGAGTACCTAGTCAGAAAAGTTTGGGAAAATGCTTTACAAGTATGAATGAGTTGTGGAACATTTTGAAGGATGCTTGGAATGATAATGATTTAGAAAAACTAATAGCAACAATGCCTAAAGTTTGTATACCGGTTATAGCAGCAAAGGGAGGATTTTTTGATGAAGCTAAAATTTAAACAAAAATATTTTATTTTTTTACAAATAAATGTTTATACCAATATTGAACTCTAGTTTTTCTTCATTTTAATAGCCTAATTACTGTGTTACCTGATAATCAAGTCATAAGTATCTAGAAAAACATGTGAAATTATTTTGTTTTTTTTTTTCAAACTTTTTCTTGTCAGTGTATATAGGAGTATACGTGTAAACCAACGATAGATATGGTGGCCTCCTTAAATTTAAGAGAGTGACAACTCAATGCAGGCTCATAAATGACTATTATACTGGGTTGTACTTTTCATTTTTTCGAAAATCAAAAACCGGTAGTGTTTTTTCATGTGGATTTCAAAAATTTAACTGTCAAAAAAGTAGGAAACCCCAAAACTACATCAATTTCACTTTGAAAATACGGGCTTTTCTATATTTTCTAGTAGTATATGGCTGTGGTTGAAGCTGAAGGTGGTTAATTTGAGTAATTGACTTCACAGTGGACCCCACATCTATGATCAAAATATTTGTGAATTGTGTAATCAACTTTGTGGAAATATATTGTAGCATCAGTTATCCTAAAATTTTATGAATTTAAAATCTACACCCTGTATAAAGAATTTATCAAAAACTGCCTAGATCTTTAGTTTGTATCCTGTACGTATTAAAAAATATACATAAAACTGTTCTAACTACATCAAATGGGGGGAGGGGTTAATTATCATATATAAAGGATATTTCTACCTAACTTAAAATCAGGAGGCTTTTTAATTACTTTTTTTTTTAAAAAGAGGGCTTACGGTTTAATTATATTACTAATCATAATAATATGCGATTCATTCTCCCATATACATTCATTATAAGAGCTCCTTATTTTAAGCAAAATAAATACTAATTTAATTCTTAAGAACTTTCCCAAGAAAAAATAATATTTTTTATTCTAATAACATGAATACTTGGAATTTTTGGGATATAAAATATAATCTTATTTTCCTTATATATACAGATAAATTGACTAAGTTAGAAGTAACGCATCTGCACTCTATAGTACCTAATTAAGTAAACAATTTTCCGTTCATTTCTCACGTTGCTACATTTATTGCAATCTTACCTCCGAAATAAGCAGAAAAAAGGCAGAAAATCAGTCACGCCATCTGACCTGGTAATTGTTTATGAAGTCAATTTACGTAACACATATTTTGTTTCTCTTACAGCGACCGAGACGCGAACCTACGCACATTGACTTCTAGATAATAAATTTTACTGAGTGCGTTGTCCAGTGACAGATGAGTCCGTAGGGAGGGAGGGGTGTAGCCCTTGCCATTCAGGGACCCAAAAACGCCCGGATTGAGCTACATCAATCGTCCGCTTTTTAAGAAACCCAAAGAACGATGTTCTTAGAAATTGACAGCAATTATAATTTCATAAAAATATGACTACGAACATTGTGGGCGTTCTAGGGTTTTCTCTTGTATTATGTTATGTGTCAATTTGACTGTTTCATTTTTTGTGTTGACCAAAGTACTGATTAAACTACTTTGAGCTGAAAGAGAGGGTAGGTACATAAAGGTACTGTGGACTACTTTCTGGCCAAGTGATACCTTGGATGAAAGCTGAGACCAATGGTGTCGCGTTCCTATTTCAACAAGACTTGGAACCCTCTCACACGGCCTGCAAGATCCAAAACTCGTTGAAATAAGTGAAGATGCCATTTTGGTACCCGAATGATAATCCCTCTAACTTCCCTGATATTAATCTCAGGGATTACTTCTTTTAGGGGAGAGTTGAAAAGGAAGGTGTCTGCCAAATCATACTACAGCATCGGCTCCTTGAAGGACTCCATCATCACTTAATGGGACAAAGCCCCCATCCCAGCCCCCGGACATGGTCAAGGCTTGCATATTCTTTAAACTTCGTATCGAGCAAATGATTACCGAAGATGGCAGAAACAAAAACTTTTTTTTTTGTATTATTAGAACTTTTAAATAAAATTCTTAATCCTCTACTTGCTTCCCTAATTGATCAGGATGCTGATAAAAGTGTTCCAGATTTACCTGAACCACCATGGATATGAGCCAATCAGGAATAAATTGACTCCTGAACACAGAGAGGAAATAACTTTTTAAATTTACTTTAAATTTTCAATTATTTATAACTAGTTATAATTATGATTGATATATTTATTTATTTTCTCGTCAAGCACTAATTCCAGAAAAGCTTAGCATTAAAAGAAGTTAATTATTGTTTTATTTTATGTAATTACAGTGTACATTGTCCATAATATTAATAAGGAATTTTGATGGTATCGAAATCAGAATTGGCTAAAATTTGGGGAGTATTAGAAATTTCAGGAGGAGGGAATCCCATATGCCGAGGCATGGTAAAAACCTGTCTCGGTTGACACCATCTCACCAAGAGAAAATGTCATCCCATCCAGGTGTTAGATGACCACTCCTGGTTGCTTTATCTTCAGGTGATTCAAGAACTTTTTTCCTCCTGCAACCCACTTTTTGCAATCAATCGGCTTAGGACTTGTCTCTGTGTCATCATAAAAGTCTTAGGGCCAAATTACAGTTGACAATTTGCCTTGAAATATCTAGGTCTGGGCTAATTTCTGTCGATGGGTTGCCTTGGTGAGAAAAAGGCTAAATATCTTTCCTGTGTTCCATTTTGAGTCGTCGAATTTATGATAATAATCCAGATCAAATCCTTAATAACTTATGCATATTTTTATATAAATATTGACTATATGTCAATGGATTTACTGATTGGCTGACAAGAGCCAATCACAATGGTACATCATTTTTAACGGTAAATTTAAAAATGTATAATCTTAAGCCAACACATCTGTATCAGCAGGACCTGGAGTAGTGTTTTGGAGGCATCCAAGGTGAAGGAGGTGTATTCCAAAGTCAAGGTAAGGATGATGATGGTCCTGACCTTAAATGGAGCATACTTTCCGTATTTTTCGGTAAGCAAATATGCTTAGTCTTCGGTTGATTCTACAAAAATAAACCATTTTTTGAAAATGGCAGACTTTGCTCTTTCCAATTGTGTCAATAAAAGTTCAATCAAATCAATAATAAAAGAGCCTTTAAAGGGGAATTGAAATTATCTCAGACCTTGTATAAAATATGTTTGGAGTCTTTTGTTACAAAATATGTCTACTGTTTTTTTTCGTTCTTTATATTTTATGATTGTTGTACGTGTTTCATAATTTTTGAATAATATATGTAAATATGTATAAATAATGAAATAATATCACATATTTTGTATTCTGTGTATCTTCACTCTTTCTTCGTCTTCTTCTTTTTCAAGAAGCGTAGATAATATTTATGCTAATTAATGTTCTCACATATTCCTTTAATGAAGGCATTGAAGAAGAAATCGAGGAGGGAAATGGGAGGGAAAATAAAGGATCTAAGAGAATCACGTAATTCATATTTCCATTTTTTTTTTTTTTGTTAAAGTATGAAATTCAGTAAATAAAATACAAACTTGTTTTATTTTTCAGAGTCCCCAAATATACTCCCCTAAAGGGTGTGTAAGCTATCTTTGGCGCGCTCTCTTGGGAAAACACGGGCACTTAGGCAGGTTTCTTTCTTTCTTAGATAGCTTGTTCAAATTTGCACCATTTATTACACAAAATATAAAAATCATGTTTAGTTAGAATAAATTTGAACTTTTTCCGACCTTTTACTCACCTTTTTTTTAAAAAATAAAACGACTTTCTACGCTAACTCCATATAATAATTCGTAATTGAGATTAAAAAAATACTCATTGCAAAGATGTTGATTATAGTTTGACCTTTACATTATCCATAAAGTCTTAACAGCCAAATTTTAATCAATAAGTAAGTAATTAAACCTTATTTTGTTGTAAACTGAGGTAAAATTTCTGAGCACTGCTATTTTGTTCAAATTTTTCATGACGGAACTTGTGTTTTTTTTTTTTTGCAGAAAAAAATTAGGAAAAAACCTTCCACCTCTCGCATGTAAACAACATATTATGGAATTAATCAAGAGCACAGCATTCCAGTCATTTTTTGGACCTACGCCTTCTCCTGATATTCAAAAGATTTTAAGAAAAAAGATCATTCATTAATATAGCTAAATATGATAATGGAATTGAAGATCGTGAAATAGCTAGCCTCGTAGAAGATGTGTGACAAAAGACCCCTGATTATGCGTAGAAATGTATAGAAACAAATATCTTCTGCGACACAACATTATAGAATTCCTGAACCTGGTAATAATATCCCTTGGTTATATGCATGCACAAGGTGCAAAATTTATATCCCTTGGTTGCTATACACCACAATGGATGGCTATCAAAAGTTTTATAGGGCTTAAAAATTTAACTGTTTCGATCTCAACTCAAATTGACAGACAAAAAGGAGCGAGGATTGCGCAATATTTGTGTGTTTACAGTGAGATTCTATCTCCAACATTGGATGTCTGCTCCGCAAGCCTTAAGTGCCCCTAATAATGACCTGAATTGAAAAAAATCCTTCCTTAAATATTCCTACATTAATTCTGACATGTGGGCAATTTCTTGCAAATATAACATCCATAACGTTGGGTATTTTGTACTTCTCTCAAAATCTAAAGGGTCAAGACATTTCATATTGTGTTCTTATCTTTATCCCAATAAGTGTAACTGAAATATGTATATTGAATTTTTGTAATTCAAATCAATGTCTTGTCAATGTTAAGCTTAGTTTCCAAATTTCTTTCTGAATGTAACGTCCATAACGCAGGACTTTTCCATATCAAATCTCAACATCTAAAACATTATACAAACACTTATAGTACTTGTCCGAGGGGACTGTTGGATTAGTTCTATTTGACAGTGTATTAAGCACAGAATCAAAAAGACGTATAATAAAACCATACAAAATTTAACTAATGTAACACAAGAAATGCCGTTCTTTACTCTCAAATGAGTTAAAGTACAAAAACTTGAAAAATTTTGCGATACAAAAATCCAAGAAACTGTTTCAAAGTCTGTACCTCCAAAGGAAAATCTCTTAAAACGATCCTGACTTGTGGAATGATCGAGATAACTAGCCACAAGAACTTGATACTATAATTCATTTAAAAGTTGTTTTGATCTTGTTGAGCGTGAAGTTGGTCTCATTAAAGAACCTAGTGCCCTACTAACATCTGAAAAATTGAAGCTCCAAGGGACTGAAAATCCTCGAAGCTTTTATGTCCTTGATTCAAGGAAAAATACTCATTTAAAATTTTAATTTAGAAACATTTGTACTAGAGAAATTACTAAAACTTTGTTACGTGATATTCAAAATTTATATTAATAATATAATAGGAAAATATATGAAATTTTATTATTGAAAAAAATATATATTTTTTATTTACGTTGTGATATTTCTTAAGCATACCCAAACATAATCCTACTTTAAAATTATCACTTTCAACTAAAACTACCCCATCACACTTTTTAATTACGACTACTACGAAGGTTTTGGATATAATATAAGACTAATTTTGGTTATAAAGGTTTTTTTTATCGAAAAAAAGGGAGTGGAAGGTCAAAAAAAGGTCAAACTTATGGTAATGTGACCTGTTTTGTTTACTTCAAGTAATAAATTGGCAATTGCTAATGATTTTGGAAACATAAATTGTAAATATGGAGAATATTTCTTTTACTAGTAGACAGATATACAAGTTATTGGAATCTTTGCTGTTTATGAAAAATTAGAACCAAGGGGTTGTAAAAAAAATTCAAAAATATGTTCAAATGTAAATTTATTTAACTAAATTTTTTCGTCTTACAAAAATTGTTTTAACACCAAAATCGTAAGATTTCAAAACTTTGAAGCCGTTGAGCTCCCTCTAAATATCTTTCAAAATCGTTTAAAATGTATATACGATGTCTTTCGTATTCCACATTTCTCAAATTAAAAAAATTAGATCCACCTCAGTCAGGATGTCTCAAAAAACATTCAACTACATCGTTTTCTTAGTCACCACTTGTTAGCCCGTAACATAAGTAATCTTACATATAGAGACAGATTCAAAATTATCTGTCAATAGTGATAGATATATAGTCAATCCTCGGATAAAAACACGTATTCGCCATTGAATAAATATTTGAATACTTAATAAACATTTTGACCTGCCGGTTACGCGCTTTTTATTATGCAGTTATTTTTTACATTGATATTCTGGGTACAAGTTCATGTGTTACTTAAACACATCCCTAGTTAAAATTAAGAGTTAAATAATTATATTATTAAATCACGCAAAATGTGTTTTTGTGTAGGGGGTTTTCAATAATTATTTTCTTATCATTTATGTCGGAAAGAATTTTTAAATTGTCTCATAAATTTAGCGTGAAGGGGGAAATTTATTGGAGTTTCTATGACGTCGACTTCAACTCATTTGATGATTTAATGCCATACTTTATAATACTTCTACAAGTAGAGTACACATTAAACGATAAATGGATAAAGATTATTGGAGCTCGTTGATTTGAAGTGTACATAATATTGTCGTTACTATGTATATACAAGTATTTAGAGAGGATTTGTTGTGATGATATGGTTGTCATAGTTACTTCTCTCGTAGCTACGAAACCATCAGACAATCTGATCAATAATAATTAATCTACTACTCATATATTATTTGAGAAAGACGAAAGGAGTTGTAAATTCTAAGCATTTACTCGTGTGTGGATTTTTTTTGTTAGTTGGTAACTTGAAAGGATTTGTAAGCTTTTGTTAGCATTTCTTACTTCTTAAAAAAAAAACATCTTTGTATAAAGTAATCGCTTTTGTGAGTGCTCTCAAGTCTCACTCGATTGGGCTTGAACATTGTTTACTGATATTAGTTTGTAAACAAAGCAACAGATGGGTGCAACGGGTTGCCGTTTTTTTTTTTTACCAACTTTGAGTGCAGAAGTAGTAGAGTGCAAAAGTTTGTTTTGGCAGCTGATTTGAAAAAAAAGAAAAAATCAAAATCCATGGCTATTCACAAAAAAAAAAAAAAAATTTGGGAAAACATATCTTCAAAAATTAAATTTTCATATGAATTTTTTTTTTAAAAGCTTCAAAAATAAAATTTCAATATTATTTTGTTGGAAAAAAGCTTCAAAAGTCCATAGCTACATACAAAAAAAATTGTAGTAACTAAATTTTTGAAAAAAAATTTCACAAATCCATATTTCTTGACAAAAATAGAATTTTTTTTTTTGGATAAAAAGTGCAAATATTAATTTTTTTAGAAAAAAAATTGCAAATAAAAAGAAATTGCACATACTATTTTTTTTGGAAAAAAATTGCAAATATTAATTTTTTTAGAAAAAAATTTATATTTAAAGTAAAAATTAAAAAAATAAAATTTTTTTGGGTGGCGGAGAGAAATGTAAGAATGAAATAAGATTTTTGATTTAATCAACAATAAAACTGATCTTTTATTTAACCAGGGGCTTTTGTATAGCGGGGCCTGGATGAATTTTTGCTTTTTACTAGATTTTTTCCAAAAAAATTAATATTTACAATTTTTTCCCTTTTGAAAAAGAGAGCGACAGGTACGTCACGTGAAATCCCTTACGTTCCTCCGGAACGTCTATGGATTTTCCAAATCACTCTCAAGTATTTAAATATCTTAGTTAATACCCAAATTCAAAGTTGAATTACTTCTGTCCCTCAGGCTTATAAATAAAAGCACATCCCTAATTTAAACTTTCATAAATTTATTTTTGACACAGAACACGAAAACTATGAATGAAAGTAGATTCTTTCTTCTATTTTCGAAAGCCTTTTGAAATTTAATCCGGGCATTTTTTTTCATGCATCATAAAGGAACTATTGACGTAATGTGCAAACAAAAAGAATATATTGGTAATTTATTGGGGAAAAAAGAAGAAGGGTTATATAAAGCAAATTTTTGTGTATATTTGCATGCCTATATATTCTCCTACCCATCCCCCCTTGTATTTTTATCAATAGTATTCATTTTAAATTATATTATTACGTTCCTGCTATTTTGTTCAGCATAAAAAATACAGTTTTATTGTTAAGTTTTATTTACAGAGTGTCAAGGAGAATCGGACATACAGTCACTCTGTAGTATGCAATTAAACAAGATTAACTGAAAAAGCGTACACTTTATGCACGTGACCTCTTATACAAGGTTTACTATTTTGTAACAATTTTAAATTTAAAACTACAAATCTCCACTTATTTTCAGGGGTGTCCGCGGGGTGGGCTGGAGGGGCTTTAGTATCCCCCCCCCTCAATTAATGAATTTTTCCTGCTTAATAGAAAATAAATTATTTGAATATATATATTTCTTTTAAATTAATTTTCTTAGAATGCCTGTGAGTTTTTGAAATTTTTTTCAAAAAAGAATATACTTTTTGGGTTCAACTGTGGATTTGTCTATTTTTTTTTGATAAAAATTAATTTTTGGAGAGCAGCAATGATTATTTGTTATTTTTTTAAATTGATTTTCTCCTAAACTAATGATCCTATTATAATATAAACCAATCCCAAATGGAAGCTGAATAATAATAAAAAATTATATTTTTATATAAAACTGCCTGTGGCGTCAATAATGTTCTCTACTCGACCTCGGAATCGAAGCATGTACAGTAGACCGGTTTGATTTTAACTTTTTTCGAATTTGGATTACGGATAGGGTGGGAAAGTTGCCTTAGGGTATGAAAATAAGGTGTACAAAATGTCATGTTATACGCGAGTCGTCAAAAGTTGGCATGCATTTTCCCTTTTTGTGGAATAAGCTATCATTTCAGGAAAAAGGTTGTAAATACTATGTGTAGACTGTATTAACATCCAACAATTGCATATTTAAGAAAATCTTATCAAAAAATATATCGCCAAAATACGAGAAATTTATCATTTTTTCAGAAACTTTGACCAAAATATGCCAACTGAAGATGAAATCGCGGAGTGATGAAATTAAATACACCTTATCTTAAGCTAAGTTTTCTATCCTATCTGTAATCGAAATTCGAAAAAAGATAAAATCAACCCGGTTGAAGGTACAGTCTCACTTGAGAGATTTCGAAGTTCCTCCAGTATCCTAGACATCAGCTCAGATTGTCTGTTGCAGAAGGATCTCTTGAAGTATCCCTCAACTGCGCCCCAAACAAAAAAGTGCATGGGATTGAGGTCCGATGAGCTTGGAGACCATTCACTGTGTCCAACAAAGTCAAATGACAAATTTACAACGTTTTCTTTGCAGTGGGGTATAGAGACGAGTCATAATCACCTCTAAACTATTCCAGTTCCTTTCTGACTCTCCAGATAAAGGACTTTTCTACGTTTTAAAAAGCTTTGCAAATTTAACATTCTCTCGTCCGGCGTGGATTGCAACAAGGGCACTCTCCCTTTTCCACAATTGTTGAATAAACACTTCGTTGATTGATACCAAAGGACTCAGTAGAAGGAAAAAAAACTACACAATTATTACATCAGCCATCTTTGAAATATTCAATATTTGCGTTATTCTCATCCCAAGTACTATAAATCCTTCATTTAAAAATATTTTCTGATTGTAACTTGTACAATTTGCTAGATGTACACAGCATATATACACAGCCCAATATTACATAGGTGTTTAAAGTTCATTAAATGGGTTGCATTCAAATTTGTGGTACATGTTAAGATAAGTAAGAATTTTAGTTATAGTAGTTTAGAACCTTTATTTGAAATAGTAGACTTATAGTGAAACACAATACGGCTCTTTTCAACCATCAAATCTATCAATTTCCAATTATGTGGTGATCATTTTTGTCTATTTTCTGAGGAATTTGGAACGTATTCAAAAAGTTAATAAGAAAAAATTGGTTTTAGTATTAGATTAGTAGATTTTAGCTTGATTTTACGTTGACAAGCCACATATCTCGAATACTTTTTTTATATTAAAAGTTATTTTTGTATGAGTCCCCAACTAAAGACTCTGTAGACTTAATGGCCTTTCAATATGTACCTTTTGTATAAGCCTACATACATAATAAATTAAAGAAAGAGGAAATCTTTCTTTTTAAAAATACATTAAATGTTATTAGACCTGATTTTTTTTCTTATATAATATGTATGTATATATACAATTCGTAATCGCTAGACTTTTTCTAATGAGCTTTCTTAGAGAACCATATATTTTATTAAAGGTAGCTATTATTTCGTGGATTTATACTTAAACCATGTTACATATAAGTTATATTATAACTTCCTAAATTGATGTTGTTTGAGTATTTTTTATCGAGCAAGTAGACATGGGTAATTAAACATTCGGTATTTACATGAATATTTAATACACGGGCATGTAACTTTTAGGCACCTATAGCACCTTAATTACAAAGAACCTTCAGGACTACAAATTAATGCACTGATAGAGTTGTTTAAAACGGAGTGCATTCATTTGAGTAACATGAATTTCAGCGAGTGGCATATTAACAACATTGATTTGAGCAAGTATTTATTATGGAGATCTTCTTTTCAGCGTCGTTCATTTCAACGACGTTGCCAAATTGAGAAACAAGAGTGGCTATAGAATATAGGGAATATCTTACATTTGTTCCAAGGTTGTTAATTTTTTGATTTAAAAAAAAAATCAGATTTATTTGATAGAAATCGATTTTTATGAAGCAAATCTTAACAGCAGTAATAAAGAAATTAAGCGTTAATTAATTAACTAGTGTTATTCACAATGCTAGATACCCGATCTGCAGAGTAGGAGTGTAACTAGCCCAGGGTTTGGGGCTTTAGTCCAGACTCGCTAGTTTATTTTGTCCTTTAAGAAATGTTGAATATTTCTTCATTCAATGAAGCTAACAGAGTGATAAAAGATCACCCAAAAATGTATGTTCCAACTCCCTAACAAGAACAAACTATTTAAATTTTTAATATAGTCATAATTTGTTCTTGAATCAAAGTTTTACTATCTGAACAATTGGCAACTAAATTATATATCCTTTTTTTTAAAGATATTTCTACCCTTGTACCTATCCATTGATGGACTTGAATGTCATTCCACTCAATAAGTTTTGTAAATTCCTCTCTCTACAGAACTAGAAGCTGGCAGAGTTAAGTCGCAATCTGATAAGTGCATTAGTTGTTTTTGCTGGATTTATTCCATTTAATTTGAAACACCCCTCTGGTGAGGCCTGACTTTAAAAAAATGAAGTCATTCATTTTCTATTGTTTATAGTATGAAAATGTTGCTGAAATGTTCGACTCTGAAAAAAGGCTCGCCCGCATAAATAATTCCTCAAAGGAATGCCACACGCGATTACTTTATAGATAGATGTTCACTCATCCAGAGTAAAATGATAATGATAATGCTTTTTGACTTCTTTTTTTTTTTTTTAAGCAAATCGGGTAGTCAAATTTTCCACAACTCTAGTAATGAGAGATGATCGATATAGATGTTTGAACTAAGAGAGTCGAAGGGTTCATTGGTGGAAAAAGTCATTATACTCCAATTTCGAACTGTGTTCCTAGTCCTTAAATATTTTCATGGAGTCCTTGAATATTTTTATCAAGTCCAGTTTGAGTCTGAGGATATTTTTATTGATGACTTTCTGGGAGACCTCACTTTAATTCCATTAATATAATAAAAGGTTAATAGTGTTTGGCATACAGGATCTGATATATAATCTTCTTTGGGGAGCCCTTAGAAATACTAACTTTTGAGAGGGACAAACTATTTCGCCTAAATATTTGGGACTGGGATTTTTTAAAGCATTTTTTAATGCCCATATTTCTAGAAAAGACATTTCTTGATCAATTTTATTTCATATAGAAAATAATTTTTGTTTCGTATTTGTGTAAAACAGGCACTCAAGAGCTTCTGTTGTGAACAGCTGCGTTAAAGATAAATGTTTGATAGACAATAAAAATGTAAGTACTTTTATTTTTAAGCTCACTATTGACATTCAAATACACGCGCGTAGTTCGTATTCGAATAAAATTTGATTCTCCCCTCCCCAAATCAATTAACATCAAGAATGTTATATATAAAAGAAATAAGGTTTTGATCCCTTGACAATTTTGTAAGTTTGTCCACTGATAAAGATTTCATATGGGAATGAGTTCTGGAGTCTGAGTCGACCACACTATGACGTTAATGTGTTTATTCTTGAGCTTTTTCATTTGTTGCGTTGGTCATATGGTTCTAGTGATTGCCGTGCTGGAAGACTCATCTGAAAAAATATATAACTTTAACTGGTTGTTTAATTTAGAAAAGGAAGATTGATATTTATGTTTTGTTTGCATAATTATATGTTTAATTATTAGTAAGTAAATTGATTTTTTAATTAATGTTGCATAATGTATAATTATAAATCTTTTAACATACAATCATTTTGAAATATATTCGTTATTATAGAGGATTTTGATATTCACCATCTATCGATTAATAATCTATTTTCAGAGCCCTGACCTGAGTAAAGAAAGTTGTCGAATGAGATTTCTATGAGGCATGAATCCATCCTCCCTTTCTATGCAGTGAAGAGGCCCTTTCCCCTTAGAAGAGAAAAGTTCCTAATTAATAATATTTCCACCCTGCTTGACGGTGGGAATGGTATTCTGGGGATTTTATACTCATCATTTCTATACCTCAAAAACTTCTTTTTTTGTTTATATGAGGGTGGTCTGAAAATCCCATCTCTATAACCCGTCCAAATTGTACTAGGCATTTTTCTCACCAAAAGACACTTTTTGTTCTTGGCTCAATTACTCCAAGTTGGATTGACTTAGACGGGCCACATTTTATCAACACAAGCCTTTATACGTCTGCTATTTTTTCAATCTATTTCAAGGTTCCACCTTCAAAAATAAATATTTAATGACAGCTCGAACATCGATTTTTTCCATTTTTGTCACAAAAACACTCACCTCCTTCAAACGACTGTTACATAACAACCTTGTGACTGAGTAACCGTTCACAATTGCCAAATAGATCTGACTAGATTTTATGTACCAGTGCTGCTATTTTCATGTTAAGGCCATACACTTTTCTGATCACCCTCGTATAATATATCCCACTGTTTAAATAAACCTACCATTATAATTAAAGATGGTTCTTTTCTTTGTCAGTAGGCTTACAAATAAAGGATAAAACAGGGAACCCCAATCTTTTTTAAAATGAATTAATCAATACTCGTGTATACTCGTGTAACCCCATGCCTATCTTTTTTCGTAGGGAAAGCTATTAAGACTGATAGTTAAGTAAATTAGAGTTTTTTTTTTAATTGATATATTTATTTGGATTGCTTAAGTTAATCTGCTTTGTAATTTCGATAATTATTTTGTGTAGAGTAGGAATTAGTTATTATTTTCCACGGTTCCTTCTCAATACTATCTTGTTCTACATGAGGTTTCCTAATGAGTTAATCTATTTTCCCCTCTTATAACTAAGTATTCTACACTATTCCTTAAAAGAGAATGTTCTTTCAGATAATTGAAAATTGCCCACGATATATTTTTTTTTTTCAATTCTTCAGAAAAATAAATAAGTAAGTAAATATGTGAAACTTTCCTTGTGTATAGGATGTACAAAGTAACACCTACTAACCAATAACCATCCTTACTATTATTATTATGATTATTATTATTGCTGCTGCTATTGTTGCAAAAAACAACAACTGCTCCGAAATGAAGAAATCATGAGAACATATTTGTTGAAAGAAATATACATATGTCGAACAAATAGTATACAAGAATGATAAATTTGTTTGTAGGGAAATGTTTTCATGTTTCTGAGATATCTATATGCTATAATGTTGTTGTTGACCCCCTTCCCACCACCATTATTCACTGTATAACAATGAAATATTTACAGGGTGTATGTAAGTGTCGAAATTTCTAGTCAAACTGTTTTATATTTCATAACTAAAATATAAAAAACAAAAGAATTCTATGAAAATAGTCCAAAAGCCCAACATTCCCACCTCCAAAGAAATATCCTTGTCATAGTCTCTTCCAAAATATTCTTCAAATAGTCCGGATTATCATGTTGATTGCCAGTTTATTTTATCTTTACACGCCGGCAGTTCATATATTTTACAACTCTAATAAAATATACATGTAGTTTCAGGGTGTATGCCTAGAATCAATTTTGAGATGAAGGTTTTTGGAGAACATTTAGATATGATCAATTTTGTTTAAATTATATCCATTTCCTTGTCTTCAAATTTCAATGTAATACGCCTGGTCAATAAAAAGTTATAATCTTTTAATGTTTATGTTATTTGACTGGACATTTTTGTGTAAGCACACTGTCGATAATGGCCATGTCCCTAGTCAGTCTCTCTCTCTCTCTCTTATAGAACAACAGACTTTTTAAGATGTATATAAGATGTTTGACAAGGTTGACTGAACAACATTCACATAAATGAAATATCGTCGTATTTATTTATGGAATACAAAAAAAAAAAAAAACAGATGAGTGAGAAAAGAGGAAGAAAATGTCCTCTGTCCTCTTTAGTGAATCATTTCAAAAAAAGATTTTATCTTTATGTTGTTATGTCTATCTCATATCATCTAAAAATAACACGAAATGTACAAAAATCACTGTTTATGTTTGAAGAATCATAAAAATCATTGGAGCAAGTCTTATGGAACACCATCCTATATATTTATACATCATATACTATCTCATTCCTATAGTTTAAACTTTTTTGTTACAGCTGCCTCCTTTAAACTTCATCATATTTTAGAAGTCATAAACGCATGATTTTATGGCTAACTTTTTTGAAACCTTTTGCTATCTTTACCGTTGACACCGTCTACAACAAGCAAGACGATCGGGTGGTATGCCTTGGCAAGAATGAAAATATCATCAGAACAATCACCAAGACCAAACATCCGGCCTCTTTGATGATGTTGGGGCTGTGGCATCAACTAGAGACAAAATTACTTGGTTTTCTATTGTATACTAGTTACCTGTGGCCGACTACTTGATGATGTTGAAGGAAAATGTGTACCCATAGATTACCAAGACCTTGAAAAAGTCCAACAAGGCCCTGTACGTATTTTGCGAGGACGGGTCTTTTATTATAAATAGCTAGCCTATACCCAGATAACATATCGTAGACGAAGAGACGTTTGGAAGAGGCACCACGGGCCGTTTGTTCAGAGATTTGGCAAATTCCAGAATTTGCAGAGTGTTTATTTTGGTGTGGTGCTTTGGACAAGGTCGGGCCTGAAGGATGTATCACATAGAAAACTCTATATAGGTCATATATTATTTTCCCAAAAGCCACTGAAATTTGCTTTTCACCAGTCCTTACATACTTTTTGCAGTGTGAGAGTGTGTCCCGTCTAGGTTAAAGATATAATGGGCATCATCGTATATTTCCTGAAGCCAGGGAAGGTTCTTTTCTGGCAACATGGCCTTGTAGATGTGTTGGTTGATCTTCACTCCATCCTCAATGAAAATAAGGGGCATCTTCTTCCCATCTGATATAATACCGACCCAAAAAACGACACTGGGCTGCTTCTGGTACCTGGTGATGAGTCAGTGCTTCTAATGAACGCTGCCAATGGGTTTGCCTATAACATGGTAATTTTGTCGATGGCCTCAACGGTGAAAAACTTTATCTGGACTCACTCTGTCCAAGTATCTCTTCGTCTCCACCATGTAATCTGGGCAATGTGTGGCTATTTGAACAAAAAAATGTATTAATTTATATTTTTGATTCCTTAAACAAAGAAATCAAAACATCATTAAATATAATTTGAAAGGCCCTTGATTGTGATATTGTCCAAGGATGAAACTATTATGAGGCTACTCTTTTTAAGTACTACATTTATTCTGGAAATTGAAAGTTGAATATAAATTAACAAAAACAAATTCATGATTATAAATCATGCCACAAGTTTTATATTTGATGAAGTGGTTAATATTGATGGATTTACGTCCAATAAAAAATATGACTTTTTTTAATAGAAAAGAACTGACTAAAAAAGTCAAAATTCATTGTATTTTACTCGGGAGGGGGATTTCTGACTGCATATCTATGTATACCTTCACTCAAAATTAATGTAGATGCCATCTGAGAAATGAATTTATACGTAGTAGCCTCTTTATCCAAAAATATCCTATACATTACGAATATTAAAAAAACTCGTTATGGTATTATCATGACAGTTTGAAAAATATTCAAAATTTTCAATATCAGGAATACTTAATTTACTTTATACAACTCATGAAACAAATTATAGATAGATCTATTGACATGGATATCTTGATTATCACTCTACAAGTAGATTACTAGTAAATTGATTAAATAAAGTATTTTAACGTATATTTGATATAATCAGTTAAATAAGTACATATGTGTCAATTAAAAAACACAAATAAAAAAACGATAAACTATTATACAAAAAATACTAATTAGAAATTTTAGTAAAAATTATATGCAGAAAATAAGACAAATGTAACGACATAGAAGATATTAATATTTTTAATAAATAACAAATTGATTCAAAAAATGTAAATTAAACATATTCAAAATTAAATGAGACATACTAATTAGCAGAATAGAACATGCTTTGCACACAGAAAATATTAATAAAAGACAAACAAGTTATCTTTAAGCGTCTTGAATCATCTTCCACTTGTTTTTCAATCACAAAAGAGTCAGAAAGTAAGAAATGAGATTGAAATGTCCGTTTTATATAATTATCCATATATACCGTACATCACAAAATCCACCTTATAAATGGAATTGAGATGTGGGATTTCTGTATTATAAACATCAAGGATACTGAGGGACTATTATCAATGAAATAGTTTTGTTTGAGTAGGAGACGAAGCAGAGTTTGCTTAAGGAGGAATGTATTCGAGAATTTTAATGAAAGAGCTGTGAATGGAGGATGGAACCTGTATCTCTTCCTCACTGGGTCTTTCTGTCGATTGTTCTGTCTTTTTGTCGAACTCCTTAATTTTTATAGAAGTATACAATGAGTCCGTAGAAGACTCGGAGGAATTTATGTATTTTTAAGCATAGAGTTATTTATTCACGCAGTCAGAAGTAACTGCCAGATACTTTGATGTGAAAGGCAATCTGCAGAATGAACGATCCTGGAATTAAAGGAAATTAGATCCACCGAGTGAGGCAAAAAGATCTCTTGAACATAGGTAAGCTAGTTTATCCAAAGACAAGAATATGAGCTCCTGGAAACGATGGGTAGAAACAAATCCCATTTATAGCAATCCAGGAGTATGGGAATTTTTCGAAGGCGTTTGACTAATTATATTCAATAGACAAAAGTCAATATTGCATTAAGGAATGTGGCAGAATATAAAATTTATATTAAAGGGAGATGTCATTACAACAATGATTTGGTAAATAATGGGCAAAAAAGATAAAAATCACAAGTAACACCCGTTTTTCCATTCTAAAACAGTTATCTATTGTTACTTTTTACCCAGTTTTACTTATAATTTACTCTTGCAATCGACACTCGACATAGGGATGAAAATAAGTTAAATACGAGTATGTCTTCCTTACATGACGTCTACATTGCATCCTAGATAAAATTATTACTGATATTCTTTGTCTTTAATTATCTTGCTCAAACTAGCATGCCCAATTTCGCCACTTTCTTTAAGAGCTTTAACTTCTAAAAAAGATCCATTTAACAGGTTCAAATATGTACAGTATTGATCTGGGACCAAAATTCCACAAATTGACAACTCATTTTTGCAAAAAGTCATTTAAGCTTAATTTGATGTTGACAGATCTCATGTACATACATATATAAAAAGATTAGAGTTTGACGAATAACATTACAACAAAAAAAAAATATATATTTTTCTGCCTTCAGCATATTATGAATATCTTCTATATGTAATGAACGTATTGTTATAATATAATATATAATTTTTTTCATACAATTCTATATATATACTACATTAGAGTGTGTAGAAAAGTAGGTGCTATTGAAAAAATTGTGATACTATGAAGGACGGCTCTGTGCCTAGGTTCATAGAAATACATAGGTTATACCAAAAGGCTTTTCTGACTGATGTTTGACTTCCACTACGTGACGTCAAAGAGAATATATAATTACAATTAATCATATGATTTTTATTATTATATAATGTGAAAATATAGCGTTGTTATGACGTCAAAATCTCTCTGTCTTACCCAGCAATCGGTACATTACATCACATTGAAAATTCTAGAAAGCCTGAGTACATGATGGTCTAACCTAAAGGACTCTAGGCAAAGAAGGGACACTCAAGCCTGATTTCTGATTGGCTTAAAATTAGAAACTGCTACATGTTCCTCCAGACACGCAGCCAGTTTGAATAGCCCCCCACACCCTTAGTGAACAGAGAAAAATAAGGGCAACTACGTCGAAGCAATAACACGATATTAGAAGTCACTATTAGGAAAATAGTTTTCCTTGTCCTTTGATTGAATTGTTTATTTTTCCCGTAACTACTCTTTCCCTAAAGTTCTTTAGGCTAACCTTATATTTCTATTAACCTTGCTCTGTGCAAAATTTCAGCATGGAAGGAAAAATAAATCCATTATTTTTAAGGCATTTTTTTTTTAAAAATTATTTTTGCATTAATTTTCATCTCTGGGACAATCATAACAATGCTTACGTAACGGTCGTTACTCGACCATTTCCATTCTTTTACCCACATTTTCCACAATTCCCCTTGAATTTTTGACATCAAATATACTAAACCAAAAACGAAAGGAAAACCGAACTCCTCGGTTCAGCTTATCACAGTGCATTATCTCCTACACCGACACTATCACCTCATGCAACATGAAGTTAGACCAATATGGCGTGAGTGTGGTTTAAGAGGTGAAGGACCAATTCGTCTAGTTTATGAAAGTCTTAAATTTATGATTGATCTCACACAGTTTTTAGAAAATATCCGACCTTTTCAAAGACATTCTGTCTCCGGCCTCTCCAGTTTTTCAATGAATTCGGATATCGGGGGCTGGCTGAACAATGTTCCATCCTTAAAACATGTTCAGGAAGGACTGCAGTAGGTAACCTAACCCGGCAAACTATTACAAGGGTACCAAAAGTTAAAGTTATTTTTACATGTGCCCGTACTGATTGGATGTTTTATTTGAAGTGAAGCAATAAATATTTGATTATAAAAAAATTGGCTATTATATTCTCAAGAACATAAATACTATTAACATTTTCAGCCACCTGGCTTGCATTTTCGCATTATTTGAAGAAAAACTGTAAAATATGCCGTATTTTCTCTTTGCTGGTATCCATCTTTGATACACGTTCAAACAATCACATAATTGTCTGAAAAGTTTTTTTGCTACAAAAATTAATGTTTATTATGGATAATGCATTACTTTTTTGACCCTATCAAATGGTTCAACTTTCAAATTTTTATTGAGAGAAAAAAAAATGTTAGTTCCACATATCAAATATTGTGCTATTTTTATGATATTTCAGTTTTTCCTACCTTGATAATATTTTATAATAATTTCTTTTCCATTCGATTTTTTATTAATAAAGCAAACTTTACTGGTCTGTACTTTTGTTTGATTGTCTGCTCAGAACACATTTTTAACTGCGAGCGTAAATAAAAATACTAAATGTGACTCTAGATGAGGTTTAGCAACCAGCATGCGTGTGTAGAAAAGGCTCAGTACCTCATATTAAAAAAGAAAACCAAAGGAAGTACATTTATATTTGGTTACTAAATTTTTTTCGTGCAATATTATTTTGTTGTTAGCAAGTTGAGCAATGTTTTATTTTTTAATTTTCTCTAGCTGTGGCCATTATTCTTTCATTCTTGAGGAGAGAACATATAAGTATTGAGTAACTATCTTAGGATGTATCTGTTTTTATATAAAGTAAAGCTTGTTTTTCCGACGATGCCTTATAACTCAGAGTACTAATGCTTGTTATTAATTATCAATCCTCAATACTGAATAAATACCTAATTATTAACCATACAAATAAGTTAAATAATTTTGTCTTTACGATAAAGTGAATATGATTAGTCATTCTCACAAAAAAAAAGAATCAATTATATGAAAAAATACACATTGAAAAGTGTGTTATCTGACGCGTAATATAATTAATTTTATAAATATATATACAAGCAGAAGATGCCTGTGTTGCAGATCTGAATTGAATAGAGGGAATAGAAACAAGGAATGAAGGTAGGAAAAAATAGCCAAAAAAATAGATGTAAAAAGATATAGATAGAGAAAGAGAAAAATGCAGAGACAGAGAGATGGAGTGTGACATAGAAAGAGAAAAGAAAATGATTTGTATTTATGTGAAAAATCCCCTCCCAAAAAAAAGGGCGTCTGCCGGATTACATTGGTGGGGGGATTGTTTTTGAATTTCAAAATTCATTGCTGTAGACAAAATTTAAAAAAAAATAAATAGCTGTTCACAGAAAATTAATTTTTTTGAGAAAAAATTTCAAAAATGCAATTTCATATTTAAATTTGTTTAAAAAAAATCAAAAATTTTACACAAAAATTAAATCTTTTTGATTTTTTGTTTTAAATCCACAGCTTTTCATATAAAATAAAAAAATTTGGATAAAATTTTTAAAACTTCAATTACAAATATTAAATTTTTTGTTCTGCTGCAAAATTTACCCAAATGAAAAAAAAAACAAATTCAGTAAAAAGCAAAAATCCTTATTTGGGGACGCCCCTTCTAGCTGTTCAAAAAACTATTTTGACTCTCATGTGGACACTCATTTTTTGTATATAAAACTGTTTTAGAAACCCCTCACCAACCAACCCACCCTAAGCTACATATCTCACAATAACTAATGCGAAAATATTTTATATAAATATATATAATACCCTGTTGTTGTTGTTTTTGCAAATGTACAAAAAAATATATATATGTATATATAATCTGCATATATCATACAACTATGTTATGTTATAATATAAATTTATGAAATACTTTTATATTTTTTGTTACTGATATGTATGTAAATATCTAAAATGCAAAAAAAAAAAAAGAGAACACAAGTCCGTATAACTTTTGTTGGCATGCTGCATGAGATATTCACATCACAATTTCATGTATATGTACTAGTAAAAGAACCAAAAGAAATACCGATTCCGATGCGATTCTAGTAAAAATTAGAGATGTCTATTCGGATTCTATAATATTTGAGTAATAGTTAAAAAATACCATTTTGCTATCAGGGGCGTCCGCAGGGTTATATTTTAAAGAAAAGGTTTTTTGTTTCCGGTGTTTTTCTGTTTTACAGATTTCAAAGATTAAAAAAAAAAAAAAAAAACCCATAGCTATGTAATTTCAAAAAATTTATTTTATTAGAGACAAATTGCAAAAATAACTCAGACAATTTGATAAATGCTTGGGAAGAAAGCAGCTTAGCTGTCATAACGTTATATTAAATCAGCTGCAAGCAGTTAGAGCAAGTAAATAAACACAAATTTCACTCTACAGGGTGTCCACGATAAATTGGAGCTACTTTAAACTATCCAGATCCATAATGTGGATATTTGAGGTTAAATCATACTAATATAAAAGGTTGCGTGAACAATACACTATAACTTCCACAACAATTGTTTTGACAACAAACAATAGTCCTCCTGGAACAAGCAAGGAGAGACGCCATCCTCGAATTGGCTCGCGTGGGACACAAGCCCTCTGCTATCTACAAGCTTCTTAACTACCACAAGACCACGGTGTACCAGGTCTTCAATGCCTGGGAGGTTGAGGGGAAGGTCTGCTGCAAGACCCACAACATGAAAAGTGCCCGAATCCGCACTCCCCGCTTCCTTGAAGGCCTCCGGAAGTCCATCAAGGCTTCGCCGGGGACTTTCTTGTCCAGGTTGGTCAAGAACTGTGGAGTGAGCAAGCAGCTGGTCTCCAAGGCTGTGAATGAGGACCTTGGGTACAGGTCATACCGAATGGCCAAACAACAAATCCTCACGGCATCCATGAAGGCCACCAGGATCACCAACGGTTAGCGTCTCCTCAATGACCTTAAGAGCCATGGAGGAAGAATCATCTTCTCTGACCAGAAGAACTGGACTGTCGACAGAAGCTACAACGTCCAGAATGACAGGTGGCTTGCCAAGGAGAGAGAAGAGGTGCCTGCGGTCTTCACCACAAAGTTCCCGGCCTCCTTGATTATCCTGGGTGTTATCTGTGGCACCGGTGAGGTGATGCCTCCTTTCTTCTTCAATCCTAAGGAAAGGGGTAACGCAATAAGGTACTGCAAGTCATGGAGGAGTTCGTCATCCTCTGGATGAAGGATACGGCCGCTGGGAGGGAGTTCATATTCCAACAAGACTCAGCGCCCGCAAACATCGCTATGAGGACCACTAACCTCTACAACTCCCACGACATCCCTTTCTGGGATCGCAACACCTGACCCTCCAACTCACCCGACCTCAATCAGTGTGATTACTACTGGTAGGGGAAGTTGGAGAGGGAGGTGTGCAAGGTCAGCCACAAAAGCATCGCAGCCCTGAAGGGCTACGAGGGAGTGGAATGCTGTCGATTCCGCGGAAGTTATCAGGGCATGCAAATCCTTTAGGGGCAGGATGAAGAAGATGGTGGCTGCTGAGGGAGGACATGTTGAATAAATTTATTGTTTAATATCACGTCTAACTTTTTCATATTAACAAATACACTCCAAATTCCATTTTTATCAAGCAGGTTGAATTTTAAGATAGTTACAATTTATCGTGGACACCCTGTATATCTTGTAGGTTAACTTAAAAAATGTTTTGGAGGAGAGCAGCTTAGCTGTCATGACATTTTATTAATTCAGCGTCAAGCAGCTGTGAAAGCAATGAAAAAAACACAAATTCTACTCCATATCTTGTTGAAAAACTTATCTAATGAAATAATATATTCATTTGTAAAATATCAGATTGGAAAATAATTCTATTATGACGCTAGATCGGAAATCGAGTAGGAAATAATTTATTGAGATGTTATCCCCTCAAGAATGAAGTAGTAATTATATCAGCTTAGGATGTTCCTAAGGCTATAAACCAGTTAGCAAAACCTAAACCACGTTATTCACATTTTTACTAAGTAGTGGTCTATGCGACACTTTTATTTATCCACTAGAGGCATTGAATGTTATTCTACAACTAACTACCCGACCACCATGAAGTCATCCTTTTGATTGAATTAATAAAGAAAATTATACAAAGGGAATAAAATATTTCATACCCCATGATCAAAATGATATCACCATCTTGCGAGGGAAAAATGTACTAATAACCAAATGGCGTGGCTCAATCTACAACTCGCTCTAGAGAAATTATTTTCTTGGTCACATGTTTAAGATCGCCAAAGGGTGTACTATATGTATGTACAACTTCTAGGTCAGATGGAATCATTTCAGTTCTAGAATGTATACATTAAACTAATCTGTGCAAATCCATTGGAGCGGTTAAAAGAATATTTAAAAAAAAGAAAACTTATAAGCCAAGGAATCAACGTAAGCTAAGAAACGAGTTCTGTCAATAGGTTGATAACTATAGTTTTTCACTCTGTATCTTTTTGTACCCCTGACAATTTGAAGAATGTTTTGGAGAGGAGAGGATCAAAAATAATATAATGGTTTTAAAGAGAAAAAAATAATGTTCAGATTCCCACCTACAAAAACATTTACACGCGACTATACGCTAAGATTTTACAACTTCAAAGAGAAACTTTTATAATGATTATGAGAAATTTGTTAAAACACAACTTCAGTGAAAATTATTTTTGAGCTCCAGTCTTTAAAATATAGACGTAAGTCCAAGTCCACATTCCTGCAAAATTCAAATATTTTGCAGAGAAATAATCCCTGGGATCTCGGGTAAATACTAACCATTTCACGAAGTTTCCAGAAAGAAATAATGGCTATACATATATGACAATCCCTATTCGTGAGCAGTTATGATACATAGTTTTGAAAAATGAATATTTTTTAGGAAGATTGATTAATGATTAAATACATATATTATTATGTTCAAAAATATATTTTTCCATTCAAAATATGTATTTAAATAATGATAAAGAACATTTTTACATTCTACAAATATGTTCATCCATCGTTTTTCCCATGAGTTGATTTTTGTTAAGTAGTACCACCAGTTTATACAGGGTGCCTGTTTCGATATGAATATATGTATTATAAATCCTCTCATTCAATGTGGACGCCTTTAGTCTCTTTCAAAACCTCGATAGGGTGACTAAAGGTGCAACAGGCATTGAAGATTATTTTTCTCAGGATAGGCGGTCCGCTCCTTCACTGGGGGGATTAGGAGGAAGCTGTTCTTGTTGACACATAACTTCTGGTTCTTGTAGGTCGTGTGTGTTGGTGCATAATCTTGTTACCACACATCATCCTCATTGAGGTAGTTTGCTTTGAGCCAAGGCAAGACAGTGTACCTCAGCACCTTGTAGTTGGTCTCTGTGCTCATGGACTCTCCTTGCCCAATTTTTTGTCCAAGCTTAGCACACTGACCTATGCTTATGCTTGGCCCTGAAGACACCCAGTATCTTACTTACTATCTCCGCAAGCCAGCAATCTTTGGAGCAATTGTAGACCTGGTCTACAGGGCATCACAATTGATATTATGGGCACAAGTCGCCAAGGACCTCTCGGCACCCTTTCTAGACTTTTTGGCAAGCCGGCAAAGTTATTGCAAGCAGACCTGATCGATCTTTTCTAATCTTCCCGTAGCTTACGTCTACGTTAAGGAATTCAATAACTCATTGTCTTTTTGCTTGCCTTGCATTCATTTATCAGCGTAGAACAAAGTTCGTTATATGAATCGACAGCTAAAAGTCTGGGCTTTGCATCAGCAACCAAGTTAGTCAGATGATTTAAACTTTTAACGTGTAGTATTTAAACTTCAGTGGACAAATTTGCTTTTGCACCCTATACGAGTATATACAGTAAATATCAAACTGTTTTTGGCATGCATCAATGAATAAAATATGAAAAGGACACCATTTGTGGTGTGTTAAACAAAAACAACCCTGAAGACAAATCAAGAAAAAAAGGGGAAATGTCCAATCTATTTTTTCCATTATATATATGTCAACATAGTCTGATGTAAAAACATTTTCCCACCCAATTTCCGATGCAGTATAATTAAAAAATTATTTTCTGATCCCATATTTTATCAATTATAATATGTAACTTTATTCCTTTACAATAGAACAACGAGAATATCATTTTTGATACCTATTTATGTTTCTATGAAATATTGTGAAAAACTTCTTAATTTTATTTGTTCAAAATTTCTGGAATTCTCCTAATTCATATTACTAAACACAAACAAACAAGATTAAAAATTAAAATTAGTAATGGTTGCGTTGAAATAGTGAACACTGCCTAGATCCTTTTTGATTTCCAATCATTTTTTTAATCCTATGATTGCTTATGAAAAGGTTCAAGCAAGGTCCGCCATGAATGGACAACTTTAGAAAGAAATTATATACATTCCTTATTTCAATGTAAACATAGATTTTGCTGAACAAGCAATTTTGATTCAATCTGTTACTTTACAAGGATGTCTGAGAAAAAATTATCTGTTGAAGAAATAAGACATAATATTTTGTCTACATCGTACTCCAATTCTGAAGGTGAGGATTTCAAATTGAAACAAGATGGATAATATGTTCAACCACCTCAAAAAACAAAATCTTCAGGTTACTAATCTGAAGTTTTTGACAAGCCTTTCCCTGAGAAATTGTGTTGAATACCATTATTATTTTTGCAAGATGTCATAATGTATATATATTGACAACTAATTGGAATATTTAATATTTCAAGGCATTTCAGAATGCAATCAAGTGACTCAATTACCGCCTTTTAAGAAGAATAAATCAGCCAACTTATTAGCAGAGCCAATGCATTTTGGCAAGGATAACACAATCTAGCCAAATTAATAAAAATTAGAGATAATTCTGCCCGTTTTAGACAAGAAAGCATTTTGAAGGAAGTCGAGGGTTCATCATCATTTGCAAAACTTAACATCTGTACAAACACAAATATTAGAAAATAAATGGGTATCATTTTTGATATCCACCGTCATTTAAGGGGGGTCGTTACCATGCGTCGTTTTAGTGTTAAAACAATTGTTATGTTTTTTACAATCAGTTTGCTTCTTTAAAATTGGTCTGTTTCGTTTTCCAGCTGATTATAATATTAAAAATGTATTGGTTAGTGCTTTACTTGATCGAAAAAGCTGATTCGTTTGGGACAAATTTATTTTTAAGAAAAAAAAAATGAGTTAAAATGTACGAATTTATAAATTGGATGTTTTTTTTCCCCCTAAGCTGTTGTCCTCATCATTTAATTCCAAATTCCTTTTCTACTACACACAAACTGTCATTCATATATACAAAACCGAATTGGAAATTAGTGTGTGATCATAAAAATGGATATTAACCATGAGAAATTGTTGATAAGTTATAATTGCAAATCCATGTTGGACAATTCAGAGTAGAATGAAAATCGAAATCGGAGTAATTCTTGCCTATATGCTTGTTTATTTCCATCTCCCCCATCTTGACAGCTGCTTGTAGCTGATAAAATGAAACGTCATGACAGATAAGTTAAGATTAAGTTTTCTCTTATAGCTTATTGTAGCTAATCTAATAAAACTTTCAAACAGCTAAGCCACTCTTCTTCCTCTGATTCCTCAAATTGTCCATCATAATTTTTCAGTTTCTTTTTTTTATAAAAAGGATTATATTTTGAGGGGGCCTTCGTTTTCTTGGCTGTAGCTCCCCGCCCACCCAATAAAGAAATTTTGCATTTTACTAAGAAATTAAATATTTGTTGAAAGCAAAAAATTTAAATATTTGAAAAAAATTTCAAAAGTTTCAAAGTTTATAGCTTTTTCAAAAATTTAAATTTTTTGGAAAACAATTCCCAATTTTTAATTTTTTGGCAAAAAAATAAATTTTTGTGAAAAGTTGTAATTTTTTTTTAATTTTATGCTTGAAATGCAAAACTTGAATTTTTTCATGCAAAAAAATTAAAAACTTGGAATGTTTTTCCAAAAAATTTAAATTTTTGAGAAAAGCTATAAACTTAAAAAAAAAATTTCAAATAATTAAATTTTTTGTTTTAATAAAATATTTTTTTCCAAAAAAATCAATTTTTCAGAATAGTTTTGAATTTTCGAATTTTTTTCCACAAATTTTATATTTGAAATTTAATTTTTGAGAATAGTTTTGAATTTTGGGAATTTTTTTCCACAAATTTTATATTTGAAATTTAATTTTTGAAATTTATTTAGAATAACTAATTATTTTGTAAATTTTTTCCAAAAAATTTAATTTTCTATATTTTTTGTGAATAGCTATTTATTAAATTTTCTAGTAAAAAGCAAAAATTCCTTCATTTGTTGGGGGGGGGGGCTACGACCCCTCTAGCCCACCTCCTGCAGACGCTCTTGTATACTTTTATCAGGAGTGCTTAGAATTTGCAACTCTATAAATACATCACAAGTGAATAGATGCGGCGGGAATAGAAGATCTAATAAGCATAGAAGAAGCATATAATTTAATAAGCAAATACTAATTATATGTAGATCCATTTTTTGTTTTGTTTTTTTGTGTTTCTTTAATCAAGTTCCACCATAAAGATAATTATTATCGTTGGGGGTAATGAGTAATGCAAAGAATTCATTAATATTTTATTAGTATGTACATATCTACATATGCTCATTAGAGTGTGCCGAAAAGGCGAATGATCCATAGTGAGGGGATTCAAATACATTCATATATATTTCTAAAGGAAATCCGTCGGGTTTTTCCATTTCTTATTCGTTGAAAAGACATTTACAAATAATACGAAAGAAAGAATGCAATAAAGAAAAAAAGAATTGGAACAATATTTCTTTATCAGAGATGATGAGAGTCTCACAACCACGGCACAAAAGAGAAAATAAAATATAATACATTTTTTCATCATTCATTGACCACGAATCTCAAATGAATGACATTGATCGCCATCTTTACATATATGCAGAGATAAAACCGCAGTGTGAATTCGTTCGTTTTTTCTATAATAAAACATCCACAAATGAATTTATAAAGAGTTTAGTTAATTAAGAATGGATAAATATTTGTTGTGATTCTTTTTTAGGAGAGAATAAAATACATATGTTTAAATTAATAAACTATTAAAAACCACGAATAATAATTACCATAGCTATTGTACTCCAGTCCCGGATAGGCCTCTTCTAGTTAGTAATTCGAAAAGTGTGTTTTATTTTGGAAAGTTAGTATCGGGGTTTTTTTCAACATTAAGGAAGGAGCATTTTTAAATGTGCATGCTCACAAATGATGAATAAAAAATATAGGTAAATTAGGGACGCCCACAGGGGGAGGGGTGGAGAGGCTGTAGTTTTAAATTTATTTTTTAATATTTGAAATTTAATTTTAGAAATTTGTTAGCCAAAAATTGAAGATGTTTGTGAACAGTAAGGGACTTTTTAAATGTTGTTCCAAAAATTTAATTTTTTAATAATAGGTCTGGGTTTTTGATTTTTTTTTCTTAAAAATTATTTATTTGAGAACATATATGAATTTTTGAGATTTTTCTTTGAAAAAAAAAATATTTAAAATTTTTTTCCAAAATTTTAAGTCTAATTCTAAAAATTTTTTTACAAATATTTTCTTTTTGTAAATAGTTATAGTTTATATGTGAATAAATGTAGATTATTGATTTTTTTTTCCAAAAAATTTTATTTTTCTAATTTATTTTTCAAAAAAAAAATTTTTTTATTTTTTTTTTTTCCAAAAATAATTATAGTTTTTGATTGTTTTTTGTAAATAAATATGAATTTTTTGTCTAAGATATACAATATTTTTAATTTTAATTTAATTCCAGAAATTTTATTACTAATTTTTTGTTTCTTTGAATAGTTATGGTTTTTCGAATTTTTCGAAGCTGTGGACTATTCAATTATTTTAATATTTTTTTTTTTTATCTTTTTTTCAAATTTAGTCTTGTTACTGCAAGTTTTGGAGCACATACCGTACACACAAACTTTAACCCGTATTTATAAAGGATATAGGTAGGAATTTCTCCTATGAAGTCGTAAAACCTCAATTCTACTTCAAGTCCAACAAGGACTTATAATTTTTTGCCTCGACGTTTCATTAGATCCGGTGCAAGTAGCTGTCAATTAACGGAAATAAACAAAAAGCTATCTCCGTATCTAGAAGCAAGGAAATACTACCATGCCAATTTTTCTCAGAGTCTAACAAATGCGTACGTGTTCCTCTTCGACTTTTACGCACAAGTGATTATTTTATTCTGTTCTGTATTACATGAGTCTCAGGTCATACTTTTTACAATTCTAGATATACAAGCCTTTATTTATGTTCTTGAAAACAATAATACACAATAACTGTTTCAATTTGATTAAGAGTAGTGTATGTTTATTACATAATATATAATATAATACATTAATACGTATTATGTACAATTTAACTTGAGCCACATACTTACTATTCAATAGAAAGAAATAATATTATAATTCTACTCGTGCACATAAATAGTGCTTGTATAGATATGTATATGTATGTGTTGATTTTCCTTATAGCTACAGGGATACCTCTACTTACGAATGCTTTGTGATACGAGAAGGGAAATGACTTTTTTTATACTTATATTAACGAGCAAATATTCTACATAAAAAAAATTATTTATGACAGTACTCTGACACTCCAACTACGGCTCCAGCCTCCAAATATCACACTCTTAGTAATCGTTAGGTATGGGTCCTAGTAGATATATAATCAGTGATGAAAATCTAGTGTAGAATGGGCATGTTAAAAAAAAAGAAACCGAAAATCAATATGGTAACCCTAACAATTTGAAGAATGTTTTGGAGGAGATAAATTACAATGCTCAAGACATTTTATTAGATCAGCTACATCAGCTGTGGCAAGGGAAGAAGGACAAAAAGATATAAACTAGGACATTTGCTAGAATTACTCCGATGTCGATCCCCAATTCTACTCTGAGTCAAACAAGAACTTACAATTATAATTCTGCAACAAATCCTCAGGGTTACACTCCATCTTTTATAAACACACACGCACGTTCAAACAGGGTTCGAATAGGATTGAAGCTATTTAGTAAAGGATGTTCACTACCTAGGAATTAAGTAATAATAACAGCTGATGAGGAAAAGAAGATTCATTCTTCAGATAACCTATTGCAATAAAACGAGCCAGTTAAAAAATCCACCGGATTTTCATTCCTGCATATAATACTAAAAGCCTGCAAGCGAAGATTCAAGCACGCCCACTACAAATGTGGTGGGAGAACTGAGAAATGACACCAATGTCATATGTATAACAAAAATTCAAAAGACCATTTATCATTCATATGTCGTATTTGTATTGAAAAAAAAAACACATTCATTAGATTCCATTAGTGAACCTATACCTGAAAAAGAGGCCTGTGATAGGGTTGATATTGGGACTAAATAATTTTACAAAAACTGAGACAATTTTACAGGCCGGATTTTTTTTTAAAGCTATTTATTTTAAATTCATATCTAATCAATACTTCTTTTTTTTTCAATAAATAAATAACAAATGTTATATCATTGGTGTAATTTCTCAGTTCTTCTAGCCTATTTGTAGCGGGCGCACTTGAGCCTTCACATGCAGGTTTCTGCATAATTAGGGTACTTGTGTATAAAACATGTACTAGAAAGCAGGAACCGCTATTTTAGGCGATAATCTGGGCAGTATTTTTTATTTTCAGAAGTTGTTGTAATTAGTATTTAATTCTTAAAGAGACAACATACAAGTATATAGTAATCCTTAGTACGTGTGCTCATGAAAAGAAGTAGTTACTATGAGAGTTTATTTGAGTGTGTAACAGGGTGCGGATTTTAAATCCGGAAAAATAAGGATATATATTACGATTTATTTCCAAAAACTAATTCAGCTATTCACAAACATTTTGTTCCTACAAATGTGAAGTCAATCATTCAAACTCTGGTCTAGCTAAAAATTGTGAGTTCCTACGTCAATTGGTTTGCAATTTTAGAAAGTTACAAAATGTATCAATTTCACATTTTTAGTTTATTGTTTCTTCCTTTAATATTTTTTAGTAACTTGATTAATTTCACAATTTAGTTCCTATTCAACTTTAAAAGCCATGCATTTGGAGTTCCCCCTTTTGAATGTTTTCAAAAAAGTATAGATATATTTTATTCGAGTAATTATACTAATCATTACATGTCTCAAATATCTCAACTATTTTTTTTAGAGGCCTTATTATAAACTAAAATTTTAATTTATTTATATTATGTATGTAATCTCTCTAGAATGAATAAAGCTAAAGAATTAATAAAAATCATCATCCAGCTTCAACCTGACACAAGTCTTGGTGAGGAAAATGTTTTCCATTTTGGGCACTGCTACAAGAATGGAAGCTGGCAAGGATTCAAAAGTATTATATTCAACTTTATTGGACTATCTCTCTCTAAGACACTCGACATATTACAGATCCAGGTAGCTAAAAGGCCACATTCTTATTGCTTTAAACGTAAAAGTCTTTAAAATGTTGGTTTACGGAATAAATCTGGTTTTAATTACCCAAATTGGACAAACTGCCCCAATTTAAAATTATAGCTTGGCTCCAAATCCGTTAACATGAATTTAAGCTCTCTAGCATAATTATATAGGGAACAATTTGATGTCCTTGGGCATGCACCAGGCACGAAGGCACACAATAATAGTCGTACGACCAGGGGTATCTGCAGGGTTATATTTTTCGGGAGGGACTTGGTTTTTCGAAAAAAATCAAAAAATTTCAAAATACAGAAATATTCATGATAAATTTAATTTAAATAGAAACAAATTTCAAAAATAAAGAGCTACTCTCAAAATTTTTTTGGAAAAATATCAAAAATTAAGTGCTGTTCACAAAAAATGAAATTTTTTGGGAAAAAAATTATAAAATTTAATTTCGAATATAATATTTTTTGGCAAAAGATTCAAATATTACATTTTTCAGAGAAAAATTTCAAAGATCAATACTTTTTGACAAAAAATTACATTTTTTGGAATTAAGTTTAAAAAAATCCATAACTATTCTCAAAAAAATTCAAAAATCCAGAGCTGCTCATAAAATACTTTGATAATTATAGATCTCAGGGTTGCTAAGATATTGTGGTCTAAACTTATTCCGGAATTAAAACCTCCACCCTCTAAGTGCAAGACTTTGTTCGACTCAGAATAGAAATGAAAATCGAAAGGAGAGTAATTACACCTTATATGTCCTAGTCATTTACGGAGCGGGGTGTATGTTCTTCCTCTCATGGATGCTTGTAGCTTATCTAATAAAGCGTCATGATAGCTAAGCTGCCCTTTTTGTAAACATTATTCACACTGATAGGATAATCATTTTCATTTATTTCTTTGTTAGGATGCTGGCGGGGCATTTATTATGCATCACTGGCATATTTTTAGCCATTTACATTTAATTTTTAATCGGTGGGTGATCGAGGACAAAATTATAGTATGCCTCTATGAAGGGTTTAGATAAGACAAATCCACTTTAAAGAAGTTTTTTTGCAATCCACTACCTTATCCCTCTTTTGTCTACAATAGAAGTCGTAGCACAGATAATTTTCCTTCACTCTACAGGATCATCCAACCCGCTGGGGGTCCCAAGTAATTACTATAATATTCTCTAAGATCCCTAATACACATTAAAACATGATTTCGGATTTGGCCTTATTTTTGGTCTGAATGGAGGCCTAATTTCTTACTCTCAACGACTCTTGGTAGACCCCCAAAATTTGTATTCCTACTAATCCTTAGGTCACTCCTTCCAACATTCAGTCAGAGTGATACTTCTTGTTTGTTTATGCTATTTTGGACACTATTCCTAACAAGCTGGGGGTTGTCCCTTTAGACCTTTCAGAGATACTTTTATTGGTTTATTTCTGATAAAAAAAAGTAATGCTTGCCACATTTAACCCAATTAAGACTTTACTTAGCTGGTTGTACGTTTCAGCAGTGAGATGAAAAAATTAAACACAAGCTCAGCTAGTTATCAAGCAAGAGCAATGGCAAGTTTTATCCCGTTGTCGATCCTTAATTATTATCTGAGTCCAACCAAGACTTGCACTTATAACATATCAGCATTACTCTTCCTCCTTGATGAGCACACACATTTGTGGTTACATTTTATACTGATTGTTTCCTCCTCAAGAATGAAAGAGTAATGATGACAGCTGTAGAAAAAAAAAAAACGGATTAGATTGTCGACAACAAAATAACTCGTAGGGTAAAAATATATAAGGATTTACAATCCTAGGTATAGCTGTAAAAAATATGACCTGTCTGAATTTTAAAAATGAAATTGCAAATCACATGGTAACTCTGATAAATTTGTTGTGGGAAGAGCAACTTATAGATTAGATTAGCTACAATAACCTATGAGAGAAGGAAAAAAGAGTAAAAGTTCATCTCCGTATCCAGCAAGGGCATTGGAAGGAATTACATCAATGTCGATCCTTAATTCTACTCTAGCGAGTTTAACAAGAATATCAGACAGGGGAAAATTTAGTTACGCGAGCACCCTAACGCTCCTGCCACCACTAGTACTTATACGTAGGCCTTAGAAATCCTAAGTTTTTTTGTTATACTAAATGAATTTATATGGTAGCCATGACAATTTGAATAATAATTGAGAGGGAGGCAAAGTAGTTATTATGACGTTTCATCAGAGTAGGTGCAAGAATCTATGAAAGGAAATAAATAAACGCTAATATCCCTTCTTATCTAGCAAAGACATAGACATTAATTACTACGATATCGATCTTCAAATCAATAGTCCAATAAGGACTTTAACTTATAACTCCCAAAAAATCCGTTTTTCATAAGCATGGACACTCGTCTTTAAACGTTGTACTCACTGATACATTATCTTCACAAAAATTAAAGAGTAATGATCGCAGCTTTAGAAAATAAAATCACAACTGTTTAAGTTACAACAACAAACAATCTGGAACACTTTACAATTCTAAGTATACTAGTGCCTAAGCTCGAGATACGAACCAAGTTGTGGAACAAACAAAACTAATAAGTAAAGGTACGACTCTATATGTTGTATTTACCCTCAACATAGGCCTAAGAAAGTAAGTTGTAAATACTACAAATAAAAGTGCACTATTGGGAACGGTAGTTATGAGTCAAATACCTTGGGTCTACTCAATTTCTTGTATTACGATATATTTACAATATTAATACGAGTATAACAGGATTAATAAAACTATATGTAAACATTTATGGAATGTAAAATGCGTTTTGCACTAGGTATATACTAGGTACTTTTCTTTTGGAATTTCTTGGGGTTTTACAGCTATCGGAAGTATTTATTTCTCCGAGAAATCCAGCGTTTGATTATTTAATAATAGAATGCTTCATTTAACTCTATATAATAATTCCATAAATTAGATGTTTAATGTGTTAGATATTGAAGAATCATACGGTTTAAAGTTTTAACATTTAAAATTATGAAAATGAGCATTGATAATAAATGATGCCGAATGCAGTATCAAAAAGTTTTGAATGATGGAACCTAGTCCTTTGTATAATACTCATTTAAAATGATAAAACTAGAGTTTCTTTTTTATTTTGGTCGTTTTTTTTATGTTGGCAACTTGAATACTCATCATTTGTGTGTGCACAGTAGTTAACCTTGAGAATTTCCTAGATAGATTAAGAGTAGAATTGAGGATCAACATCGGAGTAATTATTCCACTGTTCCTCGTTTATTTCCATATCTCTCCCTCGTTACAGCTGCTTGTAGCTGTTACATATAATAAAACGTCGTGATAGCGAAGCTGCTCTGCTCTAAAACATTCTTCCAATTGTTCCCATGTTGATTTCCGGTTTCTTTTCTTGAACATGCCCTATGCTATCGATTATTCATACCGGTTATTCATATTGAAGAATACACACGGATTGTTGAACAAGCATAATATCAGCCTAGAGCAGTGATTTCTACTACGTAATAATTGAGGATGAAGCAAAAGAAGAGGTAGTTGGCTGTGATGATATAAACCACTCAGAGGATTCTACTGAGGGGCTCAAAAGTTGGGTCGTAGGAAAGTAAAAAGGAAATTAGAGTCGTAAGCAAGGAAAACTTTAAAGCTCAGGAAACTTGGAACAATCTGGAATCCAAAAAGAAAGATAGTCTTGATATCATCATGAACATATTTTCTAGTCCAAAGAGTACGAAATAGGCTTCACGACGTAGTCACCCAAGGCATTCGAATCATCGTAGTTGCATATCGAGGACTGTAAATTCATACCTTCAAGTGATCTCAAGCCAAGTTATGAGAACCACCACAAGTGACTTATAGGCATTGTCATTGTAAAATTATTTTGTTTCAAAATTAAGTGTGGATTAAATTTGTATTTTTCGACAAATTATTATCAATTTCTTTCAATAAATCAGTTTTATTAACCTTTTAGGTGTTCCGCAAATTGCACATTAAATAGTCAAAATTGATCGTCACAATAAAATAATGAAAAATGAATAGATTTTATTTAAAAGGGCTACATCGGGCCCAATATAAGTCTCATAAATCAAATATATCTTTTAAACTATAGTTAAAACTCTTAGCTATTTTAACTCATCCCACAAATTTGAAGGCAAGACCAATGATTGACTCAAATATGTGTATGAAATATTGACCTGTATGTATGCAGTAACAAAATGAATTAAGATTTACTCTTTTTCGTGATTGATTTTATGTTGACACGCACAACGCTTAAAAAGTGTTTTGGCACATATATAAGATGTACATTCTACACGTATTATAGCAATCCCATTGTGAATACTCTTTTCTTCGTTACTTCAGGGAAAGGTGTGTGTTTCTCACACATTGATTAGTGCGGGTGGTGGAATGTCGGCGTTGGGTTTACAAGATACATAACTTTAAATGATACCATTGAAAGAATAATGGTGTTGACAATGGATGATATTATGTACATTGACTCTGAACGTCCCTTCTCTAGTTTCATATCCATTGAAAAGAAACCACCTTTATATATGTTATTAATCACATTATGGAGAAGGATAGAAAGGATGAATAATGACAAAAAGTTCATAAAAAGATCACTAGAAATTCACCAGATTACTACATGGCTATGTGGTTAAAACCTTTAAAATACCAAACAATTTACTGGACGTTTAATACAGCCTGGCAATTTTAAAAAACATAATTACTCTTCTGTGTCTTGTATACCTAAACAGGCCTCTCTGTCTAAACTTCAACACTATTTAAAACGGCGTGCCTTTGTCCTATTTGTTATATTTTGATGGTTAACACTATTTACTTATTGTAAAGAATTACCTAAAGACACTGTAAACAAAAGATTTACAATGTTAAAAGAGCAACGCAGAGCTGCAATTCTGGAGCTATCCACCCATGGAAAACAACCATCAGAGATATCTAAAGTGCTGGACTGTAACCGATCTACTATCTACCACCTAACTGCAAGAGTCATAACAAAAGCTTGTATAAGTTTCAAATCAAAGAAAAAGAGGCCAAAATAATTGGTCGAGGTAGTTAAAGGAACCATTGAATACAAAATAAGCACGGTGACTCTTAATGGCTTTGCTATTGAGTTGGGCAGAAGCCAGGCCACCATGCACCGCTTGGTGAAGAAAGATCTAAGCCTTAATGCCTATAAGAGAATTCTTCTTTAAGGTTTGAAGCTTTTAGATCGAGTAAAGTGTGTGACCCGGTGCAAAGTCTTCCTCAACAAGCTTGAAAAAAACAACCCAGATTATTGGCCTCTCCACTCTCCCTCCTGTTCCCCCCTTCTGGCCTTTGATGTCTTTTGGGTATCTCAAGAGAAAGCTTTCAGTAGTCCAATACACAACAAAGGACCTACTGAAGGTTGATATCATCATTGCTTGAGCCAACCGAGAGCTGAGCTTTTTGAAGAACTTCTGTGCTAAGTTCTGCACTAGGTTGAACTGGTCACGAAGGAAAAAGACGGCTGCATTGTTGAGAATATAAATAAATTAATTTAATTTGTGTATTAAATTTTCCAAATTTGAGTATATTTCTCAAAATAAAAATTATACTGGTCTGGAAGAGATCGCTCATGCGTTATCTTTTTTATTCTAGCTCTGACATTTTATACAATTTGTTTCAGCTGTACTTTGAAATATCGCAATTAAAAATAACAGGGATGAAATTGTACATCCATACTACTGAAAAGTATGTGCCCCGTCTCTCTATATACGTGTAGAATACAATATTGGCTTTAGGAAATGAAAAATAATATATTGTCAAAGCTACCGAGTGGTCCATTAAAATCTCAAGACTTTTAATTTTAAGCTTCAATAAGATATGATTTATTAATTAACAATCAAATTTCAACAAAATTATTTCTATAAATAGGTGAGTGTCTGAGCTCTCTGAATCATTATTACAGCCGCCCAGGGCTGTGGAGGGCCAAAAATGACCGAAAAGAATTCAAAAGAACATAAAATATTCATTCAAAAAGTCTTGGAACAAAGAAAAAGGGTTTCTTTCATTGCTGGTGTCAAAAGTGGCCTCTTCAACCTCATAAGGCTCTTTCCACCCGCTTTTGTTATAACTGTTTCGAGAGTCTTTTGTGAAATCCTGCTATCTCTTGAATTTGCCCTCATGGAATTAAGGGGATTGCCCTGAGCCGTTTCCTTTAATTTTTCATGTCCACTTTGTCCTATTTAACTGAACATTTTGGACTTGTTGACGATGTAGATGGTGGTCCTGGAGACACTCTACTGCTTGGAGTATGGAAATGGAAATTCGTCAATAACGTTCAAGTGTCATTTTCTCAACTTGTAGGTAAGGCAAACAGCTCTGGTTTGTTTTGTAGCTAACTGTTTATGCTAAAATATGAATTAATATCAATCACTCTACCTTCGTTAATTATTACTCTAGTAAGTGTTCAAATTTCAATGTACCACCCGGTATAACCAAAGCGGCGAAATGCGCCCGTTGGCTTGAGTAGATTAATTGCCTTTGTGAAATCTATTTTCCTCCACAATATGTCTCTTTTTGTGATACCTCAGATGACGTTACTCTATCTTTTTTCTTGGTGACGTTTGCAATTTTTCTTCCCTTAATTCAATTAAAAGTGTGAATTTAGTTATGTAGTTATCTTCAAGTATACTCAACGTTTCTTTGTTTGATTTCGTGTTGCCACATGATTTATAGCTTCCCCTATTCCTCGTCGATGTCAAAGGATGACACCAAATCGATATTAATCAAAGAAACAATAAAATACTTGTTTGTACAATTATGACGATGAGAACCAAATCCATCGAAGGAGTACACGAGTATCTAATGAAAATCATAAAAGTACCTGATGACGTCACGTATTTGGTGCAACTAGCGATAGTTGTAAGGACTATATATTATGTACGTACAATATATACTCCATTATAAAATCGGTGTTTCTCATTGTTAGATATATACTCGTATTAGACTGTCCCGTTTTTGGGTGACTATGTTTTTTCCTTCTCAAGAGATCTTTTCAGCTGAATAAAATCAAAAAACTTACTTTGGCTAAGTTTGAGGCCTCTAAGAATTTTTTTGCCGTAGTACAGGTCCATTAAATTATTTTCTAATTGTGTTGTTGTTTCGATACTAGGCATTTTTAAGCATAGACTGTAGCTCCTTCCTAATATGATAACGCTATGGGTCAGAAATTGTACTTTTATATTCGAGGGTATTCAGTTTATCAGTTCAAAATAATTTGTGCATGTTGCTTTTAATATTTTAAGAGGGTCTATAGAGATGTATTCAATGATTTGCAGTTTCCACGTTTTATCAAAGGAGTTTTTTCAAGTTAAAATTATATTGTTCACGCCAAAAATGATTTGAGAGGCTTCAAACATTACCAAAGTGGGTTATTAGATTGTTATGAGAATATTAACCCAAAAACGGGCATATTTGAGTCAAAATTAGACATGTTTAAACATCTTGTTTCGGACAAATATGAGTCCAAAGTTGTATTTTTATAGATTTAGGACTTCGTTTATTAGTACAGAATATGTTGTACACCTTGCTTTGAATAATTTCAAGGGTTTTATAAAGACATGTTCAATTATTTGCGGTCTCCCTGTTTTATCAAATGATTTTTTTCAAGTTAAAATGATATTATTCTCAATAAAACACATTTGCGAGGCATTAAACATTGCCAAAGTGGTTTTTGTATTTCCGGAGCAGTGAAATGTTTTGGGCAAAAGCGGTGGGAATATTAACGTAAAAACAGGCAGTTATGAGTCAAAATTATACCTTTTTAAGCCTCTTGTTTAGAACAAATATGATGCTATGAGTCAAAAATGGTTGCTTTTATATTTTTTAGTATTTGGTTCCTGGGTAAAGTTTGTTTTTAATAACTTAAGGGATCTACTATGAAGATTTCAATAATTTACGTTTTCTCTGATTAATCAAAAGTGTTTTTTCAAGTTAAAAATGATCTGACAGGTCTCTGACTGTTTGTTCAGAGCAGTAAGGGTATTTCTGCACCAGAGAGGGTTGATATTAACTTAAAAACGGGCAGTCACATTTAAACCTCTTGTTTGGAACAAATATGATGCTACAGATTGAAAATCCAAAACTTGGAGTACCCTTTGATTACAATTTTAACCCCATTATTTTTAATGAACTTATATCCCATGTCTCTATGAGTAAAAATGTCCGAACAACAGCAACAAAGTCACCGCTTCAAAGATCTTGTGACCGTCGGTGTCAGTGCCGAGAAGGCTGTTTTATCTCCAATTGAATTACCTCTAACATCAAAAGCCCATTAAGGATGAAAATGGTGTTGAAATTTGTATTCTGAGGATAATTATCTTACTTCTGGCCTGCACCCCAGTGGCCCTGCTCCAGTCCTGGCTTTACAGTTTGGGGGTCTTGGAGAAGAGTATATGCCGCACCTCTAATCCAAATATGGATTCCCTCCGAGCTTCCGTTATGGTAGCGTGGTACGCCAGTTGCGTGGCCTTCATTGTCAAGAGTTGCAAATTTTTTTGTCAAGAGTTTTTAAAACTAAAACCACTTGCCTTACCCTAAAAACTACCTGAGAGGCTTCAAACCTTGCTAAAGTGTTTTTTGAATAATTGAAAGGAGAAACTATTTTTGAGCGAGAAGAAAAAAATAATAAAACCCAAAAATGGGACACTCTAATATATAAGTATAGAAAAGGACAATAAATGTCACTTTGTCACAACGTCTCAAATAATATTTAGAGCTAGTTTTACAACAACATGTCAATTTTTTTATGACTCTCTCTTTCTGTCTCTTTCAAACAATTGATTTTATTCAAAAGGCTCAAAGCTACTATTAACTATTATTTTATGTAACTCTTATAACTGTTCTGATAGGGAATTTTATAGAGTATATAAAAATCCATTTTTTTAACCCTATTGGCTTTATTACAACTAACATAAGCAGTTAAATCTATAAGGAATAAATGTTGAGGCACTGAATATATACTTTGATATCGTATGTAATATAGGGTGGACTTTATGGGTTGAAAATTCGAAATGTTGGGATATTAGGATCTCAACCCCTTTTTTTGTGTGTGTGTGTGAGATTGACCGGTTTCATCATAAAACAAATTTGTGGACTCTCATACAGTTTATCTGTCTTAATCCTTAAGGATGAAATGGTCCTATTTTGAATGCACATAGAGCAGTTGACACTAGGAGGGAGCAGATTTTTCCCCCATATAGAGAAGGGATCCAAAACTTAAACTACACTGACTTGATTACCAATAATGGGATTTTTGGAAAATCCAGAAAAATACAACTCAACACCAATATATAATATTTTTACCTACTAGATATATTTTTATTCCAAATATCCTCCTTTGCAAGGAATAACAGTCTTGAGACGCTGGCCAACAGATTGGCCGCTCTTTAAGATGAAGGGAGTGTCTATAGCGGTCCACGTTGTCATGATGGCAGCTTGGAGCGAATCCAAATTTGAATGAGAGGTGGGAGAGATGTTCCTCTCCAAGATATTTTAAACTGTAAAGTCCACGGGTTGAGTTTCGGGACGGAGGAAGGCCACATGGAGGGAGGCAAAAGGTTTGGTTCTTCTTGTTTAGTTATGTGGGGCTGGAATGGAATTCCTGAAATTGTAGTCAGTCCGAATGAAGTTGCCAACGGTACCTAAGGCCTTCTCAGCACTAACATAGGATATGAGTTGCCTTTTCGCGGTTGATTCAATATTTTTACAAAAAATAAATACAATAAAAACGAAACTTGTTTATTTTTGTTTCAACTGTCGTTTGGTTGCATAATACAGCCTTGTAATTAAAAATAATGTGAACAAAATCGTCATTAAATGCTGCTGGAAATTTTGATTATCCACTCTTTCTTAGAATATATTTTTAAAGTTTATATAATGTTAATATTAATATGTGGACTCTAGTTATTAGAAAACTTAAATAACCCTCTATTCAAGTGCCGTGTTGACAGTCCCGAAATCCAAATCTCATTTTATGAAATAATGAAAGACGCATTCATTAGTTTTTTAATGATTTTGCACAGAAATCACTTTTTAAAAATAAAAATATCTTTCGACTTAGATAATAAATTAAAAAAATAATTATTTTAATGCTCTTCACGACACAGTATCTAATTACTCATGACCTAGAACCGGAGCAAAAGATTGTTATTTTGACAACAATAACTACAATATTTTGAAAATATATAAAAAAAAAACATGATCTACCCTACTGTAATAAAAAGACAAGTTATTTTCATTTTTTTGGCATAAAATAATAAAAAGGTTGATATAATTTTTACCATTTATTGCCTTTAAAAATAAGAAAAAGTTTTTTTTAGCTCTTGATTATTATCAAATATCATAATGGGATTACATTCATAAAGGTATTGTTACATTCTACAAAAGGTACAGAGGGTATGCGCTAAAATATCTTTTGAAATTGAAAGGGCTTCCGCAGGGGCTTGAGGGGCTGTTGCCCCTCCCCCAATGATTTTTTTAACGTTCCTTTATTTGGTATGATGGATTTGCACTGATTAAGTACAAGTAAACATTAAAGTATTACATTTATTCTATCTGACCTAGAAAAATTATGTTAAGTCCATACACATAAAGAATATGACCGGGGCAAGACCCTACATTTAAAACTATGGATATTTTTTTTTAAATCCAAATTTCCAAAAAGCTAAATATTTGAATTTCTTTTTTGATAAAAATTAATGTTTAAAATGACATTTTTGAAATTTTTTTCAAAAAAAAAATCAAATTTTTTCTGAACAGCTTTGGATTATTGAATTTTTTTGTAAATAATTAAGTATTATTGAAATTGTTTTTTCAAAAAAATTTATTTTTTATACATAGTTGTACATTTTTGAAAAAAAAATTGTAAAAAAATTTAATATTTGAAATTTAATTTTAGAAATATTTTTTACAAAAATATTAATTTTTCAAATTTGTTTGGTAAACACCTGTGAATTTTTGAAATTAATTTCCAAAGAATTCAATTTTTTTTTGTCATTAGCTACGTATTTTTTTCCTAAAAAATGTAATATTTGAAATATTTTTTGAAAAAATTTGATTTTTCTGAATAACCGTAGATTTTCGAAATTTTGAAAAACCAAGCCCCCATCCAAAATATAATCCTGCAAACGCCCTTGAATTGTTTCCTATTGGCTAAATGAAATAGTAAATGCTTCATCTAATGGCAATCAAAATCAAAGGCAGAGGTTTCAGAGTGGCTTTCAAACTAGGTAATGTATTCAGTATTGATTAAAAATATTCAATGACTCAAATTGAAATCGATGAACATATTTAGAGGCTTTTTGACATGTCCTCGAGGACTCGACACAGGAATTGCAGTATGAGGACTTTGGAGTTTGGGTGTCTTGGATAAGAGTATCTGACGCGCATCTTAACTAAATTTTGATTCGATCTGAGCTATTATTATGGCAGCGTAGTACACCATTGCCATCTTCAAGAACTGCTAATCTGTCTGAAGGTATGTCGAAGCTGTTGTTGTTCGAGAAGAAGAAAACATTTAGCTATAAAATATAGCTAAATATAGTATTTGTAGCGTGTCAATCTAACAAGATAGACTCAACTTGTTTATATAATGTACATATGTTCTGAATAAAATAAATAGTCCTAAGTATACACTTAGATAGAGAGCATTACGGCTGGATTGGTGACCCTGACGTGATTTTAATGAAAAAAACATGTAATAGTTCCGAGATATCACCGCATGCAGTTACAAACTCAGTGGGAATTAATGTTTTCCATTTGCTATTCATAACGTATAATCCTGAACTTTGGTTTCCTCGACTTAAAATCGAATTTGAGCTCAGAGAAATAACGTCTACGAGGACAAAGTTTGCACTTTTGGCCACAGAAATTCCTCATGAAGCATTCGATCTTATTGCAGATCCTAAGATCAAGAACGATTACGCCACAGTAATCAGTTTACCTCTAAAAAAGTACGGATCGTCAGAAAAAGAAAGAATTCAAAGGTTCAGTGATTTGTTTTTAGAAGAAACTCACGGTCTCTCTGCCATACTAGTAACTACATTGGCGTGGATGCTTGCGAAAATCCCAATTCAGATCATATGTACATTATATAAACACGCAACCTTATAGGATGGACTCGCCTCATATTTAAACATATTCTAAATTGGTTATGTATTATCTATTCTTAATGTCATAAATATCACGTTTTTGTAATTTAGTCATGATACTACAAGTTTTGGATTCTACTCTGTCGTCACGAAATTTAAATATGGGAAATATTCCTGATATTAAAATTTTATCAATGAAAGATTATTATTCAGTTATTCGATAACAATGTTGGTATAAAAATCAGAGCCGGTTTTAGTGAAAACTTGAAAAATTAATTTTTTGGGGAAAAAATTACAAAAATTAACCTTTAAATATTAATTTTTTTTGGTCAAAAAATTGAAATTTTAAATCTTTATCGAAAAAAGTTTTTAAAATCGACGGTTTTCACAAAGAATTAAATTTTTTAGAAACAAAGTTCAAAAATCCTTAGCTATTCACAAAAAATGTAGTAAAAAACCAAAAATGAATGGAACTCTAAGAAAAATATTTTTATCTTGAACCATAGGGGGCAATTGCTGCCCTGCTCCATCCCCCAAGGATTGGGCCGAAAAGCCCCGTATTTCAAACTGAAATGAATCTATATTTTTTTTTAAATCACCTCATTTTCAGTCTGTAGAACCTTCCAAAGACATTGGTTAAAATTTAATGACAATCTGTTATTTAGTTTGCAAGTTATAATGTGAATTGTGACACTACTCCTGTTATTTTCAAAACTGTAGATCAAAAAATGTCTTTTAATTGTGCTTCTTGATGGAGACAAATACCCTTCAAGCTCAGCAACGTCCTGAAAAGTGTTATGGGGACTCATGTCCATTAAGAGAGTTTTAAAAAACATATATGCAATAATTATTGTTATTTATAAAAACAAAACAATTTTAAACGACAAAAATGTATTTTCTTTGTTAAGCCCGGGACTTTTAATTTAGTTAAAAAAAAAAGAAGGAGAAAAGAAGAGTATTTGTTCAAATTTAGACTCCTTCCAAAAAAAAATTATCTCTTAGAAAAAAAATTATCCGTCAAATTTGGTATTTGTAAAAAAGCAAGACATCCTGCCAATTTATCAAAAAAAATCATCACCCCCTGATGACGTCACCCGTATATTATTTACCCACCTACCCTCACTTGCAAAGCATTTCGGTGCCGTTGATCGAGACAATAGGACTGTATTATATAACAAGGTCCTTGTAACCAGTTACCAATTTTAATATTCCCGAGAGAAGAATCAATTATGATGTGCACATATAATTTCATGCTTTTTGAATTAATCAGTTTCATCCCTACATATGCACTACGTGAAATGTACATCCATCATCCAGGGACTTTATTTGAGGGAGGGAGGGAGGGAGCCATCAAAAGAAGGACGCACCTGCATCAGATGAAAAACTTACTGTCCAACGCGTCCATAAAATCAATGTACATATGTAATGTACCTCTAGAAAATTTATAGCCTTGAAAAAATATGAGAGAATTAGCACAATGACATTATAATAGCGTTATTTTTTATATATGAATAGAGGGGAGTTTATTGAGTAGGGAGGACTATCAACCAGCTAACCAACCACCCAGGGCGTAATTAACTCGACTTTTGTATATACATTTGTACAGTGAAGAGGCGTTAGAAAAATAAAACATGTATATATATATATAAGTTAAATATATTCCATCAATGCTTTATCCATACATATAAATTATAAACATCCATTGACGATTATGTAATCCAGGCCTCATTAAAGAGGGATATAATTAATTAGTTTATAAATGATTGTTTGTTTGTGGAAGAAGTGGAAGATACGCATCTTTGAAAAGGGTTAGAATTTTAATCGTTTATTTTGTATTATTTTCAAAAACATATATATTATTCCAGTACAAAGATAGTATTGCGCTACTAATTTTTTCTACGAAACAAACTGTTTCAAACAAATTGTATTCAGGGAATAGCAGTTATAAATTTATTATTATGGTTTATTTTGTAAGTTACTAAAAAAATCACTATATAGATGTGTAGAAAAAACACTTTTATACAATGTGTCCTCCATTTTGGTCCAGGACTTTTTCTACACAACTCCTGAAAGTCCAGAGGTTTGAGATCATGGCTGGGTCACATGGAGGCAAGCAAGAAGTCAGCCACCTTATTGTTACGGAAGTGTTGGTCCTTCTTGGCTCTTTAAGACAGTAATGACATTCTCAGTGTTGAAGGCAGCCCGGAAGGAGAGGCATACGGTCTATGCCGCCTTCTTGCCAGTGACACTGAGGTAAAGGGCATCGTGCAGGTGTTACTGCTCCGGTATTTTAACATATAGAGAAATCGGATAAAAACAAAACTTGTTAATTTTTGTTTCAGCTGTTGCTTGGTGCGTAATATAACCTTGTAATTCAAAATAAGAGAAGAAGTATTAATTAAATGCAACTTCAATTTTAGGGTCCCTCCTCTTTATGTATGTAAACCCATGAAAAGAGCTCTAAGAATACTTACTTAGGTATTCTTCCCATGTTTTTGTGCTTAACGGATCAAAGTAAATTTTTAATTCATGGTTGAATAACTTTTTTATAGGTACCTAAATATATACCTATTATATAGATAGGTATTGAAAGACCGATTTTTTTTATATTTGACAAAAAAAAAAAGTTGTAATAATGGCTGTTGTTGTCATGGTGGTCAATTAAGCATGTTCAATTTATTCAAAGTGATTAATTCTTCAAAGAAGTAACAGCAGGTATTTTATACGGCTCAAATATATTCTTTACTTTGATATAACCATCTATCCACTATTGACTAATACATATTATTATACTATATGTATTTAGTGATAGGAATGGAACGATTTAATAGAGTGTTTTTATGTGATTGTGATTGTTGAACTTTATTATGGTTGCATTTTTTACACGAATAAAACACCAATTTGATAAATATCCACAAATGATTTCGTTACACATATGTAACATACCAAAAAAACACAGAGGGTGCCCGAGTTGCAGGGATGAATAGAAGGGAATATAAACAAAGAATGAATGTCGAAGAAAAGAGACAGGCAGAGGGATGTAAAAAGAGACAGAGAGAAGAAAAATTAACACAGGGTGGATCTTATCTAGTGAGTAACTTAATTCAAATTTTGATTAATTGGAAATTAATTCGTCGATTATCTTCAAACTCGATGAAAAATTGGTTTTTGTGACTCAAGATTCCTTATGTAGAATTTCTACACAGTTTAAAACAAAACAAGGGAGAATAAGTAAAATGAAGAAATAAAGGAGTGAAATTTTGCATCTTCTTTCACGCGGCATGTCCCCAAGGGCCATATCCAAGGAGCTCAATTGCAGCCGTACCACTTTTTATCATGCCAGGAGCTTATTCACTACCACCATGGTCTTGGACGTTGTGGCCAAAACAGCCAAAGTACGTCCTCACATTTTGTGGAGAGGAAGGAACGGCTCAATGCAGATGCTTACATTGAATTTCTGGATAAGAAAGTGCTACTTTGGGCCAGGGAAAAGTTCGGGGGACAACTTTATTATAATTCTAGAAGTAGCCCCTCCGTGTCATCACACTTTTTAAGGCTCAAACAACTTTCCGGACTTTTAAGACATCAACAAGTGCCCGTCTTCCACTACAGACCTCTTAGACTACTCTTTCTAGAGGAGGAGAGGGTATGGGCTAAACGAAGTGTCTAGTCTCTAGAGGCTTCCATCAAGAGGGAGTGAACAAAGCTCCTGTCTGTCTAGGCCTGCAAGGGATTTAGGAATCTTATTGAGGCAATTATTAGAGCTGAGGACTCATATATTGAATAAAACTTGTGACAAGCACTATCTTCAAATTGTTTTGATAAAAATAAATTTCCTCACTAAACCTCTCCTTTAAATTTTACTCTTGAAAAAATTAAAAAAATTATACCTAATTAAAATGTAGTTGTGAGATAACTCTTCCCAACAATGGGGTTATGATTTACTAATTGTTCGGAATTGTTCACAGCTTAACGAGGGATAATTTGAATTCAACCAATCAGTGTTCAAAATACTGATAAAAGGAAAATAGGAATTTACTACTTCTTTTTTTTTTCTTTTTTTTCAGCCTTTTTATCAAAAATATCTTGTTAGTTAGCAATTAACCAATTTTTAGCCGAATATAGACATACTATTAATCAATAATTGTTGGGAATTATTTACAGCTGCATCACAATGGCTAATTCAAATTCAACCAATCAGCGTACAGAACACTCAAAATGTGAAAAGAAGAAGAAAAATTGTCTGCTAACATCTAATCTCTGTGGTAAATGTATTAAAAATCATTTGGAAGACTTATATTAGACTCCATTTCTTGGGGGGTCATCACTACCAATTTGTTTGGCGTTATTTAATAGTAAATACCAATGTTTCTAGGCATTTGCATAAAATAGTTGGCTCATATTGTAACGGTTTAGTTATTTTTTTCATTTTTAAAGCTATTATGTAAAGTGTTTTATTTCGCAACTACATAATATATTAACAAGCAGGTATCATCTAACATGGCGTTGCTGACGTCAGGGTAAACACTTTTGTTTTTGCCTTCATACATGAATGCTTGTCCTTTTCAATATATGATATATTTAAATGAATACAAACAAACTCTTGCAGTTTTTAACAAACTCTTTACATAGAAAACAGCAGTTCTTAATCTTTTAACAAAATGATCTCATTTTTATTATTATTCCATTTCATATTTTAAAAAAACGTTATGATCTAATGATTGCTTTAAAAATCAAAAAATAATAAACACAGTTGTATTGATTACAAATAGATGTCAAAGATAAAAAATGATATTTGAATCGAACCAAATATTTAGATAGGAACCCAAAATTCCAATGAAATGGCCATATTTTTACAATTATTTATCTTGGTTTTTGGGATTGGTTAGGTACGAGAACAGTTGGATAATTTTAGATAATATATACTTCCTTCAATTGTAATAGTTAATTTATTGTCTAAATTGTATAAATAACAATGTATAAATATATAATAACATATTTTTAAGGCAAGTTAAGATCTGATGAACAGAGGTGGGGACTGGGACTCGAGATATAGGACTCAATTTGGACTTTTGTCCTTACTTTGAAGACTTGTGACTCGACTTGATCATACAATCAAATACTCGCAACTTGACTTGAACTCTATAGCTATCTTATACTGAACCGAGGAAAAGCCTACACTATACAGACTAGGGTTGTAAAAAATATGACCTAAAAGCGTGCGATATGTATTTCCAGAGTCATCTGAAGAGTGTTTATACATTTTCAAAAAGCTGTTAATATTATCATTTAAGCATTTCATTATCATTTAGCAGAGCTAACAAAAGACAGTGAGTAACATTCATGATTACTTGGAGAGTTATGTTCTATTTTTTTTAAGCAAAACTTGTATTTTACCTGACATCTAATTACCTTGTGCATGCTGGGTACTACCGCTAGTAACTGATAATAGTAGTAACATATAGCCAAGGTTGTACCCGGTTCAGGTTCAGCAGTTCCATCGGTCCAGGTCTCGGTTCTTTCATTTCGACAGGTTTCAGTCTCAGTTCAGCTTCTCAGTACCGGTTTTCAGTCTCGGTTCTTTTTTATACATGTTTTGTAACAAGCACTTAAAACAGGGGTGCCGATAGAAAATGTGGTCCCAGGAAATTATATTTCATACAAATAGGGCCGCATCTATCTCGTACGCAGAGTGCGTACTGTTCCAAATTTTTCACGGGCGCCCGAAAACATAGGTTGCTTTATACAATGGTTTTCAAAGTGAGGGCCGTACGGGGAGTCTAATGGGGGGGGCTGCAGGAGGATGGAGAATTAGGATGATTGTTTTTAGTCTACACATACATAGTTCACATGTTTCGTATAAAGGGAGTCTTATCTAATATTATATTTGTGAAGGGAACCTGGGCATAGTAAAGTTTGGGAAACCCTTGCTTTAAAAATATTTTAGTTATCATTGTTAGAGTCCCGACAAGCTTAGTAGAGGACCTGGCTCCATAATCAACCCTACCCCTTCTCTTTTTTATTTAAAGCGTCTGATGCCTAAAACCACTTTTCCAGATCCATAAGAGCCCCTTAGCTATTTGGAACTCAGATACAACTGTATTTGAGTTGGTGACGTAAAAAAATCATTGGAAACCGTTTGAATGGTACATAAGAAACTCATAAAATTGACTTGTTGATTAAAGCAAATATATTTTTAATAATATATATAAATTGTATTTTTTAAGCACAAAACTGAGACTAATAATAAATATATTGATGTCTCGGTTTGACTTTGTCGGTTCCGGTTCTAGCGGTTCAACCAATAGACCGATAAGGGAACAACCTTGAATATAACAGGTTACCAGCATATACTTTCTTTAAATGTATGAAAACAAGGATATCGATCATTTTCACATCCCTATAGATGGGGGTTCAAAGACAATTCCTTGTTCAGATAGAATAATAGTATTACTATAATGTTTACTTACATAATCTGTACAGTTCCATCAGACAATTAGGAAAGTTGAAAAAAAAAAATCAAAAACTACGGATGAGTTATGATTAAAGTTATAATTCCAAAGTATTTTTAAGTGTGCAAGTTTTTTATTCTTCACAACAAGAACATATATTTATATTTTCTAATATTCTTAAACTTATTCTTGAAGAAAGAAGATACAATTATAAAATTTGAAACCAGTGTGTGCTTATAAATGGAGATGAGTAACACTGGGAAGCAGTGATGTTAATCTGGTGTATTTATTAGCTGTTCATTATTTTTGGATTGGTAATCTGAAGATTGAATTTTCTTGTCCTTAGCAGTTGTCATTCTTATTTAACTCCTAAGTAGCAAACATCCTTTCCTCAAGAGATTCAATTATATTTAACTCCTGACCATTCCTATGTGTTCATAAAAGTCAAACCGTAACACTGAGCATTTGTTGAAGAGTTACAAGTTTAAGTCCTTGTTGAACGCAAAGTAGAATCAAGTATCTATATCGGAGTAACTTTTGCTTATTTCTTTTTTTAGATAAACAGTGTAATTTGTGATTATTGCATTCCTCTTAGAGGGACTATTAGATGTACATGAATAACCACTAGAGCGCCATCCTTAGAGCCCAAACCTGACAGGATTTCATATTATAAACAATAACAGGAAATCGATTTTTGTCAAAAATTTCAAATTATTTCCTGATGTCAATTTCTTGTAATATAACCTGTACATTGAGCTTGGATTTTTTACATTTTAATTATTGTTTAAATTCCTAAGGAGTTTTGTGCCGATATCGCTGTGTATCTGTAGACAAGTCTTGCATGACCTTAAATAATTCTTATAGCTGCTTGCAGCTAGCTTAATGCATTAAAATGACAGCTTACCTGGTCGTCTCTCTAACATTATTTAAAACAGGCTTACCATATATGTTTTCCTTTTTTTTACATACCGGAAGGTCATATTTTATACAACTCTACGATTGAGTATACGAAGATACATTGTGCATATATATTAACTATGGACTTGAAATGAGCACAAAAGCAATCTGGAATGGATGAAGATTTGCAACGATTTTGACCTTTGAGCAAAGACTTAAGACTCCACTGGGGCCTACGGCATACTATTCATTCACCTCTGGTGGACTAAATTAATTTAGACATTTAGTCCTTCTAATTTTTCCGTCCCATTCTGATATTCAAATACACGACAGTACAGGGTTAACCTCTATCTAACAACAAACACAGTTTTTGTTTAAAATGGATTCTCTTCTAAACTAATATCCCATTTTAATAAAAACCATTACTAAATTAAAGCTGAATAATTTTTTATTATTATTATTCAATATAATCGTCTTTGCCGTCAATAACGACCTCGATTTGACCTTGTAAATAGGAGCAAGTATTGAAAAGTCTCCATTGGCAGATTCCGGAATTTATTCTGGATCATAGACATCAGCTTAAATTTTTGTGTTAGGAGAGGATCTGGTGGTGTGTCTTTCAATTACACCCTCCACAAAGAAGACCATGGTTTTGAGGTCCGATGAGCTTGGAGGCCAACACTGGGTCCAACAAAGGCAAGCCATATTTTATACAACAACTCTACTATGAATTATGGACCCAATGTACATTGTACATAAATATGAATGATGACAAAATAAATCTGATGAGTCGATTAGCACTGGATGAGCATTTGGAAGGATTTTGACCTTTGAGCAAATACTTGAGACTACGAGGAAAAAGGTGGAAACGATCAAACAGAGTCCCTACAGCCCGGATCTCAATCTTTGTGACCGATTTCTCTTCCGTCAGCTGAAGCACCTGCTCTGGGATTACGATTTTGATAGCCATGAAGACGTCAGACGCGGTGTTCAGCGGGTGATGAAGTTAGTGAACGAAATTAAGCTTTCCGGACAGTGGTGGAAGTTGGATAACTATTCCCACGACGTTATCCGAGCAGGAGGAGACTATGTGACATGATTGAGTACTTTTTTTAAACATTTGAAAGGAATTTCTAGTCATACTGGGGCAGTATCAATCATTTTGGAATTTTTATAGCTCTTTCAAATTAAACAGCTCATTTCACTATTAAACACTCTAAAACATGAAATTAAATGCACAATACATTTTCATATTATCACCCACTCCAACAATGTAAATATTCTTCTCTTCCAATGCACACATTTTGTTTTTTATTTGAGCCTTTCTCAAAATTCAACATGTACCCGATAAAGGATATAGGTATACAATATATGTACACAAGTAGATAAGTATTAACATGCATTTAGATATCTTATATGGGATGTTCACTAAGGGGAAATGTTATTATTAGCAAAAACTTATACACTCCATTGGTTACGGATAAAGTTTGCTTCTATTTTCTTTTCTTTCTGTCGACTAAAAATATAGACCCATATTTTGTACAATATACGTTAGGGTGATGACGTTTTGACATAATCTGTTTAAATTGATTTCCTGTAGTGCCATTAACTGAACTTTACCTGGAAATAAAAAATGATTACCTTTACTTCATTGAAATAAAATAAAGATTCCACATAAACGTTTTTAAAGATCATTGATTTGGATAAAGTAATATAATATTAATGTCAAATTTTACCGCCTTGCACTTTATATTATTCGGGATCCAACAAAGATATTTATCTTTTAATTTTTTGTAGTTTTATAAATAAAATTAAAACCCTGCACAAATATCGAAGTAGCCTTCAAACAGCTTAGACCTGAACCAATGCAATTTCTATCTCTGGGGGAGGGTCGAAGTTTATGTCTGTGACAAGACTTATTCGTCTGTGGACACTTTGAAGAAGTCCATGACCCGTACAATGATAAAATTGGATCTGCACGAGATTGCTCGGGCCTACAAGACTCCCAGCACCGTAGGGGTAGATTGGGTCACAGATCTCTTATAGGTAGGTAATGGAGAGCTGATCAAATTTGTAAATATAATACCGCATTATTCCTTCCAACACTGATTATTTTGAGGATCAAGTTAGGTGAAATTTATAACTTTATTTGCAACGAAGGGTTAACTCATTTATGGTTTTTGTAAGGTTCCAAGATTTTAGCGTGCTATCCGTAGCTCTGAAGGGGTAACAAACAGTACTCAAATGCATGAAATCCCACTGGAAAATAGAGAAATCCTCAAAAAATATTGACCAAAAAAGTAGTGTTGTGTTTAATTTATATAAACTTGTACAGATTCTATAATAAATATAATAGGTATTAATTTTACTTCATTACAACTAATTTAGATTATTGAAGGTAAAATGATTTGGACTTTTTTCAATTATTTAATTCTAAAGTTTGTATTCATCTGTCTTTTGAAAATCCCTAACAAGATTTATATACTAATTTTAAAAATTAAAAAACATATTATGCGTGACAATTTTGGCTTTAATAATTAAGAACGTTCCATAACGATCAAATTTAAAGTTATACGTATCCAAAAACAATTAAGGAATATGAGATAAAAAAGTTATCAACCTTTTTTATGTATTATATATTAAGGATTAATAATGCATCTTTCTATATTGTATATAACTATTATATAAGTTAGGGTGAATCAAATGCTCATGATTTTGAAATTTTTAATGGATCTTACTACCTATTCTCTCACATGTGGCTCTTTGTAATAAAAACATATATGAAACAAATCAACAAAATTGGTAGTGGTCCTGGTTGACCACAGTACACTTATACGAGTATATATATTTATTATCGTGTCCACAACAAACCAATCCGGAACTTTTATATTTTTTCCTCAATCCCAATTATGTTTGGTATTCATGCATGATATTTTTATGTTTGTCTTATTAAGATCAATAATTTTAATTTGAAGCCAAACATGACTGGGAAAGGATTAGAAAGTTATGACTCAGATCACATTTGAAAAAGTGCATTCTAAAATCAGATATTTCCACTATTTTTAATTTTGAGAAAATCAAAAAAATTATGTAATTTATTAGATATGGTTAATATTTTAAAATATATACCCCAATTGGTCATTCTATAACCGATTGTACACCAACGAACTCCTTTGTAATCATGATATGGTTTCAACTGAAAAATGGCTTTTATCTCTAAAATAGTTATTTCCTGGAAAATACGTGGTTTTGATCTCATAAAATACCAATAAAATGAACAATTCTGCCCGTCAAACTGATAGTCAATTTTTTAACTTTAACCAATAGAACATCAACACTAAAAATAAACTGTTTTTTGTAACAAATTCAAATGGAATTAAGTGCTTTTAAACAAAAATCAAAGTGAATTAACAGCGTGTGGAACAAGCCTCAAACGGCATTAACTTCTTTTGGAACAAACTCAAATTGAATTAACTGGTTTAGGTACCAATCATGAACTCGTTTTGCATATTGTGTAATGTGTAGAGGACAAAAAACCTGAGACTATATTCAAATAGAGTTATGTATCTAAATTTGTTCCAAATTTATGGTCGAATATGTATTTTTACGTTTTGTATAATCTTGACCTTCACCTCTCAAATTTAATGGCATTTTACTATGATCATATATAATTTTCATAATAAGTTTGATAAAAATCAATATTTAATTTTTGGCGTAATGCTGCTGACTAAAAAAAGCAAAAGCATAGCCTACAGTTCAACTTTGTTGGGGAAGGTACAGAGGTGTACTAAGTACTGATAGCATCAAGCTGTTATATAAATGCAATAAAGTTGAAAATATGGAAATTCCTGGTTCTGGAAATAAACTCTTCATGGATATAAGCGCACGATGTCCTCACACAACACCCTATGATTTCGTTTATTCTTTGGATACATGTTTTTATTACCAGGAATCACATTTGAGGGAATAAGTAAGGTAATTCAAGGAAAGTCTGATCCACCCTAATGCAAGTACTATTTCCCTTGAGTTGAAGAGAAAGATTTGATGATGCGTTCACATTTTATATTACATACTTCCATGTACATATAAATGTATTGCTTTGTAAGTGCTTGTAAGGAAAGCGTTTAATGCAATTGGAAAATCATTGAATATGTTCTATAATATATAAGTAGCAATTTATTATTTCGCTAGTTTTGAGACAAAGTTGAAAGATGTGCATTTTATGTGTAATAAAGATCAAAATCTCTTTTAGGAAGAAGAAAATACAGTCTGTTAAGAATAAAATGTATTTTTATAACAAATACATGTTGGTTGATGGTTACGTTATTGACAAATTATATGTTTTAGTTGAATCCATCAACTTTGTCCAAAGGAAACACTCAAATTCACCCTACTGACCAACCATTAGGGATGGTTTGTGATTTGAAAAGGAACAATTGATTGTGTGTTATTCTTGTTTTTTTATGTTCACTCTTTGATAGATTGTCGTGGTGTTAACATCTCTTTGTGAAAGAAGAATGAATGTACCTTTTCTTAAACTTCGTTAATTCCCTTCGAATTTGAGTACAAGTAATAATTATCTGGGGTGTTTACCCACCCCGACATTAAAATTGACATATTAGTCGTACTCGGCTTTATTTGCGCTTATTAGTCGGTACATATAATAATGTACATATGTTGTCGCTCATAAGAAATGTTTTGCACGTTAGGTCATTTTATTGTTTCCAACCTGAACAGTGGACTTTTTTTAATAAAGGTATTATCATTATTATTTAATTCTTGAGGAGAGAAGATCTAAGTAATAAGTAAAACAAGTGCGTGGAAGACGAAGAGTTTCACTGATGAATTGTGGGAGAGTTATTGGCAGTGATGCAAATCCGGCATTTAGCTGGCCCATTTTATTGGAATTGGTAATCTAAAGAATGGTTTTTCATTTCCTTAGTTGTTGTCATTATTGTTTAGTTACTGATTAGTAAACATCCTTTCCATAAATAGATTCAATTAAATTACAGACCTAATTGAACATTCGTTCATGGAATCGCCACAGCTCATGTACAACGCGCTCAGGAGAAATTATTTTCTTTAACTCAATGTGCGTAAGTTTCCGCTCAGGTAATTTCTAGATAAAAGAAATATACTTAATGTATGTGGACTTCAAACAAGATTCCTAGGTTAGTTGGAGTAATTGTAATACTATAATGTTTACTTATACTTAATCAATGCAACTCCATCGAACCAAATAAAGAAACAAACACCGTGTGTGCTCATAAAGGACGGATCCTAAGCCTGAGGATTTGTTGTGGAGTTATAATTGTAAGTATTTTTTGGACTCAGAGTAGAATTCGGTATCAATAGGAGTAATTCTAGCAAATGTCTTTGTTGATTTTCTTTTTTCCTTCCTCCCTCGTCATAGCTGATTGTAGCTGATCTAATGAAACGTCATGAGTAATATTATTTCTTTCCGCCAAAACATTTTTCAAATTGTCAGGGTTGCAATGTTGATTTTCGGATTCTTTTTTTTAGTATCCCTATTGTACATAACATTTAAATCACTAGTTATAAATACGGCCCTGTTGGATTCGTTACCCGGTACTTTTGCCTTATGCTATTTTGCCTCAAACCATTTCGCCTTAGGACATTGTTTCATAATATATTTTATAAATAAAATAGACCTATACGTCATTTTTGTTAATTTTTAGTTGGAATTGATATTTCCTTTGATTTTTTATAATCAAAATATGCATTATTTATTCATATAAATTGCATTAAAAGATGAGTCATTTCTTATATGAATAACCCATCATGCCTAATGATAATTAATAAAGAAAAAGTGATTAGAACTTCTTCCAATTCAACCGATGATGTGTTGTTTTTTATAATTGTATAATTATACTAATTTTAATGTATATTTTGTATCTTGACAGACCTCATTACATAGTGAGATTTCAATAGTAATTATACATTAAAATTAAAAATTAAAATGTGTTCTACAGCAATCAATATTTTATACTTTATTTAAAAAATTAAAAGGAAATTTATAAAAAATGCAATAACGTCGAATTAACTTTATTTATTTATATAGACGAAATATCCTTTAGGTAAAAAGGCTTTAAGTCAAAATACTATAAGGAAAAGTATCTAATGCCGTTGGATTCAGAGTTGAATTGAAGATCGACCTCGGAGTCATAATTCCAGTCTATATCTTTGAGAATTGTGATTGGTTTATTTCCTGCATCTCAGAAGTGCTTGCAGCGTATCTAATAAAACGGACAGCAAAGCAGCTCTACTTCAAACCATTCCTTAATTTGTTAGGGTGGCCATGTATATTTTTAATTTCTTTTTTATTATTCAAACTGGAAGCATAAGTGAGCAAAGGGTATACTTTTTTAGATTTATATTTCATGCTTGTGGATTCATAATCTAAAATAGTAGGTGGAGACAGAAACTTCAATTTTGTAGACAGCAGAGGATAGATTAGGGTCTAAATTAATAAAATATCATCAAACATGACATGTTTTCAAACTATATATAAAAATTGACATACATATTTCACTCCCATTCCATGATATTCTTTCTTTTTATGCATCGCTAGGATGAATAGATAAATAACATTCTTTGAAACCTTGATAATTAATTCAAAAATTTATTAATAGTTTAAAATGTAATTGAGTACTATCCCCCAAAAAATGAATACAGGAAGTATTTGATACATTAATGTATAAATAAAAGGTGTAACCGAACAAGAATTTTTTATACACTCAAGATATTAGAGGAGTACTTTAGTATACCTATGAGGAAAGTAACAGAAGATGAAATACAATATAAAACTAGAATGGGAACTTAGAAAGCACAAACATCTCCCCTAGAATAACTTTATGTATCTCAATTTACTGCAAAGTTATGGTCGATCCTGCGTTTTTAACATTTTGTGTGACCTTGGTATTTGACATTCACCTCTCAAAATGTAAAAGTTCCTGCCGTCTATTCCTGGATTCAAGTTGGTCTTCTCCAAATATTTCTCAAGCCCCTGGTGGTCGTTTTTCCTTTGCACCGGATTGCTAAGAATTGAGAGGACGTTCACAATCAAACTTTCTATTTTTTACACTGTGAGTGCCGTATGGACGTTATTATAGGTTAGTCTGGAATTTCTAGCTTCATCCCATACTCTATGATTTCGCTATCATATTGTCTACTTTTTTAGCCTTTGTGTGTAAAATCGTAATAAGGTGAGGGGAGGGGGGATGTGCTATGTACAGTGTACGTAGAAAAGTAGGAGGGCGGAGATTTTTATTATAGTTGTAAAAAATATGATCTATTGGAAGTCTGACGTTAAAAAAAACGAAACTTAATCTGGTAACTTTGCAAACAGAAGAGTAATTAGCTGTCATGAATTAGGCAGAAAATACATTTTTCAATTCTACTCCGAGTCCAACAAGGACTTGCACTTATACCTTCGCAGTAAATCTTCAGTTTTACTCTTTGTCTATTATGCACGAGTGATTAACTTTATACTTACATGTTCTCTCTTCGAGAATAATGATAACAGCTTTAGAAAATAAAGAACACTGTTAGAATTACAAAAAAGTATCCCTTGTCCAATGTCATATTTCTTAAAACTATAGGGTGAGGACGCAAAAATTTTGAAATTTGAAAAGCTATTTTCGCTTTTTATTTTTTTATTTTCTTAAATTTTTATGGCAAAATTTTCTGCACTTATTATTCAGTATGTTCCCTCCATTCTGAATGAGGCCCTCAATTCGTGGACGAACAGAATTACAGCTGAACTTGAGGAAGTACGAGGACAAGTTGTTACACTTCTCTGTCATCACATCCTTCAAGGCATCGACATTCATTTGAGAAGTCTTGTTCGACTTGCACTCAAAAACTCACCAAACAGCAAAGTCCAGTAGGTTCACGTCGGGTAAGGACGACATTCAGAAGGCAGCCATGTTCTCCCTACAGAAATGCTGCACTTTCTTGGAATGTGTGTACCGGGAAAATGTTTTCTGTAAAAACAAAGTTGTTCCTGGAGAACGGGCTCTTCAACCTTGGCAAGACATGGAACCTGAGGACCTTGTAGTAGACGTCCATCTGGGCTTTCTTGTTGGCCTTGATGAAGTAGGGACGTATCTTACTGCCGTCGGGCATCACGGCGCCGAGGACCATGACCTGAGCTGGATGTTTGGTCCTGAAGATTCCCTTGGCCTAAGCTCTTGATTCAGCCAAGAAGATAACATTCATCCATTTCAGAACAGTGTCCACTTTTTGTAGACTTGTGCGCGGAGGAGATCGGTCCCCTTCTACCATTTTGCTCGTTGCTCAGACATATTTGATCGCACAAAAACAAAACAAACATCCATCTGTAGAATTTTGTCTGTTCTTTGGAATGGCGCCAAATACAAAATTGTTAGACTTTTATAACTGAGGCTAACTAGCCTCAAAGAGGATTCTAATTTTCGATTCCTCACCTCTCCTATATTGTTGATTCAGTCGTACAATAAGTTTAGCTCCTGTCTTCTCCTCGTGCTTTTGACAATACCTATCCCTAGATATATGCCATTTATCTCCCGTATTGGCACAGTTTTGTTGGTGTTTGAAGAAACATATTCGAATACAAAAGAATCGCAAAATCCAATCAGAAGCTCTAACCCTTCCTCATTATAATATAAACCCGTCAATATCAATTAGAAGATTAGACATTACATTTCAATGATTTCATACTAATATAAACAACATATTTGGCAATGATTCATTAATTGGATTTAAGGAATTAAATGCAATTTTTTCTTTCTTTGTTGTTGAAATTGAATCACTAAAATATCATATATTTAAAAAAGCACTTAATTGGAATGAAATCCGATTCTACTTTTTTTTTTACAAATGCATTAAAATCAGCAATAAAATATACACATCTACTTTGTAGTAATAGCCTTCATGCATTCATTCGCTAGAGAAATTTATGCACAAAAAAGACTTGAAGTATGATCTGTACACAAGTATGAATATTAACTAACGGTATTGGCATAACACCCATATTTTGACGTCCATTCCAGTTATGTATCTTAATTATGTCTTTAAATCGGATGTAGAAGTTGGTTTATTGGTATAAATGGGGGTTTTGAAAGGATAAAGTATAGTTTTGAGATTTTTAAAAAAGAAAAAAACAGTTGGTGCGTGTTCTCTTTGTTGACATCTCCCTCTGAAAGAAGTCTTTCTAATAAAGACACTAATCAGAAATGATGTAAATTGTGTATATTTTTTAGCTGATCTGTGTTTTTGAAATTGTACTCTCAAGAATGAATTTTATTTTACTCCGATGTTGTTGTCATTATTATTTTATTCCTGACTAAAGAACTTCCTCTCCTACTACATTCAGTTATATTCAAAAACTGATTAAAAATTTGTGTTTCCTCATACTGACAGAGAAAAGTAATCTTGAGGATTTGTTGTGGAGGTTTCAATGTAAGTCATTGTTGGACACAGAATAGAATTGGGGATCAATATCGGAGTAATTTTTGAGAATGTTCTAATTTATGTCCTTCTCTCTTCCCCTCCCTTGCAACAGCTGATTATAGCTGATCCTAAACATTTTACAAATGGTCAAAGTTAAATGATGATTTTCGATTTCTTTTTCTTCTTTTTTAATATGCTCTTAATACAACCAATTTTTATCATTACTAATCCGCATAGAAACGACCCCGACGCGAACCTGCACACATTCAGTTCCAGAAAATAATGCGTTTTGTCCATTGAGCTACCTCGTCAAAATATCTACTAGGTTGCTTTAAAAAAAAAGGAAAATTAACGTCTTCAGTCCTGACTATTGGAAAAATGCTTGGTAGGAAAACTATGATGGCGTTTCGATAAATTAGATGCAAACAGCTTCGAGAGTAGGAAAATAGGCACCAACCCCCATTAGTATCTAGCAAAAAATTTGCTAGCAAATCTAGCAAGCAACTCCAAAAAGCCTTTCATTTATATTTCTAGGGATGCTAAAATCTCCCTCTGAAAGAGGAATTATCGCCTTTCTTTGTTGTAAATTGTTTTAAAGGTGATTCATTTGTAGATATTCGATCCATCACTAATGTACATACAATAAACATAATATTTATTTGTTAGATGTTGAAGACAAAAAAAAATAGTTGTAAAGGATTTGCATCCATTAAATTATTAGTTGAGGAGAAAGACATTCTTCCACGCGCGCGTGCCTCATCAATATCTTATGGCACAAATGATAATGATTATAATCCCTAGATAAGTTTTTCACTATGACGAATTACAATCCATGTTTATTATTGTTGTTTTTTTGTTTTGCTATTTGTAATAACTAATAGGAGACACATAACACATAGTAGTTTCGGCAGTGGTATCATCTGGAATGAAAGATAAGATTGGATCTCTTTGACTATTGCGAAACGAATGCCTTTTCTTTTTATTCTTTTCTATCGATGGTAAACATTGAGTACCTATATACGTATATTAGGGTGTTTCAAATCAGAGGGGCAAAATATATCAGAGTAAGGAATTTGTATCTTCATTGATATTACCTATTCCTTGGGCTCAGAAAACATGTCTGAACAAATTTCAAGTAATATGGATCATATTTAAGGATTCCAAAAAATTATGTTTATGAATTATACTGTATCAGTCCTAGTTTATTCGGTTTAGTCTAGTCTTAGGACCGACACAACACTATGTAAAGCTTCTATACCTAGTTATAGTGTCGTGTTGGTCTTTATTTAGGACTGAGGACTACAGTCCCGTCTTGTTCCGATCCAGTCCTGTTTAGCAGTTCTAAAACGTATAAAATTCGATCTTTGATGATGTAACTAAACTTTTTTGTTCTTTTTCAGCTTATATACTGATAGTCCAAAGGACTGACGGTCTTAAGCATGGGTACCAAGGACTGATAGGCGCTATTCTAAAACTGAACGAAGGACTCACACCATATTACCTAGTAGGGATACTCATTTTTCGAAAAATGATTTTTCAAGAACATAATTTGCCATGCCTGCGTTGTCCATTGAGCTATGCCGTTCCAAAGAAGTTTTGTATCGGTTCTTATTTGGTATTGAAGACTACCATCTCATCTAGTTCAGTCTATGTCCAGTCCAGTACTGGATAGCAGTACTAAAGCATATCAAGTCCCGTCCTTGATGACGTCAATCAACTTTATTTCTTAATTTTTTTTTCTAAATTCGTAATATTTATATTGTATCATTTTCAGTAATAGTTTGAGGTTGGATTTTTAGAGTCCGTGGGTCTCCCTTTGAGAAATCTTGAAACCTTTTGGTGCTTCTTGACCTTCCTTTATTATCGATACATATACTGAATCATATGCAAATCATCAAAACTAATTCCTTCTCATCTGAATATATTTTCAATGGTTTCATTTAATGAATTTAATTTAATTTATTCGAAGCTTATACTGTGAAATAATTAAATGTAGGTTCGTAGGTGTTCAGACTACAAAATTTCGTGAAAACGGAGTATGTTTTATTTAACAAAGCTGCTAATATTATTATTTAACTAAGGGAAGACGGAACATCCATGTACAAAATAACTCTGTGTGATCATGGGAGACACTGATGATTTATTGGAGAGTTATAAGTCCTTGTTAGACTCAAAGTAGAATTAGGGATAGAAAACGATGTAATTCCTGCCAATGTCCTTGCAATGTCTTTGTGTTTATTTCCAGCATCTCATAACTGCTCGCAGCTAATTTAATGAAACGTCATTAGAGTTAAGTTTTTTTTTTTACATACCACTAGGTAATTTTGATTTGCTCCTTATTTAGGACCATGGTCCAATCCATTCCTATCCAATCCAGTCCAGTACCACTTGTCGATCCTTAAAGTAGGTAAAATCGATCCCTCGTGACGTCAATGAGGGTTTTTTTCCTTTTTTTTTAATTATTCCGTTATATAATAAAATAAATTACTTAACAAACTAACAATGAATATATGTTCGTAATATTATATTATATTGGAAAAATAATATTTTTTGCTATATATGTGCAATAATCGTAATACATATTTTATATATCTGATTTGGCTTTTTAAACCGTCCATGTTTTCATGAGACATTCTAAGGACCGGTCCCAATAATCGACAGTCCTAAGCACCTATATAACTCGTTTTAACACAGGATTGGACGGAATAATTAAGGACCAACACAACACTTTCGACAGGTTGTATTTTTAACAACTCTAATAATATTTTTGAAAATGTTCTAGCCAAAGCCTTCTGCTTCTCCTCAATGGAACCATCAATAATCTTATCAATTACTATTTCTTTATTCAAAAATTAAGTATTAATAGAAAACCTAATATTTTGGTCTGGAATACCTTAATTTTTCAAAACTCTTTATTTTTGTTATAAGAGAGTATAATTTAAAGAGGATTTCATTAAGTCGTACAAGGGAATGGTCGAGGAACAAACATTTGTAAAGCTCTGTTTTTAAGAACCACCCTAACATGTGAGATGTATGATTTTACATGTATCGACAACATCTATGAATACATAAAACAACCAGCTGGCGTGACGCATTACATCTCGATACTCACAAATATGTATAATACACACTGCATTATTTTTGTCTTTTTAGGTTATAAAACACATTAAAAATACGGGGTGCGCTAAATATACTTTTTAAACACATATAATATAAGAAAATTTTCAAAAACATATCGAAATAACATTGCAACAATATAAATTTTTATACAATTTAAAAAATATATATACTTAAATTTGTATATTTAAATTTTTTTTATTTAGCAACAATTAATATACCTTCAGGCCCTATCTTAAAGTGGACTATGTCATAATTATTATTCAATGGGAATACTAAACTGAAGGATTATTTTTTTTTTTTTATGTGAGGGGGGAGGCTTAGCTTTTTGATTTTTTTTCAAATAAAATTCAATAAATAAAAATTTAAAACAAAAATTTAAAAATTTAAATTCAAATGTTAAATTTTTGGAAAAAAAAAAACAATTTCAAATATTAATTTTTTTTTTAAATAATTCAAAAATGCACAATTTTTAACAAAATATTACATTTTTTGAAAAAAAAAATCAAAAATCCATAGATATTCACCATAAATCAAAAAAAAATTGATAAATTAAATTTCATATATACAAATTGTTTGCCAAAAACCTAAATTTATTGAAATAAAAATAAAAATTTAATTTAATTTCAAATATTATTATAAAAATCAACAAATAAATTTTTTAATAAAAATCTTAAATTCTTTAATTTGGGTACGGCTACATCCTCCAGCCCACCCCTTGCAGATGCCCCTGGAATACTTATAATTCGAATACTTGTTGACAGAGACCTTGAGAACGTTGTTATTAAGAATGTCTAATACAAAAAACATTGTCCTCGATATGCGACTTACGGAATATTGTAATGGGTTAGCATCAATGCTGAACTTCTTCCACAAATCCATCTTTACCGTGAGAAAGTCTCCGATTTTGCTGTGTGGAAAAGTGTACAATTTTTCTGGAACACTACGTTGACATAAATTTCTTCTATTTCACGTTTAAAATTATAGGCCAACACATTCAAATAGTTAGTGAAATAGGGAAAGAAGATTATTTTCTTATTTTACTTTGTAAATAAGGTGACATAGAGTGGTGCCATATTACGACAAAAAATATAACACCCTAAATGATAATCCAGCAATTTCAAGCACTTATACTTATATTAGCCTAGGCCACATTAAGTCATAACCCCGTGCAGATAATGTTATATGCATTTTTTCGTTTGCACATGCCCCATTGAGTTTTTTTATATATATATATTTCATCCAATGTTCAGCTACAATGTAAAATTTAATAAACAAATAAAACAAAACAATTATCAAAACACAAAAACAAACAACAAAACAAGTAGCAAGGACAGAAATTGAGGTATTAACAATTCCTCGATTAGGATGACTAAAAAAATACTATTGGTTGTCCATCACCAATCTTAATTGTGTCTATAGGTCTTCTCTAAAAGTTGATTTTCCAAAGTTTCCACAGTCCCACGTCCTAATTCCCTACTACCATTAAATGTATCGTTGAATGATATTTTAAGCTATCCATACTTCTCATAAATTTTTCCTTCTTGCAAATCCACAAAAACTTTTTTATCAAACACAAAAGTTTCCTCCCCAAAGTTGATCTATTACCCTCTTCCACTGGTCCAAACAGGAAAGTTCAAACTTTTCCCTCCAGGCCTAATTCTAATAAAATTTTAGACACCAACTCCCTATATATTTTTGTCTTGTGACATGAAGTAAATATGCAATTGGGTATTAATTTCTCCACATTCAAAGCTACAAAGCATGGCCTATTGAGCTGATAAGAATGAAGGAATCAGATCAATGAGTGACAATTAAAATTCACAAATCATTTCGCATATTACAACTTTTTTTAAATAAACCAAAAATAAGAAATTACCCATTGCTTCGTGAAAGGGGGAACCCGTCTTAATGATTTATTAAGAAGACATCTGATTCTAACACAATTATGACTTCCAGGCGCTGGTGGAAGTCCTGGCACTAGCTGCAGATTTTGTCGGCTGTCATGGTGTCCCAGCGCTGGCTGAAAGTGGACTTAAGGGCCTCGGTGTTTGGATAATAGTGCAGGCCTTCCTCTAGACATGCATCCAAAAGGTGTAATCAAGGGGGTTGCCATCAGGGTTGTGGGAGGGGATAAAAGTGTCAAAAAGAGTTCAAAAGAACTCACAAGAGTCTTACAACGGAGGAGATGGGTTTCTTTCATTGGAGTGGTTTTAGGGGCCTCTACACTTTCACGAGGGACTCTTTCCAACCACTTTTTTGTTAGCTACTGTAGAGTATGTTGTGAAACCACGAGATATCTTGCATGGGCCTTACAGACTTGAGAGGATTACACTGGGCTATTTTTTTAAACTCCTCCGGGACCAGTTTTTTCCTTTTTGTCCGAGCCCTTCTTCTTTTAAAACGTTCCCGACTTACTGACAGCGTAATCAGTGGTCTTTGAGACACCCAATTGCTTGGAGTGGATCAATGGAAATATGGAGCCACCCGGTTCATAAAATATATCTATTTTTAATCCTTTAATTGGGATGATTAATATACTCTTATTATACATAATAATTAAGTCGATTGTGTTAGAAATCCTTCCAACTATTTCCCGTGTTGACGAGCCAAATGTTTAGTACATTTCATACACAATTCCTGCTTCAGTAAGTGTACAAAATATTCACCGCACCCGATATATGTAGTTTTAAATATTACATATAGATACACAGCAATAAATATTGAATGTCCTGAGCGGTGATGTTCTTGGCTCAAATGAAGCTCACATAAATACTTATTATTTTGTACGTATAGAAATGGATGTTGTATGAACGTACAGCATCCATGAATAAGACACTAATGGCCCATATCGAATTAAACTTATTTTAACAATAAAAAAAAGAAACGACCAACCAACCTAGGACAGCTTCTGCTCTACCCCCTCCCCCCTTTGGCTGGTTCAAATTTATGTTTGGAATCATCATCATTCTCAATAGAGAAAGAGAGTTATACATATATACACATTAGAAACATCATAGACGTATTATGAACATTAGGGTGGGTTTATTCGTGGTGGTTTGATTTACTTTTTCGAACTTTGAAAAAGGGTCATCTGGGAAAGTTGTGTCAGTGTTAGACATGAGCTTATTACAATATATTTTCTGGTTGAATAGGGAGCCGATATAGGCAAAAAATTATTCGATGTACAGGTTTGAGGAGCAAAACGTTTAGAAATACTTCAATATTTTTTTATTTCAATAATAACAAAAATATATATTCTTACAATACTTATAGACAAGGCTTTAGAAAACTTAATTCACTAAATATGAGCACCTTAATCATCAATAAAAGCCTTTACACGTTGTTGAAAGGCCTTACAGAATTTGATGGCAAACTTTTTAATGACATAATTAAAAAAGTATCTTTTCATGCAATATTCCGATCCCATTCATATTTTACAAATAATAATCAGATTTACAGGTTTGAGTTGCAAAATGTGGACTCGAGAGGTTGCTTTAGAGTTAGTACAATATTTTTTATTCTCAATAATAACAAATATATCATTACAAAACTTGTAGACAAGGCCTTTGCAAACTTGATTAACTCAATATGTTCACCTTCAGCATCTATCACAGCATTTAGACGTCACTGGAAAGTCTTGCAGGAGTTGATGACAAACTCCTCAAACAAGATGCCCCACACAGCCACTATGGCTACCTTCAGTAAGTCCACATTTGGGTATGGAGCTTTGTTGATTTATCTCTCTAATGTGCCACCAAAAGCAAAGTCCAGCGGGCTCAAATCTGGAGAAGAAGGGCCACATCTTTTTGGTCCACAATCCAGCCATGTTATCGGTGAGGAACTTCTGGTAATGGTAGACGTATAGAAGGGCGCACCGTCCTGAGTGTACACGTAGTTACCCTGCAGGTAGTTAGTCTTCATCCATGACAAGATTTATTCATTCGTCTACGGTTGAGTACTTTAATTATTAAGCATTGCCTTGCTTTAAAAATTGAAAAACAGTTGGTTTTTTTTCAAACCCCTCCTTTTTTCTGATTGCATTATATATTATAAAATATTAGAGCAAATATCCAAATTTTCATAGAAGTTTCGCCAATACTGATAGGATGGAGATTTTGAAATTTCGAACGATGTATCACTTTTCCGCTTATGATCTGACATATACTCCCGTGCCTAGTCTACGTTTACAAATAATTTCTACAAAATATGAGTTGGAGGAGTTGGGCTTCGATCAGAGGTTCCCCAAGCAATATACACTTTTAAAATGCATATGTTTTCACAAATATAATTGATTTATTTTAAAGTATGTGAAGCTTAATCACTATTGTTGTGTACGTCCGTGTTTATTCGGTCTTGTCTCGTCATTGGACTGGTCCAATCAGTCCTAAGGATTATTATTACTATAACTGATTAAAAATGAACAAATACAGTTGATTGATGTCATCGAAGGCAGAACTTTATCCGTTTTTAGGAATGATATGAAGGACCAGTCATAGACTGAGTTGAAAGGGAATTCAGTCTTCAGTCCTAAATAAACTACACTATATATAACTCTATCGTAAAAACAGAAGTTCCTTACTTATTTTTATGAGGATGAACTATTTATTTGGTATTGATGATGATTAATGATTATGATGTTATAAAAAATTAAAATATTGAATGCATAAATATAAAAATGTACAATATTTAACCGAAAATACAAAATTTGATTTTATGGACCTTTAATTTTTTTTTTCAATGAGAAGAAAAAGTGAAGTATTTGATTATTATTATAGGCTAAATATGAAGTCAGGTTCTTAAAGAATTAAATGTATGACCATATTTGATATTTATTGGGGTCCTTTTTTTGTTTTTGTTTTTCAAAAATCCACAAAATAAAAAGTTTGCAACAAAGAAATCCTGCATTTAAGATTTCCATCTCTTTTCGGTATACACTCGTATGATGACGAAATTGTGCAATGTTTTTTTTTTTTGTTTTTTTTCTTAACACTATTATGGACTCATCAGCAGAAGATTAAAAGACTATTACATTTCCAGAGGCAAAACGCAGGTGGGCTGTTGTGATGATTTTATTAACAACAATCTAGATATTAGACATGCTTAGGTCTTAAAAATGACATGGACGGACAGTAGACTGTATATTGTCCAGGCAACAGATATCCTCTCTCGGCCACTCCTCCAAAAAGAATCAGGATTTCCTCCTAGAGCACTGCTACGGCTGGGTGTCTATGGATTTAGATCCCGAGACTGTAATCCGATGGATTATTTTGTCAAGAGCTACCTTGAGCCAAAGGTCAACACAGGTAATCACATTACCCAGAAATCGCTGATCCACTTCATCACCCTGCAATGCAAGAATTTAGATTGAGCTATTATTTTCAGGACCTGCACACGGTTCCGGACACGAATCGAGAGCGTTATTGAGACCAACGGAGGCTACATTGTGGAAAATATTTTTGCAATAATTGTATCTGCGGTTTTTGTTTTGTTTTGTTTTTTAATAAATCTTGAAAAGTAACCATTTGATGATAATTTTAAATAGATTGATCAAAGGCAACGGATTTCGTTGTACTTCCATGTATAAAAATTAAATTGAAATTGTAAATTGGAGAAGTTCCAAAGTAAGTTAAATCGTACTGAAATTCGGCATTGAATAGTCTTTCTCCGTACCTTCCATCATCATCGCTTCCTCACATTCGGATTTTCGACACACTCTAATGTACAATATTCAAAAGATAGGGAGGGAATAGAGGGGAAGACTCCTCCAGAGGGATATTCATAGCTTCATAGCTGTTATACATATATAATATATTACAATGTTGAGATATTGTTCTTTATTTCATGTAGAACCGAGTAGTATATTATGTACATTAGATCCATTATTATTCATACATAGAGTTCATTAATTATAACTCAACAACAGACTGGAGAGGTGGGAAAAAGTCCCTAGACTGCAAGTCCAAAATATAGCGTCTCAAGTATTTCATTAAACATTTTAAACATATTTTTATCGAGTTCTCAGATTTCTTTCGAGTTTATTTCAAGTCCATAATTAGGCCATGGAATAATATGTATTTAGTGTTAATTAAAGATACCACTCTAATCCCTCCTTCCCCCCTAGTAGTGAGCATCTAATTATAACCCTGTTAGTGATCTGGATCAAAAATTAACCCCAAAAATAAAACACATTTAATTACATGATAAAAATTGCAATGATTATAAAAGTAACGTCATTCAATTGTTGTACCCATCAATTTTGCACTCGTCAATATCAATTAAAATGCTAAAAATACTTGTATGAAATAAGGCATGGAGAAAAAATAATATTTCATTATAAAATAGTCTTACAGCATGAGTTTGGGGTTCTAACAAGATATAGTTTGTTACTCTGATAGTAAATTATTTTATAAATTTATACAAATTTTGGGAATAAAATTAGTACACATCATTTTCAATTCAAATGCCCCATCCCTAGTCATTTTTTATGTGTGTGAATATATTTGTAGTAAATGTTTTATTATGCATTATTATTTCTACCTGTTTGTCTACTCTTTCCTTAGAGTATCTTTAGTGATAATGTTTTTCTTGATTTCAGCATAAATTAGCTTTCTGGTAAGAATGTAGAGTGGCAAGTCTTAGATTGATGGATCAAGTCGAGTCGCAAGTCTTCCAAATGTGGACTGAATGTAAAGTCGAGTCACACATCCCAAGTTAATGTCCCCATATCTTCCCAGCAGTAACAACCAATGAAAAATCATAAATCTTTTTGATTGGTAAACTCTGCCTACTTTATTGTAGACTTAGAGAAATTTTCAATAATAGTAATTAAATCTAGGTTGATTTATACGAGGGTGATCTACCAAGTTTCGGATTTCAACGTTAAGATGGCAGCACTGGTAAATAAAAGCTAGCCACAGCTATCTAGATTCTGTTGACAGTTACTCCCAAAGTTTCAGCCATTTTGGTCACGCAGTTGTTATGGAAGTGTTGTTTGAGGGAGTTGATGTGATTGGTCTTTGTATCTCAACACACTTCTTCCAGCGAAGTTACGGACAGGAACGGTTACATCACTGGGAAAGGTGTGAAAAGTTATATGTAGATATAACGACTTGTCTATAAATGTAAGCACAGGAAAACTCTATCGAATTTTAAACGATAAATATGACTGAAAACATTATGAAATGTGAAAAATCCAAGTTCAAAGTAAAGCTTATATCACAAGAAAATGATACCATGGAGTAATTTGAACTTATTGTCAGAAATTCTACTTTTTTTAGTGTTCAAAATATCATATTCATTCAGGTTTTGACAGGATAGATGGTGCTCTAGTGGCTATTCTTGTACATAAACCCGTACCTCTAGTGCTAAGTAATAATACAATGCAATAAATAGATGAGTTTAAAATTGTCGAAGTGCGCTGTCAGGGGCTTCCGCCTTATTCTATTTTTTTTTAATGAAGGGGTGTGGTTGACAGATGCTGTTTTTGTATAAATGCCAAATTTGATAACAAACCATTTGAAATTTGAAGGAATAACCTTTCTTTACAAAAAGACAAATTGATTTTTTTTTTAGCATTAAGATTGTCATTCAATGTACCTACGTTGTTTCTATACTCCAAGCGGATCGAAAACTATGTTTCTAATTATTTAATAGGCTTTAGAAGTGCTCAATGATATGCAACTATTTTGCCAAAGAATAAATTCCTACTTTCGGTACAACAACTTGCTTCAAATAGGAACAATTAATCATATACAGGGTCGAGTACAACAATTGGAACACAATTTGACCTAATCCAGATCCTGTATGAGTGCATGACAGCAGAGGTTTTCCTACTCATACTTGGAAATAGATGACTAATAAAATAGATTTCAGTATTTTTTTTAATCAGTTCTTAAGATGGAGAATCACGATCACTCACGAAATAGTGTTTTCCTCATTTGAAACTTTTTAAATTTTTTAAATGTGAATAACTCCAGAATTAATTATGGTAGAGTGTTACAATTGGTACCATCTAATTTAGCGTTGTTCAAATATTTTAAATTAGTGATGTTGGTTCAGATTGAATAATTGGAATGAACTCTGGGACTGTATATGGAGGATTACAATTTTTATTTATGAAGTAATATGTTTGGGATCGTTTTTACTTCATAAATTTATATAAATGAAAATATTCACTTGTAAGATTTGAAATAGTGTAAATTGTCAGAAATACCAAGAGTTTCAAATGGTACTACACGGTCTAACACCCCCTTAACGCAAGCCTGTTTTAATTTAAAACTATGTATATTTTAAAGATCTACAAATGTTATAAGCGTAATTTAACTATATAATCAATATTACTGACTCTGAGACCGTTTATGCAAGATAAGAGTTTTTATTAATGATGTAAGATGGTTACTTCGTTGTAGAATTGATAATCCCAAAATTCAACTCATTGCATTTTGAGACGAATTTCCGGATGAAGTAAAAGTTTGTTCATATTGTAGTATACAACCATGTACGTGTCCAATAACCAGAGGTGGAAATGTCATTATACTGCACGTCTGAACAGAGTATTTTATCATAAGTATAGGTCCTTGAATCCGTTCATTGAGTCTTTGCAAATGTTTGCGAGTCCTTGGATTTCAGATAATCTTCCTCTTTTTCGTTCAACAACAATTACTTCAACTAGGGGATTAAATTAGGGGTTAGGTCGATTTTTCGTGGAGCAACGGGCCCAATAGAACTATGCCTTATTGCCCTAGGGATCCTTCCCTATTGTCTGTATTGTTTTTGTAAATTTTGTAGAGTGTAATTTCTTAGTTCTACTTTGGCCTATACTCCACCAAATATCAACCTACAGATTCAACGACAAACGAGAAGGACAATTGGGAATAGTAAAAAAAAGGCTATGAGGCATTGTACTACTTTTTCCTTTGTTCCACCAAAGAAATCATTGTTTTTATCTTTGATAAATCAGGGAGTCTTCATATCATTGAGCACATCTTTTTATATTTTAGTTAAATTATATTTAAATTTTGTATAATTTTATTTACAAATAAAATATTTAATAAAATGATGGGCGTTGATGAGTTATGAGAGACAGAGAAACAGATGAGGAAGAAGATGATGATAAAATGGGGAGAATTAATTAAGTAATTGCTTACAAATAAATCGAGCGTCAAAAATGACAAATGATCCTGCTCCCACACTTTTTCAGTTCCCTCCTTCCTACATCTCTTTACACATCAATTTTATCAAAACTTATAATGTCTTTGAGATTAAATATATAAAATATGGGTGTTAGATTGTATGAATACAAAAACCCACTTCCTCTATATTAAACCAAATGTCGTTACTTATCACTCGCTGAATTAAGTTTTGAAGTGTCAGAAAAGAAGAAAAAAAGGAAGGTTGAAAGTAGATGGTAAATGACGAAGCATTTTTATCAAAAAATGGATCATTTATCTCGCAAAAGGACGTCTTACCCCTAAAGAACCACCCCTTAGGACAGTGATTCCGAGCTGGAGCATTGCAGACGATAAGGGCTACATGAGGTTATCAAGGTTATCAAAAATGTTTTTTCTTAAACAAGGTCATGAAAAAAAATAAAAGTCATAGATTCATTTATGTAGTATTTATTGAGTTGAGGCCCAAAACTTACATTAGCATAACATTTATATGAAAAACTGGATTTTTATTAAATCAAGAACAGACAACTCAAACCCAATTTGTGATATGCTTAAATACTATATTCAGGCACATATTTTATACAATATTCCCTCATTCTCAACAATGGCATGGCATGCTGGCGAACAGATTACCAGATCTTGGCGATGACGACCGTGCCCATAGCATACCACACTCTCATGATGGCAGCTCGGAACAAATCCAAATTTGGATTAGAGATACAACAGATATTATTCTCCAAGATATTGCAAACCACATCGTCTAAGGGGTTGAATTCAGAGCTGGAAAAAAGCCACATGGATGCAGGCCGGAAGTCAGACATATTTTTGCTGCAGAAGTTTTGATTATTTTTGGCTTTATGGGGCTCTAATGGACTTCTTGATGTTGTAGGTAGTCCGGATGGAGATGCCAACGGTCTCTACAGACGGACATTGACGTAGAGGAGATCGCACACGGGTTGCCTTTTTGTTGTCACTCTGAGATTTTACACTTAGAGACATGGGATCAAAAAATACAAATCACAACTTCATTTACAATGTTTTTTTGTACATATACATAGTGGGGGCCAAAACTTCTAGTAGCGTAGCTAAATTATGAAAATTGTGATACTTATAGAAGCAAAAATACAACTCAAAAACAATTTGAGATATGATTAACTATATTATTTATTCAATTTGTCTTCCTTCACAAGCAATAACATCTTCTAAACGCTGGCGAAAAGATTGCCAGTTCATAACAGTAAAATTCGTGTCCATGGAGTACCACGATTTCATGATGGCAGCTTGGATCGAAGCCAAAATTGGATAAGAGATAAAATAGACATTCTTCTAATAGTTGATATAAGCAACATTTTTTTTATTTTTGTTTCAGCTGTCGTTTGGTTGCGTAATGAAACCTTGTAATTAAAGATAGCAGGATTAAATTAAAATTAAATCCTACGGCAACTTTGTGGTCTCCTTCTAATTACTAACTATTAATTGATGTTATCACCTCATTTCGATTTATCAAAATTACATTGTTGTTACGTATCCATGAGATGTGTAACTTTGGGGATTTGAACTTCATAATGTGCGCCAGAATACTAATCAATGAATAATTTTCATCAAACAAGTCAAAAACTATTCCTGGAATAATATTCAATTATTGCATCAACTCAAATACACTAAAACCTTTATTTACAATGGTTCATCTCTTTTCTTTTCATTTTCTCAACATGTACATGTTTTGCTTATACATGTTACAACTTGTACACAACATATCTTTAAAATAGATTGTTTAATTTAAATAAAAGAGTAATTATTTCTAATATATTGATTTTAAAGAGAATTATACAGATAGTTTTTTTAAATTGTCGAGGATTAAATTCGAATGAAATTAAAAATAAGAATACGTTGTGATATCATCATTATAAACTCAATGACTGAATCCAATGTATTAATAGTTGTACTAGTACTAGGGAAAAAGCTGCATTTCTGTTAATAGACTCTTAAAAATTAATGAAATGAATAATTAATGAGTGAATCGAGATAATCCCTCAGTCATCTATGAGAGTATATTTTGAGAATTCAACCTATTTCAGGATAATGTTCGTTTAGAGCTTGTAAATATACTAAAACAAGGCCCTAGATGTAAAAATGAGACAATTATACAGTTCTATTTATTTATTTTTTTACAACAGTAAATGATAATGAGTAGATGGAATGACTAGATTTGTTAAAAATGTCGAAATCCTCATGTTTATAAATTTAAGTATACGTTGGTAACCTGTAAGATGTTAATTCTCTTATTAATTATTCCACCCAATTTTGATAATTCCAACGAGTTAGACTGTATTAGTTTTTACATTGATCTTCATACATGAATATAATATTATAATGGAATCCTTGTAATCAGATCTCAGAAGATACACTAGACTGTGGCCAATAAAAACCCAGTCGGGCAGTTGCAGTGTGCCTGTATCTGGCCCGATTGGTTACGTAATGGCATACCCTAAAAACACACATCACGGGCCAACTATTATGATGTGCTTATCTCTATTATACAAATTTTGAGAGGATAAAAGTCCTTTTTTTACTATTTTTCCATGAGCAATGTTTTAAAACTCATAATTAGCTATCGATTGCTAAGAAAAACATTGCCCTAGTCTCCACCATGAGCACACAGAACGAGAAGAAGATTGAGATTGTAGTACTCCTCCGCGCGGGATTGTCCAAGAAAGCCATCTGAGAGAAGACTGGAGCCTCCAGGAAGACAATTTACAATTTCTCCACGAGGTTGAATGTCAGGGAGGATCTCAGATACACTCCAGGAGTAGGCAGGAAACCCTCCGTGTCTCTGAACCATCTGAAGTCAGGCTCCAAGAAAAATACAAAATCTTCAACTACTGACATGACCAGGAAGCTAAACAGGTCCCATCAGCGTTATCCATAGCTCTACTTAAGGAAGAATGAAAGTATTTATGTCGTATTCTGCGGCTTCTGTTGACAACACGGAAAAAAAAGTATTTTTTATAAGAAGATTTTTATTATTGATCCTGTCTTCAACAGGCAGAATGATCGAGTTGTTCCCTTTAGGATACAGGCTGAAGGCTGATGATTATGTTAACATTCTGGACACCAAAGTTATCCCATTTATCAAATCCATCGTTGTCAATTCTCCCGGGTGTTTCAACAAGATGGATTACCTTCCCACACTGCTAAGAAAATCCAAAAATAGCTCGCAGCGAATATGTACTTCTTGGCATGGGACTTCTGGCCACTACAGGGACTCTAGATTATTCTATCTAGACGCACGTGTAGTCCATGTCCTACAGGTAACGCCACAGTAGCTACCGCGCCCTGAAACCCCTGTCAACAAGCTCTGGGCATCCATGAGTGCCAAGTACATCTAGAGGGACTGTAGCAGCTTCCACCATCGCTTGGAGCTCACAATCAAGTCTGAGGGTGGTTACATTGACTAAAACATATTCTTTGGGTTTCAATTAATAATAAATAAACTTTTTCCCTGGCATGGATTTTAAGACTTTGTGTGTTGAAATGGGTAAATAATAACGGTTGACCCCTTACACAGGCAATTTTGGACACAAATCATGAGTTATACCTTATTTCAATGTATCATACGTTGAATAGATATTGAAAGCAAAGCATTACTGATGATTTTGTAGTAAAATATATTTTTTAAAGACAAATTTCCTAATATTTCAATTCCTGTGTAGTTTGGAAATATTTTATAATAAAACGGACATTTCTAAGCGCGGAAAATAATTTCAATTCCCAAACTAAAGGATCTATTTAACAAATTTCGTAAAGTGCTTTGTCTACTTGTTTCTGATAGTACAAAACAATATTGTATAGAGGTTTTACTTCGAATCTAAGTCAATCAAATATCTCTGCATATAGGTATATACAAAGTACATTGTAGTTAGTTGTAAAAATCTAGCCATTTCACATGGATTTTTAATTGCTAGATATCTGATTTAATCCAAATATCACCAGTTGTCTTCGTCATCATGTAGTATCTATTAAACACAAATGTTAAGTCTTTTTTTATTCATAAAGTGAATTGATAAAGTTTCATGTAGACTTATAGGAAATGTACCCATTTTATTCAGTAAAAATATCTACTATTAGCCCCCAAGATGGCGTTGTCGCCTTCAATCATTGTGCAATTTATGAGGTCAGTGAAAAAAGACAATAGATTAATCTCATCTCCAATCGCTTCTACATTTTTATTGAGTAATTTCTTATTTATAAATTTCATTGTCATACTTTTGACAGGATATTTTTTCCTTTGTTTATAATAAGGAGGCCCAGTTTTTTGACTGTCCTATTACTGAAATATCCAAAGACACTTAATTGTTGTAAATTAGATGGAAACGTTATTAAATTAAATTGAAAATCAATATGGTAACTTTGACAATTTGAAAATTGTTTTGGAGAAGGGAAGATTAGCTGTCATAATGTTTCATTAGTAAGCTACAAGTAGTTGTGATGAGGAAGGAGGGGATGATGGAAGTAAACAAGGACATTGGCGAGGATTACTCCGATATCGATCCTTAATTATTGTCTGAGTCCAACAAGGACTTACAATTATAACAAATCCTCACTGTTACCCACCCTCGTTCTTTTATGACACGAATGTTCAATCTGATTTTGAATATAATTGAATGTAGTAAAAAAAAATGTTCACTCTTCAGGATTTAAATAATAGTAAAAACATTTTATGGAAAAAAAATCACTCATCAGTTTGCCAACTTAAAAAGAAATGGGCGAGTTAAAAAATATTTCCAATCTTCATCACCACTTATATTTCCTCATTTTTGAATTGTTCCTTTATTTGGTCAGATGGAGTTGTAACAAATATTTAGTATATTTCCTTCTCTAGGAACAAACAAGACGCAAACCAATGTACATTGTGTTCAAGATAATAATTTCTCTCGAGTAATTGTCCATTGTGCTACATCGTTCCAATACTCTTCATCATTACTCTCGGATCATGCATGAGCAGATACACTCGTGCTTAGTCTTTATACATAGATGTTCTCTCCTCAAGAATGAAATAATAATAATATCAGCTTGGGAAAATAAAAAAATACTGTTCAGATTTGCCAATAATAAAAAAACTTGCACGCCTGCAAGTTTTTAGAATTTACAACCCTATTTTTTATATTAACTCCAAAGACAATTTATAGATCTGATGAAGTAACTCCAATACATGCAGAATAATGTTTACTTCTAGTGAATCAGCTCAACTCCATCTGACCAATTTAGATGACATTAAAAAAAACCACAATTATTGATGTACACAGTTTATACATAACTATACTGAGTTTGACATCTTTTAATTGATCTTGATCGTCATTTTTCACAAAATTATATTTTGTCTACATTCATTTTTTTTTGTCTTTTTTCAAACATTAATTAAAAATGTTCATATTATCAGTTACATTTTTATTATGATAATGATATATTTTCTCTTTGTTTCAATATTTTTTTGTCACGACTCGGTGGTTGTCATTATGTGAAAATTATAAGTATATTTTACAATATGTTTGAGCCCTTTAAAGAGTTATCTTCTTTTAACAACATCTTCAAAATAAAAATAAAATAAAGAATGTTGCTGACTCTTGGAATCATCAATGTCGGCATCTTTTATTCTATGTAGTAGCGTCAACGTCCCTTGTTGTAATATTTGTACATAGTAGAGGAGACAGGCCCCATTTCAGGAGTCTGGGTACTTGTAGTGCGTCAACATAACATCAATCTTGAACTAAAATCAACAAAATGAGAAAACCCCAATTAATATTTTTTAACAAGATATAATTTATTAATTAACAATGGATTCTCAATGAAATTAAAACCGTAAATAGATGTGTGTCTGAGCTCTCTTAATCAAAAATGTAACCGCTTTTAGCAGCAAAGATGGCTTCCAGACGGAGGTAAGAGGTCTGGCACCTACTACGGATGTAATCCTCTGTCATGCTATCCAAGGGCTGGCTGACATTGTCATTGAGAGCATCGGTGTTTGAATGACGGACACTACAGGTCTTTCCCTGAAAATACACCCAAAAGGTGTAGTCGAGGGGATGTAGGGGCCAAAACTGTTAAAAAAGACTTCTAAAGAACTCAAAGACTCATTTAAAACTCATTCAAAAGAGTCTTGCATCGGAGGAGATGGGTTTCTTTCTTTATTGGTGTCAAAAGTGGCCTTTCTAGTCTCACAAAACTCTTTCCACTCACCTTTTTGGTTGATTTCTAAACAGTCTGGTGTGAAATTCCGAGATCCCTTGCATGGGCACTCATGGACTTGAGGGGATTACCCTTCAGATCCAGTTCCAGCCTTTCTTCCTCCCCAACGTTTCAGACTTGCTGTCGGCGTAGACGGGGGTCCTGGAGACCCTCAACTGCTTGCACTATACGCATGGGAATTCGTCTCCACTTGTACGTAAGCTAGAGAGTTCAGGCTTGTTGTGTTTTGTAAGTAATTGTTTATGCTTTAATATATCCAAATATGAATTAATTTTAATTAATCAACCTTCATTAATTATTGAACTAGTAAATGTTCAAATTTCAATGGATCGCACGGTACAGATCGTATGTAAATTGTGATTCTGTACAAGCTGTAACTTGTATTACCAAATTGTATAAGTTTCAACCAAAAAATGAATTGAAGAGTTTAGAGTAGTATACTTTTGATGACGATAATGCAATTACTGAATATTCTTAGGGCGATTAATATATTATTGGTGTTATTTTTGACTACTCTGATGGAAATTACTCAAATATAAGTACTCTGTGGCACATTATTAGGTTCAAATCTCCGCAGTAATTATATTACTTACCAATACTTAATGAATGGGTAAATTTAATAGATCGAAATGACTGATGCTGTAATTAAATGAAGCGTAATGAGAAATAAAAATTGTAAGTTGTACAGCCTCCTTGTACAACTTACAACTTGTACACAAAGTATACGAGGTATTTTCAAAAAGAAAGGTGACCTTGTTTTTTAGGAAAAAATATTTATTTATTCATCAATATTCATGTTATCACCTTCAATTTAAAGCCCCTCAGAGACAATACACTTGTGTCAATGCTTTTTGTATGTTGAGTTTGTTTGTAAAAGGCATAACGGTTAGAAATATTTTTCGCGTTCCGCGATTTTTTGATATTTCAAAACATGGATCAAATTTTTTGTCAAAAATAAAATTAAGTGCTCCAAAAAACTTGAAATGATGACAATGGCATACGGTGAAACTGTTCTGAGTAAAAAAAAAACGTTTAAAAGTGTATGTGGATGAAAAAAATGTTTGAAAAAACTATAAAATAGAAAAGGTATAATTTACCTTTTCTAAAAGGTCGTATTATAAATCGAATTTTATATACATTTAAAAAAAAACGTCAACAAATCAAATATGAACATAAATAATTCAAAAAGGCCAAAATTATTTGTCTTTAAAAAAATAAGTCATTCTAAAGTCAAATTAAGTAACTTTTTTCTACCAAATAAAGATCATTTTAAAAGAAAAAGTCCATAATATTTTATTATGTAATAAAGTAAAAAAAAATTGAAAAAACAATGTAGAAAAGAACATTTTTATTATAGCATAGCCAGGACTAATTAGGTGACAGCTGAAAGGCTACTTTTTTAATAATATAGAAGCACAAAATACAGTTTTTATACGCTTTATGCTATATGCTCACGCCTGCAATATTTCATTAATACACTCGATTGTTATTTCTTAGGATTCAAAGTAAGTTTTATTTTATACATGATGGAACATTGGATATAGTTATTATATAGTCCTTCCACACGGTGACGTGACATGTAGATTATGAAATACTCCCAGTATCTTTTTGTCATATATACAGACACACAGAAAGACAAAATTGTGCTTTATTAATACATATTTCATATAATTCATATATTGATATTGAATTAATAATAATATCTTTGAGAAAAAACCAAACCCAAACCGATTAAATAAATGTTGCAACTGTGCTTATGTTGTTGTTGTTGTTTTTTGTTAAAACATGGGGACAAATAGAACTTAGATATATAACTAAATTTTTTTATTAGACACTGTAAAGTGGAAAATTCATAGATTATGAGTAATGATGTGATTTATATAGTATTTTGTGTACATCTATACTAATAAAGCAAAGTATATCTGTCTGTATATATGCATATTTGAATCAAATGACGGTATTTGAATCTAAGACATAACATTGTAGTCAATGTAGATCTCGCAAGCGTTAAGTATATAGTATCCGACGTGTATACGGGTGCGCTGCATAAGGTATATATTTGTTCACTGGATATAAAGTATCCAATTAAGTATTTTTTTATTTTGTGAGGACATCATGTACATATATTAATAAAGCAAAGTTTATATGTATATCTGTCTGTATGAAAAGCAGTCACGGGGTGCACTGTATATAGTGCACCCTGATGTATTTGATAAACATATTTTGATTTAAGAAATAACAATATAGTCGTTGAGGTTAATAGAAATACAAGGTTAGACCATTATGTAATCGGACTAGCTAGAATTTACCATTTGATGTATCGTATTAACTGTTAGGTAAGACATACAGGTTTTGACGTCATAGGTAATGGCAGCGGTTCTCTAACTGTCACAGTAATAGGATATGTATGTACATTTATTCTTTATGACATCACTATTAACTAGCGTGGTGGAGGTCAAACATGAGTCAAACATAGTATTTAATCAATATTAGGATTTGATTCACAGAGGATTCGAGACTTGCGACTCTGTACATATTTCGAAGATTCGCCACTCAACTTTTTCTCACGATATAAAGCTCGGTAATTTACTGGGACTCGATAGTAAAGTCTCCCTACTCGACTTGGACTCATAATCCACTTTATTCTTAACTTTAAAAAACCTTCAGACTATTATCGACCAGACATTTTAATTATTAGTTATGGATCTCAGGTCCTAATTTAAGATCCGTATAGTTTTTATTGGTTTTTTTTTTTTGTATATTCCTTTAAATTACTTGGGTAATATGGATCTCTATTGGACAAGCAGTATTATGACTTTTCCCACCTCGTGTTAGAACTATTCCAGTCTCCCCTATAAAAATATATAATATTATATTATATAGAATCAGAATGATAAATAAGGCAAAGGATGTGAAAGAAAAAGAGACACACAGACACAGAAATTGTTTTAAATATCAAAGGAATTTTAATGAAATTGGTTCGTATATAAATAAATAAATAAATACAGTATTCGAGAAGTACATTTTTACGAGTTTTTGTTGTATTTAATTATAGCGTAGATTAAAGTTAAATCTATATAATTTTTATTTAATGACTTTTTTCATTACTCCCCCCCCCCTTTTCAAAGTATTGCTGTTAAATAAAGGGTGCAGAAGGATATTTCTCTGCAATTTAATCATTTTAAAAACGTTATGCATTCTATAAATAGTTGTGGCATTGTTTGGATTTATTAGGCACCCATTACAGACAGACAGACAAACTTTTGTATAAATTATAGATATGTACTCAACTTTTCTTTTCTTTTTTAATACGACGCACTGAGCTTTAGCCACACGCGCTCGTTGCTATTATTATTATTTCATAGATACTAGTGATGGGATGATTGATGAGAATCAGAATCGAAGAATCGGGTTTTTTTTTCTGGATTCTGGATCTGCATCACGAAAATAATATTTAATTTGCAATTCTGCAATTTATTTATTTCTGGTACGTCACTATTTAATACTTTTCTAAGTTGTCAAAAAAAAATAACCCCTCCCCTTTTAAAACTTTTATGTGATAAACGAATTTTTTTTTTTAATTCTATAAAAAATTGAATATTTGAAATTTTTGCAGTAATTTTTTTTTTTTTTTTTTTTTTTTTTTAAATACAAAATTAAATAAATATATGTATATGAATTTAAATATTTTCCCTTAACTAATATTATTTAAAATGTTGAAAGTTCTCTTCTTTATGGAAGCAAAAAAAAAAAATCATATGAGAGACAGCTGATATTAAGAATGGCCTTCATTCTGTTGTACCATATGTCTCGCTACTGCATTCTCCTTCTGCTCTTAGACAAATCAAATCTCTATTCATTGATCAAGTTGTCATGCAGTATTTTGCCACAATTTCCCCCAAAAAGGCCCTAAATCAGTTGGTAGTTAAAAAAAACATCGCAAGCACGGAGCAATTATCCAAAAAGTGTTTGTAATTGAGGGCAACTTAAAAGAGGGAATTCAAATTTGTCTAATCAACGTTCATGCCACTGACAAGAAGAAAAGAAGCGGAAACAACAATTTATTAACAATCATTTAAAATAAAACACATTATCTGCTGCACTCTGTATATAATATATAACTATATATAATTTTTTGCTTGTATTTTATATTTAAATTGTAGTTTCCCCCGTTCTCTCCTTGATCAACATTCTTGTATGTAGTATAAATACAAAGAAAGTTTTGAATAATATAAAGTGCATATATGATATAGGCAATTAAATATGTATGTATGTAGTTAAGTTTGTAAGTAATAGGGCAAAAAAGTCAAAGATCCTTGAATGGCTTGAATGACTTAAAAAAACATTTTCATATCTTTTTTGATTTTTATTATGCATTGTGTTTTAGTTTTAATTACATTTTCACATAAATTATTGGCTGAAGGTTGAATGAGGAGAGGGAATTGGTTGAGGATCGAAAGGGATATAACAGTTTTTCATATCTTGGCAACTTTTTATTGTGCTACAAAGACACATTTTACTTCACAGGGCGTTACTTCCCCAACACAAACACATAGGGACAGTTTGATGAACAAGAATGACCACTAGAGCGCCATCTATACAATCAATTACGCACAGGATCTTAAATTGTACACACTAAGAGGCAGTTGGAATTCCAGTTGAAAAATTCAAATGACTCATTTGATTGTGTTATATACTTACTTTGCTTTGAACTAATTTTTTTACATTTCTGTATGTTTTCAGTCGTTACATTTATTCATAATAGTCGGATGTATAATGGGCATGTTAAACAAAAAAGACACCAATAATCAACATGGTAACGCTGACAATTTGAAGAATGTTTTGAAGGAGAGCAGCTTAGCTGAGATACCGTTTTATTACAATAGCTATAATCAAATGTGACCAGGAAGGAGGAAGAACAGGAACATTGGCAAGAATTACTCCGATGTAGATCCTCAATTCTATTCTGAGTCCAACAAGGACTTACAATTGTAGCCCTGCAGCAAATCTGCAAGGTTACTCTCCGTCTTTTATGAGCAAACATAAATATTCAATCCACTTTTGAGTATAATTGAATCTATTTAGGAAAAGATGTTCACAACTCAGGAATTAAATAATAATGACAACTGCTAAGGAAAAGAAAGTTCATTCTTCAGCTTATCAGTACTAAACAACGTGCTGCCTAAAAAACATACGCGATTTAAATCAATTGCGAGTGCGAAACACAAAGTCTCGTCGTGAATCGGAGGCATTTTCAGGGATGTACATAAGTACATATACCACGTGACCATGTATAAAGAAATGTCCTTAGATTAAAATATAATATGTGGAAGGGATTTAGTCTTATGAATATTATCAATTATAGAAATGGAGCGAGTACAAAGGATCGTTCATAGTCCTGTCCCCACTTTATGGGGGTACTTCCCCCTGGTTCCACTCAGGAAGATGAGAATGATGAAGAAGAAGAGGAGAGAATGAAATAACAATAATAATAAGAACATATAAAAGACCTCCTCGCATAATAATATCTCAATTCCAATATGTGATAAAGAAAATCAATAGTCGAAGGAAATAGTATTTATTTACTTTACTTTAGACCCCATCCCTCTGATATAGAAATGTATGTATATATGTGTATATTTTAGAGGATTTCATTCCTATTCAAACCTTACTCCATTTTATAGAGAGATGAAGAAGACTAGCTGCTTTTATTAATAATGGAAAAACAGAAAATATCTATTATAAACATAAGTATATGAATGGAGGCTTTCCAGTAGGGAAGACTGAGGAAGTTGCAAGGTGGGCCCTTTTTCTAAAACATCAAAGAACCTCCAGTAGCATTTCATTAGGATTTTATATCCACTTTTTTTAAATACAATGTCTCATTACATAACCAAATGACAGTTGAAATAAAAATGAATGCCTTATTTTTATCCTATTTCTCTAGGTGTAAAAAGGTTGGAGCTATAACAAAATAGAGAAATCTTGTGAGACCGTTGGCATTTCCATCCAGACAGCCTACAATAAGTCAATTACAGCGCCAATTTGCCAGGAACATCCCAACCTTCTCAATAAACAATATGGATTACTTCTGGCCTGCCTCCATGTGGCTTTCTACCAACCCTGGCCTCAACTCCTTGGACTATGCAAATTGGGTTTTCTTGGAGAAGAGTATCTGTCGGACAACTCATCCAAATTTGAATTCGATCCAAGCTATCATCATGACAGTGTGGTACGCCAGGGACACAGTACTCATCGTCAAGAGCTGCCAATCGGTCTATTGGCGTGCCAAGGCTGTTATTGCTTGTGAAGAAAGACATATTGACTGAAAGATATAGCTAAATGTTTCATTTTATCATATTCCAAATTGTGTTTGAGTTGAATTTTCTTGATTCCAAATAAATCACGTTTGTCGCAATTTAGTCATGCTGATGCAAGTTTTGGGCCCCACTCTGTAGCCGTAAAATGTCGAGGTGGTAATAGATCTTAAACTGCAAGTACAAGTTGAGTATCAAGTCGTTGCTCACAAGTACAATTCTTTGAATGTTTAAATCGTGGTCAGTGTGAATCTATGCATGTTTGCATCGAGTCTGGTTCAAATCCATAGAAGAAATAAGATTCTTAAATATGAACAATGGAAATGAACGTCAATCCGCAAGTCTCAATTCCAAGCCCCTACCTCTCCAAGTAACCTTCATAATTACATAATAATGCACTGAAAAACAAACAATTTATAATTTTATGTAACGTAATTGTCAGCTTTTTCAAGATCGGAGTCAGTTTCAATACGGTCCCTTTTTTTGGAGCATTAAAAAAACTATAGCCACAAAATGTACATAACAATTGTATAATTTAATGCAAGTTATCTTTGAGATATTGCATAAAAACTTATCTTAAGAAGTAAAATTTTCTTTTTTTTTGTGTTTGTATTAAAGAAGTCCTGTAGGCTGGCATTTATACATTATATAATTTGTATTAGTATTATTAAGTTGATATATTTTGATCGCAATTAAATTTCTCCATGAAGGTTAAATTTGAGATATTTAAAGGCTTATTAAAATTTAATAAATGTATTGTTTTATATAAAATAAAATTTATTTACAAAGATTAAAACAGGAGCAAACATATATATTATTTGTTGTCTTAAAATTTGGCAAGTCAAACTCAACCAAGCTAGGATAAATAGAGCCCAGTCTCCCTAAGTTATGTATTTATTAAAAATTATTATCCAGTCTAATTTTCTTAACTCATTTTTTTAAATTAATAGAACCTAGTTGCAACATTTGAACGCGTCAAATTCAAAACCATTTAGTGGAAAAATTACAAAATGTTATAAACAATATTAATCAAACAAAGTTTGTCTGTCAGTCTCTTTGTTTATTTGTTTGATTGCCTGTAGAGGACTCACTTTTACAACGAGGGTGGGTAGCTATAGCTCAGCGCGTCATATAAAAAAGAAAAAGGTTGTACATATTTATATATTAAATACAAAAATAATATTACTGTAGATGAGGGTTAGCAATGAGGATGTGTAGGTAAAGCTCAGTGCCTCATATAAAAAAGAAAAAAAAGAAAAGGGAAGTACAATATTTAAGGGTGTAATTCATAAGCATTTTAGCTGATCAAGTTGTTTTGATTTGGCAAAATTTAAACAATGTTTATCTTTATCTTCTTAAGCTGTTATCCTTATTCTTTCATGCTTGAAGAGAGAACATCTGAGTATTGAGTTATTACATGTGAATGTGCTCATAGAAAACAGAAAGTAACACTGAGTATTTCCTGGAAAATTATCTCTTATATTATTAAAGCAAAGTTGGATTTATAAAAAAATCAAAATTTTTAGATTAATAATATAATAATTATTTTTCAAATATTTAACTTTTAAAAAAAGTAATTCAAATATCTAAAGCTGTTCAAAATAAATAATTCTTTTTTTATTCCAAAAATTCACAACTGCTCTCAAAAATTTGAATTTACTACCAAAAATTCCAAAAGTTACGGCTGTTCATAAAAAAATTAATTTTTTGGAAAAAATTGAAGTTTAAATATAACTTTTTATGAAAAAAAAGTGCAAAAATTAAATTTTTCATTTAAAAGCTACGATTCCTTATTTTATTTTTTTGAGGGGGAGAGGCTACAGCCCCTCCATCCCACCCCCTATGGACACCCCTGATACTACCACAATTCCCTCAATAAATTCAAAGAATAGCAAACTTATTTTGGTATATTGTGTTATATATCAGCGCGTGTTTAACAAATCAAACCAACTCAGGGTAATTTTGCCAAAAGTATTGTTTCAACTATTCCCTGTCTTCCCTAGTTCATAGACTACCATTCAACCAACCACCCAACCAAGGCGAGAGATGACAATCAGTTATGAGTTGGTTTTGAACAAGACTACCACTTGATCCTTATAGTCAGATAAGTGCATTGTTCTTTGACTACTATTTCCTACATTATAAATGACGACTAAGTATTATAATGAAAAATAACAGGAGAGAGATTGCTTTGATAGAACACAACAGTGAACTACTACCTACAATAATTCCACATACATTTTATGTACATAGTTGGATGACGATGATAAAATATGAAACAATAGATGGATAGGTAGGTAGGTTATAGAAGCCCCTTTCAGGGGAAAGCATTCTTTTATCTATGATAAAGAGTTTTAAAAAAGCAAACAACGAATCCCTAGACAATATCCAATATGACATTGCATCCGCTTTGATGGGTCACACAATACTCTCCTATAAGTAGGTTCCGGGAGTAGCTTGCATATTGCTAGAGTTGTGCTGTTTGTAATGAAAAACTACGTTTAAATATTTGCAAAGGTAAAACGGTTGTAGTGTCTGATCTTTCTGCTTCTTTGTTCATTATTTAATGAGTCGTCGTGGTCTTAACTTCTTCCTCTGAAGAATGCATTATCATGGTGTGTTAACATTCCCCTCTAAAAGAAGAATTATCGCCTATCTTTGATGTAAATTGCTTTAAAAATAAATATCAGCTTTTCAAAATAGAATAAATACATTGCCCAGGACGCCAAAATTACAAAAAATCGTACACTAAAAAACGTTTACCACTTACAACCCATAATAGATGTACTCCCTTTTTTCTTTTTTAATATGACACACTGAGTCAACTTAAATCTATAGAGCTGTTCTTGACTGAGTTTTAGCTACACATACTCATACTCTAGCTTTACTCAAAAATATAAGCTTGACCAGTTTAATAATTTTGAATCATGGTGCTGAATCTCATCATTTGGCCGTGAATGTAAGCAAATGGGTGACTAAAAATAATAAATTCTGCTCTCTTGTGTTGTGAGGACCGCAGTACACTTTCCCCACTAATTACAGTTTAAAAAGCAATGTCGCTGTAAGTTATTAGAATCGAGGAGTGCTGAATAACTGTATCAATGGAGAAATATGATTTCTTTCTGTCCTATGAAAGGGAGTTGTGTCTCTTTCGAGGTGAGATGTGGTTAAGATACGTAGGTATCTTCCGATATTTACATAGCATTTCTTGTTTTTGGTTCTCTTTTATATTTAGCTTGTGACAGCAAAAAACGACCTTTTAGTGTAGGATAGGAAAAATCGACTTCATCAAGAACAACATAGTGTTGAACAATTGGCTATATACTATTTAAAAAAAAATTAAAAAGTTATATCTCGAAATCGCCGCCCTCTGATGCCACTATGGCCTTGAGCCTGGACCTGAAGGCTGCGTACACATTGATGTTGTGACCCTCGGGGATGACCACCCATTATCAAAGTGGAAGTCGTGATTTGTTGTAGTACAGTATACAGGGTCGACGCGATATTTTTTACACTTTTCAAGAAATTTACAAAACAGTGCTTAAAATCTTTTATAATGTATTAAATCAAAAAATTCAATAACTATTTGAAAGGTCTGGCTTCTGCCTTTAAATTCTACTCAAAATAGGCACCCTCAGTGCCGATGACTTTCTCCAGCCTGGACCTGAACCTGTTGCAGGTGTGCTCAACCTGGTCCCTGGGCAACTTGTTGAAAATCACGATGATGTACTACTTTAACTGGGCCACAGTGTTGCACGAGGTTTGGATGGTGTCCTGTTCAACTACGCTCTAAAGGTAGAATTCACAAGGAATGCGTTCAGGGCTGTTGGGAGGCCAGATGTTGGGGCTGGTGTAGTCCTCAAATTTCAGAGACAGTCACATTTAGGACATGTGATAGGCCGTGTGGCACGGCGCCGAGTCCTTCTGCCACACATAGGGGCTCCCATTGGCAAGCTTGAGGATTCAGGGCTTCACTACTTCCCTCACCGGTGCAAATCATCATAACTGTGATTATTCTTTTAGACTGGCTTGACGGGTTAAAGTCGTTGGATTCCATTGTTGTCAGTACTACATATTCTCAAATACGTGTTTTTCAATATTTTGGAAAAACGTTAGTGTAATTTACTGCTACCTCTCGGTCATTATGTGCAATAATATCAATTGTCAAAAATATCGCTACCTTATGATTGGAACGCGGAACAGAGCAGAAATAATTGCTGAAAACGGAGCACTGAATCAATTTTATTTTTGTAGAGAACGACAAAATAGCAGAACTCATACAAGCCTGCGTATATATATTTCATAATACTAAATTCCTACATAGTATTTCATTCGATACTTTATTATTTATTATATTGCTTAATGATATTTTATTAAAAGCATAGCTATATATTTGTACATATATGATAGCCAAAAAAATTTCATATAAATTTTAAAATGGCTAATATATATACGTCTATGGATAAACAAGAAACAATATTAGGAAACGGAGCATAACTTTCTTATTTATATTAATAAAGCAAAGTATATCAGTGTGAATATCTGTATATATAAAACATGGTGCATAGTGAACACATATTGTGAGACTAGGGAATCGACAGATGACAACAAATACATTGAGGATTTTTGTATTACGTGGTGCCCACATATAATTGTTCTGAACATGGATGATTGGTTGTAATTGAAATTGCTCTTCCATCGCAATGAACAGTTCTCCGTATTTATTAAATAATAACTCTATAGTTCAAAGGAATTGGCTGAATACCGACTGATGTATGCCCTTTTTTTTATGGTTTTTATTCATTTAGAAAAGCTGCAAGATAGAATAAAGGTAACTACTAGTGTCAGGGTCCAGTCTGGAAAACAAAGTCTGTCTTAGTCCATGATATCTTAAACTAATTCGAATTATTAGGTAATTATGTAGTCCAGATTCCCGAACCATTTTGGAAGAAAAAATTCCTCAAGCTTTAAAGATAGACAGATCCCTATTTTCTCGGATTCGGGTCGGTTGAGATCTAAATATTCGAGTAAATTTCGGGTACCCTAACTTTCGGAACCAGATCCGAAACCAAAATCAGACGGATCTTAGAATTTTATGAGCATTTTAACCAAAGTTTGGACCTTAATAAAATTGGATCCGGATTACGATTATATTTATAGTAATTAATGATTCCGAAACAAGGAATAACCCAATGTTATTTCTATTAGAATTATTGTTATAATGACATTATATGGGTTTACGTATACACTATCTCGCAACATCTCATCCGAATATAAACCAAAACAATGCCCCGATATGAGTTATCCTAGTTTTCCAACATTAAAATTATTATTGAATAATTTTATAATTATTCACAGCTTAAAAGGACTCTCTAGGCAAAGAGCAGTCAAGGGAAAAATAAACTATTCAATCTAAAAACAAGGAAGACTACTTTAGGAACATAGGAACATATCCTTACGTAGTCGTATTCTTTTCTTTTCACTAGGGGAGACTCACTCCTTCACCCCCCCCACTGGCTTGCATGCCTTGCTGGAGGAACATATAGCAGCTTCTAATTTTAAGCCAATCAGAGCTGAGAACTACTAAACCCTACCTTCCTTACCTTGAGTGTCCACTATTTGACTAGAGTTCTTTAAAAAAGATCTAACTCATGTTTAACCGGTCAATGTTAATAACACTGATTAGAGGAAAAGAAAAAAACATTGTCAGCTGACAATGAAATTTGTGTTTGTGAGCTAGGAAACGTGTGGAATAATCATGCTATGCAACTGTTTATGAAGATGTCGATCCAAGCACTAATGGACAACGTACATTTTCGTAACATCCATAACGCTGGGTATTTTGTCATTTCTCTCTGAATGTAACATCCCTAACACTGGAATGACCCTAATCAAGATAAATAGAGATGCTACCTACGATATAAATAATATTCTTTAAAAGCTTGAATTAATTATTCAGCAAAAGCTTCTTAAAATCCGGAAAATCCCTCTGATTTTTTTTACAATCCGTGAAAGTTCGAGTACCCGAAGCCGGTTCACGTCTCAGATCTTTTCGAGTAATACAAGTTTACTTATACAGTATCCGAGTCCAAGAACCGTCTTTTCTTTGCCAAGCTTGCTTTGGTGTGAAAAAACCACATATAAAACAATTGTTCCGTAAATATAATTTTATATATTTTTTCTATACATTTGATATAAGCTCAAAATAACAAATTAATTAATAAGGTAGGAGAAGGATATGAAATACTAATTAATAGAGTAATAATAATAATAATTATTATTACTATTTAATAACATAAATAAGTATAAAAAAAGTGTGAGGCTATTATTTCATGACAAATTTTCATTTCATTTAAGTTCATAAAACTCTTCTTTTTTCTTTCAAATTCACATTTCGACTATTTCTATAAGGAAAAAAAAAATTCAACAAATCCATCGTGGGGTCAATTTATAATAATAAAACATTTTTAAAAAACAACTTCGAATCAATTGCACACACTTTTGTTGTTGTAACTGGTTTCGCATCTTTCTGTCCGTCTATCTTTGTTTGTTAGACAATTTTCTTCAATAAAAACACGTATTAATTATATATAATAATTTTGGTTTTTAAATCTTCTTACACAATAAAAAAGGTTTATAACTCTAAACAAGACACAAATAATTAATATTGAGTAGTCGTGTAATAGTTCCTATTTTCTTTATAATATTTCTTTTTTTCTGTCTTTTTGGTAAATAAATATTATTTAATTTTATTAGAAAAATATCTTCTGAATGAACTGAGTGAATCCTAACTGCGGGGTTGTTTTAATGTTGATATCAAATCTAAATGTCACTAAATACGAGACCACTATTATTGGGTTGTTGTTGCAATTGCTGTGAGTTTTTATCAATTTGAAGAGACACAAATTGCTCTCCGCCTTGGAGAGCAATGGATATGGGCGCAGGGTAGATTTGAGGTCGAATAGAGCTAGATGTTCCTCTTGAGGGTGGAGGCATTGCTCTTTGGGCAGTAAAGAAAGGTGCCTTGTGATGATGAAAGTTTGACTGAGGATGGTTTTGATGATGTCGAATACTTCCAAATCCTCCAATGAGAGGCCTCTCCTCTGCATAGGGCATGGCTGTTCCTGTTGTCACGGAAGAGATACCGGAAGAGCCTGACGTATTTGAGGCATAGCACTTTTTCATGATATCATCATCGGAAAGATCTGACAATTGAAGTATATCAGATGATGATATCTCAGAAGCTCGACCGCTATGTGAATCCTGCTGTTGCAAATGAGAGTAAACAGGATCTATTTCCATATAGATGTGTCCATAGGGACTCACCGGACGGAAACCATTGAGCTGTTGAGGCAAAGTTTGACTTAGATTATTGGTCTTGAGAAGCAAGGAACTTTTGTATTGAGGCATCATGAGACGAGGATCCCCTCCTCCTCTTTTGGAATCATTATTATTGAGTATCTGCTCAAGGTAGGATGAGGGATATGTTGGAGTACCACCACCACCGGATACTGTTGTTGAAGTAGGACTAGAACTAAGCATTGCAGACGTTGGATAAAATCCTCCACTAGCTTGTGAGTGTTGTTTCTTTTTGCAATGAAGACATGAGTTGAACAAATCCGCAGAGGACTTGAGTCCATCAACGCCACTGCCATCAAATCTCTTTCTGAAGAAAACAAGAAGGAGAATGACTGCCACTATAAGGACAATAAGTCCCACCAATGAAGATATCAATGCCGCCAAATATTCCCTCCCTTCTCCTGAAGAGTCTTTTTCTCCTTCATGAACGACTCTTTCCATATCGTTCATATAGGGATTATTATCCAGGAGGGAATGAGGCAAATCCTCCGCCAATAAGCCATAGAGAGCCATTTTAGTGCAGTGACATGTTGTATGTGTTAAGTTAGAGTCTTTAGCATAGCAATGCTCAGAGGTCCATTCTTTTGAGTAATATTCCCAGGAGACACAGGTAATATGATGAACTCCCTCGGACTGTAAATGACGAAGCGTTACCTCAATAGCATTGCGTAGGTATTCATCATCATTTCTACCCCCCTCGGAGGTTGCAACAACTCCTGCAATTTTGGAATTTACGAAACGAGAATCAGTAGGTGGAGGCGTAAGGATTTCATCCATTTTATCATACAGAAAAAAGGAAACACGAATTGCACCGTTGATGGCGTTATCAAATAAAACGGATAATGGTACGAGGATACGAACTTCCTCTGATGGAAAATGAAAGGTATTGACAGGACCAGGGAACTCTTGATCCGTTACATAGCGTGACTTCATGATTCGCACGGAACTAAGAATATGATTCGTCGCTTCGATGAGATTTTTTTCTGTGTCTAGGGTTTCGGCTAATAGGAGTGAAGTATCTTCAACTCCTAGGATAAGGGATGTTGCTACAGCGGATCGTTTCTTAGAATCACTCAGATCCTTCCAGGCCAAGTCTTGGAAATCCAATAATAGATTTGAGGCTGTTTTGAGAACATTTTGCAATAATTGTGCAACAAGATTCTCTCTTTCAAGTTGATTATTGAGAGAATAGAGATTTTGTCTCAGTTTATGAGAGAGAGTTCGAATCATTTTAGATATAATAAAAACATCTCCACCATAAAGAGATTTAGTTTCCGTTGTGGCCGCTAATTCTGAACTAATATCAATAACACGATTTTCATCCTTGAGCCGATCTTCCATGCGGCTTATTCTAAGGGACTGACATTCACCCAGATTAGGAGACTCTGAGGACCATTGCCCATTTTCCAGACATTTCCAACGAGCAAAACCACTCGTGCTCATGGGACAAATCTGTATAGATTCGTCACCCGCTTGCGTCCAGTTCCAAAAGAGATTACGGGCCGTTTGTGGGGAGCAATATTGAGGGAAATCATGAAGGGCTCTATCATTCCCTTTTCCATCAAAATATTTGGCAATAGAGGACTCAAATGCATAGTTGTTCTCATCCTTCGAATGAGACTTTCCACTGCCTTCACCAGATATAAAATCAAACGAGGATGTGGTTGAGGGACTAGCCGTAGTGGTTGTTGTGGTCGTCGTAGTAGTAGTGGTGGTGGTCGTTGGGATTGGCGTCGTTGTGGTAGAGGTCGTTGTGGAAGTAGGTTGCGCAGATGTGGCTGTAAGAGCCAAAAGCCATGGAGGAATGGAATTCGTAGTCGACTTAACTTCCTTCGTGGATTTTAATGGTCTACAGGAGTAATGTACCTCCACATATTTGGAAGTTCCTGGACAGGGATCATCAAACTGAGTTGAATTCACCGGAAATGAACATTCTCGTTTATTATCACATCTGAAAGAATCAAAAACAAAGAATCAATAAATATATGGGATCATAAAACATCGTTAATAGTATTATTATGATCTATGTAAATATAATATCTTTTCAACACCAACTCAACTCAACCAAACACCACAAAACAACACTGGTGTATTTTTTGTTGTACAAGGGGTTAGAGCCATAAATATGCATTATTTCAATAGAACACGAAGAAGGGGTGAGGTATACGGAGAAAATGTCACATAAATATATATATGAGTATATATTATAGAAATTGAGATATCAACGCTTAATTCTATCACATTATTGAGGGAGAGAGCGAACAGGGGGGAACAGCTATTACCACCTTGTACATAAAGGAATTGAATAAGGATCGGTGGTGACATTAAGTTGGATAAATTACATTTCGAAAGAATACAATATATTTATGTATTATTATACTCCCCCTTCCCCCTCTTCTCAACAACGTTTGTGGATCGATAGTTATACTGTTTTCTCGAAATAATAATTCTCGTTGATTCGATTTTATTATACATAATATTAGAATGTCCCGCTTTTTGAGTATATATATTTTTTCCCTGGGCACCATAAAAAAAAATTGCATTTTTGGGACGAAATAGTTTACGAATGTAACCGGAAAAAAATACATTCTACACCTTGTTTTTAGTAAATTAAGTGGATTAAAATAGTGCCATAATCATCGTGCCCTAGCCTCTTATATTTTTTTCAGTGATATTTATTATCGGCTTATTAATGCTGAATCATCCATAGTCACTCTAGTCAGGCCGCCAATAACAAAATATTGATTTTGGCACAGTCATATATATTCAAGGCTTTTTAATTTCTCTAGTTTATAACCAATATATATGCTCGTTGTCTTTTTAACCCATATTATCATCAAATTTGGGCTGACCAAAAGGCTTTAAAATGGGTAATTTCCACTCTGAAAATGTCATTTTTAGTTCAAATTAAAACGGTATGAACCAAGCCAAAAATTGTCTGAGATAACTTAAAGTTTGTCTAAGTATGAGGCTTTAGATTGTTTTAAGCATATCATTTTTGTGCAGGTGAATACGAAATATTAACCCAAAAACGGGACAGTCTAACGTACATATATTGTTGTTTCATCCATTTAACAAAAATTAATTTTATTTAAAAGGATTAGACTTGCTCACTGATATTATATATATAAATATAGAAAAATCTGTCGCAGATGTGTACATATATTTTCATCTCATCTCATGTCGTTGTCCCTCCCCTGAGAGGATCTGAGCATTTAATAATTATATGTATACATAATTAGAAAATTTGTGAAATACAAAAATAAACGATCCTCCTCTCAAGGAGCACCTGCTAAGGTGCCTTAATGACATGTTTACCTTCTAGTGTTGAGCCTCAGCCCGGGACTGCATATTCCTAACTATGGGATTATTATTCCATAATTGTCGGTGGAAATTATTCACAACTAAAGTAGGGATACTTCAAAATCAACCAATGTTGGGAAGAGTTGGTTGGCTATGAACAAACTGATATTGGGCCTTTTATTCTGTTTATTTTGGGTTGAAATGTTGCAAGATACAATAAAGGTAACAACTTCTATGATAATATGATTTATCTACTTACATGCCCTTAATAATCCGCAGTGTTTTTGGCTGCATGCAATTTACACTCCAATCCGTTTCACCTTTTTCATTACAGATGGAGATGGAGAATCGACCAAAATTTGCTCTTACTAATTGAATGACTGTATCCATTTCGCAACTGATATGTAGGACCTGTCCCTCACATCCATACTTTGTTTGGCCACCATTGGATCCTAAAAAAATAATAATAAGTCATTAGTCGTCTGTTATTTTATTTATGATTAATGGTGATGAGCCTCTTAAAAATATGTATAATTAAAAATATGCGCTATCACCATTAAGACCTCATTATCAAATAGTAATAATAAATAACACGGGGCGTTTAAAAAGCTTAATAATTATATTATACAAAATATGAAACTTTGATTGATATATCTATTTTTGGCATCCACAGAGTAGTATTACTTGGTATAATGGTATTCAATATTGTAGTGTTGGACGCATTTAAAACGGTATTAACCTCAATGAGACTTGGTATTTGCACCTACACTACGCGATAAAAAAATGGTCAGCTGATGACGACACCCTCCAATTTCTGACGATCACTCCAAAAAATATTATTTTCTACTATTTTTTAACTAGTCGCCTTGCCAAAACATAAATCCTGGAGACGCCCTTGTAAGGGTATCGTAATTACCTTTAGCGGCAATTTAGTCTTTAATTTTTAGCCAAAGAAGGATCGTACAGTGCCTAAATACAGATACGTATTTTGCAATCGAACCCCGTACGGAAATATTAGTATTGTGACACCATTAGTCCAGAGGCGGTCAAATACAACCCCATAGGAATATTGAAGACCTGAAGTCAATATCGGTGTACAAAGAATGGAGAAAACTGACAAAGGACTAGAAATACTATATCTATCAAGTATATATGACTTTCTGCCCTGACCTGGAAGTAATGATTGAGGAGACCAATGGAGGCCATGTTATTGAACAAGGATCCTTTATATTTGTCGAATATATTGTATATTAATTAAAACCGAGTGTGTATTTCTGTTTAGTTCTTTGGGGTAAACTGGTGAACGGGAGAGCCAATCAGCCTAAAATTAGATATGTGAATACTTGACTGCGTTTTTAGTAACTTGGTGAATTAAAATTTTGCATTTTTCTGAATTTTTTTAATAATGAGCCATTTTTTTTTTTTTTTAATTACAAATGAAAGAATGAGTAGGTATGAATCGAAGGAACACTTCGAATAGCCCCAAGAAGGTCAATAATCATTTTTTGTATGCTTCAAAAAAACTATTTTTATAGTTAAAAAAAAGAAGTGTTTTACTACATAATCTAGCTGAATACGGGTCAAAGATTAATCTGATACAAGTGAAGTACAGTTAAAAGATTTTTACAACACCCGGTAGAATATTTAGCACCCTATAATACTATTATTATGAATATTATCTATGTGGGCGGCGCTACACTTCGATCTTTCTTTCTTTCTGTCTAGTATCATTATCATCATTTCTTCATTCATATGTAGTACAAAGAAATAAGTAATTAATAATGACTCAGAATGACAAAATATTTTAACACAACTATTTAGGCAGTACAATAATAATAATAATACAATAACTATCAATTTTATCATCACAAAAGGTAAAATACATTACACATATCAAAGCAACAACAAGAAAAACGATTTATTATATCATTTTAAAAGATCTTTTTCCTTTTCTTTCTTTAAGACGAAGAAGAAACGACGACAAACCTTTAAGAGTTTGTTTTTTGAAAGTGTAGAATTAGACTGCCCCGTTTACGGCTTGTTATTATTTTTTCAACTCCCCTTGCAAAATATTACTTTTTATGTAGAGAAAAAAGTAAAACAAAAAACACTTTGTCAAAGTTTAAAGCCTTTTAGGTCATTTTTAGTGTGGTATCCTCATTTTAATTTGATAAAATATATTTTCTGAAAAGACATGAAAAAAATGTAATTCCTAAAAAAATTATTCAGAAATATGTATGTACTAAAAAAGTCCACCTAAATATATTTTCTAAAATAAAGACATCATAACCATATATTTTCTAAAAAAAGATCGTCATAACCATGTACTTTCCAAGGAAAGATTGTCATAATCATGTATTATTTCTTTAATGTCATCATAACCACGTTTTTTCTGAACAAACTCAACAAGAAAATGTATTTTCTAAATAAAAGGTCATCAAAAAAATGTATTTTCTACAACAAAAGTGATAAAAAAATGTATTTTTTAAAAAAAGGTCATCAAGATTATTTTTTAGAAAAGATATCATAACAATCTGAGGCCCAATTATTTCCTCCTCCCTTCTCCCTTAAAAAAATGCACGTCTAGTAGTGAAGAATGAAAGGTTATGAATAACTGTTTTTTGAGTCTTTTTTTTTTTCTAAGTGTAGTTACAATTCACAAGCAAGGCGGAGACCTTTTTTTATTATTATTTCTTTTCGCATAAAGTCTTGACTTAATTACTATTTTCCTTGCTTTAGGGTCTTTTTTTTCCTGAAAACTTCTTCTTCCATTGTTATACAAGAAGAAAAAAAAAAAATTTGAATTTCTAATTAAAAATTCCTTCAAAAAAGACAGAAAGAAAGAATGAACGTTTGTTGCTCTAAGAATTTTTATTTTTGAAAGCAAAAAGACATGGATCAAATTTCCGACAAGAATTGGTAGATTTTTTTTTCATTTATTTTTTTGCGTTTATATTCCAATTCTCAAAGGAGTTTCAAGACACAAGGGAATTACTATTTACACACCATATTGTATGTAGTACTATTATACATTTTTTTATTATTTAGAACTCAAGTAACAAGATGGCTTAGAAACAACACATATGGAAAGGAGGAATGAAACTCGTTTCGTGAACAATATTGCGGTCTTCAGACTATGGACAAAAATGTAATCGTTCTTAAGCCCCAATGGTTGTTATTATTATTGAACGATGTCAAACTCTGAACCACATAAAGAAGCTTGTAAATCATTAGTATTTTTTAGCGTGCGAGATATGTTCTTTTTGGAAACAGTAATCATAATTCTCTCAATTTTGAAGTATAAATTAATTATCTAGTACGAGTGCTCATTAATGACAAAGAGAAAGGCTGAGGATTTGTTTGGAAGTAATGTGTAAGTCCTTGTTCGACGACTTAGACTCAGAGTAGAATTGATCAAAAACGGAGTAATTACGAAAATGGAATTTAAAGGTTAACAAACGACCATATTCATTATTTTAAATTGTTTGTATGTCAAAGGAGTTCATTATAAGCAAAAATAAATTGACTAAAATCTATAAAAAGGGTAAAAATACTCAAAAAATCAAATCAAAAATTCTAAAAGAACAGATCTGATAGGAAAAAACTAATTATAGAGTCGTGATCAGCGTCGCAAGTACTGCTAGTGTTGAATATGGAACCCCACAACACGGCGTTACCTCACTAACACAAAAATATCTATTGTTTTTGTTTTGTTTTTCAGCTCTCGATTCCCTCGTCAGACATGATAGGCCATGGCTATTTCAAGGTTTATTCTTTTTGATAAATAATTATAATATATACTTATGATCCATTCCCAAAATGACAAAAGTACAATTTCTTGATGATCAATATATTGGTCATCTTACTATTTCTATGAAGAAATTTTGGCTATCATATACGAAGCAATATTATAATATAATATCGAATAAAACACTAAGTAAGATAAGTAATAAGTCTTGTTGTGTGAGTCCTTATTTAGAACTGAGGACTAAGGACTGCAGTCCCGTCCAGTTCTGCCTCGATCCTGTCCAATTCAGTACTTGACGATGTTATTCAACTTTATTTCTTTTTTAATCAGTTCTAGTACTGACAGTTAGGATTGGTCCTATCAGTCTTTGGGACCGGTCCTTAAGACTGCACTGGACCGAATGAATAAGGAGAGACATAACTATATATGTACAATTCATTTTACAAATTATGGATAAATAACAGGAGTACAAGAGTTAAATAGCAGTTGGCATGATTGAATTTTATGGCGAACTACCAACGGATTTCGGATCTTTTTTTCTATATCTTTTTGGAAGTAAAGTTGCGTGTTACAATAAAGGTAACGACGTGACATGAGTTGCTGTTCCCCTTTGTGAAATTCTTAACGCATATAAATACTCATTCAAAGTCCACTGTTTGTTTAACTCCATACTGTATCAAATAACAGTTACTTAGTTATGGAGTAGGTATACATATTGTCATAAAAACTTATGACGGTCTAAGAAATGAAAATGGAAAATACATCCTAGAAGTAACACAAGAGTACTAATTAACCAAAAAAAAGAAATCTAAAAATAATCATAATGATCAGATTTGTTGAGAAAAGGAAAAAAAAAAAAAAAAACCCCGAGACAGAAGATTATCACACACACACAACTACTCACTTCTTCTACGTCTTCTCCATGTTTTTCAACCGCAGTTGTACATACACTATTATTAGCTCAGATTCATTATCTTTTTGAAGTTTTCACACACACACACATAGACATATACTCAAAAAAAAAAATAACAACACTCAATGTGTATATAATTAGATTTAGAAATCCAATGAATATTCTAACAACATTATTATAGGGGACTAATGTAGGTAGGTTATTAAAATAATATATGTACATAGAATTAAAACAGAAGGGAAATACATAAGTATATCACGTCATATATATTTATTGTATCTCAAAACCTTTCCTCCTCCAAAAAGAAACTCATTCAGGGCCAATTTTAGAACGACTAAGTTGCAATCAAAAAATTAGATTAACCCTTTTAAATGAAGGATTTACATTAGTTGAGATGAGGATAACTGATTTAATGGAATATTTCATAGATTATCCATATATTCATAGTGTAATTTTTGACTAAGATATAACCATTCTGTGGCACATTATTAAGTTCAATTGCCCACAGTTATATTACAAAATAACCATCGAATTTGAATTGATCAAAATTAAACGATGGTATCAATGTATAGTATGTAGTTAAAATAACTCATGTTGTAATTAAATTATACATTTTAAGACAAAGAAATTGGAAATGGTACAATTTGCTTATACAAGTAGGAACTTTTTATTATTTAAAGGTTGCTAAAAAGAAATTGTTATGAAATTTATCATTGTTCACACACTGTTGTATTATTGGTTGCAATACGTCAACAAACAACGACAATGAAGGAAAGAGGGGAACATTGGTGATGGGCTCAGATCTTATCCGCGTCCATCACTCTGTAAAGGAGGTTGCATAAATTGTTAATTGGTTCGTAAGGTGAGGGGGCTCATTAAAAGTGGCAAGAGCATCTATGGCAAGACAGGAATCAACAAGATTGCCACTGAAGACTTCTTCATCGGTGTGGCAATTGAAGTACAAGGAGGAGATGAAACAGGTTGTGGAACCCTGGTTGGATACCAACTACTCAGAAGGGAAATACTGTTAGCAACAAGACACAGCGCCTGCCCATAAGGACATAACAACTCAAACTTGGTGCAAGGATAACCTCACCGATTTCTGGCCACCAAAGTTGTGGCACCCTCATCACCGGACTGCTCGCCACTGGACTATGAGGCTTCGTAGAGAGCAAAGCATGCAAAGTCCCCAAACGCATTTGTTGAGCAGGACTGGGTTGATACGTTATCAATGTGTGTAGGGCGTTCAGGCCAAGACTGGAAACCATGGTAACAGCAGGAGGACATTTTGAGAAAGAATTCTTGATATTATAATTAAAAAATACTCCTAATTCTATGCAATAGTTGCTCTTGATGAAGTTCATACAATTTTTACTATGGTAAACGGGGTACGATTTGTCTACACACTCTTTATGCTGTGAGTCAACATAAACACAATCTTGAACAAAGATCCAGAAAATGAGTAATGTTTCATATATATTTTTAAACAAAATAGCCTATATTTTGATCCATTATGGAATTATTATTCAAATTTCTGCTATGATTTGTTATACACAAGAATGTCAACTATAATTTAGAGTGTTTATTTGATTAGTAAGACAGTATTTGACCCCGATATAGTCTTTTAAATACATTTAAAATATATTCATTTTAATTATTTCCTAGTGATTGTGACTTTTTGCTACTTAAATTTGCAATTTGCGAAGCAAATTGACGATGATTATTATTCGTTTTGAATTGATATGAAAAATAATTCTTGCTTATTTTTGGGTTAATGGGCCACGTAATATATATTAAAAAGTGAATTTAGGTACTAAGCAGATTATTTCTTGCAGTATCGTCTCAAATACAATACAACAAAAAATCCATGCTGTATGTATATGTATAAAGAGTACGGACACAGGTTTGAGGGACAAAAATTGACGTACTACAAACTACATACATAAAAAAGAATGTTAAAATGGAAAAACGATTCATCATGGGGTGGTAGTGGTGATAGTGATGGGTGGGTAGGCGGAGAATCTCTTCCCCCTCTCTCCCTTCTTTTGTGTTGACCGATATCGACTTTTCTACTGCATTCACGTCTTTCCTAGGAAGACGTAGAAAATATACAATAAAGAAAAAAAAAAAGTAAAATGTGACAACGGATTTAGGCTACAAATGAAGGCTATGAATGAAGAAGACAACAGTTAAAGAAAAATCATGAATATTCTAAGGTATATATGTATATGGTAGGCTTAAAGCAGATGTTTTAAATACATTACATATATAATTACAAACTTTAAAGTCATATTTGCAACATAAAATATGTAGCCCGCCAACAATAAAGCAAGTTTGAATAATTTTTCTCAAAATGGAGTCTGAATGATGTACACTTGTATTCTCTTCGACGAATAATAGTTATCGTCAATTTCTATCACCATGGCTTATTCTGATTAATCATTTTAATTCATTGTCAGAATAAGAAATTGACAAACTTTAGATGTATATATTTAAAAGGAGGTCATAATATCGGAGATAAATAAGTATCATAAATCAAATATGTATAGTGTCTCAACGATAGTTAACATTCTTCAGTATCTCAACTCATACCATAAATTTGAATACGAAGACTATAATTAGCCGAAATATCCCCATAAAATATTGGGATGTATGTATGATCCAAATATGTAGATATGGGCTCATCAACACAAAAACAAGCTGATATTATTTTTATTAAAAACATGAATGATTCCCAATTATCTTTGTCTTCTTTTATGAAGATTTATCGTCTACCTTTGGAGACGACGGATATTAGTGTAGCAAAAAATGCATCATCACAATTACAGAATTAATCATTGATATATTTTAGACGTATATGACGATAGGAAATTAATTAAGTCAACTAAATCAAATGAATTGGCTCTAAACTGTAGGTACCATTCTACAACTGATCCTATCAATTTGGAACTAGGCCTTTAATAATTAACCGAAATAGGATGACTATAAAATAATATTATATAACAAATCATCCTTTTCTTCTTGATTTCTGTTCAATATTGTTGATATGTTAGCTCACTACATATTATATATATATATATACATGCACCTAAGTAGTAAGACTTAAAGCAGATGTTTTAAATAATACGTACATACATAATCACAAACTTTTAAAGTCATATTTGCAACATAGAATAACATGAATGTACATGATGGTGGGATGTATGAAATCCAATCCTTACATAGCATGTATGTATGTTACAAGATTCTCAAATATCCTTTTAACAAATTTTCAAAAAAAATGAAAGAAAATAGCGACAACAACCCTTTAACTAATCTTAAATAATACGAGATTATCACCTCGGTTACTTATTATTATTATTGTTATCGATGAGAGCGAGAGATACCTACTCATTTTCCCCTCTGGTGATATTCGATTCCGCCTCTTATTTTTATCCACCTTATATTATCATTGTGTTATTAGGAAACAGTAAGGGGTCATACTATAAAATATATGTGTACAACATATGATAGTTCCGCACTAATTTCTTTTATTCTATAGAACAGCAAAAAGATGAAATCACACTTCTTCAAGTGTGATAGTACTAATAATAAGTTAACAACACAAAGATATCCTTAGGGGATATTAATAAATAAATAAAGGATTATTAGGTCACCCTAAGGTAACACCTTCTTTATAATGGGTTTGGCAACAACAACCCCCTTTGCTCAACTCTTGTGTTCGGTCTCTCTCCTCTTAGTCTACATAATTATGTATTATTACACATTGAAAAGAGGTTACTAAGATGCTGAGGATATCATCGATATGAATGTCTAGACCTTCTCCTTCTCCCTGTTCAAATAATCTAATATAAAAAGTAGATTTTATGTGGCCCATTAACATAAAAGCAAGATAAAAATGTAATTTTTCTCACAATTGAATCTGGAATACATAATAGCTCGTATTCTTTGACGAATAATGATCGTCAACTTTCTTTGGAGGCGACGTCAATAGTAGATTAAAGTCGCAAAAATAGATAGATTATATGTATTTCAAAGTGTCTATATGATTGGGGGAGGGTCAAATAAAGTATCATAAATCAAATGAAGGTGTTTCTAAAGTATAGTTAACATTCTTTCCTGAGTAATATTTCCTACTCACTTATAATTGACTGAAATATGTCTATGAAATATTGGGCCGTTTGTATATATAATGTAAAAATTAGACTGTACAAGTTACAACTAAAAAATTAGATGAATAATTAGTAACTTATTAGTAAAAAGTATGTATTTATAAATAATGGAAGGATTGATTCTAATAATAGAAGGTTGATAAGTATCTATTTATTGAGAACAAATTGTACTAGTTGCAACTCAACAATGAGATGCATAATTTTGAATCCACTTGAGATGAGGATAATAATTTTTTTTAATATTCCAATAATGGTCGATATATTAATTGTGTTTTTTTAATGAAAATGACTCCTTGATAAGAAGTATTCTGAGGCACATTTTACTGTTCAAACGTCCGAAGTTATCCTACATATTAAATACGTAATTTTGATAGACCAAAATGAATTATAAAATTGGTAATTAAAATGACTGATGTTTTATTTATATAAGGAGACGTATAAATTATAATTTGTATAGTCACCTTATTCAAGTTACAACTGGTACATAATAATTAAAATAGACGTTAGTATGGAACGTACTACAAATTGAAACTTGACCAGTCTACAAGAACTTGTAGAGTTGTTTGGGATGCTACAACTTCCCAACAAAACTTTTACACGACTAACATATGTATAAAATGACAATATATATATACAGATTGTTATTAAAAGACGTGTAAACATGACTGTTAACTAACTAACTGTATCTCTTCTTAAATAATTATTATAAAGAAAACTTCTTCTACCATAAAGATTATCACAAACCACAAAAAGCATTAACTAGAAAAAGAGAAGCTACTGTAATTATAAAACAACGTAGGAAAAGAAATAATATATATAGATATATACAACCAACCATAGAGATAAGAGGTAAAGTGGAATTCTTTATTTTAGTTAGCTTTTTTTACCCGGCCTTATCTTTTATATAATAAATGTATTATTATAATAAAAGTTGTAGTAAAAAAACAGGAAATTTCATTTAGTACTACTAAATAAATATATATATATGTTATCCGTTAACATAAACACAAGCAAGCTAGAATGATTTTTCTGAAAATTGAGTCTGGATTACATTTGTATTCTTCGACGAATAATTATCGTCAATTTCTATCTTATTTATGTTTTTGGTGCGTGGAAAATTGCAAAATAAAGTAGAAAAAATATATCATCAAAACTACAGATTGTCGAATTTAATGTATTAAGGAATCCCATCGTGGCGAAATGAAGTCAAAAATTAAATAAAGGTTTGGAACTCTAGCTAGTATGCTGGGCTATCTTAATCTAACTCGGAAAATTGAATAAAAAGCCTATAATTGACCGAAATATGCCAATAAATTATTACACCCTATGCATTATGTTGTAAAAAAATGTTTTTTTTTCAAAGATTGTTTTGATGTTAACTTATCAAATATATATAGTACAAAACCATATGCCATGATTGGTAGGATGTATTCTATTTCAAATATGGCGACAACGCTGTTACCAATCGTTCGACCACTGAAAGGAGTGTCAACTGCAGTAGCGCAAATCTAATTAATTAGCATTTGGTAGCAATGCCAATAAAATGGCGATGGAAAAAGGAAGACACGGTGTAGTAGGAGTGGGGATATAAAAGAATAGAAAAGAAGAACACTACCACCCCCCTAAGGCAGTAAAAAATTAGGGAAGAGGAATAAAAGGGTGAATTTACTTCTTTGCCGAGTAGGGACGACAATGATATTTTTTATGATGGAAGGAAATATGTATTCTTCATATATATAATATAGCTCTTGCTTCCTCATTAAAATTATAATGTGGATATATACAGGCAAAATGAGGATAAATATATTATGTTTATAATAATATTACTACTCAAATATGTCAGACATATTTTCAACCTATGAAATATATTGTTCAAAAAAGAAGAAGCATTTGGAGGAGATTTAATTCTCACGGTTTGGAACAATGTTATTTTCCAAGACAACGAGTACTTCAAGAAGAATAAAAGATAGAGAGGTGTGCAGGGGATATTCCTCTACTTCTTCAAAAAAAAAAAGTTATTAGACAAGGTATTATATTTTCCTGCCTAATTGGGAAATTTTGTCATATTTTAAGAAAGAAACTGACATATTATTTCGTCTTTCCTTACTTCCTTCATTTTTGCTCATCCTCTCAAAACATTATCATCTCCACGCAGATGTTGTTAAGCATACTACAATGAATCATACACAATTTAGCAAAGATGATAATTACTCATGTAGATTGTACATATCTTAGGTTACATACATTTAGTGTTCTAAAAAAGAACAAAATTCTTTATTCAACAAATAAGAACATTCCAATGTGAAGATCATTTTATGCACATAATTAGTTAACAAAAAGTAAGCAATTCTTTACGAAGAGAGAAAAAAAACCCGCATCAATTAGTCCTAAGCCGTGTAGTATTCACTACAAAAGAAAAGTTGAATTAAATTGATTAATTTAAATATATGTCATATCAAGTCTGTTAAAAAATTAATCCCTAATTGTTTTAATATATATATATTTATACAATTGAATTAGATATGTACAATTATCCGTTTTGGACGTTTTGAAAGTCATAAGTGATTTTTGAGGATCCCTCTTTTGGTCTACATCTCTCTTACGAATGATATTTTGTAATATTTTTTTAAATAACTTATATCCTTTCCATAATCACTTCTCAATCATAAAATATGATTGAGAAGTAACATTAGAAATGATACAACTTATTTAAGAAAATGATCAGAGAATATTGACCAAGATATCTTTTGGAATCAAATTTTGTGATGTCACATTGTTCAAATAGTGAGTCATACTATATGTATATATTTGTATCTGTGATGCATTAACATAAAAGCAATACATTCAGCCAAATATTTAATAGACATATTTCGGTTAATTAAAGACTTTGTATTCAAACTTCTGGGATGAGTTAAGATACTCAAGAATGTTAACTGTTGTTTAAAGACTTAATTTGATTAATGAACATATGGTCATTTCGAATTGATTAGATTTAATTGTGATTTTTGACACTTTAATTTACAATTTGCGGAACCTCCCAAAGGATTAATCAGAATATCCTTTTTTCATAGACATTGACAGTACTTATTATTCACCGAAGAATACAAAATATGTAATCTAGGTTGAACTTTGAGAAAAATCATTCTAGCTGGTTTTTGTGTCAAATGAAGGATTTTTTAGTGTTCTAATTATAGCTTTTATGGCTAAATGAATATAAAGATTTATTATTAATTGTTCTATCAATGTGGTTTTAAACATTGTATTGAAACAAAACGGATATTTATTGTATATTATTCTTAATATTTATTATTTCGAATGTTTTTTTTTTGTTTTGTAAATAATAGTCGAACAATAATTCAAAATAAATCGACATTAAAAGGCTATTAAGAATAATAACAAAAAAAATCCCTTAAAGGATGCTTTAAATCAAAAGTAGATACCTTCATATATATTATATGAGTGATGAAGAAACGAATTGCAATCTTATAAAGGAAAGAAAGAAAAAATTCCGTTTAAGAGCCCGGAGGGTCTTAAACATATAATAGAGAAAATAGCATGATATAAAAATGTGTTGGGACTTAATTGATGTCTAATAAACTAGTACTAAGTAAGTGAGTAAAAAAATATAGGAATCCCCAAATTCCTGACGACGATTCTTTTTGAAAAGAGGAGATAAAAAAACAAAATACCAAATTTTATTTTAATGCAATATTATATATAAGGAATTTGTATTTACGGGGTTGAAGCTCGAAATTGCAAAAAAAAAAATACAAATAAAAAAATCAATGAGTATTGAAATAAGTATATGAGAAAGACCTTCGAAATAATGCTAGTAAGAATATACAAGGGGCAAGGGGTTAAAAAATAGTGCACATTTCACCGGTCAAAATGAGATTTTGGTTGGAAAATGTTGGTCACAACTCTATGGGATCCTTGTAATTAAAACAGTATAACAGACAACAAATGGATAACAGCCGTGGGTTGACAATGGGGAAAGAGTAGGTTATATATCCTCTGGGCTTTTTCTGTAACCCCAATTTGCCAGATTAACTACATTTATGAAACTATTTGAGTATGTATTTCCAGAATGGTCCCTTCTTGGTTTAAAAATGATATATTACTAAGAGCAAATATATGTCCTAAATAGAAATACATTCGGTCAATATCTGTTAGAGCCAGAGTATTTCAAGTGATTTTTTGACCGGTCTAAATGAGATTTTGGTTACAAGATGTTGCTCAAACATTCTGGGATTCTTCTTATTCTAACAGTTTAAATGGATAAACATACTAAGAAAAAAATATATATATAACAGATCTGGGTTAGCAATGGAGAATATGACTTTCAGGGAGTTTTATGGAACACCAATTTGCCCTTGATATTGGCAAAATAGTAATAATAGTCAACAAGTAGGTCTACATTCATTCAATTACTGTTGGAACCAGAGGGTTCAAAGTGATTTTTTAACCGATCAAAATAATATTTGGTTCGTTTTGGTATTATTGAAAAAGCATAAATGAAAAACACAATATGTAAAAAAAAAAATTGATACCGGTTGTAGATTTGGTATTGGGATCAGAGTTGGGGATATGTTTACCTAGTGTTTTATCGAACCACAATTCGCAAAATTAACTATATTACCATTGGGATTCCCTTTATTTTAAAAATATATCGACACCCCTGATATCACCAAAATGTATGTTCCAACTATCAAGTAGAGCTACATTCAGTCAATTCCTCTTAGAGCCAAAGGGTTCCAAGGGATTTGTTAACCGGTCAAAATGATATTTTGGCTGCTAAGTCATCTCCAAAACCTTGTTAATCTTTGTATTAAAACAGTTTACATAAAAAACAACTAAGCAAACCAAAAAAAAAGATACCGGCCGAAGGTTTGACATTAAATCCCGTAGGGATTTCTGTAACCCCAATTCTGCAGATGTGGTACATTTTTATCCCCTATAGTTTAAACATTATATTTGCACCTCTGATTGAGTTAAATAGTAATAATGTCGCTAGTAGGGCGTCATTTAGTCAATTTCTGTTGAAACCAGAGGTTTCTAACCGAATGTTTGACCGGTCAAAATGAGAATTTGTTCTCAAAATAATTTAAAAAACATAACAAAAAAACTTGCAAAAATAATCATTAGGTCCCAATTTCTGTTAGAGCCAGAATGTCTCATGTTAAACATTCCTCAAATCGGCGGAAATACACTAAGGATCTTAGCCCAAAGAGTTGGGTGTACATTACAATTATGGGGTTATGTTTGACCCATCATACAATGTTTAAGACAAACAAACAACTCTAAGCGAAAAAACAGAAGGAACTCGCAGTTACAAAAACAAAGGTGCTCATAAAATAAATCTCTTACCAGTACAGAGTGAAACACAGATAAAAAATATCCATAAAATCCCAGTCTTCATCGTTGCAGCCAATATTAATTATTGGATGATACTTTTGAGAAGAGAGACTGACGATGAAATATTAGGGAAAATTCTCTTCTCTCAATGTTCACTTTTCATGTAATAATATTTAAATATAACTTTAATTTATAGGATCACACTCAGTGAATAATGACAGCACTTTAACATAATTAAAATTGTCCAAATGATAATTATTTCGAAACTATATAACATAAGCAGAAAAATATATTCCGCTCTTTTCTCGAGGAGAGTAACTCGACAACTAAATACATCCAACGCGTGTCCAACAGCGAGTTAATACTTTACCGGCCTGCCTTTTGAATAGGACGCACGCTTATAAGCGGCAATCTCACTATTTATTACTATTAAAATAATATTGTAGTTGTTGTTACTATACAATACAATATACTGTACTATGTATTTTATTATTATAATATTCTTTTTCTTTTTATTAAAAATAACATGTACTGAATGTAAAAATAAAAACCGGCGAATTGTTCTTCATCTACTATTAATTTTGGTTTAAGATGATTTTTTATTGTTTTTTAATGTACTTTTGAGTCTATTGTAGGAAATGACAGTTTTTAAGAAATACTTTGTTCAAATCTGGGGGTAGGGGCGCTGGAACACATTTAAATGTGTGGGAAGGGGAGAGGATAAAAAATGACATCACATATTAATATCCAGTTAAGATGTCATAATCACGCAACCTTTCATTATTGTTCTCTCCGACAAAACTGCCTGTTTTTTTTTGTTTTTAGATATATACATTTCTGGGGCAGGATTAAGAAAATATATTAGAGGAAACGTTCAAAACGAAGGGGCCATTTGTCTCCTGGAGGATCACTGTCTCTCACTATTTAAAGAACAATAAAAGTTGTAGGTTTAAGTGGTCATCAATAAATGACTTCATTATTATAAAACGGGCTCCCACAACAATTGCATTGCTGTAAGATGAACAGCTTCGACATATTCTCAACTATTGATTTTTCTAATTATCTAACGTCGTTACCTATATTGTATCGCGGAACCTTTCATCCGAAAAGGAACACAAAAGGCCAAAAATAAGTTAGTAGTTTGGCAATTCTTCTCAACTTTGGATTAATCTTTCAATCATTGCTGTGAATTGTTCACAACTGAACAAGAGCTAATTATAATTTAACTAATCAACGTCCAGTACACTCATTACGAGAAAAGAAGCAGAAACATCGACAGCAAACATCAAAACACAAAGTACATTATTGTGTCGGCATACTAACACTGTGAGCTAGCTACTTATTAAAAATTAGTATTAACTGGGAAAATATTTATTCATTTAAAGAAAATTTCAACATTTGGAGAGAGTGGCAGGAGTGAGCCAAAGGTAGGGTAGAACTGATATACCATGGTAGGAGCCTGAGGCACCGATAAAATTTGGGCACCTTTTATTCACCATATGTATAACGTGTGGTGCATAATGACAAATACACCCTCATAAAATAGGAAATGCACCCAATATTCTCATACAAACAAGCACTAGCTAGGGGTCAGTTGTCCTCCCTTCACTTTGTTGATAACCAAATACTATCAAAATTTGCATGGATATGTAGTTATAACTATATGACGTCATGTTTGTACAAATTGTTTTTTTTGTACGCAAGTAATTTATTTAAATATGACTTTACACTATGGGATTATTAATTAATTATTTAGTCTTTGTTGAGAATTGTTCACAGTATAAAAAGAGCCAATTCAAAAACTTTCAGAACACAAATAAAAGAACAGAAAAAGTAGAAAAGTCAAAGCCAACAACAAAATACATCGTAAATTTTTTTGTTAGTGAGGTATTTCATATTCTTCTTTACCTTCAGTAATATCTGCTGATAAGTGTATACAATCGTTTTTCCTTATGATTTTTAAGCCTATATATCCCTATCAACATTATCTTCTTCGAAGTTTCGTTATAGGCCATAGGATGCTTCCAGCCCCAACTTGTTCCACCGTTTTTTCTAATATATTGTTTAGCTGCAGTTAAAATTAGTTGCTACGGGAACGACTTCTGAAAAACTTAACGACTAGTAAACTCTTATCACTTTAGATAGACAAAGTTAAAAGATATAAATAGTTTAATCCGACAAAAGTAATCAAATGGTCTCCTTGTACATGGATGGGCAGAAAAAGGATGACTGTTAATTAATGTTAATTTTCTCATTCATATAGGAATGCTTAGTGATTATTTTTTGACATTCTAGTTCAGCCATTTGTTTGTGCATAAAAACCATAGTAAACATTTCGTCATTCTGTTATGATGAGGGAGCAAGATACCAAAAGGCAGCGAAGATTGCGAGGATTATACACATTGTGAAGGGATCCAAGAGCCTGGTTTTCAATGTGGCATGATGAAGAATGATGAAGTAGACCTTTCCATGAAAGGAGGAAGTGGAGGGCAGAGTTTGAAGATGGGCTCGGAGTTCCTGTCTAGCTTAGAGAAGAACATCAAAGAAGATCCCACCAAATCGATGAATCGCCTTGCCAACGACATCTCGTGGATGCTAGGACAATCAGGAGGGCTATGAAGAGCGAAGTGAGACTGTCGTTATATACAAGGACCCCACACACCTTCTGAAAGAGATTGTGAAGACGAGGAGGCCCAAGACTCCGCGTTTCGATGCATAACCCTGTTTAAGATCCTGTATTTTGATACAAACTATCCCTTACTTAACGTCAATAAATCCCAAGGCAGTGGTGCCTCTACATATAACCCGTAGTTTTTTGAAAAAAATCTTTTTCATCTACACACAAAAATGAACCAACATATTTATTTCTCACTTGAATATATGTAAGTATATTTTCATATACGTACAAGTATAGTAACAGCCAGCACCTCTCTCTTTCCAACCACAGAATAATGGTGTGAAAAATTACACACGAAATAAATCTTGTTTAATTATAATGACAGTCACACCTCATTATACGCCAAGGAAATTTTTTTATTTAAAAAAAAACATATATTATCCAAATGTATTCATATTTCTTATTTGAAACCCATGTGATGTCTTGCGGTTTTTCCCTACAAATATGTCTACATAAATACAAGAAGGAATCGCCTCAGTCAGAAGCGGAAATGATGAAAACAATATTTTCTTAATGGAATTTCCACAACTTCCAAGATTTGTATGAAGGTAATAGTGTTGTATTTTTTGAGTATTCATCGAACTCGAATACAATTAATGACTTGACTCAACTTCCAGCAAACAATTTTGGCTGAAAATTACATAAACTCGCTACAATTTTTTTTATATAAAATTTAATTTTTTGGAAGATCTCAAATAAGAATCAAAATTTGAAGCATTTGACTAATGATAACTTCATTCAAAACGACAATAAAAAATGTTATTATAAGTAGAGTTGATCATGTACAGGCTGCAAGAACATAACTTTTCTTTTTTATAGTACGTGACAATCAGGCATTAGAAGTTTCATTCTAGAGGCAAAATTTTCTTCGAAGTACATTCAGTTACAATTATGCATTGGAGTAGTGGGGAACGTGCGTTTGCCGTCGAAAAATCTTAAGCCAAAAAAGGATTAGACATAATGTTTTATACAATTAAACTAATTTTAAATTAGCTCTTGTGATTTTCTTGGTTCAATTTATGAAAATCTTTTAATTACAAAAAAATTCAATAGGAATGTTACAATTCATTTTCATAATTAGATATTTGTAAAGTTCTTTAAAGGCAAATAACTCCAGGGATCCTAAAGAGTTAAAGTTGAGTCATCAGATATGCAATAATTATAAATTGCTACAATTTGTCCAAATTGGGTAATTTGCACAGGATTTATTCTACAAAAACCAACATTTTAAGACTTAGGCAAAATCACTGATAACTAATTAATTATATAATTACTCATTCACAGTTATGAAATAAAATATTTTGTAATATAATTGTTGCATCTTTTTCTATAAAATAAATATCCCTATGAAACAACAATTAAACAAATTAGAAAAAGATTTTTGTTTCTAGGAACAAGAAGCTTTGTAGAGGTTAAATTTGAACGAATAACCTTTTTTTCAAATTATAACATAAGAATAAAAGAAGATTTGTTATTTTAAAGGACTTGAACTAGACTCGTTGAAAATTTTCAGTGACTTGGATTTGGGAGCAAAGGTGTATCTTACTTCTGCTCCTAAAATGAGCAAGTCGACTGTTATGAAATTGAATCTAAAACTATTATAATTTGTTTTTTCCTTTGCAGAATACACATTTTAAATTCATGGCTTAGTTACGTTACAGAGGAATATTCAACGTCTTTAGCATTTAAAAATATAAGTGTCGTATAGATAACTCCTTTATACAAATATTGATCTGGGGGTCTTCGTTTCGCCACTTGGTTTATAGCTTTATTCTATCACGAGTCCGTCAAGTCGATGCAAAACTTTCAAATTTGAGCTGGATTGAGCTTGAAAATTTTGAGTTGAATCTAACACTAGTTGTAGGTGGGTAAAGGCAGAGATTTCTTCATCAGAGGTACCATTCAATGTGTACATACTTTAGGCTCAAAAGAAGCCGATTCAAACAAACGGAACATCTGGCAATCCATTGATTTTTTAAACAAAAAAGTCAAATAACATATAAACAATATTGATTCCTATCAATAATAATAAACACATAAAGCCCAACCCAAGAAGAGGGACTAATGATCAACTAATTTTCATGTGGAACAACTTCTTTTCTTATCAGAAGTCATTAGTCATTATCGTCATTAAGTTGATGATGGTTTGGTTTTAAAGCAGGCGGAGTCCTTGTCGCCACATATCATCATCATCTATTGAATAGGTAGGTGTTTGGACTCAACAAAAGCAAGAAAAACAACAAAGAACAATTATATTAATGCATAATGGTTTTTTTATCTATCGAAGTACATCCTACTCACGAAATCTCGAGTCCATATTCTTCAAATGATTTTCATGACTAATAAACATCAGGATAATAGAGCTCTAGTCCCGTAACAAGACCTTCACCTAAGAAGAGGCACTCCAAATTCTAAGAATGGCCAGAGGGGTACCATATAGAAGTGACAAGCTATCTAAAGGACTGCTCTTTTACCTCTAGGTATTAACTTTGGTATGATTTAGGTATAGCATTTACCGAAACAGCCATACATTTAATAGGCTGATTTTTTCCCTCCAGATTTTAGAAGAAGGGAATTTTGTAAGAGAAAAAACTTACTTTAGAAATTAGAAAAGAAAAAAAAGCTTGGTACTCCTGCTTTTTTTTTTGTTCGTTCTTTAATAGATAATTCTCAGTAATTGTTTGTTTGGAATTGGTAATCCGAAAAAAGGGTTTACTTTTCCTTAGCAGTTGTTTTTATTATTCAATTCCCGAGTGTCCAACATCCTTTTTTAAATAGATTCAATTAGATTCAAAAGCTGATTAAACATTTGGGGGTGGTCATAAATGACGGAGTGTAACCTTGAGGATTTGTAATTTGTAACCTTTGGAGTAATTCTAGCAAATGTCCTTTTTTATATACTTTTCTCCTTCCTGCACAGTCACAGCTGATTGTAGCTGATTTAATGAAACGCCATGAGTATTATTCTTTCTCTCCTCCATAACATTTTTCAAATTGTTTGGGTTGCCATGTTATTTTTAGTTTCTTATTTTTAACATGCCCATTTATCAATGGATTTGTATCATTTGTCATTGTGGTGTTCACATCTCCCTATGAAAGAAGAATTCTCGCCCATCTTTGGTGTGAACTTTAAAAAAACAACGTAATGATAAATATATATGTATTTAATAGAATTTTAATATTTTTACTGTACTAATACTTATTTAAATGTAAGAGGGGTTCCTCTTTATAGCAGTGATTCATTTTCTCCTCCCCCAAATAAAAAAAAATAAATAAAATAAACATTGACCTTAATTCAGTAATGCCATAAGTCTTGCTCCCGCCTCCTCCCAGCACTTCCCAGTTATCCCATTCTTAAACTTAATATTACGTAGTTACAAAATATAAACTTCGAAAATGGCACCTTTTTGTAATTACTACCTGTGCATATTTTTTATCCACCAAAGTCGTCATCATTATTCTCTTATCGTTCAAGAAAGAAAAATAAGTGTAAAATAATCAATAGGTTTTGAAAGATTTGTTACAGAGTTATAAGTCTGGTTGGACTCTGGGTAAAATTGAATATCGACATCCTTGTAATTACTGCCTATATCATTACTAGATGTCAAGTTGGGTCTGTGTTTATTTCGAGCAACTCATAGTTGCTCGCAGCTAATTAAATAAAACGTCATGACAGCTGAGCTGTTGTCCTTCCAGACAATATTAAATTGTCATGGTTACCACGTTCATTCTCGTGTTGTTGTTTTTTCATACTGACATTTAATATTATTTATTAAATCTCAGATAATATCATCTAAAAGTAGACGACCAAACACAAAAGCTGTATGAAACTTATTAATATCAGAATGTTTATTCTTTGTTTCCTTAACTAAAACCAGCCGCCATGTTATATCTTTATTTCTCTACCGTGAATAGTATTATCTCATCTACAGTTGTTATTTATTTTGCACTTATCTTTCTAAAAAGTAATATTTCCCCCCCCCCCATCTATATCTACCTCTCGTGAGAATCCTTTTGCTTATTTTAAAAACTAAGAACCATGTCACATTGACCCAGATATGAATGATACTGCTTACTCACTACTCTATGAATATTTTAAATCCCTGTTTGGATTTTCAAAAGCAAATTATGTTGTACAAAAATTGGGAAGGGGGATTGATCCCCTTCTCTGTTGAAAGTCTCTTAGGATACCCTTATCCAAATATTAAAGTATTTACATAGATAATACGTACTTTGAAAAAAGAGTACCTATTTATATTTTGATAGAAAAGGCTACAAGGCCACACTTACAAGCCAGTGCTCAACATATAAAGCAAATTTCAAAAATATATAAACTGAATCAAATTAGGTTGAAAGTGTGAACAGGAACAGTTGCAACAGAATATTCGACATGAAAAAAGCATTTGCTAAAACAAAGTAGAAAAATATATTCTATCCGCAAGATGGTGTGACAGTCTGTAGCTGGGGACGTAACATACAGCATTTTTTTTACTGCACCCTCTATGTGAGTAACGTAAGTACATTTTATATTGAATAATATTATCAATATTGTAGTGTCGGTCTTTATTTAGGACTGAAGACTGCGGTCCCGTACAGTTCAGTATGGTTCAGTTTAGTTCTGCCTATCAGTCCTAAAACTTTTCAAGTTGAGTCTTTGATGGCATCACTCAAATTTATTTCTTATTTCTGATAGTCCTATGGCCTTAAGGACTGGTCCCAATGGCTGATGGAACTGGTCCTAAGGCTGGACTGGGCAGAATGTTCCATTGTATGACACATAGACGTCGGATTTGGGAGGGGCGGGATGGTACTTGAATGCATGCGATTGCACAAAATTTAGACATTTAATTAAATACCTAGCATTGAAATTATTTAAAACAATAAATGGAGTTAAATAAATAAAGGTAATCAAAAATTGTCTTTTATAAATGAAAGTCATCCCAAAAAAAAAAAAAAAATCATCATATTAAAGTCGTCAAAAAAATGTATTTTATAAGAGAAGTGATTTAAAAACAACTTACTCGAGACGAGCGATGGGTAAAATGGAAATAAACATAGCCATTGGCAAGAATTACTACGATGTCAATCCTCAATTATAGCTTGAGTCCAACTAGGGCTTACAATTATTACTCTGAAACAAATCTTATAGGTTACTCTCCTTCCTTGATGAGCACACAAGAATGTTCAATCCGGTTTTGTTAATTAAAAGTTAATAACTCCTCAAGAATTAAATACGAGTTATAATAACAAATACTTAAGAAAAGAAAATTCTCTCTTCAGTTTGTCAACTAATAACAAAAGAAAGTGAGTTATAAAATAAACCCGATTTGCATAATTAATATGACATATATTTGGCAAAAAAGTATTAATTTTGGTCAATTTTTCTTCAAGACATTGGATAAAAAGGATTTTGAGAGGTGAATTATTAATCAAGAAGCCAAACATTTTTTTTATTTTTTTTGTTTAAATATCATTTTTTGGTTCATAGATGTCGCTTATTATAAATGATACTTCTTCTCCTATTTATAAGAGCTGTAAAGCTTAATTGAGTTATATATTTATATAGATATATATATATTTCATAAATGTATTTATAATCCGTGTAAAAGTCGATGAAAAAAAAAATAATATCGTTTTATTACGAACGTATATATATATTTTTTTTATAGCAATTTTGTAACAGATGTTTTTCATAATAGTATTCTGCTATATATACATATATATATTTTTTTAAGGGCTAGCAAATAAAGAAGAAGTGAGAAGTTTTTGACAATTTTTTTTTCTTTTTTTTGTTATCATTGTGGGTCAACCTTTACACAGAGCTCTTTTTACAATTTTGAAAAAAATTAACTACGATGCTTAGGGTAGCCCTTACCCTCAACATATATTCTTGACCTCTCTTGAGGTGACCCTGTGTTGACCAACTAAATCAAGCATGCATTAAGGGGCAAGGTATAAAGTATGTATCTACGGAATTTTTTGCACCCCCCCTTCACCATATTTACATTTTGTAAACATAATTTGCGTACTCTAATATAGCTTGTGTTCGTCATTTCAAACTTCTTCCCGCCCCTCCTACTCTTGTACGTACTTTGTTCATAGGCCCTTGTTACGATTTTACTCGCAAGAGTAAAAAATAGGTAATACGACACTGAAATCCCGTCTAGTAAATTCCTGCAGTCTTCCAGAACGGTGCTCTGACATAATGTCGATAGTAGAAAACGTCGAACAGACAAGCATTACATCTACAAAGTGTAGAACGAACAATTTTTCTGAGGATATTTCGGAACAAAAGACATGTAACAAAGAAAATGCGAAAACAATAAGTCCACGACACGTATAAGAGGATCAATATCTTTTAACACATATGAATTCAAATTAAGTCCCCAGATCAGGTCCAAATGATTGAGTCGACTCATTTTCACATGCAAGCAACATCCCATATGTATCAAATTGGTAATGGTTTTTTAACGAAAATAGTGAGTTTAAACGAAAACCATCTGGAATAAAAATCAAGAAAAGGGGAAATATAAATTTTAGTTTCTAACATCTTATATTTCTTTTACATATTGTGGTCAATTTGTCCGTCAAATTTTGGAAATAATTTGAGGTACTCAAGATTATTTACTACATTCTAGAACTTTCATTTGATTTATGATACAAAATTCAAACTGAATTCAAATTGATATAATCTCTCATTTTCTAAATTTTTTTTATAGGGAGAATTAATTTTTGCAACTTTAAATTTAAGTTGCAACACCTTATTCGGATTAGTTTGAATAATCCTAATTAATAGAAATGGACAATAATTCGTCTAATAATGAAAAAATAATCCATACTTAATTTTGATAGAAATTATTTGCTTGCCTTTGTGTTGAAAGTACACATATGTCAAAATATGTTTAATCTATTTACACACTATTGTTGGACATTTTTTTTGACCACGTGTGCTTGTGAAGTCAGCTAGTCAAGTCTGAGTCACATAAAAAAGAAAACGATTTAAATTACTTTAGAGTTCGAGTTCCCATCTCGTCGAATATTATTTTCTACATTGGAATGAGCTTCAATTTAGACATCTTGGTGTTAATTAAACGTCTTTACCTTGTCTGTGACTCTTACCTACGGTTGTATGGGCCACTTACCGTGTATTTTTCAGTCCCATACCCCTTATTGGTGTTTGAAAAATGTTTCAAATTTTGAAGAAACCTTTATAACGTAAGACTTCACTTTTACAAGTAATATTATAGTAAAATACCTCTGTTCACAATTCGAATTATTTCAATGATACGTTTACATCCTATATACGAGAATAGAGTGCCATAAATCTTAGTGTAGGCCTAATTACAGAGTCTGGACCCGAAACTAGCAGTAGCATGATTAAATTATGAAAAGTGTGATTCTTATGAGATCAAGAAAAGGCAACTCAAAACCAATTATGATGTTTCTCTTTAAATATTATATGTAGCTACATTTTTATTCAATATGTCCTCCTTTACCAGCAATAATAGCCTCTACATGCTGGCGAACATATTGGTAGCTCTGGATAATTAATGCCGTGTCTACGAAGTACCACGCTTTCATTATGCCCGCTTGGACAAATACAAATCTAGATGAGAGGTGTGGCTGAGTTTCTTCCCCAAGACGTCTTAAATTGCAAAGTCCAAGGGTTGAGGTCATGGCTGGAGGAGGGCCAAATGGAGGCATGCCAGAAGTCAATTATGTTGTTGCTGCAGAAGTTTTATGAACTTCGTGCCTGCATGGGGCACTAATGGACTTTTTGATGTTATAGGCAGTCCGGATGGAAATGCCAACTGTATCCGCAGGCTTCTTAAGACTGACAATGGCGCGTAGGAGATCCACCACGCGTTGCCTTTTTTGTTGTTCCTCCGAAATTTCTCCACTTAGAGACATGAGATAAAAACAAAGCTATTTGATCTTTGTTTCAGCTGTGGTTTGATTACGTAATGAAACCTCGTAATTAAACATAATGGGGATAAAATCGTAATTAAATAAGGAGTGTTTATCGTTCTTATAACAATTTGGTGGAAGAGGATTGAGATTGATTGACGATGACGACACTGGCTGTTATCTGTGATGACGTCATTTCGCAAAGAGTGTTTTGGGGACGGGCTTTATGTCCAATTTGTAAGCATTTCTAAGATATAGAATGAGACCAGGTTAAAAGACACCCAAATTTTGAAACCAACCCCGTTCTTGATATCAACTGTAATTGATACCTGGTCTCACCTATTACAATGCTACATGGATGGATGAAGGAATGATACAAAATGGAATTTAATTTTGCACAAAGGAGCAACAACAAATTAGAGTTCTGATTAATATAATTATGATTATGGGTTTCTTTTCTTTTTTGGGTATATATAAATATTTCTTGAGTATTATTTCGTTTTTCATATTTATTTCACTCCTATCATTATAATTGCAGTGTAATTGTCTTAAATTATAGAGTCTTGCCTGTTGTTTCAGGGGTTGTATGTGTATACCTATATACATATTTGTACAGAGTGCGTAACAAAAAGTCCTTTCATATTTTGTAACAAAAACAGTACGCACTAGTGTTATTTGTATACTGGTACTATATTGGTACCTAATCACATAATATGACACTATAAAACATTTTCACGTGACGTCAGCGTTGCTGATGTCAGCCATTTTGGGGGGGGGAGGGGGCATATTATTAATGCTTTATAAGAATGAAAACCATGTCTTTATATTAATATAAAGGAAAATAGCAACTATAAGATGTCAAAATGGGACCAACAAATAAAATGGCTTCCCCATCAAGTTTATGCTCAGAATCGAGGCTTTGATAAAGGCTATTGAGGGACATATATAATAAATTTTGTTTAAAATATACAATTTCTTCAAACTATGACATTACTACTCATTAATGATTGTTTTGTATTGGCTAAGTAACAGAAGTTTTATTCTAATTTAACTCATCCACGCACAGAACATGAATTAAACCAAATAAGTTCAAACATCCACAGCTACTGCAAATATATCCTTTTACAGGTCCAGTTTTATTATTTATGACCCTAATATGTATTCAAATTATCTTATTACATCGTTATACAATATTATTTCCATAGTGTAGATACAAATGAACTATTTTAATAAGGTATTTTGTCACTAATATCCTACTTTTCTCGTCTCTAATCGATCCAAAACAAAATTGATGAAACAAATCTAATCATTTTTTAGTGCATAATACTTTGATTTCATTCAAATATTACTGCTTGTCATTGGCATCAAATAGTATTCAATGTAGACGTTAAGTCGTTTTTTATATTCTGAAAGCCATTTGATGGAGTTAAATTCGTATTTATTATAAATTAGACATTTTGTGTTCTAAAAATATCAACTTTGACTTCCCAAATGGTGTCTATTTTATATATGACATTATTGAAAATTCTCTATACGAAATTGATATTAAAACCATTAATTGGAATGCATTTGAGTCATAAAAAATGTTCCGTAAGTAATGTAAGGCCCAAGTTTTCTGGGAAGAAGAACATATTTTTTTATGTAACATCATCAAATGTCTGAGGTCCCACAATCCCAGTATCTGTGAGTGCATGATAATTGCACTTAACAACAATTTTTGTTGTTTTATATTTCAAGTCAAAATAGTATCGGAATACTCTAGTAGATATCATGAATGGCTTGTAAAATCAAAAGTAGAAATTTAATCAGATCGTAAAGTTTCATAAAATCAGCTTTGGACACGCCTCATCTAAATGTGGAATCTCTCTGTACTAAACTTAGCAATAAGTGGATCAAATATCTTGAGGATACCATCATTGACGCTTGTACTATTAGATTTTTATCATGTTATATGTAGTTTGTGTTAACAGTGAGAATATTTTTACGTATGCACCCAGTAGGTTCTATATATATCAAGAAAAGATGTCGGACTTTTGTAATGGTTATAAAAAAATGGTTTAATAAATGATGATTAAGTGAGAAGGATCCACGTTCAAATGGTTACACACATATATATATGTTCTCGTATGTTCAACGTACATACCTTACAATTCTCATTGTTATTAGTATTGTATATCTACCTGAAGAAGAAGAGGAAAAAGTCAAAATGGCGGCAATTAATACTTATTAATCACTCCGTACCATCATTGCATAATATAGGTATTATATGTAACAAGTTGACAAGGCTCTGAAGTTCTCCTTTCTTGGATCATTAATATGATTTTTATATGCCAAGTCGGCTGTTACCTTTGTTGTATCTTGCAACCTTTCCTCCGAGAAAAACAAAAGAAAAAAATACCCTAAATCCTTTGATAATCCTTAGTCAATATCATTATTCAATAATAACTGTCTGAGATTATTCACAGTATAATTACAAACCCTCTAATCAAACCAATCAAAGTTCAGAACACTGATTAAAGAAAAAAAATAGTTGAAAATTCGACAAAAAATTACAGTATCAATTTTTTTGTCAGTACGGTAGTGCCTTGACATATGTTTGTAGGTTTTTTGTAAGAAATAAATAGTGCAAATTGGTTCATACCTTTTTTATGAGACATTATAAAATATTGGAGGTACGAAAACTACTTACAAATTTTGTTACAATAAAATTGTCAAATTATCCATCGTTTATAAATTATTTATTTAATTTATATTTTTATTCTTCAAGGAACTTTTATATTTTCGTTCAGCAAAAGCAGTTCCTTTATATGGAAAAATATAGGAATTAATTAAATTCGGTAAAAATTGACAATTGAAATAAAAGAACCTAGCAGAAATGACGCGATTAGAGCAAGTAGAAAAAAGACTGATAGGTAAAAAAGGAAAGAAAAAAATACCGATTATGAATGCAGTCCAAGAAAATGGGATAACAGAGGACGCGAATAAAAATTTAATTTGTGAATGATACAACAAACATCCCATAAAAGCGCCATCGAATTGTTTTGAGCCTGGGTGAGTGGAGATTCTGATTTTTGTCACTAAATGGTCTTTGCCTAAAAAGGAGAAATGTGGTTTGACTAGTTGGAAATAAAGGCAAATAAAAAAATTGCAAGGTACCACTATTGCTCAGCTTAAGTGACATGTAAGGTTCCCTTCAAGCCGGAAGATTAACTGTTCAAGATAATATGATCAGGAGTTTTTCACGAATAAAGATGTGAAGGTTAATACACTCATGCGCAAAAAAGCTAATAGTAAGCATTTTATAGATCGCAAGTTATTTTTTGGAGTTGGCAGGCTAAAAGTGTTTTTTTTCTTTTCCAGAGCAGTTATCATTATTATTTAATTCTTGAGGTGTGAACTTCCTTTTCAATTATGCGCAACATTCAATCTGATATCTACGAAACTGGATTGAACATTGACGTGTGCTCATAAAAGATGGAGAGTAACCTAAAGGAATGGGTGTAGAGTTATAATTGTATGTCCTTGTTAAACTCAAAGTAGAAATGAGTGCAGAATGGAATAATTCTTGCTATATCTCTGTTGATTTCCTTCTCCCCACCCTTTCGTCACAGCTGCTTCTAGCTGATCTAATGATACTATATGACAGCTAACCTACTCTCCTCCAAACAATGGTCAAATTGTCAGGGTTACCATATTGATTTTCGTTTTTTTAAATTAACGATACAAACGATTTTCATCACTATTTACATATTTCCATGGGAGGTGTCAATCAACAACCAGATATACAATTAAAGGTTTCAAGGCAGACAAATTGGTCAGAAAAAAAAGAACAACTAAATCCACCCAATGAAATTGATCTTTTACGTTAAAAAATGTATTTAATTAAAAGTTTCATACCTATAAATAATTTTAATCTTCACTTGTCACAGTGATATTAAAACTCGGATATATTGTCTAATAATATAATTATATTTACATTGAAATTTATTATATTTACTTATTATATGTCCTAACCGTCATCCAAGACAACCCCACGGTTGGAATGTTTGTAAGGAACAAACATGACAAAAGTTATAATATTTATTATGGAAAGCTGATTATGGAAAGTCGTGGTTCCAGCCTTTTCATAATGCAAAAGCTATAATGTACAGAGTTTATCCAAGAAAATAAGTTTTTTTTCCTCCAAAATTGTATTTTTTTAATTTATTATTATTTTTATTAATCAATTTATGGAGTTGTATTCCCATAACACTTTTCAAGCCATTACTCAGCTTGAAAAGTATTTTTCTCCATCAAGAAGCAGTGTAAAATTAAAAGACAAAATTGTTTTTGATCCATTGTTTTGGAATTATCAAACGTAGCGTCACACTTGACAAACTTAAGAAATTTTTTTGATAAAATTTTGACAGCTTTTTTTAAAAGGTTGATATTAACGGAAAAGGAAATGAACTAAAAAAGAACGTCATCTATTTGTGAAGACAAGGAAATTTTCGCCCGTGTGTTAAATAAACTCAAATAAAAACGTTAGTTTTTATTCTACCGGAAAGGCATAATAATATATACAATCCTCACGGTATTAGATAGAGTTGGCGACTTGGACTCGAGACTTACGACTTCATTTATGACTTGATTTCGTACTTGAACCAAAAAATCGAGAATTTATACAAATTGACATTTGTTATTTCAGTATTCCTCTAAGGTTTTTTATGAAATTAAATTGGACAAAAATATGTAAAAATCCATTTTCATCCTTTTTTTCCACGCCTTTTATAATTGGATTTATGTTTATTCACACATGTGACATTTCACACTCACATGTAAATTGAAAAAAGTACTACTTATCTTAACTCTTAAGCACCTTGTTAGTAATATTTTAGGTGTAGTTTTAGTATCATGAAGTAAATTTGTTGTGTAAAAAATTGACATATGTGTATTTATAGAATTGTAGAAAATATTATCTGAATACGTTCATGATTTTTTTTCCTAATTGAGTATTTTTATAATTTTTTCAAGGCTGTTATCATAATTAAATAATATCATTTTTAAATAATTAAAACATCCAAGGATAAAGTAAGCTTTAATACGTGTACTTATGAGTGACGGAGACAAACACTGATGATTTCTTGAAGAATTATAAGGGCATGCCCTTGTTCAATCTAAAATATAATTGAGGATCGGCATTGAAGTAATTCCTGCATATGTTCTAGCTAGATACAGAGTGGATTTATGCATATTTCCTTCATCTCATAGCTACTAATATCTTATCTAAAAAAAGTCCTGACAGCTTTAGCTGCTCTCCTCCAAAATATTCTTCTACTCATCAGAGCTACTTTAATATTTACTTGTACTTAATCAGTGCAGCTCCATCTGACTAATTAAATTTTAATTCACCTTCTAGAAGTTTATTCATAAATATTTTTTGGTGCGCGACTTGCTGCACAAGTTTCTTAGTTTGTTCACCCCTGGTCTAAAACGAACTATATCCGAGTAATGAAGGAAATACATACCAGTAGTTGCACAAGTACGCGGACTATTTGTGGCAAATAATTAAATGTGTAATACAATTCGTATGACGTATTTTTATTGAGAATCATTTAATAGAGAATTTATCCTGCTATAAAATTTAATATAATTACTGAATATAACCGCCATCAGCTGCTATGACACCCTCCAAGCGCCCGCGGAAGGCCTTGCACACATTGATGATATAATGGTCTTCCATGGGTTCCCATTGCTCATTGACGCTGGCCTTCAATGAGTCCAAATTTAGGTGTCGGGTAGCACAGGCTTTCTTTTCAATTTGTCACCACACACTGTAGTCAAGGGGATTCAAGTCAGGTGATTGAGGTGGCCAAATGTTTTTTTTCCAAAATGGTATGTTGGCAGAAAGCCAATCCTGAGTCATGCCAGGGTATGGACAGGTCTTTCAGATCTTTTCCTCCTTGACTAGCTTCAGGACCTTGAATACAGTAGTCCTGGATAGTCCAGTGCCCTAGATTATCTCCTTGACAGACCTACCAGCGCGGAGGAGAGTGGCAACCATATGACGTTTGGCCTCGTCATTCATCGTAAACGACTTTGTTTGATGCAAATAAGAAAAACAAAAACAAAGGCAAAAAATTTACCGAGTCATTTGTGCTAGAATTTTTTATTTCCGGTCACGGAACCTCAAGATATACATGTTTAAAAATTAGTCCTCGTATTTATGCAACTACCGGTATTTATAGATACACACATGGTTTCTTCCCAGGATCCAAGGATTTCTTGGGGTTTTACTCCTACAGGAACTCCCGATAAATATTTATTACCTTAGAAATTCGCCATTTATTTACTATAATTATATATTCGTACAGAGTTGACATTTAGCCCGCGGGTCCGGTTGTGTATTTCACAATTATACATGCCTCAGATCCAAAAAAAAAACCCAGCTATTTCATCATTTATTAAAGTCTTTTTTTATTTTGTCTCGGATGGGGGGGTTACTTAATTCAAAAAAGCTGTACTCGAGGGCTCTAAAAGAACCAACTTCCACACTGCTTGTAATAATGAAGAATATGAGGATTGGAAAATAAGATTTATTGAAAATCTATTTAGTTTTCAACAATTATATTTAAATTTTATTGTATATACTATTCATTTCAGGAAGAGGTCGGCAACCCCCGGCTGGGGAGTGAATTTTGACCAGCCCCCATCTTATCATTGACAATTATATAAATATAAGCCTACTTATTCCAAATGAAAGTTTCTAACACTAAACGACACTATAGAACTTGACATAACAATTATCAAAGTTTTGCTCCTGTCATCGATAAAAAAATCACTTAATATATAAAAAATAAGCCGAAAAAGTGTGTCATTAAGTAATTAGATTTTTTCCTATTTTTTTTAATTATAAAAATATAGATTTTTCTTTTAAATTGTGTTTATATTTCATTTCTTTATTTCAATTCCTCTAGTAATAGATAAGAGTATTGCTTAAATAAAATTATATAAAATCCTTGTTTTCTCGAAACACCCAGAAAATCAATAACATGGTTTTCCACCATGACTCAGCAGCGATAGCTGTCTCGCCCTCTGCCATGACACTCCATATCTGTTTGGCCCCTACTTTTCAAAAGGTTGCCAACCCCTGACTTAAGGGGTCCCGCAATTTAAAAGCATAATTTCCAAAGATCATGCTCATAGTCAATTTTCCCCATATTTGAGCAACCCCAACATTTATATACAATGGAGAAAATAAGTATTTGTTCCCTTACAGATTTTGAAAGTTTGTCCAATGGTGAGGAAAAGAACAGTCTGTTTTAATTGTAGGTTTGTTTTAACAGTAAGAGACATAATATTACATAAAAATCTTGAAAATCATCTAATATGAAAGTTATTAATACATACATGGTCGTCTGAAGTTTGTTAATAAACACTTGAATGACTCAGAGGAGGCTTTGAGCTCGAGCTGTTTAATATCAACTTGACTCCGCGTGTTTGAAAGAAGAAAAATGCCGAGTAAAGCCCTATGAACACCATTTTTATAGTAAAAATCATATGAGTGGAAACTTTATGTTTTGAGGGAGTTTATTTCCTTAAGGGGAAAGAACGATTTGACCGCAATTTTTTTTTTGTTCGTGTATAGTCCCTCACTGCTACCTTAAAATAAACATACCATTAAAATCATAGGCTGTTCTTTCTTTTGTCAGTGTGCAAATATGCAAAATCGGTAAGGGATTAACTAATTATTCCCTTTACAGCATAAGAGATTGTTGATGTTGGTTGATTTTTGAAGAAAAACAATCAAATTTTATACGGATAAAAAGTTACATTAAAACCATATGTACACTGGAAAAATAAGTATTTACGAATTTATCCAATGATAAATATTTTCTACGGGAGAATTGAGGTCCGGAGGCTGGCTAGGTCATTTATTGACCTTAATGTGCTTCTTCTTGAGTACTCATATCTTTCTTTGGCAAGATCTTAATGGTCATTGTCGTATTGGAAGACATATAAAACGACCCATTTTCATTGCCCTGCCCTGAGGGAAGGAGGTTGTTGGCCAAAATTTCCCGTAGGATGAATTGGGACATCCTCACTTTGATGCCATTAAGTCAGCATTTTCCCCTTAGTAGAGAGATAACCCCAAAACGTCATGTTTCCACCACCATAATTGATGACGGTGAAGGGGTTTTGGGGTTATATTCAGCATTTTATTCCTCCAAAAATTGTTTTGTTCATCACTGTTCACGTCGTTACCTCTATTAAGTTATTCCATCTTTCCTCCAAAAAGAAACAGAAAAAAAACACAAAATCATCTAGTAGTGAGCCAAATAATTTAATCATGTCAACTATTATTTCTCTCTTAGGTACTCTCAGACAAACATTGTCTTATTATTTATCGACAATTTTTAATATGAATTACTTATAAATACTTACATATATATTTCTTAATATTCAAATCCTACTTTGAATTTTATACTATACAGTAATATAATATTGCTTCGTAATATTTTATTAAAAACGTAGCTATAGATTTATATTTCTAATTTATAGCCAAATAAATATCTAAGATGAATGAGGGTACAATGTATATATACGACAAGGCATCGACAAGAAATTGTATTTTTGTCCTTTTGGAAACGAAGCATAAGTTTATCTGTAACTCATTACTCCGTTTATTTTATCACATAAAATAAATTGTGAAATATCCCTGACCTATCAGGTCAGACAATGGAATCAACAGCTGACAACAAAATACACAGGGTATTTCTTTATTAGCGAAGTAACGCCGTGTGTTAAAATAAACATACCATTAAATTATGATAGACCATTATTTTCTTATTAATTCTGCAAACTTACAAAATTGGCAAGGGATCATTTTTTCAATAGTATATATACACTGTTCTTGGTCTATCTCAAGGTTAATAGAAATACAAGGTTAGATCATCATGTAATGAAGCTTCCTAGAATTTTCAATTTGATGTATCGCACCGACTCCTTGGCAAGACACATATGTTTTGACGTCATAGAGAATAACAGCGATACCCTAACATTAACCGTCAAGGTGGGCGATATATAGCTACTCTTCCTAACATTTATTATCTATGACGTCACTATTTAAAAGCTTAGTGGAAGTCAAATATGAGCGTTAGGGTATGACCTTGATTTTTATTAATTTTGGTCTATTCGACTTTATATAGAGCTAGAAAGAGTGTAAATGGTTTTTTTTATTTGTTTGTATCTGAGAACTATAAAATAAATAAATAAATTTGTCAAATAACATTGAAAAAAAAAAACAACAACAAAAAATAAACGTCATAAAACAAAATGGAAGAAGTGCAATGGATATTAAGATAGAGTCCTGTGCGGAGAAAGTCTTATTTATACATTAATTTGAACGTTTTATGATTTGTTATTTTTGGGCAATGTCGTTGTCGTTCTTGGATATTGTTTGAAAACAATATCAAGAAGTAATCAAAATATTATTATCAGTGTATTTTACTTCTATCTCAAACTCACACACACACACACTATTAAATCGATTCAATAGGGATTCGACAACAATAATAAATAAATAATAAAATCTAAGGAGAGATTAGATAGGTATAAGCATTATTAATTCAATACCCATAGATTTTTAAAATCTTTTAGAAGATCAAAAATAGGTAGGAAGGTAGATAGACTGCTTGCACCAATTACGATGGAATGAGATTAACATTCATATCTCTAAATACATATATTGTATATGTTACAATAAACCATTATAGATGTAATAACTATGTAATTCCCTCTCTTAAAGGCGTAGTGAATTAACCATTCTTATTCATTCAAGTAAGAGCCTGTAGATTAATATAGGTTGAAATTCCATTCATCCGACACATGTACATAGCTAGAGATGTAAAAAATATAGCCTATCGATATTTTATAGAGCGTGTGGCTCTTGTTTAACAACAAACTTTGATGTAGGTAGAACGTTCTTTGCTTTTTAGGTAGTTAGCCAGATGTGTTTGGCATCGATCAGAGACGTATTTATTACACACAATCATGGAAAAGATAGAAGGTCCTTGTTGCAATTAGCGCCGGGCGAGGCAACGTTGAGGTTTTAAAACTTAAACATGAACAGTTTCTTTGTCTGGAGAGTTAAGAATGTGATGGAAAAGTCTGGAGAAGACACCAAGACTCTGCTCTATGCCAAACCGCAAAGAAAACGTTCATCTGGTTGTCATAATTTTTATTTTACTTTTTTGGGCCAAGTGTAATACCTCCAAGTTCACAAGAATTCAACAGACTCCCTTATGTGGTGCGGAGTTGAGCAACACACCAACAGATTTTGCAAAACAAAATCCATGGTGATGTCCAAGATCCATGAGGAATGACAGAATCTGCCAAAGGAGACTGCCATCAAGATCTGCTCCCGTTATTGACGCCAAAGGCGATTACATTGAATAATATATATTTTTTTAAATTCAACTTTCATTTGGTATCCACTTTTATTATTATCAAATAATTAGTTTAGGAGAAAATCTATTAAAAAATCATGTTTGATTGTTAAATAGAAGTCCCATCCTGTATATGTAAATATATAGAGAGTGCTTAATGTCGATGTAAATTGTTAGTATTGTGGGAAAACCTCATAGGATTTTAAACAACCATTATCACTGAAAATGTTATGAAATGTGAAAAAAAAAAATCCAAGCTCAGAGCAAGGTGTATATCCCAAGAAAATGATGTCATGGAGTAACTTGATTTTTTTGACAGATATTCTGACTTCCTTTTGAGATCCTGTCAGGTTTTGATTGGATAGAGGGCGCCATAGTGGATATTCGTATGCATCAAACAATTTCTATCAGAAACCGAAAATGAAAGTGGTGTAATCCTGACGATTGTAAGAATTTTTGGAAGGAAAACAGCTTAGCTGTCATGATGTTTTATTAAACTAGCTACAAGTAAAGTTATAAAACCTAGAATTACACTCTATTTTGTTGTCAGCCATCAATTTTCTGCTTAATTTATAATTACTCAGTGTTTTTGAACGTTATTGGTTGGTTGACTTCAAACTTGTTTAAAATATTCCTCAAAATTGAAACATAAGTAAATAAATAAACATATGTATATAATATCTGACCTGTCAACTCAAAAACAAGCTCAGGGTGTTACCAGAGTACCTACATACATTATTTATTTCCTTCAATTGCTCTGAGGGTGTTGCACTGATTCAGTATAATTAAACATTATAGTATTACAATTACTCCATCTGATCTAGGAAATGGCTTTGAATTTCATATATGTAAACTATATTTCCTTCTCTAGGAACGACCAGGGCGTGAACCTAGAGACAGTGAGTTTTAGAAAATAAATTATACAAATTTACTTTGGCTTTTGTTGCCAGCTGTTGAGGTTTCTGCTTCTTTTCTTCCAATCCGTCTTTTCTAAACAACTATAATAGGTTGAATTCGAATTATCTTTTGTAATTTAGCAATTATCGAACAATAATTCCATTGGTGGGGGGGGGATTGGCTAACTATTACTTACTGATTTTGGGCTCTTTTTATGTTTATCTTTGTAAAAAAGGTTGCTATATACTAAAAGGTAACTATGTGATTAACAAAGTAGTGAAATAAAGACCACATGATCAATATTTCTATAGGGCAGTGTTCTTAACAACATTTCTTTCCCGTTTAAGAATACAAAATCAATCCAGACTCAACTGTTCTAAAAATCCCTCAAGCTTGCTTTCGTGTTGACGAACCATATATATATTTATGCTTCTACCAAACTGTGGTTGGCGGTTGGGAGAAATTACAAGCTATTTTCTATGTAGGCCCTGTTACTAACCATTCATTCATATAAGAGCCTGTAGATATACATAGGTTCAAATTCCTTACGAACAATTTAATATTATGTACAATGAACATAGTTTTTCAACAGCCATGGGCGAATATCTAGAGTATTTTTAAAATATGAATGCTCGAGATAAATGAGTTGGGAGATGGGTCTTAGACAACTTATCTCTCTAAAAATCAATTAACCCAAAGCTATCTTCTTTCCATCTTTCAACTTTTATTCCTCAAAAAAAAACAAAAAAAAAGCGAAAATAGTTGGTAGTTAACTAATTATGTCACTATGGCCAACTGTTGGACTATTGTCTATCAAATAGTAGGGATTGCAACAGAATTGTAAGAAATAATAGGTCAAATGGTCGTCGTCTTGAACGGAAAGAAAATTAATAAAAACTTATTATCTCTCTGTTGGTAAAAATTGATCAGTGTCATCTGTTCTCGTAAAAATTTCTTAAAGACGTGTCACGTCGAAAATTATTTTATATATGACATCATCATATATTTATATGAGCCATTGACGTCATGATGCATCTACCTTTCCTATCTTGGAACTATAATTAACATCCGAAGGTAATAAGAGGAATAAATACTTTAATATCTTTCTCATTTAATTAAGCGGAGTTGCAAATTATTATCGTGTATGATTGATTCTTACTAATGGTTCTACTGAATGAATTCAATTTGCAAATTGAAGCATCTATGTAATTTAATTCGATATTTTTGATAATGATGCTACATAGAAACCTTTTTAAATTATAGGATTATATGCCCAATAACGGGGATGGAGTAGATTGTGAGTTCCATATTAAGAACCAAAAAATCCCTACCAACAACCAAGGCCATTTTTACCATGAGTGGGCCCTGATACATTCTTCTTTCTTAACTTTTAAAAAAATAATTTCATTTTGTAATTTGATAATTTTTTTAAAATAACCTTTATTGATTAGCAAGAAAATATTTCCCTTTTTTGTAACTTTTTAATGGTATTCATCAAATGACATTTTCGTGAGAGAAAATAAGGCTTTATTTTATTTTTAGAATTAGTTTTTTTTTTCTTAAAAAAGATAATTCCCAGCCTTTTAATAATTGTGTCCATGTTTTATTAAATGACGTTTTTTTTTTGTAGGAATAAATATTTCTTTCCATTTTAAAAATGTCCTTCTTTCAAAATTTCTACATCCTTCTATAAAAAAATTCTGTCAGTAAAATACATTTTTACACAAGTTAAAATATTTTCTCCCGCGTGGGCCCTCTCAAGAGCGTAGCCATGGGTTTTTGCTCCCAGTGACTCTCTAAAACATCCTTGCTAATAATCATACTGCCCCACTAGTCGGTTGCAAAAGTTTAAAGTATTTGTAGTGCGACAAATGCTAGATAACAAAGGGGAGAAGTTTTGGGAGTAGATGAGTTAATGATAATAAAAAAATGATAAAAATATCTATATGATATGTTGTAGAGAAAGAAAAGCCAATCTATTTTTACCAAATATGTACAAAAGCTCAGTAACAAGGCACATTCATGTACATTTCAAACAACATCATTAAGAACAGACAATAAAATAATTAAAAATTTGTTAATAAAAAGAATCGTTATGTAGCCTTTCTACATGTGTGGCCGGTAAATGTTATGTTGCTTAATGGCACCGCTACCACCACTAAGCATAGGAGTTTTAAATCCACTCTACATACTTATATATAGGGAGAGAGTAAAGACAACCACCTGGTCGAAGTAAAATTAACGCCACCTATGTTTTATGGGTGGGTCTGAATCGTTTTGTTTTTATACCCATTGCACTAATTAGGGCAATAACAATAATAATGGATTCGTTGTTTGGGGTATTCGTGTATGTATATATAGTAGAATGGTTCTTAAATTTGGCTATTATATTCAAATATTGGGGCTTAAAGTCGAAAAATTATCCTTTTGATAAAAAATAAAGAAATATACGAGTAAAGTTCGAGTCATATTAATCAATGTTAAGATGTCTAAACTTCATAATTTGTAGGCTGAAAAAGTACCATTCTTACCTAAAAATAGTCAATATCAGTCATAATAGATAATTTAAAAAAAAAAAAGCTATTTTAGATAAGTAAATAATCTATCCAAAGTTTTTATACAATTTTGTCCTAAAATAACTGCTTTTAATTTTTTATTTAAATCAATGTACACACTTCGTTTTACTCACCATCAGAGAAATTATTATTTAGATCTTAGGCTATATGCAGGACTAAACAACCATGTTAGCCCCTGACTTGTAAAAAATAGTTGGGCTAGTGCCGGTTGACCTGTATTTAGCCAGTTTAGCCAGTCATTTACTTGTACAAAGGGAATTTGTTTTCAAATCCTTAGTAAGACTTTGTAAATATTATGGGTGTTTAAAAAAATATATATATTTTCAAAAATTAGCTAGTTGGCTAGTAGCTAATTTAAACAGCCTTGGTTATATGTACATATATATATACAAAAAATGTGCGCAAAATATACGGTACAACAATACTTTATTAGTTATTTTTTATTAGAAATAATCCTTTTACAAAAAAAAAACCCCATTTTTTTTCATTTTTGACAGATCGTGTATTTATCTAAAATAATAACTTCAACTAAATTGTTTTATATTAATTTATATCTACTGTTTTTAGGAAAAATTATCCCCCCATAAAATTGTGAAAAAATTACTACTTCAAGTGCCTTGTACAACCTCTAATCAAAGAAATGTTATAAGACTACGTCTCACTCCCCCAACAAACTGGGGAATAAACCAATTTAAGAAGCAGTCTAATATGGGCATACAGCATATATATATATATAGCAAATGAAGGCAGATGTAAGTACTAAGTACCTTCATAGTAGACCCCTGAACATAGAAGAAGAAACTTTCCTCAAAGACTCACAAAAAATAAATGAATCAATGAACCGTATCAAAGGCTTCCTCCGTTCGATGTAACATTACATTGTACCCCCTCTCTCGATATGTATACACTGTAAATATATAATCCTATTAAATCTACTAAGTACACACGTATATATTATATTAATTAGTGTTAGGTTCGAGTCTGAAGTTTCAAGCTCAATAAAGTTGGATCAAAGCTGGATTTTGGGCATTATTACCTACGCAACTGTAGTGAAACATGCACTTCCATTAGGCCCGACATTTATGAAAATTATTGAATTTAGCTTTCTACAAAAGGTCATTTCAGAAAAATGAGGTCATGTGAAATGTTCTCTCTAAAATAACGATATTGAAAAAAACAGGCTCTGCATTTTTGTATTTTAGAAATTAGAAAAATGAGATTTAAAATTCCGATTTTACAAAAAGGGAATGAAAGAAAAGAACCTTAAACGAAAACTGGCCTTTTTTTTTTTGTCAAGTTTGTAAAAAAAGACAACGTTTTTCTCAAAAAATGAATATAAATGGTCATAATTTATAATTGTTGTCCTATTCAATCAATAAAACCTACCCTGTAAAGGTCTGTCACTACGGGAGGAATTAAGGGGGATGGTACACCTCCCTGACCAAAATCTTGTTATCAAATTTGTCAAAAAGCCAACATTTTTCGCTAAAAAGTTAATACTAGTTGTCAATTTATTTTTGTCATAATTTGAAATTTACCGTTGCTGTCAAATTAAATCAATAAAACCGGCTTGGCCAGTCCTGTAACTACAAGCCAGAGGTAAGGAGGGATGGTACGGTCCCTTGACAAAAAAGTTTATGTCAAAAAACAACGTTTTTCGTTAAGAAGTCTATGCATCTTGTCAAAGTTTTTTTGTCACAATTTGAAATTTGACGTTGTTGTCTTTATTTCTTTAAAAAAATGTCTCAAACTTGACATTTCTAAAAGAAGGTCATTCATGAAACATACCGTCAAAATTATCAAAGTTTTGTCAACTCCCGCCTAACCTCGTCCTAAACAAGGAAGAATCATTATCCCTTCTCAGATTGAGATTTGGTCCTCATGCAATCTGTTTTACATCATCAGGCTCCATAATACTTAAGACTGCCCAGTAGTTTGCATTTTGTATACTTTCCATCAAGATATATCTATATGATACCTCCAAATTGATACATCAAATATTAGTTTTGAAATTCGACTAATCTTTATTATTCGAATGTTTGTAGTTTTGATTATCATTTCAGTTCAAATACTCTTCAGTTTTTGTAAAAAATAGTCCACCAGTGAGTTTAAGTAACTTTCAGACATAATTCTCGACTTTAGGGACAAGTATAGTTGTTGTTTTTTTTAGTTCGAGCAGTATTACTACAATCCAACACTAATATTTATTATACAAATAATATGTACCATGTATTTCTATACTTGGAATTTCTTATGATATGTGTATAAGTCCATGTATTTACTAATACAGACGATGGAGACAAAACGAGTTTCCTTCAAATATTTATTTAGAAGGAAATCTCGAATAATGCACTCTGATTTTTTTTTTATATATAATAGGTAATAGTAATACATAGATTCTTAAATTGTGGTTTGAGTTATATGAGATCATTTGCAATAACAGTCCCCGAGTTTTTAACTGATCTTCACCAAAAAAAAAATTGATTTTCTGATCCGGTTACGAAATGGTTACTCGATATGACTGGAGATCGCTCTGTTTTACCTTTTTTTTCGTTAAAAATATTGTCCCAATATGATATTTCTCTAATGAAATTTTCGCTCTCATATACAGGGGTGGGCAGAAGTATTCGAACAATGGTTTCAAGTAAGTTTAGATTATAGAAAATGGCATTGAAAAACAAAATTTATTACATATGTAATTTAAATTCATTTATATGATCACCCTCAGCATGGATAACCAAGTCTAAACGAGACATAAAGGTTAAGCAGGGCTTTTCTTATAAATTATCTTCACAAAGAGTTTCAAGGATCTCAAGAAGCTATGGGGATGTTCGTTTACCTTCCTTCTCAGCTCTGACCACAACTAGAAATCACACGCTTTAAGATCATGGCCATTAGAGAGGCAGTCATCCCCTTTGATAACGATGTAGAACTGGCTGTCAAGATAATGCATGACAGTTTAGATAACATGACAAGGTGCTGAGTGTTAGATTTACATGAACATTGTATCAACGTGGCATCAAAACATTCTTAAGGAGGTTCAAGTAGACTGTTAGACCCAAACAACATATAAACGCAACCGTGTCCAAACCGATTCAAAAACTGTTCAAATTCATCATAATAAAAAAAAAACAGTCATTTGATATGAATGCTCTAAATTTAAAATAAATTATCATGCCCTCATTTCAAGTTATTTCATATGATAAAATGAATTACAAAGGACTTCATGTGACGGAAGACCCATTTTAAGGCCAAAAAAATAAACAACGGGATCTGTTAATTTTCTCTCATTTTTAGAAAGTAAATTATATATTTTGCTTTGGGTAACAAAAAACCACGCCCCGCCATTGGGTAGAGGGTATTTCAGCAAATTTTCTTTTGTAAGTAATGTGCAAACTGCAATTTGTCTGTAAAATCCAAAAAACCCTAATTGTTTTTTTTTATTGAAACAGCCATTTTTCTGAACAGGATGATTTGAATGAACTTTTGGAGGATATTATGATTTGCAGTTCACAAATTGGTTCATTTTGCACCTTTACGGATTCAAAAATGGTTTTCGGCTTTTCATTGTTAGTGTTCCGCTAATTGGGTCGAACTCGTGACTCATGACATCACTAACATGTACATAGAATATAAATATACCATCATTTTCTTAACCAAAGGAAGAACTTCCAAGATACATACTAACAAAAGGTATGCATACCCATTTGTCAATCATGTTTTTTTTTTGGGAAAGGCTAATTCATTCTTTCTAGTTGCACAAAAGGATTTGTTCAAAAAAATAAAAATATTTAGAGATTTAATTGTTACATGTCTGTTATATCAATTTATAAATAAATCAACATATATTGCATTAATACAAATTAAAACAATGAAATTTTGAAGTCGGAGACGTCGTCAGAATAGAAAAGGTAGTAGGAGTAATTAACCTGGTTTACCTGACTATTTTTGAAATGTTTTTTGGGAAGAGTAGCTCAGCTGTTATGTCTTTTTATGAGGATAGTAGCTATGAGAGGAAGAAATGACCACAAGTCCTGTTACTGTATCAATCAATGATATAGGCTGTGATGTTAATTTTGGGCGTGTTAAAAATAACCTTGACAATTTTTTAATGTTTTCTTAAATTTTAATAAAAAAAAGTTTTTATCCTTATAAAATTTGATTTATTAATCCCTCAAAAATGGCATACATCAATAATACTGACGTCACATGAAAACACTCTATGGGTACGTGTTTCTAGATGTCTACGATGTCTTGCTCCGATCCAAACAACGGTTTACTTCTTTCATATTTAAACCATTGGATGTCATTTCACTGAGACTTTTTGGAGATGTGTTTATTCTGTTTCAACACTTTTGGTACATACTTCAATCCATGATGTCAGTCAGCCCACTCTTTTTTACCTAAAAAACTACAACAAAGTCGTGATATTTTTGTATAAAAAGTATTAAATCAATTATGATCCCTCTGCAATTTTTTAACACAATGTCTTATTCAATTATATATAATATATTTTGTATAAATGTTCAAAGCTTGAAGGGGGAGGGAACGAAGGTATAGCCAAACTTTTTTAAATATATAAGTTACTCTTTATCGTCAATCCCTAGTACCTTGTAGAATAAGAAAAAAAAAAAAATATTATTCCAAAATCAAAAGTTTTCAAGGGCTACAATATCCGACTATGCAGTCCGTTCTACGTAACTTTAACCGGTTAAATCCGTGTTTTTCCCCCTAAGTAACTGTACAAGTAGGTTAGTGTCTTATATATGGCGCGTAAACATAAAATAAATCTTGACCAAAAATCGAGAAAAGGAGAAGATACAAATTTATTATTTTATATACATACAAGGCAATAATGAAAAGCCACACTTAAGTCAATTATAGTCTTTATATTCGATTTTCTGGCGGTAGTTGATATATCCAAGTATTTTTACTATAGATTAGAAACTTTATTTTATTTGTGAGACAACAATTGTTCCTGTTATGGCTCTTTTTAAATAAAATCGATCAATTTCTGATTCTTTATTGTGGTGATCAATTTTGCCTACTTTAAGTTCAATTTGTGAAACACTCAAAGGGTTAATAAGAAACGTTCGTTGATAGAAATTGAGAATAGTTTGTTGAAGAATACAAATGTAATCTAAGTTCAATTTTTAGAAAAGTAAATATTTTTTGCTTTTTTGTTAACAGGCCAAATTTAATAATCGATAATTAATTTGATTTTTATTTAAAATGGTCTTGTCAAATATGAATCGTGATAATAATATTTTGAGAATGATTATATGTGAGTCATTTTATATCAAATTGCCTAAATGTTTGAACCTTAAAAACTCAGAATTTAATGAAATTTAGTAAACATTAAAATTTTTACCTTGTCCATTCCAAATGTAATATTTTTTACAACCAACTCATTGCTTTCCTAGATATGCAGTTCTTTTATTTTTGTTTGCAGTTATAACATAAAATGTAAGTCAGACCAAATTTCAAATAGTCATATCTTCTTAGCCTGCACTTCAATTTCTACAAACTAAGTGTTTTTGAAAAATAAAAATATGTGAAAAAAGTACTATTTTTAATAAATCATTTGGGGTTCATAACCTTCGATCTTAAATTTGACCTCGTGGATAAAATTTTATCCTCGTTAAATCTTCGTAGTTTTATGTTCTGAATGTCATTTACAATATTTCATGGGTTGAGGTCGAAATTATCGTAAGTCAAAATTAGAAATATTATTTTTATTATCTATGTCATCCTATAAGTCGGATATTTTATGTTAATAATTAGTAATTTACAGGGTTGAAATGAATTTCTCAGATCTATTTGACTATAACAATTGAAAAAATCCATTATTCGTAATGATATATTGGAGTTTCCATACTTCATTCTGTCAGAAAAATATATGAGGTACGATAATTTGACTCTCACACCACGATTTGTATATGTGGAGATGATATTAATTAATTCATTTTGGAAGTATTTAAATTTTGAACTAGAAATAATTGAGGAAGTTGAATAATTTACTTAATTTCATTTATTGTTGTTGAATATCTTCGACAGATTTCACCAGTCCAAACAGTCATTAAGTTACCTTAATCCCAGTTCGTTTGAAAATTATTCTCTCTTTAATTTACTTTGATGCTAGTGGGAGTATTCGACATTACTCAAAACTATACAGTTCTAAAACAATAATGAACACACTAAAAAGTCCTCCTCAAACCAATTGATATACGACAAAACGTCAATTAGTTTTAGGAGGACTGTTAAAATGAACAGGGATTAAGAGAACTTTATAGCTTCTTGGAGTTGTGGAATTCCTCAAATGATTTCTAGCTCAAATTAAAATATTTCCAAAATAAATAAAAAATATCATTAAATCAAGAATAAAATTATCTTTGATTTTTTTAAAAAGTGCTCAAATTAAGCTATTATTGGTCATATTGTCCAGTACGATGATGTGAATTTGATTCTTTTAATACATTAATTTTTAGTTAAAAAATCACGTCCCTTGTTTTCGTCATTTCAAAAGAGTAGCATAAGTTTATATCAAGCTCAAAAAATGAAGATTGCTCCGAGTCCCGAAGAACATTGAGTCTGATCCCGACTTGATTCATTTTCTTAAGCACAAATTATCAAATTATAATTATAATGATTATAGTATTATTTACATAATCCTAGTAAAAGTCACTTTTTACTCGACCACAAAAAGTTCGAGGATAGCTTAGGAAAAAGTAATCGACAAAGATAACTAATTAATCAGCATATTTGAAAGTCAAATCATCTCGAATCGGTTTTTTTTTTTGTAGAAATTAAAAGAGGGTCATTTTTTTAATAATTGTCGAGTTTTTTTTTGTTACATGAAAAATCTTTTATTTAAGGACTTTTCTAATTAATTTTTTTTTGCAAAAACATATTAAGCTATTGTATATACAATATATCTACAGAATCCCCAAATACAATCCTAAAGTATGGTAATTTTTGGAAGACTAACAGTGGTACTAGACATTGCCTGTAGTTATTCAGCGTCAACAAATTTGACAAACTTTGCTTTAATAAAATAGAATATAGTTAAAATAAATCCTCAGTGTTACACGCCGTTTTTTAGGAGCACACTCACACGTAGATACTCAATAATTAGCTGTTCTCTCCTCAAAAATAGAAAAATATTAATAACAACTTGATAAAACAAATAACATGACATAATGAGCGAGGGAGTACTTGAGTCTCTAGAGGACTACCTGTGAAGCCTTAGCTACTCAGCTCCTTGCTAAACTTCATTTACATACACTTTTCTAAAATGATCTGTAGCGTCACACACTCGTTGTTAAAAATGAGGCCCAACTCATCTTAAACGATATTATAGTAGAAGCTTTCTGTTCTTGTCAAATGAATACTTATTATATTATTTTTTACAGCTGTTCTCATTATTTTTTCATTCTCGAGGAGAGAACATATATGCATTTTAAACTATCAATTGTAACAACGAATGTGTTTACACATAAATGACGGAGAGTAACGTTAGGGAGTTAAAAGTGTAAGTCCTTGTGGCCTCGGAATGGAATTGAGGATTGACATCGGGGTAATTCCTGCCTATGGCCTTGCAAGTTATGATTTGGGATTTGTATATAATACCCTTCATCTTAAAGCTGTTTGCAGCTAATTCATTGAAACGTCTTGAAAGCTAAGCCGCTCACCTCTCCAACATGATTCAAAATGCCAGGATTTTTGCGTTCTTTACATATCGGAAGGTCATATTTTTTTTACAACGCTAATTATAATTGCTATTTGAACATATTTTTTACTTACGACAGCTGCTATCACTATTCTTTTATTCTTGAAGAGAGATCAATATGTATAAAATTACCAGTACTGCATAAAAGACAAATTGTAACATGGAGGATTTGTTGCGGAGATATAAATGTTAGTCCTTGTCCGACTCGGAGTAGAATTGAGGATTGCCATCGAAGTGAATACGGCCTATATCGTTGCTAGATACGGTGTCGAGTTTGCATGTATTTATTTCATCTCATAGCTGCTTGCAGCTAATTCAATGAAACGTCATGACAGCTAAGATGCTCTCCTTCAAAACAATCTTCAAATTGTCAGGGTGACCACGTTCATTTTCGGTTTCTTTTTATAACATACTGGTGGATAATATTATTTTCATTTAGGATAATGAAAAAAAAAAAATATATAAAAAAAAACACTACTCAGATTGCCAACTTAAAAAGTTTTGCACGCATTTGAGATCATATTTTTTAATGTTCCTTAAATTGGTCCGATGGATTTGCACTGACTAAGTATCAGTAAGGATGATAGTATTACAATTACACCATCTGACCTCGGAATTGTGCATTATTCAAAGATTGATGAAAATAATAATATTATAATGGAAGATAATCGATATGAATATGCCTAGACTAGTATTTTTTTAATCAAAAATGATGTTTACATAATCCATACAAACTTTGCGTTATATATATCGATAAATATTTCAAGTCAATATTTCCAGCTCTATTAAACACCTAAAGGTATATATATAAATACATGACGTAATACCAAATCCCCATTAGTATACAAAACATCATCTCATTGACGTCACTTTCCATTAGATTTGTATCATCATAAATATATTGATGAAGGAAAATAAAAATGGTGAAGGGGGCGGACATTTTTGTTCCGTATTATCAGAAAGAAAATCTTTTGGCTCGAAGCAGCATCTGTTGAAGGAGGTGATGACGATCCACGCATCCATCACAACTATGTACAACATAATATATATCTAAAAAGCAACTCGTATACACACATCACAAAAAAGTGTTTCTACAACCCCTCCCCACAACAAGAAGAGAAGTCAAATCCATCCATCTTCATTTTCATCTTAATGCTGAAAAAAAACACACGGAGTATTGAGATAGAAGCCAAAATCTTGGCTAAATAGACAAAACCCCCAAAATTGAAACATATATAAATAAATAAACATAATTAATATGTGACCCGTCAACACAAACACAAGCTTAGGTTGTTACCACACGAACAACAATATAATTAATATTTTATTTTGTTGTCAGCTGACGAGGCTTCTGTTTCAATTGCTACCAACTGATTTTGGGCCTTTTTTCTATTTATTTTTGTAGGAAAGTTGAAAGATATGTTAAAGGGTACAGCGTCGGATCTTTCAATGATCATTTCTTCAGGGAAATATCTCACTAATATAAAATTTAGAGTGTATTTTGTTCTCAGCAGTCTATATTTCTGCTTCTTTCTCCCTAATCATCCTGTTCTGAACAATGTTGATTGGTTGAATTTGAATGAGTTGTTCTAACTGACTAATAATTAAATGATAATTCAATTGGCTAACGCTACCAACTAATTTTTAGCCCTTCTTCTGTTTATTTTTGTAGGAGAGTTGCAATGTCTGATAAAGTTTACAGCGTACGCTCTTTCTATGATCATTTATTCGCAGCAATATCTAAGTAATAAGTAAGTAGACTGTATCCTGTTGTCAGCTGTTGATATTTCTACTTCTTTTCCCCTGATCAGGCTGTTCTAAACAACACTTATTGATAGAATTCGAATTAGCTTTTGTAATTAAGCAGTTATTGACTAATAATTCTCAGGTTGGAAAAATGAATTGGCTAACAATTGATTTTTGCCCCTTTTTCTCTTCATGTAATCTTTCCCAAATCATTTTTTCACAGCAATATCTCACAAACAGAAAAATTTAGACTGTAATTGCTTGTCAGTTGTCGATGTTTCTACTTCTTTTCCTGTAATTAGACTGTTCGAAACAACGTTGATAGTTTCAATTTGAATTAACTTTTGTAATTAAGCTATAATTAAATAATAGTTCTAAGGTTGAGAAGAGGATTTGGCCAATTGCTAACAACTGATTTTGGGATATTTTTCTGTTTATTTCTGCTGTAAAGTTGTAAAATACGATAAAGTAACGACGTGGGATCTTTTATGGATCTAACAGAAAAATTTGAACTCTATTCTGTTATCAGCTGTCGAGGTTTTTGCTTCAATGAACCTGCTCTGAACGTTAACTAGTTGAATTTAAATTAGGTTTTGTAACTAAGTATTAACTAAGATTCGAAAAATGAGTTGGCTTAATGATAAAAACAGATTTTTGGCCTTTTTTCTGTTCTTTTTTGTAGGACAGTTGCAAGATACGCTAAAGTTAACGGCCTACGATATTTCATGGATCATTTCTTTCGAAAATATATTACTAACAGAACAATTTAAAATGTAATTTGCTGTCAGTTCAGAAGGTTTCTGCTTCTTTTTCACTAATTAGCCTTTTCTAAACATTGATTCGTGAAATTTGAATAAGCTTTAGTAATTAAACAATAATTGAATAATAGTTCCAAGGTTAGAAAAATGAATTTGCTAACTGATATCAACTGATTTTTGGCCTTTTTTCTGTGTGTTTTTTTTTTAAAGTTCCAAGATACGATGAAGGTTATAGAGCCCATCTTTCAGGGATCTTATCGAAAATTTTGAACTGTATTTTGTTATCAGTTCTCGATATTTTACTTCTGTTCACCCTCATTAGTGTTCTGAACAAATTTGATGACTGAATTAGCTTTGGTCAAGCTGAGAAAAATTCCCACAATTATCAAAAATAATTCGATGGTTGGGAAGAATTGGCTAACTACCATCTAATTTAAAGCCTTTTTATGTTTCCTGCAAAATTAAAGTTGCACAATTCATCGTCATAATTAAGCAATAATTATAAATTGATAGATTGAACGTATATTTGACAGACCATATAACAACTATCTGACAAATTAAGCCTCATAAATCAAATGAAGGTTATAAAGTTATGATTTTTTAAGTGCGTACAACCACCTAATATATATTTCACTACAAATTATTCATAATTCAACAATACAATTATCTTTTTCTGAAGGGTTATAATTAAAATATCTGGAAATAGAGTTTTTCTACATCTAAACGTATATAAAATACTTTGCATTTTGATAATGATAAACCTAATTAATTCTTTCTTTCATTTTCTTATAAGTTATCCAGAAAATGGCGTCTGAACGTGACACTCGCATCAAGATTCCCGCCCTTCTTGATACAGGAAATAAAATATGGAGACTCACTTCCTCCCTTGAATTTGGGGTAACTTCATAGATGATAATTTGGTCCTGCCCACATTGCCAAAACTGCTTAAAGATGGTTGAGTAATAACATCAATTTCTGGCCAAAAGAAATATGGATCCCGTATTTACCCAAAACAAATCATTTGGACTACGCCTTCTGGTCGCGTGTAGAGTCTAGGGTACGTAACCTTAGGTATTTTATATTTCACATATATTACTTGGTTCAAATGATCCCTTATTTTTCCTGTCTGGCTGTACCCATACACAAAATGTTTTGCGGTCTCCAGTTCCTTTCAGCAGAAATAAACAGATCCTCAACCCCTAAGTATTGCTATGTCTGTATATGTATTCCCAAGAGAAAGTCTTCTGACAATGACCCTGTACTTGAACCAGTATAGAGAGAAATCCATCAAACCACTTGTCATTCACTCACTCACTCATTAATTACACTGTATAGTAGTGATCTTCATGTCCTCTTTTGTAATTTTTATATCTATCAGACCCAAGAAGACCATCTTACTAGACTTTTCCAGAAGATTCTAAAGTTATTATAGCATACATTTTTCTGGGATTGTATTTTTACCCACTCCAAAAATTTGAATAAAAATCCTATAATTGATCAAAATATATCTATAAAATAATTATATGAGTAAAGAATATATTGGACATATCTATATTTCTTCTTGATTTTTCTTCAAGATTGTTTTAATGTTGACTTACCACATATGTATTGTGGAAATAGTAATTAATCAATCAAAGTCATCATATTAAATTTGCAGATACATACTTAGTACTATCAAAAAAATGTCGTGGGAAACTCAATTGCCGAATCCCCAGCACTTATAATGTCATTATTCCCAGGTAAATTCAATTTTAAATATGTATGTATTATTAATTCCTTTTCTCTTTCTGTGGCCAAAATGTCAATATAGTATTATTCACATTTTCTTTGGGGTTATTTGTCAGATGATTCTTCTTCATTGGGTCCTTTAGCGGAGAAGGAACTTCTTAGGAAGTTCAAATAATTTTGCACAGACATAAAAAAAAGAAATTCTCGTAAATCTTTTGATGATTTTTTTATGGTATTTTATTATTGTTTAACCCGCGTTATTTCAAATATACATAGTACATGGATTGATAAGAGAAAGAGATTATTCGTGAATCAAGGAATGTTCCTCAATAAAAAATGCATTGTGCCTCCCCCCTTAAAAAAGTCCGGATGAAGAAAAAGAAAGAAACAAAGGCAGTATAACAATATAACCCTCTTTGTCTCTTTGAACCATCATGACTTCATTTAAAATGTCAAATCTCTTTTTACAAATATTTATAAGTCCTGTACATGTTACAACTTGTATGTACAGATTGTACAAGTTAAATTTCTTCGTTTATAAATTCCTTATTTAGTTACAAAATCTGTCATTTTTATTACGTATTTGTAATATTTATTCAATTTAAAGAACACTAGACATTTTGTTACAATGTAATAACACATTCAATGCTGTAGTGGTTTGGTTTCTGGTTACCAAAATCTCGAAAAAGTAGGATATTTAAAAGTTGGAAACACTTCGTGAATGTTTTTTTTTATAAAATAGCAATAGTGTTCAAGTTGGGAAACCGAGTGTACATGAGCTTGTGAAAGATTTATAGGGTTGAATGATCACAAAACCTCAAAAGTTGGAGAAAGAAGACCTTTGAAACAAAGGATAATACCGTCCAAATTAAAATGCACTGCAGATGAGAGCAACAATAGATGAGGCAACGTTAATAGACCAATAAATACTATTATTAAATTTTTTTGGCCCCCCCTAGTGATTACAGCCCTGAATTAGCAAAAGTAAGTACTTGATGCTCGTTTAGGACTTAAGTCCCTATTTTGACGACTTCAAATTCCACTTGTTCTCACCATCAAAGTCTCGTTACTTAAATGGCGCATGAGTGTGGTTTACTTATATTAGTTTGTAAACAAACATTAAAAACATTAAAAAAAAACAAAAAACAAAAAAAAACTATAGACCGTCAGACGACCTTGCGGATAATATATACTTTTTAGTTTGCTCATGTTCTATTGGACTTGATAGCCTTAGATTCGCAACATGACATGGACAAGAAAAGCATCAATATATTGTGGTCTAAATTATAATTATGGACTTAAAATGAGCTCAAAAGAAATCCGTGAACTACCGCGTGTCTCAACGAATCGTGAATATAATTTAGAAAGGCTTCATTGACTTACTAAATAATTTACCTTCCTCCTCCCCCTAATATCAACTGAAAGATTATTAAAAATAAACAATTATAGTGAAACAACTTTCTTCATTAGATCAAGGACAACTGAGATGGAAGCCAAAATAAATCGTCTGTCAACGTTTCTTGACGTGGAATGAGTTATGAAATCTCCCAAATTGTCTTCTGGTACCAGTTTCTCATTACATATAATAAACAACTGAAAGTCAAGAACCTTGAGAGGAGGCCTGGAAGCCACTATTGCAAAAAAAAAAAAAAAAAATGAAGAGTTGCAGAAAGAAAACTTGGCAAATTTCTGTCCCTGGTCAATTTGACTTCTGTCCTCATTAGACTGCAATTCTCTTGACTATAGGATCTGGTACGCTATCGAAAAGAAGAACCGTGTCACATCCCAGGAGAATGACCTAAAGGCTGTCATGGAGAAACAGTTGGCTGATATGTCGGAGTAATACGTGAAGAAGACCTGCAAGGTCTTCAAACCTAGGACGCTTTGAGATTTAATTGTTTTTCTAAAGTCCCATTGTCTTAGTCATCGTTCTTTTTTAGAATCTTGATAAAATTCGTAGTCAACTTGTAGGGGCACACGGTACATAAATAAAGTCTTTTTAGAGACTTGGAGTTGTGAGCAAAGAATTTAAGAGACTTAACTTCGACTTGCGGTACCATAAGGAGACTTTTCCCGCGTCAGTGAATGAGTAATTTTCATCTAAGCAATAAAAAAACCATCATTAATATATGGACCATCCCTGTATAATATTGTGTTCCCTTTCTGATATTTTTACTCTAAACTCCTCAATCAAATCATTCATCTCATCTTTGAGTTGCAATTGATATAATTTGCTATTTATAAAAGTGGTTAGTTTTCCCTACCTTTGATTTTCATTCTGAAAACATTCAAACAAATAGATGAAGCTCAAAAATTATTTTAATTATTTTTTAGACACTCATTATCGTAGTTGTAAAAAATACGCACTTAGACGAGTGCAATACTTTCTGTGGTTGTTTACCTGATAATGGTTTTACTTTTTTTAAAGCTGTTAAATTATTTTTTAATTCTATAATGTATAAACTACATCAGTGCATGAATAATGGAAAGTAAGACAAAAGATTGGCTGGAAAGTTCATAGTAGTGATGAGAATCGTGCGTTTTTTGGGCATGATAAAAGAAAAGAAAACGAAAATGAACATCGTAATCCTGACAATTTCAAAAATGCTTTGGATGAGAGTGGCTTATCTTTTATGGCGTTTTATTAGATCAGCTTCAATCAGCTGTGACAAGGAAGGAAGGGGAGAAGGAAATATATAAGAGCATTAGCAACAATTATTCGGATGTCCAACCTTGATTTTACTCTGACTTCAACAAGGGCTTATAATTATAACTCTGTCTAAAGTCCTCAAGGTTACTCTCCGTCTTTGATGAGCGTCTTTCGATTTTAATTGAATGTAGTAGAAAAGGAAGTTCATTACTCCGGGGTTAAATAATAATGACAACAGCTGAGAAAAATAAAATTCATTCTTAAGACTACCTATTCAAAAAACAAACAAAAAACAATGAGCTAGAAAATAAACATGAATCTCATCATTAGTTATAAGCAATGTTGAAAATCCGGGGTATTTCTAGCTTGCACATTATTTTCCTTATTATTTTTATCCTGAATTTCCTTTCCAAAATAAATTCAATTTTATTCAAAACCTGATTGAACATTCGTGTGTGCTCATAAAAGACGGAGCGTCACCCTCAGGATTTCTGGTAGACTTATAATTGTAAGTCCTTGTTGGACTCAGAGTAAATTGAGGATGAAGATCGGAGTAATTCTAGCAAATGAGCTTGTTTATATCCTTTTCTCCTTCCTCCCTTGTCAAAGTTGATTGTTTCTGATCTGAGTAAATGCCATATAAACATGATTCTTTCTCTCTACCTAAATTTCTTCACATTGTCAGGATTATCATCTTGATTTTCTGTTTCGTTTTTTTAACATGCACATTCTATACTGGATTTTCATGATTGGTTTTATATCATATATTATATTTGGAGTGGTAGTCGATGATCGATATCGGAGTAAATCCACTCTATATGTTTTTGCTATATACGGAGTGGGATTTGTGCTTATGTCATTCATCTCACAGATGATTGTAGCTTATCTAATAAAATGTCATGGCAGCAAATCTGCTCTACTCCCCAACATTCTTCAAATTGACTGGGTGTCCAAGTACATTTTTGGTTTCTTTTGTAATAGATTGGGAGGCTATATCTTTTAGAACTAAATTCACTATTAAAAGAATTCATTTCAACTTTGATTGGCAACTTGTACACGACATTATACATGCTATAGTTATTTCCTTTTCGTAGTCAACTTGACGACATCACAGAAGTTATACGCATAGAAAAAATGCTCATAAATATTACAAGAATTTATGGGTATAATGAAGTCAAATGACCCAGAACAGAATATTTTTCAAGACTCAAATATGACCATACATATGTACAATGTACAAAGAAGTATAATAATTATTTTAATTCAATTTATATTTTGTCAAATAATAGACTACATAATGAATAAATAATTTACATTGTAGATTATTATTATGTAGCTAGCCTAGGGATGTGTCGAACATCAAACTATGAATGTTTTTTAAGTTTGAATCATTTCTGTCAGGGTCATCCTACAATGAAACGACCAACGGAGTCAACCAAATTGTCCGAAATTTGCTGGTATTTTTAGGTATAAAAGTTTGAGATCAATTCGTTTATTAGTTATAGCTATATATGAGTGTTAAGTTGGAAATCTAAAATAAATCCTAAAAAAGCACCAAAAATTGACAAAACCCTCACTTCAACATCAATAACTTGCTCAATTTGTATCTAATTATGTTCAAAATGAGTCTCTGATCAAATGAAATATAATCTTTCCAAAAATGTAAATACAGGGTCAACCATTAATTCGATTCTGTATCAGAGCTTTCAACTCTTTTATTGGAGATCTGATTGAACTTCAATTGACACGCGTGAAAAGAGCTGAGTCTGCCATTGTATTTACTGGGGTTATCATTTCATATCTACAAATGACACTCCGAAAAACATACCAAATAATTATACACTTACCACAACGAAAAAATAAATAAATACAATCCGTCAATATACAGAATTCCGAAGACACAACATGATACAGAAACAAGTTCGAATAAGAATAGAAATTCATTAGTAATTCATCATTAAATGTACCAAAAGTCCATATAGTCAAATTATTTCTTTTTAAAAGCTTTGTAAGACCTTAGAATCCACTTTAAAGGATCAAAATATTTAGATGACATTGACGGGTAATTCCTAATAATATCAACACCATATTTTCATCCAAATGTGTCCGGAATCATCTAAGAGAAGACAACATCTTGTAATCGTTTATAAAAGTAATCGTATATATTTATTTGAATGCCTTATAATTAGTTAATTGTAATGTTTTTTAAACCTTTGCCATTTTAGTAAGGCTAATTAAAATATGCATGTACCTATTTGATATTATAATCTAGTTACAGTTAAACAATTAAAGTATTCAATAATATGTATAGTTCTGAGAAAGTATTGTTATATTTTGTAGATTCTGTTCATATGTTAACTTGTGCAATATCAAGATTGAATACTAGCTAAATTGAACTGGTTTTCTTAAAGGAAACATCATATCTTTTTAATAATATTAGTAGTGCATCAACACAAAAACAATCTTGAACAAAAATAAACAAAAAGAGAAAAATCCCTATTTCCAAAAAATAAAAAATGATATCCATACTCACAACCAAATAGTCGTTTTTTTTTTAGATATTCGATACATCACTAATCTGAAATAAAGAAATTTCTTGGAATTTTTGTTTTTTGTTATCTTCATTTTTTGTGTGTGGGGAGGGGGGATTAAATGAAGTCCATTTTGATGGTTTGATATCATCAAAAAAAATATGCAAATTTCCCAAAACCTCCCCCCCCACCTTTCATGTCAGCTGAACGATATTATTTATATTTTTTGATGGAGGTCACGTTTTTACTTTATGATTTTTATATATTTTACATATGGATATATTTTTTGATGTTTATATGACTCAAAAACCTGCCTCAAGGGTCATTGAAATGGGAGACGACTTCACATACATATTTCTCACATGCTTACTGCTTGCTTTTTGAAGGAACGAAGGGCGCCGGAAGGTCAGACCTATAAAAAAAAACTGAAAAATATGGAGTATGTTGAGGGTGTTTAAGATGGTTAGTTCCTTTTGCTCCTACCCTAAGGCATAGAATACTTTTACAAAATGGAAATCGCATTCATTTTTCCCCCTTCCTTTTGTTGACCAACTAAAGGCTATTTTTTATTATTTGTGGAATAAAAGGGAATTGAATTAAAACAAAAGTAGTTGTAAAAAATATCACCACCCGGTATATTTAAGAAAAATACAGGGTGTTCCATCGAAAACTGAATATTTACTAATTTAATAATTAATGAAGTTTGAGTGATTGGCATTAATTCATATTTCGATTTATTAAAGCATAACCAATTAGTTACAATACAAATCAAATTTGAGTTCTCTAGCTTAAGTACAAGTTGAGAAAATGACACTTGAACGTGATCTACGAATTTCCAATGACCCACTCTAAGCAGGACCACCTTTCCCGCCTTCAGCAAGTCCGAAACGAAGAAGAAGAAGGTAGTTTAACTCTCCATTATTCATGAACTCACACACTTTATACTTGGACGTTCCCTACTCAAGAATTACGGAATAATGAGAACAGCTTTTGAAAATAAAAAGTCATGTTCAGGTTGCAAACAAAAAAAGTAACTTGCTACTCACAGATCATATTTTTTACATCTTCAATAATGAGTATCTTAAAAATATTAAAAAAAAAAGTTTTGTGCTTAATCTATTTATTTTAGGTCATAGAATTATTGTAATTAGAAATGGGTAAAATATATGCCTTGTACAACCTGGGATTTATTTACAATTTACGACACAAAACTGAGATGAGGAATTGTATCTGTTTGCCAAAAAGTGACTTTTGGCAAAGAGTCCACCTACGGTTTTCATTAATATATGACGTTATTTTAATGAAACTGCAAACTCGGGGGTGAATTTATGAATTGGTTTTAATTTTGTAAGACAAGATGTAAGAGATAGTTTTAATTCAATTCCCTCTTTGATTTTAGTACTATTCAATTCTCCATCTTCCTAACCCCATCTACTGTGAACAACTTGCCCGTTTGAAGCTAGTGATCGAACAGAATCGAACAGCATTGTTGAATAGGAGACAACAAAACAGCATCATTATAACACCAGGGCGTACACATCTTTGATGACGCGCCAGAAGCTTATGGATAGAATTTAGAAACAATATTTATATAAATAGAAACGGAAAAAATTAGACACTGAAAAAGAAAAAATGAGATTTTGGATTTTTTGAAAAAATATAGGATTTTTATTTTTCACTCTAGGAATAGTAAAATATAAAAGATAGGCTCTATTTGGTCAAAAAACAGGAATGAAAAAAAAGAGTGCGCCTTCAATGTAAAGTATATTTTTTGCCTTAGGTTATAAGGAATTATCGTCCTCAGAATTTATGTACGTAGATATGAGAGAGAAGATCATTACTATTCCATTCCTTGTAGCCTATGGAAATAAAATAATGAAAATTATCATTTTTAAATTTTTTTTATATTCAAAAAAAGGAAAAGACGAAAAATAATTGCCATTTGCAAAGTAAAAGACTGTTATATTCATACTTATAATACAAGTTAATTACACCTTTACTAACCAACCAACCCAAAAAATATTTTCAACCTTCCTTCCTTCATCTTCTCACTATATTTTTCTTTAATCTACAGATAATAAGTGAAAATCCCAACGGTTTATCTCTCAGAAAGTTCCAAATATTCAGTCCAAATTGGCCACAGGGAGTTTCTACGCATAATCTTATATTTATGTTAACAAAATATTCTAATGAATACATTGAAGGTAGTGCAAATTACACTTCAATGTCTTTACAATTATTTTTTTCATTTATCAAATGAATATCCTAACCTATAATAAACATAGTTGATGCCCCAAATATATTTATGAAATACATATGAAACAAAATGATTAATTTAATAATTATATTTAATTTTCTTGATATGCATTTAAGAATATATTATAAGCATACGAGGTTTGTTCAAAAATTACGATGTATTTTCAAATTTCGCAGGCAAGGTACATTTGGTATGCTCAATTTATTAATGTTTTTATGTTAGTATACTCGCCACAAACATATATTTATTTTTTAGCTTTATTACATGTTTAGTTTGTTTGTGAGAGGCATAAGGGTTAGAAGTATTTTGCGTGCTCGGCGATTTTTTTGCTATAGAAAAACATGGATAAAAGAATTTGTATCAAATTTTGAGTAAAAAATGATATTAAGTCTTCCTAAACACTTGAATTGTGGATAGTGGCATACGTTGAAACTGTTCGGAGTAGACCATTTTTTTACAAGGGGTACAAAGTCTTCCAAGATGGTCAGGAAGATGCCAATGGCGTGCCTCGCTTTGGACGCCGTAACACGTCAACAACAGATGAAAACATTCAAGCATTGATTTATTTTAAAAATCATCGAATCACTATCAGAGAAATTGTTGAGGATATTGACATATACGTAGCTCGTTCCACATTTTTTTTTCAACCGTTGTGGGCACTAGACGTGTGTCAGCAAAGATTGTTACGCAACCACTTAATTTTGACCAAAAGTATCGTTACATGAGCATCGCTCATGAGCTATTAACAGGCGTCAATGATTTGCTCAAAAGGGGCATGTGACTTTTTCTTCTTCCCAAAGGTGAAGAGACCTATGAAAGCACAGAGATTTGCAACGATTGAGGCATCACTCGTTAAAGACTGCATCACTGGATCAGCTCAAGGCTATACTAAAAAGTGCCTATGATAAGTGATTCGAGGATTGAAAAAGCGTTGGCACAAGTGTATTGTATCTGAGGGGGTTTACATTGAAGGGCACAACATAAATATTGATTTAATGAAATCGCCATAGCTTTATGTACATATGTACGTTCGCTTCCAGTGATTACTAGAGAAAGAAATATACTTTATGTATATGGATTTCACCAAAAGATTCCTAGGTTATATGGAGTAATTGTAATTCTACAATGTTTACTTATACTTAATCAGTGCAACTCCATCTAACAAATTAAAGGAATATTAAAAAAAAAAATATTGATGAATAACTAAATATTTTTTCCCACAAATATATAATGTCCTTTTTTTGAACATTCATCTTACGTTATTGAGGGATCATATATATTTATCGTTGACTCAATGCGAAAAATTACTATCTGGACAAAAGCTTCATCTAAGATATTTAACTTTCAATATTTGGACGACTATTTCTTCGCTAATATTGAAGCTAGTAGATTGTAATTTTGCCATCATCATAAGTATCACCTAGTCATTAGATTGTCCGTTATTTTAATTATTGATAAATACCAAATGTATAAAAGGCATTTACTAGATTGTTTCGGAGCAGAGCAGGTTAGCCACCATAATGTTTCATTACATCAGCTGCAAGCAGCTGTGACAAAGGGGAGAAGGATATAAATAAGGATAAAGACATGAATTACTCTTTTGTCGTACGCAATTCTACTCTGAGTCCAACAAGGTCTTATAATGATAACTCTACAACAGATCTTCAGGCTTTTATGAGCACAAATCAATGCTCAATCAGCTCTTGAATATAATTGAATGTAGTAGTTTCTCGGTATTTCCAAGAAAAGGAAGTAGACATAACATATTTGGACTTCAAAGACAATTTAAAGGCTAGATGGAATCATTGTATTATTTTAATATTTACCTATAAATAATTAGTGAAACTCCATATGGAAATTAAAGATACAGTAATATGCACCGATTTTATCACTACCTATAATATAGGCACCTGTAAAATATCCCTGACGCCGCGGCGTCTACCGTTTTATAATCTGATGTAAGGTGCATTTAATTAAGGATAGCGTCTGAGTGCCTTTCATCAAAAAAATGAGCATTCGCCGTATATTGTCCACGTGGTTAATTCACGGCAATGATTTGATGATTATCTGAAATTAGAATCTTTGTCCATTTTGAATAACAAAAATGTCTTTAATATCGCTCAAAATCAATGATTTTTGATTTTTCTAAGTTATAAATAGATTTTTTTTATTATTCAAAGTAATTGATTCTTTCTGATGTTTATATACAAAAATGATTTTTTTTTGTCCGCAAAACATCTGATAAGAACGATTTGTAATGTTAATAAAAACAAATTAGGTTTATCATTTTTTCGATGAAACAAAACGTTTACAACACCAAAAGATCATAAGTAAAACAAAAAAAAATGCATATCTTTCTGTTTAATGATCCATTCATTGTAATACATTGACAACTGCATCCTAAAAAAATGTCAAACTGCTTAAATTGAGAATTTCAAAACTCAGGTATGAAATAGTCAGCAGGATTTTATTTTGGGCGTTTTTTTGAGACAAAACACTTTTTGGAAACATTTTTCTGAGTTATTTTTTTTAGAAAAGACTGTAGTTGACCGAAGGAGCTTTTATAAGTTAGACAAAAATTATAATTTACATTACAAGTTTTTTCTGAAAAGCAATAATTTTATACAGTGTCGGTATAAAAAAAATATTCGAGGAGGGTGTCAGCCCTAATCCCCCCTCTCCTGCGGAGCCTCTGAAGTAATATGTCATCCCAGAATTTACCGAAATCTTTCTAAAAAAGAACAATTGAAAAATGAGAAACTCTAGGCTTATAAACTTTAACATTTACAAGCCTTCTGTATCCAAGCCATTATTTACATATACCTAATACACATCATATTGAAAAAAAGACAAAACAAAAAAGCAGGTATCCAACTATTTTATAAGTAAAAAGTATGTTTGTTTTTGTATACATAAATAGGTAGAATGTAGGGTTTCTCATTTTCCGGGAAATTACTCTACGTTATTTCTTTTTTATTTATTCAGTTTTAATACTGACAGTCCGAAGGTTTGATGGTATTAATGTGCCAAGGACGGACTGGACCGGTCCTAAGACTGGACTGGACCAAAAAAATAAGGTCTGACTAAATACTGATAATATAGAAATGGAACAAAACATATGTTATGAAATAAATAGCTCTAGTTTCCAGCATTGACCAGAGTTTTTAAGCGTCGAAAAACAGACACACTTCACATCCATAATATAAACAATAAATGCCAAAGTGTTATTCTTTATTTTTAATCTGCAAAATTACACGTAGTTACTCCATACTTATTTGTTCTCTCCTCAGAAAGCTTGAACTTTTTTTAATAACGTGGTGAGTCAATTCTTTTGAATTTTTCTACATTCTCACGATGTTAAAAATGAGTCATCAATTCATATTTTAAGGGTTGTATCACTTAACTTAAACGCCTGCAATACTTTAGTCATTTTTACCTCTGCAACTAAGTTTGTTAGTCACCAGGATTACGGCAAAAGTTACCCATCGATTTTGATCAAACTTGGTACAAAGATTATACATGTTCACAGTAAAAGGACATTATAATTTTTAACAGGTTAAGATCAAAGGTCAACGTAACGCAAAATTTTTAAGTGGAGATTTTGCACTCTACCGAGTGCTCATTCTAGTAAAACCCTGTTATTATACAATTCTATTCATATACACTTTCTTTTTCTTTTTTAATATGACACGCCTGTTCGGTTATATTGTTATTTTTTAGAATAAATATCTATACTCAAAAATGACTTAGAGACTACAGAAAAAAACTTAGAATACAAAAAAGATTTCTCGTAGTTGTAAGATCCTTTGAAATCCCGGGAAAACGTGATCCTGTTATCCCCAAAGAGTAACCCTAGTAAATGCTATGCATATAATTTTTCATGTTTCAATTCAACAAATTCTTATTGATTTTTTTCTTCTACAAATTCAATATATTTGTTTTATTTATCGAATGGAATGACGACTTTGTATAACAAAATTAATAATGATACCGTCAAATGAATGGCGACTTATTTGGGTCATTAGTCATTTAGTAATTGACCATTTGATAGGCCTATTATACGTCAATTATATATGCAAAGGTATTTAATTGTCTTGTAAACTATTTAATAAATGGGTTCGTCAATATAAAGACAATTTTAAACGAAATTTAAGAAAAGAGAAAATCCTCGTATACCGGGAAAGTCTGAGAACATAATGAACGTTGATCAATTAATTACAACTAGCAGCTTATACAGATTTTTTTCCTTAATTAGAACTTTTTATTACTAATTAGAAAACTTTATGTATGAATTTGAGGACCTTCAGCCTCAATCACACGCTCCATGCAACCCCAGACCGCTTTGTACAAGTTGAAAATGTAGTACTTCGAAATTGATCCCCACTCTTTCTCCATCGATTGCTTTAGGGACTCAATACTACTCTGACTTGCCTCGCTTTCAATTTGCCATCAGATGCTTTATTCAAGGGGATTCGAGTAGGTGCTCGATGGTGGGCAAAAATACTTTGGACAGAACTTCATTTTTTTGGCCATCCAATCCTGCACGCTTTTTCCCGTATGTACAGGAGTCCCGTCCTATTGAAAGCAATAATCTGCGTTTCTTTGATCGCTTTGTGTTCGTACAAACCTAGGGAAGGACTTTTACATGCAAAATCATCAAGAAATCTTTGCTAATCAATCTGTATCCAACGGGGAACCAACTTGGCTTCATTTTGTGACTTTCAGATGAAACAATGCCAAGCATCATTACTGAGACTGGATGTTTGGTGGTGGAAACTTCACGGAAGTTGCAGTTGACTTTTCCAAAAAATAGGACTCGATCATTTTCCTTATTGTATACAACATCCACTGTAAATGTCTTCTCGTCCGAGAAGAACAAAATTTATTTTCTTTGATACCTCATGTCATTGTAAACTCTTTTTCACCGATCAAATCGTAATTGTTGAGTAAGCCAGGGTGCTTCAATAGGTCGGAGAAACTTGCCACCAACTTTTTTACGGCATTGGACACTGTGGAACGGATCATCGACTGCTTCTTCGCCCAGTCCGTCATTATTATCTTCACATTTTTATAAAGCTCTTTTTGCCGTTTCAATCTTTAATTTGATCGGTTTTCCACTTCTATGACGATCAGTGATGTTTTCACCATTGTTGAGCTTAACCTTGATCCGCCAAATGGTGGTTTTGCAGATATTAAAGGTCTTTACAATATTAGAATTGCTATATCTGGGGCAGACTAAATGAGCAACTTTTTGCCATTTTGCTCTATTTTCGTTAATATTTATACTAGAGACTTGGTAAATAAAGTATTCAAAAGATAAGTAATCAGCAGTTCACTTTTGTTAGCTCAACTTTTGCATAGATTTAACCAAAATCTCTCAAAAAGCAACCCAATTCATGTTCCAAAAACTTTTTGTCAGTCCAGTATTTTTTTAATTTCATATAATATATAGAACTTAATATTTAATAGAGTCTATCATAGTGTTTTTATTCAAATTTGATGGGTAAGTTTTGCGATACTATAATTTAGAACAGGGAACCCTATTCGGCGGCCCGCGAATACATTTCATACGGCCCAAGAAAATTATTTCATAACATTAATAAACTTAAAATAAAAAAGTAAAATAATGGCAAAAATATGCATCATTTGCTTTAATGTATGCATTAAATGTTGTTATAATTAGCCTAAGCTGTGCTTTTGTTCCAAAATTAACATGCAGTACACAATAATCTTGAGAGGGGTGGATCAATTTCCTCCAATTGTTTCTACTAATACAAGTGATAGTAATTGGTAATCCGAAGAATAAATTTTCTATTCCTCAGCTGTTGTTATTATTATTTAATACCTGAATAGTGATTTTCTTTTTATGCACCATTCAATTATATTCAAAACATTAGTGTATGTGCTCATAAAAGACGAAGAGTAACCTTGAGGATTTAATTGGGAATTATTAGTTTAAGTCTCTGTTGGACTCTGAGCAGCATGAAGGATAGACATCGGAGTTATTCTTGTGCATTCCCCCCTCTCATTCCTTGGCACATCGGATTGTATCTGATCGTCATGATTGCTGAGTTGCTCTCCTCTAAAACATTCTTCAAATTCCAAATGACTCAGTCCCACCACTCTTCCAAATTCAACCACAGGCTTTGATCGAAACTCTTTGTCCATGTTGCCAATACTTGGAGAATGGAAGCCCACAAGGGGCAATAGTGTTATGTGTACGTTTATTGGACTCTTTCTCCAAAATGCCCCACACATAGTAGTCCAAAGGGCTCATATCCGGGTGGCTAGGTCTACATTTCCTTTGCTCAAAATATAAAGGTCTTGAAAATGCTTGTTTTTCCGGAGTAAATCAGGCTCCAATTATCCGGTTTGGACAAACCACACCAAATTAAAGTTCGACCATGACACCAAATCTGTTAAAATCAATGAAATCTCTCCAACCTCATGATCTATGGAGTTATTAGCGTCCTTAGGTACTGAGGCACACAATTATGACTCCACAGTGTTTAAATTGTAAGCTATATCGATGATTTTGTAAGTTTTCCCCACAGTTTTGTCAGCTGAATCTAATGCGTGCATTTTCATATACATACATCTTAGGGTTGCCAAGATATTGAGCTCTAAACTTGTTTCGGATATAAAATCCCCACCCTGTATCTTGTTATTGTATTATATGAATAAGAAATTCGCCAGAAGGGACAGAGTTTCTCTTTCTATCTCTTATAGTATATGTACGTCATACCAATGAGATGTCTAATATATAGTTACATTATTATGTTCTACGTAGTCGAAGGAATGTAGATATGTTTATATCAAATTATTTTTTGTTAATCGGTTGTCAAAATAACAAAAAGCATATAAAAAATATTAATAAATAATTAAGTATTCTAGATTATTGAAATATGTAAGCATTTTTTATTATTTTTTGTTAAAAAATAATCATATTCTTAATAATAATAAATGTCCAAAATGACGTCATGTCCCCTTAGAGGAAAATAAAGAAAGAATCTTTTTGCCCTATCTTCTTATATTCCAACTAATTCACTTTCTAATTCACTTCTGCCTTTGAGCCTATTATCCATCAGGGATGAAAGAACTATGGTTTTGATGGGGAGTTATTTGTGTGTGAACTCATAAGTGAGTTCGATATGGACCCCCCCCATTAAGGAAAATTTGATCTTTGAAAAAAAATCTTGTTATTGATATTTTTGGACAACAATATATTTTTTGTGAATAGCTGTGGATTGAACAAAAATTCAAAGAAATTTAATATTTGAATATTTTTTTTCCAAAAAGTATAATTTTCTGTGAAATGCAGTTGATTTTTGTCATTTTTTGTGAGCAGTTGTGGATTTTTGAAATATTTTTTCCAATAGTTTAATTTGTTGTAAATAGCTTTAGATTTTTGAAAAAATAAATAAAAATTAGTATATGAAATTAAATTTTTTCTTTGTGAAAAGCTATTGATTATCAAACAAATTTCAAATTATTTTTAGTTTTTAGAAATTTTTTTGAAAAAAATACCAACCCTACCCCTCAAAAATAAATAAATAATAATAACATCCTTATCTTGAACCCTTATTGACGCCTCTGATTGATTAGTGTTTTTACTAATGATTCCTTCCCCAAGTGTCAAGACCACGTGACCAATAATTGTATAAATATCAAAGCACAAGAAAAAATCCTTGTGCTGAAATTGCAAGAAAAATCTGAAATATTTTCTTACAATTCCAAGTCCATGAATATTTTTATCAAATGTAATATGAGTCCTTGAATAATTTTATCGAGTCCAATTGGAGTCCTCAGATTTCCATCTGGCTCATTTCAAGTCCATGTATTGAATATAAACAGGCTTGGTGTCGTTTACTTTTTTTAATTGTTTAGTTCTCTAAATCGTTCACTTTTGCTGATTCTAATCGTTCATTCTTATACGTTTATCCCCCTTCATTTTTGTTATTCAAACATGTCTCTTATGTACACAGGTCCGTGAAATATATAAATTATAAAAATATATAGACATACAATTACGTACACACAAACATTTTAATAAAGTCATGAATACTCATTTATGTATGTGAGAAAATACTCATATATTTACCAAGATAAATCCCAGGATTACATCAAAAAATTAATCAAAAGAAAATAAAAAGTAATTTTTTGATGCTATAGAAAAAATAGGGGTTTCAGATAACTTATTTTAAATAAACGATTTAATAGTGTATCGTTCACTTTTTTGCATTGGTTCATCTTTTATCGTTCATGAAAGATTTTTGGAACGATGAGGGATTAACACTTTATCAGGAAGCCTCAATATTCATAAAGTTAGGGCTAGTCTTGAGTTTAGTAGCCATAAAATATTTTTCAAGTTGCAAATTTTACCTATTGGTCCAATTTAAGTCTCGATTCTTTGATTGTTAGATCAAGTCAAATCATGTCTCTTTTCTGTCTCCCCCTACCAATACGATTATTCTTATATAGTGCGCCAGATTATTAATTAAAAAAACAGGAAGCAAAACAAATATTATTTCCGAAATTAACCCTAAATGAAGAGTTATTTTTAATAAAGGAATACTTTTGTAAATCTATAGCGTAGAGGTGCTAAAATTTACACAAGGCCAATCTTGCGAAAATCGTGCCACTCAGCTACTATTCCTATCTTATCGTTGATTTTTCATTCATATGCTGATATTGACACCATATATCCGACAATATATCGTTCATTAGAGTTATTGTATACCCTTTTGCCATAAATACACGTAAATATAAGTTGCTTGATGGTGTTGTTATCACATACATTCATGTCAGCTGTTATTGAAGGAATTTACGTTACATTGAAATATTTTTCATTATATATATATATATTATTAAGTTCCACCAACAACAGCAGACATAAAGTAAAGTATTTTACTTGCGTATAGTTTATAGATGTAAAGGCTTATTTAAAAAGAGCCTTTAGAAGTACAAAATAATACACTAATGAACATACCCGCCCCAACAACGGCATTTGCATTTTAGGAGTAATTTTAAACATATATTTCTGAGTCATCAAGAAAAATGATGACATCATAAATAACTATAAATTATTCAGTCTGCTTAGTCATATTATTCTTAATTATGATACGAAGTTTTACTCTTGGGCCTTTATAATTACATCAACTCTTGCATTTTCAATCTAAAATGAGGTTCTATAAAGGAAATTAGGGCATTTTATTATGTGACCATGAGATAAATTTGATTACTCAGTGAATTGATACAATTTGACTGAATTAAGGAACATTTTTTAAAAAATCTTATCGATTGTCCTGGAAAAGTAGTTAAAAAGGAAGATTGTTTCAACATAAGAGTCATCTAGCGAGTACAAAATAATAAATGTATGTATGGGTGTCTGTTTGTATGTAAAACAGTTCCTGGGAGACTTGTATACATATAGTGCTCCTTGATGCACAATATCTCAAAAGCAATGGAGTATAAAGAACGAATGGGAGTATAATATATAATGACTGAAATCTCGCAGGTGTTTAGTACTCATATTTTTAATCTAAAAAAAAGGAAGTACTTCCAGAAGAGGTTTAGCAATGGGGTAAAGAACTCCCTGGATCTTCAAATCATATTTTAAAAAAAAAACTTCTCCAGTTGATATTGTTATTTTTTTATACTTGAAGAGAGAAAGGCTAAGTATTGAATGAGTTACATGTGAGTGTGCTCATGCAAAACTGAGAGTAACACCAATGAGCTTCTGGGGAGTTTATCTTCTACATTACTAAGGCAAAAATTGTACGTTCGCGACGCTGAATAACTCCGGGTAATGTTGGGTACTACCCCTAGATAACTTAATAAGGGCAATACTTGAAATTACTCCTGTATATCACAAATATCCCGGTAAAAAGAACGGGTACTTGCCAATAAATGAATAAAGATTGGAATACTTTTTAAAAATTTTACCTGCACATGTTTAATTACCCACAAGGTACCCATTTTGTAGGAAATGCGGGGATATTTCTTAGATTGATGTTCCATTGTCCCAGGTACGTGTATTGTCGGAGCCCATCTTAATTTGATATTGATAAAGCATATCCTACAATATTATTATTAAGTTAATAGAGGGTTTTCATTGACATTATCCATTGCATAATATTTTAATTTAATATTTTTACATCATACATTTTACAAGTTCCCAGTAAACCTTGACAAAACTTAAACATATGGCTTAAATAACCAAAATACTTTACAGCTGTAATAAATATTCATTGATATTAATGATAAAACCTATTATTTGAATTTTATCTAAGTAATAGGTACTCAAAGTTCCAAACAAATGCCTAGATTTGTACAAATAATCCAGTTTTTTATCGATTAGGGACGAGAAAAGTAGGAAATTAGAGATTAATATTTTATTACTTTAATTGTAATGGTTAATTTATTGTCTACATTATGGACAAAATGTTAAAAATGATGTAATAAAATGGCATATATACATATCAGTGTTGATTATACAGCGGAGGAAATAAGCTTTTGATCCTCCAGAGATTTGTAAGTTTGTCCTCTGATAAAGATTTTCTATAGAATTTGGTTCTGGAGACTGGCTATACCACTCCATGACTTTAATGTGTTTCCTTTGTTATGTTGGCCGTATGTTTTGGGTAGTTGTCTTGCTGGGAGATCAATTTAACGAGCCATTTTCAATGCCCTATCCTGAGGGAAGTCCTTCTTTCTCTGAAGTAGAGAAATACCCCTGACATATAATGTTTCAGCCCCCATGTTTGACGGTGGGTAAGATGCTATTGGGGTTATACAATATATTTATCTAACTTCAAGCCCTTTTTCGGATTCATATAATATCAATACTGTAAAAATAAACTTATCATAAAGTTATGCACTAATCTTTGCCGATTATGGGCAAACTTACAAAATCGGCAAGTGATGAAATACTTATTTTCTCCACTGTACAGGATTTGGTAGCAAATTGTGGACTGTTAATTAATGTTAATTTCTCATTAATATAGGAAGGTTTAGCGATTATATTTGATATTCTGGTTTGACCATTCTTTTTTTTATAAACAAACTTTAATAAACATTTTGCTTTCTTCTCATCATGAGTAAGCCAGAAGCCAAAATGCTCTCAGATCTCTTCAGAGCATTAGTCCTCTCAAGAAATCATGAGCGGCGTTCATTTTTTTTGGCTCGTTTCGGTATATTTTAATTTGACAACTCTTTGTGATTGAAATTAAATTTATATACATTATTCATTCCAAAAATGGAGATAAATAACGTACAAGAATAGATATAACTTAAAGATCGAACATTATATTTAAAATAATAAAAAATCCATAAAATGATTAATTCAATATTTTACCTAGTAACTTTTTGATTCATTGACAGAAGTATTTTTTTTTTTTTTTTCAAAATTTTTATCTCTTAAATTCTCGCATCAAACTTTAAATAATTGATCACCCTGGAAACTAATCTATCAACGGTAGCTGAGGATGGATGTGTTATATTATTTTCTCGAAATATCTTTTGATTTTTTAGGAAAACGTTTAAAAGATCTAAAGAGGTGTCTTCTAAATTCCAACGTTATCTCCACACACGAAGGAGCTGGTGGTTTCTCTGAAGGAACCGATGTCTGAGTTTTCTTATAGTGACCAGATGCATGAGTGGCAAACTTGTGAACCAAAGACAGCAGACAGCCACAGATACAGCATGGAATAAAAGATTCTAGCTTATCTTGATACATAACTTTAATTGGCTTTTCTTACATTCTTTAAAATTATTATTTAACGATCAAATTTTTTGGTGTAATCAAATAAGAGGTATACCTGAACAGAAAAAGTCAAACAAATTGATATAAATGAGCGAAAATTCGAGCGATTTCATCGTTCTTCTATTATTACGAGCGCACTCCCACTGAAGTAGAGGTTGGGAGGATTATGGGTATTGTGAAGGGCTCCAAGAGCCTGGTTTTCATGGTGGTCAAGATGAAGAAGTTATCTCCAGGAAAGCAGGAAGAGGAATGCACAATTTTAAAGAAGACTCCGGAATTCCTGTCCAGCATAGAACAGAAGATCAAGAAGGGCTCTAACAAATCGATGAAATTCGAGGGTTGCTAATAGCAACTTGAGATTGCCCTAATACACGAGGACCCCTCTCTCTCATTTCTGACAGAAGTCATGCAGATCAAGAACCTCTCGAGTCCACGTTTTGCTGCCTAACTCTTTACACTAAAACCAAGTAATGTAGGGATATATTTTTGATTTTTGATACTTAGGTTAAAGTCCTTTTATTTACGTGTCCCTATTTTCTTTGATATTATTGGAAAAAATATTTTATTGTTAAAAGCCTTGGTTGTTTAGGTCCACAAATGCCCAACATCAACTATGCTGACGTCACAAAAAAAAATCCAGCTCAGTCGTACATAATTTGTATCTTTTAGTGTACCCATTACGCAATAGATAGGGTCATATTACATCCAATTAGAGGCATAAACCTGTAATTGCTATTTCTTCCTACAAATACATACATGTATATTTTGAGCCTGACAGAATGTATGTTCGAGTAGAAAACCACAATGAGGTAACTCATTCCATAAATACTTTACTTTGGTCATTCCTTTGACCTTTATTTAATATAAAAAAAAACAAGAAGAAGAAAAAAGCAAATCAAGAGAATGTGAACATTTTTGCAATTTGTAAATAGTTTGTTCCCATAATTACATTAGGTATACCAATATAAGCATGGAAAATAAAAGACAGATTCTCTTCATGAAGAGAAAGAGATGGGCCCATATCCATGTCAACATATTAAGTATAGATATATATATATATATTGTGATGCAATGAAACGTCATTGAAAGACCCTTTTTTGATTGTCTGATATGGGGTTTTGTCAATTCATACAATATACTTAAGTTTATAAATTATAATAAAATATTTGTCATTTATTCTTTTGACATTATATTTAAGTATATATTTGTTAATACAAGTTGGAACTTGTATTAGCAAATTGGACAAGTTATAATCCTTACTCTACTTGAAGATAATAAACCAAGCAAAGTGTGTTTGTATGAATATCTGTCTTTCTGTAAGAAAAGCAGTCGCAGGGTGCACTGTATATAATACTCTCTAATGTATATCATAAAAATATTTTGATCTAAGAAATAATAATGGGATGAATGAAATATTCGAGGCGTGCACACATAGCATGGAGCGGGTATACAGAATACACTGCAGATAGTGCTCCCTGATGTATATTACATGGATATTTTTGATCTGGGAAATAATAGTGTAGGCACATTAATGACATATAGCAGGTTTGTACATGTAGCATAGAATGTGTAGCACTAATTCTAATTCTGTTTGTTATTGCACCCTTATGTATATCATAATTCATAATTTTTTTTTTTGTAAGTAAGCACTCAAAAGACTAAAGTACTCATCAGTCATCCCATTATACTAAAAAAATTCTCCAGCACTTTTTATGAAATTAACTTATTGTTACCTGAAATTCGAGGTATCTGCGACTTGTTCTAGTATATGCTTAGTCTTGTAAATTCTAAGCACTTATGGTTAAAAAAAAAATCAGAAAAATAATATGACTACCATGTCAATTTGAAGAATGTTTGGGACGAGAGAGAAACTTATTTGTCTTGATGTTTCATAAGATGAGCTTTAAAAAGGAGCTATTAACGAAAGGAAACAAACACAATCCCACACTAGGATTTAGCAAGGACAAATATAGGAAAGAAGGACTCAGTCGTCGATACTCCATTCTATCATAATCAAATGTGTGAAATAGACCTTATTACAAGTCCAAATTGATTCCTAAGTCTTTAATCCGAAGTGAAGTCCTAATCCTTGAATATTTTCAAGCCCTATAAATTTCTTTCGAGTTCATTTCAATTCCATATTTATAACCTAGGGGCCATAATGCTAAGGTTTTTTGAGATCAGTATATACTAACTTTGGAGACAAAGTCAAGTTTCGAATCTTTGATTGTCAGATCAAGTCAAGTAGCAAGTCTTCAAAATATGGAATCAAGTACAAGTCGAACCCCATGTCTCGACCCCCAATCATCCAATCGAATCTTCAGTATTGTTATTCTTCGTCATAGATCAGCACATATAATTTATACTTAAATGGTATCTTCTCATTAATAATGACATAATAACTAGAGTTGTATGAAATATTAGGTGTTGATAATTAAAAAAACTCAAAAATAAAGTGGGAACCCAGACAATTTAAAGACTTTTCGGCAGAAGAAAAGTTTAGCTGTCATGACGTTTATTAGATCAACTGCAATCAGCTTGGGGGAAAGGAAAGAAACACAAATCCCACTCCGTATCTAACATAATTCCTCCGTCATTCATAAGTACAAAGATTTTATTATATAATATTTAGAATGCCACTTACAATATATACATATATATCACACGCAAAAAAAATTGCTATGAATTTACAACTCTGTCGTCTTTCTTTAAAGTTTTATTTTATTTAGTTTTTTTCCCTTTTGTTTTCTTTGGACGCAACAATACATTTAATTTCAATGAATTTCAGGAGAAAAAAGTAGTTAAAATTAATCTGTTGTAGACTACATATAGTACTTTTAATTTAACAAATAAATTAATCAATATTTTTGCAATTGGCAGGCCCATAATACTACAAATACTATTTTTTTTAACACACGATATAATAAAGAAACCCTTCTTTTGTCCTCTGACGTCTATATTACTATAGAACTTTCTTCTTTAGTTGTATCGTGTCTTTGATACGCATCTATCTTCTTTTTTGATAAATGAGTTCACGCGACAGAAATAATAATAATAAAAAATAATAATAACAATGGCAGTAGTTGAAGGTTCAACAGGGGTCACATGATTGCCATTCTGTCTGGTTTTGTAAATAAAAAGGAAAATGTATTAATGAATGCATCACTTCTCAAATGATAATTAAATTCTTTTGTAGGGTGGTGTTTTAAAGACTGGGCCGAATATTCTGTACAAGACTTTTTTTCCCGACAGTTTAGCACCTGACTGTTTCTCGGAAAAACATTTAAGCATATTACTAAGTGGCCCTATGATAGTTCAGTGCAGGGCTATTCATCGTAAGATTATTTTGTGGCAATCCTATTCAGAAACATTGCAATTGATGTTTAAATTATAGAAAAAAAATTTAATAAATAAGTTATTATGCTGACTATACTTGTACTGAATGTAGTTTCAATTTTTTATGACTTCTAATAGTATTAGCGCAGAATTTACACGGTTGTTCAAGTAAATCCGGACCACCTTTGATTGCATCCTGTTTAATAACGGAAGCAAGTATAGGTTTGAAATTTTACTTAGAAGTTCTAATAATTGAAAAAAAAAAAATAAAAAAATTCAATGTATCCGCCATCTTTGCCAATCATTAGCTCGATACAAGGCCTAAAGTATTTACAGGCGTGGATCTTCCGTTGAGGGAGACTTTGTCCCTGTACTTGATGATGGAGACTTTCAAGGAGGCGATGTTGTTGTGTGAATTGGCAGAGACCTTCTCTCTAACTACCCCCTAAAAGAAGTTATCAATGAGATTCATAAACGAGGAGTTAGATGCCCAGGTCTGGGGTTGTCAAAATGACTCTGTTTTAAACAAGTGTTAGGTCTTGATGCACCCTCCTCTTTCCAGCGGTTGTAAACGTATTAGACTGTGTTCTTTGGATACCCGAGCATTTTCTTTATGTACACTGGGCTGCGTTTACCTAAGCCAATTCGATGATGCTGTTACTTCGGATCTTCTCAATCGTAAATACTTGTTTTGAAACAAAAAGTTGCGGAACTAGCTTAAAACTAATGCTCTACCTCTCATTTTTTAAGGTTTTTAAATTACCGATCTAAATATTTTCTTTATTTTTCAGGATGTAGCTACAGATGGTCCAGATTTACCTGAATAACCCTGTAGACGTTGGCTGAATTGTCTTTATGCAGTGTAATATTGTTCTGGATTGACTTTACACTAGTTTTGGATCAGTTCAAGTATTGATTTCCTAATCAATCTTTTTTAACGGTCCGATCTTTTTTTACCGTTCAACAGTACTCATGACCTATTAGACGTTCCTTTTAGTCGTACGGTCTTAGCTATATTTTCTTTATTCCTACCTGGTATTGAAGAAATATAAATTTAAAAAAAATCTGTTTCAGCTAGAACGTATAAAATACGTTCTAGCAATCATTCTAGCTTCAAGTATTTTCTCTCTTGAAAGAGGTTATGATGAAAGTTCGAGCACTAAAATGACGTAGTTAGCTAATATGTCCTTTCATCTGTGATTGTATTCTTAAAAGACCAATTAGGACCGGTCCTAAGACACACAAATTTTATGAGGATTGGACTAAAAGGATTGTAGTCTTTTTAGACCAATCCAACACTACTTACACGGAATAATATGGTAAATGCTTATTCTACATTGAATAGTAATTGTATTTGCACATAAAATCTTATCCTGAATGGTATTGTATAGATTTGGACATAGTTATTAAGTACAATTTCTTTGCACACAGTTTTTACTTGCAATATTTTTGTACATGCTTATTTTTACATAGAATAGTCATAAACTAAATTGTATTTGCACGGAATAGTCTTAGGCTGATCAGTTCTTCCGTGAATATTCTTACAGAATGGTTGTGTAATGGTCGGCAATTTAATAGCCTTGCTCGGAATAGTCAGTGCAGCATTATTAAAATGACTCCATATATAAGGTTTACAGAAATATGTTAATAGCTAGTTTATTTGTGAAATTACGACATTTAAAATTCACAATTATAATTTTAATTATAGTTTAGGTAACACGTAAAATTTTCATTCAAAATGGCCACCTCCAGCCTCTACAGTTGTTGTAAGACGGTGACGAAAGTCGCCAATGACGGTGCAGACAATTTTATGACCGATTTGGTCCCATGACAGCAAAGATGGAGGGCTTTAAAAATTCTTATGAGGATTTGCATAGTCATTTGTCTCAAGAATGGACCACAAAGAGTCACCCGTAGAAAAAATAGTCGGTAGCTTGAAGGTCATTCTTCCTTAGGATTTGAGGCATCCAAAGTGAGCAAAATATTTATAAAAGCTTTAGAGCTACGGGAGATTTGGCTCATAGGGATAAGAAAAACCCGTGCACGGAGTAGTGGAAGAAAATAAAGTCACTTATCAATTCTGGATTGATACAAGTTTTCTCTCTTTCAATAGTCCTTGCAAAGATAATGAAGCTTTCAAATAGTGCTCCGCACTATTTGGTTGAATCCCCTTTTGTCGCAATATTTCAATAGCTCTTGTGATTGAACATGGATATCACAGAACGAAATATAAAGGAAATTAAAGTTGCAGTTTTATTCGGTTTTGCACCAAAAAAGGCCCGCAATGCATTTTTCTTTGTTAAGTGCAACATCTCTCATTGCTTCAATGATAACTAATGGTATAATAACTTGCAGGTAAGATCTGAGTGTAATCCTTAATTCTACCTCTTGGTAGGTACCTCCTGGGACTATGTCCTTGATTTTATTTCTTATTAAAAATAGAGCATATCCAACTTTAAAAAACACCCTGTTCATACGTCAAAGAATAAATTTAAATTGAATGTCATTAAAAAGGTCAATGAGTTGTCGGCCGGTCATCATCTTCTTGTTATTTTCCTTTTCTTTTGTCGGTTTATAGTTATTATTATTTAATAATATAAATGAACTCAATTAAGATTACAACATAATATTATCATTATTTAAAATAAATGACAATGAAATTTTTTCCCAATTTTGTTTTCATTTTTTAAAAATAGAACGTATATAATTTAAGAAAATGAAATAAACGGTTTTTCTTTTAAGAGAGATTGGACTGATTTTTTCTCCTTTGATTTTATTGTTCCTTCCTTTTTTCCTCCAATATTATTATAATATATAAATTGACAGAATTTATATATTATTTATTTCCATGTTTTCCTCTGAAGAAAAAAAAATATAATCAATTTAGATGATTGGAAATGTGAGCGTATAAGCCTACCTCATCAAAAAACAGGGGGAAATTACATCATTATTTCTATTTGCATAGATTTTCTAGACTTTTATAAATGTACAAGTCATATATATATATATCATATTTTAAATAAATGTTTCTTTACAAATAGTCAAAATATGGCAAATGTGTCCTACACATTTAACGGGTTTTTTGGTCGTTATCTACAGAGTGAGGATCCAAAACATTGACGAAAAGACAACTTGCCAGAGAACAGATTGGCAGATCTTGACGATAAAGGGTGTATCCATGATGTACCACGCTATTGTGATAACAGCTTGGAGATAATCCAAATTTAGACGCACCAGACATTTTTTCTCAAGATTCGCTAAACTGCAAAGTCCAAGAGCTGAATATCTGGGTTGGAGAAGGACTATATAGAGACAGGACCGAGGTCAGTCATAGTGTTGGGTCGTTGCTTATTTATTACTATAGCTGACGTGCAATTCTAGAAAATGACACTTGAACGTGATTGACAAATATCCATTCCAACACTCCAACCAGTTGGGTGTGACCAGTACCACTGTCTATAACGTCAGTAAGTTCAAAATGTTGGAGAGGAAGAAGGGCCCTGTCAGAAAGGCCAAACTGGACACGAAGTAGTTAAACGAAATAGTCCATGAGGGGCAATACAAGATAACTCAGAGTTTCGCACCAGACTATCCAGAGAGCCATCCAAAAAGGGGGTTGGAAAGCACGTTATGATGGCGGAGAGTCCACTTTTGACACCAGTAGTGACAGAAACCTATCTCCTCCTTGACATGCCTCTTTTAAATGAGTCTTTTGAGTTCTTTTGGCCCCCTTACAGCCCTCTTACTAACCCCCTTGACTTCACCTTTTAGGTGCATATAATGTGGAAGGCCTACAGTGACTGTCATCCAAACAATAAGGCCCTCCAAGCCATTTTCAGCCATTATAGGGGCGTCATGCCTGTGGAATAAGTCCACAGCGGGTACCAGGCCTTTTGCCTTCCCCTGAAAGCCATCATTGTCGCTTGGGGCAGCTACATTCATGATTAAGAGAGCTCATACACACATCTATTTATAGTTTTAATTTTGTTGAAATTAAATTGTGTATGAATAAGTTATATAACGTTGAAGTTTAATATTCAAAGTGTTTAGATTCCAATGGACCACTCCGTAACTGATTAAAAAAGAATTAATAAAGTTGAGTACGTCATCAAAGACCAAACTTTATCAGTTTTATGACTTATATGTAGGACTGAACTGGATTAGACTGCAATCTTCAGTCTTAAATAAGGACCACTAGAAAACTAGTGAGCGGGACTGTTGTTGCAGAAGCTTGGTTCTTATTGGCTGTATGGGGATGTAATGGACTTAATGATGTTGTATAAGGTCCGGATGGAGATGCAAAGGGACTTTACAATCTCCTCTGCACCGATATCGGTGCAGAGGAGATTGCACAGCCGTTGTTTTTTTTGTTTTTTCTCCAACATTTTTATATCCACCCATCTTCAACAATTCTTATAAAAAAACATAATAAACGGATCATTCTAAATTTTAAGGACGTGTCTGAATTGAACACGAAAGCCATTTATTTCAATAATCTGAGCTAAATGATGTCATCATAGATATCAGTTAGTGATGTCATCATCAATCAATCTTCACCAATTTTTGTAACTATAATAAATACATGGGAAAGGTAGAAATTAGATATAGTGTCAAACTATTCCCGTGAATAAAAGATACTTAATGTTTTACTGTATATATAATTCATCTAGCGGTAGTAAATAGTACTGCTCGGAGTTATTAGGCATCGAAGAACAGACACATTTTTGTGTCACACTATAGATTTGCTTTATTAATATAGAATATAATTCCCCAAAAAAATCGTATGTGTTTTTTTTCGTTTTTCATGAGTACACACACTTGTGTTTCGTGTTTTGTCCTTTGCATCATCAAGGACTGAGATTGATTCGTTTTTAGGACAGATACACAACAATGAGCTAAACTGGAAAGGATTGCAGGGTTCAGTCACACATAAGGTCTAACACAACACTACTTGTGGATACGTTATTTTCTCAAAAATAAAAGAACAATGATAAGGGCTTCAGAAAATAAAAACTTTATTCAACTTGCAAACATTAAAAATACTCCTCGTTGAAAAACGCTTAGGTTTTACAACTCTAAGTATAGCTACATTCCTTTTCTTTTCTATTGTTTTATGAGCCGCTGAGCTTTAGGTAATTACATTCTCGTTGCAACATTTTTTTTATCAAGTAGTCAGGCAGTTCTAAGACACACTAAAAAATGACTTCACAACAAACATCTAGTCAAGTTTTATCTTATTGATATAGATTGGTAAACTGAGGTAATTTAGAATAATATTAGTGAGAATGATGCATAGTAGAGGGCACTCAACAGGATTTATCAAACACCAACTACATAAGCGGAATGGGAACTATTTGAAAACCAATATTACAACCCGATACAATTTCTGGGATGAGATGAAAAACCAACTAATGTTGTCTATAATTTCTGGGTATCTAATAGCACCCATATTTTTATTTTTGAAGAATAAGATTTAAACAAGAGGTTGTGTGTGGACATTTATTTCACAAAATCATCAGAAAATATTTCTTAGCACAACTTTTATTCAATATGTGAGCCCTCAGCTACAATAATTGGCTCAATACGAGGTCTAAAACCCTAAATGGCATTGTCTAGCTTGGTCCCCTCTTTCTTGATGGAAACTTCTAGAAACTGGACAATCCTGTGAGAAGTAGCACCCACCCTATCGTCCAGACGCGCCTAGATAGTGTTGTCCAAGGAATTCGTGTCTGAAGAAGAGGGTGGCCACATTTTGAGGTCTCAAAAGTCCAGAAAGTTGTCGTTCATGGTTATTAGCAGAGCAATGACACGGAGCACCGTCTTGAGTGGAAATAAAATTATCCCCGAACTTTACCCTGACCCAAGGTAGTACTTTCTTATCCAAAAGCTGTATGTAAGTATCTGCATTTAACTGTTTCTTCCTCTCTACAAAAATGGGAGGGAACACTCAACAATTCCTAAGATCATGGTTACAGCTGGATTTTTTGTCTGTAGACATATCTCACTGAAGGTGAGATATAGTTTGGTGGTTCGGCTGTGATGGAGTGGCTGTTCTACTTATTCATATTTAACTGAAAACTTGGTCCGAATTTGCGTTGGCCTGTAAAATTTTTAGAATCTTCTCTACTCTTTCCAACCGTCTCAGCTTCCTCTTTTCAAAGATAAGATGTCTTGTCGTCTTCCTCAATAATATTGCAGCAATGGCATTTCAGATTGAAAATGATAGAATATCTACCATTAGATAAGATAAATCCTGTAAACTAACCTATATTTATAAGTACAACTCCTTGGATTTGGAGTAGAATTGATGTTCCACAACGGAGACATTCTTGCCTACATGTGTCCTGGCTAAATATGGAGTGGGATTTGTGTTTTTGGAATTGTCAGGATCACCACGTTCATTTCCAGGTTGTTTTCTTCAACATACCGGTTGATAGTATTATTTTCATTATGATAAGGACAATATCTTTTGAAAAGAAAGAAAAACTATTCAGTTTACCAACTACCAACAATTTTGCACTCGTTTATAGTCATATTTTTTTTTATTCATGTTCCTTTAATTAGTAACATGGATTTGCACTGATGAAGTATAAGAAATGTTATAGTATCAACCTTAATCCATCTGACCTAAGAATTTCGCGTTGTACAAAGATAGATGTAAATTATATAATAATGGAACATAATGACTTTTTGTATTTGCTTCCTGAAAAGCTGTTATTTATTTCCAAAGCTGTTGTCGTTAGTCTTGAAGAGAGAACGAAAGTACTAGTGCGTAAAAATCGAAAGGTAATACTGAGAATTTGATGCAGAGTTATAAGTTTAAGTCCTGGACAGACTTGTAGTTGAATTGAGGATCGATATTGTTGTAATTCCTCTCTATTCCACAGATAGATACAGAATGGGGATTGTTTTTAATGTTTGTGTCAATAAAACTTTTCTCCCAACATTCTTAAAATTGTCAAGATGACTACATTGACTTTTTTGTATTTTCTCAAACTTACTGATGAAAACAATTATCTTCACAAATGATATTGACAGCGGCTATAAAAAATTAAAAATACTCCTCAAATTGCCAACTACAAACAATTTTGCTCGCGTTTAAGGTTATATTTTTTAGTAGGAGTTATTTAAAATGTATATAAGCAAGTTTTCGGCATTTCTTGCCCCTGTTCTCATTTGTTATTCAACTCTATTCATGATATCAACGGTAGATGACAGACGTGCCACGCTCGTGGTGCGCGTTTTTGATAAATCTTCCCAATTTTTTATCTACTATATTTTTTTGCAAAAATTCAAAAGGAAATAAATCTTTTCTTTTTAGTAGAGTCAGAGACACATAACACGACGACTTCTTTCTTTTATCCAAAGGAGCATTATATTGTAAATCTATTGTACTGATATATTTTATACTAAAACATACATTTATTCGCTATACAATAAATAAATTACTCCCAAAGACGAAGAAAAATAGGGAGGGAAGGAGAATTTATATATTACTATGTTGAAATTTATGTCTGTTTCAGGAAGAAGCAAGAAATAGAGAGAGAGAGAGAGAGAGATACTTTAAATATTATGTAGTTCCTTGAATCTAAAAAAAAAAAAATAATAATAAAAAGAGTATCAAAAACAACAATGAGAAAAATTTGAATATAAATTTACATTTTGTTAGACACAAGAAATAACAAAAAACCCAACTGAATAAATACATTTGAAAAAGTAAGTAAATAATTATGAGGGAAAAGTTTTTTGTCATCAAAAAAGATATAACAATATAAATTCCGGGGAAGAAATGTTGGTTTCCTTTTCTCTTTAGTAATAATTTGTTAAAAAAGAACCGAAATTAATTTTCATATATATATATCACGACCGTACTTCACGAATACAAAAATGTAGAGTGTATTTTGTTGTCAACTGTGGATTTTTCTGCTCTTTCCCCCCGTCATCAGTGTTCTTAACGTTGAATTCAAGTTATATTTTGTTCAAAGTCCTTTTTTATAATGCTAGGCAATGAGGCTGTAAACGGAGTAGTGAGTGAGTCTTCCTTTCATTCTAGAGGCAAGATCCTAAAATTGGCTTATAAATACAGTTGCTATGATGGGATGGAGTAGTGAAGAACGCGGGTTTGGCGTCGCAGATAAATATTGCCAAAATATGGTTTGACATAATATTGTATAAAATGAAACTAATTGCGATTGAGCTGCTGAGTTTTCAATTCATTTACTGGTGCCATTAGATCCAGTAATATGCAAGGTTTTTAAAATAGTGCAGTTTTTTTTCAAATAAGTTAATAAAAATTAGATTTATTTTGGAAAAAAGCAATATTTCTAAGACCTTTTTAAAATCACCAATTATTAATTACTTAATCTACTAAATATTCACAATTATCAAAAAAAAAAAAGAATTGTTGTTAAGTAAATTTTGCATTAGTTTGTTAAAAATAACTAATCATCTGAAACTTTTTTATTAAAAGTTATTTAAAGCGAAACAAAGAATGAAAAAAGTCATCGGGTATTCAATTATACAAGTTCAGTGCATAGGGGGACGCCACCTATCTGATATGATTGTCAAAACTGTGTAAAACAAAACTTTTCATGTGAAATATCCTAATAAAACAAAACAAATTTGGATTTATAAAACTTGCTTTATTTCTTTTAGAAAATGTTTTTATGCTGTGTACAAGGGTCTAAAATCTTTTGTCTTAATGCCCATTTATAGCTTGCTGCAGAACTTTACAGAGCAGTTCTTTACTAAGCTCGACTCTAGGTTGGCTCAAGATCTGTCAGTATTAGAAGCAATTAAAAGAAAGTTCATTAATCTTATCAAGGACCAAAGTTTAAAAGTTGTAGGACTGATATGCATAACTGAGCTGGACCAGACCAAGAATGAACTGTACGGGAATACAGTCTTCAGTTATAAATAATGACTGACAGAAACGGTAGTCTTGATACAATTATTTTGTCTCTCACGTCTCGGGTCCCAATCCTTTCTATTTTAAAGGAGGAGAAGAAAAATTATTAACAAACATTATAATTTGTTAAATGAAATATGTATATAATAATAAATATATATTCATCGTACATATATAAATGCCATACTCTTATCGTTTCTTATGGACGATTGCGTTTAATTATTGAAAAGAAGAAGGGTTCTTTCTTTTTTCGGGTAGATGGCCAATTCCGAGTTAGTGAAGGAACAGAAGGAATGAGATGCAGTGAGCCTTAGAGATGTATACAATTATTATTTATTAGAATCATCTGAGAGTTATTAATGTTTTTTTTTTATGTCTTTCATCGTTTTTGTCAAGGATCATCCATATTAAAATCTGTCTTTCTGACAAAGATATGCTGTCAAGAGAAAAGATCAGGGAAACGAATAGCTCTTAAAATCTCTACTGTCAACGTGTCCTTAATTAGCAATGACATTGATTGTAAGTAGAAGTATTTGTCATTCATACTTTTTTTTCTGCCGTATCTCTCATATATCAAAAATTATTAATACTAAGTGCCCTAAACTATATATTCAGATAACAGAATAATAAGAAAAAATATCCGTTGTTTTCACTCCGCCATTACTTCCTTTTCTTTCCTAACATGAGTACTTTTAATCGCACGAACATTTAGTAAATATACAACTTTACTTACGAAGGTGGTCTGAAAAGCTTCCGACCTCAACGTGAAGACACCAGTACTTGTAAATAAAAGAGAGTCACATCTATCTAGCATCTGTTGTCAGTTTCTCACTAATGTTTTAGCCATTTTGGAGGTCCAGTTGTTATGTAAGAGTCGTTTGAGTGAGTTGAGTGAAAATTGAAAAAATCCAGTATCGCTGTGTTGGCGAAGTTTAAGCATAATTAATCCTAGTTTTGGACCACTTAATGACTGTAAATGAGGACTTAGACACACCATTACACGCCCGAAACAAAAATACAGTCCAAACAGTGGAGTGGAAAGATTTTCGTCAAATTAAAAGGCAATCGCCTTCATGAACAATTATTTTGCAAAGAAAAACACAAAGTACTATTTGGTGGTTTTAGGTTTTACAGAGATGGGATCATCGCTGGGATAAGTGTTTAGAGTAACAAGGAGGCTATGTTGAAAAATAAAAAAATGCCTTGTATCTTTGTTATTTGGAAACTTTGCAGGCAATCCTTGTATCCTCAGTAGTTGTTAGGAGTTTGTTGTAAAGTTAAGACTGAAAAAAGAGACAAGTAAAAATGTTAATATTTTAAGAGGTATTTAAGATTCACTGTTTTAAAAATAATTGTTTTATATGAGTATATATTAGCCTATGAAGGGTAGCATGGGATTGGTCTAAAAAAATCAAGAGACTCCAGTTCTATCTGCCCAATCCTTATTAATTTTGTTAGTGCTTCTTATCAGTCTGTTCCAATAGCTACAACAACAGAAATGACGTAGCTACTAACTTCATCATTTGAACGGTGGAAGTTTCATCTTAACCTCCTTGAATGAGACAAGAAATCTGAAGTTTTATACGTTCTAGCAATAGTTTATTATTTTCTTCGCCTTTATACTCTTCAATACTAGCTAGGAAGGAAGAAAATAAATAGATAGCTAGGACCATGGACTGATGGAACGCCTAATCGGTCCATAGAACAGTTGAATAGTGAAAAAGATCGTATTGATAAAAAAATAGATTAAAAAGGAAGAGGGGAGACTGATTTGGAAATCAGTTCTAGGACCGATCCAACAATAACAAAGACTTATTGGTAGTATTTAAAATGGTACTTTGTTCACTCCACAAAAATATTAATTTTTTTTATAAAAGGTTTATGTTTATGTTACTCAATGTAATACATACATCAGGAACACACCATCTCAATCCAAGTACAAATTATTTTATATTAGTTTAGTTAATAATTAAGGTTTGGTCCGTTTTGCTTCAGCGGGTTATGGGGTTTTTTTTTTTTCAAAAAAAAATCAGAATATCATTACAATTTGAGGTTGTAGACAAGTGAAGGTTAGTAATTGAACTTGCAGTGGTCGGATTTACGCGTACTCACAGTTAATTCTTTCAAAAAAAGCTCCTTAAAAAATATTTTATGGGTTGCATAAATCCTACCCTGAGCTGAGTTTCTAATCCATCCAAAGAGCAAGTTGTAAGAATTAGGAGTGACTTATATAGAAATAATCAGGAGGGAGACATTTGATAACAGAATCACTATATCTCAAAGTCCATGAATGAACTCAGCATATTTGTTTTGGGCGCGTATTCACAAATGTTCCACGGAGATCCACCAAGTTTTTTGATTCGCTCTCCAACTAACGTGTGAGAACAAGAAGATTTGACCCTGGATATAATTGCATTTCTAATATCATCATTCGTAAGGGATTTCAAGACAATGTTCGAGAGAATAAATTGACCGTATGGGGGGTTTTTGCGCGTATAAACTATTGATTATTTTTTGGATAGCATAAATCCTACACTTAGTTCTACCCTGAGGTTAATTTTACCATCGTCATATGTATGTCTATATAATATTTATCGAGGCATTTCCGTATCTGAACAGTTATGTTCCTCATATTTTTTTTGCCCGTATATTTTTTTACAATGATTTTATTTTTACTTATTTACGGACTTTTATTTAATTTTGAAATGCATTAGTTGTTTTATATTTATAATTTATCTATCCATGTACCTACAAAGACAAGTAGACAGACAAAGGTAAAAAATATCACTTACAGTGTACTTTTGTATGAACGAATGTTTCTACATACATACATATGTAAAACCCTACAAACAATTTGCAAATAATATATTTTTTATGCATATAATTTCACCCCATCCCATCCCAATTCCAACAATACTGTGTAGTCTGTATTGTGTTAATTATTCAACAATGGAAATGCACAACAAACTTTTTGCAGCTATTCGCTACAAAATGAGTAGACACAAACAGTGTTCTAAACACAGGGGTAGTCAAACACAGGGTCTGAGTAACCAAAGGGATTATTCATATATATACCAGGGATGCCCATCCCATGGCAAGCACCTCATTCAAGCCTGCTTAATGCTTAAGTACAGCTCACTACTCATTCTCTCTTAAAGTAGTATTTTTTATCAAAGTTGACCCAATATCATCAAAACGCGTAGAGCGCAAATTATTTCCCACATAAATGAATTTAAAAAAAAATTATGGCTCCGATAAAAAAAATTTAATTAGAAAATAGAGAACTTTATATATATATATATATAAATAAAAGAAGCCTTTTTTGAAGCAGTTGGTTTTTGAAATAATATATTTGGCCTAAATTTGAAATAAATATATATATATATTTAATAGTTTCGTTGTATGAAGCAATTTTTTATTAAATTTAATTAAATAGGTGTTGTGGCCCATTAAAATATTTGAAGTGGTAATGCAGTCCATTATGTTAAAAGGTTGGTCAACCCTGATATATGCCATCTGGTACTTTCTCATCAATGTCTTGTAGAGGAAATAAATATTCGAACACTTACTGATTTAGTCAGTTTGCCCACTGATTAAGATTTTCTATGGGATGGAGGTCTGAAGACTAGCTAGGCCATTTATTATCTTAATGTGCTTCCTCTGTATTTTCCATTGTTGTTTTGGTGGTATCTTTCGGCCCATTGTCGTGCAGGAAAATCCCTTTTCGATACTCTGAGAGAAGGAAGTTGTCACACTATTTTTCAGGTGCATGTCCTGTCTGTGTATTGAAAATTCACTGCGGTCTTTTCACTCCTGGAAAGTTCACTTCCCTCTTGCCACCTCAAGACAATTTCATCTACATGCAAGTTCATCGCGAGGAAAGTTCATCATCGTTTTGGAAAATGATTCCCCAAAAAACAACTTGTTGTAGTCTTTTATTAATACATTTTAAAACTCATATTTATCATTCAATTATATACTCCTTATCCTAGAAGAGAAGTTCCTAATATGAATAAGAACTTTATCTAACACTTTACCCCCCGATGTCAACAAATGTGTTACTTAGCTTAAGACATTTTTATATTCCTAAATTGAACATAGATATATTACTCATTTAATTATCATTTCTTGTGTCAATTGTCTCAAATTATCTGACTTTTTGTTTATATTTTTTAAATACATTTTGAACTTTTACATGCAAATTATACAACGCAATCATTTTACCTTCACTAATAAAAATATTATGTGTACGATAAGGGATAGTGTATAAGGAATTATAGTAACCGTGTTTCTTCGTCCAAACACTTTTTTGTTAAAATAATGTCTCTCACTGTTAAAAAAAGACTTACCATTAAAATTATAGACCTTTCTTTTCTTAGTCAGTGCGCAAACATACAAAATTGGCAAAAAATGAAGTGCTTTTTTTCTCCACTGTATGTTTTGATGAAGATATTATTGTTATTTGGGTTAAATATTTTTAGAACGGCACTATATTTGATTGCTATTGAAACCGGTAATTGCAACTCTGTTATACACATGACGTATCGGCAAAATATACTATATGTATAACCTTACAAAATTTTCGATCCTTTTTTTAGTTTTATTATAGATATGGTCTAGTTCAATCATCATCCATCTACTTTGGGCATTTGGATAGAATCGTTAAGGTTTTATGCTTATAAGATTGATAAATACTTTAATAAAGCTTTAATTAGTAGTTGTGACAAACAACATATTATCATGCATAAAGGATACTGAAGGTTTTACTAAATGAGTTCAATTGGTAAATGGCGAAAGTGGTACATGTTTTCATGGGATGTGAAACCGAACCCATTTTTAGTTTTTATGGACTAGTACAATTCTATACAGAATTGCACCATGAATAATAATCAAATATATTGGTCCAAGAATCGGTCCTTAAAACTCTTAGGATGTCTTGTCCATCCCTCATAGTCCACTTCACTCTACCCCCAAATTGAGTGGGAAGAATAACAACACTTGTCCAGCTGAAATCCTTTATATTTAGAAGGGTTTTTGGAAATAAGCAGATGGTGAAATATCGTGTCTCAAGGAGGCTCTTAGTGAAAAATAATAATCATAAACCATCCTCAATCCCTTCATATAAAACCATGGCATTCTTAATTTTCCATGGACCAATAGTCGCTTCAACACTTGCAAAAGATGACCCAAGGTTGTTGGGGAAACAAAAGGGTAATTATACATATGTGTATGTATATATATCATTCGCAAAGCAATGAAGAGTTTTGCAGAAGGATTGGCCCACCCAGTGATAATGAGTCGTGTAATTGTTGGTTTTTTTTTTTAAATGCAGTAACTTTTTTTTTTTTTTACAAAAAAAGATTATATATATTTTGAGTTGTTGTTGACCATATGGTTTTGAAGAAGAAGAAGACAAGTAACGAAATATGTACATACTTCTCTGTAGGTGTACCTATGTATATATATAGACTGACCCATTTTTACATCTACATACATACTTGTACATACATCTGGGAGGAAGAAATATTAACGAAAAAGAAGACAAATGATTTTTTTTTATATAATACGTATGAACAGTATGACATATGAATGCGTTTGCCTATTGAATTAAGTTATTAATAGCTGTAAAAAGAGTGACCTATTACGAGTGCAAGTCTGAAAGGTTGGAGAAGTATAATGGCTCTGTCAAAATGGTCAAATTGTCCTGAAAGATTTGAAGAAACTACCCCAGGCCAATCCCCTCAAGTCCATGAGGGATCATGTAAGAGAGCTTTGAATTTCAAGACAGACTATCCAGAGAGCTATCAAAAGAGTGAGTGGAAAGAGACTTGTGAGGGGGAAGGTCACTTTTTACAACAGCAATGAAAGAAATCCATCTTCTCCGTTCCAAGACTCTTTGGAATGAGTTGTAAATGAGTCTTTTGAGTTCTTTTTTTAATACTGTTGGCCTCCCTACAGCCCTAAGGCATATCCCTTCGACTATACCTTTTGGGTGCATGCCAAGGATAAGGCCTGTAGTTTCCGTACTCTAAATACCGAGACCTTCAAGTTCACTGTAAGCCAGCACTGGCACGCCATAATAGAGGACTACATCTGCAGTGGGTATCAGACCTTCTGGCACCACCTTGAAGCCATCATTGCTGCTAAGGACGGCTACATTAATGAGTAAGGGAGCTCAAACTCAATTATATTTATAGTATTAATTTTGTTGAAATTCTATCCTTAATTAATTTATTATATATTGTTGAGGTTTAAAATTTGAAGGGATCAGATTTTCATGGATCACTCGGTATTTTATCCAATATTTGTATCCCTAGTTATAAGTGTAACTCCTGGTTGGATTCAGAGTAAAATTAAATATCGACCTTGCTCTTATAGCTCCTTATAGCTAATCCAATATAGTGCCACGACATCAAAGCTGTTCTTTTCCAAAACATTTTTCAAATTCTCAGGGTTACCATCTCCATTTTTTACTTTTTTTTCTTTATTTCATACCGACTGTGCTTAGAATGTACAGCTATATATTAATACTACTTCATGAGCGTACCTATTTGTAATAATATCTATTATTTAGTAAGGAATGCGGATAATATCAAAAGCTGTTCAACATACCAATTACGCAGTTTACTAATTTGATCAAAAATATAATTTTTTTTTTCTTGTTGAGTATATATTGGATTATCCATCCATCAATTCCAACCATCAAAGGATTTTGATTTTTCAAATAGGTTTCCATAAATTGCAAATAGGCACATAGATTGAAATATGTGATAGTCTTGAATTTCAATTACAATTATTATTCGTCATTTTTTTTACGTTTCTTTAGGGTGGTAGATGGTTTCGGAAAACGTGGCACGTCAACACAATAACAAGGTAGAAGGATTTTTCTCAAAATATATTCCAGATTATGTTGTACAGGGTGAACAAGCTATCTGTTCCGCCAAAAAGATTTTTTTTAAAAGACAAATTTCCCACCAACCAGTTATCAGATTAAAATAATTGAAGCAAATTCTAAAAGCAAAATAGATTGTGATTTATTATATTCAATAAAATCATCTGAAGTCTCAGTTACAGTCTCTATTTTTAGGCCTAAAGTGCAAGGAGACATTCACCACTTGGTCCCTTGGCAAATCCTGGAATTATTTTCTAGTCTTTGGTATAACAGGGTATTTGGTTGGTTTGCCGTTCGACTGCACTTCACAATAAAAAAATCAAGTAGATTCAGAGCCGGTGAGTTTGGAGGCCAAAAGATCGGCAGATGAAGTTAGATACATTTGATCTTGGAACATTATTCCTTCGTCTTTTTTCTCTAGATCTGCCCCTTCCTCATCTTGTGTGTATAGTAACGAGGGTTTTTGTGAATGCAGAGGCTGATGGACTTCCATGGGTCCTCATTGAAGATTTATTGGATTCTGGCTACAAATTCTGGCGTCCAAAAACTGTCACTTCGACCTTTGACCTCAACTCCCATTCCTGTTGCCTCATAATCACCTTTAGATGGAACAAATTCCCTCTTAACCTTGTTATGTAAGCAATCCCTCTGCAGATTCCAAGGAGGGCTCCGTGCCTTTTCCAAATATGTAAAACAACAGATTCGTCAATTGATCCCATTTTTTCCAATGGTGTAAGTTTGAACAAGCTATCCAACGAAAAAAAAATATCTACTTAGTCCCCACGTTTGCTCAAGAGAGTGCACCAAAGTGGGGCATAGATAACTTCTGCAACCTGTACACCCTGAGGATCTTCGGTCGTTCCAGCCTCGTTTGTCTGGGTAAAGCCGTCAAACTCGAACTTTAGTAACACTCCTAGACTTGAGGCCAAAATCCTCCTTAACATTGCACCGGACAGCCGTTTAGTGAACCCGGATGTCCCTGGCCATTTGGGAGATCTTGTCACAAAGTTTCGTGTCTATCTTTGCCTTCACACTGCTTATGAGGCATTCTGTGCGCACCGATTTGGGTCTTCCCGACCTGATACGATCAACAAAGGATTCGGTTTCGTTGTAGAGCTTCTTGGTGTAGTATACAGTGCTCCAACTGATCTCGAAGTTACGTGTAATCACGAAGAGATTGTCACCAGCTTTGATAATCTTTGAGACCTATGACTGATTTTATTTCTTCAATAAACAACTAAAAGGAAACTGGTTTTTTGTAATTTTCCCTTTTTATAATTTTTGGGAAATTCAAGCGTTATAACAAGTGGGCACATGAAGCATACGGTAGTAATACTTGTTGTAAATGTTTGTTTTTTGATATGACGTTCTGAGATTAAGCTACTCATGCTCGGTGCTAAATTGTTATTTCTTCAACCAAGTCCCCACGGTGATGTAGTTTTAAGATTTTAAGTCCATACTAAAAAATGAGGAGTCGATGGAAAAAATGATAAAACTGTTTTATGAATATGGATATGTACACAAAAATGAGGCGTTCTCAGACAGACACACATTCATTTATGAATATACATTTGTAGTCCTCTTTTCTATTTTTAAATAACGGACGCACTGAGCGTTAGATACACACACTTGTTTCTAGCATGTAGTTTGCAATGGTAAGATATTAAGGGTGCACTTAAAAATGTGGTGTTCACAGATAGACATTATTTGCTTTATTGATATAAGATTATTTATTTTCCAGACATAACTTCTTTCTAGAATCAGTTATAATTGAGAATTGTTTTTGTGTTCACTCACCACATATGTACCTTGAATAATGCAGATTTAGCCGAGTGGATAATATAAGAAGATTAAACCTATAGGCAATAATAATTCCTTGACAACTATTGCGAAATAAGACAATAACAATACAATGTACATTCCTCAAGAGAGAAAGAGAAGACATTTGATATGTATTTAAGCAGAAAATGTATATCTTTTGAGACAATCTCAAAAGGAATCATCGTTCCTTATTTTAAAGATTAAAATAAAAAGAAAATTGTCAAAAAAATACCCCATTTTTTATTTTATTTGTTATAATATTAGTAAGGTCACGTGGGTCAAAATAGTCGGGATCTTCATTAATTATAATGTATGCTATTTTTTATAATTAAGTTTGCAAAAAAAAAAAAAAAAAAAAAAATCAAGAAGAAAAGAATGTTTATAAGTATTTCAATAATGCTGTACAAACGTTCATTACCATTGGCGAAAAAGTAACTCTATTTCGTTAAATTAAAAGAATTTTTATTTATAGCAAATGTTTGTATTTTATACCCGGTGAATTTTTTTTAATATACATTACAATATCAAAAATCTGATACTATAAGTGATTGATTTAAGAATTTCATGGTGCTACATAGTATCTCTTAAATATCAGCTGTCAGTAACCATTTTATTATATTTAATTGAGCTAAAAATAGCATCAGAGTGGGACACAAGATTCAAAGACTCAGGTTTAATTTGTGCGACTCATTTCCCTTTCTGGTATATCAAAGCTGATGGGAGCGGCCATGTAGACTCTTTATAATTTATTTTAAAACTCCCAAACTACAAAATAATCTTGGAGCAGGATATAGCTCTTGCACACATGGCCAAATTTACATAATCATTCTTGGCTAAAAAATATCAAGTACTGGACAAAATGAAAGTGACCACTTTATAGTCCAAATGCTAATCTTTTTTATTATTTTTTCTTCCTGCATGTTGAGATGGAGATATGTACATCATGGAAGTGTAGAGTACATACAGACAGCTGTTGACTAGGTATATATTGAAATGGATCCAGGCTATATCTGCAAATTTTGCATCTCTTTCCGTAAGATAATACCTACCATAGTAAGAGCTGATTGTGACAAAATTGAATCTAGAAATAGCAGAGAGTATTGAATACTGGTTTGCAAAAAAAAACTATTGCGGTAAGGGTACATTGTATGAGCTTATCCACACGTCATATCTTCTCTTTCTATCTTGAAATTGGAGACAGGGACAGAAGAAAGTTAAAATTCAATTATGGCAACCTTTTAATAATTTAATAATAACTTGTCCAGAATTTATGATTAGAATTGGAGAAGAAGAATCTCGACATTTTCGAGATATTTAGACAATTAGCACACGTGAAGATATTTTCTTAGTATTAAAAAGTTGCAATAATTGAACTTCCTAAATACTCAGACTTCCATATTTCATAGTTTGTTTGTTTTTTATTCCCATTCAATTCAGTTCGATCCAATTCTACGAAATGTCACAGCCAATAATTAGTTCACATGATGGTTTCAAGGCTGCCGTGACGAAAAAAATTGACAGATGCCAATTTTGGCTAGGACAACTGCAAAGTATGAATAATCCTCAAGATGAATCACTGAACTAGAGGAGGCAGATAAATCTATATCAAAACTGTAACAAGCAGTAAGCAATCTAAAATAACTCATACCAGTTTGTGGGCAGGATATGAATCTTCCGGAAGAAAAGATTAAGCCGAAGAATTATACATACGCCACGGTATGTTAAAGCAAATAAATACTCCCAAACCATCCTGTGAGGAATGTCTTAAACGTCCGGATCAAACCCAAGATGAGCTTTTAAATGTAGCCCCTGATTGGGAGTCTGCAGACGCTCTCCAAGATACTGTGGATGATAAGAAGTTCTCAATTAATGCATTGACAACCTACAAGAAGTTTATTTTCAAATATAGGTTTAATAAACAATTCCTTTACTTTGACAGTTTTGTATGATCAAAATCCGATCTGTATTTGAACATTTATGGAAGTGTACATCACCAACAAGGTTTTTTTCATTTTTTTCCCCTTATAACTAAAGAAAAGAGTCTAAATATAAGTAAATATATATGTATGGTATACAATATACATAATTTTTTCATCTTATTTTATAGGGGCCCACATATTTAACAATAGGGCCTTATAATTTCATAATAAATGATAAAAGAAAAAAGAATTAGAGGGAGGGGGGAAGGAAATTCAATGTACTCATGATTAAAATGAGTATTAAATTGAGCAAAAGATTTATTCTTCATTTTTTTTCTTCAATCTTTATTAACAGTTTTTATAAATATTGTATGTAAACTTGTAGATTTCTTTTTAAATAATATATGATTCATGAAGAGTTATTCACAAAATATAAATGTAAAAAATATTTGTATCAATCAAAAAGTTGTAAAAAATACGTAACATATACTGAGTGCGGAAGGTAATTTTTCTGTACTGTTTTTCTAGATTTTTGATTTATCTGAGGGGTGAAAGAAAAGGAAAACACAATCAGTTTAGATTTTCATTACACCTCCAAATTTAAATTTATTGATTTCGTACGAAAATGAGTGCATGGCAGCCAAAAAAGCAACTAGTTTCATTTAGTGATGGAGCTATTCAAAAAAAAAAAAAAAAAAAAATGCTGATTCTGATGCAATTCCGGTAAAAATTCCCCATGCCGATCCGAATTCTTTAATATTTTGAATAATATTTATAAAAATTTTTTTGCTATCAGAAGATGCACATGATTAAATTTTTGGGGGGTCTTGGTTTTTGGAATTTTTGTGAAAAAAATTCAAATATACAATTTGAGATTTAAATTTATTTTAAAATTGATAGTTTAAAAACTCTCCTCAAAAAAATTTCAGTAACCCACGGATATTTTTGAAAACTTAATTTGTTTGGAAAAAAAAATCAAAAATTCGTATTTATTCACAGAAAATTAAATTTTTGAAAGAAAAATTGCCAAAATTTAATTTCGAATATATAATTTTCTATTAAAAATCAAAAATTCCTTCATTTATAACTTAAAAAATAAATAAATTGTTAAATACCTGATTGTAAATATTCTGATTCCAGAAAAAATACCCGATTCACCAATTACGATCCCGATTAATTGTTTCATCACAAGTTTTGTCTTCTTGGACCATTTTCTAAACCGCCAAAATGACATTGTAAATCATCCAAAATGGTGCCATGCTGTTGTAGTGTCTGATGCCAAGAAAATATACCCATATTTCTTCAACGACAAGTTTTATTGCAAAATATCTAAAGAGGGGCCTTCAGAACAAAGCGTTTCTTTATACAGGCACCTTAGCGTCTGATGACAAGAAGATTGACTTCAAGCATAAATAAAATGTTGATGCCGAAGTTCGAATCCACCAAAATGACAGATATATTAAAGGATGATATCGCAAAATATCTCAAGAGGGACCTATAGAAAAAAATATTCAGCTACTCAGCTCATATGTATGGGCATCATAGTGTCTGATGACAAGAAGATGTACTCATATTTCTTCTAGCACAAAAAAAAGTTAATGGCAAAGTTCTAACCCACTGAAATGACAAATTTATGTCAAGAGCACCAAAAAAGGGAGCTTCAGAACAAAGCATTTAGCAGCTCAGTGCATTTTTCTTGGCATCATAGCGTTTGATGATAATACACTGGACCCATATTTCTTCAACCACGATGAAAAAGTTGATACCAAGGCCTACTACGAGGTTTGTTTTGATGAGAACTCCCTTGTCGAGGTTAAAGGTCAATTAAAATGAGGGAAATTATGTATGGAGTCCGTATGAGACTTCATCTCTAGTTCCAAAAGTTTTACAAAGATCACTTTGCCTCTTTTTACAACAAATCCTTATGTCACTCTACTTTTCCAACATAAATCCTCTGGAATACAGTGTTTGAAGTGTTTTTAGAGGCCAAGGTTTGTAAGATATCTCCCACCAATGTGGATTTGTAATAGGCCTGCATACTGGGACAATAGTACTGGATGTTAAAAGGTATACATGTAGAAATCCACCAGGTATCGTACTCGTATCAAGAGTGGGATTGTTTCCGAGGGTGGTGGTCGGATTGAGTGGTTCTAGAAATTACAAAATTGGACAATTTTTTCTTATAGGAGTTTTTCAATAAAAAGTATTTCTGTTTATTTATGTCGTACCGTTTTTAAAATGATTAACTTTTATAAAAAATTGCTTCCACATCCTGTATATTTTTATAGTTCTAAGGTACTTCTTCTCAAAGAAGAGCATTCGCTACATGTCTCTATTTTTTTAAGATCACGTTTTGATTTACAAATAACAAAAGCCTTCAAATAAGTTTTTGTGTGTACATACATATATAAATATCTTTCCAGAATCATGAGCTGAATTCATCATTAGGTCAGAAACCTTTACTCTTCTTCTTAATAAGGGTAAGCGTTTATTGCTTTAAAGTGACCTATTTATTGCGATCCTTTATTTACTGACATGTTTAAGATGATATACGAGCCTCAGTATTTTTTTTTTTTTGTCTTTCAATAAAGTATTAAAAATATGTAATATGAGAGGTATCCGGAACATGAAATATTCTTGAGATGGGTGCCCATAATACACGTTTGTGTAAAAAATACCCGCAAATTACCTGCAAAAACGGGTAACCAACGTGACTGTAATTACAAGTCTGCGGATAACATTTTTAAAAAAGTATTTGGATCTTTATTATTCGCGGGTACACTTTTTTTTACAGAGGTACATATACACAAATAACATAATTATTGGCTAATTTCGAATGTAGTATACTTATCTATGTACAAGTGATGAAGGATATAATTAGAGATGGGCCCGAGTATACAATCAAGAAAAACCAAAACTTCTACAGTGACAATATGGCTAACTTTTGGTCTGCCTCTATGTGGCCCTCCTCATAGACCCGAACTAAACACCTTAAACTTGGGGTTTTGGGGTGTCTTGGAGAATCCCACACCTCTTATACAAATTTGGATTTGCTCCAAGCTGCCATAATGACAACATGCCACGTCATGGACACGACCTTTATTGTCAAGAGCGGACTATCTGTTCGCAGGCTTATCGAGGCTGTTATTGACTGTGAAGGAGAACATAATTAATAAAAAATATAGCTAAATATATTACTTAAATAACTCATAAATTGGTTTTGAGTAAGTATTCTGTTTTTGTTCCCTAAAAATCACGTATTATTTTATATTTTAGTGATGCTACTGCAAGTTTTGATTCCCCACTCTATCGAAACCCATTTTCTACTACAGGGTTTTATCTCATATGAAAAAGTTTCATTTATAAATAACCTCATACTTTTACGAATGAATCTCCTGGGAGAAGAAGATGATCTAACTCCAGTCAAACATAGAAGTATTAAAAAGAAAACACACTCAACCATTAAATGTTTTACTTCAAAAGATCCAATGCCAAGATATTTTTTCTTTTAATTCCTTCCCAAGTGAAGACTTTGAGAAATAAATGTGCTCTTATCAAATGCAGTACTTAGACCATACACTTATAAAAGTTTTGAAGAGCCTTGCCAGCTACCTAACCCCTCCACTTACCTTAGGGATGCTCTATGGTATTAAGGGTTGGAAGTTATACATAATATGTACCTACTTTAAAATATTGCCAAAGACGTCGATAAGATCAAGTCAGTGTTGTTGTTCATATCTCTAGAATAAGATAGGGCGAAACGATTTCCTAATACTCTGGATAAAGGATATTTCATATTTGTTATGCTTATTTAATATTGTATTAAATAAGCATACATATTTATAAAATGGTTCAAATCCCCTCCTTTATTGTTTAGCAGCCATCTAAATAGGTACCCTACTATAATAAACAAGGTCTTGCTAATAGAACCGGACAAAACAAACTGTTACTCATTTTTGAAATGTTTGAGATATGAGGTACTTAGGGTATCAAAATAGTTTTTTAATCGATAAATATCGTCGGCTAATTTTGAAGTATTTTTCTATGGGTATCATCAAAATAGTACACATTACAACTTTTGTGTGCAATAAAATAAATTTAAACAAAAACTATTTCTGTCAACAAAATGTTATAATTTTTATGATAATTCCGTATCTACATTTCTAAAATAATGATAAGTGAAGTGAAATGCGTGAGCAGACTATTGGGCAAAAACATTTTTCTCTAAGGACAATCTTACAAATGTACATTTTGCCAAAGGACGATTAATTATTTTTTTTTAGATTTTGAATGATCTTTTTCAAAAAGATCAGGCCTTGTTGTACTTTTTTAAATTACTCTTTAAAAAATTTAAAATGTGTTAAAAAATGTTTATGAATAACAATTTATCTTTGGAAATTCATTTTAGACAAATTCCAACCCCTCCACCAAAAATAAAAATAACATATAATCTTGCTGACGCCCCTGGGCGTATAATGACAACTAAATTCTATCGACATTCTATTTGTAAAAGTACTTACTCTATTCAGTTATCAGTTCAAAAATTGGTCAAAAAATAAAGAAAAAGTGAACACATTCACTTTTTGTATCAAATAACCCTCGTCATCACGTACTGGATATATTGACAACTGAATTTGATCTTTAATTTAATTGTAAAAATATTTAGTTTTGATAAAAAATAACAATCTTCTACTTTGAGTCAAATAATTTAATTGGTTGACAATTTAAGGATATATATAAATGCATTTGCACTTTCCTTCTGACAATTTTTAAAATAACTTTGAACGTTTACCGACAACCTAATTATATGAGCATTTTAGAGGTACCATTTCAGTTTTATTCTATTTTTCCATAGAATTACAATTATACAATTTATATTGCTTCAACTTTTAATTTTAATAATCAATATGAACCAATCGGTGTTTTAATCTAAACAATCCTCGTAAAATCCTAAGTAAGGATATTTTGATACCTGCAATTTAAAGGCGTTTTTCTTGTAGAACTAATTATTTTAATCATTTTTTTAATTAAAATAAAAAATTATTCACTTTGAATTAAAGCGTTTTATTAACTGAACTTTTGAACTCTAATAATCGCCCTAAAAATAAAAGAAATACGAATTGTTCAAGAACACGCTAAAATGTCTATCTCAATATCAACAGCATCTTATAAATATAATTTACTTAGAGCAACTTATATTGACCTAAATAATGAGAAAGTGATTTTTTCTATTCTAAACTCCATTTTGACTGCAATTTTGAAACAGTCTAATATTTTGCATCCCCAGATATATTCCTGCATTTTTAACCAATAGTTAGATTTATATATGGGCATATCTACTTATGTATGTAGACATATATTTAAGCAAACATGATGATGGACGAGACGACGGAGAGGTGCTTTATGGGAGTCTATAATTATGTATGAACGTATGCAAATCTAACAGTTAACCCAACTTTTCAAAAAAAAAAAAATATATATATATAAATATATTTTCTTTAAACAGATCTTAATTTCCTTTAGGGAAATTTTCTTCTACCTTCTAATTTATTCATCATAATCCATGAATATAATACATAACCCCTAATGTTGAGTTCAATCGACTTGATATATACATAGGGTGTAGTTCAGTTCTATGACCTGCTACTACAGTCGTATAGGGATAATTAGTTCATTTAAAACGTTACGATAGATCACTGCAGTATGGTTAAGGGATATGTCATTTTGAAGACTCCAAATTAATATTTTTACTACATAAAATAGATACATTTCCAATGTATCTGTATAATCCTTCATAAAATGCTTTATAGAAAAATGTGTTCCGATATACCAGTATCGTGACAACAACACTAATAGGGAATAAGAGTCCCTGGTCCTGCTAGACACACGTCTCAATGCACATTGACAAATAAATACAAAAGATTCATAGAATATTATATAGGCTAAGTACTTGAAGGGAAAAAACCACAAAGAAGAGACTGAACAAAAGAGAGAAAGAACAAATCGTTTTGGGAATTTAGAGTGTAGAAAAAAGATAATAAGAAGCATTTGTTCATTGAGCCTTGAGGTGATGAAAAAATCCTCAGGTTTTGAAAGAAAGTAAGGAGGGGGGGGGGTTCAATCTATGTACTCGTACAATGTAGAATAATTTGAGTTGATTTCGAGGTGGTTTAATGTATGTAATCCTTTGTAGTGTTTTCCAATCACCAGAGCAAGTACTTTGTCTTATATCTATAAAAAAAGTAGCAGGAGTTAAAGAAAAAATTCCACCAATTTCTTGCGTTTGTTGTCCAAGCATAGTTGGCCTAGATGAAGTCCGAAGAAAAGTTGTTTCCCTCCTCCGTGATCACAAACTTCAGGGTATCAATATTCAGGAGAGGATGCTTGTTTGTCTTGCCTCCAAAATGCTCCAAACAGCGAATTCCAGTGGGCTTACGTCGGATGATGACGAAATCTAGAAGGCAGCCATGTTCTCCCTGAAGAAATTCTTGGTGTTGTCTCGGGTAAACACATAGTTGTCCCTGGGAAACGTGCTCTTCAACCATGATAAGACACGGTACCTGAGGACCTTGTAGTAGACGTCCGTGTTGACTTCCTTGTTGCCCTTGAAGAAGTAGTGTGGCATCTTGCTGCGGTAGGACACCATGACGCCCAAGACCATGAACTGAGCTGGATATCTGATATTGAAGGTTCTCTCGACCAGAGATTTTGATTTAGCCAAGAAGCGATCATTTCCTCTCTTCAGAACAGCGTCCACTTTTCGACTTGTGCGTGGAAGAGATCGCACACCCTCTTCTGTTTTGCTTGTTGCTCGACCATTTTTGATATCACAAAAACAAAACAAATGGTAGCTTTTTGTAATTTCTTTTGAATGGTGCCAAGTACAAAATTATCAGACTTTTAGAACTGAGGATAGATGGCCTTGAAGACAATTCTCATTTTTGAGTCCTCAGCCTGTCATTTTTGAGTATTAGTGCATATTTATTCAATATTCCAAGGTGTGTAGTCATATTGGTCCTTCAATTACGGCCCTAATGTACCAACTATTGTTGATTTACTAACTAAACTGCTTCAGTAAAATCTCAATTATTTTTCAATTATTCACGATAATAATATGGGGCTATTTTTAATTAATTATTGCATAATGTTCAAGATCAATTCTATAATGAAGTTTTTTCACAAAAATCGTGAATCGTCTCTTGCGTCCTATTCTGATCAGAGCTCTATAAGAAGAGTTACTTCACGAGATTTCAGCCCCCTAATGACAAATATCAAATGACCCAAAAAGAACATTATACAATAAATGAATAATACTAAAAAAAATAATTTAATTTAGCTTAATTATTATGAAAAATGGAAAAATTACTTTAATATAATTTCTTTAACTTACTTAATTTTGCATACACATTCTTCCTCTTCTGAAAGTGGAAGAAGCTATTCTATTTTCTCTAATAATTGCAATTTGCATTGGTAAATGTATGTGCACTCTTATACTAACATACTTAAACACAGAAAAAATAAAATTTTATAACATTTGGCGACCTTTATAGGCGACTTAATTAATGGAACCGCTACGTCAGTTATCAAGTTTACAATGTTTTTCATTTTTTTAAATTAATATACATAAGCTTTGAATAAAGCCTCTATTTTTTGATACAGTTCTTGGCACAATAGATTAATTGGACAACAAATAGTTCCGCAACAAATCTTAACTGAAGTGAATTCTCTATGGCTTTATTAGATCAACGGCAGATTTTGAAGACTTGCAACTTAACAATCTTATATGGTTTGAATTAAATACCGAAGAGAGGCGCATTTTTAAAGACTTAAATTTTGATTCTGTGTCCCAAGTTTTTGACATCTTTCTCCTTCAACTTCTTCTTTAATTCCTTTATTTCTGCTTCATAGACTCCAAGTTGGATTTGTATGTTGTTATTTATTTCCTTGGGATGTTTTACCTCAGGAGAAATATCTGTAATACAGCATACAAATATTATTTTCTAACGATAAAGTAACTAATGCAAAAAAATAATATATATTTATCATTATAAGAAGTTTCATCTTCTATTGTTGATGAAATTAGATTACTGTCCACTAAGTCTATTTCTCTATTTTCTGAAGTAGGAGGTTCCAAATAAGGAGTAAAGTATGTATGATCCTGAAATTGTGGAGATCTTTTTTTACCTGAAATTCGAAATAAAAAAGTTTCTTGAGATTTCCTTAATTAATTATTTTCTTAGCATCAACATTGTTCTCCCGTATGAAAATGGGTTTGTTGGAGTTTTTGGTGAGCCTTGGAACTTTAGATTTTAGATGTTTAAACAATTTTGAAATTTGGAATTCCTTATTTCTTCAAAATGTTTAGAGCACAATCAAGAATTATATTGTGGTTTCCAGAAATTTCATTTTATTTTTAGGACCCATTGGCTTCCAAGGAATTTGCACCTCAGAAATGAAAAAAGTGTCATCCCTTCAGCTCAAGAACTATTCCTGTAATCCACGGCACACGACAAGAGGACATACTTGGGGTATTTTAACTAAATATATCCTCTTTTTAGAGTTCTTTACCTAAAATATAATATTAAATTTTAAATGTTTTGGGCCGTGACTAAACCCATGAGGAAGTCAGCTATCGTCAAAGGGATAGCCCGGTGACATAACTATCCTTATAGGGCTCTGATTCTTATGTGTCTTAAGATTCAGGACAGGCCGGATGGGACGTCAAAATATTGTATCGAAACATCTGTAACGATTTTTTTATCTGAAAAAAAAATAATGCAAAATTTAAATTTATTTAGTGTCGAAGTATTTATGTTGCTTAAAAGAATAATCTAATATAATGTACCTGTAGTTGCATAAATATGCGGACTAATTTTTGAACGCTTATATCTCGAGGTTCTGTGACCGGAAATAAAAAAATCCAGCACAAGCAACTCGGTTAATCTTTTGGTTTTGTTTTTCTTACTCGCATCAAACAAAGTCGTTAACGATGAATGACGAGGCCAAACGACATATGATTGCCACTTTTCTCCGCGCCGGTGGGTCTGTCAAGGAAATAATCAAGGACACTGGACTATCCAGGACTACTGTGTTCAAGGTCCAGAAGCTTGTCAAGGAGGGTGTTTGGACCGGCAAACCACGGAAAATCAATGTGGATGAGGTGAAGGAGGCCTTCACAAAAACATTTGGCCACCTCAATCCCCTGATTTGAATCCCCTTGACTCCAGTGTGTGGTGACAAATTGAGAAGAAGGCCTGTGCTATCCACCACCCGAATTTGGACTCATTGAAGACCAGTGTCAATGTGCAATGGGCAGCCATGGAAGACCATTACATCATCAATGTGTGCAAGGCCTTCAGCGGGCGCTTGGAGGGTGTCATAGCAGCTGATGGTGGTTATATTCAGTAATTATATTAAATTTTATACCAGAATAAATTCTCTATTATATAATTCTTAAAAAAAATACGTCATACGAATTTTATTACACATTTAATTATTTGCCACAAATAGTCCCTGTATTTATGCAACTACAGGTATATAGATAATCAATAATAGTCAACTAGGGCCGCCACAAAATAATAATAATTAATAATAAATCTTAATAATAATCATTTAATGGTATAAAAACAATTTTTTTGTAAATTTGCTACCGTTATTAGCAGTAATATATAATTTAACACATGGAAAAAAATAATATAATACAAAACGGGGTTTAATGTATTCGTTGATAGAGTTTTCGAATCCATAGTAAAACTACTTTGTCTAATATCTGAAAAGAAAAGTGATTTTTAATTCGATCCATTGAGTGTGTTGAGTAATCATTAACTGGACGATTCCGTGTTACTTAATCGAAGGAACTAATCAAATTAATGAATTAACATAACTACTAATCAAGTTCTTCAATTGACCAATCCAATCCAATTGATTATTTACGGCATGTATAACTAATAGAGTATAAATGATTCTATGTATATTGATTAAATGTACAGTGGAGGAAATAATTATTTGACTTTGTAAGTTTACCCACTGACAAACAAAAGAAGAAAGAAAACGGTTTATGGTAGGTTTATATTGACATTGAGATACATTATAATAACAAAAAAAAAAAAAAAAAATTTCGAGGAAGAAAAGTGTGAAGAACACCATCCTCACTAGTGTTGTGTCGGTTTAGGACCAAGGAACGCAGTCCAATCCAGTTCAGTCCACTTGTCGGTCCTTAAAGAAGGAAAAATTGATCCCTCGTTACGTCATTTAGTGTATTTTTCCTCTCTGTTATATCATAGAATAAATTATATAAATAAGAGTAAGTACCAAGATAATATGTTCATATTATATTGTAAAATAATCAAAAACAACAACAATATATTTTGAAAGATATGTAGAATAATATTAATACATATTTCATATATCTTATACGGCTTAATAAACCATCGATAGTTGTATGAGAAATTCCAAGGATCGGTCCTAAGACTGGAATGAACTGGACCGAAGCAACACTAATCACCGGCACTTTACTGTAGTGAAGGGAGGTTGGACGGGGCCATGTACAGTGGAAATCTTTGACGAGAATCTGGTTCCTTCAGGGCAAGGCACTGATAATGGGCCATGGATGGGTCTTCCAGGACGGCAATGACCCAAAACATACAGAAAAAGCAAGAAATGAGTGGCTCAAAAAGAAGCACATTAAGGTCATGGAATGGCTTAGACAGTCTTTATCCGTTGGTAAATTAAGAAATCGCCAAGGGATGAAATACTTACATCCAAAATAATCAAAGAAGAATCACACTAAGGTCATGAAGTACCCTAGTTCATATTCGGGCCTAGGTCCCACCATATACAACTTTTATCAGTGAGAAAAGCACAAAATTGGCTAGGGATCAACTACTTCTTTCTTTCAGTGTTTTGGGTATGTAACGGAGAAACACTCTTTAAAACAAAACAAAAACAACACTCATTTGGGGGATGACTTTTTGAAGTAAATATAATATAAAATCATAAAATGTTTTTCTGGGAGGAAGTGACGTAGACACGTTAGGAATATAATAAATATTTAGAAAGATTTCTCATTTATGTCATTAATTAAATAATTCGCTATGGATTCCATTGCCAAGAGACTCATAATATATTATATATCAAGAGTAGTGACCCCCCTTCCTTTACCCCCTCCCTCCCTCTTCAGACACTCCCCCTTCTTCCGCTTCTTGGCAATCCACCCCTCGTCTTCTTAGTAATCATACAATGTTGATAGTCAGAGTAAACATCAAAACAAGAGAAAAGATCCCAAATCTAATTTCATTATTACAATATATATATATGCTAAGAAGAAAACCTTTTAAAATAATTAATTAAAGTAAAAATAAAATATCAAAAATAAAATCGTCAATATTTTGCAGATTTTTGTAAGGAAAATAAAATTATTATTTTATTTAAAAACTAATATTTGTATGGCTGTATACATTTTTATACTATTAATCATTAACGAACAACTGAAAATAACAAAGTTACCTTGTGGTTTTTTATTATTATTCAATATTGCCCAAACGAACAAACTACTGATGCTCAGAATGAATTGATGTATTCCAAAATCATTAATTAAAATATGTATAAATAAATACAGTGTGTTTTTTGGGATTCAGATGGATAATTTAATTTCCTATGTTGTACAAATATATAAGAAAATACGTGTCCTTTTCTGATACTTTGCCAAATTTTTATTATATTTATGTCCCCTCCATTCGACGTTTATTACAAACAGAGAGTCCTTGACCGTTTTCATTCTTTTTTTCCAGATGCTTCATTTCTATAAATTTGTATACCAGGTGGACACTAAAAAAGTACACATTCATATCAAGTGTTTGAAAAGTAGTGGAATCTTATTAAAATAAAAGTTTAAGAGGTTTTGTAGGGATTTTTTTTGTATACATCCGGCTTCAACAATTTGGCAGGATGTTTTACGCTGCATAACTCTGATTATTTTACTTTCAAAGTATTGAGGATCTACATCTTGGGCCACCCCTCTCCCCCATTACATTTTTTTTCTCGACAAAGAAAAATGGGGTCAAAATATGTGGGATATTCCACAAGGACACCAATAGTCAGAAACCAGAAAGTTCAGAGTATCAAGAAACGACTTAAACCAGGAAATAATATTCAAGACAAACCTCGGAGTGATTGACCAACGAAACTAACTACAAAAGCTTCCCGAGACGCCTTTGAAGCCAATCCAAGAATGAAAATGACTGAGGTAGCCAAGAAAAAAACTATTGCGAAGTCCACAACATAAGTTGTACAAATTACTGGTGTAAGTCTCTAAGGCTTCAGAAACGGCATTTACTCAGTCAGGTTTAAAAAAAAAAAAACCAAAAACATCGTTTCCAGCGCAGCAAACGTATCTGAAAAAGATCTTACAAATATTACAAACATGGTAATTTTTCTTCAGTGTTAAAAAAACTTTTGCATTTGTTACTAACAGGCAAAATAATATTATTAAAACCCTCTGATAAATACAGAAATAATCTAGTTACCTACTGAGAGCATTTTAGGGTTTTGGTTTTGGCAGATTAGAACAAACGCCTCCTCTCTTTTGACTTACAATTCCAAGCTAAGGTATTTAATTTGTCCTAAACAGCTGACCTCACATCTACAACCATGGAGGCAAAAAGTCCAAACCTATTAGTGATGGCATGAAAGATGCAGATCCAAACTTCCTTTTGTAGAGTACATACAGTGATAAACTTCAGAAATAGTTGAGGTATCAGGGTCGCCCGCAGGGGTGGACTGTAGTAACCCCCCCCAAAAAAAAAAAAAAAAAATAGAAAAGTTAAAAAATTAGCCCCCAAATCAATTTAAGGATTTGTTTTCTAAAAAAACGTAATTAAGAATTTTTTTTTTCTTATATAAAAATATGGGTATACTTAGATTAGGAACGTCCTGTATTTTACAAACAAGTTACGGGAAAATCTTAAAGAGGGAAATATATATTTTCGTCATAAGGAGTTAGATACTTCGTTTCATCTATTTTATTAATATGAAAAATTAACTCCGATCCTTAAGATTTTAGTGGGAAGAATGAGGATGAACTTTGAGGCAAGACGGATTCGCTCATATTGGCTCATTGTAACGTTCTTACGATGTAAGGATAGGTAGAAGATTGAGTGGCTCATTTCACAAGTACAACGCATAATATGCGCAGTGAAGCACAAGAACCAAGAACTCTCTTCGCGGCTCCATGATTACGTCTCTCAGGCAATTATAATCTTCACCTCCCCTCCATCGATGGGACATACAAATACTCAATATTCACAGATTTTTTTGTTAATAAAAAATAACAATGACTTGATAAATAATGTTTAAGAAATATCAAATTAATATATATATATCCCGCTGAACAATATTAAAAAAAACAACAAGAATATTTGGGAGTAGAACAGCTTTGCTAATTTGACGTTTTATTAGGTCAGCTAAAAAGTAGTTATGACAGAGGCAAGGAGAAAGGTTTTAAATAAGGACATAGGCAGAAATAACTCTTTAAGAAACTTTGTCACTTTTGTCTTTCACGCACAAATGATTACTTAATGAGTAGATTTTCTCTTCTAAGAGATTACCGATCCATGAAAACAGCTTCAGAAAATGAATAAAAACACGTCTCACATTGCCAATAACCACAGAACAAAATTAACTGCTACATAATTTACAACTCGATCAATATTTATCAACTAAGGCCAGTTTGTCTGAGATGTTTTGTTCCATATGATAAAAAAACTTTCTTCGTCGAGGAACGAAGACTACTCGTTTGATTTTTTTTAAAATATACTTAATTTTTTAAAATAAGTTCCATTATATACATAGGTATATATATCCGTTGGCGGTTGGGGGTTAAGAAATATAATCCTGTATGAAATACACATGTTGATAATATGAAATAATTTTTGAAGTACTTTTATCTTTAATACATATTGCTTCAAGGGGATAAGGAGGGAGCAATACATCTCCTCCCTTCCCTGATATAGATTTAACAAGGATATGATCCACCTTTCAACTAATCGTATTAAATTCATTTTTTTTACCTCTGGATAATATATGTACATATGTTAATCAGGCTAATAATCTTTATTTTCAATCACTTTTTAGAAAATTAAATCTTCAAAAGAAGTACATAGTACTCGCGTAAATGCGGATTAAGTAACGTGAAGAAGTGTCATAATTAGCATCGTAAATCCTAAGTATTTTTAGCGTGCGAGTTTCTGAAGAGTATTTTACATTTTCTAAAGGTGCTATCATTATAAATATCTACAAAGTGACACATAAATCCTAGGAGAGCAACTTCAACATAATATGTATCCTGTACATGTATTAATCATTTGGACTGATGAGAATATCTTTGAGCTCGTTGAAAACAACCACAACAAACGAATGGAGGGTTGCACCATCGAGAATTTTCTCCTGAATACGCTGCAGTGTGTTTAGGAGCCAAAAGTAGGACTCAGTGTTGGTCTGGACGTGCGTCACCTCCTGTGGGATGAAGACGTTCTTGATCTTCATTCACGAGGGTGTGAAGGTCAATCAACGTGTATATAATATGCCAAGTACTTCCCTTGATCCAGGAACTGCACTGGGATGGGTCTTACTGCTTCCATCAGGACGGAGCACCTTCATCTACTGCATAGTCTGTACAAAAGTGGTGTCAAATCACTTTCGAGCCTTATGGAGCCAGGATATGTGGCCCCCTTCTTCTCCAGATTTCAACGTCATTGACTTCTATATATAGGCCATTCTGGAGAGGGAAGTTAGTGTAACTTCCTACCAGAGCGTGGACGACTTGAAGGACGCCTTGGTATCTGCAAGGGACAATTTGTCGAAAGATACCATCTGTATAGTGTGTGTAACGCAGTTCCAAAATGTCAGAGAGCTGTAGTTTCTGGAAATGTCGGTCATGAGGAATAAACTGGTACTCATTTTGTAAGGAATTTTACGCTGATTGAAATGGTGTAAAAAGATGTTTTGTGAGAAAAATATTTGCGTACTTTCTTAGGTAAGGAATGTGTCCTTAAGGCTTATGGATCACCCTCTAAGTATAAAGTGTAACAAAGATTGCGCGCTCATGAATGACAGAGAGTAACAAAGGAAATTGGTTTGGATGTCATAAGTGTAAACTCTTATCGGACTCAAAGTAGAATTGACGAACAAAAACTGATTGATTCCTGCTTATTTCCATGTTTAACAGGTAGTGACACTTGTGTTTATTTCTCACTTATCACATCTACTTACATCTAATTTAATGTCACAACAGTTGAGCTTCTCTCCTATAAAACATTCCTCAAATATTTTTTTTAACCAAAACGCTAACGATTTATAATCCTAGTTACGTATATAAGTATTGTTGTATAAAATTTGACTAAGACGAGTGCAATAACTTTCGTAGTTGTAACTTGTACAGGGTTTTTAATTTAGATTCTTCTTTATAATCTTTTTTTTAAATAAAAATTGATTTGTAATATATATATTAAAAATGAGTTTCATTTTATATATTTTTTTAACCAGTATCAATTTATTCTCAATTAATAACAATTAAAAAAGCTGACGCTTCCAGGTAAGAAAACAATTTTTTCGGAAGGAATCAGCAATGGGTTCTGAAAAATTGACTTTCATATTGTTTTAGCATCTGTCACCAGAACGTTAAAGCCATGAATGTATCCGTCGACGAGGAGTGGGCAACCATGGATCCGACTTTCATTCACAATACTTGCAACTCTTTTTGCAAGAGACTTGTCGTCATCTGTGAGACTAATGGCGGCCGAATAGAATAAATCAATTTTTCATTGCCTATGTATCAGCAAACGATTAATAAAGAGTTTTTTTAAATGTATAATTAAAGGTTTGTAATCCATTTTCTTTTTTTCTTTCCAAGGGTGTTGGTTTCAAGTTTTCACCCAGTGTAAGTAAGCAGAATGGAGTTACTACTGTGGTAGACCTTATTTATTTAGTCTAGTCAAGCCAAGTTTTAAGACTGGTTCTTACAACCGTCGGTCTTTAAGACTCTTTGTGCTAGAATTGGTTAAAAAAGGATACATCAAGCTAAGTGACGTCATCAAGAGACGAACTTCATTAGTTGTTATAACTCATTTACATGACTAGATTGTATTAGATCGAGACTGAACTGAAAGGGCTTACAGTCATCAGTTCTAAAAAAAGATCAACGCAACCCTTTTTACAATTACTCCATTTGATCTATGAATGTATTTGAAGTATATTTCCTTTTCCAGGAACGACCGAGTATCGAACCTAAGATTTAATTTGATGTTTGTTTAAGATTGTTTTTGTGCTGATATTCCAAATTTGTAAATATATATATAAATGATTTAACATCCTTTGCCAAAATTATAATTTAATAATACATTAACTTTTTTTCCCAATATTGTTTTTAATAATATTTTATGATTATAATTTTAGTTATAACGTTGGGAGGCCAAATGGTTTGATTCATCTATTTTTGATGGATTTATTATAATATAACATCACGTATTATATAGTAGGTATGCAAAGCCTGCTATTCAAAGCATCCAGGGCTTTCTTTTCTGTTTCTTTTTACAATAATACGTAACTCTAGTTTTTATTATTGTACATATACAGAGTGCATACGTAAAAATGTAATAATAATTAAAAGATATACTGAAGCCAAAAGTGTAATAAAAGAGTTCAAGAACAGAAAAGACTAATTGAAAAGAGTATTCAGTGGAGGAGATGGGTGTCTTACCTTGCTGGTGTCAAAAGTGTCTTCTCCAACCTCCCAAGGCTCTTTCCACCCACTTTTTTTGATAGCTCTTTAGAGAGAGTCTGGTTTGAAACACAAAGATATCTTGCGTTAGCCTCATGAACTTTAGGGGATTGGCCAGGGTTTTTTTCATTAATTCCTCCAGGTCCATTTTGACGCCCAACTGCTTTGAGTGCGACAATATAAATTCGTCGATCCTGGTCTAGTGTAATTTTCTCGACTTGTACGTAAGCTGAAGAGCTCAGATTTGTTTTATTTTGTAAGTAATTGCTTATACTTTAATATATCGAAATGTGAATTAATTTCAATCACTCAACCTTCATTAATTTTTGAATTAGTAAGGGTTTGGATTTCACTGGGCCACCTAATACAATAATGTATAATAAATGATGTCATGATAGATATCTAACAGTGACGTCATCATATATGTTTAACTGTGACGTTCTTATAACTCAATGTTCTTTTCTTTAAATATGCCTAACTTAGATTTTAATTAGTGACTCAACTAATCGAATAAAATTTATAAAAGAATCACAAAAGATCCCTGGGATCCCGATAAGATCTGGTTAATTAATTAATCTATCGCTATTATTAGTAGTAGTTAGATTTTAGAAGGGATATATGATTTGAAATGCAGGGCTAACATATGTTTTTTCAACTCAATTCTACCCTCTTGCTTTAGAAAATAGAATATATTTGTAACTGTTTCTAAAAATTTGTTAAATTTGTTAATAATAAGATATTTCCTATGAAAAAAAAAAAAAATAACCATCTAATTTCAAAATTAAATGTGAAAAAAGAATTATTAAAAGTTGATCTTGTGCAACTTCAAGCATCCCAAATAACATTTCTATTTGAAATATCTTATCCTTCACGTGATATTTGCCTATTTCTGGAAGCCAGAATTTTGAATTGAACAACATTTTCGATTCGAGGAAGAGTCTTGAGCTATGCAGCACCCCAGTGAATAAGTTATAATTTAGATTTCTTTAGATATTATACAAAATATTCATGAGGACAGATTTATAAAGGAATAAATTATTGAATGTTTTGTGTAGATTGAAAAGTGCATATTTAAATATAGTGATAAATTAACGAACCTATTGTCTGAATTTGGTCAAGAATAAATACAGCATATTCACGTATTTTAAAGATGTATAAACTTTTAACAAATTTATTCAAATCGTACACTGACAAACTTTACCATAATATTATTGAAAATGATATCTATTAGAGAGCGCTTTAAAATTTGGTAAGTTTATGAAGGGGGATAAGATAGAGGAGATGGGCTTAAATTTAAGTCCCGTATTAAGGATCGATGCAATGCTAATAAATAAAATATAAATTTGTAAATATATTTTATAATAGCGGTTTTACCCGGGATTTCCAGGAGTTATTTGGCGTTAAAGAACATAAAATTGTTGATTTAATAATGTATTAAAATAAGACCTCTTCAAATCTTTGGTCTTATCCTCTGTTTTTCATAAGCACACTCACACATAGGCACACTCACTCAATACTAACATGTTATCTCCTTAAGAATGACAATAATAATATTAACTTAACTTTCATATAAAGTACTTCCCTTTTTTTTTCTTTTTTAATATGAGTTGAACTAAACACTTGCGTGATTTCATTTATATTATAAACTGCTCCCTCTATATTATATTATATTTTTTCTTTCTTTATGAAATGATATCAACTCACTGAATGCTCAAATTGGAGGTTTCATATTGAAATGCCCTAATTTCCTTACTGGAACATTGCTTTAGATTGAAGGAATCCAAACTTGATGTTGTTACTAATACTGAGGAGTGCAACCTTATTTTATTCATAGAGATTTACTAAAGCATTGCCTTTAAAAGTTTGCCCAAAATCTAATGATTGAAAATGTCAAAGTTAAAAAGCAATGATCCCTTTGACGTCATATGGGGCATTGTCTATATTCTTTGAGTGGATGTTCCTTGTTTTTGAGGTACTCCTTCTGTTAAAAATACTACATTTGGAACGAGTCAGACTCACTACAGGAACCGAAATACTAACTTCATCATAATCCTAAATAATAATAACAATGATCCGTCTTCTGGGGATAAAACATTACTACTACGTTAATGTGGCAAGGCTGACAATGAGGATTTTTGTTTGATTTTTTTTGTCAGACCTTCAAAACATCGCCTGACAAAAACTTTGAAGGAGAAAAGGATGGAAAGGAAAATTATTTGAAGATAGGATGTCGATGCAAAAACAACAATTACAATAGATAGCTGATTTAATAAGTTAATCAATAACTCAAAAACCATAACTGGAGCTGGTTTTTTTTGTCTGGTATCACATGTTGGTAAATCGTAAGGAAAAACATTAGACATAGCTCAGTAGAAAAATTATTCTTTTTAACTGAACAAGTGTAGGTTCGATTTATCCAACTCAAAATGTTTAACATCGCACATTTTCGGCTTTAACATAGATAAAAAAATGCACTGGTGTACGCTGGGGAGGAACCCCTAAATTAAGAAATTTTTGTTTTATTATAAAAAAAAAAATTTAACAGTTTGGGATTTTTTAAATTTTTTTCATTGAAATTTAATAGTTAAAATATCATTTTTAAAACTTTTTCTGTAGGCTGTGAATTTTTGAAATTGTTTTAGAAAAATTTAATATTTGAAGGCTGCATTTTTGAAATTGTTTTCCAAAAAAATTAATTTCAGATTTTTTTTTCTCCAAAAAATTTAGTTTTCTATAAATAGCTTTGGAGTTTGGAAATTTAAAAGAAAAAAAATTTTTTTGGGAATAGCTTCAGATGTCAGCAATTATTTACTAATTTTTTTGTAAACCTCTATGGATTTTGAATTTTTTTTAATAAAAATTTTAATTTATGGATTTAAAAAAATCTATAAAACCAAGACCTTTTCCCCCTTGCAAAAAAAAAAATAAATAATAATAATCTACAAATACCACTGAAATCATATTTCAAAATGGAAAATGTCCATAGGTGGAGGTTTGACTCTCCTGAGTGCCGATTAAGGCTATTGCTTAAAATCCCATTGAGTATTTCTGCGATACTGGCGCAGTGCTTCTGCAGACAAGTCGTGCCGGACGTAAAACACTCCCAATAACTGACTAACATTCTAGTAGAGTGAACATTTCAATGTACTAAAGTATTACTATGCTGAACTGCCAATCCAAATACTCTTGCTGTCTCTATGTATTTCACTCCTCTTGGTTTAGTTTATCAGAAGGGACAATTTGCTTACGCACCCTGTATATAACTATATCCTACATATTATATTTTCTTTAGAAGTCAAATTGATTTATTTGGTTTTCATATTTCATCTACATATATTTATGAGCCTACCTTTGTGAATTGTACATTTCTTCATCCTTTACATCCAATTTCTTCTTAAGAAAAATGCCCATTTTCTGTAGAAGTCTATGTACTATATAAGTACATTGTACACAATGTATGTACATACCCATATATTTTCCATGCATATTAATGCAGTGCATAGATATACGTTCATAAACAAGGAAAATGAATTATATACAGGGTGTACAGAAGTTAGGCCTATCCAGAACAATATTAATAAGGAGTATATTTTTGCAATGATGAAATTTAAACTTTGTGTATGTACTTTTAATTAAATTTTCAGTGACATATTAACATTTCATTTGAAATAGACAATTCCAGTCTTCACAGTTGTTGTCATACAAAATTGACAGGGGCACATACAACTTCATTACCAATTTGGTCCAATGCTTTAACCACCGAAGCTTTTAGCCTCTAAAAATTCTTATGAGGCTTCGCATACGACGTTTCCGAAAGAATGGACCACAAAGCGTATCTTATAGGATATAAAATCAGGTAGTTTTGAGGCCTTGGGATTTGTGTTTTTTTACTTCTCTCCCTCCTATTTGTAGCTGAATTATTATAACATCATGACAGCTAAGCTACTCTCTTCCCGAATTTTTTTCAGATAGTCAGTTTGACCACGTTAATGTTCTGTTTCTTTTATTTTTATATTACGTCACCATCAAATTTCCCGTTTTTAATTAACTGAGAGATCAATTTCTGCTAGTTCTACGTCATGTTGGTGAAATAATCTTTAAAATGACTTAAAGAGATGAACACTTTCAGTATGAATTAATATGCAGAAGATGAAATGGACATCATGAAACCTCGACCCGCTAGATACAAATATATTATTTAAGATTTTCATAATTATCGTACACGTCGTATTTATGTAAAAAAATGTAAGATTAAGAAAATAAACTGAAAAGAGCAGCTCTTCAAGAAAATTATATGTACATATGGTTCATTCCATAGAAAATGTACACGTTTTTAAATCCGATTTGAATAAAACTAAGAATGTCAAATAACCTAATATTAGGGCATCTAAAAAATAAAATTTAAGATTTGAAACTCAATCTTACTCTGAGTTCTGAGCTCTTTTTCATGATGAATTTGATCAAAAATCTACTCTAAGCCTCTTGTATTTGGAGTAGATTTTGTAAGCCACTCATCTGATAGATCATTTGATAGTTATTGTACCGTGATTACACTTTATACTTAGATACTATCTCCTCGATAATAAAAGCTTTAAAAAATATTAAAGAGGCTTCATGTTGCTTACTGCAAAAAAATAAACATAGAAGGTTATAAAATGCTTAGAATTTTCAAAACTAGTTGTACGAGGGTGCTTTGAAAAGTTTCCATTCTCAACGTGAAGATGGTAGCACTTGTAAATAAAAGCTAGTCACATCTGTCTAGCATTTGTTGACATTTACTAACCAGAGTTTGAGGCCGTTTCAATGCGCCGTTGTTATGTAAAAGTTGTTTGAGTGAGTTGCCGTGATTGTTTTTGTGAAAATGGACCTAATTCAGGTTCCAGCTTTTATTATTATTTTTTAATAAAGTCTAACCTTTAAATATATTCAAACAACAGCAGATATATAAAGCCATACAGTGTTAAAATTTGACGCATCTAAGTCAATCCAACTCGGTGTAATTGAGCCAAAAAAAAAGGTGTACCGTGAACAATTATTTTGTGGAGAAAAACGCAGAGTACTATTTGGACAGGTTAAAGAATGGAAGCTTTGCTAGGAGAAATGTGTTGAGTTACAGGGTGGCCATGCTAAAAAATAAAAATAAAATTTAGAAAAAATACCTTGTATCTTGGTAAGGTCGGAATCTTTTCAGACATCCCTCGTAAGTATTTTATACAATCCTTGTCAATTTATAGTCCCTTGGGAGAACCTTCTCAAAATACTACATATCTGTTACTACTAGAGTGTAATTTCATTTCTTATTTTTTTGTTATTCTCTAGAGATTACCTTTACAAGCATGATTCAATGATTCATGCAGTAGTTAACTATGTATTAGTATATACTAGGCTGGTTCTCAAATTTAGTTAATTTCTCAAAATATAAGAGGATCATAGTCAAAAAACGTTGTTTTTAGTGCAAAATAAAGGAATATAATATTTCAACCATATTGTTGAATGTTTAGAGGTTACGTGGCTCGCCGTTGAAATTTTTAAATTTCATAATTATTAAGACAAAAGAATAGCACTCTTATTTAACATTTGGTCAGTTAAAGCCAAAATAGAGTTATGTATAATATAATAATCACTTTATATTAATAAATAAACTTAGAAATATCTTCATACAATTTTCTCCTAAAAGGATTATTACATATTAAAATATAAAGTATTTTATTTTCAAAGTTAAGCAGTTCATAAAATATTTATTGCGTATATATTGCATTGTTTCAAAGCAGTTAAATTGATTTCCGTATAGTAGAGTATGGATTACTTATTCATCTCAAATAGTGCCTTATTATTAATTGCTTTGTTGAGAGTTTTATTGCCAATTTTCAGCACCTGGGCAACAGTGTATTTTCAAGTGGAGAGAGAGAGAGGGGATGTTATATTATGGTGACGTCATTCGGGCCGTCTGCAGGTGGTTTTTTTTTTTTTTTTGGGGGAGGGGGCTTTTTGATAATTTTGGGGGAAAATTTTTTCCCTTTTTCTTTAGAAAATATTTATAATTTACCCAATTTCCAATTAGTTAAAAAATTTATAATTAAAAAGTTTCAAAAGAGACTAAATTTAAACGAATTACATTTTTTTTAAAAAACAAGGAAGATATATATATATACTTTAAGACGCTTAAAAGTTTTGAGACAAGTTGAGTATTTTGATATAGTGATGAGAATCGTGTGCATTTTTTAGCACACCTGTTTTTTGTTTTTTTTTCAATTGGTAATCCAGAGAATGAATTTTACTTATACTTAATCAGTGCAACTCCATCTAAACAGTTTAAGGAACATTAGAAAAAAAAATCTTTTCATCTTCCGTTGTCAGTATTATTTAACTCATACAATAGTGAACTAATTTTTCTACTATATTAAAATACTTCAAAAACTTGATGGAACGTTTTTACGTGCACATAAAAGACGTAAAAAAGTAATCTTGAGGATATGTTGAGTTGTTTTAATTATATTTCCTTGTTGGACTCAGAGCAGAATCGGGAATTGACAACAGAGACCGTTTTTGGAATGACCTTGTTTATTTCTTTCTTCCCTTCGTCACAGCTACATTTAGCTGTCATGACAGCTTAAGCTGCTCTCTTTTCAAACATTTTCAAATTATCGGGGTACCATAATGATTTTCGTTTTATTATTTTTTTAAAACCCTTCTGGATTTTTATCAATGACAATACCTATCAAAAATCTGCAAAAACCAAGGGGAGGGGGGGGTATTGGCTAAGAATTATGAAATGAAGTAAATTGTTCAAACTCTAAACTTTGATAAATATAGCTCAAACAACTTGATATTTCTTCATTTTTTACTCACCAATTTTTTATTTTTTTTGGACTATGGGAAATAACATATCGAAAAAGCCAAATTGAAGGACCACTCCAATATTTACATACTTACAACTTCTTTATTTTAATTTATTTATCAGGTTACTTTATCTGAATAAGTGAGTAATTTCTTATGAATTCATATGTTATTTCTTTTTAAGAAACTATATATGTTACTTTTATTCCTTAATATAGAAAATTAATTATTTATGAAGAAAAAGTTTTTTTATATTTAAAAAGTATAAAAAATACTAAGCTTGAAATGCATTTTTAAAGCTTTCTATATTTTCTGTCTTTTTTATTATTATTTTTTTTTTTTTTGGTAAGAGGCTTTTAAGAGTGTTTTCATTAACATTATAAATTACATCTTAATTAAAAGCAATGACATTTCGGGAGGGGGGTCATATTTGATAACGGGTGGTCCATTGAAATTCTAACACACTTACAAATTCCAGTAATTGATTAAGGTTGAATGTTTCATATTTCAATATACTAAAGCATAAACAATTAGTAACAAAGAAAGCTCTTTTGCTTACGTACAAGTGGGGGAAATGACACAAGAACGTGATTGACGAATTTCCATTCGTGCTCTCCGAGCAGTTTGACGTATGCAGCTTAAAATATGATTAAAGGGTAAAAAAAGATCATATACAGTTTTTATGTTTGGTGTGTGTTACAGCGTTTCAAAATTGATGTAAAAAAGAGAGAAAATTCGAAGCATTCTTCACTATCACTACGACCAAGGTGAGAAGGTAGAGGAGACATGCAAAAAAAAAAAGTTATGTTTATGGATCCAATACAGTATCGAATGCAAAAGCAAAGCGGTGGTTCCAACAATTCAGTTCTGATAATATGGACGTTAAAGATGAAGCACACTCTGAATGACCAATGATTTAAAATGTCGATAAAATAATGGAAATCGTCGAGTTATGAACCATCTAATTTGAATAATCCCAACTATTTTAATTTGATTGTTAAAATAAAAATAAAAAAACACTCAGAACTTTTTACTACACCGATTATTAATTTATTCTGATAACATTTTGTTGTTTCTAGCCCTTTCAAGATGGCGGATATCAAGCATGATGACGCCACAGGAAAAGTAACAGGATCTGCTGTATAATATGTAGTTATTTATATTTGAATAAGATTATCAGGAATGAAGATACGACAATGTTTTGTCTAAAAATCATACTTATTATGTATTATTCAGTACAGGAGGGAGTTGTCCTCATTAGAGTATGTTCTTACTCACATATTGATTACTTATTAATCATTTGTACCTATTTTGATAAAAATGTATATGAATTTACATCTTATAATTGCTTTTCTAAGACAAATTCTTCTTATATTCAAATATCTATATTAGAGTGCTCCTTAATCTTTGGATTTTTCTATATTTTGAATTGTTGGTTTTTATCAACGTGCATTATTTGAAGTTATATTAGGTGTCAACAAATTGAGAGAAAAGTTTTTTTATAACTTAGAAAGATATTATTAGTGATAAAAATCGGCTGTATTCTTTTAGCTCGGCCGTTTCTTTGGATTTGTCAAAATGAAAGTAAACTTTTTGATCCAGAAGGGTCATTATTATTATATTCCTGAGAAGTCAACTTCATTTTCTACTACATTCAGTTATATTAAAAACCTGATAGAACATTATTGTATGCACATAAAAGACGGAGAGTAACCTTTAAGATTTGTTGTGAAATTATAATTGTAAATCCTTGTTGTACTCAGAGTAGAATAGAGGATCGATATCGTAGTAATTCTTGCCAATTTTCTTGTTTATTTCCTTGTGTCCTCCTTTCTCGTCACAGCTGATTGTAGCTGCTCTATTGCAAAACATTCTACAAATCATCAAGGCTACATGTTGACTTTCAGTTTCTTTTTGTAACATGCCTAAAATACGAACGATTTTCATCACTAGAAATCGAAATGTACTACCTTTTTTTTTTCTTTTAATACCAATGAAGTGCTGAGATTTAGGAACATTCGCTCTTTGTTACATTATTATGTGCAGTTCTTGGATTGTAAGTACATAATCAAAATTGCCTTTGGCCTCAATAACAGCCTCAACTCGACCTCAAAAACGGGAGCAAATATAGATGAAGTCTCGTTTAGCAGATTCTTGAATTCTTTCCGAGTCCTTACATCTATCTACTCAGATTTTGTTGTGCCGTAGGATCTATTGGTGTGTCTCTCGACTCTCAACTACTCACTAAACAAAGAAGTCCAGGAGATTGAGGTACGGTGAGCATGGAGGACAAACACTGGGTGCAACAAAGTTTTAAAAAAATTATAACAACCAGGTAAATGTTTTCTGTGCAGTGTGGTATAAATCAGAGTCTTGTTGCCAGACGAGTGGCCTCCCAGCTGCAACTTCCTCAATCCAAGGCTTGTCAAGCCCAAGTTTAAGAAGTATGCAATCTCAATGTAGTCTTGTCCGTCGTGGATAACTACAAGGACAATTTACCTTTTTCACCTTTTTTGAATAAATACTTGAATGATCGTTTTTAAAATACCTCGAAAAACTTATCAAAGGCGTCCACAGAATTATATTTTGAGGGGGGTTTGGTTATTGTAATTTTTTGAAAAAAAAATTTAAAAATCGAAAATGTTTCTTAAAAATTCGAAAATCTGTAGCTATTCACAAAATTTTTGGAAAAGAAATCAAAAGTTTAATTTTGAAATATTAAACTTTTTGGAAAAAAAAATTCAAAAATCCATAGTTATGTACAAAAAGATTTATTTTTCAGAAAAACAAAATGTAAATGAAATTTTTTTAGAAAAAAAATCAAAAATTAAATTTCAGATTTCAAATTTTTTGCAAAAAAATGCAAAAAATTAATAGCTTTTCACGAAAAATTAAATTTTTTACAAAAGAATTTAAAATATTAAATTATTTGCCCTGCTACATTATCTGCTCCAATGACGAGAATAACCATAAGTTGGGAGGGGGGGGGGGCTACAGACCCTCCAGCTGACCACTGCCGTGCTGCTGTTTCTGCCTACCCACCAATTCAATAATCAACGTTTTAAAAATTCGTTGTTAAACAAGGACAGTTTCCTTTAAATCTCTTATTTTTGATCGACATGAAGATTTTGAAATATATACCTCTAATATTTCGGGGACAAAACAAATCTAGGGACCACCCTAATATATATGCATATATAGATTTGTAACATATACATGGCTTCTTGTGAGGGTTTATAGGGCTATATATATGCATATATAATATGAATACATAATATATTATCAGCTGTATAATATGTGTTTATTTCATCAATCTTTCTTCCATCTTTTCCCCTTTCTCAAAATATGTAATTAATCCTCATTAGTAACCCATAATATTACTGATAAAAGTAATTTCGAATGAAATTATTGGTAGGGACCTACTTTGTATCTCTTAATAGATGCATAAACACGTACCCTATCTATACCGATTATTTTTTAAATCAAGTCTTGATTACATTTATATTCTTTAATGAATTACCATCCTTTTCTATTTACAAATTATTATAATTAATCCTTTAGGTGCGTCTCAAGTTTAACTTAAAGCTTTCAAAAAATTTATAATTAGGTTCAAATAGGTATATCTTTATTGTGAAATTCGTAGATTTTAAATTTCGATAGGTCATATCAGGGTTAGATTATTTATTATAAAACAATAAAGGTTCTAAACTGCAGTTCAAATTACAATCATTTACAAAAGTTAAAGACCACCTTGGATATTTTCTTGTTTTTAGCGAAAAAGGAATGTATTTCAGAAATTTATTTTTAAGTTGAAGTATTTGCTGAAATGACGTAATGACACTTACTTTGCACCCCTTTCTTACTAAATTATACGTATGTGTTTTGCAAAAACTATTGGGAGATCTTGAAATTGTCAAATTCTTTATCTCTACTGGACGTTTTCCTAGGGATTGGGTTCTCTTCTCGTCAGTATAAATACCAAATTTTGCAAAATGACTGATGACAGTGAGTACAGCTGTCTTGCTACAGCAGATCTTTACAACAATTTTGCGCTCAGAATAGTCTTCTTGGTATATGTCACTATTTTAGCCCTTTGAAAAATTTCAAGAAGTAGCTTTTTTCCTATTTTTGAAGAATATCAATTACAGCTAATATGCAAATACAATCCTCTCCTGAAAGCGTCATTAGACAAAAGGTTGATTAGGACACTTGGTATACCCAGTGTAACATGATTCGTACAATATTTATATAATATGCGATCCTACACGTCTAGAAAAATGGTTATTATCGAATTAGGTGAAATATCAGAGTTGGTCTTAAACTTTTGCAAATGACTGTATTGTATATTTTAACTCATGTCTCCTATTTCAATAGAAAGTCTATAATGTACAAAAATACACCAATGAAATATTGGTTAGTGGTGTATGTATATGATTTTAAAATATTTCATTGGTATTTTTCAATTTCTTCTTGATTTTTTAAGATTGCTTTTGTGATTACTTAATTCATTCATAACTAGGAAGATATACTGAAAAAATTTACACTGATGACGATCCTCAATTATACTCGAAGTCCAACAAGGACTTACACTTATAAATAGTGATGTGTCGATCCTTATTTTAGACTAAAGCCTGCAGTTCCGTCTCCGTCCGTCTTAAAAGTTAAACGTTCCGTTCTTGGTTGCTGTTTTTTTAGATCAAATACCTTTACACGTCCTCAAAAAGCTATATTTAATTATCAAAAAGAATTTCCAACAAACAACATGTATTTTGGATTTTTTTGTGGATAGGTTCGTCGGCAAGAGTCATCATGCCTCAGTTGAGGCCTTGAAGGCCTCCATCGTAAAGACCATGAAGGATCTGGATCTGCACAAGATGACCAGGGCATATATTAAATTCAGGCACCGTGCCGAATTTGTGATAAAACACAAGGGATCTCATTATGAAAATTTATTTCATAATTTAATGTCACTTTCAAATTAAAAATCTCTTATATAAGTCTCATAATTTACAATTAAAATGATTCTCGATTTTCCTTTTCCACCCGGTACCTGATTGAAATAATTCATCTATTGCCTCATCTCCTTCGTATTTGTTAGATACCTTTCAATTATGTAACTCTCTATAAATAAATAAACATTATTTTACAATAGGAAAATGCCTATTGTGGTTTAGAATTATCTTATTTTCCCCCCTGTCAAATCTAATTTTCATAGCTTAAAAAAAAGGAATATTGAGAGAGAGAGAGAAAAAAAAAACCCTCTTTAATATTCAAAAAGAGTTCCAAAAATCTTCTTCTTCGTCTGCTTCTTCTACAAAATTAAACATATTGTGAGTTATGACGATACTTCTCCCCATAACTTGCTTGATTATCAAAACTTATATATATATACAAATGCTCGTAAAAGTTATTTGAGCAATTCATTTCATAAAGACCCCTCTTTTGTGTCTTAATTCTCCACTCCCCCCCCTTCTTCATACAATTTTCGACTTTCTCTCTTTAATGTACCTCAATTATATATATATATACAAAAATATTTAACGAAATAATTATTCCAAAAGAGAATCTTGAAGAAAAAAAGAAAAACCCTCCTAGTATCTAATTTGACAATTTTTGTTAGAACCGATCCTCAATGCCCTTGGTCTTTAAGACTGTCAATACTGGAACTGTTTAAAAGAAGAATAAATAAAGTTATTTGACGTCATTAAGGACTGAACTTTATAAGTCGTTAGGACTTATATGTAAGATTGAACTAGACTGGACCGAAACTGAACTGGGTGGGACTGTCTTCTTTGGTTCTAAATAAGACTGACATAACATACTATGAATGCGTAGTAAGAGTAATCTGATTATTTGAAAAAAAAAAAAAAAATTATTGACCATTGCTTTAAGAAGTAAAATGTAAAATTATTATTTTTTTAACATCAATTTAAAAATAATTAATATAATTTTAAATTTTATTTGGTTTTAAATCAAAAATTTTGAGTTTTTGGTTTAAAATATAGAACTTTTCTTATACCATGTGTGCATTTAAAGTCATATTTTACACAGTTTTAAAAATCAAATCAGGTAGGTGATGTCTTCCATTATCTATTAGGATAATGCAGTTGTCCCTGAAATTAGAAATCCTTTTTCGTAATCAGCAGAACATGATTTTGGAACAGAAGCTAAACACAAATACAAAATCTCAACAAATTTAGTTAACGTTTATCTCTAACACAATCGCAATTCCTAAGCCTATGCTTCATCCAAAAAACATGTATTCGAATAAAATAAGGGTATTGTGTTGTATAACTTTTTTGTGACTCTAAATTCCTTAAAAATAGAAAGCAATACGTGATTGCCTGTTTATTAAATAAAATAAACATTATTAAACTTTAGTATAGAAAATAAAAAAGTACAACATGTCTTCCATTTTATAACTAATTATCTTTTTAACATATTATATATATAAATTTATAATGTAAATATTATATTGATATTCCAACATAGTTGGAATATCAATAACCGCATTTAGATCATAATAGTCAGAATCAGATGACAATAACATCAGTTGAACACATATACAGGCACTGTTAATAGTACATTCGTCAAATTTTACTGTGTTTTACGTAAGTATTTTTTTTTTTTTTTCAAATATCTATTGCCAAGAGACGAATTTCCACACACAGTACACACTTGATAGCATTGGTCAATATTTGAGTGTTGGGTTAAACTAGTCTTATGCCTTCCTCATTATTTTTTTGTGTATTGCAATTGTTACTTAATATGTGCACAAGAGGCTCTGATACTCGTTTGGATATTTGACTTGAGACTCCAGACCCCAAATATATCAGGATAACTGGATCTAGACTCCCAGCATGGAATCAAGTGCTACTATATTATATGGGAATCTTTGAGAAATTAAGGATATATGTACCAAAATATCACGGATGGTTGCAAACTTTGTTGTCAAAGAAGTGATGCTTCATTACAAAAAAGGGGTTGCATTATTACAATCACCATGATGTAGATGGCTGAAAGGGTCTGGGTGGTTTAATGCTCCACTTCCTTCAGCAGTACTTTGAATGATCTCAGTCAATAACTTGATCAGTAATCCGAAAATCGATCAAATTTGTACAGATGGAGCAATCAAGGTATTCTTAGTGCATTTGTGGTACCTAACTGAAGAGCTTGTATCATTATCATTATTTGTAGATCAAGTTCGAAACGACATCAAAACAAAGATGGTATCAAAATTATTGACTTTTGAATAAAGACTCTACAGCAAGAGACATGGCTCAATATATGGAAAATCGAAATTCCCACCGATTCTAATAGATGATGAAATTATTATTTATTCACAGGGCTAAACAAAAGCTTCTTGCTTTGATTTAATTATAACTATAAATTTATATCGTTATATAATTATTAAAAAAGGAAATAATTAGTTGGAAAAAACTACTTTTTTTTTTCTTCTTTACTCAACTGAAGTTTAATTATGACTTCTTTATTAAATAGACGGTCTAGGGACGATCATTTATTGCTCTCTATAATCCAAGAAATGAGAGTCACAAAAAATAATAATAAAACCGCATAATCTAATTTTGCTTGTTTAAATCTTCTATTAAAATACATGTTTTTTATAGATAACGCAAAACTAACGTTATCTGCTGAAATTTTGTGTTGGAGGTTTTGCTAATTTTCATAATGTTGAGGAAACTGCATCACTCTATTCTCCATACACCGTACTTTCTTATATTAAAACCCCATTATAATTTCATATTTTTGGTTTCTCTTTAAATAATTTTTTATTGATAAGTTTTCGAAGTAGAGGGGTATTTTATATTTACAAACAAAGATGGAAAATTTAATAAACAAGGTATTTTATTTTATACTTGTGGATAATAAGGTAAATAAAATAATTAGTACTCGTCGATTCACCAAAAGTCTTAACAAAGTTTTATTTTATTCAAAAAAATTTACCTTTCATTTATTAGATTTGAACAAATTGGACCAATTTCAAATCCTTGCATGTCATTAAAACGGATAAAATCAATTTGAGCTCTTTAGCAAAATTAGAAGTGGAATAATTTGTGTTCGAAGAATTTTGTAAATTTCAATTTATGAAAATGAATTGATAATTTTTTTTTTTTGTATATTATAAATTGAAGCAATTAACTGATTATTTTTAAATCCTACTAAAAACTCCGCAGTTAAATTGCAATTAGTTAAAAATTTTAAAATGAATATTTTCTCAAATCATTTTATGATAATATTTATGTTCGACGGCAAATGTCACTACTCCAATGTATGATTGTGATTAACCGTATTTCCATGAAAAATTTAGAATACTGCCTCTAGAATGAAACGATGCCTACCCCACTACTAATTCTACAGCTTGATGGCCACGGATTATACTAAGATACATTATGTTGTCACGCCTTTTGTATTGAAAGTTACAAACAGATAATCTCTGTAAAACACACTATCAAACTTAATTTTGTAACTTCTAAAAAAAAGTGATTTTAATGCTGTTTCGATGAGGCAATATATTTACGACTATATTTAAATATTATGGACTGCACACGTGCAACACTGAAGGGATATGTGTATTTTCTCTGACCGTTGAATCTCACGAAACGTTGAAACGTAAGGATTGGATCTTCTAATTACTTTTAGTAAAGCAATAATGACTATTTAGTTTAAATAATAAGCTTACGTTGATTATGCCCCTGCCTTTTTTATTCACGGCTCGTACCAGCTACAGAATGACCGTTATAGTGAAGTATTTAGATTTTATATGAATATGTAATCTCTGTGTTTAGAACTATAAAGGCCACCAAATATAGAATTTGACATTACTTGGACAAAGGTATCGCCTATGAAACTAGAATGGTTAATGTGTAAATATCTGCCTTAAATAGTTTCCTCTAAAAATTAACATTCATTTGGTTTATGTGTTTCAATTTTTGGGAAAGTTAATGGCCAATTATGCGTTCGAAATATTTTGTGTTACCTTGACCTCTAAAAAATTTAGTGCCCCCTTTCTGTCAACATTTGTAATTTTCCTTCATAGTTTTAACAAAGTCAATTAGTAACTTTTTTTGTAATCCTACTTAATTTTTTTTGGAGAACCTTGCCATTTTAGCTAACCCTCCCAGAATTTGATGGCTTCTTTTTTTTAAGCCTTCTCACATAGTTTTACACAAATCGATCCATAAATGTTTCCAAAAACCCTGCTTATACTGGGTGGTGAATTGAAATCTCAAAATTTACTAATTCAATTATTAATGAAGTTTGAGTGATTTAAATTAACTCAAGTTTCGATATATAAAAGCATAAACAATTAATTACAAAACCAAACCAATCGGAGCTCTGTACATTACGTACAAATCGCGAAAATGGCATTTGAACAGGATCGGCGAATTTCCATTCGCGCACTCCAAGTAATTGGCCGTCTCTAGGACCACCGTCTATGCCATCAGCAAGTCCAAAACGTTGGAGAGGAGGACGGGCTCTGTCAAAAAGGGTAAACTTGACCCGTAGAAGTTAAAGAAAACAGCCCAGGCCAATCCCCTCAAGTCCATGTGGGCCCATGCGAGAAATTTCGGGATTTGACAATAGATTGTCCAAAGTGGTATAAAAAAAACTGAGCAAAATGAGCCTTTTTAGGGTGGAGAGGCCCCTTTTGACACCAGCAATGAAAGAAACCCACCTGCTTCCTTGCAAGCCTCTTTTGAACGAGTTTTTTGATTAAAATCTTCCACTTTTTAGAGTGTATTAATTAATTATTTAACAAATACCATAATTTTACATAAAAATGCCCTTCCTGATTGATCAATTTGACCAACATTCGATCCATCATTATTAAACAGTTGTCTGGGAATTACAATATAAGTACATTATTATTATAAGCACACCGTAATATAAAGTGCTTCATCATTCATAGGCAGATTTATGTTCAACTAACTCCCATGTCTTTTGTTTCCATGAGTTTAAATATTTTTTCATATGATTGATGGATTTTAATTTTATTGTCTTCTTTTGATCGTTCTATCTCCTAAAGGTCTTTTCTTTTCTTTAACAAAAAAAAAAGATAAAGAAAATAAAAGCAGAGAAAGAGGTTTTTGTAGTATTCGTATATAAGAATATATTTAAAAAAAAACAAACCCCAAATTCTTTATTCTTTTTGTCAAAAGCCACATCATATCTATTACAAAAAAAAAAAAAAATCCTGAATAAGTAAGTAGTATTAGGACAATGAATGATTGACAAACGAGAATGATGTCACATGATATTATGACGTATGAAAAGTAAACAAACAAACAGCTGCTCCTAAATATATATTGTAACATACTACTTGAGATGTTTGTTTGTTTAATATGTTGATGTACTGAATATTTACATTTAATATGTAGGTTAGATTATTATAAAATTACAATCAGAATGGAATTTTAAGAAGAATACATTCTTTTCCCAATATTTTGGTAAATTAAAGTATGGTAGCTTTTGAATTTTGATAATTAGTAGTAATGGGAGGATTTGAAAAAAATCCCCATGGGAATGTAAAAATTACCGATGCCGATTTTTTAATATTTTAAATTATATTTAATAATATTTTGCTGTCAGGCACATTATTATATTGGGGGTGGGGGGAGGGTTTTTTTTTTTTGAATTTTTAAAACTTTTTCAATACACCAGAATATTTCAAGAACCTTTTGGCTATGAACAAAAAATTATTTTTTTTCCTATAAAAATTTCCAAAATCAACAGTTGTTTACATAAAATAAAATTCTTTGGAATAAAAATTCCAAAAATAAACAGCATTTAAAAAAAAATTATATTCTTTGAATTAAAGAATTAAAATATTAAAATTGTATAACAAAAAATTGAAAATATATAGTTGCTAATAAAAAATTAAATTTTTGAAAAAAAAAATCGAAAAATTAAATTAAATTTTAAATGTTGAATTTTTGAAAAAAAAGTAATTTTAAATTTTCTATTAAAAAAAAAATCTTATATTTGGGGCCTTACATTTTTTATAAGTTGGAAATGTAGTAAATTTTAAAATACCAGTAGTCGATAACAAAAAATAATAATTGGAATCGCAAATTGAACTTTATTAGCCTGATGCCGATCCTGATTCCATAAAAAAAATCACGATTCTCCTATTTTGATTATTGTCACATCACTCATAATTAGTCAACAAATAAAGAACATATAATACCTTTCGCATTTTTATACAAACAACCCTGGAATGAACGTAGGGGAAATACAGAGCGCGACCTCTATTTAACAACCTATACGGTTATCTTTTTATTTAGGGTTTATGTATTCCTAAACTAATCTTTCAAATGTTAATAAAAACAAATGGCAAATGAAAGTTGAATAAAAAAACAAATATAATCACATTTGGCATCCATGACGGCCTTGAATCGACCTCAGAAAGAGGAGTAGGTCCTCATACATTCTTGTTTGTCAAATTTAGGAATTCTTTTCGGATCCAAATGCAAACCACAACAAAAAGTCCATGGGGCTGAGGTTCGGTGAGCTTGTAGGTCAAACACTGGGTCCAGCAAAATCTGAAAATTCGGACAACAACTTCAACCTTTTCATTGCAGTGGCATTGAACAGAGTCTTTTTGCCAGAGTTTTTTTACAATGACATCTCAGCCTGGACTTCCTCAATCTAGGCCTTGACATGTAATGTTTGAAGAACTTTTCAATTGATCAACATTACCCGTTATGGCGCGGATCGCAGCAAGGACACTTTGTTTTCTACGATGGTGGAATAAATACTTCAAAAGATATGTTGTACACGATGAACACACTTATTTCATTTTACATTTCAATAACCAGTCAACTAATACAGTAAATATGAAAACATTCGCATTTTCTTCTATACAATTCTTCTAATAACGAGGGACATATATTGACAACTGCATTTATGACCATTTTCTTACTCAATTTTTTTTTATTAAATAAGAATAATTTAGTTTTAATTAGAGTTTGTCCTCAACTTTAATTTAAAATAATGATTCAATAAATAAAATAATTATGATAGATTCATGAAGACGCTTAGATGACATATTCATATAGGTAGGTAGCACTATGGAAAGATTTTTAATCCCAATGGGCTGCTTTGTTAATATAAATATTTTATAAATACTATTTATTTATATTACCTTTAACTGATCCAAATCCTGAGTTAATGATATTTTCTATCTAAAATTATATCGCGACTGCGATTTTCAGGCAGTCTAATGTCGCTATTATGTTATAAAAGACAAAAATAAAGCTGCCTACCTTCCTTTTAAATATTGTCAATGGAAATCTAAGCCTTAGAGACTTGGATTCCTTTATTGTATATATAGATATAAAACGAATATGGATTTAGAAATACCCATAAAATATTCTGTTGTGTCTCTATAGAGAGCGATACTCATAAATTTCAGTGGGAAATTCGGGAGAAAAAAAATATATATGTAGTTTATTCAAATATAAAAATATATTATGTCTATAGTAATATGTTGTAAAACCGATTTTTCCTAACATTTTGAAATTGGTAATGAGTTAAAGACGGGAAAAAATTGGGGGGGGGCTAAGGAAATATATCAGTTTCTTTATTTCTTGAATAATAATTAAGAAAACTCGGAAAACATACATTATAACATTTATGTATGGTGCCCATCAGCAGAAAATCAATCTGTATTTGATTATTTTACAATCAAAAATGATGATTACATTTGTGAGCTGTCAATATAACAGTAAAATAAAGTGATTCTTCTCAAAATGAAGTGTGGATTACATTTGTTTTGCTGTTCAATGAATAGTTATCGTTATAATTATTTAATTCCTGAGGAGGGAACTGCCTTTTGTTGGTTATAATTCAGGGTGTATCAGAAAAAAACAGCGTTTGACTGTGTTGAGACAAAGGGTGTCTGCACGTTTATATTGGGGGAAGGGGGGTTGATTTTTGTGGAAAAGTATATCAAAAAAATTAACATTATTTGGAGAAAAATTTGAAAAATAAAATTTCAAATATTAAACTTAAGAAAAACAAAAACTCACATCCAATCACACAAAGAAAAATTCTTATGGAGAAAAATTTCAAAAATTATATTTTAAATATTAAATTTTTTGATGAAAAAAATTAAAAATTCAATAGATATTTGCAAAAATTAACTTTTTTTTGTAAATAATTTCAAAAATTGAAAGCCATTCACAAAAAATTTCAAAAATTGAAAGCCATTCACAAAAAATTTCAAAAATAGACAGTTATTGACAAAAAAAAAAAAAAAATTCACAGAAAATTAAATTTTTGGAAAAAAAAAATCAAAAATTAAATGGTATATATTAACTTTTTTTTTAAATGGGAACTCCAGAAACCCATGCAATGTAGTATTAAAAAACTTTCCACAGTCTTTACATAATTGTGGTTTCAAGATTATTTTTATGTTAACGTTCCATAGTTGACATTTTTTAAATTCAAATAATAACTAAAGTCTACAAAATATTGGGTCTGTTTTGACCTTGGTTTTTATGATGTGACCCTGATTGTTTTTACCTCAAAATATATAGAGATAATCTAAATAACATTACAATTTTTGTTTTTGTGGCCTATAAAGTAGTTTATCAATTAAAACAACACATAATCTATGCAACATCTATATAATTTAGTGTTATTTTTTGCCTTGAAACATTTTAAGCTGCATTTCAGCCTGAGTCTGTTAATCTAATTCTTCAACGATAGTATGTATTTGTTCATTAGAGCGAATTTCAGGCTCATCCAATCACTGATAAGAATACTCTTAAGATGACGTACAAGTAGTGTTGTTTAAATAACTCACAAACTCAAGAACAAATTGTTATGAAATTTTGAGATTGGTAATAACTGAAAATGAGGAGGATTTAAAAAAATGTGTGAAGGGCAGGACTTTTCATACCATATGCAATATATTATTCCAGTTATTTGACAAAGTCGTTTCACCAACAACGAGGAAATCTTTAGAAAGCGATTAGTGAACGAAACACCTGCCCTCTATAACATATTTTAATTCCCTATTTGATTCAAATGTCGGTCCATGTAAGTTTCTTAAAGAGCCTGCATCAAAAAATCATAGGGGAGAAATTCTTTCCTCTTCCTCTTTAGATAATTTGGTGCAGCTGTGATGGACGTTCCTCAAATATGTATTCTATACAAGTAAGAAATTGTATAAGCAAACTGTATTAGTTGAAGCCAAATAATTAGATGAATAATTTCAAATGAAAGATTTACAATATTTTTGTTTATATTCCTTTGATTGGTCAGATAGAGTTGTACTGATTAAATATAAGTATCATTATAGTATTACAATTAATCCATCCGACCTAGGAGTTGTCTTAGAAGTCCATATATATTATGCATATTTTATTCTCTAGTAACAACAGAAAATCGAACCTACGCAGATTAAGTTCAAGAGCTTTGGATCCGAGGGGTGACTAAGGTAATCTCCTATAAAAGGGGTTTTTTTTTCTAAAGAAAAAAGGAATAAATACTGTTTTGATGCATTGTTTTACCAATCAAAAAAATATAAATTCAATCATTTAATTTTTTTCATAACTTTTTCAACATAATCCCAAAAACTGAAAATTAAATGTTTGCGGATATTTTTTTCCCCCCACAGATTGACAGTGTATAAAAGATGAAAATTTCTATACAAATTAATAAGTATTCTATAGCAGATTGTAAAATTAAAATGCCCACGGTTATATTAGTCATCAATAAATATTAACCATGTAGTTTTAATAGATCCAAATGAAATGATAGCATCAATTATTGTTTGGTAATTAGAAAGACAAATGTTTTAATTAAATCATGGATTTAATCAAAAAAAAAAAAAAAATTGCAACATTTACAGAACATAATTTAAAATATGTACAGGATTCGGCGATGAATTAATTCCTGATTTCTTCTAGAAATAAATAGTTATAACCCGCTTAATTGAGATGAAAAAAAATTTAAGTCCCTAGATATATTGGGATATTTATTGAGCTTGTCCTGATGGCACGGATATATGAAGAACTATTCTACATTCAAACTAATGAGAAAAACGTAGATCCAGTGTGATCCTGATTTTACCAAATAAGCTCAAATACCTGAGATGGAGGTATCTGAGTTCCTCGATGTGTTCCTTAAAGAACCGTACAGAGGTTCATAAAGACTTTGTAGGCTATACATAATCATAGCCGAGTGATGAAGAGAACAACATTGTGGAGAGGTAGATATGGCCACCTAAAAGTCTAGATCTTATGGATCATTACATGTAAAGTTATCTTGAATCTCAAACTAATAAACTTTCTCAATATACGTGTAAACCCTTTCTTGCAATCTCAATTGGTGAGGAAATGACCAAGATAGACAAAAGCTTTGAAAAGAAGGTCTGCGAGGATTGAGAAGGTTATCAGGTTATCGAAGGAAATTTTGTATATGAACTTGACGTGTGTCCAAAATCCCCCCCCCTCCGATTGCGAGAGTCCTGTAAATACTATATCTAGCTTAACTTTTTATTCAATAGTTCCTCCTTCATAAGCAATATCAGCCTTGACACGCTAGCGACCATATTTTGGCTCCTCACCATTAAGACAGTGTCCATAGCGTACCACATTGTCATGAAGGCAGCTCAGAATGAATCTTAATTTGGATGAAAGGTGAGGCAGACATTTTTCTCTAAGAGACTCAAAACTGCAGGGTCCAGGGGGAGTTTAGGTCAGAACTGGAGAATGGTCACATGGAGGTAGGGCAGAAGTCATCCATAGTTTTGCCACACAAGTGTTGGTCCTTTTTGGCGGTATGGGTCTATAATAGACTTCTTGATCTTACAAGCAGTCTGGAAGGAGGTGCCAAAGGTCCCTGTAGCCTTCTCAAGACGGAATCTGACGTGGAGAAAATTGCAGATGCCTTGCCTTTTTGATGTCGCTCCGACATGTTATACTTTGAGATACGAGGAAAAGTAGTTAATTTTTGTTCCAAGTATCGTTTGTTTGCGTAATCAAACCTCGTTTTTAAAAATTTTGGGTATAAAATCGAAGTCTCTTCGATCTCTGATGTTTTTTTTGCAGAAATTTTGCCGCCAGCCTCTGTGTACATATAAAGCAGAGAGCGTGCACAATAGCACTCCCTCCTAATTACCTATAACGTATAGAGTTGCATGTATTTGTAAAAAATAATAAAATTATATTTAAAAAAAAAGTTTCTTCATTTTGTTTTATGAAATTTAATATTCAAAGTTATTATTAAAGTTTAGTTATACACAAACTCGTATACATATATAGTGAGCAAAAAAACCATTAAAACCATCTAATGGTTGTATACATAAACCACATGGTATTGCAGATTGTTTTCTAGAATTTGAGGTACGTACATACAGGCATACAACTCCTTGAAGGTATAATAATAATAATAACAAAAAAAATAAAGATGAGTTTAAAATGTAAATGAGAGTAGTTTGAATATTTTTGACTGTGTAAAACACAGGGTCCCTAAGTATGTAATGAGTCAGTGGTGGAGAGGCAAGAGAGCAATTAAAAAGGGATGAAGAATAAACTTCTTCAAAATATACATGTACCGAGTGCGGAAGATAATTGTTCTTTGCTATTTTAATTGAGTCTAGCATTATTATCATGCAAACTTGTATTTAAATATTCAAAAAATACACTATAAATATATGGAATATTCAACTATTGCGTTATCTTTTTCCAAAGTACTGTAAATCCTTCATTTAAAATTATTGATCTATAGCTTGTACAAAATGCAACTTGTACACATTCAGCTGACAAGTAAGCTTTTTTTTCAGCCCATGACTCAGATTTTTTGAAATCCGACGAAAAAAGAGTGTACCACTAGCCAAACTTCAATGGGTTTTAATAATTTGAACGCTGAAATTGTAATGGAAAAAAATATATTCACTATGGGCCAGGTATCTAACCACCTTAATGTGATCTTCAGAACAAACCATCCAGCTGCTTAAGTCAGTTGTTTGGGCGCCGTAGTGTCTTATAATAACAAGGTAGACCAATATTTATCGAAGCACAAGGAAAAAGTTGATGGTAGTTTTGAGACTGTCTTACCGAGGTTGCGCCGATCTCACTGAGGGGAAACAATGTATGAACTTGAGAAGGGTCTCCATTTCACACATCTCCCAATGCCCAAAAGTTTTGCTTGGAGAAATTTGCCTCTTTCTTGGACAAATCCTACTTGAACCATCCTCACATCAACTCAATCATCTGGACTACATCGTGTGAAACATTTTGGTAGTCAAGGCTGTTATAAAATTCGATACCATATGAAGGTTTGAAAGCCAATATCATTGAGTACTAGAACCATATATATAAGGAGCACATATAGAAACCTATTCCATGCTTTGTTTTTGTGCCAAGAATGCGATTAATGTTAAGGGTGGTGGTGACATTCAGCAATGGGGGTCATGAAATAGATGGACATTTATACTTGAAAGATTTTTCAATATAACGTTCTTCTATTTATATTTTTGCCCTTTTTAATACAACCATTAAATTTGAAGGGGGAAAAACTAGTACTGCACCCTATACAATATACATATATAATTGTCGAATGACATTCAAATTATACTTGAAATAAAAAGCCAAGCCAAAATATGTAGGGGAAGTTGGCATTTATTCATTTACATTTTATACTGACTCGAAGCCATTTGAATCTACATATATACATAAGTAATTAAAACTCCCTACATTTGGAGTCATAATCACTTATTTTGTGAGTTCGTTGCTACTAGGGATGTATCAGTGACGAGATATTGATGTCCGGTTTGGTTTCCTTTAAAATCTTTATGCTCTAATATGAGTACTTCCCTAGGGTGTTTTGATACACAAGCATGTAAATTTTTATTTAGTAATATAAAAATCTATAGAACGTTTTCACGTGACGTCAGTATTGTTGTTGTTGGTCATTTTGAGAGAACTAAACAACTGAGATATACACGTAACAATGAGCACCCTTTTTTCCTTAATATTATCCATAAATAATGAACTATTTATGGTTAAAATGGGATCAATGACTAAAAGACCTTAAACCTTACTTTCTATTAAAAATCTATTTTTTTAATGCCTAGTTGCATTATATTAGACAGTAAAATGTGTTAAAAATATATTATTAAATCTAAATACAATCTTATTTTTAAAGTGTAGATCAAAGTTAACTAATGCAATGGAAAGAATAAGATATTTCCCTCTAATTGATTGAACTTTTCACATCCCAACTCGATCAAAAAATAACAATAATTATTCAAATCGAGCCATATTATAGGGATTTACAGTTCACATTATTTTGATTTAATTCAAACATCACTGTTTATTATTGACATCGCGTAGTATTCATTGCAATTATTGAGTTTTTTTTTTAAATTTATAAATCCATTTGAAAAAAATAATCTTCTCTGTTGGAAGACTTTTTTGACACCTTTGACCCTCATTCAGAACCGGTTCCCCCCCCCCCAATTACACTTTTAATTGTATGTTGATGGGATGATTGCTTGCAGTATCCGTCATTCAAGCACCACAGAAGCCCTGAAAGCCACTTTTAGCCAGCACTGGGGCGCTATGGCAAAATACTACATCTACAGCGGGTGCCAGCCCTTCCTCCACCTCCTAGAAGCAACTATTACTTCTAAGGGTGGAGGATTTATGATTAATGAAAAACAAAGCTCAGACTTAAATTCTATTTATAATATTAACTTTGAAATTTTATTTATTAGTGCATAAAATCTTTTTGAATTTAAAATTCAAAGTGTTCTGATTTTAATAGACAACTCCGTATATAATGTTTTCTTATAACTTACGTGAGCTTAAAGAATTTTGCCATTTTTTACACCTAGTTACTCTACCTATATTTATTTTATTTTCCATTTTTTCCCCGGACTTTTTTTCAAATCCCCATTAGATTCTTTTGACTTAATATTATATATTATAATTTTTTTACTACAACTAGGATTTTGTAAAAGTTGTACGTTCATTTTTTTAAGTTAGATTGGACAATGGAGTGGTTTGATTTTCATCTTTTGATTATGACTAGTATGGAAAAATTGCCATATGGTATCTAAGTTTCATCTGCATAAGTTCATTATCAAAACGGATCTTGATGCAATTAATGTTAAGACTATTAAGCATTGCATAAAATAATTGGTACTATTGGTGGACAATTTCAAATAATTACCAATATATTCTACGTATTTTAGCTTACTATCAAATACAATATTAAATGTTTTTATAAAATCTAAAAAGAATTATTTGTTTAAAATATTACTCGGGTTATTACTTTTAAGTCATAGATCTTTCATCTTAAGACATTAACTGAAAACTCCCGGACTTAAAAAAGAAAATACGTTTTTTCTCCTTCAAAATTCTTTTTTTCCCTCTTTTTTAATACTATTATATTTTTATTTCTCTATTCGTTTTATAGAGCAGAGCCCCTATAACATTTTTCAACTCATTACTTACCCTTAACAGTATTTTTTTCCCATCAAGAAGGACTGTAAAATTAAAACACCAAATTGTTTTTGATCCATTGTTTTGTAAGTAACAAAGGGTGTGTCACACTTAACACAATAACTCACAAAGTAAAGAACAGATATCCATGTGACAAGTGTCTTTTGAAGTTAAGTACTAACCGAAGATGAGGTGAATTTTAAGAAAAAAATAGTACCATCTATAGTTCTTAGGGCATAATTGGCATTTAGGTACATTTTTGTGGATAGTTCTATGGAAATAAACATATTAAACGATATTTGTACTAAATAACGAGTTTTTATGTAAAATTTATGTCAAAAATTATTCCTCTGATTCAAAATTGTTATAAAACAAATATGAAAAGTCAAATGTTAACAAAATTTGTATTTTTCCATTAAAAAAATATTAAAAACAATCGATTGAGGTCATATTTTACTCTGATATATATTTGTATATAATAAATGGAAAAAAAAAGGACTCATATTTCTCTATATTTCAGGATTCTTGAGTTTCATGACTAAACAATACTAGTAGATATTAAACTATCATAATTAATTGGAATACACTTCTATCCTCAATACAATGAATCTTTTCAAGATTATTATCTATATATTTAGAGACTAATTAGAAGCTCAAAACCATCATTTGTAGCTGCAGCTAAGTGAGGTGTGAATGGATTGTTTAGTAGCCTTGTTAGGAAGTCGTTTTTCTAGCTATACACCCCTTTCTTTTTTTAATAACAACCATAGGGCGGAATAGCTCAAAGACAACTCTTAAAAAAACATAATTAGAGATGAATGTTTTTTTTTTCATAAAAAATCTGCCAAATTTTTTTTTCTTTTTTTTTTGATTATAACTTCTTTGTTATTTTCACACTTCCGTTCCGATCCTTCATATTCGTCATAATTATGATAATTATAATAATGATAAATAACAACAGCAATAATAATCAAAGAGTAATTCCCTGTTAATTTCTACATATATATTTTATTTTCTTATTCTTTCAAAAGACTTGAAGAAATATAAATATACCGGGTGTGGTGGAAATATTTTTTACAGAACATTCATGAAACTTTATGAAAATATATCTAGAGGTAAGGTAACTTTTGTACAATAATACAAAAGCACAGACATTCATGGACTATATTTCTCAAAAAAAATAATTATTGAACCTTATAATATCAGGCAATTAATTGAAGTATAATATAAGCTGTGTCTATTGGACCCATATTTACAGTGATCGAGGTAAAATCGTGGACTTGACTTTAAATCAGTCTGGATTACTTTAGCGTGAATATTTTGTTATAGATGATAAGTATTGTACATAAGAGTTTATAATCAGCTTATACTTGGTCCATTGGTATCTTATAATATGTTGTTGTGTCAAACCTGTATTAAGTGTTCAGGCAAGGAAACTACAAAAGCAACCACTTATTCTAGATGACCTCTGAAACCAGGTTTCTTATTATGTAATATTCATAAATTTCAAAAGTGGATATTACTGCTTAGTGCAGTGACACGGCTAAAAAAGGTGGCCGTTAGACGAAGTTTGATTGGATGTAGAGGATAAAAAACTGGGTCCAATGGACCAAAGGATTCTTTAATGGATAATGAACCCCTCTCCCTTTAGTACCAATCCGGTGCTATTTGAAAACGGAACATGTTTTCATTAATTATAAATAAAACTATTGATCTCAGCCTTTGATGATACATTTTTTGAAATCATTGTTGTAAAAGGTGTTGTACACGACTGACATTGGCCTGGATATATGGCCATTGCCATATTTCAATGGGTTAGTATCAGAGCTTTGCCGGAGCTATATCTCCTTATCTCACGAGTTAATGTTCACTGTGAAGAAGGTTTGGGTCATGCTAAATGTTTGGACATATGTCTCTTCCAAAAATGTAATTTTCAGTAATATTGCACATGATTCATGTTTTAGTCGGTGTCAAAAAATGAACGACACACCCAGTGTAAAGTGTGAAAGTAACTTATTGACTCTCTGAATAATTAGTAAGAAGTGGATACTCCACAAGAGGTTACCATATAATTATGTTCTGAATCACCATCCTCATTTGTATGATTATTAGTACCTGGATCTTACTCCCACCTAAGTAGTAGTGGAGGAAGGTGAGGTAATTAGTACCTATGTTCGCCGTGTTTATATTTTAATAACAATAATAATAATCATGAACATATCGGAAATAACGTTGTACATAGAAACATCTTGTAAGGCACTTTTATATTTTATATGGATACAGTAATTATAGATGGCTTTACATGATCGAAGTATAGGTATATGTAAGGTGTAATTTATTATATATTTCTAGGAATTATTAGGGTACAAAGAATCTGATGCTTGAATAATATATATTTATAATATTCTGATATATGTATGTAAATAAAACACTTTCTTCACAATACCTTTGTAAAGAAAGAGAAACGGAAAGAAACAAGGTGAAAAACCATTATGGCGTATAACAGTGTTTTTCAATCCAGACATCCATTAAAATCTGAAAACTTTGAATTTTGAACCCTTAACAGGATAACGTTTATTAACTAACAATTGAATTTCAACAAAATTATTAATAAAAATAGATGTGTATCGGAGTTCTCTTAATGAATAATGTAGCCGCCCTTAGCGGAAATGATGTCTTCCAGGCGAGGGGAAAAGGCCTGCTCCTCTGTCATGGGGTCTCAGTGCTGTATAAAAGGGGCTTTGAGGGCCTTGGTGGTTAGATGGCGAACAAGGGAGGCCTACCCCTCGACATGTACACAAAAGGTGTAGTCGAAGGTATTAGCATCAGGGCTGAAGGGAACCAAAAGTGTCAAAAAAATTGCAAGACTCATTCAAAAGAGACTTACAAAGGAGGATATTGGTTTCTTTCATTACTGATGTCAAAAGTGTCCTTTTCGCCCTCACAAGGCTCTTTCCACCCACTTTTTTGATAGCGGGCAGTTGATGGCCCCTTATGGACGTGAGGGGATTGGCCTGGCTGGTTTTCTTTAACTCATCGGAGTTTAGATTGACATTTCTGACAAAGTTGATATCTCCAATATTTTATAATTACTGACAACGTAGACGATGGTCCTGGAGACATCCAACTGCTTTGTAGTACGCGAATGGAAATTTGTCAATCATATTCAAGTGTCATATTCTAGACTTGTACGCAACTAAACAGCTCAGATGTGTTTTGTTTTGTAACTAATTATTTATACTTTAATCTATGGAAATATGAATTAATTCCAATCACTCAACCTTCATTAATCATTGAATTCGAAAGTGTTCAGGTTTCAAGGGAACACCTGGTACAAGGCCCATAGTAAAGGTCTCTATGAGATATTACTTAAATAAAACATTTGGTTAAGTATATTTTATTTGTCGCAAGTTATTAAAAAAATGCTAAAGGGCTTCGAAAGGAATACAAGGTTGGGAATCACTGGTGTTAGAGGGGATGATGACAAAACCCTTGAGCAACAGAATAAGTATAATTGTATAATTTTGCCCCCACATCATACATTCTCTTTCTATCTCGAAAGGCAACGACAGCCGATAGTTGCAATTCAATTATTGCAACCTTTTAATAACAAGGAAATAATTTCGCTGGAAGAATATATTATTGGAGTAGGAGAAGATATATTCGGACATTTAGCCCTTTGAAAGATCATGAAAGTAAATGAAAGATCTCATTATATGGACGAGGTAGTGAGTTTGTCTCTTAGGAAGTATTGCAGGGGTGGGGAGTCCCGCTAGTGGAGATAACCAATCAATAAGTAAAGCACTTAATTTAACTTCCCCTCATGTGGGAATAAAAATTATGCATGGTTATTCAAGGTCCCTAGCATTCCATGCCGTGACGTATACAGTAAGATGAAGGAGCAATATATATTTTTATATAATTAATTAATCCTAAAACTCATAAATATAAGTTTATTAAGATCAATTAACGAAACATTAATTAATATATTAAAAATTAATGGTTATTTAAATAACTACAATTACTAATACATAAATATGATTGTTTTCCTCATAATTAATAATAGGTGTACTAACATTTGTAAAGTTTATATTGGCTTTTAAAAAGAGGTAAACGTTGTTGGCCTTTCTACCTATTTGATGTTGATCTTTTGTTTATTTAAAGTATAAATAATAGTATTTTTTCTGTTTCTCAGATAAGTATAACATGGTGCATCTGATATATATATTGTATATACATATGTACCCCTTTACCCCCTCCCCCTTACATACATGCAATAAAGCAATAAAGATATTACATCCGACTGCAAACATATGTATTGTCTCTACAGACATACGTAGTAGTCTCTTCTCTACCTCTGTTGATCCGCATCAAAGCCATAAACGAAGATCATGTGATTAATATTTGTACAAAGAAGTGTTGTTTGAGACATCTTTTTTTCTCCGCTAGGACCGTTTAATTTTACTATATAAATATCTACGAAGTCTCCATGAATTGTTCAGCTTTTTTTATTGAATAAACTAGTTGTAGTCTCAGGAGTAATTCGATTTCAACTAAGAGACAAACTTTGCATTAATAAGATGGAAAAAACTTATAAATAAATCCTCTATAATTCTCTCAATTTTTCATGTGCACACTCACACGTAGTTACTCAATACTGAGATGTTCTCTCCTCAAGAAAAATAATAACAACTCGTAATAAGTTAGGAAGTACTTTAATCTAGATATAAGGTACTCCTAAACACATGTGAAATTTCATTCAACTACTAAGGGGAGTTAGTCAATTCTTCCCAAATATTTAATTATTATTTAATAATTGTTAGGAATTGTTCACAACAACTTTAAAAAAAACTAATTCAAAGTCAACCAATCAAAGAAGAAATATATACAACTGACATCAAAATATACTGTATACTTTTGTCTGAGCGAAATGAAACCCTGCCTAGCGTTCCTTTTGATTATATTATATGATCACAGATTGAACATTCTTCTTTTCCTTGGGTACATTCTATAAGTTTACTCAAGCGTTATACTTTTTTTTCTATCTTGAAATTGCAGACATCCACCGTGGAAAGTTGATATTCCATTATCTTAACCGTCCATTGCCATTGAAATAGGTGCTAAAGGACCTCAACTTTTTCGAGGTATACGGACAGTTAGTACTTTGAAGGATCGTGAAAGTAGATGTATTGTCTCATTATGTGGGGGGAAGCAAGGAGTTCCACTCTATTGGAGTATTCAGGGAGGAGGAGGAGAGGGCCTTGAAGTCGATCCGTATACGAAAGGATTAGGCCGGAGAAAATCATATCGGGAAAAAAGTACTAGTATCTTACATAATTAGATGTCATATCCACGAATTCCCCTTCCCCCCCGCTCCAACTATATATTTTTTGACTAGCTTTAGTTAGTGAAACAAATTTCTTTACTATTAAAAGGTTGGGGTATTTGAATTTCAACTTTCCTCCGTTGCTGTCTCCAATTTTGAAATGGAAAGTGACGTACGGACAAACTTATACAATGTACCCGATTTTTATAACTAACTGTACTCTTGATCAATTAGTCACGATACAAATAGAATAATTAGAGAAATATATCAGATTCTTTCCATTGTAATCGTTAATTTTTATCGAGAATATGGATATAAGACGGTATTAAGACAAATAACTAATTTCAATACATATTTAAGTCAGATATATAATACAACTAGACTTCAGGGAGATATACTTTTGATGGGCAGTACGATTTAAGTTCTCTTATTTTTTGGTTTAAATCCAATCCTTCACTACTTTCCTTAATCTGAATGAAAAAGGGTTTCATTAATAATTATAAAACTTGGTTGTTTAGGCCCCCGAAATGGACCACATCAACAACGGGGACGTCACATGAAAACACTCTATATATTAATATTCAATTGCAGATAAATAAAAGTACCGCATACCTACAACCACCATTGATTACTTGCCCTTCTTTTTGTCAAATGGTTTATAACTTTGCTCTAATTATACCTATACAGAACCTTTTTTCCATGTGACTCCATTAGGATGTCAACTTCATTTGTTATGGTGCACCCAGCAGATGAATTTTTCTTTAAATTTATATCAAATACCTCTAAAAGACAAAATATCTGTACCAAGTCAGGATATGATTGTTTTAAGTGCAAAAATATAATGAATTATTTTTTTCTTTGTTTGTTGACCAATTATTATTAAAATTCAAATTTAAGTATAAGCTTATATTTTAATTGAATCGTTGTTCTTTTAAGATAATATATTTATGAAAATAATTTAACGCCTAAAATGCCAATAAAATTCAGTTATTAATAAACGCCCTTCGTTATTACGAGGGCGTTAGAAGGAAAATGCGAAAGTGCTCATAATTTCTTTCTTTGTAAACCGATTATTAAAATTCAAAATTGAGTTAAATCTTTAGTGCAAAAAAAAAAATAATTGGTATGTTTAAGAAAAATTATTTCGATGAATACTTCCACAACTAAAATTCTTGGGTGTAAAGTTGGGCACTTAGACCACATCTCCCCCTCCAAAACAAATTGTTCTGGGAGGGGGTGGGGGGAGTATTCTGGAAGTAATAAAAAAGACAACACAAAACCAATTTTTAATTTAAATACTATTATTTCTATCGAGTATGTCCTCTTTTTCATACAATAACGGGCTCGACAGGCCGGTGAACACATTGACATCTCTTGACAGCGAAAGGAGGCTGTGTCCATGGCGTATCCCGCTGTCATGATGGCAGCTTGGAGTGAATCTAAATTTGGATGAGAGGTGAGACAGCCATTCTTCTCCAAGGTGGCCCAAAATACCAAGTCTAGGGTATCAAGGTCGGGTCTGTAGTCAGTCATTTTGTTGCTGCAAAAGTTATGTTTTTTCTTGGATATATGGGAGGGCGCACTTTAGCCTGAATGGAAATTCCAATGGTCTCCGCTGCCATCTTGTCACAAATACCGGCGCGTAGGAGATCGCACACACGATGTTTTTTTGTTGTTGCTCCAATATTTTTGCACATAGAGACATGGATAAAAGCAACATTTATTTATTTTTATCCTGTCCTGTAGGTTCGAACATTAGCTTAAGTCTTTAAGGTTGAAGCAATCTATGTAATAAGTTCGAATCAGAAACAAAACATGTAATAATAAGAAAAATAAACAAATTGATTTTTATATTTTCAAATTAAAGTATTTATATTATTCAATATTGTATCAGAAAGTAAACTAAGAATATCGTATAATTATATATTCATATAAACATCACTTGTAATGGATCTCATAATATGGTTTGAGATCTATTGGAGGTATAAATTTCCATTCCTATAAATACAACTTCAAGATATTTGATTCCCATAAGTGATTACGCAATGCAAACTATTTTGTACTCTTTGGATAACATCTTTGGGGAATAATTTGTGGAATTTTGCCAAAAATTGAATTAAGTACCTTTTGTCAACTTCAAAACACCATTTAAAGGCTTTTAAAAAGTATTTAAGGAAATCTAAAAAATTTATTTTCGAGTTTTGTTTTTGTATTTTTATAAATTATACAAGCTTTATTATGAATCTTTTATTTTTTTACCTCCAATATAATATGTTATTTTTGAGAATTTGGTTTTCTATGAAATTGACATGTATTTGAAAAATGTCTTAATTGGGTAAGCTACAAAAAAAAAAAAAAAATACTAACGATATTCCTGTTTTTGAGTTACCACTGATGACATTTAACTTACACATGTTTTCTCGTGAGGTAAGAAATTTTTTTACCCTTGTGAATTCAACAAAAATGATGAATTTAGAGAGTTTTGCATAACTTTTTTTAGAGTAATTCATGACACCCTAAGCAAAACATAGCCGAAAAAAAGTACATTCGTAGCTAACTAAATTTATACAAAAAGTGATCACAAGGTTATCGTTTCACCATTTGGTTTTATGCTTGTTCCTTGAGTAAAATATGTCTTTGGATAAAAAGGACATGGAAAATGAAGGCCTTAATAAACGCTGTTGAAATTTTTAAGGGCTCATAAAGAACAGAAAATATTTACAACGCTCATTTTATCCTCAATATCTAAGGTTGTGTACATTATATTTAATATTACTTTTGTACAATGACAACACAAACAAAAATGAAGAAATGCATAATTTAGACATGCAGCTCAATATTTCATTGACACGGTCAGTTATTGGCTGTGTACTCAAATTTCTATGTTCCGTTGAGATACATAAGAATGTTAACTATACAGACAAAACCCCGATATAGTCGATAGACGCTTGTAGTCAAAGTTATCTGGGATACCAATTTTTAAAAGACAAAATACTTCACACAGAAGAAACATGAAGTAAAAAAAAAAAAAAAGTTAAATGAATTCATGAGAATAAAGAATTCCCTTGAGGATTTTTCCTATAAATAAGTAAAAATAAATTTTCATAAGTATCCTAAAAATTGTGGGTCTTTACATACTTCGAATATAAATAAAATCTGTATATAGCCAACTTTTCATTTAAAAAATTCAGTTTGCTTTTATCTGTATTTGCCTGTAGTTTATTCAACGAATTAATTAGAATAGTTTATTAATATAATAATTCGCCAAAGAATACAAATGTATTCTCTACTGTGATAAAAATCATTCACATACGTATTTTATGTGAACAGACTACTTAAGTGAGGGTTCTAAATGAATTTATTAATAAAGGCAGCTTATGTTTGTTGCTGTTTATCTCAAATGTTACTCCCATCAGAAACAAATGTGTATTATACAGATTACTATTATGAGTATTTGTCCTGATACATAGAAAAAGGGATTCAAGGAAAATAAGGAGCACTCAGACACAGATGTTTTGATAGTTTAATGAAAACAAACAAGTCTTGGACATATATTTTTTTTGAACCCATCATTGTCTCTACTAGTGTTGAGACTCGGAGTGAGAACAATTTTTTTGTTCAGTCTTAACCCTCTGTTAGTGATCTGGGATATTATACACCCCGATCTATAAAATGACACCATTGAATCTAAATTTTGTAGCCAATACTTTTAAGTATTCTCATATAACATTAAATCCCATTATATGCAAAAAGGTCTTATGAGTACATTTAACAATTTTTAATCAAAGTTTAGTGAGTTTCAGGAACTATTTTACTTACAAGACGTGCCTTTGTTTTTTTCTTTTCATGTCTTCGATTATTCTTTATTTCGATGTTTATTATCTAGTATCACGCAATCTTACTTCCAAAAAGAAACATAAAAAAATGCCTAAAATACTTAGTAGTTAGCTAATTCTTCTAAAACGATGGAACTATTATTCAATATTTGATGGAAATTATTCCTACCTTAATATGAACTAATTTTGTACATCGATGTTTTCAATTTTGAAAGACAATTAACGGCATCCATAATTCTATCATCCATTCTATACAATCAGTCTGGACCGAATTTTAAATATACCCAATTTTTGTAAGACATATCCATACCTCATTTTTCGTTGGAACAAATCTTACGTCGTTACCTTTATTGTATAAAAAACTTTCCTTCTTAAAAGTAACAAAAAATGAGCCCAAAATCAGTTGATAGTTAGCCAATTCTTCTCCAACTATGGAACTATTTTTCAATAATTGTTGAGAATGTTCAACAGCTTAAAAATAGTTCAGTTTTTATATACCTATCAACGCCCAGGATACTGATTTGAAGTAAATAAGTAGAAATATCGACTGTTGACAACAAAATAAAAATGTATTTTTGTGTTAGCGAGTTAACACCGTGTCAAATGTAGATTCTCAATTCTAATTCGAGTTCAACAAAGTCTTACACCTAGTATAACTATTCAATAAATCATCAACTTCTAGTTGACAAGAAAGTATACTGTATATTTTTTCCGTCCCAAGGGCGTCCGCAGGCTGTTCCCCCCTCGCCCAAGGATTTTTTTACTAGAAAATGTAAATATATATATTATTTTATAACTTTAATATTTAAAATTTAATTAAGTTTTAAAAAAAAAAAATTTCAAAAAGTTAAAATTTTTGAAAAAATTTGGTTTTCTGTTCAATATCTATAGATTTTTGAAATTTTTCTACAAAAATTTAATATTGGGAATTTTTTCCAGAAATTAAATTTTTTGAGAACAGCTGTTGATTTTTAAATTTTTTCTAAAAAATTTAATTTTTTCTGTGGATTTTTTATTTAAAAAAAAATTAAAAATTTAATTTTTAGAAAGGCTATGAATTTTTGAAATTTCCTTTCCAAAAATTTAATATTTGAAATATCCTTTCCAAAAATTTAATATTTGAAATTTCTTTCCAAAAATTTAATATTTGAAATCTAATTTTTGGAAAAAATATCCAAGAAATTTAGTTTTTCAATTTTTTAGAAAAATCATTCCCCCCCTCCCAAATATATATATATGTATATATAATCCCTCAGACGCCCTTACGTCTACTAAAAATCATACGGGTCTTTGACCAGTCTAGGATTTTCGAACCGAACTCCAACCCTAGTGTACATCAACTTCTCCTTTCACCTACCATCCCAAACACAAAAACCTAAGCAAAAAGATGACAAGATTTGATTTATTATATAAACATATTGTAATATAACTTTTCTCATATACTCAGATTTTGCAAGCAAAAAATATTACTCTACAAAATAATAATATCTTATTACAAGTGAGTGAACAACATTAAAAGTTATGAATATTAATACTAATTAAAAATGTCCTTAAACTTTTTGCAAATATGTAGTTAAAGTTTCTTTATTTTTTTGGTTGTTAATATTAATTAAAATTGTTTTAGTTTGCACTGATAACCCATCTAGAACTCATGTTTTAAAGGGGTGGGATCAATGACAAGCAAAGATAAATGTAGGCGGGGCCCTTTTCTTTATTTCCATTTTAATTTTTTTTTTAGAAGATTAAATAATTTTTTCTCTTTTTTCTTAGAAAAAAGTTTCCAACTTATATATTTTTCAGGATAGGGAGAAGGGAATATTGAATATTTCGTATTCCGCTATATTGAGAACTGATCAATGTTTCACTAATCAACGAACCCTTTTCGATATAAGGTATACCAATGGTCTTCAAAATAATCAATACATATTGCTTAAAAATGCATAAAACTTACATTTCAAATTCAAGGGAGGTATCAAGTTTTGGACAAACAAAGAGAGGGAAGGGGGAGAAAATGTTACTTCTTTCCAGACGTCATAAATCCCAAAGGCCATGCTTTTTTGTGGTTTTTCAACGAATAAATTGTTCCAAATTTTGTTTAATTACTTTTTTTTTTTAAATAATTTTTTTTCCTTCTTTTTTAAATGACCATTAAAAAAGAATAACTTCTTAAAAAAGGTATTTTTATATGATGTTCAACTGGCATCTAGTCAAAAGCTTCCCTTTAGCATTTCTAAAACCGGCCATGGATAGAATATTCTGGAGCCGGCAAATTGAAATTTTTATTGAGAAATAAATAGCAAGATGAAAAAAACTCTAATAAAAAATAAATCCAACTGATAAATATAAAAAGTTAATTAATAAGAATTTTAAGGGCTGTCAATAATTACCCCCGTTGCTTTTTCAGAACAATGATTCAGGCCGTCATTCGTAAGTATGTGTAAGTATTTTGTATGTAAAAATACCGTAACTTTACTATTTGAACATATAGAGCACTTTTTTGTTACATCTTTATTTGGTTGGTTTCGACTAGTAGCTAAAAAAAAGCCCACTATTGTCGACTCATGATAAAATATAATGAAATTATAGTAGATATGGATTATTTTTTTAAAGTCTCTTCAAACCGGGTAAGTGAAGACGTTCTTCTTACCTCTTCGGGGAGGCTGTTACATATCCGTATAGTTCGAGTAAAAAAGCTATGTCGGAGGTAATTAGTAATTGCCGATGGCTGAACGAAGTAAAAATCGGAAGATAACCTAATGTTGTACACCTTACTACATACTTTGGCCTTGATGTTACAAATAGGCAGTTCATTAATAACTTTAAACATCATAACCACATCCTGAAGTGTCCTCCTCTTTTCAATCGACATCAGGCCAACTAGACGTAAACCAACCTCATAGGATATCGCCTCATACCATCTTAATAAAGCGTTTCTGTACAAGAGCTCTGATTTCCTTTCTATCCATTGGATTCCATAACAGAGAAACGTAGTTTAAAATAGGTATAACATATGCTTCATAAAGCTTCTTCATCAGCTTCATATTTCTGGTTTTAAAACTCTTTTTAATAAACCCAAGCGCCCTGTTTGCTTTTCCAACAATATTGTAAATATGAATCATATTTGAAGATGTAAGCACTCAGAGATCCTTAAAGACTCCCACATTCTTCATATATCCAAGATCAATAGCACCGAAGCTCCGAAAAATCCTAAAAGAGTTATTCTGTATACACACATGCATTTTAATCATTTTAATCAAAATTTATCATTGTATAATCCCGCACAACATGTACTTTTTATTTTACTTACTCAGTGCCAGTCTACAGAGTGACACGCAAAACTTGCAGTAGCATGAATATATTACGAAAAATATGATTAATATGTAATCGACAAAAGACAACTCAAAAACAATTTGTTTAGTGCTTTAGTATTATTTAAATTTAGCTATACTTTTTACGTCATATGTCTTCCATCACAACAATAACACCCTGGACACGCTGGCAACAGAAAAACAGCTCTTGGTATGAAGTCTTCTCTAGGGCGTACCACACTGTCATGATAGTAGCTCGGAACGCAACCAAATTTTGGATAAAAGATGTGGAAGATGTTCTTCTCTAAAACGCCTTAAACTGCAAAGTCCAGGAGGCAAAGGTCAGGGCTGGAGGGGGCAACATGGAAGCAGTCCGGAAGTATATTTATATGACTATATTGTCTCTGCAGAAAGTTTGAGTTCTTCATGTATGTAGGGGCTGTAATGAAGTTCTTGATATTGTAGGCAGTCCTGATGAATATGCAAACGGTCATTCTAGCCTTCTCAGCAGTAACCCAAGGGTGGAGTAGAGAGCATACGCGTTGCTTTTTTGTTATTTCTTCACTATTTTTACAAATAAAAACATGGAATAAGAACTAAGCTGTATAAATTTTATTTCACGTGTCATTAGTTTGCGCTATGAATCCTCATAATTGAGGGTTGAGAGCCAAATTGTAATAATTCAAAGCTTACAAATATTAGTGTTAATGCCATATATTAATTCAAAGAAGAGTTACTCTATTTTACAATACAGAAATTCAGACTGTATAAATACATTTCTCAGATCCTTTTTATTATAAGAAAAAATGGAGCTTTCAAAGTTAACTGTGTTAAGTAAATATTCGAGTTAGAACCATTTGGCTCTCTTCCCAAGTAATTAAAAATAATGCAACCAAAATAGAAATTAAATTTTACTGAAAGTTTTGGGTATAGACTCTGTATAAGTGTAAAAAAAATTATACCTCTCCAATTTTTTATATATAAAACCCTACATAAAGAAATGTAATTGCTAAATTTTTTTAATTTTTTTTTTTTTTTTAATCAAGAAATAAACTTTGGAAATATGATCTCCGAAATTAAAAATAACAATTAAAGAGCTACATATCAGAGCTAAAATTCAAGCAAATTGACCAAATTAGGAAGAAACTACTCTAGATAGTTGCAAAGCCACAATCCCAGTGGGAATACTTATTTGATAATAATAATGAACTAAAAGAAAGTCACTCAGCTGATAACAATATTATAACCGACTACTACGAAAAACTCTATACATGCAAAGATTGCTCTGGGGGAAATAAATGTAAAAAATGCTTATTGACCATTGCAGATTTTGTCACTGCTGATATCCTTATATTCATAATTCAGTATTGATGACCGAGAAGCATTTTAATGAAAAAGAGATTATATATGCAATCAAAAACTGTGACAAAAGGAATAAATCACCTGGCTATTCAAGAATAGGTATTGAAATGTATCTAATGTTTTCGAGTTGGACCAATTTAAAAACAAAATTATTTGAATATTCTTTCTTCCATTTTTGAGTGAAGGCCTGCTCATAACAATTCCAAAAAATGGACAAAGACCACCAATATGTCAAAAACTTGAGACCAATCACCCTGCATACCACAATTTATAAAAGGCTGAAGTCGACCCTTCCCGAGCAAGTCTCAGAGATGTTTTATAAGAGTAGGATGGAAGACGTCAACACTAATTTACTAACAGAGTGCGAAAAAAGTAACGACTACACTATCATTGCCCTCAAATTTGACAAATCATTGATTGAATATCGCATTAACACCTAATTAAAGCACTAAAAAACACTAAAGCGTTGTACATTTTATGATCCGAGCAATGGTGTTAATGATGGTGATATAAAGAAATCAATACGGTATGGGTAAAAACGTAAGAACTTTCCAGGTATCATGAGGATATATACAAGGTGATCCAATGGTGGCTTTGCTATTCATAGTTGCATTGGATCCTTTTTTCTATTAAGTAAACAATAACAAGGTATTGAGTCAAAGCAAGGATGGCCTTTCTGTAAATGCCTACACAGGCGATACATTTGTTATAATCAATGGAAACATTTTTTTGACATAGCATCATTCATAGAAGTTAATAGAGCTTAATCATCCTTTAGCACAACGTCAAGCCTACTAGTTATTGAAGAAAAGTAGAGCATTATCACAAATAATCCATACATCGTAAATATATATCGACCAATAGTCCAAACCAGGATCAGGGTACTTGGTGCATTCATCAGAACAATTAACAAAAGTGCAATTTTATAAGGCTGTAAAAGCCTTACAGATATAATCTTCTATCAATTCAGCCCATGCAGCCTTAATAGTGGACTCCAAATGTCTTCCAGGCCCGTGAGGCTAGTTGCAGGTAGTTCCTTCGATCTGTGACTTGATGGAATATTCCAAAGGATTAAGATCCGAGGAGCTGGGAGGTCCTATGTTATTGGACACTTTCAAAGGTGGCTAGAAACCTCCTATCCTTTGTGGCCGTCGTAATGAAATTTTTTCATCTTCTTAGCCATACTGCAAATCCCCCTACCTGGTTTTCTATGTATTTTTTTTGACACGCATAATCGTAGCCTTTGTTCTTCCTTGTCGCTTCCAACCTTACCCAGACTTTATGGTGACTGTCTCTTTGGTTTTAAATGGTGTTTTAATGCCATATACGGCCATCCCGCTTGTTTCTAGGTCATTAAAAATTTTGATCAACTAAAACAATTCCAAATGATGGTTAGAATATAACACATCCTTACTTTTGTAAAAATTCATATCGATACTCGAGCTCTGTGCATTTCTGTAAGTGTACACTTAAATATGACTCATGGGGTAGTATTTAACTAGCTATTTACTTACTTTGTAAGTAAATAGGGAACCTTCTATACACGATCCATTTAATAAAGTGATGTTTCTAAGCATTGGTAGTTAGATATTTGTGTAAATATATGTAGGAGACTCCACATATTTTATGAACGTGGAAGTGAGATCTCTCAAAGGGGATTTAACTAACCATAAAAACAATATCCTACTATACTTTATATATTTAGTATTAGTAGTAGATTCCTTACAAATCCTTTTCCTTTTATGCAAATTTTATTTCATTCAAAGAGAATCTCAATATAGTATTGTCAAAAAAATAAACAAATAATACTTTTCTTTTATTCAAAAAAAGGAAAGAAAAAAAAAACGCGCAAAGGATGAAAAAAACAGTTCGATTGCGTAGTTTTTTTTCTTGTTGTAAATTCCATTTCACCTTCCCTTTCTGCAGTATACATATGTAGATAATATTATTCGTATTTACAATACTTAAAAAAAGTATTTCTCATCCTACTTATCAAATTTTCTCCATTCAATATTTGAAATTATATATACTTAATGGTAGGGTAGACCAATTAGAGTTGCAAGTTAATAGGGATGTACGAGGGTGGTCCGAAAAGTTGTCGACCTAACAAAAATGATAGACATTTTTTGGAATTTTTTAAATTTATTTTACAACATAGTCTCCGTGTAACTCCACAGACTTCTCCCAGCGATTATCCCATCTCTGTAACCCGTCGAAATAGTACAAGGCGTTGTTCTCTGCAAAATAATTGTTCACAACATTTTTATATTTTGTTTTTGACTCAGTTACTTCGAGTTGGATTGACTTAGACGCGTCCAGTTTTATGACTGTTTAAACCTATTGAGTGATACACTTTGAAAACAAATATTGAATGAGAGCTACATAATGGATCTTCTCCATTTTATAACAAAAAAAGAATGGTCCACGGCCATCAGATTTATAATATAAGTACATACGGCATCATTTTGTTGTAAAGAGCCTTGCATTTTGGAATGACAGTTTTTGTTAAGACTTATAGTATTGTTTCGGGCCTTGTTTAGGACTAAAGACTGTTTTCTTGTCCAGTTCAGTCCTAAAAATGACGGTCCAAAGGACTTATTGTCTTAAGACTAGACTAAACTGAATAAATAAGGACTGACATAATACTAATTACCCATATTTAGGACCAATACAGCCCTAGAACTCCCCCTTTTTTGTTGAACGTGCAAAACCTACTGTCAAAAAAAAAAATAGCATATGGGCAATAAAAATATCCTTTTTGTATAAAATTCATATTTATTTATTTTTAATACAATTTACACCAGAGATCGGCGATAGTTCTCATTTCAGAGAAAGAATTTAACAGCACAATTACCTATATAATAATTTTAATAAAAAAGAAAGAGCAACACCAACTACCGGTTTTTTTTTTTAATTACAAAATGAAATCCTTAATGATAACATTAGTTCCTTGATGGTCTCCGAAAGTAATTCTTGTCTTGCTCTTTACTAGATATTGAGTGGGATTCGTTTTATATTTTATAATTATTATAATTAACCTGCTCTTCAAGACAAACATTATTCAAATTGCAAGGGTCACCACGATCATTTTAAATTCCTTTTTTTTCAACATAGCGGCACGTCATATTTTTATATTACAAACACCAATGACTGTCTAATTCTAAATGGAAACTTATTCGAGATGATAACCTATTGTACCAATTGCGATAGACAACTAACTCATACTTAATAATATCATATATTATATTAATATATGTAGTACACTCCTTAAACGAATATATCGATGTACACAAAGAAAAATGCAGAAATTGACAGAAAGAGAGGGATTTGAACACTTTAACTCCCGTACAAGGTATTCCTGAAAGTAATTACACTATAATGATTCATGGTAAATAAAAGAAACAATCATAGTTCCTTACAAAATGAGTCCTACTCCTTCAAAATACTATTTAAAAGACAAACTCAAAACCTCCTCCAGATAAAGATCCTGGAAAGTGTTGATTGTTCGATATATATATACAAGCAGTTGAGAAACTTATCTACCTACTCCATTAATATATTCTTTGCTTTGCTTCATAAAGAAAAGTTAATTCCAAATTATTATTAAAGGTTGCGTTATTGAATTGTCATTCTGTCTCATTTCCTGCTACACGGGTTGATCCAATTTAATTGTACATATTTTTTTCCCCAATTTTTCAGAGTATAATTTATTGTACAAAATCATCTGCAAAATATACTCGGCACAAGGCCTCCGCTCTAATAATTGCATTAATACAAGCCCTAAATTCCTTGCAGATCTTGATTATGTAGTCAGACTCAAGCATGGTCCACTTCTTCTTGATGGAAGCCTTTAGAGAATGGATACTCCTTTGAGGAGTAGCAAACATCCTCTCCTCTAGAGGTGTCTAGATAGAGTATTCCAAAGGGGTTGGCGTATGGAGAGGAGGGTGGTCACATGTAGAGGTACCAAAATGTGCGGAAAGTAGTCTCTCAGGAAGATCTTAGCGTTGCAATGACACGGAGTTCCACCTTGTGTGAAAAAAAAATGTACCTGAACTTTTCTCTGATCCAAGATATCACTTTCTAATCTAGAAGTTTGATTTAAGCAACTGGATTGAGCCGCACCTTCCTCTCTGCAAAAATGGGATGGCAGACTTCGCTTGTGCTGGCCATTGTACTTTTTTTGTTCTAAAGAATCTTCTTCGCTTTATCTTAGTTCAGAGATAAGATGTCTTATTGTCCTCTTCCGTGATTTTGCACCAATTTCATTCCGGATTGAAAGTAATAAAAGTTGAACCACTAGAAAAGATCAACCCTGTAAAAAGATAAAGTATGAAGTTAAGGATAATTTATACGATCAACCCAACAAAAAAGTATCGTATAGAACTTGACTAAAAGCTTTGGTCGTAATTGAGCCAAAAGCAAAAAGGATTGTTACTTTCACTGATCTCCCCTATCTATGAGTAGAACTGTAGAAAGAAAGGAGTGAAGGGTTCTTTGTCTCACACACTATTAAGAAGCAATTTAACTTTTTTATATTTTTGAAGAAAATGATAAATAAATAAGGGATAATCATAAGAATAACAAAAGTCTAACGAAATGAAATATAGTTCTTTAAATATTATATTATATAAAGGATTATATTATTTCTGTGTTGTCGATTCCCTTTTTTTAAATAAAGTATAGGGAACCACCAGAGAAAGAAAGGAAGGAAAAGGGATTCATTAATTACTCTCACAGACTTCCCATTTCCATCCATGATTGATGTTCCTATGCAATATCGAGCACATATTAATTAATATTTTATATTGGAGAGGGTTCTTTAAACCATATCCAAAGTAAGGAAATAAAAGCTACATATTTATGGGTAATTCAGGGCAAGTACATATAATTTAAATACGGATTTAAGCATTCACCAAACAAGGGGATATGTACATCTCTCATGCAGGAATTTCATAACTATCTAGTGATGAAAATTGGGTATATTTTTGAGCTAGTCCGTTTTTTTGATATTTGGTAAAGTGAAGAGCAAATTTTGTTTTCTTAAACTGTTGCCATCATTAGTGAACTCCTGAGTAGTGAGCATCCTTTCCTACTGCAATCAAGCATATTCAAAACCTGATTGAATATACGTGTGTGTTGATAAAAAACGTAGAATAACCTTTAAAATTTGTTGCTGAGTTATGATGGTAGGTTCTTCTTGGGCTCAGAGTAGAATTAAGGATCGATACTGGAGTCATTCTTGCCGATGTCCTTGTTTATTCACACCCCCGATCCCCTTTCCCTCGTTACAGCCTCTTGTAGCTGATCCAATGAAACGTTGTGACAGCTAAGGTACTCTCCTACAAAACATTTTTCAAATTGACAAGGTTACCATGTTGATTATTGAGGCTTTTTTTTCTTTTTTTGTTTATATTAAATTCAAAGCATTACAGTTTGTTATCAAGAACAATTTAGGTTTAAAGATTGCAACCTTACTTGTACCGCAATTTCCTCAAAACAGTTATTGTGGTCAAGTATGGCTCAAAGACAACTGTCTACCATGTCAAGTGCTGCCTGGATGAGGGTTAGGATCTCGAAGTAGCCCAAGGTATGGTTGTACAAAAAAGTAACTACTGAAGCTGTTGTCAAAGCCTTTAAAGAACAGCCGGATCTCTCCACAACGGATATCGGCATGGAATGCCCACCTTTTCCAGGCACATCAAAGAGGCTGGTGGTTTCTACTTTTCAAGCACAAAAATTGCCACTCCTGACCGCAAAGATGGTGGAAAATGGACTATCACTTCAATTTCAGTTTTTTTATAAACTTTTTACCTCGATAAATCATCATGTGAATCTCTTAAATTGGGGTATCTGGCGTAAGTAGAGTCCCTAGCCTGTATAAACCAACGTGTAAATGTTGTGGGCTTAAAGAACAATGAGCAGTAGGTTACCAAGTCCGATTACTTCATCAAAAGCACCTGAAGCAAATTTCACCGCCTTGAAGTGTTATTGCTCCTCACGGCGGTCATATTCAACATTTAATATCCTTATTATAATTAAACAAATATAATTGTTTTTCATATTAAATGTGTTCAAAATTATACAACATAGTTTAATTCCTTCAATTTAGTCTAAAAACATCTTTTTTTTTTGCACTTAACCCATTTAACTACTACATAATGTAATAAATTGAAAATATGATTATTGTTGGTTTTTGAAAATGAACTACTTAACTATGGATCACCCTGTACAATACATATATGAAGGATTGGTCACCAACAGCGAGGAAGACTGCCAATAAAGCATATCCTTCACTGCTCAACCATTATAAAATTCCAAAGACTTGAGGTGTTGTTGTTTATTCAATGGCAAATTAAGCAATAATCATCCATGGACGTATAAAGTATTTTGGCACTTTTGAACGCGTGATGAAGACCACCTAGGTATGAGAGTAAGGCACCATTAATAATATATAATAATATGTAGTTTGGTACAACTATTAAAGAGTATGTACTATTTATTGGCCTCATGGCAAGACCATTTATAAGATGGCTATAATTATGGTTGTGTACAATCAGTGGTACATTTAGATGATTAGAACATTTGTTGTCGAATATTTTCTTATATATTGTATACCTTAGCAGCAGTTAAAAGAGCAAAAAGGGAGAATGGAGAGGAGGTAAAAAAAAAAAAAAAAAAAAAACCTCCAAAAAATAGAACAGACCATTTAATCATTATAAAGATTAACACTTTACACACATTTAGTTCATGTGTCTATCGATGTTAAAAGCTATAATTTGTATATTGTAAGGGAATAAAGAAGAAGAAAAAAACAATTTTTTGTTGTTCGTTCGGGAAAAAAAAAGAAGAAGATTCTTCGATAAAGAAAGATGAAGGTCAATTTACGAAGAATAAAAATTAGGGTTGTAAAAACAGAAAAAAAAAGCCTTCTTCGTAATGGAGTAGGAGATTGCTACTCACGGTTTCTCGCTGTCAAAATCAATTACCGTTATATATCTTCTCCCTCTCCAACATAAGATATTGGAAAGTAATTAAGGATGGGTCCGGAAGATACACGTACCCGGAACAACAACGTAAAAATGCCCGCGTATTACAATCAAAAACGTTTAGCCAAAGGAATTAATCAATTGACGAAATGATGTGATTAATTTTTGTACAGGTACAGATCTTAATGTTACTTTTTCCCCCACTAGGATGTGATTATGTTTCCACATACAAAAGTAGTCTAAAAAATTTCCAACCTCATCCTGAAGATGTTAGTGCTCGTAAATAAAATCTGGTCTCATCTATCTAGCATTAAAGTTTCAACCATTTTGACGGGCAGTTGTTATATAACAGTCATTTGAGTGAGTTCTTATGAGCGTTTCAAGTATCGAGCTGTAATTCAATATTTGGTTTTGAAAGTTTAACCTTTCAATAGATATACAAAATAACATATATATAAATAAAGGCTGGTAGTGTTGAAATTAGACACGTCTAAGTCAATCTAACTGGGAGTAGTTGAGCTAAAAATAAGTGACTTGTGAACAATTATTTTGTAGAGAGAAATGTTTAGTCCTACTGAGGCGGGTTATAGAGGTAGGAACATCCCTGGGAGAGGTGTGTAGAGATACAAGGATACTATGTTGAAAATACAAAATAAAATTAAGAAAAATGTCTTTTATCTTTGTTAGGTCAGAAACTTTTCAGATCATATCTTTAGTAAATATGACTACACTTGTTAGTTCACTAACTTGAACATTTTCTCTGAATTTGGTTGTCAGCTGTAAATGTTTCTGCTTCCTTTTATCTAATCCGTATTCTGAACGTCGATCGGTTGAATTGGAACTATCGCTTGGTAAGCTATGAACAACCTTTCATAACAATTATAGAAAACAGGGAGCGGGGATCAAATTGTCGCCAAAATATTTTTCTACGAAAAACAACACAAAATATACATTTTTTAACTTTTTTATTGAAAATCAAAACTATGACGAGCATATAGGTATAGAGTAGCCATTCATTCGATATAATCACCGTTGGCATCAATAACGGCCGCAATACGGCCTCTGAACCGGCCGCAGGCTCTTCTGACCATCTCACTGTCCTCCTTGATGGAGTCCATCAGGCTGGGCTTGGTGCTATAGGGATGTCTGTTGGTATGTCTCTCGACATAGCCCCAGACAAAATACTCCAAAGGATTAAGGTCAGGAGAGTTAGGAGGCCACAAATCCTTGGTTACGACGTCATAACAGTTCTCGGTTAACCACTGCATGGAGATTTTGGACACATGGTAGGGTGCTGAGTCCTGTTGCCACACCCAGGGCCTGTCTCCGGCCACCCCTTGGATCCAGGGCAGAACCACCTTCTCTATAACATCCAGGTAGACCTCTGTATGTACCTTTAGACCCGTTTCAAACATGTGGGGAGGCATAACTTCACTGCTGACCACCCCGAACACCATGACCGTTGTAGGGAACTTGGTCTTCATTACCTTCCTCACATGGGTGGTGCAGGTGGCTATCCACCGGTTGTTCTGCTTGTTGACCTTCTGATCTTGACAGAAATTCTTTTCATCAGAGAAAAACCACAGCATTCCGGGCTGCTTTGGGTGCTTGAGCTTGTTGAGCAATTTTGTTGACTTCATCAGCCTGTTGTCCTTTGCCTTCTGGGTCAAGATCTGCCCACCTGCATCTTTTAGCTCCTGCACCTTAAATCCTCAGATACACATTCCCTTATTGTTTTCTCATGGCAGCCCAAATCCCTCGCCATGGCCTTCATGGACCTGGTAGGGTCATCCTCAACCATCTTCTTCACCTTGTCGACAAAGTCGGTGTCCCTGACCTTCCTGTCGGCGCCCTCCTCCTTGGGTGCCCTCTTTATGGTGGCATCACCATCCCAGGTATCCTCTAGCTTCTTACAGATACGCTGAACAGTCCGTAAATTCACTCTTAAGGTTGAAGCAATCGTAGAATTGGAGATTTCACCTCCATTATTAACCAATGCCATGACTACGGCGGACCTCGAAAGCTCTTCGTTCCACTTATAGCTCTTTATCTCCTCATATGATGACGGCATGATGCTAACTGAACTACGTATCGTCAGCTGACAAGAATAGCTTCCCTATTTGGTAACCAGTTTTTTATTTGATAATGTCGTCTTCAAGTTATCAAGGTTTAAAGTAGGCGACAATTTGATCCCCGCTTCCTGTACTAATTTCATATTATAGAAAAGTTTGCCAACTACTAACAACTGATTTGGAGTCTTCGAAAGTTTGCAAAATACCATCAAGGTAAACTAAGACGCGAAACAAAGACCACATGATCAACATTTGTACCAAGTAGTTGTCTTAGCAACACTTTTGCTGTCCGCTAGAAGTGTTGAAAATTACTCCATAAATAACTACTAATTTCCGCAAACTCCCATGTTAATCGAATTAATAACAAGATGAATTCTGCAAAAAGTATAAAAAGTTGCAGACGTCATGACTGAAAAACTGAAATTAAAAAAAAATCAGTACGACAATCAATTCACTCATCCAGTGGGTAAAATTTAAAAAAGTTTGTGGGTCTTGATTTATTTGTTTTCTTTATTTAAATATTTGGCATATCTATCATTACTATGGAAAGATTCTTTTGCGTATTTTCTCTTTTTGTATGAATATTTATGGTCTGTTGTTACTTTTATTGTATCATACAACCTTTTTTCCGAAAAAAAGGGCGAAAATCAGTTTGCATTAGTTTTAACTTTCATATATTAAATTATAATATAGGAAACTTAAAAGTATTATTGTATAGTTGTTGGGGGGAAATTGCTCAAAGCTTAACAATGGATTTGAGTTCAACCAATCAACAATCCGAACACTAATTAGGGGGAAAAGAAGCATACATATTGACAGCTGACAACCAAATAAAGTGTACATTTTTAAGTTAGTGAAATAACCCCGAGACAAGTGAAGTCATATATGTATATATATATAGAAACATAATCACACCCAATTTTTCATTGTTATTGTCTTACAGGTTTTAGCACCTATGTCCATGGTCTAGGGTGTAACTGCCTCCCTCCCATAATTCTGAGGGAACTGAAAAACATTTCAAATGATTTTTTTTTGTTAAAGGATTCTATCGCTCTTTATAGAAGAGGTTCAAAAATGATTTAAAGTTGATAATAAGGAATTACTATATTTAATACTATTTACTAAATACTGTAACAGATTATCTCAATTTTCCAAAGGGAATCATTACTGTTCAGACACTCACAGAGAATTCCAATCCAAGGCTTCCTGGGTTACATAATAGTGAATATGGTAGGCAATGCTCCAATTTTGAAGCTCATAAAGTGTGATAAACTGTGACTATTTTACACTGGCTATTATTAATATTAGTGGTGTTCATATTATTCGCTTTTAGCCAATACCTATAATTATAAGAATAGGTTACACGTATATAGCAACATTTTGAGTAAATCTTTTAGCACAATAAAATAGTTTTACTTATATCCTTGAAATGTAAGAAGAATTAGAATAACCCAAATACCCCCCCCCCAAAAAAAAAAAAAATCCCTACGACTATGTCCATTATTCATCATTAGACTTGGGATTTTTGAGTAATTTTTTTGGTCAAAATGAGCATCCAAAATATCGAAAATTGAGTAACTTTTTAATAAACAAAATACTGTTTTATAAAGATAATTTAAAATCATTAATTTTGCTCCATATGGATCATAATTTATTCAAAAAATTTGCTAAATTATATGGACAAATCAATATGTTAACAAGATTTTCTTCAGATAATTTTTTGTCCTCAATCAGTATTGGTAGTTTTAAACATAGTTACAGACCGTTCAATGTCCACGTTAGAAGTTGGAGCAAATTTGAAGTTGACGTTATCTTCAGGAGTCTTATTAAATGGAGGAATTTCATCATCCCTACCACTAGTATTACATCCAAACTTTTGCCTAAATGAAAAGTCAGGACTTCGCAATTTGGCTAAAAGTATTTCTCCTCTGTTGCTAGACTCAAGGAAGATTATTCAAAGGTCAATTTTGCGTCCAATTTCTTCTTCCTCTGATTGGTTGTCTGGTACCTGTTGAATCTGGTAGTCTTACATATCCGATTATGGAATTATAACCTTGATTGCATTATATACATATTTTTACCTCCAAAAAGAGAACTTAATAAAAGAAGATTTTTGCATGTGGATTTTCCCTCTCAAAATGTCATTAAAGAATCATCACAAACTTTTCTAAAAATCTAGTTTTAACCCAAATTTTCTTTATTTATTTCATACCAGTTTCAAAATTATCAATTTTCACACATAAAAGGTCGATCGGTCACAAATTCTAAGTCTACTTATCAGCAATCTAGGGTCATAAGTGCATTGTTTTAAACTTCTAAAAATTGTTTGAGCGACTAATTACTGACGGGTATTAAAATAACCGATTCTACACAAGTCCAAAGTTCAATTACTACTACTCGGTTTGAAAAACAATACTTACCGCTCATCTCTATTTTTAATAATGAATGTGTGAGTAAAATGGGTGTATTTGAACGCGCCCAATCATCAAACAATAATAATCATATGTGAAAATATGGTTTCGATGAATAAGAATATCAAATATCCTCCACGACAATCATAACTATTTATTTATTCAGTTAAATAAATAAATATGATGGGGCAATGTTTTTCTTTCTTCACACCTAGATAATACATAAATATCAAAACAAGGACTGGATTTAATTAGCACCAGGGTGTATCACTTGGTAGCCCATTTCCCGACATTTCTAGTAGGTTTAAAATCCAAAAGAATCCCGGAAAATCGCGCAGTTACTTGGTAATATAAGTTTTATTTAATTTTATATCAAAGAGGAGGAACACTCATCTTCAAAACCAAAACTTATCTCAGTTTTTCTCTCATTAATCTGAATTCAAAAATATCTGGAATTATAATAATTAGAATTATTATCGTTCCAAGTCATTTTTTACAGTTAAATCAATCCCCAAATGAAAAGTAGGATTAATAAAACTTATATGAAACCGTTTTTATGATTAAAATAATTTTTTATTGATTCTGTATCTAGTTCTAATTGAAATCTGCGTTGTACCCGGACTGTTTAGTACATAAAAGATTAAAATGGGACAAATTATTTTTCAAAGTCCACTTCTTACAATTTTTCCTTTGTTTTTTAGTATGGTTAAAACAGTATAAATATTTTATTCATCATAAATTATTTAAAATAATGTAGGCAAGTCAAGGTATTTGTAAAATAATATTATAATTTAATCTTAATTGCGTATTTACTTGATTTAATCCGGTCATTTCAATACGGTAAAATTTAGATAATCCGAACTTAATCAATATATGTTTAGCAACCTTTGTAATTGCAAGTTTGTATAACAATTAATAAGCACAAGTTTTAAGTCTAGTTATTAAATCAAATACTTACAGGACACTCTCTCCTATACAAAATTATACACTTCTATAATTTGAATATATGGACATGGTATGAACGAACATATTAACAACTATAAAAAATCTTGTTTACCTAACATAGTTACTAAATCTGCCGTGTTTGAAGCTGCGTTATGTGGGGACTTCCTGTATATGTATCGACAAGACATGCTTAAAACTAATTATGTTTTTTTGTTAAAATATTAGAAGCCGTACTTAATTTTAATATATACTAACCAGATCCTGTTATTTAAAGAAATATTTCCCGATATACCGCACAAAGACAATGTCCCGGGAAATTAGCAACTCTAATAAGCACAATCACACCACGCACAGAGTGTGACGAAATGAGTAGATGCTATATGTATCAATATTATATTATGTCCTCATTTCCTTTCCAACAAAACCAAGTTAGATTGAAAATAAGTATAATGTATAGTAATATTGTATATGCATTGTAGGAAACATTTGGAATGTTGACAACATGCCTATTTTTTTGAATAGTTGCAACTAGGCTTGATATTCTTCTCAAATTGTCGTTTCTTCGTTAATATTTTATATATTTAAGCTTTATATCATATATGTTTTTTGTCATGAGCATGAGAGTTAATCTTAGTTCTTAAACAATTAGAAAAACTCGATTTTTTAAAGAATTAAAACTGTCCCTAATTACGGGTTGAGTAACAGCATTTGACACTTTTCATTTATTTGTAGCTTCTAGAAAAAATATTAAACGGTACAATATTTAAAAAGATCAAAGCAATTTCCAATATGGAGTCGGGAATATAAGTATTTGGATTCCTTAGGGATTTTGGTAGTTTGCCTACTGATTAAGACATGACCATATGATTTGGGTAATTGTCGTCCTGGAAAGCCGATTACAGGACCAATTTTCAGTGCCCTGTCCAGCAAGAGGAGATAGTTTTTCTGCTACATGAACCATCGAACATCATTCGATAGGATGAAGCCGTTGTTTCCTATAGCAGAGAGATCCTCCCCCCCAAAAAAAAAAAACCAATATTTATTCTGTTTCTAGAGAGTGGGGCCCCAAAAACTTGCAGTAGCATGTAATAACAATTTTATGCCAGTTATTTTTAATTACTAAGATTTATAACGCAACCAAACGAAAGCTGAAACAAAGACAACTAACTTACTTTTGATTCCAAGTATATAAACAAAATGGAATGCGTGAGCAATCTCCTGACCGGTTTGTGTCAGTGGCGAGAAGGCTGCAGAGACCGCTGGTATTTACATCCAGACTGGCTACAACATTACAAATTCCATCAGAAGGGACGCTCCATTTTAGACAAGAAGAGTTAAAACTTCTGCTTCAATCATATGACCTACCTCCATGTGGACTCCTTCATCCCTGACCATTCCTTGCAGGTACCTTTGAGAAGAATATCTGCCGCACTTCTCACGGAAATTTGAATTCGCTACAAACTGCCTTCATGCTTCCGTGTCATAGATATACCAGATCTCTGACATTTGGACGTCATGGCATATTTGAGCCTCAACGACTATTTTAGGTCGACTATATATATACTGTTATAAGAAGTTTGTAATCACCCGGTATATGTGTTTGAGTGTATGTCTTCAAATTACAAAATGAACAACTCAGTTAAGAGGGGCGAATTTAAAATTAACAAAAAATCCAAAAATCATTAGCTATTCATACAAAAATAAGTTTTCTGCAAAAAATTAAAAAAAATATATTTTTCAAAAATGAAATTTGACGAAAAAAATTACAAATAGTTAATTACTTAGGGAAAAAAATCTAGTAAATAGCAAAAATTTCTTCTGTTGGGAGGGGGTCGTCATCCCACCCCCTGCTCACCCACTTGCATAAATATGATTCAGGATTATTATTGCTAAATTCATAAACAAAAAATTATTTTTTTCTATCTCCCCCCCCTTTTTTCCCTTTTGAAAATGAAACCCACACCATTTTAAGACCGACGTCAGTACGTCTATGTGCCCTGGTACGTCATGGACACGCCTTTCTTTGTAAGAGCTCCCAATTTGTTTGCTGGAGTATGTTGGTTGTTAATGCTCCTGAAGGAGGACCTAATCCTTAAAAAATATAGCTCAATATAGTATTTAAAACTATCACAAATTGATTTTGAGTTGTCCCATCTTGATTCCGTAAATATCCCGTTTTTCGTAAGTTAGTCATAAGTTTTGTGTCCCAACTCGGAATGTAACTATATTTTTGTTACACCTTTGAGACTCTAAATTAAACCACTTTGAAGTAATTGAGCAAAAAGCCTTGCAACTGTAAAAGGTCTCCCCTACATTGTATAAACACCCAAAACGAACAAAATATGTATGTCGTCTTCAGAATTCATTACATATATGTAAGAAAACATCGTCAGAGATTAAGTTATACATATATCTATATATTATTGAGATTCCCTTCTGGGCAAATCCTCCATTAAGAAGGATCTATTTTTCCATAAATAGATGATATCATAAAATGAAATAAAAAGATGAAAGAATTCATCATAAAAAGATAAAAAAATAATATATAAAATGTTTCATTAAGTTGAATGATCGAATCGTTCTCATTAAATTAGTGGCACGTTCCCCTTTCATTCGTGATCGAGTCGTTTAACTACTAAAAATGATCATCGTGGACAGGAGAAGAAAAGATAGGCTACAAGAGATGTGATCCTTCTAATAAGGTATAAAGACTGCTACTTTATTTTAAATCGATACATAGGTAGAACTTTTTGTAATGTTCGGAATAACTTTATAAGGTATTTTATTCATATTCAAGGCATGTTTTTACAAAATAAGTGTTGTTCGTGTACTATTAGAGATGTAACACTCCTAAAGTTTGAACCATCGTTAATTTTAAACACGCGTCCGAATTGGACATCCGAGTGGACTAAACCATATTTGATGAATGAAGTCATTATAGTAGAAGGGGTGGGGCGGGGGACATTAAACTCCAATTCAATTATAGCCTTACTTTTTCGATGCATGAGCTTATTTTAAGCACTGTATAAAATTAAAAAAATTAATTTCCACTAAAAAAAGCCTGCCCAAAAGTTACTTTTTTTAAAAGAAATACTCATTTAATGAAAATGTACTATAATTCTTGTTTTTTTTTTTGTTTTTTTAACGTATTTATCAAGTATTATATTGTCGATGATGAATTATATATATTCAATGAATCAATATATAACGTATACTACAGGCTCCAACCTGGTGGTGGGGCCATTAGGGGTATAACCCTTCACTTCTGTGTAATTTATAGAGTTATAGCAATATTTTTTCAAATGGATAATAGTAATACATAATTTCATATTTTTGGCTTAGACATAGAGTCCAAAAATATATATATACGATACATCGTTTTCCTGACGACCACCATGAGCCAACATTATACCATACAAAAGCAATTTAACTATTGTAATATTAAAACATTATTTATCTATTACAATAAAAGGGCTTTTATAATCAGGGCATTTGCAAGTTTCTTCTTATTATTTTGAAAACTGATTGAAAAAAACACGCATTAATAGTTGAAAAAGTAATTTAGGGGAGGGTGGTTAATCCCAAAAACGTGTCCGAATCGAACGTACAAGTGGATTAATTACTTTTTGATAAACTGATTCATTATGGACATCAGTCAATGACGTCATCATCAAACCTTCTCGACCATCAAGGATCCAACTTTTATAAAACTCATAAATACTTCAATTATGCCTCAATCAATAATAATGGGAAAAGATTGTTGTGCATGAAAGGTACTTTCAACAATTCAAAACTAATTCAAATGGGGATGAGGGTAAACAAAATAACAGAGAGTGACGCCGTCTAGCGGGAAAATAATACTGAATGATAATTTTATCTCTATTAATAAAACATAGTTGAAGTTCTGATTATTAATAAATATATCAACTCTTGCTTACATCAATCTAAAAGGAAGTTCTATTAAGGAAATTAAAGCATATGACGAACATGCAATTTAAATATTAATTGAGTTGATTCAATTTGACTGAATTGAGTGAAACATCTCTTCTTTTGTAAAAATCTTGCTAATTGCTCAAAATTTAAAAAAAATAACATTGATTCAATTTAAGAACCATGTAGCAAGTACAAAATAATTTACGAATGTATGAAAAGACGTCACCGTGTGCTTTGTATATAAATGCTCCCTGATTCATATACCGATACAATATTTAAAAAAGGAGTATACATTGAGTACTTTATAAAATAAATAAAATCTGCAGGGGTTTAGTTCAACTCATATTGAAAAAGAAAAAAACAGAAGGAAGTACTTTATATAATTTTTTTTTTTTAAATGAATGTGACGATAGATGAAGTTTAACAACGAGCAAAAGTACTCCCTTGGTCATCCAATCATATAGTTTTTTTTTTTCAATCTGTTATTATTATTTTCTTAATTTTGGTCAAAGAATTCATACAGAAAATTAAGAAAAAAATACTTTTAATTTATTTATGTTGCGTGCCTAAGCTACTGACTGTCACACCACCTTGCAGATTATATATATTTTCAGTATCCTATAATCTAATATAAATATTAAAACACCCATATCAGTACATGTAAATTGCCGTTGACCAATTTTTGTTTTATATTTTGTATCATAAAAGTATTTAAATACTAATTTTTGTACTTAAACGAGTAGGAACATATTGATATTGTGAAGAAACAAACATTATAAATAAAACTATGAAGGAATAATATTTCGATCAGTCTAGATACTTGATTCCATGGATAAATGTAATTTTATAACATTTTTAACCGAAAAATAATATGATTTAGAAGTATGTGGTATATCTATTCGCATTGTTCAAGACCTATAAAGCCAATGATGAATCTTTTTATAATAATATATTCCGCCAGCGAAGTTGAAATGAAGTTATGTTTTTGCTTCAGTTTGTTGGTTTGTCTGTTTATAAGCAGAGATACAGAGCTATCCAGACAAAAAAATCATATTTTAAATATGCACATTGGCAATTAAATTTTATAAATGTTCTAAAAATGTTAATGGATGATATATGATAATTTACCATAGAATAAACAAGCCCACAGCTTTGAAAGTAAATGCATGGTTAGAATTTTAGGACTTTTAAAATTTTTGATTAAAAAATAGTTTCATATTGTTAGGTTTTCTAACAATCCCATCATGGTAGTGAGTACTTTTGCTGAGCACTGGGACTTACTGGTATTATAATATTTGACAAATCTAGGGATGTAAAAAAAATTAAATCCTTGTGCGTGTAAATCAAAAAGAAAAGTTTATGTTGGCAACCTTGATAGACGACATATCTGTTGAACGAGGTCACTATAAAAACTTTAATTGTACTTCGTACTTGTTATTACGTTTGAATGTTCAAAATAGGGATAAATATTTGATGAAAGCAGATATTTTGATATCTTGCAGATTACCAACAAATCCTTCTTTCTGTAAATTGTATGATCATGAGGAATGAAACAATTTTCACATCATAGCATAGTTTATATACATATATTATCCATAATATAGCCTTTCACAATTTTATAGAATAATTTATATTCTCAACACATAACACGGAATGAAATTTTTGAAAGCATTTATATATTTCTTGCTCAGTTATATACCCAAGATGGAAAACATATGTCATTTTTTACGTAACTAATCTTCATTTTATAAATGCAATCTGAACATGACTTTTTTATTTTCTAAAGCTGTTATAATACTATAGAAGGCATGGGATTTGTACTTATTCCTTTAATCACACGACTACTTGCAGCTTTGCTAATAAAACATCATGACAGCCTATCTCCTCTCCTCTCAAAAATTCTTTAAATTGTCAGGGAGATCATATTGATTTTCCATTTCTTTTATTATTACATACTGAGAAAACATATTTTTATTCACTACAAACAAGCTAAGGGTGCCCAATGACAAGGGTCGATACAGGGTCGTACACTACAATTGAAACAAACTTTGAACTGAAACAGATCCTAAACAAATACATTGGGACGAATGTTTTGCTTTTATTTAACCGCATAGGTGGTTATAGCATATTAATTTTATATATTCTTCCATTGGCCGCAAACAAACCCTCAATTCTGCCATATCCTGCTCAGCAGGCTTTGATAATGTGCGCAAGGTGTTGTAACCGAAATCTTGCAGGCAGTTTTTGAGGGACTTCATGTCTGTGGGTGAAGTGGCACAGGCGTGCCTCTCCAACTCTCTGTAGACATATAAGTTTTAGGTCATTCAGGTAATGGGTCATTTTATCAATTTAAAAAAAAAATCAATTGAGAAAAATTTGTTACATACAGAGTGGGATTTGTTTTTATTTCCTTCATCACACAGCTGCTTGCAACTGATCCAATATTAACATCATGACAGCTAAACTGTACTTTTCTACAAAATTCTTTATATAGTTAGGATAACCATGTTCATTTTCGGTTTATTTTTACATCATATTCATTGAACGAATTCTTTCGTTTTATTTAATAACATAGATAGTAATAAAATATTAGTTTTCGATATGAACTCCTAATATAAACGTTTCCTCCGATACACTATTAAAATTGTCAGGATTACCACGTTCGTTTTTTTGTTCTTTTATTTGTATATCATATATTTTACAATATTAGTCATACACATATTTGGAAACGTATACCTACAGTGTTTAAGGGAAAAAATTATAATGGCGTTATAGAATTAGAGCATATCATGGTTTAGAATTACATAGTGTAAATATGTATGTAGTTGCCATCTTGCTTTGTTCGTCCTCAGTAACCATGGCTATCATCTCATACCATCCCCTCTTATGTAACTTCCTATAAACGAAATACATAATACAAAGACTAATCATTGAAACTCAGTAGAAAAAGGATTCTTACATAGTTACGTCTCTATAATTAATTAAAGTATCTATCTAACGATTGAACTAAAGGTTTTTTGCCGCTCAAATTCCTTCTGTTTTTGAAACATATAAACCTCTCAATAAATCAAATTCAAGTCTGCTGCTGCGGATTCTTTTATGATACTTATAAGTATAACAAGATAAAATGTAGATACCTCATGTTGTTATCATTAAAATAAAACTTTTCTCTGGAGAAGCAATAAGTCGCATATATGTTCTATGAAATCTTCATCTCTGTAAATGTAGTTACAGGCGTGGTTCCTTGGAATCTAGGTCAGTCATCCTACTGCGTTGGAGCTAGGAAGAGGAATAAGAAGTATGTCTTGTGTTGCCTTTACTTGCTTGCTTCTTGCATTCCTTTATAGCAACTTTTAGAATGGATGGATGGATAGATGGTTGACACTTGCAGATAGGGTTTCTTATTATTCTTTAGTTAAATCCTGGTCTAATCAATTTTTAAATTCGCTAAGATCCTGGGATGACGTATGAATTAATTATCATATACATTGAAAGTTATTTAATTTATTTTATATTTAAAGAAAGTAAAAAATTAAGCTTATTTTACCAAAAAAACTATAATCCAGGGGCGGAGAAACTTTTTAGCATGAAGGCCGTATTCAGAATTAGATTAGATCTGAGTGCTACACTATAGGTAGTTATAATCCAAATACATATAATATACGTGATCCTTAAAGCAGGGTTCTTATTTTATATTGCATTCTATGTTTGAAAATTGCATATGGTTGTTAAGTGCCGTTACACGCTTTCAACAGGTGACCACTAAACGAACTACAACTGTAGTGAACTACGTGCAATTAGTCAGTCCGTAACTTGATAAAATTAAACATTCTCGATTTCTAACAGACAATTAAAAAATTCCAATTCTGTTGGATTTACAAAAAAACAACGTGTTTTGTGGAAACCACAATTTGAGTGGGATTAAAACTCGTATGATGGGATAAGTTTGCCACTTGCAGTTTTGTATTTTTCATTTTCTGGGATTTATTTTCAAATTCTGGGATCCTAGAGGAAAATGGTATATAATGAATTAAGGGGTTGCACATATTTATTTTTTAATTTAATGCTTACTTACTTAAATTTATTGAAAACATTACACGCACTGAATTTATTAAGCTATCAACTATTATACAAATCTTTAGTTTGGAGTAAAGATTCTCACAACAAAAAGAATCCAAGGATGGTTTGATTGTAGGGGAACAGCCAAATAGAGGGATTGCAAACATCTCTCTAAGTAAATACCTAGACTGTTTAGCAGATCAAAAACGGAATAAAGGTTGGAAAGAACCTAAAAAGAAGTTGTCAAGCATTTGAGAGGAGAAGATAGACATGTTATAGATGTCCAGGAACTCTGAAAGAGGATACAATGACCCTCAAAGGAAGACATATAGAACTTTCGATGACAACAATTTCACGACGCGTCAAGGAACTAGATTTGAGGTCATATCTAATTGTTATTCCCCCCCCCCATTAAATCCTGGTGGAGAAACTTTAGTTACCACACCACCTATGTTCATAAAGAAAAAGAAAAAATAACTGATCAGCCAAGTTTTTCCCTTCTATGGATGTGACCCTTTGCAGTTTTGACCCCACAAGTGTCTGATAATAATTACATTAATTTTTTTCTACGAAATACCCACAATTATATGGTATGGTTTAATGGGAGCTCCTTATCAGAAAATGGATTTCCAATTGTTTTTTTGTATTTTATTTCAAAGAAGAGGTCAAAGGTAGAAAAAAGGGATTCAAACTATTTTTTGTCCAATCGTGGTTATTGGTTAGATGACCTTTAAATAAATGTCGTGCATTAATTTACCTTTACCAATTTATTATATATTTTTTTTTACAGGGGGAGGGGGGAGAAGAGATAAATAATTATTTTTATGTAAGAAAAAAAGAAGTTTATAACAGGTTTTATAGATGAATAAGGGGTATATAACAGTTGTACATCGATATCATTTTATGAAAACTTTAATTGATTAATAGTTCAGAAGCCATGGCTTTACTTTATAAAAGGAATTGCTTGGCTTATCATAAATAAATATTTTTTTGATTCTACAAGCATTGGGAATATACCCTTTCCAGAGGTAACAAAAAGTTATTTTATTGCAGGTCCAAGTTGATCCACTAGTCTTTGCTCACAAGTCTAAGTGCTTGAAAATTTTCATCAAGTTCAGTTCGAGTACGCTGTAAAATAAAATATTAGAAGGAGTACTTTATATCCAGTCAGATCTCGAGTTGTCTTTGATCATAGGATCAAATCGAGTCGCAATTCTTGAAAATATGGACTTGAGTTCAAGTCGAGTTGCAAGTCTCAAGCCCTAGTCCCCACCTCTGTCCAATACTATCAGCTTCAAAGTATTATTTTATTTTAAACGTAGAATAAAAACTAGTGGCTGTATTTCAACTTATTTATAAAAAAGGATGGTATCCCTACTTTTTATAGTAAGACAGAGTAATTTGGTTCGGTAAACGGGTACTATATCGGATTATGATATTAAGTATAATCCATCTTGAATATAACAGCTTCCAGGGGGCGGCGGAATTTGCTGCAGGCCTAAGAATCTACTTGCCATCAGATACAATACTCCATGGAATTCAGATATGGGGATTGGGGAGACCAAGAGTTCACACACAAAAAAAAAAAAAAAAAATGATGGTTCACTTTTTAACCATCTATGCTGTCATGAGTTATACTTTTTGGGTTGGTAGAGAGACACCACCAGTCTTTTTGATGCGTCTTGACACAGTGGACATTGAAGCATTGACGTCCATGACCAAAGAAAAAATCCGATTGCTCTTTAAAGGCTTTGAATACAGCTTCAGTAGTTAGTTTTATTGGACGACCGCTCTTGGGGACTTCTCCAAGACCTCACTCTTATCCAGGCGTTTTTTGACATTGTAAAGAGTTGCCTTGGAACCATATTTGACCGCAATAACTGCTTTTGGGGACATTCTTGTAGCAAGCCAAGTTGTAATCTTTTGTCTTAGTTGTTCTTGCGACATGAGAATAAATTCTAATGTTTTCAATTTGACATAAACAAAAAGAGGAGACTCTGGGCTCTATGTAGAAGGGGTGGAATCAAACTGATGCTGTGTTTGTAAGTTTTAAAAAATGTCACAAAAATATTGTACAACACGTTAGCAGTATTGGGGTACTTCCAGAGTCCTCATAGCCTTAACATATTTGTCTATAGATGTGGTAATGTCTCTCTTATACCATTTGTTTATATAAAAATTGTGCTTTATAAAAAAGTCCTTAAATTTCTATGGTAGCCTCTGTTAAACAAAATTAAAAGTAACTGCCAACAAGTTAGCGTAAATTACTCTTAGCGATATTTTGGTTTAATACTTTTTATTCGAAAAAGTATCGATACTAATTTTGTTACCGGGATGGGATCGAAAAAATTGGTATAGTGACAACTAAAGCACAATGTGGTTAAGCCAAAACTTTTTCGAGCATATTGATAAACATTATCTCCGTCGGACAGCCATAAATTCCCAAAAGATATTTATATATTTTTGTGGTATAGCTTAAGGATATTAGCAATTTATCTAATGACTACAAAAAATGGAAATATATTTTATTAAAAGCAGTCATTTTATATTTGAGACGGGGGAAAAAGAGGAATACCCGGCTTAAAGTTTTAAAAAGAAACATTCAACCCCTTCCCGTTAAAAAATAAGTCTTAAAGACTTATTCCTGGCTATGATTCTGGGACTATGGAAGAAATAATCTCAGCCCAAGCCATGTTTAAACAGACTTTGCATGTTACACAACTTCCCTCCTTTCAAAGACAAATGTTTTCTCCCAGTTAAAACCGTTTAAATCTAAGTACATGCATATTATTTTTTTTATATGTATGATCAAATCATTAATTCCTGGTAAGACATTTTATAATAAACACATAATATGTAACTAGGTCTTACATGAATACCTCTATATACACGCAATTTTAATTTGAAGAGTTGTCAGCCTCATTCTACCAAGAAATGAAATTGAGTATAATCCTAGAAAACAAAACGCTCAGACCCTTAATTACAGGGTTGCTTAAGCATTCGGTCGTGTTTTTTTAAATTTTTTTTATTTCAAAGAGCCCTAACACTTTCCATCAATTACATATATACCTTTAGAATATACAGGTTATTTAAATTAAATTTTGTCTTCACAATGGCCACATTACTTCCAAGTTAGGCAAGTACTTTACGCAAGGTTCGAATAGCGTAACATACACACATCCCTATCTTCAGGAAATTTTTTTACAAAGTTATATAAATAGTGAGGAAACACGAAAATCAAGATGGTAACTCTGACAATTTGTTTTGTAGGAGAGCAGTTTGGCTGTCACAACGTTTTATTAGATCAGCTACAAGCAGCTGTGACGAAAGGGAGAGGGGGGAGATGGAAAGAAACAAAGTCATAGGTTAGAATTACTCCGATGTTGATCCCCAATTATACTCCAAAAATAACATAACAACTATAACTCCACAACGAATCCTCAAGGTTACTAGATCCGTCTTTTATGATCACACAAAAATATGCAATCAGGGTTTGAATATAATTGAATGTAGTAGAAACGGATGTTCAGTTCTCAAGAATTAAATAATAAACAGTGTAAGATAACAAAGTTTACTCCTCAGACCAACTAAAATACAACTCATTTTCATAACTATGTATAACAAATGCCCTAGTAGGTAGGTAAAAAGATTTTTCTATATGGTATCATCATTATTTAATTATTGAAGACAAAACAACTAACTATCAAGTAGTAATTAGTTCGTTTGCTCAATTTTAACAGAGAGTAACACTGATAATTTGGTCTTCCAGAGCATTAAGCGTAAGTTCTTGTTGGACTCGGAGTTGCATTGAGGATTGACAACCTATATGACCTTACTATACGCGGAGTTGGATATATATTGATTACTCCTCTTACAACTCCTTAGTCTGATTTTATAAAACTGTATGACTGCTAATCTGTTCTTCTCCCAAACCTTTTTGAAATTGTCGTGTTCAATTTTGGTTTGTTTTAATTTTACATACCGGTGTGACATATTTTCTGCATCACTGGATTGGTTCATTAACAATGAATGGTAAAGCCGTTTGAATTCAGTAAGAGAGATCGCAGGTGAATCGTAGGTATGGTATTTACAAACTTTTATTCTAATATTGAAAACTGCACGATCGCTGAGTTGACCAGAATTCCCATAGGGACTATCCAAAACATCAGAAAGTCTCTCTTGGACATTAAGGGTTCTGAAGGGATGATTGGAAGTTAAAGGACCAAGAGGACACCAGGACCTTTCTTGATACGATGTGGGACTTATGTTTAATTATTTTTCTCTATATTTATACAGAGAAGTTGTATCTTACAGATATAAATGTACATTTATTTTAAAATTACTTTCCTAGAAAAAAGGATACCAAACACTACCATGAACTCAAACAAACATGCTTAAACAACTATGACAACTACTAACAGCAAAGGCTATAAAAATAGGAAATATAAATACACAGTAAAATAGCATTATAAAAAATTATTAGAACAATGAAAAAACAAGCAAATGACTTCGCAATCAAAAAATCTTGAACTTTTTCAAATGGTAAATAATCTTATATGTATAAAAAACCATTAAGTATCTTGTAGACAGGAAAAGATGAAATTTAATCAGTTCCCCTGCAAACTTCCAAGTTGAGATATTCTCTTCTGGAATTTTAATCGTAAAAATAGAAAAGCTAGCAGCTGCAACAATGATAATCCCTCTTAATTCCCAACTTTTATTTTTTGTTTCTCTGCAATAAGAGACTTACAATTTAAAGTTGCATACTAAATTGCTATTGTCTTTTCTGGAACATTCACTTTTCTAATGGATAATCCAAACAGAAGAGTTGGAGAGACAGCTTTTTCTGTAATTCTCTTCAAGTTATAGTCATAAGTCCCTCTTGGACTCAAAGTAGAATTGAGGATCAAAAACAGAGTAATCTCTCTCCATGCCCAGGCATGATACGGTATGGGACAATTGCGTGTTTTCTTTAGCTCATAGCTACGCGTAGCTAATTTAATTTTCCACTCAAACATTATTCAAATTGTCAGGATTAAAAGGTTAATTGTCAGTATTTCTTTTTATATACCAAAAATGCTTTCAAATTACTACCCTAATGGTTTGAAGTCTATGATTCTCAAGTCCTTAATGTGTAGATATGAAAACCCTTCTATAATTTGGTACAATTAAGAAGATATTTTTCAATTTTATGTTCTATTATAAATCACTTCTATTAAATTGACAATAAATATTTTTTCTTAAACATTATATTATATGAGAGGAGCCTTTTAAAAAGGAGAAAGTAAGATAAATATTTTCTTTCAAAACGTGTCAATTTCAATATATGTAAGTAAGAGTGGGTTGAAATTTTTTATTATATATAATTTTTTTGTGGAATGGCTACCTATCAAAAGTTTTTTCTAGTTATATACTCTGCATAGATTCGGTCATTTGTAATTCAAATACTAGGATTAATTTATATTACAACTCCGAGAACAATTAAATTATTTAATATATTGATTTGTTGTGAATTCAAAATCAAAATTGTATTTGGATATAAGAAAAATAAAACAAGGGAAATGCATTTTCAATTTTTTTTTGCACCTCAAAACTACATTTTTGTACGTTATATTTTATGACGTAGCAAGTTTTATGACCTATCCCATATTCATTTTCAACTTGTTTGAAAAGAAAACCCACACTCGAGTCACCCTAATATTCATATAAAGTATATTAAAAAATTACATTATCATAATAAATGATTTAATTTTAAATATATAAAGATGTATTTTTCTACAAAATATGGAGATTTATGTAAAGATATTTGGCATATTGATACAAATTAATAAGAATTATGTCAAAGGCAATTTATAGGGCTGCGTCTATTTGAGTTATTCATTTCACCAATTCTGTACCCATATCTGCAATATTTAAAAAAAATAAAGTCAACAAAATATTTTTTTTTATTTGTTAGTTTTGATTTTTAATCCCTCAGCCTTAAATATTAATAGTTGTGACTTATTGCAACTTGAAATCCAATGATTTATACTTCCAAATATATGATAGCAAAAGTACCCAGCATTGGAACAGACAAATAATATCAATATATTCCCCCACTTTCTTTTCATTTTTAAAATGTTTAAAACTACATATGTTTGTTGTTACGTTGTTATTAATTATATCAAATAGTCACGCAGTGCTAAGATACTAAGCGAACACTCAATAATGATACCTCAAGAGACCAACAAACTTATGCCTTCTTTTAACTTTCTGTATATACTTAAAAATTATAATCAAATTACATAATGTTAAAAAAATATTTACTATATCATTCCACAAATTATTCAAAACTGTATGCAGAGATAATGAAATACTATTTTCAAACAGTATTTTTCGTAGATCCATGCTGCATTAATATATCTGGTTTGTGGTCTATCGTAATTTGAACATTTACTAGTTCAATAATTAATGAAAGTTGAGTGATAAAAATTTATCCGTCTTTCGATATATTAAAGCGTAAACAGTTGGTTACGAAACAAAACTAATCTGAGTTTTTCTAGCTTACGGACAAGTCGAAAAATGACACTTGAACGTGATCAACGAATTTCCCTTCGTTCACTCCAAGCAGTTGGACGTCTCCAGGGCTCCTGGCTACGCCGTCAGCAAGTCTGAAACGTTGGAAAAGATGAAGAGCTCTGTTAAAAACGCCAAAATTGGACCCTGAGGAGTTAAGGAAAACAGCAAAGGCCAATCCCCTGAAGTCATTGAGGAACTTTGTAAGAAATATCGGGTTATCCGTAATACTACTTTAAAAATAAATAAAAACTTTTGTGTTCTTTACCTTTCAAAACTTAACGCACTGTCAAAACATGTATAAACTTCCTAAAGTTTTACAAAAGTAGATTTTTAACTTGTAAATTAACCCTGATGACAAACAGACACATAAATATACCGAGGGCAAAACGTAACTACCTGACAACTTTATTGCCGAAAATAATAAGGATTTAGATAAATAAAAGGTCAACATATATAACATGGATATTTCAGTCTCTAGTGTGGATACACACTGTAGGGAAGTAACGAAGTTTTAAAGGCTATTTGGAACTGGTTGTTGGAAAATTAACAGACCACAGAAGGGGTTCTATTTTCATCCTTTTTCTAATAAATGCATTGCACATAATCTGTCGCCCTACTTTTTAATTGTTTATCAAAGTCCACTGAGATTCTTTGTCTCTTGGAGTCGAAAACATAAACTCCGTTCAACTTCGATTGCAGTGGTAATTAGACCATGATTCAACGTAAGCTATCTTAATAATGTATGTAATTAGGGAAATTTGAAGTGGGATTTGTGTTTCCCTTTTTTTTTTTATATGTATCAGTTTGTGGACGTCTGCCTCAAAAGATTTAACAACAACACAACACTTACTTATAGGAAATAAACTTATGATAGTGTATAGAGATACCTATTTTGCAATTAGCTGTTCAGTGATTAACAGATCCGAGAAAGATTTCAATTTTTCTAATTAGGCCTTGCACATAACCCGTATTTTCAATGGTTTCTCAAAGTCAACTGAGACTCTATGTCTTTTGGAGTAGAGCTAAAAACAATAATTGAGTGTGACAGATATGTTTATATAGTCATATATATATATATTCCAGTTAGCCTTGCTGACTGTTTCTCTATAAATAACTAAATATTGTCATCCTCAAAGTCGGAGGGTAACTTCTAAATCCAAGAGAAAAAAATTGGGTCAAAATTGACAGCCTCTCTGATTAGATACATAGCTAAAACAATGTATATCCATAATATGTACAAACAAACATAAAGTAATTGTATTGAGGACAACAAACCCTTTCTTGAAATGTACAGGGTGCAGGAAGAAATTTTTCAAAAAATATCGTGTTATAGATGTACTTTTTAGTCAAAGACTATTTTAATAAATAAAAAAATGCCCAGCTATGTATTGAAAATACATTTTCGGATGATTAATAAATCTGTCATTTCGGCGCATGAAGACCTTGTCATCATTATTTTTTTATCCCTAAAGAAATATAGGTTCATATTCTTGTCCTCAGAATCTAGAGGCTGTCATTTCAGTGAATTGAGGCTTTAGTATCAGCTTTTTATTTGTACTAGAAGAAATATGGGACCATCTTCTTGCCATTAGACACTATTATGTGCTGACACATGATTTGATCTACTTGATGCTTTGATCTGAAGGTACCTTTTCGGATGTTCCTACTATGAACCTGTCATTTCGGCTTATTATTACTTAGTATCACCTTTTTTTGTACTTGAAGAAATATTAGTTTATGTTCTTGTCATTAGACACTATGACACCTAAACATCTAAGCAGAACAGCTGAATTATTTATGTTGAATAATTTCGTATAATTTTTATAATACATCTGTCATTTTGGTGGATTAGGACTTTAGCATCAATTTTTTTGGTGGATGTTCTAGAAATATGGATCCATCTTCTTGTCATCAGATGCTATGATGCGCAGACACATCAGCTGAGCAGCTAAATGCCTTTTTTAAAGATCCCTTTCAGGATGATCTTTCAAAGAATACGTCATTTTGGCATTAACTTTTTTCTTTGTGCTTGAAAAAATATGGGTCCATCTTCTTGTCATCAGGCACTATGATGCCCAGACAAATGAGCTTAGCAAATAAATGCTTTGTTTGAAGGTCCCTCTTTGGATGATATTGCAATGAATATGCCATTTCCAGGGATTAAGACCTAATCCACAGTAAAGATTGTCTGAACAATAAAATTTCATCATCTATTAAACATCAGACACCCGTTGCCTTTTTGCGGACTATCCACTCATTTTTATTCTGATTTCAATTAATCCTAAGTTTAAGGGTAGAACGGTAGGCTATGTTTATTGCATTTGGTTATTCTTTTATCCCTCAGATAATCCCTGGATCAAATCAAACTACGTGGAAAATTACCTTCCGCACTCTGTTCATATATACATACAATGTACTGCTTTTGTTTTGAAAGTTATGATGGTTTGAAGTAATAAAAAACCAAGAATAATAAATATAACAAAAAAATAGGTCAATGAAGTATTGAATTCCGATAATTTATATTTTCTTCTTAAGGAAAACTTTTTTTTCTTTTACTTGACTTTCTTTTCCTCCCCTCCATCAACGTATTCTAATGTGAATAGGTACATAGTTTACAAAAGAAATAAAACCTTTTTTACTTCCCCTAACATTTCTTAATAACTATTTGACAAAAAAAAATAATATTTTCTTTTTCGATTACTTATTTGCTTATTAGTCAAAAATTAATTTATTTTTGATGTACCAATAGTCAATTTCTATAAGTGTACAGTCAACAAAAAAGCAACACAAAAATTGAATGTGATTATTTTACGAATAGTTATCATAAATTTTTATGAACAAAATTTTTTAATTAACTCTTTGGCTGTATCGCAAATTGCACTTAAAGTAGTCAAAATTGATCGTCACACACAAATAGTGAGTAATTGACAGATGTTAGTTCTAAGCTCATATCGGGGCCTATATCCATCTGTTAAATCTAATCAGGGTTATTAACTATAGTTGAAAATTTTGGGTATATGAACTCATCCCAGTCATCTGAAAAAGAAGCCTATAAATCCCTCAAATGCGTCTATGAATTATTGGCCAGTATGTTGTATGAAGTAAACAAATAAATTATGATTTTCTCCTTTTAAGATTTGTTAAATAAGATTGTTTATTGATTAAATATAATATTAAACGATATACATGGTACAGCAACGAAGTCTGGTGCTTCTGATCTACAAAATTTAAATTAACATAAAATGATCAATTTTTAAGATAGATCAAAAAACAAAATTAAAATGAAGCAGTAGATCCAATCATTGATAATATATTTCAGACAATGTAGCCTCTCTTGGACTCAATAATACCCTCATTTTGGGTCTGAGCCGCCCATAGGTCATGGAAAAAGAGCCCATCTAAATTCTTGCATTTGAGGACAATGGAGTTTATCGGGGACTTCTTGATTAAGTGAGGACATCTGTTGACCTTTGACTAAAGGTAACTCTAGACAAAATAATCAATTGGATTCAGGTGTGAGGAGCTAGGAGGTCAAATATCTTTCGATATCCATTCGTAGCACTGCTCATAGAGCCAATCCCGAGTCCTTGGTCACCAAGAAGACCTTCTTCAAGTCAGCAACCCTTCTCCTGTTGATCCCTGTCTTCTTTGAGATCTCAGTATTGCTAATATGTAGATCGTCGTTCACCAAAATCATCCCAACATCACACTTACTTTCTGCCTCTGAAAATGTAATAGGCTTGAAATCTTCTGTCGTTAACTTCATTGCGGTATTTTGGCTACTAGGCAAAAAAATAATACACCATTTCGTTATCATATATGCCAAAAAATGTGGAAATCTGTTACATGCAATATTTCATAAGTTTATTTAGCTCAATTACTAAAGCTTTCTTATTAAAATTTCTGGGATGAGTTGGACGTTACTCCAAAAAATGTTAACCAAAGTTTTGGGCCTTTATTTGATTCATGAGACTTTATTTGGCCCTGATATATGTAATTGCATCTCGAAAAAAAAAAAAGACTATTCATTTGTAATTATTTAACTGTGACAATGAGTTTTTACTATTTTAGTTTTTGGTGCCTCCAAAGAATATAAACGATCATTATTCGTCGAAGAATACAAGATATCTAATCTAGAATCAAACTCATTTGAGCATGCTTTTGTATTGATAGACCAATTACCTACAAATAATATTGGATATTCGAAGAAGGGGAGGTCTAGACAATGATATCGATGATATTGTAACCATTTTAGAACACGTTTTTTAATGTGTAATAACACATACTCATATAGACAAGGAGGACAGAGGATTGTTGTTGCCAAACCAATTATAAAGAAGGTGTTACCTATTATGTACTGTTATTAAGAGGGTTACTTAATAGTTCTTATTTATTTATTAAGATCCCTTAGGAACTTTTAATGTTGGTAAGTTTTTATCTATATGGCTTAGTTTGAATCAATATGGAACTTTTGAAAGTAATAAAATAATAGCTTGCGGAAAAAATCATTTTGTATTTTCTACTTTATTTCAATTCTTTCTAAGAAGTGTTCAATCATCCGATTTAAGCCAAGTATCCCCTGTTCTGTTTGATAACTTGTTACCAACGAGAATCCAACTTCATAATGCCCTCTTTGTAGAAGCCCTTGTCCCGGCATAACACTCGAGCTACCAATTTTCACAGGCTTCGGTTGAGACCAAATTTATAGCCCAAGTATGCTGACCATAGGCTGGAAAAGGTAGTAGTCCCTTGATACCAGATTCAAATTGTAGTTTGAATGCATAAGAACTTCCCATCGGAGCTCCCAGAGCTTCTGGCGTGTCATCAAGGATGTGTGTAGCCTGGCATTGTAGTGATTAAACACGATTCCTACCACCGATTAACAAATACTCGCCGTTTCTGTTCTAACGTGAATTTCAAACGGTCGAGTTGTACACAGTAGAGGGCAGAATTGTTGTGAAAGTTTATTTTTAAAATTTGTTGAAAGAAAATTAAAATTATCAGCCATTGTTGTTTAGCACGAAGTACAAGAGTATTGGCACTGTTTACATCGCAAATTGTCTATGTCGCTTTCGACACGTTTTCCCCTTTCAGGTAGTACAAATTTATTAAATGGCGAATTTCTTAATTTTTAACCTCCATACTCGACACACAATAATTCACAACTGAACCCGCCAAGGGCTATATTGTTTAAAAAGTATTTTTAGTATACACTCACCCTTAAAAATGCTTTATTGCATGATCCATTGGAAACAATAACAAAGAAGATATACTTAGTTTTAAAAAAGAGCGGGAAATATGAATTTATTTTTGCCGACTTTATATTTGTATTCTGAGTTCTTTAATTAAATTTTCCTGCCAACATTTGCAATTAGTGGGCCCATCACAGGATAAATCAAAATAATTTGCTGATAAAAAAAAAATCTTTTTAGGTGCATAAGAGTGTTTATCACTAATCTGTAGTTAGTTTTTTATATCTAGTTTTCATATTTTTTTATTTGAATTTGAGTTATTTTTACCCTTTTTATATATTTGAGACATCTTTTTAGCAAGAAAAAAAAAAATGATTTACATAAAAATTAATTAATTATTTGCAAAATATTATGTTAATTTCAAATACATCCATATGTTTTATATGCAAGCATTCAATCTTGATACAATGCAAATTAAAGTTAAAAACCCACTATATTTATGAATGGTGTTTGTAAAGAAATAAGACCTCGGTTTTTTAATTGTTTTACGCTAAAGAAGTTTATTTGAAATGTATATAAAACATTTTTTATTCACAGGACAGTATTTGGTTCTAAAGGTATAGTTTAGCTGTAATACTGATATATCTAAAAGAATAAAAAAGTGCAATTGTTTGCCTATAAATATTTGACTAAAATGTTATGGAATTAACAACAATTTCAATTAATTTTGTAAAATAATATGTAAATACACAGTTCAATATTTCAAAAACGTATTTGAGTCAATAAAATACTTTTTATTAAAATTTGTGGTATCAAGGCCGTCTGCAGGAATATATTATCTGTAGGGCTTGGTTTTTTTGGATTTTTCAAACATTTATAACGATTCACTAAAAATTTCAATAATTATTTTTTTGGAAAAAATTTCAAAATAATATTTTTTTGGAAAAAAATTTCAAATACTATTTTTTTTCAATAAAATTACAGGTATTATTTTTTTATTAAAATTTGAAAGATTCATAGTTATTTACAAAAAATTGAACTTTATCGAAAAATAATTCATAAATCCACAGATGTTTACAAAAAATTAAATTTAATGATAAAAAAAAACTTAACTTCACAGCTATTTTCTAATATTGTATTTAGAGAAAAAAATTACAAAAACCCAAAGCTATTCACAAAAATACCATTTTTGGTAAAAAATTATCAAATATTGAATGTTTGGGAAAAAAATCCACAGCTATTCACAAAACAATGAAATCGAAAAAAATAATTGAAAAATTCACAGCTCTTACAAAACAAAATCAAAATTTAAATGATAAATATTTAATTATTTGCGCTAAAGTACCTTTATTTAATTAGAGATACTTATATTTATCCCAATAAGGGCCCTTCAATCATAAAATATATCAATTTTTCATTATTTTATTGTAAAAATCACTTTTGGCTAATTTAAGTGATTTTTTAGCCCTTCTAAAGGATTCATTAAAAGAATTTGTTGATAGAAATTTGACAATTATTAGTAGAATTTTTTCCCCATAAAATTTAATTTTTTGTAAGCAGCTGTAGGTTTATGAGCTTTTTTTCGAAAAAAATCAATTTTGTGTAAATAGCTATGGATTTTTGAAATTTTATTAAAAAAAAAAAAAAAATATTTGAAACTTCTTTTTAAAAAATTTTATTGATGACTTTTTTTTCAAAAAAGTTATTTGTTGAAATTGTTAGTAAATATCTATGAATTTTTGAAGAAAAAAAAATTAAATCAAGCCCTGTGCAAAATATAATCCTGCGGACGCCCCTGATACCACAAATGTCATCCAAACTCTATTTTAAGAGAAATCAATCTAGATTGCTTATATGTTTATCTGCCACATTCATAGATGCTCTATTTGAAATACTACAGAGTAACTTTTTTATTAATATAATATTTATAATATGTATTTATCTCTTGTCTCTTATTATAGTATTAATTAATGACTCCATTTTGCTTCAGAAATCCACAAATACCTCATCATAAATAACAACAAAACAACATAGTATACGAAAAATTCCATTTGAAGATTTTGTTGGGACAGGAAATTAATTTATATACAGACAACACATATATCTATATATACATTCCTCGAAACCGTGAGCCATTATTTTATATATTGATAATGAAAATAGTTCTAATAAAATAAAAAACAATAAATTCGTCATGGATTATCCCATTCGAGCTTGGAGACACTCATGATTAATATAAGGGAATCTATAAAAACACAAGACCCAAATACCAAAGGTTTTTGTTTTGTTTTTTTACAACACTTGACCATATCTTTTAACATCCTCATTTTTGGAGTGTTTTAGCGTGATGTCAGAATGAATAAAGAGCACCAATTAGGAGGATGCTTTTTAGATTAAAATTTAGTGTATACGAGTGTTGAAATTTAGTCTGAAAATCATTGCCCAGGATGATACCTTTATGATTTTGTTAAGTTAATTTTTTGCTAGGCTATCCGGCATACAGTTATTATTGCTATTAGACAGTTACAATATTAAAAAAGCTAAAAAAGTCGACACTGCATATAAATAAAACAATCACAGAAATATCTAATAATAATAAATTAAAAAAAAGATATGACAAATTTATTTAAGTTACAATCTAATTTTTAATAAATATGAAAAAGTAATTACAAATCACATTTTAAGAAACAAAATTATTTATGGCAGTAAATGCTACATTTATTTGGAGTGTAATTTCTTCAAAATTGTACCTTGCAGTCATGTTTTGGAATTTTATAATAGATTTCGATCCAATTCTCCACGGAAGAGCAACGTCGTTAGAAACATAAATTATGATTTGTACTGGTCTGAATAAATTTGATTCTTGAAAGAACTTTTGTTTGAATTGCTTTGAAAGACTCATTCCGGTTCGGTCAGATATATAATTTTACAGATGAATTGTTGATGACGTTAGTTATTTTTTGAAATTGTGACCATAACGTCATATGAATGCAACTCATAAATCAGGCAGAATAGGGAGAAAATTGGTCAGAATATTTAGACCAAAAGAATTGCAGTCTGCACAAAAATATCAGTCTAAAAGTATATTAAAAAAGTTGCTGTTCATGATTTCTGTTCATTTTTGACCGTCTTACGGGGAAAAAAAGAAAGGTTAAAAATATAAAAAACATTTAAGCGGCGTTTATTTAGATATTTAAGTTTTTCCTCATTTTCATAGTTCTCCAACAGGGTTGGCCGTAGGGTCACTACAGCTGCTCGAGTAAAATGAGAAAATGTATTTCTAAAAAATTATTGTCCAAGTTGAATTGGTTACAATGTAACTTTTGTGTCTGCTAGGGTTTGCTAAAGGAACAATTAATTACTCAATAAATAACTACTCCATGAATTCTCAAGGTAAATTACGTGGGGAGAAATTGCATGCGTATGTGGAAATAATAAAGTGACGTCATCTGTGGTATCTCAACAGAAAAACTTTTGCAGTGAAAAAGTGTTTTCGACCATGTCAACTAATTTAGAACAAAATTAGATCACGTGGTCGTCTTTTCCTTGAAATAAAAAGAACGGATCAGCAGAAAATGTGTGAACAGGTCCAAGCCCGATGTGAGTTCAACAGGTCGTGAACTATTCTGATTTCTATATACTTATAGCTCATACCATAAATATTCATATTATATATGCACCAGAGGATACTCGCTAAATAAACATATTTTTGTAAATTAATAAATATTTATTCCTATACACAAAGATGTAACAAGAATACACAAATGACAAATAAATTGACCTTGAAGTGCCTACATGATATAGTCTCGCAAAGGAAATATTTTGCCTTCAAGCCCTTTCCGTCTAATTCATTTACAAAATTTAAAATAATGATATTAATATCTAGTCAAATTATCTTTTTAATAAAAAAAATAAACGTGGAAATATATATTCACATTTGTACGATATAAGTATACTTATTTAAATATATGCCTATTTTACCGAGTAGTGATGTTTTGAATGCCTAAAATTTTTGAGGGCAATGGACATATGGAAACATTTGATACATCACATGACAAGTGATGGCTCAATACAAATTTTCCAACTCTTGACTTTGACTCCATCGAAAATGGTACCGAGTCCAAATCCACTACTCCGCACTAGTTATAACTTTCTCCCAAGATGTATCGTCTTCGAGAATTAAATAATACTGATAACAGCTTTGAAAAATATAAACTTATTAGTAAAAGTTTACCAGGTCTTTCTCAGGGTCTTCTATGTATAGAACCCTTCGGCGCAGTCCATCATTTTAATATATATGTTTTATTAGGAATTTTAAAAAACAAAACAATTGTGTCATAAACTTTAAATAACATACCAATGTATATGCAAGAAAAAATATGCCTATATGATAATTCCATTTTTTATGTTTGTCAAAAATGGTAGAATCGAAATTTGCACAGGTAATAGCCAAAAAAATGTATGGACTAATTTTGCAAAAAAAGTAGTAAATATCATTTATTGAAATTGTAAAGAATTGTAAATTAAAATTAGACCACAAAACTAACTAAAAAAAATTAGTACATAGAAAAGAAAAGTTATAGAGAATAATGTCGTCGAAAAATTAATCCTCCATAACTGGTTTATTTTTTCAAATATTGCAAAAATTATATAATAAAAAGTTTTGGAAATTGAAAATACGATTTTGTATTGTTAGAGCCCTAAATTTTATGTATCAAATGCAATGTTTTAATTATAGTAATTGTGTGATGCCCAAATTTCATATTTTGTTAGCTTCTGGACATGAAGCTAAGAACAAAGTTAGAACATAAGTCAGGGGGGGGGGAGTAACTGATATAGCGAATCCAAGATATTGTGTATATAAAACAAGGTGTTACAAACGGGAGTAAAATGGCCAACCACTTCAGTACATAATTTGTACATGCCCCCTATCCACATATTCAATCAGCAGATGCGAATGATAGTACTGCCATAAGTTTACCACGGATACAAATATTGCATGTATTTTGCCAAATCGTTTAGGGGTTTCAGAGAAACTTCGGTAAATTGTGACGAGCAGAGGGGTTTATTCTGTAGCCTCTAATCCACTGCCTATCAATCTTACCTTCTAATGAAATACCTGCATCCTCTATTTGAAAATGCAAATTACTTTGGAACATTGAGACGAGAAGATAAGTTTGTACAGCAGCCTGTAATCTACTCTTTATCTATCTCAACTTCTTATAGAATTTCCGCAGTTTAAAATTGAGAATATGACTTTTTTCTCTGATTTTATTCCGAGAGTTGTTGAAAAAGAGGGATTCCCGACAAGCGTCGTCGATCCTTACAAATTTTACTAGTTGGTATCTGTTGTGAATTGAATCTAATTCGTTTCCCTTCCTCTCAATCTCTTTTACACTTATAAGCCGTTTCGTATATAAGAAGTGTACATTGTATTCGCATATATAAATATCCCGGCAGGCGAGTGACTGTCATGTAGTATGATCATGCAAATAAAGTATTTTACAAATTCTTAGTCTCCCCCACCCCTTTCTCTCTTCTTCTCTTGGTATTTATGGTCCTTTCCTCCCGTGGGCGACTGATAGCTCATGGTCATCCGTAGGATGAATTTGCTCCGTTGGAGAATACCAGTGTTTTTTACCTGGACGGTCCGATAGCTCGTGATGGTTCATCTTTGTCACGTCACAAAAGTATCATGAAACTATTTTTGTTTGTATTTATTGGTGAACATTGATATACAATGACGTCACTGATTGATATGTATAATGACATCATTTAGCAAAGTTGTTTTTTTGTTCAATTCGGAAGCGTCCTGAAACATTTAGTGTCTACCTACCTATGCTGTTACAACTCCATAAGTATTTGAAGAACATACATATGTAAAAAAAACAACAGGATTAAAGTACGTCAGACTGTTGGATAATTATCATTATCCTCGCTCACTGTCTCTTTATTTTCTTTAACGTCCTCCAATTTTCTATTTCTTTTTTTATGTAGGGTAAAAGTACATATTGAAGGAGTAATGAAGCAAAGCCCCCTCAAAGGTGGTCTCCGCTGTCTTTAATGCCTTCTTTAATGCGTATTTTATATGAAGCAAGTCATTACAAGGTTCCTTTTTGTACATAGTACATACATATGTCATGGAGAATTGAAATATCCGGACGTCAATTAAAGACAGGATACAACACTCAATAGGCTTATGTGTTAATATTATCACGTCTATTTTAATTGAGGTAGGACATATTATTATTGTGTTCATCATGGAGGGGTGAAAAGAAGATGAAGGGAGGGATATGAATATAGAGACATCTAACGCCTAACTTTCTCAACAAATAATGTACATCAATGACACATTTTTATACTGATCTTTCATACATATATAACCACAACAAAGACACAATAATAAAGAGCTCCAACCGGCCTTGAAGTGACGGGCAGATTTTAAGATTAAGTCTGTCCATTTTGGTCAGTTATTTATTCCTTGACAATGCTTAAATTAGGTACACTTTTAGTCTTTGTTTCAATACGGACCCATTTTTTGTAATCAAGAAGATCAATAACTGCGTAGGTTCGATACTCGGTTGTTCCTAGAGAAGGGAATATGGTTTATGCATATCGACTCCAAATCCTAGGTAATTGTAACTGTAATAATGTTTACTTACACTTATTCAATGTAACTCCATCTTTCGAATTAAAGAAACATTAAAAAAAAAAAAAAGATGAAACAAGAATGGAGGCAAAAGTACTTTGGTCAATAAAAAACATTTTCATTCACAAGTATGAAATGAGCTCAATTCTGCTTAAATATCTAGTCGAATTCACAAGCAGTGCTCTTCGTCCAGAGCATTATGCTATTTTTAAATACAAAAACTTTTTTTAATTCTCAAAAAGATCATTTTATTATTCCGCGTTTGGCTATTTTAACATCTTTGATCCCAAAAATATATCTTCTCCTAAGACAACGTTTTATTAGTTTGTCTTAGATCTGAAAGCGATTTCGTATAGCATTTCAACAATACGTAGAGATTCTTGAAAACTTTTTATTTAATAAATGCTATAGAATATTATTTACGGAAATGGTGGATTACAATTTATTATGAGTAACAATTGGAAAGGCTCCCATGAAGGAGTGATATATTTTGTTTGTATACTGAATAAAATTGAGTTTTTTTCTCCTAAGTCAATCTAGGATAATTGTGGCTTGTTTGACACTACAATTAATCTTCGGATTACAATTTATACTACATTATATATTACTTATTATTAAAAAAACTTCAAAAAAATCTGAATAAATTAGCACCCAGTAAATACATAAGTATATTTAGAGTTGTATAAGATATGATATACAGGCATGTAAAAAAAACAACCATCAATTGTCCTAGTTAACCCGAAAATTGGAATAATGTTTCGGAGAAGAGTAACATTGTTGTTATAAAGTTTTATTAGATTAGCTACAAGTAAATAGAAATGATTGTTGTTTTTTGGTCCTTATTTAGGGCAAAAGATTACAGTCCTCTCCAGTTCAGTATCGGTCCGGTCCAGTTCCGTCCTGCATGTCCATCCTAAAATCTTGTAAAGTTTGATGACGTCAATTAGCTATATTTCTTCTTTTTTAAATCAGTTCTAATACTCACAGTCCTATGAAAAGACGGTCTTTAGTACCAATAAAAACAGTCTGAAGACTGAAATGGACCGAGTAAATAACGACCGACACAACACACGTTACGAGTAAAGAGAAATAAACAAATATCACATATTACTCTGATATCGATCCTTAATTCAACCAACTATTCAAAAAAGATGAGTAAACCTTTTAACTAGTGATGTTTAAATTATGAAAATAAGAGTTTTTTGCTTTTTTTGCTTTTATTTACATTTTTATTTTATTTTTGACCTTTATTTGTATTTTTAAGAAGATAATGTCTCTTTGTGCATTGATTCCATAGAAAGTGCCCTGACTACACAGTATCTAAGTTCTTCCCTACAAAACAAAAGAGCCCTGTCTCTTAGATTCCCCCACCTCCGTGTATCCTAAGTGTATCCATTTTTTTTTTCATTACCGATATATAACTCTACTGGAAAACAGCTAGCTTCCTGTTTAATTTTTATTTGTAATTTTATGCATTATTTGGACATCACGTCCAAATCCATCATTGATGTTATCTTTGTTTTTCGTGAGCACACACAATTGTGTATAATTAATTCTTAGATGTTTTCTCTTCAAAAACAATGATGAGGGATGTGGAAATTGTAGAGATCCTCGTAAGCGTACATATTTAATTAAGTAGAAGTTGGTAACCCGCAAGATATTATTCATCATATTAACTATTTATCCTTTTTTTGCAAATTCAAACAAATTGATTATTAAGTAAAATAGCTATTAATGGGATATCTGGCACGCAATAATGATCATATTTTTTACAAGTCCTTATATATATACAGGTGTCCGCGTCTAAAACTGAACACTCCTTTAAATTTTACACCATGTACATATTCGTTATTTTATTGAGTTGAAACTGGTGTATACTTCGAGGGAAGGTTCTTGACTAGTTATAAACAAAACTCCAGCAAAATCTAAATAGTAACAGTGAAACAACAGCCGATACTTTGGAGAGACGTCGAGTCGCAATTTTGAACTATCCGCGCGGTGGAAAACTCCCACTGAAATTGCCAAGGTTCTGAACTGCAGCCGCACCACCGTTTACAGCGTGGTAGCCAAAGGGACTTCTGAGGCGACCATAAGATCTAAGTCCAGGCCTTAAACGTCGGACAAAATGGTTGCTGTCGTGAAAAAGTGCCGTGAAAGTGAAGAAATGTGATCTTATCTTCTTGGAAGACCACGAGAGGCTTAACTCCGAGACTTACTGCCAATACTTGAAGGACAAAGTGTTCCCTTAGGCCAGAGCTACTTACGGGGACAGCTGGTGGTGGCAGCAGGACGGTGCCAGCTGCCACACTAGCAACTTTACCCAAGAGTTCCAGCCTTCTTCGATCGGAATTCTTGGCCGCCTCACTCGCCTGATTGTTGGCGGCTTGACTTAGCAGTGTTTGGTAGTTTAAAGGGGATGCTGTTGGGAGTCGAATAAAAGTCCAAGGACCAGTAAAGTCTGCCCTCAAGAATGCCTGAGCTAACCTCGACCAGAGCATCATCGCCAAGTCATGCAGCAAGTTCCGGTCCAGGCTGGAGTTGGTAGTGGAGAATATATTGAATAGACATGTGTTTAAGACTCTCATCTTTCATGTTAAATAAATTAATTTGTCGACCACTTTAAAAATTACAGAATTATTTAACAATTTTTAAAAAATTCAAAGGACTCAGTTTTAGACGCACACACATGTATATATCTCAAAGCACACAAAACTATGTGAGGATTTAGGTTTGTTATAAATTATACTTACGGGGTTTTTCTCTCCCCTTCCCATTCTTACTTACTTTTCAAATCTTAGAATCCTTGGAATCACCATCATTTCTCATCTCATGTGTCTGAAACAAAAAGAGACATAAAAGTATTTGTCATTAGTGTGTAGCAGTCAGAAAAGGAGTAGACTTTTCCCTTCCATCTTCTAATGTCGTTTTCTACCATCATCCCTTTCTTAATATGTAATAATATGATTGTTCATCCCACATCTTTTTCTTCCTCAACTCTTAAATTGTTTTACCCCATTTGTTATAATATAATATAAAGAACAAAAAAATGTTTGTCCCCTAGTAGGATATGAGTCAAAATGGCTGAAAAAAAAGTCACGATTCTTTTCTTGTATTGGTAATTATACTCCACATTATTGTTTATATTGATGTCATTATTAATAAACGGCTATATATGTAACTAATGATTAAAACGGCTGAAAAAGTATTTTCTTACGGATAAATATCCTCGTTAAGTAAATAAGAAAGTAATAAATTATGAACCATTATATTTCTGTGTGTTGTTCAGTATAACAGCTCTACATACAGGATTGATCTTATCCCGTAGTAATCCGGAATCGGTGCAAAATCACGGAGGAGGACATCTCATCTCCGAACAGAGCGATTGGAAAGAGCAAAGAAGATTCTAAATTTTCTCTAAGCCAACCAAAACTTGGGCATAGTTTTGCTCTTTTCTAATAAAATTTTTTACTGTTGACACCACTCTGAATAAGCAGAATAGCCGCTATATTACAACCAAAACATCCACGCAATGTATCTCCTTCAGTGAGATATGTATTCAGAACAAAACATCCAGTGGCAAACAACGGCGAAGTCTGCCTCCCATTTTTGTGGAAAGGAAGGATCTGCTCAATGCATATGCTTAAATGGAACTTTTGGATAAAAAAGTGCTACCTTGGGTCAGAAAAATGCTCGGGGACAATCTTGTTTTCACTCCGAACAGAGTGGCTGTGCTGCTAAGACACATGCCTTCCTGAAAGACAACTTTCCATACTTTTGAGACCTCAACATAAGGAACCCTCCTCTCCAGTCACAAGTCCCTTGAACTACTCTATCTAAGCACCTCTGGAGGAAAGTGTGTGGCCTACCCCTCACAGGAGTGTCCAGTCTCTAGAGGCTTCCATCAAGAAGGAGTGGACCAAGCTCAAGTTTGACTACATAGTCAATGCAACCAAGGGGTTTAGGTCTCGTGTTGAGGACATTATTAAAGCTGAGGGCTCACATATGGAATAAAAGTTGGGTCGAGTACTATTTTCAGATGCTTATGTTAAATCAATGTCGTCACAAAAACCTTTTGATTAAATTTTACTCTTGAAAAATAAGAAATTATAATATATTTTTCAGAAGGTAAGATCAATCCTGTATAGTGATACTCGGGACCTGACTCATTTAATAGGCCTTACTTAGGGTCGGTACCATATTTATCTTTTTTGAATAAAAGACCTTCCAATAAATTTTTTTAAATGCCCCAAAAGTTTCCTGAAAAACATTCATTTAATTTTTTTTTAAATGTTTTCTTGGAAACAGTCATTCGAATCACCCAAAATTATGTTTAAGAAAGGCCTTACACATACTGTATTGTTAAAGCAAAAGTGACGTACCTGACCATTTTATCAATTTGAGATATGTTTATAAGAAGATTGTTTAATAGTTTATTGAATCAGGATTGACGGGTTTTGTTTTTCTCATTCGATAAGTCATGGTGAACATCAACAGTCAAAGAATCTAAATGCTAATATTTTCTGGAGAAAGGTCACATAAACATTTTTGCGCCGTACAATATATCCTGCTCAATAGTCGGTATATACTGTTACGTCGATTTTGCACCAACTTTTATAAATATATATTTTATGGGTTGTACATTCAGCGAGTACAATTTATTTTTGTGTCTCAATACAGTATATATGTAAACCAATTTTTTTGGATCCAATCTAGGGGGTCTTCCAGTCATCAATAGTTCATTTATAAAATTTAAATTCATTTAAAAAGACATCGATGAAGACACATGTTAATTTGGGATCGATATAGATCGAATTCTTATTTGAGACCAGTCCCAACTGAACTTCTTTAGAAGACCGAATTATTTGTCCACTAAAAATTACATCAGCCTCAGAGAAGGAATATATATAAATAACCAGAAGAGTAATGCAGGCAATTCAGATCAAATTAGCAGTTTTTTTTTGTAGTGCGTTAAACAACTGAAGCTCAGGTCAACATCTGACTAGAAAGTATTACTAAATATTAAACTATATCTACGAAAGTATATATTGTTCAGCGTGGTAAATTGTACAATTGGAAATAATTTTATAATCTATAAAAATTTGTAGAAAGAAAATCGAACATATCCTTCTATCACAAAATAGTATAAATGTAAAAAAATTAAATCTTGTCAAGTTGGGAAGTCATTGTCTCTTGATAAAAATGAAGCCTTTTCTTTTTAGACTTTGGCTATTTTTGTAGTTTATGACGTAAAAAAATGGAATTTTTAGTAGTGTTTGTAACAAATTCATGTTTTAGTAAGTGTCAAAAAAATTATCAGTGTCGATACACAGTGCAAAGACGTGGATAACGGACCAGTGATTGGTAGGAGTCACTGAGGAAATATGGGCCCTGGGTAAAAGGAGAAATCCTAGTATATACTAAACTATTTTTTCTAGAGTTGCATTGCTTTGACATGCAAAAGTAAATGACACGAACTATCACTCATACTGCATTCAAGCTAATTGTGCGAACCATGTGAATAAAGTATGTTCGAGGTCATCATTTTTTTGAACATATCTTTTAATTGGACTCTATCAGTGGATTATTATTATTATTATTTTTTTTTTGCAAACAAAGTTAACGTAGTAAACATAGAATACATCAATATGATGTGGTATTAAGCATGTGTTTCTGGGAGGATTCAATTTTTATTAACATAATAAAATATATTATCGAGGGATCCATTCAAATCCAAATACTGACTAATTCCATAATTAATCAAGGTTGAGTGATTGAAACTAATTCATATTTCGATATATATTAAAGAATAATAATTATTTACGATACACAACCAATCTGAGCTCCAACATTTGAAAAAGCTGTTTTATATTTTGCAAAATCATCGTTTTCAAGAATTTCAAAAGGGGATTTGCAGACACGTTCCTTTTTTTGTTTCTGCTCCGATATTTTTACGCTTCGAGACATGGGAAAACACAAAATTTGTTTCTTTTTCTTTCAGCTGTCGTTTGGTTGTGTAATGAAACCTTGTATTTAAAAAATAGGGATTTAAAACTCCAACTAACTGCTACTTTGATCTATATATAATTATGTTAATGGATTTCTTATAGGAGTAAAACACAAATAAATCCTGGGAAAAAGGGATCCTGAGAAATATACCCTTTAAAAGAAGTCACTATAGAATGAATTCCTTAAAAATTATTTAAATTCAAAAGAAGGGAAAAAGATAATTTAATGCATAAAATAAAAAGAATAGCAATAACTCTAATTCATATTAATATACCTGCGTACATATATATTTTATGTACGTTTCTATATTTACATACCAGGGTATAATATATTTATTAATAATAGATACAAAAAAAAATAAAAAATCATATATAGTCTTTGGATTTTTGTTCCTTGCAAAATTTAATAATTTATATACCATATATATCCATATAAATATCCCAACATTTCAATTTGTCTTTCAACGAGTAGGATCTTATACAGGGTGAGGATATTCAATCTGACTAGTAAGTTAACTTTCTTTTTTTGAAGAAATCCATTACATTTATTTAAAAAGTACAGAAAAATTCTTGGATGAATTAGTTGCAGTATATATTACTAGTATTTATCTCTCACGGATAAGCCAAGAATGAGGTAACATAATTTCAGAACTCCGTGCTTGGATGTATGCGGAAGAAACTGCTTGCAATGTAGATGTATCTAAAACCATTGTGTACACAGTTTGGAGGAGGATATAGGACAAAAACAGCAAAGAGAAGCGTTCAGAATTTGGCAGGAAGAAAATTCTTGATCCATAATTGACCAATAACCTTTTGGAGGTAGACCTAACGGTGCCATATCTCCCCTCAAGGTTCTCAACCTTGCACCACTTCTCTGTGGCTGATTACATACAAATCCTAAGAACAAAGTTAATCCCATGAGTAAAGACAGCATTTCAAAATGGAAATGTGTTGCAACTGCAGGACAGAACCCTGCACACACGGCAAAAGTGGTGAAAAATGTTCTTAAGTATAATTTGGACTTCTAGTCCAAAGAGATGCAGCCACCCTACGGTCCAGAAACGACTTGGACTTTACTTTCTGCTCGCACATTGAGACCAAAACTTGTAAAATTTTGTTCATCCTTATATCGAATCCTTCAGGCCTCCGCTGACGAGTGCTGGGGTACTGTTGTGAGATCAAGTTGAGACGCAAGGTGGAGGAGGACATCAGCATGGAGAATTGTTGAGGAGATGGCAGGAAGACAATTAGTTATCCAGAATTTACCAAGATCCTTTACGAGGCAGACCTAACAGTGCCGTGGGACAACTTATTGGATTCCCATGACTACATAGAATCCCGACGACAAAGTTCATTCGGTAGGTGACCATAACATTTCCATATGAAAATGTTGTGTAATATCTGGACTGCACCCCTTCACACACGGCAAAAGTGGTCCAGTATTACTTCTGTTCCAAGGAGATGTAACCCACCTACAGCCAAGACTTGAGCCCCTCAGACTTTGCCTTCTGGCTGCACATTGAGTCCAAAGCCTATGAAATTGGTCACCTTCACAGCGACGCCATGAAGGGATCTGTTGACGATGCTGAGGCATCCGTCTTGGGTGCCTCAGCATCTTTATAAAGAAATGCTGATATATTATTTAGCATTATCATGAAAAGAAGCAAAAAAATATTTTTTTGATTTACTTTTCGAGCTTCTGGTACTGAGATATTGATACCTACAACAGGAATTATGAATAGAGAAAAATATGAGAAACTGTTAGAGACTCATGTGCTTCCTACTCTTTAAAATCGTATCCACATGGCGATTGAATATTTCAGCCACATTGGGCACCCTCACTTACATGAAAGGAAATACATAAATTCTTTAAAAAAATCTCCAATTAATGGTTTTGAGTGGACATGGAATTAATTTGTCTTGTATCCAATAGAGAATATATGGGCAATAATCAAAGCTAAGCTCAGATAATGTGATTGTTCGATAATGGAGAAGTTGAAATTGCGACAGTAATTCAGGTTTTGCGATAATTATAATTTCAGGAGTGGTATTACATATTTTGTCGCAATACAATGACACTCTATGTTGCCTTATTAACAAACTAATATAAGTAAATAATACCTATATCCTTTTGTAATGTAAAAGACTGTATTTATCTAATGCTATCAATTGTTCTAATTACCACCACCAACCAAGTTGAACAGAGCTCATCCCTACGTTTGTTTGCTTGTTTTTTTCACCAGGGTTACAGCAAAAGTTTTAGATCGATTTTGATATAACATGTTACAAAGGTTATATTTGGTCAAAGTAAGTGGCCATTAAATTTTGATAGGTCAAGGTAGCAAAAAAACTTAAAAATATAAAATGGACAAATACTCTGGAGCAACTTGAAGTACCGGGTGATCCATTAAAATCTGAGCACTTTGAATTTTAAATTTCAACGAAATATAATTTATTAATTAACAATAGAATTTCAACACAATTAAAACTATAAATAGATGTGTGTTTGAGCTCTTTTAATCTTTAATGTAACCACCCTTAGCGGCAATGATGCCTTCCAAGTGGCAGTTTTTTTTTTCATTGATGACATTGATAGACTTGAGGGGATTCACCTGGGTTGTTTTCTTTAACTCCTCCGGATCCAATTTGGCCCTTTTGACAGAACCCTTCTTCTTCCCCAACGTTTCGGACTTGCTGATACCGTGGAAGATGGTTCTAGGGATACCCAGTGTCAAGGAATGCTCGAATGGAAATTCGTTGATCATATATTTGTATCATTTTCTCAAGTTGTACGTAAGCTACAGGGCTCAGAATTGTTGTGTTTTGTAGCTAACTGTTTATACTTTAATATATCGATTTATGAATTAATTTCAATCACTTACCCTTCACTAATTATTAAATGTTCAGATTTCGATGAACCATCCGGAACAAAGTTCAAATAATGTGTTTTTATCTAGGTTTAATAAAGATGTTACACGTATATATATATAAAGGTTTAAGGGGAAATGCCTTTTTATGTAGTCTGTGCTCTACCGAATGCTCATTTAGTTACATCTAAAATTGTAAACTCACTCTTTATAACGATAAATAGGAGATGAATAAACACTCAGTACATGGGGTCAGTTGCAACCAGTCCTGCTAAATTGTATACTCTTTAATTATATTCAAATAAGAACAAACAAATGTAGGTATTTTGTCATAAATTTAAAACAGCTCTGAATAATCGAGCCTTAATAAAAAAGTGTTAAAACTTGACTCTCCTACATAAATATCTGCATTAAGTAGCTACTTAAAAGGAGACGAAAACTTGCACATTTTTTTTCTATTTCTACCTTTATAATCTTAGTAGTATCATCATTTTCATAATGGGTAAATACAAATTTAACATATTATATGAGTAATTTATTTAATGAGTATGTTCATATATCAAATGTATAATATACTACACTTATATTGTATTCTATTAAAAGTCTAAAAACATTAACAATTCTCTTTTATATGTCTACATCAGTGAGCCCCAACCTTTTCGTCACTACAGAGTCCTTTAGTATTTTTTAATAAAATATGATCAACCCAAATCTTTACAAGAAAATAGTGAAACGTGTCTTCCTTACCAAGGGCATTTGCATGGAATGTGCTGGATGTCTGTCCAAAAAATTTAATTTTATGAGAATAACTATGGATTTATGAAATATTTTTCCCAAAAAATTTAATCTTTTGTGTAAAGCTATGGATTTTTAAATTTTTTTTTTCGAAAAAAATTAATATTTGAAATATTTTTCCTAAAAATTATTTTTTAGGTTTTTTTATGCCAAAAATTTAATTTTGTGCAAACAAATTTGGATTTTTGAAAATAACAAAAATATATATATATTTGAAGCTTAATTTTGAAATTTTGTTCTAAAAAAATTAATTTTTTGTAAACAAAATAATAATTTTGTGAAAATTCTCTTATTTATTAATGAATTATATATAGTTGGAATTTTAAATTCAAAGTGTTTAGATTTTAGTAGACCACTCAGTAATATGAAAAAAAAAAAAGGCACCGTATATTTATTTTGGCCCCATACTCAATTACGCATAACCATACCTAATTTCGTCACTGTGCTTATAGCTTTGGCTCAGAGACGTAATTCTAGATATATTTTATAATAATGCAAGACTTTTTACTCCGACATGAGGGGAATATACAGTGTGCAGCAGGAAATTCGTGCAGTAATTGATTCTCGTGTATCATTTCACCCAGATTTTTGAAAATAAAAGATAATTGAAATGTTTACTAATTTATTGGGATGTCATTAGCTATATAATTTCTCAAAATGGCCTCCCATGGGTGCCAGTATGGCCTCGATCCAGGGGCAGAAGGCCAAACACGTCTTCACTCATGTCCACCGTAGTCTTTAGGGAGTCCACATTGAGTTGAGAAGTCGCACAAACTCTTCTCTTAGTAGCACTTCACACCCCATAGTACAGGTCTAACCTGGACGGCGGTCAAAAGTCCTTTGACCAGAGTGGATTAAAAAAATAAACCCAAAAATTAAATCTTTTTGGAAAAAAATTAACAAATTAATAGTTAAGTATTAAAATGATTTCTTTTGGAAATAAAATATCAATTATTAATTTTTTTTTATTTATTTCAAAAATTGGCCATATTTATCATGCTCTTCATTGAGCTCCTGTCTATCTTTTCCTACACCGAGTCCAAAAAGGCCGGAGACCGAATTTTGTTGAAACCACCACTGACAGGACAACATGCAAGGCTCAAGCCATCCATTTCCCCTTTTTCACTTTGAAGACGAGCCTCTCCGAGAAGCCGATGATCCTGACAATTTCTGCCACCTTGACATGGGCTTTGAAATGTCAAACAAATGTTGCCTAAAAAAATGGTTCTGATTGGATTATAGAATTAACTGATATAACTTGAAATAGTTTCAAATAAGGAGTACAAGCTTTATAGAAGTTTAAATTCTACTGCATGAGTTGTTGCTGCACTTTGTACATAAAAGGAGTTTGAAAAAAGGGATAAATGAGTCAATATCATTATTTACTCAATTCCTTCATGAGGGGAACTAACGCATTATTAATCCATGTGTCTACAATTCCATGGCTCAACAAAAATTTTATTTATTACACTGCTACGTAATTTCTTATGGAGTCTTGACGATTCACCCCAGAGCATCAGGGTTGCAAGGAGCACCGATTGCGAGCCACTGTTCTACATCATAATAACATTAAAATAGTAAATTTTTTGCATAATAAGTTTTATTTTTTTTATTATGTTGATGTTAATAAAAATACAAATATGAAGTTTTTTTTTTTTTTTTTTTGCAAATGATGATTAGTTAATTGATCATAAGGGCTTTTATAACATAAAATAAAAATAATACTGTTTTGTTATTAGGAGGGGGTTCTCTAAGTATGTAATGAGGTATTATTTAATATATATTTCGTCAAAAACCATTTATACAATATTTTTTTAAAGAAAAAAGTCTTTATAGACATATGCATATGCAGAATGGTGACACAAAACTTAAAGCAGCATTTAGTTAACAAACAATTCCGTATTATATTTAATTACCAAGTTTTATTACCCAACCAAAATACAAAAATAAATAAGTTTTGTTTTTATCATTCACCGTTACGTGTCAAGAAGGCTGTAGAGATTGTTGGAATCTCCATCTGGTATTCCTATAACCTCAAGAGGTACAGTACAGACCTATATAGCATTAAAAAAAAAAATTGCAGCAAAATATGGCTGGCATCTGCCCTGAATATATTGAATAAAAAGTATAGGTAAATATTGTATTTAAACATATCACAAATTGGTTTTGTGCTGTCTGTTCTTGATTCTAAAGAAATCACGTTTTTGTAATTATCTACGACAACAAAGTTATTTGGATGTTATTTGTTTGTTAGTTTGGTTTTTTTTATGGTTAGTCACAAGGATTACACCAAAAGTTATATATCGATTTTGATCAAACTGCTACGAAGAGTATGCACCAGATAGACCTGAGAAACGTGATGGGGTAAAAGACGTGAAGGAAAACTCTTTATATAAAATGTAACGCCTCATTTTTTTGATGTAGCAACATTTACAAATTGTTTAGAGTACAAATACCACTATGTGTTTCATACACTATAGTCAAATATTATATCAGTTGTCTTTTTGTTCGTTCGTTTCTTTTTTTTTTTTTTTTTTTTTTGGTTAAAAGCTCATTCTTCAAAGTTGTTTTTCTCCAAGAATAGTCAGAAAAAAGAATATAATTCAGTTGGTAAAAGTACGTCAATTCTTAAAAAGTATAGATGTATTCATCTATTTGATAGTGGGACATTGTTCAGAGCCCCGTGAGATGGATCTCATGTATATAGCGGAACCCAAAACTCGATTCCAGATATATATAATCGATAATAAGAGTAAATAAATGATCGGATTTGACCCGATGTATTTTCAGATCAGGATTCAAAAAGTATTAAAACCGTTTTTCAAAAAATAAATAGAGATAACCTGTCAAGTCGTGATTCGTAAAGGACAATCTCAATTACAGTCGTAAAAAATTTGTTGATCTTTGACACGAGTCAATTTAACAGAAAACCAAAAAATCATGCAAGTTATTCCAATATTTCTTTAAAAAGAATAGATACTGCCCGGATTTAACATGAAGACTAGTAATCTAACATTGCATAAAAGGCAGCCTCAATTCTAGTATTTGTCAATTTTTTAATCTTTGTCACGAGTCAATTTGAAATGGGAACCTCAGAATAGATGTGTGAGGAATTATATAAATATTATTTATTGTTTTTAGCACCCCGAACCCAAAAGTATTGCAAAATGAGCGACTGATTTTTTAGGAAAGAACCTAATCTATCCTGATTTAAAATTAAGAAGCGGAGTCCATCATTAATAGCTCCTTCAGAAGATCTCATCCAATCAAGGACATACAGAACACTAGTATGAGCCAACCAATCGACAGTTAGCAACAAAATACATAGTTAACCTTTAGGTTAGTAAGGTAACGTCGTGAAATATCAAATCATTTGTCTTTATTTTTACTAAAAACCCATTTTCCCTAGGTTTTTTTTTTTTTTTTTTTTTTTTTTTGAAGACATATTGAATTAATGATTCCTTCGCTTTCTTTAACTACTCTTTTCTTCCATTCTTACAGCCCGGTTCTCCCTATCTATGTCTATATTTGTTCTTTGAAAAGGTTAATGAGTTAATAATACAACTATTAATAAACAAAATAATAAAAGTAATCATCTTGAAACAACAACATCAAGTTACAGAAGGTGGTTTCTTTGTATTCATTTGGAGTTCCTCCATTCTTGTAAAATGACCATAAAATCACTCAACACCACCCCACATTTTACTAATACAATAGTCATTGTAGTTACCAGTCATAAAAACGCAGTTTATTAATAGGTATTTGAGTCGAATGCTGCTCTACAAGAACACAATTGGACTAAAAAAAATAACGTTCTTTACTTATTGATCGGTCCTCAGACTAAATGCCTAATCAAAAGATGTGCAACCTTTTTTAATATAATAGGCACCTTGTCACTTGAAATATTTTAGTGAGGCTGCAGAACCTATTATGTGGCGTCTTGGAAAGCAAAAGTTCATAATAATTTGGCTTCTCTGAGAGCCTCAATTATTGAGGCTATGAACAATATTAATAAAGATCACATGATCAAGACGTGCAGCAGGTTTTGCGCCAAGTTGGAGGCAGTGGTTGAGGTTGAGGGTGCTTGGATTGAATGATTAGGTTCATAGAGGGTCACTACATTGATATATAAAAGGATTTGTAAGCATCTCTACTAATTAAAGAAATAAAAAGGTGTATGTCCTGGTCTCGAAAATTCTTAATTGTAAAACCGCACCCTGTAATTTGATGGTCAGCTATTTTTTCTATTAAAATAAGTTATATTGATCAGTTGAAAGAACATAATTACTAACAACGTCATTTCATCTGTTTTAGTTACCATAAAATACCAATAAGGAGGGGTCCTAGGACTGAAAATTTTTATTATGACCGAACTGATAGAAAGGCAGTCTTTTTAGTTTTTTAGACGAATCCAATACAACTTATTATAGAAGACATTTGTAATAAATGGAAGGTACACTTTTCAAACAGTCCTTTAGTAAATTTAAAATAAGTTGAATGTAAATGATCCAATCGACAAAGTTGACAAATTAATTTGAAGGAATGAAGTTTGCAAAAGTAAATATGTAAAGGCTATTTAAAATTGCCAAAAATTCCAATTACTTATTATTTAATCAATTAATTATTTTTCGAGTTTCCAAACTATTTTTATTAGAAAATTCGACTTGTCATAATCACAAATTATAATCAAGACTACAAACATTCAAGTAATGATAGGTCCAATTTCTATTATCAATCAAAATGAGAAAAAGTCATTATACTACAAATCCAAGTCAGTTTCCAGTCTTTGCTCACAATTCTAAAATGTACATTTGGACTATTGGATATCCCTATGGAGGATTAGATAAATGCGTTATTACTTTTTGAGCACTTTTCTGTTATAGCATCGTGTCTTTGAATAGAGTCAAAAATTTAATAAATAATAGTTTCCAATAATAAATTTAACCGTGGGACGCTTTTAGAAAATCACTTGACATAATTTATGTAGTCTTTGAGTTTAAAAACTATAACTTCACTACTGATATGGACACACTGAATGTATTTGATTGCATTAAAGACATATGTCATCAATTGTAAAATATTTTATGGGCTCAAAATTTACAAAATATTTTTGTAGATTATTAACTACGGGCCACATAGCTCATTTAGAGTTATAGAATAAAGTATTATTTTATTTTGTCAGCTCTAAGACACTTACATATAGACGATGCCTTTTGTTCATGCCGATTTCAGTACTAATAAAAAAAACTTTTTGAGCACTAACACTTTTACTTTTGTTCATGCCAATTTTAGCAATAACTCAGGCATATATGGACAAATTATTATCTCAAACTTGATAGAATCTTCAAATTATGAGTATCATTTCCATTTGTAAACATAAATCGCATTGAAACACCTGGAAAATGGGTCTCCCTTATGTCCTTGTACATATAACAAAACGTTCTTTGTATTATGTTTTTTTTTCATAAAAAGTTCAGTTTGCATGTGTTCTAAATGTATCGATACATATGTGTTAAATTGTTTGAATTTTAGAATGCGTTGATACTTGCATTAAACATTAATCAGTTTTCAACTCATATCAAAGATGAAATCCCTTAATTTATTTTCCCTTTTAGACGACTATCAAAAGTTACTATCGACACATAAACCTCCCATCTTTATTCAAATGATTTTTTTTTGCTGCTTTGGCCATAGGATCGAGGACATCGTTCCAGATCAAGACCGTGATGAATGAGCCATATCGTGATAGAATATTATCCACAAGCAGATTCAAGAGAATCTTGTAGAAGGTTCGAAAAGGAGAGGAATCGTCTGATAGAAGATGTGGAATCTCTAAGTGAAATTACAGGTATTAATAACTCTATTTAAAAGGTTTATTTACAGTCTGAAAGGAGTAAATATAACAGTCCAAGGCGGGAAAAAATCCTTTCACGGAAATTCCATGTCAAGTCACAAGTCTTTGCTCACAAGTACACGTCCTTGAATGTTTTCATGGAGTCAAGTTCAAACCCTATAATAATTTTATTGAGTCCAGTTTGAGGCCTCAGATTTATTTTGAGTTTTTAATTCCATAGTTATAATTAGTGATACAAATCGTGTAAATAATGACATGTCAAAAAAGGATACAAAATATTAACATGGTAAATCAGACAATTTGAAGAATGTTTTTGGAAGAGATCAGCTACAATCAGCTGTGACAAGAGAGGAAGGAAAAAATAATATAAACAAGCTCATTTGCTAGAATGACTCCTATGTCGATCCCCAATTCTACTCGGAGTCCAACAAGGACTTATAATTAAAGCTCTGCAATTAAAGCTCCTCAAAGTTACTCTCGTCTTTTCCTAGAACTAAGATTTTTAATCTAATTGAATCTATTGAGGAAACAAAGTTCATTACTTAAGAATTAAATAATTATAAAAACTGCTAAAGAAAAGAAAATTCATTCTTCAGATACATAACTACAAAAACCGGGCCAGCTCATAAAAATCACAAGATTATTATCACTAAGCTTTTCTTGAGTTCTGTATAAACTAGATTTCGAATACAAAATCAAACCCAGGTTTTTCTCAATAGAAAACTTAAAAAAATGCCGACTTCCTTATTAAAAGAAGGATTGGTTTACTAATAAAATGGAAAAACTACATTAGATATTACATACCAATTCTTCAAACCTTTAACTCGAGCGAACTCAAACATTTTGACTCGAATCTAACACTTATATCTATATATATATTAATAGCTTTTAATGATGAAAAAATATTGGGGGCACCTGCTCCTTGGAAGAAGTCAATTCTTTTATGATCTTTATTACTCATTAGGGGCTATATATAAATATTGATGAAAAGAGTTCTTCAAAAAGAATAGTTTCATAAATTCGTGGACTTTTTGTTTTTTTGGCACGGATTTTTTTTTAACTTTTTTTTTTAGAATTTATTTTTTATTACACATTTCGATCCATTTTTGGATGATTCTTTGTTACTACGTAATAAAATTAATAGAAGGATTCTTTGCTCTCCTAAATAGACAAAGATTTACCTATAATAAGAATTTAAGAGCCATAGAAAATGAGATAACAATTAGTGTTGAGACTCGGTCCAAGATATAATTGTTTTCAAAACGTGGTCGATTTTTGTGGGTATCAGTAAATATATCGTCTGTTTTCGATCTCAATTAATGAGCCGATTTTATTCCTTATCCGAATTTATAAACTGTACGAATATAGATCGATTTTTTTGTAAGACCGATTCAAACCGAATTTTTCTTTTGCGGCAGGTTTAGATCTAATTTCTTGATAGAAATTTCGCTCCACTAAAAATCATAACGGTCTTGGACCGGTCTAGGATTTTCAAACCGGGACCCAAAACTTATTAAAGTATTAAGTTAGAAGTTGTAACTTGTATGAGTGGCTTGTACAAGTAGCAGTCCAAAAAGGAACCTAAAATGAATGTAAAATTTAAAAGTAAATAAGTAATCTGAATAGAAAAAGTATAATTAGATATGCAAATTGTGTGTACTTTGGGTATGTTCATAAAAGAGACCGAAAATCAACATGGTAATCCTGAGCATTTCAAGCTTAATTGTCATGAGGTTTCATTAGATCAGTTATAATCAGCTGATACAAAGGGAGGAAGGGGAGAAGGAAATAAACTTGAACATGACAAGAATTACTACATTTTCAACCCCCAATTTTACACTGAGTCCAACAAGGGCTTACAATTATAACTTTGCAACAAATACTCAAGGGGACTCTCCGTCTTTTATGAGTACAAACACAATCAGGTTTTGAATATGGTAGGAGAGGAAATGGACTACTCAGGAGTCAAATGAAAATGACAATAACTAAGAAAAAGAAAATTCATTCTTCAGATTACAAATTGCCAAAAAACGGGTCAGCTGATAAATTCATTTACATCATTAATAAAAATACATATAAAAAAAACTAACATCATGCATCTTAAAGTGAGTAACCTACGATCCATGGGGCACATGTGGCCCAGAAAATACTTTTTCTGGCTTGCAAAAAGTATTTACTAAGCGTATTATCATATACGTTATATTTATATAATATGATATTTACATCCGCATAACTAAATTAAAATTTTGTATTCTAAAATCTTTGAAAAATATGGATCGACATTAATGGATTAAAAACCTTTTATGATACTTCCTAATATTCATATAAACATACTTTGGAATACTATGTTCGGATAATCAGCTGGGATATAGGGATCCCTTGTTTTTTTTCTCTCAGAAAAGTTCTTGAGAAATTCCAAGTTATAAAAATGAATTATTTTGATATATTATCTAAATAGACAATCAACATTTAACATTATCCAAATAGAAATATCAACTATACCTAGAATCAAAGGCTTATTGTAATCCATTCCGCCCACATCTGTGAAATCAGGCAGAAATCTTTTTTTGTATTTGGCAATAAAAGTGTTGGTTGTTTTAACGGTTTTATGGGGCTATTTCAAGTATAAATAGGTTGTGATATACCTAATAAAATATTATCTATCAATTTCTTTTGTGTATCACCTTATACGAAAATTATAATACTTTAGTTGTTGTAAAAATGGGTTTTTGATATTCACAGTTAGCCATATTTATATGTTTACTAGCAAAATGAATCCCAGCTTTACTGGGGCCAAGGAGGGAGTGTGGAAATCACATAAACAATGGCCATTTTAATTATCCTGTAGTGCATTATAAATAAATGAAATGTATTATTATGAATATAAAAAAATGTGCTATAAGCTTCCTATAACATAACAACGTATATGCATGAAAAAAAATGTCTAGATGATAAATCGAAATTCCCATCTAAAATTAAAAACTGTAAATAGCATTTATTGGCATTGTAAACCGAAACCACAAATCTACCAAGATTTTTTTCATACTTGCGAAATAAAAAAGATTATGAAAAATAATATCACTCAAAAAGATAACAATAATGATGTTTATCAAGTCATATTTTTTCTCTCAAGCTGTTTTTATTATTCCTTTCTTCTTAAAGAAAGAACATATAAGTTTTGAGTAACTACGTGTGACTGTGGCCTTGAATAATCGAGACGAACACCGAGGATTTCTGTGGGAGTTTTATTCGATTTTCTTATGAGAGCAAAGTTTGTCTGTTCAAATTACTAACACTAGTTTATTGATATAATAATTAACTTTTGTTAAAATAGTTATGATTCCCTAGAATAATAACTCAACTGGTCACAAATCTTTATTCTGATTCCACAGATGTGGATGGGATGGACTCTAATAAGATTTTTATTCTAAGAATATTTGCTGGCTCTATTTGTACAATGTTAAATTTTGATTTTTATATCATAATAGGTCATTTTAAATAAATTGGGATATCTGGATTATTTTTCTACTAGTAAGAAACAGAAGGATCCTCAGATTCCAGCTGACTATACGTCGTATGTACATATATATGATTATTAGGGTATCCAATGAAAAATCCTTAACTGAAAAACCTGGATAAATATTTTTAACAGATTTTTGAAAGAAACTTTTTAAATGTGCTAATATGGATCTAAATATGAGAAAAAAATATTTTGGTCCAAAAATGGACGTCGTTCGTCTGAGAAAAATGCCGCTTTTGCATGATGCCATTAAGTTTATCTGATAATTTTTTTAAAATATATTTTACATTATGTTTAATTTCTTAATATAAAATCTTCAAACATCTGAAGAAAATAATACAGATTAAATTTTTTCCCAAAATCCCGTGATTAAAAAAACTATCCCAAATGACAATTTATAATTTATTTGCATACATACACTTTATACAACAAGTTGTCCCTTCTTAAAATAAATATCCATTCTTTACGACAGCAAATAACTTTTGAACAGATGAATATATTTACAAATATTTGCTCAATTACCTATGTTAATGAATGTCCCATTATAAATAAATAACTCAGCTGGACCTTGAGTATGAAAGCACAAACATAGACGACAGGATGATAGTTAATCAATTCATTTGGAATAATTAAAAAAACTTTTCCCTCCCTCTTTGTCAGCCCACAATTATGGAAAAATTGTCAATTCTTTTAAAAAGAGTATAACCCCTAATTAACTCTTCATTATCGAAATAGAAACAACAAAACAATTATACAGCTACCTATCTACAAACCTGGCGCCGATAATAAAATCACTCTAAAGTATGGGTTTATGGCCCCTTATAGAGAGAGAGAGTTGATGTATAGGGTTATATTACATCAAGTATAATAATAGTCTGTAGTGTTGGATTCAATCTTGTAGGAACTCGAAAAAAAAAAAAACTCGACTTTGCACTTTAGCCAACAATTTTTGGTAACTATTAGAACTCGCCACATGCTTCAAACACAAAATCAAATTTCTACTTGTGTCCCTGAAACGGAGAATAAAAAACTACAGTCGCTCTTCTCTTATTAAAATGATAGTTGATTATGTATTGACCCATTAATTGCAATAAATATTTGAGACAGTTAGAAACAATTCAAAGGTTAAGTTTATACATTTAGGATTCAAATATGGCAATTAAAGAACAAAAATATATTCTAAAAAGACCCTTAAGACTCATATAGGGTATGTTTAATTGATTAACCTATCACCAGTATCAGTGCATGGAAATGATTACAAATTAATCAATAGCAACAACAAGGAACACAAAAAAAATTCAATTGAAATTTTATATTTAGACCTTATACAGGGTGTATATATTCAGCAAATTGGATTCTTTTCATGTACAATTTTCTTTTCAAACCAGATTCTGAAATGTCTTATTCAATAAATGAACTTCACCCTCAATTAGAGTCTCTATACAAGGCTGAAAGTCCGAGAAAGTCTTCGCCACTTTGTCTCTAGCAAATCCTAGAAATCTTTCTTGATTCGACAGATAAGTTCGTATTTGGTGTTGCAGAGGGTTCGATGGTCGTGTCTTTTGATCGCACCCCACACACAAAAATATCCATTGGATTATGATCCTGTAAATTTGAAGGCCAAAAGTATAGCGACATGAAGCTGTCAAAATTGTTTTTAGAGCCATTTTAAACTTTTTTTTAAGGTGTTATAAGGATTTGAGTCCTGCTGCTAAATGTAAGGACTTCCATGGGAAACAATGCTGATCCAGGGCTTCACCTTGGTATCTAGCACGTCCAGGTAGGCATCAATGTTGACCCTGAGGCCATGGAGGAACACACGATGAGGTATGACGTGGCCATCGCAGCTGGCCACCCCAAACTCCGTAATGTGGGCTGGGAACTTTGTAAGTATGACTTTTGGAGGCTCAAATTCCACCCTTACCTTGTGAACGAACGTATCACTGAGTCCCGGAGCAATTGTTATGTTGTTGCTCCTGGTATGGATTTCAAGGAGGGCATATACATAGATTGGAATTTATCCAACTGGTACAGGGTTAAACAATATATCTAACAAAAATGAGCTACCCAAGTGATGGCATAGTTAGCTTGCGTATCCTGTACTTAACCAGATATTCAAATTCTCCTGGAAGCCATAGTTTTGAATTGAATATCACTCTTGATCTGAAAAAAAACTCTTAAGTAAGTAATGTGACGCCCCAGTAATTGATTTCTTCGTTTCTTGTGCATGTAATATGATGCAAAAACTCAGAAAATTGAAATATTCATACTTATATGTAGTGGCAAAGGAATTAACCTATGCCCTGAGACGAGTAAAAATGTTATAATCCACATTGCAATAGTGTGGAATGGATCAAGAACTCGAACTCGAAAACTTTGACTCAACACTAATGTCTAGTAAGTGATTTTATGCCTTCTGCTTTCAATCTTTGGCGCGAGGCAATTGAAAAAATGAAGAATAAGACAAGTTTATGGCCCCTTCTTATTCATAAAGATATTACGAGTTAATTTTCTTGCTACGGTCATCAAGCAGTAAAAATATTCTGTTCTTTAAAAGAAAAAAAAAAGAAGATTTTTGTATGTTTCAAGTCATAAACGACCCGACGGAACGCTTTGGGTCTATTATAAATGAATGAATAAATATGTCAACAAGGCGTATTTTCGAGAAGGAGAGCTTCCAGGCATTTATGGCATTCTCTAATCCACTTAAAGTGTCTCTATGAGGGACTCTTAATAGTAAGTAATTCATTTATGTCGTATGAACGGGTATATTAAGACGATTTCTCTGGTTGTAGAGTATTTTTCTAGACTAGTAAGGGAGGGTTTAAACTTTCCTTAGTTTACATCCTTATTATATCACAGCTTGGTAAAAAATAAACCATAAAAATTTAACCAATTTAATTACTTGATAAACTATTGAACTACAGGGTGGTCCATTGAAATCTGAACACATACTAATTTAATAATTAATTAAGGTTGAGTGATTGAAAGTAATTCATATTGCGATATATTCAAGCATAAACAATTAGTTACAAACTAAACAAATCTGAGCTCTCTAGCTGACGTGCAAGTCAAGAAAAATACATTTGAACGTGATAGACAAATTTCCTTTTGCGCAGTCCAAGTAGTTGAGTGTCTCCAGGCCCATTGTCTATGGCGTGAGCAAGTCCGAGACATTGGATAGGAAGAGAGGCTCTCTCTAAAAGGCCAAACTGCACCCGGAGAAATTAACAAAAACAACCATGCCAATCCCCTCAAATCCTTGAGAACACATTCAAGAAATCTTAAGGTTTTACACCAGTCTGCCCAGAGAGCTATCAAAAGTGGGTGGAAAGAGCCTAGTCTGGGTGGAGATACCAAAGTTAACACCAGCAATGAAAGAACCCCATTTCCTTTATTGCAAGACTCTTTTGAACTCTTTTTTGACACTTTTAGCTCCCTACATCTTTGATAACAACACCCACAACTATAACTTTTGGGTGCATGTCGAGGGTAAGGCCTGCCGTGTCCTCATACAAATACTGTTTCATCAAAGCTAATGTCAGTCATCACTGGTACCAAATAATAGAAGAGTGTATCTGCAGCGGATACCAAACCTTCCGTTAACCGTTTGTATCATTGTTTAACAATTTCATCCTTAAATATCAATTCAAATGCAATGAATATAAAACAATGATAAAAAAATACATCCTTTTTTAAAAATATCTCAACTGCATGAGTTCGGACTTTCAAAAAATTTAATTAGTTATTCATGTTGTAAAAGCATACTCAAAAGTATTGGCGGTAAAATGTAGATTCAAAAAAATAAAATCATTTTGTATCAATCCTAGTTGACAAACGGTGGGTTAGGAAGTATAAATCACCTATTTTGTCCACCCCAGAGAATGAAATATTCTTGTAATTTCTTCTGTGTTTTCTCCAATTATATGAATTCTTAATTTTCGAAGAGGATAATAATTTATTAGTTTTTGATATATTACAAAATTTTAGAATGAATGATCAAGATTTCAAAGAATGATGTGATTTTTGACAACTTATATAAGTACACATTGTCACAGGTATAAAGTTCAAATATCCAGAGTGATAAAACACATAAATACATAATAACTATGTAATTTTAACAGATCAAAATAAAATGAATACGTCAATTAATAGTTGGTTATTAGAGTAGACAATTTTTTAATTAAATAATGGATTTTAAGTCGACGAAATGGTCACTTGCACAATTTGTTTATACAGACTGGGGACTCAAATCTTACAGTGGTATGACTAAATGACAAAATAGTGATTTTTAAGGAATTAAGAAAAGATAACACACTACCAATTTGTGAATTGTTTCAATAGTATATTTAACTATATTTTTTATTAAATATGTCCTACTTTACAAGCAATAATAGTAACAACAAGTCAGTGAACAGATTGCTAGTCATTGAAGATTAAGGGCATGCCCATGGCTTACCATATTGTCCTGATGGCAGACACATCACATATGAATGCGACGTGTCTTGGTGAATCTTCTCCAAGACATCCAAAATTGCAAAGTTTAGGGGATTGAGGACAAGGCTGCAGGAATTACTTATTTAAGTAATTTAAAACATAGATTTATTCAAACATTTGTCTTAATTTGTATTTTACAACTTATTTTATCATATATTATTCAATTAGTCAGAAACTATGTTTTTAAATTTAATCACAGAAGGTTTGTGCCCTCCTCTCTTTCATTAAATAAAATAAAAAGTCTTGAACATACTATATACCTTTGTATTCAATATATATGTAATCATCTTTTTTCTTAGAAATGAATTAAAAAATGTATTCATGTAAACCATATTTTTTTGTAAGCCCTTCAAGATCAGAAAGAGATTCAACCATGATTTTTTTTCTTCTTCCAATATATATATATATATAAATAATTATTATCAAATCAAATGTTTAATGAGTTGGAAGATTTTTATTTTCATTATTTTAAATACATTTCTCGTCCTTTTTTTTATTATTCATACATAATATATATTGAATATTAGAGTGGTCCTTAAATTTGTATTTAAGCCTCAAAAACGTTACTTTAAGTATTGTCAAGAATCCAATATTTTTGTACTGGATCTAGTACAACATAAATTGTTTATGAATCAAAAATTCCATTGAGAGCAATTTAAGTCCATTTACATGAGTGGCTGCAGGATTTTTGTTTAGTCTTGGTTCCTATTTAGGATGGAAGATTGTAGTACTGATCGAACTCAGTCTAATTCCGGTCCAGTTCAGTCCTAAAAACTTATCAAGTTCTATCCTTCATAATGTCAATCAATTTTATTTCTTCTTTATGAATCAGTTCTAGTACTGATAGTCTTTAGGACTGACGGTCTTAAGGATCAATAAGTATGCTTGTAAGAATTGAATGAATTAAACTGAATAAATAAGGGAACAAGACAACACTAGGCTCAGTGATTTTTAACTGGAATTCACCACAATGGCTTCCCAGCGTATGATTTTTGGACTTTGCAAGTTATCAAGGTCATTGAAAAAAATTTTAGTCAAAAAAAAAAATTATTGAACTGTCTTTAAAAAAAATCACTAAAAATTCCCAAAAACTGTTTGATCTAAAAAAAAAAAAAGGTCGTAAAGAAGTTAAAAATAAATCCTGGTCGAAAATCCTCGGGACTAAACTGTAAGCCTTCTTAATAAAAATATAGACCAAGGGGCCTTTCAGAGATGAAAAAGTTAAGAATCACCATGTTGGTAACTAGTTTTTTAGACTTTTGAATAAATAACAACTTTCATTCTTGCTTGTTTTATGAAGGATAATATTTCTTTGGGTGGACAAAAATTTGGAAGCTTACGTCATTGGAGAAGCCATTTTCTTGGCAGTTCTCTGTACTGACTGGTCTCAATATTTGGGTCTTGGATTTATTTTTCACTTTTCTATGAACTTTTTTTTTATTAAGAAAGAAAATTCTTTTGATAAAGATGAAAAAATATAAATTTTAGATATGATATCATATATGAATGTTATGTAAAACATACAATGTGTATAAGCCAACTATACAAATTACAATTTATATATCCTATCACTATTTAATTACATCATCCGTTGTTTAAATTACCATTATTTTATTTTGATATATGAAATTTAAGATTAATTAAATTTTTACCAGTGAAATAACTGTGGTCACTGGAACTTTTATACCCAGCTGGCGTAACTTTATTCAGAAACAAATATAAACTTTTCGAAAAAACTTAAAGCTGAGTGTATCATATAAAAACAAATTTTTAATTCTAAGAAACCAGCAAAAAAATGCTCATCGAAATATGCCACTTTTTAGGTTAAAAACAACGGTACACATAAGAGAAATTCAAAATAAATATAAAACCAACCTGAAGAATAACTAAAAATTAAATAACTTTAGTTACATTGTCTTTAGTTAACTGAAGAAACAGGTCCATTTCTTTTATAACTTTAATATATAAATTAAGGTTTAAGTATTTTTTTTGTCCTTTTTGCATATATTATTTGTTGAGTTTTGGTAATAATGGAATTTACTTTGCAATTACTGCAATAGTGTCCTAAAGAATCATTTTTATTTGTTGCTACTCCAAAATTGTCGAGTAGTTTGTATGAAATCCACTTGTACGTTTAACTTAAGAGCCTGTAGGTCCAAAAGAAATACTAAGTAGTCTCGCTTGCTTCATTGCAAAACAGAAAAATACTACTATAGTCATTATAAAATCTGGTTCCAACCTCCAAGGTTACTATGAGTAAGCGAGAAGATATGAAATATTTACTCTTTTTCAGATTGATTTTGTTAAATGTTACTTTGTTGATGTTTCTCCTTCACAAATTATCCCAAAAATAAATCATACTGGCTTTTTTTAAACACCTATACATTTCTAACTATCGAGGCTTTCATCCTGAACTTCGCCAGGGGGCGTTTGACATCATTAAAACGACTTAACCTTGATTTAAAGGACTGTTAAGCCATTTTATCAATAAGTGAGGTTTACCAACGAACATAAATTTTCTGTCTCCCCAAAAAATTGCACTTTATTTTTTGTCAACGGTCAAAGTGTATGCTTCTTTTCCTGTTATTAATGTTTTGACCGTTGATTGGTTGAATTTGAATTAGATCTTACGAAGCAGTTCCAAAGAGTTATAACAATATGTAATTCCATACTTGGGAATAATTGACTGACTATTAATTGATTTTGGGCCTAACGTTGCAAAATACAGCAAAGACAATTATGCCCAGGGATGTCCACAACATCAAAATTATTTTTTGAATAAAATTTTTAAAGATCAATAGTTGTTTTAAAGAAAATCTAAGGTTGTGGAAAAAGATTTGAATAATTAAACGTTTTGAAAAAAAAATTTATTTTCATATATTTTTTTGGGAAAACAAATTAATATAATCTATATCTATTCACAAAAATTAATTTTTTGAAAAAAAATTCAAATATTAAATCTTTTGGAAATTTTTTTAATAAAATATATGTCGATTCACAAAAAAATATATTTTTTAGAATAAAAATATTAAAAATCTATAGCTATTCAAAAAAAATCAAATATTATTGTTTTTTTCTCTGCTGCTTAATTTGCCTGAATGACCTGTTTGCAAGAAAGTAAATCTTTAAAAATAATTTTTTACCTGTATTTGAGCGTAAACTTTTTTCATCCTCAGTAAAAAAAATCTATCAAAAATAAAAAAAATCTAGATTAAATAAAAAAATCCTTAATTTGGGTTGGGGCTAGAGATCCTCGAGCCACCCCCTGCGGACAACCATGATGACTTACTTTTACCACTTATTTGTAGTTTTCTGAACCAGTGTTGATTTCGTCCTGATCACATTGAGTCTCATCTTTATTTCGTCAAGAATATAAAAATTTTGTTTTAGCTCGACCAACAATTCATAAACAATGTTTCATTTTAATTTATAACGTTCATGCAAAAAGTATTTTTTGACAAATACAGCATGTCTAATCATAGAATACTATATAGTAATTACAAATTTAAGGACCACTCTAATGAGGGTCCTTCAACCTTGGGGAATGAAGATTAGAAAGATCTTATATTATCAAATATGTCGGAAATACTTAAATATATAGTACATTGTTTCGGTTTAAATGGATTAAAAAATAAAGAATACCTTCAATGAAGGGGGAATGATATCCAAGTGAGAATCAAATTTAATAGTCACGATTTCATAAATAAAAAAAATTAATTTAATATAGAATATAAGTACAATGTACATATGACGATAGTTTAAATCTACATATGTAAAAAAAAAAAGCGGACTGGTCAAGAGATATGCATACATAATATAAATTAGGGTGTCGATTGCAATCTAGTGAACCGTAAATTGTACACTTTTTGAAGATCTTACATCCCAAATTTGATTATTTTGCTTTGAATTTGAGTGAACTAAAAGAAAATTAAAAAATTAAAATTTAAACGTGGTTTCACACCTTTAAAAGGATGAAAATTGACGTTTTTTTAGGAAACTATATTATTTCATTATAACCAAAGTAAATAGAGATTTTTTAATTAGAAAATATACCAAATTGAAAAAGTATTTATGCAACTTTATAATTAACGAATACTTTAATAAGAAATAATATATCATATTATGTACCATGTATAACGCGCAGTCTTTTTCTTATATTTACTTCATTTAACCAAATAGCTTAGGCATAAGTTAATATCATTATAGTTATTTAAATTTTTTATACATGACTGTTTGTATTGTAACTTTATAGTCTAAAATGTATTTAAAAGTCCCTTATAATCAGAACTGATATATTTAATTCCTTTCATCAGTAGATGGTTTTTTTTCTTGGCCTGTATTAACATTAATATGTTTTCAATCTTTTACAAACAAACAAACAGACAAAAGAGAACAAACCATCTAAGAACAGTAATTAACAAACGTCAGCAGTGATATATGTACATATCAAGGGTCCTGACCTCTATTGGATTTATGAATTATTTCACCCGTATCTCCCATTCTAAAGATCGCTCATAACTCTTGACAATTTCCCTTGAGTCTGAGTAGATATTACATTATAATCATTGCTCACTGCATATGAAATAGCACCCTAATATATATATAGTCCAGGCAAAACGAATTGGTTTGTATATAAGTAATACTATCTGCTACTAATACATAGGTATAAGTAGGCATATTCTCCGATATTACATTGTCACGGATTAAGTGTGTATACCTAGATAGGAAGCCACATATGGTCGAGGTATGTCTACTTAATCCGAAAAGTATTTAAAAAACTAGAAAAATAACGGAATTGCACGCTCAAATTAATTCTCTTTTATTTTTTTCTAAAAATATCACCTCCCAAAAAAACAATATATAATTGAATATATAAAAATCTCACTGCTAACAATATAGCTGTCTAAGGTAGACAGTTGTAACAATTTTATCTTAGAAACAAATTGCTCAGAGTTGGTTTTACATACCTAGAGTCTGTCACTCCGACTTGCGAACGAATTTTCCCAAGCTTAACATCATCAAGATTCTCAAAAAGTACCAATAGTAAGAAAATTCGATTTACATCTACTATCTATAAACAATTTAACCAATTAAATCTCAAGTGACCTTCACTGCGGCCTCAATCCTAGGCCTGAGGGACGTGCAGGTTATCTTCACGTATTCTTCCGACATATTAGCCCACTCCTTCACCACGGCAGCCTTTACGGGATCCAAATGGGAGGTGACAGAGGCCTTTCCCTCTATGGCGCCACAGATCCAATAATTCAGAGGGTTGCAGTCTAATAAGTACGGAGGCCACATTGACCAGGGTCCGAAAGTCGACAACTTTTCTTTACTACACTTTTGAGATTTTTGGCCTTGTGCTTCCTCTCAAGGCTCTTGTCAGGAGGTTTGGTTTGTTTTTCTCACAACGAATGACCTTTTATAAGAAAATAAACCCTGATAATATTTTTCCCCTCGATTAAACTTTTTTTAGTAAAAAGTTTTAAATTTTTTTTTTTTACTTCAATATATAATATAAATCGAAGGGCTAATTTTATTTCCATAAAAGGGATTTTTTTAAATTTCTTCATTTGGGGGGAGGGGGCTACAGCCTCACCCCCTGCTTGTTGTTGTCCTTCAGCTGTTTATCTTGGTAATGCAACTCTTGGAGTATGAAACGACGCAGGAGATTTTGTCATTCCTACGTCATGTTTACTTTTTTTTCTGTTTTCTTTGGTCTAATGATGAAGTTTGTTTCACAAGAAATGATTGTTTTTATTGCCCAATCTGTTGATATTATGGGAATATATAGATAGTTAATGAAACCATTCCAAAGTTTATTCGGAATTCGCCGGGACATGATGTACACACAACATACCATATATATATTGGTGTTTTTGTTTTATACAAGAAATTTGTCAAAATTTGAGTGTTATCACATTATACCAGAAGGGTGCTAGGGAATCATTAATATCTAAGTAAAATTTGTTGTAATATCAAGATATTGACTAATTCCCAATATTAATAGAAAATTAACCAATAGTTAATAAATATTTTGCTTCTGCCCTGTTCAGACGGACAATTTGAAAATTTTAAACATATTAGGACCTAATTTTAATTGAGACCGATTAATATTTATTTACTTTGCGGGCCCGATCTCAAATTTTGTTGCAAGCAGACTCCTTGCACTGTTTCTGAAAGTGGAGGGGGCAATCATTGCATTTAAAATAAAAAAAACCTTATTTTTTGGGCTGTAAATGATCTCTTTTTACATTTGCTCAGAGTGTCTTGTGTACTTTTTAATTAACCCACTCCTTTTTTTTATCGGCTATGCTGATTTTCAGACATAAAAAGAGGACATTTAATGGCGTTTTTTTTTTTTTTTAATTCATCCAATTTATTGATTTTCTTAAAGAAACGATGTATAAATATTGTCCTGAGTCATCACATAAATAATCGAAATGTTTCATATTTTCTCGAATCTAATTTTACTGTAATAATGGTAAAGTATGAAGTTAGACAGAATAAGTTCAAATTATATAGGTATCATACCGGTCTAGGATTTCTGAACCAATACTGGACACTACTTGCATCCATCCCGAAATTAAACTGTTCAAAATCTCCCTCCCATGGATATAGAAATAAAGATCTATTACAATTATTTATTGGAAGGAAATTTTGAAACTTCCTACCTAAATAATATATTTTGTAATATTATAATAATCCCCGGCGTTGGAGGGCTTGACAAAGGCTTGCAACGATCATTTTTATAAATTTTACCACTCTTTTTACAAATATAATATGTTTGGATATTTGACACATATGCTTGTAATTCCTAACGGAAGTTACCTGTCAAAAATATTTTCTAATCCTTTCATATTTTCCTTCCTCCTGTTGGGATAGTTATATAATATGTATTAGTGATGTAACGGATCATTAAATTGCAGTTCCGGGCTCTATGCTATAACAGTTGCCAGTTGTTAACGGAACGTCATCTTAATTTGACCAGCTCTGATACCTTTTCTGATTCGTTTTCTTGATTAGGCTGGACATCAATGGCGCTGGAAGCATATGAACAATTCCCCTTTTGTAGAATTTATAACTATCACAATAGAAAAAACTAAAATGGGCGCTCTGTAGAATGCAAAATCTCATCCTAAAATTATTAAATCTATTATGCATTTTGTTTACGTTTTGTCTTACAAAAATTAATGGACAGATACTGTGATCATATATTATCTTCTTATCAAGTTACACGCCACCATTGTCAGGCCGATTACTATGATTTTCTTTGGGGAAAGAGTGTTTTACTTTTTCATAAGATTCAGTATAATGTTTTTAAATGACTTTGTAAGAAAAGCAAAGTTTGAGTTATTTGCAAAAAATTGAACAAATAACCTTCCTTTTAGATTTTTTTGGACAAAAATGAATATTGCAAGTTTCAAAATTGTGATTAAAAACTGATTGTTTTGACAAATATACCAACAAGATTTCAGTCAGCGAGGCTATAAAATCCCCTCTCGTAGTCAAGGGTTTGGTTAGAGGGTGTTAAAACTGGTTTCCTTTTGTAAAAAAGAAAGAAATTTCATCAGTGGATACCGCTTCATGTTTTTTAGTTGGCCATTCAGTACAAAGACACTGTTCAAAAGACATTTCATTTTGAAAAATCCAGTTCTTTTATGTATCTTAAAAAAGGGTGCGCAGGAGACCAGCTTTTTACACTTTTGAGACTCGCAAATCGATTCGAATCCGCGATCCTTGACATCACTAATAAAAAAATTGTGTTTGAGAAGCAAATGGAAGATATGTTAAGTAAAAAAAATAGAGAAAAAAAGATACTTAAAACTTATTTAGAGTCCTACCTTTTTAAAGCCTACCTAGGCGTTGCCAAAAGCAATCATTATATTTACTCATAACTATAAAAATAATAAAAGTTAAATATTTTATCGACTTTTCAGTTTCTTTTACATTTTTCAATAATATTTATAATGAACGGGTGAGTCTCAGTTAGCGAGCTGAAACCCATATATTGGATGTAAATTTAATCATAATATACATAACATGATTTTAGTAGATGAAGCATGAGTAATTTCAACTCAAAAGTTCTGTAAATAATAATAATTATTCATAACTTATTTTTCTGTGTTGGCAAATTGACAGATTTCTAATATCACAACGCATTTTCGAGACCCTAAACGAATTCCAAAATCGATCTTCAGGCATGCACTATACACATACACTATACGTATCCTGATCAACTCTATGTTGAGCAAAGCAACGTATTTTGGAGGAGATATCCATGAACAAAAGGTTAAAAGAAATACAAGGTTGTACCATAACGCGTATACAACTGATGCTTGACTACCGCCACACTTTTAATATTGACGTCATCGTAGGTGAGTGGTTGTGTGTTTTGTCAAAAAAAAAACGTCTTCCCCAGGAGTCGATACTATATATCAAATTGGAAATTCTAGTAAGAGTGACGTTATAGACTATGAGTGGCTAGGTATTTTGTCAAAATCTTGCTGTTTTACACAACAGTCAGTATAATACATAAGATTGGCATTTGTAATATGCCCGATAACATGATGGTCTAACTTGTATTTCTATTAAACTTGCATGAACCAATCATTTTTTGGATAAAAGATTATTAAGACCTTTTTTTTGTAAAAAATGTGGAGAAAACAAGAATTAAGTATCTTAAGTTTGCCGAATGATGAAGATATCCTATTGGACTGAGGTCTGGAGACTAATTAGTCCCCTCCATGACATAAATGTACTTCTTTTTGAGCATCCCTTTTGCTGCCATGCCGTATCTTTTGGGGCATTGTCGTGCTGTAAGAACAATATCAAAAACCATTTTTAGTGCCATTCTTGATGGAAGGAAGTTGTCGACCAAGATTTCTGGGGTAGTCTATTCTTCCTTTCGATGTGGTGAAGTCGTCATTTCCCTTTAGCTGAGAAACACTCCGAATACATATTGGTTTCAGCCTCATGCTCGACGTTGGGGATGGTCTTAATGAGGTTATACTCAGGATTTTCTTCCTCCCAACACATTTATTTCACTCATATACTGCATTTGACTGTTAAAATAAACCTACTTATTAAAATTATAGAGGATTCTTTTATTTGTCACGTGGCAAACCTAACAAATCGCCAAGGGATCAAATACTTATTTTCCCAACTGTAGAAATATATAGGCATTAAATTGTAGAATGGATGTATTGAACCTAAAATTTTGACGTTCCGTGTGGTCCCGTAATAAATATAAAGAGTACAGCCAAATCGGGAATATAGAACATCCCATCGAAATGGAATTTGCGAAATGATCTCAATATAGATATCCCCCACTGACGTCATCATCACGAATCAATTTCGATCATCAAAAATCCAATGTTATGAATAATTATAAATACTTTAATTAGACCTAAATTTTGTATAATAAGAAACAATTTAAGATGATATATGGAAGGACTTAGCTCAATCGACAACGTGCTCGCAATAAATTATTGTCTTAAACTCAATGTGCGTAGGTTTGCGTCTTGGTTGTTCGTAGAGGAGTAATTAGACATAATCTAATACATGGACTGAAAAGTCCCGGTCTTCACAAATAGATGGCGTCATTTTTTTTAAATTCACCTCATTTTCAGTTAGGAGCAACCTTCAAAAGATAGCTGTCAAAATTTCATAAGAATCAGTTCTTTAGTTTGTGAGTTATTGTGCCAAGTGTGACGTTAATTCTGTCATTTCTAAAACACTGGATCAAAGGCATTTTCGATCTTTAATTATAGAGTACTTTTTGATAGAAATATCGCCCAAGCTAAGCAATGGCTTGAAAAGTTTTATAAGGACTTGGTCCATGAAGTGAATAAATAAATAAAGAAAATAATTAAAAAAGCAGGTTTTCTTTTTTAAGCCTGGAACCTTTCAGTAGTTTTACGGTACTTTTACGGTAGTTATACGGACTTAAAAGACAAGTCCTAGGTCAGATGGGTTAAATCTAATACTACAATGTATATTTATACTTAATCAGTGCAACTCCATCTGACCAATTAAAGGAACATTGAAATCAAAAAAAAAAAAAAAAAAAAAAAATCAAGCCTAAAGTTGAACTAAACTAATTCCATGAGTAAACTGGGATACTTTACAATCGTAAATGATCCCATCTAGGAGGTCCTTTCAAATTCAAAACGTTTTCAAAACCCAATAAGTAAGACGGGCTAATTTTAAGACCCATATTATGGACCAATACATCTCTAATTTTCTAATAAAAAGAAAATTAATAAAAGTAATTTTGTGGCCAATGTTTTTAATGTTCGGAAATGTTTAATTATAAAAGAGGTTCAACTGTATTTTCTTTTATATGATCACATTTTTCTATATTACTTCAAATCCTTTTTTTTTCTTTACTTAAAATATGTGTCAAAAAAATTATACCAAAAAAAAAAAAATTGAATTTTTTTAATAATCCTTACAAATTTGGAACATAACGCTTTTTCTTTTTTTTAACAAAAAAAAAAAAACTCTTGAAATTCGATATTTTCTTCCACCATATATCACTCTCTCCACATATGAATTTGACTGCTTAAATATATATATATATTAGTGTGGGTTGATTTTTAACCTATTTAGAACTTCGATACCGGGCAGTTGCAAAAAAGTAATTATGTGGCTAGAAAAAAACCATTGCAATATTTAACTGTTGTATGTAGGGATGTGGATATGGGCCATGGACTTGCGGGCTAGGACTTAAATTCGTTTAAATTTAGTGCAAGTCCTTTCTTCTGTTGTGTATTATTTATACAAGTTTATAAATGCTCCCTTAGATCTGGCGCAAGACAATATCAGGTCAAGACAAATAGCATTGAAGGATGCAATTATCAATGTCGAGAATTAACTTCGGCTCCGAATAAAAACATCCTCTCTCACCAAACATATGAATCCTTTTATGTATTCCTCGAACGTTCTTGCCCACATTTACCCATTACTATCAATTTCATAGTGGCAAGTGATTGTCAAAGGATTGTTCTCTGCTATGAAATGTATTTTAAGTCACCTGAGTGTATCAATCAAAGATGACTTTCTGAATGTAATCCTTTTCTTAAGAGCAAACCGAGATAATTAAATAGTTGTATGTGGTTTTTTTCTTTTATAGTATTTGTAAATATATTATATATAATCGAAAAGAAATTCTTTATTTCTGAAGATAATGTTTACCTTTTGTTTTTATGAAAATCCAAAATACTTCATATTCATGTTTACACTGAATATTGTTTTTGCAAAGATCTCACAGACTCGTTGGACTTGCTGCATGTATCTCCCTCAACCTTTGTCTAGATGGAGTAATCCAAAGGATTAGATTGGAGGTGCAAGGATCCCACATGTTCTTGGACACATTCAAAAGAAGCTTGGCTCAAGAAAACCTCTTCTCCTTAGTGGTCCTTGTACTGAGATGTTTCCTCCTTCTTGCTCTTAATTGAACTCACAAGTTACCTTTAATGATCGTTTGGACATTTTCTTTATTTATCAAAAATGTAAGATAAGTTTTTTTCTAAGGTAACTTAGCAAAATTTTGAACAAATATTTTGATTTTTCTTACTTCAAAATGTAAAAAGAAATTCTTACATATTTTTCCTTTTTTTTAATCCTTTGAGTGAATTTAGAAAATAACTTTATCAATACTTTTTATAGGTTAGAAAAATGTCTATCAAACTAATTTTATGCAAAATCACGAAATATGCTTTATTGAAGTATTAATTAACTAAATAAATAGTTTTTACCTTTTTTCAAACTTACATCGAGACTTGCGACCTAACAAGCACTTTGTACAGTAAGGACATTTTGCATAGGTTATCATCCTACAACTTTTTCGAAAGTTAGTCGCAATCGAAATTGGAAAAAAGCTCAAAAACAAACCACCCTAATAATACATCCTAAGTATTAGTATGGCTTAAATATTAAAATATTTTTGACATTTTTTTTTCTTCATATTCCGTTTATAATGTTTGCTTTTTTCCCGCCCATTTTTGATTGTGACTCAATGGAAAATATAATTTTTTCATCTTATGATAATATTAAGCAAATAAATACAATATTATTAGATATGGGGGAGGGGCAGCTTAGGAAAAAACTTTATTAAACATTCGGATCATCATTGGTATTCGTATCATACATAATATAATATACGTTTATTTATAAGTATATAATTTTTTTTTTTTGTTGACAGATATTGAATGGTTAGTATTTGTTGAAATTATAGAGATGTATCAACCTGAGGTAAAAAGACTTGCGACTCGACTTGATTTCATAATCAGACTCCTGACTTGAATTAGACTCGATAACTAAAACTTCTGAATGCGAATCCAGTTGGAATTGAAAGTTATTTTATAAAGGACTAGGTACTTTTGCCTTAAACCATTTTGCCTTAGAACATTTTGCCTTTAGCCATTTTGCCTCATGGATAACGTATAAGTAAATGTGATTTATACGTAATTATTGCTTATTTTTAACTAAAATTGATGTTCCTATTGAGTTTTTAAATAAAAATATGTTATGTGTATTACTATAAACTGCATTAAATGATTGTTTTATGATGAAAAAATAATGGAATTATGCCCCAAAATTTCAATGTATACACCAACAAAATCTTACTATATAATAAATTTGAAATAGGATTATAATAATTTTCACTTCTCTCTAATTAATAATCATGAGACATGATAGACTATTCCTACTAGAAAGACTCATGGATTGACGAGCAATCAGAATATTGGGCAACAACATACTTCCATCATTATTGCAACCGAAATAAAAAACGTTTAGTGTGTTTTATACTAATAAACATTGGATATTTTGATTAATAAATTCAACCAAAAATAAACTCAAGAGACATATACATAAACTTCATTTATTTATGTAATATACCGAGTACCATTTTATAGAGAACTCAACAAAAGCCTTAACAATATGGACTCTATATTATAATGATGGACTTGAAATGAACTCAATAGAAATCCGAAGACTCGAGCTAGACTAGATCAAAATATCTAAGGACTCGTAATTTTGAGCAAAGACTTGTGACGCAACTTGAACTTTGGGTATAAGTACTCTTTCCCGCCTTTGATGTCAACAGCAACCCCTTGTATTAACAGTCAGGTCCTCTCCTCTCCAAACCTTTCTACGTGATTCTCCTTCTGTCTTGTTGATAATATTCTATAGCCATATGGCGCGTTCGTGATCTCGAACAAATAGCCTCAAAGGATGTCCTTGATCCCAGAGTGAAGTCAGTAAAAAATGTCATTTCAAGGAGCTGGGACGACTCAACTTGGACTTTCCGTATGAGGAATTCTACTGCCTTTGATGTCAACAGATAACCCTTAGATTGTGACATTTCTTAATTTCGGACTGTATATACACCTTTTCAATTATTAATGCATATTTAGAAGATCCATTTCAGTCATCAGACTTGCCTGTTCGAATCTTCCAAGCAATTATCCTGATTTGTATTATGGACAATATACGATCTTCAAATGACTCTTTCATGACGGTTAATTTTGCTTGTAAGTATCAACACATTCTTAAATTCAACCTATCTAACACATATGTATTGATTTTTAGAACGCATGCATATCGAACTTTTTTATGGAAAAAATGAATACAAAGAACGTTTTGTTATGGGGAAACTGGGTAGAATCTATTTTTCAGCTGTTTTAATTTGATTTATGATTATAAACGGAAATGATACTCATATTTTGAGGATTGTATCAAGTTGGGAACATATAATCTTTCTTTGCTAAAATCGGTATGAAAAGAAGTCATCGTGTAAACGGCTATGAGTAACTGCCTTAGAGCCGACTTAATAAAAAAAATATCTAATTCCGTTAAATACATTTAGTGTGGCGAAAGCAGAAGTAAAGTTATGGTTATTTTAACTGGAGCACTACATAAATTATGTCAAGTTTGTTGTGGGCCTTACTATCAGCGCCCCCTATTTGAATTTATGATTAGAAATTATTATTTTTTCTAATTTTGACTCTAATAAAATATAGTCTAATGTCCTGGACTTTATAAAAAAAATCAATTAGGTTATCTGAGTTTGTTTTCTTAATTTACTTAAAGTGAATTTAAGGGGCCAAATTCTAAGGTGCATAAAGGGTCATTTACTCATACGTTTGTAATTATTTGTTCTTGCTTTCACTAAAAGGGTCTAATTACACCTTTGTTGGCTTTCCTCCCAGCCTCTATAGCTGCTCATAAGCCAGTGTCTTTATTAGTCCATTTTAAAACTTTAGTGACTGCTGGCGTTTATTTATTAATACGTTTTTTGACAGGGTAATAGTTGTATTTATATTTAGATTATTCGTATACCCTCGTTACGATTATTATTAATAAGATTATGGGGAAAGGGGTGAAGGATCTGACAAAACTGTTTACCTTCCTTTGTATCAGAACTATTTAGTAGAGCAGATACAAATATTTTATTGAATTGTATTTATTACTGTCAATAGTCGGGATGGGCATTTTGTAGAGCGCTAGCTAAAGGTAGAAGAGAGCTTGAGTATGCTATGTATTTAATAATAAATAAATAATACCTTTTTTAATATTAGCTTTCTGTTTTATCATTTTTGAGAGATAATCATCAAACACACTATGGCCGTGAACCATAGACGTCTTTAAAATATCCAAGCACCGAGGCTTATTAACTAGCAGATGTACCGTCAATAAGGATGCAAACTGGAAGCCTTTCAGCACTATTAAGTATCAGGACTGTGGACTTGCTGAAATTTCTGGACGAGTCCAGTTCCCGAGTCCGACTTAAACTTTCCAACTGAGCCCCGACTTCGACGTGAAATTCAAGATCCAATCCCGAGTCTAACAGGAGATTCAATTCCGAGTCCTGAATCTGGCAAGTCACACACTTGGATATATATGTATAAATATATCGCAATCCGTCGACATCCTTGATGAAAACTACGATCAAAAGATGAAAAAACACTATGATACTCTTGAAAGTGGTTCATATACAAGAGTATATGAATAATGGAAACTTTAGGTATACATATATCGTTTCGATTATGTATATTTACTATTACTCTACAAGGAAAAACAACAAACAAGAACTTACTTATACTAGTTAGCACTTTAGAAAAGGATTGTATACTACCTTTTACTACGCTTCTGCGTATATAAAAATGGATCATTCAGCATCAGACTGACAGGGTCTTGTATAAACTATTATGATTAATACAAAACAGAATTAAAGGACTTGGGATTTTCCCTAAATTTAGAAGAGTCCCAGTTCTAGTCAGAGACATAATACATAGCAAACTCACGAGTCCACGTGTCTGAGTCCACAGCCCTTTTAAGTACTGATAAAAAGTGTATGTGTCTTGGGCATATCAAATAAAAAGCCATCAACATGGTAACCCTGACCATTTGAAGAATGTTTTGAAGGAGAGGAGCTTAGCTCTCATGACGTTTCATAAGATATACTACAAACAGCTGCTTCGAGGGAGGAGAGGGAGAAGAAAATAAGTCATGACAATTGTAATAATGACTCTGATGTTGATCCTCCATTCCACTCTGAGTTCAACAGTCCCCAGTAATTTTGTCTTAAAATAATTGTACCTTTGGGCATTTTAGTTTGAACCATTTCATCTTAGGACATCAATTTTGCTCAGAGTCGAAGAAGGACTTCAAAAGGCTACAAATTCTGAAGCGTATTCTCCATCTTTTATGAGCACACGCGAGTGTACAATAAGTTTTGAATATAACTTAATTTATTACAAAAGAAAGTTCACTAGTTAGGAGTTAAATATTAATGACAACTACTAAGGAAAAGTACTGCAGATTAGCAATTCCTGAAATAATGGGCTAGCTAAAAAATATATACGATTTACATAACTAATATTAAGTAAATGAATAGTTCTAACAAATAAAGGGTGGGCCATCTAGCGGTTACATTTTGAACTACCCTTTTTTGAGGTCTGAAAGCTGTAGTAACATTCTCATTTTAAGTAATATTTTGTAAAAGGTCTCAGGCTTACGAAATGGTTAAGTTTACGCTCGAAGAAAATTGGAAAATACTGAAGACTTACTTCCAAAATGGAGAGTCTTCAAACGAAACTGCAAGAAAATTACGTCGGTCGAAATAAAGCGCCTTCCAGGCAGTTTGTGGATAAATTTGTAAAGCGTGTGCACGAAATTGGTTTGTTAATGGATAAAACAAGTCGTTCCCATGCTCGCCCAGTGCACTCAATCAAAAACATTGCTGCTGTTGCCGAAAGCGAAAAAACGAGCAAGGAGCTACCGTTACGGTCAATGGTGAGCGCTATCGGGCCATGTTGGAAGATTTTTGGTTTCCCCAAATGGAAAAGGAAGACATCGACGACATCTGGTTCCAATAGGATGGCGCTACGTGCCACACAGCCAACGTTACAGTGGATCTTTTGCGCACTGTCTTCGACAATCGCATCATAAGCCGACTGTCAACGTCAACTGGCCACCTCGTAGCTGCGATTTGACTCCGTTGGACTATTTTTTGTGCGGAACATTCATGGATAAATGTTACGCCAACTATCCAGAGACCATTGACGCTTTGAAATGTGAAATTGGAGTCGCCATTGCAGCTATTGAAGCTCACACAATCGAAAATGTATTGAAAAATTGGGTCGACAGAATGGGCTACTGTAAGGCCAGCGGCGGCGGCCATATAAAAAAAATGGTGATTTATTATTAACCGGAATGTTAAGGCTTTCAAATAAATAAAAAAATTTGAAAATTATCCGTCAGTCTTTTTTTTATAGCAATATCAAAAAAAAAGTTTTGTGGGCCACTCTTTATAACGTTAAACCAGAATAGCTGTTATCATTATTATTTTATTCTTAAGGAGGAAACATTGTATTGTAAAGTGTGTGAGCTGTTTGGGAGAGTTCTAAATCCTTGTTGGGCTCAGAGTAGAAATAGGGAGTGGTATTTGTGTTTATTTACTTGTTTGTATGTAATTTAATGATACGTCATGACAGCTAAGCTACTCTTGTTCCAAACATTCTTCAAATTGTTATGGTCCCATGTCATTTTTCGGTTTATTTTACTGTTGCATTAGTTTGAAAGTACTCTAGGTAGACCAATGTCTTACAGTACTGTGTACAAGGACATGGACTCCATTGTCACATATGTACGCAGGTAGTAAATAGAGCAAAAAAACCCTGCTTATTAGTGTCCCAATTTGATAACACTAGCAGCAAAGCCCCAACACGTCATTAAGTAATATATATTTAATCTTGTGAAATAAATGAATAATGTTAAAGAGAAGAAGAAGAAAATGAGAGATAGGAAGGAGGTCATGACCTTAGATCGGGTGTCAGAATATAGAAAGAAAAATAAGAACGAAAGTTGACATTTTTTGTAACGTTTTTCCTTTTCATTTCACTAATATAATATATGAATATTTTCATCTTAAGCATAAATACTTAAGTAATAGCCTGGCTCTTAAATTTTATTCGTGTAACATATGAGGTGGACATAATTTTAAAATATTCCTTTTGGTGTACAAAAAAAAAAAATGTAAAATTTGAGTTATATTAATTAATATTTGGAGGTTGAAAAACCCCTTTGAAATTGTTAGATTTACAATCTTATAGACTAAAAATGGTACAAATACGTCAAAATAGAGTATTTGATAATATATATTTCTTTTAGATAATTAAAAACTCTTTCCAAACTATTTTTTTAGTTTTCTCCTAAAAGGATTATTTTTAGTAGAAAAAAGATATGCCCTAACCTAATAACTCTTCATAGTGACGGGATATAGCATGTACTTTTTTCGTCCTTTGTATATACAGGGTGGGAATTTAATTCTGGGAAATTCAAGGATGTGTATATTACAAATTATTTCCCAAAATTCACATATTTTTGACTCTGAGATTACGGGATACATAGTGAAGTCAATCACTTAAGCCAACCACCCCCAACTTCAAACACATCAACATCAAACACATCAAACTTATCAAGGCCTGACACAGGCCTTGATAAAGAACTCCTTGTTCATGTTGCCCACTGCCATGAGACTGTAAGCTCAACAGGAGTCAACAGTGCTATTTGCACGTTTATGAACTCTCTCTCCAAGACCACTGGCGAGCTAAGGACCACATTTCCTTCTTCCAATTTCATAAAGGTCTTAAAAATGTATGTTTTTCCGGTCCCAATGACTATAATTGTACAAATCAATCCAATTTAAAATTCTAGCATGATACTGGATTGCTTAACATCAATTTAAGTTCTGTAGCATCATCATCTCTGGAGTTATTTGAGTCCTTGGGCGTTCACCCGTTACAGAGGCACACAATAATGGCTTCAAAGCTATCAGGTTCGGAGGACATATCAAGGATTTGCTATTGTTTTCTTATACAGTTTTTTGGGTTGAACCTTAAGAACATACGTTCATAAACATAGATCTAAGGATTGCTTAGATATTAAGGTATAAACTTGTTCCGGATTTACAATCCTCACCTTGGACATCTACACCAATTTTTTTATGAAAAGTTTCTCAATGTAAGTGAAAAGTTTTTAGTTTTTTGTAAAATGGAGAGAGTGCTTTGGACTAAGAACCATTATAAAAAATATACAAAAGTATATTTTCATTTGTCAAACCAAAGAGACTTTGCTAATTCTTCAACTTGACAGTTTGTCTTTCTCTAATCTCTTTTTTATTTTTTTTTTAAAAAGAAAAAAAAATTACACAGAGATTGTAAAATGACCTCATAACTGAATGTACTCGTATTTAGATGTGTGTGAATCTTTTTATTCTATATTTTGCGTAGAGATTGAGATATAAATGGATAAATAACAAAAGCTAACCTAAAATCCCTCTTGGATACACATCCTTTCTACCATAATAGTGTTGGGTTACGGTCTGGTAATCTTTAACCGGTCTGAGAACGTTATAATTTTTGTTGTACCGAATTCCTTTGTTCAACAACACGATTAAGAACGTTTTTTGTATACCTTCAATGCTCAAGGTGTTAAAAATTATACCTAGCAAATAAAATTAGAAAATATATATGTTGTTGTCTTTTTAAACTACAGTAATTGGCATTTCCAATTTCAAAAATGGTGCAGGGAGTCAGCCTACAGAAAAATTTGATATTGGCCCACAAAATAAATGGATTTGTCTGATTTGAAATTAGTTCAAGTAATAATTTTAGTGATAAATCGTAGATTATTTCATGTGTGACTTATAATACTGACAGTTAGTAATACCAAAGGTGTATAAAATATGTCCTGGAGAACTAAATTCCTAGTTGGCAATATGAAAAGGGTTTTTATTTTCTGTTTTCATCGATTGATTTTTTAAACTACTATAATGGCGTTAAATGAAGTTAAAAAATGCTTCAGTGTATACCCCAAATACAATTGGATGGATGAAAAGATCGTCCCATAGAGTTAGACCAAAAACGTCGAACTACGATTTGAAAACAAATCTTGAAGCGAAATAATGGTGCAAATCAAAGATTAACCACAATAATACAAACGTTTTCAATATAATTTTTTCAGCAGTCGATTTTCTGGTCATTTGTTTCTAATCAGTGTTCTGAACATTATTGAATGATTGAACTCGAATGAGCTCGTGTTAACCTGTGAACAATTCCTTGCAACTATTACTGTATAATAAGTCCATATTTAAAGAAAAATTAGCTAACTGATTTTTTGACTTTGTTTTCTTTTTCTTTTCGTAGAAAGGTTGGGAGATACAATAAAGGTGAACATATGAAATTGGTATTTAAAAAGTTACCTAAGACCAAAATCATAATACTACATAATGAGCTGTACAAAATTATTCTCTAATGAAGTAAAATAGCTAGAAAAGGTAAAATCATATTTTCTCAAAATAAAATTATCCGATTTTACTTTTCTATTAATACGAAAAACATGTATTTATGGAATTCGTAAAATATTGTAATATTATTTTCTAGTTATTGGAGTCTTTTTAGTGGACAAATAGGCACAGATAATACTTAGTACACTCTTTCTTTACGCAGATGGATCCCTTGTAACAAATTCTTAACTTCTTAAAAACAAAACAAAATCAAATTTCAACGTTTTCTTGGACATAATAACCTTGAGAACAAAAAACAACTCATTTACCCCCCTCCCTTGCTCCTTAATGATAGACTCTGTGAATCTCTTTCTCCTTCACCCATAGCAATTAACAATCTTCTCTGACACATTGGTATTGAATAAATTGAGATGATCTAAGGAACAGAAAAGGAATTCCCTCATCTTCACATACAAAATTGACTCTTTTTATGCAATCTCAACGATACCCTTCTATTGGAGTACTCCATCTTTATATGCTAATGAAAATCATTTTTCTAATTGCCCCATGATTGAGGAACCTTCCAATTGCTTGTTCAACTATTTTTTCCCATATCTGAAATAGAAAAGTATTATACAAAGAGCATTTCCACTGACGTCTCAAATTCCATAAAAACTTAAAAAGTGACCTTATGTTAGAAGCATTGTATTTGATATTTAGTTAATAATACTATTTAACAATTTGGTCTTAAGTGATAAATTATGTACACTCCTCTGACTCTAAGTAAATGGAACAAAGGTGGTAAGTCAAAAAGTCAACAGACAAAACGTCGACTGACAAAATGTCGAATGTACAAAACGTCGAATGGATTAAACGTCGAATGGGCAAAACGTCGACCGGCAAATATTACATTTCAAAATAAGAATAACTGTTTTGACGACATTGCTCTCCAGACATTTCCAGCCTGAGATATTTACCCCACCACCCCTACATAAACCAACAGTAAATGCCCCTTACAAATCCCCATTTATACCTACAAGTTTGGGGCCATTTCGTTTACCACCGGCTTCAAAAATGAGATGAAAAACGAAACAATCTCAAATTTCGGTGGCCCTTTCGGGGTGTAAATGGAGATGGGCTAGATTTAAATAATTGCGGTGGGTTTCATCCCATTTTGGGGCTAGGCTATACCTGAAAGCAACTCAAACATTTGGGTTGTGAGGGGCTCTTAGTGGGTGCATAAATAGTCTGTAGGTTTCATCCCAATATGGGACACTGCAGTGACTAAAAATGGCCCCAACATGTATAAGGGGGATTGGGATGGCCCCTTACTGGTAGTTTATATAGGAATGGTGCTGCTGGGTTATGTTTTAGGCAAAAAATGACTGAATGGGATACATTCCAACACCATTTGAAGTAACCCTTTATTTTATATTCTACGGTCGACCTTCTGTCAGTCTACGTTTTGTCTGGTCAATGTTTTGTGTATTCGACATTTTGTCCATTATACGTTTCGTCAGTCAACGTTTTGACAGTCGATGTTTTGTCCACGCACCTGAAAAAATATATTAATGTTCATGCTCTCTAACAAGGCAAGCATGTTCTAACATTTAAAATAGGGCTAGTGGAAAAGTTCTAAAACTGAACCCCAGTCCAATTTTACACATATACAGGGCCGTCCTTTTAAAATGTAACACTTTTTAAATGGTGCACCTTGATCCTATGCGTTATATTTTGATGTTTAACCTTTGATAACTTTCGTGATCAATTGTCTTACGAAACTGTACACAAAAAATAAGCAAAGTCAATCGAAAAATAAGAACGTCATAACCAAAACCATGGACCAATGCAGAGCGGCAGTTCTTAATCTATCCGTCCTATCCTAGTCTCACCTTGAGAGATATCTAAAGTGTTAGGTTGTGTACCAAGTGACGGCAAGAGGCACACCAAAAGCTTCTACAAGGTCCAGATCAAGGCCAAAGAGGACACAATAATTGGGTTAGGTAGTTAGGGCACCATTGTAGGCAGAAGAGGTAAGGTGACCATCATTGACCTTAATCGTTAATTTAACAGAAGACAAACTACCATGCAAGACTTACACCATAATACTTAAAGGCGAACTCCTCGTCAAGCCCCGAAGCACTCGAACTGATTTTAAAAAGAATAAAATATAAAGGTAAGGGATTTCATGAAGGACTGGACTTTATAAGTTTTCAGGACTTATATGTAGTATTCTTTGAGGCCCTTTGATCCTCTTTGGAGGATTGAATGTGAAAAACTTGAATAATCAACGGAAAAAATATTTAAAAGTTGACCATTTAGCTATTGACTTTTTTCGTTGAATTCATACTTCAAAACATACGAAATATATTTGACTCCATGACCAAAAATATTACTATGAGGCGAAACGAGAAATAAATGATCAATTTCTGTGTAAAACTAATAGGCTACAATAATACTTTTTTGCCCACTAGGGGGCAAAAAAGATATCATGAATAATATATGTAAAAATGAAACATATTATGTGAAGTCATTCTCGGTTTTTTTCCGCTCAAAATAGTTTCTTTATAACCATCTAAATCTGAACACAATTTGACTCTTTGAACGAATGAGTGCCTTAATAGATTCCCCTCCCCCACCCCCTAAAAAAACGCACAAAATATGAAGGGATCTTACCCTGCTCCATCTACATATACAAAGCTATAATACATTCCATACCCACACGTTCATACCAAGATAAATATGTTCAAAATCCATTTTTCAAAAAGGCAAATATATTTATATACTTTGAAACTTGAGCAAATTGACAAATTTAAAAAGGATTTTGAAGCCATCGTTACATGTAAAATTATATATTGAAGGCGTTTATACTCTGTTATTATTATCAATTAACTTGGGTGGACTTCTTTTTATGGGTGGCTAATGATGGCCCTTCCATAATACTTACATATTGGCGAAAATTCTTTTTGTTTTTTTTTGCACAAAAATATGAGTACTATATATATTGTTAATAATAATATGAGTCTTTGCATAGATCTATTTTTTTTTTTTTTTTTTTTTTTGTGGGAAGGAATTTAAAATCATATACTCAAGTTTCAGGCAAGCACTTAGCATGTCATTGTCATGTCAAGTTTTATACATATATATATATATAAAAGATTGTAAAAAACAGTACTGTTTATTTCTCTTTTTTTTTTATCTTTCTCTTTGAGAAGAAGAGCTGCTTAATGAGACATATTTAGACTGGTTCTTAAATGAGTCATTTAAAAAAAGTTTGAAGAGAAAAAATATACAAATACTGTCCAGTATTTTTAATTAAACTGGATCGAATTTTTGATGGTTAGAAACATTTTTTATTCATAATCATCAAGATAAATTAATAAATAATTCATTTTTCAACTACTAAAATATTCTTAACAATTTGTTATTTACTTTGATTTTCATCTATATAGTTTTTTCATGTCGAAATATAGCACTGAAACATAGTCATACAGTCAAAAATTGATATATATAAAAGATTTAAAAGGTCAAACCTGACAAGGTTGAAAGTTTTAATGGACATCTTCGTAATCTAATGTTGAAATAAGGATACTAAATGTGAGTTTCCGCATGTAGGCGAAAATGCTGTTACATGGTGCTAGTTTATTTTTATGACAAAATGACTGTACGGATTACATACATACATTTAATTTTTTTACTTGCTAGATGGTTCGTAAGTTGAATCAATATTACTATTGTAATATTGATTCAGAACAAATTTTTATGCTGTCAAATTGTATCAACACATTGAATACTCAAATTGTATTCCATAAGTGTAAATGGAACATCCTTTTAGATTTTAAGAAGCAAGAGTTGATGCTATTACAAATACAAGGGTTTTAACACATACAGACAAACTTGGTTTTATTAATATAAATAACTATTTTATATTAATAAACAATTATTTAATAGTTTATATATACCATTACTCTAAATGTTTATTTCTAATATTAAATGATAAATAAGTTATTTTTAGACACAAATACAAATATTTTTGTCTTCTAAAAATTAGGAAGTTTATAAACTTCAAGGCCTATGTGCAACCTTTAATCAGTGAGTAATTTCTTTCAAACTTATATAAATAGATTTTTGATTTTTTTCAAAACAAATATTTTCGGACCATGTCCTCGCAATATTACAAATGCTCATATTTCAATATTTTTAATTCGTCATTTATTTTTTTATAGAAATGGAGTTTCATTTTGAAACAGATAACAAAGATTTGAATAAATATGTCAAACAGTAACTACTCCAAATGACATCATAAAATAATTATTAGGGATGCATATATGTAGTTTAAAAACCAATTTTTTTCAGACTTTGTTTTGTTTCAATTCCTAAAAGCCTTAATCAAAGTTTTGATCTTGTCTAGGCTACATAGTCATAACCAAGTAGCCGTTAGACTAAAATGTGCCGTTTCTAATAAAAGTTACAAAGTTATCAAATTGATATTTGGTCCCGAAGACTCATTTTTTTCAATTTTACTCCCAAGACCAAAACCAAAGAAAATAAACTAAAAATTTTATTTTCTGACTGAAAAGTCTTCCTTTTTTTTATCATTTCTGTGTCGAAAATGTATTAGACAGATATTGTAAAGTTATGTTATAACTTCATCATTATTAAAACAACATTTGTCTTTTACCGGACGCTTAACTAATCTGTGCAATGTCGGGTACTATCGTTAGTAAGTAATATAACTAAATTACTTAAGCTCGGACTAATATGTAATACAATTAGAGTATGACTCAAATAAGTAATGTTACTCAACACCCGTAAAAAAATGAAGAAATATAAGTTTCAGCCATACTGATCAATGTTTAAAGGTTATTGATCTCCCTTGAAGTTTTTTACCTTAATCATTTTTAATGATAAAAACATTCTTAACTTAAAATAGTTGCTATAAGTCAATAAAGGCCTTATTTGTAATCCCCACCAGACGAGATAATGCTGATATTGCAAGCTTCTTAAACATGAACAGGTTCTTTGTCAGAAGAGTCAGGAAGGAATGGGAAGAGTCTGGATGTGATTGAAAATCAACAGAAAAGCATGGTGATCAAAATATGAGGTAAGGTTGCAAGAGGGATACGGGTTTCCTGTCATGTTTGCAAAAAATGAGCCATCCAAATCACCCATTTATCGCTCTGCAAGATCATGTGAGTCTCTGGATTGAGGAAGTTGCATCTTAGAGCTATTCAACTGGAAATAAGACTCTACTCCATACCAGACAGCAAAAAAAACATTTGACCTGGTTCTCAGTGTTTGCCATCCAAGCGCAACGTACCTAAGCCTGATAGTCTTCTTTTTATCAGGCACAGTCTGCCTGACAAATCGAGTTGATGTCTACAATACGGATGAATTTGCAAATAAAAGACTGAGGGACAAGTTCGAGTTTTTTATTATAATTTTTAGATGTAAGGTGGTTTTTCCTTATTAATATATCAACTACTCTATCAGGGCGTCCGCAAGATTACATAATAATATTTTTTTTTTTAATATTTTTTTTTTTTTTTTGGGGTGGGGGGCAGGGGCTTGGTTTTTGGAATTAAAAAAAAAATTAAAAATCATTAGCTACTTAGAAAAAAATTAATTTTTTGGAACAAAATTTAAAAATAAAATTTTGAATTTGTCATTTTTTTGAAAAAAAATCCATAATAAAATTTTAAATATTAATATTTTTGGAAAAAAATTTCAAAAAGGAAAGTTTAAATTTAATATTTTTGGAAAAAAAATTTTAAAATGAAATTTTAACTATTAATAAAAAATTTTTAAAATGAATTTTTAAATAATAAATTATTTGGAAAGATATTTCAAAAATTTATAGCTGGTCACAGAAAATTAAATTATATCAAAAATTCATAAATATTGACAGAAAATTAAATTTTTTGGAAAAAATTTGCAAAATTATTTTATTTGGAAATTTAAATATTTAGTGGGGGGCTACAGTCTCTCCAACCCAACACCTACGAACGCCCCTCCCTTTGTATATGAAATAAGCATTTATAGAAAAGTCAAGTTCTTTTGGAGCTCGCCACATATTTAAGTCCAACTCTAGTTCGCTATAAAAGGTCTAACTGTATATTATACATCTTTTCATTCCTTCATCTTCTTAGCCTTTTCTTTGCATTACATCAAAAATGTATTAATACAAATAGACAATTCTATATATTTATTATTAATAGTGTCTGTAACCTCATAATTGCTTGCTTGCTATATCTAATACCTTTTCCTTCACTACAAATCGCACATTTGCAATTTCATGCTTCAAAAATAAACTGTATATGTATGTATCATTATATTATTTTATTTCCAAAAATAGGTAAGTATGATAATAATAATGGTATTATATAAAACCATTATACAAATGTTGGATGTAATAGCCAGGTAATTTTTTTTTTTTCCATAATTGACATGAGAGCTTCATGTTACACTTAAGAGTACATATTTATATGCCTTAGAGCAGATTGATTTTCAACTTTTTTAGAATTACGGTTACAAAAAAGTTACAGAGGGAGCCACCTTCAAAGAATCATCTTTCTAACAAACTGGATTCTATAAAATCCGTCACCAGGAGTTTAAAACCCCATCAACTCGAGACTGGTTAACGCAAAGAAAGTGTTTCTTTTATGTGACAATATGTAATTTTATTTTTTTATTTAAGAAAAAAATATTTTTTTGCCGAAAATTGAAAATATCACCCATTTAAAATCACATTTCGATCATTCTTCTAGATCAGTGGTTTTCAAATGGAGGTACACACACTTGCAAGCACTCCAAAGGGTACTTGAAATTTTATAGTTATTTTAATAGTGGTACATAATTTAGGGGCGTCAGCAGGGGGTAGGCGGAGGTGTTGTAGCCCCACACATTAAATAATTTTTGTTTTTTAGCTAGAAAAATTAATATTTGAATTTTTATTGGCAAAAAATTTAATTTTTTGTGGAGACCTGTGGATTATATTTTCTTTTTTTTTTTTCAAAGAACTTATTTTTGAGAATAATTATAAATATGTGAAATTCTTTGAGGAAATCAATGAATTTTTGAAATTACTTTTGAAGAAATTTATTTTTTTGTGAAAGGTGTAGATTTTTGAATTATTTTTTTTTCAAAAAAGTTTAATATTTTGAAATTTTTTCAAAGAATTTAATTTTTGAATTTCTTTTCAAAAAGATTCTGCAAAACAAGCCCCCCAAATAACAATAATAGAATCTTTAGATCTAAAAATGATTTGTTATGTTAGGGGTGTACTTTGGTCAAATAAATATTCTACAAGTGGTACATCACTAAAAAAAGAAAGGTAAGAATCCCTATTCTATATTACTTTTAGACTCCATTGGGACAGATTAAATGCCAACATGACTTGTCAGAAAATAATTCTACAGGACTTACATAATTAATATTTGGACCATCTTAGATGTGTTCAAATTCTGCATTATTTTTATTACGAGGTTTTTGTAAATTTAAAGTTATCTTATTTTTGAGTTGCAGTTTGTACAATTTTCTCCTTATACAAGTTACAACTTGTACAACATTGCAACTAGTACAGAATATATACATAATTTATCAATGTATACTGAAATGATACAAAAACCATTAAGGAATGGGTTTTTGGTAAAAAATAAGTAGAATAATCATTAAGCAAAAATTTACAAACACAAATATACAAAAATATTAAATATAAAAATCGGGGGATAACATGTCATTAAGAAAATCTCATTGTCTGTTGATTTTTTATCCTATTTTATTGAATAAAATCAAATGAGAAAAAAGGCAAAATATGAAATATAATATATATTTAACAAATTCTCAGCATTTTTGATAATATTTTTTCATAAAAAGTCCTATTAATTGTACCTGTCTAAGTCTCTGATCCCTTTTCTTCACAAACTAAATACCTATAAACTCATTACGTAGCAATAATAAACGAAGATTGTATCTGTTCTTAATATTTGACTTAAAATGGATCCCTCCTGTCCTTGTTATAAGTTACAAAGCACCGTTTAGAAGGCATCATCTTTACTTTTTTATATAAAAATACCGCAATATAAAAAATTGAATTAGTTTAGTCAATTTTATGTATCTTCCATACACGCTGACAGTTTAACATTATTTTTAAAAATTAGGTTATTTTATTAGAATAAAATAGGATCCTTAATAGGACAAGTTTTATTGATGACGATGACACTGCCTAACATTTATTATAACATCCCCTAGTAAAATAAATTTCCGTGGGACGTCTTTTGTCTCTAATTAGGATACGTTGTTAAGTTTTTACCAATTTTTTTTTTTTTACTCAGAATAGTTTCACCGTAAGCAGTTGTTAACGTTTATGTCTTTTAGAGAACTTAATTTCATTTTTTACACAAAATTTGATGCAACTTTGGTGATCCCTGTTTTTTCATTAACATAAAATCGCTAAACACACTATATACTTCGAACGGATACGTCTCTCACAAACAAATTAATTGTATTTTATAGCTCAACAGTAAATATATGTTCGTGGCGAGTCTACTAAAATAAATAAAAAAATCGATTATACTAAATGTGCATTGCCCGCGAAATTTGAAACGTCATCTTTTTTTTAAAAAACACCTCGTATATAAACTCGTTGATAATAAAACACGAGAAAACTAAAAAAATACATAGTATTTACAAAGTGATTTCACATGTGAGGGGACTCTTGGCCGAAGGACAATTTGCCAAATGACATTTTACAAAAGCACAGTTTGCTGAATGTACATTATGTTTGATATTATACTTGTTTGTCAATCCATGAGTACTTTCCAATATGAAAAATCCATCAGGTCGAATGACAATTAATGTATAACTGAGAAGTGATGCGCACTTCTTCTACTTGAGTTGGTGTCGTGTTTTCATACTATTTAATTTATTTGAAGTACTATAATAGTAAGTTTCGAACTACATTCGAGCCACATATTACTATGTTGTGCTTATATAATGATCATATATGAATATAATTTATTAAAAATATTTTTCTGAAAAAAACCACTCATTAATTTACTTATATGAATAATAGTTATTTATCATACTACTATTATAAATTGATTTAAAATGTACCATCTTATATTTTAGAGTTTTGGAATAACCATGCAGAATATTTATTGCCACATAAGGGAAATATAAAATGAGTGATTGGTTGATAAGAGGAACGAAAAGAGTCAATATCATTTTAATCAACTCCTTCAAGAGTGGAAATAAAGAAAACCAAGCTAAGTTAAATGTGTTTCTAATTTCATATGTCTAGAATTTTCCTATGTACCAATGCTTATTGAGGTTCAGAAGAGAGAAAGGTTACCCATAGATTAAAAAAATAAAAAAACTTTAATATGTTTAATAGATATAAACTAAATATATAAATTTTTCTAATTAATTATGAAAAAAGTTTTACTTTACACAAAAACATTCTGGCCAAATTCGGATGGTAAAGTATGGAGTCCCGGACAAATCTAATATAAAAAAACGGATATTTTTATCCTATTGAATGATATTTGGAGCCATACAACTAAGAGGCCTAAAAGTGGCCAATTTTGACCCTAAAACCTTATTTTTTTCAAATTGATATGTCCACAGAGAGGTCTCAAACTTTGGTAAAGGCAGTTTTTTGTATCGTGCCTAGCAGAAAAAGTATTTGTACATGGGAAGGAGGAATATAAACCCAAAAAAGAAACAGCCTAATCTACATATGCCATCTGTAAAAATAAAAAAAAGTCTTTATTAAAAGTCAAAAATATTATTTTTGACTTCATATATAACTACTACATATAAATAAATATTTAATAGACTTATTTCAGTCAATAATAGGCAGTGTATTCAAACTTCTGGGATGAGTTAAGAAAACTAAATAGTTTTAGGTTCAGCTTAGAACTTTTATTTGATTTACAAGATTTATATTAGTCCTGATATAGCCCATTTCAACCATAAAATCCATCAATTTATTATTCTTTAAATGTAACTAGCGATTATGGATAATTTAAGCTCAATTTTTTGTGCTACTTGTGACACACCCAATGGGTTATTAACATTATATTTCGAACTGTACAACTAAGAGGCCTGGAACTACTGGTCATAATCGACCCTGAGACGTTATTTTTTAAATTAAAAGCTAGTTTATAAATTGCTCTCAAATGAAAAAGACTTTGTTCAGGGCAGGAATAAGAATATTAACCCAAAAAGAAAACAGTCTAACGTGCAAATTTGGTGGTTCAACATAAAAAAAACCTTTTTAAAAAATGAAGAAAAAGAAAAAAATTATTTTATTTTCTTACTTAAAATATACTTAAAATTCACTATTTATTAGACATATTTTATTCAATTATAGGCTATATACCAATTACTGGCATGAATTACGATATTCAATGGTTCTAACTATCATTTATATCCTTAATTTGATTTAAAGAAACTTATATTGGCCCGATATGGCCTTACAAGCAAAATCTATCAATTCCTGATAATCTTATTTAGACAATTTTTTGGCCACTTTGAATGTAATTTGCAGCACATCCAAAAGGTTTATAATAATAATTTGTTAATAGAAATTGACAATCATTTGTCGACGAATACAAATACAATTAATTTTGAGAAAAATCATTCTATCCTACTTTGTTGTTGACGAGCCACATAAAAAAATTAAGAAATCCTCAGCCTTTTTAATAATATTTAAAAAAATAAATCTAATTAATCGACTAAGCTTACATACGTTTTTCTTCCTTCATTTTCAAGCATTAGTTGAAGCACTAATTTCATACACTGCCTACCTTTATGTAGGGTATACCTATGTTTGAAAAAAGATATATAATATAAATTATATATATAAAAATTATTTGAATCATTAAAAGTAGAAAATCAAATCAAATGTTAAATAATAAAACGTTAAATATAATCGATTTTCTTCTTGTATATATAATATATAATATTTTATATTCCTTTTGATTATTATATGTGATAATTATATTTTAAAAATTAAAAAAGCTATGTTAATTTCATACACATGTTTCATAGTGCTATCTATATGAAGTATCTCTCAACCTTTTTCCTTCAAAAAGAAAAAAAAAAGGAACTCAAAACGATAGGTAACTTGGCAATTTTCACGTCGTTATTGTATCAAACAAACTTTCCTACGAAAATTAATAAAAACTTGAATGGACACTTGGTAGAGTACAAAACTTCCTCCTAAAATCAAACGGAGTTATCTTTAGTTTTTACAAAATTGTGGCCAACTATATATTCTTACGTTTTGTGCTACCTTGGCCTTTGAACTTGACCTCCCAAAATTGAATGGCTACTTACTGTGCCCATATATTAAATGTCAAAGTTTTTGGTAAAAAAAATCAATTTCTCTTATTTAAAAAAAAATTAAAATGTTTTTCTTTTAAATTTAGTGAAAAAATTATCATACAAGGGTCGTTTGAAAAGTACGTGTCAAGTCCGAGAGATTACATGTTAAGTTATAAACATCTCTTTAAAGAACACACACCAACTTTTAGCCAGATGGATCTATTTCTGTTTGCTTGGCATTGTTCGAATCGAAGAATTGGCTGGAAAGGATGTAGTGTCTGTCTTTTAGATCCGTGAGGAATAATCTTCATCGATATTACAGATGAATATTATTCATCTAGACCGTTTGAAAACCGAGCTACAAGAAAAATGCACACGATTGGCTCACAAAAAAAAAGAGTATGTTTTCATCTTGAAAATGCACCAGCTCACACCTCAGCAGTCGTGGTCACAAAATTAATTGAAATAGCGTTCCAACTCGAGATGCCCACAGCATTATGAATCTCCTGAACCTTCACTCTTCTGTCATCCATCACCATATCATAGATTTTATCAATGATTTCTGGAGTAGTAACCTCAACAGAGCGTCCAGAACGTTCAGTGTCACTGTTGACTAATCTAATCGAATATACAGAGTTCTATAACATTTATCAAGCTTATATCTAATCTCCTGAGGCATTTTACCTTTCATAAAGTATTGTTTAGTCAACACACATAATTATCATTTTTTTGTCCATTTTTGAAAAATCCCTCCATTTCCTTGATTCAAACGAATGCCATACATAAAGAAATATAACGATGTGACTGAAAGATGTTGTGTGTTCTTCCAAGAGATTCTACTAACTAAGGGTAGCCTCGAAACGCTCCAGTAGTGCCATAGTTTGGACTTTGCATGGACTTTTCAAACGACCCCGTATATAAACTTTAATGACACTTGAAGCTGTACAGTTCGTTTTCTAGATGAATGAATATACATCATAGATTTTTTATTTATTATTATTTATTTATGTACATGCTCTTACAAGCAAGCAAGTCAACAGAGCATTAATTATTTCGTACAGCATATTCCACAAAGGCCAACCTCCTCCATGGCCATATTTATGTAATTAAGGGGCTTATTTAATAGAACCAAAGGCTTTTAGATGTTGTAGGTTAAACTTCAATGTGTACTTTTACCCACCCCGGTAATAACCAGATTATTGACCAGGATTTACTTCCTGTTTCTAAAGGTGTTCCTGACAATTTTATATAAGTGACCTTATAATCTTGTAATTTCTGGTCGGATGATATAAAAAGTATAAAAATAATAAGTGATTTTAAGTCTTTAATTAAATATATTTAAAAATTGCGTTTTTACAAAAAAAAAAAATATTTCTCAAATTTGATAGTCATATAAAAAAAACTCAGTCAAAATCTTAAAAAAAAAAACGACCAGTCACTGACCCCCCCCCCAAAAAAAAAAAAGACCTCATTTTTCCCGACTTTAGTAGAAGGTGACTTTTTAACCCTTTGCTATAAAACTCGGATATTATACACAGCAAAATTTCTAAGGATGTTTTTTTTATTCCTTAAAATCTATTTTTAACCTACTTTTTATCATCAATACTATTTAATATGCTTCTGAAACATTAAATTTGATTATATGCAATTATTTATTTATTTGGATAATGCCTGATTTAGGATGTATTAATATATTTATCATCTTTTATAGAAGTTGAATGTTTCTTTTTTTTTCAAAGTGAGGACTATGGAGTAACATGGTAGCTACTAAATTTGTAAAATTGTAGCCATCATTTCATAAAATACATGCAACCTCTTCAAAATTGATGAGTACTATTTTAATTCCAAAAATTAATATGACGTAATTTTTGTAAAAACATTAAAAATTTAATATTTTTTACATGAGTAATATAAAAAGGTAACTGATAAATCAAAACAAGAGGAAATTATATATGTTATTTGTGCATGGTATAAATAAGGCTGGTTTTAGCGAAAATGGGCCAAACCTTTTTCTATATATGTGTAAAATTGATTCATTGTGGGGCCCTATCTCTTGCTTCAAATGACCTTTTTTCTAGAAGATAAAAGCTTCAAGTGGCCTTTTTTAATGACTTTTTTTTTTAGAAAAGAATGTTTTTATTGTACTTCTAGAATATTTTTTTCATAATTGAGGACAAGTTTTATTCTAATATTTTTTTATTACCTTTTTCTCCAAAAAAATGATCCTGTTTCGGTTTTTATAGTATTTTTACTAATAAAATTTGAACATGAGTGGAATATAAATTTCATTGTTTATATTTTCAACTGAGATTCAGCAGTTTTTATTTTTTAGTCACGTCATAATTATGGGGGCCTTCTCACACCTATATATTAAGGATAATTATTTTTGAGACCACCTTGCACGACACTTAATTGACAGTTTTTTTTATATACATGCATAGATAAGTAGTTTTATAATATTCACATTCCAAAGATGATTGAGGTCACACATGACGTACTAAAGGTCAAAGAGTAGGGCCTCATTTGTACTTATATCCATAAGTTGATTATAATTTGAATGTTTTCTATATTAAGAATGTATATATAAATAAATAAATAGTGAAGTTGGGTCATTCATTTTGAGACAATGGTACCAGATATATTGCATTGAACATAAACAAAAATTGACTCCCAGGCTAAAACCTTTCAAAAAACCTTGAGATACATTTTTATACTATTTAATTGAATCATTTTCAAGTGGGTGAAATGATTATTTTTCTATTTTTTTCACTCTTAGCTTGGATTTAAAAAAATGAATTATCATACTATACAGAGGGACTTTCCTAATACAAAAAAGAAACCTATGAATTTTATTGTCAACTGTCGATTCCCTCGTCTCACTTGATCCATCATGAATATTTCATAATGTATTATTTTTGATACCTAAACAAAGTAATAAGTTATTCTATACATTTACCCGTTTCCAAAAGAACAGGAATAGAATTTCATGTTGATCCCTCGTTGTATATGTATATACATACATCGATTGGCCACCTTATTATTTATAAGAATAAATTTTGCCTATCAAATAAAAATGTAAATGTATAGCTGTACTTTTAAAAACATATTACTTAGCAATATTATAATACAGTAACGAATAACATATGTATGTTGGAATTTAATATTTTGAAATAAATTTATTTAATGTAGTTCAATTTAAAAATTGTGAAGAATTAAATTAACAATGATATGAAGAAGGAGTTCAAGCCCAAACCAACAACTTTGATTCCCTAGTACAATTCGATCTGATACATTTATATTCGATATTCGAGTAAATTTAATCCAAAATATCTACTCCATCAGTTTGATTTTTTAAAGTATAGACTTAATCAGTTTGAAAATCATTTCTAGGTTAATTTAAAGGTCCGATCCGGGGCGAAAAATTGTTCACGGAAAAAGAGAGTCTGAACCAAATTTATTAATAACTCCTCTCGATGTATTTTCAGGTGTATAAAGTACCTAGCAATGTGAGGGATTAAAAAAAAACTCGACATAATTCACAAATTGTTGATTTTCTACATTTAGACTGCGAGAAATTAATTCAAATTGTGACCTTAAACTTTGCTTCGAATTAGTTTGACTTCCATTCCATGCCAATAGCAAGAATTAAATTGACTATTAGACCTGTGTCTGTAGTTAATATGGGATAAAAAAATGATTCAGAAGCAAGTCATCTGTATTTGAAAAAGTCATAATTTATTAATGATAATCCAAAAAATCTTGTCTTATATTAAAAATTAATATAATTTTTTTAATCAGAATGGTGGTTTTTGAAGATTTTTGTAACTTCTCAGTTGGTAAACATTGTAAAAAGTTTAAGAGCCCCTTAATTAGACTACATAATAAAGTAAGTACTCTATTTTATCAATTAAATTATATTAGTAAAACTTTTAGTAGTTTTCCCATAATACTTGATAATAGTATGCAATTATATATTTATTTAAGGCTTAATTAATTTAAGTATTTATCATTGGATGTGTATACCTCAAATATATATGTACCGGGTTGATCATATATAGTTATACACTTAATTTAAATTTTAATCAATCGTAATTTCAAACTCCGTGAAAGATAGGTTTTGTCCTTCAAGATTCCTTATGTAAAGTTTCGACTCAATTAAAAACAAAACAAACAAGAACGAGTAAAATGGAGCAAAAATAAAGTATTTTTATCTTCTCTCACGCCGCATGACCGCCCCAAAGTCATTTCCAAGAAGCAAAGGTACAGCTTCAATGAGATATGTATTCAGAAAAAAAATCCAACTGGAACCATGGTTTTGGGCGTTGTGGCCAGCTCAGGCGAAGTCTGCCCTACCATTTTTATGTAGAGGAAGGTGCAGCTAAATGCAGATGATTACATCGAACTTCTACACCTAATTCGGCTAGATCTTTCTTTGTTGCATTATTAAGAGAAGTGATGAAATCTTGTGTATTTTGGGCAGATTAAATAAAACGCCTTCGAAAATCAACGTTGTAACCTGAAGAACTTTTTGGAGGAGAGCTTTTGAGCTACTATGACTTTTCATTATATAGTTACAAGCAGCTGTGACGAACGGGAGAAGAATTAAACAAGGATAAAGGCAAGAATTAGTCGGATGTCGATCCTCAATTCTACTCTGAGTACAACAAGGACTTGCAATTATAATTCTCAAAACCATCCTCAATGTTACTCTCAGTCTTTTATAAGCACACATCAATGTTTAATCAGGTTTTGTATATAATTGAATGTAGTAGAAATGGAAGTTCACAACTCAGGAGTAATAATAACAAGATCTCAAGAATAGGATAAGAATACCAACCTTCCACCTCACCCACAACAACTACGGCAACGGGTAATTTTCAATCCTCTTTGGACTAAAAATACTGAGGAGGGTCCAAAACATTCAATAGCATTATATTACACAGCCGTACGACAGCTGAAATAAAAATAAAGTGTAATAATATTGGAGCAACAACAAAAAAAGGCAACGTGGAATATCCTCTAAGTTGGTGTTAGTGCCGAAAAGGCTGTAGAGACCGTTTTCTTCTCCATTGGAACGGCCTACAACATCAAATAGTTCATTTAGGATGGGAGTGGAACTATACATTCAATTAAAAACAAAACTTATGCAGCAAAAGTAGACACCCTTCATGCCTACATCCATGTGAGCCTCCTGACTTCAACCTCTTAAACTTCGAAGTTTGGATGTTTTGGTGAAAAATATCGACCACGCCTCTCATCCACTTTTGGATTTGCTCCAAGCTGCCCTCATGACAGTGTGGTACGCCATGGACACGGCCTTCATCATAAAGATCTGCCAATCTGTTTGCCGGCGTATATAGGCTGTTATTGCTTGTAAAGGAGAACATATTGAATACAACAATATAACTTAATATAGTCTTCAAACATATCACAAATTCGAATTGAGTTGTTTTTTCTTGATTCGCCAAAAAGTCGCGTTTTTCGTAACTTAGTCATGCTATTGCAACTAGCGGATTCATACTCTATATAAATGACAAAAACGGGGTTACGGGCAATTAATATGCACTTACAGGGGAGTCTACAGGATTTTTGTTTGCAAATATCAGAAATTTGATGATTTTTTTTCATAAAATTAATTTTGTACCTTGTTTTTTTTATAAGTGACAATTTTGTTAGGGGGAGAGATCAATATGGTTTTAGAGGATCAATACGGTTTTAGAGGATCAATACGGTTTGAGAGGATCAATACGGTTTTAGAGGATCAATACGGTTTTAGAGGATCAATATCAATGTATAAGTGTAGAATTATAATTGGTCTTTTTATAAAGATATTAAATATTTATGTCAAATAAAATTTTTATGTCCAAACCACTTGATAAACAAAGTGTCTCGCAATACGAAGTATTACTGTATCTATTTAAATATATGTATGGATATAATTTGAACCAAAAAGGTCGTAGCAGTGCATTTTATTTCTACTAATTTTCAACTAAAAATTAAATTTAACATTCACTTCCTACATATTTATAAGTTTGACCATCTGACTCATGAAAAAGTTTGAAGAAGAAGATACAAAAATTGTTAAAATAACTATAAAATGAAGAACAGTATAACCTCCTAGGTCAATTGACCTTTTATCCAATTAAATATCATTTTGATTAGAAACAATATTTAAGGTATGCACTGGGTGCAGAAAGTAATTTTTCTGTAGTGTTTTATTTGATTCTGTCATTATATGAGGTGCGTACGAAACAAAATACAATCAGTTGACAAGTTAGATTGTCATTTAATCGGTATATGTATTTTTTTTTTTAAATAGACAAAAATGATTGCTCAGTATACAATATAATTTTTTCGAGCAAGAAGATCTTCAGTTTGGATAAGTTTCCAAATTGACATATTCATTACAAGATCATCCAAAAAGATTAAAGAAACCCACTGAATAAAACCCTTAGCTGCTCAGGTCATGTGTGCTTGGGCGTTGTAGCGTCTGATGAAAAGACAATGGGCAATATTTATTAAAGCACAAAGAAAAAGTTGAAGCCACCGAAGTCTAGAAAAGGGTTCGTGTAACTTTTTAGCATTACCAGAAAGAGCTTGTAGTAAAATTAATTTACCAAACTTGTGGCATCAAATTCCTTCTTTATGGGATGGAAAAACACCCAAAAAATTACCCATGGGGGTAGTTTATCCCTGTTCCCCGACCATTGTTCTAGTTAATATCATCAGCTGATATTAACTTTCGATACTACAGTGTGTGTAGCGTTTTGGAGGCCACTGTCATGTAGCATTAGAAACAGACGTCCAAAAAATTAACCCAGAAGAACTTATCCATATTTAATGCTCCTGTTGAGATGTGTCAAAGGTAGTTCCCATGAGAGATGATTAAAGTTGTAGAAAAGATATCTAACTGGTATGTAAAAAAAGACCTGCCCAATAAATTAACAAGGTAACACAGACAGTTTAAAAAATGTTTTAGAAAAAAACAGCAAAAAAAAAGTAATTAATTATGCTGCATAAGAATAGATGCTAGTAGCTAAAAGAGCAGGGGCGGACGCCCCTGCTCTCTTAGCAGGAAGTGGGCTGGAAAGGCTGTATCTCCGCCCCCCGGATTTTTACGTTTTTAGGAGAATTTAATATTTGTAATTAAATTTAATTTTCAATTTTTATTAAAAAAAATTCATTTTTGAGAATATCTATTCATTTTTGAAAATTTTGTTCAAAAAATTAATATTTGAAATTTTTATCCAAATAAAAGTTCATATTTGAAATTTTTTTCCAAAAAATTGGATATATGATTTTTTTTCTTACAAAAATTATAAGTTTAAATTTTTGGAAAAAAATTAAATATTTTAAAAATTTGATATAAAAAATATTTTTTTTTTTTGAATAACTGCAAATCTTTGAAAGTTTTTTCTATAAAATTTAATATATGAAAATTAATTTTTGAATTTCTTTTCCAAAAAATTTAATTTTAAAAAAAAACTATGGATTTTTAAATTTTATTTAAAAAAAAAAAAATTTGAACTTTTCTTTTGCCCAAAAAATTAATTTTTTGTGAAAAATTATGAGTTTCGGAGAAAAAAAGTTCTAAAAGAATAAATATTTGATTTTTTTCTTGAAAAATTTAATGTTTTTGTTAATAGCTGTGAATCTTTGAAATTTTCTTCCATGAAATTTAATATATAAAAATTATTTTTTCCCAAAAAGCTTAAATTTATGTACAAAATTATGGATTTTGAAAAAAAAAAAAAAAAATCTGAATTTTTTCTTCAAAAACAAATATATATTTATATTTCCTTGCGGGCGTCCTTGGAGAGATAGTAAATACAAGCAATTCCTTTCCCGGATCTAGTAATGATATATCTAGAAATTACTATTATGTCGATCCTCGGTTCTACTCCGAGTCTAACAAGGACTTATACTAACAACTCCACTTTATTTCCTCAGAGTTACTCTCGATCTTTCATAAAAGATATGTTTTCTCCTCAATTATGAAAAAACAATTATAACTGTGTTGTACCAAAAAATGTTCAGATTGTCATGTAGGAAAAAAAGTCGCACTCACTTTAGATCATATTTTCTACAGCTCACTACATCCTAATAAATACATAACTGTACATTTTCAATAAAAAGTATTTAATTTATTTTTTATGGTGAAAAATTTCCTTCCTCACCCTGTAAGCGTAACTATATTTGTACGTCTTATGAACATGTTTATAGAAAATATTTAGTTATAATACTTTACTTTTTATTATTATTGGGTATTGCTATAAATATCAATAATAATTATTTTGGGTGCCTTTAATTAAGTTTTTTGTGAGAGTTTCTTCATTCTTCTTCTAGAGTATTATTTCATTTTCTTGTGTGTGTGTGTGTATGTGTTCAAATAAGGTAAAAAAATACCTTGGGAATTTTACAAATTTATTTATATTTTATTTATCATTATATATTTTTTGTAATTTTCGATTATATATATTTTGCCATCTGATTTTGTCATAGGGTAGACGGGGGACTTTTGCAAAGAAAATGCTACTGCCTTCATTATTTGGAGTTGCTTTGACTCATATGTTTGATATTGCTATTACAACGATTCAAGATGCGCTGTGAATTACAGTTCCATCAAACAAATTAAGTGACGTATGGTTTTCTTCGGGATTTACAAAAGGAACAGAGGAGTCTCATCTGAAACCAAGACTTTAGATTTGGCTTTACTAAACTCTAAAGCCTTATTAGCTAACAGAGTAACAAATAATGATATGTTGTATCCTCCGGAGCTGAGAACAATTGTTATTTGCATTAAAGTTCCATTTCTGGGGAATAATTCGTGGACTTTGGCGGCAGAATAAATTAAGTACATTCCGTCAAGTTCAAGAGACCATTTAAAGGCTTTAAAAAATATTTTACGACAATCAAAAATTTAAATTGAAAAATGTACTGTTACTATGGAACGATTGCACTAATACAATCTATTTTTGAAAATACAAACAAAGGTCGAAAGTGCAAAAAATAAAATAAAAGCCAAAAATGTAAATAAATATGACTTACATAATTAGAACAAAACTACTTATAACTTTCGAGCAACCCCTCATTACTACTTTCTAGTAAAAGACGCTCTAACATTGTAAGACATATTGTATACACCTCTGTAAATCTCTCATTCAATTTACTTCCCCTTGTTCTCAACAATTTTGCAAAGAAACCTCCTCACCGACTTGCAACTAGGACCCACAAAGTCTTCTGGAATATTTTGCCAGCAAGGGTGCAATCAGAGGATCCTTTCTGAGCCTGAATCTTCTTCAACCATACAACGTCACTGGTGTTAATATCAAATGATGTGGGAGGCCAAATGTACACACAATTGTCTTAGTAGCTTTCTTGAACTTCATTTGCAGCGTCCAAAGGAAACGTCACAAATATACAAGGCATCACATCTTTACTGTGTAACGAAATCTCAAAACACACTCCTCATAATGTAACTAAGGTAAATACTCAATTACTCTACACTTTCAAAATATCGTTAACTAAAAATTTCCATTGTTAAAAGTAACTTATGTGGAAGTGAGATAATAAGGACGAAAAATCTTTTAATACTACTAAATGTAGGAACATTCTTGAGGCAGTATTTTTCAGTTGATGGTTTTATGATGGTTAAACAATAATTGAGTGTTGGGCCTCATAAAAGTGAATGAGGCCTAATTCTAGACCATTCTACAGGAATATATGTTATTGATTGAATTTATGTGTAGATTGTACCAGAGAGTAGTTTTCGAGACATGACGTTTGAATACGACTTTTAAAATGTTGCAATAAAATCTATTTTTAATATAAAAATTGAGAAAATTAAATAAACTTTAAAAAAAACCTTAGTTCTCCTGATTTTCCAGAAAAAGGGACTGCCCACACCGTCCCAAGGTGCTATTGTCCCTTGTCTTCCCTACACTTTTTGCAACCTTATTTTAAAGTAACTTGACGGAACTATTCATTAGGAGTCGTCCATATGTATAAATATTTTAATAACATCTGTCTCAAGTAAGAAAATGAATGAAGTTGTAAAAAAATATGACCTCAGACGAGCGCAAGTGTTTTTGTAGTTGCAAGCGGAGAAGTGATTTTATTTTATTTTCAAATGTTGTTGTCATTATTCTTTAGTTCATGAAGAGAGAATACTTAAAAATAAAGTAATCACAGGAGCATGTTTTTATGTATGAGGGAGAGTAATAAAGATGATTGGTTTGGGAGTTATTAGTATAAGACCTTATCGGACTTAGAGAATAATTATGATCGATGGGTGTGTAATTCCATCCTAAATGTTCTTGCTATATCCTATATATGAAACTTCCTCAAATGATTTTAGAAATATAAAAGACTTAATATGATGCATCATATAAATAATAATAATAGTTGAATTCAATCAAAGTAATACATTCTAAAAATCCCTAGAATGGTTATAATAGTCTTTTTATTTTATTATTAAATGATCAAATAGTGACGACAAAAGTATTCTTCTTTCCAAAGAAATAGTTAATTTTTATCCACAATATAGAAATAAAATTGTAAAACGATGTAATAATATATTTTATTACATTTTAGTGTCAAATATCTACATACTAAAACTTTGCAGTTGAGGAATTTACTTTTAAAAGACAATAAGGTTTAAGTCATTTTATTTGTATAAATTCAATGGTTGACTATTTCCGATCATATTTATAGAGAAAGTGTTTTTCTTTTTTATAAAACTTGGTTGTTTAAGCTCCAAAATGACCAACCTCACAATAACGACGTCATGTAAATGGCTCTATAATACCTTTGAATAAAAGTGCGTGAATTTGAAGATCATGATTGGAGCTAATATCCATATTGGCAACATACCTTCTAATATAAATTAATAGTGTGTTTAAGACCGGACATCCTTATTTGAGGAAGAACACTAAGGAACCATTCGGCCAAAGTTTTGATTGGTCTCTATCCGACATTCATTTAATAAGCTGTCATTTTAAATTGAAAATGGATGATCAACTTTATTAGTAGGAAGTAAATTAATTAAATAATGGCTATCAATAATAGTAAACCATGTATTTATGTAGCTGTACTTCTTTTTATATATAGTTAAAGTTTTGCACTGGATAAATGATCTATCAACTACTTAATTAGAGAGATAGATTAGAGTGAATCAGATTAGTGTTGGATATTGGTCTGAAAACCCTAGACCGCTCTCATACCTATATATATTTGTTCAACCAAACTACTGTAAGTAGTTTGGTTGAAGGAGATTGGTCTGGATCCGTCCAAATTAAAATTCGGAATATACTGATTCAATAGATGAATTGTTATCCATTATTATTATTTTACAAAGTCAATAATTTTTGGCCTCTCTTGACCCAGTTGGCCTTGGTTACCGTGGAAAGCAGTTTCAGATATCGTCATACATAAGAGGCCTTCTGCAAATCTTTCACACACCTCCTCACAGTTCAATCACTAAAATTGGAAGCCTTGTCATGCTGCCTCGTCCACTTTGTAAGACATCTGACTTCCTCGTCTTGCATGATACTGATTTTCCTACGTCTACCGCTGCCAGGGGACTTCTGCCGGCTCTAATCTGAAGTCCACATGTTTTTAATTTAGAAAAAAGACGTTGGAAGACGACTTTCATCATCTCCTTGACACTCACCTGGGCGTGGAGCAAATTAGAAACCATCTACCTCCATGCTGGAAGTTTTTTTATAGTTTATTAACCACAAGAGTCCTTACTTTTCATAACACAATATACTATTTTAAAATATTCATCCTAAGTAATCCCGATTGTTTTAAAGTAAGCTCCACGATTTTTACTGCGTACACTGGAGTTTAGTGGGTAATTTTGAGGTGTATGCCTCAATGAGGAAGTATTTTTCGATGTCGTGGAGAAGAATGGAAGGCTGACAGGAATTAACGGTGTTATGAGCACGTTTATTAGACTCTATATCTCTAAGGAATTATTAACGTCCCTAGATATGCCCCCAGTACGGCGGCAAACAATAATACCCAGGCAATATTTGTATTTAGAGGACATCTCAAATATTTTTTTTAAAGTTTTATCTATTGCATCTGATATGCACACTTTTAATAGAAATAAATTTAAGTGTTGCCAAAATATTGAGCTCTTAACTTGTTCCAGATTTAAAATCCCTAATCTTTATTGTATGTATAATATTGACTGAGAGTAGTGATCTATTTGGTCATCAACACCACAGGTAGTTGAATGAATGAACCTATACCTTATTAAATATACATTTGAGCAACCAAAAATCCATGCCATTATTCGGGCATTAATGCAGAGAATATGAATGTAGAAAGGGGGGAAAATATGTATGTAGGAAAATGATGAATTAGAAAAAAGAGCCGAAATGACAATTATTATTATTTTTCATAATAATATTTCTGTTTTTTATTATTATTATCGTTAGTATTGGCGGTATCTTTAAATTATATGTATGTATATGTAGGTATCTTAAATGTACCTTGGTATATCAATCATCATAATGCACTAATAATGCCTGAATTAGTGATGCCATAAATCAAAATGGAACATTACAACTTCTCTCTATAAATGTTCCTTCATAATAGTATAAACGTATAAATACTATGAATTAAAATTAAAGTAAAAATTGTTAAGGAACTTGGTGATATTACTATATGTAATTAATACTTAATTATAAGTATATTTAATGTATCTCACAAACTTTTTTCCTTCAAAAAGACTTTACGGTGATACCAAGAGGTGTATAAAAAGTGATGTTAAAAAAAAAAATCCACATGGTAACCATGACAATTGAAGAATATTTTGGAGTAGAGCAGACGTTTCATCAGATAAGCTACAATCAGCTGTAACAAAGGAGGATGGGGAGAAGGAAATAAAAAAGGGCATGATGAAGAATTACTCCGAACTTGATTTTCTATTAGACTCTTAGTCGAACAAGGACTTACAATTATACCTCCGTCACAAATCCTCAAAGTGACTCTTTATGAGGACAGACGAATATTTAATCAAGTATTGAATATAATTGAATTTAGTTGAAAAGAAAGTTCACTACTCAGGAGTTACTGATTTTGGGTTTTTTTTCTGTTTTATTTTGGATACAATAAAGATAATATAACTTAAAGGTAATTTAATAACTAACATGATAAGCCCATTAGTCAAGTTTTCAGTTGAATAAGTTATTTCTAAAGCAGTTCATCACTGCAAAGCCTATATGTGCAATATTTAGGGAGGAAGGATGGGCAACTACCTTTATTTTTACTACAGGGTTTCATTACGTAACCAAACGACAGCTGGAACAAAAAAGCAAGCATTGTTTTTATCCCGTTTGTTTAAATGTCGGAGTAACAAAAAAAGAAATGCCTAGATCATCAAAAAGTATATTACTGCCCAATACAGCTAAGAAGAACCAAAACTTCTGAGGTAGCCTTTTGGAAGACTTCTAGGTCCCTCCATGTGGCCTTCCTCCAGACCAGACCTCAACCCAATGGTCTATGCAGTTTGGGGCGTCTTGGAGAATAATGTCTGCTGGACCTCTGATCCAATTTTGGATTCGCAACGAGCTACCATCATGACAGTGTGGTACGTTATCGTCATGAGCTGTCAATCAAGTAACCGGCGTTTTGAGGCTATCCTATTGCTTATGAAGGAGGACATACCTTACAAAAAATAAAGATAAATTTAGTATTAAAAATGTCACTTTTCTGTTTTCAGTTGTGTTTTCTGGATTCCTTACAAATCCCCTTTCTTCTTAATTACATCAGATAAATTTTGAACTCAATTCTTTACATTTTTAATTAACTTGATGACGTTTCTTCATGACGTCGTTGAACATGGGCTCTAGAGCCCTAGTTTGGAATCACTGTCCTAAATGCTCAAACTATTCGACTAAACACGTTCATATTCTGTTAAATCAAGCTGAATGAAATCGCCATAGCTGATGGACATGCGCTCGGGAGTTATTCTCTTGAACATGATGTGTGTACGTTTGCGCCCCGGTGATTCCTAGAGAAAGAAATATACTATATGTATATGGATTCCTAGGTTAGATGGAGTAATTGATATACTATTATGTTTACTTATACTTAATCAGTGCAACTTCATCTAACTAATTAAAGGAACAATTAAAAAAAAGGTGTCTAATCTGGGTAGCATCATTGAGTCAAGTCGTCTCCTACGAGGGTTACGAATAATAATAGAACCCTCCCAAAAAAAAAATTAAGGCTTTCTTTCTTTTTTCATCTCCATGCTTGCATTTCGTGCATTAATATTATATATTATGTACTCTCATATGTGTAGAATATATATTTTAAAAAAAACAAAAAAACTTTTGTAGAAATTGCACAAAAAATAATTATATTTAAAAATGCATATAACTTGATTTTTTAAATAAATAGTGATGTCTTTGCATTCTCTCTTCCCATTTATATCTTCTTTTTATTCCTCTTCATTCGCACACTTCTTACTTCATTTTTCCATTGCCTCAGTTACACTCTTGTATGCATATATATTTAGGCATGTCCATTAGACTGTTTCTGAATTGTATCATTTTGAATAAATAGTATTTATGGGAGGTGGATATTGGCTTCATTTAAAAAAAAATAATAGAAGTTGTGACATATGATGACGATATTTTAACGTATTTTTTTATCCATTCATATTCCATTTATTTATGTAGGGATTTTTGTAATTTTACAGGGTGAGGACTCTAAAACTAGAATCCTCTTTGAAACCGTCTAGCCTCAATGCTAAAGGTCTGACAATTTTGTACTTGATGCCATTTGAAGGAACTGACAAAAAACTACAATTTGAGATTTGTTTTGTTTTTGTGCAATCAACTTTGCCCGAGCAACAAGCAAATCGAGGATCGCATACACACGCACTCTAGCGTGTGTATGCGACCCTCTCCGCGCACAAATCGACAAGTGGACGCTGTACTGAACAGGAAAAACGATCGTTTCTTGGCTGAATCAAGAGTTGAGGTCGAGGGAACCTTCCAGACTAAATATCCAAGCTGCCTCGTTACTTCTTCAAGGGCAAAGAGGAAGTCAATATGAACGTCTATGAAAATGTGAAATGGCTTTTTCAATTTTTCTAATTTTTGAGTCCTTAACCAATAAATGGAGTGAAGGTTTTTAACTCACACTGAATATTTATTATTTTATATATTAGAAAATGAAGTAAAAAAAAGGTTTTGTAGAGAGTGGGAACTTGCAAAACCTGCAGTCGTATGAATCGATAAAGAAAAAAAACGTGATTTTTAAGAAACAAGAAAAGACAACACAAAACCAATTTCTGTTATATTTAATTAGTATATTTTTTATTCTATATGTTCTCCTTTACAAGCTATGACAGTTTCTACACGCCAGCAAAAAGCGTTGGCAGCACTTGACGATAAAATCTGTGCCCATAACCTACAAAGCAGTTATTATGGCAGCTCGGAGCGAATCCCAATTTAGATGAGAGGTGCAGTATAAATTTTCTACAAGACAAGCAAAACTACAAATCCAGGGGGGTTGAGGTCAGAGCTGGAGGAGGGACACATGAAGGCAGCCCAGAAGCCAGCCATAATGCTGATGCAAAAGTTTTAGTTTTTGTTTTATGAGTTGTGCTGTAATTGACTTTTTGATGCCCTAGGCAGTCTGGACAGATATGCCCACGGTATTGCCCTTTGTGCGGAGGGGATGACACCCGTGTAGTCCTCTTTTATGTTGATCCGACATTTTTACACTTAAAGACATGGGATAGAGACAAAATCATACTATTTTTGTTTCGATTGTCATTTGGCTGTGTAATGAAACCTCATAATTAATAATGACAAACATAAAATAGTCATTGACTGCAATTTTTGGACCCCAACTTAAATATCCTTTAAAATCAGTTGTCATTTTACGGCCTATGCTGTTACGAGGGCTATTATTTAGCTTTGTGACTTCAAGTTCAAGTCGAGTTACAAGTCTTCAGTAGGGTTTTTGAATTTGTTGTAAAATAACAACTATCTACAATTAATTAAAGCATTTTGTCGATTTGAATTTCAGTAATCAGTCAACAAGTACAGCTTTTTCCTCCAAACAATCCCTGTAATGACGTGAGGGAATATAGTAACAAAGGGAATTTATGTGTATTTAGTAATACAAGTACTAGTTAAATTGTTCAATATGAATTAAAACTCTTACTCCATTTTCAATTTCATAATTGATCACAAAGAAAGTAAATATGAATGCCTAAATTACCAAACCATCGTAACAAACGTTGGATATATACTGACAACTGGGCTTTATGGACATTTTAGTTTTAAAAATACTTTACTATTCTGTTGAGTTATAAGATAACAATGATTCAATTAGTGTCATTTGAGTAATTTGTCACTCATATCTCACAATGCCCAAATATTTGACTCCAAACCTCTCTGTCAATATTAACATCTCATAAATATTATTTTATTACAATAGTTTCAATTGACTCAAAAAATGGGAAAATGATTTTCTTCATTTTGAATTCATTCGTGCCCGCAATTATGAGACAGCTTAATATGCATACATACATGGTGGGGTTTTAATTGAATACTTTCTTTCTTTACGATTGCGCTAGGTACATTCAAGTTACACAAAAACACCTCTAGGTAAGTATGTAATATAATTTTTTTCCTTAAAGAGTTTTAATGAACTCTGCACATCAGGCTAGCGGCCTAAGTATTACCTAAATGTAGTTTTCTATATATGTATATTTATTAGTGATAGATCTTTGATATACATAGCAGAACCAATAACTTGGTTGCACTTCTATCATTCTGCTTATTGATCACTGGATTGAGAGGGAAGACCAATGTTTGAGGCCTTCCCATCAATGATGATGAGAATTCCTCAAACATTGGCCTTCAAGCAATTCAAAGTGTACATAGAGCGTTCCAAGTGGACTTCACGCAATTTTTGAGTTATAAAAGGCCTTTGTACATGTCTTAGATACTTACCAACAGCCTTTTTCATTGGCCTGGATATTGTGGCCACTAACACCTTCATCTTCATTGCAAAAATCCTCATCATTGGATTGAACTTGAATGCTGATCGACATCCTTCGATATTAACATGCTTGGTTTTCTACTTCGGAGACGGGCGTTAATTTTCTTAACATACCTGAGGGTTTTTGGGCGTTAAACACGGTCAGTATTGACACATTAATGATCTTGATCACTTTAAAATAAAAAAGTAACGTCCTTATTTCCGTTATTTTCTTTTTGACGCTCATAATTGGGGGGGGTGAAGCATATAAATCGACAGCTAACAACACATTAAACTTTATTTGTTTGTATTTGCAAGGCAACTCTTTGTTTTACGTTGTTAACATTATTGTATCTTGCAACCTTACCTACTCCAAAAATAAATATAGGGTAGGACCATAAAACATGGACTTTAAATTATGTATATTTTTTCATTACATTGAAAAGGTTTAGTGACTATTTTTGATATTTTTATTCCACTTTTATGTTTACATAAACAAACCATACTAATCATTTAGTTATTTAATCGCCATAAGCGAGCAACAAGCAAAAATGTTGCGCATTTCAGATATCCTAGATGCTGAAATTGATATGATGAAGATTACGGACATTATTAATTGATCTAGAAGCCTAGTTTTGAAGTTGGCCAAGATGGAAAAAAATTAAGAATACCTATCTAGGATGTCTAGAAGTGGAGGGCATAATTTAAAGAGGGATACGAAGTTTTTGTCGAGTTTGTAGAAAAATATAAGGGAGGATCCCACTAAGTCGATGAATCGTCTCGCCAACAACTTCTGTGTTGCTCTTAGGACCATCGGGAGGGCTATAAATCACAACTTGGTTTCATTCACAAGGACCACCTTTTGACAGAGGGCATTAAAGCAAGGAAGCGAGAGTGTTGCAAGAAAATCATCTTATGGATCAAGGCAAATGGGTCAACTGTGAAAATTTTCACAGTTGATCAATTCCACAACGCCCCCTCTCACACGTTTGCTAAGTGGCAAAAGTTATGTGCAGATAACATGGCTCGATTCTGTTCCAAAGATGTATGGACCCCTTCCTTACCATATTTGAACCCGTTGTACTTTGCATTTTGGAGAGACAAACTAATAGGACCTCACACCCAAATGTGGACTCACTGAAGTCCTCCAGAGTGACTTCATGGAACAATTTGTCAGAGGAATTCGTCATCAACTCCTGCATGGCTTTCAGGCGACATGTAAAAGCTGTGATTGATAATGAAGGTGGTCTTATTGAGTGAAAAAAGTTTTGCAAAAACCTTGACTATATGTTTTGTAACATTATTTTTTTTCCTATTATTGATATATTTCTTAACCCATGTCTCGAGTCTACGTTTAGCTTTATTGGAGAGAAAAAACACTCGGTCACCATAATGATTGAAGCCATTAATAAGAATTGTTATTGAGTTAGAAATTGCCTCTGAGCAAACATCTTTGACTTTGTACCCAGCACCTTTGACCATCATTGACACCGTATTCTTACAATTTATTTTTTTCCACTAAGTGAAAAAAACAAACAGTGGTGGCGTGAACAAAACAAAATACAAACCAAACATGTTCAATGCTAGCTCAGACTTTGTATTGAGTTACTTATGCATTAGTCTCCAAAAATTCAAATAAATGACTGAAAGACCAAATAACCCCTACAATTTTAAAGTTTCACAGAACAAGTCAAAGATCCTCCTCCACGTTTAGTTGGATATAAGTTAATACGGAAAAGGAAGTCTCACATAATCAATTTCTGCCAAATGCTGTAAGAAAATCTTAAGCTAATTTAGCCAGCAGTGGGTAATTATTCAGTACAGATATCCAGAATTTGTAACTAATTCAGAATCCAAATTTGTTCTTAGTGTTTGGTCTCATAAAAGTTCGATAAGTGCATTTTCTTTGTCCGACGACCGATGACTACTATGGAGGTGAAAGGAGCCTATCCAAATATTTTTTTTTGTGAAGTACTTTTTCAGTGACATACTCTTTAAAATAATCGCAAAGAGACTCATTAAAAATATGTACGCTCATCAAAATTTAAGTGTTGATACCACAATTTAAAATCGATTCCCCTTTTTTGGAAGTTATCTGGTAAACCCTCTAATGTGTTCCGAGACCCCACTTTTGGAACCACTGACTGATGGAACTGTTACATGTAGTCTAATATTAAAAAATTAAATAGCTTTTTTAATTTGTTTCTCAGTGTTTTATATAATATTAACGTTCGGCTCAAAATCAACCATGGTATTTGTGTCTCAACCTTAAATTTGATCGAAATCCAGAGGTTGGGAACCACTGATATAGCGGAACAATTGCAGGTTGAAAATTTGTTGATCTTGGACACGAGTTAATTTGAAAGGGGAGACTAGGAATATAATTATTGTTTCACAGTTTTAGCAGCCAGAACGGAAAAATTGTATAAACTACTAAAATATTATTTTTTTTTAAAAAGGACCAAAACTAACCGGATCTAAAATTATTACACACAATCCATCACTAAATGTATTGTATACTTTGAAGGAAGTAGAAAAGAAATGACTTAGCATCCTACCTATTATTTAATAATGTACCTTTGGATGTAGTACAAGTACTTACATACACTTGAGGGGCTAAGAAAGACAGATGGAAAAAAATTTCAAAAAGTTGAGCGTTACATTGAATAATGAAACTGCTTGGAATGTGAAAAGTTTTGATGACTCATTTAGCCATCAGTAGTCGTGGTATTTAACCGTATTGGAAGAGGAATTGAAAGAGTTGTACATTTTAATAATTTTTTTTTTGTATATGAACAGTGTTTTTTTTCTGTTATCATTGTTCTTTGATTATTGTAGAAAGGATATACGTACATATAAATAGATTTGTAAAAATATATGACCTGATACGAGCGCGATACTTTACTATGCAACTAGAACAGTGTTTTTATTTTATAAAACTTTTCTCATTGTTTTTAAATTCTCTTATGCGGATAATGTTTAGAAGTATCAAATGGGTTGTAAATAGTATGACCTAAAACGAGTGCAGGACTTTTCGTAGTTGCACCCTGAACTACGTTTTTATTTTCTAAATATGTAATCATTGTTGTTTCATTCATGTCGAGAGAATATTTTGAAACTTGAATAGATTTTATCTTTATTTTCTTAAGATGTTCTAATGGTTTTTTTAACATTTGTAGAGAGTATATATGTAAGTATACATAGAACTTTAAAAAGTATGCCCTAAAACGCGTGTGTTACTTTTTGTCGTTGAAACTCGGACAGTGTTTTTGTAATTTTTTAAAGGGGTTATCATTGTTCTATATAAGTAGTGAGTAAAGAATATCAGAGTATAAATAAAGTTGAGAAAATGAAAGACGAAGAGCCGCACAGAGGATTCGTAAGGGAGTTTTAAGGGCAAGTTCTTGTACGACATTGTGTGGAACTGCCTTTTTTTTCTCTTTTAATATGTTGTGATGATCCAAGAAGAACTTGAGATTCGGTAGTGCTCCCTGACTGAACTTTAACTACACACGCTCGTTGATAAATCATATCTAAAGTAACTTTCATTATTTTTACATGCTATTTAGTTATGCATACAACATGTCCTCCCGGTGTGTAAAAATAAACTAAAATTGGAACCATGAACAACGCGCTTGGGAGAAATGATTCTCTTGAACTCAATGTGCGTAGGTTCGCACTCCGTTGGTTCTTAGAGAAGTCCATATAGAGTAGTACGATGGAGTAATTGTAATATTATAATGTTTACGGATACTTAATCAGTGCAACACAATCTGACAAATTAAGGGAAAATTAAAAAAAAATGACCTTGTTCATCCTGAAAATTTAACATATTTATTAATTTTTGTGTGAATATCTGTGGATTTTTAAAAAAAATTCTAATAAATGAAATATTTTTAATAATATTTGAAATTAAATTTTGGAATGTTTTTTTTTCCAAATAAGGTAATTTGTAAATATTTTTTAATTAATTTAATTTTCAGTTATTAGCTATGGGCTTTTGAATTTAAATTCAATTTAAAAAATATATATATATAATCTTGCGTACGCCCCTGTTAAAAAGTATTTTAATCCTTTATTGTTCAAAATAAGAAAAACTCTTGTGTAGGAGGACATCAAGACCTAGTTACTCAGGAAGTTTAGGAAGTCTAATTCAGTTTGATGAAGTTAAATATAGTTTCGATTTTAAATACATTTATTTTTGGTAGTACCCGGCATTGCTTGGAATAATTAGATGTTGTCTAAAATTCAAATTTTACTTTAATATTATGGAAGATAGCTCTTCAAGATATCCACAGTTCTACTATCTATCTTCCATGAACTCACTCACACGAAACTACTCAATTCATATGCAATGTTATGTCCTCAAGAATAATCAATATTAGTTAATAATATGTTATATGTTGGGATGACTGATGAGTAGGTATTTGAAAATTGTCTTAATCCTTGTGAGTGTAAGTTGGTAACTCTGATAGACGATATATCTACACAAAAAAATATATTTAAATGAACTACAAAAAGTGTTTCTTGCTCAGTAATATGTCTGAACTTTCTACTACCTTGCAGATCACCATCATATACTCCTTATTTCAATGTCAGCTCATGAGGGTTCTGACAATTTTCACATCTCTAAGTCTTCACTTCTTAAAAAAACACAAAAAATAATTTCAACACAATGTAATTTATATTTCGCTCAAATCTTAACATATACTGAAATAGGACATGATTATGCTATACCATTGACAAAAGTAAACAGAGATTTTGTTATTTTCTTTACATGAGGGAGCACTATATACAGTCTACCCTGTATACACGTTCAATGCTATATCTACACACCTGCCATATTTCAGTTGGTGCTAGTGATTTCATTCCTAGTAAATTCATTCCATGTCTTTCCAATCCTTGTAATTTCATTCCCATTAAAATTCATTCCCAGGCATATCATTCCCACTTTGAAGAGGGATATTTAGTGACGGTATATGGTTTTGAGTTTGTAAACTACAGAGTAGTTTTTGTGTAGGGCTGGACAGCCGACACTGGAGATGAGTGGGGAGTCATCGATGACTAGTGATCTATGGGAGACGGATATAAATTATTTATGTCCATTTATACCTTCGGAAAAAGAGGAAGAAGATGATGAGTAATGGCAGGATTTCCTTCGATTTCCAAGGGTATAAATATTATTCATGGATCGGGATTCCATTCCTACTCACTATTAAGATTTACCCTGACGTCATTTCTAAACCATAGCCTCCATATATCATTCATATCCGTCTTTCATCTATCACTAGGCATCAATTATCTCCAGTGCCAGCTGCTCACTACCCAGGCCTCCATGTAGAGCCCTACACAAAAACTACTAAGTAGTTTAGAAATATAAACCGCATTACGTCACTAAATATCCCTCTCTTCAAAGTGGGAATGAAATGTCCGGCGATGGATTTTTTAGGGATTGAATTTACATGGAATTAAATTACTGGTCACAATTTCACTTATACGACTTCGTAGTTATTCCTTCGATAAAAGTATGTCAATGATATATATCTGGGTGCACTCTATATAGTGCACCCGGTGACTGGTCGTCAAATATCATACAAAAAGGCAGACAAGTTTGCCTTTATTAAAATATTTTATCCATGAACAAATGATGAAAATTCTTTTTCTCCTTCAATATTTGAGGGAGTAAAAAGTGATGGTCTTCAAGATTTATGTTTCAAAAAAACAATTGACTGAGTTTTTTGTTTGTAAAGATTTTAATACATATTCCTCTTTCTAACGTTTTCTTTTCTTTTTAAATCAAAATATGTATTAATAAATTAATATTAAAGCTATATATGCGTTAAATTATGCAAAACTATGTAAGTATATTCGTACGAACGTACACAGTCATGTAATAAAACATTACAGGATATATAATATATACTTATTTTGCATGGTTGCACTTCGTGAAGGCTTGCAATATGCATGCTTATAATGTTACAAGCAGTTATTTTATATTACTCATTTATACTGGTAGTGTTGCTAGGATAATTTATTTTCGGCTAGATCTAGCTGATTTTTAATTAAATTAGTTGGAAAGAATATCATTTAGCTGATAGTCAGAACGCTGAGCTGATGTTTACAATAGTTCAGCTAATTTTGAGTGATGTCAGAAATAAAAATCATATGTTTGAATTTTATGCGTATCAATTGATTACATTCCAATTTTTCTTTGTATCCTAAGAACAGAGAAATAGTGTTAATTGTTTTGTTTTTTCTAGACGGTCTCACTGAAATTACAATAGTCTCGAGCAACAATTGATTTTTTCTCGGAGCAGCCTCAAGTCCTGCTGAAACTTTGAAAAATGATAGAGTATAGAATCCTAAAAAAAATTATCCCTCGATCTATCAACCATTTAATATTTTAGAACTTCATACATAAAGTTAATTTTGCTTAAGACAACTTTGCAACACTGTATACAGTGTATAGGAATATAACTTTCTTTTTCCCAAATGCAATAACAAAAGTTTTATAAATCACAAAAGTTTTATTTTTGTTTCAAAATTATAGTACACGTTTAAAATTACGATTTAGACAGTTTTGAAAATCATATTAGATACATAAAAATAACTGGACATCTATACTTTAATACCCCGTGATTTTTTAATTTCTCTTTAAATAACTTTTCATTGAAAGGTTATAGTGGATTTGCATGTTTTATACAAAAAGATACGAAATTAAATTAACCACATATCATATTTTTTAAATGTGGATGCTTAGTAAATAATATAATTAGTAATTAGACATTCGACAAAGGTTGTAAACATGTTGACTTTTAAAGAAATAATTCGGTTTCAATTACCCGAATTGAACAAACTTCACTAATTTAAAATTCTGGCATGGCACTAAATTTGAAGATTGCACGGCTTATAGCTTTCCAAAATTCTTATCATTGGAGTTACTTACCCCTCCAAAAATTCTGCAAATTTTAAATAATGAAAAAATTTAAAAAAATCGTTTTTTGTATAACAGAAATGGAATCAATGAACTTATTTCATAAATCACATCAATTGAAGCTCAAGCGCTAAATTTCAATTACTTCATTCTATAAAGCATTCTGTCAAACCATCTTTTGAAAATATTTATGTTCGACGACAAACGTATAGTTCTCACTATTCAAAAGCACGATAGAAACTGACTCCATTTGTAAGATAATTTTAGTAGTATGTCTGTAAAAGTAAAGCACGCTTACTTCGTTACTACTTCTACAAGCTGATTGCCACGTAGGATAAAAAAAGGAAAACTTGTTTCTGCACCCTGTATGTCCAGGGTGCCTTTTTAAAACGATCTCCTACTTTTTATTAGAACTATTAATACATGTACACGGATTAACATTTAGTCGACATCATAACACAGATTGGTTGTTTTAAGTTCAGGAAGGTTGTTTTTGTTTTTCACGAACAAAAGAACGAGAGAACAATATGGAAGTTGAAATAAAAAGATATGAAGCATAGGACTCCAGACGGTGCAAAAATAAATCAAGATGTTATTTGAAATTTTTGAAGACAAATCTACAGCTACGGGTCAGAAAAGTAAAGAATTGGTGTAAATAAATCTATTCCATATACCAAGTGGTGCATTGAAATTCGAGCACTTCCTGATTCAATAATTAAATAAGGTCACGTGATTGAAATTAATTCATATTTCGATATATAAAAGCATAAGCAATTAGTTACAAAAATAGCAAATCTGAACTCTTTATAATATGTACAAGTTGAGAAAATGACACTTGAACGGAATCGACGAATTTCCATTCCTGGACTCCATGTAGTTGGGTATCTGCAAGACCACTGTCTACGCCGTCAGCTATCCTAAAAGTTGGAAAGGAAGAAGGGCTTTGTCAAAAAGGTCAACCTGAATACGGAGGAGTTAAAAAAAACTGCCCAGACCAATCTCCTTAAGAGGACCAATGTAAGAGATCTCGGGCTTTCACACTAGACTATCCAGAGAGCTACCAAAAAGTGGATGGAAAGAGTCTGGTGAGGGTGGAGAGGTAGTTTTTTTTTTTGCCACCAGCAATGAAGGAAACACACCAAACCATAGAGTCCGTCTGGAAGCCATCAGTGCCACTAAGGGTGGCTACATTAATGAGTAAGAGAGCTCAGACACACATCCATTAATTTTGTTGAAGTTATATTGTTAGTTAATAAATTAATCTTGTAAAGTTTAAAGTTCAAAGTGTTCAGATTGGAATGGACCACAAGGTAGTCTATACACATAACGTTAAAATGATCAAAGGAAATTCTACATTTAATGTTAAATAACCCAAATACTGTTTATATTTTTGTACGGGTTATAATCAGCGCTGTTACTCGTAGGAAATTTAATCGGTTGCAAGGATGAATTATATTATTAATGTAAAATAATTCCTTATGCTTAATCAAGAACAGCATGGAGAACTGTGTAGTTCTTCCGTTTTTCTTTTTTATTCTAAGAAATTAGGCCTAAAGTATATAATTGTCTACTACTGTTTTCTTCCTTATAATGTTTGATTGTATGTGTTTGAAAGTGCGTGCTCATCATTATTAAATATTTCCATACATCACTTCTAGAGTGTACTAGTTTTGTTAATACGCCTCATTTTCAGTTACTACCAACCTTCAAAAGACAACTTAATCAAAATTTGGAGATAATCTGTTTTTTTTATTTTGTGAGTTATTGTCCTAAGTGGGACGCTACATTAGTTATTTCCAAAACAATGGATCAAAAACAAATTTTTATGTCGAAATTTTACAGTCCTTCTGAATGGGAAAATTACCATTCAAGCTAAGCCATTGCCTGAAAATTGTAATTGTAACTCCATTCTATCAGAAACAACGATTGAACGTTAGTTTGGTGAATTCAAACGTTGCCGTAGAGACAGCAATGATGCTGAACGTAGTCATTTGGTGCCAAATCCGGACTGTAGGGTGTATGCATAATGACATCCCATCTGACTTACGGGAGCTTCTGGCGTGTGATCATATATGGCGTTGACATGATGATGTCTTGTTGTCACCTATTCATCAATGCTGGCCGCTTTTGTTTGATTGCCAGATTCAAACGATCAATTTGTTCACAGTAAAGGGCAGAATTAAGCTTGAATATATGTTCTTTGTCGAACGTACTGACATAAAAAAGTACTCAAATATATACGTTGCCCCCGAAATTTGAAAAGTGACCTAACTGTTTGAACACAGCTTGTATATATATACCAGAAAAAGAGACCTATGATAGGCTTTTATTGGTATAAAATAGTTTCTTAAAAAAGGTGATTTATGAATTTCACGTGCCTGATTTTTTTTTATATAGGTATATGTTTGTCTATTTAAATGTACATACTTCTTTAATAAAAATATGACACATGGCCTTTTGAACTTAGTCATTCTTGTAATTTCTCCTATACACTTGAGCCTTTGATGATAAGTTTTCCAGTATTATTTGTTTTTTCATTACAAATATGACAACTCTACCCATATATATGGTCACATACATATTTTCATAAAAGAGTTGGTTAGATTCTAATGATGCGCGAGTTGGCTTATAACCCTCGGGCCGGGTTATACACTCACTATTATTGAGCTTTTAGTTCCGTTAAAAATTAAATCTTTCATCATTTACAATTGAAACATTTTTGTTGCGGGTCAAATCAGGTTACGGACTTCAAAAAGTAGGATATGCATGCTCTAAAAGAAACCAACTTAGAAGAAAAGGGAGAATTGGAATATATTCTCGTTAAAAATTGTTGGGTTATTTTTCAAAATGGTTTCCTGCTTGTTTCTTTAGAATGAAATAAAATCCCATTGACTTAAAAAAACGAATAATAATATATATACAAAAAAAAAAAAAAAAAAACTAGAAACAAAAGTAGATAAATTCCCTTCGGGGCATCCACAACATATGTACATAAAACGTAGAAGAATAAAAAAATGCTCTAATCTTTTTTTTTTTTTAAAGAATCTTAATAAAAAAATGCAAAACAACAAATATTTTTTGTTAAAAAAAAGCGAAAATGCATCAACCCATCATAATCTCTCAAATATCGTACGTTATATGCCTAATATGTGGCCCGTCAGCACAAAAACCAGCTACAATGATTAACATTTGTATTCTTTAACGAATTATTGCCATTTTTAATCAACAAACTATTCATATAAACCCTTAAAATGTGTCTCAAATTTTACTTCAAAGTAGGCAAAATTTATCCTTACAATTAAAGTATGAGAAATTGATGGATTTTATTTAAAAATACCATATAGAAGCTGGTATAAGGCTCCTAAATCAATTAAAGGTTTTAAACTATGCATAAAATTCTTGAGTATCTTAGCTCATCCCACAAATTTGAATAGTAAACCAATTATTGACTCAAATACGTCAATTAAATATCGGACGATATGTATATTTAAAGGAACAAAATAAATTGGGAATTGGACTTGGTTGGAGAGACTAGGGAAGACTCACCATTAATAAAAATGAACAAGGTTCCGGTTCTTAAACCACTAGAACCGGAAACGACAAATTCGAACCGACCCCGCAATATATTGCTAAACGGTCTCGGTTCTTGTGTAATTGCAGTGTTTTCCAATCGTTTTTCGACGTCCTCAGGATGATACAGTCCCCTGATTGAACTTGCGTATAAGGTAGCTGCGGCTAATATCATTTTTTGGATCCGAATATTCTAGTGACTGCCTTTGTTTTAAATGCCTGCTACCAAACTGAGCCTGTATAAAAAAAACCGAGATTGATAAAGCTGAACCGAGACCGAAACCGTTGAAATGAAAGAACTAAGACCGGGACCGACAGAAACCCTGAAACTGAACCGGGCACAACCTTGGAAATGAACAAAAATACAGTGTATGAGTTTACTCTTTTGGGTAATTCCATGTCAAATCAACCACGAAATGTAACCAGACCCTCTCAGATTGGGATATTTTTTTGCACGCAAGCCTAGATTCATAAGTAGATCAAATGTCCCAAATTTCAGTGAATCAGTCCTATTTGTGCAACTCATGATTGATTTCGTACCTATTGTAGGTGCTGTTATCACACGCAGTGGCGTCTCTAGGTCATTTTTAGGGGCTGAAAACCTCCCCCTTAAAAAAAAAACACATTAATTATAAATTACATTATTTAAGGGATAATGTGTATAATATCGATATATAAAGTAATTGTCTTACTGTAGGATATTATCAACATAAGAAATCCACCCATAATAATTAATAGTTATCAATGCAGTGCCGTTATTAGAGTTTTTGTTATTGGGGCCCAATGGGGGGAGCTTGGTTGGAGTGAGTGACAAGATATGACTCACCACTAATAGCCCGATAAATTATATTATTAAAAATTTTTGGGGGTGGGGGGCTAGCCCCCTATACGACGTCCCATTAGACCAATACAGTAGGTTGTTTGCATAAATAGAACGGGTTTTGGATTCACATCCTAAGTACTCGGGTATGTTATGAGTAAACTTTTATTATCCAAAAAGATACAAGACACGATCCGTATTTGGATACCCGAACTTTTACAGATCATAAAAAGATTCGAGGGATTTTTCAGATCTGAGAAGGCATATGTTATAGCTTAAATACTTAATAAAGTAGATCAAATGTGCCAAATTTCAGTGAATCAATCCTATTTGTTCAATTCATACTACTTTACTTTTAACTACCATATGTTGTTGTTTATTAAATTTTTTCCTCTCTCTTGTGACAGTCTAGTTGAGTGTAGAACTATAGCCAAAGTATTTGATGAGTTCTAAATAAAAAGAATGATTGTACTTTATATGGCTTTTAATTAATAAAATATGTTGTACAATGTAGCAAAGTCATTTCAAAGTATGTACATTGGTCATACATGCATATTGAGGTATGTATAATGTATATATTGAATTTCCAATAATGAATATGATAATAAAAAATAGCTGACTGACTGACTGGTTGGCCCTCACTCAAATATGCGTAGAATAAATATTGGATCTCATACTTTGTGTATATTGTACGGTGTTGAAGAGACCAGATGCACCCCTCTGTCCGTTTATATATTATATATAATACGACTAACGCCTCTAAAACAAACAGCGTTGGTCAACTTTGAAATAAGTTCATGACAGCATTATACTCTACCGTGTGTCAAATAATAACACTTTCCTCATAAAAATAGTATTTCTGATATTCCTTGCCTCTAGGTACCTTGATTCAATCCAGAGGAAGAGGCTTTGGCTCGAGTCCATAATTTAAAGACTTGTGACCAGTGTTGGATTGGTCTAAAAAGACTGTAGTCTTATCAGTCCAGTACTAAATAATTTTCTAAGTTCTAGGACCGGTCCTTATCGGTCTCTTATGATAACTCCAGCAGCCGAAGTGGCGTAGTTACTAACTACTGATGAGCACTACTTCCGAATCAACTGGATCCCATAATCAAATTATCGAGTCTTGACTTGGATTCAAAAACTAAGACTCGACACTCAACATGGAATCGAAAGTCATTTCAGCTTTTCTCTGATTATTAAGTACTCTTTAATGTACAATTAAATTTCTTAGGACTCAAACTAGACTCGATGAAAATATTCAAGGACTCGGATATGGGAACAAAAAATTGAAACTCTATTAAGACTTGCATTATTGGAGTAATAATTCATGAAGGCCGCATAGTTAATTATTGAGTAATATGTAAGTATACGTGACACTCATAGCAGAGAAAAAAAAAATTATATTTACCCGAGGTGGAGGGGACTAGAACTCGAGACTTGTGACTCGACTTGGACCTGAACCCATATTTTGAAGACTTGGGACAAGACTTGATCTCACAATCAAAGGCCTGACTTGCGTTCAATAACTAAAACTTGCAGCTCAAAATATATTTTATAGAGACTATAGTCATAGCATTATGATTTTTATATTCTAACTATGGACTTGAAATGAGCTTGAAAGAAATCTGAAGACTCCATCTGGACTTCACAAAAGTATTCAAGGCCTCGACGAAAATAATCAAGGAATTGGACTTTTAGGAAAAGCCTTGCAGTAAAAGGTTTTTTCCCACATCGGATTTTACCCATTTTATAAATGGGGCATAGTTCTTGGACACTCGGTATAGTGTACAATGTACAGGTTGAAATATGTCAATAAAGAAGAATATAGGGATATATTATACGCTAGTCAAGGAATGGATGAATTGATTCGCCTTCAGTCATACATGCATTCATAGAACCGTCCCATTGTTCTGATTGTTGTGCTACGTCTCCCCCTAATACCCCCTCCTCAATATCATCAATAGAGAAAATTCCTTTCAATGTTGACTTATGGGATCACGGTCATATCAGTTGTTATATCATACATACATTCATTTATGTATAAATACTTATTATGTCCATACTACGCACAGTAAGAAAACAAGTCGATGATGACAGGTTGTCCGTTATTTACAAAGATGTAAATGAGTAGCCCCAGAGTATGTCGAGACAAAGAGGATCAAACGTTTATCTAATGTAGCCAGTAGGATAGATTGGCACGGATTTTTCCACGCTACAGGAGTTATAAGCAAATAAGTTTGGCCTGTACAAAATAATTTTTAGCAAATAACGAGAATTTTTTTTTTTTTTTTTTTTCGGGAAATTATTCAAAAATACATTATTATAAATTCAAATTGTCCACCAGCAGCGGACACACTCGTATCTCAAGACAATATCAGAAGCTTTTGCATGCTTTGACAATTTAGACGGAATCAGCAGAATCCCATTGACCGACAATATAAACTTTACAATTAATGAGATTATCGAACGAGTCCAACAGGCTTTCCTTTTAATTAAGCCCAAAAAAAAAATATGGTCGACTATGAAGATCTTCGAATGATGGAAGAACTTGAGAGTCGATGATTTTTTTATACTTTACAACAAAGTCTTTGACCTTTGACGGAATGCATATGGACAATATAATGAATATCCCTCATTACCATAATTCCAAACACTTTTGCCATTGAGTACATTGAAGACCGTATTCAACCCACTCTGAGAGGATTTTTCGTCGAGATCAACCTGTTTATTTGATCCTCCTTACCCCTTTTATCTTGTGACTCTACTATCTAGATAATTTCAGCCTCTGAATTCGCTCAAATTCTTCGAATTGGACGGTCATAAATGCCAACCATCCTCAGTATCTCAGAAGGACGAATTTGGGCACGAAGTTAGTCTATCACTTGTAGCCTTACTCTTTTCAATCTCCGACATTTATCAATCAAACTAAAAAATAATTCCCATATTCACAATTTCCGTTTAAGCTACACTAGACAGGGTTCTTTTTGAAAACATGGAGTTAACTCACCAACTCAAAAAGTTGCAAGGTATTTTGTAGCTTACTGTCGAGTTTTTTTCTTCTTTTCCCTTAATCAGACTGTTGGGAGTGTTGATTGGTTGAATTTGAATTAGCTCTTGTTAAGCTGTAAACAATCTTTTCATAATTGTTCATTAGCTTACCAATTCTCTACTTGGGAATCATTGACTAACTACCAACTACCTTCTATGTTTCTTTTTAGGGAAGGAATGGTTGCGAGATACAATTAAAGTTTGACGTGAAAACGTTGATTTGAAATCCCTTAATATAATATATATAAGAAGGAGAAATGGTATTATATGTATAAAAATAAAGATATCAAGTTTCTGAGCCGTGAGATTATCCAGTGGAGAGGGGAAGATGGCTCTATTCAAATTGGGTAATGGAGGATAAAAGTTTTAAATTGTTACGATATAGGTAGGGGCAGATAGGGACTAGTTGCCACTCTGAATTTTCGAGCAAGTTATTACGAACTGTATGAAAAGTAAACACACATGAATGCTGAATTAGCTATACCTGATTGAGGATGATGAGTGAATTACATCTAATCTTGAGCAGTGACAAAATTTCTGAATTTAAATACACTCGGAGTATCTTTTTTCATATTTTTTAATCTTCTTTTGTAATTGAAGTAATCGGTTATGTACTTAAACACATAAAAATATATTTATTTGTTGTTCAATTACGAGTTAAATGTTGATATTCCGTTAAGTATTCAATAATAAATTAGAAAAGATTCGGATTTGGACTAAATACTTACACTTAGACTTGAGCTTTGCTCCATATTTTGAAGAATCCCGAATTGACTTGGTCTCGATAGCTAATGTACTGGTAGTTGCATAAATACGCGGACTATTTGTGGCAAATAATTAAATGTGTAATAAAATTCGTATGGCGTTTTTTTTTTTTTTGAGAATTATATAATAGAGAATTTATTCTGGTATAAAATTTAATATAATTACTGAATATAACAGCCATCAGCTGCTCTGACACCCTCCAAGCGCCTGCGGAAGGCCTAGCACACATTGATGATGTAATGGTCTTACATGGCTGCTCATTGCTCATTGACATTGGCCTTCAATGAGTCCAAATTCGGATGGCGGGTAGCACAATTTGCCACCACACACTGTAGTCAAGGGGATTCAAATCAGGTGATTGAGGTGGCCAAATATTTTTGTTCCAAAATGGCATGTTGGCAGCGAGCCAATCCTGAGTCATTCCAGAGGTATGGGCAGGTGCCCCATCCTCTTGGAAGATAAAGGGTCCCATTAGAGATCTTGAGGTCCTATGGAAGGACCTTCTCCTTCAAAATCTCCAAGTAGACAGACAGACGGGTGCCGAGGAGAGTGGGAACCATATGACGTTTGGCCTCGTCATTCATCGTAAACAACTTTGTTTGATGCGAGTAAGAAAAACAAAAACAGAGCCAAAAGACTTACCGAGTTACTTGAGTTACTTGTGCTGGAATTTTTATTTCCCGGTCACGGAACCTCGAGATATAAGCGTTTAAAAATTAGTCCGCGTATTTATGCAACTAACGGTATACTGAATGCAAGAAAAGTATTAACAATATAACACTATTTAATAGTAATAATGGACTTACACTAAGCTCAAAAAAAAATCCCAAGCAAAATAAAAATATTCAAGAACTCGAACTGGATTTGATGAAAATATTCAAGGGCTTGAGATTTATTTTGTCTTGTAAGTAAGACTTTAGACTATACTGGAACTATCAGTATGAGCACTAATTTCCGTATATGCCAATTAGAGAAATTGATCCTCTTGGTGAAGTTATCCAAGGTTGTTTTGGGACATTCCTCAATGGTGGTCGTAATGTCGGCGAGGAATCCTACTATCCTCTATTTGTTGCGTCCATTACTTCTAGGATTATTATAAAGGCACTGGTTCTCGTCCATCAGCTTCTTAAACTTAAAAAAGGTGATTATTTCATCAAAAACTAGTCCTGCGCTTATTTATGTCTACACCCTGTTTCATTTGATATCCTTATCCAATATTATTTGACCATGAAAAGCCGTAAGACTCAACTTGGACTTGCAGTATAAGAAATCTTACCCACCTCTGGAAATTAGTGTTGGAACTCAAAGAGTGGTCGTAAATATAAAAAGAGTTATTTACGTGAAGGCTCACATTTAGAGTTTTAAAAGTATGTGCTGCGGTTCTTTAAATAAAAAAGAGAAACCAGAAGTTAATATGGTAACACTGATAGTTAAAATAATGTAGGGGAGAAGAGCTGCTAGCTCTCAAGGCATTTTATTATAAGTTATTTTATTAAATAAATTAATACAATTTCCACACTGTGTTTAGAAAGGACATTAGCTAGATATACTCCGATGACGATCCTCAAATTTACTCCGAGTTCAACAATAACTTACACTTATAACCAATGATTAGTTTTGGATCTGTCTAAAAAACCAAAAAGGACAAGAGTCCGATCAGTCTGGTTCTAATAAAATTTGCCAGTCGTAGGACTGGTCCTAGTGGGTCTTTTTTAGAAACTAAAAGAGCTGAAATGACGTAGCCACAAGTAATTACATACCTCATTGAGTCGCTTTAGTTTCTTCATATTTCATTACCCTTTACAAATAGAAAAGATACCTGAAGTTAAAAAGTAGGAAGAGTGTGGCGGGAACGTTTTATTATACGTTCTATGAAATAGTCATTATTTTCTTAGTTCTTATATTCTTTAATCCTAGCGAGGAGTGAAGAAAATAAAGGGATAGTTAGGACTGTAGGTATGAAAACCCCTTATTAGCGGTCCTAAGGACCGATACATGGTAAAAAAGATCGAACAGATAAAAAAAAAGTACTGAAAAATGGTTGGAAAGACTAATTACATAATCAATCCTTGGACCGATCAAACACTACAGGGTGGTACAGATAAATCCACACATAGTTCAACGTTATATAGATCAAGAACAAGAGGTTGTGTAATGCAAATTTCGTAATTTCCGAATGTGCCAATGTGTCAGCTGTTGCCCAAGCACCTTTAGTTGTTCAGTTTGTGCTTGGGCACCATGGAACAAGCCAGAAGAACAACGATTACGGAATAGCGTCGTACGAGTCACAGTACAACGGTCATAATCAAGAACAGGAAGTATCCTCACAGGACTGTCTACGACGTCGTGGTAGCCTTTTACATGGATGGTACGACATTAAGAGCCCAACACAAGCCTTGGAAAGATAACATTCGGCCCCCAAGGTTCCTTGCCGGGCTGAAACGATCGATCAAGGCCAATCCGACCGTCAAGATCAAAGAGTTGGCTAAGGATCATCATGTCAACCCAATCACAATCAAAAGGGCACTAAAGAAGACATTGGATTCCTCTCTAGAGTTCGATGTGTGAAGCACATCTGGACGGCGCAAAATAAAGTGGACAGAGTGATCAAGTGGAAGAAGATCCTCAATACCATGAATACAAAGGTGGCTTTAAGCACTTCTTCTCCGATGAGAAGGTTTTCACCATTGATGCCTCAACCAGTCGTATGAATGATTGGTGGATCTTCCAGGATCCAGATGAAGTCGAGCCAGTGATGAAAACGTGGCCAATGTGTCAACAAGGACACATACCTGGATGTCCTGCAAACCATAGTGGTTCCCTGAATGAGTGAAGTGGTTGATAAAAGGCCTTACACGTTCTAGTACGACTCTGCTCTTGTACACAAGGCTAAGCAGGTCCAGGACTTCTTAGCCCTCAACATGCCGGATTATTAGCCACTAATACTCTAGCCTGCTAATTCCCCGGATCTGAACCCTTGTGGCTTTTACTTGTGGGGCAGGGTGGAGAGTGAGTCTATCACCCTTTTGTGGACAAGCTGAACGCCTCAATCACGAAGACCATGACCAGCCTGGATCCGCATGAGTTCGCCATGGCTCTTCAAAGTTTCCGGCACCGGGTGGAGACTGTGGTCCGCTAGGATGGCTTATATTATGAGGAGTTTATTCATGACATAATAAGCTTTCAAATAAGTAAATAAAATTTAATCACATAACCTCTTGTTCTTGATGTATATAAAGTTGAAGTTTGTGCGGATTTACTTGTACCATCCTATAAACCTTGATGCATAAAATAAGTACCGCAAGTACGTAAATATAAAAGAAAACTATTTTGGCCAACTTGACAATTAGGTGATTGATGGGATAAGAGCAGCTTAGTTGCCAAGCTGTTTTGAGAGGAAGTAAACGAATAGACATCCTACTCTACATATACTATAAAGTTTTATAGATTTATAGGCTGGAATAACTTCGATGTAGATTCTCAATTTTGCTTCGAGTTCCACAACGACTTACACTCATAACTTTTGAAAAACCCTCTCTCTTACTCTTCGTCTTTCATGAGCACACTCACTGGTTGTTACTTCATACTTAAATGTTCTTTTTTCAATAATTAAATAATTATAACAACAGCTTTGGAAAATAAAAAGATCCAAAGGTTCAGATTACCAACTAAAAAAACCTTCCCCACTTTTTAAAACTTTTTTATACGGTGCGCGTATAATTGCCCAATCCGAAGTGAAGGATATTCAACCATATTTTAAGAGGCCCCAAGCTATTTATCCTTACCAATCCTCTCGATCCATTTTTTAGGAGATTGGATTGAATTTAAAAAATTGCAAGGAAAATGTATTGCAATAATAATACTCCCTTGGAAGATGGAACAAACAAATGTACTTAGATATTTGTGATAAATAATATTTAGCGAATTTATAATGTGTTATTATTCATCATGAAGTTTGAAAAAAATACGGGTAATTTTCCTCCAAGGCAATTTTCTCGAGGGCAGTTTTCATAGTACCGTTTTATACACCCCTACAAATCATCAATGTTACTTTTTGCCATTCAAGAGCAAAGGCATTTTATCCTATGATGGTCCACCCCTTAATAATGATGATAGCATTAAAAAATATAAAAAGAATCTTCATATTGCAATTACTCGTACAAAAAGTACAGCACTCATTTTACGTCATATGTTTTAAAATCTCCATACAACATAACAACCCCAGATTATCAAAATAGAAAAGAAATTACGAATGATTTGAATATGGATGAATTTCTGTTTTTTGATAGTCTCTTTTATTATGTGCATCAAATATTCCTATAAATTATCTCGGCCCAATTGTATTTACAAAATGTGGATAATACTCTGCGGATGTAATTGTGAACATTTGATACATTACGTCTAAGTATTTACAGAACGTACCTTCCACAGATTCAAATTGAACACAGCAGGATATAATACGTATATAAATATATTGATTCCAATGTTTTCATAACATTTGTTGGCCCCAATTTTTGTATTGAGAAAAATATTGTGCTTGTAGTAGGCTCCTACTACGATTATATACACGTCTCAACATAAGAGCATTGTTTTGTTTTCAACTTCATATTATATAAGTACATAATATAAGCATATTTTCTATTTTTTCCTGGATTATTTTTTGAGAAATTTATTATAATATCAAGTATACTTTTTGGTTATAGACACATTAGGGTGAGGACAATTCTCTAACTTTTTCAAAATACCAGTACTTATTTGCATTTTATGCGTGCAATTCATTGAAATATCTTTGTATTTGGGGCCCTTACTCTTGTCTTAATCTATTTTACCTCCGTACATTTTGCCATAGGGCATTTCGCCTTAAAACAATTTTGCCCCAAGGATATTACGCCTTAGTATATGAGTGAAGGAGGTTTATACATTGTTATTCTATATTTTTGGTTTAAAGGATGTTCCTCATGAATTTTTAAATAAAAAAAATGGTATGTTTATTACTTTAAAACGTATTACATGATGGTTTTCTGTTGGAAAAATAATGGAATTATGTTCTGGCGCATATTATGTTAGTTTGTCAATCCATAAAATTTTCTTTTTCGTTCTTACAATTAATAGTTATGTAAAAATATAAATATACATAATTAAAAAAATTTATTAAAGTGTAACCTTTAGTGTCCGATTACATCGCAATGTAACTAGAATTTACAAAAAATAAATATGTATGTAAAATTGATAAAATCAATACTATTGGAAGTAATGAATTATGATAATTGATGAAACTCCTAAAAACAAGACTCAAATTTAAGTTTAAAGTTAACTTAAAATTCATTTCAAAGCCTTTCAATGGTGTATTAAAGTTGACGGAAGGTACTTTATTTTTTTCTCAGCCAAAGTCCACGAATTATTCCACAAAGAAAGTATTTTAATGGAAAGTGCTGCATATCTTGCTTCTATATCAATAATCATTTCTTTCAGCTCCTGAGAATGTAATACATTATTGTTTTTTTTGTTTTTTTTTTTTTTCAATTAAGGCTTCAGATCTTAGTAAATCAAAATCTAAAGCCTAGGTTTCCGATGAGACACCTTTGCTTCTTTGGGAAATCCTGAACAAGACGATATCTTTGATAAAGTTATCAATAGCAACTTCTTATCCTTTTAAATTCAGCTTTGCCAAGTCTTTTAAAATACACACAATGGGACAATCTAAGAATTTTTGCGGGAGCCCTAAACCTTGAGTATTTTGATACATGAATAATCCATCATATCTAATAATAACTGACCACGGAGAGGCTATTCTAATAGTTGTGGTTTTGTATTTACATATTTTCTTATTGTATTACATATTTTGTCTCTGGTTCGAACTTATTTCATATTAAGATTTCCATAGTATCTATAAATTTTAATTTTGAGGAATAATTCCATTATTCAACCATTTAATGGGGTTGATAGAAATAAAACTTGACGTACTTTGATTAAAAGTTCAAAAGGAACATCTATTTAAACAAAAAATAAACAACAACGAGGCATAAACCACATTTATTTATATATATTAAGGTGACATATCCTTGAGGCGAAATGACTTGAGGTAAAAGATTTGAAGGGGAAAAGTCGTAGCGTCGTCCTAATGTTTACCTTAAGCCGAAAGCTGATAAAATTTTGGAAAAGGGGACACAAAACTATAAAAGCCACTTTTGGGGGGTTTTAAATGTGTTTAACAATTTTTCTTGTAAAATATATTCTAGATTAAGATTATGGGGTAAAAAAAAATCTACCTATTTTTTTTTTTTTTTTTTTTTGACGGATAAAAAATGTCAATATTTACTTGATTGGCTGGCCCTAATATTTGTAGAGAAACAGGAACCGTTTTAACACTTTCTGTTTTTGGGTCAATTACTCTGAAATTTACATTCGCCAAATTTGAAAACAACATATTTCCTTATGTCTGCCCCTAATTATATTTATTTTAAGGTTTTGGAAGTCAATAGATTTTCTTCTCATTTAATTTGAATGTGACTTGTCAAATTTTGTAAATAAATATCCAATTTTGAGATATAAATTTTAAAAATGCGGACGTCATTTGGGGAAGAGTCTTGGTTTTTGGATTTTTTTCTTATAAATTCAGAAATTTCAAATATATATAACATTAATCCATAGCTATTCACAAAAAAAAAAATTTTTTTGATAAGAATTTCAAAAATTCACAGCTGTTCACAAAAAAAATTAAACTTTTAGAAAAAAATCGAAAAATTACAGTGCATATAACAAATTGAAAAATTGAAAAAATACAGTTCATATATTGAATTTAAAATTTGAAAAATTAAGTTTTAAAAAAAATTTCAATAATTAATTTTTTTTGGAAAAAAATTAAAAATATTAATATTTTTGAAAAAAATTACAAATATAAATTTTTGGAAATCTTTTATGACAAAATTATGCTTTTGGAAATAAAAATTAATTTGATCCTTACAAATTTTTTTTAAGTATAAACCAAAAAAAAAAAAAAATTTTCTTTTTTGTGGGGGGCTACAAACCCTCCAGCCCACTCCCTGCCGACGCCCCTGTAGTGGAATGTTGTTTATTTCATTGAACACTTGAAAGTAGTACTCCAATTACCCCCAAAACATTCTAAATAACCCCAACCACTACCCTAAAGCAATCCAGATGGATTTAAAGTCAAGTACACGATTTTACACCGCACACTGTAGGCGTTGAATGTCCTATTGAATATGCTATACAAAAAATTGGGTGTCTTGTGTGATTATTAGTTTGTTATTTTGTCCTATTTTGAGGCACAGATATTATTTGCTCAATATAATGTATACACGCTTTGATTTTTCTTACTTACACATCTTTTGGATCTAAAATGAGCTTTTTTTATACGAATTTTTATGTGCACTTAGGATATATGTATTGTATAAAAGTCTTCACATCTTCCTACATCATATATTATCATACGTATTTCATCTCAAGTTTAATATGTACACCAATAAACAAGTGGAGACTCACTGAGGGAGAGTATGAGGGCGGGCGTAGAGCTTATTGAATTCATTTATGTAGATATATTAGGGTGAGCTGAGTGACCGTGCAATTATCAAATTTTAACAGATAATGATTTAGAGTAATTCCAGCTTAACAGATGTTACATTCAGTAAGAAATTTGGAAACTAAGCTTAACATTATCAAGCATTGATATGTTTTAGAAAATTCACTATACATATTTTAGTTACACTGATTGCGATAAAGATAAGCCTGAAGTACGTAATGTTTTGGCCCTTTGGATTTTGAGAAAAGTGACAAAATAAACAGTTTTATGTATGCTACAGAAATGGACAATTGTATGGGATTGTTCTTTATTTTTTGCTCTATTTGTTAGGGAGTTTACAACCCAATCCAATCCCCTTAAGTTCATATTGGCCCATTCAAGAGATCTTGGGATTTCAAACCAGACTGTCCAAAGAGCTATCACAAAAGTGAGTGGAAAGAGCGTTTTGAGGGTGAAGAGGCCGCCACTATTGACACCAGGAACAATGAAAGAAACCCATCTCCTCTGTTGCAAGACGCTTTTGAATGAGGTTTTTGTGTACTTTTGAGCTTTTTTTGGACACTTTTGGTCCCCTGCAGCTTTGATGCCAACCCCCTAGATTATAACGTTTGTGCGTATGTCAAGGGAAAGACTTGCAGTGTCCTACATCCAAACACCGAGGCCCTCAAAGCGACAGTTAACCAGCACTGGGACACCATGACAAATGCCTGCAGTGGGGGACATGCCTTCCACCCCCGCATGGAAATAATTGCTGCTAGGAAAGGCTACATTAATGATTAAGATATCTCAAACACACATCTATTTAATATTCAAAGTGTTTAGTTTTTAATGGAACATTCGGTAGGCAAAAATTACTCCAACGTCAATCCTCAATTCTACTCCGAGTCCAAAAAGGATTTACAATTATAACTTATCAGCGTTACTCTGTGTCCTTTATGAGCATGTGCAAATGTTCAATCTGGTCTCACATATATATATATGTACAACAGACTGTATGTATGTACTAGAAAAGGATGTTCATTCTTCAGGAATTAAATAATAGTTATGACAGCTTAGGAAACAAAAGTCCATTTTTCAGCATGCTCACTCCAAAAAAGCAGGCGAGCTAACAAATGCATCCGATTAGTATCGCTGTTTATAACTCCCAAATAGCTCAAATGCGTAACACTCTCTCATTTAGGAGCACGCCCGCTTTATACTTAATGTTCTCTCTTTAAAAATGAAAGAACAACAGGCTTAGAAAACATTAAACACGCTTCAGATTAGTAACATCGGCAAAACTTTTAAGCCTACAAAAGCTTTGTTGCATCATAACCCAATGAAAATTTGTATTTTATCATGATAGCTCAGCTCATTTGAGAGGCTAATTATGAATGAGAATAAACATGCAATCTCAATCTTAATCCATATTTAGAGAAGGTATATTTTCCTTTTCTTTTTTCCTCTCTTTGATGTTGGTTGATCATCATGGTACATTAATAATTTAAAAGTGCGCATTCTTCAATTTAAATATGGTTTATTATTCAATATAATAATCAGTAGACTTGTTCATAAATGTGTTATTTTTATTCTTTTAAATCAACCAGGAGGATGGGCAAATAAGGTGGAGCTTATATTTAAATTTTCAAAATCTAAAGCCCTTAAGGTTTCAATTTTTTTCTTTATCTATAGAAATCATATACTAACTTGGAGCTTTTTTGAATAATGTTTAAAGGCAGCTCAACGTTCATAAAGTTCTTTAACACTTTTTTAGAAAAAATACATTTTTGCTTTTGATTTCCTTTACATCATTTTAGCAATATTTGCAAAAATGATCAGTTATCCAGGGTTAATAAAAATTACTGTTTAACTGAAATATCCATCAATTTCTGAATAATTTTTCAATTTCTACAAATTGAAAAATTTACAGCAATTTGATTTTTTCATAAATAATGATAAATGCATATATGACAAATATCCGTGTAAAATGGGATATCCATCAATAAATAAATATCTAAATACTTGTTTTAAAAATAAAAAATAAATTTTTAATATGATAAATGGTTAGAGAAAAAATTGCATTTGAAAAAAAAAATACTTTCTGTGATACAAATAGCTTGTGCACACAATTTTCGAACAGCTCGTATTCAAATTGTAAGGAAAATCTACAAAAACTAAACCCGAAATGTTGGAAGCTTTCTGATTTATTTTGTAAACATTTGGATGGTTCTAGAATGCTCTGCAATGAGGAACGTATTCAAAGGTTTCCTTATATAATTTGCAAGAGTTGAATTCGAATCAAAATTTCCATTTATGAGGCCCTTGAGCCTTTTATCTTCAAAAGAAAATTCTCTGATAGGATCCATGATATTTTTTTTCAAAATAAGTGCCTCAGATATAAAAAAATATGACCAGACTACACTGTACATGACTATTATAAATACACGGTTTTAATTAAATTAACAATATGAATAATGCAAAGGGAAAAAACAATTTTATTCGTCACTAGACAAAATGAGAAAACAACGTCAGCTTTGATTACTTGACGAAATGACTAATTAATGCATTTGGTGCAAACTTTTATACAAATACTTGTATCCAAGATTTAAAAAAAAACAAGGTTAGACCATCATGTAGTCAGGCTTGCTAGAATTTTCAATTTGATGTACCGTACCAACTGCTAGGTAGAAAGACCAATTTTGACGTCATAGAGTATAATAGCAGTACTTTAACAGTAGCAGTTAAGGAAGGCAATATTTAGCTACTCTTGATAACAATTATACTCTATGATATCACTATTAAAAAGCGTGGTTGAAGTCAAGCATAAGTCGAAAAAGTGTTGTGGTATAATCTTTGTTTGTATTAATCTTGACTTGTACCTATATACGGTATGGTATTTGATACAAGAATCCTGGCACATTAAATTGCAGTTTTTTTTGTGAAAAATAAAAAATTTAGATACACAAAATATCTATCAACTTTATTTTACCAACTTTTATGAGAATTTCCTATCTACATGTACATATATAGGTATGACTGTAAATACTTTTCTTGTACTTTAAAGTATTTTTAAATCCCTAAGGCAATGAATGTATTTCCATACTTAAATATATATTAATATGTTTGTAAGTATTGTCAAAGACTCAACAAATCGAATAAGGACTAAAGATTATTTGCTTCTTTTTATCGAGTCCTTGGAGATACATATAGATGCTCAGATCATTTGCTCTCAAGAGTCTTGTCTTTTTAAATATGGGATTTATTTTACAATCTGTTCAAACTGGGGTACAAATAAGTTGGATTCTTTGGGGAGAGAGTAAACCAATCAAGAAGCCGATTTTCTCACCTCCCTCAAAATTGAAAATGATTATTGCAGATGCGTTAATTTCCTCGTACACTTTTTAATTAGTTGCATCTTTGGGTTTGACATTTTTTAACTTTTTTATGATTTTATTCATAATATTTCGTCTCATTTTTGTATTGTATTATCACATTTTATTTCCTTTGTGTCATGTTTCTTCATATTTTGTCTCTTTACCATAATTTTTTGTCACATTTTATCTCGTTTTATTTATGTTTTGTCTCATTTTTGCCATATTTCCCCAAACATTTTTTAACATTTTGTCTCGTTTTTCTCATGAATTGTCACATTTTGCATCGCTTGGTAATTGGTAATTTTGATGATTTTTGGCACGCTAGCTTAAATTCATGATTAAATTAAGTGTGCAAAATTTTAGTACATAACTTTGAGTCGTTTCTGAGATATAGATACTTGTCTCAGACTAAAACTTTCAATGTCGCTCTCATGTCTTTTTACCACACTCTACACTTTCTTGTATATTTTATTATCCAAAAGAGCTAACCTCTTGAAGTTACTTAATTAATTATTTTGAAATGCGAGGACTCCAAAAATTAAGTCCAAAGTAGAATATTTAAATTTCTTATGACCTTAATTTTGATTTAAAAAAATCTGAAATAAACTAGCAAGTACTGGATCAGCAATAAAAAATAGCCCAATTCTTATGAAATTGAAACTTTGGCAGCATGTTCTACATAACTAGGGATATCACTGTGCCAAAAATCGTGTTTTCCAGAAATTTGGTAAATTTTACTCCCGTTTTTATATCTTAAACCTATTTTATAACTTATATAGACGAACAAAAGAAAACTTGATAAGAAGTTGACAAATTAAAAAAAATATATGAGTAGTTTATAGTACTTTAAAAAGTTGTACCTAACGTTAAAATAGTTTGTTCATTCTTTTTTGAGATTTGGAACTGTCTTCTTTTCGTTCTCCATGCTGTTATTGTCAGAATGGCGACGATAGTCCCTTGTCTTGTCTTTGTTTTGTGTCGTCACATCTTTGTCAAGTTTCGTGACATTTCGTCTCATTTTTGTCATGTTTTATCACAGTTCATCTCATTTTTGTCATATTTTGTATAAGTTGATCTCGTTTTTGTGACATCTTTTCGTCATTTAAGTCACTTTTTGTTTTATTTTGTCAAGTATAGTAACATTTTGTCACATATTTGTCATGTTCCTTGAAGCTTGTAATAGTATTTAATTAACAAATGACAAATTTTAATTACTATCTTCTTAAAAATGAAATACAATTTATATTTCAAAATTTCGTAGAAAATATAAAATTTTATATATTAAAAAAAGTGGAAGACAAAGAAAGCCCTATGATTTCTTATTGAGTTTTGAAAGTAAATCCTTTTTAGACTTATAAGATAATTGATGATCAACATAGTAGTTCTATCCTATATGTCCTCATATATAATGGATGGGGTTTGTGTTTCTTTCCTTCCTCGTACAGTTGCTTGCAGCTGATGTAATCAAACTTCATGATAGCTCAGCTGCTTTCCTCTCAAACATGAGTTAAATTGACATGGTAACAATTTAATTTTCGAATCTTTTTATTTTTACAAATTGTTAGGTCATATTTTAGACAACTTTAATTATTTTTAGAGTTTTAAAGAACGATATCTCTCGGTATGCTCATAGAGAACTAAAAATCTGCATGATAATGCAAACAATTTGCAAGAGGAGAGAAGTTTAGTGACCATGACGTTTAATTAGATTAGCTCTGAGCGGCTTTGAGATATATATCGTAACTCAATTCTACTTCGAGTCCAATCCCTGACTGCTAATAATAATTAATGACGAGCCATACAAATCAACAAGTGGGTGGCGGATGATTTATTTTACAAATCATACAATATGCGAAGAGCTCAAATTCTGAAGTGCTCCCGTTTCTGAGGTCATGGCCTTTATTGGCGCCAAAGCGATTACTTTTTATCCATAACAATAAAATTAATTCAGCCATCATTTGGTATTGGCTTAGGAGAATATCCATTATAAAGGTAAACCGTGTTTCTTGTAAATCCTCTGTTAGTGAGCATCATTTTTTGACGTACTTAATTAAGTGTGTTTAATCGTTAAATCAAATACAATGCAAATTTTTATTTTGCGATACACAGTTTCCAAGACTCAAAATTATATTAATTAATCTTAATAACTTTAGATTTGTGCAACAACAAGATATCAACATTTTATTATCATATTCGATAAAAACATATAAAAAATATATTACTTGTAACAAATTTTTGGTACTAAAAATGTAGTCATTAATTACGATGACATTGAGTCTCATATAAAGACTAACAGCATATATTACATTTGTAGGAACGTGTATACCTTTGATTGAAGAAAAGTGAAAAATTAATCAAACTTACCAAAGCTTGATTAATAATTGCAAAATTTCCGAATAATTCTAAGAAAATACATTTTTGCAAAAATGTATTGTGTACTTATTCAAACAGATGTTTCAGGAGCTTTTGCAAATGTGCAGTAATAGAATATATATTTTAAACAGATTTGTATCAGTTTTATAAAACTTGTGATACAGAAAATCCCTGTTCACTAACAAGGGATTAAATAAAGGTTTCACCCTATACGCCAATACTACCTAATTTGACAAGGACTCCATTAGGCAGAACAAAAATAGTCTTAATGGATAAGCTGAAATGAATGAAGCACGTAATAACAATACATGGAAATGATGAAGAAAAACATAACAACACAATTTTCACAATTAGGTCAATATATTACTAAGTCAGAAAACAAAATATGTATATTATAATGAAATTGAAGGGGTTACTCTGTGACACGTTAGTCTTAAGAGAATGAGAGAGAGAGGTCAATATGGCTTCATCCAACGGACTTACATAAATATAACATACAAACAAGTAGAGGGCATATATTATATAAAATATACATTAGATTGTCCCCGAATAGGCAGTCAGAATGGAATTTTACATATAAAACGTCATTTTCTCATTATTTAGGTCAATTTAAGCTAATGTAGATAAATAACTTTTATAATCAGCACTTTATATTGACATAGTCGCATATTTGGGATTTAAGATTTTTACATTTGAGGATAAAGGCAACATTTCACTGCGTTCTTAAATCGTCCATATTCATTGTATTTGTTACCGTTTATTTAAATTCAATGTTGGGAAAAAGATTAAATTCAAACTAAATAATTGCTAATTAATAAAAACTAAAATACTTCAACTACAAAAATGTCCATGAAATTCAATTGTAAAGATATCCTCCCTTCAAATAATTGTTAAGAGTAAAACATTTGTCGACTGATTATTCAAAGTTGAAGTTGAAGAAACGCAAAAATTAAAATGGTATAATTGATTTTTAATACGATAGAATGATGCAAAAATAATACATCTAAAAGCACCATCAAATTAATTTTCAGTATATGTCCAACAATTTTACAAAGGATGTTTAAGAGAAGATTCGAATGTATTCATTATTTGTTAAGGAATTATTGAAATTTAAAATTAAGTAACATTTACGATTCAAGCTTAAATAATATATATACTATAACAAAATTGAATAAAGGATATTTTTCTATACTAAAAGGCCCTTATAATTCAATTGTGAGTGAATCCCCAAGGTTATTTAGAATGTTTATAGGAAGAAAATGTATTTCTTCTCATATATTTTTTTTTAAATATTGGGCAATTATTGAAATTCAAAATTAAATAAAAGCTTAATTCCAAAAAAAAACATTGTTTTTGAATAACAAAATTGAATAAGTTCTTGAACAACACAAATACTCTACGCCTAACGTTATTACCAAAATTATTTTAAGAAAATGGAAATATTTCCTTTGAACAAATGCTTGAAAACTTTTTTGCTGAAGTATTTTAATTCAATTTAAAATTATATTAAGATAAATAAGTATTGTCCATATATTAAATATGTCATATAGGTAAATTAATGAGTTTTTTTTTTTTTCGCAAGATAATATTTTTTTTAATCAATTATATTCATTAATGCCCATTATATAACTAAAACATTGTAGAAAATGGTTCGACTGTAGTTGGAATCTTAACGTTCTAGTACTTTAAATAAATTAAATAATATAGAAGCACAACCGTGACCGATTCTAATGGAAAAAGTGTTTATCATGGATTATTCATTCAGGAAAATACTCATGGATTGATGATCAAGCATTTTATTTTGCAAGACCAGTAATGCTCACTTTGGTATGCTGCATAATCATAATGAAACAAATCCCTGACAAGATTTGGGGACGCACTCAATAAACGAGTCGTATGAGATCAGAAAGAAATGAGAGACGTTAGTATTTTCGAATATGAATCATCCATCATATGGAATGATAATTAATTGATAATGGAGAAGTGATAAGGTATATCTTCCATTGAAATCGGGTCACTTTTTGTTGCAAATCATATGTATCATTTTAAAATGAATTAAAATATGCAATCGTGTAAATCAATAAATAATATGGGAAGTAAAAAGTTCTGAGGGTTTTTTACTTTATATTGGAAATAAAATTAACATTGACATGATTTAGAAGGTTCCAAATTGTTTTCTGGCTAATCTTTAGTTCCTGAACAATGGAATAAGTGATCAAATGCCGGTCCAACTCGACAATTTTCATTATTTATCGACAATTTCGATGATTGGCCTACCAGAGCGTGCCTCATCTCCGACGTCAATATTACCCGTACAGAATCTTTGGAACCACTGCTTTGATGTTGTGTTCGATACAGTATTGGGTCCATAACCAGCCCACACTTTTTTGTCGCCTGCTCCACTTTTTCACCTTGGTCCCAGTGAAACTGAAGAATATATCAACTTTTTTTTAAACTTCCACTTTGGAACCCTGTAACACAGAACTGGCTTCAAGTAAAACAAAACTTTATTTTAACTTTTTTTCTTAATGTACGCTTAACCTTTAAATATCCTCTAAGCTTTTTTTGATACAATACATTAATCGTAAGATAAAACTCACTAAAGACATGTAGCGAAAAACGTTGATAACTCTATTTTAACCTTATATCATTTTTTTGGTGAAATGTCCAAAATGGTACCTTGGCAAATTGTCCTTCAACCAAAAGTTTGCTCACAATATCCTTTATTAATCTTCCAACAAATCAAATTTAAAATTAAGTTGAATGCTTTTACACATATTAAAATATTAGTAATTGATGCAAAAACTGAATCAAATAAGTGATTCTACACTTTAAATACCTATTAAGCTCCTTCATCTGTTTTACGTTATTAAAAGGACTGTTTAGAGAAAAATGGGAATATTAATAAATTTTCTTTATTTGTTGACGGATTACCAAAATATAAAATTGAGTCAATGCTTTAATTAATAATGAACAATTATGTTTTTATACTAATATGGAAAAACGAATACTTAAACAGCAACAAAGCGTCAGAATGCGCTCTGTAGTCAATATGAACGTCTCTCAAAATTATTAATAATCCATATTAGTTAAAATTAACCCAAATAATTTCAAGGATCTATTGTGACTGCAATTTTGAAACAGTCTAATATATAAAATAGGGTTGAAGTAGAGGACACTTACATAAAGTATAACTAAGAAATTTTTGATGAATAAAATTTACATATTTCATCATAAAAATATATGGGGGCCAGAAAAGTAAAAATAATTTAAATATTTAACGATGTTGATATAAAAATATAGTATTATTATTATTTTTTTTTTTTTTTTTACAATATCAGGCAAAATATTTATCTTTCATTCTTTCTTGGAGACGGGAATAAAAAAAGAAGCAAAATAAATAATCTCAAATTCACGTAGAGATTCCTTTCCCCCCCTACGTATTACTATTTATTTACTATACACATATATTTTCAAGAAATGTTTGTTTAAGGTTTTGTTCTTTATTTTTAATAATAATAATATTAGTATTAATATTATTATTTTGTTAAAGGCAGAGTAGTTGTTTAACCTCTTTGGAGCCAGCCACATGGTTATACATAAATTTCTTGTCAAACTGAGTATGTAAATTGTGTCTCGCATAGCACACTAACACAAAAATACCCTATGTCAGATTTTAGTGTAATGAACTATGCGGGGATCAAATTGTCACCAAAATATTTTTCTACAAAAACAACACAAAATATACATTTTTTAACTTTTTTATTGAAAATCAAAACTATGACGAGCATATAGGTATAGAGTAGCCACTTCATTCGATATAATCACCGCTGGCATCAATAACGGCTTCAATACGGCCTCTGAACCGGCCGCAGGCTCTTCTGACCATCCCATTGTCCATGTTGCCGAATACCTCCTTGATGGAGTCCATCAGGCTGGCATTGGTGCTATGGGGATGTCTGTTGGTATGTCTCTCGACATAGCCCCAGACAAAATAGTCCAAAGGATTAAGGTCGGAAGAGTTAGGAGGCCACAAATCCTTGGTTACGACGTCATAACAATTTCGTGGTTAACCACTGTATGGAGATTTTGGACACATGGCAGGGTGCTGAGTCCTGTTGCCACACCCAGGGCCTATCTCCGGCCACCCCTTGGATCCAGGGTAGAAACCACCTTCTCCATAAAATCTAGGTAGACCTCTGTATTGACCTTTAGATCCGTTTCAAACATGTGGGGAGGCATAACATGACCTTCACTGCTGACCACCCCAAACACCATGACCATTGCAGTGAACTTGGTCTTCATTACCTTCCTCACATGGCTGGTGCAGGTGGCTATCCACCTGTTGTTCTGCTTGTTGACCTTCTGATCTTGACAGAAATTATTTTCATCCATTATTAACCATCCATTTCACCTCCATTATTAACCAATGCCATGACTACGGCGGACCTCGAAAGCTCCTCGTTCCACTTATAGCTCTTTATCTCCTCATATGATGACGGCATGATGCTAACTGAACTACGTATCGTCAGCTGACAAGAATAGCTTTCCTATTTGGTAACCGGTTTTTTATTTGATAATGTCGTCTTCAAGTTATCCAGGTTTAAAGTAGGCGAAAATTTGATCCCCGCTCCCTGTATATATGTAATTCATTTTAAAAGATTTTTAATAGTCTGGGCGTACTTTAAATATAAATAGTGGTTTTATATGATTTACTTACTTGGCTAACTACAAGATGATTTGAGGTCTATTTCTGTTTCTTTTTGGAAGAAAGGTTCTGTGATTCAATAAAGGCAACGATGTGATAGTGGAAATAATATATATAGTGATGAAAATGTATTTTGAGCATGTTTAAAAAAAATCGGAAATCAACATGGTAACTCTGAGAATTGGAAGAATGTTTTGAAGGAGAGAAGCTAAGCTATCATCATGCTTAATAAGATAAAGGTTCTAACAGCTGATACGAGGAAGGAGGTGGAGAAGGAAATAAGTAAGGAGAATGGCAAGTATTACTCTGTTGTTGAGCCTCAATTCCACTCTGAGTTCAACAGTCCCCGGTAATTTTGCCTTAAACTATCTTGCCTTGGATATTTTGGCTTGACCCATTTCCCCATAGGACATTTTACTTCAAGGATATTTCACCTTAGTCTATAAATAAATCAGGTTTGTCCGTCATTATTTTTTAATTTTTGGTAGAAATTGATGTTCTCTTTAAATTTTCTAAATCAAAATATAAAATATTTTAGAATAATGATAGAATTATGTTTTTCCCCATATTGGGCCTATTTGTTAATCCATGAGTATTTTTTAGTATTAATAATCCATTATTTCTAATCATAATTACGAACGGAGAAGGGATTGGCAATTCAACTATTCGAATCATTGCCGAGTTTATTTTTTATTTTTTTCTTATTGCACTAATTTTGTTACCTGCCTTGTCTCTGGTTCGAATTCATAGTACAGTGAGATTTAGTAGGTGAAATTTAGGGGACATGATTCCATCATTATCCAAAAGAAAAAAATCATTTTATCAGTTTTATATTAAGTGCATATTTTGATTTAAAAATACCAAAGGAATTTTTATCAATAATGACCCATAAATCTCATTTGTTTATATATTAAGGCGAAATATCCTTGAAGCACAATGGTTTTAAGGAAAAATGTCTTAGGGCAAAATGATTTAAGGCAAAATTACCTTGCGCCGAGTTCAAGAAGAACTTACAATTATATCTCTGCACCAGATCCTCAAGGTTACTTCCGTCTTTTGTGAGTACGCCTGAATGTTCAATCAAGTTTTGAATATAATTGAATGTAGTAGGAAATGAAGTTGACTAATCTGGACTAAAATAATAATGACAACAGGTTAGAAAAAGTTCATTCATTTTTCAGATTACCGAATCCAAAAAAGCACGCCAGTAAAAAATATATACAATTTACATCAATAACTATTAATATATCTCCCAAAAAAAAAAAAGGTGTTTTCGTGTAGGTAATCTGAATAAGGTTTTGATTTTGCCAAAGCTGTTATCATTATTATTTAATTCTTAAAGACAAAGCGTCTTACTAATATAACTTTATCACAGCTAAGCTGGTTTTCCCTCAAATATTCTTTAAATTGTCGGTGTTGCAATATCTCTTTCACTTTTTTTTTTCATACCAGCAGTGCATATAATATACAACTTTACATAATTGGATTTTTTGCTGATGCAGTAGGTAAATCCAATGTGAAAAAAGGGGAAAACCCACGTAAAAATCCAAAATCCACAATATCTTTCTTAAAAGGGCTCTGAATCCCCTCACCCCTTGCCTGAATTCCATTACTTTGACATAATATTATTACTACGATTATCGTTTCTATGTATTTTTCCTTTTCTTGAATTTTATGAGTTCCTTATTATAAGCAATAAGCATCTGTGTAAGAAGGGAATAGAGGAGACTTATTTTGAATGATTTTTATAGTGTTTTTTATGGATCACAGTCATAGAATACGCAATGACGATTATATTTTCTTATTGTCAAAAACTTTAAGGTCTAAGAAATTGGGTGTAAACAAAAAATTACACGAACAATTAGGATGATCAAAAGGGATAGAAGAGCTTTTTAGTGCACGTTGGAAGTTAGGGTTTTTTTAAATTTCTTGCAAGTTTCTACAAGCTGTCTATTGTACTTTTGTGTAATTACTAGTAATGCCTCATTAATACATAAAATATTTAATAAAACAGGGTGTAAAAGCTAAATGTTTTCCTGTAGAGTTATATATCGGTAATAAAAATGCAAATAGAGGTTGAAAATGCACAAAAAAACATGTAAATTAAAGCCAAAAATGCAAATAAATCTGAACTGCATAATTGGGCCTTACTAATTATAAGAATTTATTAGTAAAATGGTGACCGGAGGATGTTCCCTGGAATTATCACCCTCATTTTCGATATTTCGAGCTTAAAATTCGTCTTTCCTAAATGGAAGTTCTTTGTAAATCAATGAGTTTAATTAAGCCTTTTCAAAATCAATCAATTTAGTCCCTTCAACGCTATGAAAAAGTGGCAGTATGTCTCCTGCAATTTAGAAGGATATAAAGCGAAAAGACGAGGTATATATGTTTGTCCTATAACAACACTTATAATAAAAAAACTGATAATATATGCTCATACAGAATTTGAAAATACTGTTGCAAGCCCAACGCTTTACGAGGTCAAGAATTCCACTTTCTGTTCCAAAAAATAATGTATAATCTTAGTCAATCTTTTGTCAAACTTCCCACTGTGAATAGAAAGAAGTTCTATCGATTGGCAAGCAAGGAATATTCGAGAATGAAGGCGAAAATGCATTATAAATGACTTCAAGTAGAGTAAGACCCTTTTTATAGCTTATTTTCAATAAATTTAATGTTTTGTAAATGGCTGTAGATTTTTGAAATTTTTCTCCCAAAAATATTTGAAATTAAATTTTTGAAGCTTTTTGCTCAAAAATTTTATTCTTAAAATTTAAAAAAATTAAAATAGTAAAAAAATTAAAATTGAAAGACCACCCCCTCCCCCTTTCAGCCTAAAAATATCCTGCAAAGATTTACTTGTGAAGGAGGACATATTGAAAGCAAAATATAGCTAAAATAGTATTTCAACAAATCACAAATTGGGTTTTGAGTTGTATTTTCTTGATTCCATACAAATCACGTTTTTCGTAATTTCATCATACTTTAGCAAGGTATGATCTCCACTACGTTTTTGATACAATTGGTGTCAAAAGCGGAACAGCTAACCCCACTCTCCTCTAAATATTTTTTTTTTGTGAATATTCATAAATGATCTATATTGTATTACCAGATACAATGAAATTATTTTACAAATGAATGCCATTAATTTACCACAGCAGCTGGATATATATATTCAACAATAGAATCAGCTGTAAATACGATTGTACACCTTTAGGGACCTGAGAGAAAAGAGATATTGTTCGCAAAGCATCATTCATTCATAGCTGGTATAATGGTACATACTCGTACCATGTTAATTTGCCCTAAAAATAATAGTTTGTAAGGAAATCACCTCTTTTGTTACAACTACCTACACAGGTAATTGTCCTCGACACGTTTGATGATTCAATATCATGGAAGACAACAACGGATTTTAACAGCAAAAAATGCATTTATCATTGTGTTCTTATGTGTGTACAATCATATTCAAAGGGTTGTTGCGATTAAACAACTGTTTCCTCTCATTCTTCCTGTATTCGTCTCATTAAAAATTTCGGGAAGTCTTTTAAATGAACATGTAATTAGTGATTAATGACTCGTACAATTTGATTCAAACATTAAAATGTTGATAATGGAATGAACTCGGGAAATTTAATAGTATGTCTGGCCAATGTTGTTCCGTATTTGGTAAACCGGTACTATGCCAGGTTATCTATCGCACTCTGAACACATACTAATTCAATAATTAATGAAGGACTAGAGTAGATTTGCCTGGCATTTGCCCGGGACATTAAGAAATTAAAATTAATTAAGAACTTTAAGTATTTGGAAAGAGCCTTTTTAGGGTGGAGAGACCACTTTTGACACCATCAATTAAAGAAACTCATCTTCTCCATTGTAAAAATGAGTCTTTTAAAGTCTTTTTTGATACTTTTGACCCCCCCCCCTCCCCCACCTACATCCATGATCCCCCATTCCACTGGATACCTTCTGAGGGAATGTTGAGAGGAAGGCATGCAGTGTCTGTCGTCCAAACACTGAGAGTCTCAAAGCTTCTATCAGACATCACTGGGACGCCATGACAGAGGACTACATCTGCAACGGGTTCCAGGCCTTCCGATCCCGCTTTGAAGCCATCTTTGCCAGTAAGGGTAGCTACATTAATGATTAAGAGAGCTCAGACCCGCATTTATTTATACCATTAAATTTTGTTGTAATTATATTGTTAATTAATAAATTAAATCTTGTTCAAGTTTAAAATTCTAAATGTTCAGATTTTAATGTACCACTCGGTATTTATAAGCTTAAAAATATGACAATGGAAGATCAATATATTGATGTAAATCCCTTTTTCCATTAATGTCAAGACAATAGTGAACTAATGGATGTCAAAATGGGACCAACAAATAAAAAGTCTTAAGCCTTTACCTTCTATGAAAAAGCTATTGCTCTAAAGTCTATGTTTTTTAAAAAATATATTTCCTAAAATGTATTTAAAATATATATTATTACATCGTGATCTGTTAGATTTTCATTTCCATGGTGTTGATAAAAATTAAGTTTGATAATAATTGATTCAATTTTTTCAAGAATATTTAAGAAATAGTGAACTAGTGTAAAAGGACTTAAGAATTACTGTTTTTTATATATCTGACCCTAAAGTGTAGTTAAAATATGTTATGATATCTTTATACAATCATTTTTGCATATTGTAGATAAAAGTTAATTATTACCTTGGAAAGAATAAGCCATTTTTATCCAATCATTCAACTTTTATCGTCCTTAATCGATCAAAAACATTATTTAATTGTACAAATCTGGTCATTTTTAGGGATCTTTAATACATATTACTTCGGTTTAATTCAAGCATTACTGTTTGTCATTGGCATCCAATATTATTCAATGTAGGTATTAAATATTTTTTATTCGTAAAACCATTTGATACAGTTGAATCTAGATTTACAAGAAATTTATCCCTTTTACATAGAAAAAATATCAACTTTGAGGCCTTAAGATGGCGTCGTTACTTTCAATTATGATTTAATTTATGATGTCAGTCAAAACGCTTCATATGGGGTTCTAAATATAGAATAGGCATTTAAATGCAACATAGGGGCTGGTAAAGTTCCATGCATAATAAAAAAGGAATCACGTTTTCTTTCCTTCAAAATTGGATTTTTTATATGATTATAAGTATCATATTTATAGAAAAGAGTCCCCAGAGCACTTTTTCAGCCATTGTTTAGCTTAAACGGTATTTTTTCCCATCAATAACCAGTGTAAAATAAAAAACCAAAATTATTGTTGATCCATTATTATAAAAATAACAAAAGAAGCGTAGCACTTAGCACAACAACAAACAAATTGTTATAAAATTTTGACCGCGGTTTTTTAAAGATTTGTGCAAGCTAAAAATGAGGTTAAGTAAAAAAATAAAATATACTATCTATGTGTAAAGCGTGGACTTTTTAGCTCATGTGTTATGTCTCGTGTTTGTTTGTCTTTAATTTGATGTACGAGGATGGATTGAAAAGTTTCCTGTCTCAACGTGAAGATGGCAGTAGTCGTAACTAAAATCATCCATCATTCATCTGTCGACAGTTACTGACCAAAGTTTCAGGCAAATTGGACAAGATGTTGTTATGTAATTGTCGTTTGAGTGAGTTGATGTGATTGTTTTTAACTAAATATGGACAAAATCGAGTAGGTTGCTCCTATTAAATATTTGTTTTTGTAAGTGTAACCTTTAACCATAGATTTTGACAATATCAGACTTTTTGTGTTAAAATACGACGCGTTTAAATCAATTCAACTTGAAGTCATTGACCCAAAAGCAAAAAATGTATCGTTGACAAATATTCTGTATTACTATTTGAACGAGTTAGACAGATGAGAGCATCGCCGGAAGAAATGTTTAGAGTTAAAAGAAGACTACATTGGAAAAGAAAATGAGTTTTTATTTTTTTGTATCTTTGTTAGCTCAGAAAATTTTTATACAACCCTCGTATTTTGGCAGAATTACTCATCTAATCAGAGCAAATTCCTAGTTAAACTAGTTTTAATGTAGTTTTAGGTACATAAAATCATAGGTTCATCTAATTCGTTGGTACAAGCCTCCAAACCAGTAGGAAAATAAAAACGTTTGACCTTACCTTACACTGTTTATTTTTGTTTTTTTATTTCATAAAAAAATACCAATTCAATTTTCTCCTTTTTCTCTAATGGTAGTCCCACAAATTTGTTGTTGACATTGCCATGGTATCAAATGGAAATTTGCTTCAATGTATTTACAAAAATGGGAACCCGCTACTTGATTGACAACCACAGGTCTATACATACATTACATATACACCTTCTTTTTTTTTTCATTCACAGATCCCTAGGAATTCTCGACAATAAAAATACTCATTCTTAGTAATTGTGAACAAATTTCTGATCGCGTCCCCACCTTTTTCCAGACAATAGCATTCTTTCATCATCTACTGAGGAGTAACTTGTGTGTGAGGTCTACCTATCTTCATCTCTTCTCCTGAAAATACGTACATACCTAGTGGCGTAGCCAGCTTTAATTATTAGGAAAGGGCAATTATATATCTATAAAGATGTATAAATTTTCTTACCACATTGTCCAATTTCTTCCCATAGAGAATCTATATTTCAGGGCGCCCCTGGGATGTGGGCTGGAGAAGGCTATAAATCCCCACAAAATAAGATATTTGTGCTTTTTACTATAATTTTTTTTCCAGTAAATTTAATATTTGAAATTTGATTTAAAAAATTGACTATTTAAAATTTAATTTGTCAAATTTTTTGTGTTCATCTTTCGATTTTTGACATTTTTTCAAAAAAAATTAATTTTTTTTTTAAATTTCTTGAGCCAACCCTCTCCCCCTCCCCCAACCAAAAAAAAAATATATATATATGTATACATACAACATATAGGTCAATAAGATCCGGGCCGGAAAACAACATTTTTTTGCCAAAATTCATTTTTCTTCATCAATATAATCAATCTCCTTTTAGAATGATACAATCATTCCAACGTTTCTCTAGCTTTTCAATACTACGAGTGTAGAACAATTTATTGAGACCTTCAAAATATGCTTCAGTTTCGAGAATCACTCCCTCGTCTGAGCCAAATCTCTTTCTACAGAGTACCTTTTTGAGTTCTGCGAAGAGCCAGTACTCGATGGGGCCAAATCTGGAGAATACAGTGGATGTAGTAGCAATTCGAAACCCAATTCGATCTTTTTTGCAGCTGTTTTTATTGACTTGTGATATGGTGCATTGTCTTGGTGAAAGAGGATATTTTTATTCTTCAAATGAGGTATTTTCTGGGTAATTTCGGCCTTTAAACGATCCAATAAACAAATATAATCATCGTTGTTGATTGTTTTTCTATGTTTCATGTAGTCAATGAATACAATTCCATCCTAATCCCAAAATACAGAGGGCATGCCCTTCCCAGCCCGTATTTGAGTCTTTGAACAGGTTTCTCCGTCTGCACAGCACTCAACCGACTGCCATTTTGATTCTGGAGTGAAGTGGTGAATCCATGTTTCATCCATTGAAATATACGGACGCAAAAACTCCGTGAACATCTTCAAACAGCTCTTTGAATCATCTACTCGTTGTTACTTTTGCTCTGGTGTGAGCAAACGCGGCACCTATTTGGAGAATAGCTTTTTCATATCCAAATTTTCGTATATGATGGTATAAAAAATACCTTTTGATAGCTTCGGAGTGTCAGCTATCTCTTGGAACTTTATTTTGCGATTTCTCATGAAGATTCCAGGGTTTTTTCAACATTTCCCGGAATAACCTCTTCATTTGGCCGACCAAGGTGTTCAGCATCATCTGTGTCTGTACGAGCACGTTTGAAATCGGCAAACCCTCATTTGATGACATAAAATTTTGACTTTAACCTTTTGAATGTTTGTACTTCCGAAAAATATTTTTGTGGCGCCATCTGGTAGTTAGTCCTGGTACTTATTGACCGATGAAATATATATTCCTGGGGACACTCCTTTACTTAGGGCGACAAAAATATAGTTAAGGGCGCTAATATCGCATCATTTTATTTCAACTCTTAAAGGGTAAATAGAGCATTTTCACTCATATCATAAATTGCATCATAATTGAAGGATACGCCATTTTGGGAGCTCAAAGTTGATATCTTTACTTAATAAAAAAGACAAATTTCCACTAAATCTTAATGAAAAATCATCAAATGACTTTAAAAATAGAAAAAGATTTATAATCTTCATTGAATACTACTTAATGCAAATGATCAACACTGATATTTGAGTTAAATTGAAGTAATATGTACTAAAAATGGCTAGATTTGTACAAATATTATTTTTTTTTTTTGGTGGATTAAAGACGAGAAAAGTTACATATCTTTTATATATCTTATTCTTTTCCTCGTATTAGTTAACTTTGGTTTACAATCAGGGGCGTCCGTAGGGTAGGATGGAGGGGCTGGAGTCCTCCCCATCCCCCTTAAACTAAGAAATATTTAGTATTTACTAGAATTTTTTGCGTGCTTCGGGAAAAATATGCAGCAGAGCTAAAAATTTGAGAAATATCTGAAATGTAATTTTTGAAATTATTTTTCGGAAAAATTTATTTTTTCAAATTTTTCTTCAAAAATTTAATTTATTAAATTTGAGTATTTTATTTTCTACAAATTTAAAGTTTAATTCCTGAAATTTTTTTCCAAAAAATTATGTGAACAGCCAAATTATTAAAAAAAATTAATTTAAAATTTTTTTTCTATTTTTTTAATTCCAAAAACCAATCCTTCTATAAAAAATCATCTAGCGAAAGCCCCTGACAATATACAAATAAAGGTTAAAATAATGTAATCACATATTTTCAATACATTTTAGGTTCATATATATATATATTACAACCAAACATGAGAGAGATAAAATTTTAATAGAGAGTTAGATTTCAGCCCTTTTATTTATTGGTACCATTTTGAATAGTTGAGTATTTTCATTAATATGAATGAAAAAAAGATATAATTGCTATAAAATGTTGTTGTTTAGCCTCCAACATGATTAACATCAACAAATATTTATAGTTTTATCAACTGAAACTTACTTTTTTAATTGTTTTTGCCTTTTGTTATTCAGTGAGTGGCCATTTCTGTACAAGTTGTAACTTGTATAAGCAGATTATGAAAGTTTTAAGCCGACTTTTTTAAATCCAACATGATTATTTTAAAGAAACCAACTATAAATTAATACAAACATTTCGTTTTGGTTTATTAAAATCACCCATTTATTATATATCTACGAGTAATATAATTGTAGACATTCGAGATTTGTAATTTAATTAAAATTCACTCTTTTTAGGCTGTGCCCGATTCCCAACAATTATCCAATAATAATATTTTCATAGTTGGGAAGTGTTGGCTAACTACTAACTGATTTAAATTAAAAGTGATGAAAATCCTGTGTAGAATGTGGGACTTGACAAAAAAAATATTTTTCAAAAAAAATCAACATGATAACCCTGACAATTTGAAAAATGTTTTGAAGGAGATTAATGCTCATAACGTTTCATTCGATCAGCACTGCTATGGGGATGTCAATCATCTGTGACAAGGAGGAAGGAGAGACAGAAATATGGAAATACATTTCCTAGTCCTGTTGCCACAAGGGCCTGTACTCTCATGTCGATCACTAATTCACCTTCCTGAGTCCAAGAAGGACTTAAAATCATTATTCTGCAACAATTCCACAGAGTTACGCTATGTCTTTTATGAGCACACGTGAACATTCAATCAGGGTTTGAATATAATTTAATCTATTTAGGAAAGGATGTTCACTACTCAGAAATTAAATAATGATGACAACTGCTAAGGAAAAGAAAATTCATTCATCAGATTACCAATTTTTAAAAACACACAAAAAAAAAACGGGAAAATTTAAATTTTTCTCCCGATTGACATCACTATAAATTAATGTCATTTTAAGCACTCACATATTGTGTAAAGAGGGAGGGAAGTGTTCTCTCCTCTAGCTACGCCATTGTCTTATACATAATTTTTTAGGTATTGTATATGAATGAAAAGTTTTTTTTTCTTTTTTTTTTAAATCTCTTTTTAATTTGCGTGGACTCATCTATTCAAAATTCAAGATGAAAAAGCGGAGAGTATAATAATTATTTATTAATGAGTCTATCACAGTGGGTGGAAACAGTCAGTTCCCTAGGTACTTTTCCTCTCAAGACTACTACACTGTAGAACAGCAAACAACAAATATCCACCCTCCATGGAGTCGTTGTCGTCATCTTAATGGATATGTTGTTGAAATGTCATTCAATACATACACACATACTTTTTGGACAATCTTTAAATATATCTAAGGGAGGCTGGGGACATTTGAAACACGTTTTAGTTTTGACCTAATTACTTGTAGCTTGTTTGACTCAGAGACGGCCAAATTAGATGAAATATAATAATAAACTTCTCCTGTTGTTTGAATATATTTAAAGATATTACCAGTCATTGATTATTCTTCTAGAAATCAAAATATACTAGAACCTGTCAAATGTAGATGGAGAGGATTAAAAAAGATATAAATATCAAATTTGAGTTAGAAAAAGATAAAATTAAACTAAATAATATATTTTTTGAAGAATATTAAATTTGGTATTTTAAGATGTTGAAGAATTACTTTCAATGTATTACATTATATTATGATATACTAAGATGTCTTATATATATAACCATCTTATCAATTTTATTTTGAATTATTTTATTTATACATACTTGGACAACCCCACTAATCCTTTTTCTAATTCCGTTTTGTAATTTGTATTCAATATACGTTCTTCCTTTTTTTTCCGACAGTACAGTAATTCGTTTTTTTTTTGGATTTTTAATATTTTTAGTGGATTTTCGAATCTGCAACCCATACCTTCAAAAAAACCTTTGACACACAGGGAATCGATCTTTTTTTATGAAAAAAAATCAACTTATTAGCGAAAAGAAAAACTTGCTCTCCAGACTCTAGGAATCTGATCTGACCGGAATTAAACATAGCCTTAGTTACGTAACTCAGAATTTTGAACAACTTTGATTTTATGTCTAAGGCTGTCTTTGTCTCTGTTTTTTAAATAAATACTCTGGTTATGCGTTTTTATCAGCGGAATGACATAAAATACAACTATAATATTATATTATAGTAGATACGATTTATAATTGATTAACCGGCATGGGAATGTGTTTGCAGATGGGGAGGGGGCGGGGGGTAAAACTATATTACTCATAAGGTGTAGTAAAAAGAGACCCATTATTGTTGATGGATTTTTTCCTCATTAATGTGAATCTCTTTGGCAATCAAAGCAATGCTTACATGAATGTCGAACTCGACGATTTCCATTATCTTTGACAATAGGTATTTTAGAGCTTGGTACATCTTTGGCATCAAAATTGCCGAAACAAAATGGATGAAACCAAACTTGCCCGTGATCAGTATCAGGACCATCAACACTATTCACATTTTCAGCCACCTGACTTGCATTTTACCCTTGTTCGAAGAAAAAATGTAAAATATGGCGTATTTTCTCTTTGTTGTTCATCTCTGACAAATTCTCAAAAAAACTTGGGAAAAACAAACACAAACACAGTGTTTTGTATGTAGAATACGGGAGCACTGGTTTTTTTTTTTTTAGTGAGCGCTCAAGAGACTAAAATTCATATAAATTTTTTTGGCTCAACCTTTTATTATCATTCTCTCTTTTAGAAGAGAAAACTGTTCACATGAATTGATCTAAGTATTGAGTGGTTATATGTAGGCAAGGTGTGTGCAAGGGGGGCTCGAGGTGCAGAAGCCCCCCCCCCTAAATTAAGGATTTTTTTATTCTTAATAGAAAACTTAATATTTGAAAAAAAGCATTGTGAAAATCTATTAATTTTAAAAATTAAATTTTTAGAAATTTGTTAGCAACAAATTTTAGTTTTTTCTGAACAGCTCTGGATTTTGTGAATAGTTGTGGATTTTAAATATGTTTTCCAAAATATTTAATTTTTTGAGAATAGTGGTGGATTTTAATAATTTTTTCCAATTTTTTTTTTTTGGAAAAATTTAATTTTTCAATTTTTTGCCAAAAAATTGTCATTTTTGGATTTTTTTTTTCAAAAAAATTTGAAAAACTAAGCTCCTTCCTCCCCCCCCCTCCCCTCAAAAAAAAAAGATGCAAATTTTACATTATTAAAGCAAAATGAGTTTTTTAGCCGATGGTTAATGCCTTGTACTACGGCTAGTAGTTACATAATTGTAGGTATGTCTCCAAGTAATTCAGCCAAAATAAAAAAGTTATAACTGTCATGGTCTCCCCTACAATACACATAATACATAAAGACTTCTTTTAAGCTCGTTTCAACTTATAATTAAACAATAATTATTCTCTCTTATTTTAGTTTTTTTTCTTTTTCTGCAAATCATCTATAATTTACAAAAGGAACAAAAAAAAATATTCAAAAACATAATAACTATTTTTGAACCTTCTATAGATGTACAATCACCGTGTTTTCTTTTGAAGAAGAATGACCAATCAAGAATAGACATATTTATAAATATATGTAGAACAATGGATATTATGAATATTGAAAAGGTTTTAATTAAAGATAGGTAAAGTATAGAAAATCAAAGGTTTCTTGGAAGACGAATAAACTAAGATTTATTTTAATTATATCTACGTACCTATAACATATTATATGCAATATAAAAGATAAATGAGGTTTTTTTTGCCGAACTTTTCAATTATTTTTTCTTTATACAGTGTGCACAAGCAAAACTGTAACTCTCCAAAAAGTATATTTAATCTGACAACTCAAATATTTTATGTAAAAAATTTTGTCGTAATTGAAAACTCAGTGAACCTCTGATAACTTTTTTTTTCTTCTTTTTTTTGAAAATCGGACGAAGGACAAGGTAAGAGGAAGCCAAACGGCAAAGGATACAGAGACGCATGATTTTTTTTTTTTTTTTTTTTTTTTAGGGGCTTGGTTTTTAGATTTTTTTTCAAAAAAAATCTAAAAATCAACAGATGCTCAGAAAAATTATATCTTTTTGAAAATTATTTCAAAAAATTAAATGTCAGATAGAAAATTTATTGGAAAAAATTTCAAAAACTTAATTTTTCGGAAGAAAAATTTCTAAAATCCATAGTTGTACAAAAAAATTAAATTTTTTGGAATTTTTTTCACGAAAGTTTATTGAATTTTTTAGAAAATTTTTCAAATATCTATACCAATTCTCAAACTATTAATTTTTTCCATATTTTCGCATAATTTTTTCATCTTGACCAGAAAAAATTCTAGTAAAAAGCAAAAATTCCTTAATTTGGGGAGGAGTAAAGCCCTCCAGCCCACCCCCTGCGGACGTCCCCTGGAGAGGCAATCTTTCCTTCACCCAAGTGAACAAAAAGAGGATTGCTGAGCCCCTGGATTGATGTCAAGACCAAGGAGACCCATTAGTGTGTAGCAGAGAATCTCCAGAAATTCTGCCCAGCATCAATGTGCACTCCATACTTGCCAGATTGTTCAACATTGGACTATAGAATATAGGACTTCATGGATGGCAAACCCAGTGCTACGAGGGTAGTTTCTGACCTAACAAAGATCCAATAATTTTTTTTTAGTCTCCGTGTAACTCTACAAACTTCCCCCAGACATGCTGCCATCCCTGTCCAAATAGTACTCCGCGGTTTTTTTTTGCAAAATAGTTATTCCAGAGAAACTTTTTTTTTTTTTTTTTTGGCTCAATTAGTCTGAGTTGGATTTTCTTAAATGCTTCAAATTTTAAAATAACAAACCTGTATAGTGTATATGCCTCCTATTGTTTGAATCTATTTAAAGGTTATACATTCAAAAACAAATATTTAATCAAAACTACATGCTCAATTCTGTCCATCTTCACGAAAACACTACCATTTACTAACTCGAACACTCACTACAAAACAACTGCGCGTCCAAAATGCCTTTAAATTTGGTGAGTAACTTTCAACAGATGCTAAATAGACGTGACTAGCTTTTATTTATGAGTGCTGCCATATTCAAGTTGAGAAGAAGTTGTATGATGTATAAGGAATTATGCATAGCCTCTGGTTTTTGTGTCCGATACAGATGAGTTTAATAGAAAAATCCTAGAACCACAACTACATGTACTTATGACAAGTTTCCCTATAACAGACACATATTGAAATATAAGAACACGGCAAAAGTACCTGATACTAGTGACACATCCAAAGAAGGGCACTCCAAAATTGTAAGGAAGGAGGGTTGGCCTAAGATTTATCATTTATCTTTTTTTTTTGCATAAATTCATGTAGGTGGCGTAGTTTATGATAAAGGGACTCATGATACCCTCAGCGCCCTAAGGCCATAAAAAAATATTAGTACAGCCATTCGAATATAGAAAAAATAATCATGTGGTCAACTTGTTTTTATAAGTTTGTGGTTTACATGATTATAAATTATTATTATTTTCAATTAATTTTTTAACTTGATATTTTCATGTAATTTCATTTCGTAAGGGCAATTTTCCTACTCGTTATTATTAAGCCTCTCCCACAACATACTCACAGGTCTTGGGGGGAGAGGGGAAATATCGGCTTATTTCAGAATAAAGGATCGTGAAGCACACAAATCTAGGGATATGTTCACAATTTTACTGTTTTAGTACACTAAAAATCGAATTATCCTAATAAATAATGCATATTTAATTACTAATATATTTCTGTTTTGGAGAGGATATTCCCATTGTACCCCCACCCCACACACACAGCTCTTAGTTATGGGACTCCACCCCGCCGCCAATAATTCACTGTGTTACTTAACTTTTATACAGCCGGAGAAAAGAACTTTAATCATAGAAGTATAATCGCATGCATTGCATTGTTGTGTATGCCTCTTTCAAGATGGCGGATTCGGGGATGATGACGTCACATGAAAACGCGCTCTATCAAACAGACTGAATTGTATAATGATAGTCCTATACATATAGTTATTGTTATTATTCACAGGTGGAATTGAAAAGCGTGGAAATTTGAGGTGAGTGCTACATGACAAATTAAACGGAAGTGACATGAGAGAACTTCCTCAATGAATAACAACACTCACTGCTATGTAATTAGAGGCAGTTTTCAGAATGAAGTACATCATGTGTTGTATGTAGACTACATTGGTAGATGGTTATTTATTATACTCGTATTATGTACAGATCTAAAACAATCGAATATTTAAGAGATGATTTTTGGTTTTTTTTCATTGTCTACTAAATGTAGGTTAGATAACATATACAAATCGGACTCTAGCGGTTTACGTAGGAGTCAAGTTGGGGACCCAAAACTTGCAGCTACATTTATTCGCGTTGGTATCACTGTTATTATTTATTATGAGGTTTTATTACGCAACCAAACGAGAGCTGAAACAAAAATAAACAAGTTGTGTCCTTCCCTCATGTCTCTATTTGGAAAAATGTCGGAACAACAACAAAAAAAGGACGGCGTGTACGATCACTTCCGCCCAAGTGTTTGTGCCGAGAAGGCCAAACAGAACGTTGGCATCTCCATCAGGAATGCCTATGACACCAGGATTTTTTTACAGCTCCATCCACCTATGAAAAACCAAAACTTTTGTAGCAACAGAATAGCTAACTTCTGGCCTCACTTAATGTGCCTCTATTCTAGACCTGACCTCAACCCTCTGACTTTGTAGTTTAGGGCATTTTGTAGAAAAAAGTCTGCCGTACCTCCTCTACAAATTTGGATTCACTCCAATCTGCCATTATGATAGTGTGGTATCCCGGAGACACGGCATTCATTTTCAAGATTTGACAATCTGTTGGACGGCATGTAGAGGCTGTTATTGCTTGTGAAAGGAAATTTATTTAATAAAATTTTTAGCTAAAATAGTATGTAAACGTATCTAAAATTGGTTTAATGTGGTATTTTCTGGATTCCATAAAAATCACTTTTTTTGTAAGTCATACCACTTCAAATTTTGAGTACTTACTCTATCGCACCTGTTCAGTGACAAAAAGGCTCTAGAGACCCTTGGCATCTCCATCTATACTTCCTACAACATCAAGAATTATTTTAAGGAGTGCCCCTCCCAAGATGAACCAAAACTTCTTCAGCTACACTATGGCTTACTTCTGTCCTGTCTCCATGTGGCTCTCCCTGACTTCAAATCCCTGGACTTTGCAGTTTGGAGAGTCTTGGATAAGAATGTCTACTACGCCTCTCATTGATTTGTTCAGAACTGCCATCATAACAGCTGGGTACTCCATAGACTCTGCCTTCATCATCAAGAGATGACAATCTGTTTGCCGCCTGATATTACTTGTACAGGAGGACATATTGAATAAAAAACATAGCCAAATATAGTATTTAAAAATCATGAATTGATTTTGAGTTGTCTTTTCTTGATTCTGAGATTTTGCTTCAATCCTTTTTTATTCAGAGGAGTCCCGTCTTAGGACCATGACTATCAATCCTTGGGACTGTTGGTCTTTTGGACTATCAGTATTAGAACTGATTTAAAATAAAGAAATAAAATTGATTGACATCATCAAGGATCGAACTTTATAAGTTTTAGGACTGAACTATAATGGACCGAGACTAAACTGGATAAGATCTGAATTCTTATTTCCTAATTAAGGACCGCCTCATTAAGAAAAAGTAAAGGTAAAGTTCGAACCTATAATTTAAAAACATAAGAACTTTGCGAATATGTAATGCACCATAATCGTAAAAAAAGAAAAATACAACCAGAGAAAATAATGTTCTCTGCAATATGACCTGTCACTATTAACAATACAGATTTATATTTGCTTCAATCAATTTCAAGATTATACCGGTCATATTTTTCAAATGTCTCTTTAGCCCAAAACGGTTGCAGTTGAATTTTTTGTTTACAATCAAGAAAATCAAAATATCTCAAATTTATCCAAACTGAGGTAGTTTTGAATTTTAATAAAATTATATGCACAAATTGCAAAATAACCAATTAATTATATAATCAAAAGCTATGACTTCCAAGTAGGCATTACTACAATAATATGTTACACATCCAAAAAATTATATTACTCTTAAAAATCAGCTTGTATCTAATGTTTCAAAGAAAGGATGATTGCAATTAAGTATTTTTGATGGAGAAATCTGGATCTTATTGTTGAGGATGTAGGGTCAAATTGTCGTAGGTCAAACAAAATTTACAAATATTTGTAGTATTTTTGATATGTTATTCTAACTGTCTCATATTCAATGTTTTTCAACTTAAAAACAAAGTAATTTAGAGTGTTGAAATTAACTTCTTAGATTCATTGTTTGCTAAAAGTTGGAAAACATGAATACTCATTATCAAACTAAGGATTTTTGAGCGATCCCTCAATCGTTCAAAAAATTGCTCATTTAGCCCCGTTTTGATTGAAAACTGCTTAATTTTATAGACTGTTATGAAATAAATAGATACATGTTGTATTATACTTAGATTACACAACAGCTTTTAATGATTGTTTGATCATATTTTTCGAAGCAAATCCACTTGCAAAAACACTCCTTCATTAGGCTCTCTTTTTGGAGGTAAAACTATATACATATATGATGCTATCAGAGTTATGATTACATGATCAGATATGTGAGGGACCCAGATTCCGACAACAGTCAACAGTGTAAACTCCTGATGGTCCATTTATACAAAAGGCTGAACGTAATATCAGTGGTGTTGATGATAAGATTCTTCTTGAAGATCTCGCCAACTTCCAAATTGTTTCAACTACTAATGCACCATGGTTTATTATATTTAAAACTACTAATATTTATTGAAGGCAGAAATGAACAAAAGGAAACTTTTTAAGTCTTGTATTGTCGATATAATGTTTCAAAAAATTTTGAAAAAATTATTGCAAATATAAAAAAACACTAATTACTTTCAATTATCCTAATAAATAAAAAATTTCTTCATATACAACTGGCTCAATTTTTATATTTTGGATGCTCATTTTTTTAAATTTTAGCGCTCTTTTTTTATAATTTTGTCCAGAACATTAGCTCAAATATCCTCATTTTAGTCTTAATGAAGGAATAGGTTATAATTTCTAAAGTTAGTTATTTGAAGTAAATATTTAAGTCACATCAATTTGACTATTAATCTACATTATACAATTGTGATGTATATTTTGGAACTGTGGGTCAAATGATATTCGAGAAACAAGGCCTGTTGCAATATACATTTTGTAGCTGTAGATATTTTTTTATGTTCGAGAAACAAGGACATTATCAATTTTCTCCGGCCTTCCCTACTTATAGAAACAGTTACATATGCATACTATTTTTCTCTACCAATAACTACAAGTACTTTTAAAATTCACTTGTAATTAATTTTATGTATTTATTTTTTCTCTTCATTATTTAATGCCTGTATGACCTCATTTACACAAATGTTTGTAGTTAGTTGCTTGAAAAAAAAAAAAAAACTTTTGTGACCCATTTCTTTAAAAATATTGTAAAGTAATATAATTTTACTCGAAGAGGACAAAAAAAATAAAACTAATTTGTGCTTAAAAATACTTGAAAATTAAAAAGTAATTATGCTCAACACCAAATAGGATTAAATTAACAGCTATATAATTAACTTGCTTTTACGCAAAAGGATATAAATTTCATACCAACAGTGGAACAAAGAATTGTGGAGAGAAAGGAACGTATTTTTTTGCGTGCAGAGGATGGTGGCAAGAAATTGGGGGATCTTTGCAATTCTTTCTTGTTGATAAATACAGGTCTATTCAGCTGCTCACAAAAATTGAAATTTTTGGAAATAAATTTTAAAAATTTAATTTAAAATTTAATTTTTTGGGAAAACAATTAAAAGTCCACAGCTATTCAAATATTTCAAATATTAAATTTCTTGTAAAAAGTATAAATTTGAAACGTATTCTCCATCCTTTTTCATCTTGGCCACCTTGAAAATGAGGCTCCTGGAGCACTTCACAATGTCCATAATCTCTACCACCTCAATTTTGGCACACAAAAGGTCTGAGATCTTCTGCCTTTTTGCTTCTTGCTCACTCATGATGAAAGATTTGAGAAATGTTTATTATTGTTTACTTATGCAGAAAGGCCATGAGATTCGGAATATACAGAACATAATCACAAAAACTCTCTATTTTAATTACATAATAAGCATTTATTAACAGTCCACGTTTTGCTACCGAACCCTGTATATTTATTTTCTTATGCATTTTTAAATCAATTTACAGCAAAGATAGGTGAGAAATCTTCATTTAGAGAGAGATCCTAACACCCTCACGACTAATCAAATAATGAACAAAATGGAAGAAAAACCCCACACATCAACCGTTTTTCCTCATCTAATCGCCATACCTAGTTATTATTTGCACGGATCCCATCTTAATCATACTTTATTTACTTTATCACGCAACTTTCCGTAATTACTGTCTTTCAAAAAGTTGGGTAGGCAATTATTCTTTGTCCTCCTGTTCTGGGGCATATCTCTCAAAAATAACTCATGGGCATTAGTCCATTATTCCTTACTTTTGAATGTTCTATTTAATTTCGGCTTTATAGCTACTAATTAATCAGGGCTGTTGAAATACACAGTTATATCTTAATCCAAAGTTCAAATATCCGTGTTTACTCGGTTAAATACAGAAACAAAACAGAAAATACCCGAAACCTATCCGTATTTAACACAATTGATGTAACTATTATGTAGTGGATACCAATAAGATGAAAGAATACGTAGACAAATCAACAGCTGAAAGAAATCCTTCTTTGAGATACCATTGTTTCGGAGGAAATTGTCAGATTCAGTGACAGACGTACATAATAATTTCCATTCAGTGTATATTTAATTTCCTTCTCGTGACAATTTCCTCTCATATACAAGAGCTCTTTGTGGTCACAAAATCTTCTTATTTTGAAAAATACATTAGTTTAATGTTTGATATCACTATTCAACAAAATATCACTATTATTGTTATTTAAGAAGAAAATATGCTGATCCTATGTTAATTTTATAATTTAATTCACTTTTTCTAAAATAATCCTACAATTCTCCAGCTTGGTGTTGAAGATCAAGATCTGGATGATGTGGGTTTATGTATTTTAAACCATAATGTTTAATAATTCCAGAAACATGTATTAAGAACTCAAATTATCTTTGTTTGAGGTGGAAAATGCATTCATTTTCTCCTAAGGCACATAGCCAAGGCTTAATAAGATATGTCATAGAAAACGGGAACTGATTTTGTAAGTGACAATCTAAACAGTATTTTTTTTATTTCTTTCTAAGACTGTTGTCATTATTATTCCATTCTTGAAGACAGAAATCTAAGGATTTGCGTGTGCTCATAAAAGACAGAGAGTACAAATAAGGTTTGCTCGGAAGTTATAAGCGTAAATCCTTGTCGAACTCCGAATAGAATTAAAAATCGGTATCATAGTTATTTCAGCTTATATGTACGTGATATATAGTAGTGGGATTTGTTTTTTCTTTATTTTATCTCAACTTCTCGCAGCTGATCTAATAAAAAGTCATGACAGCTAAGCTGCTCTCCTTCAAATATTCTTCCAACTGTCGGGTTGATCATGGTGATTTTTGGTTTCTTTTATATTTACAAACCGGCAAGACATATTTTATGGATCACTGCACATAGCTCCAAGAAGAAATAGTCAAGAATGTGTAAAAATATCTCTTTGGATAGCTGAAACTCTAAACATTAATTTTTAAAATAGTATTATGATTATAATCATAATACGCAGAGTCGTAGTATTAGAAAAAATCCCATAGGACCAGTATTTGTCAATCTACGTCTCGTAAAGGTTTTAATTTGTTTATTCAAAAATATGAATATTTTTATTGTTAAGTAAGCCTTCGAAATTGATTCTGGTTCTTTCCATGTAGTGGTTTGAGGACAAGGAAACTTATTTTTATAGCATTAAATAATAGAGACCTCTACTGACTTCTGTATTTCAAAATTTTCTGACACAATTATAAAATCTTGACAATAATTATAGTGAAATGAGTTTTAATATATGAAATTGTAATTTTATACGGAACTAAGATAAAACTTCGAAAGGCAAAATCTAAAAAGAACGGCCAAAGTAGCACAAAACTAAAGACGGATAAAACATACATAGAATGTACGAAACGTCAAACAGACAACTTTTATCAAGATATTTTGCAACAAAATAAATTTATGGGAGATAAAAAAACAAAAACAAAGAGAAAGTTGAGAATAGAAGCTCTACGCGTAACGGTACAAAAGAATGACCTGTTCGGATCTTTAGATGTCAATATTTGAAAAATTAGACAGATACATATTTTGAATTTTATGAGCATTTTACGCGAAGTTCTTACCTTTCAAAAATATAATCTTGACTACGGTTACATTTTTACTTATTGTTATAATAACATTGCACAATGTACATGTCATGACCTATACAAAATCTTGCAGCCCCTCCAATCCCAAAGTGGTCATAGGCCTAAAATCAGCTGGTAGTTAGCCGATTCTTTCAACTCCAAATATAACCAATGAATATTAAGGGCACTGATTAGAAAAAAAGAAGGAACAACGACAGCTGACAACCAAATACAGTCTAAATTTTTGCGTTAATGAATGAACACCACGTGGAACAACCACGGCATCGCCTTTCCTTGCTAACACAAAAAACAGTGTTTTTTTCTCTTTTTTTTTGTTATCAGCTGTTAATTTTTCTGTTTCTTTTCTACCGTTTAATGTTCTGAACGTTGATATAGCTCATTTTCAGCTTTCAACAATTATCAATTCCTTAAAAGTTCGAGTAACAGAAGCAAGTTTGTGTCTCAGATCTCAGACTTTTTTAATAATACAAGTTTACTTATAGCGTATCCGGATCCACGATCCGTCCTATCTTTACTTATGAAGCCAAGGAATAAATAACTGTCCCGGCCGCGGATTAAAAATGTCTCTAGGGATCCCAATAAGGCTCTGGTCACAAGATTATATTATGGTGACCCTTTTGTTCGAGTTTGATAGCTTGAACGATGTACGGGCCAACTATTAATGCCAATTATTACATTGGGGTTTTGGCCAAGTTCTTACAAGCTCTTAAGATGTACAATCCTTTCAAAGGAAGCAATAAGTTTGTCTTGCATATGGATAATGAAAGACACCACACAATAAAGATGATCAGCAACTTCATCAAAGTCAAGAAAATCACCCCACGCTCACCTGAAAGGATGTTATAGAACATGCTATTTTTGCACTCACTATTATGAATTACACACAAGCAAGTCTTTAATTAGACTAATTTGAATAACTATTCAACGTTTGGTTTTTCAACATTTTGCCCTTCGACGTTATTTATGAGCACTATTTTATACTTGCATCTTTTCACTAGGACATAATTACTAAAATAGATAAATAAGGTGTTAAAAAACAAAAACATAATTGAAAAGACGTAATAAACTATTTGTTACCTACTTAAAGCAAATTCATAGTGTCAATAGTCATCACCACCTTAAGCATTAAACATTTAATACATCTGCCCTATAACTAAAATATTTTATTTTTTGTTTGTATACAGTGAATTCAGTTGAACAGTGAATGTCCATACACCTGTTCTTTTTTTGTTTTACATATGTACTTTAACTGACACTTAGCAACCAAGGAAAGATATCAGTCATTGAATCACTGGGGACTTTTAATGAACGATGTCGATGTTTCTCCTTATTCTCCTACCTTAAGTTTTTTTAAAGTTGATTGGACCAATTTGAATTAGTACATGTTTAGGTGTCAGCTATTCTTAACAATTATTTAATTGTAATTCCATAGTTTTGAAGAACTAGATAAATGGTACCAACTGATTTTGTCCTTTTATATATATATTTATATTTCTTTTTTGAAACAGGGTTACAATAAAAGTAACAATATGTTTAACGTTGATAGAGGAATGTATTGGTTCTATTGTACATCCCCAGGATGTGTTCGAACCGGACTCAACAACCCTCCTATAAAAATTGAATTTTCTTGTTGGCGTCATCATAGATACCACCAAGGTTAATCGAAATACAAGGTTAGATCATTACGTAATTGGGCTTATTAGAATTTTCAATTTGATGTATCGTACCGACTGCTGGACAAGATAGGCAAATTTTAACTAACCACACAACTACAAATAGTCTATAACGTCACTATTGCTAAAATTTTCAATTAAATGTATCGTACCGCCTGCTGGGCAAGAAAAACAGATTTTGAGAGCACACGCAACCACTCATACACTATGACGTCAATAATAAAAAGCGTGGTGGAAGGTTAACATCAGTCGTACACGCGTTATGGTATAATCTTGTACTTCTATTAACCTTGAATACCTCCAGTAATCCCATCATTAGTGATAAAATTTGGTTAAATTGTTAGTTCATAGGTTTTATTGAAGTTGGCGAACCAAATAGAGAATTTTCTTTCCTTAAGCTGATGTCATTATTATGTCATTCCTGAGTAATGCACTTCCTTTCCTACTGCAATCAATTATATTCAATGCTTGATTGAACATTCGTTTGTGCACATAAATTATGCAAAGTAGTCTTAAGACTTGTTGTGGAATTAAAATTGTATGTCCTTATTAGACTCAGAGTAAAATTGGGGATTGCCATTAGAGTAACTCTTGTCAATGCCCATATTTATTTCCTTCTCCCCCTCCTTCCTTGTCACAGCTGATTGTAATTGATCTCCTCCAAAATATTCTACAAATTTTCATCTTTTTTTAACATCTCTAAAATACACACGATTTACAACACTACTTACAGGGTGGTCCATTGAAATTTAAAGACTTATTAATCCAATAATTTATGAAAGTTGAGTTATTGAAATTGATTCAAATTCTGTCAAAAAGGCCGAACTGGATCTCAAGGAGTTAAAGAAAACAGTTCAGGCCAATCCCCTCAAGTCCATGGGGGTTGTCACACTAGACTGTCCAGAGAGATAATAGAAAAAGTGTTTGTAAAGAGCCTTGCGATTAAAAAGAATCTTCTTTTGACATTGGCAATTAAATAAACTTATTTCCTCCGTTGCAAGTATCTTTTGAATGCATTTTCTCCACTATTTTTTTATACTTCCCCCATCCTTCTAGCCCTGATCCCACCCCTTCGACTTCACCAGAGGAAGACCTACATTGTCTGTCATCCAAAACCGAGAACCCCAGAGGCACTGTCAGCCAGCACTGGGACACCATGACACAGGACTACATCCACTGCAGAGACCAGTCCTTCTGGTGCCCACTGGAAACCATAATTGCTGCTAAAGGTGGCTACATTAATGATTAAGAGAGACATCTATTTATAGTATAAATTTTGTTGAAATTTTATTGTTAATTAATAAATTATATCTGGTTGCAGATTAAAATTCAAATTGATCAGATTTTATTTGACCACTCGGTATTTAACGAGGAATCTCCTCAATTTTGGTATTATAAAACTTTATTGGTCACTATTTTGCTACCAAAATATAATTAACTAAGGGAGGACTTTGTATTACTGTGAACATAAGACTGAGTGATCAATGGCTTTCCCTTTACCTTTTTTTGTTGTACTACATAGCCTCAGGGAAGGTCTTCATATTGTATATATGTAACGTGAGTCATCATTTATCCCAGCGATTACAAATACATTTATATTGTTTAAGTATTAAAAACAAAACAAAACAATGGGTCAACTCCTATCCTTTGTAAGTCCCTTCATCTTCTCAATCATATAATATCGTCCGTGTATCTCTTCCATCTCATCTTAGAAGTATTTTGTGGATTAAGTTGAAAAGGGGATACATATTTTGTAGATATAATTCCATTCATACGTTCTATTAGTGTTGAGACTTGGTCTGATACCAATTTTTTGTCTGTTCGGTCTTCAATAACTTTTAAGCATTGAATCAGAGCTTGGATCCTGGCAAGAACAAAAATACCTATTAAATTTTGTTGTCAGCTATCGATATATATGCTTCTTCTATCCTAATCAGTGTTCTGAAAGTTGAATTAGCTCCTTTTAGGCGGTCCCCGATAATCCCCGATAATTATTGAATAATCCATCATTCCATAGGTTACGAAGAAAAGGCTAACCACCAACTGACTCTTGGCCTTTTTTTCTATTTCTTGTCGGATGAAAAGTTGCGTGATGAAATAAAGATAAATAATTGTAGTTGGACCAATATTTATATCGAGACCATGTACAAATTACAAACTGGTATTTGTTTGTTTTTCTATTTCTTCTAGGATAAAAGGTTGCGTGATCCAATAAAAGTAACGAAATGGAATGGAACAATATTTAAGTCCAGACCGCAGTCTCCTACAGCAGACAAGCATTTAATAATTAACCAATTTTGGACATGGTTAACAATTGGCTAACTATCAACTGATACTTGGCCTCTATTCTGCTTCTTGTAATAAAAACGGTTGCACAATACAATATAGTTGGCGATGTGAATTTAAACGATATTTCGGTCGAGACCGCAATTTCCAGAAGCGGACCGAAATTTAATCATGAAATACAAACTAACAATTAATTTGTGTCATTTATCTGTTTCTTTTAGGAGGAAAGGTTGCGTTAAAAATAAAGGTAACAAACGTGGAATTGGACCACCATTGTGATCTAGAACGCAGTTTCCAAAAGCACACTGAAATTTAATCACAGCCCATTTTTTGTTAGTATTTATAATCTTGCTCCGATGTCATTGTTTATCAATTAAATTGTTGACAGGGTATGCAGAAATTTAAAATTCAATTATCCTTTTTAGGAATTTTTTGGAAAACTTTCCATAGAGAAGCAAATGGATGGTCTCATTTTGTGAAGAAGGCTCTTACTTCGTATCTTATGTATTTATAGGTGGAGGGAGGGACTCAGAGTCTGTCTGTGGACTTAAGGATCAGCCCGGTAGATATCACATTTCATTTTGTGAGGCTCTAAATATATAACTGTTAGAGGTGTTGTGAGAACTATTCTTTATAATCATTATCAATTTATAAACAAAAAATTAAATAAAACTAAAAACATTTTTATTTATAGAAATAGTCAAAGTTTTTAATTTTTTAAATCAGAAATTTATTCCTACGGATTAACATAGTGGGTGTTACGGTGTTAAGGGATTTATGTAATTTGGACCGAAGTAGGATCAATTTGCTACGTCTCAATCTATAGACATATTTTTCTTCTCCTAATTCTACGAAATTCAAAATATATACAAAAATAATTTAAACTTCAACGTCATTGTAGCTCATACGTTCAAATTTCTACACACTAAAAATTTTAAATGAGACAGTAATCATAGTAGATTTTTTTTCTTTGTGTGGGACCGAGTAATATTAAGCCAATTCCATATCCATTTTGCGATAGTGGTTTGGATTTTGGCTAGATACCGGTACTTTTCTTGACGGTCCCCGGTCATAAACCAAAATACCTGTCATTTTCGGAGTCGCCAAACATATTTGGGTTTTATTAGAATTGCACACTGCTAGTTCGAATGAGCAGAGGTCATCTGGCCCTACCGAGTTGACCAAGGGAAAACAGCAATATTTGACCAATCTAAGCCAAACTTCTTTGTCGTCAGCTAATTCTTATCTCATTTATCAGCGTTGTTGAATGGTTGAATTCGAATTAGTTCTAATTAAGTCCATATTTGGAAAGAATTGCCTAACTAATATTTCGAACAGATGTTGGGTAATGGCCTGATCCTTTCGGAGGAAAGGTTGCGAGATAAAATTACGACAAAGATTTGAGCTTAATCTAACAAAAATTATAGATGGCAAAAAGTCAATTTATTGTAAGTTGAGTCTGAAACCTTATCTTGAAAATTTTCATTCAGCACAAATCCTCAGATAATAAAAGATACTTTCAAGATTACTTTATATTCAGTGAAAAAGTTGAAATGACTTTTGAGTCCAAATCGAGTCAAGAATGATAGAGAGTAACAAGTATCAACAAAAAGTATAACGGTATCAGACCGGTCTAGTATTTCCAGACCGAAACCCAACACTAATATTTATAAATGAGCCCTGATGCTATGTAAGAATCTATCCTTCTTAAAAAAGGTAGAAAATGCTACACAAAAACCTTTGGATCTAAATAGATATGATAAAGTTTTTGATGGATATTATAACGACTAACTGTATACCTATATAATATCTTACATATTCTTGAAGAAAGGAGGAGATATGATGAGGGAAGAAGACTTCATCTTCAGAAGTAAACATCCTTAGTTTCTCCGTAATGATATTAATAAAGATGAAATAAAGTTTTTTGTTTGTTTTAAATACTTACAAACATACAATTTTAGGTAGATAGTCCTAAATATATGTTCATTAGGGTGAGTCTGTCCGCCGACAAATTCTTAAACTTTGAGGGATATCACTTAACCTAAAATATCAAAAAACTAATGTAAAATCCGGCATTAAAATAGTACAGTGTATTGCAGATAAATTGTCCTGATCTAAAATCCTCATTTAAAATCTAAACGATGACTCAAATCAAAAATTAACAAATTTTATAGGTATGGTGACACTTTGTATACATTTTGTATCTTAATGTGTTTTTTGAAGCAATTGATCATTATGAAACCGAGCAAAAGAGATGCTGTGATAACTTTCTTCCATACAGCCTCCTAAATTTCAACTATCGTACTAAGCATCCTTTTATAGACAGGTCTAAACAATCTAACAATGCTACCATAAAGAAATATAAGACTCGGACAGAAAAGAAACGCACCCCACGATTCTTGGCATGGCTCAAAGGGTTGGAAATACCATTCCCCGGTTCTCTAATGAGTAAGTTGCAAAAGATCGCCAGATGAACAAGGAAACTATCAACGGAGCTTTTTTCGATAATCTGGCCTGACTTATTATCACCTACAGCATCGTCATCTCCTTAATGATCCAATGAAGGACAAAAGAGTGATCTATGGGAAGAGACTTCGATCACCTCTTAAATGCACTAGTGATTACCTTTGTCTCTTTTCTGATGAAAAACTCTTCACTGTAGATCAAACATTTTTTGCCAAAATGATGGGTGGATCTGCCAAGATGTTCACCAAGTACCTGCTGTGTGCAGAAGAAAACATCTTGCTGCTATTATGACACAGGAAGTCACGAGCGGCATCCATGCTATGGATAGAATCGAGTGTGTGCGTAATATTAAAGACACAAGAAAAAATTAGATTTTCCTTATAGAAATGTATAAAAACGGAATGTAAATATGACAAACATCTTTCATGCGTTTAGGTCAACTCATGTTAAAAAAGAAAGTACTTCATATCTATATATATATATAATTTATGTGACGTCATCAAGTACGAGCTTTATCAGTTTTAGAACTGAACTACACCAGACCGAGACTGAACTGGAGGGACTAGAGTCTTTAGTTCTAATTAAGAACTAACACAGAACTAATTAATCACAACATCTTGCTGATATTATTTATTTTTTAGTTTGTTCATGTTCTATGGGGCTAGCTCATCATATGATACTTTCATAAATATCAATATTAATGGTTCGCTATGTAACGTCATACACAGTGGTCTATTGAAATCTGAATATTTACTAATTCAATAAATAATGACGGTTTAGTTATTCAAATTAATTCATACTTTGATACATTAAAGCATAAACAATTAGTAATCAAACGAAACAGGCCTAAGCTCTTTAGCATACGTACAAGTCGAGAATAGGACACTTGAACGTGATCGATGAATTTCCCTTCCCGCACTCCAGCAGTTGGGCGTCTTCTGGACCACCGTCTACGCTGTCAGTAAGTCCAGAACTTAGAGAAAAAGAAGGACTCTGTCAAAAAGGATAAATCGACCCTGGGGGTGTTAAAGAAAACAGCCCATGTCAATCCCCTCAAGTCCATGAGGGTTCATGTATCTATCAAAAAGTGGGTGGACAGCGTCTTGTGAGACTGGAAAGGCCCACTTTTGACACCAATAATGAAAGAAAATCATTTTCTTCGTTGCAAGACTTTTTTGAATGAGTCTTTTGAAAAAAACTTTTGGTCCGCCCACATCCCTGATGCAATTTCCTATACTATATCTTTTGGGTGCATGTCGAGAGGAAGGTCTGTGGTGTCCTTCATCTAAACACTGATGCCCTCAAAATCACTGGAACGGCATGATTACTATTGATTGGATCTGCATCTATCCATTTTCCGTAGGAGTTTGTACTTTCCTATTTTGATACAGAGGACTACATCTGTAGCGGGGGCAATGACTTCTGCCACCCCCTGGAAGCCATCATTGCCGCTAAGGCCAACTACATTAATGATTGAGAGAGCTCAGGCGCACATATATTCAAAGTTTTAATTTTGTTGAAATGGTACTTTTAATTAATAAATTATATCTTGTTGAAGGTGTTCAGATTTTAAAGGACCACTCGGTATCATGATACAATCCAGATCCAAACATCAGACTCATCCTAATATATATATATATATACATTGAAGAAGAAGGATAAAAGTTTCATATCTCATACTCATATCTAAATTTGTATTAATTTATTAGTTTTTTTATGCAGTGTTAATTAATACTCTTGCATAGAGTTTGTCCTTGCAATGGTATATACTATGTAATGGCCTTGATATGCATTATGCTATAATAAGATCACATGTTATTTACACAACCAAAGAGCATTGTTTGAAGGAGCAAAGATATACATTTGTGTTTGTAAAGTTGTAATTCCTAGGCATTTTCAGTTTGTGAAAAAAAAAAAACGAAAATCGTCATGATAAACTGGACAATTTGAATAATGTTTTAGAGGGAAGCAGTTTAGCTTTCATGATTTTTCATCAGATCAGCTACAAACAGCTATGACTTGGGAGAGGAAGGACAAGGACACTACCGATCCTTAATTCTAATCTGAGTCCAACAAGTGTAAGAACTCCTCGACAGCTTTTGACAGCTATTAATGAGCACATATTTGTGGTTATACCTATACTTTTATGTTCACTCTTCAAGAATTAATAAATACTGATAACAGCTTTAGAAAAGAATAAAAAAACTGTATGGATTGGTAACTACACAAAAACTTGCAGGTTAAATAGTTCATAATTATTGAACTCGATGTAAATCTTGTAGGATTTATAAATCATAAGCCTTTTCGGGTTGTTAAAAGAAAGAAAACGAAATACCCCATTATAATCCTGACAATTTTAAAAATGTTACGAAGGAGAGCAGCTTAATGATGTTTCATTAGATATTATAACAAACAGCTATGACTAAGAGGAAGAAGGAACTGAAGAAGAATATAGACAGGAATGACTCTGATATCGATCCTCAATTCTACTCTCAGTCTAACAAAGATAGCAGCTCTTCAGTGTTACTGTCGGGGATTCGTGAGTACACAGTTGTATTTACTCTCAGTAGTTCTATATTGTCTTCTTAAAAATTAAAAAATAAGGATAACAACTTTGAAGGGGGAAAAAAACCAGTTCAAATTGCAAACTGCAAAAAAACTCGTTGGGTAAAAAATACTTAGGATTTACAAATATATGTAAATCTGGTAGAAATGTAAATCATAAGCTCTTTTTTGTATGTAAAAATAAAGTAACCAAAGTTGAATATGTTTTGTTTTGGATAGCAGCTTAGCTGTCGTTACGTTTCATTAGATCACTTACAAACAGCAAAAATGTTTATGCTTTAATGTAACGGAATATTAATTAATTTCAATTACTCAACCTTCATTAATTATTGAATTAGTAAGTGTTCAGAGTTCAATGGACCAACGGTATGTATTCAAAATAAAAGAATCAATTTGGAATTTCTAGTTCTTTTTCTATTCGGTTCAGTACAGCTCAGTCTTATAATTGGTCTTACGGGTCTTTGGGATCGGTCTTGAAGACTCTCAGTACTCCAACTGGTTAAACAATGAAGAACTAAGATTAGGTGACGTCTTGAAGGAACAAAGATTTCATGACTGATCGGGAAGGAAACTGCAGTGTTCAGTTCTAAAATTGAACGGACACAACGCTAGGAATTTCCCTTTTTTTAAACTTGATTTAAGATTGATTTTGTGTTGACTTATCAACTAGATATGCAACTTATATGAGGACATTTCGGACAGAAAATCAATAGATATTATTTTAATAATGATTATATTTATGTAAGTGCGTGTCACTTTATATTTGCATATGTGTATATTAAAACATGCGAGTCCAGATACAAATCTATATATCTTTTTTTTTTTTTTAAACATGTACAGTTAACGAAGGGAAAAAGGAATAAAAAAGACAAAGGAGTAATACGTATAAATACTAAAGGGGAAGGTTGACAGATAGCAAGCAAATATTATTTTTAAGAGAAGGTTTGATTAATGGTTGTTCTACGGATCACATGTACATAATATGTTTGACTTGGAATGAGGAGGACGTTGTTTTTCATCCATTTTACAAAAAAAGGTTTATTGTATGGATAGAGATAAATACCATAAAAAGCCTTTTGTTCATATTATATAGGCAAAAAACTCTGTAGCTTTGATTATTACTTTTAACATTTTGTGGGATCATGTCTAGGATCTATAAACGCTGTCGGTTTTTACATTGTGTACATTAAAGGTGTTAAATACAGGGTGGTACAAAACATATTCACAGATTATTATGGTGTGTATTAGAATATTTTTTAATGCTTTTTTAATCTATTAATATTGTCCATTAATTGACCAATATATCATATAGTGGGTTTACCCTTCTTCTGAACAACTTGGTGGAGACACATTCAAACTAACAAAACAGGGTGTTAATTACATTTGCTTTTGTTTTTGTTAGGAAGGGGGGGGGGGCTGATACATTCATTTTATTGGCTGAAGGGACAGGTGGGAGTAGCAAATGGAATACTCATAATTAATAGAGCGATAAATACTACTACTTTAAACATTATGATGGGCCCTATCCTGGTGATTAAAGCCCTACTTACAGTTAATAAACATAACGTAAACCGCAGTTTTTTGTCTCCTCGACTACAAACAGAGAGTCCTTGCTAAGCCCAGAAACTTTATTGGCCTCCCTCTTGACCGTACTACAGATTAGGGACCCAAAACTAGCCGTCACACTTAATTACTATTTTATCCCCTTTACCCCCTTTTTTTAATTATAAGGCTTGATTATGCAACCAAACGACAGCTGAAACAAAATAAACAAGTTTTGTTTTAATCCCAATTTCGGAGCAGCAACAAAAAAAACAAGCAACGGGTAGTCCATCTCCTACACACGGATGTTAATGCTGAGAAGCCTGCAGAACCAGTTGGTATTTCAATCCGGACCGACTAATGCATCATGTAATCCATTACAGCCCTTTACAGCCAAAAATAATCCAAACTTCCGCAGCAACAATATGGCTGACAAGTCTCAATTTCACCCTTCTCCAACCATGACTTCAACTCCCTGGATTTTGTAGTTTATGGTGTCTTAGAGAAGAATTTTTGCCAAAACTCTCATCCAAATGAACACTGTGTGGTTCACCGTTGACACGCCCTTCATCGTCAAGAGCTGCCAAAATATTTGCTGTTGTATCGAGGCTGTGATTGCTTGTGAAGGAAGCGCTATCCAGTATAAAAAAATAGCTAAATATAGTATTTAAACATATCACAAATTGGCTTTGAGGTATATTATCTTGATTCCATAAATATGACGCTTATCGTAATTTAGTCATGATACTACTAGCTTTGGGCCCCCACTCTGTATATGTATATTGTAAAGTCAAGGAGGGTATTTCGGAACGTTATTGCCAACACAGACCATCCGGCGTCCCTAATGAACTTGGCAATTAAACTGGCTTCCCCTTGCATCGTATTTTTCATTGCATAGATAAGGGGTTAAGATCAAATGAAAAGGGAGACCGAAAGTTATGTCCCAAAACTGTTCGAAATTGTGTTTGCACCATTTTTGCAATTCATTTGCAGTGTGTGACATGACCGTTAAAAAATTTCTCTTTGGGGGTAGGAGGGGGTTGGGGTTTTTGACAATTATGATATATTTTTATCTACTAGCCAAATTTAACATTACACTTTTTGTGGAAAATTTGAAAATAGCCTTTTTTGTATAAAATGACAAATAACCATTTTTTTATCTAGAAAATATAATTTTTTTGACTATAACCTTTTATGGCACAATATGACAAATACCCTTTTTACAATTAATACTTTTTGGATGGGCCCAATCCTGACTTGGGTAACTCAATCTCATAACAAAATACTTAAAAATATTTAATGACTTTAAAGTTATTGGGAATGTAATTCTGGAGCACCCTGTATCCTCAAAGGTAGATATGGATTAGATACAAAACTATAATTTCCTTCATGCCACTCGTTCCTTAATTGATCACACAGTTCTTTATGACTGTTTCTAGTGTGAAAACATTTATTGTAGACATTACGTATTATAACCTTATAAATAATACATTACATAGACGATTATTTCAAAAGGGGTTGGAGAGAATCCGGAGCAGGTTGCATGGTACTCCCTACTTATAATATATTCAAGAGGAAATGTACAAACATGCATATTTTAGTGACGAAGGGATTCTGCCCTCCTAATGCTCTTAACCCTTTTAATCGATACAACTCCTTCATGGCGTTACCTTAGTCATACACAAATATAGAATGAAATTTGTTGTTAGATTAATGTTTCCACTCCTTATTGGTTATCTGAAAGTTTTTCAACGGCTGAATTTGAAATAGCTAGACTATTAAACTATAAATAATGTCCCAAACTAATCCCATCGTTGAGGCATTCCATGTCAAGTGTTCACACTTTTTGAAAATTTTTACATGGTCAACACTGATTTTGATAATGTTATGTCTATCCAACAAAAAAAAAACTTTTACGAAATTTTAGATTTGTGTACGTGTGAGCGCCCTTTTCGGAGTTCCTCAAAGTATGGTATCCTTTGAAAGAACTTGAGTAAGCCATTACTCAATTTAAAATACACTGATTTCATTTTGTTTTTTCTAATAATTTTCATAAGTATGAGCCTCAAGTCATATTTCATATCAAATGGCATATGTGCAAAATATCAATAATGGCGCCCCAGCCCAGCTTCAAAACTGATTTCGCCACTTTTTCGTAAGAACTTAAACCTGTTCATATTCTATATGTGCACAAAAATTAGAGTGGAATCTAAATGGGATCACTTTCATTTTCGCCTACTACTGAAAAGGCTCATAATCACCATAAAACTAAATTTTTTTTTAGTTTTTTTTTTAAAGTTTAATTCTATGTTATTCTTTTTTTCTATCACTTCCAATTTTTAAATATATATGTTGCTTATTTATTCGGCAGACTCCATTTTCAGGACTGGTCCTATCATTTCTAGGGACCGGTACTTAAGAATGTTAGTCCTCCGGACTGTCTGTAACAGAACTGATTAAACGAAGAAGCAAATTTATTTCTTCTTAGCAAATACATTAGCAAGGACCGAAGTTTGTATGATTGATTTGCAAGACTGCAGTCTTCAGGCCTAAATATGGACCGGCACAGTAATAAATAATGGTATACAAAAAAGGATTTTCACTGACGTCACTAATTGTGTCATAATTGGATGCAACAACGTTATCTTGGGGGGGATATAGTTCATATTTTTTTACAAAATATTAATGACAAATGTCCAATAAATCTTGATGAAAATTCATCAAATGGATTTAAGAATTTAAAAAATCGGACAGTTTTTGAATGTGAAATTTAAAAAAAATTGTTTCTGTTCTTATGATGATAGTAAATTCTCAAAGGTGGAGAAACCGTTGCCCTCTTCATATTATGTGCACCCAAAAAATAAAAAATTATAAAAATTGTTATGCAAGTTTGATAAAGTTTGATTAAAACTATATCTATTCAAATGAATTTTTTTTAAATAAAAGGTTGATCTTTAAGTCATAAATTATGTACTCATATTTTCAGAAAACTCTAATATAAAATGTCTTAAGATGAAAAAAAAGTACAGGGGTTGGCCAAAAATGGAGGATGTTAAAAAATGTTCATTTTTGCATTCAAATAGGAAGGTTTGGTGGTTATTATTTATTTCAGTGATTCAAGAGGATTATTTTCAAGGTGGCCTAAATGAAGTATTTCCTACTTTCCTGGAGAGGTCTTCCCAATCATTCTTCATCCTGACCACCTCGAAAACCAGGCTCTTGGAGCTATTCACAATGTCCACCTCAACTTCAGCATCTAGGAGATCTGAGATGCACGGCTTCTTGGCTTTTTGTACACTAATGAGGACAAAATGTTCATTATAGATTTTTTATTCCCAAATGATGGCTGAACCAAAATATCAATAATAATCACTAAACATTTTTATATTAATGAGAAGATTAACATTAATTACCAGTAGACATATTGGTTCTCAACCCTGCATATGTATTCAGGCAAAATATCCTTGAGACAAACTGGCTCAAAAGCGAAATTTCCTGAGGTACAAAGTACCGAGGCAAAAATATCTAGCGTAGAGACTGATTTTGAGCCTTTTTTTATGTATCTTTTCGTAGGAGAGGTTGCGAGTACAATAAAGGTAAAGACATGCATGAAAACGCAGTGTATAAAATAACACATAATCATTATATTTTATACTTAGTTCTTATTATATTCTACGAGCAATTAAATCCAAAGTCGTCAAATTGCAAAAAAATAATTCCAAAAATAAGGAACATAATCACGCTCCAATTCCCGTGTTCGTATTTCTTAATTTCATAATAAGAACGACAATGGTACTTTGAATTACTTAATTATTACAAATACATATGACTTCTAAGGGAGTCGTCCATGCATTGACTGACTCATCACTCACTCAAAATCTAATTATAGTGGACTTTTTTTTATTAACAGCAAGTGATTGAGTAAGTGGTGTTTATCACATATATTGTAAAATATACATTGATACAGTAAGACCTCAGATTACGAGTTTCTTGGTGATCGAAGGACTATAACCCTCTTTGAAATTTAGAAAATGTATAGAGTTATTATTGTGTATTATTGTCCTTGATCTAGCACGGTGTTACCTCGCTAATTTATTGTCAGCTGTCTTTGCATCACTTGATACGTCATGGTATTTTCATAATTTATACTTTTGAAAAACATACGAAGTCATAATTTTACTCACCTTATGATTTATTTCCATATGGACAGGAATACAATTTTTGGTTGATCCCTCGTCGTCTATATATACGAGGATTGTTTGAAAAGTCCGTACAAAGTCCAAAAGATGGCACTACTGGTGTGTATCGAAGTTACCTTTAGTTAGTAGCATCTCTTGGTAGAACACGCACCAACTTTCCGCCAGTTCTCTCTATTTCTTTCTGTTTTGTATTCGTTTGAATCGAGGAAGTGCAGTGATTTTCAAAAAATGGGCGAAAAAGAATTTTGTGTGTTGATGAAACATTAATTTATGAAGGGCAAAAACATCTTAAGAGACTAAAAATCAGCTTGATAAATAATATGGGTACTTTGCACCTTCTGTTAGAACAGTTTATAAGTGGTTTCAAAAATTTCGGAGTAGCCATATGGGAACAATTGACACTGCGATGATCTTGAGGATCGGTTTTCTAACGGTCCTATAACGATGAATAATAAGAACCTGCAATAGTTTTACCCTTTTCTAGATAGTCGACTAGGATTATTCTTTGCAAATCCAAAAGACAGTCTCCATAATCTATCCGGCCGATTCCTCTATTCAAACGAATTCCAAACAGAAAGAAATGGACCGATCTAGCTGAAAGTTGATGATTGTTCTTCCAAGAGATGATATTAACTCAATATAACCTCAATATTTGACAATAGTACATCTTTCGGACTTTTCACGGACTCTTCAAACGACCCTCGTATATATAAATTAGCCATCCTAATATTTCTATGAAGACATCTATCAAATATAGTAAATATATATGTCAGTCCTTATTTAGAACAGAACACAGACCGTCCCATCCAGTTCAGTCTCTGTATGGTGCAATTGAGTCCTGCATATTAGTCCTAAAACTTAAAAAGTTCAGTTCTTGATGACGTTAATCAACTTTATTTCTTTTGTTATTGTTAATCAGTTCTAATAATGATAGTCCAAAAGACCGATAGTCTTAAGAACCGATCCCAAGCAATGATTAGATTGGCTCTAAGACTCGATTGGACCGAATAATTAAGGAATGACACAACCCTAATAATATAGACTACAAATGTATAGCTTTGAATAAAATATTATTAAGCAATATTATAATTCAGCATCGAATATATACTATGAAGGGTTTTAATATTATTAAATATATGTATATATATGTAATTCATTTTAAATGTTGCGAATAAATCATTTGACAATGATAGTCTGGTATTACATAAAAGAAAAATAGCAGCTGGTATGATGGATTTATTTTGCTAACTGCCAGATTATATTGGCACTTTTTTTTTAAGAAAAGTTGCTTGTTAAAATAAAAATAACGAAATGTTAGTTTATCTACTCTTAGACTCTAGTTTAAAATCTTAATTTAATTTATGAAGTTATATCTAGGCCCAATATAGCGGTTTAAATAACATCCATTCATATCTTATTATTTCATTTTATGAAGGAATTTCTGTTATTTTAAGTGCAATTTGCGGAACTTTTAATCATTTTTATCTTTTAAAAATGGACAATAACTAATTTTGACAAAAATACAAAGGTGATCAGGGCTCAAACTTAATACCAAAATTATTCTAGCTTGCTTTTGTGTTAACAAAGAACAAATGTTAAGCAATATGATTTTTCTATCGATTGAATTTACTTTAAATATAAACAAGATCAAAGTCTCCTTTGGTTTGTGATACACTTAAACACGAAGTCCCCTGTTTTCTATTCGGATAATGTCTTGGATTCGTAGGAAGTGTCTTTGCTTTATTTATTCTCGCCTAAACTACCCCCAAGAACTAGAATACTTATGGGATAACTATTCATCATCTTCTAACTACAGAGGAACATCGATCATTCGTGCAGATGGTGTGACAACTTTACTTTCTTTTTTTAAAAGGTAATTAAACAAGTTTCAAATGAGAAAAGTTTTAATTTTGTTTCATAATGATAATAAAAATTTAAAGTTTTGTTTTACACAGTTTTGAAAATGATAGTAGATATATCCTCCATTGTCCACGCACTGATAACTCTCGGATTTTTTTCATTGTTGGAGTTTATCTTTAAATAACTTTTGATAGAGAAGTTTAAATTACTTAGTTACTTAGTACAAAAAAAATGCAAAATTTACTTGACAACATATCTTACCTCATAATTGTGGATTATTAGTTGAGAAGGCAATTAGTTACTAGGGATTTCTTTGGATTACAATGATCATTTCTGTTGATATTTCGTTCATATAGAATAAGCTGTAGATTGTCTATACCAGGTAGTGAATATGTCTTGCAGCACCTCTGAACTCTGAACCTCTGTATTTTTGAGGGGTGTAGAGAGTTTAAATAATAAAGTCTAGTATATTCAGAAAAAACTGTTGTTGTTATCTTTCAAACGAAACATTGCTAAGAAATATATTTTATTTATGGACAATGATAGAAACAAAAAGGTTTGCACCAGCGTCAAGTAGCTCGGGGTCAACTGCCACGCCATTTAAAGCGTTTGCAACCGTCTGGAAGACGGGTCTGCCCTTAAAGATCGTCTTTGAAGCGATATGGCAATCTTGCTAACTCTTGAAGCTCCAAAACACTCCTCTGAGAACAACATGGCCATGTTCAGGCTTAAATTTGCAAAATAGAAGTCCCTAGATTGGCTTACCGTATCAAAGGGGATCAAGACTGCTTGGGAGAAGTCAAACAGGTTTGAGAAGAAGTCAGTGTTAGTAGTGTTGGATCTGTCTGGACTGAATGAACCGGATCAACTATCCATTGGTATAAAATGAATGAGTCGATGGACCGCAGTCTGAACCGATAAAAATTAGAAAAAGAAAAAATGTGACGTCACACACCTTTTTCTGAAAATAATTTTATTTGAATTATTATTTCGTTGCTACTTCAAAATAGGACAAAGTCAAGTGACTATGCTTTTATTATTGGTACATTTTCTTGATTCAAAAGCATAAAAAAATCCGAATGGAGCGTTCTGTAGGAATCTTCTTTAGTGTTGTATCGGTCCTTATTTAGGATTAAAGATTGTAGTCATGTCCAGTTTAGTCTCGGTCCAGTTCAGTTCAGTCCTACATATCACTCATAAAATTGATAGTGTTCGGCCCTTGATGACGTCACTAAAAGTTCTGACAGTCAGAAGGACCGACGATCTGAAGAACCGGTCCTGATAGGACCCTTCCAAAAGACTGGGATGGACCGGACCGAATAAATTGGTAATAGTTCTTTAGTGATACTTTTTAATTACCTCAAATATTTTTGGATGAAAAAAGAGAAAAATTAAATTATGTAATTACTTTATACAGATGAAAGTCCTTGTAACAACCTAATATCACATTATCAGAGGTGTCATGCCTGCCGCTGATCAATGATTTAATCTCCAACCTTTTTTGCTTCCATCTTTGTCCAGAAGTGTAATATATTTTTCGCAATATCTCGTTTGAAAGATAAAAATAACAGATTTTCATTAATGTGCATAACTTTATTATTCAAACTTTCTAGACCTCTCAAAAATGTGATGTAAGACATATTCAATACCTGAAAAAACATCACTTCTTCCCCCCTCCCACGAATGTTGCTCGTACTCCAAGGGTTGACTGTTCTACTACACATCATCTCAACTCGTCACTTTTGATTCAATTCATATTTAACCCAAATTGAGCGTCTTTTAGTTGTTAATGCCTTCAAGTCAATTATGCTTAATGGTGGGGGGGGAATTATTTGAATATTATTTTATATGCAATCGTACATAAATAAAGGCTTTGATTCGCATTCATAAATTAAACCCTTTTCTTGGATTTCATTTTTTATGCTCTTATAAAAATAGAAGCAGAAATTAATGCATTTTTTTTTTAATAAATAAATTATACTTATATCATGTACATTGTCTGCAGACATAAAAGCAAACTAAGAATCTAATTTTCTAAAAACTATGAAAGTGTGGATTTCATACGAGTAATTTGTAAAGCTACAACAAGTCCTTGTTTTGCAGAAAGAACGATTCTTGAAGAAGAGGTTTGGCTCTGTAGACTTTTCTTTAGAAACTACATCAAGGTCATAAAAAGACCAACCTCTCATTTGGGGATAGGCATAGCCCAGTTATTCATTATCTTTCTGCGAATATACAGTAAAATTTGTGTAGACATTTTGGAGAATCCCTCACTTGAATGGAGAAATTCAAAGTTTTTCATTAGAAAATTAAAGGATCCATCTATTTTGAAAGAACATTCTAATAGCAACGACATTTTAGCTAGACATGATATTCCTCAGATTACTTCAATGACGGGAGATTCAAGTTTCCTCTTACGAAGACTTCAGATCTTTATATTATGCTATGCCCATGGTATTGTCTAATTTTGAAGGTGAGACGGATATACTATGAAGACAATTGAGTCTCCCTAAAAACTAGAAGAACAGAATCAAGTCATCATTGAGAGGAATTAATGACGGGAAAAACATTAAAGTCCAATAACAGATTTCTGCTAATTATTTTTTCTTTTTCTGCATGAGGCCATGTAAGGACTTTGGTAAGATATTCAATGACACTGACCATACCTTTGTAGATTGCCTGTTTCCAAGGTTAATAAAAATAAAAGGTTATACCATAACGCGTGTAGGAATCATGTTTGACTTCCACAACGCTTTTTAATATTGACGTCATAGTAGATGATTGGAGAACAAATACGAATTGATATAAATATTGAGTAGTTACGTGTGAGTGAGCTCCTGAAAAGCAGAGAGTAACATGATTTCTTGGGCGATATCTTCTATATTATTAAATAAAATGTATCCTTTAGCCGACCCCTAATAACTCCAGTAAATGCTGGGTACTACCGGTAGTTACTAATAAAATTTACATTTTTTGAAATTTTGCAAATCATAATTATGGATTTCCATTGCAAACATTACTCATGAATACTTTTGTTCATCCAGCGTCTCCTGTATAATGAATACCTACATATTTGAAGTGTGTAAAAGCCTGGATTTGCAAGGGGGGATAAAGTATGCGTGTAATAGTATTGAATTTCAAACAACCCCTACTAATTCGTCATCATTTCTAATTTCCACCTACATATGTAGGTAAATTATATTTAATTTGTTTTTTTGATACACACGATAAAAAAACGGAAATTCTACAAATATGAGTATGTAAAATTTGAAACGTTGATTGCTTCGTTGCCAATACTACATGAGTACATACACACTTATTTGCAAATATACAATTCCTTCAACCGAGCAATACCTTTTAATGTGTGTGCATTATTTTCGCATTATAAAAGTAATGGCGTAGCCATAGGAAAAGGAAAGTTGATTTTTTTTTCAGAATGAAAAAGAAGTCTTATTATACCCGAATATAAAAAGCTGATTATCTTAATTTACGTGAAGCGTGGTTTTTATGGATTCCTATAAGATATAACCATGTTGGTAAGAATTTGTTTAGCCAATACTCGGTGTGTTATATTTATGGAAGAAAGTTTTTCACTAAAAGAATAAAAAGCTGTGTTGCAAAGCTCAGCGCATCATATTAAAAAAGAAAAATGAAGTACATATTTAAATGTAAAGCTGTGCAAAAAGAATGAATAAATAACTGTTTTGAGATTAGAAAAGTTAAAAAGGTTGTTGCTTGTGCATTTTATATCTTTTTTGCTCATTTTTTGCCAAATCATTGTTGTGATATCATCTCACACTAATTAAAAAAAAAAATAGATTGTCACTTATCTTTGTGCAATATAATTAATATGAATCTCCATATAGTTATATTTGAAATACAAAAAAGATTATTATTGCTAGAGCAGAAACACGTCATATTCTATCCTCCAAAATCATTAAAAAAAATAGGCAGCTGATTTTTAAAAATAGACTATAATGAATAGTACCATATGTATTTCTCCTGCCCTCTCCTTCTCCTAGTATAAGCCCAGCCCTTTAGTACAATTATAATATTTTCCCTGATCCAATACTATTTGAAATGTACAAGTGTCTCCTCTTTATAGCAGTAATTCATTTTATCCGTCCAAAATCATATAATAGACAGCTGATTTTAAAAAGATTCTTAATTTATTAATACCAGATGTCTCATTCCAACCTTTTCATCGCACTCCTATAAAAATGGCATCCTCACTTATAAGTAAGGTCTTGCAAGATCGGGACGTGCCTTTGGCCCAACACACTACAGTATAGCGCCTTTGCAGCATTTTCTCTTTTTGGCGAACACAGTGGTTGGCACTGTACGAAAAAGAAAAAGGAGATGGACAGTGGACCAGAGATAGAGAGAAAGACACTCAGTGCAAAGATGAATTGATGAGTTAGCATTATTGGACAGTTTACCGTGCCTCTTTCCCGTTACATAAAAGTAGAAACTACTAAAAAAGAAGTGCTTGTCGGAAACGCTGTGCAAAAACATGTTTTTCGTTTTCCCATCCCAAAATGTTAATCTAAGTAGTGGGAATAGTTTTGAGTAGTTTAATTAAATTTTGCCTTTCATTTTGTTCCATTTTTTACATTTTTATCTATACCTTCTTTTTGCTTGCAAACTTAAAAAAATGACTTAGCTATGTTACATACAACTGATGGCTAATTTAAGCAGTGTATCGGAACGAATTATGGCAAGCTGAAATGCCGATATCCGTCACTTAAGCATACTGGATTGAGACGAAAAACAGCCGGTAGAATCCCATGCCGGACCGGAAGCTGGGTTGAAATTAAAACTAGGTGCTGGATTTCCTAAATAATAAGTATAGAGGGGATAAGTGTAAAGAAAAAACGGTTGAAGTGTGTGCTCTTTCTTCCTTTATATACATTATTTAATAAGTCGAAGGGATGTTAACATCTCCCTCTAAAAGAAGAATTATTGCCTGTTTTTGATGTAAATTGTTTTACAAATGGATATTTAAAAAAATGTAAGGGAGTTTAAACATAATTATCATATTTTCCCTGCACTAACGCTATTTTAAATATAGAGGGTTCTCGTCTTGATATCAGTAACTTAATTTCTCTGTCCTAAATCAAATAATAGTCGGCTAATATTAACAAGGTTTTTAATTCATTAATACCATAAAGTCTCGCTCCTGCCATCTCCTCGTGCTTCTTGCAAAATGGCATCCCTACAAATAGGATAAAGAATATACTCAAAATAACCAAGGAGTTTTGCTTCTTTATTTTTGAATTATTAGACGGGACTGCAGTATTCAATCTGAAAAAAGGACCTACACAAACTAAGTCAGATGCCCCCTTCTTTACTATGTAACCAGGTAATAGCTACACCATTGCATATAAGGTATAGTTATGAATAAATATTTTTGATGATGATGAAAAGAGAAGGTGGAAAAGTCACGAAACTGTAATTAAAAAAAGGTAAATCACGATTTATAATAAAAATAATAATAAATTGCTAATTTCTTTTTTTCTTTTTGCAAAAAGCCTTCAACGCCCAATTTGTATTAGAGGTCGGTCTTTAGATATCAGATATATAATGAATAATATTCACTCATACTTATATTTTAATTTGATTAGACAATAGTTAAATTTATATGCAATAGATAGATATTAAAAAATACAATTATAAATATATATATATATATAATAGCCTGTAATAAAAAAATAAATTGTATTGCAAAAATAAATAAATAAAAAGATTGCAATTTGCTCGAATTTGTTGACCTCAATAAAGGAAAAGTGGGAATAGAGATAATAAAATTATTGTTTGATATCTTAAAAGGTCCTTAATGAAGTCAATAGACACACCACTAAAAGTACTTTTTGAATTATTCTTGCAAAGGAGGTCATCTATTACATAACTGTAATTATTGAGTGTGGACTAGCCGGGGCCACGGGATTATATGTATATATTTATTTTTAAATGGGGATGCTTGATTTCTGAATTTTTTGGGAAAAAAATCCAAAGATTAAAATTACAAAAACAAAATCAAAAATTCAAAGCTATTCACAAAAATTTTCAAAAATTAAATTTTTACAAAAAAAATATTTAAAAAATTAATTTTTTTTTAAAAAGAAAATTAAAAAATCTACATATGTCCACAAAAAGTTTATAATATTAAATTTATAGGGAAAAAAAATCCAATATGTAAGCCTATTAACAAAAAATTTCAAAAATCTAACACTATTCTCAAAAAACTAAATTTTAATTTTAAAAAAAAAGAAATCAAATTTTTCATTTATCGGAAAAAAAATTCAAAAATCGTTCATTATTACCAAAGTATTAAATATTTTTGCCAAAAAATTTCAAATATTAAATTTTGGGAAAAAAATTTTAATAATCCATAACTATTCTCAAAAAACTAAATTTTAAAAATCAATCTCAAATATTAAATTTTTTGAAAAAAAAATTAAAAATCCATGCCTATTAACAAAAACTTAAATTTTTTGCTAAAAAATGTCAAAAGTCCATAGGTATAAACAAAAAATTAAATTGTAGAAAAAAAAAGTTCAAAAATCCACAGCTGTTCAAAAAATTAATTTTTGAAAACAAAAAAATTACCACTATTTTCGTGCAAACTTTTTTTCATCCTGACCCAAAAAAATGTAGTAAAATCAAAAATTCTTTAATTTAGGGATCGGGATACAGCCTGCACACCCCTGCTGACTAGTGATATGAGGATTGAGGGGTCTAGTAACTGGATCCAAAGTACACAAGTACGGTATATGTAAACTTGTAGTATCGAAAAGAATCTGAGATCCAAACTGGCTTTGGGTACTTGAACTTTTATGTATTATAAAAAATATCCAAGGGATTTTACGGATCTTATAAAATTATGATACTGCTTAATACATAATCCTTGTAATAAAAAAATATTATCAATATCAAACGTAGTATCTTTCTTTTTTCTTGATTAGTGCTTGAAGCCACAACAACATAAATATTTGCATTGTGTGGTGGTTCCACACGGTGTTACCTCAGAGTACATAAAAATGTACTTTGTTTTTGGTTGTCAGCTGTAGTAGGTGTCTTCTTCTTTTCTTCCAATCCGTGTTCTTAACATTGATTGGATGGATTGGAATTAGTTCTTATTGTGTTGTGAGCAATTATTAACTAATATAGACTAATAATTTTAAAGATGGAAGAAGTGGTTTAAATACTAAATGATTTTGGATCTTTTTTCCTATTTCTTTTAGGAGGATAGGTTGCGATATATAATATTGATAAGGACATAAACAATGTTCTTATAACAATGATTCTAATAATTACAAATAACTATGTTTTAATAGTGATAACTTTAGGTTATTTATTGTTTCGTCAAATCAGTAAAATGTAACCTTAATCCGGATCCTATTTTAATAAGGTCGAACTTTGTTTAAAATTCTAAAAAAAAAAAACAACGAGACAACAATACCAAACTTTGCGTATCCGAAATTTACTTTGCGTTTAAAGATCCGAACCAACCCGAATCCGAGAAAATGTGGATCCGTCTTATCTTTAGTATGGAGTAATGTTGCTAAATATACTCGTACCATAGTGGTATCGGGGTACTGCTGCATTTAAAACGTTATACTAAACTTATATTACGGTCCATTGCCCGTAACTCTACAACTTCATACAAATATATTTTAAACTCTCAATTTTTCTGATCCCCCATCACCACTAACTTTTTGAAGTAAACAAAGATGCTGTGAGGATTTTGCGTGGAATTGTTAGCTTTCTCCCATTCCTCCCAGTATTTTAGCATCCATTTCATTTTTTTTATTTTTCGGAGGAGTGCGATTAAAATGGCAGTTTGAAGCTGGGCCCCTGCGTAGAGCAGGCTTCGAAGTCACTGTCGACCATGCTGCATGTTTTTTTTTGTTTTTTTTCACTATATTCTGCTCTGAGTGCTCAACAGTACCTCCTCAGCTAATGGGATGAGGGTATTCCGTGTCATCTGGCACGCGTGTGTGAGCTGTAAGCTCATTGGTCCCAGAGCAAGACATGGCCTGGGAACACGTTTACAATAAAAATTTATATAAAACGCATTGTTTATTTATTTTCCAGTAGCATTTACTGACCATTTTTTTAAAATTCAAAGTATTACGGGACAAAGTGCATCCAGTTTCTGCTCAATACGGGACATGTGTTTTTTCCCGTTTTTCAAGCCACGGTTGCAACCCTAATTACTAGTTTGATGGTTATATCAATATATATAAATCAAGAAGATTTGCTTAGAAGTTGTATCTTTTCATCATATTTCTATGTTATAAACAATAAATTAACTCTTACAACGGAAAGAATAGAATGTTTTTCATTAATTATCCTACTTTTCTCGTCCCTCATCTATAAAAAAAAAAGTATTATTTGTACAAATCTAGCCATTTTGATGGATTTTTTGTAGGTATTACTTAGAGCTAAGTCAAATATCACTCTTTACCATTCCCGTCAAGTTTGCAAGTGTCCAGTATTTATCTTATTCTGACAGTCATTTGATAAAGTTTCATCTAGATTTATTGGAAATTTGTCCATTTACTTAAGTAAAAAAAAATCAATTTTGAGCTTCTAAAACGGCAATAATGATGCCATTTATGACGTCAGTGAAAAGATTCTATAGAAAAGTAAGAAATCAAACTCCCTCCCTCTCTTTTCTTTCTTCTTTGAATAATAATAATAATTTCTTCATCCTATTACAACATACAATTACACACCTTGGTGAACATCCTAATTATGATCGTATCATTCATCATACCAGTTGACGTTTTTTATATTTATATAACCATATTTTATTATAAAAAACTTACATATATATTATATACCTACATATAAGGAAGATGTAAGTTTACACTGGTTCATTTTGACATCCCGAGAGGTCATATGATGTATTATGGCCACAAAGTAAGGATGGAAAATATACATTAGAAGCCACATGGATATTTAATGTTATTTAATATACAAACACGTAATTTTATCATTATGGAAGATGTCACCCATCCCAAAGGATAATTTTAAACTTAAGACTTATTCTTTAGTTTTAGCTATAATATATAGCAATTGAAAATTAAGTTATATACAAAAAAATATTAGCTTCCAAATAAGTCCATTCATTTTTAATGACTTTTGTATGATTTGGACAGTTTGGTAAGATATGTGATCAAGATAACTTAATAAATATTTTATCTTTTGAATACTGGAATGTTTTTTATCAATTTTTATTACCTTAAGTTTCATCTACATGGCTGGGCAGCAGAACGTGGACTCTTGAACCTCCTGGCCTTCATGAGATCTGCCAGAAGCTGAAGGGGGACCTTTGTGTAAAGGGCTATCCCAAGTTGCCCTTCACGGCAATCCTGATGGTCCTAGAAGCCAGGGAGGAGTCGTTGGCGAGGCAAATCATTGGTTTGTTGGGGTTGTCCTTGATCTTCTTCTCCAAGATGGACAGGAACTCAGGCTCAATCTTTAAATGGTCCCCTCCACTTCCTGCTTTCCTGGAGAAGTATTTTCCATCGTTTTTTTTCATATTGGCTACTTTGAAAATCAAGCTCCTGGAGCACTTCACAATGTCCATTATCTTCGTCACCTCAATTTGAACATCTAGAAGGTCTGAGATAGGCTGCATTGTGGGTTTTTTTCTCACTCATGATGACTAAATGACGAAAGCTTATTATTATTTGTGTATGTGCAAAGGTTTGCTGAACCAGAATGTCAAAAAATAATTGCTAAACCTTCCTATATGAATGAGAAAATTAACACTAATTAGCCAAACCTACTGCAATTGAAAAATTTAATAGTCATTTTCGTGTTCTATTACTTAAACAACAATAATAAATGTGGATCTTAGTTAGCGGATATTCCAAGACCTGAATTTTGTTGTATAGTGTAACCATAAACTTATTCAATTTGATCAACTTCATCGGCAATAATTAACTCTATATAAGGGCAAAAAAAAACATATAGGTATTCATCGCATCCGTGGGAAAGATGATGGTCCGATATGACATTCACACCTAGCAATGAGACCCAGCTTTTTCTACTCCCACTTTAACTACGTTAGCTATCTTTCTGAGTATCTGTTCACAATCCAGTTCACATCATCGAGAAATCTTCTTCTACTATGGAACTCCATATTTTGATAAACAATGCTTGATCATTTGTTAACACTGACCATGTATTACTTTTATACACAAAATAGGGATTTTAAATCCGGAAAGCTTAAAGATAATCTATATTACAATAAATTTAAACAGGTCTTAATAAGGAACTCCTGTTCTATTTTGGCCACTGCCTCAAGAATGGAAGCCTACTATGAGTCAACAGTGCTATTTGCACGTTTATTGGACTTGCTCTCCAAGATGCCCCAAACGTAGTAGTCCAGCGAGTTAAGAGACTACTTTTCCATTGGCTTTTGTTCAAGGAAGTCTGGAGGGATTTTTTCCGCTCTCAGAACGATCATAGTCATCCTTGAAGGTTTTCCCTGCGCATCAGACTTTTGAAAGCCTTGATAAAAGTTTAAACATTTGATTTGGGCCTCTTCGTAAACTCAATAATCTCCTTGGGCATGCACCCAGCACAGAGGCACAGGATAAAGTTCTCACGGCGTTCGTATTTGAAGAACATCTTAAGGATTTTGTATTTCATCTTATACAACTTTGTTGGCTGAATCTAATGAGTACATTTTCATAAATCAATATCAAAGAGTTTCCAAGATATTGAGCTATAAACTAGTTCTAGATTTTAAATCCCCAACCTGTTTATATTTTAAAAGAGGTGGTATTTGTAGGACTTTATCATACTCACCAAGTACATAGGCTTGGTGATAATTAAATTGCTATAAATGGGTGTTTTAGGCAGTATAAGATTCAAAGATTTGTAATGAAGTTTTGTATAATATGAGTATATATTATTCTTTTTTAAAAGGTTTTTTATTCACAAAAAAATATTTTACAAAGTTTTTTATTTATTCAAATCAAATAACCAACCTACAGATAATTTGTTCGTACATAATACCCATTGTGTACCCATACATACAATTGGTGAAGGCTCATTGAGATATCTTCTCACATTGAACTCTTTTATAGTAGGTATATATGATAACTTAAACTATTCATAAATATACTTTTTTTCTTTTTCTATTATGGTCTTAAATATACCTACAATACTTTTATGAGTAGTGGGGTTTCTCATTTCCCGGGAAATAATATCTTAGCAGGATCAGGGGAAATATCTGGACTACTTTATTTGTAACCTGGTTACAACAGGCAACTGGAGTATTCTTACTAATGCGTGTTCCAGTTTCTCTATCTGAAATTAGTAAACTTAAAACGACATTGTTTGTTCAAAAGGACCCGATACTCGCATTTTGAAACTTCGAAATTTAGTTACTCTTAATCTAGACTTACGCTGACTTATTAAATTTTCCTTTGTATAGGATAGACTAACACAACTTCTATCTCTTTAAGTATCAAATAATAGTTTGTATACTCTGCCTCAGAATTTTCTCAAGGGAGTATGTGAGATACACGGCAAATTTTGGATTTACGAGCACATACGTTTCGTGGACTGCCAAGATATATTTGAAATTGTACCTCCAATTGCATGCTATGATGGTGCATTTAAAGAATGAACTAATTGAGCTCCCAGCATCAGTTGGTAAATAAATCAATTAAAGTACTTATTTGCTTCAAATTATAGACTTTTTTCCCGGGGCCAGTTTTTTTTTATTAAAATTGATTTTTTGGTGTTGTCTGGTACTTTTGTGGATTGGAATACACATATATACACCTTCATAGGCCTTCTACAATGAAAGATATATTTGAGAAATACGGATTTTCTTATAACTAATTGCCCTAAGAAATGAACGAGCAGATACTCATTTCTAAGACAGATGTGATGCTATTTTTTCTAGAAAAATTGCCCTGGAGAAGATTGACTCGACGGAAAATTTTTAGTTATTTACTTACAAAATCAGAATACCTCGGCCCAAAACTTGTTTCGTGGAATGGAAGCACCTCCAAGATTGTTAATAATTCCCTCCGTCACTCTAAATAGCATTAAGGTATTGTACAATTACTTCAAAGTAAACCCCAGGTCCATTGGTTGATTAAGACTACGGTAGAGATACCAAGGAGGTTAAAAACCACTTAATTAACTCATGGGTATGGGGTTCATTTTGAAATATTAGGAGTGGGCCTAATTACTTCGTGAAGTGGAGGTGGTTGTACTTTTGATTTATTTACTTTAAATTAACATTAAATGATTATTATTTAAGATATTTCATTGGAAATATGTGGAACTCAATGTAGCCTCTCTGGGTATCAATAACGGCCTCAAATCGAGTCCTGAATCACGCACAGTCCCAAGAAACTGAAGCTAGATCTAAATCCTTGCATTACAGAACGAGAGAGTCAATCAGGGACTTCTTGGTTGTGTGTTTACCACTGTTACCATTTGAATTCAGACAAATCTTCAGATAAAATGATTCATTGTATCAACCTCGGGGGAGCCAGGAGGCCAAACATGCCCAGTAACCAAGCACCGAGGATATTTGTAATCACTTCCCTAGAGTTCTTCGTCTCCAACAAAGACTTCTTCAAATCCACAACCCTTCTCCTATCGATCCTTGTCATATTTGAGATCTCAGGATTGCTAACAACCTAAACCTTATTCACGAAAATTAATTATCACAACAATTGATCTGTGAGCTCCCTCTGAAAATGTAATAGACTTTAAATCTTCTGTTGTTGACTCCATGACGGTGTTTTTGCTACTAATATGTATATTTAACCACAAAAAAAAGCATTGCACAATTTTGTTATCTTATATGTTTGAAATATCCGTAAATCATTAGCGTTGGATTTCGTTGTTACAGCCTGTATATAATTAAATGAAACTTATAACATAAATATGGGATCTTCAATGAGTTTATCATGGGTGTAATACTCTGAGACATCCCGGAAAAACGGGGGCCCGGTACCCCGAGAGAGAAACTATAGTGTGTAGGTAATCATCATAGGTAGATACAAAAAAAATAACCTCAAATTTGTTGCGCGCCAAAACCACACACGTAACCAATTTTTTCATCATTTTTTTCCCTTTTATTTTCTTCTTCTTCGTCTATTCTTTACGCTTGTCAAGAAGTTATTTAAATATTCATTTTTTAATAATGATAATACAACTACAAGTAAGACGAATAACAATTTGAAATCGTGGGTTGTAACTGAAAAGTTTCAAAAGAATGAAATGATGGAACAACATCAAGCAAGCAAGCAAAAAAAAAAAAAAGATAATATGAAACGTGATGCTCTAAGCAGCTATATGTATAGATAATCCATTCCATTTTGAATATTTGTACCACTTAAGTATATATATATATATATAACCATTAAAAAAAGTGAATGAAGAATTTATTTAATATGTTGAGTCCATTTTGGCACCCTGTCGATCAAATTTTAGAGGAATTTTAGATACATTTTAGACTATTAAATTACAAAACACGTCTGAGATTAAAAATTTAAAATCTGAATAATAATGATGATATTGTTGAGTTTATCAGTTAATGTTGTATCGACTTGAGTCGAACTGAGCCTAGTTGTTAAGGATTGGTTCGAGGTTTCTTTTTTGCTTAATGGTTAGTGTTGGATCAGGCATAGGATTGATTTTCTGACCACTTATTTTCCCACAACCTTTCAGTTTTTTTATTTATCGGTCCTATCTTTTTTGTCATTCAGCGGTCCTAAAGACATATCAGTTAGTCCTTCAGCCTTACGATTCTAGCTATATTTACATCTGCCAATAAAGTTGAACTAAAATCGGAGGCGTCCGCAATATTATGTATATAATTAAATTTTTGAATATTTTTTCCAAAAAAATCCACAACTATTCACAAAAAAATTTCAAAATCTATAGCTACCCTTAAAATTTAATTTTTTGGCAAAAAAATCTCAAAAATTCTATAGCTATGCTCAAAAATTAAATTTTTTGTTGAAAAATTTCTAATATAAAATTTTTTTAATATTTTTTTTCAAAAATCTACAACTATTCACAAAAAAATTAAATATTGTGGAAAAAAAATCCCAAAATTTAAAGTTATCCTCTAAAATTTGAATTTTTTGGAAAAACAATTCAAAAATCTATAACTATACTCAAAAATAAAAATTTGTAAAAAAAATGACCAAAAATTTTTCAATTTTTTTTTAAATCTACAACTATACATAAAAAAATTTAGTTTTTGGAAAAAATTTCAAATATTAAATGAAAAATCTAAAACTATTAACAAAAAAAATTCAAAAGTTAAATGCTATTCTTAAAAATTTAATTTTTTTGAAAAAAAAATCAAGTATTATATTTTTTGGAAAACAATTTTAAAAATCTATAGGTATTCACAGAAAAAAATTAAAAAATATTTTTTCTCCTGGTGTAAGAAACTGGGCAGGATGACCGAGATCTAGTAACAGGACTAGGCTCCGCCTCACAAGTTCAAAATCATTAATGAAGTTCCTCAGAGACCATTGTTATGACTTTGTCCCCTTCAACCACCGTGACAAAAATCTTTCTCTAGGTTTTTGAAGACGTATCCAGGCAGTTATAGATGTTTACGGTGTTTTCAGTAAATAATTTAATTATTTAGTCCATTATAACTTGTATGCAGATGGACGGCACTAGTATCGCGGGAAAACTCAATAGGATTTGACACTATAATTATTACTGAAAAATTATGAAATATGACAAATCCAAGAAGTTCTAAGCAAAGTTATCTCACAGGGAAATAATACCACGTAGAAATTTGAATTTACATATAGAAATGTGACTTACTTTTAGTGCTCAAAATTTGAGATCCTGTCATATTTTTTATTAGATAGAGGGCGCTATGGTGGTTATTCTTGTACAGCAAACAATTTTTATATACATGGACTATCATTTATTCATAATTTCATAATAAATAGTTATAAAACAAGGGAGTTTTTGCATTTTTAATAGGTGGAAAATTTGACTCGATCACCCTGTATAAAATTGGAGAGTATTAAATAAATAATTTATTCCACAAGCTTTAAAATGTTCTATGCTTGTGTCTCCCCGAAGGACAATTTCACATCAAATGATCAGCTCTGACACTTAATGTCAAAGTACTTAACCTAACAAGTACAATTCAAGGTTTTGCTACGTACATATATGGCACTGTTTATTTTTATCATAAAAGTGTACCTACTTATATATTATTTCAGGTACTTTATTTATTTCGAGCATGAGAAGATGAATGAAGTAGTGAGACTCTTTTACATAAAGTACTCGTACACCCAGTGACTACAACATCAAGTAGTCACTCAGTTCTTCTTCCCCCACGTCATGATGTCTTTTTTTGTAAAAAAAAAAAAATGAAGAGTTTCGACTCCCTGGAGCGAAGAGTAGTCGTCGTCGTGGTATTCATAGACACATCATTTCGACCCGGTTAGCTGTTGCTCCTTCATATTTATCACAGCTACATATTATTATCTATGAACATCCATAAATAGACCATTCACTACATAACCATATCATATCATTCCTCACGACTTGGCCATCAAGTATAAGAAGAAAAAATCTATTCTATATACATCTGTACATAAATGTTTCAATTCGAGGGTCATAAAGGCTAAATCTAAAGATTAGATAATAATATATGTCTATTAGACTGTCCCCTATTTGGGCTCATTTTTCTTTTCCTGTTTTTTGGGTTTTTTTCATTCCCGAACAAAGGTATTTTCTACTACTGTAGACTATACAAAGTTGGGAAGCAAAGCGACAACAGTTCATTAATATTCATTTTCTCATTAATATAGGAAGGTTGAGTGATTTTTTCTTCATCATTCTGTTTCTGCCCTCCTTCGTGCATAAACAAACTTTAATAAACATTTCGTCATTATGCGTGAGCAAAAAAGCCAAAAGGCAGCACATCTCGGATCTCCTAGATGCTGAAGTTAAGGTGGGGAGAATTATATCTATACATTGTAAAGTGTGTTAAATGGGATTGTTCAAGCTCTGTTTTTAATCCTTTACGGGTCAAATAGGTGCTCAATGATTTATCTTTCTCAGTGTGTTATCAAAGATAAGTGATATTATTGCAAAAAATAGCCCCTAACGTATGTGATAGTAATTGAACAAAAAGAAAGACATTTGATAAAACCGGCTAACTGCAAATCATGGGCATATCGTAGCAAAGGCTGAAAAAAGATATTATTCTGCAAGTCCCTTAGTATTTTGATAGAGTTCAGTTCAAGCCCTCATAAAAGAAAATATACTCTTAACGATTACATCATATTAAAAAGTTGAAAACAACTTTCAGGCCCAATTGGAGTAGCGAGTCTTAGCTATTCAGTCCAAGTCAAATGTGGATTCAATTTTGATGTCCCATTGAGTCTCAAATCTTCAAAATATGGATTCAAATCCAAGTCAAGTCTCAACCTCTAATTTGAGACCCCTAAATTATTAAGTACAAACTACACAAGGGATTTTGTACTCAAAAACCAAAAACTAGTAAATGTATTAATTATAAATTGTCTCCCATCGGTAAAAAGGTTTCGTGGCAAGTAGAAAAAATATAAACCATAAACGCGGGACAGTCTAACATGTACATAAAATGTGATATTTCTATTGGAACCATTGAAATAATAATACTAATAAATATAAAATAAAATAAAACATCTGTTTGGAAATGACGTAGCTGGTCATTGATGGCAATAACATTGTATTTGTAAAAATATATTATTATAAATCCAGGAGTTTTTATTCGAACGCGTATAAATTGTATTAACGTCTTATAAAAAAATCTAAGGTAAAAAAAAAAGAACCAATCTTTGATTGGATAATATTCTTTCTGTGTTTAAGTAATTTCTTATTTTTTTCTTGAGAAAAAGCCCAAGATTTATTGCCAACTAAATTTTGTTCATTATTATTCGCTAATAGTATGTGATGTGATATTATACAAGCTTGATCAAAAATAAATTATATTCCAATTAATTATTTTACTTCATAAATATTATCGACCTTATGTTGTTACTGGGCGGTCCATTGAAATCTGAACATTTTTCTAATTCAATACTTAGTGAAGGCTGAGTAATGAAAATTAATTCATATTTCGTTATATTAAAGTATTTGTTAATATAAATGTTGGAAAATTAGATTAAGATGAATTAGGACTTTTGAGGAAAATCATCATGTGTTTTGGAGGGTCAAGTATATTAGTAATATGGGTTCTAGAACAATTTATCGAACGGATATTGGGCCATAGGACCATTCAAGACATTTACACGAAAAAGATATAGTATATATAATGCCATTGCATTGTTAAATTCAATTTAAATTGGTTACATGATGAATAGGTATTGTTCACATGTTATATGGATAAATGAATGAGTGTTCTTTTTGAGAAAAATATCTTTTAATTAATTACATTCATTAATGATCATTATATATGCGCAACAGAGTAACATATCGTTCGAACGTAGTTCAAACCTTTACCATTGTAGTACTTTAAAAATGTTTCAATAATAATAAAAAAACAAGACAACAATTCGAATGAAAGAAATGTTAATCACTTCTTCGTTATCAATTAATGTTCATTCGACATTATGGATTATTCATATAAAAAATATTACTAATAAATTTAGATAAATGACATATGTAGTTTATGCACGATAACTATTGATCAAATGAAATTAAAAAATGCAATCCTATTTACGAGTATCAATATGTAACATTTCATTTTTCGGCCAAACGTCTTGAATAGTACTTAAGCAAAAATGTTTTTCGCCCAATAATCTGCTCACAAATTTTGTGTACCTATTAAAAGTATTTTCAAACAAATTGGTGGACCCAACAAATTTTAACAAAACAAAATCTTTAATACGCCGAAATTATTTGTCAATTCCTTGATGAGTTTTTTCTATCTCTCTGACTTTGTTATTTAAAACAAAGTCAATTTAAATAACACCCAACTTATTAAATATTTAACTGTGGTTTTTGTATGATAACGACACAAAAATTGTGAGGCTCACAAATTTCAGGGGATAAAGCAACACCTTTGGAACACAGTCTACCGAAATAAAAACCGCCAATCGACAAAACAAAAAAGTAAAATCCAATAGCCGCCATTGTATGCATTTAAAAAAGTATGTTACATTGCATATTATCAGAAAATTTGGACATGAGAAAGCTCTGTGCAAGATGGTTGCCACGATGACTCACAGTCTGGCAAAAATAAGTGTTGTGGAGAACTTTCAATTGAGTTTTTAGGAAAGTTTCACTGCAATAAAGCAGAATTTTTCAAGTGTATAGAGTTGAATGTAGCTTATGTATAAAAATAATCTTTTTCGCGAACTTATAAGTGTTTTTTTTTTTTTGTTAAGTAGGTTATTTCTAAGAGTGCTTGGGTGTCAACCCCCCTAGTAGAAGCAATTTTAAGGAAATCATGTATTCTCTATTTCACAACTACTTTCCTTATATTCGAGTTTAGAAATTATAATGTTCATTATTATTGAATATATAGGTAAAGTTTTTGATTTTAATATTCGTCATGATGTATGTACTTTTTAACTTTGGAGGATTTCGTCCTGGAAGGGATTTTTATACCATTCTGATACCATTGAAGAATAGCCATACAGTGGGGAAGCTCACTAGTAACGGTTCTTTTTTTGGTTTTTTCCCATCTCTGTAACCCGTCTAGTCTGTAACTTCGCTGGGATAAGTGTGTAGTGTTTAAGGAGACTATGTTGATTTTTAAAAAAAATTAAAAAAAACACACATCAACTCACTCAAACATCTTCATGTCCAAAATGGCTCAAAATTTGTTAAGTAGCTGTAAACAGATGCTAGATCGATTTGACTAGCTTTTATTTACGAATGCTACCATCTTCACGATGAGGTCGGAAACATTTTACAGTGGGACGAATTGGCTCCCAACCAAATGATTGATTTTTTTTTTGCTTTTCCCTTTTTCTATGCACTTATAATGGAAAGGTTGAGAGATATGTAGGATGTAAAAATAACATTGGGTTAAAAAGAGTTATAAGTGAATATGTAACATAATCAATTCTAATTTGTTAAGCAAATAATATCAAATTACATGATTCTTTCCCAATCCCATCCTCTCCTTATTGATGATGACGAACTGACAAGGAGTCATGTATCTTATTAAACTATTAATGAGTAATGTTCAAGGACGGATTCATCGATGAAATTGAAGGGGCCTCGTATTCCAAGTGTGTCTTACTTTTATGGAATGATGAAAGCATCCATTTATTTATGTTATTGTAGAATCAATTCTTACCCACTTCATAAACCACTAAGTGAAAGCCACGGCTGATCCAAAAAAAAGTAAAATTGTGACGATAGACACCCCAATCGATACACATTGCCAGCTCATGGGCATCATCATTCTTTTAAATTACAAACCGTAGAGAAAGAGTGTGCAGAACATTAAACGATTGATTTTTAGCAGACCAACTCGGTCAAATATAGGCACACAAGCAGTGATTTAAATCTCCTGTATTTTTTAGGTGACGCGTTATTATGGAATAACATGCAGAATAAGTTTTATTTTCCTTAGCAGTTGCTATTATTATTTAATTCCTGAGCAGTGAACATCCTTTCCTAAATAGATTCAATTATATTCAAACCCTGATTGAACATTCGTGTGTGCTCATAAAAGGATGAGTGTTTCTCTAATAATTGGTTGCGGAGTTATGATTGTAAGTCCTTGTTGGACTCAAAGTAGAATTGAGGGTGGCATCAGATGAATTCTTTGCAATGCTCCTGTTTATTTCCCTCCCTCCCTTGGCACAGCTGATTATAGCTGACGTAATGAAACGTCATGAACATTATTCTTCCTCTCCTCCAAAACATTCTTCAAATTGTCTCAACTTTACCATGTTTACTTTTGACTTCTTTTTTTACATGATCATTGCTCACGGGATTATCATTGTTAGATAGGTTACAAACTATATTTATTATTGTTACTTAACCTTTGGAACACGAAAATGACAGATAAATTTTTCAATGCCTGTAGATTTGCCTATAGAGCCTTTAAAAAACGTACATTTGAGTATAATTTTGATTCAGAGCCATATTTTGAAATGCATTAATTATATAAATGAAATAAAAGATAAAAGCAATTGATAATAATCAACCATAACATTGTTTTTTTACTAAATATTCCATTAGATAATTAAAAGTTAAATTGAAAAAACAATCAAAATCGAACTTGTTTTTACGGCAAATCTTTTGAAGTCGTAGTCTAAGGTGTATTCGTTCGTATTAGCTAAAATAAAAAGCAATTGAAAAAATATATTAGCTTCCAAATATATTTTTACGGGATTTTTATATGATTAGAAACATTTTGTAAAAACTATATTCAAGATAACTGTATACATATTTTATCTTTCAAATGCTAAAATGTGTTTTATCAATTGCTATTCCTTTAATTTTCATCTAAATTTTTATTTCATTTCGGAATATTATACTCTGAAAATGTTATATTAAAAAAAACCATTAAAGGCCAAAGATACTAAAATTAAAAAATTTAAAGATAATTTTCGTACTTTGTGGCATAAATACAATTATGAATGTGGGTTTCAGGTGGCGGGCGTTCCAAGACCTGAATTTTGTTGCATTGTATAAATATATATATAATATAGTTTGTCTTTATGGGTACACATATCGTTGGGCATAGGAGGGTGAAAATTTGTGTGGGTGGTTCTATTGAAGCTGATTAGATTAAGACGGGGTTGCTGATTTTTGGAGGTCATAAAGGGGCTTATTTTATACCGTTTTTTGTAGCTCAAGCAGACTAGATAGGGGGTTGAATTATAAACCAAAAAGTAATTGGTATCTCAAAAAAAACAAATTTACGACTAGGGGTGTTCCCTAAATTTATTAAAAATTTAAAAAAAAACTATGGCCAAAATAAGAAATAAGTGAAATTGGCACTTTATTTTCAGATGCAAATAAGGGATGCACTTTCAATGGAAAAGTGGATTCGTAGATTAAAAAAAAGTTTGTGTAAATTTGTCTGCAGATTCGTTTGCATACAAGTTTAAATGTTTGACTGAAAAAACTATCATTTTTCAACTTATCTTCAATTATTTGCAATCTTTTGCATTTCCCCCTCTTTTTTTCATCAAACGTCCATTTTTAAGAAGAAATGCCTCAAAACAATGCATTTTGGACATAAATTTATTAAGCTAAGGGCAAATATATTTTTTTTAAATTCTATTTCCAGAACATTTTTATATAATTTTTGCAATATTTGCAAAAATGAACTAGTTATCAAAAGTTATTATTTTAACAATATTATTTAGTTTTGCAAGAACGGCAAAAATATAGGTACGTTTGTGTTCCTCTTTACAATGGCAATAAGTGTTATTAACTACTTTTTTTGTTAAAAAATTTGGATAGTAGTTTCACACAATTTATTTCACAAATTTTAATTCGGTAATTTTTTGACGAAAAAAATGATAGATTTCTCATCCATACAAATTTTTTGATAAATATATTTATCTGTTTGTTAGTAGAAGTTAATAACACATTTTATTTTAAAAAAATCCATAAGAATACATTTAATATAATATACAGGTGCTATATGATAATGCCTGTAAGAATAACCCGACTGCTCCGAAGGGGTCTAAACATAAAAAAAAATAGTACTTACAATTTTCAATGTGATTTCTCGCTGCCTTATTGACCTAAACAACGCCGGTTAACCATTTGTTAGTAGATCTTAGAATTGGCTTGCCTTATACGAACGAATATTTGGCTTTTATTTCTGTTTCTTTTTTATGGAAAGGTTGCAATGTACAATTAATGTCACAACGTATAGCATTTACTTTTTATTTTTATGCTTAATTATTGAAGGTGTAAGGTTGGGAGATTCAATATAAATAAGGACGTGATGGAATCTATTTTTCTTTTTTTTTCGATTATAAATATTTATTTATGTATCAAATCACGAGCTCCTACCCTAATATAATTGCTGCAACGCCGAAATAAATTATGAAGGAATACATACAATGAGATCAAGAAAATCTTTAATTAACACGAAGTACCATAATGAAATAGTTTAATGACGATGATTGTAATATTAATAACTACATACATACATACAAATATCAAAGCGTAGATCTCTTTCGCTTGCTGTGGAGTACATGGGTAGACAAATTTGGAGTTTCATTTGTTGCTATAAAACTTGTATAAAAGAAAAAAAAAATTATTATCATTGTACTAACGTCTTCAAACACACATTTCTTCAATTTTCCATCTACAGGGTGCGAAAGGAAATTTATCAGAAATATAATCATTTAAGGAACAATATATAATATTGAAAAATTCTTTCAACAGGAATTTCAATCAATCACTCAATGTTACCATCATTGGCAGCAATCATATTCTTACCAATAGAACGATATTTGGCGAATATTTTCTGGATATATATCTTGAACATCTTCTTAAAGATAGAACGGGGCCTTGAACCAGATCCAATGTACCCGTGTATTATTTAATTCAAATTGTATTATCAAAAATGATCAGAGACCCAAACTGGCTTCAGGTACCCAAACTTTTACGGATCTTAAAAACCTTATTGTATTGCTTAATCTAGTTTAGAAAAAAAATGACTCCTTATTATCTATTTATCTGGATAAGTGCTTGTTAATGCAGTACCCGTGGTTGATTCCACACGGTGTTATCTCACTAACAAAATAATTTACACTGTATTTGGTTGTCAGCTGTCGATTTTCCTCTTTTTTTCCATAAAAAGAGTGTTTTTAATATTGATTCCTGGGATTGGAATTAGTTATTATTCAGCTGTGAACACTTATAAATTATTATGGAAAAGTAAAATATAGTTGAAAGAATTGGCTAACTACCACCTGATTTTGGGCCTTTTTTTAGTTTTTTTCGGAGCAAAGGTTGTGAGATATATTATAGGTAGGGACATGCCTAATGTCCTTATAACAATAATTATTATGTTCTAGACAACATTGGGTAATTCGTTGTTTCAGCATTAGTGAAAATGTAACCTTAATCCGGATACTATTTTATTGAGCTCAAATCTTTGGGTAAAATGCTCATAAAATTTTTGATTTGGATATATAGATCCGAAAGTTTGGATACCCAAAATTTGCACAAATATTTACGTCTAAGATCCGAACCAACTGTATCCTAGAAAATGTAGATCCGTCTAATCTTTACATCTGCTTTCAATGCTCAAACATGCCAATCTTGATCTCTCCACACACTTTGATCCAAAGGATTGAGACTTGTTGAGGATGACGCCAGAAGTACTTGTTACAGAAATAAGTAAAACTTTCTGTGCAAAATTTTTAGGCCTTGGGAGATGTATACGATGGAGTCCAATCCTGACTTTATACATAATATCCCTAAGAATAATTGATATTGATGAAAATTGGGTGAATTTTTTAGCTTACCCTTTTTTTTTTAAGTTGGCAAACTAATGAGTGAATTTTCTTTTCCAAAGCTGTTGTCAATATTATTTAATTCCCTGAGGAATCAACTAACTTTTCTAATACCTGCATAAAAGCAATAATTGATGTATACAAAACCGTTTGCGTGTGCTCATAAAGGACAGAGAGTAACTCTCAGGATTGATTGCGTAGTTTTAATTGTAAGTCCTTATTGGACTCAGAGTAGAATTGAGGATCGACATCAGAGTAAGTCTTGAGTATATCCTTGTATATTCCCATATCCCCCTCCCCAACAGCTGATTATAACTGATCTAATGAAACGGCATGACAACAATGCTCTCCTACAAAATATTCTTCAAATAGTCACAGTTTTTTTTTGTTTTTTTGTAACATTCCCAAAATGCTCTTGATTAGCATCACTGGTAATTAACCTTTCAATCCCTGCAAAGACAGTTCACCTCAAAACCAACCTTGTAGTATGCCTCGGCATCATCTTTTTCTTGTACTTGAAGAAACATGGCTCCATCTTCTTATCGTTAGACATCCCCTTTGGTCACATAAACTGAAGAGATAGATTAATTGTTCTAAATATCCCCTTAACTTCTTAAGAAGAGCATGCAGTAAATCCGTCATTTCCTCAGGTCAGAACTTGGTTCATATAGAAGATCTTATTGTCCATGTACATTTCAGCGTTCACTAGATCAGACACAACGTTGTCTTTTTACGTTATGAGTACTCATTTTTCGTCTGATGGCAAAAAATTAAAATTTAGGAGTGAAAGGGAGAGCTAACTTATCAGCTGCTTAATCAAAAAAATTACCTTATGCACACTGTATATATGTATGTAGGTGTAACTCTGAAAGGCAAAAATAAAATATTATTATTTGATAATGATGATCACGACTTATTTTTCTTCTTCTTCGAAGATGATGGTGAAGGAGAATAAAAGAGTATGGGGTGGTTGAAAGTACATATGCATTTATATATTATTATTATAGACGTATATGGGTTCACAAAGCAAGTAGGGAACTACATAGGTACATCCATACACATAATATCTAACGTCTTTCTTAGACCTTTTATAGTCGTCTAGGATGAGATTTTTGAGTGTAGATGTTTTAAGCCTTTGTAAGAATAAATAGTATTTATTTTAGGATCTAATAGTTATATTCATTTGACGGGTACAAATTGTAACTTCTAAAGGAAGCAGATTGTACAAGTTATAGAAGGTTAATCATCCTTTGATTTTTAAATGTAACATAGTTTTAGTGTTTATACTGAGTGGTAACTCAAAACTTGTAGTAGAAAGATTAAATTACGGAATCATGAAAAGACACCTCAAAACAAACTTTTAATATATTTAAATACTATATGTAGCTGCATTTTTTATTCTAAATATATGTCCCCCGTTACTAGAAATGACAGCCTTGACGCGCCGTCGAACAGATTGGCAGCTTTTCACGATGAAGGACGTGTCCAAAGCGTAGCACACTCTCATGATTGCATAAAGGATGAGAGGTGCGGCAGAGATTCATCTCTAATACATCCCAAACTGCAAAGTCATGAGGGTTGAGACCATGGCTGAAGAATGGCCACATGGAGGAAGGTCAGAAGTCAGCCATATTGTTGCTCCCTAATGTTGGTTCTTCTTGGCTGTATGGGGTTGTAATGGGTTTCTTGTTGATATGGGAAGTATGGATGGAGATACAAAAGATCTCTGCTTCCTTCTATGCACTGATACCGGCACGTAGTAGATCACACAAGTGTTCCTTTTTCTTTGTCGTGACTCCGACATTCTTACACATTTTGTCCTGTTATTAAGACAAAACTTTTTTATTTATTTTTTGTTATCGTTTGATAGCGTAATTAAACCCCGTAATTCAAAATAATGGATATAAAGTCTAAAGTAAATGCTACTACAAGTTTTGGGTTCCCATTCAGTATATACTCCATGGATTAAGCGGCCATTTTGGCAATAAATTTGATATCTAAAGGCCGTTTTCGGTAGCTCACACTCTAAATGAAGTACAAAAATGGTGCAAAGACAATTTTCAACATTGTTAGGCCCCATCTTCATCTGATCTTAATCACTGCGACTTTACAACATATAATATGGTCAAGGGCTAAGCCAATGCAGTTTCAAGGCCCAGAAAAGGGGCACATGGGCTAAAATTCTGGAAAATGTTGCATATATTAAATGAAAGTAAATGAAGAGGAGGATTTGTCACGTTGTTCAGAACAAGGACAATCACATTGAATCAGATATTTGTTAATTGTACATAGGACAATGTCAAACCAGTGAAAAAGAATTAAATCAGAGTCAAAATTCAAACCATAATCTGTCAATCATTTAATTTTTTATATGGGACTCTAATTTAGGACAACACTATATATGTAATGAAAGTTTTGTAAGATTGTGCCCTAAAAACTGATGAGTTATGGTTGTCATTTGCAATTTTTAACAAATACTAATTACAATATTCAAAAAATGATTTGTATAACATTTAAAAGGTAGAATTTAGGGATATTTGTGATATGGATGATGCAATAATTGAATTTCCAAAACATGGCTCGTTTATCATTGATAGTATTAGATAAGTGACGTCATCAAGGACCAAACTTTATAGGTTTTAGAACTGATATGTAGGACTGAACTGGATTGGAACTGAAGTGAAGACTGCTGTCTTCATTTCTAAATAAGACGCGACACAACTCGAACGATTTATAATATTAAAGCAAAGTGTGTATATTTATTTACGCCTAAATATGCCCGCACTACCGCAAATATACAAACTACAATAAACAATAATGAACGGAAGATGGCGTCACTGTCCTCGGGCATAAAAACAAACTATTCATAAATAAGTAACGTCATAACCTATTAAACTTTTCTTTCAAAAAATAAAGAATCAGAGGTTCATAGATAGAATGTTACACGAATGTTTGAAGCACACAAATGAGCCTTTTCGATAACTAACTACATACTTAAAGCCATAAAACATGGTTACCATAAAACCATTATTATTAATAACAATAATAATAAAAAAGAACCATGGGACTTGCGTGAAAGTAGGAGAGGAGTACGTACCTACATGAAAGAGAAGATTTAATCTAAATTGGACTAAGTAATGATACTCGTATCAGCTTCTTGAATTAAATATATTTATAGGTTTGTTTTATATATTTTGGTAGATATATAGCTAAATTTATTGCTTTTCATTAATGAGGTGGATCTTCTTTGTATGAAGAAGAAAAAAACGTACACAAAAAATTGAAAATACCTCTTTTTTTCATATTTATAATCGAACAAAAAAAATCATATTAGGGATGTATCAAACAGTTCTAGGTAATTTTGCCGTGAATATTTTCGCTGCAGGGAATTTTTACACTGGTAATTTGCCTCGAGTAGATTTTCCTACATTACAACTTTGCCGCCTTTTTATGTTTTCTATTATTGGTTCGAACTTAACTGTTGTACCTCGATCAGATTAATTATATAGCTAGAACGGTGTTACTTCGCTAACACAAAAATACCCTATGTACTTTGTTGGCAGCTGTCGATTCCCTTGTTTTCCTTGATAATTCATAGCTATTTCATAATTTATTCTTTTTATAAATGAACAAAGTAAAAGTTATTCTATAGTTTGGCTCCGTTTCCAAAAGGACAGGAATACAATTTTACATTGGCCAATATATAGCCAATATAATAATAGCCAATATATATATATTGGCCAATTTTATTACTTCTGGCTATCATACCAAGATAACAATTTATAGCTACGCCTTAAATAAAATATTACTAAGCAATATTATAATACAGGACCGAATATAATACCATATAGGATTTTGATATTACAAAGTATATAAATACCTACGTAATTAATTTGAAAAATTGTGAAGAGATAATAAGACAGTCATAGTTTGGGAGTACTAAAGAGATTAATAGCAGTTGGTATGATTGACTCTTTTGGCCAACTATCAGATTGGGCCTTTTTTATATTTCTTTTTAAATGAAGGTTGTGTGATACAATAAAGGTAACGACGTGCTAGGAAAAGAAGAAAAAAAGAAAACAATATCAATATGATTGACTTATCATTTATCAAGCATTGATTAATGAATTTTATAGTCAGTCATGATCTTCTTTGATTTTGAATTGTAAACATTTTTTTGGGGATTTCAAATATTATCTCAAAATGGAAGAGTTGCTTAAAAAACCACGTGATGCGTATATAAAATTACAAAAAACGACAAATATTATAGCTATATGATAGTACAAAGTTCAGTTGAGTTGACCAACATCAAATAATTCATAAATATGTTACCCTATAATGACATCACTAGGGTTATGAAGTTAAAAATATCCTAGTTGGTATTGTGTCAGTCCTTATTTCTAACTGAAGACTGCAGTCTCGTCCAGTACACTCATGGCCCGGTCCAGTTCAATCTTGCATATCATTGCTAAAAACTTCGGTCCTTTTTTATATTCCTTTTTTTCCTCAGTTCTAGAACTGACAGTCGTAAGGAATGACATCCTCAAGGACTGATAGGACTAGTCCTAGGACTGGACTGGACCGAATAAATAAGGATTGACACACACTAATCCTAGTATATTCTAAATTGTGACCATTAATAGGATAAAGAACGTTTCAAATGTATTCAACTCCCTAAAACATGTGATCTTCCATACATTTCTTTCCAATATTTACAACGATTTTATTAATAATGAAATCCCAAATTCTTGCCCCCAGTGACGTCATTAGTATAATGTTTTATTTTTACTACTCACCCCTTATTATAGAATATTTGATTGATACGTGGGTCCTGACACATATCATACAGTATTTCTACTAAACTAATATTGAAACCGGTAAATGCAGTCCCATTACACAATAAAAATATTGACCCACCGATGACGAAACAAAAATGAAGATTCTACACTTTAAAATAAGAAACCTCAAACAAATTTTTTACGTAAAAAGTAAATGCTCTTAACAACATTTTTGTTATATATTTTTCGTCAAAAAAGTGTCGAAAAGTATTTAAATACCAGAAGCGAGTTCTCAAAATATTTGTATCAAGGCAACACTAATATAAACTATTGCAAATTGGAATTGCATTTTGGAAACAGAACATAAGAGTAATATAATTTGTTACTTGGTGTATTTATCTATAAGAATACATGACGATTTATGAAATAGCCATAATGTATCTAATGAGAAAAGGTAATCAACAGTCGACAACAAAACACCTGTGTACTTTGTTCTTAGCAAAGGAACTTTGTCAAATGAAAGGTAATGTTTCTATCATGTTCCTATATTCAATTTAAATAGATATGTCGTCATAATAAGGATCCCTGATTATTGCAAAATACTCGAGTGTCTTACTTCCCCATCAGTTTCTTGTATCCATGGATACTAACCATTACATTTACATTTGATGATGTTATGATAGTGAAGGGTATCTGAGTATTTACTCTGCATAACTTCCATGAATTTACCACGTTAATTGTAATAAAAGGAAGACATTTTGTGAAGGGAATAAAAAATTGCGTAAATCACGATGAAAATATGTTACTTCATACGTAGAGTTGAGTAGTTTGTTTTGAAAAAACTATGTTTAAATATTAGAAAAGAAGAAACAGTTGTTCCGTGTGCTCTGTTTTCTTTTTTGTTTATTATTTAATCGGTCGTGGTAGTGTTCATTTCTCTCTCTGAAGTATGCATGATTGCTTTTCTTTGGTGTAAATATTTTTTTTTTTAAATGTATAATAAAATAAACATATATAAATTGAACTATAATTGCAATATTTTCCATGCACTAATGCTATTTTAAATGTAGAAGGTTCTCTCCTCAACTTTACTTGAATGAAAAAGCTTCAAAAAAGAACAAATAAACCAATAAGTGTACATGTGTTCAATCCTAGATACCCACAAGGGAAAATAAAAGATATCTACTTTTTCAAACTTCAGTGCTAAACTCATCACTATTGTTGTATCAACGATACATAAAGCTTTCATATTGTCAGCTACAATTAAAGGAATAGTTAGAGTTTTAAAAAAATATGACTTATCGTTAAGTAAAAGTAAAAAAAAAAATGGCATTGTAATCCTGAAAGCTTAAAGAGTCTTTGAGAAGAGAGATATTAGGATGTTAAGAATGATAACAGCTTTGGAAAATAATATCCAACCGAATACAGTATTTATTTAAAGGGTGCATGGATGTTACTGATAAATTTGTATTGTCTTTCGTTTGGGAACTGTCCAAAGGGGAACGATTTATTTTCCGGAAGTGCGAACCGCCTCCTCCCATATTGCCACGGACGTTCGTTAGTCAACCTCATTAATTGATAAGATTGATGAACAACCCTTTAAATCAAGGTTAGGTTATTTTAAGACTGTCAAAAGGGCATTGCTGTCCTCCAGGATGAAAGCTTTTTTGGTTTCTACAACAGACATCAGGAGGTGTTTGAATAAATCCACTATATGTTCCTTTTCGTGGTTATTTTAGAAGGAAAACATCAACAAATGATCATATAACAGCATCAAAGTGATAATGAGTATATATTTGACATCTTCTGAGAGATGGTTTATTAAATATCGATAAATCTCGGGAACATTAAAGATTGGAGCCAAATTCTTCAACAACCTGAGAAGTATTTGCCGTTCTGAAATGAAGCGATCAAGACTACTGACTATCTCTTCTGGAACTTCAAGCTTATAAGGGAAACTTATGAGTGGATCTTTTATTACCTATTCGAGAATTTGGGGTCAACAACTGATAGATTGGAGTTTTTAGAACTGTGGGAAGGGGGAGGTCAGAGTAACACCATTGTTGCCAAAAGTAAACATATGATATATGCAAAAAGAACTAAGCAAGACTTCAGCCTTATAGACATTATTTCCATTTTGGATTTAGACATCAAAGTTATTAGAGGAATGAGCTAATTCTTCCGTTATTAAAGCACTATTTTTCTACTAACAGTATTATATTTTTCAATTGTTTTTTCAGGTTGTTTTTATCTTTATTTCTGGCTTAGATTTTCATATTTATACTTTTTTTTTCTAAAGCGGATTTGAATGGAACATTTGATACATTACTAATATAACAGGTAATACGAAAATATACAATTACAATTAATTACACGGACTCGTGTATAGTTTTAAGCAAAATACGGCAATATTATACTATTTACTATAAATCATGTGCTGGTGTTTTTTAACGTCGTTATGGGCGTCTGCGGCTATTGGGATATTTATGTGAAATTATAGTTCATTTTTCATAAATGATAAATATGAATATTGAACATAATCTATATACAATTCTTCAGAATCTCTTTGTATTTTCCATCATCAAACTTTTACCGAGTATTATATGCACTACATTAAACTGTCACAGTGTTTGAGTTAATTTTTTTCACCCCTGTAATAATGTATTTTCTGATAAAAAAAATAAAAAACTGACTTTGGCAAAATTTGAAGTCTCTACAGACATTTTTGCTGTGGTACAGGCCATTGTCCAGTTTTACAGAATATAACAGCAAAATATAATCTTAGTTGACGTTTGACAGTTTTTTTAATAAAAAGAAGGGCACGTTGTCCATATTAACAAAATAAATTATGTGCGTATAAATGTCGGAATATATGACAACAAGTCAACGTGTGTAATTTGTAGTGTTATAGTGCTCCATGATGTATATCGTAAACATATTTTTATATAATAAATAACAATGTAGTCAAATGGATAAACTCTTGCATGCGTTTTACAAGTAGCATTGAGCGTACATACAGGGTGACTGTATATTGTGCTTCCTGATGTATATAATTTACATATTTTTGATAAAAGAAATAATAATGTAGACGTATTAATAGAATATTCCAGGTGTATGTATATATAACAAGAAAACTGTTTCTGTTTGTTATTGGTCTCTAAAATGTAAAACATAATGTTTATGCATTTTCTGTATAGGTTAAGATTTGTATTAAATATAAAGGCTTGTATGTTAAAATATTTTTTGTTTTGTTTTTAATAGTGAGCTTTCTTAAGACTAATGTATGCATTAGTTGTCTCAACCTATTAGCTTTTTTTTTTTATAGTTATTATTTCATTATTGATGAGAGTACATTTCATATCAATTGATATAAGTAATATTGTATTGAGCAGTTCTGTAACATAAAAGCAAAATTTGTCTTCTAGCCGACGTATTATTACTCCGGGTACTACCAGGTACTACCGTTAGTTTCTGATAAACCAGGGAATCCACAAATCAGTAAGCACATCTTGCTAGACCCCTTACATTATTAAAAGCAAGATTTGTGATATTTTTTTGAAATAGTTGAACTCGTAATCATATTGGAAAAAATTAGTACAGATGGGTCAAAAATTAACCCATTTTTTACAAATTAAAATGGCTAACACCCTGCTAAAAAGGACCCAAGAGGCCTCAAACTTTGTCAATGCCTAATTTGATTACTGTCCCCGGTATAAAAGGTATATGTAATTAGAAAAAAAATCAGATAGTACAAAAAGTTTTAATTTGAAAAAATAGGATGATCTCTTATAAATTAAAAGAACATATTTGAAATCAATATAAAAAATTCAAAAAAGAATATATTAATATTTACGTGGAATTTAGTTTTTTTGATATTTGAAACTTGCCTCCAACATATAAGCAGACTTTATAGGGGGGAAAATAGTACCTAAATCGTGATCAGCTCGTCATTTATTACTTGAATTGAACATGGAATTTAAAAGATGTTTTTTTATTTGTGTTGTTTTAAAAAAATATTGAGAGGTTTTAAACTTTGTGGGAGAAATTATTGCCTTGAACTCAAATTGTATGGTTTGATACTCACTCTACTCGCTGCAATTACTCTAATGTCGATCTGAAGTTCTACTCTGAGTCCTCCAGGGACTCCTGAGCAAACCCTCATTGTTATTCAATGTCTTTCATGAGCACGCGCTCTAGTTATTACTGTATACTTGGATGTTCTCTTCTCAAGAATTAAATATTAATGATAACAACTTTTGAAAATAAAATGCCTTTTCAGATTACCAGCTAAAAAACCGTTCCCTCTTTTCAGAAGATATTTTCCACACCTCTAGTAGCAATATACATATGTACAACGTACCTATATAAATAGAATGTACCAATGTAATTTTGTTTTTGTTGTTTGTACACCTATACTAAATATATTTCAAATATTCAAGAGAAAAGAAGAGAATAGAAACGAGTTATCTGATCAATTATAGCGTGGGATGAAAATGTAATTAAATAATTTTTATTTTATTACTATTACTTTAGGGATCAGTGAGAACTGGTTCGAATGGGTTTGAAGTTTACAGGGTGGTCTTCAATTAGAGTCCAATAAAATAAAATAAACCCAAAAACAATGGCTTGTATTAGAATATTGGAATTAATTTCTCGTTTATTTTTTCCAAAAAAATTTGATTTTTCAAATTTTTTTCCAAAATTATTTTTTTTTAATTAATAGACTCCCCCCCCCACAAAAAACTATATATATATATATTTCTGTTAATTATATTAACCCTCCGTTAGTGAACATCCTATTTATAATGCAATTTGTGAACTGAGTAAAAAACGCATTTAATTAAAATGATAAATATTTGTATAATTATAATAATTACGTCATTGAAATTATGGATTCTTTTTTAAGCTATTCCATCTATTTTTCACTTGTAAATATCAATTAAAAAGATGAAAAATACTATATGAATATTAGACATTGATAAAATATAATCATATGGTGTATCCTCAGATTATAAATGAAAAAATAAGGGGTTTTAAGCAAAAAAGGGAGTTTAATTCACTAAACTTTAATTAAAAATGGCTAAACGTACTAATAAATCCTGAGCAAGGTATTATCAAGATACAAAGATAATTGCATACAATCTCATTGAATGTTACAGGAGCATACAGAAAAGTATTGCAATCAACTCTACAATCAAAAGAAATTAGAAGGATTTTGAAATATCCGGGTGTAAAATATCCCTGTTATTTAGTCTATGGAAATCTAATTCAAAGTCGTTTTGGGGGAGGAGCACTTGTTTCAACCTATGCTTAATTACAAAGGGTAGATTCTATTTAAATAAAAGAAGAAATCTTCCATTTTCAAAAGAAAAAAAGCAATTAAATCACAGTAAAAGTAGAGAACCTATATTTTTACACTTGTCTGCGTTCATTGTAAAACCAGTTATGTTCCTAGTACATACTCGACTATGCCTCCGGAATTATATAGATTCCGACTTAAATATTAAGACTCGAGGCTTGAGGAAAATAATGTTTGTAGGCTTCAACATTGTTGTCACTTTCTGCTAGTACGCACAACGCCCTCATTTTTGACCATATCCTACATGTCAAATTCAAGGAATTTAAAGTAAGATGATAAGAGAGGCCAAAAGTCCTTACAATTGTCTCTACAACATTCTTACATGGCATTTGTACTTTGGACTAGGGATCCGTCCTGCTGTTTCAATGAGTCGGACAAAGGTAACGAAATCTCTAGACAAAATACTTTAAACTTAAAGTAAAGGGGGCTCTAATTTTGGAGAACTTACCCTTCATCAGAAAGGGGAGATTCTTTTGAATTAAAAGACAAAAAATTCCGTTTTCGAAAAAATAAGTAATTAAATCACAGTAAAAAAAAGGCCCCTTCAACCTTAATCTATGCATTATTTCTTATTCAATGTATAATCAGTCCTCGACTATGCTTCCAAAAGTATGTAGATTCCAATAGAAATATTAAGAATTGAGGCTTGAGGAAAATAATGTTTGTAGACTTCATTATCCTTTCATTATCTCTAACAAAAATGTTTTTGCAACAGTTTGTTTGTAAAATTACATATTGATTTTGGTGAAACATTGTAGGAAGGTTATATATATTAAAACATGAAATTGTAGGAGGTTTGAGGTCACACTAAATGTAATCTTTTCAAAGCAAAATGACAGATTTTTTTATTAATCGATTTGGTTGCAACGTTGTAAAAAAGTTATATACATATATGTTCAGGAGCGTCCGCAGGGGATTGGCTGGAGGGCCAGTAGCCCTCCCCAAATGAAGGAATTTTTACTTTAAACTTTTTTGCAGAATTAAAAAAAAATTACCAGAAAATGGGGGTAATTTTTTTTTTTTCAAAAATTCAATATTTGAAATTTAATTTTGTAAATTTCTATTCAAAAACTTAAATTTTTTGTGAATTTAAATGGCTTTATTAAAAAAAATTCCAATATTATTTTAATATTTGAAATTTTATTTTTATCGAAAAAATGAAATTTTTGAAATTTTTTTCCAAAATATTATACTTAATTTTTTGTCAAAAGCCGCAGATTTTTAAATTATTTTTAAAAAAATTTACTATTTGTTTGTTGTTTTTTTAAATTTACATTGACCATTAAATTTTTTTACATAAAAAGTTAGTTTTTGAAATATTTTGTGAATAGCTATAGATTTTTGAATTCTTTTTCAAAAAATAGAATTTTTGCAAAAAAAAACTTACATAATATTTAATTTTTTGTTAACAACTGTTAATTTTTTAAATTTTTTTCCAAAAAATTTACAATTTGATATATTTTTTTCAAAAATAATTAACATTGAATATTAAATTTTGATTTTCTTTTCCAAAAAAATTTATTTTTGAAATATTTAGTGAATAGCTATAGATTTTTGAAAAACTTTTGGAAAAAAATTTAGTTTTTGGATTTAAAAAAATTCTATGAACCAAACCATCCCCTCCCCCAAAAAAATATATATACATTTATATATGGTTATATAATCCTGCGGACACCCTTGATGTTAACAGTAAATGCTATTAAATTCTGAGAGATGAAGGTCACACAAAATTTTAAAAACGCAAAATCGACCATAACTTTTATACAAATTGAGATATATGTATCTCAAATGAATATTGGTTTTATGGAAAATTATTTTAGGTGGAGGTTTGCACTGCCCATTCTAATTCTAGTTTTAATTCGATTTCTTCTTTCATTTTTCATAGCCAATAGACACAACCATTGGATCACTGAGGAACCCATAGGCATAATTTTTCGAGGGAGATTATAACTCGAAAATTTTGGTTTAGGATTTGTTTTTAATCCTTTTTGTATGACATTTTTTGTTAGAAATTACATTTCTTGTGAATTTTTAATAACTTATTTTCAAGGAAATACATTTATTGATTACCTCGATATTCATGCATAGCTCTAAAAGATGCCCTTCAAAGATTCTGTGCTATATCTATCCCCGAATGTTTCAGACTAATAATATAATAGCCTTTAGTTGGTCAAAAAAAGGAAGGGTAAAAAAGAGTGCGCGTTCCATATGTATAGAATATTCCTTGAATTACACAAATAAAATATACAACACTATGTAATTTTATTTTTTGGATGCATAAGGATTGGATTGAATTACATGTCTTTTTGAAAGTTATGTTCTATATTAATAAGACGCACACCCATATCAAATAGGATTTGAAATTGAATTAGGTGCTCAATTACATTACATATATTCATATTTAAGAGGGGATATCTAGATTGGAGTGGTCACTATTTTTGAAATGAAATTAATGTACCATGACTATGGGTTGTTTAAGGACTATAAAAATTTCAACTCTTCTTTCTAAAACAGAGTTAGCCCTGGTTAATTTTTTGTTTGTTCCTAAACATTTATACACTAATTTTTTTGTCCATTCGTTATCGATAATTCCAGCGGTCCTCTAACGCTAATCAATCTCCAACTGATGCCAAAAGAATGGCGGGATCTACCATTTCTTCCTCACTCAAGAATAATACCGATTTATCATTTATACTTGATGGCATTAATAGCATTAAAAAATTGTTAATATATATTTCACCCTTTGGTTACCCTCAGTTATTGAGAGAAACTACCGACTACAATATAAAGTATTTTGACTAATGATAGGACGTATCTACATTTTCTTTAGATACGGATCGGTGCGGATATTTAGACGTTAATATTGGAGTAAATTTCTGCTACTCCAAACTTCGAATACAGAACTAAGATTAGACGAAGGGTAATTGTCTTGTATTTTATGAGTATTTTACCCAAAGTTCAGATCCAGATGAAATAGGATCCAGAATAAGGTTACATTAACGTATTTTTGTTACGTGATGTAGCGTATTCCTCTGACGTGTGGCCCTACTCCTTCTCCAATAGAGTTGCAGTCTGGTGAAGACGGAGACTGCATTTATCAGATCCAGAAATTCGCAATGTTGTTTCCACGCCATTTTTGAGTTGTTGCCTTATCAGAGCTCTTGGTAATGAGACCCCTCGAGCTGAAAACAAGAGTAGTTTGTTTTTAATGTTCCTCTAGTTGATATAACAGAAAATAATCTGTAAACTATTCAAAGTTTCATTCATAATTCACTGAGTCACGCTTTAGAATAATCCATATTATCTCAAGGCAACTTTGTTCCAGAGAAGCTAGAAAAAAATGGAGTTTGATAAAAACCAGATTTTTCAATTGAACATCTCTAACCAAAGGTACTGAGAGTTAAAAAATTGAAAGTTAAATAATATTATGCTCACAATTTTGGTATTCCGTTAATCGCTCGTCCATTAGTTTCTTTAGTCAACCAATTAGCGGTTTAGTGATTAGCGTCATGCCCACCTCAGTTCTAAAGTATTTCTAAAGCTCACCATGCCCATGCTAAGTAGTTGGGATAATTAGAGCACGTGCTTACGAGAATATATTGATTTTAGATATCCCTTGAATAAATTCCGTTTGAAAAACACCTATAAAAATTAATTAAAATCCATAATTCACACAATTATTATCAAAAATGCAATGATAAACTTTAAAAATGCATCAAGAAGTAAGAAAAATTTAGTGCGGTTAAATGCAAATTGAAACAAGATCCATGAGGTACCCAAACTGACAGACATAATGAGTTATTTGATGATTTATGTGACCATTTGACACTGACATATTTGCCGTCTCACATAAACATAGCATAGCATTATACTAAAATTAGTGATCACTCTAATCTACATTTGTACCTGGTATTTGTATTAGTAATTTTAATACTATGTATTTACGTTGATATGAGCATTCTATTAGCAGTTGAAAATATGATCATTTTATACTGAATATTTACATATCTCCTGATTTAATATAATGTGTAAATAGGGAGGCTTTCTATAAATAGTTACTTATTAAAGTACAGAGTGGTGCATTTATATTGCTGCTTTTTTGAAGTTTCTAAAAGTAATTAGTACCACAAATAAACTCTCATCTTTCAAATGATCTATAACATGTTCCAAGTGGAGAAAAAAAATGGCGGTGTAAAGACAACGCATAGTAGAATTGAGGATCCACTTCGGAGTAACTCTCGTCAATGTCCATGTTTATTCCCTTCTCCCTCTCCTTCCTTCTCACAGCTGATTCTAACTAATCAAATGAAACTCAAGACAGCTAAGATATATGATTATTTTCTTACTGTCGTAGCTGTTGGTTGCTAATTTAATAAAATGCAATAAAAAGGAGAGGCTGTTCTCCTTCGAAATAGTCTTCAATTTATTTGAGTTATCACGTTGAGATTTGATTATTATTATTTTGCATATCAAAAGTGCTTAGGATTTACAACTCTATTAATATGTATCAGCTGATATGTCGTATCTTAAAACTACTAACATACTTATTTGTTTTTTAAAGTTCGCTCCCGGAGATTTCGAAATGTTGACATCTCTAGATATTTATCCTATACAAAAAGGATAATCATTTTGGAGAGAGAGGGAGACTCAATGGATCCGACCTATGTAGTTTGTTTGCTGTTTTATGTACCAAGTTAGAATGTTAAGTTATTATTTATGCTGGTATGTGTACACAAGTGTACACATACTCTCATTATAATGATCAATGATACAAAACACAATGGATATCAAACTCATCATCAAAGTGAATCATGAAGCTATGTTAACGAATTCCAGAAAGGATGCCTACCTTCGTATAAGTATGTATTTATTTACAATGTACATTAGGAGGGTTTGTATTTGAAGTTGATCGAAATTAAATCATGGAAAAAAATGTCGTCATGGCGTTAGAAAAATAACTTAAGCCAAATCCTGAAGATTTTTATCTTTTTCTTACTCTATGATTAGTTATATTTCATAAAATAAACAAATTTCCCATAAATCTTGATTAAACTCCATCAAATGGTCTCATGAATAAATAAAAAATTAACTCCTGAATTAAATACTACTTAAAGTCAATGATAAAGAGTAATATTTGAATTAAATCAAAGTAATATGAACTAAATATGATTAGATCTGTATTGAGTTGGCTAAAATAATATTTTTTTAAGCAAGAGGGTATTGAGTGTGCCCTATGAATAGAGCATTTTCATTGACGTCATAAATTGAAGGAAACACCATCTTGGGGCATTTAAATTGGTAGTTTTACTATATAAGATGTACAAATTTCCAAAAAAGAATTGATTAAACCCCATCAATTGACTTTACGAATAAAACTGACATAATATCTGCATTGAATACTACATGTTGTCAATGATACACACTGATATTTGAATATATCAAAGGTATATCCACAAAGAATCCCTCAAAATGGCTAGAGTTGTTCAATTATTGCTATTTTTTTGGATTTACCTTTTAGGAAAGAAAATAGTACTACAATTAGAGGCAAATTATAGTAAAAGTTAATGGGTATCTACAATATGATTGTACAACGATCTAAGAATATATTTTTGGGTTTGAGATTTAATAAAACTAGATAATGGAGGACATTTTTTTAATGGAGGATAAAGGTTTAAGTCGTTTTATTTGTTGGTCACATTTTGACATCCAGTAGTTCGCAATTTTCCACCATATTAATTTAAGTTCAAATTACTCCGTCGTGGTTGAATAAATAACGGAAATATTGGTCGCCCTGAAATTAGGAGGAAATGTTTTATCAAATAAATTTAATTACTGCTTTAAAATTTTAATTGCTTAACATAGGTACATAACATAAATGAACATAGAATGATCTGAGATTTTCGATAAAATGGAAAAAATCATTGCAGCTAACCCTTTTTTCAATGTTCAATGTTGTCTTTGATAATGATTTCCCTTACATTGAAAATAGTCCTTACTACACAAAAATTCAACTAATTGACAACTGGTGTCATCTATAGGCCAGCACATTTTCCTCAAAGTTTGAAAACAGGTAAAAATTATTTGTTTAATCAACAAATATTAAAATAAAGCATTATTCGTAATTTGGTATTAAATTGATATTTCATAATCTATAAAAATATATGTAAGGTTTTTTAATAATATTTTTAATAATCTGCATTAATCAAATTTTTGATTTTTTTTTATCAAAAATTTCTTCATGGTATTCTCTCTTATCAGACTATTGTATGACTTTAGACAGAAAACTTATTTTATACCTTTATATCGATCAAAATAATATTGTCCAAAATATAACGAATAAAACTTCCTTTTAATCTATAGTGACTAGATAACTAATTAATGTTTTTGTTTTGTTTTTTTTCAAACTTTGATCGAGATGTGAGGTGACCCAAAGATGGCATCGTAGAACAATGTGCCCATTATTACCAAATACACCATTTGACAAATAATATTTTAGAAAAGTCATCCTCAGGTGCTGAGAGCAAGATATTTTCCATTAAAGTACCGTGTTTGTGGAATAATTCGTGGACTTTATCTCAAGAAGAAAAAAAAACCTTCCGTCACCTTCAAGACACCATTTAAAGGCTTTGAAAGGGATTTATAAACAATCTAAAATGTTTTTAGTATTTTAATCAATTATTTGAGTTTAACTCTGAATGTCGTATTTTTTTACCTTTGATAGTATTTATTTTCTCAGTTCTACATACGTATATTTTTGCAAATTTTTTGTTGCATTGCGATGTAGTTTTACCCAAAGCTCCAACTTTAAGCTCAAATGTTTATTTATGTATATATTCTTAGGCAACTGCTTTAAGAACAACAAAAAATATTAAAAAGCAAGTAAAGACATTATAAAAAAAAGGTTACATTTAAAATTTTTGAGAGGTCGATCACTTTTTTCAAGCAATTTCGCAACCACCATTGGGAGAGGGGATGTTCAATTGTTCGTACAAAGTGATGGACTTCTCAAAAAATTTAATTGCAAAAAAGTGTTTCGTCAAATTTTGTTTTTTCTCACTTATCTAAAACTGTACTTCTCAAATTTGTTATTTTTAAAAAAAAAACTTTGGTCAAAATTGTCAAAGATTTCTCAAACAGCCCTCAAAGAAAAATCTAAGTAACATCCTTGTTTTGCATAGGGGGTATTTGTTTACCAATTTGACAACTTTTCCACTAGCTAACCATATTTAGTATTCGAAAAAAAGTTGAAACACAAACCCCCCTAATCTACAATGTACACTGACCACGTTCATCATTGAGTTAGTACTTGAATGTCAACAACTACCCATTCTTATTTTCTGCCCTCTTTTTTTTTTCAACATAAAATTATTTTTATAATAATAAATAGTTAATATATATAGGTATACATATATATAATTTTATTTTTGGGTTACGAAAATGGGCACGTCTTCTCAAAATGAAAAATTATCATTTTCTACAAAAGTATTTATTAATAGTTTGTAGTTTTTGTTGTTGTCGTACTCGCTGGTAGACGTATAATAAATAACAAGCATTGCTTTGGAACAATCTTTTATATACCTATATATTTATAAAATATTTTGGTTGAATGCCTTTCAAATAATTGTCGTTTTCTACCCATGTATTATTTGTACGTACGTACATCAAGAGGGTTAGTCAATAGTCCCTATATCAACTATGGCCTTATGTAGTATGTTCGTACGTAAATATTGATATCTTTTTTTTTTATAAATTCTTTTGATAAGACTTACCTCTACTGTGTGAGGACCCAAAACATGCAGTTAAAAAAGGAAATTTTATCGAAATAAGAAAAAACAACGACCAAAAGCAATTTTTAAATTGTTTCAATACTTTATTTAGCTATGTACGTTTTATTCAATATGTCCTCTTTCACAAGCAATATCTGCTGTTAATGTCTACACGCCGGTGAACAGATTGGCAGTTCTTGATTATGAAGGCTAGGTCAATAGCGTACCACGCTGTTACCATGGAGAGAATCCAAATTTGGATGGGAGCATTAGACATTTTTCTCCAAAATGCCCTCAGCCCTGAATGTCCGGGATGTTTCAGTCAGGGCTGGATGAGGGCCACATGGAGACAGGTCAGCTGTTTTGGATGTACAGGGCTGTCATTTACCTCTTGATGTTGTAGGCAGTCTGTATAGAGATGCCGACAGTCTTTGCAGCCTTCTTGGTACAGATACTAACGCGGAAGAGATCACATTTTCGGTTCCTGTTTTGACATTTTAACACATAGAGACATGGTATAGAAATAAAACTCCTATATTTATGTTTCAGCTGTCAAAAATAGAATTCAATCTCGAAAAGACTCTCAATTCTAATCTGTATCTATTATACAGAATGGGACCCACAACTTGTAGTAGTATTTAATTACGAGTGTGTCTCGGGTATTTTCCTAAGCACGTAATTAAAATACAAGTATTGGGTCTCCATTTTGAATAATAGATCAATATTAGTATTGAGAGTCGGTTCGAGATTGAATTCTTTTTTCGATTCGATCTTATGGTATTTTATTTGCGTAATTCGTTTAAGACCGAATTTTACTACCAACCTATTGTGATTGACCAATTTAATGCTGATTTTTGCATTCTATAGCTAAAATAATAATAATAAAGACTGAAAAAATCTCGGTGGAAAAAAATGATATTACATAGTGTAATTTAATATAGTATTAACAATAAAAAATGTAAAGGAGGCTAAAACCCCTCCAGCATACCTCCTATGGACGTCCTTGAATCACGTGTACTTTCTTAACTGTTGTTTCACTCTTTATATTAAACCCAAATTTGTCAATCTTCTATTTATCAGCATCGATCTAAAAAATAAAAACAAACAAAAGAACCCCCTCTATACAGTACACATACATGTGAACAAGACCTCCAACAGAGTGACCCAATCTTCTATATACCATCTACAACCTATTGATTATTAATAAAAAACTTGGTATACAACTAATTAATTTACACTTTAATTTAATCACTTTTTCTCTTACCAAAATATTCCCCCTAAAAAATAAGGGAAGAGTGAAATTATTATTAACCAACCAAACAGTGATTAATATTAATATTACAGTGTGCGTAAGAAAATCCTACCACACCAATTAGAGCTACATACATCAAATATTACTAACAAACGGTGTTGGGTAATGATTAGTGATGGGACGATTAAAAATAATTCCTGATCCCGATGCAATTCTTGTAAAAATTCCAAATGCAGATTCCGATTCTTTAATATTTTTGAATAATAGTTAAAAAATTACAATTTTTTGGAAACAAATTTCAAAAACCCTATGCCTATTATCAAAACTTGATTTTTTAGGGAAAACATCTCAAAAATCCACAGCTAATTACAAAAATTAAAATTTTTGGAAAAAAATTCAAAAATTCATGACTGTTCAAAAAAAAAAATTATATTTTTTGAAGAAAAATTTCCAAAATCTACAGGTGCTGACAAAAAATAAAATAAAAATTCAATTTTTCAGTTGCTCTGAAAAAAATTAACTTTTTGAAACAATATTTTATAAATTAAATTTCTAATACACAATTTTTGGATAAAAAAATCAAATATTAAATTGTCTAGTAAAAAGTAAAAAACCTTAATTTAGAAAAACAATAAATAGTTAAATACCAGTAATAAATAATAATCGGAATCGCAGTAAACGCTGTTTTGCCGATTCCGATTAATCATCCCATCACGAGTTATAATAAAAAAAATTGTATAGAAATTTATCAGCATTATTATTGGTTGCGATATGTCAATCAAACAACGACAATGGAACTAAAACCCCAACATATTGCAGGTCTTCTAGGCACCTATCACTCTGGAAAAGGGGATGTGAACATTGTGAATTGCTCTGTTGAGTTTGTTTGTAAGGTCAGAAAGTACATTAACAGAGGCGAGAGCCTCTCCAAAAAGACTGAAATAAGCTTATTTCTGTCTCATAAAATTGAGCATTGAGTTTATTAATCTTCCATATGTGTGAGAATGATACTAAATGTGGGGTTTTAAATCAATTCTACGAGTGATTTCTACATGATAAGATATATAGTTTGTGAGAAAATATATAATCATAAGACGACCAGAAGCTTTAACTAATTTGAAAAACGATTTTGTAGGTGGTTTAAAATCATTTTTTTGACTACAATTGCAAGGTTGACAACTTTGGTTCTTTGCATGGAATATTTTATTCTAAAGAGATCTGAAAGTCAGATGTCACAGCTTTTGAGTTTTGGGGTGTCATTTTGATAGTATATTTTTTCAAAACTATGTTACTCCAGCTCACTGTGTTAGAGGACATAACAAATATGTCACTAAAGACTGCTTGAGCGGTATGGCCTTTGAAATTGAATTATAAGGAGTGGCAGGATGTGATAAAGGAAGTTGTGAAGACTTGGTTGGATCTCAACTACACTGAAGGTGATTACTGTTGCTTACAAGACTGAGCAACCTTTCCATAATGTCATAAGAAAATCAAGCTTGGTGCAACGAAAACCTCGACGATTTCAGGCAACTAAACTTGTGGTCCTCTTCATCGCCCAACTGCTCTCGACTCGACTATGGAATATGGGGTTTCGTGGAGAGCACTGCTTGTAACAAGACTCACCAATTAGGCATAACAAATCAAGCGTGATGTTTTGGCAACTTCAAAAATTTCTGGTCCAAAAACTTGAAGCCCCCTCCTCCCCGCCCTCTCAGCACCAAATTCCTCTCCACTGGACTATGAAATATGGGGTTACGTGGAGAACAATGCCCTCTAAAGTACCTTACCACAATGTTGAATCCCTGAACTATCCCAAAGGGGATTACTGTTTGTAACAAGACTTAGCAACTCGCCATAATAAATCAAGCTTAATGCAAGGAAAACCTCAACAATTTCTGGCCACCAAACTTTTGGCTCCCCTCATCAACAGACTGTTCGCTGCTGAACTATGAAATATTAGGGGTGTCTGCAGGGGTGGAGCTGGAGGGGCTGTAGCCTCCCCCTCCCAAATAAAGGAATTTTTACTTTTTACTAGAAGATGAAATATTTGAAAAAAATTATATTAAAGTTTTTGTGAATAGTTGATGGCTTTTGAAATTTATCGCACAAAAATTTAATATTTGAATTTTTTTCCAAAAAAATTCCTAAATCTAAGCCTCCCCCAAAAAAAAAAAATATATATATATAGGTATGTTCTTGCAGAGACCGCTGAATATGGGATTTCGTGCAGAGCATGGCCTGCAAGGTATCTACCCTTATGTTGATTCCCTGAAGGCCTCATTTGAGAAGGAGTAGACGGATATGTCCAATGACTACGTCATCAAGGTGTACAAATCCCTCACTCCCAGACTGGAGTCCATGGTGGCCGCAAAAGTATAAAATTTTGAGTAATTACTGTTGATATTATAAGGTATAATTAATAAATACGACCATGTTATTCTTAATGAAGTTGATTTCAATCGTAACTTCAAAAACGGTGGGATTTGCTTAAGCACATCGTATACATCGATTTTAATAATAAAAAGCATTACTCATTTTGGATGCTACCTACCTATATACCATTAATTTCCGTAGAAGCCCAAACCTCACGATACCCTCTCCCGCCCATAGGTATGACTTTAATGTACATATAGGTATATTTATAATTTCTTATTTGAGATGCCAAATCCTTTTTTTTAAAAGTCATTCTATAAGTAAGTAAGTAATGCATTATTCTGCTGTAGGGGTCTATTTAGAAAGTAGTGATAGGATTATTAGTAATAGTAGCTTGTTCAATATACAAGTGTCTGTAAGACTGTCATGTTTTTGGGCTTATATTTTTTTTCTTTGCTCATAGATCTTTTTTAGTAGGAAAAATCAAAAAATGGACTGTGGCTAGGTATGAAATCTTTCAGATTATTTTTAGTGTGGTACAAGTGGTTTTACCCTGTTTTATTATGTATAACATAGCAAATTATAATGGCCAATCAATAGAGAGAGAAACCATTTACCTAAAATGAAATTCAGATATGTATCTCAATTAGTTTCAAAGTTATAGACGATTATCTATTTTTTACGTTCTATGTTACCTTGACCTATCAAAATTTTAAGGCCTCTTACTGCGACCCTCTATAATCTTCGTACCAGGTTTGATCAAAATCGATTAATAACTTTTGCCGTTATCCTGGCGACTAACAATCACGAGTAAAAAAACATAACCTCCGTTAAATTTTGTTGTCGGTTCAAATAAATATAATTCTAGTTAAAGTATGGTAGTTGTTGAACAAAAAGGAGGAACAATATTTTTCATAAACAGGGGACCCAGATAAATATATAGGAGCTTATTGTGAGACAAAGTATTGATATCAAGAAACCAAAGGTCGTTTGCTCAACTATACTGTTCTGTATCAAGTCAAAATGCCTTTTATTTCTGTTGGTTATCTAAGTTTTCCTTTAGAAATAAAACATCTCACTAGACTCCTTAAATTATTAAAAGGAAGGTTCATATTGTTGTTACATGAGGCTTAAAAATGGCCAATTTCAATACCAAGACTCGATTTTCTCAAACAGAAATGGCTTATACTGCCCCAAAAATGATCTGAAAGGGTTCAAACTTTGTCAAAATCAGTTTTTTGATTGTGAAAAGCTGAAAAGATACAGAGATAAAACAAATAATGGGTTTTTTGGTCAAAGTTGTACCACTCCTTAAAATATGATGTCACTAATTAAAAATTAATTTCTTCAACTTTAGTGCTTATCAGTTAAAAATCTCTTCTATTTTTAATAATTTAAGGCGTCTAAGATGCGATTAATGATTTGCAGTTTCTCTATTTTATCAAAGATTATTATGTTCAGGTCCAGGACCCAATCAATTTGAGCAGCACATCTTCCTGCAATAATGCCAAGTGGATTTAAGCAAAATGGGCTATATGACAGCTAAATTCGGCTAATTTCAACAAAAAACGCCTAAAAAACTAGGTAAATATATTTAATGGTTTATAGGTGTTAAAAAAATGAGGACTTCTGAATATATCATTTTTCAAAGCTGTTGCGGAACGATTGATGCTGCTCCGAAAAAAAAATCAATTGACAATAGATAGTATTGCAAAATTCATTAGGCTATCCCCAAAAAGAAAAAGAATTACTTCTCATCCTCAGTTCTTGAAAGTGCAATTGCATTAGAAGGATTTTTTTTTAAATTGAATGTATTCCATTTACACTCTTAAAATCGACCCTAAAAATTTTATTTTTATTTCTGACATCACTTGAAATCGAATAAACTATTACAAAGCGTTCCTACTATCAGCTATATGATACTTTATGCACCTAAATAAGTCAAAAAATAGCTAACTTGACAACACTGGTTGCTAGACAGTATTAGATAACCTGGGTAACTGTCTATTCCTCTGTTCTTGAAAGTGTAAGTGCGTCAGCAGATTTTTTTTTTTTTTAATTAGAATTTTATGAATTTAAACGTATGAAATCCAACCTTTAATCTTTATTTTTAGCTCTGACATCGTTATAAGGTAAACTATTGCAAAAATGAGTTAAGTCTTCCAGCTATTAGCTAAAGAATATTTTTGCTCGCTAGATCTAACTGAGTTTTTCAAAATTAGAAAATAGCTTGTACATCAGCAAAAATAACTTGAGAGTACGTGTGACGCTATTGGATAAAAGTGATTTTTACTGGTATTGTGTCAGTCCTTGTTAATTCAGTCCAGTCCAGTCTAAGGGCTGGTACTATTTGTCCTTATGACGATCGGTTCGTAGGACTGTCGGTGGTTGGGATCCGTCTTTAAGACCGCCGGCTCTTGGGACCGGTCCGTAACGGTCGAAAAAAAACACTTAATGACGTCCTGAGGGATCAATTTTCCCTTGTTGAAGGACCAACAAATTGGATTGGACTGGATGGGACCCCTGTCTTTGGTCCTAAATAAGGACCAACACTACACTACTTGAGAGGGCTAAAACTGTACTCAAGCCAGTTTTTTAGCTGTCTCCAGAAGAAAAGATCTTGTTACTGTCTGAAAAAAATATATGATCCCAACCACGGGACAGTCTAATGCACATCTTTAACAGTAGCTAGAAGGGGGATGTAGGTATGTAGTCTGTGCCTACGTTCCTAGTAGGTAAAGTGGAGGTTTTTTTTCTTTTTGTTATTCTTTTTCTTCTTCGTTTTTGATCCCATTAATGAAATGGTCCCTAAGGGAAAATGATTCTGATTTTTTATACTCACATATGTACCAATGTATTATTCGTTTATACATATTAAATATAATCTTTTAATACGGGAAAAATATTAAGAAAGGGAGAAACTCTATTTATCTAAGAGTAATTGCCATTTGGTCCGGAAGTTCTCTCTGGGCCGGTTCAAAATAATAAACCAAATCGTTTAATCATGGCATTTTAATTTTGAAATTAAGAAGGCCACAAGAATACTTTTTTGTCTGCCTGGGGGAGTTGAGGATGCCCCGTGAATACAATGTACAAGGTAAAGTCGAGGACTTTTTCATAAACTTTTGCAACAACATTGAGGATTTATCACATCTTTTTTAGTGATATATCTTTCCATTTTTCAATATGATTTTCTTTCCCTGCTACCTTGGCCTCCAACCTGGACCTAACGGCGCCGCAGTACTTTCGCAGACGTGGCCACCCATTGCATTTCGACAGAAGTCGTGTTGCAATCCAAACTTCGTAAGGGGTTGCAAGGGATATCTTCTCGACTACGCCTCAAATAGTACTTCTAACTTTTTATTTCTTTATAATATAGTAGATGATGCCAAACATTACAGTTCATAATTGATCATAATTGAATGAAACCCCAGCTTGTGGGGGTCAAACTTGATATTTTTACTACATAAAATGACAAATTTACAATAATTCTCGATACAACTCCATCAAATGTCTTCATAGATAAATAACATTAGAATTGAGTACTACTTGATGTCAATGATAAACAGCTATATTTGATTTATATCAAAATAATAGTACTAAGAATCTCTAATAGCGGCTAGACTTGTACCTTTTTTTTTATCGATTAGGGACAAGAAAATATAAGATAATTAGAAAAAAATCCCTTATTTTTCCATTGTAATTGTTAATTTTTATCTACAACATTGAAATGATTGTATAACAATGTAATGAAATATGTTAATGCATTTTAGGGTCATCAAAAAATAATACTAAGTAATAGACGGGTATATTTTTTATAGACAGTTAGGTTGATGTCTTTTTATTTATTGGTCACATTTTGACATCTCATAGTTTACTATTATGCTTAATATCAATAATAAAAGTGTTTTTATGTTATAAAAAGTAGTTGCTTAGATTCCTAAAATGGTCGACATAAACAAAACTGAGTCACGTGAATAGGCTCAATATAAAATAAAATTTTGTCACAATAAAGTCAGAATTAAACTAATTCTGTATTCGTATTCAACAATAATTGTATACTTTAGAGACTGTTTCATGTACAAGAATGTCCACTAGGGTGCCTTCTATCCAATCAATTTAGACAAACTCACATATTTTCATATTGTCAGCAGAAAGAGGATGTCGAAATTTCTGTCAACAAATTCAAATTACTTTGTCATGATCGAATAAATAAAGGAATAAGGAGTAAGGTTTAAGTGTCTTTATTTGTTTGATTGATTTTGAAATTCAATAGTTTACTATTTTCCTTCATATTAATAGAAAAATTTATTTTATACTTATAAAACTTTGTAGTTTAGGCTACTAATGATGACGTCACATGAAAATGCTCTATATAATTCTACATATAACACGTCGTTACCTTCAATGTACAGCGTGAGGACTCAAACATTAGAATACTCTTTGAGGCTGTCTCAGCGGCGTGGTGTCCGAAGGCAGCAAGATGCCTCCTTACTTTTTCAAAGCCAACGAGAAAGTAAACATGGACGTCTACTACAAGGTCCTAAGGTACCATGTCTTACCATGCTTGAAGAGTTCGTTGCCCAGGGACAACTATGTGTTTACACAAATACGGCAACACAGCATACACGTCCAAAAAAGTGGAGTATTTCTGTACGGAGAACATGGCTGCCTTCTGGCCGGAAGACATCTGGCCTTCGTTCTTACCGGACTTGAACCCCCTGGACTTCCCTGTTTATAATTTCTTGGAGGGCTTGACAAATAAGACTTCTCACTCGAACTTGAAGGCCATGATCTTGGAAGATTGGAACAACTTGTCCTTTATCAAGGCCAGCTGTACTTCTGTTTTTCCCCGTATTGAATCCATCATTCAAAAATGGAGGGAGATATTTGAATAAAAAGAGTAGAAAATTGTTGAATGACTAACTTTTGCTTTAAAAGTTTAGCATAAAAATGGCACAAAATAAAAATATAGAGAAGTGAAAATGGCTTTTAAAATTTTCTAATTTTTGAGTTCTTACTCCGTATCTCGCAACCTTTCCCCCAAAAAAGAAATGGAAAAAGGGTCATTCATCAATTGTTAGAGTAATTAGTCAATAATAATTGTTCAATAGTTATTGACAATTTTTCACGGTTTAAAATAACTAATTCTAGTTCAACCAATCAGCAATCAGAACAGTGATTAGAAGAAGAAAGAACAAGAGATTTCGAGCCCATCTTGTGAACTCTTGTGGCTCTGTCAAACCATGGATAAAAATCAAAAAATATAACTATATTTTAACCTTTTGCACAATAATTTTAATGCATTTTTGACAAATAACCGAAAACAAAGGTCAAAAATTTCATTTGTCGAGGTAAACCTTTTTCCTATCACATGAATTAATCAGTCATTGTTATTACTTTTGATAATGATTGGTTGATTCATATATGCCCACTTTTTCCGCCAAAGCCCATTTATTTATATATATTTGTATCATTTCCTGTAGCTATGAAAAAAAAGTTTAAAATTCGTATTATTATTGTAAATTTATTTTTTGCAAAAAATGAGATTATATAATATTAAACTAGTCGTTTAAAAAACATTCTTTTTATCAGTTTTATGTTGTCGTTTCAACTTCCAGGAATGTCCCTGGAGTAATGCATAGTGATGATGCAATGGGCTTACTTCCTCCATAATGATTAAATATTCCTTTAAAACCACAGATAAGGTATTTGTATACAAATATATAATCGTAGGGGAGACCATGAAGAATTTTTCTTAAACATTCTAGTAGCTTTTGCCACAAAATTTACATCCCAAATATCTATGATACTTCAAATTATTGTGGAGAAAATAATTCATTAATTTTTCTGCGAGATATAGAATAAAAGTGTTTAAAGTGTTCATAATAATTTTTTGAAAGAACAATATTTTTTGTAATATTGCAGACAGTTTTTCACATGCTTGTTAATCGAAGTTTTTCTGATCGGTGATCAATTGCAATATCAATGGTGATATTATATATTAGATCGCAGTAGCACAATCGGTCCTGATCTTTATGCCACTACAGAAATAGAGAAAATATTGCAATCCGATCAATTTGTACAAAATTACATATCATGTATTAGTGCTCTGGTTCTCGAGACCTTCTTTGTCTCGATTTTGTATGGTTTTGGTCTTGTCTCGGTCTCGACCAAAAAAGTTTTGGTCTTAATCTCGAACTAAAAATACTGGCCTTGGTCTGGATCTTCGTCTCGAACTTTATAACCTTGGTCTTGATCATTGTATATGTGGTAGGACCTGATTTCGGCCGATATTTATAAATTGCAATTTTTGGCACTGCAATGATTGAAGAGAGGGAGAAGGGTTATTGTAGTAGATTCACTTAAAATTACAACTTTTAAAGGAATAGAAGAACTATGTGTAAGAAAGGTGAGGACTCTGAATGTCTGGAGATAATCTTGGTCTACCAGAGGGTCCAAAAGGTATTTTAAATATACAATGTCGTGCTTCGCAGTAGTGCCAGCAGCGAGTGTTTGTTCTCCAAGGCCAAACAGATCCTGAGGAGGACTAGACAGAGGCTGTGAGGTGACCACTTTGAGAAGCAGCTCCTGTTAATGTCAAATAAAGAGAGGGAAGATAAATGATTTGTGTAGATATTTTATGATTTGCCGGCAGACTATATTTTAGTTTTTTTCTACAAAAAAAATTTTTTTTGTATTACAGTAAAATATTGTAAATAAATTCATTTGAAAAATGTGTATAATTCGTTTATTTAAATTAAAAAGGTTAAGCTATAGGTTTTAAGAAATTGTATATTTGAATATGATCGCAATTAAATTGTTCGGATCGCTGATTGCAAATGACCCTGATCGTTGTTACAACAGTGAATTTCTGATTGCCATCTTTTCCTGATCGCTCAGAGCCTGAACTCTCTCCCCCTACGAGAACAGTTGAAAAATTTAATGAGTTGCATTCAAGTACAAATTGTGGAAATTTGATTGATTTGTATACACTCTAAATATATTAAATAGTGGTGTGTTCTAGACAAGTTCCCTTTGAGTGATAAATCCCAAAGATGATAAGTAGAAAGTGTCCCTGTCTTCCCTACACAACCATAATTGCTACGATTCTCCACTTCTCTGTTAATGAGGTAATACTCACAGATAATGATCGTCAAGTGAATTCGCACATTTCCTGCAAATATTGCTATGTACATTCTGCTGAGATATATACGAGGCAGGAGTTTAATCTTTCTTCATATGTAAATAAAAACCTGGTTTGCTCCATAAATTATCCTCAAAATGAAGCACAAAATTGTTTAAAATATTTTTTAGTTTTTGTTAAAATAAAAAAATAAAATTTTTTTATTTTTCCAAGAAGGAGATTATATAATAACTTCTTTGTTTTCACATTAATTTTTTAAAAAAGTCTAAAAATTTTCTCAAAGGACTTGACATTATCTATGTACTCTAATATACGAAGGTATATTTAGAATATTTGCTCCTCTTTCTAATTAATTATGTAATTTAACAAAAATGATACACAATACTCTTTTGAAGTAAAGAATCAACAAAATAATTATCTCTCATCTTAACATATATATATAATGTAGGGAAGACCGTGAATAGTTGTAACACGGGACGAATAGAACAGTCCCTTTCCCCTAACATAAAAAAAATATAGTCACAAGACTTACCTCACAATCCTATATACATTGCAGGTGGTCCATTAAAATCTGAACACTTTGAATTTTAAACTTCAATAAGAAATAGTTTTTTTATTAACAGAAGAATTTCAACAAAATTAATACTTTAAATAAATGTGGTCTGAGCTCTCTTAATCATTAATGTAGGTCTGGCTCCCGCTACAGATGTAGCCCTCTGTCATAGGACCCTATTGCTGGATGATAGGGGCTTTGAGGGCGTCGGTATTCTGATGACAGACACTGATGGCCTTACCATCGTCATGCACACAAAAAGTGTAGTCAAAGGCTGGGCATTAGGGCTTTAGGGGGCCAAAAGTGTCAAATAAGAGTTCAAAAGAACCCAAAAGAGTCTGGCAACGGAGGAGGTTCGTTTTTTTATTGCTGGTGTCAAAAGTGGCCTCTCCATCCTCACAAGGATCTTTCCACCCACTCTTTTGATAGCTCTTAGGACATTCTGGTGTTAAGCCCCGAGATCTCTAGTATGGACTTGAGGGGATTGAATCTGGCGAATTTCTTTAACTCCTCAGGGTCCAGTTTGGCCTTTATGAAAGAACCCTCGCTCTTCTCCCACACTTATGACTTTCTGGTGGTATAGCTGATGGTCTTGGAGTACCCCTTACTGCTTGATGTACGCGAATGGAAATTCGTCAATCAAGGTAAATTGTCATTTTCTACACTTGTTTTAAAGCTAAAGTTGTTTTTTTTACTAATTGTGTATGCTTTAATAAATCGAAATATGAACTAATTTCGGCGACTCAACCTTCATTAATTATTGAATGAGTAAGTGTACAGATTTCAATAGACCACCCTGTAATACAATCTTACATTGTACAGGGTGGTGACCAAAAACTTGCCGTAGCATTTTATAACAATTTTACGCCTGGTTTTGTAAATTACGAGGTTTCATTAGGCAACCAAAAAATAATACATGCCTTTTTTTTATCCCATCTTTCCAAGGGTAAAAAGGTTGGAGTAACAGCAATAAATCAACGCGTGTTTGAGCTCTTCCACATCAGTGGCTTTGCAGAGAAGGCTGTAATGGCCCTTGGTATCTCCATCTAGAAAGCATAAAACATCAAAAAGTCCATTACAGACCCGGACAGCCTAGAAAAGAAAAAAATTCTGAAGTTAAAAAATGACTGACTTCTGCCTACCTACGTGTGACCCTTCTCCAGCCACGACCTCCACCCCTAGACTTCACGTTTTTCGTAATTTAGTACTGGTTCCACTCTATAAAGTTGTGATAGTCCTTATTTTTTCAGTCAGGTTCTGTTTTAGTTTTAGGACCGGTCTTATCAGTCCTTAAGACCGTCGTTCCTTAGGACTATCAATATTGGAACTGATTTTTTTTAAAGTATTAAAGTTTGGTGATGTCATCAAGGACCAAACTTTATAAGTGTGAGGAATAAAATGCCTGGATGAACTAAAACAGGCAGATATTGTAATGGATGGAACATCAGTTTTCACTGCTAAAGAAGGACCGACACACGATTACCACCCTGTATATAATTTCATTAGAATAAAATATCATTCTACTGTTTTACGACTAAGGGAAATACATTTCTTTGAGGAAATCTAGCATTTTATATGTAAAGAATAACTAATCGAAAGAGAATTTGGCGCATTTGAATCAAACTAGCGCCGAATAATTGAGCAAAAAGTGTTGTAATTATCCCCGGTCCCCCCTACATTGTGGAATGTATATTCTTTTCAAAAGACCCTGTTATCTTTCATCAGTCACCATAAATAAGTAAAAAACTTGTGAAGAAAAAAAAAGCAAATTTACAAAGAACAGACATATTTTTTAAAAAAACCGTGGTGTTGACAAATCCGCAGTGGTTCTTTTAACATGGATAGATGTATTGTAAATATATATAACCATCTTTAAATGGATGGTGGTGACCTTTTCGTTCTTTCCTTTTGTTATTCTCCATGTAAAAGGATCTCAATTTACCCCCTCTACCTATTTTTTCTGATAAAATATCTACATACATACAGAAAGAAAAAAAGAGCTTGGGATCGGTTGATAAGGATCTTATTTTGTTTTTTGAGAGTTTTATTTTGAAGTATACACGTATAAAATACGTCAAAATATGTCCGATATCCCCACGTATATATATTCTGATAAATGGTGGAGTTTTGAAAACTAAAAAATACATAGCAATTTGTTTGGTTGAAGACGTTTGCAGGTTGTTTTGAATAACGTGACAAATTTGATACGCTCTGATGTCTATCAAACAAATGTTGATAGTTATAATAACTACGTTGTATGATGGTCTCCTACTACCAATGGTTGTAACTCCTTGATGTTTATTTTTTGGTAATAATAAAGCAGGTGGTACTATGGCCTTTAAGTAGAGTCTCCCTTCCTCCTTTGAAAATATATGTAGCTTAATTCGACAAAATGTAACAACCAACAACGTCGCTGTATCATTTTATTTGTATATTGAAAACCTTTCCTCCTACGAAAAAAACAGAAGTAAACAGCATAAAATCATTTGCTAGTACAGACTCGGGACCCAAAGCTTCCAGAAGCATCACTCAATTACGAAAAAAGTAAATTTTATAGAAGAAGGAAGAGAAAACTCAAAACCAATTTGGGATATTTTTAAATATTATATTTAACTATATTTTTTATCCAATCCTTCACAGCCTCAACAAACCGGCAAACAAATTGGCAACTCTTAGCGATGAAGGCCTTGTACATGGCGTACCACGCTGTTGTGATAGCAGATCGAAGCGAATTCCAATTTGGATGAGACATGCTGCAGATATTCTTCTCCATGCCGCCTTAAACTGCAAAGTCTAGAGGTTCAGGTGAGGGATGGATGGGTCCAGTAATCAGCCATAGTTTTGTTTCAGAAGTTTTAGTCATTCTTGACTGCATGGCTCTTTATGGACTTCTTGATATTGTAAGCATTTCGGATGGAGATGCTAAAGGTCTCTGTATCCGCCTTACCTTTTATGTAGTGCTGTCGATATTTTTAAACTTAGAGACAATAACTTGTTTATTTTTGGTTAAACTGTTCTAAGGTTACTAAATTAACAATAACGGTGATAAAATCATAATTAAATGTTACTTCAAGGTTTGAGTGAGCATTCAGTATTTGGCCAATTTCTAAGTTTATTGGACTCTCTCTTCAAGACGCCCACACACATAGTAGTGCAAGAGGTTGAGATCCGGCGATCTAGAAAGCCACACCTCCATTGCCAAAAACAAAAGGTTTTAAAAATATTGGTGATTCCGGAATCAAACCGTTTACAATTATCTGATTTGGACAAAATGCACCAATTAGACATTTTAGCATAACACCAGATCTGTTACGTCCATTTAAAAGATCTAAAAAATATCATTATTGGTGGAGTTATTTGCGTCCTTATGTGTGCTCCGGCACGGATGCATACAATAATAGCCACACGGCTTTGTTATTTCGAAAACACCTCGAGGAGCTTGTATTTTTTCATATACAGTTTTGTCAGGTGAATCTGAGTTGCACACTTTCATAAACATAAATCTCAGAGCTGCCAAGGTTTGACGTCTAAAATTGTTCCAGATTTAAAGTCCCTACTCTGTAGAACGAACCAAGATCTGATTTGAACTCAACAAGTCAACGTTATTTAGAATAACACTAAAAATAATAAACAAATCGACGGCTGACAACAAATACAAATATGTGTAGCGATAACATAAAAGCGAGCTGGGATATTTTTCCTCAATACTGCGACCTTATGATTAACATATCCGTGGATATAAGTACTATATAGAATAACGAAAATAAGAAAGGGATTCGCTGGTTAAGAACAAACCTCACCAACTTAAATACATGATATCAAAATTCGATTTAAAGTTCAAATACCGTAAGATCAAATTGACAGAATTTGTATATAACATGTTCATGTAAAGATTTAAACAAAATATATTGTTCATATTAATAACTTGTTGGACAGTTTTTCAGTGGTTTAATATTGTTTTCATTGGAGTAAAATCTTATATTGCACTTTTCTCTGTTTCATATACCAAAATTCTAACCTTCTTTTATGTTATTGCCGCACATTTTGTTATTCACGTTAGGATGAGCTACGAGTACAATTCTCTTCTGTATCACCTGTTCTTGGCAATGAGCACTTAAATCATTCAGACTTTATATAGTAGACATACCAACAAATAGTTAATTACATATGTATATAGGGTAATGAGATGCAAATGAATCCAACTACTTAGAGGAAGATAATGACATAATTACGACGACGAAATAAAGTCATTATTCAGTGTTATTAAAATCCAATTAGTATGGGTATTATATGTACTCATAATTTCCTTTATTTTTATAGAAGAGGGTCTTCATAGACATACAAAGATAGATAAACATTGCTCTATCATATGTATGTGGGATGATAGACAGGAAATTAGCTTTTGAGGGGAGGGGGATCCAAGGAGAGATTTTAATTAAACGGTCTCAAGACGAGAGGAGTTGAGACCGTGTGAAGTAGTGTTGTTCAGTATACCGGTATTACATGTAGTGATACCGGGGGTTTGACTATGATTTCTCATTTCCCAGGATATTTCCTTTGAGCAGGCTCCTGGGAAACACATGTTTAAACTCCAGGACCACGTTAGTAAATAATAAATACTGTAAGACTCAAGTATGACTTCTTATACTTTAAGAAATAATAATACGTTCAAGTTAGTTTCCAACTCCTTCATTTTTATCATTAGAGTGTTATAGTGTTAGGTGCTGTTTTTATGGCCCATGGGTCCCTATTTTTAAAATTCCAGTAATCTTATCCGATTCACAACAAAAATAAATAAATAGCAAGTGATGAACAAGTGGATATCATATAATGAAATACAGGATTTTCCAAGGAAAAAAATGTTTCTTAGGAATTTCCAGTAGGTGTAAAACCCCGACAAATCTTAGGAAATGGGATCTCAATAGAGAACCCCTAGAATTGACCAGAAGGGGGAGATACTTCTTTTTTTTTTTACATGTCCAAGTCAAGTCTCAACTCTTTACTTGCAATCCCAAGTCCTTGAATATTTCCATCTAGTCTAATCGAATATTTGTATCAAGTCCAGTTCGTGTCAAATTCAAGTCACAAGTCTTAACTATCGAGTCCCAGTCGATTTACGAACCTTATCTATCATGTCCAAGTGGAGTCACGAGTCTTAGCTATAAATTCCAAGCCCAGTTACGAGTCTGATTACAAGTGTGAGTAAGTCGAGTTGCACGTCTTTTAAATAAGCCCTCATGTCAAAGTTAAGTTAAAGTATCGAGTCCAAATCTTCATCTCTTTTATGTATACTAAATAGGTATTGGAACTGGCACAATTATGCAAACAAAAACTCGCTCGTAAACCTCCCAAAATTTCGGAGATAGAAGGTTGTCATCTATAAAACTAAGCAAGAATTATATTTTATAACGTAATCAAAAGTTCTAAGCTAATCCTCCACCAAGGCACTCCAAACAAAATCCTGCAATTTTCCATACAAGCATATCTCTACGAACGAGGGGGGAGTTGTAATGAAGGCCGGGCATAGAACCTACTGCTTTTGCATCAATTGCAGTGAGTCCACACTTCCCCTATGTTGAAAAATGCCCCATATTTTTTTCTCCGAAAAAAATACAAAGTTGAATTCAAATTTTCAAAGAGGAAAGAATAAAAAGAGGATTCGACATCACGACTATTCTGATTTTTTTTAAACATCTGTATCTGGAGATTAAGTAATTGAATCTTTAAAGGACTTTCTAAGACTAGTCCTGTATAGTCCAAAACATTCTCAGTGAGGCGAATACAGGAAAGAAGTTTCTCAGAGAAGTAGACCTCGAAAAATTGAATGATAGAAGAAGGCCTATTTGGCCAACCCAAGCATTCCCATCGCTAAAGTGGCTAAATACATGAATGTCCATAATAAAAAGCAAAATGGGTGATCCTTACGTATTATTGAGGGACCTTTAACATGTTATCTGACGTTCTATAAACAGTTCCAAATTTTCTGTGTAATTATGCATCGTACTTTTATCTGTCTCCCAGCCTCCACTCACGCTAAAACCAGGCCTGACTTCGTATAAATTAAGTATTTAAGTGGATGTGAATTGCCTTTAACAACATTTTTAGTCGAAAACCGGTGTTGGGTAAAATAATTGTAATGAAAAGGTTGCAGACAAAATCGTTGGGGTAGTATCATCGTTAAGCAACATCATTGCAAGCAATATGATTGTGTAGGTGAACTTTTGGGACCCCAAGCTGGGATCATATATCCCACGCCACTTTCCTGAGCATCTAGGAACCTTTTTATTTTCCCAAAATGCAGGGCGGTCAACGGGAAGTGCAAGTGAACAGCTGGGCAGGTTAAATTATACCACGTTCCCTTATTTGAGCATCAATAACCCCCTGTAATATCTAAATATATATCTGAAATCTTTGTACAACAACCCTTTGACAATTGACACGAAAAAAGTATCATTTTTGAACTGGAGCCGGTCCAAACATATTGGTATACCCTGACAAGTTTTTTGTTCTTAAAAGAACATCACCACTTAAAGAGCTGCTTCTACGAAGAAAAGTTTCACTTTATTTGGTTTGAGGAGGGGGCTTCTGTAACATATTATGGATTCTTTTTTTCCTTATACCTTCTTATATAAAATTAATGGACATTCCAACAAACCGGAGGGTTTTCATCGGAGGGAAAAATAATGGTTGATGGTAGAGGTATTTCAATTTATTAAAAACAACGGTTAACATTATGTGTACATATACCTTTATAATACTTGTAAGTACTTGAAATCTGGGATTCAATAGTTCTTAGGATATATTATATATATTTTTTTCTCAGCGTGATGAAAAGTACTTTTTCTAACTAAGTATATTTATACATATATATTAGACTGCTCCGTTTTTGGAAAAAATATTTTATTTTCTTGCACAAAGGCATTTTTGATGTTTTAAAGCAGTCAAAATACCCACTTTGCCAAAGTTTAAGGTATCCCAAGCCATTTTTAGTGTGGTATAGACCATTTAAATTTGAGGAAAAAATGGGATTTTTGGATAACAATTTATAATGTTAGGGATAATAAAAGTTGCCTTTAGGAAAGTTTCAGCCTCTTAAGTATTTTTGCATTAGCGATTTTAATTTGGAGGAATATAGGATTGTTAGGTAGAAATAAACAATGTGGGAGATAATAAAAAACTGTCTTTGGCAATGTTAAAGGTCTTTCAAAACATTTTTGAAGTACTGCAGTACATTTTAATTTGAAAAAAAAAATTGGTTATCCTGAAGAAAATCAAAAGTTGACTTTAGAAAAGTTTCAGACTCTTAATTATTTTTGGACTAGAAATTTTAATTTAGAGGAACATATAAGTAGAAATAGACCATGCTGGAAACAATACAAAACTGTCTTTGGTAAAGTGTAAGGTCTTTCAAGCCATTTTTAGAGTGCTACAGACCATTTTAATTTGAAAAAAAAAATGGGATTTTTGGACAAAAATTGGTTATCCTTGTGAAAATCTAAAGCTGATTTTGGAGAGATTTCGAGACTGTTCAGTTATTTTTGAGCAGTGGCCATTTAAATTTGGAGAAGAATGGGGTTTTTGGGTAGAAATTGGTTTTTCAAAAAACTGACTTTAGCAAAGTTTGAAGCCTCCCAGGCCATTAATTTAAAAAAAATGGAAATTCTGGGTAGAAAATGGGAACGCTGAGGACAATCAAAAAGCTGACTTTGGCAATGTTTAAGTGTATAAGACCATTTTTGGTGTAGCCATTTTAATTTGGGAAAAAAAGCATCTTTTGTGTCAAAAAATGATATCTTTAGGAATAAATTATTCGCAGTTATCTATTCTATAAAAGAACATGTTGTGGTCATTTTTAGGTAGAGTTAAATTTGGTTATATTATAAGTTTGATAAATCAGAAAAACTACAAATCATTGAGCACATCTGAGTCCCATAAATTATGCAAAAACAAGGTGTACAAGGTACTTTTGACTCTGATAAACCAAATACTTATTAATATAAAAAGTGTACGGTTTGACAAATAGCAACATTATACTGGGAACGCCCTTTAAAATGGTACATTTCAATGTGTAATAAAATAACATTATTTTATTTTAATTAAAATGGCTTGTACGGCACTAAAAATGGATTGAGAGGCCTCAAGCATAGCTAATTTAGTTGTTTTTTTGTTGTGCACGGCAAAAAAGGTATTAGTGCAGAGGGGAACAAATATGAACTAAAAAAAGGGGCAGTCTAATATACATATTAGTTATCTTCAGCTTCCTCCCAGTCTGTTGTTTTATTTCGACTTGTAATATATCTTGTACAACAAAAAATCAAATACCTTTTCGTCAAATTCTTTATGTGATTTTTTAATAATAACATGAACATTATCTGTTAAATATATATAGATATATTTCGTCAACACATGGGGAAACAACGTGCATGGTTTTCCTTGAAATTGAATGGGGAGTACATTTGTATTTTTTTGACGAATAATTAGCGTTCATTTCTGTAAATGAATTATTCTTATTAATTTTTTGGAAGCGTTGCAAATCGCAAAATAAACTAGCAAAAATTCATCGTCCTAATGAAAGAATTAGAAATTGATGGATTTTATTTGAAAAGTTTGATGATTGGTGCCAAATTAAGTCTAATTAGTAAAATGAATTTTCTAATTTATATCTGTTTAAGTAGTATCTTAACTCATTCCAAAAATTTGAATACAAAGCTTGTAATAATTGACCGAAATATCAAGTGATCCATTAAAATCTGAATACTTTTAATTTGAAACTTCAACAAAATATAATTTATTATTCACAATAGAATTTCAACAAAATTAATACTATAAATAGATGTTTGTCTGAGTTCTCTTAATCATTAATGTACCCCCCTTAGTGGCAATGCTGGCTTCCAGGCGGTGGCAGAAGGCCTGGCACCCTCTGTGTTTGTATTCATCTGTCATACCGTCCTAGTGCCGGTTGACAGTGACTTGGAGAGAATCGGCGTTTGGATTATGGACACTGCGGATTTTACCTTCGACATGCACCTAAAAGCTGTGGTCAAGGGGGTTGCCATCGGGGCTGTAGGGGGCGGGGCAAAAGAGTCAAAAAAGAGTTCAAAAGAACATTAAATAATCATTCCAAAGGTAATGAAAAGAGTCTTACGAAGGAGAAGGGGTTTTTTTAATTGCAGCTGTCAAAAGTTGCCTCTCTACCCTCACAAGGCTCTTACCACCCACTTTATTGATAGCTCTCTGGACAATCTGATGTGAAACCCCTAGATATCTTGCACCGGGCCTCATGGACATGAGAAAATTGGCTTGGGATGTTTTCTTTAACTCCTCCGAGTCCAGTTTTGATAGAGCTCTTCTTCCTCTCCAACGTTTCTGACTTGATGATGGTCTACACGGTATTCCTGAAGACACCCAACTCCTAGGAGTGCGCGGATGGATATTTGTCGATCACGTTCCAGTTTCATTTTCTCGGCTTGTACGTAAGCTAGAGAGCTCAGGTTTGTTATGCTTTGTAAATAATTGCTTATACTTTTATATATTCAAATATGAATTAATTTCAATTAGTAACCTTCATTAATTAATGAATTAGTAATTGCTCAGATTTCCATGAAACACCCGGTAACATATGTATGTATACGCCTTACATTTCTCCTTTTCTTGATTTTGGTTCAAGATTGTTTTTGCGTTAACTAACCTCATATGTATATAAATGTTCAATATATTTTGTTGCCTACTATAAATAACTTCGTTTTCCATACTTGATAAACCATTACATAATTATTTAAAATAAATAAATGAAGTAATCTATAGTGATATTCTACTCCAAACTCCATTTACAAAAGGACCAGAATACAATCCCCTGTTCATCCCTTGCCATATATAAAGATTAATCATTTAACTTTACCCTTTAAATAACTTCTATGAAGGAATTTTGTGCTACAATTCCAAATTTTGAAATTCAAGCCCTTATAACTTATTCTTAAAATTTGGTATTTAAAATAATAAACCCATTGTCAATAACATATTTTTGCTGAAGAATACTTGGAGTTCATTACAGCTTAATTAGTATGATACTTATAAAATAAATAACAAGTGGAACGATTGAATTATTTGACCAACTACGCTATGATTTTGACCCTTTTTCAGTTTATTTATTAAGGAAAGATTTCGAGATTCAATAAATGTATATTGTACGATATTCCTTCAGTTACCACACAAAGTTTACACTTTATTATGTTGTCTGCTGTCGATGTTGGCCTTATTTTTTTAATACCAAAAGAAGCAGGGTATCAGTTCCTCTTGACGCCACAAATGGATACTCTGAAATTGCTTGTCTTGTTTCTCCTCCTTAGGCCTCGTATCTAAAGTTAAGAGACTGAATGATGAGGGTCAAAGGGTGTGATTTTTTTCTCATTAATGTGGTCACAATAAAAAGAGGACTTCGGAGTTCATACACTACATCAAGGCTGTCATTCATAATTCTTCTCCTAGAAGCTTGAGAAGCCTTCCCAAGAACTTAATCATGGCGCTATTTACTTGGTTAAATCACACTATCCTCAGTATAACAATGTGAAACGGCAAGATTTGCTCCAAGACACAAAGCCAGGACAACCCAGTCATGCCAATTTTTAACCTTGTACATTGTGGGCACCCTCCAGCCCAGACTGTAAACCCTTAGATTACACCATCTGGAAGATCGCCGATTAGAAGGCCTTCCTAACTGCACAAATAATACTTTCATCTTAATCTTAACTTTGTGCAAAAATATGAGTATATTTTATAAAATGAAATAAATCAGCCTACTCGTTGAATACAAAATAATTTCAACAATCCATCATCTCCCAGGGACGGGCTTACATAAATAGAGGGACTGGGAGCCATCAAAAGGACTGACTATTTATAATTATCCAATAGTCTGATAAAATGTATTATCTGTTTTGAGGAGGAAAGGTTGCGAGATACAATCAATGTCATATAACTACTAATACAAAAAGTAAAATAAAAATAAAATATAATTAAGCTTCATGTTGCTATAAATTTCTACTAATTAAGACAAAATAATGAAGAAATTGAATGTACAAAGGCATGATATTAATGACGCTCTTGCATGAGAGAATAGGTTTGAAAAGTATTATGAACAAGGAATCAAATGAGTGATTGTCACATATATAATTTTGAAATACAAAACAAAAAATAATCATGAATTAAAATTATGCGTGTAAAACACACATTGCCATTTTTCAACGTAAATAGTAATTAACTTTTTTGAATGTACATTGTATACGCATTAAAGTTATTTCCTCCGAATTTTTAATTTGCCTGTGAGTCATTCCTAGAAGAAGGACCAAACATTTTTACTACACATATTTATTAGAGTGGCTCTTAGATTTGGTTTTATTTTCGAAATGTTGAGAGGATGTATTCCAAAATATGTTATTTTTGCTGTAAAATATAAAAATACCTAATCCCTGTAATAAAATCCATTATTATTCCAATAAATGGCTTGAGTAATGTGTTACTCGTATTGTATATGTGCAATCCATGTACACTTGATGGTTTGATCACAATTTTGTGATTGTTTGACTCAGATTTGTTTGAGCGTGCGTTAAAGATGAACACCAGCAAAATAAACACTAATGCCAGGCATCGGAAAAGATGAATAGTGGTTATGCTACTGATACTGTAACAGCCAATCATGCACAATTTTGGTTTCGTCGATTCCCTTCCGGTAATTTTGATGTCAACTATTCAACACACCTGGATGGTTCATTATCTAAAAATGTTAATAAAAGATTGGAAATCGTCGAGTCCACCCGTCATTTAAGCAATGCTTTGATTGCTTAGGAGATTTAATGGTGAAAAATCCTTTAAAAATACATTATATAAAGTTTGAACCATATTGATCAATGTTAAGAAGTTGGGCCCTTTAAAAATTAATAAAAATACATGGTTAGCCCCTCATGTAATTTGGCTTGCTAGAATTTTCAATTTGATGTACCGTGTCGGCTGCTGGGCAAGACAGACCAATTTTGAGGTCATAGAGAACAACAACGGTGTTTTAACACATTATAATACTAGAAATTATTTAATTAATTGTAATAGTATATACTCTTTGATGTCATTATTAAAAAGCGTGGTGGAAGTCAAACATTAGTGGAAGAAGCGTTTTGGTATAACCTTGTATTTCTACTAAGCTTGGGTACTATGAAGTTTCTGAATTTTATAATTTGCTGATAATAATAACATTCTTACCTAAAAAAAAGTATATAAGTCAAAATATAGCAAAATGTATAAACAACTATTTCAGATAAATAAGTAATAAATATCGCAAGTTACAATATAAGGGTTATTTCTTATTAAAAATGATAAAAAAAAAAGGTATTTTTGTATTGCGCATAAAGGGCATTTTTATTATTTAAGTTTATTATACACTGTTCTTTGTTTGACTTATATTGATTATTTGTAAGTTAAGAGGGATAATTTTATCATACAAATAATCTAGGATAATGCACGTAACCTCTCAAAATTGATCAATATGGCTCACACTTCAGAGACTCTAAGGAAAGAGACGACATGATTTATTAAAATTATAATGAAACAAAAAAACATGAACCCCAAAAATGTTTACTCATCCAAACAGTCTTGATCAAAAAATGACTAAGGATGGAACTGGTAGAATGCGAGGAGACTAAAACTGTGATATCTATCCCTAACAAGGACGCAAGTCAAAAGATGTGAATAGCACAAGTAGACAATTTTATACCTATCAGTATTCAAATTGATATATATTTTTTTTTTCATTGATACATCTCTTCGCCTCTTTCCTTAAAGTATCGTTGGACAGCACCACCTAGGTGAAAGTTTTATAGGTATAAAATTTAGTACGCACCCTTTAGCCTGATTGTGGTATTTGTTCATTTAGGATTTCAGTCAAAACTCTCTATTCAATTTATTATACAATTTAGTATGTGCACAGGACTAAGAGCCTTCTGTTCATTTTTGAGTCTCTGAAATGAAGAAAAAAATTGAAACTCGTTCATTTGGATAATAATTTATTTAGTCATTGCTTATTGTTCTCGAACATGGTTAGCTGAAGTGTTGTGTCAATCCATATTTAGGACTACAGTCCAGTCTCTCTAATCGGTTCTTCAATATTGTAAAATTGATCGTTTGTAACGTACTTGAGAGTGTTTTTCCTATTTTTTTATTATTCCGTTTTATAATAGATAAAGTTATATAAGTTAAAATATAATAAGTTCTTTTATTATTGTATCATAATGGGTGTAGATTTTAAATCCGGAAAATGTAAGGATATTAATGTATATAACAAATTATAATCAAAAAATTAATTCAGTATTTCACAAATCTTTTGCTTTTATTTGTAGGGATCCATAGTGAAGTAAATATCTCAAACCAACCACCTCCAGCTTTAACTACAGCCTCTAACCTGGAGCAGGCCTCAATGAGGAACTCCTTGTCCAAGTTTATCACTTCCTCGTAGATGGAAGCCCCAAGGAGTCGTCAGTGTTATGTGAACGTTTATTGGACTCTCTCTCGTACACGCCATCACAAATAGTAGTCCAAGGAGTTCAGATCCGTAGAGCTAGGTAGCTACATTTCCTTTGTCCTTTTGTTTAAGGAAGGCTGAAGTGCGTATATTCCCGACCCATCAGACTCCTTGAAATCTGTGGCTACATCGACAACTGTTGATTTGGCGAGCTTTGTAAGCTCAAGAATCTTTCTTGAGAGTGTAGCCGGGACGGAGGCACACAATGATGGCTGCACGACGTTTGTAGTCGGTGGACACCTCAAGGATTTTGTGTTTTATCACTTAGATCTTCCACACTTTCATGTCATTGATCTCAGGGCTGCCAAGATATTGAGGTACAAGCTAATTCCGGATTTAAAAGCCTATATATGCAATGCTCTTAATGCATGAGTCATAAAGGTGTGTGCGTCTAAAACTGAACACTCCTTTAAATTTTATGCCATGCACATATTCGTGATTTTATTGAGTTGAAACCGGTTTATACTTCGAGGCAAGGGTCTTGACTAGTTATAAACAAAACTTCAGCAAAATCTAAATAGCAACAGTAAAACAACAGCCGATAATATGGAGAGACGTCAAGTGGCAATTTTGGAACTTTCTGTGTGGGGAAAAACTCCCACTGAAATTGCCAAGGTTCTGAACTGCAGCCGCACCACTGTTTACAGCGTGGTAGACAAAGGGACTCCTGAGGCGACCACAAGATCTAAGTCAAGGCCTTGAAGGTCGGACGAAATGGTTGCTGTCGTGAAAAAGTCTACCGAAGACAAGAGAGGTAAGGTCACCGTCAGCGGCCTCTCCAGGGAGTTCAACGTCAGCAAAAGGACCATGGACCGGCTAGTTAAGAAAGATCTTGGCCTTAAGGTCTAAAAGAGAACCCCTCGACAAGCTCTCAAGCCTGTAGACAAGAAAAACACCTAAAATTTAAAGGAGTGTTCAGTTTTAGACATGCACACCAGTATATCTTATTTGGCTTAATAAACCATCGACATTTGTAGGAAACATTCCAAGAAATGAAAGTTAAGGAATGATCCCGAGAACTGACGGTATAGCAGTTTAATTTTTAATTTTTTTCAAATTTCGATTAGGGTTAGTGTGGAAAAGTTATCATATGGTATGAAAATTGCGTATGCAAAATTGCATTGTCCTACGAGATCATCTTAATCATATTATGAGAAAAGACAAAAATCTTGATCTAGTGAACATCGATGCTAAAAATACATTTTTAGTTATTTTGCACAAAATAGTTTTTAAACACTTTGTTTTAGTCTATAAAAGATGGCTGAAAAGTTTTATTCTAAAATTGTCTTATGGCGCAAAAAAAAAAAAAGAGAGAAAAATTTGGGAAAATTGGATCATTTTTTTTTTTTTTTACATTTTCAGAATTTTCTTTGGTTAATTTCTCCTTTTGCTCCGTAGGGTAGCCTAAAAAAACTAAATTAATGTTTTTATAGGTTAGAATAATATCTATCATAATAAATAAATGTCTTAATATTAATTAATTCTGTATTTTTATCATGATTGACGAAATAAAGAACTTTTGTCTCCTTTCAAACATTAAAATAGATATGTTACCTAAACATTTCTTCGTAGGGAAATAAAATTTTGCATAGGTTATTACCATATCACAACTTTTTCAAACTAGCCATAATCGAAATTCGAAAAAAGTTGGAAAACAAGCCGCCCTAATCGTCAATACAACTCTTTGTTCGTTCCAGTCTGGACTGGAGCGAACAAATAAGAATCCACACGATACTAACGTCAAACATTTGAGTCAAATTGAGAAGGTATCTTCATACAAAAAGAAATAGAAAACGGTATATTTATTCATTTCTTACCAAAAGAAACAATTAGGAGAATATGTCCCCCACCAATGTGTTTGTTAAAAACACATTTAAGAGCCACTCTACTGTACATATGTAAAATTTGTGGTGGCATGTACTGTTTGCTACGCTGAATAAATTAATTTTCCATTTCCTACGAATATATAGCAGTGTACATATATGTAGTGAGATCGTTGTGTGGTCTTGAGCAATTCCATTATTAAAATATCATTAAGACTACGACTACTCTCCACAAAAGATAGTAATTAAGGGCCCCTGCCAAGAGTAAAAGTATGGAAAAACTAGAATGAGTTTCTCTCAAATTACAGACGTACATTAAAAAAAATAGAATATGATTATATTAAAGAAATGAATTAACACATATACATAAATCAGAGTCAAAGGTAATCATTTTACTTCAGACACGGATCAATGTAAAAATGAGTTCAAATCCAGATACTTTGTATATTATCACGTAGAGCTTTTATATCCAATAACATCCCCGACTTAGAAAAGGGAAAGGAAAGATTAGAAAAAAATATATGGTAGCTGGCCTTCCGTATTTTTGTTATTGCCAACTGTTAACTATTATAGAGAGAATAGTTATTAACTATTATATACATTGAATTGATTATTTTGTCAATAAAGGAGTCAATGACAGAGTATGAAATGTTACGAATCCTAAACAAAGGTATTTCATTTTTATAAACTAACTAGGGGTAGTACATGATGACATTTCTTTGATTTATTAGTGTCGACAAATAGACAAACTTCCATTCTATTTCGTTGTGGCAGCCTTATTCCCCTAATGAACTTGCGGGCTGAGCTTTAGCTACACACGCCTAATTTAAAGCCTTATTCATTTTTTCTTATTTTATATAAAGTACTTCCCTTTACTTTTCTTTTTTACTATTAATTTAGCTACACACGCACGTTGTTAAAAATGAGTGCTCATCTCATACTTTATAGTATAGAGCTGACCTAATCGCGCGCCTCCAATATTTTGATCATTTTTACATAGAGTTTTCATACAACTCTATACCTTTATACTACTACCTTCTCTTTTCATTTTTAATGCGACGCGCACGCTCGATTGTATCAAGTACCTAAGATGCACTCAAAAATGATTTACGCCGTACACACACATAAAGATCTATTCATCTTATTTATTACTCGCGAAATGGCTCTTCTGATTAATCAATGTTACTTTATAAAGACAATATCACGAACATTAGCAAGATTGTGTATTTCCTTCTCTCACTCCCCTCTCGTCACAGCTCCTTGTAGCTGATCAAATGAAACTAAGCTTTCAAAGCCTTCTTCAGATTGTCACGGTTACCGTGTTGTTTTAATTAATTTTTTAACATGTCAAAAAGGCTACTGATCCCCATCACTGATAATATTTCTATAGTTGAGAAGAATTGAGCAACTGATTTTAGGCTTTTTTTTTTAAAGTTTATTTTTGAAGGAAAGATTGCAATATTCAATAAAAGTAACGACGTATGAATTACTCAAATATCGTCACTGGTAGGTGAGAGTGATAAAGAAGGGCAAGGGTTAAGATAGATCTAATGCCTAAATCCTTATACCATCTACCAGATTCCCTTACACCCTCGATCCCTGCTGAAACCATCTGACCAATTATATTTCGTACATTCATCTTTGTATCCACTAGTAATTATTTGCAGGCAGTGTTCTGTTGGTCCTTATTTAGGACTGAAGACTGCATTTCTGTTTTCAGTCTCGGTCCGGCCAGTTCAGTTCTGCATATGAGTCCTACAACTAATAAATTTTGTTCCTTGATAACGTCACTCAAATTTTATTTATTCTTTTTCAAATTAGTTCTATTGCTGACTATCCAAAGGACTAAAGATCTTAAGGACCGTCCCCAAAGACTGTAGGACCGGTCCTAAGAATGGACAGGAACGAATAAATAACAACAACTGACACAACACTATTTGGAAGCATAAATATTCAAGAGTTGATATCTGCATAGTTGCATTACTTTGGACATTCAATACATCACTAACATTAGCAATACATAGTGTGTATAATCTTCCTAACTATCATTAGACGATGAAAAATAAGTAGTTTATCAAGTAGTACATCACTTAATATATGTATATATAGAATCATTTCCTTTTTCCATTCAGTCTTAGGACTAACAACATTTATGATGAGTCATTCCTACTCAAAAAGAGCCAACATCCATGTCCAATGACCCATAACGGGTATTTTCCGTCTATATTAAAAGGGAGATATATATATAGTTGTTATGTTATTCATAAGATGTGTAGTCGCATTTTTATATACAATAAAAGAAGTCATTCCACATTTTCCCAACTTTCTTATAACTTAATATTAAGAGAGCCTGGAAAAGCTATAGTTATGCTGGTTTTAGTGATACTAATCTGTGGCGTTTTGGGAATGCTTTGGAGTAGAGCAGCTTGGCTGTGACGACGTTTCATTAAATCAATACAAGCAGCTATGACAAGGGGGATAAGGAAATAAACAAGGTCATTGGCAAGAATTACTCTGATGTTAATCCTCAATCCTTAATTCTGAGTCCAATAAAGACTTTCAATTATAACTCTGTAACAAAGCCTCAGGGTGACTCTCCGTCTTTTATAAGCCCATGCAAATGTTCAATCCCATTTAGTATATATCAATGACAGCTTGTATGTAGAAAAAAGAAAGCTTACTTCTTAGGAATTGAATAATATTTACAGTAGCTTAGGAAAAGATTATTCACTCTTCAGGTTACCAACTCCAAAAAAACGAGCGAGTTAAAACAAGTGAATTCCTCCGAGATAATATGGATCAGGGATCTGTTTTGTCTATATATAGAATACCCTTTGTGTGTCCTTTATTGGTGCCACACCTTTGGACCTAAGGGACTGAAGCTTTATATGGGTGTCTCTTTTGAACCTTGTCAGACTAAGGGAGGCGTATTCTATACCCAAAAACACAAAGTTCTCAAAAACAAAGGAAAAAAATGAACAAATCAATGAAATATTTTATTTGTAAATCAAATAAAGTTAATAAAAACTTGTCTGGAGATTTGTTTACACAATATTGATACAAAATACTTTGTTTGTTATTAAGTGAAAAAAACAATTATTTTCTTAAATTTGCTTTATTACGAACTCAAACTTCTTTTTAATTGTTGCTACGTGAGATAGTTCCACTATTTGATGGGTTGCATTCAAATGCACTTGGTAGAAAAACGACTCTCTCCCATAATCTCTAAACAGCTATAAACAATAGCGGACAGATGTACTTTTGTAATGTGAAATTTTGGTCTGTCCAAAGTCAAACCAACTTTGGGTAATTGGGGAAAAACAAAAAAGGGTCACAACTAGCCCAGTCTCCCCTACCAACAAATTACTGGAATGGATGTCATTAAATATAGAGTCAACATCTTATAAATATATATATATATAATTCAATTACTTGATCGATGAGGAAATTTATGACTTATAAGTAAAAGAGATAGGTATATATTATATTTTGATAGAGAGAAAGAGAAGCGAAAATAGAATGTCAATATTTACTAATAAAAAATTATAATTTAATTAATAAAATTAAGGCATAGGTTTGAAGATATTCTCTTTATATAACTAATTGATTTATTATATATTTTAAAGAAATTAAAAGTCCTTCAAATGATTAAGTTTCTTTTAATCTCTTTTTCATTAATACTTAAAGTAATAGAAAATATATGGATGGGTAGGATGTAAGTTCTATGCATTTTTTGTATGTAAGAAACGGTGCAAGGCAATTTTACCTTAGGCCATTTCACCTTATGAGATTTGGCCTGAAAGCCATTTTGCCGCGAGAATATTTCGTCTTAACATATAAACTAATGAGATTTATACGCCGTTTTTGTTATTTTGGGTTAAAAATGATGTTCCCTTTGGAATTTTAATCCAAATATGTCATGCTGATGACTATAGAACGCATAAAATGGTTGTTTTCAATTGGAAAAATGATGGAATTTTACTCGAAATTTCCATGGTTATACCTATAAAATATCACCATCGAATGAATTTGAACCAGAAACAAAGTAGATCATAAAATTAATATGTTTAAAAAAACAATAGATAAATAAATACGGCAACAATTGATTAGAGGAATTGCTAATCCCTTCACCGTTAGTAATTATCATTAGACACGATTGATTATTCATACTAGAAAATACTCATGGATTGACAAACAAGCTTCATATGAGGCAAGAGTACATATAATCTCATCATTATTCCTACAGAAAACAAACTTTGAGTACATTTTATAGTAATAAATAGTGCATATTTTGATTTTAAAAATTCAAAGGGAAACCTCAAATTCAACCAGGTATAAACATTAACGTCTTATAAACCTAATTTGTTTATATATTCAAATGAAATATCCTTGAGACAAAAGAGATTTAAGGCGAAATTGTTTAAGGCAAAATTACCGGACACCGTAAAAAAAAAAAGCCAAAACGTGTTAAGCCTTGACAATTTGAAAAGTGTTTGGAAAGAGAGCTGCTCAGCTGTTGTGACATTTCATTAGATTAGACACTGCATAAGTTCGTCTGCATGGCATGCTGTAGCGATAGCTAATAGTTGAAATTCATTATCGAAAACCATTGAATAGTAAGGAAATAGCTTTGCTCAGTGAAGTGCACCGAGAAGAAGAATATATTATTTGAGTAGGAAGAGAGAGATATAGCACATGGGCCGAAAGTCCGAGGTTTCAAAAATAGATGGGGATATTATTTTTAATTCACCTCATTTTCATTGTGTAGCAACTTTCTAAAGACAAGTATCAAAATGTCAGACCAATCTGTTCTTTTGTTTGTGATTTATTGTGCTACTTTTGTTATTCGGGACTCTCCTCCATCAGAAGCAGCAATTAAACGTTGGCTTGCTGACTTCAAAGGACATATTAGAGCGGCACTGGAATGATTTTGTTGTTCTTCATGGAGATTACACCGAGGAATAAAGCCAATTTTGAACAAGAAAAAATCGTGGTAAAAGTGTGTCATATCTGACGCATACTCAAGGTTGTCATAGGCTACCCAATAGACAGAAATTACTGTTATTCCAATTGAACATGGTATTCAATTAATAACAACAGTGTTGCTGGTGAACGATCTTCCACTTCAACTAGAAAGCATTTCCCACTGTCCCTATCAACATCTCCAAATCCCCAATTGGCTTTCCGGTTAATTAATCGACATAATCAATTGCATTAGATTGAATGGTGTAAATGATCTAAACACTCTAATTAATTTAAACATAAATAAATAGAAATCTGGGATGATCTCTGAAATGACAGATTGACTATGAAACCATCCCCTTGAATAATCCGACAAACTTAGAACCTTCTCCATATAATAAGACTTTTCATTTACTTTCATTTGCTAATTGTCCGAATACCGTGAAAAAATAACTGAGATCCATCTCATTAATTAAAAGGTTGCAATAATTGAACTTCAACTGTCCGTGTACACGATCACAAATTTAGATGGTTGGCGAAATATAAAACAGCTGGATTCCCTGTCTCTAAAAAAAAAAAAGTGAACCCGAATTAAATAATGCAGGATTTCCTGGTAGAATAAATATTTCAAGAAAGAATAATTATATTTTATGTAGAGTCAAACATGGTGACTTGTCTATTTTTTTTAAATAGTAATTATTTATTTGACGAAAGCTGAAATTTAATTTAATTTATAATTAGAAATAATTAATTTTAAATATCTTTGCAAATATGACAGAGATGTACTGCAAAACAGGAGATTCATCATCACCACCAACAAAGTTCCCTAAAACAAAACCAAATATTAAAAGAATGGCTGCAACAACAGACATTCCTAGACTATCTAAATTTAATTAACTGTAAGTTTTCATGTAAATATGAAAAACCAAATAACAGAAATTCCAAGCCCAAGAGACCAGCAAACTGTTAATCTTTTCCGGTCCTTGTTAAATGATAATACAATTCTGTTAAACTTTTGAAATGACAAATTCTTTGCTGGATCATCTGAAGAGGTTAAGATGATCTTCAAAGCAAAGCGTCCATGTGTTTGGGCTACGTAGAGTAGCTTGACAAGAAGATAAGACTCTCTTGCCAAGTTTGAAAGTCATTTACGACAAAGGGAAGAATGTACGGAGTCGGGATAGGGATCCATCCTTTATATCTCCCAATTCCCAATAGTATATTTTGGTCACTTTTTAGAAAAAAAATTACTATCTACTTTTAATGAAGTATTGCGGACAATTTTGTATTTTTGCCTTATTAACATAAATGATCCATTATTTTTTTTTTTCTAACTGAGAAATATTTCAATTCGTTACGAAATTGTGATATTTGCTGATGTCATTTTTTATAGTATCATTTCCCTTTAGTCTCATGATAGGACTAAGTGCCCAATGGTTGATTTCGCTGATGCAGAGTCTGAATAATGTTTATCAAGCCAAGCCTAGGCTTCAACACCATGATTTTTTCATCAAAAAACTTTGATAAATCAAGACTCAAATTATTTCTTATGCATTTTTTTAACAATACAAAAAGTTGTTCCTTCACTCACAATGCATAAACCAATTGCCCAACAGGCGACAAACTTGAATTGATATCGTTTGGAGGTTGATACTAACTAACAACCATATGATTTAATTCTAGTTGTGCTGTCTATGAGGCAACCTACAAACTTTTCACTGCACCTAATATGTTAAGAATATGTCAGAGAATATCAGAATTCATTAGAACAAAAACTCAATACTTTCCCCTAAAATCAAATGAAATTAAATATCTCACTTTATATCAAAGTTAGGGTCAATTGTGTATTTTTTACGTTTAGTGTTACCTTGACCTCTCAAAACTTAATGACCTCTTACTGTGACGATCAAAGCTTGATCAAAATAAATTTTAACTTTTGCTGTTATCCTGGAGACTAACAAACAAACAGCCGCAAAAACATAACTTCTGTAACAAAACGTACGACCTTCATTGATGAGGTTTAGTGAAAACAATCAAGCCATGCCACTTAATAAAATATAAAATTCCAAATCGGCTCACTAATTATATCGAGTCGAGCCGAGCTGATAATTTTTGTACTGTACAAAACCCTATTTTATATACCAAGTTGAGGTAAAGATTCTTCACTGATATTAAATGGCCCATTACGATTTATTAAGTCCATAAAAAAATATGATTCACTTTATGGCCTCTCAATTTTATCAATCCCTCATTCTAAAAGAATATATTTTTATATGTATATAGATTTGGAAATTCATCTGTGGGTTCCCAATCGATGTACTACATATGCTAAGGAAATAAGAATCCCTCCCTCAAGAATGACTCATATTGAAAGTCATTATAACCATATTTTCGTTCTTTCTTCCACAGTAGTTAACGACTTCCCTCTCTCTAATATTCTTCATTTTTTGTAGCAAATCCCTTTTTTATAACATATTACAATAAGTTGGTTTATTTCTTTAGTTCTTCGACAACTATTATATAAAGAATGAATATTTTATGGTATATTAATGCACACATAAATCACAAATTGTCATAGTCTTTGTTTTATCAACTTTTTACTATGTATTTGATATCATAAAACTTACAAGAAATTCAAACCACTTTTTCACGTCTTTATTAACAGATAAAACGGAGGAGCATTTACCCCTGTTTTTTTATTTATGTCAGTATGAACTATCTACCTCTACCGTGTGTCAGAATACTATCAAGGGAATTCTGTGTAAAGAAAGCACAAAGAGTATAAACCAAAAATGAACCTGGTAATTCTGACGATTAGAAGATTGTTTAGAAGGAGACGTTTATATTAGAATTGATGCAAGTAGCCGTGTGAGGAAGATAATATGCAAAGGTCCCACCCCGTTTCGAATAAAGATATAGGCAGGAATGACTCTATGGTAGATCCTCGATTCGACTGCTGAGTACAACAAGGATCCGAGCAAACCCTCATTGTTACGCTTCGTCTTTCATGAGCCCACGCACTAATTATAGTTATACACTTGAATGTCCCTCCCCAATAATTAAATAATAATTATAAAAGCTTGGGAAAGTAAAAAAGACTGCTTATATAACTATAAAACTAAAAAAGGTCGTTCCCACTTTCTATGGCATATTTTACACACCTCTGTATATATAAGTAAGGAAGGGGTCATTGTAAAGAAAGAAAAAACTAAATATAGCGATAAGAAAAGGAAAAACGGTGGATGCGTGTGCTCTATCTTCTCTTTTGTTCATTATTAAATAAGTCGTGGGGGCGTTCACATCTCTCTCTGAAATAAGAATTATCCCCTATTTTGGGTGTAAATTGATTTAAAAATGGATAATAAATATATAAATAAATAAAAAATCCTGAACAAATGCTATTTTAATTCATAGAAGTAATTCATTTTCTACTTCCTAAAATAATAATATGGTTAGCTGATATTAATAAGGGATATAATTAAGTAATACTATATGTCTCACTCCCATCTTCTCCACAAACCTCATTTCTACAGATAACTATTCCCTTGCTCATCAAAAATCTCATCAAAACTAACAGGAAAACTATAATTGCAATTTGAGTCAATTGGTATATTTCATGTCCATACTTAAGAAGGTTTTTTCTATAATTTATAACTCAATGACGACATGAACTTGGCCAACCCTTCTAAAACTGCATTGATAGAGACCCTCAGAGCTTTAATATTGGGTTATTGTCTAGGGCAGACCTAGCTTCCACTGACTTCAAGCAAAAAGGCAGCAAAGGGATTACGATTAACAGTTTTTCATAGTTTAGCTGTGGTCTGTGATGTATAAAGTATAAACACGTCCTGTCAAATGTAAAAATAAACGAAACTAAAAATGAAAGTGGAAACCCTGACAATTTGAAAAATGTATGGGAATAGAATAGCTTAGCTTTCATGATGTTTTAATAGATCAGCTGGAAGCAGCTGTAGAGAAAGGAAATAAACACACTCCCCGACACATAAATAGTAAGGAAATCTAGGCTGGTATTACTCCGATATCCACCTACAAGGGCTTACACTTATAACAGCAAACCCTCATTGCTCTCCGCCTATTCATGAACACACGCACGTGTTATTGCCTTATAGTAGATTTCAATCTTCAGCTCCAGTTTCGACTCCAAAGAAAAGCAGCCTTTGACGTCATAAACAAAGATCCTTCCATATATTCCTCTGACGTTTGTACCCTTGAGTACACATTAGTGTCAATTTCATTGTCACAAGTGAGTGTTGATTGTTTGTTCCCTGTTATGAAATTCATTTTAAGAGACCAGAGGGCATGAATGAAGGAGGATCTTCCGAGTACATTAATTTTCTTTAGAGCAAACGGGGATAAGTAAATACTTGTTTGTTGTTTATTTGAATAAAAGTATTCGTAAATCTACATATTCGGAAGGAAAAGATTTATTTTTGAAGATAAAGTTTTCCATCCGTTTTTATGACAACCAAACTATATTACTGAAGTTTAAATTACTCATATACTTTCTTATGTGAACCACTTTCCAGACTATGAGAGTGTTTGTTCACCTTTTGGTCGTAGTATTTATCAAGATTTTAATAGATTCCAATTTATGTATTCATACATTTATCCAAGTGTGTGACTTGCCCGATTCGGGACTCGGAATTGAAATCCCAGTTAGAATCAGGACTTGATCTTCAACTTCAAAACAGACTTGGAACTCGCACTCACCCGGGATATTTTCAGTATATACACGGTGACATTATAAAATGTTCTTCTTGGGTAACTGAACTGCTTCTCAACTCTTTACAATAGTCACAAGTAATCGAAAATGGCGTGAATTGATCCGTTGCTTTAGGCTACAACAAGATGAAAAAGAAAGAACGTCATCTAGAAATTACAATAGTAATTATTTCCACAATTTCATCACTTTAAAAACAGTTAGCAATATATAAATATGTATAAGTACCTTTAATTAAAAAAACTCTATATACAAAAAATGTTGATCCATCTAATGACCCATGGGAACAATCGCATTCTCGAAAAGAGAACAAAAGCTAGTGCAGGTCTTCTGGATGTTTTACTTGGACTTCTGATTCCAGTACTAGATAATACCAGCCTTCTCATTGTCGGTGAGAGATTTTAAGAGCCTTAACCTAGAAAACATTTCAGGCACTGTAGCCCAGAGGATTGACATCAGAAAGTTATTAGTAATGATATCAACCACAAATTCTAATAAACAAACTTGTAACGAATTGTACATGTAAAAAATATTAGCTCCTTAGTACTTATATGGCAAAATTAAAAATTCGTCGAACTAGTACAGGGCTGATTTTATCTACTGGTACACATTTTATTATTTTCAATTTTTCATGAGTAAAATTTAAACAAGATGTTTTGTGAGGACATTTATGTTCCAAAATCATCTGAAAAAAGTACTCAGCACAACTTTTATTCAGTACGTGAGGCTTTAGCTCTTACAATTGCCTCAATACGAGGCCTAAATCCCTCGCAGATATTGATCATGTTGTCATACTTGAGCTTGGTCCGCTCCTTCTTGATGCAAGCCTCTAGAAACTAGACACTCCTGTGAAGAGTAGCACACACTCTCTCCTAAATCCGCGCCTAGAAAGAGTAGTTAAGGGGTTCGCGTTTGGAGAGGAGGGTGGCCACATGTTGAGGTCCAAAAGTACGGAAAGTTGTCTCACAGGAAAGCCTGGGTCTTAGCGTTGAGAAGACACGGAGCACCGTCTTTACTGAAAACAAAGTTGCCCCCGAATTTTTCACAGGCCCAAGGTAGCACTTTCATTCCAGAAGTAAGATGTAAGCGTCTGCATTGAGCCGCTCTTTGCTCTCCACAAAAAAGGGAGGGAATCCTTAGCCTGTGCTGGACACACCCCCAAGACTGATTTTTTTGTTCTGCAGACATAACTTACTGTAGCTGACCAGTGCTCCTTGGATATGGCCATGTGGGATATGCCCCGTGAGAGAAGCTTCAAAATTTCACTCCATTTCACTCGTTCTCGTTTTTTTTTTTTTTTTCTAATTGAGTTAAAACTTTACATAAGGAATCTTGTGTCACGAAACCTATCTTTCACCGAGGTTGAAGACAATCAACGAATAAATTTCTCACTTATTAAAATTATCAATTAAGTGTTCTAGTTGATGAGATCAACCCTGAAAAATAGGTAAGTAATTTACAAAGTATCAAAGGTCCGGACTTGGGCTGAATAAAAGCCTTAACAGTATAACTATGGACTTAAAATGAACTCAAAAAGAAGTCCAAGGACTCAAACTGGACTGGATGAAAAGTATTCAACGGTGTGAATACTTTCTTCCCCACCTATAGAACGTAATAAATTACAACTTGATATATTTGCTTACACAGTAGAAGTTACAACTTGTACAAAACCCATACTTATATTATGAATACCTTCCTTATTTCAAATACTTTTAAACTTCCTTACAAACTCAGGAGTTATGTGGAAAGAATCATTTTAAAAGAAATTGATGGATGAAGAGTTAAGTGCCTTGTATATATATGTATATGTATGTATCAGCACTTTTAAGCTCTAAAAGATGGAGATGAACTTATTCTTTGCCATTACTTTTTCTCAATGTCATGCATCAAATTTTCTAATGGAATATGACAAGTTTTGCTTTTTAGATATTCTTTAATAAACACACTCAGTCATTCAGTCAATCTTCATTGGCAAAAAAATTTTCCTCTGTTTTTTTTTTTTTTTTTTTTTTTTTTGGGGGAGAAATAAGTAATTTCTCTATCATTGTAAGAATGAGTACTATAGCCAAATCATTTTATTTTTAAAAAAACTATAAAGTTATAATTATAGTTGTACTTAACCCGTTGTCATTTATTTTTTTTCTGTATCAAAAATGTTTTTCTATCAATTTTAATTCAAATTTCCCAAACACTTTGATAGTATTTTTAGATTTGAGTAACAAAAAAATCCATATAGACTTATTGCCTTCAAAGATGTTAAACTTGCTTTCGTCCTTAGCATGGATCCCGTCCCTATAATCGGTCCTGAAGCAACGTACCAAATTTTAGATCGCCCTCTACAACCCATCATTTGAACTTTTTTATAAAAGTATCTATAACAAGATCGGTACGGAATGGACTTTAAGGAACAATTCAACACTAGGTAATAGTCAGTAATGTATTAAACATATCCTGTCGCAAGCCCCACTCCGTGTATAGCAGGAAATATAGGCTGGAATTACAACGAAGTCGATCTTTAATTTTACTACAAGTCCAGCAAGGACATACGAATTATAACTCCCACAATCAAATCCTTATCATTACTTTCTATCTTTCATGAGTACAATCACTAATCATAACTAAGAATGTAATTTTTGTGTATGGAAAAAATGAGCAAAAGGAGAAGGTGGGAGCATGACACTACTATCAGCTGTCTGTTACATATAAAGGACTTGTTTTGTTTTTTTTCTTAAGTGACTTACTGCTTTAAAGAAGAAAATCTTTTGCATTTAAAATAAAAATAGTTCCGGGAAAATGATATACTTATATTTAAATTAATCAATATTTATTTTATTATGCACTTTTAAATCAATTTACCCAAAGATTGGCGATAATGCTTCCTTCAGAAGGATCATTTAACATCATGCTTACCTATTATTAGAGATGGAGTTTTTGTTAGAGCCCGAGGAGAAGGCGGTAGCGAGATATATGGTACAATTGGATTAAGATCTTTATTACTATAAGCTGTCTATTATATCATTTCGAGTGATAAAATGATTAACTACTATAAATTTATATATAATCGTTTTATTATGCATTTTAAACCAATTTAGAGCAAAGAAACGGAGAATGCTTACTTCAGAGGGATATGTTGACACCTTGACGACCTATCAAATAATGAACAAAGAAGAAGAAGGAGCGCACGCAGCAACTCTTTTTTTTAAACAAAGTTTTTTTTATTACAAATATGAAACCTTTAATTACGCCTCTGCACTTAGATGTTCCCTTCTCCAAAATTAAAGAATAACAGTAGGAGCTTTGGAAAATATAAAAGGCCTCTTCAAATTGAGAAATAGAAAAAGTAGGTATGTAAGCGGATGAATAGATTCCCTCTATGCTTGAGTTGATAAAGAAACAAAAATAAAAGTCCCGTAGGGTTAAAAATTATACTTATAATTTCTTCCAACTTTTGTTTTTTCAAAAGCTATTATTTTATATTTTTTTTTCCACAGTACTATAATGCGTTTTATTGAAGAAGAAGAAAAAAAAGAGTTCAAAAAGAAATATATATGATAAGTTACTTCAAATTGAATGTTGTGCCAACATACACAATAGACATGTGTAAGCTTTGTATTTGGGGTAAATAGAATCTTACTTTAATTTCTAAAGACATGCCCTTAAGTTGTACTGTACATACATCATTATGATAGTTAATTATTTATAAATTATAATTCAAACTCTCAATTATTAGTACACTTACATATGTAAAGGCAAGTAATCCGTGATGAAACGTTCCTGTAGATAAATTTGGTACCCGGTAATTTTGGCTTAAACAATTTCACCTAAGGACATGACTTAAAGCCTTTTCCCTCAAGGATATAATGTGTAAATAAATGAGGGCTTATACGTCATTAATGTTTATTTATGGTTTAAATTAAGGTTCCCTTTGAATTTTCTAAATCAAACTATTTAATATTTGTTGGAACAAGGATCTTGCTTCATATAGTGCTTGTTCTTAAATCCATGAGTATTTTTTAGTACAAATACTCATCATGTCTAATCTTTATTTAATAGAATAAAGAGTTTTTAGTAATCTTTAACTAATTATTTTGCTACATATGGATACCTCATGGATAACAGGACGAAATATCTTTAGAGATCATATTATATAGTATATTAGTTACTTGGATGTTGAATTAAGCAATTCAGAGCAGCAGAAGGTTCTATTTTACTATTATTTTTTCTCAACCGCAAGGTCTTTAAGTATAAATATTTAGATGTACAAAAATAAACACATAAAAGGAAATTTGAGTTTTGGTTAAGAAAAGATCATTTAACATTTTATGTAAAAATTAATTTCCTTCTAAAAGACCTAAAAACTCAAAAACAATCAAACTAACAAATACAACGTTTCACATAATTACATAATATACATAATCAAATACCCAAAGTACTTAACAAAAAAAACCCACAAAACAACCCAAATAAATAAAACGGGAAAAGAACAATCCAACTCAATCCCAAAAGGTTCGACTAACTGTACTTAAATGCTTTGAGTTAAGATCGACGCAAGTCAGATTGGATTCTATTTACAGAACTTTAATTACTTATTTGTACAAAAGGCTAACGCTAATTGGGATACGATTATAATAATGGTTTATGGGGATAACTCTTCTATTCGAATCGTTGACGTCTAAATTTATTTTCATCTCTCTTATTATATGTACTAATTTTATTATCTAAATTGTATCCCGTTCGAATTCATTACATAGTGAGATGTTGTTGGTGCGGGCATTTAAATTTTGAGTTGGGATTTCATCATTTTTCCAACAGAAAGCAACCTTTCAATGTGTTAATTAGTACATGCTACATATTTTGACTAAAAAGTTTCAAAGGAATATTATTTTTAACAAAAAATTAAAAAAATGACTTATAAATCTAATTTTTTTATATATTAAGACAAAATGTTATTGAGGTAAATGGTTTTAGGGCAAAATTTCCTAAGGTGGACAAAAAAAATTATATGTGTTTTATCTATTTTGTAAAAAAACCTTTTTTAAAAGGTCAATCCTTTTTTTTTTAATGGTATTTTTATAGAAATGTTAAAAAAAATTAAGTTCTAAATTATCAAGAGAGAGACAACTTTCACGTGTCACCATCCTTGAGCCCAATCCTGCTTAAAGTCTCACCAAAAATTAATTGAAAAAATTGTACTTCTTGATGATATACTAACTTATGTAGTTGGACTGTTGTTTTAAAATACACTTATCGTCTACAAATGTAAAAAATAATAATTTTATATTTGGTGCATTCTGGAGACATTTTGAATTTAAATATTAATTTTTATTCGTTAAGTGCTGCTACTTGGTAGTAAAAAGTAATTAGAGTTGTAAAAAAGATATGCCCTTACTCTGAAGTAAAAATTGTGCATGACATTCTGAGCAGTTTTTGTTTTTTTAAGCTGTTTAAGTATCATTCTAAAGTAATCAGAAGCGTTTCTGCGCACGCAAAGTGGAGAATAAGACTGAAGATTTGTGGAAGTGTTATAAGTCCTTATTGTACTCCGAGTAGAATGAAAGATTGGCAATGGATTAATTCATATATATGCCCTACGTATAGAGTAGGATTTGTCCAAATTGAGCTATTTGACAAACTTTATATAAAAATGGCGAAATATGAATAAACACTTTTTAGAAAGAGTCAAAAATCATCTTTATTTTTTTGGATTGTAATGTTAAAATTTTTGTGTAGACACTAAAATTGAAAGAATAACCATTTTTTTTTAAATTTTTTTATTGGGATGCTTATATAAAAATTCTGCAAAAGGTGGGAGTGGGGACAATTTCCCCTAGGATTTCAGTGGCTCTCAATAAGAATCATGTATTTTACACTTATAAATTAGGATAGCGTAGAAATTAGTCAAAAGATTAAGACGAAAAAAATTGATCCACGATTTTAAAAAAAGATCAAATTTAGCTCTACAGTCTGATATTGTAGTCTGGACAGATTTATCGGTCCAAATCGGTCTAAAAAAATCCCTTACAACTAGTTTTGTGTTTGTTCTTTTTTAAGAACAAGGATTGCAATCCGGTCCGACGACGTTCATTTTTTGTTTATATCTTTGTTTAATTTTTAGAAGGCTTATAATTTACATTTCTAACAATTAAGAGTTATTTTTTAGATGAGTTGCTTGTTTAGGTATTTGACGTGTGACGGCCATGTGATGTGAGAATTTCCTTGCACATACAAAGAAAAAAATTGTATCTCCATTCATCCTTCAGGTACCTAGCTATTAATTACTTTTTTGCTACGAGTAAAATATACCCACTACAAGCCATCCATTTAGTAACTTTTGATGTATGTACGTACGTTTAATTCCTCACACATCAGCTGTAATATTATTTTGTATTCCCTTTAGTGTATTCTTCTTCATTATGTTCCGTAAACTTAATTAACTTACTAAAAATAATCATAAAAGATTCCTTTGAAATACTTCTCTCCAATAGGTAGGTACAAAAAAAACCAACTTGACATATTATATAAAAATCATCTCAACTCAGAGGGGTGTTAATGAATAGATTCCGGGCTCTTTGGGGTGTCGTATTTTTCCTCTCGCTCTCACGTCATGTTATGCACCGGGTGTGGATAAAAAAAGTTACAGTTGATCGTATGAAAACTTCAAGAATTCATCTATATTAATAAAAACTATCCCTGTACAGAAATGAGACAAGGGTATTTAGTGACGATTTTATTTCTTTTATTTTTAATTACACGGCTTCATTATGCAACCAAACAACAGCTCAAACAAAAATAAATGAGTTTTCTTATCACATGTCTTTTAGTATAAAAATGTCGTAGAAATAACAAAAAAGGCAACGCGTTTATTATCTCCTCGGCAACGGTGTCAGTCCCAAGAAGGCTGCAGAGGCCGTTGTCATCTACATCCGAACTGCCTACAATAAGTCAATTACTGCCTCATACAGCCAAGAAAAGACAACACTTTTGTAGCAACAATATGGCCCACCTCTGGTATACCTCTACAACCTGGACATTGCTGTTTGAAGCGTCTTGGATAAAAATGTCTGCCGGACCTCTTATCCAAATTTGTATCCGCTCTTAGAGGCTATCATGACAGCGTGGTACGCCATGGACACAACCTTGATCGTCAAGAACTGATAATCTATTCGCTGGAATACCATGACTCTTATAGTTCTATTAGGTAGACCATAATGAATACAAAATATATCTGAATATAGTATTTAAGCAATTCGCGAATTGGTTTTGTGTTTTCTTTTCTTTATTAAATAAAAATCACGTTTTTTGTATGTATCGCATAATTGTTCTTGTGGTAAAATAAAAAACGGGTGAACTGACCATACTGAAATTTGGCATGTTAATACTTAACTGCCTCTGTGGTAAGCTGGTTAAATAAAACTCGTTTTTTGGTGTTGCAATACTGGGTGCTGAAAAAGTAATGAGACCTTCTAAAAATATAGTTTTGAATAGATGTTGTTGATTAAATCTTAAAGTACCGATTATTTTTGAATAGCTTAGATTCTAATCCTTTGATTGATTGTTGTAAACAAAAATTCAGTATATGTCTCGATGGAGGCAAGAGGAGCCATCATAAGCAATTTAATCTGCACCAAGAGGACCACAGTGGACATCATGAAGGCCTGAAACGTCAGCAAGGTCACAATATGTCGGTTCAAAAATAGTTTGGCGGATGGGGATAACCTTCATGGCAATCCCAAGAGTGGAAGACCCCCCCAAAGTGAAGTCTGAAGACATCATGTAGGCCTTTAAAGTCAAACCAACAATGAAGATGTCAGAAGAAGTCCAAGAAGAAGAAGATGCATCTGTCTATTTGTGGGTAAGGCCATCCGAAAGGCTGGATGAAGGTCACTTAGAAGAATTGAGCGGCCACTTCCAACATCAAAAAGATCTCCGTCTTCCGCGATGTCAACAACTCTGGAATTATCTTAATGCACAACAGCAACTGGGTAATTTTTTTCTCGGATGAAAAAACCTTTTCTATTATACTGCTAATATTGTACAAGAGTGTATGGGTAGTAACATGAACTTCTGGTATGGGAATCTTTGGTAGGGGACTTTGTATAAAAATTTTTGGAAAAAATTTAAAATTCCACAGCTAGTCACAAAAACAAACATTTTTTGGGGAAAAAAATTAAAATTCTACATGTATTCTCAAAAAAAAAATTCCAAAAATCCACACCTTTAGACAAAATATTAAATTTTTGGAAATTTTTTTCAAATTTCACAGCTATTCGAAAAAATACAATTTTTTAAATTAAAATTTCAAATATCAAAAATTTCAAAAATTAAATTTCAAATATTTAATTTTTTTGAAAAGAAAATTCAGGTATTCATAAAAAAAAATTCAAATATTCAATTTTCTAGCATAAAGGAATAATTCCTCAATTTGGTGAGAGCTACAGTCCCTCCAGCTCACCCCCTGCAGACGCCCTTGGTACATAGTGAATTTAGACTGTAAAAAATTCAACCGCACCCGCTTTATAAAAAAATATGTTTATGGTTTGTGAAAGAATGGTGGGTACTTAGATACAATGTCTAGTAGTATGTATTTTGATGAAATTAATGCCTTTTTATGGTTCAAAAAGGCATTATAACATCCATCAAAGATGAATACATATAGAAAATAAAATAAAACTTACAAGGTTGACCGTATGATTAATGACTTCACACTTCTTTTTTTCTTCTTTTTTCTAATTCCAGGGACTGCATGGGGCCTTCCTTTCTTTTCTTTTCTTTGCCTCCTTTTTTGTACTATTATGATTATTATATATTATTAAAAAGATGAATTCCTCTCATGGTATAATAATATTCCTGGAGGATACGGGAGAAGGAGAATAAGCAAAGCCTCTGAGAATATTTCCTCCTGTAAAAAAGAACAGAATCAATAGGCCATGAGTAGTGTTACGTTGGTCCTTATTTATTCGGTCCAGTCCAGTCCTATCAAGGATCCTGTCCTTGGGACCAGTCCCTAATTCTTGGTGCTTGGATTTTTTAAAGTCAATGGTTTATTAAGCCTAATATGATATATATAAGATCTTTTTGAAGGAGATTATAAGGTGAAGAAACAATATTCAATTTGATCTGTCGTTTCCTCAAATTTCATATTACCTATACTCAAAAATCTTTTGTCTTATTCCCTCTCTTTTTTTATCTCAAAACCTTATAAAAAAGTGTGCAAATATACCTACCAGCACACAGCCAGTCCTTGGATATACTAGGCCCCGAACCTTGTCGACAAAACATATTAAAGGTTCTAGCTCAGGAAGATGTATTTTATTCAACAATTGCGGATTCTAAGGTAGTATTAATAAGTATTAATATTTTGTTTTTTGACAAGTTTCCTACTTTATTTACAATTTTATAGAGTTATAATATTCCCACTTTCTCTCAATCTGTTGACATTTGAATCACATATAGGTATATCACGAGTTATTAAATGAAAGACTTTTAATAACTGTCAAAATTTTATCCATTTTACAATCAATTATTTTTTAAATATTGTGATGGCTTTCGGAAATTAGACCATCAGAAATAAAGACTATGTAAAGTTCTTTAATTCCACTTCACATTAATTGACTCTACCTTGCTCGAAGAGAATTGTCTGAAATTAGGGTAATTGTCATGTTCAAGGAAAAGCCACCAGAATCTAATACTAAAAATTTATGCAGGGAATAAAAAAAATTAAGTCCGAAAAGTAGCTGGAATTTGAAAATGAAATATGGTCTGAAGTGAAGAATTAATCTAGTTTTGTAATATTTTTATAAATTCCTGCTTCAAATTAGGTTGTAATATATGTTTGTCATCAGAGAAATTCTTAAAAATCGTTTGCCAGCATTTTGATCTTATGATAATTCATAGAATTATTGAATGTGAATCATTTTATCATGGACTGATTAATGGGGATTTTGAACATACATCTCTCCATTGGCTCGTCAACATTAAGAAACTTTAATGTACTCAATTATTTTCGTCAATTAAAGATTTAATTAAGGGTTTTTATATTATTTTTTTAACATTATTTATTTGGTTTATACATTATACAGAAAATACAATTAGCGAGAGTAATTGCGTAAAAAGTACATGAATTAACATGACAGTTTATGTGTACTTATTGCTTCGGGGTAGAATTTCAACTAATATACAAGAAATCAATATTTAAAAAAACCCACAGTAAACAAGCAAATTAACAATCACGATAAATATTTGTAAGAATTTCTTAAAACCTTTTTTAAATATTTTTATGGTTACGTGAAATTGATGGGAGTTAACAGATTTCTTCTCCTGCAAAATTTCAAGACTCATTTAGGAATTTTCATTACGAGAAAGACATATCAGGGGTAAGCTGCCCAGACGAAACCTCTTAACTCATCGTCACAATAGGCTGTTAGGCAGTTAGTCGGCTGGTGATGAGGGATTTAAAATAAAGAATTGCAAAGTCTAGGCCCTAGTACAGCAGTAGTTCCATTATTTTCCTTTGAAATTCCAAAAAGAACAAACCCTTAAACATATTTTTCTTCCCCATTCGTCAACCCTTTTAGGTTGATGGATAGAAAATATTTAAGAATATAGATGGCAGGGCAGTCTACAAACACATGAAGTGTGTTATTATAGAGTTTTCCGCCATCTTTGCAGGTCCTAATGTATTTATTACAATCTGTAAAGATTTTTAACTACACGCTAAACATTTTATGATCATGTATACCCCTCAGAAAAGACAAGTTAATCTTCTTTTGCAACACATAGGTAGGCCCAAATGCTTACTATGTAGCTCCCAGAGTACGTTCACAGCTGCATCAAATTTTAGGGGGCCCAAAAAACGTACTACAAGTATGGCATTCAGTAATTTTTGGAAAAAATAACACGCCTACTTTTAGAAATGACAGAACAATTGATATAATTTGACAAAATATAAATAAAAAGTTCTTCTTTAGAAATTTTAATTTAAGAATAAACACAATCAAACAAGATCTCTTAGCCGTTTTATATTTTAAAATCAGAAGAATTTATCAACGATGGTAGAATAACATTTCCAATTGATAATTCTTCAAAGTATTTTTCTAAGAATCAAACTAATTTTCAATTTTTTTCATCATATAAAATATTTCCTTGATTTAATTATTCCTCTACTCCCATATTGCAAATCCAAACAGATATCTAAATTAAAATCCTCCAGATCTATGTCAGTACAGTCAGGTTCTTCATTTGAAAATGAAATAGGGAAATTATTCTTCATACTTCTGATTTTTTATATAATTCCAATTTGATTTGTTAAATATGCATTTGGATAACATTGTTCCTTCTATAATATGTAAATATTTTTAGATCTAAAATTTTTTTTTTTGATATCAATTGATATGAAATATAGTTTAAAGAAGAGTGTTAAACGGAACTATCGAAAAAATATATATAAAAATAAATATGTCCATTCCCAAGAATGAAGAGAAAAAGTAAAAAAAAAGTTCGAACAATGAATACAAATTTATACAAGTTTATAAATATTAATATTTATTCACAAATGAGCTTAAATTTTATATTATACCAATAAATTTTTATTTATTTGTCACAAATTTGAAAATTATACTTTAATATTAAGGGCTTCTTAAATTTTTTTATAGAATGACAATGTTTTGAATGGAAAAAGTTCAAATTGCATCTCCGTAATCAAACTTTCTTTAGACATTATGTATTATTTATATTAAAAAAGACGTCATGGATTGACATACAGGCTTAATATGTGGCAAGAGCATGGTTCCATCATTATTCACACGGAAAACCACAATTCAATCCGTATTATAGTAATAAAAATTACATATTTGATTGAAAAATTCAAAATAATCATAAATTGAAATCCAAAATATACAATAACGACGTACTCATTAATTAATAAATATTATTGAGATAAATATCATTGAAGCTTGAAGGGTACATGTTCTTAGGCAAAATAGCTTAAGATGAAAGGACCGGGCACTAATGTAAAGCAATATTCGTTGCACCACTCAACCTCGAATATTACTCCTCAAAAAAAGAGTTACTCCATTACGAATAATGTTGTGTCGATCCTTATTTAGGGGTCATCTGTATTTCTTCTTTATTTAATCAGTTCTAGTACTGACAGTTCGAAGAACATTTGGTCTTAAGGACCGGTCCTAAGACTGAATTTGAAAGGACTGACTAAATAAGGACTTACACAACACTAATTACGACCATACTCTTAAACTCATTGCAATTTCGTCAATGTTCATATCCGTAGTTATACTGTGTGCTCCATTGAAATCTGAACATTTACTAATTCAATGATTAATTAAAGTTGAATGATTCGAATTAATCCACATTTCGATATTCTAAAGCATAACCAATTAGTTACAAAACAAATCAAACCTGAGCTCTCTAGATTACGATTAAGTCGAGAAAATGAGGACCAATTTTCATTCTGGCACTCCAAGCAATTGGGCATCTTCAGGACCACTGTTTACGCCATCAGCAAGTCCAAACGTTGGAGAGGAAGAAAAATTCTGTCAAAAAGCCAAATTGGACCTGGAAGAGTAAAACAAAGCAGGTTAGGCCAAAGTCAAGCCCATGAGGACCCATGCAATGCATCTTGGGATTTTACACCAGACTGTCCATAGAGCTATCAAAAAGTTCGATGGAAAGAGTCTTTTGAAGGTGAAAAGGCCTCATTTGACACGAGCAATCCATCTCCTCCATTGTAAGACTCCTTTGAATAAGTTTTTTTTAGTTCTTTTTTTCTCACTTTTGGGCCTTTTTGACACAAAAGGCCTGCAGTGTCCGTCATCCACATACAGACGCCCACAAAGCCACTGTCAGTCAGTACTGGGAGGCATGGCAGAGTACTACATCTGCAGTGGGTGCAATGCCTTCCACCCCCACCTAGAAGCATCATTGTCTCTAAGGGAGGCTACATTAATGATTAAGATAGCTCAGGTATACATCTATTTATAGTGTTAATTTTTTTGAAATTCCATTGTTAATTAAAAAATTACATTTTTTTAAAGTTAATAATTCAAAGTGTTTACACTTTAATGGACCACTCGGTAACTGAGTCAAAACTGTAATTTCTATTTGCAATGGATGAAAGTATTCAATGAGAGATCCTATCTCTCTTTTCCCTCCAAGGTTCCTTATAACTACCTCTAATTTGAACACTTTAAATATCCATAATAATTATGTTATTTTGTCCATTATTACAGCTGCATGTGATTATGTATATTACTTAGGTACACATATATATATATATGAGTCAGACAGCCATACCTTTAAAAAAGGGTATATCTATATAGGTATACATTAATGCATCCAAAAGTAAATAGTTGTGATGATTTAAGAGAGAGTGGATTGGAGGATGGACGCCGACGACCTTTTGATTTATGTCTTAATAAGAGATAATGAACGTTTTGCCTCAAGATAATATTGAGTCATCATTTCCAGACTACGGAAAGTAAAATTGCAGAGTAAGTAAAAATTGAAATTAATGTTTTTAATTAGGCGCACCTTTAGGAACTGGAAAAAGTCCTTGAGAGGAGTTGGTCATAAATACTTTCTACCTATTCAGGAGTACATGGTCACTACAGTAGAACAAAATAATGACAAAGTCTTAAATAGATATAGTGGCGATTGGACAAAGGGTCAAGTGGACAAAATGTCGAGAGTACAAATTGAGAAAAAAACATCAATTTAACCTCCATTAGTTAGCTGGGATATTCTATATCCCAGGATTTATTAAAATGCTTTTGATTCCTTTGAATCTACATTATACCGCAAAACTTTTCAGTAAGATCATCAAATATTCCATTTGACTATGTCGAATTCTTTTTTTATCTTGAAGTTGCCTTGCTTAGGATTTTTTTGTATATTGAGCCATTTTTAGTGAAAGTTCAGTGAATTACATGAACTGTTTTGCTTAATTAAGAGTCGTTCCTTTGTGTTTCCTTTTTCTGTAAAGTGGCAGTTGGTATGATTGACTTATTTGGCAAACTACCAGATGATTTCGGGAACTTTTTCTGTTGCTGTTTTTTTTTTTAAAGAAAAGTTGCGTGGTATAACAGAAGCTACTGTTGTACAACGCAACCTATTCTCAGGTAATATACATGTAGTATTGGAGCTATTATTTAATGAAATATACGCAACCTCGCCAAACAAATTGATAGGTACTCATTTGGTTCCCAAAATTAATGAATTAGTCAAAGAAAAAATGATGTAATAGTTAAAATAAATGACTTAAATATGTTAATCATTGAATTGTTAATTCTGTAATTGAATACAATATTATTTTTTTGGGTTTCTTTTTTACACCGTTCAATAACTACATGATAACTATTGACGTTCATTAACAGAGAATTAAGAAAAAGTCTAGAATTATATCTGTAAAGATACATTTAAATATATTTGTAGTTCTTTTTTTTTATAATGGCAATCGTTAATGACGTACATGGACGTTATTAATAATTCATCTATAGAATCAGTCTATACCGAATTTTAAATGAGACCAATTCAGATCGATTTTTTGTAAGACGGATTCAAACATATTTTTTATTTAGCACCGATCTAAAAGGATTTTTTATTTGAGGTCAGTCCAGACTGAACTTACTTTTTCAGGGAACGAATTAGTTACCCCTAATAAAGACTATAACTGTCTCAGACCGTTCTAAGATTTTCAGACAAAACTCTATCACCAATATTTATATAGAAAATAAATAAATTGTAATAGATTCCCTACTAAATATCTACCATTGACCCTAAAGGGTTATTCCTTATTGTCAAATATCTTCAAAGAATTTAATAAAACCATTCCAATACAACCATCATTATTACTTGATCATTATCCATTGAATTGAATCCATCCTTTGTATGTGATATTAATAAAACCTACTCAAATTAAATATTTAATCTTTCATCCCAATAGTTCAATATTTACTCTTATCTTTTTTTTTTGCTTTTTTTTTATTGAGTGATTTCACTTTAATATCACGCATAATTGAATAATAACTGGGATGGAAATAAAATAAAAATGAGAGCAAGACAAAATAATATATGTCAACACAAAAGCAAGTAATGAAGATTTGTTATAGGTTAAGGCACAAGTAATTTTGCATTTCCACCCTTATTTCAAACCTAACTATATCTTCTTCATTATTCGCCACATCGGATCATACGATAAAACGTTGTAAAGGGGTGTGTGTATACTACAAACGATTTTTAGACAGAATTGCGCTTAGCAGGTTCAATTGTAACTTATCGTGCGTTGAGAATGAAGTTTTCGAAGAAAGAAATTCGCCATATTTTAGATTTTTACTACCTCGAAAGCGACCAATAAAAGTTGCAATGTCTACGGGGCCGATATCCTTTCGGGTCGTGTTGTACAACATTGGTACGAATAAGTTTGGTTTTGTTTTTCAGCTCAATTTTGCCCTCTACTGTGACCAACTTGATCGAAGCTGATGATCGAACAAAAGAGGCCAGCATACTTGAATAGGAGACAACAATACATCATCAAGACAACCACAGGATACACACATATTTGATGACAGGCCAGAAGATCCAGGAGCTCGAATGGAAAGTTCTTATGCATCAACCCTACAGTCTGGACCTTGCACCAAGTGACTTCCTCCTGTTCCTGTCTATGAGCTACGCTTGGGAGTAGAAATTTGGTCTCAATAAAGGCCTCTGAAAATTGATTGTCCGAGTTTATACACCACAGAGACTGAAATATCATTGTAATATCTTTTGTGGCTCATACTTTTGCATTACCTTCTTGGTAAACTCTCAAACTAAGAATTTAGCGTATGAATTCAACGGATTTACTTAAATTATAATGCTAAGAAAGTTTTCAACTTGAGCATAGATGCTTATTGAGCCATTTGTAACAATTATTAAAGGCTAATAAAGTTTTATATTGTTGGAATATCTTCTTTTTTTTTTTATGGTTAGTTATACTTGTATTTCTTAAATTATCATTAAAGATGTAAAAATAATCTGCATCTGACAAATTGAAGATTTTTTTAAATATTATTTCAGAGCTTACTATATTTGAACAAAACAAGATCACAAGGGTATTTTTGTAGTTATGCCTCCCCCCCCCCCTTATTTTAAACATTATAAAGTAGCTTTATCAGTCTAGCTTTTTTAACGGTTCAAGCGGTTCCAGTTCTTGAAACACTAGAACCAAAACCGACAAAGTCGAACCGAGACCAAAATATATTGCTTATCGGTCTCAGTTCATGTGCTTATTTTCGTTGGTTGTATTTTTTGGTATATTTATAACCTTTTAATATTCCATCTGCATAATTTTATATAAATGAAACCCGCCGTAACCTTTATTATATCACCCAACCTTTCCTCCAAATAGAAACTGAGAAAGGCCCAAAATCATCGGGTAGTTAGCTCAATAAGTCAACCATCTTCCTGTCCGAACCCCCCCCCCCTAGCCCCCTGCCCAATTTTCAAAACCATTGTCCTAAGCAACCTTAGTTTTCAGATCCCCTGCTGGTGTTGGGGCACCGTATAAGGTAGCTGCGGCCCTGTTTGTATATAATATCCTTTTCTGGAACCAAGACTGAAACCGTTGAAATGAAAGAACCGAGATTGAGACCGATGGAACCGTTGAATCTGAACCGGGCACAATCTTCGTGATATCCATAGATTAAAGTAATATTAATTAGCGCAATCTTAAATTATAAACATACCGAAAATATATGTGATTACCCTGACAATTTGACAAATGTGTGGGTAGCTGCCATAAATCGCCCATTAGTGATTACTCTATATTTGTATGTTCTCTCTTCAAGTATAAACGAGCAATGACACCAGCTTTGAAAATAAAAATATATATTCAGGATGCAACTACTAAGAAGCACCTGGTGTCTTTCATTATGCTGTATAGGCCGTTTCCATAGCGTAGCAACCTTTAATGATGGCAGGTTGGAGAGAATCCAATCGTGTACCCACATTCTTCTCCAAAAGATCCCAAAACTTCAAAGCCCAGGATGTATAGGTCAGGGGTGATGAAGGCAGAACAGAAATTAGTCAAATTATAATTTAAGAAGTTTTGATTCTTCTTGGATGAATTGCCATCTGGATCGACTTCTTGTTGTTGTAGGTCGCCCATTTAGAGATACTATCATTCCTTACAGCCTTTTTGGCACTGCCGCCAGCCCGGAGGGATTGCAAAGGCATTTATTTCTTTTTATTGCTCCGACATTTTTACAGTCAAAGACATGATATAACAGCAAAACTTGTTTATTTTTGTTTCAGCTCTCATTTGGATAAAAAAATATATTTAAGTGTACAGAGTGCTACTACACTCTGTACCCTTAATTATGAATTGAGTGTACCTGACCGCTTGAGCCAAAACTGCGTCGTCTATTTTACTATTTAAGTTTACAAAATGCATTAATATACATCACGTGTTTGTTCCTCATTAATAGTAGAGGACGATGATGTGTCGTCGTAAGGAGGCATAATGAGGAACTACGTGGTAGAGGGAGAGAGAAAATTGAAAACGTTTTAAAAGATGTGCCCTTGAGATGAACTTGTATGAGTTGTAGCTTTTATATGCAAACTGTACAAGTTGCTATCAAAAAATAAGATGATTCATTTCAATGGCTGGATATAGAGTAGTTGGAATGGAGATACTGCAACAATTGAATGTTCCATTTTTGTTTTTTATATTAAAAACTCAAATTTATTTATATCAAATTAACACTATAAATTAAAAGTCGTACTTATTATTACATAATCCTACAACAATGATCTCATTGATAATTAAACCATAACTGCCATTTCAACTGATAAAAATGTTTATAGGATCATTATTAAAGGAAATAAAAAAAGTTTAATACGCAAATTTCAACATTGTTTTTAGTTGCTCCCTCCTTTCATTCAGCTGACACGTTGCCCTTCTAATTCTTTGTATATATTTAATCAGTATTCCATTCTCATCAAATCTCTCCATCATGATATTGATCTTTGATATATTTTTTTACATAGTTCTATTTTGAACTTTTTTTGGATGACTTGACGCCGTTTACACAAGCCAATCACACTTTGTCATTATCTATTTCAATTGTTTTTGTAGAATTTCCTACGCCCTGCTAATTAATTGCCACACAGACGGACATAGGGCCAAAAACTGTAATATTTAATTTCCAATACATACTTTTTAAGTTCAAATGGATAACTAACGATTTTGCGTTTTCACAAAAATCGTTTCCTTGCGGACAGAGCCTAAAATTGAACCTTTTTGAGTAATTTATATCAAGTTAAAAATTGGAATAACTGAAAGGAAATATATATTTGAAGGATTGTCTATTATTCAAAAATTAGGATTTAGTACAAAATAACTATTTTAGAAAAATAAACAACCTTTCAAAAGTATATATAAAATTTTTTTGTGAATTGATTTCAAACAAATTAAACAAATTGGTTCAAATATCACACATATATATGAATATCCAATATTGAAATATTACACTATATTGATATAACTTTTTTTTTAAAGAATAACACAACAATATTAACTTTGAGACAATTTGTCTTAAAACATTTTTCTAAAAGGATATTTAACTTTGGGAAATTTTATATATATTAAATTGATGAAAAAGTTATCTAATTTATTCAAAATCTTTTGATCCCATAGATCCAATAATTTAATTGTAGACTAAGAAAAACATAGATTATAAATAATAATTTAAGTAATAGATTCAATTAAAAATAAAAACATATGATGTAATTATATTCAACAAATACCGGGTGTTACATTGAAATCTGAAATCATCGAGAAAATGACAATTGAACGTGATTGACGAATCTCCATTCACGCACTCCATGATGCTGGGCGTCTCCAAGACCACCGTCTACGCCTTCAGCAAGTTCGAAATGTTGGAGAGGAAGAAGAGCTCTGTCAAAAAGGCCAAAATGGACACGGAAGAGTTGCAGAAAATAGCCTAGACCAATCTCCTTAAGTCCATGTGGGCCCATTCAAGATATCCCGGAGTTTCACATCAGATGGTGGAAATAGCCTTGTGAGGATGGGAGGCCGATTTTGACACCTGCAATGAAAGAAACCCATCTCCTGCGTAGTTCTTTTGCAAACTTTTTTGACACTTTCGGCCCCCTTCAGCTCTGATGCAACCCTTCGACTACATCCACAACGGATGTCAGGTCTTCTGCGCCCCCGATCCCCCCTGGAAGTCATCATTGCAGCTAAGAGTGGTTCCATTAATGATTAAGAGAGACCAGACACATGTTTTTTTTTAAATCAAGTTTTGAGGGTATAACTACGATTCAGTGACATCTTTCAACATGAAAGAAATAGATGACTTGCTTATAAGCTAATATCTTTTTTTTTATTATTCAAGTGATTTATATCCTACATGAAGTTATCGAATAGATTTTATATTTTAATTAACAAAAAAATGGATTTAAAAAAGTCAATTTTGATTGATTATTGGTCAATTTAGTTTTTAATATTTATTTAGAAATTTAAATATAATAAGCTATTAAGGTTGTGTTAATATAGATTACTATAATACTCGGGGGAAAAATTAAATTTTTTATTATAATTTATAATAAAATTTAAATATGAAAAAAAAATTCAAAAATTAAAACAAATATAATATATTAAATTTTAAGAAAAAAAGGATAAAATATTAAATTTTCTAGGAAAATCTGTACATTCCTTATTTTTTTTATATTTTTTTTGCATAACTTTATTTTCCCGATGTCGATTCCAGAAAAAAAGCCCGATTCTCTTATTTCCGATTCCGATTAATCATTCCACCACTAGCAAATACTTCTGTTTGAAAGATCGATGCTTTATTACTCAACGAGGTCGATGATTAGTCACTGGACATATCAGCTCGTGTGATATGTCTATCCAGCACCTGCATTGCCTTTCTCATCTTTGGATCCGTCCATGTATATGACTGAGTCATTTAACATACAATATAAACATTACAATTGACTGAAGTAAAAAAGACACGATATAATCGACGAGTGACGAGGTCAAATCTGGAGGAGATTTATATGAATTAGATTTTTTTCCTCTCCCATGATCTTTTTGTATTCTATACATGACGTTATTACATATATGTACATCAACAATATGAGGTCTTATCATCATTCTATGTAAGCATTTGTCCGTAAAATTACTTTCTGTCATTGGGTGGAGTTAGTTGGTTGGTTTGAGGGTTTTTATTTAATTTTTTTTCAAATGAGTTTTGTGGTTGAAGAAGAAGAATAATAAAAAATAACCATTAAGTTGCTTCTACTAATAATGAAAAAAAAAAAAAAAAAAAATGAGATGAGGAGCCATTGTAATTAACATTTTACAAATGAAGAAAGAACAAAAAAATAATTATTATTGAAATGAATTAAAATATATAATAATATTTATTTTAAATATTTGTATTTTGTTAGTATTTGTATTAAAAAAGAGTTAAAGTAGCTGGAGGGAGGGATAGACAACAACAAACTCTGTAGTGTTGTGTTGAATTGAAAAATTATCGACTTGGTTCGACTCGATGATTTTTCGGGGGGATTTTGTGGAGTATGATTTTATAGTTCTACTAAGCCTCTTTGCCCGACACTTCACCAAAAATAAAAATAAAGACTCAGAGAGAAACAATACAGGTAAGAGAGAAGGGTCACGTGCGTCCGCAGGATTATGCTTGGAAGCTAGGTTTTTGGAATTTTTTGAAGAAAAAAAAATTCTATGTTTAAGTCAAAAATGTGAGTTGTTAAATATAATGAACTTTAATATCTATTGCATTAATAATTTAATATTTGTTTTATATGTATTATGTACAAAGAGATAATTTAGCTTTTTAGTTTAATTTGTTCAAAACTGACGGTTACCTTTTTTTGTGATTATGACCTTTAATATTGAGCTTGGGTTTTATTGCTATATGAAACATCTTTATTAAACTTACACACTGACACCAATTTGAGCTTCTTACCTCAAAATGATCGAAAGTTATTGTCGATTATGTATTCTTAACGTTCTGTCCCACCATGACCTTAGTCTTGACCTCTTTAAGCTGAATGGTCTCTTACTATGACCATATATAATGTTCTTGCCAAGTTTGGTCAAAATCGAGCCATAACTTTTGCCGTAATCACGGATAATTATGCAGAAGTAATTAAGTTAAGTTGCAACGCAGGTCCTACTTTTGGGACCAAAGCCACAACCATCTCCAGTCCTACTTGTTGGTCCTTAATTGTGTGTTACCCAAGGTTCATAGAAATACAAAGTTAGACCATCAGGTAATTGGGCTTGTCATAATTTTCAATCTGATATATTGTACCGACTGTTGGGCAAAACAGGCAGATTGTGGCAAAACACACAACCACTCATCCACTATGACGTCAATATTAAGAGCTTGTTGGAAGACAAAGGCCAGTCGTACATGGATTGTGGTATAACCTTGTATTTCTATTAACCTTGGGTGTTACTTTGCTAATAAATAAATAACTACAACCCCCGCCGCACTTAAGATAGGAAAAATCCCCATTTTCTCCGTTTCGTGTCGATGAAAGATCTTTAGATATATAGATTCGAATAAATTTGCAGTACTTGAACTCTCAGATCCGAAAACAAAATCAAACAAATACTTCTATCGAATTTTATGAATATGAAATTTTCCCCAAGCCTCATAACTAAATAAAATAGGATCCAGATTAACCTTACATATAACTCATTACTGATGCCGAATCAATAAATAAACCAATTCTATTACTATTGGCACATAATTATTAGTAATTAATAGATTTATTGTTAAAAAATATTAGACATTAGGCAATTTGTATCTTGCAACCTCTCCCTGAAAAGAAACAGAAGGAGACTCAAAATAAGTTGGAAAATTTGTCGAAATTTGCAAACAGAAAAATATCGAATGTATTTTGTATTTCAGCGGTTGATGTATTTGCTTCTTTTCTCCTAATCAGTTTTCTGAACGTTGATTGGTTAAAATCGATCCTTCACGACTCGAATCAGTTTTATTCGACTCAAGTCGACACAAAAGTAATCTTTTTTTTTCCTTTTCTAATGTATCGACTCCACTCAAGCCGATCATTCTAACTTATTAAAATAAATATTAGTAAGATTGTGTTTTTACAGGATGTGGAAATTTTTTCCGGAAAATATGGTATTAGAAACGATTTTCAAGACAAATGACGTGTATGAAATCTATAGAGGAGATTAAAGCATAAATTATTTTTTGTAAGACCTCCCCCCTTTGCTTCAATAACAACCATCACAAAAGGAGCTGATCAGAAAGGTTTTACCACCCTTTGATTATGGTGGACTTCAGAGACTCCACACTATGGTGAGATGTCATATTGGTCTTGGAGTCCAAAATACACCATACACCATAATCCAATTGATTAAGATCTGCGCTATGAATAGTTAGAAGCTAAATGGCCAAAAATCAGCCATATTCGGGGCGCAAAACTCTTGGACTTTATTTTATTTGCCACTTCTTGACTGTTTTCTCCCACCTTCACCTTCATACAAGACTGTCCAAATATTCTGGAGGATTGGGACTGTTAATTTTTTCATTTATATAGGAATGTTTAGTGATTATTTTTTGGCATTCCTGCTCAGCCTTACTTTGTGTATAAACAGACTCTAACAAACATTTCGTTATCTCGTCATCATGTGTGAAAAAAAATAAAAGGCAGCACAACTCAGATCTACTAGATGCTGAAGTTGAGGTGGGGAGGTTTATGGATTATGGAGCCTGGTGTTCAATGTGGCCAAAATGAAAAATTAGATAAAGACATCTCCAGGAAAGAAGGAAGTGAAGGACATAATTTAAAGAGGAATCCAAAGTTTCTGTCTAGCTTGGAGAGGAAGATCAAGAAGGACCCTACTAAATCAATGAATCATCTCACCAACGACTTCTACATGCCTGCTAAGAACATGAGGAGGGCCGTGAAGGACCTCTTAGAATTTTCCTCATACACGAGTACCACATGCAACATGCTATATTTAGAGATGGGCTTTGTGTAAGAGCGCGAGGAAAAGACAGGAGCAAGAAATATCAAGCAAAGTCCAGTGGTGTCAAAACTAGAGAGAAAGTAGCCAACATCTCTTCATTCCTTTACCTCTCGAGTCTCCTGGCGGTCATGAAGGCCAAATGTGTACTTAGTGAAGGATACCATAGCAGCTGCATGGGATAATTTGTCTGAGGAGTTTGTCATCAACTCCTGCAAGGCCTTCCGGTGACGCGTAAAGGCTATAATTCATGCTGAATGTGGCCATATAGAGTCACCAAGTTTGCAAGTTTGTTAAAATCTATGTTTTTAATTAAGTATGTCTAAAGCAGCCTCTTAAGTTCACGTTTTGCTGCCCAACAGTGGACACACCAACAATGTATGCAGCCGTTTTTTTACGCCACTTGCGCGTAGATCAAGTAAGGCTGACGTTCTCTTTTTCTTCTTGCTCATATATTTGTCAGTTTACGTGATTTTCATGGGCATGAACAAAAACCTGAACATCCAACCTTTAAAACATTCTTTAAAGCAACCTACTAAAATGAGTATTAAGGGAGATACAGAGCTTTTAAATAAATTCTAATTTTTTTGTTCTGCACCCTGTATATTTCTAAAGAGTTACTCTAAGTAGGTTGAGCTAAAAAAGAAAAAACAACAAACTTCACTCGTCTCCCCTTCTTCTTCTCTACATAATATGTACATGGATTTAGTCCTCAGGGGGCCTTCTAATGAGCAATTATTCACAAAGCTCAAAACAACATTCTACACACAAAAACAACAATAGGTCTATAAGGAATTATTAACATTAACATTTTGAAAAAACAGTTCTGTCAACATTTCAAATATTTATTATTTATGAAAAGAGCTAAATTAGATTCCTATTCAAATATGTATTTAAAATTCGTCAAGTTCTCACCTCACTATTGGTTGATCTGAAATCCATCAGAAACGTCAGGAGTTACAGGGTCTTTTTTTTGCTGTTGATATCTCATAGAAATTTTTTAACTTCCTATGAACCTTGATTTGTTAAATACGATTTAAGTAGTTATTATTAAGTTGTATAGCCATTCCCAACAGTAATTATTGAATAATAATTCCATAGTTGGGTAATATTGGCTTAGTACTGATTTGGAAACTCTTTTTAAGGAAAGGTTGCGTGATATAATAAAAGTAACGAGGTGTTGTATTTAAAATACGTCAATTTTGTCCTTCTCACTTGTAAGTTGATTTCAACACATCAAAAAAACCTCAAAAATTATGATGTATTTCATTAGCTCTTGATCTCTTATTGAGTTGCAATCTATGTTTACTCGTTAAATTCAAATTATAATATCCTACTATGATGCAAATAGCACTACTACCACTAAATAAAAATATTTTATTTTAATAGAAGGACGTAATTGGCTAATTTTGGACATTTTTTTTTATTTTAAGGGAAAAAGTATTTTACTCTAGTCTCTGGTGTTAACTTATATGAGTTAGTAAACTGAGCGAGAGAAAATGGGGCTATCTTGTGGCAAAATAATACAATAAAAATATAGATATATGTTACTCATATAGAGAGAGCTGTGAAAATTATTCCCAGTATGTCCCATTGTTTCTAAAATAACAATCTACAGACTGCCACACCACTTTGCGGCTAATATAGATATTTTATTTTCCTCATGCCCTATTTCCATATAACTCGAAAAAGTCCAAATCTCATTCCTCCTACTCCAATAATATATTATTTGCGTCTTTTCTCTGACTAAGTAATTTCCTCATTATTAAAATGTTGCCATAATCGAATTTCAACTTTTTATATCCGCTCTCCACAATTTCAGAACGTAAGAGAAACTGCGACATCTGGGCTAAAATGTATGTATATATACTTACTTAGCAAGCCTTTCATTACCATATTACGACTACATGGAACAAAAGAGCAGAGCTATTTCGTCTATCCGCTAGCTATATGCCAGCGCTATAGAACCAGGTTTTCTATATTGAATAAGAATTATATCTTGTTAAGCTGTGAATAATTATTATCTAAAATCATTGAATAATAATTACATCCAAATTGACATTGGGACTTTTTGTTTGTTTGTTTGTTTTTAAAGAAAGGTTGCGTGATATTATAAGGATACCGACCTGAGAAATAATAAATAGTCTAATATTATTTATTGGTAAAATTAACAGTATTATTGCCGATAACTACCAGTTAATTTTGCCAAAAAAAGATTCTCTTTTTGTGTAGGTAAAGATTGATGGATCACATCTTTTCTTATCCAGGTCGGTTTGGATATTTAGACGTAAGTATTTGAGTAAATTTTGGGTAATCAAACTATCTGATCCAAATCTATACTTGTCTCCAACTCTATGAGCATTTTACCCAATGTTCGACCCTTAATAAAATAGAATCCGGATAAAGGTTACATTTCTCCTCATTATTGATACCGAAAAAATGAATAACCAAATCATATTGGTTATTATTAGAATCATTGTTATAATAATGTTGGAATAATCACGTGATACTAATAGTTATATAGTTGTTCCTCCAAGCACTGATCAAGATAAATAAGTTGTTCGTTCGATAGAGATATTTTTTTATTTCATAAAATATTAAGCAATACTATAAACTTTTTAGTAGTTCCGAAAAATCTCTTGGATCTTTTTTGAGATCCGTCAAAGTTTGAGTAAATAAAGCCTGTTCAGATCTCGGATATTCCTATCTTTGTTAAGCAATGCTTGAGGCTTTTTAAATCTAGCAAATCCCTGCGATATATTTTTTAAGATACGTGAAAGCTCGAGTACCCGAATTCGGATCCAAGCGCCGTCTTACTTTTATTAAGCTATACCAAAGGTTGTTAATGATTTTTTTTTAAAAAACCTTGGATCTTTTTAAGATCCGTAAAAGTTCAAATAACCGATGGTGGTTTGTGATCTCAGATCTTTTTGGATAATACAAGTTTACTTAAAGCCTACTTGGATGCATTGGATTCGGATCCAAGAACCATCCTATCTTTATTTCGAGGAGGTAAGGTTGAGAGCTGCATTGTGTGCCCTTATTAATTTTCTACAGATCGCTCTACTGAATTCGATTTCAATCTTGTAAAGCAACAAACCAATAATAATTTAGCAATTGAAGAAAACAATGATTGTTTGATTATTTTTAGAGAGAGGTTGAGAGTTTTTATATACGATTATAATACATTGTTTATGTTATAGTTATTATTATTATTTCAGCTATTTTTTGTATTTATTTGAAATTAATCCTTGTTGTCACACATCAAAGATGTGCGTATCATCTTTTATAAGTACTTAAAAGAGCAGTGAAGGATTTGTTTACCTTCTGTTGTTTTTGTTATGGGCTGTTTATTTCGTGTTTTTTCTAGATAAACAATCATCAATTTGACAAGAAGCGTCAATCTGGACAAAGAGGCAAGGGAGGAAGAGTAAATTGATGCCATTCAGGATGGGATAATGAAGAACATAAAGGGGAGTCTTTGTTTCATACAACATGTTATTATAGTTTATTGTATCTCGCAACCTTTCTTACGAAAATAGAAAATAGAAGGTAAAAGGATCGAACATCATTTGGTATTTGTTAGTCAATTCTAATCGAAAATGGTCTATATCTTCACTATATCAACTACAGTCCTCGTAAAAGTCCGTTAAGACGATAAATAGAGTTGTAGAAAGTATGACTTCGCTGTATATAAAAAACAAAAACAAGGTAACCCTCACAATTTGATGAATCTTGTGAAGGAAAAAACGTAGCTGCCATGAAAAAAATGAACACAACCCTCCGCATGATATAGACAGGAATTACTCCGAGTCAATTCTACAACAAATTTTCATATGTTTCTCTTTGACCTTCACGTACTAGTGATTACTTTATACTTAAATGTTATCTCTTCAAGAATAATGATAATAGCATTACGGAATACTAAACACTGTTCAGGTTGAAATTAAAAAAGTATTGCCCTCGGCTAATGCCATATCTTTTACAACTGTAATAATAAGAGTACAATATCTAATAAGGGCTTGCTGGGACTCTTTGCCCACTAGTTACTGCTGTGTATAGAATACATAATGTTCTACTAATGACCCCTCGATCTTGAAATGATTGGGATGCAAATCTTATGTTAAGAACAGCTATTCAGGATTCATGTTTAACCTACTGGGAGTTATTGGGTTAATATTTGTTCATCAGTAGAGATGGGAGCGGGAGCAAGACATAGTGTTACTGAAAATCAGCTACCTGTTATAGGATTGGGTTCGGGGGGAGAGAGAATGGATCACTTTTATAAAGAGGAGAACCTTTTACATTTAAATAGCTTCAGTGCTCGAGAAATATTACAACTGTATTTAAATTCATATATAATTATTTCATAATGCATTTTTTAAACAATTTACATCAAAAAAAGGGTCAAATGCTTACTTTTTGAAAGGAGAAGTTAACACCAGGACGACCTAATAAATAATGAAAAAAAGAAAAAAGAGCATACGCTACAGCCCTTTTTCCTTCTTTACTCATAAGTAACGCTGGGCCTTTTGGTCAAATAAATTACTGTTTTGAGATTAGAAAAGGAGAACAGTTGGTAGAATTTCCCTTTTTTCGTATTTATTCATTCTTTCTCAAATTATTGTTGTGCTAACATCTCCTCAAAGAATCTATTGTTAGCCGAGTACCTTTGAGTTTGTACAATAAAATTAGTGAAATACCGAAAAAAAATCTCCCTACGCCATGGAATTAGGAGCTACCTACCGGACGACAACAACATACTTTGTCCAAAATACCAATGTAAGTACTCTTACAGCCCCCATCCAGAGTCAATTGACTCTGAATGTCCTCGTTCCACATCAAGAATATGAATGAAAACGCACAACATTTGACTAATGATGATTCTGACAACGTTAACATCGACCTCTTAAAGATGCTAGTTTCCTGTAATATACCTTTTTTCACCGTGGAGAACCCCATTTTTTCAAAGTTTATCAAGAAATATGATTTATCTTCGAGTAAAGACTTGGGTAAGTTACTATTGATGTATTTAAATATTCAAACATTAATTAAAGAAATACTTCTTCAAATTTAGGATTAGCATATAGCTAAATGTTCATAATCTCCACGATAAGGTGCTAGAGAACTAGAGTAATATGTTCAAGAACAACAGTATGAAGGGTGTCAAAGGGAGTCTGAGCTTCAAATGGTGTGTAAATAGTTTGTCAAACGTCAGTTTGTTCGGGTTAAGTATTGGGCATGCTCCATGGATTCCGACATGTTGAAGTACAATTTATTTCAGACAAGTATAAGTCGTTTTAAATACTGATTATATTAATTTACTTTTTCTTTTCTTAGCTTAACAAATTACTTAGATGGCGAAAAATCAGAATTCAACATGGAATTGGAAGTATGATAGAAAAAAGATGGATATTATTTCTACTCATAATGATTATGTTTTTCTCTGTATAAAAATGTCTAATTATTTTTGTATATTTATAATTTACATTTGTCCCTAATAATTTGTTGAATCCATTTCTAATATTTAGAGTCGTTTGCTATTATTAATTTGTTTCACTTTCTGGGTAAAGCTACTATTAAATTTCTAATTAATGTTTTTCGTTATAGTTAATCATTTTTTATTTGTGTTTTTTATTTTACCCCTACTTGTTTATCAGTTCGGGCACATGTAAAAATAACTATAACACTTGGTGCCCTTGCAATAGTTTGCCAGATTAGGTAGCCTACTGCAGTCTGTCCTGAATGTGCTCTAGGGATGGTGCATTGTTTAGCCAGCCCCCGATATCAGAATTTATTAAAAACGGGAGAAGCGGGAGACGGAATGTCTAAATTAACTAGTAATCTACTGCTACGAGTTAAATGATTATCATAAGTTATAGACTACTCATTGTATGGCATATGATATTAGCGACTTTTATTTATATTTGTTTATAAATCTATAATATATAAATTTTTTTGAAGTTTTTTCATGATTTTCAAGAAGTAAATCAGGTATTCTATCCTCCAAAACTGTAACTTTTAATCAATAGTACCATATGTCTCGCTCCCGCTTTTTACACACACTCGGTCGATGCTCACTTCTACTAATCAGTCAATGAGTATGGAGAAGACCTTTGCCTTTTCAAAGAGAAACAATCTTATTTACAGGGTGCGTGGACAAAATTTTAAAGACGACATTACTCCATCAGCGAATGTCTGATCCGTCTGTTTTTGGTGTTAAAATTTTTCCGGGTCATAAGCTTCAGTTATTGTTTAGCACTTGTAGCCATAACATCATTTTAAGTCCCCAAGAAAAGTAATTATGTTTAATGAGTGAGATCGTAAGTGCGCTGCTATTCAGATTATGCTTAGTGATCACATGAAATTAAGCAAGGCTGACATATCTGGCCTTCTGTCAATGCCAGTTAGAACGACCAGAAGTCTAGGAAGCAGCTGAAGGAGTCATCGGACCCGATGAACGTTGTTGACAGGAAGAAGAAGGAGGAGAAGAGTACCAGGATTGTCCAGGACGTCATCTTCATCAACAAGGTCATGGACATCATCGACGAGGACCCCCAGCATTCCATGAGAGCCATGGCGAGGGACCTGGGCATGGCCGAGTGGACCGTGAGGGCTTGTGTGAAGGAGGACTTTAGGTGCAAGCCCTACAGGCGTCAAACAGCCCCACTTCTAACTGAACAGACTCAAGGGTTGCGACTGCTCAAAAGCTTCAGGCTGCTGAACATCTTGGTGAACCCAAAGTCGCCGAACATGCTCTGGTTCTTCTTTGATGAGAAGAATTTTGTTCAGGATAAAATTCATAATTCCCAGAACCATCGCTGGATGCCCATGAACAACAGAGACGTCCCCAGGGTCATGAAGACCAAGTTTTCGGCCACTGTCATGGTCTTTGGGGTCGTGTCCGTCTGTTGTCAGCGACTGGCTGGGGATGTGGCAGCAGTACTCGTCTCCGGCCCACAAAGCTAAGCGGACGCAAGAATGGCTGAAAAGTAATGCTTTTGCGTTCGTACCCTTCTCCTCTTGGCCTCCCTCATCACCGGATTTGAACCCGTTGGACTACTTTGTTCTGTCCTACGTGGAGAACATGACCAACTGCTCCTCCCATAACACCAAGCAGTCTCTCATCACCTGCATCAAGGAGAAATTCAGTGAGATAGAAACAGCGCAGATCCAAAATGCCTGTTCTCGGTTCCGTAGCCGCATTGAGCGGGCTTTAGCCGCAGGTGGCGGCTACATCAAATAGATAGCTGCTCTAAATCCTAATAAAGATATTCGTTTTTATTTTATCACTAAATATTATAATATAAGCTTGTAGTTGCTGTTTTTTGAAGGGGCAGATTTTGTCGACGCACGCTGTAAATGGGTACTTATAGAATATTTGTTACTTCTAAAACATACTTTTTAGAAATTATATTTATAGAAAAGTGAAAATATTTTTTTAAATCATATTTTCAAAAATGTACACCTTGCGCAATTCTGTATAGCAAAAATCCCTATAATAGCTATGGCTGGCCCTAATACAACGAGATCTAATTTTATTTAATAGAAGAACTTGCTCATCAGTCAATCATTATACAAAGACTCGTGTTGCTAATGAAGCGATTATGCCTTGAAAAGCATCACTTAATGCAATTTATGAAGTATACATATATATATATATAAGCTCGTGACTCCTCAATTTCTTTAATCGTTTTGAACCTTCTCATAAAAAAAATGTTTTTGTTGTTTTATTATTCGTTCAAATACCCTGTGGAATTCATTTTTCATAGGAGTTAAATGGCTGGCTCATATGAACAATTAGGTTAAGTTTCAATTTTATGTACTTACATACCTGATCTTACTAAACAATAAAATTAATAGTGGAACACAACATTATATAACTATGAGTGTACTTGAGCAATTAGCGTTATTTTTTTGTGGTCAGGATTTTATTTGTATTGTATCTTGTAACCTTTCTTCCGAAAAGGGGAGAAAAAAAGACACTCCAAAGCAAATGTAATTACCGAGTGGTACATCAAAATCTGAACACTTTGAATTTTAAAGTTTAACAAAATTTAATTTATTAACCAACGATAAAATTTCAACTAAATTAATACGAAAAATAGATGTGTGTCTGAGCTCTCTTAATCATCAATGTAGCCACCACTTTTTGAGCATGTAGGCGTCTGAGGGAGTAGGCAGGAGGAGTTGTAGCCCCCCTCCTTCTCCCAAAAGAAAAAAAATTAAGTCATTTTTCCTTTCTACTAGAAAATCTAATTATTTGAAATTTAATTTGATTTTTCAGAATTTTTTCCCAAAAAATTTCCTTTTATGTGAACAGCTGTGGATTTTTGAAATTTTTTGAGAATACCTATAGTTTTTGAAAAAAAAAATTTAATATTTGAATTTGAATTTTTTTTGCCAAAAGTTTTAATTTTTGGATATTTTTTCAAAATACAAATCGTAATTTTTTAAGAACATATCTTTTTAAAAGCACATTTTTTCAAAGATATTAAGGTACTATAGGTATTAATTAGATTATAAAATTGAAAAAACAACAACGAATATTAAATATATATGTATAAATTATTCGACTTAAAAAACCATAAAAGTATTCAAACCCGCAAAATGGTCGAGTAAACACTCAACCAGAATAAGCTTCTTTATACACAAATTGGCTGATATAAGCCAGTGAAGAATTACCTCTATTCCTGGCGTGTTAAAAATAGACCCCGATGACTAGAACCAGCCAGACTTGAGGTTTAGTACGGCATGGGAGATAAATCTGTATTATTAACTGTTAAATGGTTTTTGACTGAAAATTATTTTCTCAAGTGAAAAACGAATCAGGGAAGTAATAGAACTAAAAAAACATATATGTGGATTTTTTTTCCTTTATGAATAGTTACCTATTTAGCAAGTTTGATGATGCAAAATCATACTAAAATACACTCAGACTTACCAATAGGCTTGTTTTAGATACAAAAAAAAAAAGTTGCAATTTGACACATTTTTGTTGAATATTAAACAAAATGGTGTTGTTATGGTATGTTGCATTTGCGCAACACAAACATTTCAGGACTAAAATTAATGAAAGAATTCACTGTAATTTTCTTTAAAATCTGTTATTCTTATATAGTTAAGTAGAGATGCAGTTTTTTTGTACTTATAGACAACATGAAACGAACACTGTGGCGGAACGGACACCGTTAGATGTTAGCCTTTGAGTATTTTTCGCATATGTTAGTGGAAGTTTCATAATTCATTTTTCCTTTCGCCTCACACACTTATTAGCGAAATGTCTTTATCAAAAAGGAAAAAAGACATATAACAAGCCGTGATCTTACAAAAAAAATTATGTATAAAAGATATGTAGACTACGGCGGGTTTTTTTGGTTTGGAAAAGTAGTCATGTGGTTAGAAAATATCCTATAAAAAATTTATTTTTCCTACAATGTCATGCACATCCAATTCAAAGTTTGTAAGGAGACAAAGGTGATTTATTTCGTCAATGAAGATTAAAATACAGCAATAATCAATATTTTGCAATTATTAATTTTAATAGATATTAATTTAACCTATAAAAAACATAAAGTTGTTTTTTTTCTAAAGCTACCCTTTGGAGCAAAAACAAAAGAAAATCATAAGAAAAATTTGACTTTCTTACCTAAAAATATAGAAAATATGATGTGCATTACACACGGATCATCAAATCCCCAATTTTTGTTCCATGGAACAATTTTAGGGAAACACTTTTGGAAAACTTTTTATAGGTTTAAAAAATGTCTATCGGAATTATTAAAGTAAAGAATAAAGAGATTTGCTGGTTTTTTTAATAATTTGATCGAGATGTGGCAATGCAATTTCGCTTAGGTGGGGATCTACGGCTAGGTGGATTTTTCTGCACCAACCGTAATCCAAATGGGTAGAAAAATAGAAAATCAAACCGCTAAAAAGTGCACAGGAAGTGTTAATTTGATACAAACGGTACAAAGACAAGGTGTAAGGGTTGTTGAGTGAGTTGTAGTAATGATTTGAGGTTCGACGTCTTTTGCACAACATTCCAAGTCAGAGCCCATAGATGTGCCCATTGACATCACACTTGAAACCATTGATGTGCAGTTTGATGTAGAATTGAAGAGCAAATTAGCCTCTATCGACTTGGACACATTTTATAAGTACCTTCTACCAGGTATTAACAGTACTGGCTACAAAAAGGTTGTCCATGCTTAGGAATAACTACCATTGTGAGCAAGTTTTTTGTTTTTTAATAGTCCTTTAATTGGTTAGATGGAGTTGCACTAAGTAAACATTATAGTATTACCATCTGACGTTGGAATATTGTGTGAAATCCATATACGTAAATTATATTTCCCTCTCTATGAATCACCGGGGCGCGAACTTACACATATCAAGTTCAAGAGAATAACTTCTCTTGAGTGCATTGTCCATGAGCTACGGCGATCCCATAATTTTTTTCACTAATGAGATTCGGAAATCGGCAGATTCTCATTACTTGATGCCCAATATTTATCTGCACTTGTGCAGGGTAAATGATGCCAAGTTTGTATGAGTAACTACTGTGGAAGTCCTTCATTGGTATAAAGTATATTCCAGATGTTGAAAAAAAACAATGTTTTAAAGTTCCACAATGCTGTGATCAGATTTTTTTTTCAAAATTGTTACTACCACTGTTATCAGTTATGTCTAACAACCTTAAATAAATATTTAACAAAATAAAAGCACATACACTTTTTTTAGTTCTTAAGGTTTCGCATAATGTATTAAATAATAAAAATCATATAATAAATATTTTTAATATTTATGTGTTATTCTTAGTACTCATTTTAGTGAGAAAAAAAAGGAAACATCTTGTTACTTATATTTAGTTTTGCAATGATTTTATTGGCCGGCACGCTTGAGACCGGATTAAGCCGTATTTGGTACCCAAATAAAATGAGTTTTTGACACCCCTGCGTTATTCAATAAAAAATAATACTTTAGTTATTGGGGGGGTAGGAATTGTCTTTATATTAGGGGTATTCGGGTCTACTTGGATATATTTAACTTTTACCTTGTAAAATACAGTGAGCGGCAACATAAACTCTTTTTTTCCAAAAGGGAATAAAGAAGTTTTATAAATCAAAAAAGTCTTATTTTTGTTTTAATGTGATAGTACATATTTAAACTTTTGTTTAACAGAGTTTATAAAATCATTTTAGATAGGTGACGTCTCCCAATGTCTATAAACCGAACTTCCGTATACAAATACCCACTGACTTTTTTTTCTCTTTAAATAACTTTTTACTTAGAGATTTTAGAGGGATATTTATTTTATGTAAAGAGATACCAAATTTAATTGGCAACAACCCTTTGTTTTAATGTGGATGATTAGTTGATTAGATAATGAGCTATGGGTGATTCTGAAAAGGTCTTTAAAATGTCGAATTTTTCAGAATAAATCCGTTTCCAATTACTACATGTCGACAAACTGTACACATTTAGAATTTATTTCATAAAAAAATATTTTGATGGTATCTACAGCATCATTATCCGTGGAGTAATTTGTACTCAAATAACATTTTTATTATAAAATTGAAGCAACTAACTGACTTTCATAAATCCCACCAATATAAACTCAAAAAGTGAATTGCATTTCGATTAATTTTATAAAATATTATGTCAAACCATTTTTTGGCTATATTTATTTTCAAAGGCAAACGTACATTCCAGGCTATTCAAATAAATGATAGCAACTAAGAGTATTTCAATGAGAAACTTTAGAGTCTTGTTTCTAGAGCGAACCCGCGTCCACTTCGCTACTACTTCAACAGCTTGATTACCACACAATATAAAAAAGGAAATAAGGTTGCTTTGTCCTGTATAATCACATTTGTAATAACGCCTCATAGAAGTTATTTTTTTGCGGAGCTGGGTTTGCCAATCCCTGCTCTAAATCCTTATCATTTTCTCTCATGAATAATGTAATATGAATTAAGTTTCTATATATTTTATACATTCACGAAAATACACTATTTTTTATCTCTTCACATCTCATTTTTTGCAATATGTAGAAATTATATTGTATAAAAATTATAACTACTTACATATTTTCAACTCTTGGATACGCTTTATAGACAATGACAATTTAAAAAATCCTTGAGATATAGATACATTAGACTGGCACTAAAAATTGGGTTTTGGTTTTTTTAGCGTCCTATACAGAGTGGAGAGACAGAACTTGCAATAGCATGACATTCATACAAAAACGTGATTTTTATGGAATCAAGAAAGGACAACTCAAAACCAATTTTTGTCATGTTTAAATACTATATTTTTTATTGGATATGTCTTCCTTCAAAAGCAAATACCGGGCCGGGCCGAATTATTTACCGATTTTCCTCCAGCCCTTTTCAATGCCCTTGAAACAGTTGATCTCGACGTTCCCATATTTCTGGCCATGTCGGCAATGGACCTGTTGGGAGTCCTCTTGAACACTGCCTTTACTTGTCTTGTTGAGACAGTGGGCTTCCTGCCAGCCCCAGGGTAATGTTTGAGATCACCCCCAGCCTCCAAGCGCTTGGAAACGTTGTAAATTGTCTTCAACGAGGCCCCAACCTGTTCCTTAATGTTGTTATAAGGCACTCCCGCTCGGAGGAGGGCTGCAATTTCGATCTTCTTTGTTTCCCGATTGGACATGGGCTCACGTGTGGAAGTTGTTACGCTCTCACAGGAAGGATTTTCGTTTATTTTAACAGTAAAAATACGAAACAATCAGATGGGTTGCCACAAAACCTCTTAAAAAGTATATTTACATCATCGGTAAATAATTTTGCACGGCCCGGTACATTCTCGACACGCAGGCAAACTTGGCAGCTCTTGGCAAAGATTCCAGGTCCATGGCTTACCAAGCTGTCATATTGGTAGCTCGGAGTGAATCCAAATTTGGTTCAGAGGTGCAGAAGATATACTTTTCCAAGACGACCTAAACTGCAACGAGCAAGGGGTTGAGGTCAGAAATGGAGTAGGGCCACATGGAAACAGCCCAGAAGTAAGCCATAAGAAAACCCTTTCTTCATTAGTATAAAACAAAATAGCAAACTATTAGATAGTAAAATTGAACCAACAAAGTGAAAGACTTTAACCATACTGTCAATATAAAAAAAATTATCGCTCAATTGTCTTGTTTCATAATATATAAGACCCAAAAGTGTATTAAAAATATACTCTTATATCGTTATACAATCTTATTTCCATACTGTACCGAGTGGTCAATTAAAAACTGAACACTTTGAATTTAAAACTTGATATAACTTATTAAGTAACAATAGAATTTCAACAAAATTAATAATATAAATAGATGTGTGTCTCAGGTCTCTTAATCATTAATGCAGCCGCACTTAGACGGTGGAAGGCCTGACACTCGATGCAGATGTAATCCTCTGTAATAGTGTACCATTGATGTCTGAAAGTGGCTTTGAGGGCCTCGGTGTTTGAATAACGGGGTGCAGGCCTTGGCATCAGGGCTCAAGGGGGCCAAAAGTGTCAAAAAAGAACCCAAAAGACTCATTTAAAAGAGTTTTGCAACGGAAGAGATGGGTTTCTTTCATTGTTGGTGTCAAAAGTGGTCTCTCCAGCCTCATAAGGCTCTTTCCACGCACTTTTTTTATAGCTCTCTGGACAGTTTTGTATAAAACCACGAGATTTCTTGCATGACCCTCATGTACTTGAGGAGATTGGCCTCGGCTGTTTTCTTTAAATCCTCCGAGTCCATTTTGGCCATTTTGACAGTTCCCTTCTTCTTTTCCAACGTTTCGGACTTGCTAACGATCTCCATGTCTGTTTATGAATGATTACATTTATAATATTTTTGAGTACTAATTTGTGATATCACGTTAATTATGTTGAGTTTTAATAAAGTTACTTCATAATTTAGTTTCTATATCTTGAAATTAATTTATATAAAATATATATTTTTTGTTTTAGAAAAATGATTCATCATTCACATCAAGTAGTATTCAATGTAAGTATTAGATATTTTATTATTCATAAAGCCATTTGATGAAGTTTAATCAATCCTTTTGTCAAATTTGACCAATTCATGAAGTAAAAATATGTACTATTTTTACATCTATTATGATGCAATTTATGACGTCTGTGAAAACACTTTATTTCCCCCTTTATAATCATAAAATTTAGAAACGTCTAAGACGATGCATAACCTCAAGATGATCAACATGGCTCACATTTTATGCTTCTTCATTTTTGCACACTATGTTCAGGTATTCGAAAAGTATTTAACCACCTATATGACGACAATTTAAGAGGTTTTGTAAAGTTAAATAAAAAAAATCCATTTATATCAGCTGAAGCTGAAATTTTCTGACCGAGTATATGGTACGGCGGTTAAACTTCAGCCTCATAACCATGTCAGAGTTGCTTTTGCCGGCGCGGATTAATGTGGTAATCTATAACGTTTTCGCTTCCATTTTAATTAATAATTAACGTATAACAATGTTAGAGATTGCCACTTTGGTCTGGTCCGGCAATAGAAACTCTGGCACTGTTATGAGGCTGAAGGTTAACCGTCGTACTGTATATGAGGTCAGAAAAAAGTCGTGCGTACTTGAACAAAGATGGTGCTCCAGTCGATACAGTATACATCTTTTAAATCTGGATGAGAGAAAAAAAGAATTTCTGGCCTTTCCAGTCCTCCAATCGGAATTCTTTTTATTTTCCAATATGGTGGCACACTGAGTACAACGCCTGTAGAGTCTACCAAAGCAACATCATAAGCCCCAAAGTATCTATGAAGTCCCAATGATGGAGGATTTCCAAGAGTTACATAGCAAAAGTATGTACCGCCTTCGGACCTCGTCATGAGGCTGTAATTGATGCTAGTGGAAATCAAATTAATAAATAATTATCTTCATAATGTGTAAATAAAAAGCTTTTTCATAAATTTTCTTGTGCAACCTCATTCTAATATGTACACATCGTTATTGGTAGCACAATCAAAGTTGTCAAATCCTTTTCAAAAAAGCCCAAATTTAAGGTTCACTCTAATGTACATTCATTATACATTTCTAAATTATATAACATGTCTTTTTACGACTATTATTTTCCATTTCCAGAAAGATCTGCAGTAATTATAACTTTTTTTTCTTTTATGATATAAAATTGTATTATACTACATTAAAAATTATTGAAGGACGCGTCTCCTGTCTTCAATGAGTCTACTATTCGTATTTATAGGGTGGGACTTGAAAAAGCTGTAAAACTTTTTGCTTTAGGAGCTTTGGTACTCAGACACGCAAAAGTGTAACAAAACATAGCCACATATATCTGCTATACTTTGACTCTATTTAAAGATGACATAGTGGGGACTCAAAACTTGCATCAACAACAGAAAAGTCACCGCGTGTGAGATTCCCATCCGTACTTCCTACAATATGAAGACGCCCATTACAGCCCCATTCTATAGATCAGCGCTTCGTATTAAAAAAAAAAAAGGGGGGAGAATATATCTTATGTGACGTAATCAAGGTAAACAAGCTGATGAACAAGTTTGGTTATATCAAACCAAAAGCAACTATATCTCCATTAACAGTTTAATTTGTTTCAATCATTGTTCAAACTTTACATTGTACAGAGTGGAGAGCCAAAACTTGCAGTAGCATTTAATTACAATTTTAGGACTGCTTTTGTAAATTACGAGGTTTCATTAAACAACCAAAAAATAATACATGCTTCTTTTTTTAATCCCATCTTTCCAAGTGTTTAAATGTTGGAGTAACAGCAGTAAATCAACGGTGTCCAATCTCTTCGACGCCAGTATCCGTGCTGAGATGACTGACCGTTGGCATCTCCATCTAGACTGTCTACAACCTCAATAAGCCCCTTACAGCTCCGTACAGCCAAGAAAAAGCATAATTTATCAAGCAGCAAAATTGGCTGCCTTCTGGCCTGCCTCCATTTGGACCTCCTCAGGCCTGATTATATTCTCTTGGTCTTTGCAAATTGGAGTTCAAAAAGAAGCGTTCGGATAAAGATCTCTCCACTTCTCTGTATAGGAGATTTATAAAAGATTTCTAACCAGCTTAAAGTGTCTTAGAACAAAGTCCACCTCGTTAAGCAGCAACTGACCAGCAGTGAGAATGAAGAGCAATACAGGATCACGTAACCTCCCTGCTGTGGGATCGTCGGCGAAGCTAGCCCTGTTGGAGTTGGGTAGCCCTTTTTCGTTAACAGGGAGAACGCTCGTTCGTTTGCGGAAGGCGGAGCAATATGGACTGTGCCTCAGTTTGGGCCTCGTGGAGGAAGGAAGAGAACCTTGGTCACTTACAAGAAGGGAAGTGTGTGTCCGTGTCAGGGACCACATCATTAAAAGTGGATTTAATCCTACGAAGTTTTGGTTCTCTGCTGTTCCTACTCTCCCGTTCACATCATTAGTTAATGGATGTGCAACGGTCTCTCCTCTGGATCATCCCGAGTTGGATGAGGGTACATCGAGCAAGATCGTTATGTCTCCCAGGGACGAGCAGGGTGCTCGTGTCTCTAAAACTTCGTTAAGGGAGAAGGTTATTTCTCCCATGGACGAGCAGGGTGCTCGTGTCTCTAAAACCTCGTTAAGGGTGAATATTATTTCTCCCAGGGACGAGTAGGGTGCTCGGGTCTTTAAAACCTCTATGAGGAGTTTTGTTCTCCTTTCTCCGGTGCGCGTGCTGAGAGCACGGCACGTCTATGGAGATAAAAATTTGATGTACAAGAACGAATGGTTTGTCGGCGCCTGGACATGGATGGAGCGGATCTATAAGCCGCTATTCATGGAGAGGGACCTGTGTAATCACCGTCATGGATTTGGTGCTTGGGGAGGTGATGTAATGTATTTCATATTTCCTTCTCCCTTGTTCTTATCTTCTTGTATTTTCTTTTATGTATTAAAGTACTGTATTTACATAGTATAAATAGTCGTGTATTTTGTAAATAAATTAGAGAAGGTTTTTGTATTATATAGAATACACATGATCTTATAAATAAGTGTTATATTATTCCTCCACGTGATTTCTTCTCCTCATGTCTCTTGGTCGTCCTGGATCTCTCCACCTATAAATAAGTTTGTGTCTCTCCCTCGTCAAGACACAACAGGCAATGAACTTGAACACGCTTGAATATAAGTTATACTCACATGTGGAGTTAAGGGCCTACAAAATCCGCCATCGGAACATTGCCTCCCTGAAACGTTCCGTCAATGAGTACTTTGAGGACATGAGTGAGGAGACTTTATTCGCCGCCTGAAGGTCATTATTACGACACAGGAGAACTGCATTGAGAAACAATTGATTTCAATGAGTTTGTGAAGAAAATTGAAAAAAATAAAGATGAATTCCTACACAATTTGCTAGATAAATATAAAATTGAAAAGTAAGGAAATACTCAATGCCCGTTACCTACTCTTAAAAGCCATTCCTAAATATTATTTATGATTGTATTACTCCAAATGTGCTTATATTTATACATAAGATACATCAAACTTTCAAAGCATTTCTAAAGATGATGATTTTTTTAGATTTTAGAGATCGATAAGCTATTGTACATCTATTTTTTGTCTTCCTTGAAAAATAAAATAGATATTTTTTATCAGCGTTTTATCAACCCTGTTCCTTCCAACAATTATATTATAGCTTGTATCTACCTACTTTTCAAAAGCCGTTTCTTTAAATTATCAATATATATTTTATTTTGGACATATGGGTCTATTACAACCACTAACGGTCAATCCTTCTTTATGATTGTTTTCCTTGTAAAGAATCCCTGATGTGATGTTGATAAGTTATACTTTTTAGGGGCATTTTAGAGGAGAGGGAGTCTTCTCTTTTTTGAGAAAAAACAACCATTAGAGCATTGGTCATAAGTAGTAATATTGTATCGGTTCCAAATGTTTAGTTTTTGATTCACATTCTTTTTTGCATCCAAGACCCGTGTTAGGGGGGTTTTGTGATAATTGTCTTCGGCTATGCACTTGATTATTAAAAAAAATTGGAGCTATGTAAAGAATAAACTAGTAATAGGATGATTCCAAAAAAATTCCCGATGACCATGGGATTCTAGTAAAAATTACCAATGCCAATTTCGATTCTATAACATTTTAATAATAGTTAAAAAATAATTTTGCTGTTAGGGCCGTCCACAATTTTTTTGGAAAGAAATTTCTAACACCCATGGTCATTCTCAAAAAAAATGACCGAAAATCAACAGCTGCTTCAAAAAAAATGAAAAATTAAATTTCTAATATTTAATCTAAAAAAAAAGAATTCAAATATTAGTTTTTTGTAGAAAAAATTTAAAATTACATAGTTATTCACAGAAAATTAATTTCTTTTGTATGAGTTCAGCTTTATTTTTTTCAATTTTCTTCACAAACTCATTGTGATCAATTATTTTCTCAATTTCTCATTTTGCTCTTAGGGGCAATAATGGCCTTCAGGCGGGATCTAAAGGCTCCTCACTCATGTTCTCCAAGTACTCATTGACAGAGTATTTGAAATTTAATTTTGCATAAATTTAAATTCAAATACTCATTTTTTTGTGTAGAATTTTTTTTTTAATATTTTTTTAAGATGAGGTTATATTTGTATGGCGAATGGTGTAGGCCCTTAACTCTACATGTGTTTAGAACATATATTCAAGTGGGTTCAAGTCATTGCTGTAGAGGGGAAACATCGACTGCAGTCAAAAGTCCAGCTGGTTTTTTTTTTTTTTTTTTTTTTCATAACTTAGAAAAGGTATTAATTAGTATAATACCAATAACAAATAAGAATCGGGAAAAAAAATGATTCTCCGATTCCGGATTCAATGCCCTGTTAATCGTCCCATCACTAGACTAAACTAGTAGACGCACGAACCAATAAGCCGAAAGTTAGGCAAGTGAATACCTTGGTAACGTGGTTTTGAAAGACAATAACGATGAAAAGTTTCATGCATATGTTGTCTTTAATATATTAGACAGACTTACCACTCTAACACAAAAACATACACTTTATTTTGTTATCAGCTGTCGATGTGTCTCCTTCTTTTCTAGGAGAACTAGAAATAGTTCCTTTTAAACTGTTCACAATTCTCAACAATTACACACTGCAACAGCATTTTAGCACGAAGGTTGAAACCCACATTTATTATTGTTATTAAAGCTGTAGAACACGAAAATGACCCTAAAACTTTCAACCTCAACAGTTTTGGCCTTTAAAGCTTCTTTTTTTAATCAAGTTTTTAAGGTATACGATCCAGTGCCATATTTCGAAATGAAAGAACGATATAGATGAAAATCAAAGTAAATAACTAATTGGTACAAATATTCAGCATTTGAAAAATGAATTATTTGTTACTTTATTTTGATTACATTTAATAAAATATGTATCAAACTACCAAAAAAATCGATTAAAATGAAGGACTTTACTTAGAAGGTATTATAATTTTTTACTTATTTTTTTTAAGTGGTTTATATTTTAGCTGAAGTTATCGAGCATACCTTATATTTCAGTTTTAAAAAATGCTTCAAAAAAGACAATTTGGATTGATTTTTGGTCAATTTAGTTTTTAATATATATTAAGGTATTTTTATAAATAAGCTGGTTAAGTAGCGTTGAATATAAATTGACCCTTTTCATGAGCTTTTAAGTAATAATATGTACTAATATGAAAAATTATTTAGTTGTATGGGACTTAAAACAAGTTTACAGTATATTTATACCTCATTTTCGAAATAATTGAAATAAATTATTTAATTTTTTTCTCCGCATTATAAAATATATTCACGCAACCTGACTACCTTATTTTATTAAATTTCTTAATAAATATATAAAATTTAAACTTTGAAAAATAAAAACATTACGGAGATGTCGAAATACAAAAATATCACTTGTGTTTAAGATCATATCTCCTACAACTCAATTATGAAGAAATGAATGCCCAAACGTCAACTTACTTTGTTTGCTAATGAAAACCATTGCTCACACAAATTATAATTATGCTGAGTAATTTATTTGTATACTCGCAATTAAAAAATTAGTTGGCTTGGTTTTGAACTTTTCAAAAGTGGTTATACATTTATTACATTATGGCTCATTACTTAAATTTATAGTATCCCCCATTTGGAATTAAAACTGGACATGTACATATGCTATAAATTAAATTAACAAAATACTATAGTAATTATCTAATTCATCATAATTAATGCTACAAGAATATCAATTCTATTTTGTTAAGGGCTATCTTTTTAAATTAATGTACAAAATAATAAATATACCAGACCAAGTTAAACAAGCGGACAATAGAAATAAATAAATTGGTTCATAAGGGATTTTTATGTTTTTAAAGAAAAGATAAAGGAACAATATATACGCCTTATTTTTATGGTTCGACGAGGAAAAATATTGAATTTAAGGAGCTTAGAAGTTATAAATTAATAACGAGTATTAAATTAATTATATTTGCCTTTAGAATGTAAACAAAATTAAAACTTACGAACTACTGATCGTTACTTCCTCAACAAAGGATTTTTCAATCTTTTTTGTAGTAATATAAGTTATTGGTCATCAACTTGAACTGGAATATGGTCTTAAATTAAAACAAACACAACACTTCCTTGCTAAGTAGTTGATAAATGATTGTAGAACAGTTGCTACTAATGAAATAATTGGCTTTTTATACGTAATATGTGGGCTACAAGTGACGAGTTATCTTGTCATGACAAATATTCATGCAATAACATACACGAGTATTTTCGTTTTATTTGCAACCAGCAGTAGTAACCGACAGTACCAGAAGTAATTAGGTTTCCACAAACTGACAACCCGTGATCTAATAATGTAGATGATAGCTTTCTAACAACTCTTGAGCATTACTCTCAATTTTTCATGTGCAGACTAAGTTTCTTAGATATTCTCTCCACGATGATGAAAAAAAAAATGAATAAGAGATTGAGACAATAAAAAAACTCACACATTCAAAAATGCTTAGCATTTACAAACCTAAATATACAAGGTTCGGAAGCAAAACGTGGACTGAATGACTGATTTTAAAAAAATGTCAATAATTTTATTTTTTGATAAATAATTTTGAAATTTTTTTTTACAAACCTTTGAGACATGTTCACTCAATATGTCCCCCTCAGCATCAATCACAGCATCCACACGGTGGCGGAAATCCTTGCAGGAGTTGATGATGAACTTCCCAGACAAGTTGTTCCCCTCCTTCCCCATGGCAGCCTTCAGGGAGTCCATGTTCGGATGAGATGTCCGGTTAGTCTCCCTCTCCAAAGTTCCCCACACAGCAAAGTCCAACGGGTTCAAATCCGGTGAAGATGATGGTCACATGTCCTTGGGCCAAAAATCCGCCATGTTTCTTCGCAGAACTTCTGGCATTTGGTCGATGTGTGTGAGGATGCAGCATCTTGGGGCCAGAAATATGCGTCCCATAGGTGGCCTTGAGCCATGGTAGTATGGTGAACCTCTGCACCTTGTAGCAGGCCTCCTGGCGAATTTTCTCCCCAGCCTTAAAAAAGAAGGGAGGCATCTTCTTGCCGTCGGACGCCACGACCCCCAGGACCATTGTTTGGGCAAATGTTTTGTACGAAACACCCCTTAGACCTCTTCTGGTGATCCCCAAGCCAACAATCGTTCCGACAGTTGTAAACCTGGCCCTCAGTCAAAATCTTCTCGTCAGATAAATTTTTTAATGTGGATCCATTTGTCTTGATTTAAGCACGAACTTTCTGTCACCACTGCAGTCTCCTTTCCTTAAGAATATCCGTCAACAGGTGGTGTGGGGTCCTTGTGTAAGAGGACAACCCAAAGTCCTCCTTCACAGTACTCCTAATTGTACCTCGTCCATGTCAAACTCATTAGAAAGGCAATTCATTGATTTTGTGGGGTCCTCCTTGATCTTCCTCTACAGGTCCCCCAGAAACTCAGAATCCCTTTTCAAGTTGTGTCCCCCACTTCCTTCTTTCCTTGAGAGGTCCTTTAAACATCCTTTTTCATCCTGGACAACTTGAAAATGAGGCTCCTGGAGCACTTCACAATGTCCATAACATCTGCCACCTCAATTTTGGAACCCAGAAGGTCTGAGATCATCTGCCTTTTTGCTCCTTGCTCACTCATGATGAAAGATTTAAGAAATGTTTATTATTGTTTACTTATGCGGAAAGGACAAGAGATTCGAAATATTCAGTAAAAAATCATAGACCAAGTTTGTAATGGCTTTGTTAACAAGTTTTTTTATTTACATTTGGTTTGTTATTTTGAAAATAAAAAATTATTGAAGTATTTCTAAATCAACCTATGGAGTCCACGTATGGCTGCCCAAACCTTCACACAAATATTGGTCAGGGAAAACCGTACACAACAAAAAAAGGAGAGGCAAGAAGTTTTTTTGAGCCCATTCATGGACCACCTCAAAATGTTTATAAAGGGTAAACATAATGCGTAAATCTTTCGACTCTGTTTTTAATTTAGGAGAAACAACAAGCAAGCCAAAAAAACTTTCCATTTGTTATAAAATATTTCCAGATATCATATGGAAATGGCTGCCCAAACCTCTACGCATACACCTAAAGTAAAATGAAAAATTTAGGAGAAACAACAAGCAAGCCAAAAAAACTATTATTTCCAGATATCATAAAAATGATCTACGCATACACCTAAAGTAAGAAAAATATTAGCCGCATTTGGACCCAAAATTCTGGTGGTCAAATAGTTTAAAAATTCAAATAAGTAATGTTATTCAAAACTTAAGTTTGTCTATTTTAATCGAACATAAAAGTAATTAATTTATTCCAGAACAAAAATTAAAAGTCCCAAGAACGCAATTATTATTATTATTATTACTTTTTTTTTTTTTTTGGTAGCCTCCTGGGTTTGATAAAAAAAAGGTTATGTTTGTTAGAATTACTCCTAAACAGATATTGTTACTCCCACAGTTGCATATGGTTTGAAGACAGCCCAACAAATTGCAAAGATACCAAATAATCAGTAACAATAAACAAGCAACAGATAGCTACTTAACAATCCTCTCAATATGTAGCTAAACCAAGTTTATGATTACTAATTTTTTTTGTTGAATCACAAATAAAAAGTTTATTATAATAAATAACCTTTGTAAATTAAACCCTGTTCAACCCCATGTCAATAAACTAACCTATTCCTAACTTGCTTAAAGTAAAGATCGCTTAATACATGCACCAACTACATAACCACTTTCAAATTACTTTACCTCCACATAAATTAGTATCCTTTGTACTAATATCCAATGCTTCAATAGAATGTTCATTTGAATTGCAGCAATCCAAGACAAATTAACTGGCTAATGCAATCTCCCTTCATGTTACCACCTAAAAAAATATTGAACAGATTGAATTATCATAAGTGGTCATCCAAGACGAATTAACTGGCTAATACAATCTTCCCTTCACTTCTTATTTTTAATAGTAGATAGAGCTAGAAGAAAACAAAAAAATTTGCTAGGCAGCAAAAACGGAGGAAGAAGATAGACGTTTCTTTTAGTATTTATAAGATATTGTTTTTTTTTTTTTTCAAGGCTATGGTTTGCCTTTAAATAGCAAATTATAGCACTTCACCTGTTGAACTTGAGGGCCGGAGTGTATTTTTGGATATTAGAAGGGTTCTTTGATGCTCAGGGAAGCGGTGGTAGAAGAATTTACCTATTTAGGACCAGCAACCACAGCCCGTGGGCAGGGATATATTCTAGTATATAAGAACGGTTTCATGGTTCTTATAAAAGTGGTGGCGGTGCAGTTTAAATTGCCTTGAGGCCCGGTACTTCACTTGTACAACCTGAGAGCCGGTATATATTTTGGGATATTAGGGGGTTTCTTGATGCTTAAGGAAGCGGCGGCGGATAAATTTTACTTAACTTTGTCCCAGCAGATCACCTGCAAAACTCGTGGGATGGGGTGTATTAAAGAATATTATAAGGATTCCTTGGTGTCTAGAAATGGAGGACTTTAAACTGTATTTTGGCCCAGTACTTCACCTGTACAGCTTAAGAGTCGTGGTGTATGTATTTTGGGATATTAGGTAGTTTCCTTGATGCTCAGGGAAGTGGCTGCGAGACTGTGAGTTCAGCGTCTGACCTAGAATAGAGCAACTACTTACTCATCTCGTGAAAAAAGAGTACCTATATAATGCTTATATTTTAGTATACTCATCCCCATAAAACCAATTGGAGAATAATTCTGAAAATTTTAAGGACTATATTTTTTGTTGATATTAAGAAGAAGAGTTCTTAATTAATTTTAATTTCTTAATGTCCTGAACAATGCTTATGCTAGTTAATAGTATATGTCAAAATGGGAACAACAAATAAATAACTGAAAACTGGCCATCTATCAAAAACTATCCCTCTATTGCTTAGTTGTATTATACATATATCATACCTTAAAATGTATTTAAAATATATAGACCTTTAAATGTATTTAAAATATATAGACCTTTAAATGTATTTAAAATATATTATTAGATCATTGTACAATCTTATTTTCATAGTGTTAACAATAAATTCACTATGAAAATGAAATGAAACAGACATTTATCTCTTATCATAATACTTTTTTTTTCCCTAATCTATAGAACATAAAATTAATTGTAAAAATCAAGTAATTTGAAAGGGAGCAATCAAAAAATCAATCTTTGAATTTCCACAATATTCTTCAGGGAAGCCTTAAAAACTTTGCTTTGATGTTGGATTTTTACATTTGATGATATTTTCAGGTATAATTATGGTTTCGAATCCTTTGATTTTTTTGCGCAATACAAGCACCGTTAATCTAAAATTCTAAAAAATAAGATTCAAAGATATTAATTTCATTTGATGTAACTTTTTTTCCTGATTTCACTAATGACAATATTTTTTTATTTTTTCGATAGTGAAGGAGTAATTTGAATTTTTTTTCAAAAAATTCCGACTTCATTTGTATGTTTATAATCCAGTTAGTTTTTGTAAATTGATTGGATCGATGATGCCTAGGTGATCATTCTTGTACGTCAAATAATCCCTGCCGTATGCGACCCTGAAATCTGAACACTAAGTTAGTGGCAAAATGGGAGGCTCTGTTAAGATTTTCAGAGATGGCCATCAATAAAATTAGGCAGGTTGAATATTTCATAACACTATGTAGAAATTTGATTTGTATATATTTTTTTAATTTATCAAGAAAATGGTGTCTGATCATGAGAGAGGCGTGAAGATCCGCGCGCTAATTGAAGCAGGAACTAATAAATGGAGCTCGCATCCTCCCATTGGTTCAGGCTGACTTTCTGGATGATAATGTGGTCCTGTAACAAGACGGCGTCAAAGCTGCTCAAAGGTCGTTGAGCAATATCAGCAATTTCTAACTCAAAGAAATACGTCCTCCGTATTCCCACACCGCCAACCCTTTGGACTACGCCTTCAAGTTGTATGTAGAGTCCAGGGCATGTACTCTTAGAAACGAACGCATCATTATCGTGAAGGCATCTATTAACAAAAACTGGGCGAAAAGTCCAAAGAGTATATATAAAAAACATACCAAGTCTTCAGGAGGAGTCTTGAGGCTAACGTGGACATCAAAGGGGGCTACATCAAGGATTAAAGGACACAATATAGAACTACAAATGGTCCAAAAATATTTTTTTTTACTCGTCTAGTGTCTTCAAAAATATATTATATATCTTATATAGCGTCTATTTTTATTGTAGATAAGACTTTAATATGTATTAAAATATGGCATTGCATCCTGGACAACAGATTAACTAATGTCAAAAAAAAAATTATCTAGTTATTAATAACAAGTTACAACATGTTTTAGCCTGTCAAAATGAAATTATTATATATTTGGAAAGTTCATATATTTATATCTAACTAGCAAAGTGTTACCCGGCATTGCTCGGGGCAAGGAGGGAGCGGAAAATTACATTCACAATGGTCTATATTATTTTTTAACTCTTCTTAATGTTTAGACCAGGGATTTCCAACCCGTAGGCTGCGGGCCGCTTAATATTTCAGTGCAACGCATTACTCATTTTAACTTCAATAAGTATTTTGTAGCAAAATTGTCACAATATCATCAAAACGCGTTGAACGCGTATAATACGTACAAATAGTGCAAAATATTTCCCAAATAAATGAATTTTTAAAAATTATTGCCCTCGGGGAAAAAAAGAATGAAAAAACGGTGAATAATTTTTTTTAAGAATTGATTTTCTAAAAATTGGTTTTTACTGTATGTTTTTTTTTTAATCCAAAAGTAAAAACTAACCAAACTCCCTGAAATATAATTCTGCGACTACCAGATTAGCCTTTTTTGAAGCAGTTTGGCGTTGAAAAATTAGATTTGGCATAAATTGGAAATAAATATGTATTTGATAGTTTTGTTTCATAAAGCCATTTTCCATGAAATTTAATTTAATAGGTTATGTGGCCCATTAGAATATTTCGAGTGCTTAATTATATTAAAAGGTGGGACATCCCTGATTCAGACCACTTTGGAGCAGGAGAGTGACTGTATACTATATGAATTTTAAAAGACATACATGCATGAAAAAATTGTCTTTAATTTTTGTCAAAAAATTGCCGAATCGAAATTCGTGAAGAAAATGACCAAAAAACTGTTTTCACTAATATTTTTAATAAAAGAAGTAGTAAATAGGACTTACTGGCATTCTAAGCAGGAACATAAACCAACCCAGACTTTTTTCGTAATTGTAAGGCCAAAAAAGTTATGGAGAATAATGTTGTCAAAAAATAACTGTGTCATCCTTGCAAATATTGCATAAATAATGTAATAAAATGTTCTAGAAATTGACAATTCAATATTGTCATATTGTTAAGGCTTACAATTTTTTTGAAAAGATGCATCATTTTGAGGAATTTCTTTTTATTTATTGTATCTACGCATACAATTTTCCAATGGATATCCATTGTTGTTCGCCTGAAAAAAAATGAAAGTGAACATTTTAAATAATTCATTATTTTGACCATAACTTAACTGTTTTTGAATAAATTAAGAAAATGTCTTTATTCTTATAGTTGTTTTTTAAAACACCGGTCTCTTATGATCTATAAATCAACCCATTCTTGAGCTCCAAAAACAATTTTGATTTTTGGGTATAGAATATGTAAGTTATCTATGTAAATACATTTAATACTAATACCTGTTGGTGTGTCCGGGAATCACGGCCAAACCAAAGAATAAATTTTGCTGAAATTGTTCATGTAAGTTTTGAAGGCCCCATAGAGGGTTCTGGTAACAATTTTTTGGCCTTCAAGGTCACGGTGGCATTAGAATAGCATATTTTAAAAAAATAGTTTTTTGACTAACAAACGACTATTTCATATAAAACATAAAATTCTAAGAACTATTGTTGCTGTCGAATTACTTTGCTATATATCTTTGCGCACTTTTTTTAAAAGAGATTATAAGGTTTAAAGACGAAAAAAAATCAGAGAGATTAGGAAAATGGATTTTTGACAATAAGTTGAATGTTGAGCATATGGCAGTTCAATTTGAATATTTTTTCTTCTCTAGACCTTATAATCTCCTTTAAAAAAAGTAAAAATGGTTGAGAATTAATTGTAATTTCTGAATGTTCCGGCAAAGCCGGACAAACCTACTCTATCTCCTTATAAAAAAAAGGGGGCAAAGATTCATACCAACATGCAGCGAGAATAATTGTCATAAAATTTTACGGTAATTATTTTTTCTTTTATATTAAGTAGAAGAGCTTATAATTAATTTTAATTTCTTACTGTCCGGTCAACAGCGAGCAAACCTACTTTAGTATAAATTAATAATTAACCAACTCTTCTAATCCCTAATCGAACCCCCAAAAATAGTAATAATTATACAAATCAAGCCCTTTCATTGGGATTTTTAGTATAAATTACTTTGATTATATTCAAATATCATTGTTTATCATTGACATCAAGTAGAATTCAATACAGATATTGAGTTTTTTTATATTCTTAAATTAGATGGTTTCTCCTTCAATTATGGTGCAATTTATGACTTCAGTAAAAACGCTAAATAAATCAATATTACACAACATAGATTTAAAAACAAACAAGTTATTTCATGTCTTTAAAGTTTGAATATATGGAACGAGGTTATACTTATACATATTTACAGAAATCAAAGCAATTTGAAGAAAGTAAAAGAATAAAAACACACAAAAATTTCTTTGAAATATCAACAATTTATTTATTTTCAAAGTAAAGTTATTTAAATATAATATATTATTTACAATTTAAATTGAAATGAAATAAAGTCAAAAGTTAGTTGGGAAATAAATAAATTTTCTTTTCTTCTTTTTTGCCTCTTCAATAAAACATATTTTCATTTATAAAAGTATTTTTAATACCTTTTGGATTAAATTATGGTTTTAAAATATATATTTATATTATTAAGTACAGGGTGCGTTAACAAAAATGAGTTCTAGGAAATTTGACCTATTGGAGATTTTGCCACATGATATATTCGCCGCCGTTCTATCGTTACCTTTACAGAGTGATGACACAAAGCTTGGAGTAGCATGAGTAAATGATAAAAAACATGATTTTTATAGAATCATGGAAAGACAACTCGAAACATGTTTAGGATATGTTTAAATAGTATATTTCCTATTGAATATATCCTCCTTCACAAGCAATAAGTGCCTCGACATGCAGGTGAACAGACTGGCAGCTCTAGAAGATGAAGGCCGTGCTCATAGTGTACCACACTATGATGTTGACAGCTTGGAGCAAATCGAAATTTAGAGGAGAGGTTGAGAGGCATTTTTCTCCTCAAACTGTAAAGTCCAGGGGGATGAGGTCCTGGCAGGAGGAGGGCTACATTGAGGCTGGACAGAAGTCAGCCATATTGTTGGAGCAGAAGCTTTGGTTCTTCTTGATTGTGTAGAGCTGTTATAGACTTCTTGACGTTGTATGTAGACTGGATGGAGAAACAACTGTCTCTGCATCCTTCTGAGCACTCACAGCCATTTTTTGTTTTTGTTTTTAGTTGACCAACGAACATTGTCTTTTCTTTTTCTAAGCTGTTGCAACTATTATTCAATTTCTTAGGTTAAACTTCCTTTTCTACAGATTTTAATAAAACCTCATGACATATAAGCGGCTCTCCTCAATAACATTCTTCAAATTGTCAGGGTTACCATGTGAATTTTCAGTTTCTATTTTTGACATGCCCTAAATACTTATATTTTTATTAATAGTAATTTCTGCTCCTGTGTTTGCTTGATATGGAGTCGTAATCGTAGTATTTTATTTCCTTCATCTGACAGCTGCTTGCACATGATGAACAGAAACGTCAACTAAGCTGCTATCCTCTCAAACATTTTTTAAATTGTCAAGATGACCATGTTCATTTACGAGTTTTTTTTATTATTGTTTTTTTTTACATGCTCAAAATACAAACGATTAACAACCCTACTTATAATCATACATCCTCCACCCAAATATCAATCAGTTTATTCGAACATTTTTTGCGTGTGCACTCTGTAAGGTTATAAATAACAAAAAGTTGCATTTAAGTCTCTTCATCCATCCATCCAATGGTCAAAAGGTCAAAATAATGACCTCTCTTTAAAAAACACCGCAAACTTTTAATTTTATTATCGATGGATTCGAGTTATTAATGTCAATAACTCCTAATTGGAATGAATGATTTATGACTAGAATTTTAAAGTACACACATACAAAATAATATATTTGGTACAAAAAATGTATTAGTATTTAGGCATTGAAGGTGAATAGCCGAACAAAGAAAAAGAGACCCTTTGATGGATTGCATAGATTGATTTTTATTATATAATAAATATAATTATAATGGGATTTCTATGCAGCTATTTATGTTTTAGGTATATTTAATGATATAAAGATTTCACATGAACATCACGCAACCTCATTTTTTAAATTGTTCCGATAATTTTTACCTAATGTGAATGCGAAACAAATAAAAAACTGGGGCACGTTCATTATATTTTTAATAAACAAAGATGTTGTGTGTTTTTCTTTCAGCTGTTTTCATAGATAATATACATATAAAGTTGATGGTGCTGCTGCGAGGGGACAAAGTAATGCTATGAATTGAATCTTGATAGCTATTAATACTTATCACTTATTAGTTATCAGGTAGAACTAAAATGGTTAAATATCGCATGAATGGTTAATGCCCTGCTTATATAATTTTGTCAGATGATAGATGAAACATTTTGGTTGAATAATTTACATTTCAAACAAGGGCTAAATTTCGATAATGAATACCGTTATTCAATTATTGATTCATATGTACTTATTGTTATTGATTTTTGTATTTTAAAAAATATGTAGAAAATAAAGTAAAAAATGAATTAATAGAAGTTGTAGCACATACATAAAACTACAATTTAAAATAAACAAAAATATTTTTACTCACTCCTAGACAAAAATTTATGATTAGTTTGAATGAAAAAGATGCTAGAATTATGTCCATAGAAATTAAATATCGTATAGATGGTTAATGCTAGCTTTGTAAAATTTAATCAAATGATCGATGAAATATTTTGGTTTAGTAATTTATGTTTAAAAATTAAATATTTAAAAAAAAAGGAATTTTATACTGATTAATTATTTTAACCTTGAAAAATATCACTCTTATTTTGGAAAAAAAACCCAAAACAGCACAACCATGAGCCACTTGGGAAACTAATTTGAATTATTTGATTCAATCACGGATGGATAAAGGACTTCTTTTATAATATCTGGACAATACAAATTAAAAATGTGAATGGATAATTATAGTAAGCATAAATTGCCTCCACGACCTCTTCTTTCAAAATTATAATACGTCATAACTCATATATGCGTCATACGTAAAGTTCTTGTATTATTATAAAAGTATAAATTAACGTATGATCACTTCATGTTTTATTTCCTTATTAATAAATTTGATTGATTTACTGCCCCCGACAATAGCTGAGATGAAATGCTGCGACAACAGCGCTCTTAAATTTATTATATTTGTTTATGGCTGTTTTAATTAATTTTCATGGTGGAATTACTTAGTTAACACAAAAATACCTTATTATGAATAAAATATATATATATATCAGCTTAATAAACAAGTAATATAGTATAACTAATCTTCTTTTTTTTTTTTTTTAATTTGTCAACTTTTAATCAATGATATCAATTACTTTAATTCAGTTTTCTTTCGTATGTCTATGTAAATTATAAAATTGGTTTAAAATATAAACATGCAGGTAAAATTTACAAAATTTCCTGAGTAAAGTAACCTAACTTTGAGATCCCTCTCCGATAAATAGGATAAAAAACCAGCCAGACTTTTGGCACAAGGATACCCCTACATAGGTAATATGTGCAATATGTTGCCAAAGTTTCATTTTATAAGAGTTGGGCATTTTTTAAATTCTTGATCATATACTTGCAAGGTTTTTTTGGGGGGTTTTTTTTAATCAAAATTGAGGTAATAAGACAATTAATTATTCTACTTTTGACTTTATTTTTGAATCCTCACACTTCAAAATTGTCAAGTATTACATTTCAAGACGTAAGCTCTTTTGGATAAATAAATATACAAAAAAAATTAGCGTCTGGTTATAAAATATTAAAGCGACGCTGAAAATTTTGGTAGAAAAAGTGACTAGCACAAGTATCTATATCTAATGAATTACTGAATGGTATGTTCATAAATTTGGCTCACTTGATCTACTCATGAATTTGAGCTCCTTGTGTGTCAAAAATTATCCAAATCTGAAAGGGTCAGGTTACATTTTTTTTGTCTATTTGACATGGAATGACCCTATCGAGAGTTATCTACAGTATATAGGTATCTCAATTTTTCCAAATTCATCAGAATTGTTTGGTCTAGCCTTATTCAGGGCTTCTTAATGTCTTAAGGTGAGTTACCACATCCATCATGTGTGTACGAGCAATTTATTTCTAAAAACTTTGCATATTATGAACTTCAAACCTCAATAATATCAAGGTTAATAGAACTACTAGGTTAGACCATCATGTAATCAGGCTTGCTAGAATTTTCAATCTGATGCATTTTACCGACTGCTGGGCAAGACAGGCAGATTTTGACAAAATACGGAACTACTTATATTCTATGACGTCACTATTGCTAGAATTTTCAATTTTATGTATCGTACCGATTGCTGGGAAAGAAAAATAGATTTTGACAAAACACCCAACCACTCATCCACTATGACGTCACTAACAAAGTCGTGGTGTAAGTCAAACATCAGTCGTGCCTGCGTTATGGTATAACCTTGTATTTCTATTAACCTTGAATAACATGACCCTCCATGTCAAAATAAAGATGTTCTATTATTTAAAATATTTTTTTGTTTTTGGAAGAGAAAAAAATTCTTAAGTAATTTTCTTGCTTTAGATATGTAATTTGAAAAGAACAGTTCTTGTACTTACTTATGATCCAGAATATGTCAGATCGAGAGGCTGTAGTGAGGCAAACCACTGAGAGGATTCGATGAGGCACTCAAAAGTCGGTTCATGAATAACCTCTTCTTTTAACACATCCTTTGATATTTGATGACGGAGACTGTAAAAGTGATTAATACATCATCCATTCAAATCGTTTTCCTGTTTGTTTATTTTTATTATTACATTAATAACTATTTTGTTTCTTGTTTGAACTCATTGTATAGTGAGATTTTGATAGTATGGTTTGACATTTTGGGGGATAATATCATAATTATTCCAAATTAATTATGTAATAAACATTACATAGTTTGATTTAAAAATTAAAAAGAAACATCAATTTCAAACAATACCCTTTAGGCAAAATAGCTGTTCGGCGAATTGTAATGAGGGAGAATAGCTTAAGGTAAAAGTACCGAAAACTGTTGTTAGCATGCCTGTTTCTTGTATGTACATATGTTCCTTACATATAAATTTAGGTACATATTTTGTCCTTTTATAACAATTTTCCATCTATTTCCATCTTTAAACGAACCTAACGACAATTGACATATCTATAATCATTAAGATTGTGATCTTATTTATAGCATTGTGATAATTCTAAATAGTGGATTAGTGAAGTAAATCCCTACAGGTAGATTCCAGAGACGTAAATCCTTTCATAGAGTCATCATTTCTATAGATGATTCTATTTGTATTTAGTCATATAAATATTTTAATTAACTTATATTATAAGTTTCATCCCTCATCAATAAAAATATAAGGGGTATGCTCACATTAATCAGTTGAAAGGATTAAGGATCCGATATATCTATAGATAGACGGTTATAATAAATTACCATCCTCCTTCAAAATTGCTGCATACCTCCTCTAAAACAAGACTCGTAGAAAACGCAGTAATATCTTGAGATTCCAAAACTTCGCAGGAATAATTAAGTTTGTTATGCCCTCCAAGGAGTTTGGTCAACTTTCAATGCCACTCTAATACATGTGCTCAAAAGTTTTTTAATGATTATTATTCGCTTTATAGAGCGAAGTTCCCATAACATTTAGTAATCCATTTCTTAGTTTGAACGGTATTTTCCCAATGTAAGAAGCAGTATAAAATTTAAAAAAACAAATTTTTATGATCCAATGTTTTGAAAATAACAAAAATACTGTCACACTTAGTACAATAAATCACAAACTAAAGAACAGATTGTCATGCAATTTTGACAGTTGTCTTTTGAAGGATGTTACTAACTGGAAATGATGTAAATTTTATAAAAAATAGCGTCATCTATGTGTGAAAATAGGTACTTTTTAGTGCATGTGTTACATGCAGTCCTGGATTGTACCACTGTGAGTATTTTAAAATACATGCTAAAAGGATTGGAACATACTTATAGTAACGTTGCCAAAGTTATGGTTTGTCTGGGATTTCCAAAGGAGAGGCTTTAAATTTTACAATGGGCAAACTTACAAAATCGGCCAGGGTTCAAATACTTCTTTTATCCGCTGTATAATGTATATACCAGTGCTTCCCAAACAGGTCTCCTCGGAGGCCTTGTGCTCCATGTTGCAATGTCAGGTAATCCACAAGAGGTTACATGAATAATAAATAAACACTTGGTTGAACATATTTTATAAGCTACATGATAGTAAAATGCTATTGGGCTCTGCAGTGATGAAAAGGTTGGGACTCACTTGTCTACATAGTTATTTTTCGGATGGATTACATATCTTATCGATATGATACTATTATCCTTGGAGTCATGTATACATAAAGATATGTGTTTATAATACTACTTTAATCCGTAGAATTTGATCATAGATTTTATGTATTAATCTAAATATAACATGACGTAGAGTGTATGTCCTGGGTGCGGTGATTTTTTTAAAGATACTTGAGGCATGAAATTTATATTTGGACTATCATAATTTTTTTACAGTTGAAAAAAATATATAAACTTACACAGGATCACATAACAAAGGAAACATAATTGAGACAGCTGTTGACAGTGGCCATCCACTACAATTTTTTTATTATCACTCCACAAAAAGATTTTAAACCGCCGGCTAAAACCAACATTGATTATTGTTATTTAAGCCATAAAACAAGAAAATACCCCTTAGTTCAATCGTGTGACCCTTTTAAAAAATCACGTGTTTTAGTATAATTTCAGTTCAGAGCCATTTTTTGGAATAAAAAAACTATAAAAATTAAAATTAAAAATAATGACAGCTTATAAATAATATTCCAGCATTCGAAAAATAAAATATTTATAAAGTTACCCCGAATAGAGTTCCTACAAAATGGGTCTAATCATATGTACAAAAATTAAGTAAAATGAAGGGATTTATTTGGAAGCTAATATTTTTGACCTATTTTTTTCAAATTTAAATGAAGTTAAAATTGATCCCTCGTGACGTCATTAAGGGTTTTCTTCCTTTTTTTCTTTTTTTATTATTCCTCTATATAATAGAATAAATTTTGAAAACAGTGATATTTTTCCAAAATATGTCCAATACTCTTAATATATATATTTTTGAACCATCGACATTTTTAGGAAAAAACTCAAAGGGTCGATGGTTAAGGACCATAATTAAGGTTCGATTGACTGAGAGTCCTAAGGATCGGTCCTAAGAATAGACTGGGCAAAATAAATAAGGACCAACATAATACTAAATAAAAGCCTTAAGGAATTAACAATTTAAATGGTTGGTCTATGTGTTATGTCTCATTTGAATAATTATGATTAAAATAAGGTTCGTTAACTTTCCTTTGAGATTTATTATACAACTTTTTTATTTAACTATATCCTTTTCACTTTATAACTATTTTAATCATTGAAAAATAGCCTTAGGTTGGTGATCTAGCATATTAAAATTTTAAAAATATGTAATTTCTAGTAAATCTTGTACAAGATTTATTATTTAGTCAAAAAAATTCCACCTGCACCTGGTATATACAAATATGATTTGAAGATGTTTTTTACTTATTTTTTCAAGGAGATATCCACGTAAATGAAAGAACAAAGTGCTTACGTAGATTGTGTATAAACATTGATCCAATCTTATTTTTAATAGAAATTAATTCCTCACGAAAAACAGGGATTATAATCATATGCCCTGATAATATCAAAATATTATAAGTTTTCAAGAGCTACTGTTTACAAACATTCGTGAAGGATATAATTCCATTAAAACTCAAATCAACCGTGTGTAGAGTATACAACATTTCTGTATTAGAAGAAAATAAAAATAGCATATTTGAGGCATGCTTCTAAGAAAGCAATATATAACCAGGATTGGAGTTATGTATCTCAATTTGTTCCAAAGTTAAGGTCGATTATGTTTTTTTTTTACGTTTTGTGTTACTTTGACCTCTAACCTTGACCCCTCAAAATTTAATGGTCCCTTATTGTAACTAAATATTATTTGCGTACAGAGTTTGATCAAAATCAATCATTCACTTTTGTGGTAATCCTGGTGACTAACAAAGAAACGAAAAGAGTCAAAAAACATTATCTCTGTTCAAATTTTATGAAAAGTAAGTATGGACTACATTTATATTCTTCGAAAAATAATTATTGTCAATTTTTATTTCTATTTAAGATACTGAAGCGTCTAGATCAATACTGGCACCAAATGGCACTTTTTTGCGGAAGTTTTATTGATTTATTAACCATAACTTCCAATTAGAACCTCAGTGTCATTTTTATGAAGAAAAAATATGACCACTGTTGGAGAACATAAGAGGGGTTACGGAGGAATCCATAACTGGATACTCGAGGCAGTAGCAAGAGTTTCTGAGTACATGATTCACAAAGGACTTAGCCCACTTGTTCCATTTTTCATGGTAATTCGAATGGTCAAATCTAAGAAGATCAAAGATTTCTAAATACGAATAAAGATGAAGACGGTACCTCCAAATTTAGTAAAGAGACGACTGAAAAAGCTGAGGTATATTTCACAAGAAATATGTTCTCAAACCATTCATACCAACCTCTGCACAACTTGGTTGAAAAATAGTTCCAATTTAGACTTGCAACCTTCTTCCTGTATACGAACAAAAAAAACATTATCTGCTTCTTTTGTAAAACATTAGTAGAAACCTCATTTTCTACTATTGTCAAAAAGGGAATCCGATTATAAAATTAGTTGATAACCTCATCCCCGAAAAGTTTATAATGAAACTCTTGCTGCAGACTGGCTCGTTGCACCAGTCAATTAGATAAAAGTCAAATAAAGAATGGAAGCAACACTTGCTAAAATTCTTGGGCTAATCTACACCTGCAAATCTACAGAAATCGCCATTTTTAGTTGGACTGGTGGAAATGATTGTGCGTTTCCGAAGCTCTATAGTCGAATGAATTTTATTTTTATAGTATTTTACTTGTGTCTTTTAAATAGATATTAAATTTTAAAAAATCTCTGATTTTTTATTCAACTTTAATCGTTTTATAGCAGTTGTTTTATTAAATGGATGTCTTCCCATTTTTTACCTAAAGTTGTTGTTGCTTTTAAAAGTATCCTTAGGATATTGAGACATACTATAAATGAAATCGGGGTATTTTTCTACATCTCGTGCTAAGATATATAAATAACTGGATTCGGATAAACAAAGCCTCAAACCAATAAACCACTTCATCATGAACGATCAAGAACCATTATTTCCATGGAACCGCAAAGGATTTTCCTTTTCTTTTTCTTTCTAATTTATTATACTTATGTAAGTGGGTTCTATTATATTCTTGGAAATGAATATAATCACTACCCCCATTTACAAATTAATTTTCACTTTATTATAAAGAAGATTCAAAAAACAAGCCTTGAGGCAGTAGTTAAATAATAATAAGGTTTAATGTTGTTTTTCTTTTACCTTTGTTCTGTATGTAGATTATTGAGCAGAAAATTGGAGTATTTTTGTAAATATGCTGTGTTGTATTGTTTTCAAGTCATATTGGTACAACTTACATAGGTTAAAAACACAGGTGCAATGGGAGGGAGACTCTGTGATGAAGTAAAAACTGAATATCATTTCCTTAAATTGCTTGGATCATCGTTATTCCTTCGAGCTATTTATGTAGAATAAGAATGGCTTGGGATATAACGAAGTCATGGGATCTGGGACTCGTAGAGCAGAGGTGGAAGAAAGTCCTTATACTACAAGTCAGTATCTCACGGAACCTAAGGGGCCAAGAGGCAATTCCTCCCTCCCCCCTCACTCTTTTAGACCAAGTGTAATATATTGACAATATAAATGTAAAATTGCTTGATTATGATATCACCATTATAGCACTTTTTTGCTGATGTCATAAATTGGATTATAATTAAAAATGACATCATCTTCTGGGGTCATAGTTGATATACATAAACAAGGGCTTTACTTCGTTAACACAAAAATACATTATTTATTTTGTTGTCAGCTGTCGATTCACTCATTCCACTTGATGCATCATGCCTATTTCATAATTAAATCGTTTTGATAAATAAACGAAGTAATAAGTCGTTCTATATTTATACACCGTTTCCAAAAAGACAGGAATACCATTTCTTGTTGATCACTCGTCAAATATATATATAGTAGCCATTTATTATTAATATGAACACATTTTGGCTATCATATAGAAATACCAATGTATAGCCTCGTTTTTAATATAATATTATTAATATATATGTAATACAGTATCAAATAAAATAGTTTTTAAAGATAAATAGCAGTTGGTATGATTGACTTATTGGGTAATAACCAGATGATTTCAGGCTTTTGTTTGTTTCTTTTTGAAGGAAAGGATGTGTGGTACAATAAATGTGATATATAACTTCTTCACTGACGTCATAAGTTGCATCATAATTGTAGGAAACGCCACTTTATGGACTCAAAATTGATATTTTTAATTCATTAAATCGACAAATTCCCTATAAATATAGATAAAACTTCATATAATGGATTTATTTGAATTAAATCAAAGTAATATGTACTGAAAATTCTTATAAAATCTCAAGAATGCAATATATATATTTTTTTTTTTTTTTTTGATGGATTAGGGACAAGAAAGTATGTAATTAGAGAAAAATATATCATTCTTTCCATTTTAATTCTTAATTGATTGTCTATACAATGAAAAAAGATTTTATAAGGATGTACCTAATAGCATATTTTCAATACATTTTAGAGTAAGATAAATAATAAAACTAGGCAATTACTTTTGTTAGAGGGTAAAGATTAAAATCCTTTTATTTGTTGGTCCCATTTTTGACATAAGCTCACCATCTTCCTATAAATCCTATCTTGTTTAAAAACTTGGATGTTAAAGCCTATAAAATGGCCAACATTAACAATGATGACGTCACATAACAACACTCTATAAAATCCCCCCACCCCTCTTGTGCCGCTGCTGCAAGTTCTAATCAAGTCTCACGTTTTGTTCATAAGTCCAAGTCATTGAACATTTTCATCGAGTTCAGTTCGTGTCTTTAAATTTGTTTATTTATTTTATGCTCTATTGTTCAGACGGAGTTATACCGATTAGGTATAAAAAGGTACATTTTAGTACTACAACTAAATTGAAGTCAATGTATAGATATCTCCTTCTCTAGGAGCAACCAGGTATCTAACAAACGCACATTGATTTGAGGAGAATAATTTCTCCCGATAATTTATTTATATTGAGCTCACATAAGTCCATATAATTATAACTATCGAAAATTGTAAGGGTTTTATTGAGTTCAGTATACAATATTTTTTTAACACAAGTGAAGTGTCTTTGGTAGTGAGATCAAGTTGAGTTGCAAGTCTTCAAAATATGGACTCAACCCCAACTCGCAAGTCTCGAGTTCAAGTGACAAACCATTCCATTTAACTCTCTTGAAAGTCTGACTTCAAAAATTAAAAGATTAAAACTCGAATAAGGGACTACATTCTCAAATACGACATTACCTCAATAACATACAAATCTAGCCTGTAGGTATTTTGTTGTCAATTGTGAATGTTTCTGCTTCAACAACCGCAACCCCCTCCCCTGTTCCCGTAAAAGGGTTATGGTAAGTTGAACAGACATTAATTGAAGGGTTACACTGTGAACAATTCTCAATTATTGAACAATAATTCCATGGCTGAGAAGAGTTATTTGCTAACTGCTACCAACTGATTTTAGCCTTCTTTTTTGAATATTTGTAATTTGTTATTTAAAGTGTAGAAATATTGAAACAACCACACAAAAAAAAAAACGTGTGCACGGAGAATGATTTCTGAAAAGGCTGCAAAGACCGTTGACATCTCCATCAAGACTGTCTACAACATCAAAAAGCACATTACAGGCCTATAGGGTCAAAAAGAACCAAAATGGATGGATACATCCTCACTAACAAATCAGTAGCGGGATATAAATACTAATAAATTCCTAGGTCCATCCGTGCGGCAATTAATTATCGGAGTGAAGGAGATAGAACAAGAAAAGTGGAACAACAGAAGCACGAAGTGTGATTGGTTAGTGTCAACAGTGTCAAAAACCTCAGAAAAATTCAAAATAGAAGTCTTGATAGCAAAAATACAGTCAGTCATATTCGCAGCAAGGACTAATTAAAAGGTAATAGGTACTTCTAGGGTTGGGTAAAGAGATCAATATCAATTATGGACAGTTTTGATGAGAAATGGATCCTGGTTACATGTATAAAAATAAGTAGATTATTGAAATTTGTGTATTGAACTTTTATTTTATGTCGTTATAGTTTTTAAATAGTAATCCTATAAACATTTTGATTATTTGAAGTATTTTTGGATGATTGAAGTATTGCATTTAATATATAATGTGTATTTTATGTGAATAAATTCAGGTTTTAAAATAATAATAACAAAAACTTTTGTAGCAATAATATGGCTTACTTCTGGCCTGTCTCCATGTGGCCCTCCTCCAGTTCTGATCTCAAACCTCTGCACTTTGTAGTGTAGGGCATCGTGGAGAAGAATATATGCCGCACCACTAATCCAAATTTGGATAAACGTCTACTTGCTATCTAGATAGTGTGGTACGCCATGGACACGAATTTCATCGTCAGGAGCAGCTAATCTTTTCGCCAGCATATCGAAGCTGTAATTGTTTGTAAAAGATCACATATTGAATAAAAAATAGGGTTAAATATACATAGTTTTTAAACATACCACTAATTGTTTTTAAGTGATCTTTTCTTGATTCCATAAAAATAACGTTTTTCGTAATTTATTCATGCTTCTGCAAGCTTTGTGTTCCCACTCTGTACTGTATCACGTAACCTTTATTCCGAAAAGAAGCATAAAGTACCCCCAAAATCATTTTAGTAGTTACACAACTATCCCCAAATATGGAATTATTGTTCAATGATTGTTTGGAAATTTTTTCCAGCTTAACAATAGTTCATTCTAATATAAACAATTCCCGTTTGCTGACAACAAAATACAATATATATTTTTGTCTCTGTGAGGTAAGTTAAAACCTTGAAAAATGGGTATGATATCAGTTTAAATATGTTTGATGAAAAATGTATAAATTGAAATGTTCTTATGCAAATATATGTATTATTTTTTTCTTCTAAATTTGAGAAATTATCCATTTATATTTACAACAACTTTGTGAAATGAATTCGTGAAGAAGTGTATTTACATATGTATGTAAATACATTTAAAAAACAGAAATATATGTTACATCATCCATACATATTATATATTAGGGTGGGTCGGAAATTAGAATTACCATAATAGACTACATATGTGGTACATTGTAATCGGAGCACTTACTAATACAATAATTAATGAAGGTTGAGTGATTGGAATTAATTCATATTTGGATATATTAAAGCATATGCAATTGTTTACAAAATAAAACAAATTTGAGTGTTTTAGCTTACGTACAAGTTGAGAAAATGACACTTGAACGGGATCAACGAATTTCCATTCCAGCACTCCAAGCAGTTGGGCGCCCCCAGGACCACCGTCTATGCCGTGAGCAACTCAAAAACTATGAAGAGAAAGAAGGGCTCAGTCAAAAAGACCAAGCTAAACACGGAGGAGTTAAAGAACAGCCCAAGCCAATTGCCATAAGTCCATGAGGGTCCATGCAAGAGATCTTGGGATTTCCCACCAGACTGTCCAGATAGCTATCAAAAAAGTGGGTGGACAGATATTTGTGAGGCTGGAGAGGCCACTTTCGACACCAACAATGAAAGAATCCCATCTCCTCCGTTACAAAATTCTTTTAAATGAGTTTTGAATTAGTCTTTTGAACTCTTTTTTGACACATCCTCAACTATACCTTTTGGGTGCATGTCGAAGGAAGGCCTGCAGTACATTTATCATCCAAGCATAGATACCCTCAAAGCCACTGTCATCCGGCACTGGGACGCCATAACAGAATACTACATCCACAGTGGACGTCAGGATTTCCGCCACCACCTCGAAGCTATCATTAGCACCAAGGGCGGCTACATTGATAATTAAGAGCTCAGACACACATCTATATATAATGTTGTTGAAGTTTAAAATTCAAAGTGTTCAGATTTTAAGGGACCACTCCAATTTCTATCCCAAATTTTGGGACAAATGAACATATTTAGAACGTCTCCAGTGGGGCATGATCAAAATATTGAAAATATATAATCTACAAGGTGGGCTGACGACATGTTAGTAGTTTAGAAGCCCAATATGTATAAATAATAAAAAAAGGTTATTCCTTTTTTTTTTTTTTTTCTTAGCCCCAAATACAATTTTGAATCTACAAATAATAAATGATATTATTATTCGGAGAACGGTATTATTTTACCGCAAGGTGACGTCACTCTCTATCTTTTCCTAAACAAACCAATATGAGTAAACAACCACTCATCACCCAAGAGAAAAATACATAGATTTGACTACCAACTGATTTTGGCCTTTTCTCTCTCTTTCTTTCCGTTTGAAAGATTAACTCCCTGTTAAATAGTGGAACATATTGATTTCCCCTTACAAAATCTACAAGACATCATTTTCATCCAGGGTCCTGGCACTTTAAAATGAGGAGTTTCCTATTTATATGCTGGTGTATCTAACAAGATATGTCAAAAGTTCGTAAGAAAATTGTAACTGACAGAGTATTAGGCTATTGCAATAAGGAATTCCTTGTGTGGAGTTGTGGAAGCATGAAAATTGACAGCTTAATTTCAGATTTCGACAGTGCTTTTGTCGAGTGCAGTTTGGTTACTTTTTACTTGAATTTTTTTTTCTTAATGTGGAGGGTGAAAATGTGAATACCTTAAAGGCAACCATTCTGTTCAGCCTTCCGACAAAGCAAAGAAGTAAAAGCTCAGAAAATCCGGTAATACATATCCCTTTTTTGAGCGCCAAAGTTCTTATTGCCAATCAATTCAAATGTGGAGAGCCAAGTCATAGACAAAACTTGAGAGCAATAGTTTTTTTCTATCCAGCTGGATATGCAACGGTTTTTTTTTAAACACCAATATTGGGGGATGTTTCTGGGATCAGGCTGTTGAAATGGTCAAATACAAACTATCAGATTCATCTGGATACTAAGTAATGAAAATCCTGTGTATACCCCCCTCAACGACCCACCCTAATGTGTATTGTATATGTTTGCACGTCATTGAAGAAGAATAATTAATCAATCAGTTTGAAATACATTTCTTTACTGAAGAAAAAAATATATAGCATATAATAGAAAACTTGCCGAATTCCAATTTTGTTTTTAGTGATGATTTATTCATAAATTATACCTGCAATCTACATAGGTGGGAATACTTGGGCAGTTGCAGACATGGGTCGGTTATAAAAACAACTCACATAAAAATTGTATAATATAATATAGATTGTTGCGATAAAAAATCAATCATTTTAAACTGTTTTTCCCCTGGTAAAATTAATTTTTGGCGGAGAAATAATTTTGTAATAATGCCGTCAGTCTTACAATGTTGTTGTTGTCACTTAAAACATTTGAATAAATGGTTATTTGGCCATCAGTTGATATATTTTTCTCAAAATACAAACTCAAGGATTGTGGAAAGTGTTTTAATACTACTTTGCATGCGTTTGTGGAGTGCCCTTTTGTGTCTCCTTTAATTGAATTGGTTTCTCTAAATATAGAGGGAGGAAACATGAATACCTTAAAAGCAACAATTTTGTTAGGCTGGCCTATAAGGCAAATACAAAAAAGTGCAGAAAATCGGGCAATTTATTTCGCTCTTTTGAGCATCAAAGACCTTATTGGCAATAAATTGGTTAGAGGAGAACCAATTCTTAGAGAAACCCTATGAGGAATAGTTTTGTCCTCTGCAGCATAATATTGTGCTTTTGCATTGAAAATACCAAGGATAGGTGGTGATTCCTGGGACCATACTATTAATATTGGCAAATATATATATTGTCGTAGTCAACTACAAATAGAACTACTTAAAAAAACAATAGTCCAGAGGTATGAACGCTTTCATCGAGGGAGAACAATGGATTGATTTTTATATTTTATTTTATTTAGTGTACAAATGTTTTTTACTACCATTTGATTGTTGTCATGTTTAATTGTTTTTAGTTGTAGGTCATGGCTAGGAGTACTAATTTTAGGCTAAAATGCTTATTTATGTTAATACAATATAATTTCTCTTAGTAATTTAATTTTTTGTATATATCTACATATATCATTGAATAAAGATTTTTTTTAAAAACTCACTCCTGAAGGAAAAAGTAGAAATATTGTAAAACGCAGCACAAAGTTGCAAAAAGATTTGCCATTTTCCTTACATACTTTATTCTTTTTTTAAAGCAAAGTTTGTCTGTATGCATACATGTATTTTTGAATGAAAAAAAAATATTTTTATCTGAGACAATGAGTATAGTCATATTAATAAAATGGTTCAGGTATTTTGCATGTAGTATTGAGTGTGTATATATAGTACTCCCTGATGTATATTAGCTACATATTTTTGAAGTATGAAAAAAATAATTTAGTCATATTATGAAATTTCACTGGTGTTTTGCAGATAGTATTGAGCGTGAATACAGGCTGCACTATATATAGTGTTCCCTGATGTTTATCATAGACATATTTTTGATCCAAGAAAATATTATGACATTTCGAGGTGTTTTGCTTAGGATGTTGAGCGGGTATGCGTGGTCCACTGAATATAGTGGCTATTTGATGTAAATATATCATATATATATCTTCTCTTGAAGATAAAATATTGTAATCATTTAAGTGAAATGTAGTGGGTTTTTAGTATGTAACATCGAGCGCGTGTAGGTAATGCTCAATCAGGTAGCTCTCTGGAGACTAAAGTACGTAATACTATTTTATTGTTTATCAAGCTGTTATTAATATTGTTTTATTCTTGAGGAGATAACATCTATGTATTGAGTAACTACGTATGGGAGGGCCCATGAAAAACGGTGAGTAATAATGAGGATTTCTTAGGTAGTTACTTTCATCATTTTTCGGCAAAGTTTGTCAGTTCGACAACCCCTAATAACTAAAGGCAATGCTTGGTACTAACAATATTTTTATATATTTACACATCACATCCAGCATTTTTTTTAGTCCGAAAAGGACCTAAAGAAGTTTTTGAGAGTGAATTTATCTAATGTCTAATACGGATATACATATATTATAAATCTTAATATATCTTAATCTACAAAAATACATTGAAACTTCAAGATTTAATATTATGAAAAGTATAACTATTTATTTATAATACAATATTTTTAATTTTGTGCTCAAACTGTTACTACAAGGACAGTTGCAACAATTGACTAGTCGTATTCAAATGTAATTTGTACAAAAACTACGAACGGGTATAATTTTTAAATATATTTAAACAATAACTTACATTTGAAAGTACATTGTATTAAAATTTGTCGAGTTAAAATCAAACCAGCTCGGAGTAATTGAGATAAAATCAATTAAAGTTACAACAGACCTCTAATTTTCCCTAAATAATATGAAAGAGAGCTCTCAAAATCAAAGCTTTATTTTTCTAATGCATTCAAAATGGGTAATTACTTATAATTAGTTGATAAAAAATGAGCTAAATGGAAAAAAAGTGTCCGGGTCTTCCCTACATTTCAAAGAACCTATTAAATACAAAGAAATATTTTTTTTTGGTAAATCTTTTATTAATATTCGTAAAGCAAATATATAAAAGTCTTATATAGAGGCACTCATTTTGTTAAAAGGATTAATCAAATGACCATTACCACCCATTTTGTTTGTATGATCCTTGTTAAAACACATTTTTTTGCTCATTTCTAACGTCAAGATAATACAGGCACAAAGGTTTTTACAAATGAAACGTGCCCAATTTTTATTATTCTATTCATTCTTGAGGTTCAGTGGATTTACCAACAGACATCAGTCTGTTAATTTCAGGCTTGACTACATTCCTTACATTTAGATAGGAACATACCTTTATAATTATTTAATCTGACAACGAACTTATGATGACATTGCAAAGGTATTATGTGTGTAGAGGTCAAATTTGAATAACTTGTTGAAAAGGGGTTCTTATGATGTTGTTGTTTTTTTTGCTCTTTTGGGATGGTTTCATTTGTGGATTCATTAATATCAGAGCTATTTACATGTCATTTTTTATTGTAAGAATTTGAGTTCAACCTGCTTGGATATTTTGAATCCTCTTTCATGCTTCCCTTCATTTCTCAACGCCAATTAACAGAAAAAATCTTAACTATGTGTTAACTTTTAATCAACATAGATATTGAGGGGGAAATGACTGTTTTTTAGACTTTTGTTCATTTTTAAACGGCTAAACGGGAAAAACCGAACAATCAACGGGAGGAAACTGTGCACAGCGTTTTCTTTCTATTTAGCGTTCGTTTGAATTGAGGAAGTTGAGAGATTTTCAAAAAATGGACGAAAAAAAATTTCAGTTGTTGATTAAATATAACCTTATGAAAGGCAAATCCCCATAGGAGACTAAAAAGAAGCTTAATAAACATTATGGGGACTCTGCAACTTCGATTAGAACAGTTTATATGTGGTTTCAAATTTTCAGAGTGGCAATATGGGCACAAGTGACGCTGAACTTTCTGGATGACCTGTTGAGGTTACTACTCCAGAAATCATTGATAATATCCATTATATGGTGATGGATGACAGAAGAGTGAAGGTGTGTGGGATTGCTAGTGCTCTGGTCATCCCGAGTTGGAACCCTATTTTCATTAATTTTGTGGCCACAACTGTTGAGGTGTGAATTGGTGTATTGTCCTGAAGAAAAGGACTTTTTTAGGGGCCAATCGTGGGAATTTTTCTTCCAGCTCGATTTTTAAACGGTCCAATAACGATGAATAATATTCACGTGTAATAGTTTTACCCTTTTCCAGATAGTCGATGTGGATTATTCCTCGTGAATCCAAAAGAAAGTCCCCATAATCCTTCCTCTATTGAAAATGAAAGAAATTGACTGATCGGGCTGAAAGTTGGTGTTTGTTCTTTCAAGAGATGCTACTAACTAAACATAACATCGATACACGTCAGTAGTGCGATCTCTCGGACTTTTCACTAACTTTTCAAACGACCTTCGTAGGGAGTTGTCGAGCTGTAAAATCAAATCAGGGGAATGGTCAGCGATAGGTTCTGATTATTGGGGGATCTGAAGTTTCTCCCCTAGAAATTGATTTATATTAAATGCTCTAAATTTTTGTGGTAATGCTTTTTTTATTATGTAAATACAGTCGATTTAAGTGTGTACTTTTTTACGAAGAGTTTTAAAGGGGGATGATACTAGACTATTTTCATCAAAGAGGGATTTTTTTTAGTATAGTATAAAATGTATTCTGTGAAAAGGTGTTATCAAAAGGTATATATATATATATATATATTCATAAATATTTTCTATATATATATTGAAGACATTATACACTTGAATTAAAAAAAAAGTATATATATATATATATATTCTACGAAATAATCATTATCAGTGTCATTATCGTGACATATTTATCATTGGTTTTATGATATATACCAGGTATATAAATTAATGTTAACCACAATATATGTATAGCTTATATTATTTATTAGGCCTTAGAGATAATGAGTATTGATGCGGTTTTACCTCCATTAGAAGTGCGATGTACCATGATAAATATAACCTATCAAAGAGCCATGAACCTCAAATCTTGATTTGTTAAATAATAACTCATCAAGACGTTAGATGTCGTTGTATTATTTACATTTAACTAAAGAGAGAATAGTGATTAACCAGAGGGAATAAGGGAGAAGAAACCCCAATTATCAGTCTGCTTTCGATAGTATAAATAAAGGATTATCATGTGACGACAGCAGTTGATGTTGGCCATTTTTGGGGGGTATACAATATTAGCTTATATTTTTGTGTAAGCGAAGTTGTAAGGAGATTTATTGTGGGATTGTCATGATTTTTGATCGATGGTTCTAATAGCCATTTGAACCAATTGTTGATGCATTTTCATAATGAATTGCATTCATTTTTGAGAAAACCTCAATATCTGATAAAATTTATAATACTTGCCAACATCTGGTTTCTGGAAAGTGTGTATGGGATGACTAATGAAGAGATAATTTGCTTCTTTTGAAAAGGCAATTAAAGAAATAGCTAAGTATTTTTTTAATTTGAATGTGAGGATATAGCAAATATCTAGGATCCCTGAAATTGTCTTTTTTATTTGAATTTTAAAATACTATTAAGTACTAAAGATTTTACATAATTAAAAAAAAAGCATTACCACAAAAATTGAGAGCATTTTATATAAATTCGAATCCACTAGAAAGTCATTGTTTGATAATTATGTATATCAAAAATTTTGATGGATCTATAAAAAAGATTTTTATACGAATGCAATTTTTCGTTATTGTTTAGACGTAAGTTTAGCTTCACAGTTTAATTCATTATTTACAAAATTAAAATATAGTTGTATTTGGGTAGAAAAAAAGAACACATAAAAAAAACACTTAATTACTCAAATTTATGAATAATAATTAACATTTTATCTATTAAAATTGAAATAACATGAATGGGAATCATTATTACATAGAATTTCAGAAATAATCATCATGACATATATTTATTATTTCTTCGGCAAAGTCACCGTACGGCGGTATGCCACAATAAGTGTTTTGACAAAGTATCCAAACACGATAATAACCATGTCAGTGAAAATGAAATGATTGCATCAATTAATAATAAGTAGTTAGAATGCCCAATGTTGTAATTAAATGAGACATTTTAAGACAAATAAAATTGCAGTTTATAAATGCAACTTGTACAGACATCTTAACTTTAAAAAATGATTTAAATATTGTCTGAAATCCAATAAGGTATCAAGTATTAGCTTTTAAGTCCTGTCTAATATCTAAAATACCAATTAAAGAGTCCAATAACGTGTACAGGGTTGGACACCTACACGTGAACTCGAGAGGTTAATTTAGCAATACACATTATTTATTTATTTTCAATAATAGATTAAAATATTAATTTTAACAAAATTGGTAAAAAAGACCTTTGCAAACTCCTCAGCAAAGCTGTTCCACGCAGAGACTAAGGCAGTCTACGGTTACATTTGGATGTGGAGTTTTGTTGGTTTCCCTCTCCAAAGTTCCCCCACACAGCAAAATCAAGCGGGTTCCAATCAGGCTAGGAAGAGGTCACATCTCTTTGCCTCTTGAGCCTCCTGGCCTTCATGACCTCTGTCGGAAGGGGGGTCCCCGTGTATGAGAACAAGTCAACATTGATGGGGATCCCGATGGTACTAAGATACGTAGATGTTGTTAGCGAGGAAATTCATCGATTGAGTGGGGTCCTCCTCGATCTTCTTCCCCAAGATGTACAGGAATTCCAGATCCTTCCTTAAATTGTGCCCTCCTCTTCCTACTTTCCGGGAGAGGTCTTCTTCATCCTCTTGAACACCTTGAAATCCATGGTCCTGGAGCACTTCCCAATGTCCATAATCCTCACCACCTCTACTTCAGTATCTAAGAAATCTTAGATGTCCTGCCTTTTTGGCTTTTTGCTCATTCATGATGAGGATATGACGAAATATTACTTATAGTTTGTCGATGCACAAAGGATGGCTGAACCAAAATGTCGAAAAATATTCACCAAACCTTCCTCTATTAGTGAGAAATTTAACATTAACTAACAGTGCCCAACCCTCTATACATACGCAGAGGGATCAACAACAGCTAACAACTTTTTAAGGATGATGATATAACGACCAACTATTTATTATTTGACTCTAATAAATAAAATGGAAGAATTTAAAAAAGTTTTCCTTTGTATTTTTTGAAAGAATGACAATTTTTATGGATATATTATTATTATTGTAAATATATATTTTTAGCTAGTTTTTATTTTTAATAGAAATATTTATTTGTGTTTTGAAGAAGAATATAAAAATATACCTATATATATTTAACTAACTCACGTGTGTACTTACCTATTCCCTATGAGCCCCACCTATGTTTTTAAAAAAATGAGATTCGAGAGAGCTGATTAACCTCAAATTGTTGTTCTTTTATGATTATTATTAATATTTTGAACTTATGAGTTGAAACGACTCGCACATGTGTCTATTTTTGACTCTTGGAATTTTTTTTCCCTTTTGTCAAACTGAAATATATGCAGGATATTATATTTAGTAGTTTTTTTTTAATGTTTATTGTTTAAAGGTTGACTCAGGGGGTGGTAGCGACGTGGGCACCTGTAGAAATCAATAAATAACTACCTATGTACACATATAAATTGATCATTGGATATATCTGTAGTAGTGTGTCAATATTTGTTATTGATTTGCCTTATTTGAGCTATGGATATGGGGAGGGGGGAGGGGGGTTGACTAGTGATGTGTCGACTTGAGTCGATGGCTTTTAAAACACAAATCAAATGATTGAGACGACGTAGCTCAATGGACAACACCCTCCGTAGAAAATATCGTCCTGAACTCAACGTACATACGTTGGTTCAGTTTACGTTTGCTCTTAAAGAAGGAAAAATACATTATGTACCGTCTTGACTTTTTGACAATGAAAAATAGGGGGATTAACTTTTGCAAGAATGAAACGAAGTCTAACATTGAGGCTTTATCACAGACTTCTTTATTGATTTATTCTTATAGTTTTCTAAAGGATTTCCTTTTGTGGTTACCATGTGCCTCCAACCTGGGCCTAAAGGCGTAGCAGCACTTCTTGATGAAGGCCTCGGACACTGCTGCTTGGCGGAGGTATTGAGGTCATTGTAAACTTCCGGTAAGGGGTAGATCAGGCTCTCTTCTCGACTACGTTCCAAATGCCATTGTCGAGGGGGAATAGTCTGGAGAGGAAGGATAACCATTGACATATTATACTTTAACCAAATCTAGTATTGCTGGCATCTTTTGATCTGGTTGGCTTGGTCACTTGCCGATGTCATCGTACAAAATAAGTTTTCCCCAAATCCTTCACCTCTGACCTCAAGCTGACATGCTTTTAATCATGTAAGCAGGACTCTAGCAGCACCCTACGACCTTCATAATCATCTCGACACTCACATGGAGCTTATATCCTGACATCTGTTGATACTTGAAAGTGCTTTTTTATTGTTTATTAACTGGAATAGTCTCTACTTTTCATAAGGCAACCTTGTATTAAAATATTACTCTTAAAAAACCCAGATGGATTTTAAGTCAAGTCTACGATTTTACCTCGCACACTATAAATAGAATCCATAGAAAATGTTTAGATACAGTGGAAATAAATCTTGATCAAAAGACAAATATTTGTATAAGTCTATGGGACACTTTTTTATGTCTGCTAGGGGCTTCGAGTATACTCGATATTACTCAATAACTAACTACACTACCTGCAAGAATTCACCCTTTTAAGTGAATTAAAAGGTGGTGAACTCTACTAATGGAAGATAAAATTGCAAAGGTTAAGAAGGAAAAAAGTATTGAAGTAACGTCATCATGGTATCATAAGAAGAGACATATTGAACCGGAAAATGATATCAATAAGATAATGAATCTACTCAAGCTAACTTTTTTTTAAAGCATTACGGTAATTTATACAGTCAAACCTACATTAAGCGGTCAGGCAAGGGAAGCTGAATAAGCAATACCTTAGTACCAGTCATTATTTACACCAAGTTTCCTTTTTGTAAAAAAATATCAATTGGAAAAGTGGATGTGGCCGCTTAGTGTTGTGCAAGGCTTAAAACAGGTAGCTGTTACACCAGGCTCAAACCTGAAAATTCTAGACCAGTTTGAGACAGTTATGATTTTTAGTAGACAGAACTAATTTAAGTAAGTTCGATCTGGATCGATCTCAAAGGAAAAATTAGGTCTGAGTGGGTCTTATTTAAAATTGAGTATTGACCGATTCCATGGAATTGCGTCAGCTGTGTTTCAAAATTGTAAACAAAGTGTCAAACAAAGTTAAATGTGTTTCATAAGTCATATTCGTACAACTCATGAATCTTTATGGGATAGAGAATTGGTCCATAGATTGAGACCCTGTAAATCAGTACGCTATCAGAAAACGATGATACTGCTATCTGGAACGAAATATTGCTCCAAATCCGTCTTATAAAAAAACACGACTTTTGACCGAACCGGACAATGCATTCGGTCTTGGACCGAGTCTCAACACAAGTTTAATTATAACTAATCGATGCAACTACATCCAACCAATTAAAAGAATATTTAAAAAAATAAAATGGTAATTCGATTCTCAAATTCAAACAAACTCGCATTGACTTAATATTTTGATTGAGTCGGCTTGATTTGCATTTCATTTTATCGTTATTTAATTGATCAGATGGAGTTACACTCATTAAACATAAGTAATATTATAGTATGACCAAGGAAAGTCAATATACATACATGATGTATATTTCATTGTAAGGCAGATACGACGCTGAAATCTGTGGAGTAAGTTATTGGCAAATTGATATGTTCTAGTAATATTTCAGAGACAGACATAAATTATAGTTGGGCAATTCATAACACTTTGTAGAAATGCCTTTTGTTTATCTTTATTTAAGTTATAGAGAAAATGGGGTCTGAACGTGACACTGGCCTGAAGATCCACACAATTCTTGATGCAGAAAATAAAATCTGGAGGCTCCCATTTTTCCGAGGTGAAAATGCGGTGCAGAAAAAAGAAAGCGCCCCTGTCCACACTGTCGTAGCTGCTCCAAGATGATTAAGCAATAACATCAATTTCAGTCAAAAAGAAAAATGGCCCCAGTTTGCACCCTGTACAAGTCCAAGGCCTTAGGCACGAAAATATCGAACACAGCGTCAATGTATCCAAGGAATACATAATTAAAAGATGCCAAGCATTCAGGAGACGTCTTGAGACCATCGTGAACGCCAGAGGGGTCAACATCAAAAAGTAGAGAAGACAATATAGCATTAAAGCTGGTCTCTAAAATATTTTTGTACTTGTCTAGTAGCTACAGAAATATATCCTGCTAAAGTTCAAATTATTTATTGTTCAGATTTCAACCTCTCTACGACTAACCCCTTTCTAACCTGTAGGAATCAATGTCTACCAACGTATATATAAATAACTATCCTCAACTTATTCATTAAGTCTTTTTTTTTTTTTTCAATAAAAAAAATGCTAAAACAACATTACAATAATATAATAGCTAATAATTGAAAATTATTCGAAATTTATTAATGGACGCGTAAATCGTAGCAACTTCAATTTGGTATCAATCTTCTTCTTTTTCCTTGTCTAGTTTAATATACTTGGTTCGGTTTTTTACAAAATTTTATCCAACACTAGTTGAGACTCAATAAATATCCTGACGTGATGAGGTTTGACAAAAAATAAAAACAATAATAATACATTGTGGTTTGTTATTCTGTTCCCCTTGTTGTTTTTAAGGTCATGCAAGGTGAAATATGGTCTCAAATTTCATTTCAATGTGTGTTGATGAATATCCGTTTGTCTCTATTTTTCTTATGAAATATTCTACCAATGAGCTCGTCTCATATCTGGAGTGAAACAAGTCTCATGCAAATGAACAACATCTTTCATATGAGAGGCAAAAGTGTTTGAATGTGATAAAATTGCTTTAAATAGAAAAAAAACTTAGAGCCCAAATTCTGGTTTATGGAAGGGTCCGTTGGATTATATATATATTGGGCTCTCAACGTGAGGGAGGCAGCAATCCTAAATGAAAGCTTGTCACACACTTATGTAGTATCTCTGGACAGTTACTGACCAAAGTTTTCGCCAATTTAGAAGCTTAGTTGATATGTAACTTTTGTTTGAATGAGTTGAAAATGGACAAAATTGAGTATCAGGCTGTCATTAAGTATACTTTTTTAAAGACTTGTTGTATTAAAATTCGCACTAATTGAGTTAAATTATTTTGCAGGGGAAAAAAAGCAGCGTACTATTTAGACGGGTTAAAGAGAGGGAAGCTTCGCTAGGAGAAGTGTGTTGAATTACAAGGAGACTATTTTGAAAAAGAAAAGAAAAAAATTCTGGGAAAATGGGACTTGTATCGTTGTTAGGTAGGATAGTTTTCAGAGCAATCTTATATATCAACTGATAGCAAGTAACCATTATTTTTAACAACTTAAGTTACAGCAAAAAGGGTTGAAAATTCACGGCATTTGTGTAAAAAAATTTATCTTCTAAAAATAATACTTTTACCCCTTGAAATTAGTTTTTTATTCAATTTTTCAATAAGTAGTTGATTAATATTATTGATTTTTTATCACAATAACAAACATCAAATTATGCGATTCCATTTTAAATTTTGTGTCTATTGCTATTTTGAAGTTTAATAAAAAGGGTTTATTGTAACCGTTCCATGTTACAAAATTCCTGCTATTTTTCATAAATGTATTATTCAATTCTAATTAGTTCTCTTTCATTACTAGTAATAAATTATCTTTTAAGACCTATGCAAGGCCGCCAATAAATATTTATTTAATCAACTAATCCTCCACAGTTATTAAATGAGATATTTTGTTAATCTTTTTGTATAAAAAAACTAGTCCTCCAAAATCTTTTCATGAAAATTTATTTAAAGAAAAACAAAAAAATGAAATTAAAATAACGAGGTTTGGTTTATTCAACATTGAGGGACGTCATTTATCTGATACGATTTTTTAGAACAGTGTAAAACAAAACTTTAAATATTCAGTATCATTATGAAACAAAAAAACTTTTTTATTAATAAAAATTGTTTTATTGCCTTTTATAGAAAGGAAGTTATGCTATCGCAGCTGGTATATTGAATTCAATTGATTAATTGAAATGCTATAATGTAGGCAGGGGGTTGCTCGCCCCAAAAATTATACGTTATATAGTTACTTATATAAATAAATTTATTTAATACATACTCGTATACAAGCAAAGGAGGCCTGTGTTACAGGGCTCAATATTGGGGAATAAAAACAAAGAATGAATGTAGAAGAAAAGAGAGAGAGAAAAGGGGAAGAGAGAGAGAAAGAAAGAAGGAAAATGAGGTTTTATTTCGGTCAAATATAGTCTCTTAATTTCCTCGGAGGCTCAAACAAATATCATTGGCACATGCTTGGTTATTTTATACGTCTACTTGCTAAATGTACATCACGAGTGGTTTTTACCGCCAATAACTTCTTCGATCAAAGTTGCCAACATATACTTTTCTTTTTGATTTACACTCACGAGGATTTAGTCAATTTTTACTTCCCTAACGATACAAAAATCAGTATCTTTTATTCTTGAAAATGCATAGGAATTTCTTAAACGTTTTAAATTAATTCATTTTCGTTCTATTCTTTAAAAAAAAAATTACAGACGAAAGTTTAAATAAAGAGATTATTAACATATAATTCTTATGAATACAACCTGCTTTAAAAATGCATGAAATGCACTTCAAAACTGCATTTAATTTGTATAACGTTCCTTCTTCATGTTCCATACAAAGAATTCATTTCTTCATTTCCGTAACTTTATACAAACATACATATGCACGCACGTTACTTTCTCCAAACATCCAACGAAAATCACATTCCAAGAGTTTGAATAAATTATAGTATCATTTCCCCATGATTACTCAGGAATGTACAACGTGTCTTTAAACAAAACAAAAAATGCACATCCAATTTCTTGCTTCCAAGAAGTCTGATGGAAGACTATATAGTTTTTGTCTATCGGTAGATAGAGCTACAGGGTGTACATTTCAATCTGACACACTTTAGACTCATGAAACATTTTTGTACATTTTTGAAACAACACTTTAACACAAAGACAACCATGAGTGATTCTTCTAAAAATTAGTGTGGATTACTTTTGTATACTTCAAGAAATTACCTTCAATTTCCATAAACCATTTATTCTTATTGACCCTTTAGGTATCTCTCAGATTGTACTTAATCTAACCAAAGTTGATCAATACCTTAAAATAACAACAAATTGACCAACTTTATTTGAAAGGCCATATCGGAGCCAATATAAGTCTCTTAAATCAAATAAAGGTTTTTAACTATAGTAATAACTCTTGGATATCTTAAATTACCCCATTAAATTTGAATTCAAAGCCATTAATTGACTAATATAAATTAAATGTTAGTAAACGTATATGAAGCAAAAAAAAATTGAGATTTTCACATTTTAGTTCAAGATTATTGTTATGTTGACGTAGTACAACGAACATTAAACTAAAATTTTATTCAATATGAAGAAGCTCTTTGTTAATCTCCGCGCCACATTTTTGAAAACGGATGGGGGAATAATTGTTATTTCTTAACAAAAATGTTATTTTTTTGCTGCAAAAGGATAATTACAAATTATCAAAAAGCAGAATGGCCGTGGCCCATGTTTCACGGCTCACGGTTTTTGAGAATCTCATGAGCTTGAACTGGCTTCAAAGTTAGGGACATACCTCAATAATATAAAATGGCTGCAAGTTTTGTCCGTCTTGGTCATTTATTCGTCCTCCTTGGGGACCCTCAAATTTGCTCAATGTTTAACACAAGCCCTGTCCCCAATATGTCTCTGCATGCTGTAATAAGGTGGTCAGATGAAGATGGAGACCAAAAGTACTTTGGTCAATAAAAAAAAATTATCCATAAAACTTTTAGAGGAGCTAAGTCCTATGGACAGGAAGTTATGTGTCAGTCCTTAATTATTCAGTACAGTCCAATCTTAAGACAGGTTCTTCGGACTGTCAGTATTATAACTGATTTAAAAAAAGAAATAAAGTTGAGTGACGTTATCCAAGATCAAACTTTATTCGTTTTAGGACTGATATATAGGACTGAACTGGACCGAACAGAGACTGAACTAGACAGGACTGTAGTCTTCAGTCCTAAATAAGGACCTACACAAAACTAGGGACCGGGACTAAGGTCCATGCCTCCCATAACATGTCGTTTTAATCAAAGTACCCTTGACTGAAATATGTTTAATTCCTTACAAATTTAAAACACTTTAGTATTGGTGCGCGTGCATCATTCCTGTATCTGATTGCGAATTTTGTTTAGTTAAAAAAAAACACACGTTGAGATACTTGAAAACTTTTTTTAGTCAATGTAGTACAATAACAGTTGAATAGTTATTATTATTTACGGAACTGATGTATTGAGATCAATTATACATCATTTAAAAAAAGGGTGCGAGAATGAAATTACCACCCAGTATTAAATGTTATGTTTAGGTACATGGAAATGTTTTCTTCTTTCTTATTCTTTTACAAAAAAGCTACAATACCCAGAAGAAAATGTTTGAAACAAAAAAAAAAACAGTTTAACAAAGAAACGACACAAATGATTACCATTCTTAATTACTTTGTTTGTGTTGCGTACACAAAACAAAACAAAAGGCATTTGTTGTAATGGTGACATACATTCATAAATCCGTTGGTACCTTTAGACTTAGACAGAGGAGATTATCATTTTGAATATTTGAAACTAAGATTTTACATATAAAATACATTTTTTGATTACTCAGGGGCGTCTGCATAGGGTGGGCTGGAGGAGTTGTAGCCCACCCCCCCAAAAAAAAAAAAATCCATAATTTTTTTTTTTATAGAAAATTTAATATTCGAAATTCTTTCAAAAAAAAATTATTTTTTACTTTATTTAAATAAAAAAATGTAATTCTCTGTATAGAGCTATATTTTTTTTTAAACTTTTCAGTAAAAATTTAATATTTGAAATTTTTATTAAATAGTTGTGGATTTGTTTTTTTTTTTTTTTCAAAAATTTAATTTTTAGTGAAATGCTGCGGTTTTTAAAAAGTTTTTTTATTTAAAATTTATTTTTCAAATTATTTTCCAAAAACCAAGCGCAGATGATCTTCAATTAAAATTATTTTTTGATTGCCTTTCCTTATCAAAAGATATTTTTTTATTACTTTTTTTTAAAATGACATTTTTTGATGATTGTTTTTTTTAATTTTAATTTTTGGATTGCCTTTTTTTTATCCAAATATATTTATTATTACTCTTTTTTTTATCAAATTAATTTTCTTGATGACATTTTTGAATAAAACATATTTAATAATCACCGTTTCTTTTTATCGAAAATTAAATTTTTTGATGAAATTTTTAATAAAATATATTTTTTTGATAATCTTATTATTAAAATACATTTTTATGACATTTTTTGCTGACCCTTTTATGTAAAATACATTTTTTGATTGCTTCAATGTATTTAAAAAAAACTTTTAGTTTGAATTTTTTAAGCAAATAATTTTTTTGATGATCATTTTTTATAAAAATAAATTTTTTGACCTTTTTTTATAAAAATACTTTTTTTTACCTTTTTATGAACTTTATCAGTACAAAATCAGCAAGGGATCAAATAATTAAAAACTTTAGTTACCCAATTTGCCATTTAAGAAATTTCCGCCAAAGCGGTAATTTTGGGGTAAAAACGACAATACTTCCTGTCTCCATTGTGTAATTGTTGGATTCTAATATTGCTCAACCCCAAAAAAACTCAATTTTTCTAAAGGATTCCATTTTGTGAAAATGAATCGAATTCTACCAAAATACATCTTGGAAAAATCAACTTAACTAGAATTCGAATAACAGTCCGAACCAATCGAAACATTGTAGATTGGTTAGTAAATATCACTAACACAGACCAGTTTATATAATATTTGTAAATTCTAAATAGCTTGAACATATTATATTGTCCTATCACGAATTCGACTCAACACAGAAGTCAAAAACTAGAAATTTAGGACTAAAATTCAACATTACTAATTATATTTACTTTTTCTTTTTAAAAAACTAGAAAGCCTCACAAAAACTTTTAAAAGCTTTGCCCTGCACATAAATATATAGGTATAGATATCAGATCATAAAGTCACTTTTTAAATAAGAGCTCTTAAAAAAGTAAGGAGGGGGAATATGAAGAAAAAATTATGCATATAGGAAATTTAAGATGAAAATGAAAGTCATTTGAGTTTGCTACATGATTTGAATATCAAGTGCTTAAGGTTCTAAAGGAGGAAAATTGTGAAAATGTTCTTCCTTGCTTCAAAGTTGTATGCAATAGGTAGGTTCTTATTATTAGTGATGTAACGGATTTCAATTCAATTGAATTTTTTTGCTTTAAATATTGTTTTTTGGTTCTTAAATCATTATCTAAATAATTTTAGGTGATCTGACCGGTAACAAAAAAGCTGGAGATCAATTAAATTTCAAATATTAATTAATTAGAAAAAAAATTCAAACATTATATTATTTTATATAAAAAAATTTTTTTGAGGGGGAAACAATTTTGTGTTTGGAATTTTTTGAAAAATCATCCCCTCCCCTGCGATCGCCCCTGCTATGTAATATACAAAAATGACAAAAAAGATATTTTTGAAAAAACAGTCATTAAGTTGTAATATTAGGTAGGTTTTATTAAAAGTGATGTAAAAATCCTTCAATTAGTTCCAAAAATCTAATTTGCTTGCCGGTTTGTGGTTCTTAACGGATCATCATTAAAAAAATTTAGTTTTTACTGAAAAATTTACTAAAAATTTTGTTGAATACTATTCAATCACAAAATAAACTTTTTTCAAAAAAATTCAAAAGTACATAGCTATTTACAAAAATTTAATTTCAAAAAAATTTAAATATTGAATTTTTTTTTTTTAAAAAAAATTTCAAAAAATTAAAAAAAAATATTAATTATTTTGAAAAAAAATCAAAAATTTACAGCCATTAACAAAAAATTTCGAAAATTAAATTTCAAATATTAATTATTTTAAAAAAAAAAAAAATTCAAAAATTATGTTTTTTCTAAAAAAATTGAGGAAAACAATTTTTGTAGACATTTATATATTTGGTAGTGGCTTCATCCCCTCTCCCTGCCGTAGCCCCTGCTATGTAATACCAGTGACAAGCAAGAAGGGGTTGAGATAGACGGTTACCAGAATATTCAACCTGAGAGCTTTCACGCTCATATATATTTTATAGCATAGATGTATCTTCACACTTATTTTTTCAGTCTTAAAATGGGTCTTGCTTCACTTAAATTCCCTTTTAATTCGTTTTTTTTAATGGAATAACTAAAAATATGGGTATTTTTATTCATTTTGGATGTATAGCATTAATATTGAATGAATATCATTTTTTATTATGATGAATTCGAACCGATTTTTTTACCTGTGTACATTAGCAGAGAGAAAAGAGGAAGAAAGAACATAAATAAATAAATTTGAATATACACAGTCCGTGATAATACTTCAACTGTCTTCTGTCGGTCTCCTTTCGAGAAGTACCCTTTCCCGAAAACTTAGCATCAGTGAACTTCTCGGCGATGAGATAAAACTTAATCTGATAATGTTTTATTTGTTTGTAATGTAAATTATAGGTAAATTATATATTTGTCATTAGGCAGCAAAAAGTCACAGGTCGTCACTGTGTAGAGGATGTTATAGGTGGTTCTCTCTTGCCTGAAGAAATGAAAGCATATACTAAATCAGTCATTCCCAACCTTTTCATCAGTGTTGAGGCCCTAGGCGTTTTTTAGGGAGCATTTAACTTTTATCTATTATTTAGGTCTACTTTTTTGAGAATTTCTCAAAAAACTTTTTTTTTTTTTTACAAAAGACATTATTTTATGACTTTGATAATCTCGCAGAGCCAAAGAGGATACAATGCAGACCCCTTGGTAAAATGAGTGATGACACTTTAATCTTTTGTCATGGTTAAAATTCACGATCCGGTTCTTTTACGTATTTTTAAAAACAGTTCGCAGGTAACCTGCTTTACTGATTTTATTGGTTCACGAATCGGTTCGAACTTACAATCTCTGACATTACTAGTATCTATACAATATACACAAACACTATAGAGGATTTTAATCCATAGAATTCCTTCACTAATATTATTGATCTCCTTAATTGTCGTTAATTATATGTTTACTGTTTAGTGGTGAAGTGAAGGTCTGTCAAACTAGAAATCCTGATGATGAGACGTCGATGTCAGATGTTGATTGGATATATATGTACAAAAACAAAAAAACAATCTTGAACAAAAATCAAGAAGAAAAAAAGAAAATGTTTTATATTTTTTTATTCATATATACAATATATATATATAGCCAATCTTTCATAAGCATACTTTGCTCAATTATAAACGACATAGTATTCAAATTTCTGGGATAAAGTATGGTTTGCAATAATGCAAACTATAGCTAAGAACCTTCATTTGATTACTGAGGATGAATCTGTCCTCATTATGTTCCATTTCAAATAACATATGAAGCACGACAACTTAAAAACAATCTGGAACAAAAATTAACAAAAGGAAAAAATCCAATTTTTACTTTATATATACATAACCCCCAATATTTAATTTACAAATTTGAGTCAATTATAAGCTCTGTATTATAATTAGTGGGATAAGTTAAGATATCCAATAATTTCAGCTACAGTTTAGAACCATTATTTGAATTAAAACACTTATTTTGACCCAAATAATACCTTTTAAAACATATTCGGTTAATTTTCAGATTATTTTATTGTGACAATCAATTTTCCCTACTTTAAGTGCAATTTGTGACATATCTTGGTCAATTTAGGTTTTCTATTCAAATTTATAGGATAAGTTGATATACCCAAGTATATTATCTACATATAGTTTAAAGCCTACATTTGACTTGTGAGACTTAAATTAGCCCGATATGTTCTTCTTAATAAAAGTTGATAAACTTCTAATTATTTAATTGTGAAGATGAATTTTTAGCTACTTTTATTTGCTTTTTGAGACAAATACAAAAGTTGAATAAAAATAATTTATTGATAGAAATTGAGAATAAATATGTCATTCACATTCAATTTTGAGAAAAATCCTTCTAGTTTGTTTTTGTATTGACGAGCTGCATAAGTATATCAATTTTGATTTCTTTAACTGATACGATGAATTTTTTTCAACTTTAATTTATATCATATGCAGTGCTATTGTAAGGGTTAATCCGAATAATTTGTTCATAGAAATTGAAAATACTTATTCGTCGAAGATTGCAAATATATTACAGACTCATATTGAGAAAAATCTTTTCTAGCTTGTTTTTGCGTTGACAGGCCACAGTTGTATTTTGTATTCGATGTGTGAAAATATTATGTTTTCAAATATCTTGAAAATGAACCACAACAAAAAATAAGAATAATAATAATTATCCTCCTACCAAGACAGAAAAACAAAGCCAAGGGCTTTAGCGGAAAAAACAATTTGTTTAAGGAGTCATGGTCATCCATCATCAATACCTTTTGACCACACTACGTGAGCATTCCATATCCCCTTTCACTGTATAATGCAGCCTTTTAAAAAATTAGTATGCACCTACTAATTTTTGCTAAAGGAGTAGAATTACTCTGTTTCGAACATTGAAAAATTTACAGCTACAAAGTTTACGTCACAATACAAACTGTATAATATATTATAACTCAGATTATTGTGAGAAAAAAATAAAAAAACTTGTCAAATTTTCTTTGAGATATTTGATCAAAACGGAATTTGAGGGAGTAAAAGTAGTGATGTGTCGGTCCTCATTTATTTGATCCGATTCAGTCCAGTCTTAGAAACAGTCCATAATACTGTTTTTCCTTAGGACGGTCAGTAGTAAAACTGATTGAACAATGAAGAAATATAGTAGAGTGACGTCATTAAGGACCAAACTTTATAAGACTCTACAAAGTGACTGCAGTCTTCAAGCCTAAATAAGGACGAACAAAACATTAAGTTAGATTTTTTTTGTAATAATGTAATACTTTTTTCGTTTTATTTACCGTAAATTTCAATGATTTATGATTATTTATTTTATTTTGCTATCAGTTAATATAATTGTATCAAATTCAAATTCATTAGGGCTCGACAAACATACAACCTTTCCTTGAAATATATATAAAATAACTCCCTAAAAAATCCTTAGTGTTACTCTCTGTTTGTTTTTTTATGCACACTCACACGTAGTTACTTACTACATAGATGTTCTCTCCTCGATAATAATAATAAAAAATGATAACAGCTGGATATTTTTATTAATATAACGTGATGAGCTAAAGAGTACTTTAGTCTCTAGAACGCTATCTGGATTAGCAACACTCGCTCATAGATAAACCTCATGTAAAGTCGCATTTATTATTTCAAACAGCTTGTGTCAGCGAAGCACGTGAAAACAAACAAACATTGCCAAGTGCAATGCCTCCTGGAGGGTGCAGGGGTGGTCGTAGTAGAAATCTTTATTAACGTAATCACTTATTTACATCTTCAACCTTCATTTCTCAAAATGTACACTTTCTGTTTCCACCATGGTCTAAATTCCACCACTGTAAGTACTGCCGACACTGCCGACCCTCACAACATATTCGTCTGGCATGACAGTCCATTACTTCTTAATAACGGTTTTAAGGGGGTTGAAAGAGGATTGGGGTAGACACAGGCTCTAGTTTCTATACAGCTCCTCTTTTTCATCTCATAAAAAGGTCTCTCACGACATCCCCCCAACTTTATTTCTTCTTTGTTTAATCAGTTCAAGTACTGGCAGTCCTAAGCCTGGACTGACCTTGACCGAATAAATAAGGACCAACACAATGCTACCCGTTCTATTGACAAAATATTATGATCACTTCGTTGAAGGCAGCGCAAATTACACTTAAATTAGGCAAAATTAAAAATTTCTTTTTGAGTTACACTCGGAAAGATTCAGAAGAGTTACAGATCCCTAGTAGCGATAAACTCTACTAATAATGCCCCCATGACAACAGTCTAGTCCTTGCTTATTTGTGTTTTAATGGGCCCCATATTCAATATATACTAAAATGAAGCCGGATGTCAGTAGTATTCTTCACATAGAAACATAATATACAGCTGATGTTCTATCATCAGCTGTATACTTTCATATATAAATACATACATACATTCATGGAAAATAAAACTAATTAATCATAAATAATTACATAATTAGTATGAATTGAACCAACTCAAAAACAATAATTCCGGTTTGATGATGAGCTGTACAAAAATAAAAATAAAATCCACAAAATATTTATTATAAATTAGAAAATATTTATTTTGTATGTCATAAAAAAAGTGAAATTTCGCATAGTATTTATGTAGTTTGCAAAAAAATAATAATAGCAGATAAATATATGCGTAGGATGCCATCTATTGGTAAATGTTCCAACTATGTATGCCTGTATTACTATTATTAAGTATTTGTAGGGATAGACAGATGTGCGCAAGTTTATTTTCCACACTGGATAGAAGGACTTTAATTTATTATTACGCCGATATAAGTAAACTTGTATTGTTTGTTTAAATCCGAGACTCGAACCACCTACGGATATTCGAACTTTTACGGATCTTAAAAAGATCAGAGGCATGATCTTAAAAAGTTTATAGTATTACTTAATACATAGTCCTAGTTATAAAAAAAATATTACCTATATTGAACGTTGCATCTCTATTTGTCTTGATTAGTGCTTGGAGCCAAATCTACATAAACAGTTGCATGGCATGGGCATTCCAGACGGCGTTACCTCACTAACACAAAAATGTACACTGGTATTCAGCTGTCGATGTATCTTCTTACTTTCCTCTAATTAGTGTTATTATTTATCAACAAATATTGGTTAGATACGAATTAGTTCTTATTAAACTGTGAACAATTATCACATATTGTTTAATAATAATTTTATAGCTGGAAGAATTTGAAAACCACCAACTGATTTCGAGCCTTTTTATGTTCTTTTTAAGAATGATAGGTGACGAGAATCAATAAATATTTAGAACAATTAATAATAATGTTCAAATGTTACTAACAATAGATTGTTCATTTATTAATTAATAAATTTTCAATTTATTAATTAATTAATAACATTGTTGCGGCATGAGTAATCTGTAAAAATAGTTTATTGAGGTCTGAAATTTGGCTAAAATGCTTATAAAATTAGAAACAACTACCTGCCCCATTTTTGTTTTAAATATGAATCAGAAAAAATAGGTTATCCAAAATTTAACCAAATATTTAAAAATCAAAAATGGATCAAAATATAGCAAGGACATATAGAATGGAATTACTCGAATGTCGATCCTCAATTCTACTCCGAGTCCAACAAGGACTTACAACTCCCGAGCAAACCCTTGTTGTTATTATCCGTCTTTCATAAGCATAGGCAATAGTTATTACCCTATACTTAAATCTCTTCTCAAAAATTGAATAATAATCGTAGCAGTTTTGGAAAACAAAATAGTTTTTTTTTCAGTTTGCCAACAAGAAAAAAACGCTTCTGCTTTATAGGACATATTTTATACACCTCTGGTCATCATTACTTAGTATAATGTATTATATAGTCCTTTTATCCCTTCCTGTACGTGTAAATATACACAATTACACCTACTAAGTCCTCTAGAGTCCGCAGTCGGCAGTTTGAAATTAATAAGTCTTCCATATTCTATAGTTTTTCGACTATAATTCGTTTCAATTTTATTCTATTTAATTTAATATAATCTCCAAGCCAACAGTTTGTGGGTACATTTTTCAAAAGGGAGCCCTGACGAGGAATGTCAGCAGATGTCAATCCTAGCAAAAAAAAGACCTAGAGACTCATACACTATCCTCCTCAGTACGTACCACTGAGCTAGAGCCTGCTGAACAGTGTGTGAGAGATTTGAAAAAGGCAATTATCAATCTAGACGAATGTGATTTATGGACAAAGGAAGAATTTCCAAAAAAATGGGGTTCAACAAGTGTTATACACGATTAGTTTTTCGTATCCACTCTAAGCCACGACTGTCAAAAAGGAAAGGACAAATTAGGTATTTTTCTTTGTGTCAGCTGTTTATTATTATTTAGAGAATAATTCTTAATTATTACGTACATTAAATTGAATATGGCAATGTTGTAATTTATGAATAATTCACTACAGAGTTTATCTCAAGGATTCAGCTTTGATTATAAAATGATTTAATCAATAAGATGGACACACACAATAACCAAAGGGGCGGTCAAAAAATTTTATAGATCAAAAATTTAGAGAACCGAGAACGTACTAGCAGAGTGGGTTTGTATGAAAAAACAAGTACTTATTTTGTGGAATAATAATATTTGATGGGTTACCCTATGACATCCTCTGATAAATCTTGGATGACAACCTCTTCCCCTAGGACAGAGTCACTAAAAATGCGTCGTGGAGGGAACTTATATTTGCTCCACTCTAGATTAATACACTAAACTATGGGATTTTCGATTCAAATGGAATTGGCATTTGATGATACAAATATATTTTGTCTGTAATTTATTATTAAAAACCATTGCGATCAAAACACTATTTGATGTTTTTGTCAAGCCTTTTTTGCAAATAAATATAATATTTATTACATGGAGCAGCTGATGAATTTGCTACTTTTTTATATTTATTTCTATCCAACAAGAATCCCACTTTTTTTGTTATGTATTAACCCTTCAATGATAAGCATTAGCGCCCTCTATAAATACAAATTTCAAATTCCCTTTACCTGCCCAATATTTTTTTACCTCTTTGAGTATTTTGGGGGGAAATTATACCTATACCACTACCTACCTATGCGGCTCTTTTACCTCATACTACATATAGTCATTTATGAGTGCGTGTACATCCTAATAATAAGAAGAATGACCCGCCCGTTTAATAATATTGTGTGTAGTTTGAACTTAGTCTTTGAGTAGAAGTGATTGTGAGCAACAGGTATTATTATTCGTTCAGCAAACCGTTGTTTTGCGTGTTTTTTTGAGCTGTGGGTCGACGTGAAAAAGAAGAGAAACGAGGATTTCTAACTTCTCATTTGTGAACTCTATAACACTTTGCGATTGTATTGCTAGGTTCTGTGATTATTATCTAAACGTTCCTCCTCAAGAGTCTTTTGGGCCTTTCTTTATACGTAAGTAGTACATTTAATAATTGAATAAATAATTTGTGAAAAACGTTAGTATTCAAAAAGAAAAATGGTGAAAAAAGAGGAGAAGAGAAAAAGGAAAAGAAATATGTGGAGAGGTTTAAGAGGGGAATGGTAGAAAGAGAAATAAAATGGTAGAACCGAATTCCAACTGGTTATTATTATAATACCATGTAGTCGTCTCTCTCTCGCTGTAACCATATAATTAAACTTCATGGCTGGAAGGTGTAGGACACATTTAAATTTGTGGTCAGAAATTTGCCCTGGAGGCTCAGTAATTACTGTTTTTGTACATACATACATATATTGTGAAGAACGAGAGGAGAGGAGGGGGTTGTTTTTTCTCCCTTTTATTTGTTAACCACAGAGCGAATAATAATAATAAAAATATTAAAATGGGTAAACAAAAAGAGTGCTGAATCCCCATTCTCTCTTAAGGAATCCTTCACAGAGGGAATCTCTCATGTTTCATCATCAATATCCTCTTCACATCACAGACCCCCTACTAACGAGACTCTTTTGGAATTTGAAACTTGTATATCTATAAATATATATGCATATTGCACAGAAATTGTCGCCGGTAAAGGGGTGAACGAGGGTACATGTGCCCCACAGAAGTTACATCATTTAAATAGTGTCCCTGTTTTAGAGCAATATCCCCATTTAAATCGTGTACATCATCAATCAGTCTGGATTTCACTTTTATAATCATCCTTCTATGATTATTCATTCTCAAAAACTTTTGGGTAATAGTATAAAATTCACAGTTTACATAATATAAAGTGACCAACTGTCCTTTTTTGCGGGTTCAAATTCTCTTACTAAATCCTGTCCATGGGAATTTTGATTAAATTAATAAAATCTGCGGTTTTCTATGAGACAAAAAGTTGAAAATTATCTTAAAATAGTTGTATTTCTTCAGATAAAGAAAGATCTCAAAAAATATATAAATTCATTGATATTTTATCCTCAAACTTGCTCATTTCAAAGCGTTATTAACACTCTGCCCAACCCTTAAACCGATATTTATCCGACCACGTGTTAGAATGATTCAAAGTTCTCTTTTAACATCTTGTCCGGAGAGTATGGGAACTTTTTTTTAATGTTTGGTCATATTTAGGTGAAATAGTTCATGTTGAAAATCGACTTAAAATGAAATACAATTTTCTTTACAATATCAATAGTAAAGATTTATGAATAATTGGTTCTTAAATTAATGAATTTCAAACTATTAATCCCCCTCTTTCAAATTCATACTTATTCTTCCATAAATATCAATATGGTCAATACCAAAATATTCATACATTTATTTTTTTGTATAACACAAGTTTCTCCAAGCAGTCTGATGTATTCGACGAACCAATTTTTCAGATTTGATGCGAGTCCAGGTTTTGCAAATATGGTACAACTTTAGTTTTTATTCATTTCATTCATTTTCTTTTAATTATATAATGTAATATGTTTTACTGTGTGTAGGGTCTGAAGCAAAAATAAAATGTGAGCCCCTATTTTATAACATTAAAGTCCAGAGCCCAGGGCAACTGTCCCCAACGTCACCCTAATACCAACAGTTTTTTATCTAATCATATTTATATACAAAAATAAATTAATCTCAATTCATAGTAGTACTGACCGCCTCACAAACAGTCTAATTTATCTACCAAACAATTAAAGGGCAATTGGTGTACATCTATTACACGACGACGTTCAATCCCTAACATATAAATGTGCATTGCATTGGTTGTCAGCTGTCGATATTTCTACTTTCTCCCCTCATTTATTCGTGTTTTGAACGTTGCTCATTGGTTGATCAAATCTAATGAGCTATAGGAGTTAAGAGCTGTGAACAATTTTGGAGGGAAGAATTGTCTGATTTTGAGCCTTTATATTCTCTTTGTTGGAATAATAGTAATGACATAATACAAATAAAGGACAAGGGTAGAAGAAAAATTGACAGCTTGTTCAAGTATTTTCCAAAAAGTAGGAGAAAGAAACGTCTAAAATCAGTTAGTAATTACTTTAATCCTACGCCATTCTAATAGATCTGATTTCGGAATATTTTTCTATTTGTTTTTAAAGGAAAGGTTGTGAGATACAATAAATATCAAAGGACGTGTGATAAATAACTCAATCGCGTTGTAAAATTAAAGAAGACATAGGTCGACGAATTATAATTTGACTTTTACAACCAGAGGGATCAGAGGAGCCAAAAAGCAATAACAAACTTGTAAAATAGCACCCCTTAGAATAGACATACCCCTATAATCTACATAGTTTGGGTATTGTATTGAGGTGATTGTGTTCTGGACATACCTTAAACTACCAAGGAGTAGCAAATGTAGCAGCAACTAAAAAGAATTTTTGTCATCACCCGTTTATGACTATTTTTAACGAAAAAACATTGTATTTTTTTTCTCTCTGTTTCTCTATCCTTGTGATTCCACACTCAACAATACGAATGATAATAAACCCCTCTGTTATTTTTTTTTTTTTCCTTTTTGAAGAAAGATTTAAAAATAGATATAATTTCTTTTTGTATTCGTTGTTGCTGACGTTCGTCTTGACAAAAATATTCCTTGTTGTACATAGTAGGAACCAACTATTTTACCAAGATTAACTTTATCAAGATTCTCAAAAAGTACAAATTGTTAGAGAATGAGACTTTATATATTTATTTTAATTTTATAAATAATTATATCCCAATCTGCATTGGCTCGATCCTAGGTCTGAAGGCCTCCCAGTTCTTCCACACGTATTCCTACGACATGTCAGTCCACTCCTTCTCCTTGGCAGCCTTCAGGGCATTCACATGAGAGGTGGCATAGGCCTTCCTCTCGATGGCTCCCCAGATATCATAGTCAAAAGGGTTACAGACTAGTAAGAGGGAGGCCACATTGACCATTGCCAGAAGTTCTTAAAGTTGTCTTCACACAACTTGTGGCTTTTTTTGGCCTCTTGAGTAGTGTTGTGTTGATCCTTATTTTGTACTCAAGACTGTAATCCAGTTCAGTCCAAACGAATTATACAGTTCCGTGTTTCTAGCAACTTCATTTCTTCTTTTTTTTTATGAATAAGTTCTTGTACTGACAGTCCAAAGGGCAGACGCTCTTAAAGACTGGCTCCCAGGATTGACGGGCCCGTTTGTAAGACTGGACTGGACCAAATAAATAAGTACGGACAGTACCCGACTCTCAAGGCTCTTGTTGTCGTTCTCCAGCCTTTTAATCCTGCTAATGTGTCCTTTGGAGCAGGGGATGACGCGGAAGAACTCGTCATAACGCATTACCGTGTCAAGAAGCGCTAAGACACGATTTCTTTTGACCTCCATCTCAGTTGTCCTATGTCTTATGAATAAATTTGTTTGACAATAATTGTTTGTTGGAACTGCTTCATGTCAATGAAAGCTTTCCAAAGTTTCATTTCACGATTCGCTGTGACATACTATACCAATCATGTCTTGAATTACTCTCATAGTATGTGACCGTCAACAAAAAGCAAGTTAGAATGAGTTTTCACATCAAAAGGGAGTCTGGGTTAATTATTTTGAATGTACTTTTTGACGAATATTTATCGCTTATTTATATCAACAAGGAGCATTCTGATTTATCTACAAATTAAACTAAAAGATCACTCATTCAGAGTGTTTTCTCTCCCTTAATGCACTCAAAATCAATCCTATAAATATTAAGCAAGATTTTTATCTAAAACTTCCTTTTTTTAATTCTATCAAATAAAAGCAAATATATGATCCCGTCAACTCAAAAGGAACCTGGAATGATTTCCTCACAAAATTGAGTATAGACTTAATATATTTTTTTATTCTCCAACGAACAATGTAGGTCAAATACTTTCAATAAATCCAGGGGTGTCTGGTAGGAGAGGATGACTTTTTTTCAAAATCCACAGAAAAAATCTGATAATTACAATTTAAATTTTTATGAAAAAAATTTCAAAACTCCATTTGCTATTCACAAGATTTTTTTTTTTTTTTCATTGGAAAAAATTCAAATATTAAATATTTATTTTTTATTCTTCTGCATACTTTGCCTGAATGACCTTTTTTTACGATTATAAATCTTTCAAAAAAAAAAAATTCCCCTATTTAGCGTAAGATTTTTTTATCCTAACCAAAAAATTGTCTAGTAAAAAACCAAAATTTCTTAATTTTTTGGAGGATGCTACAGCCCCTCCATCCCATATCCTCGGGATACCCCTTAAATCTGTCTGAACCATCCTTTGGTAGGACTGCAAATTGCAAATGAAAGTAGGCATTGTAAATCGTCACAATGAAGTAATTAACAATTGATAGGTTTGATATGTATTGGAAAGGGGTCATATGATCTGAGCCTAACTAATTATCATAAATCAAATGAAGGTCGAAACCTATACTTAGTATTATTGTGTATCTCAACTCATCTCAGAAATTTGAACAAATAGCCTATAATTGTCCAAAATATGTCTTTGAAATATTGGGCAGTATTCAAAGTTGAGACTGAGATTTGTTCATGTGTACTCTTTAACTAATAGTTACCTTCAATTTGTATCCATAATGATTAGTCGGATTCATCCTTGGGAGACCTTGGTAATTGTACATAAATTATTAGCAACAAAATCATGCTCGCCATCACAACTCCTACCAGAAATTGAATAAAAAGTTTATAATTGATTGAAATATTGGGTTGCATGTATTGTATATATTTGGGGGGTTTCTTTTCGTTCAGGATAGTTTTTGTGTTAGCTCAACACATATACTAAATTACATACTATAGTTATTTTTTTCTTTTTCAGATTCCACGATGATTTAGAGTGAGTCTTAGACTACACATGTACCATGAGGGAAATCTTTCTTCTACTCCTGATTTTAATAGTAGAAATATCTTCAGATCAAGAAGGTAAGAACAGATTTATGGATTCATCTTTATAAAACCTAATAGGGACATTCTTAAAAAAATAATAAAGGTTCTGTAGATTTTTTATAAACAAATAGTGTCCATAGGGCCTACTATATATTTCCGAAATTTCACAGAAAGGCAGTCAAATGGTAGATATCTGCATTTACTCGTAGAGGAAGCCATCAAAGTTATTTATCAAAAGATGTAATAGCTTTTTTATACTAAACCGCCTTACCATAGTTTTGGTTCCCCGAATTTTCGATCGATTATAAATTATTACAGGCCATTTTGGTCCATATTGAGATCCGGCTCAACCACTCCATGGCCTTAATGGGATTCTTCTTCAGCCCCTTTTTTGCTGCTTTGGTCGTGTTTTTTTGTTAATTATAATACTGGAAGACCCATTTTCAGTACTTCTGTCCCGTGGGAGGAATGTTGTCGTCAAAGATTTCCAGACTATATGGCCCTGTCAATCCTCCCATCGATGTGGTGAGGTCGTCATTTCCCCTCTGCAGAGAAACAATCCCAAAACATAAGTTTCCAGCCCCATAATTGTTGGTAGAAAGTGTGTTTTTGTAGTTATACACCGTGTTTTTTCTTCGCCAAAACACTTTTTTTTTCTTCATATAATTAACTGTTACAATAAACCTACCATTAAAATGATAGACCGCTCTTTTTTTTTTGTTTGTCAAAAGGCAATCTAACAAAATCGGAAAGTGATCAAATAAATGATTTAAGTCCAAAAAGAAAATATTTTCGAAGCAATGCTTTGCTAACCAAAATTCAAAGTACAATAAGGATATTTATGTTTTGATGAAGATGAAAAAAAAAATAAAAGTTATTCCTAACGTAATCAATGACCGATTTTTCTTATTTTTTGAGGAGACGAACATTCCTAAATTAGAACCGACATACACAACACATTATACGAACAAAACATCCATTAGTTATTGTTTTATCAAGGGACTGTGAAAATCAGTTGCTGTTGTTGTTATTTGAACATTTCTCACTACTATTTGATCAATTAAGATAAACATTGTTTTTGAGGGATTCATATAAAGCCCTGAGGACAAAAAGGACATGAAACGCGAGAGATTTTCTACCGTATCTCCTTCCTTGTTCATCCAAAGATCATGTGTATGAAATCCTCACAACATCAATAAGTCCCTCTCCTCTTGCCTCTTAGTATAGATGAAAATAATATGATAATAAAAGAGGGCATCCATGTTTTTTGAAGTATCTACATGAATAGTTGTTTTCATTTTCATAAGCTGTTATCATATTCATTTATTATTAAAGAAAGAATATATAAACATTAAGTAATCATGGAAGGGGAAAAGTTAACAACTGTGGATTTGTTGTGGAGTTATATGTCTAAGTTCTTGTTGGACTCGGAGTAGAATTGAGGATCGACAATAGCAGTAATGTGTGTGTTTATTAACATCATCCCATAGCTGCTCAGAGCTAATTTAATGAAATGTCATCACAGCTAAGCTGCTCTCCTTCAAAAATTCTTCTCAAATTGTGAGGGTGCCCACGTTCATTTTCAATTTATTTTATAAATACATGTTATTTTCAAATATGCTGATTACTCTAGTGATGTCCAAATAATGCATAAACAATAAGCTAAATATGCAAATAAACATCAATAAAGTCTGATTGTTTTCCCGTAGAGTAATTTATCGGTAATGAAAAACAAAATAGATACACTTAACATTTATAGAGAAAAAAATGGATTGTAAAAACTTCAACAGCTTTGGTTGCAAGATGGATAGGATAAACAGGGTGAGGAACCTAAGAGACAGAGATAGATATCTTGTTTTGTAGTGAAATACTTAGAGAGTGTGTAATCAAGGTTGTTACTATGGGACTATTGCATTAATACAGATTTTCTACCTAAAAATGTAAATAAAAGTCGAAAATACAAAAAATGTCAATATAAGCCCAAAATGCAAATAAATCTTATTACAGAATTTGAACATGACTACTTCTATTTTTTTAAATATAACCACCATTTATTTAGGTACCTCTTTCAATTGATATAAAACAGTTATAATAAATTAACAAATATAAAGTACGAATAGAATCATTCTAATTAAATTAAAGGTGGAAACACAATTATATGGCATTACCTTTAAAAAAAACTTCAAAGACTCCTATGTGGGGAGGGGGAATAGGGGCGTAGGTATATTTTTTTGTAGGGCCCGTTGTTGGATTTTTTGACCATTTTGACAGAATGGTTTTTTTTTGATAAATTGACAATTTGACAAATATATATATATATATATTTTTTTTTACAACACAAAAACTTTTTAGAGTTAAGTTTGTTTGGATCCCAAAGTTGAACGAATATCCTTTTTTTTTTAAATTAAAATTGGAAAAAAATACTCTCTGGCCCCTATGATTCCATCACCACTGATTCCTGTTCATTGATTCATCTACCTCGAATTATTTATGTAGATCTTGATGTTAAGCTCTTAATATCCATTCTATTAAATTGAGAAAAGTCTCATAAAAGCTATATCTAAATCAAGTTGAGAAATCAATTATGAAAAAGCGATCAAGTGACAACTGTTTTGTCCGCTAGGGCTTTGGAGGGTTTCACTGATATTCATACTCTACAAATATATCCACAGCCTCCATGACTTATTTACCCTTTTAATTGAATTAATAACAAGTGGAATTCTGCGAAGGGAAGAAAAATTGTATACGTCACCAGGGGATATTATAAATGAACGTCATCCAACTCTAGTATCTCAAAAGCGAGGGAGACAAGAAAGTATTCTCGTAGCTAACCAATGAAATCCCTCAAGTACTAATGGGCACGTTTCGCCATTTTCTGATATAGCTTGAAGTCCAACATTTGGGAAGAATGGTGATATTGTGGCTAAGTAGCTCAACTAATTATTTTTCATCCTCGTACACGGAGCATCCGTCTACATTATTCACAAACAGATAGCCTGTGAGCAATTACTGATCAGTATGTAAAATATACAAAAATACTCCGATATTTTCTGAAGAACAATTACCCGTGTTTATTCGATTCGAAAATAATATATTTTCAACCTATCCCTATTTTTGAGCCTTTTTCTCTATTTTCGAAGTGGAGGTTGTGAGATTCAAGGTAGAATGCTTTGTGAGAGAGATCATTGATGATTACTTGACTAAATACCTCGCATTTTTTCTATATTTGTTTGCAAAAAAATAAAAATCGTTGTATGTAGGCCAAAGAAGTCATTCAAGGCCTTATATAATTTTCTCTTTGTGTCTACATAAATAGGGATTAAACATGCTAAGCGAAGTTGAGTGCAAATATTTGAGATGGATCCAATTGATGGAATGTGATCAGTTTTCATTTGAGATGTTAAATTATCCAAAAAAATGGAAAATCGAATACTGTATGATTAAAGTTTTGTAGAATAATAACCGATTTATTCAGTCTACGTCAAATAACAGAATAAATCAAGTGGTCAAGTTCCTCCTAAATTGAACCCATTTTGATCACATTTCAGCTTATCTTTGTACAAACAAAATAGTAGTAAAGATAAGATAGCACGACTTTTTGTTGCAATATATATTGTGAAATGTCTATGAACTATAATTCCTATAAAAGACTAATTTGCTTTGAAGCAGAATGAAGAAGTGGCAAAAAAATGCCTTCTTCGTGAGCCAAACCATCCATAGTCATAAAATAGGGGAGCACACCGTACGATTTTCGGAGGCATATCAGAATAAAATCGCAATAGATCATTTTCATATGACGTCAGTTTTTTGTTGTCGGTCAACCAAGTTGTATAAGAATAAAAGCTGAAAATAAAAACGCTAAAAAAACTATAATCTTTTTCCAGTTTTTTTTTTAATATGACGCACTCAGTATCAGCTATACACACTTATTGATTAACCTCATTTAAAGTCCCATTGAATATTTTTATATGTACAATTCTTCTTTTTTTTCATTTTTAATACTACGAATTGAACTATAGCTATACTGCCTGTTTTTAAAAATGAGTCCTCCTCAGACAATCAAACAGACAGAAAAACTTTGCTGTATCAAAATCAAAGATTAAAATTGAAAGAATAAGATGTTTGTCCAAAAATTATCCTATTTTTCTCGTCCTTAATCCATCAAAACAATTTTAATCGTATACATCAAGACAGTTCATTCTTTGATTTAATTCAAATATCCCTAACATCAACTAATAGTCAATTCAGGTGTTTAGTCTTTTTTGATTTTTAAAGCAAACTGATCCTTGAAATTCGTTCATCTTATGTAGTAAAAATATCCACTATGGGCCCCAAGATAGCATTGCACTGTCAAAATCAATTATGAATACAATTTGTGACGTCAGGGACAACTCGCTATCTGTACTATATTAACTGTTTACCTTTCACGTAATATTTTATTCCAAATATTTAATTTATTTGTTGCACGGATTGAATAGAATAAATATTTAAAAAGACCAGTATTTGAGTATATCTGTTAAACATTTCTTCTAGTGATGAAACATTTTTTTTTTTAAATCCCAATGCCTATTTTAGTAAAAATTTCCGATTCTTTAACACTTTAAATAATAGTTAACAATATAATTTTGCTGTATATTTTTGAGAATTACAATTGATTAAATTATACATAATAATCAACGTAATTAATAATTTAATTTTGATTATCATTGCATAGATTAAGATAAATTAAACTAATATAAATTTCATTTCAGTCTACTTTTAATGAAATAAATAATTAAACTAAATTTAATACGCTATTATATGCATTAAACTATAATTAGCAACAATATTTTCCATTTATACTTAGCAAACTAAAATTAAAAAACAAGACTGTTTGAAATAAAATAGCAATTCCTGCACCGACGGCAAGAGTTAATAGTAGGGATTCTCAACCTTTTTTTATAGTAAAGTACAACTTCTAAAATAATTATTTAACCCAAGTAAAACTGGTAAGCCAGCACAAAACATATTTAGCTTCAGTCACAGGTTGTATTTAGGATTATATTTTGGAGGGGAGGGGGGAATTGTTTAGAAAAAAAAATCCAAAAATTAAATTTTTTTAGTTTTTGGATAATTTAAATTTTTTCGAAAAAAATGTCGAAAATCCATAGCTATTCCCAAAAAAATTAGATTTTTTTGAGAAAAAAAATTAAATCTACTACTATTTGCAAATTAATTAAAGAATTTTTCGAAAAATAATTTCAAATATTAAATTTTTTGGAGAAAAATTTAAAACTCCAAAGATATTCACAGAAAATTCAATTCAATCTTAAACATTTTTTTTTTTTAAATCCTAAATTGTGGGGGGCTGCAGCCCCTTCAGCCCACCTCCTGCAGAAGTCCTTGAGTTATGTACCACTTGTAAAATATTATTTCAAGTATACCCTGGAGTGCCTCTAAGTACCCCATGGGGTACGCATACACCTTTTGAGAACCACTGGTTTAGAACACATTTGTGTTTAATATTTTTCGATATCTTTTTTTTTCCAAATATTGTTTGATAGTTAATTATTTTATAAATATATATACTAGCAAAGGGTGTTCGCGTTGCAGAGAATAGAAACAAAGAATGAAGGTAGAAGAAAAGAGAGGGAGGGATTTAGAAAGAAAGAGAGGGAAAGGGAATATGGGAGACGAAAGAGATATAAAAAGAGAGAAGGAGAATAAGGTTTTATTTAGATCAAAAATAACCTTTTAATGACCTTGGAGGCACCCAAAAAATGTGGTAGGAAAATACTTGGATATTTTACACGTCTACTTGCTAAATTTCAGACTGATATGTTCGCCCATTTTGGATTCCATAAGTGATAACACAAAAAACAGTTTTATAAATATACTAGCATTAGTACCGGACATTGCCCGGAGTAATTAGGTGTCGGCTAAATGACAAATGTTGCTTCTATAGTATAGAAGATAACTCCCGAAGAAATCCTTAGAACTACCCTACGTCTTTCATGAGCACACAAAACCACTCAATAGTTGTAATATATCAATACATACGTATTCTCGCCTCAAGAATGTAAGAATATTAATCGGAGAGTGAGAAAAAAACATTAATATGTTGGTATGACTGATGAGTACTTATGTCTTTAGAGCGGTCACTAATACAAACAAACAAAATTTATTTGAATTAAATATAACATGTTTATATTTAATTCAAGTCTTAACGTACTATCTAATTGAATATGAAATGATGATACACAAATGAGGCAAATAACAAAATCAAACAGAAACAGTGTTATTGTTATGCATGCACACACCTGCAATATTTTATTGATTCTTATTTCTTAAATCAAAAATGATATGTGGTTTATCAGGGATCACTATATACAGTGCACGCTCTACTCACGCTCGATGCTACATATATGCACCTGCTTGTAATATTTCATTAATACGACAACAGTCGTATTTTTTAGATCAAAATATGTGTATGATATGGAGCACCTTATATTGTAGAGTGTACCCGTAGCTCGTCTTCATAAATACAAAATTCAGATATGCGTACAGACAGACAAACTTTGCTTCATTAATATAGATATAAGATAAGACTAAAGTCTTAAATTCAGGTAGTTGTTTTCTCTATCTTGACAGAAATATTTCATAATATTTTTTTTTCATATCTTTGAAAAGTAGTAGATGGTAATACATAAGAATTAGAAAGAAGTAATCGGTAATTAAACTTCCTTTTCCAGGCTCGAAGTAATTCTCCCATCACTAATCTCTACATATTTTCCATCTATTTTCCTCTATGGAAGGTAAAAAGCTACACATATCTTCATATAGTGGGTATATTTACAATCAAAATCACGATAGTAATAATACGAATATCTATCTGGACAGGTAGTTTTTAAGGTAGAATGGGAAATTATATATTATTACATATTGAAGGCAGAAGAAGATATTTTTTCTCCCATTTTTTGTCTTGGAATTGGATGTACATAGTATAGAAAAAAGATCCAAAGAGTTTTTTTATATTTTTCACTTTCCCTGTGAGTGTTAAAATACTTTTTTTAGCCCTTAATGGACTCAATCCATAATAATTAATCCAATGTACATTTTAAAAAATGTATCAATTTGGGATAGATTTTTAAATTCTAAGTATTTTCTTGCGTGCGAGTTTATTTGTGGTTGATAATCTGAGCGGGTTTTTTTTAATGATGTTACCTTCATTCATTCCCGACAAAGACGAAACTTATCCGTGCTAGCCTCGCACTCATTTAATCCTAACCTTCGATTTTATCCTCCTTAAGTAGTTTGATAATTATTCAATAATAAGAGATTGAGTAAAAAGTGAGAAGAAACCATAGAATTTGTTGAATAGTTTAATTTATATAGCTGAGCAAAAAGTTTAAAAAAAGTATGCATAAATAGCAGTTTTTTATTAGAAAAGGAAAAACGGTTCTTGCGGGTGCTCTTTCTTTCTTTTTTTTTTCTTTTTTTTTCAATCTTCACTAAATTATTGTTGAGATAACTAACATCTCTCTCTCTCTCTCTCTAAATAAATAACTACCTACTTTTGTACAATATAACTAATATTGGAAATGCCTAAAAAAACAAATATTTTTGTATGTATTAACACACATCTCTAGGGTTATTTAAAAGACAGAAGATTCTCATTTTTAGAGAAGAAATACGTCCTATAATATATTGTCCAAAATTATAACATTATAGGCAGTATATTTTTATAAATAACTTTATTCCATAGTGTTATATGTCACGCTCCCACTCTATACTCGCGCTCACCCATATGCCAGCCCTAGTGATCTAATAAAAAGTACCTTCAGCTAATCCGCTCTCCTCCCAAACATTATTCAAATTGTTATGGTTACCATTAATGTTGTGTCGGTCCTTATTTTGTACCGAAGACCGCAGTCAAGTCAAGTCCCCCTTGTTGGTCCTTAAAGAATGTAAAATCCATCTCTCGTGACGTCATATAGTGTTTTTCCTTTTTTTTAAATTACTCAGTTAATGATAGAATAAATTATATGACTAAGTATTAATATGTTCACTTCGTTTTATATTACATTATTATGAGAAAATGAATATTTTTAGCAAGATATGTGCAATATTCTTAATATACGTATGTATATCTTATTTGTTTTAATAGCTCATCAATATTTGTATGAAAAATTCCAATTACTGACAGTTTAGGACCGTTCGTAAGATCAAATAAATTAGGACCGACACCACACTAGGTACATTCATATGATTTGTCGATTTTTTTATCATACAGGCGGGTCATACTTTCTGCAAATCTAATTAGGGACACTCTTTAGTGAGGATATTATACTGTAGATCTCCCCCGGCCCCCTATTTTTTTATTTTATCTCCACTTTTCTCAAAAGAGTCATTTTGAGGACCTTTCAACGGTTATTTTTGTCTTCAATGAACATACAATTTGAACCCATTCTTGACTACATTCAATGACTACTGTCTTTTATCTTCTTTTTTTTTTCTCTGTCTACCTTTATTCACCTCCTCCCAATTTCCTTATTTATTTGTGTCTTTAAAAAGAAGAAGTAAAAAGTGAAAGAAAGAAAAAACAAGAGAAGTAAAAAGAGAAAAGGCGGGAATTCATGTCTAAAAATGGAAGTTGATTCTTCTTCTTTTTTTTTTTTTTGTTATTATTACTATGGTTTAGTTAGGAAACCAAAATACAAAAATGAGGCATTGGGAATAACTTTTATATATTACTTCTTCGTTTCCTTGTTTATGGATCCCTTATACATACACACACACTACTTTGGATTTTTTTATGGCTTCCAAATGAGGAAGGGGGTATGGGAGAAAATTTTCTCCCCTTTGCTCTATCTACAGGGTATATCAAAGAAATCCGGGGATATTGTTCTATCTACTTTAAATTATAATGGTCATTTCTTAAAATTTATGCAAAAAAAACAAAAACTAATCAGCAGATGCAATCATTAAAAATATATCTCACTCAATGATGCCTCAGTTGGCCTCAATAACTGCCTCAATTTGTGTCCTGAACGGCCCTGAAAACTAAAATAGATTATATCTAAACTCCTCAAATATAGGACGGTGTAGTTGATTAGGGACTTTTTTAGATGGTGTGAAGACCTCTTTCAGGGGTGCCCGAGGAGGATGTAGCCCGAAATGCAAGTTGTTATGTCTTGAACAAGAAAAAATGATTGATTTGGAAGATAAAAAAATTTAAAGATCTCTTCTCTAAAAAAACAAAGGTCTTTTGATGTCATTCTTTGGTGCAGAAAAAGATTTTCAGTTTTTTTCAATCCCAAAAATCCAAGCTCTCCCCTGCCCCCCACAAAAAAAACATAATCATGCAGACACACATAGCTCAAGACAAAAGAATCCATCAGATTCAGGCTGATTGAGCTTAAGAAGTCAAATATCCTTAGACACACTCTCGTCGCAGTGTTCCTGGAGCAAATCCTGTTGATCCCTGTCATCTTTGAGACTTCAGCAAAGCTAATATCCTTCACCACAACAGTATTACCCCCCTTCTCCTCTGAAAATTTAATAGGCTTGAAATCTTCTGTTGTTGACTGGATGGAGGTGTTTTAGCTAATCAGTGAAACTTTTGTACGTATATTTCACCATAAAAAAACATTGCAAATAGAAAAATGTATTTGATGGGGTTGTGACTTATGTGAAGTATAAATACCACGACAAAGAATAATGGATTTACACCTCAAAGCTTAATTGTCCATTTTTGCCACTCAAAACTGTACAAAACATGAGGACATTGAGGTCGAGAATGGAGGAGGGCTACATGGAGGCAGGCCGGAAGTCAGCCATATTCTTGCTGCATAATTTTTGGTTCTTCTGGTCTGTATGGGAATGGGCATCTTGTTCAAGGATAACCAGTCCTTCTCCTGAGCTCCTGGAAGTGCATGAGGAAACTCAATGACAGGACGATCACTTACCCAACGATTTCCCAGAGGTGATTCTCAATTGAGATGGACGTGGACAGGTCCACCATTAAGTAAGGAATCAAAGGGTGTACGATCAAGTCATTAGTGAGACCAAGAAAATAAGCATTATAAGAAAGACTAAAGTTTTAGCTGTCAAATCATTCATTGATTCTTTTTTAAATTCATTTCCCGCCACTCTGTATATTAATAGTAATTAATACTTCCATTTAAAGTATATCTATCTACACCATCTAACTCCCTTTTTTCTCTCAAGAAATGAGGTCAATCCATTGATTCTGACGCATCGTGCCAAATGAGAGAAATCCACAGAAAGGACGACTCCCCTAATCATCATGATTATGTCAGTTCCAGGACTTTGTAATATCTTTGTACATATTGCCATCATCATTACATTCACTACATGTCGTTGTCACAACCACAGAACAAAATAAATAAAATTATCCAATAAACAAAACATGTTGTTTATTGTTATGATTTGGGTCTTTTGTCAGCAGAGACAATCCTGTGTGGGTGGGTGGAGGATTCGAATCGTGGTGGTGGTGGTGTTGGTAAAACATACAATCATTTATCCATATATGTATGTAAATCCCCTTGTCTTTAATATGAGTCATAAAAAATAAGGGGGGGGGGCCAAAAACACAAAACAATGAGTTTATCTAATAAGGGGTTTGTTCAACCCCTTCTCTCTGTTTATTGAATACAAAAGTATTAATATGGGGAGTAGGGCGGTTTCTTTTTCATGTTTTTATGAATTTCGATTACAGGTAATGCCTTGGGAAGTACTATTTAGGACTAAAGACTGAAGTCCCGTCTAGTACAGTATCGTTTCAGTCCATTTCGTTCCTGCACATCAGTCATAAAAACTTATAAAGATCCATCCTTGACGACGTTACTCAACTTTATTTCTTATTTTTGTAATCATTCTAGTCCTGACAGTCCAAAGGACCGGTCCAAATATTAGCCTGGCCCGAATAAATAAGAACTGCCACAACACTAATGACAGCTACTGGGGAAGTAATGTCAGTTGCTGAGAAATACCACGGATGCAAAAGCTCATTATTCGAGGACAGTGACTCCTAACTGGGGCTCCTCACAGAGTTGTGTAGGGCTCCTAGATGTTATCAAAAAAATTATATACCCAAGCATATTATAATATCCCTAGATAACCCCCCTAAATACATCCTACGAATCAACACTAAGATCTCAAGAAAATATAAATAGTTTACAGTCACCTTGAATCCATTATATTTCAACATTCTTCTTCACCTTCAATCATATCTGCTGATAAATGTATGAAATCATTTTCTTTATGGATTTTAAGCATATCGTTGATGAACCTTTCAATGTTTAAGTTTCGTTATTTAGGCTATATTAGGCTGCCAGTTCTAGAATGTTCCACCGTTCTTTCTAATATATTGTATAAATGCAGATAAAGTCAGACGAAACGAGAAAGAGTTGAAAACAAAGTTTGAAGAAATAATGAAAACAATTTAAAAGAAAGTAATATATTATTGTTGCATGTAAAAATAAATAACGAGATTTTGATATTTTGTTACAAATCTTCCCTGACGTAACGCCAATATCATAAGGTCTTGGGATAAATCCCTAGGATTAGGATCTCTAGACCCAAGTATTTATTATCGTTAAATTACACTATGCAACAAAATTAAACTCTTGGAGTACCCACAGGCTGAACCCCATATTTATTATTGTTATTTAAGCCATAAAACACGAAAATGACCATTAAAACTTTCAACCTCAACAGCCTTTTATATCAAGCTTATACCATAAACTGGTTCAGTGCCATATTTCGACTTAAAAGAACTAGATAGATGAAAATCGAAGTAAATAAAAAATTCATACAAACATTTCAGAATTTGAAAAATGAATTATTTTTTACTTTATTTCGATTACAATTAATAAAAAATGTATATTACCACCAATGGTTTATATTATAGTTGCAGTTATAGAATGAACCTTATATTTTAATTTAAAAAAAGTCAATTTTGATTGATTTTTGGTCAATTTAGTATTTGTTAAGAAATGTAATGTAACAAGTTGTTTAGGTTGCGTTGAATATACATTATTATAATACTCCCGGGGGGAAGAATTTAATTGCTTATAAGTTTATAACTCACTATATAATTAATAATTTAGATTTAAGTGAATTAAAGCAAGTTTATAGATATACTTCATATTCATAATAATTGATTAGTATTACCCTATTTATTAATTATATAGTTAGTTATATAAAAAAATTACGCCTAGGGGCTTCGAAGTGATGAAAAGTGTGGGGAATCACTGTACGTTTTTAACTCTTGGTTAGTGGACTGGGATAATCTATTGACCAAGATTTATAAAAACTCGTCTGATTTTATTATCTGTCATAACGTTTGCAACTTTTATTCTTTTTGCACTATTCATCCAGTTAACTTAGTATAAATGGTGAAAACATGGTGTAGTTATTTATGGAGTAATACAGGGCACCTACCCCATCTTACTTTCACCCCCAAGCGGGCATCACTCCGGTCTTTTTACTCCCTAGTATCACACTCTTCGAGCCATCTACCCACTGAAACCTTTACCCCCATCCTTTTTAATCACCATTTTATGGTTGTCAAAAGAAGGCTACTTTTGATTTTGAATCTGAAAGTAATTACTAATTAGGAAACACAATTTGTTATCTTTACCTAAATAAACCCAAACGATGGTTTTATATTTTTGTTCACATTTTGACGTGTCTGTGACAAACCAACTCTGAGCAATTTAGCCAAAAGCAATAAGTTTTAACCCTACCTAGTCTCTATTACATACAAATTTTATACTTGTATAATTTTGACACAAATTTGACCTTTTTTAACTGCTGAACCCCGTATCTGGCCATTAGGACAGTTGTACCATTGCCTCAGCCGACAAAGTTGAAGGGAGGTGTCTGCCCCTGTTTGTTTGATTTGAGAGGTCAAGGTAACACAAAATGTACAAAAATCATAATCGACCATAACTTTAGAACAAATTCAGATACATAACTCAATGTGATTTAAAGTGGAGGTTTTGCACTCTAACGTGTGCCAATCTAGTTAAACATTGCATTCAATGACAATATAAACAAAAGAAAAGAAAAAACAGAGGCAAAAACAGTTCAGTTTCGTTCCGGCGGTAAAATATCTAATAGTTAATTTTTTTACCAACAAATAACTTTTCGGCATGCGTCGTAATCGAAATTTGAAAATAGTTGAAAGCACAAACCACCCTAATAACTACGAAATAAGTAGTAACGTCGTTACATACATAATACATAAAACCTTGTGGTGTACAAATCATGGAAGAAGGGATTATGAAATATTATGGTTCTCCGCCCTTCTCTCTTGTAAAACTATATATAAAACCATTTCTTACACCTGTTAAAGATATCAAAAATAAAAAAAAAGGTTTATCAATATTGTTGCTCTTTTCCTAGTCATTATTATTAATAAAAGTGTGGTGTTTTTTTATTTATACTGCTGTCTGTTCCATCCTAGACAAATATATATGCGTAATCTCTATAATTATACAGAGTGAGGCAAGATATATTTTCTTTTATAAATAAAAAAGGTTATATTTATTATTTCATAGTTAATTCACAATTTTAAAAATCATATCCGATAGTAGACCATACAACAAATAGACCAAACTTCGTTATTATTTCGTTTATATCTTTAATTACTTTTCATTGAGAAGTTTTTGATGAATACTTATTTTATACAAAAGGATATACCAATTAATTAGTGACATATCTTATCTTATAGTTGTGGATGATTAGTTGGTTAAAAAATTAGTTATTAGTGATTTTGCAATAGTCATAAAAATGTTTGATTTTCCAGAATAAATCCGGTTCAAATAACTGAATTTGTACAAGCTTCTCTAATTTGTTATTCTTGCATAGCACCGGATCTGATGATGTTATTTTTAGCTCTCTAGTATAAGTTATTCTGGAGTTATTAGCCTTCAAATAATTTTTACAAATTTCAAATTATGAAAATGAACTTTTGTAGATTAGAAATTGAATCAATTTCTTGATTTTCATGAATCGTACCAATCAAAATGTTGGGTCTAAATTGCAATTATTTTAATTTTATAAAATATTTTGTCAAACTATTTTTGGACGACAAACGTACGTTCCTCGCCACTCCAACACATAAGAGTAACTAATTTTATTTCTTCGAAAATTTTAATTTTAAAATCTTGTCTCTAGAATGAAACTACGCCCCCCCCAAGCAACTATTTCCTCAACCTAGTTCCACTGCGTTTTAAATAAGGAAGTAGCCTGTCAACACAAAATCAAACTAGAATTATTTTTCTCGAAATAGACTCTGAATTTTATATTATTGTATTCCTCCACAAAATTATCTTTCATTTATATCAATAAATTTTACTGATTACTCCTTTGAAAACGCATCAAATTGCAAATTAAAGTAGCAAATAGGTATCCTCACAGTTACCGAATTAGGTATTGATATATTGTGGATGTCTTTGAAAGGCCATATGATTGGAGGCCTACAAAAAGTTCCATAAATAAAATGGAGGTTCTAACTATACTAAACATTCTTCTGGTCATCTCATCTAAAAAAATTGAAAGAAAATATATCATTGAATTCATATGACCATGAATATTTTGCTGTATGTATGTGAGCATGTAGGATTTAAAAAAATAAATTTGACATATTTCTTCAATATTATTTTTTTGTGAACTCAACAAATATATTGTGAGATGTATTTTTAATCTTTCAGAGGCCCGATTCAAACGAAAAAGTAGTGAATATTTGACGGCATATGCCTGCGAATCCAAACATCTTAACATATCCTGTCCAGAAAATTCTTATTTGGATATCATACGTGCCAACTATGGTCGATTCTCCATTACTGTGTGCAATGACGGAGGAAACACAGCCTGGAGCGTGAATTGCTTATCTCCACGAACCCTTCGGGTCATCAATGCGAGGTAACGAGAAATGAGATTAACTGTTAAGTTAGTTATTATTGTTAATGTTTCGTACATTTTATTTTATTTTTAGATGTGGTAACAAGAGATACTGTGAGGTCCCTGTAGACTCTGCCATATTCGGGGATCCATGCCCAGGAACCTTTAAATATATTGAGGTGCAATATCAATGCTCAAAAGGTATAATACTAATAGTCGATTTTGAACTATTTTTGAAATACTAATAAAATGATTTATTTTTATTTTTTATAGAACTTCCTGCATTGACCTCCACTTCAAAACCTAAGCCCAGTTGGTTCCCTCTAAGTGCTCCAGACTCTTGGTCCACCATTAATAACCATCTCAGTGGAATCACTGAGGCACATCTTGAAATATCTCAAGATGATGAAGGAGTCAACAGCAAGGATGATTCCTCTGAATCACAAGTTCCGTCCTTGAAGTCTGGTGCAATTGGATTATCAACCACAACCTCTACTACTACTACAACCATGATACCTCCTCCACCCATCAAAACGAAGAAGAACAAAATTACTGAAGAAAAGGCGATGCAGGTTGTACCAAACTTTACTCGGTTTTGTCCTCCAACACATGCGCGAGGTCTCTTTTGGAATTGGACGAGTGCGGTAAGTAAATAATTATCTTTTTATTAGATGTAGTTCAGTTCTTAATAGAAATCATCTTATTTACCTCGACATAGGGCGAAACCTCAGTTATTCAATGTCCACCCGGAAGTACTGGATTTGCCAAATGGTACTGTGAGTCTAGACCACCAACAGTGGGCTGGGCAACTCCCACTCCCTCTTTGGCAGAATGTAGATCCCTTTGGTCAGGTGACTTGGATAGTCAACTCCGACAAGGAGCTTCTGTTGTTAAAATAGGTCATGACCTTTCCGAGTTTTCTGGACTTGGCTCCATGTTTGGACCAGATATACTTTTGTCATCCAAAATGTTAAAACATATGGCTGAAAGGACTCAGTTTGATCTTCAGGTAATATATAATAATTTAAAAAGCATGCACGAACGATTTCTGCAATAATTTTATTCAACATTTTTAGAGGACATTGGATCCAAGAGATAAAGAGGCCCTTGTCACCCAATTAGTACAAAGCGTTGTAAAAACTGGGAGTAATCTCCTTGATTACAAAAACCTTCAAAGTTGGAGGGATCTGGATAGAGAGGATGTCGAAAGATCCATATCTGCACTAATGATGGGAATTGAAGATAATGCATATCTCTTGGCAAGTTCAGTGACATCAGAAAAAATCATTATCAAACCAACGAGGCATCTATGTAAGTTAATTGACTTGTTTTGTCGTTTAAAAAACTGAACCATGTTCTCTTTTATTCCTAGTGCTTTCTATTCGCGTAATGCAATCTCGGAATGCTCTTCATCAAAGATTTCCGTCTGTTGAAACTGTTGAGGCTGATACCATTGGTGCACAACTAGGTAATTCCATTGATCTAAGTTCCGACTCACTCCTTCATAGTGGTCTTCAAAACGGTGCTGTTCGCGTCATTTTTGCCATGTATGATGGCGTTGAACGGGTTTTGAGGCCTATTCATGATCCTAGAAGAGGTGTTCGATTCCTCAATTCTCGAGTATTGAGTGCATCTCTTGGAAGAACCGGAAGTTCTAAATCTAGGAGCTACGTTCCCCTATCCACGCCTGTCTATATCACCTTTAAACATCTGCGATTGGAAAATGTGTCGGATCCTGAGTGCGTATTTTGGGACTACACGAATAATAATTGGAGTAATGATGGATGCATCATTTCTGTCACAAATGAGTCGCATACAATTTGTAACTGTGATCATTTAACTCATTTTGGTCTCTTTATGAGAGATGATCACCTCTCTGGTGCATACCCACTTCTCAAAAAGAGTCAGGAGTCAGTCTATTCCAATGACAATGAATTCCATACTAATATAACGGTCATTATTGCTGCAGCCATTTCATCAATATCTGTTCTGTTTCTCCTTTTGGTCGCTGTTTTAATCTGGCGAAAGTACCATGTGTCTCGTCAGTGTCGAACCGCTCTTGAGAACTCAGGTCTTCCATGCTTTCATAAGAAAGGAAATAAGGATCCCGACTCGGATAAAACACGGGATAGAGGAAATTTTTATACGGTTAATCCAAAATTAAATGTTTCTACGGGTAATAACACTGCCACCTCAAATCCGGCTGGTAATAAACATGATGAAGCTCAAATATTTTTTGAGCACATGATTGCCATGCAAAAAAATCCTCCTACATCAAATGCTTCGAAAAAGAACTCATCGGGTGAATTAAATAACAAACAATCCAACATCTCCGGATCTCAAACCATCCTCAACCAAGCTCAACCTCATGAACTACTTTCAAATCGTGCCAAATCCCCGATTAATCATATCTACATGGAAATTGAGGACAATCCTCAGCTGCCAGCACAACAACAGCAGCAACAACAAATTGTATATGAGCCATTAAGCGATACTTATATGATGTCAACCATAAGTGATCTCAGTGAGGATGTAAGTAACCACTATGTCGATGGAACAAGTGGACAATCCTCCTCTCGCGAATGTCGCCCACTCATACGAAGAGGAAATTTCATGACTGGAGAGAGAAATCTTCTCCATACAATAAGTGGTGTACTCCACTCACAAAGTGTTCGCCTACCTCCAAATACCTCCTCCGCCTCCTCCATGAACTCACAAAATAATCCTGCTCGACGGTCCATGTTCACTAAGTCCTCAGTTGTACCCAACAACTCCGATGGAAGAAGAACCAGAGATGAGGAAGAAATCCCAGTGCAAGTTACTACAATGAATGGGAATCAATTTGTGTGTCTCAATATCAATGAGGGGAACACAACTATTGGACGTCCTGGAGTTGTTCAGCCCCCTGCTCATAGCCAACAACTTCGAGGCTTAGCCACTATGCCTCGAATGCAATATGCCCATCCCCTTTCAGATAATTAGCCATGATACTACATTATCGCTACATTTTCAATGTCATCTAGTCAAACTCCATTTTTCTTTCAGCTGTTCAAGCCCCTATCGTATCCTCATAATATGTATAATTAATCAATTAGTAGGATATTTTTATTATTTAATTAATTTGTTAAAAGATTACATAAAATCATATATATTTATCATGTTTCAATACTATTGTAAACCATTGACCTCTTTCAGTTGAAATACATTCATATTATGTACACAAGAAAATAAATAGAGTAAGACCCTTTTTAAAACTCCTGAGCCCTGACAAATCCAATTTAAATGCAAAGATTTCTCTATTCATATAAATAGGAAATCAATATGCATCTATTTCCTTGCTATGGACGTAATCGAATTCCATAAGAATATCCATTGATACATTTGAATCCCCCTTTTGATAACAGGGATTTGGTTATCCTATTAAGTAAAAGGTTTTATGCATAATTTAACATAAAAAAACGCCTCGAGAAAAGGATGGCATACAAGGGGCAACTGAAAAATATCTACAAATCTACAAGTTTGTCGACTCCTAATTACTCCGGACAATGCCGAGTACGATCGCTATGGACTTTATATCATAATTATGTAGTTGAAAAGAGCTCAAAAGAAATATGAGGACTCGAACTTGGTTCGATTTGTACGTGCAGATTAAAAACCTTTTCCCACTTCTCCTGTATGTACCCAAATCATTATTATATCTCTCAACCTTTCCTCCGAAAAGAGAAAATAAATAAATACCCCAAATCACTTGGTAGTTAGACAAATTTTTTCAATAGTTGAACCATTCTCTAATTAATAGTGTGAGAAATTTTATTCAACATGTCATTCCGTTTATTATTTATATGTAACCGCTTCTCCGAAAAGAAACAGAAAAAAGGCCCGAAATCAGGAGGTATTCTTCCCTACTATGGAACTATTATTTTTCAATGAATGGGAATTGTTCACAGCTTAACAAGAAATAATTCAAATTCGACAAATCAACGTTCAAAACACTAATTAAGAGTGGGAAAAGCAGAAACATCGACAGTTGACGACAAAATAGAGTGTAAATTTCGTTATATTAACAGAATATCATTTGAGCTGAACCAAATAATGTTCTGAACAGGTGCTAGTGCCTCGTTCACAGTATTTAACACGAAGTAATTCGATTTCCTGCAGTCAACTTTATAAACATGATTACTTATTTCCAGTGATAGGAACATTATTGGATGAATAAGCCGACAACAAATACAGTGTCTATATTAACGTTGGTGGGTAACACTGTTATAGGTAGTGTTGCTAAACGGTAGGATTTTGAGGATGTTAAAAAAAGCATCCGAAAACCCACATGGGAACCCTGTCAAATTGATTTTTTTTTTTTTTTTGATAAGAACAGCTTAGCTCTAATGACCTTACATTAGATTGACAACAAGCAGCTGTGACGAGCAGAAGGTAGAGAAGGAAATAAAGAAGAGCAAGGGGGATATTCCCCCTATGTTGATCCTCCATTATTCGTTGAGTCCAACAAGGACTGACAATTATAACTCAGCAACAAACCCTTGCTGAATAGAGATGATGATCAATGTCGAAGTAATTCTTGCTAAAGTCCTTGGTTATTTCCTTCTTCTTTTTTTCCCTCCTCCCTTGTCACATATGATTGTAGCTGATCTAATGAAACGTCATGACAACTAAACTTCTCTTCTTCAAAACATTCTACAAATTGTTAGGGTTACCATGTTGATTGTCGGTTTCTTTTTTAAACTTCCAAAATACACACAATTTTCATCACTATAGTTGTTAACACCACAACGTCTTCTTGAACAATAAACGAAAAAGGAAAACGAGCACACGCAGGGCCAGCCCTAGGATTTTTCTTTGTGTTTTTTTTAAATATTTTTTCAAATTTTTCGACTCACATCTCCTTTTTTTCCCCGAGTCTAATATGATTTGACTTATTCTTTTAAACAGGATATGGGCCTTTTCATTCCCCCTAAAAATAATAAAGGGGCCTTCTTAATAGATTATTTCCTATTTGTAGAGAGGATTGTTTTATTATTTTTTTAATAACCTTGCACAAAGGTGTGTCTTTTTCTGGTCCCTTTATCTACACTGTGTCGATGTTTAGACGACGATTTTCATGACTACTTATGTATATGTTCTCACTGGCAAACGCCAATAAATGTTGATCACTAGGAAAATAAGAAATGTAATATGACTCAAAACTTATGGAGCATCCCCTAAGGTTCAACTCTATGACACCGTCTCTGCAATTACAGAGAAGTGGAAATATTAACTTCTTATCTTTCAATCCCTAATCATTTCTTTTGACTCAGGTTAGTAGAACGTAATTATGATGTATTTTCAGATTCCATATACGATCAATCCATTTTTATTTTACGTATTACATTCAAATATGGAGGTTAAGCTAGCTCCGAGGCTCTTAGAAAATATAATTATGTATGTGTGTTCCGTATTTTATCAGTAAAAGTGTATAAAATATGTCCTCGAAGGCAAAAGCGACCTTTTGTAGTTTTTGTAGATTTTTTTTTTACTACTGCTGTCAATATTATTCAATTATTGAGAAGGAAATATCAAAGTATAAAGTTATAAGTAGTGGGTATGCTCATGAAAGTCGAAGAGTAAAAATGAAGTTTTGATCCGGAATTATAAATTTAAGTCATTTTTATACCAAAGATAGGGGAGAATTCTTCTTTTAGAGGGTGGTGTTGACACAAATGCAATTATTAAATTAAGTGCAAAAAAGAAGAAAGAGCACACGCATCAACCGTTTTTCCTTTTCTAATCGCTATACTTGTTTTTTTCTTTACATAGATCCATTCTTTACAAATAAAACGTAATGACAGCTAAAGGGGATTGGAGGGAAAGCAGAACTATTAATAGAGTTGTATAAAATATGAGCTTCCGGCTTGTAAAAATTAAAGAAACCTAAAAACTACATAGTGACCCTGACGATTTGAAGAATGTTTCAGAGGAGAGCAGCTTAGGTGTCATGACGTTTTTTTAGATTATCTTAGAGCAACTATAGTGCAAGAAAATAACAGAAATATCACTCCGTCTCTAGCAAGAATATAGACGGCAGGAATTACTCCGATCTTGAACCTCAATTCTACTCTGAGTTCAACAAAGACTCCCACTTATAACTCCCAAACAAATTTTCAGAGTTACTCTCCATTGTTCATGACCACACGCCACTAGTGATTACTTTATATTTAAATATTCTCCCTTCAATTACCAACAAGAAAAAAATATCAGACGTATTAGGGTCATATTTTATGCAACTATAGAAATTCATTGTTCTCGGTGGAGGCTTGATCTTCTATACTTTAAGACCCCCTTCTTTAGAGTATATTCAGAGTAAACAAGGATGTATTTTCTTTCAATGAATCAATGGAGAATAATCACAAAACTAAACTATTTGAGTAAATGAACTGAGAATGATTTTATACCCAAAGTGAAATTACGTTTTCTCTGGTAATTCCAAGTGTATCATGACTACAACCCCATCATGATGACAATAAATATTAAATCTATCTTTGTTCAATGCCAAAATCTTAAAAGTAATTTTCTCAATTTTTTTAATAATATTTGATTATGAAGCTATTCAAACAGCCCATAAATGTTAAAATGAGCATGTATTTAAGGATTTATTTAATCCCATAAATATAACTAATGCGATCTAACAATTAATTCAAAGATAATTCTAAAAAAAAGTGCAATATCTATACTGAATCAATAAAGTTTTCGTATATCCAATGTCCAAAAAATAATTATAAAAATATCAAATACAAACAATTCAATATAAAATTTGAAATATTATTTGTTTAATTAAAATAATGAAGGAGAAAAAGAAAAAAGTAAGTAATAAGTAATCAGATGAAGAAATGAGGTTCTCATGCGAGCTCTTTAAAGACCATTCTTTTCCTTTTCTCGAATATATCACTCAGTATATTTAAAGTTGATAATATTGTAGAGAGAAACGCGTGCAAGAGAGAAGGGGGAAAAAAAAGACATATGGTATCATTGTTTAAAATACTGATTATTATCTGCCTGCTTTATTATGATTTTTGAGTGTATAACGAAAGTATTTATATGCAAAATGTTTAATGAAGATATACTACGTATAATTGACTTAGACGTTTTTATCCGTTACAGTAGATTTGAAAACGTCACACTCCATGAAATTGTAATTCATTATGAACCATATTCTCAGAATAATAACTAATGAAACGACAAAGTAGAGTATTTCGAAATATATTTGAAGTTCCAAGTTTAAAAAGAAGGCTTTAATTAAATATAATCTACATACTAAAAAATATACCATCATACATTAATGTTAAATATCCAAAATTAAACAATTGTAATCATATAACTAATAATAACAATAAATTATAAATACAGAATATTGAAATAATAGATGGATCCAAATAACATTTTCTTGTTCTGACATCGGAATTCAGTTAAATATGTCATAACTTTAAGTTGCTAAACAAAAGCCAGACGTGGAGTTTAATAAAAAAGATAATCACCCTTTTTTCCTAATGTGGAAGTTGCTATATATAATTGTGCACAGGGTAGATATATCTCTACCGATGAGATCTATCTAATTATTAATAATAAAGTAAATGTCAAAATCATAAAATTAGACAATAAATATACTAATAAAAAAAGGTTAGAAATAAATCCATCTTAAAGATTTAGAGCAAAAGCTAATTATGTAGTGATGTCCGCCGATATTACTCCTTATTAAGAGCATCAAAAAAAGATTTTTTCCCCGTTATTTATGCGTGTAAAACAACATACTATTATCATGAAGGATACTCACAATTGCTAATTATAATGCTACATCCAATGCAACTACCCCCGTTGTTGTGACCATTTAAGCAGTTGTTTTTGTCTTTTATGAGTTTTCTGAACACCATTTCTTGGAGCCTCTCAACCATAGCTAAGCCTTAAGTGATAAAAAGAGTAATATTTATTGACTATGTAATATTGGAAAACCTAATTATCATACCCAAGTCTTAAAGTGAAGAAACTAGTCTCAGACAAACTAGTTACGAACCATCCAAAGCTATTACTCCCATTGTTGTGACCATTTAAGCACTTTTTTTGCCATTGAATGAGTTGTGTATAATAATTCTTGATAATTTTGGCTAAAATAGAATCATATTTTAGGGTTAGATTTAAAAAAAATTGAATACTTACTGTTACAAAATTCAGAGCTCCATTTCGAAATTAGTAAATATTTTATACTTTTTACTGATAACTTGATCGTCATTTGGTGTGGATGACTCAAAATATTTTTATATATATTTCTATAAGTGACATCAGTACCAACATCTTCCATTAATTTAATGATGGTTCCTCGGGTAGGGATAGGTTTACCCGTGTATTTTTCCATAAATTTTTCGAACGTAGATGATTAGCAATGGATAAGGGTATATTACATGTAATAAGCATCTTTGTGAGATCAGAGTTAAAGTCTGACTGGATGAATTCATCATTAACTTGATTTTTTAGATGAATATCCATGCTCTTGATATGAGATGAGGATAATGAGTGGCGTGTAATTCTTGACAGGGGACTAAAGGCGCATTTATATCGACAAATCCGACAAACCATCTGTTTCTCACCCGGTAAGTATTTTCCAAATTCCTGGGCCTCCATTTTCAGAAATCCAGACAGAAGGCGACGTTATTTTAGGCATTTTATTCAGTTCTCTATCGACTATCACCATTTAATATAGTATTAATATTGAATAATAAAGGCGGGAATGATAACGTTCTTGATTGATAGAAGAAGATTTATATTATTTAATCAATGATGCCATAAGCATTTCTTCTCTTCTCCTCGCACGCTTTTCTATTCTTACCAAAATTATCACCCTTACTGATAACTTGATCGTCATTTGGTGTGGATGACTCAAAACTCATGCGTATTTATTTATTTCTCCTCGCACGCTTTTCTATTCTTACCAAAATTATCACCCATAGGCCATAATATATCATATATGACACAGTCTCGATCATTCTATGTTGACGTCATTACGTGGGAATCTTGTTAATTTATGTAATTCTATAATAAGTAGTAACACAGAAGAGCCATCCCGAATCCCTCTCGTCTGGAGAATTACCTGCTCCGTCGTTAAGCCTTATACACGATAATAATTCATCCTTTTCCTGTAATCTCTAACTGGGGAGAGACGGCTTCTAGGATCTCAAGAGTGGAGTACATGATCTTCCAGCCTTGTTGGAATAGGCAAGATTTTACTTCTAACCCCATTTATTATCCCTTGGACCTTAGAGATAATATATTCAATTATATTCAGTTCTGTTTGTATTTCGAAGACGTTGATACATGCCAATCTGAAGGGCAGAGTTCTTGGCCGTACTTTTAACAGATAATACAATCCACCATTTTAACAGCGGGAGCCACTTTTGGGCAAAAATTAAAAAAATGGAATGAGGTCTTGATACAAAAAGAGCACATGCTATATTCAACCATTTGTTATGACTTATTTGTAAATAAAGAAGAGGTGGCAATCGGTATCTTAACAATTTTTGATGGGAATCTGTTAAGTAGTTTTTCGATATTACTTTGGGTTAATTAACTTTACCATTTCTTTCAGGTCCAGTCTCTCCAATCTTCCCTTGACGATAAGAGACGACACTCCGTTGTGGTCACAGCTTATTAAAGATTTTATTCTACTTTTAGAGATTGATTCCATTGCCATGAAGAAGGGAGTTGAAGGCTCGAGGTTAATGTTTCTGGAAAGGTAGCATGAGACTAATCTCTTGGTTCTACTAAATAGAATAAAATTGCCTAGCTCCGTATCTGTACGAGATAGGAATTGACAATCAGAATTTAGTCCTCCTTCCCTTAATAACTCGTCCCGACTTCTCAACCTTGGATTAAAGTTAAGAAGTTCGTTAGAACTCATGGTACATAGAATGTCATTCATAATTTATTCCCACGACCTACCCATCTGTCTCCAGTATTGACCGCATTTTTTCATCACCCCAAATAGCTCCGATGGTGCCATAAATAATCTGTCAGTCCGATCATTATCAATTTTTTTTCTCGAACTCGCCCTTGATCCTCAACGCCCAGAAATCACTGCTTTTCCTCAATCTGGCAAACCAAGAGAAGTTCAGTACTTTCCACAAAGCCTCTATGTTTGGAGATCCGAGGCCCCATTCTTCGATTTGCATATTTATGTGTCCTCAAGAAATGTAGGCTCTTGATCCCTACCACATTAATTTTTCCCTCAATTTGTAAATATGCTCACATATCTCGTTGGAGAAAGGAGTATATCTAAAGATGTGGATGTGTTTCTTAGTTAATATATTTCCCAAACGAAGAACGTGTTCAATGTGAAGTTCTTGTAGTTTGTCTATCAAGCTCCACCGAACAGTTCATCTCCCATGCCAATACAGTTCTTTGAAGTTTGCTAAAGTACCACCGATATTTTTAAAACAATGAGGCAATTCGACAATAGCAACTTCATTACTATTGCAATCTTCATGTGGATGAGAAAAAGTTATCGACTGCTCATTAATAGACTTCGTTAAAATATTAACTCTAAGCGAAGGCAAAGCAGAAATATTAACTCTTGCTCCATATATTGTAACAGATCGGACCGTGATACCAACTTCAAATGCACATAAAATGATTTAAATGAAATCATCTAAGAAATCGATTAGATATTCACCATCATCATATAGATAATCGGAAAATCCCTTTTCCTTCTTGAACTTATTAAAGCAACTATTCTAAGATTATTTTAAGCCTCGAAAGATGTTGGAGTTGGGCTCTTGTAACGAATAAATTTTCCACGGCATCTTGAGTAAATCTTCCATTTAAAATGAATTAAAATCCTTCATCAATTTGATTGATGTTTTTTTGAAAAATCAAACATTTTCATGGACGATAAGCCTGGATACTTTTTACTCGAAGTTGATATATTATTACAATACACGTTAATATCATGAAAAATATATTGCAATTAATAAGTCTTGGCTAATTATGATTAATAATTAAATTAAGTCCACAAAGTAGTACATAAATTGGCATCAAGTCCTTTAAAATAGACCTTATGGTGACTGACAATTTTAAGCCAATCAGCAAAGAGGAGGAAAAATCATGCTCTTCTTTTATTAATTGTGCACTATTTCCCTTGAGTCCTTTAGTCTTAACTAAAGGGTTTAATCTTTAGTCCTAACCATACAAAAAAAAAAAGGAACACTAGTAAAAAGTGGGCTTTGAAAAAGAATTTCTCCAATTTCACGAGTTTTGGTACTAAAAGAAGTCCTCGTACTCCGCGGATTTTTCTTGTTCCCAAAAACCAAAAAACCACGTTAAAAGGGGACCCCCTGTATATTGAATTATACTTAACAACAGGTATCTTTATTGTATCTCTTACATGATAGCAATGATTTTACTGTATATATATAAGACTCACAAGTGGTAACATGAAAACACAAATATGTTTTGAAGTACACTGGAGAGAGCATAATAATTAATAATTATGTCATACAAATTCAGTTTTTATTTCAAGCCAGAAAACTCATTTATCCTGTAGAAGGCTCTTCATCCGATTTAGACCCAGATGATTCTACATTGTCAAGTGACTTCAAGTAAATCTTTCTGAGAAGTGTAACCTCTAACATTGGGGTTTGCTTACACTGGTCACTATCAGGATCTTCGTGACGGGACGTGTAGTTTATAGAAATGTTCCGTATAACTTTTGTCATAATGGACAAGAGGTCATCCGTAGGGGAAGACTTGCCTATTTCATCGCACACGGTTTGAATAAACCGTGACCCTGATAAATCTGACCAATGTGAAGAATATCCATGATAAGATGACTTGGCTAAAAGAAAATCTGTATGTGTGGAAATTTTATGATTTGATTCTGCAGAGTCACGTCCATCGGCTTGGCCGCTTTCAAGCTTTACAAACATAATATGAATTCCTTTGTCCATCATTGGTCCTTGACTCGCCTGAACAAAAACCACTTTAGGTTTACCTGCAAGAAAAGGCATCTTTTTTGGAGACAATTCCTCCATAATGTCATCCCGTAAATTGAATTTCGTATCAAACGCCAACAAGATATCATTTTTGTCTCCATGAGTCGATATGAATATCACCAGACACGAGAGACAGTCCATACTTGAGAGAGACAATAACTCGTGTTTGATTTGAGCAACTGTTAAATTTTCATGTTCTTGTATGAAGAAGCCAAGTGGATTGAAGGTATCTTTAATCGCTTGAGTATCATGTTCTACTCCTATTCGATCCTTCAGGCCAGTATCATAACCTCTAAACTTTGTTTGATTGAAAATTAAAATCCTTTTCTCACCATGTTCCAAATTGTAATTATCATCATGTATGCGAGTTTTACAGGATAATATTTTGGATTTTGATGATGACTCAGAGGATTCTGAGTTCTCTTGATTAATTAAAACGGATACAGGAGATGCATTTTTAGAGTCCCTAGATTTGTTAAACTTTTTTGTTTTAGAAGTTAACATCTTGAATACACTAAATAATCCCTGATTAATTATAAATATTTGGAACTTATTTAATTTGTTGTTGAACAAGAAGCTGTAACAACTGCATGTACATCAGAAAATTGTATCTACCAGAATAAGATATAATTTTATCTTATCTTTTATATGATAATAATAACACAATTATTCTATCAATCAATTACATTATCGTCATCATCTTGAATTCAGGTTCCGGAGTCAGTATATAAAATAGCCGACTATTTATAGATAGGTATTATTCATACAATACAATGAGGGTTCTTTTGGATGATAGTATTTTTTTATTAATTATACTTATAATTATGATATTAAGCTTGTTTCTCAATCCATGAGTATTTTCCAATATAAATAATCATTATAAATGATAATTAATATATAACGGAGAAGTGATTAACACTTCTTCCATTAAGGTACTGTTGTGTTTGTGTATTATTTAATTTATTTAAAGTACTACAACAGTAAAGATTCGAACTACAAACTACTGTGTTATGTTTATATAATGATAATTAATTAATAAAAAAATATTTTTCTGCAAAGGAACACATATTAGTTTACTTTATATTACGAGATTCATTCTTGGAAATGTCCTCTTTTTCTTTATTAAGTCATAGAACATAATATGTTAATATATTGATGTATTTTGATTAGGTTCTTATAATCACTTTATTATACACAAAGAATATAGAATTAGAATGGAAGAATTAGTTTTAATATTATCTAAATCTTTCATGATTAATCCTCGCACCCAGTTTTTTGCATCGTGGATGAGTAAAAACTTCTTGACACCCGTGTTAGTCGCACTTTGGTAGTGGCTTTTCTAACCTCCGATGAATTTATCCCCAGGAAGTTGGGGCTTTCGAGTACCCCCAGTTCCCAAAACAAGATAAAACCCGAAACAGCCTCAACTTTCGATGGCCTTTGGGGTAAATGTAAGTAGTAGCTGTGGTTTTTGTTCCATTTTGGGGCCCTGCAGCACTTCAAAATAGCTCCAACATTCGGGGTGTAAATTAGGAGTTGTGAAGGGGTCTTGGTGGTTGCTTAAATAGTTGCAGTGCGTTTCATCCCATTTTGGACCAGGCCGTACCCAACAACATCCCCGACATTTGAGGAGTAAATAGGAGTTATCCTTACTGGTAGTTTATATAGAAGTGGTGGTGGTGGGTATATGTTTCTGGCGAGAAATGTCTGAATGGGATATATCGCAACAACACTTGGAGGATCCCCTTATTTTATATTCTACGTTCTGAAGGTAGACGTTTTGTCCACGCAGCGTTTGTTCATACAAAAAAATCATCCAAAGGGATACTTTTTCCTAGTCCAAAATAAAATATTCCTTCATTTGGGAGGGGGCTACAGCCTCTCCGCCAACACTCTGCGGACGCCCCTGGTACACTTTGCTATCTTACAATAAAATATATATGGCGGCATAACTTGGAGTTATTAGGCATCGATGAACAGACAAACTTTGCTTTATTAATATAGATATGTACTTCCTTTTTATTTTATTTTTTAATATGACGTGCTGTGCTTTAGCTACACACACTCGCTACTACATTGATATTTCGTAGGTCAAGTAGTTACGTAGTTTTTAAAGTATTTAGCACACACTAAATATTGATGCCTCGGCAGTCGACAAACTTAGCTTTTTTATATAGATGTTAGACATTATCCGATTGTACTATGTAAATTAACCACTTATATGTATTTTTATTCAATCCATTCAGTATAGTTTTACAATAGATGCTATAAGTAAAAGGTTAATTTAGACTTTGAGACTTGCAGTTGCTTTTGAAGCAAATTAGAAACAATTCTGCGTTGATAAATGTTAAATGATTTTCATAATGTTTTTCATTATTTTAAAGAATGAAAAATGACTTAATCATAATTGTATCGGACAATATAACTCTAATTTAACATCTGTCTATGGTAAAAAAGTTTAAATTTATGTAAAAATTGGATTCCCAACTTGAAACTCATACATGTGAAACGAAAAAATTCTGACTTTGTTACATCCTTGGTCGATTTTAATAAATTAATATGATGGTACAAAAATGTCAAACCAAAAAATAACACACCAGTTTGAGTTGTAGAGCATATTTTCTTTCCAATATTACTTAAATTATCAGGTTGACATAAGGTTAATAGAAATTCAAGGTTATACCATAACTCTTTTCCGGCTGATGTTTGACTTCCACCCCGCTTTTTAATAGTGACGTCAAAGAGTATAAGTTATACTGTATAATTGTTACCAAGAGTAGCTATATATCACCTTCCTTGACTTTAAGAGTACCGTTGTTATACTCTGTGACGTCTAAATCTCTCTGTCTTGCCCCGCAGTCGGTTCTGTACATCAAGTTCAAAATTCTGACAAGTTCGATCACATGATGGCATAACCCTTGAGGGTGACCAAAAATAATTTAGTTTCTTTTTTATAGCATACCAGCTGATCATATGATTTTCAACCATTATCATAATTAAGTAGATGGATTTGTATGGGAAATTAAATGAAAGCTTAAATGAATTTGTTTTTCAACAATCACTTAAAGATAATTTTGGATCTGTCTAAAAAGCTGCAGTACTACTAGTACGGTCCTAATAAAATTTGTCACTCCTAGGACTATCTTTATAGGGTTTAAACTTTTTTAAGACATACACTATTTGAGCGAACAAATTCATCAACATATGTATATATAAAAGTGAATTAATATTATTTTGAGAGTAAAGTAATAAATATTCCAATCGAATGAGATTACTTAAATTATATTTATTTAGTGAGCGAGAGCTGCGAATACACATTCTGTAAATGGGATATTTGACAAAGTAAACATCACATTAAATTAAGCAAAAAATCATTTAAAGGCATTGTAAATAATTAATGGAATGTGTATTTCCTTCTTAAGGGAATCGTGATTCTTAAGTCACGGTCTTTTTATCCATTGGAAAGTGACCTGAGTTGCTGTAGGTATTTAAAACAACTTCTCCATTTGAATGGATAGTAAAAATAGTAATACTTCCATTATCGATATTCATACGGAGCCAGGCGTTTGAGGGGAATTGGAGTGCCCGACACAGGAAATATCTAATAACGTTTCCATGACAGACTAGTATATCAATTGACATATTCTCTTGACTTGGCTTTGCCCTATGAAAGTGTTTTCTGAAGGCAGCCTCAATACGTGAACCATCAATTAGAAAATCCTATGCAAAAAGTTAAATATAATGGGTAATACTAATATATATGGGAACAAAGAATGTTCCGTTCTCGTCTTGATCTTTATTTCTCTCTCAACTAAAATATTTTTTCGGCTAGAGACGATAAAAAACGGACTATGGCAATGTTTGTCGTACAAGTCATTTTAATTTTTTTAAATTGGATTTTGTATCGAAATTGGCCATTTTTAAGCCTCATGTACCGATGACCGGAAGATTCACCTGGGCATCCCCCCCTCCTCATACATATATTATAGCATACATGCACCTTCGCACTTATTTTTTGGGCTTAAAATGTATCTTCCTTCACTTGAAGTCCTTTGTTATTCATTACTTTCAACTCCATGATAGTAAAAAGGCTTGGCGAACACAATCACCCATCAAATTTTAAAGTTTGCGAGTCCAAATCAAAGTTAAAGCTTCATGCTTTAGACTCAGGGATTTCTTCGAGATCACTTATCTCTGAAAGGACTGCGAATTTGGATGAAACAACTTAAGCTTTAATCCCCAGTACTTCGAGCTTGTCGAGGAATATACGGTATTGGCGACAAAAAAAATGTTCAAGTTCCCCCATTCTTACTAGACAGAGTTCATATATAATTCCTTTTTCTTCTAATAGACAGAGATAATATATAATTCCTCTTTATTGTTAGCAAATGGAGATAACTTTTTGCTATTGGACAGTGGGAAATTCGATGAGGATTGTATATTAATTTTTGGAGCAGAAAGTGAGATTCTCGAACTCGTTAAATACAAGCATTTCAAATGCTGTCAAAGCATATAGTATCAGTTATCAGAACCCATGTATAAAGATAAATACAAAAATAACCTTTTTATATTTTTCATTACTTGGTTTATCTATAAAAATTATTATGTATCTTATTTTTAATAATTTAAGGGGTTTAAGATGTCCTCAATTTGCAATTTCCCTGTTTTATCAAAAATGACATAGCAAAATTGAACTTTCTTAGTTGATGAACAAAAAAGTGGGACATAATTATCTTTGATTAAACAGGGAACCCGCAAATCATTGAGTAAAAATTAAACACCAAAATTATTCAAGAAGAAGAGGTGGAATATTATTTACTGATCTACCAAATACTCAAAAATTTAAAAAGCACAATTTTTGACTCATAGCATCATCATAATTAGGACGATACAAGAGGCTACAATTTTCAATTGCCGATTTTGACACAAAAATAGCATTTTTCACGTAGTCCCAAGCGGTAGAAAAAGTATGTCCAGAGAGAAAAGATATCAAGCCGAAAATAAACAGTCTAGTCTACACAATGGTTAAAAATAATCATTTTTTTACGGAAGGAAAAGGATCCCATATATCCTTTCTTAGAGGAGGACTCGGTTCCACTGGTGCTCCTTCACGAATGAGATCACATTTTTTGGGTGCTTCTTTTATCTTCGGATCAAGCTCTTTTAAAATAATATTGGCTGTTTCTGTGGCTCTAGTCATAGTAGACATCGTTAATGTTATGTCTGTGTTATCATCGGCATAGTACTTCAAGAGTTCATGTAAGCGTTTCCCCGTGAGTGAAGCTTGTTCTCTACCAAGAGCTGTGAGGTACTTTTGAGTATCTGTTTCACCATTTAAATTATATTGTCCATGTCGAACCAATATAATCATCCGCTTGGCCTTGCTCGTATTTTCTTTTACTTTTTGCTGATGAAGGGCTTTCTTTTCCTCATTTTGAGCATCCGAATTGTTTAAAGGCTTGACAAGGGATACAGGATCTCTCCTAAAAAAGCAAATATGAATATTAATTGTACATATTGAATTGATAATATAAACATATCTTGTAGAATCCCCAAAGTTGTTCTTACAAATCCCAATTAGAGTTCCATTCTTCTGCTAATAGGGAATGACGCTTCCCATAGACGGTCAATCCCACAAGGACTGCTCCACGACCGATCCATCCAGATATAAGTGATGCCATGCTCGTATAATATAAAATATCAATGAAAATATACCGTAACGTATGCAATGAAGAAATTGATAAATAAGAACTAAGTAACCTCTCAGTTAGCTGTCTTTTTAAAAAGATAAAAGAGCGTAGGGGAGACAGAGGGAGTTGCAACAATTTACTTCAATCTCAATTACACGGAGCATCATTAACTCCAACTGGCCTAAATTTGACACAGCATAACAACATATATATGCTATGGTTTGAATATATTTGTGGTACATCAACATTAAAGCAATCATGAACGAAACCCAAGAAAAGGATAACATCCCAATTATTTTTTTTTGTAATTAATACAGTCCAATATTTCATAAACTTATTCGAGTATTTATAGACTTTTTACTCAAATTGTTGGGATGCAATAAGATAAACAATAATCTTAGCCTTAGTTCAAAACTTTTATTTGATTTAAGTTTCCTTATTTTGCCTGTATATAGCCTTTTAAATAAAAGCAATAACATTATTTTTTGTGATAATTAATTTTGCCTACTTTAAGTACAACTTACGGCACGTTTTATGGGTTAATATAAAATATCTGAAAAGAAATTCACTCTTCAGAGTCATGCTCTGGCTAAAAAAATTTGTAAAAACTTAGATTTTTTGGCTATACCTTTTTTGATGTTCGTCCCGTGTTGCAACTTTCTACGGTCTCCCCTATTAAATAAATATATTTATATTTTTTCCTTTCATGACGTCACGTTGAATACTTCCTATTCATAGTAATATGAACTTTATATCAGAGAGTATATTATTTATTACAATAAATATATTGTCTTCGAATTAATTATAACACTAAATATTTAACTAATCATTCCATTCAATCCGACTATAATATATTATATATGTACACTAAATTCATCACTATTTAACGTACATACTATATAATAATAACTTACTTGACTTGGTGATGAGAACTTAGCGCAATCCTCTGAATATTTTGATAACATACATCCACGATATGCCTTACTTAATTATACTTTAATCATGTTAAAAGATGTTTCCATTTATAGATTTGCACACCTGTTAGACCCTGACTATCATATTGATACAAAGAGCTAATAGTCTAACATTCTGAAATAATGAAGGTGTTATTAGTAATTTTGTTGTTCAACTTTTTACATAGATCAACATCGTTCTGTCCACCTCATGAGCAAAAATGTGTTGCATCCAACGAATTAACGTTCAACAGAATCTCCTCTATTACGATAAACAAAAAAGGGAAGAAGGATTGTGGAAAAAATTGCCGAATAATTTATCCAAATGCGACACAATATTTAATATTTTATCAGCAGCAAGTAAAAAAAAAACCACGGAATTAACTAATTATATTAATTAAAATCAAATTATTTAATCCATGATAATATAATAGGAAGATAAGACTCGATGCCTCTGTTTTGATGATGAAGCATTACCCATTAAACGATTCATTGATGAAGATTTGTGTAATATTCCTTGCCCACAAGACGCGAATAAAACATGTGGAGGCCTTCATCACAGTCTCTCGTCCTCAAAAATCCAAGTTTATTATTCTAGTTTGTGCATTGCTTTAGAATCAAGTGGTGAGTGAGACCTATTAACTATGCAACACCTAATTGACTTCATAAGAGAGGTGGGGAAAATTCCTTTTACTGCAAGTCAATGTCGAGTCTCAAGCCTTTGCTTACAAGTCAAAATCAATTCTAAGTCCTTGATTTTTTATTTTTTTTTTAAATATAGTCTTAGCTATCGAGTTCATGTCGATGATTTGTGAGTCTTTTATTGTGAGTTGCTAAATTCAAGTCCAAGTTGAGTATCAAGTCTTTATGCACCTACATTAAGAGCAGTTCGAGTACTTGAAAATTTTTATATAGTCCTCAGATTTATTTTGATTTTATTTCAAGTCTATAATTATAATGTAGGATTTATAGTGTTAAGGCTTTTCTTGAGTTTAGTAAAAAAATAGGTTTCGAATCCAAGTTGAACGCGAGTCTTAGCTAGCGATTCCAAGTCAAGTCTCGAGTTTTTGATTGTGAGATCAAGCGGAGTCGCAAGTTTTTGAAATATGGACTCCCTTCTACATCGAACCTCGAGTCCAGGTCCCCACCTCTGCTCGATAATATAAAAAAAATCCTTAGTCAAATAATGTTCAATTTCTTTCCAGTTAAAGAAACTACAAGTTCTCCTTCAATCCCTACTACTATAAATCCAATAAGCCCATCGACAATGAATCCATTCAAAACTGTCAAATTGTCTGAAACTATTGAGGGATACATTGTGGACTCCTACAATAAAACAATAGTCATCATTGTCTTACAGACATTGTTAATATTTATTCTCATACTGGCTTTAATATGGTATAGTATATGTCACGAGGATTCCAAAATGAAGAACAAAATCCCAGACATAGAACCTTGTTTGAGCCAAGGCATAAAGCCAACACAAAAAAATGGTAGCAAAAGTGCCCTATATCCCCCTGTTTATGGATCTACTGAGGAGAGTGATCCAGGGAATGAGGTTACCAGAGAAGGAAACTCTACTTTTTACAAATGAATTATTATCTAATAATGATAAGATTCTTTCATATAATATAAATAGTTTGATTAATTAACTAATTATTCATCATGTATTTTATCATTTAATTGAGTGCTGTGGAATGTATGTATCCATATGATTATGAATTATAATTTTTGAAGATTTTAAATTAACTTTGTTCAATATCTTCTTCGCAGAAGATTTTTTTAGTTTCAGAGGGATAATAGTTGATGTCATAGTTTTTAAGAACTGATGAATAAATGATTTGATTATTAATACTCCTTGATTCTGGAGGGATTTCTTTCTTTTTCCTTCGAAACGGAAAGCTCCCACCCGGTCTCAATGACAGAGATCGGCGTAAGTTCTTAGTTGTTTTGCATATGATGGACAGAGTATCTGGATTACTATCATAGTCGGACTGAAATTAGTAATAAAAAGATTAAAGACAAAAGAGGTAGGAATTTATGAAGGGTATGTGGGCAGTACATCTGATTTAGGATCAGTCAATGAACTTTCCTGAGTCTCTTCCTCCTCGCATGGATTACAATCGAACAAAATTGGTCCTGGATCATCATTTGGAAAGTAGCAGAGGTTGTCGTAGCCTCGAACTGATAATTTTTCTGTGCTATGTTGTAGACTAAATGATTTGCAATCTATATATAATATGGAATATATTATAAATAATTTTACTCATAGAAAAGGATGTCCAGGGAAATCTAATGTACCTTTCCTTGGAGAATGTGTATAATGGGGATCATCATTTCGGTAGTACTCCCCTTTCGGTATAGATTTATGAACTGGGCTTTCCAATAAGGATGATTGATACGACAATAGAGACCATGTACTACCCTATACCAACAATGAATAGAAACAATAATTAAACCCATGGAGCCGTAAATTATGTAGGAGTATTTACTAACTAATCTTAAAAAATAATGCATTAATCCTGGAAGTTTGGTAAATACATATCTTTTAATAAATGAATAAAAACATAATTAAATAATGAGTAAGAAGTAAAGAGTTTAAATAATTCATTAAGACGTTTATTATGTACCAAAATTTAATTGATAGTGCCGTGTGATTTTTTTAAAATCTTGATTAAAGTCACATTTACAAAAAATTAAGAAGTAAAATAAATGATCTACAATAATTTGCAATTAAATCAATTACAAATTCGGAATGATTTTTCTCAAAATTGAGTGTGGATTACATGAGTATTCTTCGACGAATTATCACCAATTTATGCAACAAGTTATTCTTAATAACCCTTTGGGTGTCCCACAAATTGCAAACCAAGTAGCCAAAAATGGATCTCGACATTAAAAGAATGAGAAATTGACATATTTTATTTGAGGGGCCACATCAGCCCAATGTAAGTCTCTCAATTCAACTAAAGGTTTTAAACTATAGCTAAAATTATTTTGTATCCTAATTTTTTCCACAAATTTGGATACAAATCCTATAATTGACTCAAATATATCTATGAAATAAGGGCTTGTATCTAGGTATAGATGAAATAAAAAAATAGGGCAACAAATTAAGGACTTATAAACTTTAACTAGAAAAAAATTTAATATTTCAAAAATAAATACGCAAGTTTAAATTTTATGTATGATTTTTATATTAGTTATGGGGGAGTTTGTTTCTTAGTTTTTTCCAAATGAAATTTCATATTTTATATTCCTGTACTTCAGTGTATAATCCTTAATCTAATATGATATTAATTGTAATCAATTTTTGTTTAATTTTACTGTTGTGTGCTCATGAAAAAATTATTTTATCTCGTTTCCTCCACGAAAACCTAGCATTACCAATGAACTACAATACTTCAAAGTTCAAAATATTTTTCCCTAAAAAGATTATTAAGTATAATTTTTGATACCTACAATCATATATGGAAAGGTACGAGGCCTGGCCAATTTCGACCCAAAAATCCCTTTTCTCAAATTAAAATGGCTTATAACACGACAAAATTACGTAAGAGAAGTCAAATTTTGCCAAAGTCTGTTTTTAATTATCCCCCAGAGAAAAATGATACGAAAAACTTGAAAACTAAAATAGCCTATGCCAAAAATGGCCTCAGAGGCTTCAAACTTTGCATCAGAGTCAGCTTTTCGATTGTTTCTATCAGAAAAGGTCTTTGCGCTGGGGTTCGGGATATTAAACCGTAAAGGGAGTAATGGAGCGACATAGCTCAGTGAAACAACGCGCTCGGGGAAAATTATTCCTTTACACTCAATTTGTGGAGGTTAGATTCACGGTCGCTCCTAGAGAAGGAAATATACTTAATGTATATGGACAATTCCTAGGTCAAATATTATATACATAATATTTAGATCATAATGAGCGTCGTTAGCAAAAAAAAATTAAAAATAAATAAATGTCCATAGAGATATTTTATGATTCAACTAGTTTGAATACTAAGATGTTTAACACCCCATGCACCAGTACGACTGGGACAGTTTATGTAATGATAATTAATAATTTGGTAAATGTGGTTTGTTTGAATCTTGATTGTGATACTACTACATATTACTAACTAGTGTTGGGTCAGTCCTTATTTATTCTGTCCAGTCGAGTTTTAGAACCGTTCCTTTCAGTAATCGGGACTGGTCCTTAAGACTGTCTGTACTACAACGTATTAATAAATAAATAATAAAGTGGAATGACGTCATCAAGAACAGAACTTTATACGTTTTTAGGACTGAAACTGAACTGGACGGGACTGCAGTTCAGTCATAAAACTTATAAAGTTCGTTCCTTCACTCAACATTATTTCTTCTTTTTTTTTAATCAGTTCGACCACTGACAGTCCGAAGGGCCGACCCTAAGATTGGACTGGACTGAATAAATAAGGACTGACTCAACACAACTACTAAAAAACAAAAACAAGAGTCTTCCAAGATCTAACTAACAATAACATAGTTTACCATTTTTGTTCTAAATAATTTCATAGTTCTTCGTTTTTAACACATTGAACAATCACAATCTAAATGAAACCAAGAAGCAACTGTGTATATCCGTACTATGAAGCCTTGTAAGATTAGTTATGAAGTGGCATGTAAGTAAACAATTTTTTATTATGCAAGAAGAGTTGAATAGTGTTAAGATATTTTTTTATGTCTTTGGTCTATATAGTCACAGACACTGGTTCTCAAACTTTTTACTTTGCATATCATCTCAGAAAAATTTACCATATCTCAAGTCAGGCGCATCTGCTGGATTATATATATATATAAGAGAGGGGAGAGGGGGTGATTGAAAAATTAAAATTTTTGGAAAAAATTTCAAAAATCTATAGTTATTTACAAAAAATTAAATTTTTTGTAAAAAAAAATTCAAAAATCCACAGCTATTCACAAAAAATTTAAAAATTCATAACTATCCACAAAAAAATTAATTAATTGGGAAAAAGTTTAAAAATTAAATATCGAATATTAAAATTTTTGGCAAAAAAAAACCCCAAAAATTATAGCTATTCTCAAAAAAAAAAATTTTTTGTAAAAAAAATTTCAAAAATCTATAGTTATATACAAAAAAATTTCAAAAATCCACATCTATTCACAAAAAATTCATAACTATCCACAAAAAAAATTAATTAATTGGGAAAAAGTTTAAAAATTAAATATCGAATATTAAAATTTTGAGGAAAAAAACCAAAAATGATAGCTATTCTCAAAAAATAATTTTTTTGGAAAAAAAATTTCAAATATTAAATTTCATGGAAAAAAAATTATATTAAAAAGCAAAAATTTCTTAATTTGGGTGGGGGGAGGCTACAGTCCCTCTAGCCCACCCCCTGTGAACGCCCTTGCATCTTGGACGGGAGTGGGTCAATTGGTTTTAATCGATTTCTCGCATATTTCTTCGAGCTGTGAAAAAAACAACTGCTAGTGTCTATAGTCCCATAGAGCAGTGGTTCCCAACCCGTGGGTTGTAGCCCAACTTGGGTTGCCGAAGGTCTTCTAAAAAGTTATTTCTTTGATACCAAATATCCCAGTATTGTATTTTTGTATTATTCGATAATATTCTCCAAATATAATCATTAGTAAACTAAAATTTGTTTTGTAAAATTTACGATTGTCCATGATTAATGGAAAGACAAGTATTACGGAAAAAAAATATATTGAGGAATTTTGAAAGTATAGATTTACTTTCATAGTTGATACAGGAGCTGAAATGCCACAGTGTGTCATATGTAAATAAATTATGTCAGCTGAATCAATGAAGCTCAACAAAGTGGAAAGACTATTTTGACGCTAAGTATCTAGTAATTTTAAAAAAAAGCTGATGGTGTCAAAAAAAAGAAGGAAAAAAAAACAGGCTTGGTTTTGACGGTAAATACCAACAGCAAAATTTGGCAGTCATTAACTTCAAAAATGCAATGAATGAGGATCTACCCAACTACTTTTATCTTTAGGGTCAATGCGACTTGGAAAATGTTGGGTTGTGAACTCCTGCTATAGAGTGTTTTCACTGATGTCATAATTGAAAGAGACGCCATTTTGGAGGCTCAATGTTGATATTTTTCAGGCTTGTGAACGAAACGATTTTTTTTAAACGCTGAACGCTATAAATGAGACTTTAGCGTTCAGTTCCAATAGCACTTACAAAAAAATCCAAATTTATATTTTTTTACTTTTTTAAATATGATTTAAAAGGCTTATAACGAATGCTTGGGAGGCCTATTTTGTGGCAGTGGCACAGAAGGGGCTAAGGGGGCACTTCTTGAATGCTTTATAGAACATGAAAGTTTCTAGTACTCTACCTTAACTCCAACATATGAACTCGACCAGTTCAATAATTCTAAATCAAGAGATCGAGGCTCATAATTTAGCCATGAATGTAAGCAAATAAGCAACAAAAAATACCTGAGGACCTCTTTTTGAAATAACAAGAGTCATGTGCTAAGATAATTAGGTATCTGTTCATATTTACATAGCATTTGTTGTTTTAATTAGGAAGACTAAGCTAACCGAAAGAAATCTTTAACGTAGCGATTGTCCAACGCCAAACTAAAAGTTTGAATTCGGAGTGGAATCGAAAAAAAAAAAACTTAATACCTGAATTGAGTACTACTTGATATATATATATATATATAAACAAGGCAACTGACCGATGGATTTTCATAGACTGTCAGATTTAAGCTCTTTATTAATTTGTCTCATTTTAACATCCAATAGTTCACTATTTTCCTCAATTAATGAAAAAAGGGATTTTTATTGTAATAAAACTTGGTTATTTAGGCCCCAAAAATGGACGACATTAAAATTGTGACGTCGCATGAAAACGCTCTATAGAAGCAATAAAAAATGGGATTCATTTTAACGCACTACGTATTAAACGTTCGGTACAGCTTGTCTGCGCGGCGCTATTATCGCTGCAAAACTCTGTAGAATTTTTAACGATAATTTGGCTGAAAACATTATGAAATGTGAAAAATCCAAGCTCAAACCAAAGTTTATATCACAAAGAAAGGATGTAAAGGAGTAATTTGATTTGTTTGATAGGAATTTGACTTCTTTATATAGGAATGGGGCCAAGTACATACATTTAAATGTACTTATGTAGAGTACAAATACTCATTCAAATTTTGAGCACAAGTATTTGGCTGATTTTTTGGAGGTACTTAAGTAATTTACAAGTACTTGCAATGTATTTAAGTACAAATGAAAAAACGGTGGAGGATATATTTACTAATTGTTTTGAGGCAATCCAATTTTATGAGTTAGTCTACTTTTAGAGAAAGTAAATTACAGGTATTTTCCTGAGGAATTCCATGTAAAGAAGACAATTCATCACCCAAAATTTAAAATTTGACTTGTTGAATTCCTTCTTTGTAGGAGGACTCTGAAGAAGAATTCCATCCTAATTTCGAATTGAAATTAAGATGGAGGACTTGTCTAAGCTTTCTGGTCTTCGTACGTGTAATTTTCTCCTACATTTTAGTGTAATAACAACAACATATGAATTAACTAAGGTCCAAAAGACATGAACAATACCATCAGTAAAATCTAGCTTCACAAGAATGAAACATCTAAATGGGACTCCACCTGCTTGCTCATTTTTTTGTCCTTAGTTCTTTTCTTCTATAAGTCCTTGCAACAACATATGCATATGTTTCTCACATAGAGGGTGCTGGCAAAATTCTTCTTATTTAAACAAGCTACAGACGGTTACATCACCTTGCGGATAACAAATATATTTTAGTGGGCTCATCCATTATGAATGAAAATATTGATTCCTTCTATAACAATTTTAAACGAAATAAATGAAATCTTTTTCAAGATGTTCTGTCGAAAATAATTAGAAATACTTAAGTATTCAGAAAGACTATTTTTAAAGCAAGTAGCTTCATCAATTCTGAAGTATAAGTAATAAATTATATGGCTGAATGACAAGTACCAATGGATGCTATTATTTCATTTGATCGACTAAAATTCCTTGTCCATTTTTTTAAAATAATATAATAGTTGTCGGCCTTTTAACCTTATAATATTTATCCAAGAGTAATTATAATTGAAAAAGTAATCAATCACACCCTTAAACATATCGACTCTCCATGGAATATTCTAAATTCTACATCTCATCTTATGAATTGCAACTTGTACAGTCATATTGTACAAGTTACAACTTGTACTCACCATTCACGTGACCAAAGGTGTAGTGTCACATACATAATGACGTATCCCGCCCCCTCCCCCCTCATTATAGAAAAAGGAGGTCAAGACCAGAGCTAGTGGCGGTTGTACATATCATTAATTTTTAAATAATTCCTAAGGAAATTTGTAAATTCTTGGAAGAAGAAGAAAAAAAACAAAGAAAAAAATGGAGAGAGAGAAAAGAAAGAACGAACCACACATGTTTCTTATTCCACAAACTGTAGAAAAAAAAACGCAAGAGGGAGAATAAAGAACACACAAAATCATTTAAAAATGTTACTTATTATAATTCAGATAACAACCTCCGTCTCTGTCTCTCTCTCTCTCTCTCTTCAGCTACTCCTTTTTTTAATGCAGGAGGAGGAATTAAAAAATAAAAATGAAAGCCCTTTGCAGTAGATTGAGCGAGTGCTGCTGATAGTATATTATTAAGGATTGAAGAAAACAAAATGCAAAGTTGCGTACACAATATTTGACAGAGTGAATAGAATATGTACAGTAACTGAGCAGCTCTCTTGCCGAAAAGAGGATAATTATAGTCATGAAATATTGAAAAATGGATGATATATTTTAATATATAGCTAGAATGATACAAATCATTTATTGTTTCTTTAATATCATTGATTGCTTGCTTGTTTGCATTTGTTTTTGGGAGACACAAGAAAAGAAATAGTACTACTCTTTATTATTACATAACTTTTGTGTAAGTTAATAATAGTATTGATAATAATTTTAATTAATTATAATAGTAATAATAACATGGTAATGTGTAAATAATTAACTCTTTATGTGATTATTATAATTAAGTGCCATAGCCATGATCTTTTGCAAGATGAGCTTGAAGATCCTCCCTCCTGGGAAAAATTTTAGGACAAATGTGGCACTTTTCATCTTTCGCAGGTTCAGGCACTGCAACAGTCACACCATGCTCAGTATACATATGTCCCTGTAGATCTTTAGGATGAGCAAAAAGTTTAGTGGGCCTTCCATACAAATCCCTCGGACAGAATTCACAGTAATAGCTTTGAGAGTTATGTTCTGCTTGTGCCGCAGCGACAGCAGCAGCCGCTGCTGCCGCGGCCGCTGCTTCCGCCCCACTTGTAGGAGTTAAGACTTGAGTAGTATGAGGTTGTAGATTATTTTTCTGGTGATCTGCCTTTATGTGAGTCTTTAACAGATTCTGAGAAGAGAATGTCTGAGGACAATGATCACACTTAAAATCCCTTCTTTTTTCATGCACGATTTGAATATGAGTAAGAAGTGCAGCTTTGGAAGAGAGTGCTTTATAACATATTTGGCATGTCCATGAGGCGGCTTTTCGAAGACCGAGCTCATTTGCATGGAGGGCGTTGATGTGAGTTTTGAGGGCACTTTTGGATCCAAGGATTTTGTAGCAAAACTCACATCTCCATTCATTTTGATGAGGTTGAAGATCCAGAGATGAGGGTTGAGAAGGCGATGTTCCTGAAATTACTCCATCGAGATTTTTATGAACATTTTTGATGTGAAGTTTGAGGTTCCCTTTAGAGCTGAGTGTTTTTTGACAGAAAGAGCATAGCCAATCCTTTTTTCCATCCCCGTGTAGATTTTCAACGTGAGTCTTGAGATTCCCTTTCGACGAGAATGTTTTATGGCAATGAGGACAGGCATGGGTTCCCTCTCCGGCATGAACCGTATTTACGTGTATCTTTAGATTACCTTTAGTTGAGAGAACTTTGGAACAGTAAACACATCTCCATTCGTCAGATTTATCCCCGGATTTCTGGAGTTCCACGCGGTGAACATTCTCGATATGCGCTTTTTGGTTACCTTTGGATGAATAAACTTTAAAGCAATACGTACAAGGGAAACTGGGTCCTCCTTTAGTATGAATACTAGTTATATGGAGTTTCAAATTCCCTTTACTAGATAAAACTTTGTTACAAAATTCACAAGTCCATCTCCGCCGATCGTTGTCGGGCGAATGTATATTATCCAAATGTGCTTTTAAATTTCCTTTGCAAGAAAACACTTTCGCACAAACGGAACATGCTTCCCCTCTTTCTGAAGGAGAGCTATGTACGTTATGCAAATGAGCTTTTAAATTCCCTTTGCTAGATAATATTTTATCGCAAAATTGACATTTCCACGTACCACTGATATGAATGGGTGCTCCTCCTCCTCCTCCTCCTATCGCCGATCCTTGGTGTTGAGCGTGTTGATGCTGGTGATGGGCCAGCGCTTCAGTCTTCACTTCTATTTTAGGCACGACCATAGCCGGAAGGATTTGAAGCGTCGTTCCTCCAGCACTTGTGACGATTTGACCGGCGTGATTCCCATGCACGAGATGTTGCCCACCAGGTAGTGCACCATGAGCAGTGGCAACTACAGTCGCAGGACCATGACCAGCATGAACTGCAGAATGCCCCTGTGTCACCACAGTGGCAGCTGCTGTTGTAGAAGCCACTGTCGTTCCTTGCAAATCATAGTAATTCCCACCAGTAGCACCAAAGTTCCGGTAGTAATTGATCAATCCACCAAAGACTTCATGCGATGACATGATGGGGCGGCACACTCAGCTGACAATTCTGGACGACTTTCTGCAATTAAGAGGTGTAGAACAAAACGGGGAACCTGGAAAAGTAACAGCTACCCCAAATGGTCCCAAGATCTCAGAATGATTTATTTATGTAAATAAATTGTTTTCCCGCTATTTAAAGCAGGCAAACAAAAGAAAAATAATTACTCAATTTTAAAAAATGTTTAAAAATGTATTTTAAAAAAAACGGACTCGGGAAGTGATCCTCAGTGAGTGTTCACGAGGACCTCTACCTTGGGAGATCCGCCTAGTTGCAATGACAAATTACTGATTACAAATAGCAAGCAATGAATGAAGGAGGGAGAACTGAGATGGGGAGAGAGGAGGGATTAGATGGGAGTGGATCCGCTCCCTTGGACCCTCTCTTCCTGCTTCAACAACTCCCTACCAATGCTCTGATGCTCTGAAAATCACAATGAGAACAATGCGCATTAATATATGGATATACCTTTGAGTGACTGGAGAAGAAGTTCCGAAGCGCAACGGCAGCGGCGGAGATGTCGAAATGCGGAGGATCCGTTTGAATGTTGTGGAGGATGCACTCAGTCCAGTGTGGGAAGGCGGGAGGGAACAGAGGAAGAAGCAAGGGAGGAAGAAGCTGAACCAACCAAGAAGAAGAAAAGAAGAAGAGAGGAATGAGGGGGAGGGGAAGGAAGAAGGAAGGAGGAGGAAGACCTGAATTCTTCTCTTGATAGGAGGAGGCAGAAGAAGAGTTAAAGCCACGGATGAACCAGCATTGTTTACGTTCCTTTTGTTTCCTTCTTCTTTTTCTTTTTCTCGAATTTTATTATTTTTTATTGTTATTATTATTTTTTTATTATTTTTTATTATTCTTATTATTATTTGTTCTTCTTATTATTGATGGCGTGCCCCCGAGAGAACTACTAACAGTCAGACTACTTCACAACGAAAACGACAACAACCAATAAATAAAATATGGAAAAGAAAAAAGAAGCAAGCAGTCGTCTTCTAGCTGCACTCACTCTCTTTCTTCCTCTTCCACCACCACCACCACCTTTCTGGCTCCATCAGGCTGTACGCTTCACCCTCCTTCCTCCTCCTCCTTCCATACACACTCACCCCCTGCCCTCTTTCCCTCCTTCTTTCATGAATCAGGGCTACCAACTCTCTCTTCACCTTCTCCCATTCCTATATTATTCCAAAAACCCCATTTTCTTCACCACTCTATAATTAATCAACCTTTTCCAATCCATTAACTAACTTCAAACCCCCTCATTTTACCATATTCCAAAGATACATCCCAATATTTGGAATAAACAACAATATAGCCACAAATAGTAAGGCCTTTATCTTCTTATGAAATGGCGATCCTTTTATTTCTCTTTCCTTTTCTTTCCTCCTTCTTCTTCTCATTAGAATACACAGCCATGCCATCCCGCCTCCTCTTTTTCATCCTTAATTCCTTCTCCTACTGTAAATACTATGTTCTAGACTTGAAGGGCATGTAGAGTATCCCCAATTCAAGGGAAAGGAGCCATCAATTCATGGTATGCTATGGTTTGGCAGTGTGTAGTTGTTGACTCTACCTTTTTTTTTGTTTTTTTGATGACATGCAAATAAGTACTATATGCTATTAAAGCAGCAAAGAGGGCAATATGCACTTTGGTTGTAGGGAGTCATAGTCAAAAATAAGCAGTTACTTAATTACCTTTATAATAACGCTAAAATTGCAGTTATATTATCTAGTCTAAATCTAATCATAAATGTCCATTTTGTAATGTTTTGCTCACTTCAATGATATTATCATATAACCCTATGTTAAGTCTAAGGGCCTGTTAACAACTGATCAATATAATTCAATAAATAAATTGTCTACTTTTTACTTAATTTTATTGATAAAATAGAGATGTTCAGGTGTGATTACTCTGTTAAGTTGAGCAATATTGTATTCCTGACGCTGCATTTTTCCATGTTTTAACGAAAAAAATATCGTATATTATTACTATTACCTGTTGATTTGTTGTATTCAACGTGTTTTTTTTTGTTTTTTGTACATACATCGATATAAGTTGACTCCTGGCGTGAGAGATTCTATAGACTACATTTTATAAATAGACTCACACAATTATTATATACAGGATATGTAAATATTATTATTAGCAAAATAATTTAACTATTCAATAATATTTCTCAATGAGGAGATTGTGGTAAATTTATTTACAAATTATTAATTATTATTACAAGAACAACACGTTAAGTGTTCAAATACCAACAAAAACCACTATAGAAGTCGTAAATTTATATAAAATGGCCATGTGCTAACATGTCGAAATTATTTTTGAAAGTGAAGCGTTTTTTAAAAACTATATGTTAAGTGACCTCATTTGCCAGAAATGCCTTTTTTTCATATATCCTGTGTAGAGCGCCCTGTGACTTTTTTATAATGAATGAAATCTTTGGTTTTTCTGGGTTAAAGGTGAAGTTGGATTGGTCTAAAAAGACTGCAGTTCTATTAGTCCTGGGACAGGTATTTTTTTGTTTTTGTTTTTAAATTATTCAATTCGAGCTGGGAGGGAAGAATAGGTAGGATTGAAGGATTGATATATCTGTCTTTAGGACCGTTGAATGGTAAAAAAGATCGGACTGATAAAAAAAAAAGACTGAAAGGCGGGAAAAAAGACTGATTAGGCAATTAGTCCTTGAACTGATCCAACACTAGTTAAAAGACATTCATAATCCAGGGAAATAAGGCCTAAAACAACATAAAATAGACCACCAAATAGGTAAAGGTCAACTTTTTTCTTTTTTAAAAAAGTCGTTATAGAATTAGAAAGAAAATATTTCTTAAACGTCATTAGAATAAATTCTTTCAAGAACGCAAGTAGAAATTATTTAAAAGGTGTTCAGTTATAAAATAAAGATAAACATACTAAAAAAAACATCATTTGATAAATATAGTAAACTATATTTTTATGTCATCTAAAAAAAATGGTCAAAAAGGCCATGGATATAATTTCCTACATTTTTATAGTGTGTATGTGGGGGAAGGGGGGTAATAAAGACACGTGGTTCCAGGGAGGAGGTCGGGGAGTTAAAGAAAAGAACCACGCAAGTCCATATTGCAGGAGAGAGGGTAGTAAAAATTATGTCAAAATAGATAGTACCGTGTGGTTTATAAATTACTTTTTGAGTCGATTTTGAGTATGTAAAAAAGAGAAGTTACGTTCGTGCAAATGAAGACTATTGGTCTCTCTAATTTAATATGTGTACAGTAGGGATTTTTAGTAGTAAAATAATACTAAATAAAAGTATAATTATAATTCATAACCTCTTTCAAAGCGACAAGATACCCGTAGTTTAAAGCAAGGGGTGTGTGGATAAAACTTATTATTATTAGGTGTATACCGATGCATCGAAATTGACTAGAATCGGCTTTTTTTGAAGTATCAGAATCGGCTTAATACTCCCAATTCTACCGATTCCCATGCATAATTATTTATACGGATAATGTGACTTATTTGAGCTCATTTTTGAAGACAAAATTACGGTTACAAATCAATAAAATAGCTAGACTAGACGCTATCTTTCAGACAAATTCAAAAACTGAAAAGGAGAGGGGGAAATAAATAGAGAAATGATACACATTTGCAGGTTTGGTCAGGAAATTTACTTGGAAGTAACAATTTAGAAATAACCAAATTTTTGGAGCACCATACATTTGAATTGTATCATGAGTCGTTCAAAAAGTCTGCAAAGGTAGGAGTTGGGTTGAGCACTTTACTCTGAAAACATTAAAGCAATTGACAAACATTCAAAAAAAGAAATTTTTTCTCAAATTACTAGAATGGTGAAGCCATGAAAGCCTTCCTCAATGAGATGTGGGCTGTAATTGACCCGAACTTCATTTGCAATTATAATAAATCAATAGGACATTCTCTATGTATCAGAAAAAGATTAATAAAGATTTTTGTTAAATGTATACAGTATAAAGAATCGCAGGCTATTTTATTTTTTCTTCCCAAGTGCTTAAGTTTCAAGTTTCCACCCGGTACATATCTACTTCCTTTTTTTTTTTTTTTTTTTTTTTTTTTTTAATATGAAGTGCACGCTGGATTGCATTGACATCAATCAAGTATGTAAGTCCTAAGATACAATCAAAAATGACATTACAAAAAACGTAGATACACATAGACAAACTTTTTTTATTTATATGTAATATTTTATTTCTTTTTTTGGGTAGAACTCATTCTTTAGTTTGCTCATAATATCTCAGAACTGCGTAATGTAAGAAATAACAATGTAGCAACGAGCATGTGTAGCTATAGCTCAACGCTTTACTCCTATTAAAAAAGAAAAGTTCATCGACGCCAACCTTATAACTCCGAGCAATACCGAGTACTCTTACTAGTAATATAATAAATTATATAAGTATTGCATTTTAATAAAAATATTTTTTGCAGGGTATCTGCAGAGCTCTTAATACATATCTTATATAACTTATTTGGCTTCATAAACCAACGGCATTTATAAGAAAAATTCAAGGACAGAGAGTTGTAAGAATAAGGTCAAATGTTCTCTAATAGGCCAAAGATTTTCTGACATTCTCTTAAGGATATTAAACCCTTCTTTTCAAAGGGAAGAGGCAAAACTCTGCAACTTAATCCTTTTTACGAAAGACAGTTATAAGCAGTGATGATAATCCCGTGTATTTTTTAGCTGGCCCGTTTTTTTGGAATTGGTAATTTGAAGAATGAATTTTCTTTTCCTTAGCAGTTGTCATTATCATTTGATTCCTATGTAATGAACATCCTTTCCAAAATAGATTCAACTATACTCAAAACCTCATTGAACATTCGTGTGTGCTCAAAAAGACGGAGCGTAACCCCGAGAATTTGTTGCGGAGTTATATTTGTAAGTCCTAATTGGACTCAGGGTAGAATTGGGGATCGACATAGGCTAGCAAATGTCTTTGTTTATTTTCTTCTCTTCTTCCTCCCCTGTCACAGCTGATTGTAACTGATCTAATGTACCGTCATGAGCATTATTCTTTCTCTTCTCCAAAAAATGGATTCAAATTGTCAGGGGCACCATGTTGATTTTCGATTTTTTTAGGATGCCCATTCTACTCGGGATTTTCATCATTAGTTATAAGGATCGGTTCTAAGACTATACTGTATAAATAAGGATCGACACAATACGACTCACTACCCTCAAAGAGACGTAGCTAATGTTGTATGTAGTTATTCCACAAAAAGCTATATATCAAGCAAATAGAATGTATATGGACTTCAAAGACAATTCCTAGGCCAGACATTTATTTATACTAAATCAGACTCCATCTGGCCAATAAAGGAACATAAAAAATATTAAAAAAACTCAACTAGGCCGGTCTAGGAGTATGGTATTTGCTCCGGCCCTATGACAGATTATTAAAAAATACGAGCGCCTCAAAAACAATTTCATTAAATTAAATGATCCTTTTGGAAAAATGTGATCAAAAATTTGAAATCAACATTAATATAACCTTTAAAATAAAAAAGGATCCCACATTTTATTTTATAAAAAAACAACAGCCGAGGTTTAAAAAATAATTTTCTTAAAAAAATCCAAATTAAATTCAAATTAAAAAAAAAAGAATCCTGCACAATTATCTTTGTTCTTCAGGACTGCTCACTGTAAAACCGGCCCTGAGCTAAATCAGTTGAAAATTGAAGTGAATCAACTTACCACACATTGATCATGAATTTTTCAAGTGAAGTCCTCTAAACAAAGAAAACTAAAATAGACTGTTTAACACCAACATTAAAAACAAAATAGCAAAACGTAGATCTTTTGATCAGTATTTGTACAAAATAGTGGTCCTAGCGAAATTTATTTTTTGAGCGGAAGGAGTGTTGAAAATCACTGCAAAACTATCCATACAAAATCCCTGAATTAGCTCTTCTAACTGAATTAGCAAGGTAAATTCTGGGAAAGGGAGAAAAAATTGCATCTGGCATATAAGAAAAAAAAAAGTATCATAGAGAGCGACAGCTTGCGTGGGAAAAATATATCAGCTCAACAAAGAATCTAATCAAGCTGACGGGCGTGTTTAGGTAAATTTTCGTTATGGTTTATGTATAGGGATGTAAATCGTGTGTATTTTTTTAGTTAGTCTGTTTTTTTGGAATTTATAATCTGAAGAATGAAATTCCTTTTCCTTGGTAGTTGTCATTATTATTTAATTCCTGAGTAGTGAACATCCTTTCCTAAATATATTCAATTATATTCCTAACCTGATTGAACATTCGAGTGTGCTCATAAAAGTCAGACCGTAATCCTGAGTATATGTTGTGCAGTTATCATTAAAAGTCCTTGTTACACTCAGAGTTGAATTGGGGAACGACATCATAGTAATTGCTTATATTATTTTCTCCTACCTCTCTTGTCACCACTGATTGTAGCAGATCTAATGAAACGTCATGAGCATTATTCTACCTCTCCTCCAAAAATTCTTCTAATTGTTTAGGTTACCATGTTGATTTTGGGTTTCTTTTTTTAACATGCCCAAAATACATACGATTTTTAACAATATTTATTTATAACGGTCCGTTAGAATCTTAGCTACCTCCTAAAAAAAGAAGTATAGAAAACAAAACTAATTGAATCACCATAGGTAGGAAGTAAGACAACTTAAATTGTTGGGGGCTAGGGCTTTGAACTCAAATAATCCAAATTTGACATTAAAAATCCACTTTGGGTTTGATTAAATAATTATACAGGGAATATGGAAAGTAATGAACAGTTTTTTGTGTTTTTTTTTCAAGCATAACTAAATGTAAACTATTATAAATAAAAACGAGTTAATTGATTTAGATTAATACAAATTGCGAAAAATAAGAATTAAAAAAAACCAAACATATTATTAAATAAACTAATTATATCTTATTTAATACAAAAAATAATTTTGAATTGGTACTAATTGCAAAACTACTATTTATATGTGTATATAGTAGATTTAAAATTTATCAAAATGATCCTACAGTGAATAAATTTTAATTATGTAAGTATTTTGAAGTCAAATGAGAGAAGAATGAATTAAGAATTGCCTAAATTGAGACCATCATTATACGTAGCACAAATTAAAGTTTCAGTTCAGTTTCACTTAGTGGAGGGAAAATAAACAGATGAGGCTTCAGTTTGACGAACTGACTTTCGAAGTAATCCACCTCTTTTTTTGTTTGATCCATTTATTTTTGGAGTTTGATTCAAGGTAGTGGATGATTGAAAGTATTTTGGATCCAAGCTTCCACCAGGTAGGCTACGAATAATATAGAAATTAAAATATATGTATAATGAACCCCAGTGGCGTCGCTAGCCCCCTAAAATTTGTATTACGATGTTTATTATTTTTAATGAAATAAATTATGAAGGCTAGCATCGCCCCTGATGAACTCTTTTAACATTGGGACAGTTGTTCTCAACCAGGAGCCCTTGTGTTCCGTGACAGAGGATGAGTGGCACAATTTCACATGGAATGTTACGAGTAAAATTTAGCGTCCCTACGTTAAAGATTTACATAAGTCTGGCTCTTTTGGGGAATTATGGATCTTATATATTTTTTTAGAAAATATATTTCAGATCTTCTTTCAAAGATGAGGGACCATTCATTATATTTTTAGCTTTTTTCCCCCATTTATGAAAATTTGAATTTAGTTTCGAATTATTTACTTTTTTGGAAAAGAAATTAAAATTTCGTATCTTGGTATTTTATTAATTAAACTAGGGATTTCTAAATGTTTTTCTTAAATTGCCGCCTTATAAAATATTAATCACCGTGCCACTCCCAATGTTATTTGACATAAAAAAATGTTATATGACTCTGCAGTGAGGAGAGAGGTTGAAAATCACTGTATTAAACACATACTTTTCTTTATTTTTTTTTTCTTCTAAAAAGGGTGAACCAACGGATACAGCCAATTTTCTTGCAAGAATATCTTTATGAAGATTTCTATTCTTTGTTACATCTACAACAGGAGTAGATGATGCCATGAGTGAAAAACCAGTTCCATCCGGAGCGGGTGCTAGTCTTAACCCTGGATCTCGAGCTTGAGCAGTGGTCAACTGCTTATTTAGCCAATGAATCACAGTTTCATTGGTTTTTATTTGCTTTTCAAGCTCTTCAATCCGTCGATTTTTTTCATTATCGTTCAACTCAAATTCTTGGGACTGGAGTTCCATCGAATTTTGTTTTTCTTTAATGGATTTAAGTTGAGTTCTTATGGATTCCAATTCAGTCTCCTTCTCTGATAGTAAACGTTCTTGCTCTTGAACAACATTGCTACCCAATTGTACCTTTAAATAAAAACAATAAGACAGAAAAATATACTTAACCCTGTAAGTCCCAACAAGGTTAATCAGGGCCGATTTTAGGTGGATAAAAATAGAAGAAGGATATATTTATTTAATAAAATTAGGCCCTTTAAAAAAGAAAGATAATATTTATATTTGATAAAAACGTCGTTTATGAACATTATATTTAACCAGAACAATAATCCCCTTGACTAATTCTGTAGGCGCACCCCCGCTCGTTTGTAATGGGATGAGTGAACAGTGTTCATTTTTTCGTACGTATAGGTATATTTGAATTTGACAACTCTGTATGATTGCAATTAAATTCAATATTTTGTAAGTTCAAGTTTGCTCTACGATTCGTGACAAGCATACATTATTTACAATAGCTTATAATAATCCATATGATTGGTTTAATTAAAATAAGTATGTCAAGAAATTTTTATTTGTCCTTTGGTGTGCCTTGGGCACAAAAAGTTTGGGAACCACCGTCTTAGGGAACATGTATTTACGAGGTTTCGTCTAATATCATCCAGTTATGTCTGATAATTACCCTAAGCTTGAACAAAGTTTTCGCAAGTTGTGCGTGAAATTTTGAGATCTATTTACAAAATGAAAATATAAGAAAATCGTATTTCAGTTGAGAAAATTCGTTTAGAAAAATAAAAGATTTATCTTCCAACGGAATCTCTTTAGTCTTCTTAGAGTGGTCAGTATCATGAAAGGCAAACTCGTCTACGGAAGACGTTAGATACCCAAAGATTAGTGCATGGGGAAAAAGATTATAGTTTATCTTGAGACATAAATTCAACCATCTTTTCTTTAAAATTATTATTTAATCATCAAATTTTGTGATATTATCTGATATGAGGTAAAACATAAAAAGTAATTCAAACTTATATAAATTAGCAAAAATTGTATTGATGTTATGGCTCTTCTGAAATGACGAGTGCGCATCCACTCTCGCTCGTTATTTAAAACAATGAGCGCCGCTCACTAATGCATTGCTGTTAACATATATAAACTTCCTAGAAAGCTTCACCAGAATCGGTTTGTAAATTTATCCACAATCCAGCTTTTAAAAATAAATAATTAAAGTTTTGAGTGACCTTCACCCCTCAAAATTGAATGGGGTTGTACTGTTAACATCAAGAGAGTCCACAGGACAACATCAAGGTATATCTACTGTCAAAAATCTAACTACATGACTGTAATAGTTTCAAAAATATAAGTGATTTTGAAAAAAAACCCCGTCCATATTACCCCAGTTAAAACTACTGATTACAAACAAACTGAGCCTAAAACATAACCACCATTCAACTTCATTGGTGGAGGTAATAAAGCAATGTTTCCTTTAAAAAAGTCATTCGTAAGAGAACGGGTTTTTCCCCCCCATAAAAAAGTGAAAATATTTTTAAACTAATATTGTCACTCCGGTGAGTACAAAAACTCTATTTAAAATCAAATTGAGTTATGTATCTCAATTTTTTCCCAAGTTATGGTCGATTATGGATTTTTAACGTTTTGTGTTACCTCGACTTCTCAAAATTTAATGGCATTTTACTGTGACCATATATAGTCTTCATACCAAGTTTGATCAAGATCGATCAGTAACTTTTGCAGTAATCCTGGTAACTAAAAAACAAATAGAGACAAAAAACAAATTCTCCATTTAACTTCGTTGCGGAGGTAAACAGGAAAAAAATAACAAGGTTCGCACATTTTATTTGCCCCTGGCACTGCTCATGCTAGAGTCGCCCCTGTGGTTCATGTGTGGACAGAGTTTTCTGATCTTTTGTTAGCATTGTCAGTCCTTATTTATTCGGTCCAGTCCAGTCTTAGGACCGGTTCTATGACTTCGTAGGACTGTCAATCATTGGGAAGGGTCTTAACCGTTGGTCCTTTTATTTTTTATAAAAATATCGCTGGGTTAATAAGCCAAATAAGATATACGAAATATATATTAAGATTATTGCACATATCTTGCAAAAAAATGTTGTTTTTTCATTATAATACGAACATATTATATTGTTACTTAGTTATATATCAATAATCTATTCTGTTATATAATGGGACTGGATTGGACTACGGTCCTCAGCCCTAAATAAAGAACGACAGAACACTAGTCCTTCTTCATTTGTAGGAACAAAAATCTGTGATTCTCTGTAAATCGGTCAAACTTGAAGATTTTTGAGTTTTTACATAGGAATTGAGATTTTATTATTTATGTATTTAATGATTGACGACTGGCTGTTATTGCTATTAATGAATGATTTTCTCCATATAGGAATCCCTAAAATTAGATTTGTAATTTTTCAAAAAAAAAAAACACTTGGGTTTTGCACTTTTTCAATGCTGGAATACGTTTACAACACTGGACCAGACCATAAGTAGGAAACTCGCATTTTTTCTGTTTAATGATCCATCCTTTATATATTTTCAATTACATCAATGAAGTTTTTAACCAAAAATTGCAAACTACTCAAATTGAAGTCTATAAAACTCATGTATCAAATATGGCGTTATAAGGTTATGAAATATTATAAATCTTACTTTTTGATGTTGACTTCGAGCTTGCTCCTGAAACTTTTTAATGATTTCATTGGCTTTCATAAGCTCTTGTGTGACTGAGCGAACAGCATTCTCCCCTCTTTGATATTAAAGCTATTTTTTCCTTCAATTCTAAATCGAGTTTATTTTTTTGCTCATTTGCTATAGTGCATAAATCCTGTTGTTGACGAAACTCCACTTCCGTGCGTTCCTTCTCAGTCTCTAAAAGCCCTACTTTTAATTTAAGTTGATTAATCATTCTTTCCCGGTCATGGTATCTGAAAATATATGATGTTGTATTACAGCAAGTAATTATGATAGCATCAGATATCCTTACCCTGCGTCTAAATTATTATTTTCCATTTTCTTATTTTCCAATTCCCTTTGAAAAGCCTCTCCTTTTTCTCTAGCTAACCTCAATTCTTCACTCATTCTTTGAATCGTGGCTTCATAGCGATGTCTCTTTTCAGACAAATCCTTATTCTCATAGTCAAGAGAAGCAATTCGATTCTCCATTGACCTAGTTGATGACAAATGATTATCCATCATTGATCGCCTTTCATTATCATATTTAGAAGATATTTCTTTGGCCAAGCTTTCACTCCGTTCCCGTTCAACTGCCAACTCTTTTGAGAGGGAAGATGAATACGAGGCTTGAAGCTCAACTGCATCCTTCATCAACTTTTCCGACTTTTTTCTATAGTCCTCTGCCTCAGTCGTCTTTCTATTTAACTCTTCCTCCAAATTCACTAATCGGCTCTTCAGAAGAGATATCCGTGAGTCGGAATTGGATTGTAATTTATTAATTCGGGTAGCTAAAAAGTCCTTAATTTGTGCATCCGTTCCTCTATTAACCAAGAGGCATAAATGGGTTAAATGTCGAAAGGGATTGATCTCTTTAAACTCTAAATATATCTCAGATGGGGAGTGGACGAGAACGGAAGTGAAGTGTGGGGTCTCCTTAGAAGATTCTTCGATACATTTATCCACCAATTGGAATATCATGCTAGGAAATGCGTGGAAATCAACCAATAGACCCTGGAGTTAAAAACATGTACGTGATATTATTATTAATGTAAGGAGAGATTAAAATCAATATAATTTGTTAAAATATGATCATCATATACTTGTTGGCTTTTGAGGTATTGAAAGTCCGAATCCGTAAGAGTGAGAGAATAGAAGAAGAAGGGATCATCTTCATCCATGAGTTCCAACTCCATTTTCTATATATACATATAATAATTATATAGTTAATTATAATTAAATAGTACATATTATATTTATTATATGAATCATAGTAAAAAATCAATAGGATTTAACCTTTCCACGAGATACATTGTCGGACTCCCTTATTGTTAGTGAAATCTTTTTCTTTGACTCCGATTTATTTAGATCTTGAACCCAAATCCACAGGTCTCTTGACTTATTCATGAGGATTTTACGTGAATAACTTTCAATAACAATATTATAAATAATCAACTTGCGGCAAAGAATCAACAGTTTTTAAATTTGGGCACAAAAAATGTTGAAAAGAAGGAAAGAAGGAGAAAAAATAGGTGAAGTGACGTCACGCTCAAAGGTAGAATTTATTAATATTACAAGCTTCTATATAGATCCACATAGTTATTAGTCATTAATCATCATTACCTAATTATATTTTTTTATGATGCTACCCTTATGCAAATAGAGTAATTATTTTTCGATGTATAATGTCGTCGTAGCATTCTAATGTTTTAATCCTAAGGAATATATCATGAATAATCATGGAGTAATAAATTATCGACATTACCTGCTATCTAAATTATAAATAATTTTATATTGCATAAATCCCCCCTGAACAAAGCATCCCCATGATGAGAAAGATTTGCTTTCTCCTTATTTCCCTGTCGTCTAATTTTGATATATATATCTACATAAATCATTCTAATACTTAAGAATTATGATATGGTCAATAATTATTAGAGAAAAGATCACCTAAAACATTGCTATTATGAAATAATAGCATTTGTAATCAATCATGGTCACATCTTGATCGAGTGAATATTGTATTATTGTCCGATTCGAAACTAGTTTTTAGCACTTTTTAGCCCGTGCATATTTGTTAATAACAGCTGTAGCTGATCAGCTTATATAATAATATTGTTCCTTAAATATCATCATGTTTAAATCAAAGGCTCGTTTCTTTATAGGTGGTTATCGCTTATTCCATCGAAATCACCCACATTTTCCCGAATTTATCAACTATATAAAAGATATTGAATCTTCTCCGCTTCGACATGAGAACAAACTTTTTAATGTTCTCAGGTCTGATATCTATGCGTTACAAACTGGATTACAAGAAATTGAGGTTAGGTTATTATTATTATATATAATTAATAATTGTTGTCAGATTTAATAACTACGATCTGATAACTATTTTTGTAATGAATGATACATCCATACACACTTTAATAGAAATAATTAATTACAGATTATAAAATTTAATTCAAGGCATTAAAATCTATGGCGCAAGAGGAAAAAGATTTTGAAAAGGAAGTACTTGAGGATTTATCTAAACTTGAGCCACAAGTTGACGAATTAGTTACAAGATTGGCTAACAATATATTGATATCGAATCAAAGGTATGATTTTGATTAAATAGATCATTTTATCTTTATGAGCTAAAATAAGTTTTAAAACTTCTTAGATATGACCAAGACAATGCTGTTTTAGAGGTTCTTCCAGGTGCAGGCGGCTTAGAAGCGAGTGTATTTGCAGCTGAAGTTTTCAATTTATATTGTTCATATTGTAGAGATTATCTTGGCTACAATGTGGAAGTTCAGGAGCATGTAGAAACAACCGGAGCTTCAGATCACTTTGCCATTTCTAAGGCGTCTATTTTAATAAAAGGTGTTAATGTATTTAAAAGACTAAAATATGAATGTGGTGTTCATCGAGTTCAAAGAGTTCCATTGGCAGGGTCAAAAAGCGATAGATTACAGACAAGGGATGCCATGAATATTCTATGAATTTATTTATATAATATTGTATTTTTGAAAAATAAGAAATTTAGTTAGTACAATTTTTTTAGTACAATTTACGTTTTTTATTGATATACTATCAAAGATTTAAATTTTTTAATTTAAATGTTTATAAATTCATAGATTTAAAATGTTTATTTTTGAAGTACGTGTTCATTGTCTGTACTCCCTTTGCTAACGGATTTTTCCCGAATAGACGTTAATCCTAGCGATTTGTCTGTAACTTACTGTAGATCCAGTGGACCTGGAGGACAAGGTGTCAATACGACAAACAGTGCTGTACGAATGATTCATAACCCTACAAAAATATCCGCTCATTGTCAAGAATTAAGAACTGCCCATGAGTAAGTTTGCATCGTGATGATTTTAAAAATTGATAGACATAATATTAATTATTATTATTTTATTTTCAGAAATTATGGACTAGCCCTGGAAAAATTGAAACGTGAACTCTATCGTGTTATGTTTGAGAAAGAGAATTCCAAGGTGTCGTCAACACGAAAGTCTCAGATTGGACAAATGAATCGTAATGAGAAAATAAGAACATATCATTATGGAAGGAATACAGTCCTTGACCATCGGATTCAAGGTGTCGTTAAGCAAGTACCAAATTTGTTTGATTTTATGAAGGGTGAATATGGATTCACCATTTTGGATCAGTTTTATTCATTTCTAAAGGATATGGATGAAGAAGAGCAGTTGTTAAACATTATTAAAAAATAATATTTAATTAAAAGTTAATTATTATTTGTGAAAATATATACTTAATCGAACAAAAAATTAGTCTTTCTACGTTATTAAATTGTGACATGCCATTAAATTAAAATTAAAATGATTGCTATTGTACTTATCGTAAATTGTATCCTTCTATGGTATACTAAGTACACTTACATCGCTGGATTATTATCAAGATTCAACTATGTTGGTAGATATGTACACTTTATCCGTTATCATCCGTGGTCAGGCAGAATTGTATTTTGTACCATTGTACTGTATATGTTATTTTGTCTATCCAAATATCTTTATAATAGAATGAGGTATGATATACATAAAATAACTAAAAATGATCATTTAATAGGTTTAAAAAAATTGCAGTTTAAAGATTAAGGCAAGAAGCAAAAGAGCCGAAGTTCAAGCAAATAAAGAACGGCTCTTGAAAAAGTATAGTGACACAAATCGTTCGACAGATCAATGGAAAACTGTTTTAGGACTTAGTAGAGAGGTTTGAGGAGTACATTTTCTTCATAAATTCACAAATTTGTAAATTTAATTTTAGGAATATTTGGAAGGACTAAAAAATGGAGACCTTAGTATGAGGAATATTTTTAAAGCATTCCAATTTGCTGCTTTAATTAAAGATAAGAATACGAATGGGGTCGTTCAGGTATGTAGATTTTTTTTCCTTCTTAATTAGATAATTGAAAGTATTTTATGTACTTTAATATGACTAAAGTACAACAATTTAGATTGCTTCAACATAAATTAATATCCTTAATACAATAGTTTGTACCAAATGCCAACGAAATTGCAAGTTACATCCAATGCAATAGAATTGGAAGTAAGAAATTAATGGGACACGTTCTCTTTGTGTCAGAGAATTTCCCCCATTAAATACTGCGATTCAACCAATGGTTTAGTATCTTTATTGGATGTGCAACCCTGTAAACATGACTGTGCGGCTATTAAAATATTAAAAAATCATGGAGCCTTGCCTTTGTGCACAACAAATGTAGCACAGCAATTTGGGTTATCCACTAACAATCCCATATATGGACAAACAACTCTATGGGGAAGAGAAGTTGGAGGGGAGACTGGTGGTGCTGCAAGTATGATAGCATCAATTTGCAATGATTTTGCTGTTGGCCTAAGTATGGATATTTGGGGGTCATTAAGAATGGCATCTGCCTTTTGTGGTTGTTTTACATTAAAGCCAACATATGGTAGGCATTTATCAACTTTAGGCACACTTAATTCGGATGACTACGTTGCAAGTCGAGTAGCCAATGTTGCAGGGTTTGTGACTTGCTCAATATATACTTTAATTCACTTGTGGGAAGTGGTCTGGAATAATAAAAATAGAATATCTGATTATACAATCTTAAATGTACCTTGGAAAAATATTTCGCCAAAAAGGTAAAAATCCTTCAATGATAAATAATAGTATATGTGCATCATAATAGGTTTTTTCTTTAGAAATCTGAGAGTAGGTTTTTTTACTTCTGACAATGGATTGCAGACAGATCCAGGTTGTGTTAGAGCTGTTCTTCAAGCATGTACTATATTAAAACAAAATGGACATGAAGTGGTTGAATTCCCACCTCCAGACATGAAGGAAGTCACAGAAGTCTATTTGGGTCACCTGCATGTTCAAAAAATGATATCTCTTCTCAATGTTGATCTTGCCTCAGTGGACTCTTTATACTATTTTTATTATTTTTCGTTGGTTCCTCATTACTTCAGACTCCAATTAATAAGTAATTTTTATAACAAAAATGTAATGGGAATACCACTGGTATATCCTACGGATATGGCAGATCAGTATTTGGAGTATAAAAATAGAGCTACAGATTTAACGAAAGAATATCTCGATATATGGGACGATAAATGTATAGATGTATTGATTACTCCAGCTGCACTAACTCCTGCTCCTCCACCGGAGTTAGCGAAGAAATTTTCTCCATTGGCTTTACCATACATTAGTTGGAATCTAATGAATATGCCTGCCGGAATAATGCCAATTTCCAGAGTTACTAAAAAAGATATTGCTAAATCAAATGAAGTTAAATTGAAGGTAATTATGAACATAATTAGCTATTAATATTTTATTCATTTTTCAATAAATAATAATGATAAACAAGGTTGTACATATATCGGTCTGGTGGTTCAAGCTCTTGAACTCAAAAATCGCTATCCGTCATGATCATTTTGAGAAGCAATTTTAATGTATATAAATATATTATGGTTTATTATAGAATAATAGGTTCAAATCATGGTGACCGACTTGCAGTATATATTGATGGATAAACAATTTGAGTTTTGTATTTGATATTTTTAATTTAGTAATAAGTTTGAAGGATATAATCAAGTCCAAGTTTGGATTTGGCTTGGCCACGCCATTAGAAAATTACAGTTTTTCTTCAAAATTCAGGGTTGCTTAGGTAGGTTAGCATTAAACAAAGTTGCTGAATATGGCGGAACCGAATATATCTATATATTATTTGTATGTAACCATGGCTAGGTAACTAACAAATTGAGTAATCGGGACAAATGAAATAGTGTTTGACAGCAACCCCCCCCTCCCACTATAGCTTGTACAGAGACCGGAACAAGGTACAACCTTGATATCAATTAATTATCTGAAAGAGATTAAAATAATTTATAAAATGGATCATTCAAATTGTTTGTGTAAGATAAGACAATTAAATTATCAAGAATCGTTACATTCCTTTTTCAGACGTACAACTATATCCAAGAGGCACATCCCATTGAGGGACTTCCCCTTTCTATCCAAATTGTTGGTAGACCATATGAAGAAGAAAAAATTTTATACACCATGGAGTTTTTAAACAATTTCACGAGATATAACCCATGTCATGATTTAAAATCTGATACGCCCGAAGTGGTAAAGTGCGAAAATAATGAATAGTACACAGAGTCGTATATTTGTCAAATAAGTAATATATTTTATATTTGATTTAATATGAGAAATAAAGTACAAGAACTTGTTCATAATAATAATACAATAAAAATAAAGATCTAATTCTATTAATTTCTTATTAGATTATTTTGTGGGTTAGCATTGCCTAATAGACTTTAAACTTGATGAAAACAACTAAAATAAGTCAACGTATTTTGAGATCCATATAGTTTTCCGTCAGTTAAATAAAGATGGGCATTACCAAATCATTAGGTCATAGATATAATAAGGGCTGAGTAATAGTAGTAGTAGATGATGAGGGGGAGGAAGAACAATTGTCTAAATGCAATAGAAAAAAAAGTTTTAAAAGTTTTCACGTATAAAATTGGTCATAGTCTTAATATATAAAAGTAGTAGTAGTATTCCTTTGCGCGCGGCTGTCCAAGTATAAAACGTAAAAAATATAGAAAAATGGACTTAATATATATAAATACATATATATGTATATAAAAACCATTTCAGATATTAATATTAAAAGCAAGGGCAGGGAGAAGGAGAAGAGGGGGAAATTAAAAATTTCTAATTTGAGAAGAGAGGTGGTTTTGCGCCTTCTCCGAAGAGAATCAGAGACAAATCAAAGGATATTATTCCTCAGTCTTTGATAAATCCAATTCCGAACTAGGTATCGCTACTTCCTTGTCTTCTGAAGTAGGAATGGGTTCAGGTGGAGAGATGATGTCTTCTTCAATACAGGAGGGAGGTGGAATTAAAGGAATTTCTGGAGGTGGAGGAGGCATTTCTTCCTCATCTTCCTCCTGCTCTTGTTCTTGTTTAGTTTCAAGCTCTACGGATGGGGATGATTCTTTGGAAGAGTCTTCAACTACTACTACTGGAGGAGGGGGAATAGTAGGAGCAACAACAACACTCTCCACCTTTTCCTCTTCAGAGACCGTAGTATTCACTTCCTCCTTGGGAGGAGGCTGCTCCTCTTTTTCTTTCACAGGCTCGGATTCTTTTTCTTCCTTAGATTCCTCGGGTTTCCTGATCTCAGCAGCAACAGGGATCAGAGTTTCTACCTTTTCCTCTTTCACTTCTTCTTTCGACACAGGAGATTCTTCGGGTTCCTTGTGCACTTCTTCCACTTTAGGTTGTACAACGGGGGCTACTTCTTCCTTCTTGGGGGATTCAACCACGGCTTCTTTCACTTCTTCTTTGACAATAGTTGTTGCTTCTTTAATGGATTCAACTACTTTTTCTTCTTGTTTAGGCTCTTGAGGCTTTTTGACGGCCTCAGCGACAAGCTTTGGTGCTTCTTCTGGGACTTTGGGAGATGATGCAGCATCAGTGATGAGTTGTTCCGTCTTTTGTGCCTCTTGTGGCTTACTGGGAGTGGAGTTGATGCTAGAGTTGTCCTCTTCTTTCTTTTCCGGCGAATCTTTGGTGCGGTTTTCTTTGTTTGAAGACTCCATGCTCTTTTTCTTCCTTAGGAAGCTCACATTGTTGCGGAAGGAGAACTTGGGCATCAATTTGTCCTTCTTCTTCTCCTTTTTCTCTTCCGATTTACTTTCATTTAAAGTTTCATTCCCTAGAAGAATAAGGAATAGAATAAGACATTTCTCCACCTAGCGGGAGACTTCAACACGTTACCTTCTTCAACAGGGAGCTCCACTTTGGACTCATCCAGTGCTTCATACTTATTCGTCTCGATCTCCGTGGAAGAAGTGATAACTTCGTCAATCACCGTAGTACCTCCATTCAAAGTGCCATTGGGGGCATCCTTAGAAGTCGTGGATATTTCAACGGAGGCTTTACTGCTTTTTATACCCATTGCGGACCAAATCAAACTAAATACAAATGAGAGAGATCCTTTATCAACAATCAAACAAGCGCAAGATACAACTTTTTTTCATACACACATAAAAAATCTGCGAGCAGAGAAAAGAAAGAAAGAGAAAAAAATAATTTAAACATGAGAAGAAAAGAAAGAAAGAGAAATAAAAAAAGGGATAATTCCTTTACTACTATCAACTACGTTAGGCCGAACCCCGCCCATTCCTCCTCAAACCCAACTCCTTTAATACAAATTGACGAATAAATCCCTTACGCTTTAACAATAAGAATGAATCCAATCTATGATTGTGTAGAGAACGTCAATAAACGGTGTGAACCAGAATCGCTGCTATGATGAGTCAGGGTAAATGATCACACGACACGACAGCACAACACCCAGTCAATCTCTCCTCTTCTTCTTTTTCCTAGTAGTAAGATACTAAATGCACTAGGAATAAAAAGCGTTGCTTCCCCTTGCCCCGCCCCTCTTTTTCTTTCTTATTCACGAAATACAGCGGAAATGAACCGTCTCGTATCATTTTTCTCTTATTAAATTTCGAACTCTTGTATTCATTTACCGTTTCACCGGCTTTTCTAGATAATAGATAGATTCTTGCCCCTACATAGTACGCCTGCCCCCTTGGATTCATTATTAACTGCTTCAGTAGCAGCAACAAGATAGTTGTCCTTAAAATATATTTTTATATAGCCTGACTCTGTAGCAGATTCTGAGATTCTACAGTATGCATACAATAATATGTCTTCGTAGCCTTATTGTTTGTTGTCCTTAAAGTAACTATGATTCATTGTATGTGATCCTGTTAGGACAAAAATCAACTACCTTAATACTAAGTTAATGTCATGATGACTCCTTGGCCCTAATTTACCTTAGGTAGAGCAACAAACGCCCAAATATATAGATTAGAAACTATTTGATGACCGATAACAAAATATATATTTAATAATCATTAATCTCTAGTATTAAGAGGGTTTATGTAGATGTAGTAGTAGTTGTATTAATTGGTTCCAATTATAGCTACGAATTACAATAATTCGAGTGTCCCGTGTGTCATAGGAGTAAATATCCCTCTTTCTATACTAATTAATTGGTTCAAATATTATTAGGGTGACCCTATTTTGACTTACAAAAACGAGGCCACTTGATCCGATCATCCGTGTCGGATTTAAAAGGAGGAAAGATTAAATATAAATACATTTGGATTAATCCTTTTTGTATTAGGAAGTATTTAGGATCTTGATAAAACTCATAAAACCGGACATTCCATGAATTTATGAAAAAGACCCTGTCTAGAAATGTAACACAAGTGTTGTGTGTATATCCTTATTTAGGACTGAAGACTGCAGTCCCGTCTAGTTCAGTCCTAAAACTTATAAAGTTCGGCCCTTGATGACGTCACTCAATTTTATTAATTCTATTTTTAATCAGTTCCAGTATTGACAGTCCGAAGGACCCATGGTCTTAAAGATCGCTCCCAAGGACTGATAGGATCGGTGCTAAGACCGAACTGTATTGAATAAATGATACAACACAAACAACATCTACTCTTTTATTTAGAGATTATACAAATCAGAAAAATTGCATTTGACCGTAATTCGTCAAATGTTCCAGCTGTCCCCGTAGGAAGGGACGGTGTTTAAAGAAACATGTCCGGGAAGCCGTAGATATTTGGGGACAACCTATTAATATTGTGATGATACTAAATCTGCCAATATTATTAGTGGATTCTTCTCGAGAATAACATAAATAGCTAACATTTTGCAAAATATATACGGGAAACAAAACTATTATAATCTTTTAATAGCTTAATGGATTCTAATTAGTCTATATATTAGTAATTAGAATAATATGATAATCAAATTTGTCAATATATAATTTAAGAAGAAAATATTTTCATACCTTATTTTCCAAAGGATAAATCGGAATGAATTAATATTATAATAATAATATTATATATATATAAATGTATATTTCCTAGAAATTTATGAAAATATGTAGGGATGTATTCTTTCGACTAAAAATTTGACATAAGCTGTAGGCGCGTAAGCGTTGCTTATTTTTATTTTTTTAAATAAATGTATATGTAAGAATATGTAATATTTTGTAGTAGTGTTGGATTTGAAGCGTACTCGAACTCGATGAAAACTCGACTTTACTTAAGTCGACAATTTTCGGAAAAAATAATGTCTCCGGAAATATAAATTATTTAAAAAACTACAATCATCAAATATTCGAGTATAAATTAATAACATCATGCATAAAATACTATTTCATTCCAGCAACTTTGGCTCCGAGCGAGAGGGTCTTTTCATTTGCAGGCTGGAGAATCGTTTTTAAAAGTGGAGGGCACAATAGTTGTAATTAAAAAAAAAGATTTTAACTTTTACAATTATGATAATAATTGTAAATTCTCAAAAAGTGTAGTGGCTAAGGCTGGGGAAGAAATCTAAATTGATCGAGTATTATTTCAAAAGGGCTATATCGGCGTTAATAGAAGTCTTATAAATCAAATAAAATTTATAAACTATAGCTAAAGTTTTAGGGTACCTTAACTCATCCCACAAATTTAAATACAAAGTCTATAATTGACTAAAATATCTCTAACGCACCATAATATAATAATTTAATGTACGCCTAAGATGTTAATAACTGTATGATATAATGATAATCTAAATTAATTTCATTAATCATCCTTTGTTTTGATTAAACTTTATATCATACAAATTCAACCTTTTAAAATAATTTCCTATTATGCAAATATTATATTATTCAAAAATTACCTTAATCAATTTGGTTAATAATTAAATGACCACCTTATTACTGATGTAGTCATAGGACCGCTCTTAGATATTGCAGGTCCCTAAGCGAAACGGATTGGCTAAGGACTAAATCCCAATCTGAAAATATGATTTAAATTAAAATAAATTGCTGGCCTTTTTTTGAATGACCTTTTTTTTAGAATTAAAAAATATTTTTTAGTGGCCATTTTAATAGAAATTTATGCAATCTTGATTTCTAGGAAGACAATTTATATTTTATGTTTAGAAATACACTGTTTATAAGGAAAAGGTTAAGCCTTCTTGTCGCCTTTTTAAAAAAAATTATGTCCATATTTCATTTTATGGCATTTTCCCTTTTAAAATGACATTTTTTCTCATTGGAGTCTCGATCATTTGACCTTTTTTGGAATATTTTTTCTGTTTTCTATCAACCGTAAGGCCTATTGGAAGTGCAGGCCAAATACGGTCGTAGTGGCCTAAATCGGCTCTGGACAGTCAAACAGACAACTACACTTTTGAATTCAATGAAAACATATTTTCCTTTACTGGATCATGCCTTGGCTCGAACTCAAAAGTTATTACTCGAATCCAACACTACATTGTAGCATGCACAAACATAATATTCATATTTTTTTTTGTTAGTCATCATTTTATAGATCCCACAAACATATTCTATCTCAATTAAAAGTAGTATCAACAATTGAATGAAATGTAGGGGGGGATCGCTAACGCCATTTATCATGATTTTTACATCATTATATTATTTAAATATTATAGCTTTTATTGCAGATAATATTAAATGTTCACAATAATGAATAAATAAATAACAATCCTTGAAATTAATATTTGTGTTGCGTCAACATAAAAGCAAGAATAGGAAAACATCCCAATTTATTTTTTTACTTCATTTAAATATAAATATGTATATAAATCATTATACATACAGGCCAATATTTTATAGACATATTTGAGTCAATTACAGCCTTTGTATTCAAATTAATGGGATACATTAAGATACTCAAGAATATTAGCTTTAGTTTAGAACCTTTATTTGATTATAAAGACTTAATTTGACCTGAATAGGCCCCTTTCAAATTTAATTTGTCAATTTCTGATTCTTTTATTGTGACTATTAGATACTTTATGTTCCATTTGCGGCAGGTTCAAAGGGGTAATAAGAACGATTTGTTGATAGAAATGGACGAATATTTGTCTAAGGTTACCAATGTAATCCACACTCAATTTTTATAAAAAAATATTCTAGCTTGTTTTTGTGTTGACGGGCTTATATTCTATTATATTAATATATACTTGCGCGAGCATGCTATTTTAAAGATAGCCAATGAAAAGTTAAAAAGATTTAATTTATATTTAGTTTGTTTATGTTAAAATTTTACACTTAAACGATGAATATATAATAGCTAAATTTCTATTGAAAGCCTCCTTGTACAACGTTTTTTTCCTTTTTCTGTCCATTTGATGTAAATATAATCAAATCTGCACCCCTTTTGACACTTTTGAAAATGCAACCAATAACTGACCATGTGAAAATACAGATTTTGGTAAATATAAATCCATCTTTTCAAATGTTTGACCTTGTGATTTATTTATTGTCATTGGCAATGCCAACATGGCATGTTCCTTCTTCAACCATAACAAAGATACATACTAAAAACTAACTCGCTAATCCTCTTGTTCCTTCATTTACCTAATTCCCTTTTTTAATTCGTATTTAATATACGTTCTCCATTTTTCCCTTAGTACAATAATTACCTTTTGTATTTTTCATTTTTTTAAAGGATTTTTGAATCGACAACCCATACCTTAAAAGAACTTTGAGACACGAGAAATTGATCTTGTTATATGAAAAAAAAATCAAACTTATTAGCCAAAAAACAACTTGCTATCCATGGCCCAGAAATCTAGTCTAATCAGAATGAAGCATAGCCTTACCTACGTAACTCAGAATTCTAAACAACTTTTATTTATGTCGAAAGTATTTATCTGTCTCCGTTTTTGAAGTTTTTATCATTGATTTCAAAGCGGGACAAACGGACATTAGACACACACACAAATTATTTTAATACTATGTAGGATATATATAATATTCAATTTTCTTAGTAATAATAAGATATAAATAATATAATGTAGACGAAAAAGAGATGAATAAACCTTTACAATTCTCATGAAATGAGTCATTATTAGTTACTCATTACCGGCCATAGGTGGGGAATGGAGTCGAGTACATATTTTGAAAACTTGCGACTCGACTTGATTACAATAACAATCAAAGACTCTCTATGACTTGGAATCGAGTGTTATGACTTGTAACTCCACTTGGACTTGGATTTAAAGTACTCTTTAAAGTATCTTTATATTCCTAAGGACTTTATTGAACTGAACTCTACGAAAAATACTTAATGACTTGTAATCAAAGAATTCAGACTTAACTTGCAGTACTAAAAGAGCTCTTTCTCACCTCGGGTCATTACTCATAGTCAATAGTCACTCGTCATTACTGTTTTGGTTGTCATTAATCATATTTGTTGAAAAGTAGGGGAGACCCAGAACAGTTGCAAAACTTGATGTTTTTTGCTCAATTACTTGGGGTTGGTTTTGAGACTCAGGTCCACCAAAATTTAACTCAATTTACACACATGTTATGTCTGCTATTGTTCAAATCTATTTAAAAATTAAACAAAGCAGTAGTTTTAGAGCTAATTGCATTTGAATGCGATTCGACAAACGTTGCAGCTATGTCTCTATGGTCAAGAACAGTTGAAATAGTTAAAATGGATCAAGTTTTAAGAGAATTAGACTAAATAATATTTTTGAGGAATAAAATCCCTAACTTTCAATGTATTTTGGTAGGGTTGACCGGATTCATTTGTAATACTTCGTTTTTTGGCTCAATTTCTCCAAACATTTAAAAAATCAATCTTGAGTTATAAATATAGAAAATTAGAGTAAATGATATTTTTTGAGGGATAATGTTGAATCCTTAATTTTCATTCTATTATAGCAGATTAAGGTATAATAAGATTTATATTATAAATCACTGATCAGTATAGTAAAGGGTTCAGGTAACTTTTTTTAACGTTACCCAAAAGAAATTGTAGTAAAATTAATTTACCCCTAGCCCAAGATTAATAGAAACACAAGGTTATACCGTAACGCTTTTCCTACAAATGCTTGACTTCGACGACGCTTTTTAATACTGACGTCAAAGAGTATAACTGTTACCAAGAGTATCAATATATTGCCTTCCTTGACTGTTACTGTTAGAGTACCGGTGTTATACTCTATGACGGCATATCTGTCTGTCTTGCCAAGCAGTCGGTAAGGTACATTAAATTGAAAAATCTAGCAAGCACGATTACATGATGGCATAACCTTGAACTTCTATTAACCTTGCCTCAAACTAGTATACGGCAAATTTGTTTATTTCATTTAACACTAGGAAGTAAAAGTCCTTCTTTATGGCATGAAAACTCCCATTACCCCAAAATTTTTCTAAACTACCCCATTTGGTAATATTAATATATCCGATTCATTATATTAACTCTTATAACCATTTTCAGAGTCCTGTTTTGGCTAAAACAACATGCTTGAGGTGAAGTATAATTTTATAAAATAATTTATACACAATGGACGGAAAATTGCAACCTTAACTCATGAATGCCGAATGGTAAGATTTTTGACACACATAAAAACTACTTTTTTGTCATCTAAATGAGGAATACTTGAGTATTATTATTTTTTTTTAGAAGTTTATCAATATTTTTTGAGGATTTATACTCCTTAATCATCGTTCAATGCTTTTGGTATCCTCAAAAACACGTTTTGTTGAAGGTGATAAACGATGGCAAGAGCCAATAAATCAAAAAATATATTTCGCGATAAAGTTTTCCTTATGTTAGTTAATCATATTTTGTTATGATTAGATAAAAGATATATTTTAAGTTGTGATCTATGAATCATGCAAAAACATGATTTTATTACGGGATCGCAAGAAATCCTGCCCGGTCAATATTTCCAATACTGTATTAAAAAGTAAAAAGAAATAAAATAATAATAATATACTATTTATATCAAAATAAAGAATGTTAAATTGTGCAAGAGACAAAATCACTGTTAGGGAATTATAGACATTAATTAGTTAATGAGTAAGTTTGGAACTTTGATAAAATTATACCAACTGATAGAAAAATAATTTAATATTCAAATTGTATAATTTAAAGCTAATACAATGACAAATTGCCTTAATTAACACAAAAATAATGTTCTTCAAAAAAATTAGTTTTACTCCACAAAATCAATTTTTATCCATTATCTCAAAGAAAAGTGTACAAATATTATTGATTTTTTGCGATAATAATTTGCATTATTTATATTATTGTGACTGTAGCTTTTTTGATATATGAGAAATTAGGCCTGTTGCAAGTTTCCGTATTGCAACCGTCTCAATCTTCCCTAGTTATATACAATATTATACATCCTACATGTTTCTAGAAGTAATTCTCTTTTAGTTCAAGGAGAGAAAAACAAAATTAGATGAGTTTACACATAATTACAACTAAACTGAAAATATATGTAATTTAAAACTTTAAATTATACAAATGAAGAAATATACAATATATTATGCACTTAAAGGGGGCTTTGCCCCCTTCTTCTGGATCTTATCAGATTGTATTTCTTGAATGATTGCTAAAGAAATTGAAGCTACATATTCCTTCTCGTGTATTAATTATTATTTATTTATTCTTCTTCAAAGAAAACTTAACGTCTAGTACTATGATAAAATGTTGTAGAATCATAGAAGTTTCTGGGCGTTGTTTCCAATTGATAAGGAGCGACATGGAGAAGATATCGTTATTATATTACAATGAATGTGGTACATTATAGACATAATACTACTGCTAACTCATAGATCGGACTGCAAAGAATAAAAATATTTCCATTCTTCAAAGAGCAAAAATATGATCCACTAACAAGATATCAATTATATCTTAATAGTTGTACCCAGTCCTTTCATTTCACAAGCCTCAGTTCAAGTTTAACGGGATCCGGTCGCGATTCAGCAATCTGCCCGAACTCAGCACTATACCCCTTAATTTGCCCCAATTAGTCAATGAAACGTTGACGTCATTCAATAATTATCTTTTAATGGTTTGTTACTTAGCCATTATTATTAGGTATATAATTATATACACCCATATCAGAATGCTCATACAAATATTAGACTGATCTATTTAGTCTATTGCGTCAGCCCCTATAATTTTTTCACTTGAAGTATTTATTGTTTCTACTATTGATGAATCAAAGTAACTCCAATCAAACCCTCCTCCGACAATAACTAAACCATGATTATGGCATTTTGTGTTTAGTGATACATATCCTAATTCATAGGATATCCATATAATAATATTTCCCCTCTGAGCCATTATTACACATAGAAAACTATTCTCCTCCTCTTAATTACATAATAATTTAAATTAATATCTACCCTTTCCAAATAAGTTTGAATTATGATGAACTGTACGTTTGTAATGATCATGTGGCCAAACCACCCCCAATTTTGACTTGATTACATTTCTTCAGAACTACTACTAAATTATAAATACCAAAAGCTGTTTATTCATCAAGATATTAGCGTGCAGGTGCTCAGCATACTTTTAAATCAATTGAACCTATTATCATATTATACATCCTAATTTATTAATGAACATTTTTATAAGTTCCATCTCGCAATCTATTGAACCAAGAATATTGATAAGCAATATTACCCATTTTGGTTCCAATTAGTAGATTTTGGTTATAGCGGTTCAAGAATTGGAAATGCCAGATCAATATAGCTACAAACTTGCATATAATTATAACACTATTCAACAAAATGTCAACTTTTTTTTGCTCTTGGATTGAGGCAGTGAAGCGGATTAAATTTACCTCGAGAAACATGTAAATGATCTTTATTACCCGAAATTTCTGCTATAGTGCTTTTTGAAAAATCTACATAATTTTGTGGTATTTTTCACCGTAAAGGATCTCTAAATAAAAGAAAAAGGCTAAACATAGTATACATGTAGATGTTCAGGGGCGTCCGCAGGGCCTTGGGGGATTTGAGCCCCTCATCCCAAATCAAGAAATCTTTGTCATGATCACCCAAAAACTTGCCTATTTGAGGGGGAAAAAATAACGGCAAAAAAGGTCATTTGTTAGATTTCAGGCCCGGTGCAAAAATTTTAACTTTAAAATTTTTACACAAAAAATAAGCTCTCCACATAATATGATCCAGCGGAAAACCATAATGTTTTTAGATTCAAAAATTATTTTAATTACATAAGTATTTTTTTTTTTTTAAATCGAAGAAGTACAACAAAATGACGAAAAAAGGAACTTTTAATAATTAAGTCTAATAAATTCCTCATTTTTGATCACAATGATGAAACCTCAGTTTGTCGTAAAGTGAAGAGATACAACTTCATATTTAAAAAAACAAACCTTAGAAAAGTATACATTTTAAGCTATTTAATATATGTTGCTTGAAGAAATATTTTTGTTTATTGTAAGCAATCAGGAATACATCACCGTTTCAATCCAAGGGCAAAAACATGTTGACTAGTGTAGTTTATGGCATTGACTATTTAATGAAAAACATATACTAAAAATGACAAATAATTGATTATTATTAATCACCCACCTCAACGCCATAGCTTCAAGGCACTAATAAGACTTGCCTTAAAATATTACTAACGTGAATGAAGACAATTGTTGTTTGTGTCCAATCTTATTCACTATTGTTCTATTTATATAAACGGATTCGAATTATTAGAAGATTCATTATGAATTAAGTATTAAATTACGTTTAATCGGTAATAATGATTTCTATATCTATTAATTAAAAGAAGTAACTGAAATAAATACACACAACAGATTATAATACGCAAAATAAATCTTTATTCACAATTTAAGCATCTTCATAAGCCACATTCACTTCAGTTCTTATATAAAAGGGCCCATCTCGAACATATTGTTTCATTTTAATAACATTGGGTGTGCCAAAGATATTCACTAAATTATTCGAGTCGGATGATTTAAGAATATTAGCGATCACATCACATTTCCTTTCCTTAATTACTTTGAAATTTCCTGATTCCCTATTCAATATATACTCAATGAATCCTGGACATTCAGAAATGACATGCACTCCCCATTCGTACTGAGAAATTGTCCATAATATGGAATAGGCAGCACCCTGCAATTCCTCAAATGGTAGTTTGATCATTTGAAACAATACTTGACCAGCGGATTTATCAGTACTATTTTCACCAAGGGTCATGAACCAATTTCTTTGTACTGAAGAGCCACTGTTAACAAAATCAGCAAAAATTTCCATTGATATGGCTCTAACATCCGATTTACCGTTTCGAATGTCAAGCGTTAGTGGTTGAAGAATTGCAACCACATTAAATTTGGCATCTATCGCATTTCGGCCATCCTGAGTTTTTGCAATTATTCCCAATGTTTCAATGCAGGCTCTATACGTTGGATTATTACTATCCGCAAATTTTAAGCCGCAATTAAGAGTGTTTATAAATTTTGGATGGTTTAATAGTACAATGTTTGGATCAATATAAGCTAAATTGCCAAAAAACTTCAAAATTCCAGGTAGTACAATATCACACAATGCATTGTCAACATCTAATAGTTCGTCCAATTTGGAAGATATACCAGAATCCTTAACAATAAATTGATAGCCTTGAGAAGTACGAGCAAGGTCTCCCAAAAGTTCAAGCCCATTTAACTTTACTAGAATATCCTCGGAGTAAGCCATCTTCAACAAACTATTTAAAATCCCCGTTTCGACAACTCTAAAATATGAAAATGAATTATGAAAATAAAAAGTGTTTTACGATGTTGATATTTTCTAAATACCTGTTTAGAAGTTCTTGAGACATGGAGGAAACTTTCACAAAAAAATCATACACTCTTAGCTGATAAATTACGTTGCTTTTGGTACTATCATCAAGGATTTCCATTAATATTGGATATATTGGAGGTGAAAATATTATTTCTTGTTTTTCTGCAGAGAGCATCAAGAGGAATTTCATGGTTTCTTTTGCAAGCGAAAGGTTCGGATGGGCTATTGTGGAAGTAGCAAGACTCAAAATGCTATAATTAAAAAGAGTTTAAAATGATTAATTATTTTCCTCTCAAGACTTTATTTGATATCAATGTATGCCGCCCATACCTTGTTTTACTCATCAATAATGGAATTTCATTCTCCATTTGCTGTAGTGTTATTAAAACTAATATCTTAATTTGAATATGAGCATCTTTAGAGAGTCCAGACTGAATAGAATCCGCGTATCTGTACATATGGAAAAGACAAGATCATGTACTAATAATAAATAATATATGTTTTCGCACCTTTCTAAAATGAAAGAGGGTTTCAAGTATTTCAACAGTTCTCTGAGGGTCTGGCATGCCAAAGTAATTTCATCTTCCGTGATTGCTGAGCTCATTATCATGAACATAACATTCAAATCCAAGTTTTCAACTCTCTGCCCCACATCTGGGCCATTCAAATTTCTTATAAGAGGGCCCATAGACCCCATAATATCCATTCTTTCTTCTTCCGAGACGGAAAGTCTCGAAAAAATATCTTCCAAGTCTAGGCTATCACTCATGTTGACGTCGCTATTATTTTGAAATTGTATATTTTCAATTGTCATTCTAAGATATAAACATCACGGAACTTTTGTTCCTTATTGAATATCAACCTTTTTCGTATACAATATACCATCCAATCCAATTACGGATATATTTGAGAGTGCATTTCTTATAAATCCGTAATATTATTCACTGATAATTAATTAATGAGTTGTAGTCCGTACTAGTAATACGCCTGCCTTTTTTTGCTTTTATATGTAATAATAATATACAGTACTCCATCTTGTTCTCCACTATAATTAATCATATCTATACCAATTAGTCATTACCATACCGTGTATTTGAATGCCTTTATTTATGAGGAAAGAAGTATCCTGATTCGATTTCAAGTAGCGAAAGGTTAATTTAATTGTTAAGATATTATATAGAACTTAGAAGAAAACAGCAATCCTTTTTTGGAACGAAATGCCAACTGTTTTTCATACGATCATTTTAAGAATTTAGGAATAAAGATATATAATTCCGATGTATTGTACTTCCGTGGTTTTAAAACGATAGAAATAAATGATAACAACTGTCAGTTCAAGTTAACTGTGATATGTAGAAATTTGGACAATAGGAGGGCTTCAATAAAATGCTCATATATCATGAACAGCTGACTTTAGCGAGCTAAAATTTGGGACACGTTATTTTCCTATAAATATGAGCTTTGGTAAAAAAAACTACTCAACTATTTAATGGTCAGGTGACCTCCATTTGCAAAGTTGACATGGAATGTCCCACCAACCGTTTTAATTAACAACTTTGTATTATGTCTATCATTTTTTATTCGACCTATTAAAATTCCTTATTTATGAGTAATTTAAACTGTGGGCATTTTAACGTCAGAATATTTGGAATTAGGATTTAAAATAAATTCATTTTTAGGATTACTTTTATATATAAGACCAAATATTACCGGAATATACCTAATTAATTGCCCAAATATTGTTAGGTCTGCAAAATATGGTATTGGGACAATATCCCAATGTCTACTACGCCTATGTCAGTAAGTAATTTTCATTAAGAAAGTTAAATGTTAGTTATTAATTATATCGACCATTTTACTCATTACTTCATTAGTACTGTCAATTCTTAATTTAATATGCTACTTGTTATTTCTTGGTTTTTACTTCCAACCTGTACACTAAATATATAATATATTTTAAAAATCATAGCTCAATGATAAAGACAACTAAACTACGATGAATTGATAATTCGATTTAGAAAAAACAGTATGTATAAAATGAGATACCTACAAATTTTAGATAAATACATAAAACATTGTTGATTCCCTGGAGCCTGAAAATTAAACATTTTACCAATCATATAGCAATGGAATAGTCTGGTGAATCAGTATAACATAATATCTTGACACCAAATACCCGTAACAAGTATCTTTTTTTTTCAATTAACTTAAAGCTCTTTTTAACAGTAGGATACTCCCAAAATCAAATATTAGAATAATTATTTTAAAACTTTGAATGTGAATTTTTTATGCCAAATTTGAGGGAAATTGAATTCCATGTAGAATTTGCAAAATTTGAATTCGTGCAAGGGACTTATCAGCTTCTGAACCAATTTGTCTCATAATGGATGCTACTTGCTGTCCAAATAAGTTATCTCCGTCCGTTTCTCCAACAACAGCAGTAGTTGGAGCATGAACAGTACCACCTTCCAAACTTATTTCCGTGTCATCATCATCAATTTCCTCAATATTACGTATTGGATTAGAGGGAGGTCGTTTAGGAGAGCTGCTTTCACTAAAAATGTGATCATCGTACATTTCGTCACTGGGTGAGCTTTGTAAAAAAAGTTGATGCTATCATCATGGATTGAAAATAATTAATTACCATGTGCGTGTGTCATAAAACAGCACTTCATCCTCCGCCGTTTTCCTCACATCCTCATTGACTATTGAATTATTATACTCATCTTTCCGCTCTATAGCACTCCCAACAACAACTTCATTTTCGGGGCAATTGAAAAAAAACTTGTTCAATGTCCTTAAAAAGATCGAAAATAACTATATGAAGCATATAGATTAATAGTACTCAATTTACTGTCTATGATTAATATAGTTTGATATAAACTCCATTGCAATGAAATGAGGCCATTGTGATTTGTAAGGTTTTTCAGGATTTTTAAACCTACTGAGTTTCATCCTTTTGATCTCCCGGACAAACTTATCTCTAATACTTTTCCATCTGGTGATGCATTCCTCCTGTTTTTTTCCAACCTATTTTGATAGTAAAGTAAGTATAATTAATTATATTATGACGTTTTTCGTTACTAAATTATTATTATAACTATTTTTATGTATAATAAAAACATCATGTGATTACTTCTTGTGATACAATTTTCCATGATTTCATTCGTAGATATTTGTCTCTGTAAGCTAAAGACTTCACATTCCATATGCATTCAAAGTTACGTACAGCATTGATGAGATTAACGTCGTCCATTAATATGACGTAAATTGGACAAACCTAACAATCGTATTGGAGTGAACCAGGATGAATTGAATGTAATCTAAGCTATTATAAATGTTAGGTAGATAGTTTTAGCATCATCATCAATATGCACTCGATCAAATATACTTAAAGTCTATTGTTCCTTTACGTGACGACGCTCGTTAGCTATTAACGCTAGCTGACGCAACGCATCTGTTTGCGTCCTGGCAAAAGCTAGCCTTCATTTATATTATTATATAATGAATATATAAGACAAATATTTCATAGTATTATAAATATCACACAACTTATAATTTTAATCCGTAGGGAAGTTGTAAAATAACTTTTGAGGATCGTTTTTATTTCGATTGTTAAATAGTTAATAAGTAATAAATAATAATAGATACTGTATATGCAATACAATAGAACCACGAATAGAACCAATGACAAAGGTTGCGTTACATATAAAGGAAGAAGCCGTCTAAATAAAATTCCTTACGTGTTTAGGTAGTTGTTGATAGGTTTTGTTGAATCCTTCAACTTACTTCCTTTTCCTCCTTTTTCATCGAGAAGTAAACAAGGTAAGATCGAAAATCCTCTCTTATTCCCCCAAATCCGACATAATCCGTGATATCCTTTCAGATGAGTGATACCAAGGAACCTCTACAGTGCGTTCAAACCTTCGGTAAGAAGAAGACCGCTACCGCAGTTGCCTACTGCAAGAGAGGAAAGGGTCTCGTCAAGGTTAATGGACGTCCTTTGGAGCAAGTTGAGCCCAAGGCTCTTCAATACAAATTACAGGAGCCCATCCTTCTTCTTGGTAAGGATAGATTCTCCGATGTAGACATCCGTGTTCGCGTCAAGGGTGGTGGACATGTTTCACAAATCTATGCCATTCGTCAGGCTATTGCCAAGTCCCTTGTGGCTTACTATCAAAAATGTAAGTAGTTTGTAATTTTGCAGCTCTTGTTTGAATGGAGATTCGACTCTTGTTCTTCTATTCGTAAGAAAAATTCACTCATTCTAATGAGGACGTCAATAATTAAATATACACTTTTTCTTGCAGACGTTGACGAACAATCCAAAAAGGTTATCAAGGATACTTTGGTACAGTTCGATCGTACTCTTCTCGTTGCTGATCCTAGACGTTGCGAGGCCAAGAAATTCGGAGGTCCCGGTGCTCGCGCAAGATACCAAAAGTCTTACCGTTAAGATCGGCGGCCACCCATTTTGTTTCATATTTACATGCTCTTATTGAAATACTATTGAGTTATAGTTGAACTGTGTATTCAATCATTAATTAAGTGTGTAATTATACACTTTCTTTAGAAGTGATGTCGAGTTAATGTTATTATTAGTTGTGGAAAAGTATGCCGCATAACACGGCAGGGTTAAACAATTCGGATTTCACATAGTGCTTTGAATTATTCCAACTCTTCTCATAAAGTGGTTTATTCCATCTATATAAGCATTATAACTTCTTTTTATTATGATACGTAGGATTACTATTTTTGTGGATAACGTTCCATAGATTGTGGCATGATGGTTTAATATTAATAGGATAGAAGAGCTAAACTATTCACTGAGAGTTGAGAGGGGTCGCCCCCATTTCATTTCAAGTTTTTGATATTATTTTTGGATATAAAACTATGTTTAATAACAAAATGGCCCTGCATTAATGAGTGTTAGATGTTCTGAGTACTTTGTTTTATTTTATCAGATTTATGTCTTAATGTGCAACTATTCATTTTATTTTAAGGGCTGTAATACTAAAAAACTAAATACTAAATATATTAGGGTTTCCACTCAATTTCATGATCCAATCGAAATTAATGTTAGGATATCTTATCTCTTCACAGTTACATGACATGTGTTAGTTAAGAGTTCAATACACGATTCTGAAGTTTGGAGTTAGGAGTTATAAGGTGTGAGAACAACCCCGCTTTTATCAGTTAATGATAGCTTCTTCAAGGAGAGACCTGTCTTGTGAGCTCATTAAGTGTGCTTACTATAATTCATAATTACCTTGGGATTAATTAGTTCAAAAGTAAGTTCGGTTCTATGGGATAATATTTATTTATATCGCCTTAAAGTATCATAAATTTTGAAAGGTAAATTTTATTGCTTTTTATGTGGACTATATTATTAAATTCGATATGTGGCTCATCAAGGCAAAAGCAACCTTGAATGATTTTTCTCAAAGTTGAGGCTGGATTTCATTAATATTTTTCAACTAATTTTTCGATTAACTCATTATTATAATTGATACTTTGAAGACGCCGCAAATTGCTCTTGAATGTAGCGAAGAACTATCCTCATAATTGAAGAATTATTATTGATAGATTCCATTAGAAAGTCAATATTGGGTCAACTTTAGTCTCATCAATCAAAAGATGGTTTTAAACTTTAATTAACATTCTTAAATATCCCAAGTCATCCCTCAAATTTGAATACAAAACCTGTACTTCACCGAAATATGTCCCATTAAATATTGGGGTTTATAATTTTATTACATGTAAAAAATAATGAAGAATGTATCCTTTTCTTGATTTGTTTTGAAGATTTTTAGCTTGTATAAAAGCAACGTTAATATAAAATATAGATGGATAAAAACCACTTTAATTAAATTATTACACCGTACATTAATTTTAAAAATATCCATGTAAAATTGTCGAATATGTAGTTTTGAAATATCGATATTTTTTTTTTTTTTGATATTTGAAGATCACTGCTATGGAGTTGTTTTTTTTTGATAAAAAATAATTTACGTAGCAACCAAAGTGCTGCTCATATCCAGAGTTCAGAGTACATCCCCTCCATCTATATATTTTAATTAAATAAGTCCAACCAAATATTTTAAGTTTTGGTAGTTTTTTAGCCATGAGAAAAAGAAATTGATTTACATTATATTCCAACTGAATTTCAATCTACGTGTACAAATGATTATGGTCATTAGGAGTTAGGAGTCTTTTATGTTAGATTCGTTTTTGATGTATTGAGAGTTAATCATCAAACAACCTATATTTTATAATAAAGGTATACTTTAAATGTAAGATTATTTTTCTAAGGAATGTATCTTTGATAAAAAGCTTAAAGGTATGGTTATTGATTACTTGATTAGAATACCTTATTGAAAGTATTCTAATTAGGTTAGTTTGAAGATTCCTGCTTATATTTAACAAGTGAATCTTATTAATTCTTAATACAATGACATTCATTTAATAGCATCAAAAGTAACTTTTTTATATGAATTTGCATTTATAATTAAGGATTAACAACAATAAGTAATTAAACCTATATTATGCGTCCTATATTAATATCTTAAGTAATTAATAAGTAGGCCCACTGTTTGACGTTTCCCCTCTTCTGACGTCACTTACTGACGTTTTCGTTCATCCCATAAATATTGAATGTAAATAAATTTCAAGCCATATAATATTTAATTATTACTTATTAGGATTATAGAATATCTTGGAGAGTATTGAAGTATGTCCAAGAAGCTTTGCGAGAAGAAGATCCTCTATGCTGGACATAGTCACAATAGAGACCCTGTAGAGTGGCGAGTAGGGACAAAGATCACATTTCACTTTGTTACAAAGTCTTTAGATGGAAAAGTACTGGACGATTCTCGAAAATGGTCCAAACCCATGGAGCTGATTCTAGGGAAAAAGTTTAGACTCGAGATTTGGGAAACAGCTCTTTCTACCATGAGGATTGGAGAAATTTCTTCTTTCACAGTGGATAAGAGAGTAAATATTAACTTATATTAATGTTGAAATTGAAATGAAATAACTACTTACTCATTGATCTCTAATTTCAGGCCACTTACAATTATCCAGTAGTCGCCAAAACACTTCGAGATTCATTCATTCCCGGTAATAAGAAGAAAGAGGCCCGAGGGCACACATGCAGTATGATGACCATGTCTGTTGAGGGGGGTCTAGGATACGATGATCTCAATCAGCTCATTAAAGTGAGTCACTCACTTAATAATTCTATATACAATAGGATGACCATATTTTCATGTTTGAAAAAGAGTACACTTGGTCCGATTATTGTCGATTTTAGTGATAAATTAAATCCATTAATATTAACCATTGATTGCAAATGGTATCATATCTTTTGCGAGTACTCTTATAATAAAGTATTATTCTAATAAAACCAAATGTAATGAAATTAACATATTTAAGTAAAAAATAATTATTATTCATCATTTAGGTCTTATATATGACAAATAAATAACCCAATTCCCCTAGAAAAAGTATACTTTTTGAGTCAAACCTTAATAATTGGATTCCTTTTTGCTTTTAAAAAGAAAATATATGTTTTAACCTTGACAAAACTATGAATTTATATTTTTAAAAAGTCCCCAAACAGCATATAAAAAGAGGATATGCCTAGGGGAAACATGAGGGTTGGTCAATCTAATACAATTTTTTAGAATAATCTCATATTTACAGGACCCCGCTTCTCTCGAATTTATAATGGAGCTCATCAGCGCAGAATCTCCTGACGAATATGAAAAAGAAAATTGGCAAATGAATCCAGAAGAAAAAAGAAACTCTCTCTCCAAATTAAGACTGCAAGGAAATGAATTGTTTCGGGGAAAAAAATACAAAGAAGCTGCCTTACAGTATGCAGAAGCCATTGGAAGATTAGAGCAATTGATACTCCGGTAACTTTTATACATAAATCATTCCATTTGACTGTATAATTTATGCATTATTTGAATTATCTTTTAAGAGAGAAGCCCCAAGACGATCCTTGGCATGAGCTAAGGAAAGAAAAAGTTCCCCTTTTACTTAATTACTCGCAGTGTAAATTATTAGCCGATGAGTATTATGCAGTGATCGAGCATACGAGTGAAGTACTCGAGATTGATCCAGGTAATGTTATAATAAGTGGAAACAAAACTGATTATGCCAGAGACCCTGTATTTAATACTCCCTACTTATTTCAGATAATGTAAAAGCTCTCTTTCGAAGGGGTAAGGCTCATATTGGAGCCTGGAATCCAATAGAGGCAAAGTCAGACTTTCAACGAGTCTCCATCTTGGATCCCTCACTCGCCAAAACCTGCGCCAAAGAAATCAAGTTTATTGAGTCTCTCGAGAAGGAAAAAGATTTTGAGGATAAGGAAAAGTTAAAAAATATCTTTACTTAAGGTTGTTATATCTGTAATCTCTCTAAATTTGTTTTAAATCAAGAGTTTGTTACCTGTGTCCCCTTCTTCTAAAATATAGTGTTTTCGATCGTAGTAAATAGGATAGGGTTGGATCAAACGTTTTAGTTTTTTTTCCTTTTGGAGGCTTGTCCCAAGAAATTGGGTGCACTTTTCAAATGTATCATGTTTGCTTGTAGTTGTTAGCACTACAAGTTTTGCTATCAATTCCACCCAGGCAGCATGAATTTGGAATAAATAAACTCTTGAAAATTTCAATTGAAGACTAAAATCAGGTGGACTCAGCGATGTACTACACTTTTTCATCCACTACTAAAATAAACTATAGCTTTTCATCATTGTGATACTAAAGTAGATTTTGTTTATGATGATCCTTAAGTGTACAAGTCCATTTAAAAAAAGAAAGAATAACAGTCCCATTTGACCCAAGTAACAAAAAAGAGATTTTTTTGGGGCCATCTAACTTAAATAGGGGGGAAAATATTCATTGTATTGAATGTGCCTATGCAAAAAGTCCTACCAAATATTTCCCATTTCATTTTCTGGAATTTCAGATTGGCTATTGTATTACTTTTGAAAGTGAAGATTTATGTACCGTAAACTTAAACAAAGCCATTTGATCCAACCCTACCTAAACATAAAATTAAGATTCCTCTGCACCGACAGTAGTATTATGACTAGTGACCCATTGGAAGGGAAAAGGTTGCACACTCCTGTTTTAAATAGTACCATTATTGATAGATGTATATTTAATTATTGTACCTTACCTATTTATAATTAATAATAATATTGAGTCTTGATTTTTATAGGCCATATAATTATATGTATATAATATTTTAATTAATGTATAACCATTTGTTAGTGAGTCATGATCAAAAATAAGTATGATAATCTAGTATTAATTTATTCTCCTTATAATTCTTACAAAATAAAATAAATCTCAATACATTTGAACACACAACTTTCTAAATATTATAAAAAAATGATTCCACTACTTCATTGTGAATATTATTTTGACAAATAATGATATAATTTCAAAATAAACTCCTCATATCATTTTAAATCCTGGAGATGTACCATAATGGAAGGAGGGAACCTCCTTCAAGCTACCAATCTCCATCCCTTCTACTTCCTCCTCTTCTTCTTCCTCAGAATCACTAACCGATTCAGCATTGCTACTAGAGGAATACTTCCGGTAGAGTGGACTGATAAATGAGTCCGAGTCTTTTAGCGAGTAAGGATCAAAGGGGAAAAATGAATCTAACAGAAGAGGCTTAGCACTCGAACTGCTCTCACTTAGACTTCCAACAATGGGTAAATTAATACGATTATTCCTTTGAATGATGGTATCACAATAGGCTAGCTGATAGTTTCTAGAAATACTTGCAAAATTTTTGACCACTGGAGGAAGGCAGACCCTAAGAGGATTCAAGGAGCAGGTAACGATGGTGTTAAAGTTAAGACTCTTCAGAAATTCTAAATTCTTTTTATTATCCATGAATTCTTCATGTCGAAATGCAAACATGTATAATGCGGATTGAACTGCAGCATAGAAGGGCCCATGTGTCTTAATATCCGCATACATAAAGTCCTTATTGGCATATTCGCTGTTTTTGATATACAAATGTATCCAAGACACAATTTTCTCAAGGTAACATTTCGCAGTGTTGAGAGGAATGAATTTCCCTCGGGCAATGAGACTGACAATGTACGCTATTGCAGATTGTCGCTCTATGCTATGAGTACTGGGGTTCTGGAATTTTTTCCAGAGCCAACTTAGAAAATTGAGGGCATAGAGAGGATCCTTGCTCACGAGATAAAATAGAACAAACTGAACATGCTCTGTAGCCCACGTAGAAAGAATATAAGAGTCGAATAGGCTCAAAAAGTCCAGATAGAGCTGCTTTGCCTCCTCTCCCTTGGACTCCTCTTCCACAAAGTTAAGTAATAGGGTCATTAACTGTTCCATATTATTTCTAGCTTTAATAATAGGATTTACTTGAGATGAGGATGCACTCTGATTAAAAAAGTGGAGACGGAATCATCAAAATCGAATTGAGTCTCCCCATTTAGTTCTTCTTCCTTTTCATTTTCCTCCTCCAAGGAGATTTTAGGCAAACGAACGTCCAACTCTACTGCTCTTTGGATAATAAGACGTAGAATATCAAGACGAATATCTTTGGCATATCGAAGTAGTTTGAGTAAATTATCAAAGTATGAAGTATGTGTATCACACGCAGGAGTCATAATATACGGGATGTTATCACTCAGACTTTGTAGAAGCGCTCTCTTTCCATCCAATGGACAAGTTAATATAACGACTTTCAAAACTTCGTGCGTGTTATGACTGATTTGATCATTTTTTATAAGGAAATTAGAGACAAGAGACTGGACAATGTCCGTTATGTAAAAGCTATGCGCACTCAATAAATTAATGAGAAAAACCTTAAATGCATCTGCCACAGGGGCCTCTTGAGTCACCCATGATATCTTGAATAGGGCTTTCACAAAGCCCTCCAACTTCTTATTAAGAAGGGGAATACTTTCTTGAAGTTCCTCAATCCATGTAATGAGAGCTGCTCCTTGAAGATTTTGAGCGTGTGTCATAAGACCTTGGATTTCTTCAAGACATTCTTCACTGTTAGAATATTTGGAAAGGATGTCTTTAAGGTTAGATGGGGCCTCAAAATGAACACGAGAGGAGTTTTTGGATAGAGGAGAGCGGAGGATGCCCCCTCCTTTGGATTCCTTTATGATTGTATCTAAAATATCCATACTTATTATTACTTTAGTCTATTGTTGTTCTTTAGTTGTCGTCTCCTGGGGTTTTTTCTCGTCTGGAGTTCCAAGAATGATTTTATCCACTTCGTTTAAATCAATCGACTCTTTTTTCATAGCAGCCTGTAAATGATTGGATAAAAAGAGGAATTCATTAGTCGTGAATTAAAAGAAGAAATATTTATAATATGTATATTATTTCGAGGTTAAAGAGCATGGTGGATGATTCGTGTTCTCAACTTACTCGAACACAGTCTCTATAGAGAAGAAACAGGGGTTTGCACATATCCTCCGTTTTATCCCCCTTTAAAAACTTTTCACTAAACCATAAATTGAAGCAAGTATCATACTTTTCCTTTAATTCGTTGCACTCGGGACCGAAACTATTCATTTTTGCATCGTATTCTTGGCCTTAACACCGTTACAAGTCACACATATACAAAAACTGAGAAATTAAATTACCTTTATTCACTAACACAAGAGAGAATGACTGGAAACATAAGTGAAGCAGCTGTTGACTCAAGTCCTCAAATTGAATGAGTTTATTATTCTTCCATAACCTTGATTTCCTTCATTGATTTGTTTGTTATTGTTTCACTTTTATAGCGGCAATGAAGTAAAAGGACTACAGCCAGCAGCTGATTCCATTCTGTTTCCAGTCCTTCTCAGCTCATTCCCTTTATGACGTCATTAAATAACCACGTTTTTATTTACACATTCTTCTTTTCATACTACTGCTATACATAAAACATATTCTTTCATCATAAATAATACAAGGTACGTACGCGCTGCGTCGAACGTTCAAAATACGCGTCCAACTACGTTCCTATCTAAACCAGTGATTCCTGATCTATATATAATGGCAGAGTTCTGTAGGACTTTTAATATTTTACGGCATATATAATGTTTATTTATTATTTATGTAAGATCTCAAAAGGTCCTTAACGATGCATCGCGGAGCAATAGGGCTCCGAAGAGAATCTCTTTTCTGAATCATTAAAAAAATCCCAATTTATAAAGGTTTAATCAAAATCTTACATAGCCATTATATCATATATAGTTTTAGACTTCTGTCTATTTCCTATGACTATAATCTTTTATCCAATCAAACGCCGCGTAGATGATTGTTTATGCCAACCTATGTATTTTCTGAAAAGAAGTGCACTCTCCATGTATATAGTGCTCCCTGATCAAGATTACGCTTAGTTAGTGGTATCCCTTGGAAGAACACAAAGCAACCGTCAGCCAGATCGGTCTATTTCTTTCTGTTTGGCATTCGTTTGAATCGAGTAAGTGGAGTGATTTACAAAAAAATGACGAAAAATAATTTCGTGTGTTGATTAAGCATTAATTTATGATAAATATATACAAAAACGCCTTAGGAGACTAAAAAGAAGCTTGATAAACATTATGGGGTACTCTGCACCTTCGATTAGAACAGTTTATAAGTGGCCTTATGGGCAAAAGTAACGCTGAACATTCTGGACGCCCTGTGAAGGTTACTACTCCAGAAATCATTGATATAATCCAGATATGGTGATGGATGACAAAAGAGTGAAGATGCGTGAGATTGTTAGCATCAACATTTGGACATGCCAAAGCTATCCGCAAGATGGGTGCCGCGATTGGTCACGATTGACCAAAAACGAAATTGTGTGAGGCGTTGTAAGGGCAATTTGCAGCTGTTCTAGAAGAATCCACAAGACTTTAAGCGTATTTTAGTCTCTGTAGATGAAAAACGGATACATCACTTCACTCCTGAAACCAAACAACAATCTAAACAATGGGTTATCAAGGGAAAATCTGCGCCAAAAGCTGAACTCCACTTTCTCGATTCAAACGAATGCCAAATAGAAAGAAATAGACGGATCTGGCTGAAAATTGGTCTTTCTTCTTGTGATGCTACTAACTAAACATTAGTGATGTGTTGTTTGCGAACGTAGCAACCTAATGAGCCTTTTAATTATAATTTTTTTCGGGAGGATGAAATTTGAAGTAAAAATAGGAGGAAATCTTTTTGAGGGGAGGATTTCTTTTCTTGCAAAAAGTTCCTTCGAAATTTTTGAATTTTTTCTAAAAAAGACAAAAAAAAAAGAACTGAAGAGCCGTTTGGGAACCGAAAGAGTCGGTTATCTAAAAAGAGCCGGAATTCCTATCACTACTAAACATAACCTCTATACGCGCGGGTAATGCCATCTCTTAGACTTTGCTTTGACTTTTCAAAACGACCCTCATATTCAGCCTTGCAACGCCGGCATCCTCCACTAGTAGTATATAAATATAAAGCTATAAAACAAAGGGTTTTATACCTATTAGTATCTTCTTTTCACGCAAGATGTCGCTTTTAATGATACTACGTCATTTTCCTTGATGACGTAATGAAATTTGTTTTCTTCATTTCGCATAACTCAGTTAAAAGAGTGAGTTCAAGAATTCATTTAATACAATTCATTAATTCATAGTTCGTTATATAGTAATGTTCAATTACTATACGATGATTTAATGTTTGTTGCAGCTTAAAAATAGCTAATTATAATTCAACCAATCAATACTTAGACACTGATTAGGGAAAAAGAAGTAGAAAAATCGGGAAGGGACAACAAACTACCCTGAATATTTTTGTGTTATCGGACAAAAAAAGTAATCGCCAATTATGCCTGACCAAATGCGATCACATGGTCTTTATTTCACCACTTGGTTTATAGTCTCGCTCCCAGCCAATCGTTCAAATTTATACGAAGAATTGTCAATAAGAGACAAAATATCTTAATACAATGTATCATATATTCATTCGTACTTTGACATTTATCCGTTAAAACATATTAATTTGTCTATTAAAAAACTTTTTGTCAGAGTGGTGAGCAGCAGATATAATTTCCATTGTTTGATTGTTGTTCTTAATTTGTAGCAAGAGCCGGCCGAAACCCGATAAATGCTACAAAAACTCCTCGAAATTAATAGTAACAAGGTTAGTTTTAACGATTTTTAGTTCTCACTGAAAATTTATTAGCATATTCGATTACGTTATTGGGATTCCAAATACAGGAATATAACTTTAAGAGAATAATTAAAAAATCTGAATGTAGCGTTACTAAATAAGGAATCCATTGGTAAGAAAAAAAAAAAAAAAAAAACTTGGTACAAAGGTGTAAAAATGCATAAATGGCCATAGCTTTGGAACATATTAAGGTACAGAGCTCAAATTTGTGTCCTCATGTATGTTTAATAAATAATTTTTAATTAACATTTTGCGTTCCCTTGACCTTTTTGAATTTAATGGACTTTTACTGTGACCATAGATAATCTATGTAACAAGTTTTTTTTCCGTACCAACTGATTCCTAATTTATTAACACTATATTCAGATTTTTCAATTTTTCTCTTAATTTCTCTTAAAAATAACAAAATATGATTTTTTTTGAAAAATTAAGTGAAATTTCAAATATTAAATTTTCTAGTAAAAAGCAAACATTTCAACGGGTGCATTGTATTGCGATTAGAAAAGAAAAAAGGTTGATGGGTGTGCTTTTCCTTCTTTTTTCTTCATTATTTAATAAGTCATGGGGGTGTTAACAGTTCAAGTCGTTACTTTTATTGTGTCACGCAACCTTTCCACCAAAAAGAAACAGAAAAAAGGCTCGAAATCATCTAGTAGTTTGGCCGAATAAGTCAATCATTCCAAATACTATTTATCTTATAGGACTATCGTTGTCATATTATTCACAATTTTTAATATGAATTACATATATAATTATCAAAAAATTGTAATCCTGTCCTTTTGGAAACGGGGCATAAATATACTATAGTCATGACGTATCAAGTAAGACGAAGAAATTGACAGTTGACTAACAAAATACATAGAGTATTTTTGTCTTAGAGAGGTAACGCAGTGATCTTGCTCTATTTTACCTGTCCTTTTGCCATTTTAAATGTAGAAGGTTCTCCATTTTATAGTAGTAATTCATTTTTTCCATCCAAAATGATTAGATCGGAAGATTATATTAGCAAAGGTCTTAATTCAGCTGTAATATATGACTCTCCCCCTTCTCCTCGCACTGGTACAAAAAACAACTATTTCTAGATATAATGCCAATCGTTGCATTGGAAATACATAGTATCAACTACAAATATTACGTGGGAATTCCATCGCAATATGTGGTTCTTATGTACATCCCATATAATTTTATAAAATATGCTGTTATTGCGCAAATAAATTATTACCTCAATTATACCTTTAAAAAAACATAATGGTTTTATGCTAATTGACGTGTTACATAATACAATGCAAACATTTATTATTATATGTTATTTTACTTTTGCCTTTGTAATACGTACAGTCATCGGATTTAAATTATACAGCAGTCGTCAACTTTCGTGTATCACGCAACCTTTCTTTAAAAAAAAAAAGTCACAAATTAGTTATTAGTTTGGCAATTCTCAAAACTATTCAATTATTATAATTCAAAAGTAATTGGGAATTGCTCATAGCTGAATAGAAGCTCATTCTAATTCAACCAATCAACGTTCAAAAGACTGATGAGGCTAAAAGAAGGAGTCCCTTCAGATTTGACAACAAAATTTTGTGTTTGTGAGGTGTACAGGAGTCACCTCCAAAGAAAATATAGACTCGTATATCAAGTAGGACTGGGACGGTATATCCAACAATGATGTAAATCTGGTGTGTTTTTTTTTGTAATTGGTGTAATAATGAAGGAATTTTCTTTTCCTTAGAAGTTGTTATTATTATTTAATTCCGGAGTAGTGAAGATCTTTTCCTAAATATATTAAATTATATTCAAAACCTGTTTTAACGTTCGTGTGTGCTCAAAAGACGGCGTATAACCCTGAGGATTTGTTGCAGAGTTATAATTGTAGGTCCTAGTTGGACTCCGATTAGAATTTGGGATCAAAATATGATTAATTATAGTGAATGACCTTGTTTATATCCTTTTCTCCATCCTTTCTTGTCACAGCTGATTGTAGCTGATAGCATGAGCATTATTCCTTCTCTCCTTCATAACATTCTTCAAATTGTTAGGGTTACCATATTGATTTTCGATTTTTTTTTAACATGCCCATTCTACACTAGATTTTCATCTTTGGGTATACCCTTCACCGTACAAGGGCGTCACCAGAGGGACTTTTTGAAAAATTATTCATATGGAGGTAAAATTTTATGAGCAGAAAAATTAGGATAATTTTTTTTTGATTTCTTTTCTACAAAAATATCATTGATGAAAAATTGGGAATAAAAAATTATGAAAAAAATTAAAAAACTAAGAAAAGTCCATGTAGCACGCAGTTCGTTACGGTATATTAGTAAAATGTGTATTTAAAAAGATAAGTTAGTGTAGTTTTTCAAATTTTTTCGATATTTTATTCTTCAATAATTCAATTTATGTACAAATAAATTGTCCTTAAATATATAAATATACTTCTTTAAAAAACAAAGGTTGATATAAAATATAGATGGATTATGTAATGCTGTTATTAATTAATTTATAATTGACTTTTGCATAAAAACGAGCTTTTTTACATTTTCCATTAAAAAAAGACCAAGTAGGTGAGAGAATATCAGCAGCTGTCGATTTTTTTTACGTTATACAGATATGCCTATAGTTGCAAGTTATAATCCTCTACCATAGCACTGAGTTTTGTCAACTGGGATAAATTTTATCATTTTGTAAGGCATTATCTCTTTTTCTATGTCTTTTGGCTTAGATTCGTCGGTATCATATCAATATTTAAGGCACAATATATATATATTTATAACACCAAATAGTTGATTCTGTATTAGACTTTGTCTAAGATTCAACATCTAAAATTAACAATAAAACAATAATGGAAGATGAATAAACCCCGATACACTACAAGCTGGTGATAAGTTGAAAGAGCGAGATGAGGATGCGATTGCCATGCCATCCAGCTAACCGACTTCAAACCTGCAGTCTCTTTGTGAGGGTATATTACAAGAGGCTATTTGAACTTAAAACATCCTCACCATGCATACATTATTAATGATTATAACACGGCAGGGTGGATTTCCTATAAAGGGTTATCGTTATAGAAAGTTCTTTCATTATTGATATATATTCATTTATAGGCCATATATATTCACATATTGCGTTAAAATTGCACATTAATCAACTGTATTTTGAACATTTTCTCCGGGGAGAAACACCCCGAACCCCCAATAATTAGAATCCCAGACCCTCCCCTTGGTTTAATTTTAGAACTCGACTACTGCCTCTAAGTGAGTAACATACATCTATACTTAATAATATTATTATTCAGGGAGTTGTATTATTTTGCTGTCAGACGGAGCCACTCTCTGCCGTTTTATTTACAAACTAATATAAGTAAACACCCCTCATTTATACATTTGACTGTGTTTAAGTTGATATGTTAAAACAAGGCCTGGATCCGTTCACACTTTTTGCGTTCAAATGAACGTTCAAATTGAGTTTGAATATGTATGGGAGAAGATGCTGAGAAGAATTTTTTTACAGCGCCTTCTATTCAGTACTCGAAACTTCTTCTTTAAAACTGTACTTTTATCAATTGTATTTTCAAAATTTTCTCGGGGGAGAAACCCCTTAACCACCAATAATCAGAATCTATTGCTGACCCCCTCCCTGGTTTGATTTTAAAGCTAAAATACTGATTATAACTAATTACTTCGTTTGTTTATCAAAAAAAAAAAATATATATATATATATATATTATGAAATAGCCATCATAATGTACCAAGTGAGACAAGGGAATAGACAGCTGACTACACAATACATATACTATTTTTGTGTTTGCGTGGTGACCCCATCAATAGTTGGATTGTTTTTACAAAAGGATACTGAATATATAAAATCAAGGGTGTCTACAGGGGGTGGCCAGGAGGTACTGTAGAACCCCATCCCAAATTTTTCAATTTTTTTTCCAAAAAATTTAATTTGTTGTGAACTTTTTTTTGCGAACAAAAATCCAAAGACCATGCCCTCCCTGCGAACAACCCTGATAATATATGTTATAATTTAAAAGCTATGGTCAATAACATCGTAGGAACAACCATGAATACATGTCATTTAAGCTTCTTAATGTTTAGTAGTAGATAAAAAGTAAACATGGTATTAAGTGAAAATAATTGTCCGTCACAGCTCTAGTAAAAATAAAAGTATTAAAGATCAATGTTTTCAACAGGCTCCGATTCTTAACATCACAAAGCAGCACCCGTAAAATTGTATTTTACAACTCAGATTATTGTAGGAAAAAAAATCAATAAAATATACAGGGTCGTTCTGGTAAATTTGGACATAAATTTAACGACATCCTGAACAGTAATAACTCGGTTATTTCAATTTAAAAGTGAGAGGTTTAGCCTTACCTTTAGATTAGTTGCGCAACTTTCAATTCAAAACAAATATTTACGATGTTGGAGACCCGGAGGATCACCCTCATTGAATTGGTGTGAGTGAGACACAGCCCAGTGTATATCAAGAAGATGTTCAAATATCTGAAGAGCACGTCTAGAACGACTGGAAGGAGGGGACGTATAGGAGAAAAGCCCAAAAGTCCCGGAGTTATAAAAAATGCATTCTCATATTCCTCGAAGGCCTTAAATGTTCCTTGAAGTAATCTCCTGGTTCTCCAATTAACGCTCTTCTCAGAAATCGCCCAAATAAGCCGTGCAATAGTCTCCATGGCCATAAATACTGATCTGAGGATGAAGCCATACCGCCTCTACAAAAGACATATCTTAACAGACACAATGAAGGCTACCCGGGCTGCTTACAGTAGAAAATTGCTGCACGATTTGAAGTCCCATGGTAACCAAATCATCTTTTATTCGGATGAGAAACAACTTACTGTCGACAGACCCCACAACATCCAAAACGGCAGATGGTTGGCCACAGATAGAGCCAATTTACACCACATCTTTTGAACCAAGTTTTGGCAAGCGTCATACCCCCATCTTCTTTGAGCCAAAATTTGAGATTGGTTGCCTACAGGTACTGTAAGCTCCTGTCTTACCAAGTGATACCTTGGACGAAAGCTTAGACTTATGGTGTTGAGTTCCTGTTTAAACAAGACCCTCTTACAAGGCCTGCAATACCCAAAACTTGTTTAAAGAAGACAAGGTGTCATTTTGACACCCCACACCTGACCCTTTAACTCCTCCGATATCAATTCCATGGATCACTTCTTCCAAAAAGAGTTAGAGAGGAAGGTCTCTGCCAATTTACAAGAGAACATCGACTCCATTATTAAGTACAGGGACAAAGTCTCCCCGACGGACTGTAAATACTTTAGGCCTTGTATCGAGCGAATAATTGGCGAAGATAGCAGACACATTGAACGTCTTTTTTCTTTTGTATTATAGAAACTTGTAAATAAATTTTCAAACTTCTAATTGCGTCTCTTATTTATCAGGATACAGTTAAATGTGGTCTGGATTTACGTGAACGAACCTGAAGGGTGAGTGGAAATAAACTAAAAATACCTTCATGCGAGTTTTGATATCCCACAAACCCTTTTTTCAGTTTGATAAAATAAACAAGTAGAACACTGTTTTCTCGCCAAGTTTCCGTCAGCTAGTTTGGAAAATGAATTAACAAGAACAAAATTGGAAAATCATTGTGTATTTCCTTCAAGAAGCTCTTCACAGTTGACAACCTTTATAAATGTAGGGATCAACACTACATTGCCGAGAGTCGAAAGGAAGGTCAGAGGGATTCACACTAAGCATCCAGTATCCATCATGGTCTTTGAGGTCATCTACAATGCAGGGAAGACAGTCACTCTATCCAAAGACTTCCAAAATGTACTTAAGTATCATGTCTTGCCCTAGTTGAGGATCAATTACTCCAAGGTAGATTAGTTCCCTAGTTTCCTAAATATTAAAGAAAAAAGAGTAGTTGTTAGTGTTAGGCTTCGGTCAGGAAATCCTAGATCGATCTGACACCATTATATTTTTTGTTGGACCAAACTAATTTGGTCCAACAAAAAAGCTCAGTCTGGACCAGTCTCATAAAACAATTCAGTCTAGATTGGTTCCAAGGAAAGTTTGGTCTAAATCGGTCCAAAAGGAAAAGTTCGGTGTAGTTCGACCCCAAAACATCGGTCTAGACCGATTTTACAGATAAATTGTTTATAACATGACATTTTTCAAGTACAATGACGTCATACGATGTTTCAACATAGATCAGATGAATTTTAATCCCATCGTTTCTCGTGGAATACAGAATTCTAAATTGAACATTTCTTGAGATGGATGATCAAGTTATAAGTATTTTCCTTCGATTCCTTCTATCTTCCTTTGGTCCTAACTCTTGGAGAACATAGAAGTCCACTTCTTCTGGTCTTAAGAGAATTATGAATTATCTTAGGTCTTAGCAATGGTATATATTGTGTAGTTTGGAGATTTTTTTGAAAAAATCAATGACCATTGATCTAAAAAAAATAAAAAATGATCGCCCATAATATATGAAACAGACGAAAATCGATCCATAGGGTAAGAATGAAAAAATCGGTCCATAAATTGAGACTTTAAAAATCGTTCCATTAAATGAGACCGAAAAAAAATTGGTCCAAGGTCTGAGACTGCGGTCTGGACCAAAAAAATCGGTCCGAATCAGTCTAGAAAAAATCTCTTAAGACTGAAACAGAAAAAAATTCGGTGCTGGACTGAGTTTTAACACAAGTATTTATGTTTTTCAAGCTCCCAAAATGGCCGAAATCAACAAGGATGACGTGAAAAAGCTCTATAAAGTAAACATAAGAGACGGAGAGTAACAATGGGGATTTGGTCGGGAGTTATAAGTGTAAATCCTTGTTGGCCTCGGAGTAGAGTTGAAGATCGATATTGGAGTAATTTCATCCTATATGTTCTTGCAATTTACGGAATGGGATTTGTGTTTATTTCCTTCCTCTAAGAGCTGCTTGCAGCTGAACTAATGAACTGACATGAGAGCTAAGCTACTCTCCTCCCAAACATTCTTCAAATTGACAGGATTACCACGTTCATATTCGATTTCTTTTATTTTTAGGAACTGGCCGGTCATATTTTATACAACTCTAAATATTGTACAATGCCCCCGTAAAAGTTCTTATTGAGAATGAGAGAGCGAGAAGGATCTAATATAGCAGTTGAGAGTCATAATTAATTTCTACTGAGAAAGACTAAAAAAACGTTTTTTGTTCTTTTTTTTTTAATTATGGGTATAACAAGTAGGGAACACTGATGCGTAGTTCAACTACAATAATATTTACATCATATCCTGAGGGAAGCTACGCATCAGGAAATTTTGTGTACATGCATTTGCAACGGATATGTATGTCTTTTCCACAACGTATTAGTAACCTTGCATCAATATTTGAATAATTAATAAAATGTCCATTTCATGGACTTACAAAAGTCTTTCAATGTGATTTATGTTCATCTGAATTGAATATAGATAGGGCCGAGCCTAAAAAAAGGATTTTTTAGATGACTTGCTTAAATAAAGAGCACCTCAATCTTAAAGGATTTGAAACACGACTCGGTTGGGTTGTTTCGTTCTTTCTCTTATTTTCTTTCCCTCCTGAAAGGCTTAGCATCAGTTAACTTCTTTGGGATGTGATAAGACTTTATCTCATACTGTTTTATTTGTTTATATTGCCTCTTCCTCTTTTCTCTCATCAGAAGTACAACGGTAATAAAAAAATTGGTTCGAACTCATTATAAAAAGGTAGAACATTCCTATTTGATGTTTTCTATTTTAAATATATATTAAAATTGAATTGAAGAACCATCTTGAACCTTAAATGATATGTGAGAAGATATATTCTTTGCCATAAGATATATATGAGGGCGAAAAATCCTTGAATCCATTTTTACGAGTGACACGATCGAAAAGGTCCTAATGATAGACAATATTATGTAAAATCTCTCAATAAATCATGTGATCTGAATACTATGAAAATGTTTTAAAGTATTATTGGTTTTTGTGAGACAATGTTTTAGGCAATGAGTGTCCATTCAGGGGCGTCCGCAAGATTTTATTATTGGGGGGCTTGCTTTTTGGAACTTTTTTCTCTGCTTCATAATTTCCACGAATGACCTTGTCTTTCTAGAATGGAAATCCTAAAAAAATAATTTTTTATTCCCATCTACAAAAATTTTCATTTTAGAATAACTAGAGATGGGATTTATGTAAGAGCGCAAGGAAAAGGCGAGAGCGATATATATGGTATTACTGAATAAAGACTTTTGTTAATATCAGCTACCTGTTATAATATTTTTTTTGGTCGTGGGAATAAAAGGAATTACTGGTATTATTAGGAGAACCCCCGACATTTAAAATATCATTAGAACAGGGAAAATATTATAATTATATTTAAATTCACAAATATCTATTTAATTATCCATTCTTTAAACAATTTAGACAAAAGATAAGCGAGAACGCTCTGAAAGTTCATAAAGGGTGAAGTTTACAGCATGATGACTGATTAAATATTGAATAAAAAAGAAAAAAAAGCAGACCCAACAAACGTTTTTACTATTCTAGACGCTAAACTTAAAATTAATGCATAATGGATGTGTGTCTGAGCTCTCTTAATAATTAATGCCCTTAGCGGCAATGATGGCTTCGAGGTTGCGGCAGAAGACCTGGATCCCCCTGCAGATGTAGCCCTCTGTCATGGTAATCCAGTCCTGGCTGACAAGAGCATTGAATACCTCGGTGTTTGGCTGACGGGTTTCCCTTCGACATGCACGGAAATGGTGGCATTAAGTTGATTAGGGTCAGGGCTGTAGTAGGCCCAGAGTGTCAAAAAAGAGCTCAAAAGAACTTAGAAGACTAATTTAAAAGAGTTTTACAACGGAGGAGATGGGTTTCTTTCATTACTGATTTCAAAAGTGGACTCTCCACCCTCACAAAGCTCTTTCCATCCACTTTTTGTGGATGGAAAGAGCTCGACTCTCTGGACAGTCGGGTGTGAAAGCCCGAGATTTCTTGCATGGGCTCTCATGGAATTGAGGGGACTGGGCTGTTATCTTTGATTCCTCCAGGTCCAGTTTGGCCTTTTTGACAGAGCTCTTCTTCCTTACCAACGTTTCAGACTTGCTGACGGTGTAAAAAGTAGTCCTGGAGACGCCCAACTACTTGGAGTGCGCGAATGGAAATTCGTTGATCACGTTAAATCCTCTTTTGCTCGCCTTGTACGTTATTTAAAGAGCTCAATTTTTTTTTTCTTCTAACAAATTGGTAATACTTTAATATATCGAAATATGAATTAGTTTCAATCTCTCAGCCTTAATTAAATATTGAATTAGTAAGTGTTTATTAATCAATAGACCCCCCGGTATATAATTATTTTATTATGCATTTTTAAAACAATTTACATCAAAGATAGGGGAGAATGCTTACTTCAAAGGGATATGTTGACACCTTGACAACCTATTAAATAAAGAACAAAAAAGAAGAAATAGCACACGCAAAACCGTTTTTCCTTTTCTAATTATTAGAGGTAGTTTTCTTAGTACAAACTGCTCAGTTCTAGTTTGGTTACAAGAGTATTCTCGTAAAATATATATAATTATTGGAAGGGGAGGTAACGGCCTATAAATACGTGCTAATGATGCCGCAGCTCGTCAGACTCAATAGGTTTGAAATGATGTGATATTTAACGGATACTTCCATATTAATTATTATTATTGTCTAATCTTTAATATTACATCAGTGATTATTGATATGTGAACTAATTTTCATAAGAGATGGTAATTGTGTCAAAATTATTTGTATTAAATATACTTAATACAGTATTTCTCTGCTATACTATTCTCTGTAGTAGTCCTTCACATTACAAAGCAATACAACATTTGCTTGTGAAGTCAACACAATTGACACTCTTGTAAGCACTCGTAAATAAAAGATAGTCACATGTAAAGCACTAGAACAAAGTAACAAAACGTGACCGTTAGGTTGAGGAGATACAATGGTGAGGCGTTGTAACATTTTTTTGCAAGATGTCGCTTTTCATATGATGTCACTCTGTTATTTTTCTTACTGACGTAGACTCGGGTTCATGTGAATTATGACTTATGAGTGAACCGTTAGAATTTTGAAAATAAGGGGATGATTAAAAGCAAGAGAATTCATACTTTGCTCTTACAAACATATACTTTTGTTTTAATTTACACTCAATGCAATCTAGCCAATATTCATAATGTAGACTATACAATGTCTAACTTCGTATAATGCCCTATTAGTCCACTCAAGAATTCACGAGCGAGGGTACCTTCCTCTCATTTGTATTTAGAATCAATCAACATGCTCCCGCTCTTGTTGAGTAAGTCTTGAGCGCTGCTCAGAAATGCTTTGTCTCTTACTAATAGTAATATATCTTACAAAAAAAGGCAACTTCCCTCCTCTTCAGGAAATTGACCAAGGTATTGCAACGTGACTAAAAACTAGTGGAAGTTCCCAAAAATAAGAGTTAAAGAAAAAGAAAAGGAAATGTTTTTTCCCTTTTTTTTTAAATAAAAGATAATTTCGTTAAAAATAAGTGAATGTTTTTACCGAAAAAAAAATACATTAGTCAAGGACTATTTTTCCTCAATTCAATTCCCCTGTAGAGATAGGACGCGTCTTGGAGACGGATCCGAACTACCCGGGTACTGTATAAGTGAACTTGTATTTGCTAGAAGATACGAGGTCTGACCGGCTTCGGGTACTGAAATTTTACATATAATAAAAAAAATAAGAGGGATTTTACAGATCTTAAAAGTCTTATAGTATTGCTTAATCCTAGTTATTATATATATATATATATGAAAAAAGATATTATCTATATTATCAAACGTAGCATCTCTATTTATCTTAATTATTTTTGATAAATAAACGAAGTCATAATTTTACCAACTTTATGATGCGTTTCTAAGAGGACAAGAATACAATTTCTTGCTAATCCCTTGTCGTGTATATATATATATGTATATGTCACAATAGAGATTGAAATCCAGTAGAATCGTTGATTCTTCTAGTAGATATCATCATTGCAATATGTCCTAGAGCAGATTACAATTTTACTGAGGGAGATGATAGAAGCATTGAATATTTGAAGAGGTTGCGTGTTTTCGGAAATATGAGGCCAAGGCATATTCTCTATGGTATTGTATATATCAATATTGTACAAAAATGATCCTTTCATTGCCGATTTCTTTTTCATTTTTGTGTGAAAAGGATGCTTTATCTCTTTGTTCACAAAGAGGCAAATATGATGTAAATGATTAATTATAATTATAAAGGTGTTTTTGTATTAAGTCTTAATTACAAATTGCATCGATATAAATTATTTGTTTACGATGGAAGAAGAAGCAAAGCCAGAGTCTACCGATTGCTTCACAGGAAATCAACGACTGTATTAGTCTAGAAACGTATGATAAGGCTTTATATGCTTTGCAACTAAACAGGGGTGTTAAGTGTCCCAAAGGGATGACCGTGCACTTCAAGGTGCCATGTACACTTCTACTATTGGTGTATTGTATAACCAGTCATAATACATAATACTATATGTTTGATTATGTCATGAATAACTTGGCGTCATATTTTCGAAAGGCCGCAACCTCTTCAAATATTCAATGGTACTTTCTCCCTCTGTAAAATTGTAATTTGTCCTAGGAGATAATAGGATAGCAATCTTTACTAATAGAATTGTTGATTTTCCTAGTACAGTGGTTCTCAAATGGGATACGTGTACCCCTTGAGGTACTTGGATACACTTCAGGGGGTACTTGAGATTAAGATCATGATATCTACTAAGAGAATCAACGATTCTACTGGATTTCAATCCCTACTGTAACATATATATATTGTCCATTATACTATTTCTATCAAGACATTTTGGTTACCCCTAATATTACTAAGCAATATTATAATTCCGTATCGAATAAAATACTACCTAGGATTTTAATATTATCAAAAATATAAATAGGTAATCCATTAAAAAGTTGTGGAGAAATAATGTATTTTTGCATGAAAGGTTGTGTGATATAATAAAGGCTACGACGTCTGTCACATCTACATAAACTGTTGCACCGCGTGGTCATTCCCCATGAAAAAATATAGCCTGTCGATCTTTCTTCTCCAATTTTCTTATCAGTGTTCTGAACATTGATTGTTTGGATACAAATAAGTTCTTATTAAGCTGTGAACAATTATTGAATAATAATTCCATAGTTGTAAGAATTGGGTAACGACCAAATTATTTTGGGCCTCTTGTATTTTACTTTTTAGAATCATTGGTTGTGAGAAACTATCAAGATGTACGATGTTATTATGACAATAATTTTAATAGTAACTATTAGTAAAAACCAATGATGTAAATCCGGTGTGTTTTTTTAGCTAGCCCGTTAATTTGTAATTATTAATATAAAGAAGGAATTTTCTTTTCCTTAGAAGTTGTTATTATTATTTAATTCCTGAGTAGTGAACATCCTTTCCTAAATAGATTCAATTATATTCAAAACCTGATGGAACGTCCGTAACTCTGAGGATTTGTTGCAGAGTAATAATTGTAAGTCCTTGTAGAACTCAGAGGAGAATTGGGGATCGACATCGGTTTAATTCTTGCCAATTTTCTTGTTTATTTCCTTCTTCCCCTCCTCTCCCCCCTTGTCACAGCTGATTGTAGCTGGTCTAATGTAACGTCATGAAGATTATTCTTCCTCTCCTCCTAAAAATTCTTCCAATTGTCAGGATTAGCATGTTGATTTTCGATTCTTTTTTTTTAATATGTCCATTCTACACTGGATTTTCATCATTGGTAATAACAGGTGGTTATTCATTTTTGGGCCGTTAGTATTCAGCAAAAATGTAACTTTAATAAGGACTGACACAAAACTACATATAAGTATACGTCTAGCTTAAGTTTCGGATCTAGATCCAAAAGTTCAAGTACCCGAAACTTACTTAAATATTTATGAAATAAGATCCGCACCGACCCGGATCCGAGAAAATGTGGATCTATTCTATCTTTATAGCCCCATGGTTATTAAAGACGTCGTATTAATATAGATGTACACATTCCGCATTACTAGAAAATATTGGTTATTACTTGGAAGACGGGCAATGAACATATCCATCTACAAAAATAAAAAGCACGCCTCCCTCTGTACATACAACAAAAGCTTTCAATAATATATTTTTTTGTGACTGTAGGAGAGCGTCCGTCTTATATTTCACCATAGCTAAGAAGGAGGAAATATCATTCCTTTCGTAAATATTGTTCAGTCGACTGCTACCAACTTAAGTGATAAGGAGTGAATTTCGTCATGATTCTTAGTAAAATATCTACATCAGGGATTGTTCTTCCAAGACTTCTTTTGAGAAGAGCCTTTCATGATCAACGTGCCACGCAAAACAGGTTACCCCAAGTATGTTTTTCTGTGTAAATATCTAGAATGTGTATTAAATAAGTAGAAAGGCAATGAAAAGTAGGGGATGGGGGAAGCCATTTGTAATTTGATTTCCATCAGCTGTTACTGGCTTTCCTTTCTTTTTATTTAGCAACTTTTCGTTTATAATAATGGTCATTATTATGTATGCATATAATTTATCTATTTGAAATGCCTTGGAACAAAGAAATTAAATTATATTTTATAATTGATAATGAATATATATGTAGAATGATGAATAGTTTCATGGAACATTCATATCATTTCTATTTCAATTTTTACTATATCAAGCGTTTTCATTTGATGTGAGGATTTTTTTTGATGTCGGCCATCTTAAAAGAGGCCTTAACAATCACATTTTTTATAAAAATTACACTTCTTCTAAATAATTAAGGTTTTAAGGATAGTTAGTGATGATGAACTACTGCCGTATATTTGGATGTCAAAATGACAGCTAAAATGACTTTTAAAAACTATATCTCTAATTTCAAAAATTATATCTGCAAGGATCAGAAACAATTATGCAATTATCCTATTTTTTCTCATCCGTAAACTATCCGTAATACTGACATAATTATGTAATTGTTCAAATCTAGCCATTAATATATGTAGGTATTTTCAATACTTATTAATTTGATAGATATGTAATTCAAATATCACTATTTGGCATCAAGTTGTATTCAATACACTTAAGGCTTTTTACATTTTAAAGGCATTTGATGAAGTTTCTTCAAGGTTATTTGGAAATTTGTCCATTTTATTTTATAAAAATATCAACTATGAGCCTCCAAGATGCCCATCATTATTAATTATTTTTATATATTGTAGACAATAAATTAGTTATTACATTTACAAGGATCAGACCTTTTTTTAAATTAGTAGTAATCTTACTTTTCTCGTCTGAAATCAATAGAAAATATAGTTAGTAGTAAGAATCTGGCAATTTCATAGGGATTTTTCGTAAAGTATTATTTTGAATTAATTCAAATATCACTGTTTATCATTAATAGTATAGAATACAGTCATTTTTTAAAGCTATTTGATGGAGTTTCATCAATATTTTTTGTATTTATTCATTTTATGTAGTAAAAATATCAATAACTATGAGGCCCCAAGATGGCGTCGTTGAATTCAATTTGTGACGTCAATGAAAATTTGCTCTAATGCACATATTATTTGAAAAACCTGGCAACAAAAATAATTTTTCCATTTTCAGGGTTTGACTATGGAGTCATTGAGACGTCACTACAGTCTCCAGCCTTTATTTTTCATCATGGGATGTGTCACTATAGGAGCATTTTCTTTTGCTGTCCGATCATTTTACATCAATGTGGATTGGACAGAAAAGGAGAGTCTCTTCTGGAACTACCGTAACAAGCAACAAAAATTAAGGCATGCTATACCCCGTGACTTCACCAAGGAACACATTGCTCCTAATTATAGAATCATGTCTGATGAGGAAGGTGAAAATTACGAAATGCCCATCAAAAATTTTGAATTAAAGCGTCCTCAGGATTAGTTTTATTTTTAAAAGTGCTGTTATACTACATTCAACTCAATTTTAATAGGCAAAATTTAAGGTTCTTTCTTTTAAAAAATCTGTGTCATGAATCATAACTCAGGCTTAAAATTTTTAGTGTGTCGTTTATTTATTAGTTGAAAAATAACTATAATTGTTGATTCATTATCGTCCAATATAACATAATTTCATGTATGATATGACCCAAAAATACATTTAGTTAATGAAATAGTGAATCATATCAAGTCATTATTTTCTCTATAATAAGCAGATTTGTAAATTCTAAGCATATTCTCGCATGTTATTTTCCAAAGTTGTTATCAGTCCTCTTTCGTTCTTGTGAAGAGAACATCCAAGTATTGAGTAACTACGTGTGAGTCTGTTCATGAAAAATGAGAGTAACACTGAAGATCTGTAAGTCCTTATTGGCAAGGCTGCATCCGGGATTTTATAATAGGGGAGATCCTTTATGTACGCGCGCCGATTAGCCTTTAACGTGATCCGTCCCTGTTGATGTTTATCACAATTTACAAGGCACTTTTCACTAAGATGTTTAAAATGCTATGTTTTTTCAGTTGGGAATATTTGGTGTTAAAAAATCTCTTAATCTCTGCGTTCTATCTTGAAACAGAGTGGTACTTGTGTTTATTTCCTTCATCTAAACGATCCTCGCAGAACATCCAAGTATTTAGTATAACTACTAGTGTTGGGTCAGTCTGGACTGAATGAACTAACTCGACTATACATCGGTCTAAACTTAGGGAGTCGAAAGGCCACGGCCTGGACCAATAAAAATTTAGTGACGTCACACATCTTTTTAAAATACTATATATGAACTATAATAATTCATTGCATTGCTATTTCCAAATATGAAATAGGGCATTCTTATGGGTCCGCAGGCCGGTTGTATAATTTTAAAAGCTTTTTATTTTTTGTGGTCTACGTCTTGAGTCCGCAGACCGATGCAGGACCGAGTCAGGCGACTAGGCTTTTACTAATGGTTCATTTTTTTAGACCGAGCAAGAGAGTGAATCACGTGATCGACTCAGACCGATAACTGACCGACTCAACACTAATAACTACAGCATGTGCATGCTGTCCCGTGTTTGACTCAAAGTAGAATAAAAGATCGATATTCGAGTAATTCTTGCCTATACTCTTCCTAGCTACGGAGTAGAATTTATATTTATTTTTTCCGTCTCATAGCTGCTTGTAGTTAAAATGTCATGACAGCTAAGCTAGATTCCTTCTAAATATTCTTCAAATTGACTTGGTTAATTTTTGGTTTCTTTTTTACGTACCTAAATTGATTAGAATGTACAACTCTAGTATATACTTCAAATATTATTTTTACAGGGGATGTGATGTACGAAATCATGTTGTGTTAAACATTTTGCTACTTCGAAAAACATAACAAAAGTAAATATTTAATGAGCGTAATCGCAATATTTACATATTAATCTGTACATCGATTGTCTTGCTTGCTCTTATCAATTAATGTCTCTCTTTAACAGTCTGATTAGCTGTATCTACACATGTACATGATATTTTGCTGATTAATTGTTATTTGTGTTCAAATTTTCATATTGGGGATACCATTAAATACAAATGTAACAAAACAAACGTGCCCGTTAGTCAGAGGAATATACCTTTGCTAAGACATTTTTTCTCCCCGTAAGATATCGCTCTTGAGATTAGTGATGGGAACTCCAGGTCTTTTTAGAAAACCGGCTCTTTTGGGTCGGCTCACTAAAAAGAGTAGCATCTTTTAGCTCCAAAAACTTACTCAAATTTTTCCAAAAAGTCGAATTTGTTTTGAAAAGCAACGGATTTTTGAAACTTTTGTGTATAGCTGTGGATTTTTGAATTTTTTTCCTAAAATATTTTATATTTGAATTTTTTTCCCCTAAAAATTTAATATTTGCAATTTCCTCCCCTCCAAAAAAAAAAAAAAAAAATCTGTGGACGCCCCTACCGCAGGGTTTTATTCTGGGAAAAAATCCTATGCTTCATAATTTGCCCTAATGACCTTTTTTAGAATACAAATCCTTAAAAAAAATTCCTCCTATTTTTGCTTCAAATTTTGTCATTCAGACAATTTTTTTTAATAAAAAGGAAAAACTCATTCATTTAGGGGGCTTCTGATTGGTGGGGGAGCCGGTTCACGTCGTTCACTTCAAAGAGCCGTTATGTTCGCGAACGACACATGACTACTATAAATACCACATGTTATCCTATACGCTAAGATAAGAAGAGACAATACAGTTGGAATAATAATTAAACAAAAAAATATGTATCTAAACTATGTTTACTCATTCACACATCCTCGGTCAAAAAAATGACTAAGTATAGGACTTTTGTAGAGTGGGAGGACAATAATACTAATGTTTTTCTACAAAATATCAATCCTATAACTGTATAAAATATGTCCTTTTAAGCAGGAGTAGATTTTCTGTAAACATGACTTTTTTATTTGCCAAACATGTTGCCATTATTATTAAATTCTTAAAGATAAAACATCTACGTATAAATTAATAATCAGAGCGTGTGCTCATTAAAGACGGAGAGTAACAATGAGGGAGTTAGTTATAAGTGTAAATCCTTGCTGGCCTCGGAGTAGAGTTGAAGATCGATATTGGAGTAATTTCAGCCTATATGTCCTTGCAATTTACGGAATGGGATTTGTGTTTATTTTTTTTCTCTCAGAGCTGCTTGGAGCTGATCAAATAAAAGGTCAGTACAGCTAAGCTGCTCTTCAACCAAATATTCTTCAAATTGTCAGGATTATCACCTTCATTTCCGGTTTTTTTAATTTTTACATCCGGGCAGGACATCTTTAATGTATCACTGCACATCCTTAACAATAACGGGAGTCAAAATATATTCATAAAGCAAGTAGACAATTATTTACCTATCAGCAGTGATGAAAATACGAATTATTTTTGAGCTGTCCCGTATTTTTTTTGGAACTGGCAAACTGAAGAATCCTCTAAAACATTCTTCAAATTGTCAGGGTTACTATGCTCATTCTACAGTGGATTTTTATCACTCCTTGTCGGTCTGGGATCATTAGGATATCTAAATGACCAAATTTATCATCGTAGGGACACAAAACTCTTTTTTTCACGTGATTACAATTTGCTCATTATCTTTGTTAATGAAATCTTATCAAGGTATCCCATTTGTGAATGTCATTATACTATTTTTGAGCATTTTCCTATGTACATATTTTAAACCAGTTTTTTTGCCATTTCATCACAAGATACAAATATTTTTATGTGAAAAAAAAAAAGTTCTCAAATATTATGTATAACCCTCTATCTAAGTATTTCAAAAGATCCATTAAAATATATACCTTTGTAGCTTGATAAAAGAATGTACGCACATACAAAAAATAATTGGTTCGCTTATATTTACCTTTATTTTCTTGCTCTGTTCTCATTTGATTGGTTTATAAACTTTTTAACAAAAAATAAAAGTAATCAAATTGTGACTAACCTTGCAGATTCACCAGATGTGTAAAATAAATACTTAGATGGATTTTGTGGACCTATATATGACATACAATCTTGAATAAATATGTCTACATAATTCCATGACAATAAAAATTCGCAAAACAATGAGTTTTAATAAGTTATTTTATGCGGTGAATTTAACCTTCGTCTGCACTTTACTTTTTATGGACATCAGTTAAATTCAATTTGTAACATCAATAACTTCTTATTCATGCATTTTCTCATCAACAAAAACATATCTTCATTTCTTTGTACAAAATTTTAATTATTTAAAGCTATCTATGCCTCCACATTGGCGTGCTCTATTAGGCAAACTTGGGAACTGAGGCAGCTGATTTTTGTTGTTGGATAGCTTCTTCAAATTGGAATCAATTGACGAATTCTAAACAGCACAGTTGGCCTACCTGACAGCAGAGGGAATCAGGAAAAAAAATAGGTTAGAACATAAATATACAAAAATAGTGGACATCTGATGGATTTCTACAGTTTGGCGGAGCCCAAATACGCCTAGTACATCTAGAAGAAGACATTATTCTTGGAATAATATGAGTTAACACTGAACACTGAGCTTGGCTCTGTTGTGACGTCATCAAAAAAGTTATCAGCTAACGTCAACCAGACTGCGTTGCAACTTTTATATACTCTCTTTGGGTAATGGACATGCAAATAAATATTACGTTTCATAAATCTTTGTGGTTCTAAACTGAATATTTCTTTAATTAATTATTAATTTCTTTTATTGAGCATCAAAGTCTTCATAAAATGGTCATATTTAGTCTACGAGGGAATATCTATAAATATATTACAAGATTTATATGTGTATTTTGAATTTTTATAACATAAAATATTATATAATATATAACTATATATATTTAGGAATTATAAGAAGCGACAAAGTCAACGTGGTGTTTTATTTCCGTATATATATAATTATGTATTATATATATCATAATATTATATAAGCGAGTCAAAATGATCCGTATGACAAAAGCCATTTGTAGCAAAGATTTAATAATAAGATAAGTAAGGGATAAGTAAAGAAAGTTCAAATCTGAAAAATATCAAAAAGAGGCATTTCAGTTAGTTTAAATTTGAAAACGGATCAGTTTGACCCGTAGGACAAACTTGCCATCCAAAGTCTGATCTGAATAAAACATACCCTTAAGTACGGAACTTAAAATTCTAAACAACTTCAATTTTATGTCTAAAGTCTGTATCTGTGTCCGTTTTTGAAGTCTTCATCACTGTTTTTCAAAGTGGGACGAACGGAAATCAAACACGTTCATAAATTATTTGAATTATATAAGATTTAACTAAAAATAATTATGTTATATATATTATAATATTATATAACGGGTCAAAATGATACGTAAGACAGTTTTTGTACAAAAGTCATTTTTAGTAAAAATTAAATGATACAAAATAATAATTTTTCCCTATCCCAATGTTGAGGTCTATTTAGGATAAATAAATAAATTGAAAATGGGTCAGTTTGACCTGTAAAATGACACAAGGGTTAATAATATAAAAAGATATCAGTACGCCCAGAAATATACTCTAGTTAACAATTCCATTTTATCACTTTGTTATAATATTTTTTTAATACCAGGGGCGTCTGCAGGGTGTGGATTGAAGGGTTGTAGCTAGTGTTGTATCGGCCCTTATTTATTTGGTCCACTCCAATCTTGGGACCGGCCCTATCAGTCCTTAACTAGCGCTCCTGGGGTTTTTTCAGAAAAATATCGATGGTTTATTAAGGCAAATAAGATATATGAAGTATGTATTAAGGTTATTGCACACATTTTGCAAAAAGTATTCATATTTTCATAATAATACAATATATAATACGAACGTATTATATGGTTACTTGGTTATTTAATTTATTTCATTATGTAATGGAATAAAAAAAAAAAAAGAAATCCTCAATGACGGCGGAGGGAACAATTTTACCTTCATTAAGGACCGAGAAGTGGGACTGGACTAGACTGGATGGGACAGAACTGGACTAGACCGTGGTCCTCGGTCCTAAATAAGGACTGGCACAACACTCTCTAGACTCCCAACTAAATTTAGGAATCTTGCCTTTTTACTAAAATATTTCTAATATTTTACAAAAATTTAACTTTTTGTGAATAGTTTTTCAAAATTTTTCTCCAAGTTTGATATTTGAATTTTTTTTTTGAAAAAATGTAATATTTTGTGAGAAGTTGGGGATTTTGGATTTTTATTTTTTTGAACAAGTTTAATATATGAAATTTTTTTCCAAAAGTTTTATATTTGAAAATTTTTTCCGAACTTTCCAAAAAAAGCTGTGGATTTTTGATTTTTTTTCTACCAAAAAAATTAATATTTGAAAGTTTTTTCCAAAAAGTTTTATATTTTAAGCTTATTTTTTGAAATTTTTTTCCAAAAAATTTCATTTTTCGTGAAAAGTTGTGGACTTTTGATTTTTTTTTCTAAAAAAGTTAATTTTTTGAAAATTTATTAATTTGTGATATTTTTTTTTCAAAAAATCTAATATTTGAAATTTAATTTTTCAATTTTTTCCCAAAAATTTTTTTTTTTTTTTTTTTTTTTGAAAAAATTTCCAAAAACCAACCCCAATATAATCCTGCGGACGCCCCTGCATACTCACTTGTTCAATATTTCTTATTAAGAGTCATTGAATTCAAATTTAGGTACATATTATGTTTTCTTATCTAATATGCAAAATATTTTTGTCTCTATGTAAAAAAAATTATGTCATGTGATGGTATATGTTGATTCCTTACTTGTTTGATTAAAAGATGCCCAAATTAAATGTTCAAATATTGCAAAATTCTTTTTACCAACAAGCATGTAAAGAATACTTGTAAGAATTTTTTGATTTGGTTTGACTCGATATATCAAAACTTAATACAAAATATTTACATTATGCCAAAAAAGTACCGGGAATTGTTAATTTAAAATGCCCACGCTGAAGGGACTGAAAGACATTTTTTTTCTGGGTCGGCAGAACTGTCTTTCATTATTATGCCAAGTTGGAGCGCAATCTGTAGACCAGTTTGCTTGCAACAGCTGGATAAGTCAGTCTACCTCACCAGTGCTGCACGATTTTTACAATGAACGAAATTATTACTCAAAGAGTTTGCCTTACATTTTGTGTTGCGAACGTAATCTCGTGTGCTGATACGTTGAGAATGTTGGAAAAAGTTTTCGTGAATCAGTTTTATCAAAAAAACCATACATATGAGTGATACAAAGCGTTCAAGGTGGGCTGTGAGATCGTCGAAGACATGTCTCATTCTGGACGACCTCTGTCCTCTACCACCAAACTGAAGATCGACGCAGTGAAGGAAATTGTGTTAAAAAATCCTCATACCAAATAAGGGAGTTACCACATTGCCTTAAAATCTCTCACGAGTCAGTTCGTAACATTCTGACTAAAAATTTGGGCATGAACTGTGCGTCGCGGCATGGTTCAGTTGCAAAAGAGCTGAATTTTCTGCAAAACCGTACCGAAATTTAAGAAAATTAGACTAAATAATATTTCTGGTGTTAGTCCCAAATCAGCCGTAGGATCGCTTCTATAGGTCCATAGGAATGATAATTCTCGAGACGGTCATTACAACTGTTGTTTCTTGATTTTTATGAGAAATATTTCGTAAGTTTATTAAAGCAAGACTTGTTGATAATCGTCAATCAGTGAAAAAATTGTTCTTGAATGAAAAACGACCAAAAATACAGTTTTAAATTGTTCATTGTTTATTTAGAATCAATTAATTTTTTTCCTCACACACATAGACTTTATTTGAGATGTTTTGGAGTACTTTATATAATTAACTCAATGATTTCATCATTTGTATATGGTACGGACCTCTTTGTACATAAAATACACGTTTGAATGACGAACACGGCGTTACTTTGCTAAAACAAAAATACTCATATGCATTTTATTGTCAGCTGTTGATTCCTTTGTCTCACTTGATACGTCATGGATATTTCTTTTTATTAATACTTTTTAATAGTTATAACAAAGTAATTATTAAGTTATGAATAGACTTATTCTCTGTTCCCAAAAGAGGAGTGACACAATTTATTTTTGATCCCTCGTAGTCCTTGCAAATTTATATGCCAGGACTATTACCCATTTTTCACATTATGGGCAATTTAAAAAATCCCCAGCCCATCTGCCAAATGCCTGTTAGAGCAGCAATTTACTAAATGTACGGAAATCTATAAAATGTCCAATAGAGTGGTCATTTTACTTTCTTTTATATTGTCAGGTAAAATGATTGTGGTTAATTTGATCGTGAGGTATTTCATTGGAAGATAATTTCATTGTGGACACATTCATTGAAATTTATATTATATCCAACACATAAACTATTGGATGATATGAAATACAAGCGGTCCACCTGCACAAACTCGTAGGTCGGAGTGTAGTACAGGAAATTAAAAAAGGTGTTTGATGCTCATAGAAACAGTGGCGGTGGGATTCACTTAGTTAAACCATGGGCCTGATTGTATAATACGATTTTTAAAGGTGCCCCTGATGCGGAAGGGAGCGGTGGCGGGGGTTAATGACTCACCTTTTGGACCAGCAGTTGACTTGGACAACCCATTGTCTGAGGTGTATTATAGAAAATTAGAAGTTGTCCTTAATGCTTAGGAAAGCGTTGGCAGTTGTGATGAACCACTTTTGAACCAGAGGTTCACTTGCACAACCCATGAACCCATGGGCGAGATGTTTATAGGAAATTAGGAGGGCTCTTAATGCTCAAGGAAGTGGTTGTGAAGGGGTTTGATCCCCCTTTTGACATGTGCTACCTGTGGCCCAAGGTGGATTAGAATAATAGAAGGGGTCTTTGATACTCAGGATAGCGCAGCAATAAGTTTTGACCCCCCTTGGAAGCGAGCTGTCCACAATCTGTTGGCCAATTTATGCCTATTTTGCAAAATGAAACAATTTCATATTATGCAATAGTTTGATTGTCCGAATACAATATAAATTTCAATGGTAATACGCACAATTATCATATCATTCAAGGCTTAAGGTATCAAATCTTCTTTGTATGGGTCACATACAAAGACAGAGGTGATCAGACTGACGGGAATGGCTCGTTAGACCATCTAAAATGTTAAGAAGAGGTTAGACTACAACGAAGCCATAGAAAGGAAGCCTTACACCATGGCTGTAGTTATTAAGGTCTTCTATGATATTGTGGCTCACCTGATCTGGTTCCCGGAGGGTTACAGGCAAATTTCCAACCATACAGAGTCTTAATGTCCATCCCCTAAAATTTGGCCACACATTAAGAGGAGGATCTGTAGCATCTGCCATGAAGACCTCCTTCGACAAGGAGGAGTGGGGTGTGATGGACCCGAACTTCATTCCCCATAATTGCAACACTTTTTGCTGGAGGCTTGTTGCCATCTATGAGACCAATGGCTGCCAATAGAATAAATCAACTTGGCATTGGCTATGTATAAGAAAAAAGACTAATCTAGATTTTTGTTAAATGTATAATTACAGAATGGCAGGCCATTTTCTGTTTCCTTTCTGTTTAAGTTTCAAGTTTCCACCCAGTGAAAACCTAAAATTCATCTCTGGATCTATTAAAACAATTTGGAAATATGTGCATTTACCATGGTTGCGATTTATTTTACTCAAATTGTTCTAAACCAAACCCCATTTAAAAAGTGAACGATTTAATGAACTAAAGGATAAAAAAGGTGAACAAGTCTGAAATAAGATATATGAGATATGCATTAAGAGCATTGCAATATCTGGGTCCAAATATTCCTGTTTTCATCATTATGTAATATAATGAGAACATAATATATTATTTTTGCTCAATTATCCTACATAGTATTAAAATAATTATGTGTGTGTCTGATTTCTCTTCGTCCCTCTTGGAAAATCAAAAATAAAAACTTCACAAACGGAGACAGATACAAACTTTAGAAATAAAATACAAGTTTTTAAAAATTCTGAGTTGCGTACGTAGGGCTATGTTTCATTATGATCAGACTAAATTTCTGGGCTTTGGAGAACAAGTTTGTTTTTTGTTAATAAGTTTATTTTTTTCAAAAAAACAAGTTCGAATCCCCGTGTCACAATTTTTTTTAAGGTATAGGTGTCGATTCGAAAATGCACCAAAAAATTAAGAGTGCAAAAAACGATTTATTGTACTAACTAGGTATGTTACAAAGTCTGAAAAAAGTCAAAATGTGAATTGAAAATGAGCTCAGACTTTGTGTATGGAGTGTTTCTTTCCATAAATACATTAATTATTAAAATCCATTGGTATTAATTTAGAAATCCAGAAATTCTTGGTCGAAAATTAGATCTCTCTTATTTTTGAACTTCACGTAACAAGAACTTGTTTATGAAGACTGGTCTATTAAATATGACGCATGGCTTTTAAAATTATGTCTCTCTTCATTTAGGACTTTCTTAGTTTCAATCTTGGAACCTATACTTTCCTAGATGTGAATTATAAGAGGTTCAGTGACTGGAAAGGAATGAACATAACACAATCATGACACTCTTCTCATAATTTATATGACCTACAAACTTCTTCATCTCATAAAAACTGATTCCATCAATCAATTTTTGTATTTTGTTCATTTATGAATAGAAAAGGTTCAAGCTTCCTTAGATTAAAAAAAAAACAACTATATATTGATAAAAAAGGGTGATTTTGGGTCTAAAACGTCGAAGCCAATTCGGTGGTCATTTTAAACGATTAAATGAAGTTGTTTATTGCAAATTTTTGTTGAATTTTTGCATTTTTTTAGTTAAGTGAAGGAAGAAGAGGATTAGCGACTATGTATCTTCATTATGGTTGAAGAAGGAATATGTCAAGTTAGCAATGACAATGACTAAAGATGAAAATACAGTGTAGAATGGGCATGTTAAAAAAAGAAACCAAAAATCAGCATGATAACCCTGACAATTTGAAGAATGTTATGGAGGAAAATTAATTCTTCAGATTAGCAATTCCAAAAAAAAAACCAAAAAAAACAGGCCAGCTAAAAAAATTGACCGGATTATCATCACTGGCAATGACAAAAGATAAATCACAAGGTTCAACATCTAAAAAAATGAATTTATATTTACCAAAATCAGTATTTTAACATGGTCATTTGATAAAATACTATGAATAAATTTCAACTACCTTGTTGAAATACAAATGTATAACTACGCTTTTAATGCAATATTACGAAGAAATATTAAATACAGCATGGAATAAAACACTAGGTAGGATTTTAATTTTAATAGGACTAATAATAGTCTGGGAGTACTTAAGAGATAAATATCAGTTGGTATGATTGACAAATTTGGCTAGCTATTTGACATAAACAGCATATGAACAATACCTATTTATCATAATATAATTTTAAATTGAATTAAAATATACAATCGTGTATATAAATATATTAAATATCATTTTTAGGCCAAATAGTCCTTTGGCAAAAAAAAATTCGCCTAATAGTCTGTTCACGAAGACCATCACATTAATTCATGGATGAACCTCCTTTATGTATTGATTTAAAAAAAAGGTCTATTTAGGACTATAGTCATTGGCCTCTGGAAGAATTGAATAGTATTATTAGTGATATAAATCGTATGAATTTTTTAGCTGGCCTGTTTTTTTGGAATTGGTAATTTCAAAAGTAAATTTTTGTTTTCCTTAGCAGTTATTTAACTCCTCAGTAGTGAACATCCTTTCCTACTACATTCAATTACATTCAAAACCTGATTGAACATACGTGTTTGCTCATAAAAGACGAGGATTTGTTGCATAGTTATAATTCTAAGTCATAGTTGGTCTCAGAGTAGAATTGGGGATCCACATTGGAGTAATTCTTGCCAATGTCCTTGGTTATTTCCTTCTCCCCCTCCTCCCTTGTCACAGCTGATCATAGTTGATCTTCTCCAAAACATTTTTCAAATTGTCAGGGGTATCATTTTGATTTTTGGTTTCCTTTTTTTACGTTTTGATCACTACGTATAATGCAAGTTATACTTTTTTTATTAATTATTATGTAAATTATACAGCTAAAGATTAATTAATTATTGAAAAGAAAAGTACCTGTTGTAATTATTCCCCACCTTTCCTAGTTATGATGTAAGATAAATCACGTTTTTGAGTCATTTAATTGCATAAAAGCAATGTGTCGAGCCCATAAGTACAATAACTACAAACAAATATGAATTTATGGGCATGTATATCTGCAAAATGTGTAATGTTTTGTTTCCATGAGTTGAAAACTCGAACTAATTATGGAGTTCAAAATTCCTTTATACAGAGTTAGATTTGGAAATTGTATATTGTATAAGAACAATAATTAATAACTATCCTGCAAATCTTTATTTTGACAACAAAAATATTATAATAACTGGGACACTAGGTACTTTCGCCTTAAGATATTTAGCCTCAAGGATGTTTCGCCTTAACATATAAATAATAAAGTTTTAAACGGTTTGATTGTTTATTTTAGGTCAAATTGATATTATTGAAAAATGTTTAAAAAATATCTAAGGATTTTCTTCCATTTTGATATATATATATATTTTCTCTACTCATCGAGAATGGATGGCTTTATTGTTTCGATCCTGGTATCTCATTTCCAATGAAGGAGTCCATTCTATTCCTTAATGAGGTCTGATAGTTTCTTCCGATGAATTCTCCTCTCGCCGTACCTCGCAGAATTCGGAATTCGAATATCTCTTGAGATGGATAATTAAGTATCTTCCTTCTATTGCCTCAATCTTCCTTTTACGAGCCATGGCGTCATGAAATTGGCATTGAAACCGGGAAAAATATGATAATAATGTTGACTTTTTGCTAGTGCACACCATAAAAAATTGGATCACTAGAAAATAGAACAAAAATCCTTGGAGATGCATCATTTTTTTTAAATAGATCTTCTTCTTTTTAAAATTAAATATTGAATATTTTTCTATAATATAAGCTATGATATTCCTCACCTCAATGTATTATGAATAAGTTATAAGGGTCTAAGGAAGAGAGTCGTTTTTAATCATTTTTCAACATAAAAATGGAAATATATGGAGTTCAGAACAAGATAATGGAATAATAATAATACTTTTTAATCATCAAAAACACTTTTATATAAGTTTTATTAATCCTACTTTGAATTTGGGGATTGTTTTAAGGGTAAAAAATGACTCTGAACGAGAATAGTCCCAAATTGCTATAATCTCAGGTGTTTCAAAATTCAAAAGACTAAGAGAAAAACTAGGATCTGTTTTGGATTCCGCGCTTATAGATAAAATCGATTATTGTTTTCAATTCATTTGTACAAAATTCCCTCCCCCCCCTAATTGTTCCCCTTTGTTATTCCTGTTTGAAAAGACTCATGGATTTACGAAGAAGTATAATATGAACAAGAGTATAACTCCATCATTTTTCCAACAGAATAACAACAATTTAATGGATTTTATAGTGATAAAAATTGGCTTTGAGGCGAAATATGCCATGGCAAAATAGTTTTAAGCCAAAATGTCCTAAGGCCAACTACCAGGCATCATAATACACGTTTAAAAATAGGGGTACCGGGTGTTAAAAAATTCTTTAACACTTCATTTTTAGCCTTAATTCAGATTGTTGAAGTTAAACACAGTTTTATTTTTGTGTGAATTTATTTAAAATATAATGTATAATATCCTTGATCAGTACTATGATCACCACTAACCTCAATAATGACCTACAGGAGAGGCTGGAAAATCTTACAAACTTTATATAAATATAGTCCTTGTCAATTTTATCCATCTCTGTTTACAATTGACTTAATTTTTCAATTTACCTGTGGGTTATTTGCCAGCCTCTGAACTATATTTGCTTCCATTTAGAGTAGTTCAAAAAGTTCAAAACTTCAAAATTTATTGTGCACGTCGATGAGAAAAAGTTTGGTGTGAATACAGAAATTAATCGGCAAAATGCAAGAGTTATCGCCTGTGATTCGATTGAAGTCCTACCAGATTTGAAGTTTTTGGACCTGTAGTCAGCGTCGTTCCATTATTCCACAACATTTAATCCATGCTGGACTCCAGATCCACCCAGCTGAGTACCTGATGATCCTGAAGGACGTCCTGCTACCCTGTATGGAGGAAAAGTTTAACCTGAACAATGTGGTATTTGTGCAGGACTCTGCTCTTTGCCATACCTCCAAGAAAACTCAATCATTCCTATCTGAGGGAATCCCATTTTTCATAATCCAGATTTGAACATTCAAAAAAACGCTCCCAAGGCAGTGTTTGCTCACTAAAGCCTAGCATTACCAAGAACTTTATGAAGATCCTATATGATTGTAGTATGATTCAGCCCAAAGATCACATAAGGTTAATGAAGCTGGAGGAGGTTACATCAAATGAATCAAAATACAAGATCATTGGCCAATACTGCAAAAATGTTCATTAGATTTGATCAATAAGTGGCCATGCTATCAATATTATAATTTGCAGAGAATAAATTGCGAATTTATCAGCAAGCCCCTATAGAATCATTATTATTTACAATATTTTGTACTGTATATAATGCACATTTCGTTAGGGCTACCTTTAATCTGGCCAACGTTCGGAACGGAATTTTCTGTGCCTTTGAGACAAGAACGCCTTATCTATATATCAATACTCCGGCAGCTTTGATATAATTGTAAATAGTGGCGGGATATATTTCTGGACTGGGCAAGTTCAACTATGGACATGAATTTTTGTACTGTCAGTATCAAATTTGACCGACTGTACTGTGCAAAGACTCCTCTCAAGATGTCTCCCTTTTATAAGTATTTGTGGACGTTAAACGGCTTAGCCTCATCTATTGAATGAAGTGGGGAGTGCTCTTGCTGGCCTGGATTCTTATTCTCCATCTTTTTTTATTAAGGAAGCTACGAGTATTTGTCAGATCTTATTTTGAAGCTGGATACACTGGCTCTATTTGTTATTCAAGCAACAGTGTCATAAAAGATCTCTAAATTCTTCAAAAATAATACAATTGAATAGATGTTAAAAGACTTTTAAACACCCCGTATGAGTAGATTATAGACAAAATATTAAATGTATTTGTAATATGTTAAGACGTAGTATTGATTCAACTTCAATAACCAATATATTGATATAAATCTATACATTCTTGTTTTGGTATGAACTTAGTTATATGAAAACACTCAAAGCTGTTGAGTGTCTCCAGGACTACCGACTACGCCGTCAGCAAGTCTGGAACGTTGGAGAAGAAGAAGGGATCTGTCAAGAAGCCAAACAGATCCAGAGGAGTTAAAGAAAACAGCCCAGGCCAATCCCTTCAAGTACATGAGGCCCCATATAAGAGATCACTGGTTTTCACGCCAGACTATCCAGAGACCTAACAAAAAAGGGGATTGAAAGAGCCTAGTGAGGATTGAAAGACAACTTTTGACACAAGCATGAAACAAGCCCATCTCTTCCGCTACAAGACTCTTTTGAATGTGCCGTTTGAATTCTTTTTTGACCCCCTGATGCCAACCCCCTCCACTACACCTTTTGGAGCATCTCAAGAGGAAGACCTAAAGGGTGCACAATTCAAACACCAAGGCCATCAAAGCCACTGTTTTGGGGCTACCCTTTTGCGGTGAGGAATATAATTAATACGTTGTTTATTACTCATAAATTGGTAAATACTCATAAATTATAGAAAAACTTACATAACAAAATAAAAATATGCAATATGTTCCTACTATTTTGCATTACTATAAAAACAGGATTTTTTTTTTGTAAAAATATGTGCAATGCCCTAAATATATATCTCATACCTTTTATACAAGATTGTGCCCGATTCAAGTTCAGCGATTCTTTTTTATAAGACTCAGTTTGGTAACAGGCACATCAAACAAGCGGCGTCGCTAGAAAATTCAGGCCCAGGAAATTATATGAGATACAAACAGGGCCGCAGCTAACTTAAATACGAATTGTGTAGTGCTCCAAGTTCCAGCAAGGATCCCAAAGAACTAAGATTGCTTCAAGGTAACTAGAAATACAAGATATTTTGGGCTGATGTGTATCTTCCCCACCGCATTTTCCTGTGTCGATGGGGCGTGACGTCACAGCCGATATACTATTAAATTCATTGATTGAATTCACGCATAATTATGAAGTGATTGATCTTAATAATTAAGACTAAAATGCTGTTCAGTTTTTAAAACTAAATACCTTTACATTAGAGTAGGATAAAAAATGTAATATTTAATTACTTTAAAAGTTTAGAGGCAAAATGAGTCATTTTTCTTATTTTCCTAATTCATTTTTATTGCAAGTTTTGAAGTAATTTATGTATTTCTTTTTTTTGGGTCGGTGATTTTTTTATGTTTTCAAAATCTAGTTTATTTCCCGTTATAAAATTTAATTTTTAAGGTACATTTAGTTTTAAAAACTAAAAAAACATTTAGTCTTAATTATTTAGATCATTTATAATTAGAATATAATGGAGAAATGGAAGGGATTCGCCTTATTGGATAAAAATACTATATGAGGCACTAATACTATTATTGAATTCCGGAATATTTTACATGTAATTGGTCCTTACAGATGAGTCTTCATACGATTTGGGGATCTGTGAAGATCCAATAATGTAGTTGTTCGTGGATCACATACCCTTTGATGATAGAGAAGCGATGATTAAAATGTTTTGATCTCACTAATTTATGCACAAAACACAACATCAATAGTAAATTTTGAAGCAGATCGAGTTTAACGTCTCATATGAAAATATCATTCATTCCTTCAATTTATCTTATTATATGATTATTTGGGAATTTTTTAATTGATGGCTAATTCTTTTTCATATTTTACCAATTTTGAATATCTGAGTTTTTTTTTTGTTAATTTCAACCAGTGATTTTCAAGGAAAAAAAAACCAACTTATTTTGCTCATCAATTTTATTTATCTTTCGTTATTAAATTAAGTATAAATCGCTGCAAATGTTATTTATCAAATTCAAAATATCAAATTATTTTTGTGTTGGAAGGGGCACTTATTGAAGCAGGTGACTTTACATTAATACTAGGGTGCTGAAAAATTAGCAAAGAATTGAGTTATATTGTACGATAAAGGATTTATACAAATAAAGCTGAATTTCATTTTTTAAATCTTCATACATGCCCATCATTGACTTTGTTGAAACAATTATGCTTCTCGGTAGATAGCATGGATAGCATACCTTTGTTATTGTGATTCCTGTTAATTTGGGTAATTTTTCCTACCAACTTTATGATCGAAAGAAGAATTCCCCTTTGTTCCTCCAAATTAACCCCATAACCACATCCAAAAGTTTTTTATTATATGTTGAGAACTGTTCATGCCATCAAACCATAATCAGGTAGTTTCTGTTTAGATTAATCCTAGATTGAGACTAGCTGTTGTATGACTAAATAAGTCAGCGGCTGGTCGAACCCGTTATCTGGCATTTCCAACAACATTTAAAACATCTACATCAAATCATAAGACGGCTAGGTTTCTATTTGGAACTTCTGTTGATTTTAATAGTTGAGAGACAATTTCAATAATGTTAGATTGAATACCGGACATTGTTTTGAAATTTTTGATCCACCTTTTTATGTTGATACGCAAGGAACCGGTTGAAGGCCACTGAACTGAATGTATCTGTAAGTTTTTGAGGAGAGAGACTTGAGTACCAGTCCCTGAATAATATCCTGTTTATTTCATCTACCAAACTTTTTCCTGCTGACGATGAGTTTACATTGAAATTGAATACAAAAAAATTCAAGTTCTCCTTTGATTGACTCTTGAAAATATGATGTAGATTTTAGCTTCTTGTTCTCTGATCTGAGGATCTTAACAGTTTCCTGAAGTTGATGATTTTTTTCCCCTAAGAGACTAAAGTTAGGGGATCTTCTTTTGTCATGGTTGCTCTAGTAATTTTTAAAGTCTGGGATCCGCACGCTTGGCTGTATGAGTCGGTCCTTTGCGCTTTATAAGTTTGAGTGGACGAGTGTTTTATTTTTTTATTTTACTAGGAGACGATGTGTCAGCTAGTTCTAAGGGCGTTTGAATGGAGGTTTCTACAAAATTAAGCTCAACCACATCAGGAACAAAAGGCGGTACAAAATAATTGGGAATTGTAGTTGCTACAAATGGTGGTCTTGTGCAATGTAGGAAATTTCAGGTCGATTGCAATAGGGTAAAAAGATTTTAAAAATAAATAAATATTAGTCTCCTTTGTTGGCTGTTAAAGTTGGCCTAAGACTTATGGGTAACCCTGAACATTTGAAGAAAAAAGTATTTGATCTCTATTCCAATTTTTTAAGTTTGTGAATGATAAAATTTTTGTTCCCAGTATTTTCTAGCACATGGCCCTATCCATTCTCCCTCCCACGCAGTGAAGTCTTCATTTACCCTTAGGAAGAGAAATATAATGTCAAATACGCATGCAATATGGGGCTATTGAAAGAAAAGCAATGAAAAGTGTTTGGTAAGATAATAAGTTATGACTAATGACTATTAGTTACTTTGTGGACGCCATATTTATTGTGTTTTGTAATTCCAATCATGCCCACTAATTGTTGTGCTCCAGGGTGTAGAACGGGCTATGACAACGAGCCACAACAGTCTGATGTTACAATCCATCTGTGGCAAAACAAAGGGAGAAACCCCGGACTTGATACTGCCTGGCTGAGAGCAATTCCAAGAGAAATAGATCTGAAGAAGACAGATTAGGCACCATCCAAAAGTACAAAGCTGTGTTCCCTGCAATTTCAAAGGCTATGATTTCATCTGTGAGTCTAAAAGAAGTCAGACCCTTTCCAAGTATCAAGACTCAACTCCTTAAGTGTCATCAATGTCAACTCAAGCTGCGACCACGTCACGTAGGGCTCAATTGTTCAATAACCTATAACAGCATCTGGAATTTGAACTCTTGATTGAGGATTCAGTCCTTTTTGTGGAAGAACTTATTGACAAATTGGCCAAGGAGACACTCCCATCAGACTTCATCCTCATCACAAAACCAAGTGTTGCCCTTTTGAAGCTATCCCATTGGGTCCCCAAGTAGTAGCCAGAATCCAGTTTCAGACAGATATATCATTCAATATATACCACTCTGGGGTGTTGATTGACAAAAAGACAGTGTCACACATCACCTCAGAAGGCAAGGTCAACACTGTGATACAAGCCATCTATTTGGCTTCCTTTCTGGGAGCAAAAGAAGAATTGAATCAAACAGAGACCTAGGAAGACATTCTCAATGAGTTTGGGAAGTTTCTCAACTCCTCAGAGACACCTGGAGTTGGCTAAGAAAAGAGAAATGAGCTTCGGGAATCAATCTCTCAGAAGAACAAACTTGGCCTCTCTTTTTCGAGAGATTTTGTCTTTCTCATCGAGTGGCAAAATGGTAAAGCACCTAACCTCACAGCAGAAACCTTCCTAACAACAAAGCAGACGTGCCTTCCCGCAGCAGATCTGTCAAAGTATCGTCTCCTAGATGAAGACTTCTCCTATGTACTCCTCGGCATGTTCCAGTCTGATCCCATCGAAAAAAAGTTCGGCTGATACAGACAACTAAGTGGAGGTATCTACTACATCAGCGTGAGACAGATCCTTGAAGCAGAGAAAAAGATTCGTATTCTGAGTCTTGTCAAATTCTCAGGCAAATAAGATATTTGTGAATAGCAAGCTTCTTTATGTAGGTATTACTTATTTTTACAATATAATAATATCATTACAATATTTTACTTTTTTAAATTTTCAGGTATGACTACTTCAGAAATTAAAGCTCTGCTGGATGAAGACCTGGTAAAAGCTGACCTCATTTTGACTAACTGGAAATTAAATGACATCCAAGAACTATGTTCCAAGGGAGAGAGTAATGCTTTCTACTTTGTTGCCTGGTATATTGGTTTTTCTTTGAGGAAGAAGATCAGTTGCACATCATGCCAAGAGTTAATGGTCATCAGACACACCTCCGCACTCAATAACCTTCGATAGCCCAACCAATCAGCATGTATACCTGAAAGAGTTCATCAACATAATGAGCAGAGGGGGGTTGTCGACTACATCCGACCTTCTCTACCTCTCCTGTCTTTATCCTCACTCCATGTTCTCTTACACCACAGCTACTCCTCAAGAGAAAGACAGTTTACTTGGCACCTCAAATTCTAGTGCTTCATTTGTTGCCACATTCATTGACAGGATTCAGGACAGTTTAAACTCTGAAATTATCGCCGTTGTGGGAGTAAAGTACGAGGAAGGACACTCCTGGTCAGCTTTGCTTCAAATAATTTAATTCGCTTTGTTTAATGTCATGGGTGAAAATTTAAGTGCTAAACCGAATGATGACATCCGATTTTTAGCAAAAAAGAGAATGACAGCTAAGAATTCAGAAGCTAATTTTAAAAAAAAGGCTAAATTTCAATCAAAATCTTCTGATTTGTAGACTTGCCTTTTCTTTTTTATATGTTTTTAATGTTTATTTTGATTAAAGTACTAATAAAATACTACTTCTATTAGAAATATATAGCCTCATTTTTATTATTTTCCCTAGTAAAGTACTTTTAAATACTCTTTATTTTGTAGCAAAACACTTTAAGAGAGACATTCCATATAGAATAAACAAAGACCCATATTGGAAACGCGTGAGCCCAGTGTCTTGTCCTGCTTACAGGAGTTCTTGCCTATGAATACAATATTAAAGAAAAATCAAACCCAAATAAAAAGCGGAGTTGAAATATACAGATATGTATAAAATATGTCCTAGTAAGTGGGAGTAGGTTTTTTCTAGTTAGCAAACTGAACAAGGTTTTTTTACTTTCCAAAGATGATATTATTATTATTTAATTCTTGAGTAAAAACATCTAAGTATAGAGTAATAACTAATGCGTGTGCTCATGAATGATGTAGAGTAATAATGAGGGATTGCTGGGGTTTATAAGTTTAAGTCCTTATTGGACTCGGAGTAAAAGGAAGGATCGACAGAGGGGCGTCTGCAGGGGCAGGCTGGAAGGGCTGTATCCCCCCCCACAAAAAAAAATAAAAAAAAATTAAGGAATTATAGATTCTTTCTAGAAAATATAATATTTGAAATTCAATTTAATTTTTCAAATTTGTTTCCAAAAAATTTAATAGCTATGGGTTTTTGTAATTTTTCCCCTAAAAATTTAATATTGGATTTTTCTTTTTCAAAATTTTATTTTAGAATTTTTTTCCATAAAATTTCAGTTTTTTGTGAACAACTCTGAATTTTTGAAACAAATTTTCAAAAAATTTTATATTTGAAATTTAATTTTAGAAATTTTTTTTCCAAAAAAAATCCTTTTTTATGAACAGTTCTGGGGTTTAGAATTTTTTTGCGAATAGCTATGAATTTTTTTTTAAATAAATTATTTATCTGTGAATAAATATAGATTTTTCAAATGTTTCTCCGAAAATTTTTATATATTTTATATATTTATATAATTATATATTTTATTATTTATATATTTATATTTTATATATTTATATATTTTATATATATTTGTTATTTAATTTTAGAAACTTTTTTCCAAAAAAATCATTTTTTTATGAACAGTTCTGGGGTTTAGATATTTTTTACAAAAAAATAAATTTTCTTGAGAATAGCTATGAATTTTTTTTTAAATAAATTATTTATCTGTGAATAAATATAGATTTTTAAAATGTTTCTCCGAAAATTTTTATATATTTATATATATATTTGTAATTTAATCTTAGAAACTTTTTTTTCCAAAAAAAATCATTTTTTATGAACAGGTCTGGGTTTTGAAATTTTTTACAAAAAAAAAAATCAATTTTTTCTCCCTAAAAAACATCCCCCGCCCCTGTGACATCGGAGTAAGGCCAGCTTGCTATATAAGGAGCATTTTTATTTACTTATTTCCTCTCCCTCACAGCTGTTTGCAGTTTATCTAATAAAACGTACTGACAGGTAAGTGGGAGAGAGAGGAGAGCAACCCTATTCATAGAGCCGTATAAAATATGACCTACATATATGTAAAAATTAAAGACATCAACAAAATCAACATGGTAATCCTCATGATTTGAATTTTTTTTGCGTGGAGAGCAGTTTAGCTGTAATAGTTTGGTGTCAGGAGTTTAGTGATGTATCCATGTTTCATCCACAGTGACGAAACGACGTTTAAATTCCTGTGGATTCTTCTGAAACTACTGCAAACCGTCCTTGCAATACTTCCCGCGATTTCGTTTTTGGTCATGGGTGAGCAATCGAGGCACCCATCTTACATATAGCCTGGATGTTTCCAATTGTTGATACTAGCAATCTCACGCACCTTCCCTCTTCTGTCAGCCATCACCATATCATGGATTTTATCAATGATTTCTGGAGTAGTTACCTCAACATTCAGAACATGCAGTATCGCTTGTGCCCATGTGGCCACTCTGAAAGTTTTGAAAGCAATCATGAACTGTTCTAATCAAATATGCAGAGTGTCCATAATGTTTATCTAACTTATTTTTATTCAGTCTCCTGCGACATTTTCCCTTTCATAAAGTTAAATATTTAATCAACACACGAAATTCCTTTTAGTCCATTTTATGAAAATCACTCCACTTCCTCGATTCAAACGAATGCCAAACAGAAAGATATAGACATCTCTGGCTGAAAGTTGGTGTGTGTTCTTCCACGAGATGTTACAAACTAAGCATAATCTCAATACATACCATTAGGGCCATCTCTAGGACTTTTCGAACGACCCTCGTATTCATATTTTTTCGTTGCTTCACCAAGAAAAACAAAACCTTATGGACTGAAATTACTCCGATATTTACTTCTTGTTTTTAAAAAGCTGTCATCATTATTCTTTTATTTTGAAGAGAGAACAATAAGTATAAAATAACTACTAGTGCATAAACGAGGAAGAGTAATTCTGAAGATTTGTTGTGGAGTCATATGTGCAAGTCCTTGTTAGACTCGGAGTATAATTGAGAATCGAAATGGGAGTAATCCCTTCCTATGCTACTATTTTATTGGCACGGTGTGGGATTTCTGTTTATTCGTTTCATCTCTTAACTGCTCGCAGCTAATTTAATGAAACAACATTGTGACATCTAAGCTGCTCTCATCCCAAACATTCCTCTAATTACTATAGTGCCCATGTTAATTTTCGAGTTCTTTCTTTATAACAAACCAACAGTTTATATTATTTAAATCTCTGTCTCTACCTATTGAAATAAACCTACCATTTAAGTCCATTGTAGTCTATTCTTTTCTTTATTCATGGGAAAAACTTACAAAATTGCCAAGGGATCAAATACTTATTCCTTTCACTTTGTCTGCCTTGTTGCTTGATTGGCATTATTTTCAATACATTTTAATCAATCTTTATTATATGTTTTATATATTATTTAATTGTATTCTATATGAGTGAACACTCTGTAATTTGATATTACTACATACTAAGTAATATCTATCTACGTAGTATTTAAAGAAATTAATTATGTATACTATAAACTAGTTTTGGATTCGAGTGCACAAAAAATCGAATTCGTTCGAGTTTTGGCAATTTCCACATAAAAGGAATCAAACAATAATTCAATATGGTTTGTAATGTTTAAATTAAAAAAAACCTTGAAAAAAATTCCTTTTGTTTATTAAGAACTCTTCGGATCAATTTATAGCCCCTAATGATTAATAAAGATATTAAAATAATTGACTTCTTCCAAGGAGCAGTCGTCTCAAATATTTTTTCCTCATTAAAAACTATATATATGTATATATGAGGTCAAGTAAAAAAGAGACCGTCTTTTCTCATTCCGAATTCAATTTTCGTTGGCTTATCAAACTAGATATTATTATATTGTTACAATTGTCAACAGAAGTTACATTGTTGGTGTGTTTTTGGCTGATACAAAATTAGAAGTCTTTTGCATTGAGTATCTTGTATAAAAAAACTATTCTAAAACAATAAAAAATCATTCAAAAGTTTTTCACAAATTTTCTCCTAAATGGATTATTTCTTTCAATTTTGATAAATAGTAGAAAATCGGAGAGCACAGCAAAAGATCTATAACCTCAAGGGTGTTTTTAGGGGGTGAGCCACTCTAAACATCCCAATTTACAACAAACTTAATTCTTCATTTTTTTTTTTCAAAATATTTAATTTCTTAAATTTTTTTTCCGAAAATTTAATGTTTCGGCAATAACTATAGATTATAGAATTATATTTTGTGTACAGTCGTAGATTATTGAATTTTTTTTTATTTAATTGGGTAATAATGGATTTTAGAAACTTTGTTTAATAAAATTTCATACTTGAAATTTTTTATGAACAGCTATGAATTTTTGAATTTTTTTGTGAATAGTTATGAATTTTGAATTTTTTTCCAAAAAATTTAATATCTGAAATTTCAATTTTGAAAAAATTTAATTTTTAGTGTATAGCTATGGATTTTTGAAATTTTTTTTCAAAAAATTTAATGTATGAAATTTTTTGTGAATAGCTATGGATTTTGAAAAAAAATTATTTTTTGGGATTTTTTTTTTCAAGAAACTTTTTATCTGTTAAAAACAAACTAATAATACCAAAAGTTTTTAAAGAATTTTCTCCTAAATGGATTTTTTTTTCATTATATTTTTTTCAATAGTATAATAGACAATCACGGAACACATCAAAAGACATCTAATCTTTTTATTTCTTTAAAAAAAAAAAACTAACAATGCAAAATGAATTCATGCTGTTCATACGTTGTAGAGCTTCCGTACGAACATAATACTTTTTTATCTAAGTAGTAGGAGTATACAGTATACAGGAAGCTAATAAGCTATGTATATCACCAATTTGGCAAATGTGGTCACTTAGACAGCTGATTTTTTTCTGTTGGATGGCTTCTTCAAACCAAAAAATGTCGAAAAAAAATGGAATGAATTAACGAATTCCTTGTCACAAATATTTTGAAAAGGCACAGGCCCTCCTCAAAATTCGCGCAGGAGTACCAACATAACAATGATCGAACTCTGAAACTCAGTGAGACGTTTGTTTGCAAGGTTAGGAGGGAATGTATGACCTCTAAGGGGCATGCAGGCGAAGTTTCCACTCCACGTCTTAGCGTTTGCCTTGGTTACCTCCGACGGTGAATTCAGACCTCCTCATGTGTTCTCCCAAGGGCTCAGGCTTAAAACTGATGCATATTTGGACGTCCTAGAAATCAAAGTTGAGCTCTGGATTGATATAGTTGCAATGGGAGGGCTTAAATGTGGCAGCAGGACTCGGCTTCCTGCCTCACCTCCAAAAAAAAGAAGGGCAAATGGTTCCAAGACAATTTTAACAACTTCATCTCGCTCGATCTGAATCCGAACGATTTTTTTGGATTGTGGTACGATCGAACGACAAACCAACCGATTCCCCTATAATACCAAAGACGAACTTATCAGTCGAATCAAGAAGGAATTCAAGGTTTTTTTCAAGCGAACAAGTGAGGAATGCCTGCCCATGCTTTCAGCTTCTTATACAAAATGTAATTGAGGCCGGATGTGATTTTATTAAAATAAAATAAATCAAAATCCATCAAGTTTACAGAATCTGTTTTTTTTTTAAATATTATAACTGGCTAAAGAAAAAGTTGCGTTAGAAAAATGAAATATTTTTAGCGGCTCAGAGGGCTTGTGGATCCTGTATTTTGTTATGAAAGTTGGGTGTATTTTGGTGATTTATAAATATAAAAAAACAAAACATGGACACTCTGACAAATTTGAAGAATGTTTTGGAGAAGAGGAACTTAAATGCCACAAAGTTTCATTAGAGCAAGAATTATTCCGACGTCGATCCTCAATTCTACCTCGAGTCCAACAAAAAATTACAATTCTTCAATAAATCCTCAAGGTTACCCCTCCGTCTTTTATGTGCAAGCACATATTTCCAATCCAGTTTATTTAAAAGGGCTGAAAATGCTTTGATCTTTTCCGAAAAAGATAATTAAAAAAAAAAAAAAACACATTAACATATGTCCTTAAAGTTGTATAAAAAAAGATTTTAGTTTGAAAGAATGAGATGACAATTGCAAAATTTGAAAAAATCCTTTTGTATTTTGCTAAAAATTAGTTCGAATTTGAGTTTTTGAGAATTTCCTCATAATAAATGAGTTGCTTTTTTTTATACTAGACGGGTCTGTGTTTGATTTTCTACTGTTCTTTTGATTGATCAACTAGAAATTTGACTAAGCATCATTACTGGAGTTTTGATTATAATTCGAGTTCAAGGCAAGTTCCAGTAATACTCGAATCCATTACTAGTTTTTGACCATTAAGCGACAGATAGTTTGATCAGAGTTTTACGTCATTTTTGTATTCTTTTGTGAAGGAGTTCATATGAAAAATATATGTATGTACTTTTGGTATCATTTATGTTGACTGTTCAATCTTCAAGTGGTTAAACATAAAAGATAAAATCAATCATAAGAAATGCCTTTGGATATACACGAGGTGACGTAATAAGGGGAAAAGAGTATACACAAACATTTATTCAAGAATATGATAATTATTATTACACTATCAGTACAGTACTCTGTCATATATAATCGAATGTAGATGTTTTGAAGGTGGGTTCACTGATATCAGATGTGAGTAAAGCAGGCTTACTCATGCAGAACTTTTCTCGTTCATCCGTTCTAAACCTTTTTAACAGAAATATAATATTGTGGAGATCATCTCGTTACATTTATTGTACCACACAACCTTTCCCCCAAACAAAAACAGAAAAAAGATCAAAAAACATCTGGTAGATAGTCAAATAACTTTTTTAAAGTACACATAGCCTGTATTTTTACAGGTTAAGTGTATCTAAATAAAGTTCATTTACAATTTTGTGTTTGGTGAAGGTTACAGTGTGGTAGTACCCGGCATTGCCAGGAGTTATCAAGCGTCGTCGACCAGAAACACTATCCATAAAAAATATAAAAGTTACTCATCATTTTATATTAGCACACTCACACGTAGTTTAGTTTAGTTATTAATTAATAGATGTTTTCTCCTCAACCATGAAAGAAAAAGTTAAGAAAACAAATTAATGTGACGTTATGATTGATGAACCAAAGAGCACTTTAGTCTTTATAGCGCTACTTAGCTGAGTCTTAGCTACACACGCTCGCTGCCTCATGCAAAATGGCGGCAAAGATTTTACTAATACGACTACATTGTTATTTCTTAGATCAAAAATATGAATATGATATATTTCAAATATACTTAGATTATTTTTGCTTCTAGATGGCTCTTTGATTCAATCAAAAATAATTTAAAAAAAACTTTTTCACAGCAATAACCTACATTTTTTTTCAAAAAAGAAAAGAAAAAGAAGATGTTTCACTCAATTATGTCCAATTGTATCACAAATATGTTTATGATATACATCAGGGAGCACTATATACGGTTAATGCTAGATGAAAAATGCCTGGGAGATTGCTTCGTTAAAAAAAGAGAGGACTATGTTCTTGCCTCTGTTCGTTTATTTGATAGTTACCCGGATTACGACAAAAGTTACAAATCAATTTAGGTCAAAGATGGTACGAAAATTATATATGGTCTGAGAAAGAGGCTATTAAATTGTTGGAGGTCAAGGTCTTGCTAACACAAAACGTAACAAAATACATAATCGACCATAACTTTGGAACAAATTAAGATATATCACTCAATTTGATTTGGGGGGAGGTTTTGTGCTCTACTGGGTGCCCATTTCAGTTAATTTAATTTTAACAACAGATCACAAAATTATATTATCAGCCAAATTTACAAAAAAAAAATGTCAAAATTGAAATGAATGTCAGATTAATAAAAATATGTATTTTATAAAAAAAATCATCAAATAGCAAAGATGTTACCTCTTAATTATTTTTTTTTACAGTTAGTTAAATCCCCACAGAAAGATCTAGTAATGGTGATGGCTAATGTTGTGTTGGTTTTATTTATTCGGTCCTGTTCAGTCTTAGGATCCGTCTTATCAGTCCTTAGGATTGTTGTTCATTGGAACCTGTCCTTGGAACTTTTCTTATAAAAATTGATGTTTTATTAAGCCAAATATGATTTATGGAATATGCATTAAGATTATTGCACATATCTTGCTAAAAATATTACATTTTTCAATATGATATGAGTATATTACATTGTTACATAGTTATCTAATCTATTCTATTATATATCGAAATAATTAAAAAAAAGGAAAAAACCCCTCATTGACGTCACGAGGGATCAACTTTACCTTCTATAAGTACCGACAAGCGGAACTGGATGGGATCACACTGAACTGGACTGCAGTCCTCGGTCCTAAATAAGGACCATCACACCACTAGTCACCGCCATTCGCCTCAGATATATTTTTTAAGCTAAGAAATTTAATGATCTTTTTTTAAAAAGACATACTATTGATTGTGTTGTGTGATTTGTACAATTAACAAGGAAATAACTGCCATAAATTAAAATGAAATGATAATATTAATGTATAGAACCATTTCAGATCACAACTACTACACAACATAAATATTACCTTGGACGTCCCGACCATCTGGACGACAGACTAAAAAACGCGAGCTCCTAGGGCTGCCTTAAAAGAAGTTCAAGACTATATTAATTTCTTAATACAAATATATTAATACGGTTTTTCAATACTGATTTAAAGAGTTTTATGAGTCAAAATCTATAAATATTTGGCTGGAACCAATTTTTTAGCTTGTACCCATGGGTACCCTACCATAGTTCCATTTGCAGATTAAGTCCACGACCACTGCCCTGTCTTTGATCTACGGAATGGGTAATATAATCCGATTTCATGAAATGGAAGCTGCACAGTCTGGAATTCTTACTAATTGTCTATATTTTGAATTCACTTTTAGATGCAATTTCTGTCTTGGAACAGTCTTCTTCCATTTGGATTCAAGTTCCAGATTAGGAGGTACATTAACACCAGAAAAACTATGGTGTAGGATCTTACGAGTCTTGGGGGTGCTGTCATAACCTTGACGACATCTGGGGGCACAGCAATTCCCTCTCATCACCTTAGACTTAACAGTGACGATCGAAATCCTAAAGCTATAAATATTAAGTATAGTATCTTTCACTACTCAAAACAATGACTAATCAATTTTAAAAACAAGCCGTCTCTTGGAGCCTGTGCCCTTTTTTATTCATCTTCATATAGTCCAGATAGCTCTAGATGTCCATGATATTACATAGAATAAGGTATCACATTTACTGGGGTGGAAAAATAAAAATCGTAGTTGCCTTAGAAAAATAATAATCCGGGCAAATGGAACTTTGAACCGATTGCTGAAGCGATCAGTAAAATGAAAGAACCGAAACCAAAAATGAAGAACGCTTTAAACCTGAAATGGATTTAACCAGAACATTAGTCACCTCAAGAAATCCTGAGCTCGCTACCGCTCGTTTTTAAATCTTAAAGGGAGTATTTGAATTTGACAGCTCTTTATGACCGCAATTAATTTCCTGAAATTTATATATATTATTTATTCAAAAAAATGAAGTGAAATAAGGTACAAGAACTCTAGCATTTATCCTTCAGTAATTGAACAACTTTAGAAAATATTCTCTCAACGGTAACTGAGGACAGCAGTGTATAAATCAGAAGGTAGCATTTGAGCTTGATTAGATCTAAGGGCAATTCTGCCCAATGTTCAAATTTCTTTGAATAACATTTATTAAATTGATAGAATTCCGATTAATACATGCAAATAAGATCATATGAAGTGCTAATGGGTAGTTGTTCCCAAACAGTGTGTCTTGATGCAAGTTCAAGAGTGTCGCACGATTTGTGACAACCATACATTATTGACCATAGCTTATAATAATCCAAATAATTGGTTTAATTAAAATATGTGTATACAGAAGTTTTATTTATATTTTGGTATTCCTTGGGCACGAAAAGTTTGGGAACCACTGTCTTTTGGGACATGTTATTTCGATTGTTCGTGTACGATCATCCAGTTAAGCCTGATAATTAGTTTGAGCTTCTGCATAGGGTTCTCAAGTTTTTGAACTTATGTTTGCGTGATATTTTGAGATCTGATGTAAATTTACAACATAAAAATAGAATCAGCCCTAGAAAAAAAAATTCTTGCTTATCTTGAGACGTAACTTCAACCGTCTTTTGTAGTGATCTTTAAAATGATTCTTTAACTCTCGAATTTTTAGATGATATCTGATAAGCTATAGTAACGGAAAAAGTAATTCACATGAGGAAAAATTCGAGCGATTGCATTGCTATTATTACGACTCTTGATCCATCCAACTGTGATATCACTCTTGGAATTCTCAAAGGCATTTCACAGCAAGAAACTTATTCCCTAAATATGCCCCCTGGTTTTATATTAAAACTATCTATAGCTGACAAACTTTCAGATGATATTAGTATCCTCTTACCATTCGTTTTGTAAAATACAAATTACTTACTAGATTTCTTATAGCTTCAACTGTAGCTTGGAATACTGTGTTTGTATCATCAAGTCTTAAAGAACATTCCTGAAAGTTAGGACTTTATACTTCGTTAGGTAGACATAAAGGTATTTTAGATGCCCTTTACGTGAATGATCAAACCTTTTAAGTGGTTTGTTTATTAGTAGTCTTGTTAGGCAGGTATGTTGCTTTTGGAGTCGACTACATAGACCCATTGATTCCTAAAAGTCATAATCTTTGTAGTTTGCGAAGCTCAGTTTTCGTTAACTAACAGCTAAAATATGAAGAAAATAAACGCAAACCCCACTCCGTATCTAGCAATGATATAGGGAAGAATGACTCTGATGTTGATATCAATCTCATTCCGAGTCCAACAAGGACTTTCACTAATAAATCTCAATCAACTGATAATGTGATATATTCGAAGGGGAAATAATGGCATTGAAAGAAGAGAACTGAAATTCTTTTTCAAAGTAAATCTGTAGCATAGAGACATAAAAATTTGCACATGACCTCTCTTTCAAAGTCATGCCGCGCCACAACTGGGCCGAACCAGGGCCAGTTGTAGAGGCAAATATTGCAGGGGTGTAGGCTTATAATTCCTTAGCATTTTTTTATCGAGCTAATTTTGTTATTGATGGCAATCCAAACAATATTTTTTGTTTCCTGAAGCATCTATCATTATTATTTCCTGATTGAGGAGAGAACATCTAAGTTTTGAGTAGTTACCTTTGATTGTACTCATGAAAAACGTAGAGTAACACCAAGGATTTCTAGGGGAGTCATCTTCTAAATTATTGAAACAAAGTATGTTTGTTCTTCGATGCATAGTAACTCCGGGCAATGCTGAGTACTAGAAGAAGCTCTATATTAATCAAATAACGTTTGTCTGTATGTTTGCCATAAGGCCATTTTCGGATGCAAGGTAGATATGTTAGACTGGATTTATTGTACATCCATAACTTCTCCTTTTTTTATTATCAATTGAGTTCATTGCATGGAAAATTTTAGAATTACTACCCGCAGGATGATAACAATGATATCAAAAAGAAAAAAGATATTCGGTCTTAACGCGTGCATAAGATTATCACTAGTATACCCAGCTTTAGAACTGCATGTCTACTTGATTTGGGAAATAAAAATGTAGCAACGAGAGTGTATAATATAGCTGAGTCTGTACCTTTAAAAAAGAAAAGTATATATAAAAAACAACAATGGGCACTCGGTAGAGTGCAAAACCTCCTTCAAAAATCAAATTGAGTTATGTATTGTTCTAAAGTTATGGTCGATTATGCATTTTTTTTAACGTTTTGTGTTACCTTGACTTTCTCCTTTGACCTTGACCTCTCAAAATTTTATTCCATCTTATTTTGAGTCTATATAATCTCCGTGCCAAGTTTGCTGATAATCGAGGTATAACTTTGGCGGTATTTATTTAAAACATTTATTTCTACATATCATTATGTAAAAATAACTTTAATTTTTGGTGTCCTCGCCGATTAAATCTCCTACTGACGTCAGTTTTGAACATGTTCTAGGAACGGTGCATGATTCCACTAGTACCCGACATCAGAATTCATTAATAAACTAGAGACAGAATGGCACAATTTTCCCGTAATCCTGATGACTAACAAACAAACAGGAGCAAACACATGAACCTTCGCTCAAATTTGTTGACTGAGATTATAATTAATTTGACTTCAGATTTAGGTTTAGCAACAACGAGCATGTGTAGCTAAAGCTCAGTATGTTAGAAAGAAAAGTGGAGTACATCTATTTTGGGTTGTGAATCTTAAGCATTTATTTAACGTCCTAATATTTATGTTTTATGCAATCTGAACAATATTAGGTCCTTTTTTGGTGGAGCAATGTGCATAATAGAAATAGGCCTTATTATACTGTAACTCCAATCGATATCTAAATTTTAAAGCTTACTATGTGTCTGTAGATATTTCTAGACAGTTGTAACAAACATTCCCCAATGTTTGTTACAGGAAACACATTTCCATGGCGTTCATAATTACCTATTCAAAATTTATCATTAATGTTTCAGGGCATAATGATGTTTTTAGATACTTCAAAGTAGTAAACAGTCTATTGTATGTGGCTTCAAACTTATTTGGGAATAGGATTAATAATCTTAGCACCGATACATATCCAAGAATTATGTGCTATGTAAAGAGTTTGTAATAATTTTCAGGGCAGCATTTTAATGTTCCATCACAGACCCAATCTTTACATGAAGCGAGATCCTCTAATGCACCCTCAGACCCAAAAATCAATATTCTTTCAGGATCGTGTTTACCACAATCATATTGTAAAAATAGTTCGCCGTTTTTCAAGAATCTGTAGTCATGGGGAATTTCAAAAGGAATTGGACGAGCTTGGTTTACTTTCTGTCTCCAGCCTGGAACGCTACGAGCCAAATTCGATCAATTGGATATTAATGATTGAGTGATTTTGTTCAAGTTGGATGAAACTTGTCCAATTAACATATGCGAGGATAATTATGAAGTCAGAGCACGGGATTTTAATTTTGCTTTTTCTACGTACATTTTGGGTTTGGATGGATTGCACGGATGGCAGTATTCCCCTACTGTTTTGGAAACATATATATTATCATTGTCGATATCTAATGGAGTTACAGTGTGGAGCCTAGTTTTACATTTTTAATATTCACATATAAAGTGTGTTTTGGGCTGGATTTTCAGTTAGCTCTGTAGATTAAGGGTGATAATTTTGGTAAGAATGGAAAAGCGTGCGAGGAGAAAAGAAGAATTACTTATGGCATCATTGATTAAATAATATACATCTTCTTCTATCAATCATGAACGTTATCATTCCCGCCTTTATTATTCAATATTAATATAATATGAGATGGTGATAGTCGATAGAGAACTGAATAAAATCCCCAAAATGACGTCGCCTTCTGTCTGGATTTATGAAAATGGAGGCCCAGGAATTTGGAAAATACTTACCGGATGAGAAACAGATGGTTTGTCGGATTTGTCGATATAAATGTGCCTTTAGTCCCCTGTCTAGAATTACACGCCACTCATTATCCTCATCTCATAACAAGAGTATGGATATTCATCTATAAAATCAATTTGACGATGAATACATCAAGTCAGACTTTAACTTTGATCTCACAACGATGCTTATTGCATGTAATATAACCTTATCCATTGCTAATCATCTACGTTCAAAAAATTTATGGAGAAATACAAGGGTAAACATATCCCTTCCCGAGGAACCATCATTAAATTAATGGAGGATGTTGGTACTGATGTCATATATAGAAATACATATAAAAATGTTTTAAGTCATCCACACCAAATGATGATCAAGTTATCAGTAAAAAGTATTTACGAATATCGAAATGGAACTTTGAATTTTGTACTATCTCTCAGTAAGTATTCAATTTTTTTTTAATCTAACCATAAAATATGATTCTATTTTAGCTAAACATATCAAGAATTATGAAACACAACTCAGTAAAGGGCAAAAACAACTGCTTAAATGGTCACAACAACGGGGTAGTAGCTTTGGATGGTTTGCAACTAGTTTGTCTGAGACTACTTACTTCGCTTTAAGACTTGGGTATGATAATTAGGTTTTCCAATATTACATAGTCAATAAATATTACTTTTTTATCACTAAAGGCTTAGCTATGGTTGATGGGCTCCAAGAAGTGGTGTTCAGAAAACTCATAAAAGGCAAAAACAACTGTTTAAATGGTCACAACAACGAGGGTAGTTACATTGGGTGTTGCATTATAATTAACAATTGTGTATATCCTTCATGATAACAGTATGTTGTTATATAAGCATACTTAAATAACGGGGAAAATCTTTTTGATGCTCTTAATAGGGAGTAATATCGCCGGACATTACTACATAATTAGCTTTTGCTCTAAATCTTTACGATTAATTTATTTCTAACATTTTTTTATTAATATATTTATTGTCTAATTTTATGATTTTGACATTTACTTTATTATTAATAATTAGTTAGATCTCATCGGTAGAGATATATCTATCCTGTGCACAGTATATAGCAACTTCCACATGAAGAAGAAGGGTGATTATCTTTTTGATTAAACTCCACGTCTCGCTTGTGTATTGCAACCTAAAGTTATGACATATTTAACTGAATTCCGATGTTAAAACAAGAAAAACATTTCTGGATCAATCTATTATTTCAATATTCTGTATTTATAATTTTTTATTATTAATAGTTATATGATTTTAATTGTTTAATTTTGTATATTTAACTTAAATGTTTAATGGTTTATTTTTTAGTATGTAGATTATATTTAATTAAAGCCTTCTTTTTTAAACTTTGAGCTTCAAATATATTTCAAATACTCTACTTTGTCGTTTCATTAGCTATTATTCTGAGAATAAGGTTCATAATGAATTACAATTTCATGGAGTGTGACGTTTTCAAATCTACTGTAACGGATAAAAAACGTCGAAGTCAATTATACGTAGTATATCTTCATTAAACATTTTGCTAATAAATACATTCGTTTATTAGCAAAATGTTAATGAAGATATACTACTATGATTTTGAGGGTAAAAATCATAATAAAGCAGGCAGATGATAATCACATCAGTATTTTAAACAATGATACCATATGTATTTTTTTCCCCTCCTCCTCGCACGCGTTTTTCTCTACAATATTATCAACTATACTGATAATACGGGTCTCCCATAATCAAAGTAGATCATTCTGTAGAGAAAAACGCGTGCAAGGAGAAGGGGGGAGAAAAACTTATGGTATCATTGTTTAAAATACTGATGTGATTATCAGCTGCCTGCTTTTTTATGATTTTTGAGGGTATAACGAAAGTATTTATTAGCAAAATGTTTAATGAAGATATACTACGTATAATTGACTTAGACGTTTTTTATCCGTTACAGTAGATTTGAAAACGTCACACTCCATGAAATTGTAATTCATTATGAACCATATTCTCAGAATAATAACTAATGAAACGACAAAGTAGAATATTTCGAAATATATTTGAAGTTCCAAGTTTAAATTAAATATAAGCTACATACTAAAAAAATAAACCACCATTTTATGTTAAATATACAAAATTAAACAATTATAATCATATAACTAATAACAATAAATTATAAATACAGAATATTGAAATAATAGATTGATCCAAATAATATTTTCTTGTTCTGACATGAATTCAGTTAAATATGTCATAACTTTAAGTTGCTAAACAAAAGCCAGACGTTGAGTTTAATAAGAAAGATCATAACCCTTTTTTCCTAATGTGGAAGTTGCTATATACAATTGTGCACATGATAGATATATCTCTACCGATGAGATCTAACTAATTATTAATAATAAAGTAAATGTCAAAATCATAAAATTAGACAATAAATATACTAATAAAAAAATATTAGAATTAAATCCATCGTAAAGATTTAGAGCAAAAGCTAATTATGTAGTGATGTCCGGTGATATTAATCCTTGTTAAGAGCATCCAAAAAGATTCTTTCCCCGTTATTTATGCTTATATAACAACAAACTATTATCATGAAGGATATACACAATTGCTAATTATATTGCTACACCCAATGCAACTACCCCCGTTGCTGTGACCATATAAGCAGTTGTTTTTGCCTTTTATGAGTTTTTTGGACACCATTTCTCGGGCTTTATCAACCATAGCTAATCCTTAAGTGATAAAAAAAGTAATATTTATTGACTATGAAATATTGAAAAACCTAATGATCATACCCAAGTCTTTAAGTGAAGAAACTAATGTCAGACAAACTAGTTGGGAACCATCCAATGCTACTATTCCCGTTGGTGTGCCCCTTTAAGCACTTGTTTTTGCCATTTCATGAGTTGTGTATCATAGTTCTTAATATTAGCTAAAATAGAATCATATTTTATGATTAAATTTTAAAAAAACAAAAAAACATGAATACTTACTGTTAGATGTTACAAAATTCAGAGTTCCATTTCGTAATTTGGTGTGGATGACTCTAAACATGCTGAAAATTATCTTAACTTCACAATTTACAATGGGGGTATTTCTATAAATGACATCATTACTAACATCCTCCATTAATTAATGATGGTTCCTCGGGAAGGGAATAGTTTAAAGACACATTTATATCGATAAATCTGACAAGCCATCCGTTTCTCATCCAGTAAGTATTTTCCAAAATCCTGGGCCTCCATTTTCAGAAATCCAGACAGAAGGCAACGTTATTTTAGGCATTTTATTCAGTTCTCTATTGACTATCAGCATCTAATATTATATTGAATAATAAAGGCGTGAATGATAACGTTCTTGATAGAAGAAGATGTATATTATTTAATCAATGATGCCATAAGTATTTCTTCTCTTCTTTTCGCACGCTTTTGTATTCTTACCAAAATTATCACCCTTAATTATAGGCTAATATGTACTTGTATCATTTATATTATTACGCACATATTAAGACAAACTTGTTGATTCTCTTCCTAATTCCTTTTTTAATTTTTATTTAGTCTATGTACGTTCTCCCTTTCAGCATTAAAATACATTAACATAATTTATCCCTATCATCAATACTGAGGCCTTAAGACAGTTTTGAACCTTAAAAATAACAAAAAATGTATGTCCTTTTGCTGAAGGGCACGAGGCTGCGAGAGAAAAAATAAGACCATATTTGGAATCAGGGGATCAAATTGTACTAAGTTGAGCATATGCTGTTCTAGTGTATTAAAAAAGTGTGATTTTGTTTGGATAGTGTACTTTGATTATTTTTTATAAAACATTATCGATTCCGCGTATATCAAAGTTTTTTTAAGGTCGAAAAAACACACAATAAATAAGAAAAAAAAAAAAATATTGTACAAACAGAAAAAAGGATAGCTTATATTCAAGGTTGTGGCGGGTTCCGCAGCTCTATTACTCCAGTTCTCGGTTCTCTCATTTAAGCAGTTTCGGTTTCGATTCAGCTTTAACGGTCAAGGTTCTTTTTTATACAGGCTCTGTTTGTTAACAGTCAATTAAAACAAGAAAATTCTCTAGAAAATTCGGGGCCCGGAAATGATATTACATACAAACAGGGCTGCAGCTACCTTATACACAGAGTGCGTAGTGACCCAAATTCCAGCGGGGGCCCCGAAACCTAAAGTTGCTTAACACAATGGTGACAATGTGGGGGCCGTGTGAAGAAGCTGGGGGGGGTGCATATATGCTTCGTATAAAGTGGGCCTCAGCTAAAAATATATCACTGTATGGGGACCTTGGCATAGTAAAGTTAGAAAAATCCTTGCTTAATAAATATTATGGCTATAATATTATCGGGGCCCAACCAGCTTAGTAATGGACCTGTATCCAGAATCTTCCCTAGCCTTTTTTCAGTTTCTTTTTGGAGGAAAGGTTGCATGATACAATAAATGTAATGACGTATTTCATTTACATAAAATTCTGCAAATGGAATATTAAAAGGTTATAAATATACCAAAAAATACAGCAAACGAAAATAAGCACAATAACTGAGCCCGATAAGCAATATATTGCGGCCTCGGTTCGACTTTATCGGTTCCGGTTATTTTGGGCCAAGAACCGGAAGTGCTAGACCGATATGAGCACAACCTTGCGTATATTGAATAAGAATTAAGAAAAGGGAAGAGGAGGATTAGCGAGTTAGTCTTAGAATGTATTTTCATAATGTTTGAAGGAGGAACATATTTCTAATTATAATGGCCAAAGGGATTAAATAACTTCAAACGGCCAATGAAAAATTAAAAGATTTTTTTTTTTTTTTATGTTAAAATTCTAAACTAAAACGATTTAATATAAACTGTAAATACATTATAGGTAAATTTCTTTTATAAAACCTCCTTGTATAGAGGGTTCAGAAGCAAAATGTGGACTGAATGACTGATTTCAGATAAATGTCAATAATTTTATTTTTGAGAAATAACTTTGGAAATCCGGCGAAGATAATGGCAACATGTCCTTGGTCAAAAATCAGCCATGTTGTCGACGCAGTACTTCTGGCATTTGGCCGATGTGTGTGAGGATACACCACCTTGGGTCCAAATATAGTTGTCCCCTGGATAGGTGGCCCTGAGCCATGGCAGTATGGTGATTTTTAGCACCTTGTAGTAGGCCTCCTGGCCGATTTTCTTCTTGCCGTTGGATGCCACTACCCCGGGACTATTCTTTGCGCCGGATGTTTTGTACAGAACACCCCCTTGACCTTTTTTTGATGATCATCCAAGCCAACAGTAGTTCCGACGGTTGTAGACATGGTCCACGATGAAAATCTTCTCGTCAGGGAAATTTTTTACAGTGAATCCATTTGCCTAGATTCACGCACGAACTTTCTTGCACCTCTGCAGTCTCCCTTCCTTCAAAGTGTCTGTCAACAGGTAGTATGGGCTCCTTGTGTAAGAACACAACACCAAGTCAAAAACTCAGAATCCCTTTTCAAGTTGTGCCCCACACTTCCTTCTTTCGTTGAGAGATATTTTCCATCCTTTTCCATCTTGGCCACCTTAAAAATGTGGCTCCTTGAGCACTTTACAATGTCCATAATCTCTGCCACCTCAAATTTTGGCATCTAGAAGGTCTGAGATCCTCTTGCCTTCTTGCTTCTTGCTCACTCATGATGAAAGATTTGAGGAATGTTTATTATTGTTTACTTATGCAGAAAGGACAGGAAATTCGGAATATGCAGGGGAAAATCACAAAATCTCTCTATTTTAATTACATAATTAGCATTTATTTTATATCAGTTTTGCACTGTACAACATTTTTTTGTTGTTTTCTGTCCATTTGATTTAAATATAACCAAATCTGCGCACCTTTTGACAATTTTCAAAATGCAACATATAATTGACCATGTGAAAATAGTGATTTTGGTAAATATACATTAATTTTTTCAAATGTTTGACCTTGTAATTTATTTATTGTTGTCATTGCTAACTTGGCATGTTCCTTCTTCAACCATAATAAACATACATACATCGACTAAATTGCTCATCCTCTTCATCCTTCATTTACCAGGGACATCCACACATGCTAACATCTAATATTATATATTATTACTAGGATGTACTCGTATTATAAATTTTATTTTGAATTATTTTATGAATACATACCAAGACAAACTCGCTAATCCTCTTGGATCCGAACTTCATTCGCAATACTTGCAACTCTTTTCGCAAGAGGCTTGTTGCCATCTGTGAGCCATTTGTGGCCCAATACGATAAACTAATTTTCAAAGTTTTGCCTTACCGGTCTTGCAGTTCATATAGTTCCGGTTCTTGAACCGCTAGAACTGGAACTGACAAAGTCGAACAGAGACTGCAATATATTGCTTATCGGTCTTGGTTCTTGTTCTTCCTTTATAGAATATATATAAATAAAATAAAATATATATAATAAAAATAAATTATTTTTAATCAATAAGTGAACTTTCTAAATTTTTTTCGTGTAATTGCTGTGTTTTCCAATGATTTTTTACGTTGCCAGATGATACAGTTGTATCTGATTTCCAAATAGCTAAGGGCTTATTATTGATCTGGAAAAGGGGTTTTAGGAACTAGATGGTGAATATTAAAGAGGATGGGGTGGAGTAGATTATGGATCCAGGCCCGCTACTAAGCTTGTCGGCACCCCTGCTGGAACTTGGAGTACTAAACACTCTGTGTATAAGTTAGCTGACGTCCTGTTTGTATCGAATATTATTTCCTAACCCATAATCTTAACGCAACGCCCATTGTTTTAAGCGCCTGTTACCAAATTGATCCTATATAAAAAAGAACCGAGACCGATAAGGCTGAACCGAGCCTGGAAGCGTTGAAATGAAAGAACCGCTGAGCCTGAACCGGGGACAATCTTGTGGATTTGACATTGGCTATATGTTAGAAAAAGATTGATAAAGATTTTTGTTAAATGTATCATTATAAAATGGCAGGCTATTTTCGCTTTCCTTTCCAAGTATGTAACCCTTATGTTTTCACAAAGTAAAAACCTAAAATTAGTCTCTAGATGTATTGAAAGATGTTGGAAACATCAAACATTACTGGTACACGCGTTATGGTCCTTGTACTTTTTTTACGCTTGTACAGGACTAGCTTTTTTAACCACTCACAACCTCCATTGCCAAAAGGGCAAGGAAAAATTTAGAAAAAAACATTGTATGATAGCTACACTTCTGTATTTCTCTTGTTGCCAACAGTTAATTGTTATTCAGAGAATTGTTCTTAATAATTAAATACATTGCATCGATAAACTTATCAATGACAGAGAATGAAATGGCACGAATTCTAAACGAAGGCCCTTGATTATGTTTGTTTAAAATGTGTCCTTTTTATTCAAAGGCTCATAGCACCAAGAACAATACATTTAGGAAATGTAAAAATATATTTATTTGAAAGCTGATATACTGAACTATAATTCAATTTAAATTGATAAATATGCATTATATGGTAAATATGGTATTTAGCTAAATAAATGAGTGTTCTTCTGAAGAATCATATGTTTTTATTAATTATATTCATTATACAATAATTATATTATGCTTGTTGGTCGATCCATGAGTATTTTCATATATGAATAATCCATCATGTCGAATGATACTTATTTAGTAACGAAGAAGTGATTAGCACTTCTTCGTTATCAATTAGTTATCATTCGTACATTGTTAAATTTTAATTGAAAGGTCATATCGGGCCTAATATAAGTACCTTAAATCAAACAAAGGTAATCAAATTGTTGGATATCTTAACCAATCCCACAAATTTGAATACAACGCCTACAATTGACTCAAATATGTCTATGAAATATTGTTCTGTATGTATGTATGAAGTTAGAAAAATAATTTGGATTTATTCCTACACGTAATATCCGTTCAAAATCTTTTTATGTTGACACACCATATATATTTAGGATGTTCCTAACCCTCCATTCTCAATAGCAAAAATATTAACCTAATGAAAGGAAACGAAATGTGTTTTTCCCATTTGAATTGACAAGTAAGGAATGAATTTGTCTTCAGAAAGTCCGTAATTAATGATAATGTCACATTTTTTTGATGATTTCTAGCTACTTCCAACTCTTGTTCAATTTGGGCAAAATACTGTCGTTGTTGATGCAATAATCCAACAATGGATTATTCAATATAGATTCTTGGAACAATGAGCCCCAAAGATTGAGAACGACCATAATAGCTAACATCGCTGAGATGTTCCAATGAAGGAAATGCAGCCTTTTCAATCATGAATAAAAGTTGGTCTACTGCAATATTTATCTTAGTCTTAATTCAAACAAGTCGAATCCTGATCCGATTAAGAGAAAAGATCGTTTAAAATTCACTTATTCTCATATATAAATATTTTTTTTAAACTCCCAACTTTTGGTTGTCGATTCTATTATTTTAATGTTGGAAGAAGGTTCATTTAATATATTAATAGGCTGGACAATCCCAACGTTGAGGAAATTGACAAACATAATATGCTTTAAAATCAATAGGAAATTGTCTTATTAAATTGTGTATATTGTCACCAATGTATTTAAAAGTAATCAGAAAATAAGATATTTTTGCTGAACCATCGAGGAGTTACTCTTATTCGGGGTTGACTGTATAATGTTCTCCAAAACATGCTTAATATATTTTCTAATTCTTTAATTTATGTAAGGGTTTATCACAGATGCATCTGCACATGAGCTCTATAGTCTAAGAGCGCTATCCACTAAATAGCTTTTGTTCCTTGAGTTAACAACCCCCCAGTTTGCTGCCTTATGCATCTTAAATCTTCTTTGAGACAAACTCGAATAGTTTTTTTCATGACACTGAAGCTCTTTTGCAATGGATATAAGGGAGCGGGAGGGATCTTTGTCTATGATTTCTTGCACTCTTTTGATGAATTCTAGATCTCGCACCTTTTTCGTTGTCATCTTGGCCTTTGGCTCCCTATTGATCACTTCTCGAGGATCCTTTCTGCCCTCTAAAGCCTTCCGTAGCCTCTGTACGGTTCTTAAAGATACAGAGGTGAGCTCCGATACCTCCTTGTTAGATATATTTCCTTTCTTTGTTTTAAAATCATGATCACGGCGGATCTTCGTTCTTGTTCATTGAATTGAAAATTCTCTAGCTCTTCATATATTTGTGCCATAGTTTATTATATGTTATCTGGGTTCTTTTAAAAAGTAAATTACGTGACAATTTTGTCGCCGAACCCTTTTAGGTCCCTTTAATTTGAGTTGAAACGATTAGAAGCAAGGGTCTGTTTTTCTCCATTTGCTACTCCGCTTTTCAGTGGGGAAAAAGAAAAAAACAATCTAAAAATTCAATTTCGTTGCAGTTTTTTATATATTTTTTCTTTTTCCTCACTGAAAAGAGGGCCTGCAGTTATCATTTAAAAGTAGGGGAGACGGAAAATAGTTTCAATATAGAATGATTGCAATAGAACGTTTTCATTGACGTCATAAATTACATCATAATTGAAGGAGACGCCATTTTGAGGGTTCAAAGTTGATATTTTTAAAATATAAATCGAACAATTTTCCGATAAGTCATGATTAAATTCCTTCAAATGGATTTAAGAACATTTTTTTAATCAATTGCATGGAAAACTATATGATAAAATATATATTTCATCCGCAAGATGGTGTGACTTTCTGTAGCCATAATCTAATATAAATATATACATTATTAAGGGGTGCTGGCGTCTCCTCTATTTGATAATGATAATTATCATTCAGGGAGTTGTACTATTTTGTCGCACTCTCTGTTACTTTACTTACAAACTATTATAAATAAACAACGTTCCTGTCCTAATATCGGTATAATATCTAATAAAAATCCCCAAAAAATGGATAGATATGCACATTTTTTTTATTGAGTATGGATTAAATAAGTAGGATAATTACAGAAAAATATCCTATTACATTTTTATAGTAGATTTATTTATACACTATGAAAATAAGATGGTACAAGGATATAACTAACATATTTTAATACATTATAGGTAATATAGTACAACTCATCAATAGAGGATATATTTTTGATATAGACAGCAAGGTTTAAGTCATTTTATATGTTAGTCTTATTTTGACATCCATAATGACCCTGAAAAAAGGGTTTTCATTCTTATGGAAGATGGTTGTTTAGGACCTCAAAATAGCCGAACGCTCAAAAAATCAAAGTGTTACCGGCCTTCCCTATAACTATCAGAACAATATATTGTGTAATGTAAATTACACCTGCGCATGCGCGTCAAATGATGTTGTATGAATGAATATGACGTCGTCGGCAAAAGGAATGAAATAATTAAAAGAAGAACTGCTATTGCTAGTTATATGGCTAAGGAATGAAAGATGGAAAGAAAAGAGCTAGAGAAAGTGTTTTATTTAAAATCCTAGCTATCTTTTACATGCCCACTCTGCTTTTTGGACTGAATATATATAATATATTATTTATTAATATTATTATATATGATTGATTTATATTCGTTAGTCACTTTTGGAGTGGAATTGTTCCGGGAGAGTGAAAATATTGATAGAAGAAGAGCTGAGCCATGGCGTCCTCAAGGGATGAAATCGTGGACTTGAACGTTGGAGGCACTTCCTTCAGCACCTCCAAATCCACTCTCACGTCCATTCCAGACACTTTCTTCTCTGCCTTGATATCCGATCGCCTCACCTCTGCAAGGGATAAAAATGGTGCCATCTTTATCGATAGGGATCCGGATCTATTCAAAATCATTCTCAATTATTTAAGGTAGTAGCGCAGAGTCATTCTCCGCCTTCCGGGTCTCATTTCACCTCTTTCCTCTCCTGTTGCATTAGGACTCGCAGAATATTTGGAAATCTGGAAAAGCCGGTGCTCAAGGCTCTCTTCTACGAGGCAGAGTTTTATTCCATTCTTCCTTTGGTCCGAAAGTTAAACCTCGTACTCAAAGACACCTCCGGCTGTGGGGACATACTCTTCTATACACTTGTCAATCCTCCAATGTTGTCATTCCAGGATCGGTCCAAGTTGGACTCCATCACTTCCAACAAAAAAAGCCAAGACCCCTTTAGGCAAAGCGTTGTTTTTATATATTATATCAGTAATCCCCAACCTTTTCCAAACTGCAAAGCCCCTTACTCATTTTGACCGAATATGTAGGTCTAGAACTTTTTAAAAATCATTTTTTTCGGAAAGAAGATTTCTTAATAACTAATCAGTAGCGTCGTTGGCCCTTTTTTTCGGTGGAGGGGGACTCAAGCCCTGCAAAAAGCTTCCAAGCCACCTTCTTATATTTTTATCATAGATATATAATATAAGTCTATTCATACAAATAATTATATAACTATGTTGATAATTTTTGCGACTAAATCCCCCCCCCAAATGATGAAAGCTAGCAACGCCCCTGACTCTTGATAACCTTGTAAAGCTCTAGTCGATGCACCGCGGATAGTCTACTAAATTTTCCGTACCTCTTTTGAGAAATACTGTTTTTCATATAAAAACAACATATCTCTTCAACAGACTTGAAAATGAGTCCAGATTAGTATCTAAATATTAATCAGTATATCAATTAATTATAATGATTATATAAACTTTGACATGAATAGGAAAATGATCTAATGAGTAGTCATGTTATTTTATTAATAATATGAAAAAGTGTCTTATTTCATCTTATATATGATTTGAAAAAGGGATTTGACAAAAAACAAAACAAAAAAACATGTTGCTCGTTTACACTAAAAAAAATCTTATATTATTTTTCTGAAAATTGAGTCTATATTATATATTCTGTATCCTTTATATCTTTTATTTCTGTTAGTCAAATATTCTGATTAACGTAAATTACACTTTAAAGTCTCAAAAAATTCCTTGTAGTAATTATTGCAAAATAATATAACATATTATATTTGAAAAAATCTATATTGAGAGGAAAAATAATGTCTCATAAGTCAAATGAATGTTTTAAGCAATTGTAATCAATATTGGGATTTGTACTCATCTCAGAAATTTGAATGTAAAGGTTATGCCTGATGTAATTGGTGAATTGGGAATTCCTCTTTTTCTTTATATTTATTTGAGATTGTCTTAATCCATAATATGTATAAGCGCCTTGAACGAGATTGATAAAACCGTAGAGTTCCATATTATTTAAAATATATTTGTCTGATTTTCCTATTTATTCTAAGAGATAATTATAATAATTTTATGCTAATTTATAATATGATTTCTATTGCGGGTCGGTTTTAAATTTTCATATTACTTTATTGAAGGAAAAAAACCACAACGTTTTTATTAATAATGTACCAATTATATATTTTTGCGATTAGGCCGGTTTGTTTTTCAACTTTTTTCAAATTTCGACTACAGCTAATGTGGAAAATTTGTCATGTTACATGTAGTAAAAAAATACCGATGCAAAATTTATTTGTTCTACGACGTCATCCTTAGGTTGCACGTCTTGGAAAGACTCTCAAATTATTTATTTAGTATATTAAGATTTAATTAAAAAATTATTTAACATAAAACAATTTTGCTATACATCGTAGAAAAAAAAGCAACAAAAAGACTATATCTAATTAACCACCATATTCCCCCTTCTTTATGTATGATATTAAAATATACTTATTCTCTTCATCTTTCAGAGTTGTGATGGTAAAGGCGTGTCAAGACTTCATAGCCGTCGCCTACTCCCATTTTGTGGCTCTTTATAAAAACACCAAAGAATATGGATATAAACTAGAATTTACAAGTCCAATAATTGAGAATCACTCCATTTATAGGATAGCTATAGATGGGATCCCACATACTGAAGATGAGAAATATGTAGTGTTTGCCTATGATACATTCATTCAGATATATTATATAAACTATACAAAGGTTGATGAAAAAAAAGTCTTGAATGTGGAGCCCTTTAATTTTGAGTTTTTTGTTGATCATTTATTCTTTGTGGGGTCCCATGTTGTTGCGCTATCAAAAGAGGATAAAATTGGGATTTGGAACTTCTATCGAAAGAATTGGCATTGTCAGAAAATCAAGGAAAAAATTACTTCTTATAACGCCACTGAGTCCATTCTTCTTTTAGGCTCAGCCAAGGGGACCATTCATCATATCGATATGGAGAAACTCCCTTGTCGTATAACGGATAATGACTTACTTGTCACTAAGTTCTATTCTGATCCTTGTAGTGATTCCATTACCTCCCTTTCTAATTACTTCAACCGTGATAATAAAGATAATGGCAATCCTTGTGAACTTGCCTATGGTACATCCTCTGGATTAATACGAATTGTCGTACGCTATCCTCACATGAATAAATATAGTTCCAAGTTATTCTTAACACTCTTTGCTCATCGCTTCCCTGTTACCAAAGTCATCATAACGGAAAAATATCTCATCTCAGTATGCTCTGAACACAATCACGTACGAACGTGGGAATTTCGTCGCTTTCGCGGAGAAATCATCACGCGACCTGGAGTTACGTCCGTCTCCTCATTTAATCTACTAACTATTCAAGAGTCTCGTTCATGCGGCCATGTTGGACCCTATGGGGAGCCAAATGATGAACAAGTCTTTATTCAAAAAGTCATTCCTGAATCAAATTCCCTTAATGTATTAATGGCATTGAATGGTAAACGGGTTTGTGTCATAAAGTCTGTTGATAAAACAACCATCACTTCTTTTTGTGAGAGTAAGTGTGCAAAAAAAGGCAATCAATACATATCTTGCAACTCAAGTAGATATATAATCACGGGTCATTCCTCGGGTGCTCTACAAATATGGGATTTGAATACGGCCTTGGATTTTCATAACAAGGGGCAGTCCTTGAATGGGGGATCAGATTCTAGCAGAGGGTCTAGTCCAAATGAACTTATTAATATTTTAGAAAATTGTGACCTTACAGATTCTCGTCCATCCTCGCCATCCCACTCAACCTATTCCTCTCTAAGTGTTTCAAATCTCTCTTTGACAAAAGGGGATTCATCATCCACTCCTCTTTCCACCCAGCACCAAGAAACGTCATCATAAAGGGCTTTCAGTATGTGTGGAGAAGGAGATTCATCTATAGTTTTAATTTTGTTATTATTATTTTTTTTCATATACTCAACCCCCAAACAATTACATATACATTAGGTCGGTTTGCTATCAACTTTTCTCGAATTTCGATTACGGCTAATGATAATAGTTTTCAGTTGGTAAGAAAATAAACCATACGTAAAATGCTCTACGATGTTTCTTTCAGTCGCCGCAGATCTTCCCGACGGTAGAAAAAGGGCAAAAAATTAGTTACTTAGTTAATAAAGATTCAAATAAAGCGTTCCTTTGCAATTTTGATGATCTGTGTATAGCGGCTATCTTTTTTTTTACATTTTCGGAAAGGAAAGATCAAATTAAATTTTCAAAATTTGTTAAATAAATAATTTCTGACATCGTAGAACAATGACATTTTCTACTATTTTTCTAGTCCTAATCTAAGTTGGAAAAAAGTTGATGCACAAACTTCTCTTACATATATATTTGTCCATAATATTACTTATAATTAATCATAGATCTAGCATGTGATATCTAAAAATTCTCATTCTTTTCTAAAGCTTTGAAACCAATAATGAGGATCATTGATAAGGGCTTTACTCTCTATTTATATTTTTTTATATTATGATTCAAATAGCTTTTGTATGTTTTTATTAGAAGCGGGAATATATTTAATTGTGATAGTTTCAATAATATATATATATATTTAAAAGAAAATATTTTAAATAGTGTTTTTGTTGTAGGATAATGATTAGTTATGTCACTCACTTAATTATCCCCCCCTTCCACCTGGCTTAGGAAATCATACGGCCACAAAATATATTATAATATAATTATCAATTGTTTTATAATTATGATTACTTAACGTATATTTTACACAATTTATAATTATTAGTTATCGATTAAATCCAAATTAGTTCTACATAAAATTTCGAATTCGCACACTATTATTGATGGATTTTTTTTATATCAACATGAACGACATAAAGTTATTTATTTAGAGACATTTCGGTCAATTTTAATGGGATGTATATTCAATATGTGTTGATGGGTTAAGGAATACTCAAAATGGAATGCGCACTCGTTTTTTGACCAACTTAAGGCTATTTCTTCTATTTGTAGGATAATTATTTAAGCAATAAGGAAATTGAATTAAAACAATTGAACATAATTTGCATATATATATTTTTGGGACTTTATTTCTAATTTTTTTTTTGAATAAAAATCATAATACTAAAAGTTTTGGAAACTAAATGAAATTTTTCGAATAAAATTTCAAAAATTCTAAGCTTTTCACAAAGAATGAAAATTCAAATATTTAATTTTTCGAATATAATCTCGAAAATTCAGAGCTATTCAAAAAAAAAAAAAAAAAAATTCACAAATCCATCACCATTCACAAAAAAAAAAATTTTTTTTGGTAAAAAAGGAAAAATCAAATTTTAAATTTTTTGCTTTGCAGCTATGATCCCCGAATGATCTGTTTTTTACTAAAATAAATCTTTAAAAAAAAAATACTGCTATTTTTGCTTAAAATTTTTTCATCCTGACGAAAAAAATTATATTAAAAAGCAAAATCCCGGACGTCCCTGGTAAGGAATGTATTTAGGGATTAAAAAACTATTTACCCGGCATTGCATTGAGTTATTAGGTGTCAACGAACAGACACACTGCACTAATAATATGGAATATATCTCCCCAGGAAATTATCTGTGTTATTCTACGTACATTCACACTTAATTACTCAATCCTTAAACTTTATTTCCTCCGGAATAAAATAACAATGATAACAGCTCTAGAAACTAACAAAAGAACATTGTTGAGGTTGCCAACAACAACAAAAAAAACTTGCATGCTAAAAAATGCTTAGGATTCACAACTAAATGTATATGTAATTTTCTGTTTCAATGAAGCGATGGGGTACACACTTTCGTTGCTAAATATCAGAGGATAACTTTCAAGCTGTTGAATGATCTCTATGCGGATCAAGTTTTTTTCATCCTTTAAAAATTCGAGAAACTTTCAGAGAACAGGATGGCATGAAACAACTTCCGATGAAAACCGACGGTGTATGCCTTCCAATTACATGTATTATAATTTAACAGCTTGCAGGTCATCCTCCGCCTGTTCAAAGAAGACGATATCGTGATTGTAACCAACATATTGTGACTATTTTGAATGATTTTGAGATTCGTGAAAAGTTAATACAAAATAGATATGCAAAAAAATCGACCTTCTTCATTCTTTGTCTTTTTATTTGAAATTGGTTTATTAATATAAGTGGAAATTCACCAGGGGGAAATTTCCAGATACCGTTTTATACAACTCCATACGTATATATAAATATATTAATGAAAATCGTGTGTATAATGGACCTGAAAAAAATAACAACCGAAAATCAACATGGTATCCCTGACAATTTGAATAATGTTTTGGAGGAAATCAGCTACTGCGAGAAGGGAGGTGATGGAGAAAAAAATCCACAAGTATATTGGCAAGAATTACTCCGATATCCATTCTATTTAGGAAAGCAAGTTCACTACTCAAGAATTAAATAATAATGACAACTGCAAAGTAAAAGAAAATTCATTTCTCAGACTACCAATTCCATAAAAATGCTATAAAACACGCGATTTACATCACTACATGTATACTCTTTTTTAATATGACCCACACGCTCGATTGAATTGTTGCTATCAGGTAAGGATGTCCTTTTTATGAAGAAAAAAATGATCCCGAGGAGAAGGCGGGAGCGAGACATAACGTGTTACTAAATTAAGACTTTTTTTTAATATCACCTCCCTGTTATATGATTTTTAGGGGGAGAAAATGAGTAACTGCTATATAGAAGAGAGCCTTCTACTTTTAAAAGTAAGCATTACTGTAGAAAAATATTACAATTATATTTAAATCCATATATATTGGCTTGATAAAACGAGTCCCAAAAATGTAGATTTGACGGCAATAACCTTTGATGAATCCTTTTCCTCTGATTTCAGTGATGCCGATTTCCCCCCGTATTTATTCGACAGCGGCGGAGTAATTTGAATTTTTTGATAGAAATTACTACTTCATTTTCTTTGCTTCATTAATTCTATATAAATTTTTGTACTTACAATATCACATTGATGGTTCATGTCAACCTCATGAAATTTCCTCAAATGATAGTTGAAACATTTAAGTCTCTGAGAAAAAATTTAGTTTAAGTTTATTTTAATATGTTTTTTTAAAACAATTTACACAAAGATCGGCGAGAATGCTTACTTCAGACGGAGAAGTGAACACCATGACGACCTATTAAACAACGAATAAAAACAGAAAGAGCAGACGCAACTACTGGTTTTTCTTTTCTAAATTTTAAACTTTGTTTTTCCATTACAAAAATGATATCATTAAGTAATTATGCAGACCTTAGATATGTACACTCATAAATGACTTTACGGAAAAGATGCATATACATAGGGATGTGGAAATGGTCAAATCTATTTCTGATAGAGTAATACATTCCTTTGTGTGATATAAGAAGAAGATTGTGATACTAACGAAATGGGGGATTGGTTTTCATCCAGTATCAGAAAGATAACTAATACATCAACAATAAGAAATACTTTAGTTTGAATATGTTCAGTGTACAAGAATGTCCACTAGGGCGCCCTCTATCCAATCAAAACCTGACAATATGATCTCAAATTGTAAACCCTAAGAGGAAGTCAAATTTCTGTCGAAAAATTTAGAGTACTTTGTGGCATTATTTTAATATGATATACACCTTATTTTGAGCTTTGAGTTTTTATATTACATAATGTTTTCAGTCATACTGAGTGTTTTGTGATTTCTTATTTAGGACCGAAGACTGCATTCCCGTCCAGTTTACTCTCTGTCCGGTCTAGTTCAGTCCTAAAACTAATTTGATGACGTCACCCTACTTTATTTCTTATTTTTTAAATAAGTTATAGTAATACTGAACGTCCAAACTCCAAAGGGCCAACCCTCTTAAGGACCGGTCCTAAGAACTGAACCGAATAAATAAAGACTGATACAACACTAGTCATAATTATTATTTAAAATCAAATTGAGTTTTTGCCCAATACTAGCGTTATATTTTTAAATTAATAACATTACATATTTTTTTCTACAATATTGGGTCTCAAACTTTTAGAAAAAGTTTAGAAGCACTGGTCCAAGAACCTTCATTTGATTTATGAGATTATAATAATATGGATTTGGCTTCAATATATTATATTTGAAATATAAGTATCTAGATCTTTTTTTTTTCTTCTATAATTGTAAGCAAACGACCTTTAAGTGCAATTTGAAGGATTATAGAAATAATGTATTAGAGTTAATTAATTAGTTGTAGAATAAAAATTACATCAAGACCCTTTTTTTTTTTTCTGAAAAAAAAAACACAAAAACATATTTCATTTCTTAGTTTTGTACTGGCTGACTCCACTTGTCTTCAATGTTGTAGACCATGTAGAATGTTACAGGGAACCAAAGCTTGTGGTAGGATAAATAAATTACGAATAACGTGATTTTTATGGAATCAAGAAGAGACAACTCAAAGACCAATTTGTGATGTGTTTAAATACAAACCATTTGGGGGAGGGGAAGGGGGAGGTACAGGAAGATGAGAAATTGAAGATTGACAGTCTACACATACATAGTACACAGGTTTTGTATTAGTGAAGGGGCCTTTCCATAGTAAAGTTTGGGAAACCCTGGCTTAAGAAATATTATAATTGTCATATTATAGGGCCCCGACAAGCTTAGTAGCGGGCCTAAATCCATAATCTACTCCACCCTATCCTCTTTTATATTCACCGTCTAGTGCCTAAAAACCCTTTTCCAGATCCAAAAGAAACCCTTAGCTATTTGATACTCAGATACAACTATATCCTCATGGTGACGTAAAAAAAATCATTGAAAAACGCTGCTATTGCACACAAAAAACTCGGAAAATTGACTTGCTCAAGAACCGACACTGATTAGAAATATAATGCGGTCTTGGGTTCGACTTTGTCAGTTCTGGTTTTAGCGGTTCAAGAACCGAAACCGCTAGACCAATAAGGGCATATCATTGCTAATGAGATAATGTTTAAAAATGTGAGAGATAAAGAATAATTTTAAAGATTGGAAGAATAGACTTTAAGTTATATCTCAAGATAAGCTATAATCTTTTTTTCATGCTGTATCTAGGACTCTCTGCTGCCTTCGGTTGACGAGTTTGCCTCTCTAGCTGGCCACCATAAAGAGACTCCGATATCGGTTAACCCAGAGACCCCCCCTCTCTTGTCTGTGTGGAGATCCCGTTGGAATATAAATCTTTATTATTTCTAAAGGAAGTTTTTCTACGGAATTACAATTTTCTTATATTTTTATGTAGTAAATTGACATAAGATCTCAAAATCTCAGACAAGTATAAGCTCAAAAACTTGAGAAACGTTTTTACAAGCTCAAGCCAATTATCAGGCTTAACTGGATGACATTGCACGAAACTTTGTAAATACATGTCCCCTAAGACAGTGGTTCCTAAACTTTTTGTGCCCAAGGCACAACAAAAGACAAATAAAAATTTCATGACACATCTAATTTCATTAAGCCGATCATTTGGATTATTATAAGGTATTGTAAATAATGTATGGTCGTCACAAATCGTACGAACGAAAAAATGAGCGCCACTCATTTTTAATTGAGTGGGAGCGCGCTGATTCTTTTAAAGAACTAGCGTGCGGGCTCTCACAAAATTAATAACTGAGCGAAATTGGGAGCGCACTCAAGATTTTTTGACTTGGTGAATGCTCTGGATGTTTAATTACTATATTTAGCTTATATTTTTTCCTCCATCACAAGCCATTTGGATGAGAGAGGTGGCAAATATTATTTTCCAAGACACTCCAAACCAGGGGATTGGGATCAGACCTGGAGAAGGGCCACATGGAAGAGGGGCATAAGTTTTGTTTCTTCTTGGCTGTTACGAAATTACAAAAGTTGGGAATTTGATATTGTCTGACATTTTTTATTTTGCATTTTATTCCTTTGAACAAGGAAATAAAAATCAAACGTCCGTAAAAATAGTCCTTCATGGACGCGTTTTGATTTGAAAATCTGTAAATTGTCAAAAAAAAAAGAAGGAAATTTTGATGTTGTTTCATTAAAATTATCTATTTCAATCTAGTTACAGAATTTTTATTTCATTAAGTATTATAGATAAAACATAGATTTTACAACACTATTTATACAATCTGTCTCTAACTTGCCTTTTGATATGAGTATTTTAGTCCCAAACATGGTGGCAATAAATAAATATTATCTTTGTGTACCGCGTATAACGCGCATATATTTTGATGTTTCTCTTCATTTTTATTACTCATATCTCATTTTTGGATATCAAATGTTAAATACATTATTACTAGATATGCTTTTGTTGTTCATTTAGGCCAAATAAGACAACCTATATTTAGCAATTTATAATTTTGAACTACGAAAACTGTCAATTAAACTATTAAAAATATGACCTTTCGTTTATTATTCCTTAATTTCTAGGGTTGATTACAGCCCCATTGGAAATTTATGGACTTCTTGATCTTTTAGGCAGTCTGGATGGAGATACCAGGGATCTCTGTAGCCTTCTCAGAACTGACACCGGTTTTGCCTGGTTTTTACACTTAGAAACATATGATTAAATAAACTTATTTATTTTTGTTCGAACTGTAGTTTTGGTAGTGTCATGAGACCTCGTAGTTAAAAATAACGTAGATGAAATGCTAATTATATTATACTGTAAGTTTTGGGTTCCATTCTGTAGAACTAACAAACTCTAAGACTCTGAGAAACTCTAAAAAACATAAATGGTATCAAATCGATTCAATGATAATTGTAATTTATATATAATTTAAAAACAATCTACAAAATTGAATTTAGAGATAGTAAATATAAATCGATATGGTTCACGTAACCAAGGATATGATTATATATATATATATAATATATATTGCACATTATAACTAGTTTTTGCAAAACAAAAAAAATAAGCACGTTAAGAGGTTAATATACCTAGACATATGTTCATTGCCAAATTTATCATAAATACACATATTGATATAGAAAACCTAATATAAATTGCTTTAATGAGTCGTCGTCCATTATTGATTATAATCTTAAACTCTGAATGTTTTTTGGTTGTATTATTTATGAAGCTACTCTGTTATACTTAAATGTTACATTGCTAGGCTTTCCGCTAGATTATATTTTGAGGGAGGGTGCGAGGTTTTTGGAATTTTTATGTAACAAGAAAATCTAAATACTAAAATTTTTATAACAAAATTTCTAAAATCCATATGTATTCACGGAAAATTATATTTTGCCGAAAAAAATTTAAAAAATCTATAGTTGTTCAAAAAAAACTAAAATTTTCCGAAAAATATTTCCAAAATTAACTTTAAAAATTTTTAATTTTTGGGAAAAAAAATTTCAGAAATCCATATTTATTAATAAACAATTTCCAAAATTATTTTTTTGGAAAAAAAATTTGTTTATGAAATTTTTCTGGAAAAATTTAAAAAATCTATATCAATTATCAAAAAATTAAATTTTTGAAAATTACAATTAATATTAAACTTTTTTGAAAAAAATTCAAATATTAAAATTTTCAGAAAAAAATTCCAAAATGTCAAAAATTAAATTTTTCAGAAAAACAGTTCAAATTTTATTTTTTTTGCTGCATAATTTGCCCGAATAACCTTTTTCTAGAATAGAAATCTTTCAAAAAAATATTTGTACCCCTATTTTCGCGAATTTTTTTTAATCTCGACAAAAAAAAACGTAGTAAAAAAAAAAAAATCCTTATTATTATTATGGCTTTTTTTTTTTTTGGGGAGGGGAAGCTGCAGCCCGTGTAGGCCATACCCTGCGGATGCTCCTGCATTGTTGAATGAAATCCATATTTTGGGAAATATAATGTAAAAAATGGAAATACGGGATATCAAAACTATTTCCCTATTTGGAAACCCGAACTTAATCAAGAACTACATATGTATATCATGAGTCTAATGTTGTTATGCCTTTTTTTATTTTGGTACTTTTTGACATATCTAAAGTGTAGGTTTATTACAGTATGACCTCCTTTACACTTAATGATGGCTTCCAAACTGGACCTGAAGTAAGTACCTCTTGATTTACTCCTTGTAATATTGTCCTACATCTCATTGACTAGGCTTTCAGGGCCTCAGTGCTAGGGTGGCATTTACCAAAGGTATTTTTTTCCACATGCACCCAGATGGAAAAGTCCAAATCTCACACCTGATGACAATGGCGGCCACATTGTCTTGTCCCGAAAAACCATGTTCTTCTAGAAAAAAGACTTGATCTCTTTGGTGATATGTGGGGATGCTCCATTCTGTTGGAGATCCACATTGTTGTTAGGCAAGCTGGCCTTGATCTATGGGATTAGAATAAGTGTTAGATTGGCGTTTGCCAATGGCTGTGCTCTCTACAGAAGAAAAAGTCCAAAGTTCACGTCTGGTGTGTATGGTGGGTACATTTTGTTGTCCCCAAAAAACCATGTTCTTCTAGAGAGAATACTTGGTCTCTTTGGTGATATCCATGGGATTAGGTGTCAGGATGGCGTTTGCCAAAGGCCTATTTCTCTACAGAGAACAAAGTCCATAGTTTACGTCTGGTAAGTGTGGGGTGCTTGGTCATATTGGCGATATGTGGGGATGCTCCATCCTGTTGGAGAACCACATTTTTGTTGAGAAAGCTGGCCTTGACCCATGAGATGAACTTGGATTTCAACTGGATGAAATAGTAGGTCGCGGTGAGCCTGTACCCTGCCGGGAACGAAATCAAAGGTATGATAATGCACAGATGACGACTTTTTAGTTGGGGGACTACCTCCAGGCTTCCTATCTAGCAACTCTTCGGCTTCTAGACGTTTTTTGCAACGTTTTGATGTTTTCTGTGACTCCGGCACGGAGCAAAGTAGTAACTTTTATGCAATTTACTTGCACCATAGATATGAAATAAAAAACAGGAAGATCAATAGATTAGACTCTTAGCTAACATCTGCTGCCGGAAGTTTTAAATTCAATCTATGCAACTTCGACATACACGCATTTATAGTCTTGATATACACGGTACAGTACAACCCACGATAATAACTTACATCATTTTTCAATTAACTAAATTTATAATAGTAAATATTGATACATTGCCACATATCTAGCCAACTGGCTGAAAGCTCTTCGCTTGTTTAATTAGGATACATGGGAACTGAGGATGTCAAACATCCTGTTATTGGTCCACTCCCTTAATTTCTTGATGCTAGAAAGAGGGTCTTTCTTTTCCGAAATTAGAATAGTCATCCACTAATCTTCCACAGATCATGATTATTTTGTCCATCGGAGTCAATATTGTCCTTGCTATATACGGAGTTAGATTTGTGTTAATATCCTTCCCTTCATAACTCCTCGTGGCTAACTTAATGAAACGTCATGACAGCTCTCCTCACAAGGATTATTCAAATTGTCAGGTCTACCATGTTAATTAATGTACCTACAAAAACTTATGTTCTTGTGACTTTAATGTTGATTAATTAATAACTCAAGGTTGATCGATCCATAAATATGTTTGTAAATATTAATAATAACATAAAATATATCTAGCCTTTAAAAATTAAAACCCCGAAAAACATTTGTTTTGAAGCATTATTAAGAAAAATATTTACTTTGAGTCAAGATTATATGATTTCTAATTGTTCACATGATGGATTATTTATTTTGGTTTGTCTATTTTCTTTGTGGAAATTAAAACATTCTATATTTTGATCTTACACGTGATGTCAATCAAAATGGAGACTGTTTTGAGTTTGTTTTATCGACGCCAAAGGTGCATACATGATTGATTAATATGTTTCTAGATCCAATAACAATACCTAATAATGAAGGTAGCATATATGTACATACGAGCATAAACATGATTTATAGGTAAATAGTTGGATCAAACATTTGTATTGGTATATGAATATTTTATGGCAGGTAAATAACTAACATTTTCGTCACTTTTAGTTTTTTCGAATCTCGTAATCATCACGCAAAAAAACCATTTGTTGACGAATATATATTTCACCTAGACATAGGCCATAGCTGACGAAATTAATACTGCAGGGGTGTGCTGATATCCGTAATATCTTCTCAATATCCCGCCGTTGCTTTTATTGTATCTCACAGTGTAGAGGTCCATAGTGAAGTAAATCATTAAAACTAAGCATCTCGAGCTTCAACCACTGTCTCCAAAATGGCACTACCCTAGATGAGGAACTCCTTGTTTATTGAACTCTCTATGGGGTTTAAATCCGGCGAACTAGGAGGTAACATTCGATCATGTCCGGCAGAGTCTTCTGGTATGCGTTTTTGCTCTCATAACGATCATGACTCTTCCTTGCAGGTTTCTCGACCCATCAAACTCCTTGGAAGCCTTGGTAACATCGTAAATAGTTAATTTGGGCTAATCTCCCTGAGCAAAATTAACGAGACGGAAGTAAACAATAATGGATTCACGGCGTTCGTATTTGGAGAGGACTTTTAGATAATAAGCACACGGATAAATATAGATCGGATATTGGCCCTTTTTAATTTAAAGCTTCATTGATGCTTGGTCAGCAGCACCCAATGGTTGTGGCTGTTGTAAGCCAACTACACAGTGAAGATCTTCTCGTCACGCTGTGGTAGGAAGTCACACTAATCTCCCTATCCAGAATTTACTCAAAATGACTGAAACGTTGTTACAAAAATTGAGTAATTTCAGAATCACCTTCGTCCGGGTAACACTTTTGTAGACAATATGGATTCATTCTCAGGTACTCCATGACCACCCTTCGCATGATTTCTCGAGCATACCAGGCTCATGAGCCTTCTTTCTCATGGAACGCTTCTTTTTTGCGATTAATCTTCGACTTCTTTGCCTTAATCAACATGGATGTCCTCATGGACCTCAAGCCATCACTCCTAGGCCTGTCAGGGACACTCCCAGTCTCCTTGTACCCCTTTATCGTGTCGACCGATAGCTTGGACACATTGAGGTCTTTCAGGGCCTTGGTAGTGGCCCTACAGTTCTTCCCTTCCAAATGGAGCAAAATGAAGGTGCGCTTCGGATTCATGATGTTGTTATTAGAGGCTCAAGAACACCTAATAGAGAAAAGTTTTTTAAATAACAAAAAAAGAAGAAAAAAAAAGAAGGAGGAGGTTTCGTGAATTATATGCAACTAACAGAATAAAACAATATACAAAAGTCTTGTAAGAATATTGGCCTGTATATACATTTTCTCAAAATTCTCCTCGATTTGAGGATATTTTGAATTCCGCCTCCTCTACAATTAAACTCTATCTGTATAGCCTATAAATTAATAGCGTCCTTCAAAATTCATGATTTTGAATCACTGCCTGACTTTGATGTATACTACTTTTGATTAAATGTGCATTTAACACTGTTGCATTTATTTTAGATCCTCTCTTCGTCGAATGCCCATTTATATGACCGTGGATGAATTCATAGAATATACTCTTAAATCATTATTTAATAGCCATATCAAACACGTTGGTCAAAGTAGTTCATTTGCGGTTTTCTAATTTACTTTTTTTTTTAAATGCATCTGATAGAGAATCCATGATTTGTATGAAGATAATAATATTTGGCTCGTCCATACAAAAGTAAGCTAGAATTTTTTTTTTCTGAAAATTAAGTCTTGATAACTTTTGTCCTTTATTCCTATATAGAAATTATTCTGATTAATCCTTTAGAAACACCGCAAATTGCAAATTAAAGTAACAAAAACTAATCGTCACTATAGAAAAATGATGAATTTTATGTGTTTTAAATGGGTAATATGATTATGATCAATTTCATTGCAAGACAATATCATTGTGTGCAATTTCATTGCAATTATATTATATTCAGACTATCAAACCATTGAATAATAATAATAAAAAAATCAACCCACTTCTCAGAGCATTAAGGACTACTTCAAAAAATCCAAAAATACACCATGGCCCGTTACATGTGAAGTGTTAGGCCCCAAGTCAGTGCATCAAGCAACCGGCCAAGGTGTATTTTGGGATATTAATAGGGGTCCTTGATATTCAAGGAAGCGTAATCAGATACATTTAGGATGCGTCAGGGCCCAGCAATTCATCTACACAATCCGTGGGCCGGGGTGTATCACTTTCCTCCTAACCACAATCCTTTTTCAGTTAATCCTTTCTAAATGGAGGCTAATATCTTAACTCATCCCAGTATGAAATATATGTACATATATATAAAATGAAAAAATTAAAAAAATTCTTGGAAAAAAGTCAACAAATTAACCTACGGTATACTAATGTATGAGTAGGTTCAGCTTCTAACAAAAAAATGGCAAAACTAAACTTGAAGCATAGCTGGGGCGTCATTTTTAATATTTGGCAATGATGTTTATTTGGTATTTTTGCATAAATATTATCTTTCAATCAAAATTAAATTAAACCTCTTGCTCTTGAAAGTATTTCAAAGCAAATATTTTTCAAATCGGGTGAGTTTGAGCGGAGTTATGTCCCACTGAAAGTCGAGTATCCTTTTAAAAGGCCAAAGTTTGAGGGACTCCAAAAGGGGCATTGTCAAAAATTATCGTGACTTGACATGGAATAACTTTAATTGAATGAATCTTGTAAAAAATATCTTAAGAAATTAAAATATTTTACTTTTGTTGATCTATTTATTTTGTTATCTAAATAATGATTAATCAAAAAAAGTTATTTTAATTCATACATGATTCATTAATAAATCACATGATTGTATTTCACATAATTCTTACCCCCATCTCCCGTCCCTCCACGTGGACTTATGTTCTTCATTTCTTTTACCCTCCAAAATTTTCTTGCGGTCTTTTTCAAAGAATTTCATCTAATGACAGTTTCTTTTTAGAAAACAAATATTTATTTCCATTTCTAAAATGACCTTTATTTAAAAGAAAAATCACTTTTTTTTGTTCAAAAAAGAAAAAAGGTCCTTGTTCTCCTTGTTAATCCTTGTTCTAACTTTTTTCAAATTATGTCCTCTGTTTCCTATGACGTCATATATGCCATATTGAAATATTATTCTGGTCTACGCGGTTTTAGATCCCACTCTTTCCCCTAAGTAGTCACGTGGTTATTAAATGTGATCTAAGATATTCATTACACGGTTGTTTTAATTGAATTGATAATAGAAAAAAAGAAAAATTGCCTATGGTTTGTATGAAAAAACCAAGAAAAAGAAATAGTCCATAATCCATGTATAGTAGACTGGTCTATTTGTAAATTTTTGTTGGAATTGTAGAGCCCTCGTAGGCTAAAGATATGATTTAGTCAAAAAAAAGTTTTAGTATAATGTAGTTTTTGATAGTGAATTCTTGGGAAATAATCACACCCTCTAACAAGAGCTAATTCGACATCAACCAATCAAAATGTATGGAAATATAGAGCTGACAACTACATGCATTGTCAATTTTCATATGAGTGGTAAAACCATATTCGAAAATAATATGCTAAAAAATCCCAAAATGAACGTGGTCACCCTGACAATTTGAAGAATATTGGGAGAAGAGCAGCTAGGCTGTTGCGACGTTTTATTAAAATATCTGTAAGCAGCTGCGATATGACGGAAATAAGCATACATCCAATCCCTATCTAGAACTGATATATGATGAATTACTCCAATGACGATCCTCAATTCTACTTCGATTCCAAGAAGGGTTTACACTAATAACTCCGCAACAAATCCCAGAGTTACACTTTGTCTTTCACGCACTTGATAGTACCCAATACCCAATGTTCTCTCTTCAAGATTAAAAGAAGAAGCGTTGGAAAATAACAAAGATCTATTCAGGTAGCAACTACAAAAATCTCTTCCATTATCATATTATTCTCATCTATGGAGATAACGCCTAATTGTATCTAATTTATTTGTTTTTCTTTACACACAAGTGGGAGAGTCTGAAACTACATGATGCCTGAGGCTAAAAATCCCTCATCTCTTTGAAACTGAGGATTTTCCACCGCCTATGTCACTTAATTACATGCATACACAATTCATCTTGAGTCAATAAAAATAGAAAATAAATACCTACATCTTATTTTTGCAAATATTGATTGTGGCAAATTGACACAATATAATACTTCAAATATGAGGACGTTTTTGAAGTAAAGTATAGCAAATTCAAGTACAAGGGAAATATGTCGAATATTCTTCAAATAAGGTTGTGTCCATCTCAATACTTTAATTTATATCTACTATTAATAATTGAAGAAACAGTCAAAAGTTGTGTAAAAGGGAGTAGATATCTACTGATTTTGAACATTCGTTTGTTTTCTTTTAGAAGGAAAGATTGCAAGCCTTGTATTTTACGTGTACAAATAAAATGTAAAAACTCGACCCTATTGATTTTTTTCTTCATTTTGGCACACCCAATATGTAAAATTAGCACAATCATGTTCCAATCAGTAAAAGCGCACAGAATCATAATTTATAAACGCACGATGGTATAATTATTAACGTCACTGCTAATTTCATTAATGAACACATTTAAAAAAAACAAAAAAACTTTCATATGCATACTTTTGTACCTTAGGGTGCCAATCTATTTGACTTTTTGTTTCGTCTCACCTCCAAAATTTGTTAACTTTGTTGTGTAGATGTGTATACAAATCGAAAAACTTTCAATTTTTAATATTTAAAGATTACTCAACGCCTTTGAAGTTGCGAAAGTAAACAAAATTTTTGAAAATTTCTTCCACTTCTTTGATTATCATCCTAGAAAATTATCTCATATTTTTTTTTATTTATACTTAATTTTAGTTGAATAATCAAACTTAAAGTAGTATTAATAGAAACCTGCTCTAAAATGTAATTTGCTATTATAATGAATGACAGATAGTTCAAGGAGGAATCATATCTGACGTATACATGTACTGTGTATAATGCGCATTCTTTTCGCCTTATATTTTTCCTATAACTAAATAATTTCCACATTTATCAGGACGTTACCTCACTAAGATACAGTATATTTAGTTGTCAGCTGTCAAAATTTATGTTCTTTCCTACATTCCTATTTCGAACATTGATTAGTTAAATTATAATTAGCTTCTGAGCTAGTAGATTAATATATCTTCTAATCTTTTAACAATTCTCGACAACTATTTAGTAACGATTTCATGGGTAGGAAGATTTGGGCCCAGAATTAGATAACTACCAACTGATTTTCTGTTTTTTTTCTATTTTTTTTTTAGAAGGAAAGGGCAACCAATAAAGGAAACGTCATGTTATATCTCAACAAAAAAAATAATGTAATAGCTCCATTCACCTGGTGTAAAATTGACGTAACTGTCCTTTATGTCAAAATGCGCTGTATATTTTTGAGACCCAGGTGGTTACATAATTTTGCACTGCAAAAATCAGCCTATAAACTTACCGGTCATAAATATCTATCTATAAAAATATGTTCTTTATACTGTTTTAACTGTGTCCGTCATTTTTCCACTAACTCCACGTTACACGGTAAGATGTGATAATCCGCCTTTAGAATTGTTTGTTAACTTTATAGTATAACATTTTCTTATAATCAAATATTGATATAGAACTATAGTGTACCAAAGTTATTAGTGATATTTCGAGACCTTTTTTTTACTTTTCGAATAAAATTATAAAATAACATTTCACTGGGGATCATTCCCATGTACTAACAAAGACGGTCTTCAAAGCTTTTGTTTCGGGTAGGGACAGAAAATATTGAAAACGTTATAAAATACAATTTTCAATCCCACTTTGTTTAAAAAATTAAGCCCTTGAAATTATGGTCCATTAGCAGGACAATTTATTGATGAACCGGTTCCATTATCAATTTAGATTATAGTACTTAAAGACACTTAAAAATGTCTTTAAGTATAATCTGTACACATTATGTATTATTATAATAAAAAAACGTAATTTATGATTTCTTCCTCTAAATAAAAATTGCAATTCGACAACCATTTGTTTAATTATCTTTCAACAAATTAAGGAAAAGTCTGGAAACGTCTTGCAGTGAGTTTTTATAATGTTCTAATCGTGTGTATTTTGGGTATTTAGGAGAGGAAGCTAATATACAGAAGCCCCACTCCATATGAAGTATAATCAAAGTCCAACAAGGACTCATTACTCATTCCATTACCCCCCAATAGCTCCTCAGTGTTACTCTTCTTCATTTATGAGCAAACACACTCGTGGTTACACTTTACACCGAAGTTGTGACTTTTCTAATATTTCTTTTTTTAGAAAGTACAAATAGATATTTTTCTATAGTAAAAAATTAATCAAAACTCAACGTAAACCGAGTGGTTCATTAAAATCTAAACACTTTTAATTTGAAACTTCAACAACATATAACTTATTAATTAATAATAGAACTTCAATAAAATTATTACTATTAATAGACGTGTGTCTGAGCTCTCTTAATCATTAATATAACCGCTGTTAGCAGCAATGATGGCTTCCCAGCGGTGGCTGAAAGCCTGGCAACTGTTACGGATATAGTCATCTATTCATGGCATCCCAGTGCTGTCTGAAAGTAGGTTGAGGGCCTCCGTGTTTGGATAATGGACACCGCAGGCCTTCCCTTTGACATGGCCCAAAAGGTGTAGTCGAGTGTGTTGGCATCAGAGCTGTTGGAGGTCCAAAAGTGTAAAAAAAGAGGTCAAAAGACTCATTCAAAAGAGTCTTGCAGCGGAGGAGATGGTTTTCTTTTATTGCTGGTGTCAAAAGTGGCCTTTTCATCCTCACAGTATTATCTACATGGGTAGTCTGTTGTGAAATCCTGAGATCTCTAGCATGGCCCCTTAGGAACTTGAGTGGATTGGCCTAGGCTGTTTCCTTTAACTCTTTCGGGTCCAGTTTATCCTTTCCAACAGTGTCATTCTTCCTCTCCAACGTTTTGGACTTGCTGAAGGCGTAGACGGTGGTCTTGGAGACGCCCAACTGCTTGTGTGTTTGAATATAAATTCGTTGATCACGTTTAAGTTGCATTTTCTCAACTTGTATGTAAGTTAGAGAGCTCAAGTTTATTTTGTTTTGTAACAAATTGTTTATGCTTTAATATATCGAAATATGAATTAATTTCAATCACTCAACCTTAATGAATTATTGAATTAGTAAGTGTTCAGATTTCAATGGACCACCCAGTACAAAAAACTCGCACGCTAATAAGTGCTTAAAATTTATAACCCTTAGTTATAAATTATCAATATTACTGCATCTTACTGAGCTTGTTTTATCTGTATTTACTATTTACTTGAAATTAATAAATAATTACTTAATTAATTTATTATTTGCTAATAAATTAACTTTTCATAGAAGATCAAAATGAACAATATCCTTGAAATATTGTTTGTCTTTAACTCAAATTAATGAGCGTTTTTGACAGAAATCTTTAAAAAAATGAAAGTTCAGACTTTCACCTATCAGATTAGATAGTTTCATAACTTATTATTCAATTTTTCTTGGAACTTTGTAGTCTTTGAATAAGAAGCCCTCATTTTCAACTTTGATCAAGCATAACTAAAGTTTTAAACATGATAAAGACATTATGAAAATGTTTCAGGAATCTTTCAACATTATAAAATGAAATATATATAAATAAAAATAACATTATTTTGGAATGCCTAAATTGTGACAGGTAAAAACAGAGGTCCTATTTGGATCCAGGGGATCAAACTCAAGTATTTTAATCATATTTTGATCTCAAGACATACAAAAAAGTCTGATTTCTTATTGGATAGTGTGATGAACCAATAATATTTCCCTATTAATTTTGCAATTTTGCTTGAAGTAAGGAATTTGGAGAATTTGCACATTGTAGTGCCCAAACCTCTGCCTAAGTAATTTGCTCCAAATAAATACAACAAATGACACTGATTTGAATTATGTGTCTCAATTTGTTTTCTGTGAACTCTCATAATTGAAATAAAGGTATTCATCTCAATTTTTTCAAAAGTTATGGTTCTATGTGACCTGGATCTCTCAAAATTTAGAGGCTTTTTATTGGTAACATATACAGGGTGTGTGAACATAACGTCCTTTATTATACTGCATAGCAATCAGGCTGTAGAATTAGTAGCGGGGTAGGCATGGTTTCATTCCAGAGGTGAGATTCTAAAGTTTTTTAATTTTACATTCAGTGGGGTCGGAGTATTGTGAAAAACCTGTGTTAGCCATGGAAAATTAATATTCCCCAAATATTGTTTGACATAATAATTTATAAAATTAAACTAATTGAAATTTAGCTCCTGCGTTGTTATTGCTGCAATTTATGAAAATCGGTATTTAGTAACTAAGATGGATTGGGATATAAAATATCGGGATTCGGGCCAGCTTGCAGGCATAAGGGCCAAAATATGAGAATAATGCAACACAAGTATTCTTATATATACTCATTAGAGCGAAATATATTTAATATATCAGAATGGATTCCTGGAAAATTCCACCCTGGAGAATTACCCTCGGGGGAATATTCCCCAATGAATTCCCACCTATATTAATAGACCAATTTCAATGTCAACTGTCACATCTTGCTATTCAAAGGATTCTGAGGATGGGTCATTTATTTCCCATACTTTTTGGACATTTCCTTTCATCGTTTCAATTGTAGGAAGATTAGCAGAAACATCTACGTTTCTTAATTCTTTGGATATAATTTTCTGTGGAGTATCCATTTTTTCATGAGCCTTCTTTTAATATTGGATATCATAATAGTCACTTGTCCCACAGTTTGCGATGGAGCGTGTGTATGATCGTTGATTTGTTCAATAAATTCATCGTTTTCGTCGATCTTGATTGGTAGCCTTTTCGTCTCAATAGACCTTCAAATGTCCTCAACCAGTAGTCAAATCCTTCTTGTAGACATAGGTGTATAGTGTTACTCCTAGATTTTCCTTCAAATTGTGTAATATGTTCAATCAAACGGACAAAGGGTTACCACGAACAAACAATAATGTGGAAGGTTTTCATCGGAAGTTGTTTTATACCATTCTCTTCTCTGGAAGTTTCTCGAATTTTTAAAGGATGAAAAAAAAACTTGATCCGCATAGGTATCATTCAACAGTTCGTAGATCCTCCTCCGCCTGTTCAAAGAAGATGATATCATGATTGTAACCAACAAATATTGTCTATTTTAAATGATTATGAGAATCATTAAAATTTTGATTATTTACGAGTTATTGCTCATAATATTGTATTTTGAATCTTTATTTCTTTTAAAATTGATTTATGTTCATGTGTTTCTATTATCTTATGTTTATATTTACTGTTAATTTAGAAAATATATAGAAATACAAAGTAAATATAAAATAGATATGCAAAAAAATCGGCTTAATTTATTTTTTTCTTTTTATTTGAAATTGGTTATTAATATATGTGGGAATTCAACGGGGGGAATCCACCAGGTGAGAATTTTCCGGATACCATCAGAATGTAATAACTAATTGATTTAGTCAAATATCACACAGGATTATATTGGGGGGGGTAGAGGTTTTTTTTTTTTTTTTTTTTAACTCTTGAGTTAATTCACCTTTTTAAACCACTGCATAATTTGGTCGAATGATTTTTTGTTTTAAGAAAATAAATCCTTATAAAAAAATTTTCTTTTATTTTCTCATTAAATTTTTTCTTCCATACAAAAAATGTTCGAGTACAATACAAACATTTCTTCATTTGTGTGTGTGTTTTTTTTTTTTTTTTTTGGGGTGTTCAATCGAAAATGACGTCATTGATTAGAAGTAAAATAATTATTTTACATAAGAAATAAATGTCGGGCTGGAAGGTTCATTCCATGAGCTTTTTGGGGCCTTGTAGGAGGTTCGGATAGTAGGCCGGGCTCAGGCCTAGAGCGTATCTATTTATATTAGATACTCAATACTTCGATGTTCTCTCCTACAGAATGAAATAATAATCAAAAATGCTTGAGAAAAACAAAAACAAACATTACTTAGGTTGCCTACATTAAAAAAAAACCTCCCGTACTTTTTTAAGTAGGTCGATATCCGAATATCACCATAGTAGTGGTATACCGAACAATACTTTTAAGTTATAATGAAATTAATTATAATTTAATATTCACTATATATGGGTTGACACCCTAATATACCTTTATACTTAGGTAATTCCTACTTCTATAATTTACATAGGTAGTTGTAATCATAATTATTATTGTTCAGAAACTCTTTTATTTTATTAAATTTGCCTCCGCGTATATTTTCTAAATTTAGAACAGTGGCCTTATTTATGTTCATGAATGTATTAAAGTAGATTAGAAGGTCAATTGCTTTGTTTCTTCTTCACCTTCTTCTTGTTTTTTCATTAAACTTTTCTTGTAGAGAGTTAGTTGTAAGGCATAAATCTACATCAATTTGCATTAGAATATAACTTATCCTTCGTCAAAAAAAGTTAATTAATTCTCATCCATTTCAACAAATTCAGGGGGGCTACAGTCCCTCCAGCCCTCCCCAGCAGACGCCCCTACAATTATATATATTTGACTAAATATTTTAAATTCCATATTTGATTCAAATAGGGCTTGACAAGCGGACAACGAATCGGATATTAGTTTTTTTCACATCAAATCTGGTTATTAAGGATTTTAGATCTGAATTCTTTTATTATTTTGAACCTTTTTAAGGGTCATTTTGGGGAAAGAAAAAAAATCAATATTCTACAGATTGGGAACCCAAAACTTACAGTAACTTGAATAAATTACGACGAAAAACGTGATTTTTATGGAATCAAGAAAAGATAACTTAAAATCAATTTGTGACATTTTTAAATACTATGTTTTCTATGCAATATGCCCTCCTTCACAAGTAATAACAGTCTCGACACGCCAGCGAACAAATTTTTCGCTCATGACGATGAAGGCCGTGTCCATGGCGTACCACGCTGTCATGATGGCAGCTTGGAGCAAATTTTGATTATAGATGCGGCATACATTGTTTTGTCAGACGCTCTAAACTGCAATATCCAGGGGTTTGAGGTCAGAGGCAGGCCAGAAGTCAGACATATTGTTGCTGGTTAATTTTTGGTTCTTTCCAGGTGCATGGGACTGTAATTGACTTCTTGATGTTGTAGGCAGTCTGGATAGAGATGTCAATGTTCTCTGCAACCTTCTCAGCACCAGCACCGAGGAAATTGCAGACGTGTGGCCTTAATTATTGCTGCTCAGACATTTTACACTTGAAGACATAGTATTAAAACAAAACTTATTTATTTATCTTTCAGCTCTGTCGTTTGATTGCGCAATGAAAACTCACAGTTAGAAATATCACCTATAAAATCGTATTTATTTTCATGTACAGAGTGCATTAATTTTGGGTCTCTGCTCTGTACTTGAAAATTAGATTTTTCTACCAGGAATTATACTTAAGTCTATTTGACTCCTAGAGGTAAGAAACCTCTTTCTCAATGTAGTAGGCAATTTTTTTATTACAAAAATTAAAACAAATGAATAGAAAGAAATAAACAATTAGCCTCTGAAAGGATTTTTTTCAGAAATGAACGGATTAAAGGAAACAAAGGTATAAAAAGTCATTGGACATGTTGTAAAAGGATTATACCTCTGGACAAAAGAGAACGACCAATCCCCCTTTATCATTTTTAGAACTCAAGTTATCTTTTGTGTTGACAAAACATGACACATCACAAACTTGATTTCCTTTCAAAATTTCAAGTCATCAAAATAGTACTATATATTATGTAAATCAAACAAAGATTCTTCAATTTTATGAAGATATTAAGATCCAAGAGTCACTTGACATATAATAATATTGTATGTATATATTAAAATATGAGATATAAAACACGAATGACATATGTATTTATATTGGACTTGTATACTTTTATATATGCGAGTACATATTTATCCACTTGTAGGATTTCATCAATGTCTTGTAATATTAGATTGAATGGCTCTGTTGTTAAATGTATATACAAGACATTGTCAAGACTTACAGGTGATTAACTCTTAAGCCTAATGGGTTTTTGTTATTTGAATGGTTTCAAACAGTGTCTTTATTTTATGCCTCATAGTTTGTGTGTTTCTTGAGGACGGATCCAATGAAAATGATGATGTCTTCTTTTTTCCATCTATGTAAATACAATAATGGACCAACTTAAAAACGATCTTGAACAAAAAAGAAAATCCTAATTCAGTTTGTCACTTAATGTATTAGGTGATCCAATAGTCTTAGGATGACTTCAACAGCCAAGAAAGTACAAAAATATTGTAGTAAACCAATAAAATTAACGTAAAATTGACTTCAAAATCACTTCCTACCACAACGGCCACCATTTGTGGCAACTACAGCTCTCAGAAGCTTTGGATCTGCTTTACAAGAATGGTCTCCTCTGACAAGTTCTCCCATGCAGACGTCACGGCGGCCTTTAAGTCGTCGAAGCTGCGGTAGGAAATTACACTAACCTCCCTCTTCAGAATTGACTTTATGGAGAATTCTATTACGTTGAGATCTGGGGAAGAAGGGGCCATATGTCCTTGTACAATACATACATACAGGCCAATATTTCATAGGAATTTTGAGTTAATTACATGCTTATTACTCAAATTTTGGTGGCTAAGTGAAAATACTCAAGAATTTTAATTATAGTTTATAACCTATAATTGATTGAAGATACTTCTATTGGGCCTGATATGCCCCTTTTAAATAAAATAAATTTTTCATTCTCTTATTGTGGCAGTCAATTTGAAATTAATTAGGAGAATGAAATCTGAATAGTAAAAAAATATTAGCAGATAAAATAATACATTCTAAATTTTAATATAAATGGAATATCACAGTTATATGGAAGTTTCAATCCATAGAGAACTGTTAGAGTGCTCAAATTATGCGAATACAGGGTGGGTGTCAGTAAGAGTGGGCACTCGATAGAGCGATAACCTCCTCCTAAAATCATTTCTCCTAAAAGTGAAAAAAAAAATGACACAAACTGAAATGATGTATCTCAATTTGTTTTGCGTTACCTTGACCTACCAAAAGGTAAATTTGAGTTAGGATTCTCAATTTTTTCAAAAGTTATGGTCGATTTTTGCATTTTTAACATTTTGCATTACTTTGACCTCTCAAAATTTATTGGTTTCTTACTCATTAATTGTGTAAACTCCCTACAAGGTTTCTCCAAAATTGATTTCTAACTTTATCCGTAATCTTGCTTTAAAAATAACCTCTTGGATGACCTGGACCTTGTGATATTGACCTCTCAAAATTTAATAGACTCTTAAAAATGAAAAAAGTAACGTTTTGCGTGACCTTGAGCTCTCTCAATTTTAGGGTCATACTGTTAATATTTTAGGCTAAGTAAGAAGTTATGAGCGTTTTTTGCTAGATGTCTTTAGTGGGCTATATGTGACGGTTATATAAATTGCATAAAAAAAAGCTTAAAGTATGATTAAAAGTTAAGCCTACTGTTTGAAAAGATCATTTATAATTTTAGGTTTGGTGAAACCAGTTATCTGTTACATTGTTCCAGAATGGAAGTAAAAAAAAAGACATAAATTCGATGTGTTCTTCAGTATCACTATGTCCAAGGTGAAAAGGGGGGCGGAACAGGTGGAAAAAAAGAATTGTGCTATTTATGGACCCAATACAGTATGGGGTACAAACACAAAGCGGTGTTTCCAACAATTCTGTTCGGGTAATATGGACGTCGAAAATGTCGATAAAATAATGGAAATCGTTGGGTTGGACCGGCATGTGAACATCTATTCTATTCTCCAGGAGCTGAAACCCATTTGAAATCATTTGCGATAGGCTGGCTTTAAGAAGAAGCTCGATATATGGGTGCCACACGAATCGATCCATCTTATGGATCGAATTGATGTTTGCGAATCTCGGGGTTGTTCGGCTTATTATACCTACGTAAAATTCCTTGAAACTAAAATATTTTTTAGGAAATCGTGCATTGACTTATTTAATAATTTATATTGGCTTCCTGTATGTAGTTCATTCAATGGAAAGTGAATACTTGTTGTACTTGAGATAAAGTTTAAATCAATTTATGCTACAGTGCAAATATTGTGCAATTACAAAGAATAATGCCCAACAAAGCACCTATGAGTTAACAAAGCAACAAATGAATATTTAATTAGGTATACCTTCACCTTCTAACGTGGGAAATAGGGATGAATTTTGCATTTTATCAAATATGTGGATAAAACCAACTTTAGATACATTTTTATTCTCCGAATATATGTATAATAATTTATTTCAATTTCCTAGTATTGGCTATATCATCCCGGAATATGCCGGAATATTGCTGAATGACAACTTCCACAAAAATAACAGTTCATAGTGAAAAAAAAAAGAATTCTTAAAATAAAATTTGATAAATTAAAACCAGCTTTTTTTAATCAAAGGAATACTTTTATATTAGCAGGTCTGGCCAGTAAAAATAAAAACATTAGTTGTTATGACGTCACTAGAGTATGGAATTAGAAATACAAAGGCTAGTTTTTTTTTAACGTTTGGCATTGTCTCTGGCCTCATCCCATCCCCCTACAAACCGGGTTTCATATAAAAACACACTAATGGAGAGTAAGTCCAGTATGGCTTACTCTACCATATGAGTTGCTCATTATGACAACACTTCTTTTAATGTGGAACCTAAATTGCTCTGCAATTTTGTGCAATTTAATTGGTTAAATAGACAACGCGTTTTTGGCTAAAACAGCTCGATTCGTACATAAATTTAGAAAAAGCGTCAAACAGGATGATGAGAACCTACTGCTGATGATTTCCCGTAAGGCCCGTGACTCCAAAGTGGCCCAAATCGTCCAAAGTCCTGCTTTGCTGAGAAAAATAAACAAAATAAAAATATAAATGGGAAGAATCCCGACCAATCGATGAATGTGATCTCTGACATGATCGACATAGCGCCCAGTTCAACTTTCCTTCCTGTCATCAATGAATACCTACGGTACCAAAGCTATGCATTTCGCAAGGGACAGTTTCTAACTCAGTCAAATAGAGAGAAAATGGATGACTTTTATCAAGCTAAAACAGATGCCTACTGTGAAGATCTTGTCTGGTTCTTCTCAGATGAGAAAATATTCTATAAAACCTAGTAGCATAGCTCGAGGAACAATAGATGGCTCGCAAAAGTCCTAATAACGTCCCCAGTACCTACAGCTAGTTATGGTTTTTGGCGTTATAAATAACGAGGGTCACGTTATGCCACCCTTGATCTTCCAGCAGGGCCTGTAGGTCAACTCCAAGGTCTACATCAGTGTTCTACATACTAAAGTCTTCCCCTTTATCTCCTGCATAATAAAAGACCAACCTGTGATCTGGCAGCAAGACGGGCCAACGTGTCACACCAGCAAAACATACTCTATTTCCTTGATTATGAGAATATGATGTACGCCCCACTGATTTTTGGCCTTCTAAATCACCAGAATTGAACCCTTTAGACTATTTTGCCTATGGCAATGTTGAACAACAGGTTTCCAACAAAGGTCTTCACAGCACCATAAGATCCCTGAGAGCTGGGATAAGCAGAACATTCCAGGCTTTATCGTGCCGGATGATCAATTAGACAGTCGAACGTTTCCAGCTACGTTGTGGACGTGTGTCCGACCTAACGGGAATTTTATTTATCGTATGTTAAATGTATCTTATAATGTTGATTTTTGTGAAAAGTTTAATAAAATCGGTTAAGAAATAAAATCACTGGAGTGTTTTACTTTTTTCTCACGGCTTGTGAGCGTTTAGATGACCCATCCTTTATAAGATACGTAGTTTCTTTCTATATATTATACACATTTGGTGATAACTTGTTAATTTGTAGAATTTCCCCCTTCCTCTCTTTTTATGAAGGAAAGGCTGCAAGATGCACTGAAGATCGTTGATTGTGATTAATATAAATTGATGTACATAAGTTATTATAGTACATATTGTAAAATGTGGTACAAAAGGTTTGCATTCAATGGAATTTAATGGGTTGAAATGGGTTAGAATCATGGGAGATACGAAACGGGATTCACGTTTAAATCCAAGGAGTCACGAACAACTGATAAATATATGTATATAATATATATATATATTTAGAAATGAATTTCTCTTTTTTTTTAATTTCCTTCTTTCATACGTAATACAACTTTATATTTTGTATACAAATAGGTAGTGAGGGAACACGATTAATCGGAATAGGAGAATAGGATGTTTTTTCTGGGATTAGGATCGGGAAAATAATGTTTAATTTGCAATTCTGATTCTTATTTATAACTGGTATTTTATTATGCATTTCTTATATTAAAAAAAAAACCAAAAAAAACAACATTAAGGAATTTTTGTTTTTTTAATATTGGAGTTTTTTTTTTCCAAAAAATTTAATATTTGAAATTTAATTTTACTTTTCAAAATTATTTTCCAAAAAATGTCATTTTCTGTGAATAACTATGTATTTTTGATTTTTTTTTAGAACAAATGGGGATTTTGGAAATTTTTCTCCAAAAAATTAAATTTTTTATGAACAGCTGTAGATTTTTTGAAAGTTTTTTTAAAAAATTTAATTTTTTGGGAATAACCTTGAGTGTTTGAAATATTTTTGTAAATTTTTGTAGATTTTTTGCAAAAAAATTAATATCAAATTGTACGTTTGAAATTTTTTTCCAAAAAAAATTATTTTTTTGTAAATAGTTGTTGATTTTTGGAAAAAAAATAATATCAACAATTGTATATTTGGAATTTTTAACAAAATATTTAATATCTTAAATTAAATTTTTGAAAAAAAACAAAACTGGTTTTTTTACTAAAAAAAATCCAAAACCAAGGAAAACATGGATTTTTTAATAGAATCGCATCGGAATTGGCATTTGGATCTTTTTTAGGAATTGTTCCATCACTACTAATATGATTGCTGGAGTTAATAGAAAATGGCGGACGGATGAGTCATTAAGTAATGTTACATAAGAGTTATATCCTTGTAATTCGTCCGATTTCGCAATTCATGCTATGGTCTCAAAGGGACTATGTTATGCAACTTAGCTTTATATACACAACAAACAACTGTGTACAAATTGTAGTTTTGTTTTATTAAAGAGGAGTGTTGTCAATATGACTGAGAGAAGACTCTTTTATAATGTAAAAATTGGATTAATTTATATTTCAAACGTTCGAAAAGGCTTGGAATGATATTAAAATGAAAAGTTAAGAGGTTTTATAGATATTTTTTCTGAACATCTGGTTCGAACTTTTTAGTGAAAGGTACTAAAAATCCCGCTAAAAAATGGTTTGATTTGTACAATACATTTTGGGTTGGTTCGTATGGAGGCAAGAAAATGAGGATAATTAAAGAAAAATAACTGATTCTTTTCAATGTCATAGTTAATTTATTGTCTACACTATGAAAATAAGATCTTTAATACATATTATGGCCTGATATGTAATAAATTTATACATCATAGAGATATATTTTTGACAGTGTCAGGAAAAGAAAGTGTCATAATGGAAAGAATGACAAAATTATTTTAGGCTGATACAATACCAATCAGATAGAATAAAAATTTACAAACATGAGAGTGATTCGAACACGAATTAGAGTACGTAAATCTAGAGTTAAACTGAGATAGACAAAACAGTTTCACAAATGGAACACATTTTTGAAAATACAATACAGTTAAGATGAAATATACGATATCTGAAATCGTCGAGTGTTTGGAAACTTCCTGTAGGAATTAACAATAATATTTGTTTTACAAGTTAATGAAGTTGGAGCCGGATTCTCATTCTAAATTGGATTGAATGAATATATAGGGTTGTAATATTTATATTCTTTGACCATAGTTACAAACAAAGTTGCATATTCAAATGTCATCGTATCATACTTGAAAAATATACATACAAATGGGTTCAAAGAACCTATAAGTCACTTGTTATGGCTCTCATCACTTGGCTTGATTGATATCCATAGGAACTAGATATACAACTTTGAGGATTCGAGTCTTTTGAGTGACTAAGTCATGCAGCCTCTTTCTTTGGGAAAGAAAGAAGGTTTAATAAGAGACAAAGACCATCGTTCTATTGACATTCCAGATTGGTCAAACTGAGTTTTACAGTATTTCTCACTCATTACCTCCTGCTCTCCAACGACCCGACCTTTAATTACCTTCCCGAATCCTCTCAGTATGTTGTTTGACCACAGCCAACCGTCTCTTCTTCTGACATTATCTGGATTATAATGAAATGGAAATCACTGCTCTTGCCTGATATTATGCTTCTTTGTCAATCCATAAGTGAACAAGTGAGGGATTAATATTTCTTCCATTTGAACAACATTTGAAGTTCTTCCATCCCTCTGACCATTATAATTAGAAATATATTCCTCCTTCAACAATAATGAAGAAACATACTAAGACTAACTCGCTAATCCTCTTCTTCCTTTGTTATTCTAGTTTACCTAATTATCTTTTGTAATTCGTATAATTTCTTTTTATTTTTTTTATTCTTTTGGTGCATTTTGAAATGGACAATTTTGATTTTGTATGCTTCCCCAAGATGGCCGACTTCAATAATGGTGACGTTACATGAAAACACTTTATAAGGAGTAAGAAAATTAGAAAATCAACTGCAGGGGAAAAAAACAAAAAACCATGAGAATTGTTCATGATTTAGAAATATCAAAATTGTAAGAAATCATTTGGTCTTTTCTTATAAATATTCTTTTTCATCCTGTTAGTTGTGTACATATTGGATATATTAATTAATATATATCTTTAAAAATGTGGTAAGTTAAATCACAAACAATCTTGAACAAAAATCAACAACAGTAGAAATCCCCAATTAATTTTTGTACATCATATATACATATAATCCAATTATAGACTTTGTATGCAAATTTCTGGCATGACTTGAGAGACTCATAACTATAGTTTATGCAATCATTTGGATTAGAAGACTTATATTGGGCCCGATATGGTCTTTCAAATAAAACAAACCAATATCTAATTCTGTGTGTTTGAGCTCTCTTAATATAGCCGCCTTTAGCAGCAATGATGGCTTGTAAGTGGTGGCAGAAAGGCTGGCACACGCTGCAGATTTAGCCCTTTGTCCTGATGACAGACACTGCATACCTTCGGCATGCTCCCAAAAGGTGTAGTGGGTCCAAAAGTATCAATAAAAGAGTTCAAAAGAACTCAAAAGGCTCATTCAAAAGAGTCTTCGAATGGAGGAGATGGGGTTCTTTCATTGCCAGAGTCGAAAGTGGCCTCTCCTCCTCACATGGCCTCTTTCCCCCCATTTTTTGATAGATAACCGGGCAGTCTGATGTGAAATCACGAGGTCTTTTTCATGTGCCTACATGGACTAGAGAGGATTGGCCTGGGCTGGTTTCATTTACTCCTTTGGGTACAGTTTGGCCTTTTTTATAGTGCCCTTTTTCCTCTCCAACGTTTCGTACTTGCTGACAGTATAGACGTTGGTCCTAGAGACAGTCAACTGCTTGATGTATGCCAATGGAAATTTGTCGATGAGGGGGGATGGGCTTCATTTTTGGATTTTTTTTTGAAAGAAATCTTAGCTGTTCAGAAAAAAGTTAACTATTTTAGAAATAAAAATTTCTAAAATCCACAGCTATTCACAAAAAATTATATTTTTACATCTAATATCGCGGGAAAAAAATCTAGTAATAAGCAAAAATTCTTTATTCTTTTTTTGGGGGGGGGGAGGATACAGCCACTTCAGCCCACTATCTGAGGACAGCCAGCCATGTAGTGGCATGTTGTTCATTGTTTATTTCATTCAACACTAGGAACTGTACTCCCATTACAGACCACTGGCAATGGTAGTCCAATTATTTATGTTTAAAAAAACAAAAAATATTAAACTTATTTTGATTAATATGTACTTAGAAAACAAAGTTTCCTCATCAAACTCTCTTGGCTTCAAATCCCGGCAGCACGACCTTAACCTCTTCAACTTTCATTTTGCATAAATGGATTATATACATACATTTCTATAAGTGTTATTTGAATCATTAATTAATGGGAAAATAGTGGTGAGGATTAAAAGAGGGGAGGGGATAGACGTACGAACATTAGTGTTGGGCTACGGTCTGAAAATGATAGACCGGTGTGGGATCCACATAATTCTTTTGGTCCTTTAACACTACATATACATTCTGTCAAAAAAAGTACCGGGGAATTGTTAAACAGAACACAAATTTACCATTAAAATTTATTTTATTGCCTTCAAAGTAATCGCCATTGGATGCAAACCACATATCCCAACGCTTTCTCTAGTTCTCAAAACATTTTTATAGTCACTTTTTTACATGGCATTTATCCCCTTGCACGAATTTTGTTTTATGGATTCAATGGACTCAACAAACTTTATTTGGGGAACAAAAAAAAGTCACACGAAGCTAAATCATGTGGATATGGTGGTTAAATATTCATTCTATGTTTGGCTTTTAATTTGCTCACAATCTGACGCAAACGCCTTTGTACACCCAAATAGTACTCCTTATTGTCCATTTGTCCCTTTGGAACGAATTCATGATGCACCAGAACGCATATATCAACGAAAGCAATGAACATCACCATTACAGTTCTTCGATCATCTCACAGCCTCCTTGAACGCTTTGTACCACTCATATGCACAATTTTTGATCAAACTGATTCACTAAAAACTTTTTCAATGAATATATGAAGCATATGAAATTTTGTTTCCAACCCAAAATTTAACGCAAACTCTTTGTTCATTGTAAAAATCGTGGAGCACTGGTGAGGTAGACTGACTTATCCAGCTGTTGCAAGCAAAATGGTTTACAGATTGCGCACAAACTTGGCATGATAATGAAGGACAGTGTTGCTCAACCACAAAAAAAATATTTTTAAATTTCTGTAGCATAGACAATTTAAAAAAACAATTACTTTACTTTTTGACATAATCTAGACAGAGTGAGGTCACATACCTTACAGTAGCATTTATTGACGATTTTATTCCATTTTTTTTTAAATATCAAGGTTTCATTACACTATCAAACGACAGCTAATACAAAAATAATCCAATACTGTTTCATCCTATGTCTCTAAGTGTTAAAATGTCAGAGGAACAACAAAAAATGCAAAGTGCGTGCAATCTCCTCTGCACCAGCCCAAGTGCTGAGAAGGTTGTAGATATCTTTAAGATCTCCTATCCGGACAGCTTACAACATCAAAAGCTTTTAAAGCTCCATACAGCTAAGAAAGAACAACACTTTTGTAGCAACAATATGGCTGACTTTTAGTCTGATTTAATGTTGCATCCTCCAGTCTTGACCTCAACCCTCTGGACTTTGGAATTTTGAGTTGTCTTGGAGAAGAATGTCTACTGCACCTCTTATCCAAATTTTGATTCGCTCCGAGCTACCATCATGAAAGTGTGGTACACTATGGACACGACTTTCATCGGCTGCCAATCTGTTCATCGGTGTATCAATGCTATTATTTTTTGTGAAGAAGGACATGTTGCATAGAAAATATAGTATTTAAACCTTCACAAATTGGCTTAAAGTTGTCTTTTCTTGATTCCATCAAAATCCCATTTTTCATAATTAAGTCATGCTTCTGCATATTTTGGATCCCAACTCTGTAGAAGGGCCGAGATGTTATATTTTGACACTGCCACCTTTTTAAATCTCTATTTTTCCTTACAGTTCTAATCGGAACTAAACTCTTTTATTTCATGACTATCATTTATTTTTTCTCCACAATTTTTTAATCTTAATATTAAAAAACAACTATATAAACAGCCATAATTATGTATTGGTGTAACTGGGGGGGTGATATGATCCTCTGGTTAATATGAGACACCCCAAGGTACATTTTACTATTCATTCTAGAGTTACGTTTGTTTTGGCATCACCATAGTAAATGGCATTAACTTTCAGCACACTGCATTCAAACTTCCCATATGACTACTAAAATTTTTTTTAATACATAAAGTGAAGGTACATCTACTGTGAAAGTTCTAGCTATTAAATAAATAGTAGTGATGTTGAAAAAAAGCGTCTCATGTTACCCAAGTTAACTTTATTATATAATTATGATTGCTGTAATTTGAAATAGCCTCATATCTTAGAAAATAAATCACATATCATTAAAAAATATCAAACGTTAATTGTTTGATGTGATTTTTGTGTTGAATAAGTTTGGTCTGAGCTGATCCCAAATTAGGAAATACACATGACGTCATGAACAATTCAATAATAGAGTCGGTCTAGACCAAATATTTAATGATACGGATGCAGACAGACCGATTTTTCGTAATACGGATCAGATCGAAATTTTATTTGTGACCAGTCCAGACCGATTCTATAGATGAATTGTACATGACGTCATATGCCTTTCAAAGTTTATAAAGATTTGGTGCAATAACATCATTTGAAGTTTGATGCTTTGCATAAATTATGATATTTGTTAAAGTCATCAATAATGCTACAATCTACAATGTATTTGTAGTCAGCTGTGGAGTTTTCTGCTTATTTCGCCCTAATCAGGGTTCTGAACGTTGATTGGTTGAATTAGATTAACATCTAATTGAGCAGATTTACACAATTACCAAGAATGATTATTTAATAATAATTCAAGATTTAGGAAGAATCTGCTGACTACACCAAATGATTTTGGGCCTTTTTTCCTGATGCTTTTTCTAAAAAAAAGGTTGTAGGACAAGATAAAAGTAACAACGCGTCATAAATAAGTGTAAGGGGGGGATCGGTCCATACATTGAGATCAATTATATAAATATCAATCTATATGTTCGAAAACAAATTTAGATCACCGACATATCGATTGATATCCTTCTAAAAAAACCACCCGCTCAAGACCAAAGCAAGGAAAAAATAGGTTTCAGACCGAGTTGCAACACTAATATGTATATAAGTATGAAGACTTGAGTTGCTTGGAATGTGATACTGTCTTATGCATAACTTTTGAAGGTATATATATAGTATGAAGTTCAAAATAGAATCTCCTTACTTGACAACAACTACAATAAGTTGAAGCGGGAGACGATTGCAACACTTTTTACTTTTGACTTAATGACCTAGAGCTATTTTGACTCAGACATATAGTGGCATGACTAAACAATCAAGAAAATACAACTCAACATCAATTTGTAATATGTTTAAATACTTTATTTAGCTATATTTTTATTGAATAGTCCCTCCTTCACAAGCAATACATGCTTCGACATGCCGGGAAACGGATTGGACGCTCTAGAAGATAAAGATCTTCTCTAAGACGCCTCGAACTGTAAAGTAAAGGACTGGAGGAGGGCCACATGAAGACAGGCCGGAAGTCAGCCATTTTGTTGCTGCAGGAAAATTTTGGTTTTTCTTTATTGTTTAGTTCTGTAATGGAATTCTTGATGTTGTTGTCAATCTGGATGGAGATTCCAACGCTCTCAACAGCCTTCTCAACATTGACACCAGCGCAGAGAAGATCGAAAGTCCTTGATCTATTTGTTGTTGCTTCGACATTTTTGCACATAGAGACATAGGATAAAAACATAACTTCTATATTTTATTTTCAGCTGGCCTTTGGATTCGTCGTACAAGCTTGTAATTAAAAATAGAATCCATTAAATCGTAATTAGATACAACTGCAAGTTTTTGGTCCTCACTATATATAAATATACCTTGTGAAGTGTTGGGTTATTAACTTTCAATCTATTAGAGCAGATTAAAATAAAATTATATTGTTATTATAAATTACTCATGAGTAGGTATTAATGCCCCGTCCACCAGTATACGTGATATGAAATGTAAATATATCTTCAATAGTAACTGTTTATGTAGATGTCACTCTAATCACAAATAAAGATAAATAAAGTTTATGTTCGATAAAGATAAATTTTTTTCTTATATATATCAAGGAGTATGTATTAAGCTATATTACAAGCTTTTTAAGATCCAGAAAATGGCAATGATCTTTTCTATGCCCCATAAAAGTTTGGATACTCGAAGCCAGTTCGGGTCTTGGTTCTTTTCTGATAATAAAAGTTTAGTTATACCGTACCAGGGTACTAGGGATCCAGGTCCAAGACCCACCCTATCTCTGGCCACGTATACTCTTTTTTTGGAAATCAAAATATGATCCCATTAATTATGCGTCAAAAGAATGTGCCTTCTGAATATCGATCTATCACTGATAATATTCATCTTTATATTATCATGAGTCAGAGGGAATGAAAATCATGTGTCATATAAAGAAAATGGTTATTACTTTTTTATTGACTGTAAAGCTTCAAGTCTTTTTATTTTTAGGTACCCTTTTGATATCTAAATACACAACAGTAGTTCACCTCCTTGATTTTGAACAAAAAAAGGTTTGATTGTTCATACCTCTTCCAAGATGGCCGTCAACAACAACAATGCATACGTCACTATTGGATCAATCAACCCCTTTTTTCGTTAAAAATCAAGGAGGTGAACTAATCAGTGTTCTGAACGTTGATTGGTTGAATTATAATTACTTCTTCTATAGGTGTGAACCAGAGATATCACTTCTTGAGATTTATCCCAATATCTGGAGATATTGAAGCTACGTTAGGGAGTTGGGGATTATTTGTATCAAAATCTTGGGATTTCATACATGGAGCTATAGTTGATTACTTTCATTTGATTATATTATAACGCAATTCTCACTAAAAATCCCTATATTTCTCTACCCTCAAAATCAGCTCACATTTCGTCATAATAATCAAATATCAATAATGTAAGCAAACAAATTGGATAAAAAATTGTATACAAAAATATGAATTCGAAAAGATCTATCTAAATCAGGGATCGGGTAACTTTTTTAGCATTACTACAAAAGAACTTGTAGTAAAATTAATTTAGCTCAAACTAGTGGCATGACGTTTATTTGTTTATTTCATTTATCACTGGGAAGTAAAAGTTCTTCTTTTATGTCATGGAAATAACATCCACTCCCATACTACAAAAGTTTTTAAATTACCCAATTTGGGATAATTCACCCCTCTTCCTCGACCACTGATCTAAATCATCGATAAAGCAGAACTGTCAAGCTACTGAATTAAAACTCATCTCCTGGCATAGTATAATTTATCCCTACAATAGGTTAACTCCCTATAAGTGGCAGGACTGGCTAACTTCCCCCCCCCCTTACCTTCCACATAAATTTCTAGGACCTCCAGTCCCCCTTAACAAATGTAAATTTTTCTTCCTAAATGAAAGCAACACATTATTGAATTAAACACAAAAAATTATTTTTTATATCATAGCCATGGGTTTTACAATTCCTACTAATGTAAACATCATGGATGGGTTACATAACAGAATAATCGGCTTATTGTCTAAACTTCTACCTCATTCTTCCGGTTGTCCAAATAATTTTTCCTAAAATTAATCACGTTAAAACTACAATTACAAATAGATAAAATGCTTAAGAACAGTATACATATTAGCCAAATAATATATTAGAAATAACGATGGAACTTGTTCGAAATGGCGGGCTCCTTAAAGCCTTAATAATGGAACTTGAACAAGAAAATGTTCATTAATAATACAAATATAGGATTAAAGCGAATAATGAAAAGGATTCTATACGCTTATCAACAGGTAACAACAAGTGGTCCATTAAAATGTGGACACTTTAAATTTTAAACTTCAACAAGATATAATTTATTAACTAACTCTAGACTTTCAAGAAAATTAATACTAGAGCTCTCTTAATCATTAATGTAGCCAACCTTAGGGGCAATGTTTCTTCCAGGTGGTGGTGGAAGGTCTAGCCCCCGATTCAATTGTAGTCCGCTGTCATGTCGTCCCAATGCTTGCTGACAGTCGTTTTGAGGGCTTCGGTGCTTGGATGACAGACACTGCAGGCCTTCCCCTCGACATGCAACGAAAAAGTGTAGTCGAGGGTTTGTTTTGTTTATTTACTAATTATTGTATGTTTCATTATTTAGGAAGTGTTCAGATTTCAATGAACCATCCGGTATTATTGAAAGTGTTGAGTGTCGAATTGTATTGATTTTCTGTAAAATATGATTATTTTTTTGGGGGATTTAGGTGTTTTTTTCCTAGGATTTTAAGGAGTGAATATAGCGATATTATAATATTATGAGTTGTATCTCTGGTGTGAACATTTATTGAATACTAATTGCTGCGAAAATTCGCAAAAAATGGCACCGAATTGTCATACTACCAATTGGTTTTTGCCCTTTTTTGGTTTCTTTTGCCATGAAAAGTTGAGTGATTAATCAACTGTAGTGGGGAATGATGGAGCATTGGGTAATTACCAGTTAATTTCGGATCTTTTTTTTCTTTTCTCTTATTGAAAGAGGAAAGGTTGGTTGAGACATATAAGAAAGACAGCTGATTCTTTGAGAGGAGGGGGGAGTTGAACTTGGGACTATTATGCGCTATATCACTAATGTGCATCCCTCTAATCAAAAGGAAATGAAAATATTTGTTGTACAAAGTAAATGGTTAAAACTTATTTATCGTTATTATAAAAATATTGATGTTGTTTACTGAAAAAACGAACGCTGTTGTGTACAATACTAAAGAATAATGAAACAAGGGAGTAGATGCGGCTAGTTGCTGTTGTTGTTAAGAAGAAGTCCCTCTGTTACAGGCCCAACTACTTCATGACGATGCAAGAAAAAAATAATATTATATATATATATATTTTTCAAATACATAAAGAATTTCAAAAAATGATTCAGCAACTTTTTGATATAAAAAAACAAAAAAACAGGTAATCCTCGCTCTTAAGGGGGAAATGTACACTTAAAGTACGCGTACTTTTCCTTGAAAATAACTTATATATGGACGTACACTCTAATGAATAATCTAAGGGCTAAAGTTGTGTACAAAAAGGCAATACAACGGACTTTGAGGATCCCCTGTAGCTCTTTCGGATCCCTGCCGAAACTCAGCCATAAAGAGAAGCAACAGAGTAGTGTAAAAAAAAATAATAAAAAGAACTACAAGAGCAATAATAAAAAAACACAAAAATCATCGTAGTCATCCTAAACAGTGTTTAGAGTGTGCAGTCGAGAACCAATAAAATATTATATATTTCTCTCTTTCTTTCTATCCACACAACCAACCAAGCGGCCAACGTAACAACCAACTGCACTTTTGACAACAAACATGATGAATATGCAAAGCCTGGGCCAACATTTGGTTCATTCCCAATCCCCTGTCGTGAATCCCCTCTCACATCCTCATCCTCACTCCCATCCTTCTCATCCAGGAAGTCAACAAAACCCCCAACCCCCATCTCATCTCCTTCCCTCCCTTCAACAGCAGCATGGACAGCAACAGCAACATCAAAGCTCCTCATCATCTACTCCCGGAGACTCTGGTGGCCTAAATTCTCGTCCTATTTCCCCTGCTATGATACAATGCGGCATCACGGATGAAGAACTAGTGAGTCTCTCTGTTCGGGATCTTAATCGGCAATTAAAAATGCGGGGATTAAATCGAGAGGAAATCGTTACGATGAAGCAAAGGTAAGAACAGTAAGGAAGAGGGGGCGGGCGCCCGGGAGTTATCATGACTTGGCTTAAGAATGCTTAGGCATGTAACTAATACATACTATTAAGTGGCTTGAAGATGTTGCACGCCGTCAAATGACGGATATGACGAGGCTATTTTATTATTGGAATTATTATTATACTGGCAGCTATTTTAGTTTTGGAATGAGAATTGATTTTTATTTTTTTTGTTTTTCGAGAGGGATTGAATAAAACGACATCAAAAACAATTAAATAATACGATTAATTAGTATATGATTTTTTTTGGCTTTGTCTATATATCATCGTATTTTCTATTAGCTAGTCAGATAGGATGTACGGGGTGGCTAAATAAATAAAGAAGTGCATGATGATTGAGCATAAGTCTTCAACTGAGCATTTCCAGAGAATGACGTTACATTTGTTTCCTCTTATGTCCAGAGTTTAAGTACATTATAGATATAATAATCGACAATTCCAAAGAAGGAACTTATACTCAACTCGAACCAACTTTGAGTCTGTAATAATTGATAAAATATATAGAGTACCAGGCAAATTTCTAGAGGATGTAATAAAGAAGGTTGTGCCCGATTCAGGTTCAGCAGTTTTATCGGCCCCGGTCTCGGTTCTTTCATTTCAACGGGTTTGGTCTCAGTTCAGCTTTATCGGTCTCAGTTTCGGTCTTCGGTCTTGTTTTTTTAAAATGCTCAGTTTAGTATCAGGGGCTTAAAACAAGGGGCGTCATTAGAAAATTCGGCGCCAGGAAATGATATTAGATACAAACAGGGCCGTAGCTACGGTATACGCAGAGTGTGTAGCATCCCAAGTTCCAGCTGGGCCCCAAAGCTCCTATAAAGAGGGCCAAAGTTTAAAATATAAAAGTTATAGGGACCAGACAAGGTTAGTAGCGGACCTGGATCCATAATCTACCCCACCCCTTCCCTCTTGTATTTACACTGTCTGGTTCCTAAAACCACTTTTCCAGATCCATAGGAAGCCCTAAGCTATTTGGACCTGAGATATAACTGTATAAACTGGCGACGTAAAAAGTATCCTTGGAAAACGTTGGAATTGCATTAAAAAAAGTCAGAAAATTGACTCATTGATTAAAATTAATTTATTTTTTATACTATATATTATATATAGGAACAACACCTCAAGAAGTGAGACCGATAAGAAATATATAACGCTCTCAGTTCCAACTTTGCCAATTCTGGTTCGAGCGGTTCAAGAACCGAAACAGATTGAACTAAAACTTTAATTATTTACGCTTCAAATAAGTTCCTTTGGCGTAAGAACAACTGAAAAATAGAGAAGGTATACCTTTTTAGACAAAACTCTAAAAATAAGGTGTTTTTTTTTAACATTTAAATTGTATTTTCTCAGAAAATGGAGGATTGAATACCAAATATAAGCACTATGTGAAATTAGAATAAATTTTTGCAAACAACAAGCTACCTTAATGTGGATTATTGATTTATTTCATACCTATAAACCACAAATCTTTAAACAGAAAAGTAAAAATACTGAGTAATTTCAAATCAAAAGTTCTCCAAAGACAGACGAAATGCAAATAAACTAGTTATAGATTCGTAATTAATGCGTCAAGTACTCTTAGAATCAGTGCCACCGTATAGATAGGGGACATTTTCCTCTCCCCTTTTCGCGTAATTTATATATTTACCACAGTAAAAGAAAATCCTTTTGTCTATAATTTTTTTAATGACATAGATTTTGCAAAAAAAATAATAGATCAATTTCCCTATGAGTGAAAACTATTTGATCAAATTTAGTACTTTTGAAAATTTTTAACTCTAGAATTTAATTCTTTGTCTCTTCTTAAAAGAATTATTTGTTCAATTTGTCCTGTTTGAAAAACTTTTCAGTACAAATAGTCGAAAAAACACAAAGGCCCAGGCAATTACAACACAAAAAAAAAAAAAAAATCATGGTGGCGTCTTTGATGACATCACCATAATAATATTTGCCCCCCTACCTAAAAATACATCCTTGCACCGTTGCCTAGAATTAATATGAAATTTAAAATATATTTGTTGTTGACTTGATATATAAATCTATAACATTTTTCTATTTATTAGTGAAAAAATGTAAAAATTGATTGAGAACATCTGTTTTTATGAGGTGAAATAGTTTGTAGTCATTAATGAATAGAGGATGTAATGAACTGTAGATTTGCAAGGCAGTTTGGGGTAAAAAAGTACCACTTCTAGTTGACAGAGAAAGTTTTAAAAACACCTAACAAAATCTTGAATATTTATCCATTCATGTGTAAAAGAAATAAAAAAAATTATTAATTGAATACGTTTTTATGAGATTAAGCAGTTTGTTGAATCTAATAAATAATAACACAATTGGCTAGGACATTTTGGGCCAAAATTGCACTTCTAATTAATAAAGATTTTTTATTAATCTTTATTATGGTAAGGAAGCTTGTCATCATAATTTCTATTCATTAATGTGAAAAATATAAAAGTTCATTCACGGAATCAGTTTTTATGAGATGAAGAAGCTTGTTAGCGCTATAAATTATGAAAGGAGTGTCATTTTTGTGTTCTGCTCATTCTTTTCCGGTCACTGAGCCTCGTGCAATTCACTTCTAGGAAAGTGTAGGTTTCGTGAGTCAAACTACGACAGTCCTAAATGTAGAAGGACATAATTAGAGTCAGATGATAATAACAAACTCCGTGCGTCATATTTAATACGTCAGTCTTAAGAAACCAGTTTTTAGTACGTGCAATTCAAGGAGAAGGTGAATTAAATTATCGACTCTGAATCTCCGGATTTCTGAGTGATTAGCAAATGGATCTTAACAATTGAGGTATTTATGGAAAGAAACACCCCATACACAACGTAAGATCCCCTTTTCAAATTCATATTTAAGTGCTCAAAAGACTAAAGGGCTTATCAGACATCCCAACATATTGAATAAAATTGTTTTAAAACATTATTCTTTTTTTTCATGTTTTGGATATAGCATCCAACGGTTATACGAGGTGCACTGTTTAACAAAAGAAAGAAAAAAAACACACAAAATATTTGGCTTGTTTGATAAAATGCGATTATTTCCTCGTAACTTGTCAAAAATTAAGTTTATTTCATCTTTTTTTGAGAATATTAAACATGTAAATCATTCACAAGTGTTTATTTTATTAGATTTAAAAAGTTTCGAGGCCGCAAGAGGAAGAGCTCCACCTCATCCGAGCCTGTTAAGAATGTGAATCTTATTATTAGTAATTAGAGAAGGGGAAGAAAAAAACAATTTTTAAATGACACACTTTCAGTCCCCAGAATAATTTTTTGTTGTTTTTGAACCTTTTTTTTTTAAGAAAAAAATCCTTAAAAATTTTTTTTTACTTCAATGACTTTTTTTTTCTTAGTGACCTTTTTTATTAGAAAACAAATCCTTAAATTGATTTTGGGGGCTAATTTTTTTTAGTTATTTAGTTTTTTAGAAGTTATTTTTTAAATTTTTTCCATTTTTCCCGGGGAGAGGAAAAAAATTGCAAGTTTCATACCCATGAGAGTAATAAGTATTCAAACGAGTAGTAACAAGCATAGATCGTAATTCCTCGAGTCATTTGCTTATAAACTCGAAAATACTCGAACAGCCAAATTCAGTTCGGGGAACATCACTAATTAAAATGAATGTTGTTTGTTTTTAATATAAAGTACTCAACAGTCATCCCAACATATCAATTATTTTTTCTCAGACTATAATTATTTTTTTATTGAGGAGAAGGCACTTCATATAAATTGATATTGAAGTATTGAGTAATTAAGTTCATGGAAAACGAAAAATAACATGGAGGATTAAGTGTGGAGTTATCTTCAATATTATTAAAGCAAAATTTGACTTATAGCCGACGCCTAATTACTCTGGGAAATGCCAGGTTCTACTGCTAGTAATGAATAATTACATTTATGGGAAGAGGAATTGGCCAACCATTCGTGGGTCTTTTCCCCTGGTTTAATTTTTCAATATAGTTTACGAATATGTCGCAGGGGCGTTCACAGGGGTGGGCTGTCCCCCACCATAATTAAATATTTTTTTATTTTTTCTAGAAAATTTAATATTTTAATTTCTTCCCCAAAAAATTAATTTTGTGTAAATGGCTGTGGATTTTTTTCCCGAAAAAATTTAATATTCAAAACTTAATCAATAAATCAAATGTTTAAAAAAATAGTTGTCTATAAATAGCTGATGATTTTTTAAATTTTTATACAAAAAATTAATATTTGAAATTGAATTTTTTAAATTTTTTTCCAAAAATTTTTTTTTTTTTGTAAATAAGAGTGGATTTTTGAATTTTTTTCCAAAACACTTAATATTTAGCAGTTAATTTCTAATTTTTTTCTAAGAAATTTAATTGTAAACTTAATTTATGATAAACAGCTTTGGATTTTTTTTTTAAACAGCTGTGGATTTAGAATTTTTTTCTCAAAAAAATTAATTTTTGAAATTTTTTTACAAAAAAATGAATATTTTTTATTTTCTTCCTAAAAACTTCAATTTACAGATTTCTTTTGCTAAAAAATTACAAACCCCCAAACAAAAATAAATATTATCCTTCGGAAGCCCCTTTGTCGTATACAAGAACACACTATACTTAAGCAGCTATTATTTCCATTTTGGTAGAAATGTAAAACAACATTTGAAGCCGCATCATGAATTCAAAGACTTGCTTACTTGCTATATTTTATAATAGCGATTAAAATACTGTAGTCAAAGGGAGTTATGCGGAAGATTTCGCATAAATGTCATTCATAGGTATATTATTTTGTGGAACGTAAATATGAAACACATATAGTAATTCTCTAACATTTAAACGAAAAATAAGTCCTATTAAACATACATATGTAATAATGTCATCCTGCTTAGTCCCACAGAACACGTAGGTTTGCATTTGACAGGAATACTAATAATTATTTTTAACTTCAGTAGAAGAGGTAGTAGGTACGACTACTACTAATAATCATTGTTATAATCAAAATGATGAGATGAAAATTCTAAGAACATTTACTCATTTTAGCACAAAGAAACTTTTATATAAAGGAAGTCAAAAATTGATTTATGAGTTTTTAGGTATATGTAGGGGAGACCAGATTATTTTTGGCTCAAGTAGGTTTGACTTCGATACCTTAAAAAGTAATACAATATTGTACCTATTATTGTTTGAATCTACTAGGTGTTTAAACAGGACATCCCTAGGGGTAGGTTGGAGGGACTGTAACCCTCAATTTTTTTGTAAATAGCTGTAGATTTTGAACTTTTTTCCCAAAAAATTAATTTTTTTATGAATAGCTGTGGATTTTCGAAATTTAGCCATTGAAATTTTTTTTCAAAATAAAAATAAAATATTTTTAAATCATTTGAAATTTAATATTTGAATTTTTTTTCAAGTTAATTTTATATCTTTTCATAAAAAATGTAATTTTTTGTGAGTAGCTATGGATTTTTAAAAATTTTTGCTGAAAAATTAATATCTGAAATCTAATTTTGGAACTTTTTTGTTCAAATAAGTTAGTTTTTCAAATTTTTTTTTATAAAAAATGTAATTTTTAAAATTTGTTTCCAAAAAATTTATTATTTGAAGTTTAATTATTTTTTTTTTTTAAAGAAATATAATCTTGTAGAAGGCCCTGTTGAAATGTATTTTAATACTTCATTGTTCAAAAAAAGAAAAACTTTTTAAAGAAGGACATGAAGACATAGTTTGTCGGATCAGTTTATTAAGTCTAATTCAGCTTGATGAACTTAAATATAGTTTCAATTTTATATACATTTATTAGAAAATAGCGGTAACACACGGAATTGCCTGGAGTAATTAGGCGTTGGCTAAAAGTCAAGTTTTGCTTTAATATTATGGAAGATAACTCTCCAAGATATTCTCATTTCTACTATCCGTCTTTCATGAACACACTCACCCAAAATTACTCTGTTCATATGAAATGTTCTATCCTCAAGAATGTAACAAAATTAGTTTGAAAAAAATGAAAAAAATAATATGTTGGGATCACTGATGAGACCTTAAGTCGAAAGAGCACAAACAATTATTAAAAACAAACAAAATTCATTTTAACATAGCAGCGTTTATACTTAATTCAAATCTTAACATATCCTGAAAATGCACATGAATTATGGTACACATCAGATACCAATGCCAAAAAAACAACAGAAACAACTTTACTCTTGTTATACATGCACACGCCCGCAATATTTCATGAGTACGACTACATTATTATTTTTTATATCAAAAATATTTATATGATTTACATCACAGAGCGCTATATACAGTCCACCTTGTATACACGTTGGATGATATATGCACAAGCCTGTAATAGTTCATAAATAAGACTACAAAGTCATTTCTTAGATCAAGTTATATTTATGCTATACATCATGGACCACCATGTAGAGTGCACCCCGTAACTTGCTCTCTTATACTCGTATATAAAGACAGAGATACTGGGTTTTATTGATATAGATCAATATGTAAAGCAGCCTTTATCGTTAATATGGTCATTATTGCCCTCAATAATGACCTCCAGGCGAGGCTAAAAATTCATAAAACTTTATAAATATAACCCGTATCAATTTTTTGCATCCTCTGTTGACGATTATCTTCAGATTTTTATTATTTCTATGACATATTTTGCGGCCTCCAGACTATATTTGCCACCATATGGAGTAGTCCAATATGTGGAGGTTGGGGCTTTGGGGAAGTCAAAGTTCTTTTAATCATATTGTTAACAATACACTCTTAAACAATATTGCTCGTATTTTAATAGCCAATTAGATTTTCAAAACTGCTTAGTGGTTTTATAGATCTTCCGAGTGGTGACCCAAAAACTTGAGGTAGCATGATTAAATTACAAAAAACGTGATTTTTAAGGAAAAATGTGTGGCCAATGTCTTCTTTCAGAAGCTTGGCAGCTCTTGATGATGAAGGCTATATTCATGGCGTACTACACTGTCATGATGGAAATGAATGTTAGGTAAATGCCCCATTATGAATTTAGAAAATAAGACTCAATATTACTTTTGAGGAATAACTAACTAAACCTTTAAGTAGATATACTATAAGCTTATAATTTGTTAGAGCAAATTACAATATAATTAGATTTATATTAGAGATCCTTCATCAGTATCCGAGAAACTCACTATCAGAATTCCTACACTGGCTAAAATATGTTTGATCTGAAGTGTAGTTATAAAATAATAATTAAAAAATATATTAAACATTACTAGGAAAATTGTAGATGACCCCTTGTTACTGAGCCGTACATTGCCTCAAATTTCTCCACAATAGTCTCTTTTGAATTTTGATAAAATTGTATCAATTGATAGCAAAAGAATAAATAATTCAAATGCTATCATCTATTGCAAAATCAATGAAAAGCTGGATGTACTATTGCAGAAATATTGATCCAACAAAAAATTACTTTTATCTCTCAAAACCATGAAATTAATCTTTCGTGACGTCATTGGGGGCGTTGCCATTTTCACCCTCTCTGTTATATAATAGAATACATTATATAAGTAAGTAAAAATATACCATAGTAGTAATATGAAATTGCATTCTACTGAAAACAGGAAATTTTTGCCAGATATGTGCAATGCTCTTAAATATATCTTATTTGGCTTAACAAAACAATGCTATTTGTAAGAAAAAAAACAAAGACTGACAGTCCTAAAGAACGATACAACTGCTTCGAAGACTAGAATGGACTAAATAAATCAGGACCGATACAATGACCGACATAATGGCGTAATTGGAGTACCCTGTCCCAGTTATCGCCTATATAAAGTAAAATTAAATCCATGATTTTTCCAATATATGGCTTTATAAATGTGTATCTCGCGTTTTATAAGTGCCATAGGTTTACGCCAGACGTTGTTGAAAAGATAAGATTTCGTACTAAAAAAACTTTTTGAACAGTTTTGTGATTGTTTCACACCAGTTTATTTGAGCGCATGTCAAATATGTACACCAGCCAAAAGAAAATATACTTTATTTTATAGTTTTTCTTCGAAAGGGGGGAAAACGTAAGAAAGGCAGCTCTAAATGTGAATAGTGTTTATGGTCCTGATACTGTAACAGCTAATTACGTGTACTTTTGGTTTTGTGTATTACGTTCCGGTAATTTAGATATCAAATATGCACCACGCTCTGGACGGCAAATTGTCGAAAATCTAGTTAACATAATGAAAATAATCGAGGCGGATGTTCATGTGAGTACTGTTTTGATTGCACCAGATATACCATTAATAGAAAAACCACCTATACCTATTATATACATACATATTTGGCGGTTAAACCAATAGTATTTAAAAAAACAAATCTTGGACCGATCCCAAGGCAACACAATATTATATAATGACGTAGCTTGAGTCCACTCTCCCGTGTTGCAACCGTCTCTGATCTCACTGCTATAAAGAGTGATTGGTGTTCAGTAGTATTTAAAAAAAAAAAAAAAAAACAGCAACTTTTGGTCAAGAAAGTACCACACTCCGGAAATAAAATCATGCCAGTGTACCTCATGACATCAATATTATATAATTTGCCACCTTCCCCCTCCAGCAAATACATTCCAGCAGGGCACTCGTGATCCAATCACTTCAAAACACATTTCTAATGTTGATTTTTCTTCATTTGAAATGTGTTTAATTGTTTTTAGGTCAGTAATAAATTACAATTACTCTTTTATGAACAATTAGATGATGAACTGATGACTAAGACATTATTACTATTGATTCTCCATAACTTACATCGCGCCAGCAGTACGATATAATATTCAAAATATGCCTTGTGAATGAACAACTTCCAGATTATATCTACGTCATATAATTAGGGTTGTGGCGAAGCGAGTCAAGTCTAAGTTTCTTTTCGAAGAAAAGTTTGTGAGGTGCAATAAAATTAACATCACGGTAAAATTTGCATTTCCCAAATTGTATTTATCGCGGCATTTTCTCTTCTATAAACAAGAAACTTTTTAAACCCGTAAAGCAAACACAACCATTCTCTATATTTATATTCCTGTATTTGGGCTCCCAATGACGCCATTCGTTATGCTACTACATTCTAATGATAAATGAAAATCGTTGTTTACTAATACTGCTATAATAAATGGAATGGGAGTATGAGCGTTGTTTACTTTGTTTACGATGCGATCGATAATTGCGCCGCCTTACGGAAAAATAATGCAACTTCCTATGATTGCTTGGAGTTATTTGGAGACGACGAACAGCCTTTCATAATATAGAAGATATTTCCTCAAGAAATCCTAAGTGTTACACTCCGTTTTTCATGGGTATACTCAAACGTAACTACTCAATACATACATGTTCTCTCCTCTATAATGAAAGTATAATTCTAGCAGCTTGATAATTTTTTATGAATGACACGTGACGAGTCAATAGTTAAGCCTTAATTATTCAATATTAAGGCCTTCTTTATCAGATTTTTGAATAAAGTCCCTCACTTTTATTAATTGTATCACCATCTAAATCCATACCTTTATCCCACAGCAGACTTTACTTCTCCCTAAACATAATGCGAAACCACGAGTTGGCACTTTTGGGAGATTTCGATATATATATTAGTTATTTCTGCTTGTTATTGAGTAGATTTTGAATAAAGATAGAATCAGAGCTGGAGAGGGCTTGGAATCAATGTTAAAAGACTTGCAACTTTACTTAGAATATATTTTAATAGATTCAGATTTAAATAAGAAAACTTGAGGTGGCTTGAAACTCAGATGTTATTTATCTTTTTATAATATTATTGTATCTTATATACATGGTAAAAACTATATAGAATTGTATACAATATTACATTGAACGTGTGCAAGACTTTTACTGGAAATTGTTTTTTTTATTTTCTGAAGCTGTTCTCAATTTTCTTTAATTATTGAAGAGAGAACAATAAGTTTACTGTAACTACTAGTCCATGAAATATAAAGAGTAACCCTGAGGGGTTATAGCGGAGTTATAATTGTAAGTTCTTGTAGGACTCGGAGTAAAAACCGATGATTAACATCGGAGTAGTTCCTGCCTATGTCTATACAGGATACTACGGAATGTGGGTTTGAGTTTATTTCCCTCCTTTCGAGGCGGATTATAGCGGATAGAACAAAATGTGATAACACCACAGCAATATAATACCAGATCCCTGTAAGTAAAGGCTTAAGCACGCAACATTTTACAAATGAGAGAAATGATTGGAATGACTGAAATATAATAAAAGTTCAGAAGGGCATTTGTCATATTTTTATGAAAAAAAGTAGTTTTTAGATTTAAGTAATCGAATATATACCAATACTAAAAAATATCAAGTCTGTGAAAAACTTGATATTGGAATTAAATAATTGCATAGAAACTGTGATTTACGACTTTCACAATCCTCTTTTTTTAAATTGGTATATATTCAACTATTTAAAGGGGGAAAAAATATGATAAACGGTCTTCTGAAGTAATGTTATGTCGTTCTAGTAATTTCTCAGTTCTTCTACCCTTTTGTAGTGAGAACGTGAGAACATCTACTTATTAGTCATATGCAATGATGCTAATTGGGAGCAACGAAAATCAGCATGGTTAATTTGGCAATTTGAATAATGTGTGGAAGGAGAGCATTTTAGATATAATGACGTTTCATTAGATCAACCACAAGCAGCTCTGACGAGGGAGAGAAGGATATAAAGAAGACCCTTGTTAATATGAGCTGCCTGGTATATGATTATGAGGGTAGAAAATGAATTACTGCTATAAAAAGGAGACCCCTCAACATTTAAAATAGCATTAGTCCCGGTAAAATATTATAATTATATTTAAATTCAAATATTTATTTTATTATTAGTTTTAAATAAATTTACACCACAGATAGGCGATAATTCTTCTTTTAGAAGGAGATGTTTTTCCTGTATTATTGCTGTTTTAAATATAGAAGGATCATCTTTTTAAAGCAATAAATTCATTGTCTCTCCTCGAAATAAGATTACAACAAGGTTCATAGAAAGACACGGTTATGCCATAAGCTCTTCGGACTGATGTTTGACTCCCACCACGCTTTTTAAAAGTGACGTCAAAGAGTATATACTGTTACCAAGAGTTCCTATATATCGCATTCATTGTCGGTTACTAATAGAGTACGGCTGTTATACCCTATGACGTCATAATCTATCTATCTTGCGCAGCAGTCGGTACGGTACATCAAATAGAACATTCTGGTAAAACTTTGCTTTTCTATTAACTTTGCATTACACTGTTAAACTGACGCTAACCATGGTTTATATCCATGGTTACCCTAAGCCTCGCTCCCATCTTCTCCTCACCGCCTCCAAAAAATCCTTTAATTCTTGCTTAACTGCTCTCCTCTAAAATGTTCTTCAAATTGTCAGGATTACTAGATTCTTTTTCAGTTCCTTTTTTTAGAAAACCGGTAGGTTATATTTTATATAACTCTAATGATAACTGAATCCAGACCATGGATTGGTATTCAAGAATCGAGTCTTACTTAAGTTACACTAGACTGTGACTTTGGTTCGATTAGAACTCAAAGTAAAAAGACTTGTTCCACTCGGCTTGGAAACCTTGAACTTGAATCTGACAGCTATAAAAAATATATTTGACTTGTGAACTGTTCTTGATCGAACTTCTGTGTTGTATAATAACATTCTACAGAGTACCTGTCATTTAGTAATTGTCATTTGAAAAGTCACCTATAATTTACTGCATTAATTTATTGGCCATCTAGAGGAATTTCAATTATTGTATTCGCCTCATGGCATGTAGGGGAGACTCTTGGAAGTTGCAATAAATCCATTCTCTCAAACATAAAAAAAACCCACAGTCCCAAATTTACATTATAATTGAATAATATAAGACAGATTATTGTGAAAAAATACAAAATATTCGTCAACTTTCTTCGAGATATAGGATAAAAATTGATTCTGAGGGGCTTATGTAATTTTTTTGTTTGAGGAACAATATTTTATTAATTATTGCAGTCAGTTTTTTACTGTTTTTACAGTAACTTTTATCAATTGGAACGTTAATTATTTTACAATCAGTTGATAAAATTCATTTATTGCAATAAAATTGGGGATGTTTTAACACTTGGTACAAACAAGTTTCAACAGGTGTTGCACTTTTCCCTTCATTTTTTATGATGTACTACCAATAGTAACCGACATTACCCTGAGTTATTAGGTCCGTCAAACAGACACACTTTGCTGTAAAAATATAGAAGATAACTACCTAAGAAACCCTTAGTGTTACTCACGGTTTTTCATGAGCACATTAACACGTAGTTACTCAATACATGGAGGATAGATTCATTTTAACATACCGGTGTTTGAATTTTATTCAAATCTTAATATTCAATGAAAATGCATTGGTATTACGATATATACATTAGAGACCCATAACAATGAGAAAAAATGCTCTTTTTATACATGCACACGCCCGCAATATTTCATTAGTACCACTACATTATTATTTTTTACTTCAAAAATATTTATATGATATACATCAGGGAACACTATATACACTGCACTGGGTGACTTGTTTTCATATATTCATGCAGGAAGACATATATACTTGCATAACTAAAAAATAAATATTTTTGTATATTTAACTATACATCAAGCATGTTTATTAGCCAGTGTGGAAGGGGGGGGGGTGACCTTAACAGAGGTTGAAAAAGAAAAATTTTCAATCGCTTAAACTGATCAGTGATATATTATCTAAATATTATGGTAGTAGGTCAAAACGTTGTAAAGAAACCTCACAAAACCCCACATATACCTCGAAATTTGGGACTATTTCTGGTACCGCCGGTCCTCAAAATGAGATGAAAACCAAAACATTCTCAAATTTCGGGGCCCTTTTGGGGTGTAAATGGAGGTAGGGTAAATTCAAATAGAGGTTGTGGGTTTCATCCCATTTTGGGGCCAGGCCGTACCCGAAAGCAACTCAAACATTTGTGGGGTACACATGGGCTGTGAGTGGCTCTCAGTGGTTGCTTAAATAGTGGCGGTGGGTTTCATCCTATTTTGAGACACGGTGGTGACTCAAAACACCCCCAGCATTATAAGGGGGATTGAGAGGGCCCCTTACGGGTAGATTATATAGAAATGGTACTGCTGGGTTATGTTTGAGGCCGGAAATGTCAGAATGTCATATATATCGCAACAACATTCGGAGTAGCCCTTTATTTTATACTCTAAGGTCGACCTTCTGTTAGTCGACGTTTAGTCTATTCGACACAACCTACCCTATGTTTAAATCGCTTCATTTCGAATGTTTTTGAAGATATCAATCTACTGTCAAAATCATTTAATAGATAATTGTTTTATCCTTTTCTTGTATATTATTACATTAGCTAATAAAATAAGTTTTCACCGATATGGTCACGAGGTCAATATTTTGAGGAACAAAAAAAAATAAATGAAACGGCCATTTTTAATTTCACTCAAATTTATATATGTTAATTTTAAGTTTTTAGAGATGCACCGAAGATACTGCTCTTTTTGAGTGATTAATTTGGCTTGGAATGATCCTATAGCATTTAAACAATCCACAAATTAGTTTTGTGTTGTCTATTCTGGATTCCATAAAAATCACGTTCTTGGTAACTTAGTCTTGCTACTGCAAGTTTTGGTTCCCCATTCTGTATGTAGGTATGTTGTATTAGTTTGTGAGTTGTCTAACTCAAACTAGCTCGGAGTAATTGAGTAAAAAAAAAGTATTATAACTACACTGGTCTCCCTTACTTCAAATTCTTTTTTACTTATAGTAATATATGTACCTAAATGCAGGGTGGTCCAGATAAATTGGGAAAATCTTTAAATGCTTATAACAAACGACACAGACATACTTTATTTATTTATTTGTAAGTTACATTTAACAACATTCAATTATTTATAATAAGATCCGCTTTGCTTGATAACAGCGACACAGTGCAAAAAGCTTTGAGCTCCAAGAGCGAGGACATGTTGTGGCCAAGACATTCTACACTTTTTTGGCCTTGTGGGGCTACTTCATCCATGCAATGGATGTAAATTAAAAGTGCAGAATCAGTACAATGTCAAAGGTGGATCCTTACAAGGTCGCCCGGGCCTGTCAAAGCTTCCGGTGCCATGGGGCTGAGAATATCAAGAGAGGCGGATCTCATTATGAGTAATTGAATGTCATTGAATGTAGCTCTTAAATAATAACTGCTCTACCTCCTCTAATTCGTTCCTTGGTAGCCATGAATGATTTTCTCTATTTATCTGGACCACCCAGTACATAGTTTTTCCCCCTTGCAACTGAACATATTTATGTACTTAGTGTTTATTGCTTCACATAAAGCTATACTTTATAGTATGTGCCTAACTCTGCATTGTTCGATAAAAAATATAATAAGCGATAAACAATTGGTCATTCTTCACAAAGGGAGAAAAAAAGGCTAAAGGATAAATTAGCCATATCTAATTTTATTTTATATACCTTGATGAAAACATAAGCATAGTCATACTTTGGAACACTTTACTCATTGCAAAATCATTTTTCCTCCAGTTCTTTTAAAACAAGGGGCATCCTAGAGGACATACGCGTATATATGATTTGACACTCATTTTGTGTCTATTCCACCTGGATTGAGTTAAAGCCATAAGGCTAAACTACGTGACAATTTAAAAAAAGCCACACTTATACAATTATAAAATTTTGAGATTGTAAGTGACTAATTTTAAAGAAAATATGGGGAAATAAATCTTAAATATTTTTGTAAAAGTACTCAAAGTTTACTTTTGTAACTTCTAACATTTATTTTTTACATACATATGTATAAATATTCTTTTAATTTGGACTACATCGGCGCCAATTATGGCCTCACTCCCAGCCATGAACACACAAAGTATACGACATATCGGCCCATTTCTTCTCGACAAAAGTACTCAAGTTTTCAACACTTGGGCGTGGGGTCGCACAGGCCTTCTTCTCTTTGGCAACCCAGATGTTGTAGTCGAAGGGGTTACAGTCAAGGGTAGAGGGTAGCCACATTGTCCAAGGCCAAAAGTTAGACAAGTTGTTAATATACCATGTCTGGGTTGTCTTGGCCTCTACGAGCATCGTAGCAGAGCCGGATATTTTATGATACTCATCTACATTTGCAACTTGTCAAAAAGTAACGATAGTTCTGGGCGCTTTGAGACTGGTCTATGGCTCAGAGTATTGCATTCCGGCATAAAAAAACTGCTTCATTTGCCTTCAATCTCGGAAATGGATGGTTGAATTGAATTGGAGAGTCAGATAATTCTATAGGTTCAGAACGTACAGAAGAAACAAGTGTGGCAAGTCCAATACATTCTTCACAGACTTTGTGATGAATAAAAAAATAATGACAGAAGAAGGAAAATTAGAAACTGAAAATGATAGGCAAATTGGGATTATTAAGGCTATAATGGCTTCCAGTAGTAAAGGGTTAATAAGGAAATATGCTTAATATTTTGGAGTTTATCAAACTTCACAACAAAACAATCCCCCGCCTTGGTACTGTTAGTCTATTGTTAAATTATACGTTGTAAATTACTTTAAAATAATCTTAAAACTGCAACAGCTGATGAAAAAACATTCTATGTTCATGCAGTTTAAAGTTCCATGCTGAGATGAAGGCATGTGGAAACATAGTCATGGAAGTTTGGAGTAAAAGAAGGCTGCAGCTGACCAGACCTGAACTGAAATTGAGTCTGACTACATCCGTAAGTCCTCGGTGACTTTCTGTAAGCAAATAAGTGCCATAGTAGCAGCCGATGGTGGCAGAATTGAATAGGTAAATATATAGCTGACAGTATTATGGGTAGTTTTGTTTAAAAAATTATTTTCTCTTTATACTAACAGAGCGTGCCCGCGTTGCAGGGGTAAACAAAGGGGACTGGAAACAAAGAAGAAAGGTTAAAGAAAAGAAGCAGAGATTAGGATGTAGAGATACAAAGGTAGAACAGAAAATGAAAGAAGGAGCTAGATACAGAAGGAGAGAATGGAAAGGAGGTTTTATTTCGGTTCAAAACAGCCCTTTAATGAATTGGGAGGAACAAAATATATCATAAGAACCTGCTTGGTTATTTTATACGTCTACTTGCTAAATTTCAAAGAGATTTGAGCCACCGTTTTGGATTCCATTTGCGATAAGATATAATGTACTTACTGCTTGAAAAGTCTTTGACCACTTGGATTGTGCTACAAATAACCAAATACAACAGATCAGAAAGAGGTTGTACAGGTAAATCTTAAAAAAACTTTTTGATTTACACATAATGAAGATTATTATTTAACAAGTTGATTTACACCTGCTTCAATTACAACCTCCAGATGAGATCGTAAGGTGGTGAATACCTAAGCAATGTAAGTACTAAGCATCCTCCACCAATGACACTCCACAAAGGCTTCAAGGTTGGTAATATTTCTGTAGCGGACACTACAGTCTTTGAACTCAATATCCAGCCATATTAAAAAGTCCAACGTATTCAGGTCATAAGACAGTTGTGTTTGATTACCCCCTTGCAGTGGTCCACACCGACATCCTTTTGATTTTGAGTGGTCAGAAGCCTTTCAACATACATCAGAGATCTTTCTCCATCACAGTGGACAGCTTTTGAGATTATAGACTTGCTCAACTTCATCTTCCTACCAAACTCTGACATGCTCATGATTGGATTGACTTTAAATGTATTTTTAGTAGCCTTTGTGGCCAATTTTATTGGTCTACCAATTCCAGCCAGATCCCTGAAGCTTTTTCCATTCTCCACAATCTTTCTGACCTTGTACACTGTATGGCGGCTAACTTTCAGTCTCTTAAGAATGTCAGAGTAGCTCTGGCTGGTGTGGACTATTGTAGCAATCTCTAACTTTCTAGATTCTATTTTTGTCAATAATTAACGTATTACACCACTTTTCGTCAGCCATGAAATCTAGGTTCAGCTAATATAATTGGAAAAATTTGATTAAAGATTTATAAAACCTTTTAAATCATAGTCATATATGTGGTCAAATACTTTTTGAATCCCTAATATACAGCATTCTAGAATATTATGAAAAACTGTGCAAATGTTCAGTCTTCACCCTGTATACCTCGAACGTAAAGTGTGTGTACATATATTATAAGGTGATGATGAATCATAGGAAGTCAATAATTATGGGAAAATATACAAATAAATATTATTTATAGCTAAAAGACATTTTTTTTTATCTTCATATTTTTGCCGTGGCTCTAGACGTTAAGCATATGATCTTCAAATGCAAAGTGGCTAATGGATTTATTTTGAATGGTTTAGTGTCATATACAGGTTGGCTAGATAAATATTCCCAGTTTTTAAAATTTAATTAATAAATATATATATTTATTCAATTTAATAATAAAGTTTCCGACCTTAACTGGAAGATGGCAGTACTCGTTAATAAAAGCTAGTCACATCAATCTACCATCTGATGATAGTTACTCACCAAAGTTTCAGTCAGTTGTTTGAATGAGTTTTTCTAAAAAAATGAAAATGGGCAAAATTGAGTATCGAGCTGTCATGAAATATTTGTTTTTGAAAGTGTAACTTTTAAATAAATTCAAACATTGTAGACTTATAAACGCTTGTTGTCATTAAATTTGACACGTCTAAGTCAATCCAACTTGGAGTATTAGATCAAAAACACAAGTGTCTCGCGAACAATTATTTTGCGGGAAAAAACGCTATTTTAATGGGTAAATATGTTCTCAGTTTCATGCATTTTTTGAGACAAGGGCGAAAACTCTGTAACGCCCAACGGATTTTTCCGTATCCATTTCGGTCTATTCCCAAATTATGTCGTTAATGAGATTATTGACACTTTAATGGTTTATTGACATCTCCTGTGACGATTTTTTTTATTGTTCCGAGCAGAACTTTTGAGATTTTCTTGCAATGTGACAAGGACCACCCTTTTCTTAACAAACATATGTTTTATTTAGATAATTGGTGTCAATCCAGGGCTTGACAACATCCTGGAGCACCTGGGTGTAGGCATTGGAGTCAATTCTTGGTCCATTGACAGGGAAAAGGTGGGGTTGCATGACTTTACTGTCTATGATATGACACTCGAAACCTTAACCCTTTACACCCTTATGGGAATAATTTGTCATACTATATATACCAGGCCGTGCAGAATTATTTACCAATTTTTGTTCAGAACATATTGCGGACAATAATGACATTTGAATGACTTGAGAAACAATTTATTCCTACATTTTTAGAATAATAAAATAGTTTGTGATCAAATTTAATCAATGTAGCCACCATTTGACTCAATGACACTGGTCAGGCGACGTCTGAAGCTGCCACAGACTTGCTGGATGTAATAGGCGTCCATGGAGGCCCAGGCTTTGTTGACAGCAGCCTTTAAGGCATTTATGTTCTTGTGTCGTTTTTTGCAGGCCTTGGTCTCAACGTGCGCCTAGATAGGGACGTCTAGTGGGTTCAGATCTGGGCTCTGAGGGGGCCAGTAGTCCTTGGCCAAAAGTTCATGTTGTCCTTGAGCCACTCCTGAGCTTTCTTGGAAGCGTGGGCGGGTGCTCCATCTTGTTGAAAAAAACCCAAGGAGAGTTGCCGACTATGGATTTGATCCACGGAAGGACCCTGGACGCCAGAATCTTCACATAATCCTCCGCTGTTAATCTGAGCCAGTGGGGAGTCATACCAGCTTCATGGCCTTCCTGTTAGATCTCCAAACATCTCCAAAGCTCACAACACGGTCATTTTGCCTGTTGAAAACAGGATCGAACGTAAAAGTTTTCTCATCTGAAAAAATGATGATGCGTCCAGATGAGCTCTTGATATCATTCAAGATTTTCTTGTCACGCTCAAGTCTGACTTCTCGCTGACGTTCAGTTAGCAGAGGGTGTTCAATACGCCTCAGGGACTTTCCTCCAGCCCTTTTAATGCCCTTGAAACAGTTGATCTCGACGTTCCCATCTTTCTGGCCATGTCGGCAATGGACCTGTTGGGAGTCCTCTTGAACACTGCCTTTACTTGCCTTGTTGAGACAGTGGGCTTCCTGCCATCCCTAGGGGAATGCTTGAGATCACCCCCAGCCTCCAAGCGTTTGGAAACGTTGTAAATTGTCTTCAACAAGGCCCCAACCTGTTCCTTAATGTTGTTATGAGGCACTCCCGCTCGGAGGAGGGCTGCAATTTCGATCTTCTTTGTTTCCTGATTGAACATGGTCTCACGTGTGGAAGTTGTTACGCTCTCACAGGAAGGGTTTTTGTTTATTTTAACAGTAAAAATACGAAACAATCAGATTGGATGCCATCAAAACCTCTTAAAAATTATATTTACATCATCGGTAAATAATTTTGCACGGCCCGGTATAAAATATTTATCAAGAATACATAAAGAAGTAGAGCTTAGAAATAGAGCGAACCTGATAGATAAAAGGTTTTGTTTACGTTTTAAGTAAAGGACACCACTTTTGAGTCAGAAAAAAAACTTTGGTGATGCATTTACATGGATCTTGACATACGTTTCATTTTACTGAATGAAAAAAATGAATCCAGTAATGCTTAGTGGTTGTAAACAATCATGTAAGATTATGAAAGTATCCATCTATGTCACTAAAGCACATTATAAGTTGAGATTAAGACATATACAACAATTTTTATCGGTGGGACTTTTGAATCGCTTATATAATAAATGACACGATCTTTACTTTTACAGATGTAAATTTTTCTATACTAAAAAAAAAAATAATACTAATATTCATGTTTAAATAATTAAAAAAATATACTTTCATTTAAAATTGAATAAACAGTTTATCTGTTCTCGAACAGTCTTTTTGGTCACTCTGACAATTGCCACGAGTTTCGAATAAGATAAACCCACATCGGGCTAGAGTCAATCAACAGTTTGTTGCCATTGGTCTTGTTGATTCGACTTCTATAGTGCAACTGCTCCGTGTGACACCTTTTTTGAAAGCTTGAAATGTAAAGATTCCTATGAGGTCAAAAGATTCGTAGATTAATTAGAATATTGGAAGGTTTTATTCATATCGTGACATATAAGTAATTATGAACAAAAAAATGAACAAGAATTTGAATTAGAATTTTGAACCTTCAAATGATTTATAATTCTTAATTTGCACTCAAATATGAATTTTCAAATATAATTTATCGATTTATAATTATTTAGTTATGACGATGAATTTTTACATCTTTAATTTGCAACTTTATGACGTTTCCAAACAATTTATCAGATTTTTTTGTCCCAAAGGCCAGAAAGGAAAAATGATAGTGGATCTTGCCCACACAAAAGTGAGCAAATATAGGATTGCTGAGTTTGTGAAGGCTCTGGATTGATGCCAATTATTCATTGATCTCCTTTGTATTGAAAAAAATTTCAAAACAAAAATTTTGTGAAAAAAAACTCAAAAATTCACAGTTTTTCACAAAAATTTAATTTTTTGAAAAAAAATTAAAAAATCTATAGCTGTTCACAATTTTTTCTTTAAATCCACAGTTGTTCACAAAAAATTTAAAAAATCCAGAGCTGTTTACAAAAAATTTAAAAAATCCAAAGATCTTCAAAAAAAATCCATAGCTTTTCACAAAAAAATGCAAAATCCATAGCTATACACAGAAAATGGATTTTTTTTGAAAAACAAATGTAAAATCTACGGTTATTCACAAATAATTTAATTTTTTGAAACAAATTTCAAATATTAAATTTTTGGAAAGTTTAATTTCAAATATTAAATTTTTGTAAAATTAAATTTCAAATAGTAAATTTTTGGAAAATTAAACTTCAAAAATTTAATTTTTTGCACTGCTGTATAGTTTGCCGAATGAAAAAAATATTTACCTCTATTTGGGGTAAATATTTTTCTTCCTAAACAATTTTTTTTGTAAAAAACAAAAAATCCTGAATTTTTAGAAGGGGAGGAGGTGCAGCCCATCCCCCGCGGACAGTTCTGCACTACTAACTGGTTTGGAGCCCATTTAACTAACTAACAAGTGAATTTATGCCCTTTTCGATTGATTTAGGGAGAAGAGGTTGCAAGAGACAATACAGATAATTACGTTATTAAAAGCTAAAATTTCCATCTATCAAATGACGTCATTTTCAACTAACGCTAAAGTGTTCACAAACAGCAAATCAATTTTGGGGAGAAATTCCCAGGGTCACCTTGTATGTTGGTAATTATAAGTCATGCTTTTTTTTTCTGAAGAAAGAGGATGCTGTACGTGCTTCCATGTTGTTTTTTTTACCCTTTTCGTTTGTTTATTTTTCCTGGTTGGGTGAATAACCCTATTAAGCAGTAATCATAAATATAGTCATAATAAAGATGTACTCTTGCAATGAATAAGTACTTTGCACTTTTGCACGGACTCTACGACGAGACTTGTCACAAGTACACATATATGTAATGAAGAAAGAAACGTTGTAAATTCAAGTCAATAGAGCGTTTTTCTGTGACCTGGGTATTGTTGTCGTCAGCCATATTAGGGGAGGTATTGTTGGTTAAGATTTAAAAAAAAAAACATTTTTGATTGCGATGAATGGAAACGATGATGATGAACCTTTGCTGTGTATTTGGATGTAAAAATGGGACAAACAAATACTTCGTTTTATTATACTTACATCATATCATACATTAATATGTATTAAAATATGTTATAACACAGTTATACAATCTTATTTCGATAGAGTAGACAATATATTAAGTGTTATGTTTCTATGAATCACATATTTTTCTCCAATAGAGGGGTTTCACATGACGTCAGCATTGTAGGTACCTAAACACCCAAGTTTTATAACAATGGAAACCCCTTTTCCCCCCATTAATATTAAGTAAAATGGTGAACTATTATATTTCCTCAACTTTTACCCACGCCTTAGAACTCTCGATCGGTACTATAAAGAACATGCCCTAACTTCAACAGATGAGGTGAAAAAGTTAGTTATAAAAGATTCTTAGGAAATATTGTAAATTGTATTCTTCAAACAGGGATTACTTCCATGACTTTTGCTGCTAATTCCCTACAACAAGGCCCACCAATCCCCTTATTTATAGGAATTGGTTCAGTGAAAAGAAAAATAACAGAAAAAAAAGGGAAAACTAACAACAAGTTTGTTGGTTCCATGCGCGGGAAGAACCTTTTTTTTCTGAAAGATATTATTAATATAAATTTTATTCTCTAAAATTACTGTGCATATTATTATTTTAAGAATGATGTATATTAGATTGGATTTTTCGACTTTATTTATGTACATTTAAGTAGATATTCAAATAAAGCAAGCAATCAAACTGCTTCATTTTGAATGGATCACAAACATATTTGATGGAGCTGATTATATTATCCAAGGATTGTTTTTTTCTTCCATTCCCAAGAACATTAACAGCACATACATTCTTTGAACTTGCGAAAGTCCAAGTAGTATATCATATTTTTTGAGCTCAGCATTTGTAAGAAATTGGGACTCCATTATCTGAATCATACTTGAGAAGACATCGGATTCTAATAAATGCTTAAAGAGTAAAATGAAATCCTTGGGAGAAATGAGTACCGAAAATCGTCTCTGTTCAGATTCATTCATCCCTGAAAGAACTTTAGTATAAAAGAAGAAACAATCAAACCAAAAATAATACACTCAAACCCTTTTACTACATGGTCACAGAAGTGGTTACGCTACTGGTTGGCGTCATCCTCGATATACACCAGCAATTCGATTAAAACGGACCGTTGATATTTTTTCTGGAAGGAAGCTGTGGAATCTTTTTTCCATTTATTTTAATTTTATGATCAAATGAGACATTTTCTATCTATGGGGAAGAGTAACATAACCGATAGGTTTGGTCAAGGAAGTCTATAGCTAAGAATCAGGGACATGCTCATTATTCTTTTTTCCTTTCAATCCCAATGACGGTGAACAATTGGCGTGCTATTAATGTGCGTAGTGTTTTTATATATAAAAAGGTAGTCAATATATTTGTAGAACACTAAATGTTTTTGTATAGTTTATTTCATTCTTCAAATCACTGAAGAGAATCAATATGAAAAAATGAAAAGCTCACAAATATGACTGGTTCATGCCGTTAGAGGACTGATTAACCTTTGTCATTTTTAGTTTGATGTTAGTGATCTAGATTATATTACTCGGTAAGATTCACTCTGATCCTGAGGAAAGAAGGTTTGGATTATGGAGAGAGGTAAATGGTGCAAACTTCTATGTTTCCATTCGTCAATTCTTCGAGTCGGAAAAAAAATACGGTTAAAATCTCTCATAAGATTTAACAATATAGAAGTAAAATAGATAAAATTAATGCAAGACGAAGTGAAGGATATAAATAATGTTAATCAAATCATTGGAAAAGAAACGTCACTCCTAATGTCGTGCCTCTCTTCGTGGGAAGATGATGATGACTTAAATTTTTATGATTTAGGAGGAATGAAGAACATTATTTTTTACTGTGCAGGGAATATTTCTCCTTTACTTTTATTGAAGAACAAATACTTCAATTGCTAAAATCTTTTAAAGCAAGATAAGGTTGTTTTATTTCCCCGAAGAAATAGATAATTTTAATTTTTTTACAGATTTAAATGGTAGTGGAGGACTGATTTATCCATTAGATCTTGTATTTTGACTACTCTAGCTTCTGTAAAATTAAAAGAAGATATATTTCAGGAAGTAGCCACTAAATCATTATTTTTTTCTTTTCAAAATCCACCGGATATATTCATACGGTGTTTTTCTAATAAGATTGAAGAATCTGACGGTGTACAATTGTTGACTTTCAAAATTTTGTCAAGGAGGTCATTCTTTTGAAAATTTACTGAAGAAATCACCAAGAAAACTTTTAATTACATGACCGAAAACTTTTGTATCTTCGTCCAGCTGTCAAAAAGCGAATAACATAACTATCTGAATAAACTTTAGAATAAATAGTTGGGGTTTTATATTTTAAAATATTTAATTTTTATTGTTAAAATATATGATCAATAATTATAATAATACTTCAGTATATGTAGTTGTTTGATTCATAGTTTCAGTTCCATTATGGTTATTTCGTGAACCATAAGTCTAATGATCTCACCTTCCTGACTCAGGATTGACTTATTCATTAACATGCCTACTTCAGTCTCTTTTAAAATACACAGAGAGTAGAGGCGATAACGATGTTTTTCTTTACTCAATACACAGAAATCCTTTGAAGACACAAGCACATTTATCAGAACACTCCTTCCATGCGAATAATATATACTGTGTCGCAGTGCAATCCTCTTTTTCATAACTTAAGTTCGTCTAACGATTCCGTGATTACTCAAAAGTCCTTATGCAATCTTGTCCGAGTTGAGTATGATTTATGAGAATCAGAGTAATAAAAAGAGACGAATAAGACAGCCCGGGTGGTATCCAACTCGATAAAAATACATGGAGACGATATCTATCACTTTATAAACAAAAAATATCACATCAATATCATGTAGTCATGCCATAAAGGACAAATACAGAGTGAAATATCTGTTACACCGCTTTGAGATCGTAATTATCTCCTTATTCACTTAATATACATATAAAAATCTATTCAGCTCCGTATCGACCTCTTCCCATTCACACAATACATAATCTATACCATGGCACATAGATCTTCAGACGGGTTTAGCACATACTTTTTCAGAGTCCAATTTCTATGCTCCGAGTCCGATATGAGTCCAAGTAATGATACCTCAGAGGCCTGATAAAAAATAAGGAAAGTGAAGTGATTTTTAGGAGTAAAATGGCATAAGAATCAACAGCTGAACTTCTCCTTTTCACCTCCATTGGTTTTGAGTGAAAAGGGATGTTCCTTCCTCTAACTATAGATTTCCTTGGTTCGGTATAAGTATCAAAGCTTCAGATTGGTCGAAAAGTACTAAAAACTATCAAGATAGTTTTTGCTTGCAGATCAAAAGGACTCCTCTTCCTACGGGTCTAAACACAACAATTATGAGATATTTATAATCAATGGGATTTTAAACTGTTACACATTTTAATAGGGACTCCTACCCCTTTTTTTAATAACTTTTAATCCTTTGTTGTTGTTTTTTTAATATCTTGAGAAAACTCTGATTTTATTAATTTGTTTTTTGTAATTTAAATTTTTAATCCTTAGTGGCATATTTTGTATATTGGGGGAAATAACAATTGTTTCTATATTATGATGAGAAAGTCGGAATCAACTATAGAAACAACTTTTGGAAGTCAAAATGGAGCCCACAAATAAAAAGACTTCAACCAAATGTCTATTAAATATAATCGCTCTGTTGCCTAGTTTTATTATATATCTGACACTAATATCAATTAAAGATATGTTATTACATCGTTATTTCCATAATGTATACCTTAGAAAATTTACTATTACTATGGAAATCATAAGATATTTTTGACAAATTATCGTACTTTTTTCGTCCCAAATGGATACAAAAAAAAAAAATCTGAAAAAAACGTGCAAATCCAGCCATTTTTAGGGACTTTCAGAACATATTACTTTGATATAATTTGTTATCAGCATCAAGTAATATTCAATGTAAGCATTGAATGATTAATGATTTAAAAAGCTCAGATACACATCCATTTATAGTATTAATTTTATTGAAATTCTATTGTTAATTAATAAATTACAATATCTTGTTGAAGTTTCAAATTCAAAGTGTGCAGATTTTAAATGGGTATTAGGTATTTTATTATTATAGATGATCCCCCAAGATCGGGTCGTTGCCTTCAAATTATGATGTAATTTGTGACGGTAGTTAAAACGTTCTATTCATGGAATTAACTTCGCTTTTTGTTTTGTTCACTGGATATCATTCAAAGATGGTTCTCAAAACGTAGAAGCGTGATTGGTAGGAAATATAGCTACGTCATTATTTGGAATGATGTGTTAGTTTTATGTCTTATAGAGAATGAAAAATTTATGAAATAGATGAATGAAGGAACAAGTCAACTTCATGACGAGTAGAGTTTCACTCCCTCTCTCATCCTTTTCTTTAAAAAAAACACCAATGAGTTGAAGGATCTCTTGTTATAGTTTAAACGTCTTTAACTCTTTTTCATCTCGCAACCTTTCCCCTTTCTTTTTAGATACAAAAAAAATATCCAAAATCAATTTTAATGAACTCTTTTTTTATTCTTGTATATATTAAAAAAAAAATGACCGTTAAATTTTATGAATTATTCTAGCTGGAGAAAAAGTAGTCAAGTTGCCATCCATTGAACTGTAGTTAGCTCAACATTTGTATTATTATCAAAAACCCTTTGTCATATTTTCTCTTCTTTTTTTTTTGTCTCTAAACCTCCTAATGTCCTTCAAATAAAACATACAAAAATTGAGCGAGAATAATGCTTAGAATTGGACAGTATTTTTTTTATTTTGTTTTAAATGAAGTACACGTTTGTTAGTCTAATTTTTTTTTTTTTTTGTATAGTGAAATACTATTTTAAGATCGCCATATCCTTGAAGGCCAAAGAAATGGCTGCAAAAACTGTTTTTGGAGCTGTAAGAAGCTACAAAAAAATTTCAGCAACATCCATTCATTAGTTTGGCAGCAATTCCTGAACACACCCACCCACCCACACAAAAAATACAGAGTCGAGATAGACTCACAATTATGCTGCTAAATTTTAGTATCTTTGGCCCAACTATTTCATCCATTTTACACTTACATATTAATTAAAATACATGATTTTTATGCAAGAATAAATCTAAATAACAAGTTGTGTAGTTGTTTTATAATTTTAACTTAGATAAAAGCTTCCTTGAAATGATAATTACTTGTAACAAATTTTACGTACCAAAAATATACTCATTCATTTGGATGAGGTTGAGTGTGATATATAGAATAAGAACCTTAAATTTAAAAAAAAGCAAATGCAAAAGAACGACCTACTAACAAATACACTAATCAAATTCACTAAACCTGTATTAAAAATTGTAAAATATAAATGTAATTCTAAGAAAGTACATTTTTAGACAAACAAAAAGTTGATCATACTAAAAAATTCTGGCCATATAATCTAATGACATATCTTATATTTCTGATTTGATAAAACATTCTTTAAAAAAATCCAAGGATAGACAGTTAAGGAACAGTCCCAAGGGCCGACAGTCCAAAAAAACGATAGGGCGGTCCTAAGATTAGACTGGGCCGAATAAATTAAGACTAGCACAACACTCGAATAAAAGATATTTAATATTTCAGTCCTTTCAAGAGAAACAGAGTAGTTACATAACTAGGAATATATACAAAAGTGTACAATGAACTAGAATCTCCTTGGTCCATGAGGTTGATACTGCCTATAATACATACATAATGTGTACACTGTACATATTTCTTGCACGTATGAATAGTCGTGCAAGCAAGCAAATGATAATCATCATCGATCTAAATAAGTAATGAAGGCATGATTCCTTCAAGCATGCCATGACGATGAGGAATCAATTAGGTAGGTAGGGAGAGAATAAAAATATTTTTACATAGATAGATACATAAAAATATAGCCAAGCTCCCTGGCATTTGTAACAATTAAAAGTCATGGAAGAAATGGCTGAGCTGTAGGTAATTCACATCACTCCGCTCTCTCTCTCTGTACATTAGGGTGTTTCAAAAATATAGACCATCACTGGAGGCGAATAAAATATGTCCTACAAAGTGGAAACTACTTTTTGTAGTTGCAATATGAATAGGATTTTGCATTTTCTTTCATATTCGGATCATTTAATTATTGAGCAGGGATTTACGTCGCTAACACAAAAGTAGCCAATTTATTATGTTGTCAGCTGTCGATTCACTCATCTCACTTGATACGTAATGGTTACTCAGGGGGCGTACGCAGGGGATGGGTTGGATGAAAAAAATAGAATTTTTTTGTGAATAGCTGTGGATTTTGAAATTTTTTTCCAAAAAATTTAATATTTGATTTTTTTCTATCGAAAAAATTGAATATTTTATAAATAGCAGAGGATTTTGAAAATTCGGAAAAAGTTTAATATTTGAAGTTAAATTTTGAAATTTTTTCCAAAAAATTTTTAATTTTGTAAATAGGTGTGGATTTTTGAATTTTTTCTCCAAAAAATTAAATATTTGAAATTTTTTCCAAAAAATTTGATTTTTGTAATAGTTGTGGATTTTTGAATTTTTTTCCAAAAATTTGATTTTTGTAATAGTTGTGGATTTTTGAATTTTTTTCCAAAAAATTTAATTTTTATAAATAGCTGTAGATGTTTGAAATTTTTTTCCGAAAAATATTTTATTTTGTAAATAGCTGTGGACTTTTGAATTTTTTTGCCAAAAAATTAAATACCTGTAGCTATAAGTGTAAGTCCTTGTTGGACTAAGAGTAGAATCTCAATCAATGGATAGATTTTCTGCCCTAACCCCATTTATGATTTATATCTACAGATATGACTTTATGCAACGCATTAAAATATCACAAACTAACTTTTTTATCCACTCTCAATCCCGACGATCAAAAGAAAAATTATATAAAAAAAAGGAAAAACATATGGTAGCTAGTCTTCTGTATTTTTCTTGTTGCCAGCTATGAACTATTTATTTAAAGAATAGTTCTTAATTATTATATAAATAATCTTATCAATGACTGAGCTTGAAATAACAGAAATTCCAAACGAAGGCCCTTGATTGATATAAATTTAATAAAAATCCCAAATCCTATGTATTATATTATTTTTGATTTCATAATGTTTAGAGTCAGCTGATGTAAATCATACATGAGTCAACGTATGATAATAAATTACAACAGCAGAAAAGAAAATAAACTACAGCCTTGTTTATTTCCAAAAAGCCTGTCGTGTCTAAACAGAATTAAAAATGAGACCGATCCAGACTGAATTATTTTTTGGGACAAATCTTTATGGGTTTTTTTTTGAGACAGGTTCAGACAAAACTTTTCAAAGTTTTGCTATATTGATTTTTAAAAAAAAATTTATAGAAAATTTCTTTGACCGCCTACAACCTCAAAAGCTTCATTACAGCCCCCCTACAACCGAGAAAAATCAAAACTTCTGTTACAAAAATATGTCCTGACTCAATGACCCTCCTGCAGTTCTGATTACAACCCACTGGACTTTGGAGTTTGGGTCGCATTGTAGAAGAATATCTCTCGCACTTTTTATACAAATTTGGATTCGCTCCCAGCTGCTATCATGACAGCGTGGTATATTAATGACTAATATATTGTTTTGATGCATGGTTATATTAAAGGCACAATAGCTCATTGGACAACGAGTGGAGGAGAAATTATTTTTTGAACTTAATGTGCGTAAGTTCAAGCCCCGGTCGTTTCAATTTTTTTTTTCTGTCAATAGCTATCGACTTGCGCAAATTTTTCTCCGAAAAATTTAATATTTCAAATTATTTTCCAAAAAATTTAATTTTCTGTGAACATTTGTGGAGTTTCGACTTTTTTTTTTGTTTATCTTTCCTGTGGACGCCCATGTCTATCTTAATTCATCCCACAAATTTGAATAAATAAAAAATCTCAGACCGGTCTGAGATTTTCTGACGGGAATGCAACACTAGTAAGTATCATCATGATACATAAGCAATAAGCAAATTTGCTTAGCTCTCAATTGTTTTGTCGTTTTGTACATGCATCAAGAAGAAAAAAATGATTTATTTGTTGTTGATTTTTGCACTTTTTTCTGTTTGTTATGATTCATTTCCTTATAAATAGACTTGCGGATCTACTCGGCAATGCTTAAAGTGATTTGTTAAACTATGAAGGAAAGTTTTTCAACGTGTAGTCAAATGAAAACATTTCACTTTTTTTCATATCTATGAATAATTATGCCCAAATAGTAACAGAAATAAATATTACAAAATTATTTTTAAATAAAATTAGTCAGGTAGAATTTAAAAAATCTATTATATATTGCCAACATACAGGTTTGATTGTTCAATTCAGAACATTTAAAAATAAACTATCCTTTGTTCTTACAAGAAAGAATCTTTAGTAAAATCCATCACTCAAACCAAGCTTCAACAGCTCTCTTCAACCTGGCGCTGAGCCTGGCTCAGGCCTTGAAGAGTAATTTCTGGTGCATGTTGGGCATTGCCTCGAGAATGGAAGCCCAAAAGGAGTAAACAGAGTTATGTGCACGTTTATTGGACTCTTTCTCGAAGACATCCCTCAGATACTAGTTCAAAATGTTCATATCTGGCGAGCTATAGGCCATATTTCCTTTGCCTGAAACATACAGCTCTTAAAAATGTTGGGGTTTCCTCCGGAATAAATACGGTTCCAATTACCCGATTTGTAAAAAACTGTACAAATGTAAAAATTTCCCATGACAATGAATGTGTTAACATCAACTTGAGCTCTATAATATTATGATAGATGTAATTATTTGCATCTTTGGGTGAGCGCCTGTTACGGAGGCACACAATAATTGCCGAACGGCGTTCGTATTTGGAGGATATCTCAAGGATTTGTATCATTTCTTATACAATTTTGTCAGTTGAATCTGATGAGCACATTTTCATGAACATAAATGTCAGGGTTACCAAAATATTGAAGTCTAAACCTGATTTAAAATTCCCACCCAGTCTATAAATGTCTTGTAGAGTAATACATATGCCTAGAAATTAAATTTTACTGGAGAGCCAAAAACGCAGATATAAGAGTTAGATTTTATCTTCTATTTTTAATGGGTAAAAGGTCAAATTTTTCTTATTCTGATAATGGAGGGGCCCATGGTGATAGCTCAGGGGTCTCCTATAAAGTAGTACATATAATTTTAGTTTTTATACTCATAATATTATGTGGGAGATTCGAATACGCGGGGAGATTACTATTTGCCTTATTTTAAAAGTTAAATAAGCCATAACATCTTTTGAATGAGTTTCCTCCAACTTTGCTCTCCAAAGATCCTGAACACTTCTGTTTAAACAATAACTTCCCCTTAAAAAATATATTTATTATTATTTTTTTAAATGACGCGCTGAGCTTAACACACGCTCGTTGCTACATTTTTCTACTATATTAAGTTAATACTCAAAAATGATTCCTCCACAAACAGACAGCCAAACAAATTTGTTTTATTAATAAAAATATGTATATGTTGTACACAAGCAGAAACTTTGTACGGGTCGTATCTTATTTAATCATATTCTACAAGTAGCTACCAAAAAATGGAATAAAGTATTTTAAAGGAAGAATTTAATGTCGTATTTGTGATTAAAAGATATGGTACACTTAATTTATGTCTTTTATGACGAATAAATGTCATGTTGTACTCTACATAGTTCTATATTATGTTGGTTACAATTTTCAATTTCATACCAGTCGCGACATGAACCAGCAGACTTTACAAGTTGAAGTTTATTTGTCTTAAAAATAAATTCAATTACAACATCCATTATTTTATTTTACCACCGATGCTACGGGTGTAATTTCATTTTTTTATTATTAAAATTACTTAGGTATTTATTGACAATTAATATATTTATCCGTGGGCATTTGACCTTTATAATGTACCACAGGATACTTATAATTTAAGACAATCATTTAAAGAGGCGGCACAAATATCAATGAAGTAATAATTAAAAAATGATCACCTTAAATATTGATAGCTATAAAAGTGTCTATTTGCGTAATGAACATCTTTTGACTCGCAGTATTGTTAGGGATGAAATTTGTGTAGATAAATGTTGGAGTTTTATTCTCCTAACATTCTTCAAATGCGTCACATTCCTAGTTATTTTCTGATCGAGGTTGTGTGAACCAGTGAACATATTTGAGTTACATGTTTTTGATACCTAATTATTTTAACCGGGGTTTCTCTTTAATTATAATTGATTTATAAATCCATGTTTGTCTTTTTGTCAATCTGTCTGCATGAATTTCACCGGGTGCACTGTAAATAGTAGTGCCGGTACAATTCAACCCCGGACATTTCATTGCCACTTTGATGAGGGGTATTTAGTGACGTCATACGGTTTATGTTTCTAAACTACTTAGTGATTTTTATGTAGAGCTTTAGAGGGAGGGATGGGTATTCGGCAGTCGCACTGGAGATGAGTAATGAGTCATTGATGACTATTGATGGATGGGAGACGGATATGAATGATTTATGGTGTTTATACATTGGGAAATAGGAGAAGAGCTAATGCCGGGATTTAATTCTATTTCTCAAGGATTCAATCCATACTCACTTTTAAGATTTATTAGAACGTCATTTCTAATCCATACACACAATAAATCATTAATATCCGTCTCCCATCTATCAATAGTCATCAATGACTCATCTCCGGTGCCGACTGCTGAATGCCAAGCACCACTGTGTAAAAAATTCAAAGAATCCACAGCTATTCACAAAAAATTAAATTTTTTGGATATAAACTTTAAATATCCGTTCTACAATTACTAATTTTTTTGGAAAAAAAAATCAAAAATTTCTTCTATTAACAAAAAATTAAATTTTTTTTCAAAAATTTAATTTATAATATTATATTTTGGATAAAAACATTCCAAAAATTCACTGCTATTCACAAGAAATAAAAAATATTAAATTTTTTGGAAAAAAAAAAATCAAAAATTCAAAGCTAATATCAAAAAATATAATTTTTTGTAATTTTTTTTTCAAAAATACACAGCTGCATAGGAAAAATTTAATTTATATTCGAGTATGTTGCCCGTCAACACATAAACAAGCTCGAATATTTTTTCTCAAAATGGAGTACGGATTACATATAATTTTTATTCTTCGAGACCAACTATTGTGGATTTATTATGAACAAACTATTAGTTCCTGGCATTTAAAGCTTAAAAGAAGAAGATCATCCCAACAAGGAAGTGCGAAAGCCTCTTCGAATCAACCTTTCGTATATATAAAATGACGATCATTCGTATGAGAATATAATTGTAATACACACTCCATTTGGATAAAAATCACTCTTGCTTGCTTTTTTGTTGACAAGCTATACAAGTGCATATAATACAAAAGTACAATTACACATGAAGGAGGTCTCAAATTGGGGAAAGGGTGCCGGAGGGTATGCTTCTGTATCATAACAAGTATGATAAAGATGAAGGGATTTTAATACAATTGTATACATATATATATACATGGTTAAATTAGTGTTTTAAAGCGTAGTAAATGGAAAAATAATGGGATTTTATTCTTCACTTTTTTGTTTCGCCACAACCTTCTCTTCTATAGTAATAGTCAAAAATTAGTGTTGGATGCAAGTACTTATCAAACTCTTGAAAAACTCGACTTTGCTACTAATTATCCACTTTTAAGGGATATAAATATGATTAGTGTGTCTTATTCTTTTTATTTTTTTGGGGGAGGGGGGGGGGCAGGAGTGGGTGTTTGATAAGAAATCTTTGATCAGTCCAAAAATGGCCTGAGACCGACAATAATTTTAATAGAACGAATTAATTTGGTCCTTTAACAGAGTGGGGACTCAAAATTTGTTGTGACATTTAATTACGATATTATCCCCTTTATTATGAGGAAGTTTCCTTGGGCTGCAAAACAACAGCTGGCATTAAAACAAAATAAGTTTTGTTCATATCTAATGTCTCGAACTCTAAAAATGTCGGAGCAATAACAGAAAAGATAATCCCTGTCCAATCTTCTCGGCCCTGGTGTCAGTGCCTAGAAGACCTTAAAGGCGGTACCCTCTGGACCATCTACAACTCACTGGGGGTTTGAAATACACCCACAATACAGCCAAGAAGAACCAACCTCCTCCATCCATGAAACTTTGCAGTTTCAGGTGTCTTGGAAAATAATGTCTCCATCGCCTCTCATTTAAAATTGAATTTGCTCTGAGCTGATATTATGGTACGCCAAAGGCACAACCTTCTTTGTCAGGAGCTGCCAAATCTGTTTGTTGGTGTGTAGATGCTGTTATTGCTCGTCAAGGAGGACATATTGAATAAAAAATATATCTAAATATAGTATTTACAAATTGGTTTTGAATTGTCTTTGTTCCATAACAATCTAATTTAATTTGCTACTGCAAGTTTTGCGTCCGAACTATGTATAAACGGCAGATTTAACGAATAAAATTTTGAAAAAGTGACAGAAAAAAATTATTTTTGACAAATGTCACAACAAACTGTTAATCAGATTTTAGGATAAAAACAAAATTTGACAAATAATTTTTAATTAGAAAAGACAAATTGGAAAATATATATTTTTTAAAAGTTTTTATAATGAATTTTTTCCCCAAGACCATAACTTCTTTGTTTCTAATTTACATGATTTTTTTGATTTCCAAAATAACACATCAACAAAAAATGATTGAAAAAAACCTATTTCTTATCGGCAAATTTGACAACAAACTTATATAACTTATAAATTTAAAGTAATGTCCAGTGGTAGAAAATGCCTTTCTATTCGTTTGTGGGGTCTCTATCCCCACAATTTTTCTTATCATATCGGGTGGGGCAAAAAAAATTATACTTCGTTTTTGCTACATAAATCAAGGTTTTTGTGAATGCGGTAAGATTGTCCCGGTCAAATACTAAAAAAACAACCAAAACAAAACTAGATCTTCCTTAGTGTCTTAGAAACAGAGAAAATACCATCTGAACTTCACCAACGAACTTTGTCCACGCACCATTGGATGTTGGCAAGAAACCATGAAGTTTTTACCATGAGGTCATACCAACTACCCGGACATGAACGTGGTGTCCAGGAGGATGGTACGCCTGCACAACCGTCCAAAAAGCCACAAAAGTTGTTGGAGGACAACTAGCCTTTCTGGCCCAAGAAAATGTGGCCCCCTACTCACTAGATACCAACCCATTCCACTTCACTTTTTGAGTGCATAACCGGCAACCAAATATCAACCGCCTCAAGGACATCGCCAACCAGCACTGAGATGCCGTGTCTGAGGTCTACATCTGCAATAGGTGCAAGGCCTTCCGTGGCCCACTTGAAGCCATCATTACTGCCAATACGGGCTACATCAGCTAGCCAAGACATGATATTTGTTATTTTAATTTTATTGACATATCCTATTAGAACTGGTTGCTGAAATACATATTGATACAGTTCTAGATTGAAGGTGTAGATAATTTTTCACCGTTCCCGGTATATGAATTGTCGTGTATGTATATAATTATCAAAGATGACAAAAATGAAGCGTCATTTTTAATTGCAATCTGAAAAGGTGTTTTTTTTCAAAAACTGTCATTATTATTATGTTATTCTTGAAGAGAGAAAAACATTGTTAAAGTAATAACTACTGTTTGAAAGACTATAAGTAAATCTTACGAAGTTGTGGAGTTCTACATATAAGTTCTTGTTGGACTCGGAGTACATAGATATTGAAGTAATTCCTGCCTATAAAATTAGGAATGACACATCAAGACAGCTAAGCTAAGCTGTTCTTCCCTAAAATTCCTTGGCTACGAGAAGACTTTATCCCCCGTAAGATGTTTCTCTTGAGATGCCAAACATTAAAGAGACTAGGGAAAGAAGAGACGCGACAGTTCAAATAAAATGAATCAATAATATACACATCAATTCAAATTCAATGTACCTCAATTACGTTCACTTATTCAGCCCCTATATTAAAAAAAATGACTAGGGGATAGGACTTTTGTAGAGCGTGAGGAGAATAAAACTTATGTTTCTCTCTACAAAATCTCATTCCGGAGGTGTATAAAAGGTTCAAAAGGTTATATTTATAACTCTGCAGCAAATCCTCAGTTTTACTTTTCGTTTTTCAAGCACAATTGATTACTTTGTAGATCTTTTTTTTTCCTTCAAGATTAAAATAATAAAAATAGCAGCTTTCGAAAAGTAAAAAAACAACAGCACATTTTCAGGTTGCTACTATAAAATTATCATACTTTTTTCATCTATGATATTTACGAGGGTGGTGGTCTCAAAAGTTTCCGACCTCAACAGGAAGATGGCAACACTCGTAAATAAAAGTTAGTCACATCTATATAGCATCTGTGATGGTTACTCACTAAAATTAAAGCCTGATAGGACACACGGCTGTTATGTAATAGTCGTTTGAGTGAATTGATGAGAAAGTATTTGTGAAAAAGAACAAAATCGAGTTTTGAGCTGTCATTAAATATATGTAGTCCAAAAAGGCTGAAACAGCTATTTGCATCCATCTAACATCTGCTGACGATTACAAACCAAAACTTGAGCCTCTTTGGACAAAAAATATTTAATGACAACTGAATATTTGATTTAGTCCATTTTCTGAAGAAGCACGAACATCAACTCACTCAACCGACTGTCACACAATAACTACACGTCCAAAATAGCTGAAACTTTATTGAGTAATTGTCAACATAGATTAGATAGATGTGACTAGCTTTAATTGACGCGTGCTGCCATTTTCAGATTGAGTTCGAAAATTTTCAAGAGAGTGCCCAACTGCAATTAATTGTTGACCATAAATATATTTCATCTATTCAATAAAAAATGTAAATTTATTTGCCTGACATTGCTATTACCCAAACTCGATAGCTTTGTTTCAACTCCAACACTAGTTCAAAACATTTATATAGGTATTATAAGTACTTTGAATGAGTGAGGTGTAAATGCATAGCCTTGTATTATGATGCAACATTTTTTTTGTAGGTACTTACATATCATGTGATGCGTCAATACAAAAACAATCTAGTGAAAACAAATATGTGTTTTTAATTCTTAAATATCAATAAAATATAATTATTTTAAGAGAAAATTAATTTTCGACTTTTGAAAGATGGTTTAACTTTAAATATAAATTGTTTCATATATTAGATATATAGTCTCGGGAGTACTCGTCATTACTCGGATATATTTGGCGTTGAGAAAGGTACTAAAAGCAGACATGCTTTGCTTTAATAATATAGATATGCATCCCCTTTTTTTTTTTTTTTTAAATATGACGTGCTGTGCTTTACCTGCGCACACTCTTTGCAACAATCTTATTAAAACCAACGGTAGTCCCCCGGAGTCCGGAGTTATTCAGATCGACAAAAAGAGAAACTTTGCTCTAATAATGTAGAAGATACCTGGCCACAAATCCTTTGTACTGCTCTTCGTTTCTCATGAGCACACTCACACGTAGTTACTCATTCTATAATTACATATATATTCTCTCTTCAAGAATAAAAAAAATAATAATAGGTTGAGAATAAAATTTATATGGTTTGATGAGCCAGGGAGTACTTTCGCTTGTTGCTCAACCTCGTCTAATGTCAATTTGCTTTTTTTTTTTTGCGGCAGACTTTAAGCCGACAGACATTTACCGAAGGACAATTCTCCGAATGTACATTCTGCCTATGAACAATTTGATGGACGGACATTTCGCCGAATGCCCATTTGGCAGAAAAAACACTCAATACATAGGTTTTCTTTCCTCAAGAATGAAATACTAATAATTAGAGCTTGAGATTCATTTTTTTATATATTATGTGACGAACCAATGTGTACTTTAGTCTCTAAGTGCTACCTGGCTAAGCCTTTGCCTCTCGTTCTTAAAAATGAGTCTTTAACTCATATTTTATAGTATAGAGTTGTATGAGTTGACCTAAACACCTGGAAGATTTTATTCGTTTTTACATTTCGTTCTTATACAACTCCATACATAAATACTTTCTTTTTCTGTTATAATAGGATGCACACGCTCGATGCTGCAGGCAAAACGTCTCTAATATTTCATTAATATGACTACCTTGTTATTTCTTAGATCAAAAATGACTGTATTAAAATAAAAAAAATACGTACATACAGAGAGACAAAGGGACAAAGTTTGTTTTATAATTTTGATCACATTATCCAACAAAATCACATATCTGTGTCATGTTTAAAAACTTATATCATCGTGTTTCTTAATTTTTTTTAAATGTATGGGGGGGCATAAAGACATGAAGTTTGAGCCATTGATCTATGTTTAGATGTTGGATATTGCCTCTGATTTTTTTTAATTTCACGCTTTCAGTATAGGATTCTTACCCCACCCTTAATAAAATAAGTCAATGTACTTCAAAATAGAGCAGCTTGTAATATATTTTATTATTTTAAATTAATAAAAAATCTTTCAAAAGTTGTAATATAGTTGGTTTTTTGTACGCACCGTTGAACATCGAACCCGTATTCGTGATTCATCACATAAAAGTATTTTACTTTGACACTATTTCATTCTACCGACTCCTCACTTTCTTTATCTTCCTTGGAGGTTTTTTGGGAAAAAGTTATCGAAATTTTATTCTTGGAACTATCAGTCTTTGAAAAAAAACAACATGCATTTAAAAAAAAATTTAGTAGAGATTATTAGGGTATCAAGAATTACTTTATGTATATGTAACTAAATTCACAACTTCCCAGGTTCCACAAGGAGAAGTCTCCAAAGGTCACAACGGAAATGAAAGTGTGACATCTTGCACATATTTTTTTTTTGATGCCAACTAAATTTGGACCAGAAATGATCACGTGGTTGTTATTTCGTATAGAAAAAGAATGAACAAATGAATGCTGGAACAGAACTCTACAGAAAAGAATGGATAAAATAAAAAAGTTTAGAATGGACGAAACCTGAAAAAATCATATTAACCTACTTTTATGTTGTCAGACCAGATTTAAATAAAAAAAACTCATTTACACTACGACAACCACCAAAAACCCAAAAAACAAAACAAAAAACAACAATCTTAAAATGAGTTAATAAATTAACTTCAATGATGCGTTTAATCAGAACTGACAAACAAACCCATTATGTTAAAAAAAAAAAAATGAAATAAGTAAAAAATTTAAAATGTTCATTGATTGAAATGATAAATAGTCTTGGACTCCCTTCCAAGGATAATTGTGATCATAAAGAACATGACGGATTTGTTCTGTAAATATGTAGAAATGTTAAATTATTCGAAAAGTATCGGTAATTTTATTTTCAAGTGACGTCGAATGATAATCGAATCATTTTCGTTTAATTTGTTTACGTGAAATAGTTTTACCAAACAAGTCAACTTTGTCCTAAATTCAACCAAGTCAGATGAAATTGAGCCTTCTTCCTCTTATCTTACTACCAAAGTGAATAGACTATAATGACCTTCCTTTGAAGCAGAGCGTAATATCATTTAAAAGTATCGCAGTGATTGTCAGGGCACAAACGAATGACTAAGCATGGGATTTTAGTAGAAATAAAACAAAAAACTTCTTTTGTGTTCCTTCTTCAATAGATTGTCGTGGCACTAACATCTCTCTCTGAAAGAGTAATCCCCATCTATATTTCGGAGAAATTATTTTAAAAATACATTTAGAATAATTATAGCATTTTCCCTGTATGTATGGCATTTTAATTGCAGAAGGTTCTCCTCCTTAGATAAGTAATTCTTTTTCGCCCCTCAAAATTATAAAACAAGCGGGTTAATTAGAGTCTTAAGTCAGTATTATCATATGTACCACTCACGCTCACCAAAAATCTCATCGCAATAAATGACATAATCAAAAGCCAAAGAAGGACTTCAATTTAAAACAAATTTGAACGTCAAATACTTTAGGAAACGTATTATGATAATCTGGCCATAACGTCTTTTCCTTTCAAGCATTTTTTTTTTTTTGTAATATGAAATTATATATTCACAGATAGAATAAAATAAATACTTTTTTTTGCATTAGGGATGGTTATGTCGGTCAACTCAACGATCATTTAAATATTATTAAAAAGCCTGGAGTCAATCTCAATCAAACCAAACACTTTAAAGTTCTGGTAGAGTCTCCAGGATAGTAGAGTCGAAAGTATTTTCACTTTGAGTTCCAAATCGAGTTTGAAGTCGAAATTTTAATGAGAACTACATAAGAACGACTTGAAACTAGAGAGTTATTGGAACTTGGGGTTTTATAAACTTGATGTAAAGATAAGACTAGAATGGGCACTCGGAGGTGAGCAAAACCACTCCCGAAAATCAAATTGGTTTGCTTATCTTGATTTGTTTCCAAATTATTATATTCCATTATTCATTTCTACATTTTGTGTTAGCTTGACCTTGAACCTGGACCTCTAAAAGTTTTATGGCCTATTACTCGGACCAATTTTGATCAAAATTGGTCCTTAACTTTTTCACAATCCCGTTAACTAACAAACATACAAACAGAGGGAAAAAATTGGCGAAATTAAACAAGTAACTAGGAGTTTATTTTAGGGATAAAAGTTTGACTAGCTCACAATTTTTTATTATTTATGGGATATCTTTATTTATTTTTTCAGGAATAGTTTGAATATTTTTTTTTATGTTTTATCATTTTTTCAATAACTTATTTTGTATTTTTTTTTGTTTAAAATCCTATAGTCTATATATGTCTCTAAATGGAGCCAGAATGTAATTGCATAATTACAATGTGGGGGGGGAAAAATCAAGACCATGACCACAGTGCTGGATTAAAAGATAGTTGTCAAATTTGTATAAAAGTTAATTTGAATAATTTTTGATGGTGTCACAATATTCAAAGACAATATTCTGTCTATCTTTCAATTTTTTTGCTAAGTTCTTGGTAAAAAATTATAACATTCGAAATAAATATTTTTTATTATGTCAAATTTTATGTTCTTCATAAAACTTTTCCAATATGAATTGCAATTTTTTTTTTCAAATTTGGTTTTTCCTAACCTTTCTTAAGTTTTTGTCAAAAAAAAAAAATGTCAAATTTTTTCCCCCCTTTTGTATAGTTTTGCAAACAAGTGTTTGTCAAATTTCGTCTTTTTCTCACTTGTCCAAAGTTTTGCAAATAAGTTTTCGTCCATTGTTGTCTTTCCTTATTTGTCTAAATTTAGTGAAATTTGTTTTTTTCAAATTTTGTCTTTTCTCAACTTTTTTAAGCTTCACAAATATGTCGTATATTAAATTTTGACTTTTTTCATTTTTCGACAACTTTATTTGTCATTATTCGGCATTTATAAAAAAATGTCAACATATTAAAAGATTTGTCTTAAATTTCAACATCCCAAGGCCTATTCCCCAACGAAATATCACAGTCACGGCCATAGGCTAAGTTATATAATGTGGACGTCAATGTCATTCAACCTTACAATTTTATTATGTAAGTATTACAAGTAGTCAAATATATTGTCTAGTTGTAAATTTATGGTTTTTACATGTAGAATATATTATGTAGTTTTGTAGATACGAGTAAATATGTAATTCATAAAAACAATGGTCCCTTCGTCATCATTATGAAGACTCAAATACTTACTTACTAATAAATAGATTATATTTCATGCGAAAAATCAAGTATTTTAATCTTTATTTTATTTATAGTTAAATAAGAGATTTAACTCTATATAACAAAAATAAATAAAAACAAATCACAATAAACAAAAAAGCTACATCAACCCAGGTAACTTAGATGATGTTGATTAGTGTTGGGCGTCGGTCTGAAAGTTCTAGACCGGTCTGAGACAGTTAGGGAGGGGGGTCTCCCCTCTATTCCTAACTTAGTGGTATGGTTAAAAATTCCCTTGGATAATTTATTAAAATTTATATATATTTATTTGCAAAAAAATAAAAATAAATAAAGAGATAAAAATCATCCCATTTGAGCATAAATAGTTATATTTATATAAAAATCGATTTCTGAGGCATGTATCTCCCTTCAAAATATGTTGATAAGCCTATTTTATCAGGAAGTTCTGTAATATCAACTTCAAAACTGTCTTGTACTTTCATTGAGTATTTAGCATCAGACTTATCCGATAACATTTATAGTTTTTAAGAGATTAATTCCTTTCCATATAAAATGTGGTTTGTACCGGCTTTAAAGAAAAATTGACTTTAATACCGTCTAAAAGCAAAATTCGGTTTGGAGTTCATAAATAAAAATATTGCCTCATTAAAATTTGGTCTATACTGATTCTATACATGAATTGCTGTATTATAATTATTAAAAATTAGGAACGATGTAGCTCAATGGACAATGTATTCGGGAGAAGTTATTCTATTGAACTCAATCTGCGTAGGTTCGCGTCTCGGTAGCTCCTATAGAAAGAAATATACATTATGTATATATACTTCAAAGAAAATTCCTAGGTTAGATGGAGTTATTGAAATACTATAACGTTTCCTTATACTTAATCGGTGCAACTCCAACTGACCGACTAAAGGAACATTAAAAAAAGACCTACAATAACGTCATATGAATTTAAATGTATTGCATAAATTAGGACTATGAGAGAAAAAAGATTGATTTCTGATAAAATCGGTCTACTTTTTGAAAACAATTACATTTCGGTCTAAGCTCTGAAATCATCGTCTGAACCGAAGTATCCTTCCACTTCAGCTCAGTCAAAATCGCTTAGGACAGTACTGAGGAAAAATATTCGTTCTGCATCTGTCAGAAACAAAAATATGTCCATAGATTTAGACAGCAAGAAGTTGGTCTATACATTGAGACTACAGAAATCGTTTTGCAACATATTCAATTTCGGTCTAATGTCTATAATCACGATCAACACCTTAATATCGCTCCAAAACGGACTATATCGGTCTTACAACAAAACCGGCCTCATTTAAAATTCAGTCTAAATCGATACTATAGATGAATTGTTGGGTTTTAAAATTATGAACAGCAACCGACATTAATGTCATATGAAATTAAATGTCATGCATAAATCATTATATTTGTACAACTCATAAATCAGTCCATAGATTGAGACTGCAAAAAGTTGGGCCACGTTTTAAAAATGATTAAACGTCGTTCGACCTACTCAGATTGGAGTCTGCACCGAAATATCGCTCCAAATCAATCTTGACTAAATCTGTTAAGACCGAACTGAAAAAGAAGAAGAATCTTTCTTGGAATGAGTAACATCCCTAATGTTGATATAGGTACGATATACTCGTATACATAAATATATAATAATAAGTAATCCTAAATGGGTTTCCGATCTATTAAATCATATTTTGTAAAGAATGTACCTCTTAGCTATGTAGAGCAAAAGAAAAAAAAAGAGTCGAATCAAGTACAGGGTGCGGCCACAAAAATATTCCATCTAATAACCAAAATTTTCAATATTTATAACTTTTTATTTATTACGTATATCAAAAATGCATTGACATATTTTTAACCAAATTTATTATTCCTGGTGTAGTTTAAGAAATTACACCATTTGCATATAGTTCTTGAAGACTTGACATATTATACTCGACCAAAATATTTTTGACGACAAATAGAGTCAGCCATTTCTTTATTCAATTTTGTCACCATTATCGGCTGTTACTATGGCACTAATCATCTTTGGGACAGAGCTTAAGGATGTAATCTGGATTCCTTTAAATCCAGTCTTATTCAACAAGTGTCTTCATAGACTACACACTTCCACCCCTACATGCTTCATCCCAAAATACGGCCAGTAGTTATAATCTGATTAGTATCTGAGCTATAGGGTTGCGACCACACTCATTTCTTTAGGTAATTGATATTTTTAGTCAAGTATGATTGAAGATTACATTGTCATCAGTGAACTACTCCAATCAGCTTTGCAATCTAAGTTAGAGTATCACCCACACGAATTAAAGTACGTTCTTTGATGAGTCTTGTGTCCACCTCTAATGCCATTATAATAAACTCAATTTTAAAATATTAAATGTTGACTCACAACCTGAAAATTTTGAATTGAAATGTGTATAAATAAATGTTTAGTTTTCAGCGGGTATATGTCCTCCACTAGTCTTGATCACAGTCTCGGTTATTGGTCTAAACCTGGCATACACATTGATGATATAATCCTCAAAGTATTTGATCAATTCCTTGGCAATACCATCCTTCAGGAATTCCATATTTGGATGAGACGTGGCATTAGTCAGTGCCTCAATTGTACCCCAACAGAAATAATCCATAGGGGTTGATATGTTGTTAAATAGGTTGTGATAAGTTGACCATGTATTTATGACATCTTTTTTTAGTCTTTACTGTTATGTGTGCAAGGGACCACACATAGTGTAAGCCATCGGCTATTTTGCTGGCAGTATATACACCTGGCCCACAGTAAAGATTTTTTTGTCAGATAATTTGTTCTACGGTGAAGCTATTACGTTTGGGATACATGAAGAGCTTCTTGCAACTCTCGTACCACTTGTGTTTCAAGGCTGTGGTCTGAAGCTGTTTTGGAGATCCAGAAGAATATTTCAGATCAAGTTCCACAACTTTCTTTGCAATATGGGCAGATTCTATGGATCGATCAGAGTGGTTTTCTACTCAAACAATATTAGCAATGCCTTTTTTACCCGAATGCTTGTCAAAGAGATCCCCTTTTTACCTTTTTTCTTGTTTGTTACTCATTTCACATGACATATTTTAGTCAAATCTTCGAAAACAAGGCTTTATAGTTTATAAATAACGAACATCAAACCTATTCTGGAGATATTTTACTGCATTTGTTATGAAATATGAAACAATTTAACTGGAAAATTTTGGGTATGCACTCGGTAGAGTGTAGAACCCATATGGTTTTGTTGGTTCTACATAAATAGTCGATGGTTACGAGGAGGGAGTAAGGAAGATGAATAACTTTTCAAAGTGACATACATTTTTGGATGTGAAATTTTTTTTCTTTAGGAGTAGATATGTTCTGCATCAACACAAAAACGATATTGTGCGCCAAAAATCAATTTTTTTTTCAAACTTAAGATGGAAAAAAATCGAATAGAATAAAGGAATGTTTTGAGATAGGTCTCCTTTTAATCTGAGGATGCCCAAAAACGATAGATAATTGTGATATCCGAAGAGTTTTGTGATGTAATGGTAAGCAACAAAACGTGGACTCAAGAAATGGATTTAGAAATACTTCAATAATTTTTCTGTAATAGGCAGAAAAATAATGTAAACAAAACATATAGGCAAGGATTTTGCAAAACTTTTTTCACTCAATATGACCACCTTCATTATCAATCATAGTCATTACACGTCGCCTTAAGGCAATGCAGGTGTTGATGACAAACTCCTTTGACAAGTTGTCCCATGCAGCCCCCATAGAGGACTTCAGTGAGTCTACATTTGGATGGGATGTTCTTTGGTTTTCCTCTCCCAATTGTCCCTATAGAAAAGTTTAGTGGGTTCAAATTTGGTGAGGAAGGGGGCCATATCTCTTTGGATCGAGCCATGCTATCTGCACATGACTTTTGGAACTTGGTGGACGAGTGAGAAGGTGTACCGTCCTTAGTTCAGACCTTTGGGTAGTTGGTCTTCAGCCATGGAAAGTAGGTGAAACTAAGCACCTTATAGTAGGCCTCCTGGCCGATTTTTTATCCAGGCTTGAACAAGAACATATAAATCTTCTTTCCATCAGAGGCCACAACGCCAAGGACCATTTTTTGAGCAGGATATTTGGTGCTGTAAATCCCTTGGACTTCTTCTTTTGTTTCCGCAAACCAGTGGTCGTTTCGGCGGCTGTGGAATGGATCCCCTGTGAAAATCTTCTTCTCCGAGAAAATTTTCAGAATTGACCCATTTGCCTTGATCCATGTGAGGATTGTATTACACCTCTTGAGTCTCCTGCCTTCATGCTCTATGACAGAAGGTGATTTAGGGTCTCTGTGAAAACAACTAATCTCAAATGGCGCTTTATAGTCCTCCTGATGGTCCTAGGAACCACAAATAAGTCGTGGCGACGTGATTCATCAACTTAATGGGATCTTCCTCAATATTCTTCTCCAACTTAACAAGAACTTCGTATCCCTCTTTAAATTATGCGTCCAAATTTTGACATCCTGGAGAGGTCTTCTCCATTTTTCTCATCTTGGCCAACTTAAAAACCAGGCTTCTAAAACATTTAATAATGTCCACAATCTTCATTACAGCATCTAAGATACACGTTCCCTTTTGCTTGTTGCTTGCTCATGATGATGAAATAACTAATTGATTCATTTAGTTTGTCTATGTAAAAAGGACGGTGGAAACAGAATATTTAAAAAAAAATCACTAAACCTTTTCATAGTAATGATAAAATAAACCATGTTTATCAGTTCACGTTTTGCTGACCTACCCTGTATTAATGCGTAATTCTTAATTTTGCCTTGAAAATGATGGAGTAAAATTATTGTTTACTCTTTGTGATCATTTCTTGCTCCAATACTAACCTTTAATTTTTTTCTTCTATCGTCAAATCACAAAATAACTGGAAAAGGGTTGAACGAAAACCCCCTATATCTACGCAACTACTTATCCGAATGAGTCTAAATGTCAAACAACTCTTTATTTTATAAGATCTTAAACATACCTAATAAAATTGTCAATCATAAGATACTTGTTTCACAAGTTAGGTGATTCGACATGAATTAACTCTGAATTAGCGCTTGAAATAAGATAAATCTGCCTTATAACTTCAAATACAAGCTAATATTTTACAGACATTATCAACCAATAACTCATCGAGTAGGGTTTTTTTTTTTTTTGGAAATCAAAATATAGGTACCCTAAGCTACAATATGAAGGAGTTAAAATCACAAGACCTGTGGGCCAGATATGGCTTGCATATTAATTGTATTTATTTACATTTCTTCAGTTTCATAATTACAAATTACCAGAGGTAATTTCGTTTGACTGGACAAAACAATATATATTCTTTAACACTAGAACGGCGGATGGTAATGACCCCCCTTAAACGAAGGTGGATATCAAAAATGATACCCATTTTATAATTTTTTGAAATGTTAAATATACCAACTATTTGTAAATAAATACATATCTGACATATTCTTAATCTTGTTCCAATTTGAAATAATGACCATCTGAAGCGGAGTACGATGTGGAAATAAGATATTGTCTTATTTCTTCAATTGATATTTTTTTCTTGGAAATCCTTGCACAATAACAGATGGAATCAGAATGGCTAATTCAGCAAGATCTATGTTATATTTTTAGAGTGAAGGTACACGATTTCTTAGTAGAGTTGTTCGTTCATGTCTGAACTTGGTTGAACTTGTTCATACCAAATTGTAACACAGAAAGATTTTTTGATATGATTGGATATATGATACCCACGTCTGTCTAGGTAGTGTTAACTATATCAAAGAAACGATTACTACCTTTAATTTTGAATTTTGTGTTTATTAAAATGAATTATGAAAATTTAAAAACTCATAAGCAAATAAAATCAACAAGTTTATCGCAATATTTCATTGAATCCCAATTGAGTATCAAAAATGATAGCCTCGTTGTTCTAGTGCGCTATGGGGTTTTTCATGAGTGAGACGAGACATTAACGATGCATACTAATTGTGATGAAACAAAAAATTTCGTCTATTTTGTAGTAAATTTGTGTATTAGTGAGGTAACTAGAGATGTGGGTCTTATATTGCAAGTCCAAGACGAGGCTCAAGTTTTTTCTCATAAGTCAAACTCTTTACATATTTTCATCAATTCCAGATTGAGTCTTTGAACGTTTTCATTGAGCTCTCATATTTCTTTTGAGCTCATTTCAAATCCATAATTAAAATATTGTGTCCATAGTGCTAAGGTTTTCCTGATATATCAAAAGAATGCTCGCCAGGCTTTGATGATTTCTGCAGAGGGAAGCCTTGTAGCCTCATTCATGGTTGCGGTCTTGATGCACTTCACACTATTGTGTGAAGTGCATCAAGATTGGCTCACACAACGCCCACTGGACATAGAAGTCCACAACATTCAAGTCAGGGGAGCTTTGATGGATTTCTTATGTCCTGCCTTGAAAGTAGGAGTCGTCTTCTTTACCTGAGATATGTCCTGGACTTTCCTGGTGATGTTACGGGAGTTATCCAGCTTCTTAACGACCCTTCAGACTGTATTTAGTGGGGTCTTCAGTGAGTTTGGCAATGGCTTCGGTTCGTTGCTTGTCTAGAATAATTTGGTGATCGTGCTTCTTTTCAGCTGTTCCATCTCGACAACTAACTCAAAAATGAACATAAATGAACAATTATTTTATTAGTCAACGAATCTCTTGTATAAACAGGGAAAACTCGTTTATGATGAACACATAGAGAATCTGAATGAGGTAAAAGTTTGTTTAAATTATAGTATTTGATCCTATAGATCATTTAATTATAAAAAGTGATTTTGCTTGAGGTCAAAATTGGCTTTTTAGAAGCCTCTGTTACCATCCAAGAATTACTTTGCGATTTCCCGGTGCTATCAAACATAATGTAGAAAAATTTAAGTCTATGTAGTTGAGGGTATAGCTGTTGAACAAAAAGACCTGAATATAACTCTCTGTTTTCATAGAAACCACTAATCATTGAACAGAAGATCTATGAAGACCCCTTACATGATAAAAAACATGGTGGAGACGGTATTTTTTTTTTTTTTTTTTTTTGACATATAACCCAAATAGAAATATATAAATTTAGACTCAAAGCATCTACTATTTGGGCAGTTCGTATAAGAGGCTTACAAATGCCCAAGTTTGGAATCCAAAAATCTCCAATTATATTGGCATTTACTCCGCTAAAAATAACCTAAGACGCATTAAACTTTGCAAACGTGAGTTATTTTTATTAACCCAAACAGAAAAGGTATTTCTTACTGGTTGAGGTTAGGAGGCAGGGAGAGATTAAGCCGAAAACGGGACAGTCTAGTTTATATGCACATTATATGTACTTTTAAGTTTTAGTTGTTGAAGGAAGGAAGGAAATGGAGGCAGTCATCAAGAAAAATAAAAGAAATTTTTTCTTGGCAAAAGTCGTTGTTGAATTTACAACTACTAATCGATTGTTATATTATAATCTATTGTGTGTACATAGTATAAAGATAGTATTATCTATATATGTAGTAGGGGTTATCTTTCATTTTTCCGGGATGTCTCGGCGTTTTACGCATACAGGAAATTCCCGGGAAATCCTGCATTTAATTATTTCATAGTACAAGCTTAATTAAATTAATCGTTGGAACATATGAAGTGTTTTTAAAAATGAGGCGGTATATTCAATGATAATAAATGATGCACATCGAAGCTCCAAAGGATGTTTGATTCGAAACATGGATTCGATTCTATAATCAATTCATGATGTTAGTGAACCTAACTAATTCGATCCACTTCAGTTTGGACTGGTCGAAAACAAAATTTCGACTGGATTTCAAATTCGGTCTAGTCTGATTCTATATATGAATTGTTGATAACGTCAGTTGTGTTTCAAAATGGGGAACATCGACCTACAATACCGTTGTATGAATCTTAAGACAAAAAAAAACCGGTTTATCTATTGAGACCAAATATGTTGTACCAACATATTTGAAAAGAATTGGTCTACGGTCTAAGATCGTTGTCTGGACCAAATTAACAGTACAAATCGCTCTAGAAAAAATCCTTTACTACCAAAATGAAAAAAAAAAAATTCCATCTTTAACCAAGTGTCAAATGGTTATAATTAGCAGCATATATAGTAAACTGCTACGTCCCACCTTCCTAATCGCTGAAATATATATAAAAACGTTTTCCAACCTGTCGCCTCAATGTTTTTCTATGTAATGAACAAATATGTATGTAAAAACGCAAGGTGGCACTAGAATACTCGGGTATCTAAACAAATTACTCATAAGTAAATATGGGCCGTCGAGAATACGAGAGTAAGACAAAAGATAAAAAACAAAGTGCTCAAACGAAAACCACGTGATCAATATTTGTACAAAGTACTGGCGTAGTTACATTTTTGTCCACTAGGAGCTTTGAATGTTACTCCCTAGCTGCTTACGCAGCCTCCATGAATTCACCTTTTTAACTGAATTGACAAGGTAAATTATGTGAAGGGAAGAAAAAGTTTGATATGACGTGAAGTGAAATGACAAAAAATGATATAGTGACGTCATCTGTACTGTTATAATAAAGAATGATCTCTTGCTGGGGATATATATACGACTAAGTATCTCTGCTTTAAAGCTTTTGGTAAGACCATCTTAAAATGAACAACTGCTTCTTAAAATAATTATTGTAGTAAAAAAGGTAAACCATTTTTTTCCAATAGATGGCTTTAATGATGTGTATCTCGTATTGAACAGTTTAGATGGCGTCATAAAGATAAGATCTCGTTCATTTTTCATTCAGTTTTGTGATTGTTCAACTGAGTATTCTTTGACCGTTTGTCAAAGTTGGACACCCGGAAAGTAAAAATACCCTATATTTTACAGTTTTCCTTCGATAATGCGAAATCGCAAGGCAAGCGTCTGAAAATGCGAATGGTGTTTATAGTTCTGATATTGTTACAGACAATTACTTGGTCTTTTGGTTCTGTTATTAAGATGTAACACGATCTGGAAGGCAATTTGTCGAGAATATGGATAAAATAAGGAAAATCATCGTGTAAGCCTTGTTTTGATTTTTATTAAGTAAAATTAACGAAAAAAATCAAAAAAAAAACTACTACACCTGATACGGGGTGGTCCATTTAAATCTGATCAGTTATTTATTCAATAATTAATTAAAGTCGAGTGATTGAAATTAATCCATGTCTAGATATATTAAAGCATAAACAATTAGTTACAAGCCTGAGCTCTCAAGCTTGTGTACAAGTCGAGAAAATGACGCTTGACGAGTTTCAATTCGCACACTGTAAGCAGTTGGGCATCTCCAGGACTATCGTCTACGCCGTCAGCAAGTCTAAAACGTTGGAGAGTAAGAATGTCTCTGTCAATATGGCCAAACTGGACCCGGAAAAGTTAAAGAAAACTGTTCTGGCCAATCCGCTCAAGTCCATGAGAGCCCATGTAAGAGATATCGGGATTTGAGCTATCAATAAAGTGGGTGGAAAGAGTCTTGTGAGGGTGGAGGGCCACTTTTGATACTAACAGTGACCCATCTCCTCCGTCGCAAGACTCTTTTGAACTATTTTTTTTGTTTTTGACACGATTGGCCCCCTACAGCCTTGATGCCAACCCCCTCGACTACACCGTTTAGGTTCATATTGAGGAGAAGACTTGCAGTGTCCGTCATGCAATCACTGATGCCCTCGAAACCAATGTCAGTCTACACTGGGAGGGCAATACAAAGCATTAAATTAACAACAGGTGCCAGGCCTTCTGCCGCCTGCAAGCCATCACTGCCGCTTAGGACGGCAACATTAATGAGTAAGAGAGCTCAGATACACATATATGTAATTATAGTATTAATTTTGTTGAAATTCCATTGTTAATTAATTAATTATACCTTCTTGAAGTATGTGATTCAAAGTGTTCAGATTTCAATGTAACAGGTGCTATAAAAAGGAATACTTAAATTTCACAGTAATTTTTTTTTTTTTACTAACTGGATCCTGATATTTATCAGTTTAAGAATATATTTCCCGGGAAATGAGAAACCCTATTATGTAGTAATATGATTATTTTTTTTCTTTTTTGTATTTCTATGTATGTAGTAATTGGCGTATCCTTGGATTGGTTGAATTCTTCCGGAACACCATCCATCATTTTTTGGACGCTCTATTATTATTACGATATTATGTATCATCATTATCAACGTACTTCCTGGCTTCAAAATCTATGTGCCTATAGTACATAGTTACACATATGTATACCACCACGCTATACATACCTATATACCTAATATAAGGGTGCTTTATAAAGACTTGAGTGGTTCTTAAAACACTTTTTGAGAATGTAGTACTTTCCAAATCAATATTTGTTAGTGTTGGATCAGTCCTTTTCAGTCTTTTTTTTTTATCAGTCCGATCTTTTTTACCATACGACACGGTCTTAGGGACATCGGTCACTCCGTTCTACGGTCCTAGCTGTCTTTTTATTTTCTTCACTCATTACTAGGATTGAAGTAAGGACTCAAAATAGGTAGAATAATGCGTTCTAGCCACACATCTTCTATACATATCTTGTCTCCTTGAAGAGGTTACAAATAATGATTTATACTTCAGCGACTCAAATGACGTAGTTATTTCTAAATACGTCATTTCAACTATTGTAGTTTTTACAAAAGACGGATAAGGACCGGTCCTAGGACTCACAAATTTTATTAGGACAGGATTGATTGGACTGCAGTCTTTTTAGTTTTTTTTTAGACCGATCCCACACTGTTATTTGTATCGAATAGTCTTGACACTTGTTTTTTTGTCCACTAGGAGCGTTGAATATTACACCACATCAAACTACGCAGACACAACTTATTCAACTTTTAACTGAAAGTATAGGGACATCCGGCATGAGTTGTTACAGATTCACGGTGCATGTATCGTTCCAAAATTTAATATCATTTTTACGAACAATATGATGAAAAAAATTATGAAGTAAGAAATATCCAAGCTCAAAGCAATGCTTATATCACAAGAAAATGGTGCCACTGAGTATTTTGAATTTGTCGACAGAGATTCCACTTAATCTTAATATTTAAGAATTGAGATTATGTCAGGTTTTGATTGAAAAGAAGGTGCCCTAGTGGCTATTCGTGTACATCAAACGGTGCATATTCCATCTACGAAGAAATACGGTTTAAGACAAACACCAAGAAAAGACTTATAAACAACATTAAAAAATGAACTATGCAACTGTTACGTATGTCTTACACACGTGGGAAAAGAGCATTATATAGCATGTCAAAGGTGACTCTCAAGTCTTTGCTGACAAATCCAAATCTTGGAACATTTACATCAAGTCCAGTTCAAATCCTTCACTGTTTGTATCGAGTCCTCATATTTATTATTAGCATATTTTTTAGTACATAATTATAATTTAGTATCCATAATGGTTTGAAGGCATTTTTTTATTTGATTATGAAATAACTTTCGAGTTCAAGTCGAGTCGCAAGTATTAGAACTATCAAATCCAAGTCAAGTCTTTGATTGGGAGTTATATTCTAGGCACAAGTCTACAAGATAGTCCTTATTTCTGATATTTTTTTTAGTGTAGAGTACGCCTAGGTTTTTAGGATGTTTTTAGAATAGGTCTCTTCTCGCAATTACCTCTAGTCTACCCTATGTAATTTGTAAGATTGTATTTACTTAATACTATTTATAATTCATGGAATGAAGAATGTAGGAAGATAACATATAATATGTAATACGGTAAACGATGATCAAAACTTTCTCTACGTCTCCTCTCTGATTCCATATTCCATATTTATGGAGAAAGAGAAAAAAAATCTAAGTTATCTCTATATATACAGGGTGTAACAAATACATCCAGGTCTTCAGAATTCCGGATTCATCCGGAATATATAATGATGAAATTGTACAATATTTTTTTTGTAGTGAAATATACTGTGTGCGTTTCTGAATAAGTATATAAGGTTTAAAATGGAGGGTTAGGAATAGAATTACAAGTTTAAAATTTCTAACGTGGTTTAATGATTTCATGAAGAACATTTGGGAATAACTTTTGAATATTTTGTTTTGATTTTAATCGTGGAACAAACTAAGCAAATCAAGGTCCTGTTTTAGCTCCATAGAAGAGACCTACGCAAGTAAGACTTGCTCTGTTTCTAGGAACCGTTTGGAGGCTGTTGTGACGGCTAATGGAAATTATATTGAATACATTATATCATGATTTATTTAATAAATTTTTAATTTTCTATTTTTTATTGTTCTTGAGATATATGAACAAATATTGTTGAACTAACATTTGTTCAGATTTTGGTTACACACACTTTACATAAGCATGATCTAGATATTAGCAATGTTGAGATCTCAAAGATGACATGGATCAACAACAGGGCTCTACTCCCTACCACATCTCCAAAACTAATAAAGATTGGATTTAGGAGCACTGCTAAGACCGGGTGTCCAAGGATATTTGGTATTCTAGCACCCCCGACCTGAATCTGAAGGATTGTTTTATTTGGAGCTACCTAGAGTGAAAGGTCAACGGATGTACTCACACAACTAACAAAGTCCCTCATCAACTCCATCGTCCTGAAATGCAAGAATTTATATTTGGCACTAGTCTCCAGGCTCTGTGCAGGGTTCAGGATCCAAATTGAGGCTATATTGTGTAAGACTTATTCTCAAGTACTGTATCTAAGCGTCAGTTTTTGCTTTTTGGATACCTCTTAAAAAATGACAATTTGATGTTCATTGTAAGTGGATAGATCAAAAGCACCAGATTTCGCTCTTTTACTCTGTATATATACACATTTAGTGTGTCAACATTAAAATAATCTTGATCAAAAATCAAGAAAAGGAACATATCCTAATTAATTTTTTTATACATATATGAACCTAGAAACAACTATTTTATAGGCCTATTTGTGTCAATCATAGGATTTGTATTCCAATTACTGGGATAAGTAAAAATACCCTTAAAAAAACTAAACCTTTATTTGAATTAATAAACATATATTGTCCCAAATATTGACCCTTTTAAACCCAATCTATCAATTTTCCATTCTTTTAGCGTGACAATCAATTTTTGGCTATTTTAAGTATAATTTGGGACGCACTCAAATGGTTCATAATAACAATAATTTATTGATACAAATTTATGATAATTCGTATAAATAAATGCAGATGTAATCCACAAGGAATTTGGAGAAAAATCATTCTAGTTTGCCGTTTCCTTCACGGATAATATACGTTTCGAGAAGAAGAGAGCGTTTTCAATGAAATCAAAAATAACATTTTAATAGAAGATGAGGCTTAATAGAGCCACTTTTTGATTAAATTTGCATGAAACTACATTTAAACTTCATATGTACCCGTCATTACAGCCCAATATTTCATGACATATTTGAGTCAAATATATATAGGCTTTGTATTCGAATTTGTGAGATGAGTTAAGCAGGATTTTAGCTATAGGTTAGAGCCTTTATTCGACCTTAGATACATGCCCCTGTCCCCATATGGGCTTTTTCAAACAAAATCTATCTATTTATCCTTTTGTTATTGTGGCAATCAATTTTGGCTACTTTAAGTACAATTTGCGAGACACTCAAAGGTTTAATAGAAATAAATAGATAATAACTGTTCGTTGAAGAAATGTAATCCACACTCCATTTGAAGACAAATCGTTCTAGCTTGCTTTTGTGTTGACAAGGGAGTTGTAATATATATTTTCAAATCAAAGGGACAAAATATTCACAAGTTCGTAACAGTTAACCCTCTTTTCCATAAGGAAGAAGTATTCTACAAGATTTATTTGCACTATATTGTTAAAAAGTCCCGATAAGGACTGTTTAACCTCCGGTTACGACTTATCTGCAGATGTACGGGACTACTTTTGCTGCAAATCTCAAAAGGATTTTCAACGATCATCATGACTGATATCATTATGAAATGTGACAAATCCGACTCAAAGCCAAGAGTATATGAGAAAAAAATGATGCCACAGATTAATTTGAATTTTTCAATAGAAATTCGAACTGATTCAAGCAGAAGAAATAAAATTGTGTGACGTCATCGAGGAGCAAACTTTATCAGTTGTAGGGCTGATATGGAGGACTGAGCTGGACGGGACTAAAAAAGGATCAATATAAAACTATACGGGATCAATTTGTAATGGAGTAAATAATATTCAAGCTTGCATTCCACCTGTGGCGGGCAATTTTTTTTTTTTTTTTTATATGTTACTAAACTATATTTGAACAAATATAGATCTCGTGATCTTTAATTTGCTACTTGTTTTAATGCTTATGTCGTCCTATTTGAATTGCCTCTGGTCTATCCTAATTATGTATATCCATACAAATAATTTTGACTCGTTTTGGGATCACTATTTTTTTTGACGAGAAATAAAAAATATTAATTATTATTCATATGTATACAAAGTTTCATTCCCTTGATTACTTTAAATATCTTTTTTTTTTTTTTTTTTTTTTTTGTTGAGGGGATTAATCTTAAAGGTATAAGGAGTTCATTCATCCGTCTCCTCTTCTTCTTCTCCATATTATTAAGACAACGAGTAGGTACTGAATGGATGATGTTGTTAAGTTATGCAATCGCAATTTATAGTTTTCTTTTCCATTCCCTCCTCTCCTCTTCTGTCTTCCCCTAATCCCATAAACACGCTATTAATATGTACTAATTATTTTGTAGAGATGAGGCCAAACTTGAATTTGGGGTTGAGTTCGATTGAAAAAACTTTTGTGGGAATCGTATTCGAAGGATTTGTCACTGATAAAAGGCTCAAAAGTTATGTAATCCATAGTACGTGATACGTGACTTATTATGACGTCATTCAACCCAAAAAGTATAACATTGTTTCCTTTATAGTATCACGCCACCTTATATGCGAAAAAAACAACAGAAAAAGGCCTAAATTCTGTTAGTAGTTAGTCGATTATGTTCCAATTTGAAACCATTATTTAATAATCATTAAGAATGGTCCATGGCTTAACAAGAGCTCATTCGTATTTAACCAATCAACGTTCAGAACACTGATTTGGAGAAAAGAAGCTGAAAAATAGACCCCTGACAACAAAAATACACAGTACATTTTTGTGTTAAAGAGGTAAGGCCGTGACATATGGTATGATATTTTTTTATGTATAGTAATTTCGGTACTTTTGATACTTTTGCGACTAAAACTAGACAACAAATCACACAACCTTTGTTACAAAAAAAAAATAACAGGAAAAAGGTCCAAAATCTATTCGTAGTTAGTCGATTATTCCCAACTATTAAAAATATTGTTCAGTAATTGTTGGGAATGGTTCACAGCATAAAAATTACAATTGTAAATTCAACCAATCATCACTCGGAAAATTATTAGAAAAAAATCGACAGCTGACAGCAAAATACACTCTATATTTTTGTGTGATTGAGTTTATAACGTGAGAAACGACAACAGAAATCTGATCGACAGATTTGCAAAGTAAGAACTTACCACATTAAGATCTTCAGTCTGGTCCAATTAAACAATTACTAGGGTAAAAGATACAGAGATATACATTGAGCTACAATTGCCACAACATACAAGGTTGTTGTTTTTTTGTCAGATACAACTCGCAAAGATCTACATAAATTATTTCTTATGGAATAAATTGCTTTGAATTAAATGATCCGCCCAAGAACGAACAAAATACATATTTCAACTTGATATTGGACATTATTTTATATTTAAGTTTAAAGGAAATTAGTTGATTGGTTAACTTTTTATTTTACCATCAGTGTTGAAAATCCTTTTTCTAGATGGAATTGTAGATTATTCAAACCAAACAAGGTATTATAAATGGACGGAAAAATTAATTCGAGGAAGAAAAAAATAGGTCATTTACTTCACTATCAACATTAAACGGAACTTGTGGCTTGTTTTTTTTTTTTTACTTTATGCCAATTGGGTATGACTTGAGAGTCGTTTGGATATGATCTCCATTTTCCCTCCTTTCCACTTTTGTAATCATGGATATTAATACTGTAAGTCTTCAGACTTTAAATGCCCACCTTCAATTTGTACACATGTGATTGTTTATTGGGTAGTTTTTTTGCTTTAGATACTCTTTTAAAAAGGCTATCGACCCTTGGATTTCATAGGGACCTTCAGCTTCTTCTGTCTAACTACAAAGTCACTTTGATCATTGTGATGAATTAAATGGATATACATTCTGCAGCAATTATGCTAGGATCCCTGCACACTTTTTACGCTCAATCGTTCATTTGTTCTTTTTTTGAAAAATTACCTTTCAATTTTGGTCCTAATTTAGTTGGCTACGAAGAAACTTTTTTCATTGCGAGATGTTTCTTTAAGATATTTTTTCTCTAGGACCACCATTTACGCTGTCAGTAAGCCCCAAAACTTTGGAGAGGAACAGGGGTTCTTTCAAAAAGGCTGAACTGGACTCAGAGGAGTTAAAGAAAACAACCAAGGTCAATCTCCTCAAGTCCAAGAGGGAGATCTGGGGTTTCACACCCGACTGTCCGGAGAGCTATCAAAAAAGTGCAAGGAAAGAGCCTTGTCAGGGTGGAGAGACCACTTTTGACAATCACAATGTAAGAATCCCATCTTCTCCGTAGCAAGACTCTTTTCAATGAGTCTTTTGAACTGTTTTATGACACTTTTGCCCTCCCCCTTATAGTTTTGACTACACCTGCCGTGAGTGTCATGCCTTCCAACCCCTGGGAGCCATCATTGGCACTAAGGACGGCTACATTAATTATTAAGAGGGCACACATCTATTTGTAGTATTTGTAATTTTGTTCAAATTCCATCGTTAATTAATAAATTATATCTTGTTGAATTTTAAAATTCAACAGTCTTCATATTTTAATGAACCACTCTGTACATAAAAATTTCTCTATCAAATAGAGTAAAATAATAGAATAATAATCTACACATACAGTCGAATTTCTATTAAGCTGTCAGGAAATGATGACTAAAAAAGCGACCGCTTAGTTTAAGAGACGTCTTCAACAAGGTTTCCTATATTGTAACGATTCTTAATTTGAAAACTGGATATGACCTCTTTGTGCGATGACACGCTTAAAACAGGTAGCTGTTCGATCAGGTTTAAAAGGTAACGATAGTGCAAATTTTGTGCCTGTAGCTTGTTTGATTTTCGAGAAAGAGTATCACTTGCAACATACCTCGGTCTCCCCTACTACAGTAAAACATGGACATTTACTCAACAGAAGCAAGTTCTAGAACGGTTTTGCATGTGAAATACTTCTCTAATACGGATGTTGTTTGTAGGTTAAGTTAGAGCCTATTTATTAATAGATTTAAATCCCTATAGTAGTCTGAGAACCATACTTATACATCAGTCACTTGCAAAATTGTCTACTCTGATTATGAGGCATGATTTGAGTAATTTCCAAATAGGTATTTTCTTTTCTTTAGTTATTCAATTATGTCTTCGACATAATTGAGTACGGCGATGTTAAAATGATGATGTGGATGATAGCCATTTATCAAATATCGTGGTATATCTACAGGGATACACAGGTAAATTTAGATGTTATTTAATGGGCTATAATTCCTGAAGTTTTAATTTTACATAAGTTTTTTTGTAAAAAGGTTGTTCATCAATCGATGTAGAAAAAGATTATTTGATGTGTCCGCCATTAGCGGCCATACCTTGTCGAGGCGGGTTTGGGAGGAGGAGCAGGCCGAGACAACGTGTGCGGGATTTACCTTGGCCCATCACTTCAGGATCGATTTCTTGAGGTCAGCCAAACTGTTGTGGGACCTCGAGTAGACTTGCTTCTCTAACTCCCCTTAAAATAAGTAGTCCATAGGGTTCAAATCGGGAGAGCTAGAGGGCCCAGTCTGCAGGTACCAGAAGTCGACGTTTTCCTCCTTGAGAAAGTGGAGGGCCTTTTTGCGAGTGTTGGCAGAGTCCAGCTGGAAGGTGGACCCGTTGCCCCTCCATTGTTGGCTTTCATGCACGTGATGACTTTGTCCATCAGCACACCGCAGTACTTGTCAGCACCGACCCACTCTTTTTGGTTGAAGAGGATCGTCTCGTTAGACCTGATGACACCCAACGTCATGAATGAGACATCAAACTGGGGACTTCTTTATGGTTAGCAGTAGTTATGGCTGTTGTATAGCATGTTTACGGTCCACTTCTTCTCGTGTCTGAAGAACGTTACAGGAAGACGCATATCCTTCAGGAAGCTCTATAATTTGTAGCTCCTGGTGAACGAGACTTCTTCCACCTTCAATTTTTAAGATGTTCCCTTTCGAGTGCTTGTAGGAGGTCAACTTCAGGTCGGTCTTTACCGCCCTCTGGATTGTTCACGTGCTGCCTCCGCTATTTTTTTGCTTTTGCTTTTTTGTAGGTTCCTTGAATCGATCATTTGAGGCCCGTTAGAAACGTGTGATTCCTTTTCTTGTTGCTTCTTGCCTTTTGGCACTCCTGTTCGGACTGTCCGGTTAGTTTTCACTTTTTGTAGATCTTGTAGACCGTAGATCTGGGGTACGATAGCGTCTTAGCGATTGCAGGAGTGTTTTGTCCACACGAATCATTTCGACAACGGCCAAACTTTTCCCATATTTGTTGGTGTACCTATTTGAACGAAACTATTTTGCTTAAATTAAACACTTACCTTCACATTTCCTGTAAACAAAAATCCTGTATAGCGCTTTAAAGAATATTCCAATTTACCTGCACATCTCTTTATTTATTTTACAGAAAGAAACTCAGATGAGTTCAGTATTTTTGTAATTGGTAGATAATTTAGGGATTTTGTAAAAACTCCTCAAAATACCCTTAAACATGGATCAGTAAGAGATATTCACGTTTTTTGACTATTTATCCACATTGATCATCGCAGTAACCTCTCGGAATACGAGGTACTTGAATAACCATATATTGGAGGATAAATATCTATTTTGACATGAGGCTAATCTGTGTATTTAGTAGTTATCACCCTTCCAAAAAGAACAATAAATCATCTACAATCGTTGTGTCCAAGATCACATTATCTAAAAACAAGGGTTTGAATTGTTGAGACGAGATACCAATCTCGAGAGCTCCATCGATATTGAGGGTTAGTGTTGTGTTGTTCCTTATTTATTCAGTCCAGTATAGGCTGAGGACTGGTCCTATCGGTCCTTAGAACTTTTGGTCATTGGGACCGCTCCGTAATTGTCGGACTTGGAATTTTTCTCTAAAATATTAAAATTAAATTAAGCCGAAAAAAATACATGAGATATGTCTTAAGATCATAATATTTAATGGAATAATTAAAAAAAAAAAGGACCGATAGGTGGAACTGTATTGGATGGGATCGGAGCTGATTGGAACGCATTCCCAAACAAGGACCAACAAAATAATAGTCAATGTTGTCTGCAGGGTATGGAGCACCATACACACTTATTATTTTTATAAACGCTGGATCCATGAAGGTCGATATTAATTAATTATGACGTCATTTAGATATTTCCCCTATTTCAACTTTTACGTCCAATTCGGATGCGTCCTTATTATTTTGGCCTAGACCGTTCGGGAAGTTATAATTTTAAGAAAACTACATCCTTACTATCGAATTGATAAATAAGTATACTTCCAGTCAGTGGGTGTAGGAAAATTAAGATAATCTTAAATATAAGTGTCTATAGCTCGTAGAGGTTTTGTGATAGAGACGATATATACAAATAAAAAAAAAACCAGAAAATTAACATGGTCACCCTGACAATTTGAAGAATATTTGATAGGAGAGTAGCTTAGCTGTTATGGTGTTTTAATAGATCAGCTACAAGTAGTCCTTAGAAGAAGGAAATAAACACCAGTCCCATGGAAGAATGACCTCAAACCTACCTGATTTGATATACTATGAGTCACGCTTTGTTGTGCATTCTTCGGAAAGGGAGTAAGCTAAGCCTCATAAGAATTTTTAGAGGCTAGAAGCTTCATTGCTTAAGATATTTGACCAATTTGGCTATGAAGTTGTCTGTGCCGCTGTCAAAGACTTTTGACGGGAACTGTGAAGACTGGAGGTGTCCATTTTGAATGAAATTTTTATATGTTACAGAAAATTAAATTAAAAGTATATGTACAAAGTTTATATTTTCAAAAATATACTTACTATTAATCTTTTTCTGGATAGCCCTAACTTCTGTACACTCTGTACTTACAGCCCAACATTTCATTGACTTGTATGAGTTAATTATAGGCTTTCTATTCAAATTACTGATAAGAGGTCAGATACTCAATACTTTTAACTATAGTTTAGAATATTCATTTGATTTGAGACTTATTCATAATGTCTAAGAAATTATCATTCACTAAGTGTGACGATCAATTTTGGTTATTTTTAAGTGCAATTTGCGAAGCATCTAAAGAGTTTTTAAGAAATATATTTAAGATAGAAATTGATCTGAATAATTGGCCAAATAATAATAATGAAATAATCACTCAATTTTGAGAAATTTATTCCTAGCTTGCTATAGTGTTGACACGCTACGTATACCCTTTGTACCTATGTGTTGTTTCACATTTGTTGTTGATCTTTTAGTGATAAAAAAAGTAAGAAAGAAAACGCTGAAGAAAAGAAGAAGAAGAAAAAAAAACCAAAAAAACATGGCAACGCCCGACATTGCAAATCTCTTCTATGTAATGCTAAATATTTAAGACTCTCTTTCAAACTTTTTGTATTTTAAGAAAATAATACACATCCGGTAGATACCTTTCTTTGGTTATCATCTTTTTTAAATCATTATGGAGACAGGCAGAGAACGTCAGTTCCTTTATTAATTCCTTGCAACCTTTCTTCCTCCCAAAAAATATACGTAGGTTACTTCAGTGGTTCTCAAATGGGGGTATGCGTACCCCTTAGGGTACATGGAGGCACTCCAGGGGGTACTTGAGATTTTCAAAGAATATTTTACAAGTGGTGCATGACTCAGGGGCGTCCGCAGAAGCTGGGCTGGAGTTACTGTAGCCCCCCTCCCAATTTTAGGACTTTTGGTTTTTACTACATACAATATTTAACGCTTGATTTTTTTTTTCAAAAATTGAATATTTGAAATTTAATTTATTTTTCTGTTAATAGCTATGGATTTATAAATTTTTCTCCAAAAAATTTAATATTTGAATTTTTTTTCTTCATCTTTTTTTTTTGTGAACAGCTGTGAATTTTGGAAACTTAAGTTTTTGAAAATAAATATGGATTTTTGAAATTTTTATTGGAAAAATTTAATTTTATATGACTAGCGAAAGATTTTTGATTTTTTTTTTTCAGAAAAAATTTAATTTTGTTTCCAAAACATTTCAATTTTTGGATTTTTTTTCAAAAAATTCCAAAAATCAAGCTTCCCTCCAACTGTCACTGAAGCTACAAATGCTTTGTACTGGTAATGGGGTACTCGGATTAAATAAATATTTTACAAGTGGTACATCACTAAAAAAAAGGCTGAGAGTCCCTGGGTTACTTAACCAATTCTTCCAAACTATCGAATGATTATTCAATAGTAATTTTTCAGAATTCATTCGAATTTAACTAATCAAAGGTCACAATACTGAAAAAGGAAAGAAAAGTGAACAAAGAGTTATTCAATAGAGAAGATGGGTTGTTCACCTTACTGGTGGCAAAAGTGGACTCACAACGTTTTTTCCACACACATTTTTGATTACTTTCTGGAAAAACCCCCAGAAAAAATGTAAGAATTTAGTTGGTAGTTTTTCAAATATTGCCAACTTTAAAACTATTTACCATAGATAGCTTATAATAATTGATGACAGCTCTTGAACATGAAATATCGTTCCCTTGCCTGATGTAATCACACAACCTTTCATACTAAAGGAAATTTAAAAAAAAAAAACCCAAATCAGTACATAGTTATCTAATTATTTTCAGCTATGAAACTGTTGTTCAATGATTCGTGAGAATGATCATTTACAGCTCCTTGACTTGTCGTCACATTTATTGTAACACGAAATCCCCCCTCTGAAATTAAATAGAAAAAGAATGAGCTAAAAACAGCTGGTAGTTAGTCAAATCCTTCCAACTATGGAATTATTTCCCAAAAATTGTTGATGAGCGTTCACACATTATCAATATAATTGTAACACGCAATATTTCCTTGGAGAAGAAACCGGGGAGCTTATAAGAAGCTCATTCTTCTTGGAATCATTTTTTAAAGTACATACCACTAATTTGTAGAAAAGAAACAGGAAAATCGACAGCTGACAACAAAGTACAATGTATATTTGTTATGTTATGTTTGCGAGGTAATGCCGATTTTACCGCATAACATTAGATAACTCTAATTCCACCAATCAACGTTCAGAACAGGGATAAGGGGAACGGTAGCAGCAATATTGACAGCTGACAGCAAAGGTCAGGGGCGTTATATATATATATATATTCGTGGTAGGGAAGTAAAATGTGGACAACTAGATACATGGATTTAGAAATACAATATTGTTTTTTGGGGGGATTTGTAAGAATTAAATTTTTTAATTAAAAAATTTAGATAAATGGTTTTTTTTTTTTTTTTGAAATTTGAATATTTGTGGGCTACAACCTCTCCGGCCCACTCCCTACGGACACCCCTGAAAGACACAGTACATAGCGAGGTAACACCGTGAGAGAAATAGAAAGGGAGAAGAAAAGAATATGGAGGAAAAAGACACTACAAAACCTCTCTTTCCTTTTGATTTTTCTTTGAACATAACGTAGTAGAATCTACTTAGTACTTACAAAAGAAAAATGGACGGAACTCACATTGTACAAAGTACAATCATTGAATGTACAATCATTTTCTTTTTCATTTTGTAATTTGAGACTTAATTAATATTATTATTATCGTTATTAGTATGTAGATTTGATTTTTTTCCCTTCTGTTCTGTGCTCTTTTTTTCTTGAATTGAACACGTTTAATTTTAGTCGTTGTTTTTTTTTTTTGTTCTTATTGCTTCCCCCCCCCCCTTCTTTGATTAGAATATTCCTTTCATAAAATTACTTATGTAGAACAGTAGAAAAACACTCCACAAAAAGACATGGGGGTTTCTTGTCTTTAAATCCACATAAATATGTCTTTTATATGTAAATTTATATATAGAAATATACAATCATATTTATTCAAGTTCCGGTTGTCGTCACCAAAAGTACCATATGTCCAGTACAAGCTGCAATTTCGTCGTCTCATAATGTCTTATAGTATTAGAAGATCGTGAGTCATTCTAATTACAAACTACAGTTGAATAAAATATGATCTACAGGGTGATGACTCAAAAATTAGACAATTTTAAAAGCCGTATTCACCTCTCCATATTTTTATTTTATGCCATTTTTATGCCAAACTTTTGAAACAATAGTTGGTAATTCAATAAATTTCCTGCACTTGTTATTCAATATTCTTCATTCTGAATGATGGCTTCAATATGGGAGCGAATAGAAGCACAGTAGGCCTTGATGAAGTCCGAGGAAAAGTTCTTCCACTCCTTCGTGATCACGGCCTTCAGGGTATTGACATTTGGATGACAAGTCTTGTTCTTCTTACCCTCCAATACACACCAAACAGCAAAGTCTAGGGGGTTCATGTTGGGTGAGGATGAAGGCCAGAAGTCTGCCAGAAAGAAGGCAGCCAAGTTCTCCCTGCATAAATATTGTACCTTCTTGGAAGTGTGTGCTGGGGCGCCGTCTTTGGTAAACACATAGTTGTACCTGGAGAACGTGATCTTCAACCATAGCAAGACATGGTACCGGAGGGCCTTTCTCGTTAGACTTGAAGAAGTAAGGAGGCATCTTACTGCCGTCGGACTCTACGACGCTGAGGACCATGGCCTGAGTTGGATGCTTGGTCCTGAAGGTTCTCTCGATCCGAGTTCTTGATTCAGCCTAGAAGCCATCATTTCTCCTATTCAGAACAGCGTCCACTTGTTGACTTGTGCGTGGATGAGATTGCACAACCTCTACCATTTTGTTTGTTGCTCAGACATTTTTGATCGCACAAAAACAAAACAAACATCAAATTGGTGCTTTTTGTCAGCTATTTCAACGATGCCAATTAAAAACTTTTATAACCTAGGCTAGACAGCCTCAAAGAGGACTCTAATTTTTGAGTCATGCCCCTGTCAACACATGCAATATATTTGTTTATTTGATATTCTGAAGAGTTTTGTTTATTTTTATGATCTGAAGAGGTTCGTTTATTTTCTAAGGCTATTATCGTTGTTATTTAGTCCTTGAAGAGAGAGTATCGACATAAGTTATCCGTAATAACTAGTCAATGAGGTTTTGCTAAGGAATTATAAGATTAAATACTTGGTAGACTCTTAGTGGAATTGAAAATCAATATCAGAGTAATTACAGCCAATATGTCATTGCTATATTTATAGAGTGGGATTTGTGTTTGTTTTTTACCTCTCCCACCTGTTTACATCTGATCTAATACAACGTCATGAATATTATTCAAATTGTAAAGATTAACACGCATATTTTCCGTTTCTTTTATATTAGATACAGGCTTGTTATATTTTTTACAAGTCTCTGGATGCAACAGTCCCAAAATATTGATGTCCAAATCCACTCTTAACTCTTATGAACATGTTAAAATCCGAGGCAAAAGTTGTCCCATAGAACTCAATGATACTAAATGTCGTTCTCATACATATCAGCCAGTAACGTACAAGGCCGCACAATAGGGGGGGCATGACCACCCCATTTTGGAGAATTTATAATTATCATGTAGGTGCAAAAAAAAAGACTATTTTTTGGTACATTTATCATCTTACTTTAGTTAGGACTAAATTATGAAGAAGAATAGCAAACTATTATTGTGTAGGAAGTCTGTACAAATTTCAATTTATCCGTCTAAAAATGTCATATTTAAAAGGTTTTCAACATATTTTCCCACTTGAGGGCCACATTGTTATTTCAAATATGTAGATATCAGAGGCTCACATGATTTGATATAAATAATTAATCATAACTTGCGATTCTCAACTTATTATTCCCACTTTACTTGTTGTGCTCACTAAAAGTACCATTTATATATGTTGTCTACAAATTGTAATTATGTAGAAGTTGCAAATTCTTCCATTTAAAGGGCCTTATTTAATTGTATCATCATGAGTCATTTTAATTACCAACTATTAGAGAATAGTAATGTATCTGTTAAAAAATTATTGACGTGCTAAATCTTATGGACGCAGACGAATTGGATACAATAGTCGTCCCATAGAACTCGACGATGCTTAATGACGTCATCATATATTAACGCCAGTAGCGACATCATCAATCATTACCATCAATGATCCGAATAATAAACACTTTGATGAGCTCTAAATTAGGAAGAATCCAAGGGTTTCTAGGGAATTATGTATATATATATTATATTCTTTTGTGGGGGAAGGCTTGGCTTTGGGTTTTTTTGAAAAAAAAATGCAAAGGTAAACATTTCTTGGAAAAAAATTTCAAAAATCCACAGATGATTACAAAAAATTGGAAAAATTCAATTTTCTAAAAAAATTTTTGGAAAAAATGTCCAATTTTAAATTTTTTGGAAAAAAATTTCAAATAAGATATTGTTTGGAGAAATATTTCTAAAATCCATAGCTATTAACAATTTTTTTTGTTTAAATTTCAAAAATCCACAGCTGTTTACAAAAAAAAATTGAAAAGTTAAAATTAAAACATGAATTTTTTTGGGGAAAAATTTCAAATATAAATTTTTTTTGAGAAAAATTCCATAGATCCATACTTATTCACAAAAAAGTAATTTTTTGGGAAGATAAATTTGAATAATTAAGTTTTTTGGGGAAAAAAATTGAAAAATTAAATTATTTTCTAAAATAAAAAATCAAACATTAGATTTTTTATTAAAAAGAAAAACCTCCTTTTTTGGGGTTGGGGGTTCAGCCCCTCCAACATAACACCAGCGGACGCCCCTGTAATAGCAAACTATTTTAGAGTGCATGAAAGGAACTAAAAGTTTTACTACAATTTGCAAACACTAGAGAGATACTGTACTATAATATTTAGAGACATTATTCTAGGACTGATATTAAAGATTGGACTGATTTTAAGTCCCATAATTAAGGACCCGTACAAATCTAATTACAAACTACTTGCTACAATAATTTTCATTTGACTTATTAACAGGGGCGTACGCATGATAAATTACAAAATCTAATTTTTTTGGTAAAATATTTACATTAAATCCTCAGCAATTCACAAAAAAAATAAAAAAAATAAATTGGCTTATTTACAAGCAAAAATCCCTTAATATAGGTGGGGCTACTACCCCTCCACCCCAACCTCTGCGGACCTCCTTGAATAATCTTAAATATTTATTATGTAGATATGTGTAATATATCTTTTATATGGACCTTTACAATGTGCCACATGGCACTTTTAATCAATTCGTAATTTTTATCAAAAAAGTCCAAATAACACCATCAATATATCAACCATTCAATAGACGCTGTGTGACGTACAAGAATAGCAAATAAGGCGCCTTCTATCCATTTTAAACTTGACAAGTTCTCAAATTTTAAACATTAAGAGGAAGTTAAAAAATTCAAATTACTTCGTGGTGTCATTTTCTTGAAATATTAACTTTGCTTTGAGCATGTATTTTTACCATTTTCACTCATAATTATCCTATTGAGTTTTGCTGTGATAATAGCACCGTGCTAGACGTTAAACAGTCCTTATTATAATATGATTATGATCACACTATGATCCATCTTACTAACACATTCATTTATACTTGATTTTGTATTCTTTTCTCCTAATATGGAATGTTTAACACTATAATTTCTGTCAAAAAATTCAAATTACTCAAGTCCTGTCGAAGCAATAACATAAATATTCTCATCACTAACATTAAGAGAAATTTATTTACATCAACAAACTGAATTTTCCACCTCAAATATAAAAATTGTTAGCATACTTAATAATTGAACCGTGCGGAATATGTATGGAAATGCCTGTTCTTGTTAGTGGATCATCGGTCATAACATGGTCCGTGTATGATTCAAGATTAGGGGCATCTGCAGGATTATTTTTTGTAAAAAAGTTTGGTTTTGTATATTTTGTAAAAAAAATCTTTCAAAATCCATAGCTATTCACGAAAAATTAAATTATATAATCAATATTATTATGTACATACTATGTAGATTGTAAATATATTCAAAACTCAGGCATTCGGAGGATCCCTAAAAAGCGGTGTATGTGTGTGTGTGTGCTTACTCCTTACACTCCACTCAACCAAACCTGAAATTACCGGCGAACGAATCAAGCGCACTCATTTCCGCGAAAAAAAAAAAGTAAAAAGATTACCTTGAAGACGGAAACATTTAACTAATAACGTTCATGTTTTGAGAAGTCTTCCAGGTGTCGACACCTTTTTAAAATAAATTATTATTTATTTTGAGATCATTACATTGTTTTGTTTATTACTTAACAACTTTATATACTTAGTAAAGAAAATTATCTTAGATCTTATATTATTTTATGTAGAAGAACATTTCAATATTTTTGATTTTCTGTGCGGTCACTCTTTGACAAAAGAATTAACATACTATTATTAAAATCCAATTTTGGCCTGTGCTATTCTTTAACTATCCATCATTTTGGTAAGTGATAAATCATTTCCTTCTGTTTTTCTGTTGTTTGATTTTTGTGTCTTTTCCTCACTTTTATCGGTTTGAATACTAATCATATTTATTCATCATTGCAATACTCTATTTCTATTACTCAATGAGAAATACCTTGAGAACCAAGTAGTGCCCCAACGAAGATAGCCCAGTTTTTTTTAAATACATCCGAGGGGAATTCCGAGGAGCAGAAATTTAGATTGAGTTGTTTTGATTATTTAGATAATACGAGCTGGTCATTAATTGGCAGGGAGTAGACAAAAGAGTAGTTTCAAGCTTATTTTTTTGTAAGTTATTGCGAATCAGATAAGTTACTACTTCGACATCCGTGTTAATTTTTGACCTCCAAGAAGTTTCGTACAGAAACGATCAAACTAAACTCGTATGTCAAATGTAATTACAGTATTAGTGATTCCCAATCTTTTCATCACTGCCCTATAACATTTTTTCACAAGTTTTCTAAGGATATGTTATGTAATAACGACGAATCATTCTGGATGACAAGGGCTCTGGGTTAGTAACTACTGATATTTATGATCAGTGGTTCCCAAACTTTTCATCACAGAAGAATCCTATATCCCTTGTTTAATATATCCTTAGAGTGTGAACAAATGTATTATAAAATATTATCAACCCAGAGTTTTATAGAGATGATCATTTACGTAATTTCTTGCAACCCTTGACGACGAATCAACGTGAAGCACAAGGGAGCCCAGGTTGGGCACTACTGGTAAAAAAAAATATATATATATCAGTGATTCCCAACCTTTTTATCACTCCTTCGCTATAGGTATTTTTTAATATATATATCCTGCTATAAAAGTATTATAAAACATTCTCAACCAAGCCTTTTATCTAGATTGCCATTTATTGTAATATATTGTCATTGATGACGTGTTGCACAAAGGATCACAGTGGGGAACCACTGGTATGTTTTACTGTATCAGTGATCCCCAACCTTTTCATCACCTTGGAGCATTTTTAATATATCTTGCAACGTCGATGAGGGTTATATGGATACTTAACCATATAATCTCTTGCAGTCATTGCCGATGCGCTGCAAAAGACCACCTGGGTTGAGAACCCCTGATAACTATGTATGCGTATATATGTTGTAAGATTCATGACTACTTTTATTTATAAACTATTTCATAGAATTATGATGATGATGATGATAAGGAGTTATTAAAATCCAATACATCATCATTGGGTCGTAGGGGATTTGACTATGAGAGGTAGATAATAATGTTTTCTCCTTGACTTTGAGAGGTTCATAATATTATTTTCTACTTAGTTACAGCTTATATATATACGACCTTACAAATACTAAACCAATGCCTATTCGCTATCGTTTTTTCCTATACAACAACCACTAATAAATCTTCAAAATTACTCTATGATTAAGGGATAATTTCCTTATTCATTCGGCTTGTTTTCGTCTTATGCACTCTCTATGATTATTATTACAAGGAAAAAAACAACTCATGAAGAGTTGTATATATATATATATATATATATATCTTTTTGTGCATATAATATTGAAGAAAGAGAGAAAATGAAGACGACGTCAGAGAAAGAACGAACACAACGTTCTTTGAACCCGGAGATATGGCATTTCATATATAATATTATTGAATGACTGCTTTAAATAGCAACTCCTCTATCTTACACAACAAATCCGGCTGTTGCATATATATGACGACTACATCTGGTTTGTTGTTTTGCTTTGCAAAAAAAAAAAAAAAAAAGTATTCCCTCCTTTCATTTTCTTCTTTTTCTTTAATAGCAAGAACAATAATAAAAATGGTTTCTAATTCTATATTTATATATATCTCTTTTTTTTCTTTTTCATATTCAAGACGTCGAACTCTAAAGAATCGTGGCTACGCGGCCTCTTGTCGAATCAAACGGCTTGAACAGAAAGGAGATTTGGAGCATGAAAAAGGAAAGGAGTATGAAGATTTAGATCATGTGCAGGTTGGTTACAAGGTTGATGATTTACTGTACAAGTTGGTATGTCTCTTGTACATACAGTTATATAATATTTATGTCTTATAAAACCTTATTTCAGTCATTGTAGCATTAATCATTTTAATCATTAACAACTATATGTACATACGTTGATGACAAAGACGTTGGAATTAGTGGGGGTGGGGGCTAGGGGGGACACTTCAATAGATATGGGTACTTTTAAATACTTTTTCAAAAAAAAAAAAATTGAATAAAAATGTCTTTTAGGGCACTTATAAAGTTGTGTATATAGTTTTGTTTGTAGCTCATAAATTCAAGACCCAAAACTTTTATGGCGTCGTGAATCTGTGAGTTTGGTTCCAATAGGCACGTTTAGTGTACTATCTTTTTTTTAAATATTAATAATCCTCTCCTCTAATCATTAGTGTTGTTCAAATCCTTATTTAGGATTAACAACTGCAATCCCGTCAAGTTCATTCTCGGTTTGGTACTCTTTAGTCCTAAAAGCTTATAGAGTTAGGTCCTTGATGACGTCACTTAACTTTATTGGTCATACCACAGACCCATGTAATAGTTTATACCTGGAGGGGGGGGGGGGAGCGAACCAGTTAAAAATTGCTTCTAGCTGTCCTAGATGTTATCCTTTCATTTTGATCTATTAAAATTACGGATTTATTATATTTCTTTATCAGTAATATATGCATATAACTTTGGGCATTTGTACTATATAATGTCCCACAGAGGATTGCATCATTAATATATCCACCTTTCAAAGGATATTCAATAATTGCATCATCATCCTCTTGTCGTCACAAGTATACATTCTTCATCAATATTTGTTATTGTTGCAACTTACTGCTTGTACAAGTTAAAACTTGTACATAATCCTAATATATATACAACATAAATTATGAGAAGGGAAAATGAGCGCATTATATGTGTGCAAAGAGACCTCAAAGCACAAGTCAGTTGACATTTTGCCTAATGATAATGAAATATTCCTTTAGGATAAGCTTTGGTAATATTGTAGTGTTTTCTTCATAGCAGAGAAGTTAAGGTTAGGGATGGTCATTTTGTAGAGCTCTAGGATAAGGCAGGAGCAATACTTTTGGCACTACATAGTTATAACTATTTTTAACATCAGCTAGTGGTGATATGATTTGAGGGAGAAAATGTAGTACTGTTATAAAGAGGAGAGCCTTCAACATTTAAAATAGCGTTAGCGCAAGGAAAATATTGTTAAGTTGTATTTATACATATAGATTAGTATTTTAAAATGCAATTTAAAAAAATTACAGCAAAATTATTCGGGAATTTATCATTTAAAGAGAAAGAGGGATGTTAACATCACAACTATCTATTAACGAATGAACGAAAAAGACAAAATTAAGATAGCACCAACCGTTTTTCCTTTTATAATCTTGAAACTGTTATTTTTCTCTACATTTTGCCCATCCTCATGTTTTAGTATGTACTATGGCTTATCAATATTTTTTCTGTAAAGTACCACTTGTAAGATATTTCATCTCCCAAGTACCTCTTATACAGCGTAATACGTTTTTATTGTGAAATACATCACTAAAAACGCTTTTTGTAAAATATTTTTTTTCCAAATCCCTTTGGAGTGCCTCCAAGTACCTCAGAGGATACGCAAGCCTCACATTCATAGCATTACTTAGACAGCTCATAAATCGATTTCCATGACTACCAAATCATTGTTTATGTCAATAAAGGAAGAGTTCTCCGTGATTCATTGCACAAAAAAAAATATAATATTTTGAATAATTTTTTCATAGATTTTCTATATATTTTTCCAGTTATATCTGTTCTAATTTCCTATTTTTTCTCTCCCTTTCAATTTTCTACACATAGGAGGACAATCAGAGGATGCATGAAGAGGTCGAGAGCCTACATCGAAAGTTTGATGCCCTTAAACGCTTTGCTGCACAGAAAAAGCTGCATCTTCCTGCAGAGTTTGAGCAGTACTAATAATGAACGAATCCAAATATATACAAACACATCTTTTAATCTTAACAAAAAAAAACACAAGAACAACCCTATTATTCAATTCATTTCACCGTTAACCCGAGTCAATATTGTCGAAGATGAATCAAATTTTTATACACCACCATGTATAAATTTTGCAATTTGATTTAGGTTAATGGTAGAAAAGTCCATGAGTATATCATCAGGAGACGAGGATAATTTAATAGATTAATAATTTGTGTAGTTTTTTATTTAATGATTGATAAATGTATAATTTATTTTTTATATATTATGTTATGTTATAAATTATATTATAATTTATGTGTTTAAAGAATTGATTTAATGTCATTTTTCAATATATACTTGTATAAACTATGCCAATTTTTTAATCCTGAGTTTGAGAGCGCCCTAACAAAGAGAAAATATATAAAAAGAATCATAAAAATAATAACAGTATAATTAATATTAATTATTAATGAAATATGAATTCAAAGTCGGGAAAATGAGGTCATTGGAAAATATATAATATCATTTTCAATCTCTTTCTTTCTTTATTTGATTTATATAAATAGTTTTTTCCATGAGTTCTCTAATAAAGTTAAAGCTGGTCTAACGGCCACCTATTTTAAGGGCTACGTTTTATCAGTTTGCTCGCACGTTATATTTTCTTTTTATATCTCGAAATCGGAGATAACGATAGGGGATAGTTGAAATTCAATTATCACAACCTTTTAATTCATAAGGAATTAGCTTTGCAAAATGAACAATATATATATATATGTTATTAATGTTCCGTTAGTTGTCATATGGAGTTGTACTGATTATGTAGTTGTAAACATTATAGTTATACAATTTCTCCATATGACGTAAGAATACATTATTGAAGTAGAATAAGATGCATCTCGACTTTTTTGAGATGTTCGAACTTTGAAAGCTAATGAAAGTAAATGGAACGTATCGTTATATCAAATGAAGTTGTGAGTTTGTCTCTTTTGAAGCATTCCACAGTGTGGTGGAGCGATTCGGAGTCAATTAGTCGACTGAAGGGATGCGGTTGGAGTAGATCACATCTCATTAAGTTAGGCACTACGATTTCTTCTTCTTGTATCTACCATGAACCATTAGCCAAATGTGAACTAGTGTCCTTTCAGAAGTACTTCAAACAAATTGTTCATATAACTCATATTGATAGTTTAATTTTTATTTTGCTTTGCCAACTTACTTCATAATTTGTTATAATAATATAGCTTGAAGTACAACTTTAAAAAATCTCAAAAGACCCTTCACATTTTTAAATTTAACAAAAAACACTGGTCCATAAAGGGTTAAAGTATATTTACAGGATGAACGTAATAGGTTTTATAGAGAGGAACTTCTATGTCATCAAACTCCTAAAACAGAAAATTACTATGAACATACATGAACAGAAATACATATACCGTACAAATTCCAATGATTGTTTAATCCTACGTGAAAACTTATTTGATCGATTGAGTCGAGATCAGTCCCCTCTTAATCCAATAATACATTCTTTGCTTTTCTATATAGATCAACCCCGTATATATAGTATATAGCCCGTCAACAACACAAAAGCAAGTTAAAATGATTTTGACCCAAAATTAAATATGAATTAAGGTTTGTACATATATTTTGACATAAATAAGTTTTTTGAAATATTGTGCTGTATACCGAGTGGTCCATTAAAATCTAAACACTTTGAATTTTAAAATTCAACAAGATATCATTTATTATCTCTTAATTAATAATATAGCTGCCCTTAGCAGCAATGATAACTTCCAAGTGGCGGTGGAAGACATGGGACCCACTGCAGATACAGGCCTCCGTGATGGCGTTCCAATGCTGGGTGGCAGTGGCTTTGGGGGCTTCGGTGCTTGGATGACGGAGACTGCAGGTATTTTCCTCGACCCAAAAGGTGTAGACGAAGGGGTTGGAATAACTTCCATACGGGGTCTAAAAGAACTCAAAATACTCATTCAAAAGTGTCTTGTAACTGAGTAGATAGGTTTCTTTCATTGACGGCATCAAAAGTGGCCTCTCCACATCACAAGGCTCTTTCCACCTACTTTCTTGATAGCTCTCTGGACAGTCTCGTGTGAGTACCCGAGATCTCTTGCATGGGCCCTCATGGGCTTTAGAGGATCAGCCTGGGCTGTTTTATTTAACTAATACGGTCCACTTTCGTCTTTTCCCTTCTTCTTCTTCAACATTGGAGTCCTGGAGACGCCCATCTGCTTGGAGTCCACGAATATAAATTCGTCGATCACGTTCAAGAGCCATCTTCTTAATTTGTACCTAAGCTAAAGTTCTCAAGTTTGTTTTGTAACTAATTGTGTATGCTTTAATATATAGAAATAATAATTAATTCCAATCACTCAACCTTCATTAATTATTTAATTGGTCAGTGCTCAGATTTTAATGTACCCCCGGTATTAAACGGTCCGGTTCTTGGCTTAATACTTTTTTCCCCTGCACCAAGATTTCTGAAAAAACTAATTTGAGTAAAGTTTGAAAACTCTCCAATTTAATTTCAATTTGATGAGATTTTTTATGGCTCAAAATTAGCCCATTTTTAGGCCTCTTGAATCAAAAAAATTTCTTTTTATATTTTTATAGTACTTATTTTACAAGTAAAAATACATTTTGATCTTTGTTTTTAATAATTTGAGAGGTCTGTTACTCATTCTATCATGTGTGTACATTTAATTTATTTCTAAGAACTTTGCAAATGGTAATCTACAAGTATTCATACTTTTTTCTTTTTAAAATTAATAGGTTCTGTGATTTAAAATGTTCCTTGTTTAGGGGGAAGAAAATGCCACATTCGACATTTTCATGCTTCCATACTTTAATTAATCAGGACATTTGCACATACAGAACACGTTTTAAATAACAAAATTTATTTATTTAGAGATATTGACGTTGGAAGATTATAATATGAAAAGTTCATAGAAATAAATTGTCCCGTTTTTGGGTGTGTACTTTTCTCCTGCTGTAGAAATACCTTTTCTGCTGAGGACAATCAACAAACTATTACAATGTTTGAGGCCTCTTAATCCCTTTTAGTTCGTGGAAAAATGATGTTTTTGTGTCAATATTGAGCTTTTTTAGAACTCATGTAGCGTCCCGCATATAACTATAAAATTGTATTATTTAAATTTTTGGATATTGGGTAGATAAGTTAAATATATTCAATAGTGATGGGACGATGAAAAAAAAAAATCCGTTGGCGATTCTGATACAAATCCTGTAAAAATTCCCAATGATCATTTTGATTCTTTAATATTTTAAATAATAGTTAAAAAACACCTTTTTACATCAGGGCGTCCACTTATTTTTTATGGGGGAGGGGGCAAACCTTTTGGATTATTCAAAAAAAAAAAACCTAAATTAAAATTTTTTCAAAATTAATTTTTTTCAAAAAATTTTTTCAAAATTAATTTTTTTCAAAAAATTTCAAATATACAATTTGATATTTCGATTTTTTTCTACATCCACAACTATTCACAAAAAATGAAATTTTTGGAAAAACTTCCAAAATCCCAAGCTGTTCTAAAAAAAAAAAATCCACACATTTCAAAATTAAATTTATAATATATAATTTCGTGAAAAAGAAATGAAATATTAAATTTTTTGAGAAAAATTCAAAAATTATATTTTTTCGAATTTTTTTTTTTAAATAGATAGTTATGCACAGAAAATTAATTAATTTGGGAAAAAAATTGTAGTTAAATACCAATGTTAAAAGAAATACAAGGTTATACTTTAACGCATGAGTGGTGGTGAGTTTAGTTAAAATCTGTTTTTCTTCCCCAACAGTCTATGAGTGGTTGCGTGTTTTGTCGAAATCTACCTGTACTGCCTAGTAGTCGGTACGGTGCATCAAATTGAAAATTCTGGCAAACCCGATTAGATGATGGTCTAACCTTGTATTTCTATTAACTTTGGTTTAATATCAGTAATAAATAAGAATCGAAATTGCAAATTAAACATTATTTTCCCAATTTCAGAAGACACATCCGATTCCGATCACCAGTCCCATCACTAATATTTTCCACCTTATTTTTAACAACTTAAGGGGTCAAAAATATACTCAAAGATTTGAGGTTTCCCTGTTTTATCAAACATAACAAAAGATAAAGATCCTTCATTTTGTTCAACAATGTTATCACTTCAACTAGGGTTGAATATTGATTAGAAGCTCCATGATTTGCAGTTTTATATTGATTTTGTGTGGATGCACAGTATATACAGTGGAGAAAAGCAATATTTTACACCTTGCTAATTAAGTAAGTTTGCACAAAGACAAGAAAATAACGGTCTGTAATTTTCATAAGAATGTTTAACAGTGAGGGATCAATATGATCAAAACAAAAGCGGAAAAGTAGTCATTTGCCCCTATAAGAGAAACAACCACCAGAACATAATTTGTCCACCCAAATACATAAGCCGTCCGCAGGACTATATATATATATAGATATTTTTTTGGGGGAGGGCTTTTGGAATTAATTTTTTTGGAAATGAAATTGAAATATTTAATTTTTTGAACAAAAATTTCAAATACTAAATATTTTGTGTAAAAAATATTTAAAGATCCAGAGAAATTCACAAAAAATTAATTTATATTTCAAAGAATTAAATTTTTTGGAAAGAAATTTCCAATTCAAAATATTTAATTTCTTTTTTAAGCTCTAATGCATAATTAGAGCTAAAAAAAAAAATAATTACCCCTATTTTCCTCCTCAAATTTTTGTAATAATAACCTAAACAAACTTCCTGTAAAAAGCAAAAATTCCTTACATTCGGGTAGAGAGGGGAGGGGGTGCTACAGCCTCTCCAACCCACCCCTGCTAAATCCCCTCATACTTGATGGTGCTCTTGGTGTCATTTTTGTTTTTTCAAACACGGAGAGTGGAGTTTGGTCTCTTCTAACCTCATTACCTTCGCTCGCGCCTCCTCTGAATCATTCAGGTGGTGTTCATTTGCAAGCTTTAGTCAGGGTTAAATGTGTTCATAACTATCTCGTCATGTGATTTTCTTAACTTCTATATAACAGGGGCGTTCGCAGGGGTGAGCTGGAGGGGTTACTCCCAACAAATGAAGGAATTTTTGATTTTCCCAAGAAACTTTTTGGGTCAGGATGAAAAAAATTTACGCTAAAATAAGTTAAGTTATAATAATATTTCTTTCTTACAGAGCAAAAAATTTAATATTTGAAATTTTTTATAAAAAATTAATTTTTTGAGAATAACTCTGCACTTTTGAAATTTTTTTCGAAAAATTTAATATTCGACTTCTTCAAATTTTTTTCCAAAAATTTTTATTTTATTTTGTGAATAACTGTAGTTTTTTGATTTTTTTTAATATTTGAATTATAATTTCTGAAATTATTTTTCCAAAAATATACATTAATATTTTTTTCATTATTAAATTTAACCTACCATTAAAATTGCACTTTTCTGTTATTTATGAGTGAGCAAACTGATAAAATCGGCAAGGGATGAAATATTTATTTTCTTCAATGTATAAATCATTTGCCGATTTTTAATCTTTACAAAAGTATAACCTTCTTTTCTTGAGGTGTTTTAAGACATTTATTTCAAAATGTCTGATATTCAAAGTATTCCTTGATGAATCAGCTGCAGTTTTTATTACTCTCACGTCGAAGATGAGTACAGGAAGAGACTATAACCCTTCGGAAACCAGATGAGGGGAGCCACAATCCCGTTGGAGCCAAAAATATCTAACGCCATGGTGGTCGACACCACCGTTCAAAGGTCCTCATTGATTTGCCTGAAGCCGACATAACGGTTATTACGGCGGTTATAGAACTCTGTTGGAGTGTACCCCTCACAAAGAATAGCTGATGCCCTAAGTCTTGAATCTGGTTGCAATGATATTTCTCATCTGATTAAACAAAATCAAAAGCAGTAGGTGCATGAAATAGATGACTACCTATACAATTACAGACATATCTAATTTCTTCACGTAGAACCTCTCAAATCAGTATACTACTATATTTCAAGTTTCCACCCCGTACATATTATAAGAACTTACTGCTAATATGTAATATATGAGCCTATTTAATAAAAAAGTATCTACAGGGGACTTCCTAATTAAAAAAGAAACCAGAGACTCTTGTATTTGTAATTATGAACACCCCCAAAAAGTCCTTCCTTTACACAGATTTGTAGTAAGATTTTCATCTTATAAATGACAGTATATATTATACTAGTCGTACATATAATACCTATATAGGTATGTAGGTATATTCTTATAATATAAGATCTTTAATCTAAGAAATTATGTTCCATGTTTATGTATGTAGATGATCGTAGTTCATGAAGAAAGAGAGAGAGAGAGAGAGAGAAAATGAAAATATTTTCTTATAAAAAGATATCATCATTTCGAATTTTTAAATATATATTTTCTTTTAATAAATTAGAGTTGTTTCAACATGTTTATTTTTACCTTTGTTTCTTAATAGCTTTGCCTTTGTAGCGTTTGAAAACATAGATCCATTCGTTTTGACTCCACGGAGTGGAATGTTAGCTCCGCCATTGCTCATCTCAACGATCTGTTGTTCCTCAGGTGAGGAATGAATGGACCCTCGACTTGGTAAAATATAAAATGAATAAGTATAAGCTTAAAAAATGGAGCATGAACGTTTTAATTGTTTGTAAACAAAGCGGCAGAGAGTGATGCCACCTTGCAGAAAAATAATACAACTAACTTCCTGAATGATAATACTGTTAAACATATATACATAGAAACTTTAATTTAATTCAGCAACCCATGCGTATAGAATATATTCCAAAAGTTGAGCAATATTTAATTTAGTTTATCTTTCGAAGCTCATTTTGCTTGAAAAAATATATTTTTAATAAACAAATAAGGATACTAATTACTAATAAATACTAATAACTACAAGGTGGAGGAATATTATTGTAACATATATTCACACAACCTAACAAACTTATTATATTTACATTTTTTAATAAATATTATAAACTTAATTGAGCATGAATACATCAAAATTGAAGCTATGATATAAAGCATTTGAATAAAAAATCAATAGATATTAGCATCTAAGTAAGGTCCCTCATTTTACTCGATTTTTTGGCGGTTATATGTATTTTTGATTAAATATAATCAAGATATCGAAATAAATGAATTCATTTTACTCAATTTTTTGGTGGTTATATGTAGTTTTGATTAAATATAATCAAGGCAACGAAATAAATAATTCATTTTTCTAATACTAAATTGTTTTTATCAATTTATTATTTACTTTGATTTTCATAAATATCGTTCTTTCATGTCGAAATATATCACTGAATCTTAGCTATACCCTACAAACTTGATTTAAAAAAAAAAGGTGTTAAAGGACACACCTTCATGTATTGAAAGTTTTAATGGTCATATTCGTGTTCTACGGCTTAAATAACAACAATAAATGTGATTTCAGCCCGCGGGGAAAAATATTGTTGCATTGTGTAATATATATATCTTTCACGATAGGGCAATTCAGAAGAGCACCTACGCTTCTTTTTTTTTTGGGTTGCAGGATAGCTCAGAATTTAGAAGATTTTTTGGGGGATATATTTTTTTTCTGTTTTTGTTTTTACTGATACCACTAGAGTATTAGAAGAGCCAATACCATTACCTTTAACTAAGGAGAAAATAGCTAGTGGGGTGTGATATTTGGTAGAAGTATATGTGACCTGAGAGCCCAGTGTTACATGTACACTTACCTCACAGAGAGTGAGTCCTTGATAAGTCCAGGTTTCTTACGTCCATATACACTAAAGAACTCTGAATTATCCCCTGACTCAGAGTCCAGAGATCCTCCTTTCGAAAAAGATCGACTTTTACGATATGACTCAACAATGTTTGTCATACTGTTTCCAATCTTTCGCCTCTCCAATTCTCGATTAATATTCTCTGGGAGACGGGACTTGGAGTGAGAAAAGGAAGGGGAGTTTCTTCCTGAGGTGCACGAGCCAACGTTGTTGCGCTGTTGTGAGACATCCTCATCATGACCATTCTCATAGTTCGAGGGTGGAGGGGTGTCCATCATTGGGTTGACCCATACATTAGTAACAGGGGATGTATGCGAATTTGACGATGAGTTTAAATGCTCTGGTGCAGAGCCCATGACGCCTGATGAACGCGGGAGACTCCCACTTAGAGACATAGAAAGGAGCTCTGCAGAGTAACTTGGCCGTGCCGGAATAATGGGAGAACGGCAACAGACTCTAGAAGAAAAGATATATAATAATAATTTAAGGGATAGTCACCTTCCTCCAGTGGCTGAATGGAGGAGGGTGGCATGCGTAATTTTTAATACCCCTACGCTATATATTTACGATATTCTACAGAGAAACCACCCCAAAAATAGCTCTTTGTGAACGCTTTGTTAATGAACATTCTTTTTTTAAAGAGTAAAGTGAACGGGGGTACATGTCACTGATAAAGAGTATATATATCATATTTTAAAACAACTAAAAGAAACATTCGTTCGGGGATTTAAAAAAGAATAATTTGATATTAATATATGTAGCTTAAACATTATAAATATTTGATTAAATTTTGGGTGCAAAATATGTACTCACCAACTTTGATGAGGTTGCGTTCTTTTATACATCAAGTAGCAGTAAAAAGGAACGCAGAGCAACTACTTAGAAGTGAATAAATTAATTAAATTCACCAAACCTCGTATATAAATTGCTGAATTTACGAATAAATCTGTCAACTGACAAATTATAGCAACAAAAATGTTGCACATATTTTCATTGAGCATTTCTGGAAAATACTAAGAAGTTCTGTCAATAAAATTTAGCTTAAACATAATTAAAACACTACATAATGCTTGGGGTACAAAAAAAAACCTAGTTCATTAACAAAGGACGCATAAATTCAAAATTTAAGAAAGTATATTTCTGATAATCCTTCGATTATAGGCCTCTTGCACGATGTTACTATATAATGTATTTTGCTCTCAGGTGTCAATTTATATGCATCTTTTCCCCTACTAAGTTTTATGATCATTGATTGGTTGAATTCACTTGTGAAACTCTGAAAAACAATCCCAATTTTCAAAAATCTACAGCTTTTGTCAAAAAATGGAAAATATCAAATCTTTTGTATTTTTTTTTTCTTCAAAATCTACAGTTATTCACAAAAAAAAAATCAAATATTAAATTTTATCCTAAAAAAAATTCAAAGATAAATTAAATCCCAGCTATACACAAAAAATTAAATTTCAAATTTTTTAGTAAAAAGTAAAGATTCCTTAATTTGGGAGGAGAGCTACATTCCCTCCAGCCCCCCTTGCAGACACCCCTCCAATAAAAGTAATGCAACTATTACGGAGATGTCGATCAAACCATTGATCAAGAAAAATATGGATAATAGGTCGATTTTGGTGGAGAAACGGGCAAAGTAAAACTATGCCTCATTTCTCGACGGAATCTTCAAAATTTTCAGTTTCATTTGTTGTTGAGTTTTTTGGTTGACTTTAAGTGGAGTATCGAACAAAGACACAAAGTAGAACCATGAAACGATACTACACAAAATACACGAACAACGATACAGACAATAAGGAAGGGTCCATGGGGCAAAAATGAGCGTTACTCCCAGAAAAATCGACCTAATATATTTTAAAAAAAAATAGAATTAAGCAGAACATAAGTTGGTTTTGTATCTTTCTAGAATATAAGGTGCAAAATACAATAAAGGTAACAACGTGCTAGATCCTGGCGTCCCCTTTAAAAGTCAATTTTAACAGCGTTAGGTAACTGATTTTAAATTTTTGTAAATAAATTTATTTTTAAAATAATCTTCTTTTTTTTTTTTTAATTTACCCCTATAAAATATTCATCGTATTAAGAGCTTACGCAGAAAATATCCCTGGAGAAAATTGCAAGAGTCGAAAATTGCCACCAGGAAAATTTGCCATCATTAACCAACAAAATCAGAATACATTGACAAAAACTTGTTTTGTGCAATGACCATACCAACAAGCTGGTTAAAATCCTCTACCGCCACTTCACAAAGCATAAAATTCCTCTCTAAATACTTCAAAACGAATTATTTAAGCATTACGGTATTTTTAAATGGAATAGTTGCAGTAAAACCGAGAAACCTAACCAACCTACATTAAACCAATAAAAAGTAAGATATGTACAATTTACGGGGCCGAAACTAATTTAGCAGTACTCATAGGGAGCCTATATACTTTGTGGGGATGTTGTCGGGTTGTTTTTAATCTGCTTGGTGCCCCAATTAGTCTTAATTAATTCATGAGCCAAGAGTTTATTTTGTAGCATCTGGAAGGGGAATATATGCTTTGTGAAGAAGCAGCCGTGGTTTTTAACCAGCTTTATGTCTATGCCGTATCCTTAATCAACCCATGTGACCGGCATTTACTTTGAATTATTTGTAAGGAACCTAAATGCTTTGTGAAGTGGTAGGGGGTGTTTTAACCAGCAGCGTGTCTCTGGCGTAGTCTTAAATGACTGATTGGCTGGGGGATCATTATGAAGTATTTGGAGGGGATCTAAATACTTTGTGAAGTGACTGCAGGGATTCTTAAACGACTTGGTAGCCCTGCCAGTCACAAAATAAGTTTTTGGCCAAGGTATTGTAATTCCTTTATTAAATGATGGAATATTTTCCCAATAGCAATTTCCTCCCGGGTAATATTCCTAAAACACATTATGAGCCAAGGACCCCGTGGCTCTCCTCCCAAATCCCAAGACTCACGAGTTCACATCCTCCAACTTCTTAAGGAGTCTCTCATTTTCACGACAAACGAGCTCTTGATCCCTTAGTAACATGTCCCTTACAGAGAAGAGATCCGTGTTCTCCTTCCGTAGATCCGCGTTTTCTTTCATGTAGTCCTTCACGAGCTCTAGAACGGTATTAGGATCCAGCTCCCCGAGTTGAGATTTGTTCACCTTTTTGGCGCTAGAGGGAGATGCTGCAAAGAGAGGAAGAATTTCTTTTGATTTCAATTTGGAGGAGGAAGAGGTTGTATTAAAGATCGCATCGTTGTCGCTGTCGTCATCATCACTTTGAAATTTGATCTCTCGATCCGAGGCAATGAATTCTACAACATCATGACCTTTAAATTATAGTATTACATATACATCTTTGTCTCTATGAGATTACCTTTTTCTTATTTAAGTATACGTCATATATTATGTACCTCTAGATAATATATCGCTTTTGTTCTTTTGTATAATTTTGATTTATGTACTTATTGGATGATAATATGATGTTTAATGAAGTGAATAATAAAATAAAAAAGTGAAAAAATTGACGATTTATTTTTGTAATTTACTTGCCAAAAAAAATCAAACACATGGAACACCACGATTAAAGACATAAACAGACAGAATGATTAGTCTAAAGTTGGCTCAGGCTACCTTTAATTAGCAGGGTTCTATTGTAAATCTTTATATAGGTAGCTAAGTTAGGGTAGTGATTCCCAACATGAGCTCTACAGAGCACCAATGATCCGAAATGCATCGTCTACGGGGAGTTGAATTGGAGCCATAACGACAATTGGACCCCCAATTTTTTATAAAGACTATACGTAATGTTTTAAAGTAAAAGAAACTAGCAGAACTATGACGTTACCATTATACCGTGTGCGGTAATTTAACCTCCTTTTTTATCATGCACTGCAATCAGACTGTGTAAGTCGTAGTGGGGTGGGCGTGGTTTTATACTATAGGTGGGATTTTATAGTTTTTTTTAAGTACAGTCAGTTTCTCTCATGGCCTGGAGTACATTTTATTTACTTATTTTTTTGTATCAAACGTTTATGGATACTGCTAATCGCAGGAAAGTACAGTGGTTATGATCATTTGGACTAAACTTTGTTTTTCTTCAAAATAACGATTACATTCTTATATCTCACTTGAGAAAAGGATCTTTTACGCAACTTTTGACATTCAACAACATAATTACAAAATTTAAACTTCTGAATCTATTTACACATAGAGAATGTTGTTAAAAAGAGGTCATTTTCAAATGGCTATAGAGGTTAACAAACATTCATTAAAGACGGAAATTTTACAAAACATAAATTCCTCATTCAAATACAACCGAAAAGTGAAATAACAGGTCAACCTAAAAATTGGATACCCTAGTGCATACACTGAAATAAAAATTTAGAAGAAACTTACCTTTTTTGTTACCTTTTACCTTTTACATGACCTTAAAACTGTACTTATTAAACTTACAATATTATATAACTACGGCTTTAAACATAAGAGTTTTTCATGAATAATATATTTGCGAGTTTTTCTAATTACTTTTCAAATAGATTTAAAAAAAGGCATTCTTGTGTGAAAAAGTAATTTTTCGGCTGGGGGGTGGGGCGATTTTCGCCTATAACTAATGATCAGATCAACAAATTATCCACAGTTATCAAAATAAGATATGATGTTCATTGAATTTTGCATCTTTTTGTATGAAAAATAAAAACTTATAAATCCTTTTAATGAAAAGTTATTTAAAGAGCAAAAAAAATATTAGGTATATTTAAATTACAAAGTTCAGTTGAACAAAAATTAAACTTTTCTGATTAAAAAAACTTGTTTTATTGTTTTTTAGGAAAAAATGAAGTTATGTTTCTACACACCGTATAATTTGCTTCCGTCTACTTGCAAATATCTACATTCCGGGGCCGCTATTGGTTAGATGGATTTACACTGATGAAGTGTATGTAAAAATTATATTATTACATTTACTCCATCTGACATAGGAATCTTCTTGGTCATACATATACATAAAGTATATTTCTTTCTCTAGGAATGACCTACGCACATTGAGCACAAGAGAATAATTTCTCCCGAGTGTGTTGCCCATGAACTACGTCGATTCCATATCTTTATATTTTTGTTAAAAAAGATATCAAATTAGAATAAAATAAATTAGATCCTAGACCAAATATTTGTATAAAATTAGATGTTCCTTCAAAATAAATTATGCTTAGAGGCTCTGCGCCGATGGAAAGGTTAGGAATCACTGTAACTAAGGTTTCCCATTTCCTGGAAATTTGTTAAAATGCAGAATCCCTGTTTTTTGAATTCCCAATCCGACTTGCAACAAAATTACAGAAATAGTAAGTATTCAACAAGCTCATTTTTGATGGGTCTTGGGGTTGTATAATAATGAAATACACAATAACCGAGCCGTGGACTAAGGGTGGACTAACTCATCAATAGTATCCACGTAACTCTTTTTATATAAATATGAGATATACTACTTCAAAAACACAAATATTGAAAATATCGGACTATTAAAGAGATGCAGAACGGTTTACAAATCAAATACCAGGGCATCCTTTTTAAAATAAACAAAGATGCAGTGTATCTTCCTTTCAACTGTTTTCATTCAACTTCATAAGTTGACTCTTGTATCATTTAGAGCAGAGGAATTTGCGTATTATGAACTCAATTTAAAGTAAGGCATAGGATTATTATATTTATAAATTAGTTTATATCAATCGAGAGCCTTCGTTTAGTTTAGTTAATTAATTTCATTTTATACTTTGTCATTGATAATATTACACAGGGGAACACTCATTTTGTACAAATTAATTCAAGGCAAAAATATGAATTTATTTTTGAGCGCAGAATCCAAAACTGATTTCATTTTTTCTCTCAGTCAACTGAATTGTGCAATATCTAGGATTCATTAGTTGAATTAAAGTTAATTTCATTTTTTATGAAACTTAGCTAGTTAAGTTAAGTTTAAATTAATTAACTTTAGAGTAATTTAAGTTAATTAACTTTAGAGACGTTTAAGTTAAATTAACTCACACAACCTTGGTTAAGTTTAAATTAATTTCAATATTAAAAAATAACTATTTAAGTTAGTTCTTTGAGAGATTTATGAAGACTTTATAGTATAGATTATTCTATCAATCTCTCTAGCTGAAATTTTCTCCACTTCCAATTGAACAATCAAGAAAAAAATACGGATTCAAGTACTACTAACATGCAAGACAAAGACAGCGAAAGTTTTAGATTTTTGAGTTTCTATCTAATTTTAAACTCTATTTAAAATTATCGGAGATAATATATAAACGACATTTTCTACGACACTAAGAAAATATCATTTTTATCAATTTGATGTGGAATGACCCAGTTGAAAAGTTTAATAAAACAAATAGTATCGAAAAAGTGTTTAAATAAATTATCGGAGAACTAACGGTTGCTTAAAGACAGTTTTTTAGTATTTCAACTTAGAATAACAAAATAAACTTAACTTTAACTAATTAACTTAATCAAGGTAAGTTCAAATTAAGATAATACATTTTGATAAATTAAAAATTAACTAGTGAAGCTGAAGTTAAAATAAGACTGTATAAATAATGAACTAGTTAAATTAAAAGTTAATTAACTTAACGTTTTAACTTATCTAAGTTAAGTTAAGTTGCATTCCCTTGTCAAACTCTGCTTGTCATACGATAACAAACAAGCCCTCCTGTTTGTACAATTTCCTTATAGAAGTTGACATATATTCAACTTGTTTATGAGGAAATGAAACATATATTTATTAGTAAATAATTAAATGAGGAACTTACAAGAGGTTCCAAACCCGGATAAATCTCGGGAAAAGAAGAACCTGTGAGATATTTATTGATGTGATTTCATCATCATCTCTGTTCACATAATCAGGGGAGTCATAGACAAAGTTCTTTGTGCTATGAGTGGTAGTAATGTCGTGAGATGCCAAAACATGTAACCTTTTTTTTTTATTAGAAAGTGTTGGATGATGACAAATAAGAAGTAAGTAGCTGACGACGATACGATACGATGCTTTGCTACTCTACAGTGATTAGCTTACACATAGAAATGAAGAAAAAAAACAAAAACAAAGTGTGAACAGAAGATATATAATTTATTAGTTCATGACTTCTAAAAAAAAAGTAAAATAAAATAAAATAAAAAATTGTAAAAAAATGCATATCATTAAATGGTCCATTGGTATTTGATTTTGTATATATATATATATATATGTAGATTGCAGTGGAGGTAAATATATTTCATGAGGATCATTTCTTCCTTCAAACGAGTGAGTGAGTAACTATGTATTATACTATCTACAGGGTTGTCATACATAATGATTATCGTTCCATCGATTTTTTTTTAATCCATTGCTTAATATTTTCGAGGTTGCGTTAACAAAATTAAATTTATCACCCCCACCCCCTTAATATGTGGAGATGTCAACGATGTTTATTAAGCCAAATAAGATATGCATTTAGATCATAGCACATTTTATTTTAATTCAAAATACTCGTAATTCGAACGTAATATATTTAATTTTTGCTTAGGTATATTGTTTATTCTATTATATAATGGAATAAGTGAAAAAAGGAAACACACCGTCAATGACGTCATGAAGGATCGGTTTTACCTTCTTTAAAACTCAACAATCGAGACTGTACTAGACTGAATCAGACCGGACTGGACTGTGGTTCCATATAAGTACCGATACAACACTAATTATATAAGTTTGTAAACATCGCGGTAGATAGTAGCGCCATCTTTCAGTAAAATAACACAACTCCATAAATGATAATATTACTTATTATAAAATATAGGTTTATGTTACTCACATAGAGGTCGCTATGGAAATGTTACGTCACTAATCTATAGACTGTCACACTCCCTGGGAGATGAAATATTTTAATTAGTTTGATCATGTTCTATTGAGCTTTGGACTCGGGTAGAGCCGGGTATCCGGAGAAGTGCTGTTGTCCGGATACTTTTCGATACTTTTTCGACTCAAAATATACAACAAAAATATAATTGAGGGCAATTCACATGTACTTACAAGGGCGTTTGAAATGTATATTGTTTGGAAGGCTGTGAAGCTCAGAAATTTGATGAAGTTATATAGGACTTATATAAGTCTTTTTAGCTTTTTTTTTATTATATAGAAATGACAGTTTTCTTTCTCAGAAATTGGGAGTTTACGTTATGTACAAAACATTTTTTCTATGACGTGATTACACTTCAAGTACTGGTTCAAATACCAATTTCGTATTTAGTTTTAAATGTGTCAGTACTCTGTTATCACAATAGTTCAGTATACCGAGCAATACAACCCGGGGGTTATTTGAAAGTATATTGTCATAATGACAAAGAACCTTCAGAAAAAATAACCCTAATGCAATTGATTGATTGATGAGTAAGGAGAACAATTGGACATTCACTTTTTTGTCAGGAAATAAAAATGAAGATTTACGTGATTATTATGATGTCATCTTTATATAACGTAATGTTGATTAAACCCCCCTCCCACCAATCCTTCTACTATCAGGTGCGTTTTAATACTTTGTTTTAAAACTTTAGATTGCACCAACCGCTATTCTTCATACTGTTAAAACTGTTATTTTTCTCTACGTTTTCCCTATTCCTAGGTATGAACGAAATTTTGATGGAACGGTATTTTATATCAACCCTGTACAATGTACATATATTTATATAGTATAGTTAAACACACATTAAAAACAAATCAAATACAAAGATAGGACCTTGAATCAAGCCTCCCCCTTTATAATCAATTAATTTTGGAACTTTTTTTATCACGGATGATTTTTATATATTTCCCCCCTCTACCATTTGAACAAAATGACTTCATGAAAAATGCATTAAAACACTGCGTTTTTTTTATGCCAAGGTCACTATTGCTAAATCTTATATATATCCATGTAAGTGTACAAAGAATTTGCAAATAAAGTCGTTGAAAAGGGTAGATAAATAAATAAACAATAATAGCCAGAAAATGAATTGCAAATGTGTCGTGTTATGAGCAAATAAAAACCAAACAATTTGTTATTCTTAGAATAGTGCTTGTATGCCAAATGTAATTAGAGATGTGGAAAGGGTCGAAATCTTCGTGAGCGTAAATTAAAATTATCTGCTGTCAGAGAACACTTAATAAACTATTGTTAGGGTTGTAAATCGTAAGCATTTCTGAGTATTTAAAAAAAGTAAAGGATTATTAACTTGTCTATTACTTTTTATTATTATAAATAAACGAATGATATGTTGTACTATAATAATGCTCGTTTACAAAAGGATAAAAATACAATTTCTCCTTGATTCCTCGTCGTATATATTGCCCTTTTTATTATTTTTATAGTATCAACTATATGTAGGATTTATATATAAAATTAGTGTTGTGTAAGTCCATATTTATTTGGTGCAATCCAGCCTTAGGACCGGTCTTACCAGTCCTTGGTACCTGCCCTTACGTCTATCGGTCCTTCGGACTGTCAGTCCTAGCACTGATTAAAAAAGGAAGAGAATAAAGTTGAGTGACGTGATCAAGGAAGGAACTTAATGGGTTTTAGGACTGATATACAGGAATGAACTGGACGGGACTGCATTCTTTAGTACTTAATAAAAACTGACACAACGCTATCTGTTATTCTTTTTTAAAAAAATGGGGATAAATGTTATGATAGTCTAGGTGTAATTAAGAGATAAATAACAATTGGTACGATTGACTTATTTGGTTATCTACCAAATGATTTCAGGACTTTTTTATATTTCCTTTCAGAAGAAAGGTTGTGCAATATTATCAAGTTAACGTAGAGCCAGAAAAACACATATTACGTATCTTAAAAAATCTACACTAGCTGACTGGGAGTTTCGTCACTTGGATTATAGCTTTTTACTCCCTAATACGAAGGAATACTTAATGAATAAGAACACTAATATCTTGCAGGTTAACAAAATATGCATTTTTAAAATATATAAGCTCACGAGGATTTCGACAATTTTCTTATCTCTACAAGAAATATATATATTTAGATCTCCAGCTAGGGTTTAACTTACCTCGCCCATCCAGGGGAGTTTTAACTTCCATTAAATGTTGATCGGTTTGTGTGTAAGACACTGCAGAGTTGTCATGTCTCTCATCCAAGTCTCCCAACTCGAGTAATTGTCTTAAATGACCATTTTCTTGCTGGAGTATCGCTACTTCCCTCTTTAAACTAACAATGAGTGCCTCACGAGGATCCTGTTGTTTAGTTTTAATGATCGTAAATTAATTAAATGTACATTAATATATTATTTATATATTTACCATGACAATTACGGGCTTTGTTTTGATTTTCTTGGCTCGTGCCGCATAGCGTAAGGTATTTGACGTTTCAGAAAGATTGGATTTCGCTGGAGAGACACAGGCAATCTAAAAAACAAGTATTTATTATATTTAGATTTATAAATAAAAAGAACACGCCAATCCGGAAGATCAGTGTCGGTTTGTGTTAGGATTGCTTATACATTTGATAAATAAATATATTTTGTTAAAAATACTTTTTGAATCCTGTCTTTTTTTAAAATAAAAAAATTACTGAATGATTATTTATTTTTCCATTGATATCAAGCCGATTTTGAACTGTTTGTCCACCATCAAAACGGACATTTCATTCATTTATACAAACACTAGTGGACAAGGTGTAAAAAGAGAACATTCTTCGACACAAGAGGACGATTTGTCATCCTATCTTATTTATATTTATCTATGAAGCGTTTTCATATGACGTCAGCAATCTTGGGGACAACCAAATTTTATTAGAATAAAACCCTTTTTACATTAAGATTTATAGAAATGACAGTGAACAATTGCCGTATATTGTTCTAAAAAAACGATATAAAGACTTCCGTCCTCTTGTTCCAGTCCTGATTAATCTTTATGAGTGCTACGTCATTTACGCTCTTGAATTTTCACCAATAGCTTCAATCATAAACCATCATTCATAAAAATGACATTGATCTATTTTTTATAAAGTCTTGAATTAAATTTGCGTCTATCTAGGGATTATTAAGCACATTTTTGGATACAAGTTTAGTTCTTGTTGGCAGCATGAACAATTCTATCAATTTTCTAAAGCTTTTATTTAGAAGAAAACATCTTTGTATAAAGCGTAATCATGAGTAAATGTACTGTTGAATTACGGAGAGTAAAACTGATTATTTGCTGAGGCGTATTATTTGTAAGTCCCCGAAGGACTCAGAAGTAGAATTGAGGATCCAAAACGGAGTAACTCCTGTTTATTTCTTGATTGATCCTGAGTGGTACTTATGTCTACTATCTTCTTCTCATAGCTCATTACTACGTATCTAATTAAATGTCTTGAAAGTTTAACTGATTTCTTCTCAAACATCTTTTAAATTGTCAGGGTTACCATGTTAATTTTAGGTTTCTTTTTTTTTTTTTTTACATACCGAAAATGCTTATGATTTACAACTCTTCATATAATACTCTAGCTATCCTTTAATCATAGCTACAACCGTGGTCAGCCCAGGGAGTGGTGAATGGGCGGTTACGAAAAAGACTGAAACGGAGTGTGAGAAAAGACGGATTACGAATTCAGTCCTAGGACTAATCCAACAGTACGTGTATTTGGAAGTCAAAATGGTACTATCAAATAAAATGACTTCTAACCTTTACTATTTAAGAAAAATCCCTCTTTCTAATACGCCGTTACTTTTATTGTATCACACAACCTTTTATTCGAAAATAAACTGCAAAAAGGTCCTAAATCAGTTGTTAGTTAGCCAATTCTGGGCCAATTCTTCCCAACTATAGAACCATTGTTCAATAATTATAAAGAATGGTTCACAACTTAGCAAAGAGCTCATTTTAATATCACCAATCAACGCTCAGAACACTGATTTGGTGAAAAAAAGCAGAAACCTTCACAGCTGACAACAAAGTACAAATATAATTTTTGTAAGTAAAGGAAAGCAGTGATAATGTCTTTCTTTATTCAGGATTACTAAAAACAATGATTGGAGACAGAATTGAGACAGCTATTGACTGAAGTTCTAAATTCATTTTTAATTTTTTATAATTGATTTGTTCGTTATTGTTTCGCTTTTACAACATCACAAATAATAATGAGCAATAAATTAAAAATAATATATTAAACAGCTTACTCTGACCTGTTTCCAGTACTTCTCTCTAGTAGTCTTTGCTTTATTATTTGATTATCAGATCCTAATATATGTAAAAAATATGTTATACAATCTTATTTACATAGTGTATTGTACATAAATTGTATACAATAAATTAACAATGGCGTGAATAAGATATTTTTTCTCTAATTATCCTACTTTTCTCGTCTTTAATCCATCCGGAACAGAGTTATGTAATTGTAAAAATAAGGCCATTTCATAAGGATTTTTATATTACTTTGATTTAATTCAAATATCAGGATTTATCTTTGGGATTGACGCTCAGTCTTAATTCATTTTTAAAGTGTTAAGTTTTATATCAAATAAGAGCTCCCAAGATGCTGTTCTAGCCTTCAACTTGGTCCAATTTGCAAGTTAATGAAAACGCTTTATCAGATATATCAAGTCACAAGATTGAACTCAAAGGACTTGATTAAGTCATTTGAGTAGACACACATAATATGTTAAATGTATTAATTGTTTATTTAAACAAACCATGAGTGTAACTCCATTGCCGGCCAATGAGTCTGCTAGTAATTTAGTCAATTTGCTATCCCTATAGGGTACGTGAAGAATTCGGTCCGTTTTCTTTTGATTACTCAATTGAGCAATGCAGTATCCTATATAAATAGACATTATAAGGCATTACGACAATGACTAATAGTAATGTATGATATAATATACTCCCTACATACCAAGGACCATTAAGCTTTTGTTGATGTTATTGGCCTCTTCAAGGGTTTTCCCCTCGCTCTTTGTCTTTTTAGTCATTTCAGAGCCTGCTAGATCAACAAAGTTAATCTTACCATGACGTGTGATAAAAACTCCATTGTTATTCTCTGAAACTGCTTTTTCTTCGGACTGTATATAAACTGTGAGAATGGTATGACTCCGGGACGAATGTTCATTCATATTATGTGTTCCTATGGCTCGATTTCGTAGACCTTTAATTAGAATAAAATTAATTAATAGAGTCGTTATTGTAATCCTTGCAGACTCAACGGAATATTATAGATAAATAAACACTACAAAACCTCTCCTCTTTAACTATATTTATTTAGGAAGACAAGGGACATTTGAAACACATTTTCTTATTAACTCAACAACTCTAAATTTGTATAATTTAGACTCACATAGTTTTGACAAACCATACCCTCATATGTCTACCATTGTTTGTATCTATTTTTAAAGGTTATACCATTCAATAGTATTTCCCAAAGGGTAATTCGACTATCCCTCTAGAGTGGAATGGATGCAACACTTTAAAGATATCAATTTTGAGTTAGAAATGAAGAAAATTAAGTGTGATTACATTTTTGAGAAATTAATCAAGAGACTTTTAACAATGTTGAATTACAGTCAAATCCTGATAAAGGACTTTTTATATCCGAAGTTTATTAAAAACGACAAGTATACAAAACATGAAAAATCATTAAAAAGTTTGGAAAAAATACATTTTCGTCATTTTCATTAATGTTTATAGATCTATAAAATGTTTATTTAATTATTTTTCTGTAAAAATCCAGCTGTTTTGGGCAGGCTTAAATTCATATGTAACGTTTTTCTCTAGCAAGTATGAAATATTGGTAGTACTGAATATTGAAATACAGAAGGAGATCAGTATATCTTGAAGATCTTCTAGACAGAGATTAATGTGAAGGAAGTTTGTTTTTCAGCAAGACAACGACCCTAAAACATACATCCAAGCTCTACAAAAACTTTTTGGAAAAGAAGGAAGCCTCACAAATATTATCTATTATGCAATGGCCAGCTCAATCTCCTGATTTGTACCAAATATAATTATTGTGGAACACCTAGACAGAAAAGTTCTCACAAGTAAGTGGAACATTTTGAAGAATGCTTGGAATGATATCACACCTGCCTATCTTGAAAAACTAACAGTAAGAATGTCAAAAGTCTGTAAAGTAGTGAATGCAGGAAAGTTAGGATTTTTTTGCTAATAAATGTTTAAAACCATATTGAACCTCAATTTTTCTTCATTTTAATAGCCTAATTACTGTGTTACCTGATGATAAAGTCATAGATATTTAGAAAATACGAAAAAATTCCATTTTTTTCCAAACTTTTTCTTGCCAGTGTATATCATTTCCCCCTTTGAGGCAACCAGGGTTTAATTAGATCCTGTTTTTGAGAGATCATCTAAGCTTTTTATCATAAGTTTCTGCAAAAGCGTTTTATATCTCTATTGATTAAGAAGCAATGTGTATTCAGGGGTGTTCACAGGGAATAGGCTGAAAGGGTTGTATACCCCCTTCCCAAATTAAGGAATTTTTACTAATTACTAAAAAAATTTAATATTTGAAATTTAATTAAATTTTACAAATTTGTTCCCACTAAAATAAATTTTCTGTGAATAACTATAGATTTTTGTAATTATCTTCAAAAAATTAAATATTTGAAAGTTTTCTGAATATTTTAATTAAATTTTGAATAAATTTAATGAAATTTTACAAATTTGTTCCCACTAAAATAAATTTTCAGTGAATAACCATGGATTTTTGTAATTTATCTCCAACAAATTAAATTTTTTATGGAGAGCTATGCCATTTTGAATTTTTTGGGAATAGCTAAGGATTTTTGAAATTTTTTGTAAATAACTTTTGATTTTTTGAATACTTTAATTTTTTTTCAAAAAATTTAATATTTTGAAATTTAATTAAATTTTCCAAATTTTTGCCACTAAAATAAATTTTATGTTAATAACCATGGATTTTTGTAACTTATCTCAAAAAAATATATTTTCTAACCAAGATCTAAGGCTTTTTTAATTTTTTGGGAATATCCAATGATTTTTTTAAATTTTTTGAAAATAATAAGGATTATTTGATTTTTTTTACCAAAAAATTTAATATTTTTAAATGTTTTTTGAAAAATTTAATTTTCTATGAATAGCTATCGCTTTTTGAAATTTTTTGTGAATTACTGTGGATTTTTTGAATATATATTTTTTTTTCAAAAAATTTAAAATCATAAATCCTAGTTATAAACAAACTCCAGCAAAATCTAAATAGCAACAGTAAAACAACAGCCGATAATATGGAGAGACGTCGAGTTGCAATTTTGGAACTTTCCGCGCGGGGAAAAACTCCCACTGAAATTGCCAAAGTTCTTAACTGCAGCCGCACCATACACCATGTGTGGGCATCTAAAACTGAAAACTCTGAAATTTTTAAAAATAGTAAATAATTCTGTAATTTTTAAAGTGGTCGACGAATTAATTTATTTAACCTGAAAGATGAGAGTCTTAGACACATGTCTAATCAATATGGCCGCCCATGTTCTCCACTACCTACTCCAGCTTGGACCGGAACCTGCTGCATGACTTGGCGACTAAGCTCTGGTCGAGGTTGGCATAGGCATTCTTGAGGGCAGACTTCAGCTGGTCCTTGGACCTGTATTGGACTCCCAACAGCATCCCCTTTAAAAATCCTAATCTTGTGGTCGCCTCAGGAGTCCCTTTGGGTACTACGTTGTAAATGCTGGTGCTGCTGTAGTTCAGAATCTTGGCAATTTCAGAGTTTTTCCCCACGCGGAAAGTTCCAAAATTTCGACTCGACGTCTCTCCATATTATCGGCTGTTGTTTCACGGTTGCTATTTAGATTTTGCTATAGTTTTGTTTATAACTAGTCAAGACCCTTGCCTTGAAGTATTAACCGGTGTCTACTCATTAAAATCACGAATATGTGCATGCGATAAAATTAATAAGGATTGCTCAGTTTTAGACGCGCACACCTGTATATTTTTGATAAAGTTATTGCAAATTTACTCTGTCTACCATACATTTTCATAAATATTTGATAATACTCTACTTATCAAAAAGGAAATGCCATCAAAGTATTTGATTTCTGATGCAATGAATTTTAAATTATTTGACTTTTTTAAATGTCAAGTTCAAAATTGATGTGGTCCGTCAGTATAAAAAGATTAAAAAAATAAAAAATGAATAAGAAAATAATTATCTGAATATCTCAAAAAGTCGAGATCCCTTTTTTCTATATCCAATAATATATTCTTCAGATTGCAATTTATTTCCTTACTATTAAAAGGTTACAAAAATTGATTTTCAATTATCCGCTCTCGCTTTCTCCAATTTTGAGATAGAAAGAGAAATTATGACGTACAGGCAAAATTATTAAATGTACCCATTTTCTGGAAAACTTGAGATACCCAATAATTTAAGGTATAGTGTCTAACCTTTATTTGATTGAAAGGAGTTATGGCCTTTCAAATAAAATAGATCAATTTATAATTCTTTTATTACAGTGAACAATTTTGGCTACTTCAAGAGCAATTTTAGATGCCTCTAAAAACACATTGAGAATGATTTGTTGATAGAAATTGACGATACATCGTTAAAGATTACAAAGTTTGAGAACAATCATTCTAGCTTGTGTTTACGGGTCACATATTATAATTTAAAAAAAATGGAAGATACTCTCTGTTACTACAAAGAGATGCAACTCTCCGCCACTTACCCTCTTCCAGAACAGCAAGCAAATCCTCCAATTCATCACACTCTATGGAAAAGAGATTATCCACAACGTGTGCACGGCTTTTCTTATTCCATCGTACAGCTAAGTTAGAGCGCTTTGTTCCGGGATTGAGTAAGTCAATGACCTTTTCGTTGTAGATTTCAAGATATGATGCTTTGACTCGAAAGTTTGCAGACTCGGATTTGGCATCCAGTTGCTGATAGAGATAGAGAAAGGATCGGAAAACAAGACCATGGTCCTTGTGATTTGGATCCATATTTCGTGCACGAAACTAGGGGTATAAAAGAGGAAATAATTGGATTAAACATATGGTATAGTTTGGCGAAAGGATGATTTATTAGCTCTTTTTTGCTTTATACACCCCAGTGACACAAATATTTTTATAATATCTTGCATTTATCCAATTTTTGGTCCACTTTCTTTGTTTGTGTTGTGTTAAAAATGTTATAGTGCTAAAATTTCCATTTTAATGTTACAGGGGCTTAACATCCAAGGAAAGTAATGATGAGTGGAATGGGTTTCTTGAGGTTACGGAGCCTACATCACTTGAATTCTGTAACCTACGAAATTTTACTTGATTTAAAAAATCCCATAATACTTATCGAATACATACTAATACAATATATATGATCAAAAGTTAGAAGTTTATTCAGGAAATTGTCCATAATGTTTCTAGATGAAACTCTAAATTCTTTCTTTAGCGTGACGTAACGTAATGCACCTGGAGGCGACATGGATGAGGGAACACCTCTCAGTCTCCAATCATAACGTTCAATGTCAATCTTTTCCGGAAAAAAAGAGAAGATAATCTAATTTCCATGATTGTAAAAAATGCAAAATGCAATGTGATGCATAGAAGGTTGAGAAAGGATGGATTTTTTCTAGTCTCTAGCCTATTGTATGGGAATTGTGGGCCATGGAATGGTGATAACAATTTTCTTTAGTAAGGAATATAACATTAAATGCGACAAATAAAATTCACTACTGAGTGATGAACAAGCTGATTTTGGCTGTAATTGAAGGTTACAGATACCAAGCCCGATTCAAGCCGCAAGTTATCCGTGCATTAATACTCAGAAGTACTTTCGTTCGGATTTGGTTAACGTAAAGGAGGGTCAGATTACATAGAATAAGTTGAGCCATTCTTTTAAATTACTCGTCAAGAGATGTTGTGCCTTGTATTAAGATGGTTTGTTTTGGATTGATTTTACTTTGAGATACATAAAAATTAAAATTTATCTACCGGATGGTCCATTAAAATATGAACCCTCACTAGTTCAATACTCCTTGAAGTTTGAGAGATTAAAATTAATTTATATTTCGAAATATTAAAGCATAATCAATTTGTTACAAAACAAAACAAGTTTGAACTTTTGACACCAGGAATGAAAGAAACACATCTTCCTCATTGCAAGACTCTTTTGAGTTATTTTGAATCCTTTTTTTTTTTTTACACTTTTGCCCCCCTATAGCCCTTATGCCAACCCCCTCGCTTAAACATTTTGGGTGCATGTTGAGAGGACGGTCTACAGTGTCTGTCATCCAAACACCGAGAATCTCAAAACCACTGTCATACAGCACTGGGACGATATGACAGAGAACTACATCTGCAGGGGGTGCCAGGCATTCCACCGCCGCCTGGAAGTCATCATTGTCGCTAAAAGTGGCTATATTAATTATTAAGAGAGCCCAGACAAATTCAAAGTGTTCATATTTTAATGGATCACTCGGTATATAACACAAAATGATTGTTTTTATTGTCTACAGAGAGCAACATTTTTTAGACTCACTTTAAGTATTGATAGCTTAATAAATATACAAAACACAGTCTCAGACCAGTGTAGAATTTAAATAATTAAATTGCATGCCCTGGATATTATATGTTATGGTGTCTGATGACGTCTTTTTTTCTTTTTTCTTTTTTTGGCAGGCAGAAACGTTGTTGTATTAACAAACTTTTATGAAGTTTTGGAAATTATGGCGAGAGTTCCTCCAGATATAAATAAAATTCGTCACCGCATTCGTCGTGACAATGATTTTGTTCACAACAATACAGGGATTTCAAATCAGGGAGGTCTCAAATGTGACCCATCCGTACTGTAAAGATTCAGCACCTTGTCATGTATCAGACAAGTTGCTTAAGTGTCTAATTAAGCATTGCTAGACTTCAATAGGAAAGAAATATGGCCTGTTCGTGGAGTCCAGATCTTAATATGATGGAATTCTTTTTAAATATTCCTTTTATTTGTCAGATAGAGTTGGACTGACTAAGTCAATGTAAACATTTACTCCATTTGATCTAGGAATCTTCTTTGAAGTAAAAATATGAAGTAAATTTCCTTCTCTAGGAACGACCGGGGCCCGAACATACACACAGTGAGTTAAAGAAGATGTTTTCCCGAGTGTGTTGTCGATTGAGTTACGTCGTTTCATTATCGGATGGATTATTTGGTCAGTGGCTACCTTGAACCTAAAATGAATTGAACAGGTCATCCCATCGAGGACTTTCATATTTCCTCAATCAAGGATTTAATGACCAATTAGCCAATGAACTACTTCGTTAACGCCTGCCCCGATTTCCGGGCCTACATCCATGCTTTTATTGATGTTGGAGGCGGATACATCAAATAAGCTCTTTCACAACATTCATATATGTTTACAATTAAAGCCAATTTTCAAGGAAATCCGTTAAAATTTGGACAATTTAGGGATTTTTGATCTTAGCACTGTATTTAAGCTAATCCATAGACATTAATTATTGTTTTATTATTTATTCTAGCGGGAATACCCGCCATTGGTCGAAGCTATTAGGGGTTTTATTAAAAGTGCCACACTTGAGACTACAAACTCCTAGAAATAACAGGGGTGTCCGCAGGGGGAACGTTGAAGGGGCTGTAAAAAAACGAATATTTGCATTTTACTAGAAAATTTAAAATTTGATTTTTTTTTTTTTTAGTTCGGTATTTAATATAGTTTTTCAATTTTATTTCAAAAAAAAAATACTTACATTAATTGCAATGGATTTTTTTATATTTTTTTCCAAAAAAATCAAATTTTTGTATAATTTTCCTAAAAATTTTTGTAAACTCAAAAGAATCGAATTTTTTTAATTTATTTCCAAAAAAATCAAATTTTTGAAATTTATTTCCAAAAAAATCAAATTTTTGAAATTCATTTCCAAAAATATCAAACTTTTGAAATTCATTCACAAAAAAAATCAAATTTTAGTATATTTTTTCCAAAAAATATAAATTTTTTGAAATTCATTACCAAAAAAATCAAATTTTAGTATATTTTTTCCAAAAAATATAATTTTTTTGAAATTTATTCCCAAAAAATTTATTTTCTCTAAATGTATATGGACTTTTTAAATTTTTTTCCAAAAATTAATATTTAAAATTTTTTTTTAGAATTTTTTTTCAAAAAATTTTATATTTTGTGATTTACTAAGGGCTTTTTAAATTTTTTTCCAAAAAATGTTATATTTGAAATTAAATTTTTTTTACAAAACAAATTTTGTGAATAGGATTTTTTCAAAAAAAATAATAATAATAAATAATACATAATAATTCTGGGGAAACCCCTAAATGCCGGGTACTCATATTAGTATAAGTTTCTTGTTGTAAAAGAAATCAGTTTAAGTTGAAATAATGTTGATTTGTGTCATAATTAATTACTTAATATTTATCCAACTCATTTTTGAGTCACTGATACACGTATGAATGATTTTTTCTCTACATATATATGTATAAGTACAGGGAGTTTCACAATACATTTTTTATTAACTTATACAAATGTTTAATCGATTAGCTTCGTCCCACTTTTTCTATATTTTAGAACAGCAGTTGGAAGTAGAACATTCGATATTTTTTCAATCAAGAAACAAAACAATGTAATGTTCTACATAAAATATTGCACTTTAATCTACTAGAGCAAATATGAATATCAGTCAGTTATTATCATTGCAATAGAGATATTTATTTTATCCAATGATAATGTTATCCAAAAGTACATAAGATGGTGGGAAGCTGAAGGACTAATCGTTGATTTATGTAGACAGTATAAATAGCGTGTTATCTAACATACCTATATTGGTACAGTGTATAAGGAAAAGAGTAAGGATTTTTGTTTTTTAAGTACTGCTAATCAATAAGTTGGAACATATAAATGACGCAAATTATCTTTATTTGATTAAAATATTTTTTGAAAAAATAACACGCACAAGTAGTTTTAAAAGTCACTGATATGAATATATTAATAAAATATTGGCGGGATCTGTATATACGTTGCAGTTAAAATAAGAAATGCGTTAGTATACAAAAAAAAAAATATATATATATATAGACAATGTGCAGAATAACTGAACTACATAGACCATTAATGGGCCAAATAACTGAACAGGACCGTTAATAGGCATAACAACATAAAAAGATGATTAATGTACAAAATCATTGAAATAATAAATTTCAGATAATCTTCAAAACCCCTATCCAGAGACACAAATTGATGCTGGTTACATGGGCATTTGCAACATGTCCACAGCGCTTGATTTAGAGTCCGTACCCTTCGTCAATTCATGTATTAGAATCAGGGACGCCATCCTCTATTGGGCCGGTCGAAACCCCGGTCCAAGGGTTGTCTTGCGTGCCAGCAAAACTAAACAACGGGTTGGAACCTACCGCCAATTCTTGTAATCTCATCAGAGACGGTATACACCATAGCACCGGTAGATACCACCACCCACGGGCTGTTTTGCTTGCCAACACGACTAACAAACATGTTGGACCTCACCGGCAATTCATGTAATATCATCATAAACGTCTTACACTATGATCTCAGTGGATATTCCGGCCTATGGGTTAAATTGCGTCCAAATAAACATATTTGGACTTGGTGGTGCGTTACAGCCCGTTTGTTAATTGTGTTGGCACGGAAGACAGCTCGAGGTCCGGAATATCAACCGTGTTACTTATAAATAAAAGTTACTCACATCTATGTTGCAGTTATTTTTGATGCACCGTATGTTTGAGTGAGTTGATGTTATTGTTTTTCGGAAGAAAAAATCAGAGTGTTTTTTTGTTTTGTTTTTTGACACAGTCTCATGTAATTCTATACACTTCTCCCAGTGATGCTCCCATCTCTGTAGTCTGTCCTGTCTCTAACTTTGCTGGGACAAGTGTATAAAGTTATAAGTAAATCGTCCAAAATGGCTAAAACTTTGGTGAGTAACTCTCAACAAATGCCAGATAAATTAGACTCGTTTATATTAACGAATACTGCCATCTTTACGTTGAGGTAGGAAACTTTTCAGACCCCCCTCGTACATTACAACTACTTTGGATTCTTGATGGGTATCAGGAGTTTGATATTTATTTTATTAATATTTACATTACTTCAATGTTTCTATTAAAATAATTATGTATGTACAAAACTTTTTTTCATATTAAAACTAGTAGGTAATATTAATTCCAAACTATTTTATGCTAAATTACTTATATAATCATATGTTATTCAAATTTTATAGTCTGGAAAATTCAACAGTTATTTAGGAGTATGAGATTGTACAAAAGGCATTACTCTAATGTACATAATATAAGTATCAACTCTACAGACTAATCATCATAGGAAACGATGTCCCGTGGCATTTTTATCGAAAGTGTCCCCCAAGGATGCAACTCTTGATCTTTGTCTTGCAAACAATTTCTGTATATTTTGTACCGGTATTAACTACTCAAAGTCTTGGTCTCGTTGTTAAGAACAAGATCAAAAGTAACTCGATTAAACGGAACGTTTAAACGTGCATTCAATGAACGGAACGGATTTGTTTTTTTGTTTCTGAATTCTAAAAATGAGATTTTAGCGTTCCGTTCCAATAGGTGATAGTGATTTTGGAAGGGGAATAGTTGTCCACGGGATAAGTATCCTAGAAACATGACTTGCAAATTCAGGGGCAAATTTTTAAATGGGGAAGGACTTAAAGGCTCCCCCCCCCCCTGCAGACACCCCTGATATTAATATTCATGTAAATGTGAATTAACTACTCTAAAAAATATATCACCATTATTTATGTCCCTTTTGCGTAGCAATAATTTAATTTATCCCTTACTCAATGAAACACATTCTCAGGCTCTTTGTTTTTTTATTTTTGGCATGAAACTTCGCTTACGGGTTTCTATTATTATATGTATAGAGTGTATAAAAACAGTATTTAAAAATGAATAAAATCATATTAGTGTTTATGTCAACAAATATTAAAAAAAAGAAAAGAAAAATGGAAGTACATTATATAAAAAGGAATGTACATTTAAATGAGGGTTAGTAACAAACTAAAGTACTCCTTTGCTCATCAAATCATACTTTAAATAGTTTTCAAGCTGCTCTTATTATTATTTTATTCTTGAGGCGATATCTTTTAAGTATTGAGTAGCTACGTTTAAGTGTGCTCATGAAAAACGGATAGTAACATGTAGGATTTTTATTAAACCAAACCTTAAAACTACCGCTACTAATTAATAAAATTCATGTTAGATACATTAACATTCTTAACCAGCCCGGATTAAGCAGATTTCTTCTTCAGTGGACGCAAAATATTTGAATTCGAATATAAAGAATACTACATCGTCTTGAAAATGTTGCAATAAGCACTTGGTCTAAACAAAAAAGGGGAGACCACAGGATTTATTTTTGGAGAGGGGGCTGGTTTTTGGATTTTTTGGAAAAAAAATTGAAAAATTAAATTTTTTAAAAAACAATTAAAAGTAAATTTTAAATGTTTATTTTTAGAAATTTATATTCAAAGAACTACACCTGTAGAAAAAAAAATTCAAAGATAAAATTCTAGAAACATAATTTCTAAAATTTACAGTTAAACATAAAAAATTAATTTTTTGAAAAAAAAAATTAAAACTTAAATTTTGCGAGAAAAACTTGAAACATCCATAGTTATCATAGAAAATTAATTTTTTTGAAAAAATAATTCAAAAGTAAAATTTTAAATAGTATATTTTTTGAATAAAAATTTCAAAAATTAAATTTTCGGGGAAAAACCAAAAACTCCTTCAGCTCACCCCCTGTGGACACCCCTTCGTAGTCTTGAACAGTGTTGATGTGCACGACGTTAACAAGGGGAGGTCATATTGTGTTAATTTTCACTCCCTTACAAAACATATTTACAATACCTAGTCTATTTTTTTTTAAAAATATATATCTTTGTTGGTCGAATCCCAGACCTTGTATTTTTTAATATTAGACAATAAATTTTAGATCTTCTTTTGATCAGGCACCTGCTACAGATTATATTTTGAGGTTCATAAGCACTGATTTTAAACCTTGTCAAAAAGATAAGTTATTTTTAATCTGTATTTAAAGAAACAAACCATTTCGATTTTTGTTTTAAACAAGTTCAATTTTATTACTTTTTTAATTTAATTTCCTCATTTTCTAATTTTTGGGATCCTAAAATTATTCATTACAGGGGCTATGGACGCCCCTGACACTCCCTCCGCTATCAAAGGACCCATTTTTCTATTTATTGATCAAGGCCAACTTTAACACCTTCACCTTGTAATGTGACCGTAACTCCGGCCATCGTCTCAGGTTAAGTGCTCTTGACCAAAACATCAACTACGTCCATATATACTTTTTTTAAATTTGCCTGTTCAGAAAATTGACTTGTTAAACTCAAATAATTATTGTATATTTTCTTAAGTTGTTTACGAATCCCTACTATTAAATATTGAATAGTCTAACAGCTGGGCTGTATACGGGGGTATTTAACATTTACACGTCAATTTAAAAGGGTTTTTCAGGGGTGTACGTAGAATATATATATATATTTTTATTTTTTTTAATTTTTAGCTACGCTGCATAATTTTGATAAAAAATCAATCCTTCGAAAATATTTTTACTCCGGTTTTCTCATCAAATATTTTTATTCCGGGCGAATTTTTTCCAAATCCAGTACAAAAATTCCGTCATTAGGGGAAGGGATACAGTCCTTCGAGCGCACTGTTTAAGTTAAAAGTTTGAACGAAGAACCCCATGATCGTTGTCTTCATAATTTATGTAAAATAATTTGAGTAAAAAAAAAATGATGCTTTGTAACTTACCGCGTGATAATCTCGAGGATGAAGACGCTCATTGTGATGGGATCCGGTAAAAAGTTTTTCCTAAAAGAAAACAACACACACAGAGAGGGAGAGAGTAAAGTGAGTTATAAAAAAATTAACAAAAGTGAAAGTTAAAGAGATGAGGCAAAAAACACCTTAGGGTGATCTAGAAATTTTGAAGTTTTTATAAAAGGGTCATTCCTTATCAAATCGTCCAAAAATTAAGTCAGTTCTTCAATCGAACACCTCAGGGGTTAATTACATTTAGTATTAGTGTAGATTTTTACGAATGGTATGTTTCGGTCAGAAAACTCTATACCAGTAGGGCACTGTTATAACTTAAAATTACTTAGGCCCAACTTCGGTCCACAAAAAAAAAAAAAACTCGTCATGGTACCACGAAATTATTTTAAGAAAATAAATTTGACACAAAAAAATCAATGATATTAAAACAAGGTTAGGCACAACAAAAAAATTGTAAGGCAAACACAGCAGATTTATGAAGTATCTCTCTTTCTTCATAGTGACGTCATTAAAAATCACTGTTTTAGTAATTGTAATACATAAAAAGTACAAATTTAGTCACTATAAATTTGCTTTTCCATTGATTCCTAATTTATCAACGCTGTATTGAGGGTTTTCAATGGTACTCTCTAGTAGTATTCCTGTATTTGGATTCTCAATGACGTCATCTATCCTAGTAAATTTTCAGGAATGATTGAGCGTTTGCAGGTTGGGAAGGGGTATGCTGGAGGGCATGTAGCAATCCCCCCCTCAACTCAAAGAGTAGTTTTTATTTTTTAAAAGAATTTTTTTTCGTCAAGAGATAAAAATTATGAGAACATAAGGGTAAATTTTAATACAGGTCTTTCGGGCAAATTATGTATGCAACAGAGACAATATTTGAAAAAAAATCGAATCTAATCCTGCAAACGCCCCTGAATCTTGTTATAATAACATTAGAAAAAAGATATTTCGATATAATTTTTTAGGCCTTGAATTTCTGTCCAGACATAAATATTAAATGAGTGATGAATCTCGGTATTTAGAGGAAGAGAAAACTCAATTCCGGTTCCTATCATTTTGATTAACCGGTAAAAGAAAAAAAACAGAGGTTTCGCATCAAAATACTCCATGAATGTCTTTTTTTTTCTTTAGTTTTGCTCAATAGTTTGAGTTTCGGTCTACGTCCACGCTCTAAATTTCTGTGTAAATTCGATCACTAGACCGTACCAAAAATGAAAATCAGTTTCAGACCGATACTCAACACTAACTTTTACCTAAAACCCCTTTATTGTTACCATTTTAACAAAACTGTGTTTTATAACAAATTCATACCTGTCATATCACCTAAATTTGTACTTCAATTTCAACAGAAAAAATATTTATATCAAGTAAAAATATGTTAAAAAGTTAAATTCTGACCTTATATTTATATTACCTCGTTTTCGGAGCATTATAGTATGACCTTTGATCACGAGGATCAAATATCATCTTTATGAATTTGAACTCATTTTGTAGATCTGAATACCATCTACAATATAATATGTAAAATAATTTCCTTATATTGTACACGAGACTCAGGCCTAAAAGATGAATTAATTTAACTAAAATAACATTTGATACGTGAAGTACAATTTTAGGTTTAAGGTCATAATATAAGGTTATGGTCTTAAACGAGTTATATCAAAACAAGTTGAAAATGATACCATTTTCCATTCAAATATTTTTAGAAATACTTTGTTCATTGGAATTCTGAGTTGTTGCTGTGAACCCCTTTGGGTGATTTGACGTGGAAGGACCCTGTTCATCAATACGTGTTTTTAAAAAAGGACAAAAAAAACTGTGAATCTGTGGAAAATTAAAATGGTATAAAAGAAATCCACCCCGTGCCATTCACAAAACACAAACACTAAACATCAAATAGTAATATCAAAGTTAAATCCTCCCACAGAACACAAAAGAAAATTGAATATTAGAGTAAAAAAACGCCGAACCTATCACTTTTTCAAAGGTGTAAAATATAAATCAAGTTACCAAGTCTGGGGGTCCGGTCAGAGTATGTGTTTTCCCACTTCCTGTCTGTCCATAACAAAACACAGTCGTGCTAAACCCATCTACTGCCATATCGATAAGTTTCTTGATCCCTGAATGATCCAGAATGTCCTCTTGTGTGGCCTCTGGCTCAAATACCACATTGAAGGTATAGGGTTTGATTTTGTCCCTTTTTTGTTCATCAACCTATAAAAATATGTTACATGGTAATAACTATGTATACGGATTAAATTGATATATGTAAATCAGCGAATTCATTGGACCTTTCCCCTAGAGAATATTTTTCAACCATGAAGGATTTTTGATAGTTGCTACATTTTAAGAGTTTTAGGTAAAACTTTTATTTGGTATACATAGTGGGAGCCCAAAATTTGAGAAAACATCTGATTACGATTTTATCGCTATAATTTTTAATTACGAGTTTATTCTAGCTAAAAAGTTTTGGAGGTGAAATCATTGGCGATCCAATATATATATGATACAAAGACACAAAATTTAGTAGTAACTAGGGATATGACTTTTGTAGAGCACGAAAAAAAGGTGGGATAAATACTTAAGGCATTCCTTATTGAAGATCCTTGATAACATCAGCTGCCTGTTGGGGGAGGGGAGATGAATTATAGCTTTATAGAGGATAACCTTCTACATTAAAAATAGTATTATTGCTGGAAAAATATTATAAGCATATTGAAATTAATATGCCTTTTGAATAATTTACACCAAAGATAGGTGATAATGCAAACTTCAGACACACATGTTAAAACCACAAAGATCTAATGAAGAATAAATGGATAAGTAAAAAAAAAACACAAGTACCAACTGTTTTTCTTTTCTAATTACAACTGTGTTTTTTCTAAACAAAAATCAATAACCTAATCGTCAGTAAATTAGTTAATTAAGGCTGTAAAGCTACAAATTACTTGTAGGTAATGATAACCGGGATCTAATCGAATCTGAGATTCAATTATCTGATTCGAAAAAAAATATACAGACTAGAGTTCTCGAATTTGGAACAAACTTTGATCTCGTCCAGATTCTCCATGAGCACATCACGGTGGAGTTTTTCTTGTTCATACACAACCTTATGGGACTTAATAAAAATATTCCGTTTGTTTTCATTTTGAGTCTGTTGTCGAGATGGAGTGGCTTAGTACAAAGAGGGTTGTCGAATTATTCCAAACAGGGCATGAAAATAAAATCATCTCTAAACTCATTGGCTACACCAAAAACAATGTTTGAAGGGTTGTTAAGAAGCTGGAGAATACTATAATATTTAGCCTTATTTCATCAGTGCAACTTTATCTGACCAATTAAAGGAGCATTTAAAAAAACAGCCTGAAACCTCTAGCAATATCAGTCCAGTACGATCTCTGGTGAAGAAGGCGACTTCTACCTTCAACAGAGGGCTGACCCTCCTTGAACTGAACACTTAGGACATCTATGTGTATGGAGAGTTGGAGAGATACGGCTGGGCCACTTGACACAGTAGTGTGAAGTCCCTCAATGCCGCACTCAAGCAACTGGCTTAAAAGGTACCCTCTACTGACATTATCAAAGAATGGAGGCCAATGTAAGTCATGTTGCAAAGTTAATAATCTATTACCATCCCTACTATTAAATAAAACCAAAATATTTGTCAAAATCCATTTGAGGAGGATCTGGAAGAGGTCAAAGTGTGTTTAAATTGTAGTGCACGACTTTATATGCTCGATCTATATAATAAAAAAAATTCCTACTAAGTGCTACATACTTAAAACTATTTATGAAAATAATTATTGGGTTCGCTGTTGGTCCTAGTTTTGGTTTTATATTTATCAAGACTATTATGTCAATAGTCTTGGTTACTAAATAATAATAATAATAAAAGTAATAAGAAAAAGACAAGAGGGAGAAACCATGACGACGCCTGCTGCTTGCACAACTTAATGACTTTTAATAATATTACACGTTTATTTTCATATGTGTACATATAGAATAATTTATTATTCATGAAGAATGATACATGTTACCTATTGTAGTTACATGAACGTAACACATGGTAAACCGTGTGTACGAACGAACCTGGAGGTTTGATATAATATATACAAAGATAATAAAATGTTAATTGGTCTTAAGCTCACTAACAATCTAAAGGAGTGAGACAATGAAGTATACGTTTACATACATTGAATATCCCAACCAATTTTAAAATATAATTTGTATAAACAATATTAAGGATAATTTATCTTAAATATGAATTTGCAGAATTTGTTGTAGGTGCTTATGATGTAAGCCTCTGACATGGCAGTCCATTCCTCATTTATAGAGTCTTTTAAGGCCTCAATATTTGAGTGTCGGATTCCCTGAGACTTTATTTGCCAGTAGATACTTTAATCCAGGGGATTCCTATCTGCTGATTAGGGGGGAGAACTAGAGTTCACTTTAAAAAAAACAGGCACTGAACCGATATTTTGCCTTTTTCACTATCTCTACATTCAGGAGTAGTACTTTTTGGGCATTTTGAGAGACACCACCAACCTCTTTGATGTACCTTGGCACGGTAGACCTTGAGATATTAGCATATGTGCTTATCTCCTTCATGAAGAGATCCGGATGCTCTTTAAAGGCTTTGACGACAACTTCAGAAGTCAATTTGCTTGGACAACAACTCTTGGAAACTTCTCCGAGATCCTTAGTCTTATCCAGGGACTCGTTGACACGGTTGCATTTGAGCTGTATTTAGCCACAATACCTGCTTTAGGCACAATTTGACCGCAACCAAAATTGCAATCATTCCCCACTGTTGTTCTTGCGACATGATAATAAACCCTAACGTTTTGAAATTAATGTTAAACAATAAGAGTAGACTACGGGCTCCCTGTAAAAGTATTTGCCAAGTTATAAGAATGGTCTCAAAACTTTTGCACGGCCTGATAAGTATAAGTCCCTCTTGGACTCGGAGTAGAATGGAGGATCCACATAGAAATAGGTCTTGTTTATGTCCTTCCAAGATTCAGAGTAGAATTTGTATTTATTTCCTTCCTCTCACTGCTGATGACAGCTGATATAATACAACGTCAGGAAAGATAAGCTGCTCTCCTCCAAGCTATTCTTCAATTCTGTTAGGGTAGCAACGTTGACTCTCAGTTTCTTAATAACTTAGGCTTCAATACTTTATTTTAGGTAATCTCTTTAGAATTCAAATTTATTTATGCTATAGATCTGAAAACTTTAAAATCACCTTTAAGCTTAAAGCTCTCATTATAATGAAATTATAACAAGATTACACCCAAAAAGTAAGTGTAGCCAAAATTAGCTATTTCTAATTCCAAATACAAATTTTATTCATCCTAGCTAATTAAGGCTTCTTCATTGACTTCTACCATTCTTACTGTAGTAGATATATAGTAGTAACCAATCAGCTCTTCACGCTTGTTCCCCCTATACAAGCAACCTATATACACTTTGAATTGATGGGGCCCTTAACGCTACCCCAAAAAATAAAATTCTTTTTTTTTAATTAATTTGTAAGATATATTAGTAACATTATTGTTAAAACATACAGGTAGGTAGGCCATATTTTTTACAGCCCTAGTCATAACAATTGGCTGAAGAAAACTATATTTTATAAGAAAAAAATTGAGCTAAAGCAAACATACAACGGATTAACTATACATTTGAATGGCTCTATTTCTTCTCTATTATGAAAAAATATGGATTTAAGAAGAAAATTGGACCATTGAGGTCAAATATTTTTAAATGTTTGTACATATTATGTACGTTCTACGCGTAATGAGTAGAGGGTAGGAGTAGAAGTTCAGCTTGGAAGGAGTTAGCGGACCTTGGAGGGATTATGTCATCGGGTACAAATTTTTAAGACGTAATAGTTTACTCGTTCAAATACCACTTAAGTTTAGTACTTTATTTGATGGTTTAGTGGTCTACTGTACCACTACAGTACCATATATACGGAACGGCACTAGTTCGAAATGTGATGCTAACATAATATTAATACATGTTCAATGGTTTGGGGTGTCCCTGTTTATTCAACAATAATGTTCCTTCCTTGTAACTATCAATTCAACTTGAAATTATTAAACTTTGTTATATTATTTGATAAACAGTAAATCAACTTATAAGCATGAAATACAATTAAATATAAGGTGTACATAGAATTATTTACTCATAAACCAAAAGTTAAAACATAAATAATGAAATTTTTTTGACTCATGGCATCATCATATTTGAAGCGCTAGTATTGGCTTAAAAAAACTCAATTTCGACAATAAAGATCCCTCTTTTTTGTTCAAAGTAACACTTAAAATACCAAACAATTTACTGGGCGTAAAATATGATCTTATCTCTTGGCCACAGATTTTCTTTTTATGCCTTCTTCGCTAAATTTGGTTTTAATTACGAGGTGCCTTCCTTAGCCAAACATAATCTATAATGAAGTCGATTAAATATTTAATATATGAATTAACCTATTCATAGTCGAAATAACAAAGAAATTGCAATATATTAAAATATTACTTCGTTTTCCTATTAGATACTAATTCCATGTTGAAAGAGCAACGTTGAAATTAGTTTTTGAGCTTATTGGCACAAAAGTTTGAAATGGTTACCATTAATTTCTATGTAAAGATGAAAATTTCAATTACTCAACTTATTCTTAATGGTTTAAATTCTGTAAATTAGTGTATAAGCTTTTGATGGGCCCATTGGTAGTATATCCTCTGTTATTGTGTCCATACATAGTTACAGTCAAACTTTTATTAAGCGGTCAGTCAAGGGAAACAAAAAAAAACGAGCGCTTAGTGAGGGGACCTCTTAAACCACGTTTCTTATTTTGTAACAATTATAAATTTCCCTAGTGCAGTGACACGCTTATAATAGTTGAATTGAATTGATAACTACTAGCGGGAATCAATATTGGCAGGAAACTCTGAAGTCTTCCCTATCTTCAAAAACAGGTGGTTTAAAAATTGTTTATCGACACACTTGTTCTGATGAGGGCCTGGAAAACATCAAACTCAGCTTTAAAAGTAGATACTGAATACACATTTTAAATGAATCTTTAGAACTGGTTTTACCTATATAAAACCCTGTACCTCGCCAAAAATGATCTAAAAAGTTTTGATTGTCTTCAGCAGAAATGGGGAACTGAAATAGTATCTCGAAAATGAGCAGTACTTACATACATAGAGGTTTGATTGTTCTTTTTTTGCATTATATACATTTGAATCCCTTCTTTTTTTTTCCTGTGGTGTTTACCTAAGTGCAGACTATGCTTATATAGAAACGCCTTCTTCTTAAAATAATATTTTCTTTTAAAGTATATAAGTATGTAAGTGTTTGATTATTGACAAAAAACCTATTTAGTTAACCATTAATTTGTTTATAAATTACGTAGTATTAATTATTATTATCTGTAGGGTTGAATGCAGGACCTCTCATAGCAATTGTGGTTCAAGAAACAGTAATATTAACCTTGTTAAAGCAAAACTATGTATATTATCTTACACACTTCTGTAAGCCACGGGGTAACTGATGTACAGAGTCTGTCATATGTTTTAAGGCAGCTACATTTTTAATTATTACTACTACTCTATACATTTGAACTTCCCGCGCTTTGATTCTGCTCTCATATGAAAGTCGGATCACTTTTGGTTTGTTTTTGTTTTATAAATAAATTTATTATAAATGGAGTTATAAATTTACATAATGAAAAGTGTCAAATCATTATTATTGATCTCTGACAAGCAGAAAAAGGTTAATGGTACATTGTTGATACCCTCAGGGTCTTCAATGAAACAAAAGCTCTCTCAACTACGACACCATCCAGAGGTTTAAGAAACCAATAGCGAACAAGAACCGGACGCTAATTGTTGATTTCTATACAATTCTATAGAATCTGCTCAAAGTGGAAACTATAAAGACTGCTGAGATTCTGCTGAGGGCGGTCATTTATAGTGACGATCTAGATTTAGATTAATTATAAAACGTTGTTCTTTCATTTAATAAAAAGGTTGTTACACCACCATAAAAAGGTTTTATCTGATTAAAAGTGACCTAAAACATATCATGAACACTGTACGTACATGTTACCAACAAGACATTGGTGAAATATAGCCAGTGTCATCAGGGCCTGAAGAGGGCAAGGACATATCCCCTTTCCTTCCAAACACCCTTTTTGAAAAGTAATAACATGATAATTTCTGAAGTTATACTGTACTCAAAATGTAGGAACGTCCCACGGTGTGCCACAAAGGCTTGTGACGTCGAGCAAATATAGGAGCCTCAAAAAATAATTGTTCTTTATTCCATATAAAAATTGAAAAAGTATCATTTATAAAGATAAAGGAACATCAAGTTAAATATAGAAAGAAGTATATTTTATAAATAAAAAAGATCTTTTTAATTAAAGTGATGGTTGCTCTTAACTCCTTCCTAGGGCCCAATACGGATAGGCGAAAATAGGCATGACATCGGACTCCAACGAGGGCATCGGTCCTATGTAAGGACCGACACAACACTAGTAATGACAGCATCTATATTCCTAAGGATATTATACAACATAGGGGGCTAAAACAGCTTTTCAGCTGTTCTAGAAATTCTAAATATATTTTTTTTTATTACATAATCTGTCACAGATATAGACGCATGAATGATCAAAGGCGATATACAAAGTACGCACGCAAGTTAGGGAGGGAATGAGTTTTAAAATTGAAAACACACGCCATGGTGTAAGCAATTTATAAGGAAATGGGCTTTAAGAAATGTGTTCCAAGAGGGAACTGGAGAAGAAGTGTTGAATATTTTTTGAGTAGGTGGATCAAAAAATCTCAAAACTTGAGTATATACTTTTTATATAGAGATGTAAAAAAATATATAAATCCCGGTGAGCGTAAAAACCACGCCTAAGGGAATGTAATAAAAAATATGAGACGTCATATCTGCCCGGCCTGCTGCTCATCCTTGCCTGTCAACGCGTTTGTGTTTTCAAAATAGAGGAAGGAATAATTAATCAGAACATTCTTTCAGAACAATCTCCCAGGTTAACAAGTTATAAATATATATTGTTTTTGTAAAATTTACGCTCGCCTGGGATTTGGATCTTTTTCACATCTCTAAACATTATAATTATTAAATAATTAGCAACTGAAAATAAATGAAAAAATGATTGGCCGGTATTGATATAGGTCTTCAAAATTTTCGCTATAATGATCATAATAGTATTTAGAGGAGGGGTTATCAACCTTTTTGTATTCGTTCTAGGAATCATATGTATATCATTAGGTTGCTACATGACCTGGTTTTACTGTGAGTAGTACTTGGGACAGAGATAAAGTACGAGTAATCTTTATTTCAGAGAAAATAATTTTTGAATCCTCGAGTTTTTTTGTTTTAGGTTTTTTAGAAAAAAAAATATTAATTTATTAAACATTTGAAGGTCTTATTTTTGTATAATGAATTGCAGGACCCGGAAAATGACTCCAATGCCTCCTTCCAATACCGGCCTTGTTGTTTTTTTAAACCAATAATTGTCATATTTTGTATACAAGGAGCATATGAAAATTAATCATATTACCTATCGGCTGATTAACATAGAAACGATAATTGATAAATTCCTAACTAAATAAAAGAAACTTACCCAAACCCCTCCATCACCAGGGAAGTGAATAATATTGGTATCATTTTGTTTATGCTCCTTGATATTTAGAGGACGAACTCTCACGACGACGTTGATATTATCCCCTTCATTATCATCGCCAGAATAGTCGGATTTAACCCCTCCATTACTCGAACTCTTCACTAAGGAATCGGAGCTTCCGAGTCTGAAAATTGAAATAAAATTGAATTAGACATAATAATTTGGAAGAGTGATTCACAACCGGTTTGGGAACTGGGGTTGTCTTTTTTTGTCAAAAGAGTTCGTAACATTTGTTTTTCTAAAAAAAAAACTGTCAATTATATTACAGACAAAAATATGAATTTAAAAAAAAGTAAATCGGTCATAAATGGCTCTATTGAGATTCTGAAATTGAGTCATGGAGCTACATCAAAAAAGATTAATAACCACTGATTCAGAAGGGGGATTAAGAACTAAAAATTGTTCTAACATGGATTTTCCATAAGATGATATATTGTTGAATCTCTCTGACGAAGTAGAGGAGGATGATATGGAGCTGTACTTTCGAATCTTTCGTTGAAGTCGTGGATTTTTAGTGAAACGATTTTGTTTATTGAAAGAAGGTCTACGTGAGCCTTCCTCTCCAGAAGAAGAAGTTATTACCCTCATGTTAAAGAAGGAAGGTGGATAGCTACTGAATGTTATAGGGAGAATGTCTTTTTCTTCCTATGGACCTAGTTTTTATTGTTTTCGAAGTCAATTTTCTTCTTACACGAAAAAAAATAAGAGAAGATTTTCTTCCTTTTTTTTTTTTTTTTTCCTTTCACAAAACATTCATTTTTTTATAATAATAACAAATAAAAACAATAAAATCAAAACTACTACCCCCTCCCCCCCTCCACCTTTCTAAATTGTGTATAAACACATATTCTGGGTTCCATATTTATGTATGTAGATTTTCGGGTCGATTATTGTTGTGGGGCTTAAAAAACAAATAGCACAATTTAAAAAAACAAACACTTTTTGTTCCATATATAATATATCATTCTAAATGTACACGGACAAAATCCTCGGCGGACAAAATCCCCCTGCAGAGCCAAAAACCTAGAGGTTAAAAAACCCCAAGGTATCAAACAGACCCATCTCCATATAAAGGGTGAGGACCGCAAAATTGAAGTAGCATTTAATTACAATGTTATGTCCTTTATTTATCATTATGAGGTGGCATTGCACAGCCAAACGACAGCTGCAACAGAATTACAAAAAAGGCAACGCGTGTGCAACCTCTTCCGTCACAGAGACAGTGTTAAGTAAGCTGCAGAGGTCGCTGACACCTCCAAACATAATGCTTACAGCATCTAAAAGTGCGTAACATCCCCATATAGACAACAAGAACCAAAACTTATGCGGTAACAATATGGCTTACTTCTGGTCTGACTCCTTGTGGCCTTCCTCCAACCCTGGGCTAAACCCCTTAGGCATTTAAATTTGAGAAGTTTTGGAGAATAAAGTCTATTGTACCTCTCATCCAAATTTGGATTCTCTCCGAGCTGCCATTATGAGAGGGGGTACACCATAGAGAAGGCCGTTATCGATTAGAACTGTCAATCTGTTTGCCGGCGTGTTAAGGTCCTCGTGAAGATATATTGAATAAAAAATATCGCTAAATTTAGTATTTAAACATTTCACAAATTGATTTCGTTTCTGCTTTATTGATTCTATATAAATAGCGTTTTTTGTAATTTAGTGATGATAATACAAGTTTTGGATCCTCACTATATCCATGATCTGATCATTTTTAAGCTCTTGTAGTATAGTTAGATTTGTATAAAATAAGACCTACGGTATCATGAAAAAAACCGGAAATTAACATGATAACCATGTAAATTTAAAGAATATTTAAAAGGAGAGTAGTTTAGAATTCATGACATTTCATTAAATTAGCTGCATGCAATTACGATAAGAAGAAAATGAGTTTAAGACTTTCTCCGTTTTTAGTCAAGCATAGACGGAAAAAATTCAAATGTTGATCCTCAATTTTACTCCCAGTTCAAGATATACTTCTATGTTACCTCCTCAAGAATTCAACTAAACTGATAACAGATACGGAAAATAAAAAATGTGTTTTATATAATATTTTTTACAATTCTTACCTTAGTAGTACTTTTTTTTTTTTTTTTTTTCAATTTTTATATGATGCAAAAAAACACTGTTTTTTGAGACAAAATCCTCTCGAGAGGATTGTCCATTGTTGTTCCACTCCATTTTTTTATTGTGAGGGTCAATTTTCAATAATTTAATTGCAGTCTACAATATACCCAAAAAATCAATAAGAATAATTTGTTTATAGAAATCGGCAATATCTTTTTTATTTCTCTTTAAATATCTTTTCATTTAAAGTTTTAAAAGAAATAGTTATTTTGTATACAAATAATTACATAAATTAATTGGCAATATATCTTTTTTTTTATGTCAATATATTTTTATTCAACATGATATTAAAATGACTTTACAAATTTATATTTATAGTTATTTTTTTTTCATCAGGGATATGTTCAATGTTACAAGGTAACAAAAAACCAATTTAGTGTCTTCTTTTTTTTAAATACCAGCTTTACCTATTGCAAAAAATATCTGCAAAAAAGAACAACTATCAACAAATTTGTTTAGTATGTTAAAAAAAGACACATAAACAATGGATCTCAATAGTAATCTAAAAATCAAAACACCAACGGAAGCAATAGTGAACCAAAGTGTCAAATATCTAATTTATAGATTTTATACGCGTCCATAATTAGAATATTATATAAGAACTATAATAACATTTTCTTCTTTTATGAAACTAGGTCATGCAATAGGAAGAATATCATTCTATAATCGTATCTTTGTCTGTGCCAAGTCAAAATCGAATCATCGGAGGCGTTCTCCTGGAGTTCCCTCATCGCAGCTGTCACAAATACTTTGCTAATTCTCGGTCCCTCCAACTACCTTCATATGGAATTTAACAATACCTTTTTTGACTAAAAGACACCTCCCATAGCTTACTATTATTCCAAACTTTATCTGAGACTCTGATAATTTCTTTCCAATAAATGCCTCGCTCTCTTCTTTAGTGTTTTTATGCTTCAACATTGGTAACGATTTCTTATTGATAGTTGTCGATGATTAGTTTGTTAGATAATGATTTATTGGCCATTTTGAAAAGTTCTAAAAATTGTGGGGTTTGCTGAAATAAATCCGGCTCAAGGACTTGATTTAGACAAACTGGAGTAGTTTAAAGTTCTTAAAGGATGCCAAATTTGAAAGTGTGAATTTATCTCTCCAGTATCATTATCCGTGGAGTTATTTGCGTTCAAATAATTTTGCACATTTCAAATTGTTTAAATGAATTGAATTCAAAAAAATAGTTTATTGTATATTGGAAACGGAAGCAATTAACTGTTTTAAAAAAAATGCATTAATAAAAACTCCAGAGCTTGACCACAATTAGTTTAGTTTTATAAATATTCTGTCAAACCATTTTTTGGCAATAATTATTTTCGACTGAAAAGGACCGTTTCTTACTACTGCAACCCATGACAGCCACTGACTGCATTTCCATGAAAGCTTTAGAATGTCACCTCTTGAATGAAACCACTCTCATTATTCTACTTCTTCTACAGCCGGATTGCCACGACCATGTGTTTTAAAAAAGAAAGTTAATTTGTCACACCCTACATATAAAATATTCCATTTTAATTTTTTAACTCTGAAACTTGGGGAAAAGTTTTTAACTAGTACAGAATCTCATGTAAAGTACCGAGTGGTCCATTAAAATCGGATCATCTTGAATTTAAAACTTCAACAAGATATAATTGATTAATAAATATATAAATTTCAACAAAACTATTACTATAAATAGATGTAGCAAGTGTACTCAATAGAGCTCGGGCATATGGTACATTCTATAATAGGTCTGATCTCTCTTAATAATTAATGTATTCAACCTTAGCCGCAATGATGGCTTAAAGGCCGCATCGGAAGGCCTGTTACCCACTGCAGATGTAGTTCTCTGTCATACTGTCCCAGTGCTGGTAGACTGTGGCGTTGAGGGGTTCGGTATTTTGGATAACGGAGACATGCACCTACAAGTTGTAATCGATGGGGTTGGGATCGGGCTGGTAGGGGGGGCCAAAAGCTTCACAAAATAGTTTAAAAGAGTCTTGCAACGGAGGAGACGGGTTTCTTTTATGGATGGTGTCAAAAGTGGCGTCTCTACACTCACAAGGGTCTTTCCAACCACTTTTTTATATGTCTTTGAACAGTCTGGTGTAAAAATCCAAGATATCTTGCTTGGGTCCTAATGGACTTGAGGGAATTATCCTGGGCTGTAGTCTTTAACCCATACGGATACAGTTTGCTCTTTTTGATAGGGGCCTTTTTCCTATCCAACGATTCCAACTTGCTGACGGCGTAGACGGTGATCCTGGAGACACCTAGCTGCATGGAATGAGTGAATCACGTTCAAGTGTCATTGTCTCGACTTGTACGTAAGCTAGAGAGCTTAGGTTTTTTTTAAATTTTTGTAATACATGGTTTATTCTTTAATATATCAGAATATGAATTAATTTATATCCTTAAAACTTCATTAATTAGTAAGTGTTCCGATATCAATGGAACAACCGGTATAACTTTGGATTTTTATACTTATAATTATTATTTATGTTATGTACTTCCTAACTAACAGTGCCGTAATATGAAATTAACAAATTAAAAATTTAATACATTTATTGGAAAATGAAGCAAGCAAACAAAAGTCTAGAATATATATTTATTGATTGGGAACTTTTGATTAAAACATTTTGACTAATAAACTATAAATGTATTTCTTTATATCTCTTATCTTGGGAGGGGAGGGGGGCCCAGGGGATTGTCCTATTTGGAATCTTTGTCTTGGAGTCAGGAACTTTTTTCACAATTGATTTTGTCCTATGAAAGATTTTCTTGGACCATGATGTTTGTCCAGATAACAACTCAAGTAGTATTTGGCGCGGTGCTGATTACAAATTGATTATTAGTATCTAATCAGATTTTTGAGAATTTTAAACACGAATGTTTCGACAATAAAGGCCAAAATCACTGAAAGTTAATATAAAACTTATAAAACTCAATTTACTTCTCTACTTATATATTTTTTTAAATCCAAAAATTTAAAAAATTTCAACGTATGACTGCTTTTTTTAGATAATAGATTAATTACCAAAGACATTAATCTGATCAATTTTGCACAAATTCAGTTTGGTTGAAAAAAAAAATCCAATCAAAATGGCAACTTTAAGGTATCTAAATGACGTCATTTTATCATTTTTCTTCGTGACGTATATAATTGTTTCTTCACTTAACGGAATTCCAGAAGCATCCGCAGAATTATATATATATTTTTTTTTTGGAGGGATAAGGGGACTTAGTGGTTTTTGGAGTATTTTTGAATAATATCGAACAATTAAAATTTAAAAAAAAAAAAATTAAAAAATTTAGTTATTAAAAAAAAAAAAATTAAAAAAAAAAATTAAAAAATTTAGTTATTAAAAAAAAAACAATCCTTAATTTGGGAAAATCCCCCTGCGGACGCCCCTTAATTAACTTTGTCAGTTCGATTTATTGTAGGTTGCAAAGTTGTTTATAGAGCAATTCATGATATCATCAGGACCCAAACGGTTCAAAAAGTATTCTCGAAGTAAACTTAATTTTCCTCTGGATAAAGTAAATATTGGATTTGGATTTGGAGAGCAATAAAAAAAAATGAATATCTAAAACAGCGTTCTTTACAGATACCCCATTCCTGTTTAGGTACTTAAAAAAGAAGAGAAATCATGAACGGTAGTCATTTTCAGCTAAATCGATGATTTTATTGACTATAAAGGTCCAGCCTATAAATTTAAATTTAAACAATTTTCGAAAATGACAACTGGGTAAATGACATTTGATGTTTTAGTGGCTAAAAATGAAAAACTTTTTCTTTTTTAATAACATTTTTTTTTTTTTGAAGATAATTGTGGATTTAATTTTCTTATTAAACGGACATTCTGGATGGGCCCTCAACAACACATCTATTGCATTGGATTCTAATTATACTCGTTTAATCTTTCCCTCAATCCACTGTAAACAGTGCTTCTAATCATTTTCTTCAATAAATAATAATCGAACAGTTATATTCTTCGTTCCTTCCACGAAAAAAAAACTATCTCTCTGGCCAAATGTCCTCTGATTAAAATCTATTTTTGTCAAAATTTCTCTCTTTTCCAATCCTTCACTAAATGTAAAAAGCTGTTATTATTAAAAACTTCTCCCATAAAATTTAGTCTCCTTCTAATTGATGAATTTGTCATGTAGTCATTGAACTGGTTAAAATAAAACAACGAAAATAAAACCCTCTGAATTTATACTAATTACGTATTTTAAATTTTGTATATTTTGTAAAAAAATATTTAATTCATTTTGCACTTGCAAATATCAATTAAAATGCTAAAAATACTTTTATCAATACAAATTAATAGAGAAAAATAAGTCCTTATTTTTGAATAAGGACTTACATTCAGAGTTTGGGGTTTTAACGAGATACAACTTGTTATTCCTATGATTTTAGGAAAAAATGGCAAGGGAAAAAATGGTATCGGAAAAAATGGCAAGATAAAAAAGAAAGGAAAAGTCTCTAAATGGCAAGATTCTTTTTAAACTGATATAATATCTATCACCAATATAATATATAATAAGAGAAAAGAAAAGTAAACAAACACGATAGTGTTTCCAATGGAAGGAGTTCTAATCCGTGCTAATTTCCCGTTATTAATTATAATATCATTGGACATGATGGACTATTCATATTGGGCAATATTCCTGGATCGATGGAAAAAGCATTTCCAAAATACAATGCAAGACTAGCGATTTCCACTTCGTTATGATCGAGGATGTGTCAGAAGAAGAAGTGGTTGTCTGTGGTTGTGAAGCTCAGTACAGTTGGAGCAATCTGAAATTGCAATAGAACGATGATCTTCGTCTCTTCATAAACCTTCTTTCTTGCCCATAGAGAACGAAACAGGCTGCATTACGTAGTTATCCAAAGGACTCGAATTCTCAAAGTTGTTTATCTAGGTCTGTGAATTCATACCTCCAATGTATCAAGCCAAGTATGAGAACCATAAAAAGTGACTTATAAGTTTTTTCAACGAATTTTTAAGCGTATTTTTCTAGTGTGATACAATGTCATTTGAATATGTAAGTACGTTTGTAATAAATAATAATTATCTTCAGTTATATTTATCAAAGAATTTGAATATTATAACTGTATATATTCATTCATTTCAATTTAGAATGAGAATCCATCTCCAACTTCATTTTACTTGTAAAACAAATATTAATGTAAATTCCTTTGTCAATGTTTAATTTCATCAATTTATACATTTATTGAATCAATGTAAATACATATTTTATGACGACAGAAACGGCTCTAAAAAAATTCATTCGACACTCATGTCATTATCTAATTTGGTTAATTTAGGTACGTATAGTTATAGTCAACTCTATGGGAAGGTTTCAGGCCCTCAAAGATTTCAGGTGCCTCTTTTAACTATATTGTATTGTATTATATTGTATTTGACATTTGTGAAACTGTTGTGTCTATTTAACTCAGGTGTACCTTTCAATTACAGAGAAATACATTTTTTTTATTTCTTTTGATCATGGTGGGTATTAGTCCACTTCTTTTGATTATAAATACACTAATATTTTTTCAAAGGCCCTTAAAAAGTTAGTTTCATGAATAAAATATATATCGTCAAATTAGTAGTTTCAATCGTTATTTTCGACTTATGGTTGTTTAAAAGATGAGAAACTTTCAAGTAACTTAGATCTTATTCCATGGAAAAAAAATCAATCAAAAAATCATAAAAGTTCCATCTATCAATTTCTGATAAAATAAATATGTTTACTTATGATTATGACAGCATGAATATGATACACTATTTATTATTTTAATGTTGAAACATATCAAACATACTACACACAAACAATTGGATAAATGAAGAGACACATTTTCAATTTAGAAGTGTTTTTGATATGCTTATATCGATCTTCATTAATCAAAGATGGAAATACTTCCAGGTTCTCTAAGAATTAGAACAAAAATAGTTTATCCTCAACAGAAGATGCTTGAATTTCAACGGGAATGATGACAGATTGAAACTTTATCTGAAGAAGAAAACCAAGCTAAAATAGGTGTTAAGATTAAATATATCGTTTTCCATTCACGATCAGCGTTCCATTCATATCGAACCTTTACAGCATTTCCTGGTATATTACGAGAAGTCTGCCCAGACCGATAGGTATGAAAAAGTCGGCCATGTCCAATAAGTAAACCCCTTCTGGGTAATCCCAAAATAGACTTCTAGAAGTTCCTAGACTGGTCTTATAGAATGTATCTCTCTGTATCTTCAACTCACTATATATATGTAGCGGAACCACTTTTCCTTTGAATCCAGGAAAGGGCTGCAAATATATATTTTTGAGTACATCATCCGATGAGTAATGCTTGCTATATTTTTATTTGCAACTCTTAGCCATTTATAGTCACTTTTGTAATAAAGTATCTAAATCATAATTTAACTTATATACAGGATGGACCAGAATAAGTGGTTCATTCATTTTCATGACATATAATCAAGTATATTGCATGTATATATTTCGTTACAGAAATCAAAAAAGTTTTGACAATGTTTTGTCGAAAACAAATATTGCAATGTGGGCCCTGAGAGGTTTGGAGGGGCATTTTCCCTAGGCTCCGCACTCGATTCGTGGCTACATACTCTATAAATTTCGAGTACATTTACTGAAATATTGGTCAACAAAGGATCTCACACCAAACAACAGTCCTAGTTCGACTCCATTGTCCTGAAATGCAAAAATATAGATCGAGCTCTAGTTTCCAAGGCTTGTGTGCAGTTCAGGACCCGAATCGGTACCGTTAATGACGACTACTGAGACTACTTTGACTGAGATATATTCTCAATGATTGTATCTACTGTAATAGTTTTTGTTTTTTAAATAAATCTTAAAAAATGGCAATTTTAGGTTCATTTAAAAGTAGAAGGTAACAAAATGCCTGCCTTTGTTATTATTGTGATTAATATTCCAATATAAACCATTATCTGTTTATTGCTGATTTTTTTGGGTGGGACACTTATTCAGGACCACCTTGTATGTATGTACTACATATGTAGACAATGATTGTTCAAAAAAATTAGCATTGAAGTATGTTTAAGGTAGAGTTTGTTTGTTTGTCAGTCGTTACAAGGCTATTCTACAATTTTTTTATGAGTTATAATTATAATGAAGGAAAATTATGTTATTTATTACGCCGTTTTAATTTTTTATTTTTTATTATTAAAGGAATATGTATATTAAGTGCGAAAAAAGTTGATTGTGAACAAAAAAAAAACTATTAAAACAATATAAAACTCTGGCACAATTAAAAAAAAAACATGTAATAATATCCAATAGTTGGTTACTTGGTGTAAATTTTGTATTTATATATGTGTTAATTTAATACAAAAACAATCTGATACAAAAATTACGAGGAAAAGGAAAAATTAATTACAAAAAAGTTTCTATCATATTATTGTGCCGGAATAATTTTGAGTATTTCGATACTTTTTCAGCTAAAAAATTGATGATGTTTGTTTTTAATTTGGATTGTTTACATGCGACGTCATCATTGTTTATATCGGCCATTTTGAAAGCATGCACAACCCCGTTTGATAACAATAAATACTTTAGGTCATTTATATTAAGGGAAATAGTGATATCAAAATGAGGCCTACAAAAATATTCTTTATCCTGTAAGAAAAATTTCTTGTGTTGCAAAAAGCTTTTCCAAGAGTTGATATTTTTCTATACTTCAGATGCGACAATGCGACTAAATGTGACATGGAAATGGAGTTTACATATGGAGTTGTATTCCATATAAGAAATGTAGACTATTTTACACTGACTATTAGTTGCAGTGAAGTACAATCCATAGGATTAGCTTCTTTTTTTTCTTTTTTATACGGAGGAGTAGCTACTATTGAGGGTCATGCACTACAATTAAACCAAACTTTGACCTCATCCAGATCCTTCTCAAATGCATTTTAACAAATTTTTTTGTTCAGTTAATAGCATAGATGGTAAACTTACAATATGATCTCCATAACTACCTCAAATCTCCAACATAATGGTTGGCAAGCTTTAATAATGTACGCGCAGGGCACATTTTCTGCCACTTGCTTGATGGCGGGATTGAAGGACTTTGCACTATTGTGTGAAGTGGCATGTGTATCTCTCCAACTCTCCCTACACATTGAATTCCAAGAGGTGCATGGTTACCTATACAACAATTACTCCAAATTTTGAAGAAAATCATCAAGTTGTATACCAAAAATCAAATCAAATGTAAAATACAGAGACGATCGAACATAAAATATTTGAAGCACCTCCTATGTTATTAACATATCTTTAAATTAATTTTTTCATAGTTTTTTTTGTAATTAAAGTAGTCAAAATATGTTTTTCTTATTGTCCAAATCTGGTACCACTCTTTCTTTATTCTTGAAGAGAGAAAATATAAGTACTAAGTAATCAATCGAAGAGTAGAGCTGAAGAATTTCTGTACAGTTATAATTAAATATATAAATATGGTTATAGAATAAGTAGATCCGTGTCATCTCACCGCTAGGACCCATAACTTCCTAAAAGACACATTTCTGGACATGTGGGACCTCAACATGTTGCTGTCCTCCGTTTCAAACGCAAACCCCTTGGACTACTCCATCTAGGTGCCTCTGAAGTAGAGAGCGTGAGCTACTCTTCACATGTGTGTAGTCTCTAGAGGCTTCCATCAAGATGTTCTGGACCAAGCTCGAGTCTGACTACATAGTCAAGGTCTGGAAGAGATTGAGGCCTCTGATTGAGGAAACTATTAGAGCTGAGAACTCACATGTTGCATAAAAGTTGCGACGAGAACTATTTTCAAATGATTTTGTTAGATAAATGTCCCCACAAAAACTCTCGTTTAAATCTCATGAAAATAATAAAATATAAACCAATAGATAAACTCAACCCTGCATATACTTTAGTAGTTGTCTATTCAGGATCTTATATTTGTTAAACATATATTATTTTTTTTAAAGTATACATAATACTGGTTTTTTTAAAGAAGATATTTAACCCCCTTTAATATCGTTTAACCCAGTCCTTAATTTATCTACCTAAATATTAATGGGTTTTTGAAGGTTTTTACTTGTATCGAGATATACCTACCATGAGTCGATATTTTTACTATATTTAAAATAATCTATCCGAGAAAAATCGTTATTTTTGTGTTAGCAACCAGAAGGCCTCTTTGGGGATATTTTTTATAAAACTCCGTTAGTAAACATCCTTTTTATACTGCGGTTAGTGAACTGATTAAAGAGAAACCCCAATAATTAAACGTGTTTAATTACATGACAAAAAGTTGAAGATGAAGTGAAGATGGCCTCTTCACCCTCACAAGGCCCTTTTCACCCAATTTTTGATAGCTTTCTGGACAGTCTGGTGTAAAATCCCTAGATCTCTTTCCTGGAGCCTTCATGGACTTGATGAGAACGGATTGAAGTTGTTTTCTTCAACTCCTCTGAGGCCAAGTTGGCTTTTGAGACAGAACCCTTCTTCCTCTCCAGCGTCTCAGACTTGCGGACGGTGCAGACATTGGTCCTGGAGTCGCCAAACTCCTTGGAGTGCGCGAATGGAAATTCGTCCATCACGTTCAAGGGCCATCTTCTCCATCTGTACGTAAGCTAGAGAGCTCAGATTTATTTTGTTTTGTAACCAATTGTTTATAACTTCATATATCGAAATATGAATTAATTTCAATCACTCAACCTTGATTAATTATTAAACTAAGGTTTCAGATTTCAATGGACCACCCAGTATCAATGTGTCTTTTTCATTTTTTTTTAAGTATGTTATTTTCTGAAATTTAATCTGTACAGAAAAATTAAAAAAAAAGTTTTTTTTCACTTCCAAAAAGATTGTAAAATTTGGCATTTATATAACTTTACTCTGGAAATTGTTAAAAAAGCCGAAACGGCCCAGCTCAACCCTTAATGCCATTACAGGGCGTTCGTAGGAGGATAGGTTAGAGCTCCCCTTAAATTAGTTTTTATTGTCAACACTGTATAATTTTTTTTTTTTTTTTCTTAAAAGTTAAAAATGTATAAACCTCACAAAAAATGTCATTCCGTCAAATTCAGCCTCTTCTCAATAAATTTAACTCCAAATTTGTATAGAAAAGGGTTGTGTCTTGTCCTGCAGATGCTCCCTTGACAGCCATCACGTTAGGAACTATGGTTCTAGGGATTATTCATAATTAACTAAAATACATTGTATTTAAAGGGCTCCCCAGAATTTATATCAGCTTGAGATAAAAGAGTGAAACCAATTGTAAATTTTACTCACAGAGTTGATCTTATCTAGTGGCACACTTAATTGAAATTCTATAAATCGCAATTTTATACGTAAATTATCTTCAAACTCATTGGAAAAAAAGTTTTGAAACTCTAGATTCCATAAGTAAAGTTGCGACTCAGTTAAAAACAAATCAATCGAAAAATAGTCAAATGGAGCAAAAATGGAGTAATTTTTTGAAGCTTCTTTCACGCGGTATGTCCCCATGCCCATATACTAGGAGCTCAGATGCAGCCGTATCACTGTTTATCGTACCAGCGACTTATTGACTATCATCTTGGTCTTGCCCTTTGTAAAGAACACAAAGGTTCAATGCAGTTGCTTACATCGAACTTTTAGATAAGAAAGGGATACCTTGGGCCCAAATTTTGGGAACATTTTTTCCCTTGTCAATGCACCACTAAGACCCAGACCTTCCTGAGAGACAACTTTCCGGGCTTTAGAGACCTCAACAGGTATCCAATCCTCCTATCCATACACGAAAACCTTTCTTTATCTGGGCACGTCTGGAGGACAGGGTGTTTGCTACTCCTCAAAAGAGTGTAGAGTCTCTGTAGGTTCCCTTCAAGAAGGAGTGTACCAAGCCCGAGTCTGACTACATAGTAAAGGAATTAGGCCCCTTATTGAGGCAATTATTAAAGCTGAAGGATCAAATATTGAATTAAAGTTGTGTCGAATAAAATTTTAAGAAGATTTTGTTAGATTAATGTCCTCAAAAAACTTTATATTTAAATTTTTAAATAATAAAGTGTATACCACTAGATAAGATTAACCCTATTCTTAAAACATTGAACAATTCTTTTGATTGCTCAAGGACAATGAGGTGGGTAAAAGAAAAGCAGAGGGGGGTTGACTTGTCTGTCATTGAAGAAGGGTTAGAAAAAAAGAGGTAAAATGGAAAGGTGTTGTAGGTAATGAGTTATAATTATGTACTAACATAAATATATTTGTAGTCGTGTCGGTTTTCGACTAATAGGTACCTTTGTAAGTACTAAGTATGTTCTGTTAACGATTTTTTTTTAGACAAAGAAAATCAAGCAAGTGAAATTAAAGATATTTTAATTGAGTCATGTGCACACAAATAAACACTAATGGTTCCGAATGGAACACTGATTACAATCAAAAGTAGTAGACATATAAACAGCTGACAAGAAAGTACCGGGTGCCTAATTCAACTCTGAAGACTTAGTAATTCAACAATTAATGATGGTTGAGAGATTGAAACTAAGTCATATTTCGACATAATAAAGCATAAAAAATGAGTGACAAAACAAAACAAATTTGAGATCTCTAGCTTAAGAACTATTCAAGAAAATGACAATTGAACGTGACCGACAAATTTCCATTCCAGTACTCTAAGCAGTTAGACGTCTCCAGGACCACCATCTACACCATCAGCAAGTCAGGAACGTTGGAGAGGAAGAAACGTTCTGTCAAAAAGGACGACAAACTGGACCCGGATAATTTAAGGAAAACAGACCAGGCCAATATCCTCAAGTCCATGAGGTCCCATAGGCGAGATCTCCTGGTTTCATAACAGACTGTCCAGATAGCTATAAAAAGTGGTTAAAAGAGTCATGTTTGAGTGGAGATGCAACTTTTGACACCATCAATAAAAGAAACCTATCTACCAAGAACTGTGCGGGTATTAATCCCGCTGAAGTTATCAAGGTGTGCAAGGCCTTTAAGCCAATAATCTAGAAAATGGTAGCCCAAAAATGGAGATCACATTGAATAGCATTATTGCCAATAAAATAAAGAATAAAGTGAATCATTACACTTTTTTCTACGTGTAACATTTATTGATCAAGAAGCAGTTAAATTCAATCCCAATTAATCTGAAAGACCCTGTTGATATTGATAGATAAATAAATATTTATTTTACTAGTGCTGGTATCACTGTGACGTTATATCTTTCTAAGATGGGAGTCTAACAAAATGATGACCTTGCCTGGAAACACTTAACCAATGCACTTATATTCATACAGCTAAGTTTTACATAAAAATATATAGAGAGCCCATATTCCAAGGGAATTTCTTTTCAATCAAGACTACATACTAGGCTTTTCTCCTGGAATCTCGTTTTCCGGGATTTCTTTTAATTATATATGTGGTGGTATGTGATTTCATTCCAAGTTAATTCATTCTCTGTAAAAATCATACCCAGACATTTCATTCCCATGTTGAAGAGAGGGATTTAGTGAGGTCTTAAGGTTGATGTTTCTAAACCAGTTAGTAGTTTCTGTGTAGGGCTGGTCAGTGGACAGCCGGGACTGGAAATGAACGATGACTAGTGATGGATGGGAGACGGATATGAATGATTTATGGTATTTATGAATAATAAATGATATTTGATCAATCTTTAATAGGGAGCAGGAATGGAATACCAATCCGTGGATGTGATTTATACCTTGGAAAAAGAAGTAAATGCCGTAATAACTCTTCCTCATGTTCTATCACTACTCGCTCCTAGCTCTTCTCATCAATCCTGCATTTCATGATGGCCAAAAACGAGAAGAGGCTGTCTAGAGTCCAGCTTATTTTGTACAAGAACAGGTGACCTCCCAGCTCCTCTGATCTTAATCCTTTGGTTTATTCTATTGAGGCAGAGGTCTAAGGAGGTGCCTGCAATAAGCCTCATGGTCTGTGAGATCGTTGATTCCACCATCAAAGCCGTATGGACTGATTTGTTAGAACACTATATCATAAGGTTTGTGCAGCCTTTAGTAAGAGGGTGGAGGCTGTCATTGAGGCTGAAGGTGGACATATTGAATAAAAAATGTCTATCTAAGTTAATAAACTTAATTTTTTTCTCACTGTCTTCACGAACTAGTTTTTAATCCAGTTTAGAAAACAATCTTTAATGTAAAATGGAATATGACGCACGGGGTATACTGAAATGACTTTTAAGCTGAGGGTTTTTTTTTTTTTACTATGATATAACCAAAAATTATTTCGTTCATCCTTTACTATTTAAATTTTTTATTGCGGGGGGGAATGGCTAATGGTATTCCTATGCGGGACCCACGGGCTATCTAAAACAGGATTCCAAAAAATTTAATACATTTATATCTCCAGATCCCCGTCGAGAACAATGGCCCAGGAAATGTGTAAACCTAATACGTATGTACATAAATTGCCTAACAAACAATTTTGGTGGTAAAACTTTTGTTTTTCAACTTTTATGATTTTTTCATTTTTGAGTTTACATCGTTTTCTTAGGCCATTAAATTACATTTGTAAAAATGCAGCTAATTTAATTTTTTTAAAGAATTGAGAAAAATAATTTAGTGCAAATAATGTACTGTAAGGTCAAAGACCTTTGACTATCAACTGTTGATTTGTAAGTCGAGCAAGAATCTCTGCTTCCCCATAATCAATCATCATTAACTCAAAAAATCTAATTATAAGAAATATACTGAAAGACATAGATTTTCAAATGTTACAAATACAAAAAAAAGTGGCATTTGGTGCCATTATTCATCTAGACGCCTTAGGATCTTAAATAGTTCACAAGTGTCCGGAAATATTCTTGTATTAAAGTTGTAGGCATTGTATTTTTCATAACTAGACTTTATTCTTAAGCCCCATGCGTCGTTATAATTCCGGAGTCTCTTCAATCAGTTCAGGTTATACATTTCGAAATTACTTCCGTGTCGACACTCCCCAGGCCCCAGCTTTCCCATGTAACAACAAGCTCCTTGAATCCTTGGTCATGTATGGTAAAATAGCGTTGATTATCAACTGTTAATTTGTAAAGCAAGCAAAAATTTCCTCCTCCACCCCACAGCCATTAAATTATCATTGACTAACTGACAGAGTAGTGTTATAATTCTCTGATCAAGCCTTCAATAAATTATTTTTATTTTTACTTTATTACTGTTACTAAATAATTTTTTGTGGACCAAACATAGCAGGTGACCACCTGCTTAGAATCCCTGCTTTAAATTGGGTTTGCATCTATATATTCTTGTGGGGTCAAAGGCGTGTGATTATCAACTGTTGATTCGTAAAGCAAGCCAAAATTTCCTCCTCCACAATACAACCATTCAATCATCATTGACTAATTGGCAAAGTGGTGTATATATCACTTTGCCAACAACTCCACTTGTATTGACCTTTTGACTTTGTTGTTATACTTTTAATAGCATTCCCTTGGACATTTAACATACATACATATGACAAACTCTTTTAAAAGTAAGAACCTTGAATTGCATTAAATATATATATCAAACAGAGCCAAATACACTTTTATGTCCTTTTTTTTTTTTTTTTTTTTTTAGATTGATTGCTAACAAATATTATCAAACATGATACACCATAGATTTTCTTATAAATTATTATTACAAAGTAAGAATGTTCCTATATATAAATTGGAAGTCACTCTTGTCCTTGACATAGTAAGGCTTGGGAAAAAATAAACACTCATGGTTTGTTTGTTTTCCATTTTTTTACATGTAGATATATATACAGGGTTGATCTTATCTAATGGTACACATTTTATCATTTTTAATCCATTTCAATACATTGCTGCAATATTACTGAGGAAGACAACAAGACATTTTATCACTGAACAGAATAAGCTGAGATGGTTGAAAAGAGCACAGAAGATTTTAAATGTTCTGAAGGACAACAAAAATTCAGGCAAAGTTTTGCTTTTTTCAGATGATTTTTTTTTTCACTCTTGATGCCAATGTGAATAAGTAGAGGACCCGCTACATCACAACCGAACATCCAGACAAAGTCTCAAATTCAGTGAGATATCTCATCAGAACGAAAAAATCCAGCCAGAATCATGGTCTTGTACGTTGTGGAGTCTGTCCTCCCATTTTTGTGGAGAGGAAGGAACGGCTCAATGGAGATGCTTACTAGAACTTCTGGAAAAGTTTGAAAACAACTTTTTTGTCACTCAAGACGGAGTTCCCTGTTATCGCGCCGCTAAGACACAGGCCTACCTGAGAGACAACTTTCCAGACATTTGGGTACCTCTACATATGACCACTCTCCTCTCCAGACGCGACCCCCTTGGACTAATCTATCTAAGTACGTCTGTATGGAAGGGTGTGTGCGACTCGTCATAGGAGTGTCCAATCTCTAGAGGTTCCCATCAAGAAGGAGTGGACCAAGGTCGAGTCTGTATACATAATCAACATCTGAAAGAGATTTAGGCCTCGTATTGAGGTAGTTATTACAGCTTAGGGCTCAAATAGTAAATAAAAGTTGTACCAAGTACTATTTCCAGATGATTTTGTTAAATAAATGTCCTCACATAATATCTTTCATTTGAATTTTACTCTTGACAAATTGAAAAAAATAAAATGTGTAACAATAGATAAGATCAACCCTTGATAGATAGAGTCAAAAAAAGTGGTGGTTTTTATTCTTCATAAAAAAATTAAAACATTTCTTATGTTGATTTCGCAGAATCCTCAGAAGTTCTCAAATGTTGGAGAACCACGTTGAGCTTTTTTATACAGCGTCCAGCCGCTGTTTAATAACATTATTTGAAGAACTTTGATGCTTTCTATAAAAACACTAACAATGTATTGTAAATTCTTCAGATGACGTTCAGATTAAGAGGGTAGGAACCCCACTATGTCAGAGGCAAAGTTACATAACTGTCCATTGACTCTCGTTTGATACTAAAGGCAAAGTATCTCTCTAAAAAATTTTACTCTGATCCACTCCCTCAAAGTGATTCATACGATGGTTCATATGCATCTTGTCACAATCTGTAACTGAGGCGTAAATTTACAACCATCCAAAATTCCACATGTAAATCTTTGTGTTCGTTTGATCCATATTTCTGGGAGTTTTAGTAATGAGATTATAAAATATACAAATAAACATCACTAACTTTTTTCATAGCTATTAATGAAAATGTATGGCAGATTTTGCCATTTAAACAAAGACTATAATTGAAGTAGTATGTTTGGTTGGAAAGTGAATTTAATTATGTCGTGACCTCATCAGGCTTATTGGTGGTTATATAGATGTTGGTTGGAGCTGCTGGAGAATCTCTTAACGCTGAATAACTTCTCGTCAGAAAACAAAATCAATGGTGAGCTTGCTTTCATGATTTTGAGGATACATTTTGATTCAGCAAGCCTTTTCACCTATGTATTTTTACTCATCAAATGTTGTTGTTTTTTTCCTGCTAGCCCTTGACTTAGCTCCAATGTCCACTTTTATTATCCTGTTTATTACTGTTCTGACATACGCATTATTTAATATCCGAATATTTAATTGCCTTCACGAAAGACATTGACAAATATTCCTCTCTTCCATGGACATGCCTTCCCGAAACATTTCAACAAATTATATAGTGGTTTATAACCCGTTAAGTTGACGTTCTATTGATGAACAAATCCCTGCTGATTTCCCACAGTAGGGCATTTCAACCACAAGTTTTCTATATATATATATATAAATACCCTAGGTAGAACACACCCTCATCAATAACAAAACCTACTTTCAGCTAAAACAACTAAAAGCATACAGTAGCTGGTTTCCCGCGTATTTTCTTGTTGTCAACTGTTAATTATTATTTCGATAATAAAGATTAATTATTTCATGCATTGAATTGATAATTTTATTGAAATAAGTATCATTAAAAGAGTATATAATGATACACATTCTAGACAAAGCCCCTTGAATGATATAAATTAATATCAAAACCCTATATAAAAAACTTTATTTGAATTCATGGTACATAGTGTAAGCTGCTTTAAATCATTCAAGAGTTACATAAATGAAAACAGCTGAAAGGATAGCATAATGAAAAAATAAGCTCAAGGAGAGGCGAGATATGATATACTTAAATTAAAGTTCATTTTAATATCAAGTGCTTACTATATGATTTTGGGGTGAGAAATGAGTTACTCATATAAATATTTCAAATAGCATTAGTGCAGATAAAATATTCTAATTATATGTAAACTCATATTTATTTTGCTTTTTTAAAACAATTTACTTCAAAGATAGGCGAGAATGCTTACAACAGAGGGACAACAAAAAAAAAGAAGAAAAAAACACAAAAAAAAGTAAAGAGTACACGCAACAATTATTTTTTCTTCTCGAATTTTTAAAGATAGCTTTTTCTTTACAAACTACTCACCTCTACTTATTAAATTATTTTGCTTTAAATGTGAAAGCTTATGAAAAAGATTGATTTTTTTTTTTTTACAAAACATTAATATTCAACCAATTACTTCTTCAAGTATACTAATCAAATTTATGAATTAAGTGACTTGAATAAACAAATAATCTCATTTTCTAATTTACGTCATAAGTAAATAAAATAATTTTTTATTCAATCTTAATATCTTATATCTGTAAAAAAGTGGAATATAATCATAATAGTAATTATAAATTTTTGTAGTGTTGTCTTCAATCATTAACACATGGGATGAAAAGTTCCGCTTTTAACAAAAAAAACACTTGGGGGTTTTTTTCCCTCATTTTTTTTTTTTTTCAAATATTATTATTCTATTCGCAATATAGGGCGGAGTCCCCTTAACACTTTTCTTTAGCCATTTCATAGCTTGAACGCTACTATTTTATCTCATCAAAAAACAGTGGGACGAAATTGTTTTTGGTCCATTTTTTTGGAAATAACGAAAGTAGCGTGTCACTTGCCACAATAACTCATGAACTAAAGAAAAGATTGTCATGAAATTTTGACAGCTGTCTTTTGAACAGAGATTCACAGCAGTCTCTATTGACACTATTATAGGTAAATAAATGTAATAAACGCTTCATTTTTTTTATGATCGAAAAATGATCGACAAGCATGGATTAACGGCCAAGATGGTTATACTTTTTGTATAGTTGGATGGGGAGGAATCATCCACTCTCAGCTACTCCTATCGGGAAAAACACTCAATTCTGACTTATATTGTCAATAACTGACTAGATTGAACCAGGTGATCTACCAGAAGCTGCCAACATTAGCCAATAGAAAGGTGGTTGCATTCCAAAAGACAACGCCAGGCGAGAAAACATCTTTAACGACGCGCCAGAAGCTCCGACAGCTTAAAAGGGAGGTTCTATCGCACCCGACGTACTGTCCAGACCTTGCACCAAGCGATTATTACATTTTCAAGCATTTGCGAAATTTTGTTGATGGTACAAAACTGTGCTCAAGGAGGCTGGTACAACAGATGGCAGGAAGTTCACGGCACAACTTCATGTATCCTTGAAACATATTTATTTCAATTCTCTCTGTAAAGACTATGGCAAACTAATTAAAGGACCAAACCAATAGAGTATACCATTTTAAATTGTTTTAAAACTGGATACAATGCACCACAATTATTGTAAATCTCCCTGTTGGTGTGGACAACAAACATCGTCGCGCTGGAACGCCGTTCTCCTCTGTAAATTTAACCTTATTTATATCTTAAGCAGCTGTTACTATGATGCCCAAAACTTAACTAATATTTTTTGATATAACAATGTTTTTAACGGGGGAAAAAGGGATTTGTTTAAGAGCGCGAGGAGAAGGCAAGAGCAAGATATATGTTATTACTGAATTAAGACCCTTGTTAATATCAACTGTCTGTTATATGACTTTGGATGGAAAAAATGAATTACTTCCTTAAAGAGGCGAATATTAAAATAGCATAATTACAAGGAAAATATTATAATGATATTTAAATTCATATATGTTTATTTTGCATGCAATTTGAAATCAATTTACACCAAAGATGGGCGATAATTCTTCTTTTAGAAGGGGATGTTAACACACTCAAGATTATTAAATAAAGAACAAATAGCCATAAATTATGGAACATGAAATTTAACAAACATTGTAAAAATTGATGTTTTCTTTACATTTTAACCCATCAATACGAACAAGAAACAATTCGATTTTAATTATTTAAATTCCAATATTGAAAGTTCTTAGAAAAGAATTGTCAATTCTCAAACACTTCCTGTGGTGTAGGTACACTGTATACGGTCGATAGATGTGGAAACTGATATGTATTGATTTTTTTTTCATGGAACATTGAATAATTCAAAATCACATTTTCTAGAAAAGTGTGCCTTTGAATATACCTTACTCAAAGCCAACTTTGTCAAACAAGATCAAAACCATAGTTAAAGGTTCAAAAATAAAAGTATCCACTTAAAATACTTTAAATATATTTTAGAAATTATGGTTGTTTAAAATAATCATAAGTATACACTGGTTTTAACAAAAATGAGAATACATAATATAAGATTTTATATTCACAGACAAAAATTTACGTTTTCATCAATTTTTTTTTTTTTACCCTTGAATAAAAATGTAGAAATATATTTTCTTTCCTAAAAAGTAATTGCCTTGGCGTTGAGTTTACTATTTATTTTATTGCCAGCTATTAGGGGGGTTGCATCATTATAATTATTTCTTTTGAATTATTTGGAAATTTCAAAGAGTAAAAATTGTTGCTCCGTCCAAAATTTAATCAAATATCCTTTATTTTCTGGAAAAGAGATGATTGTTCTTCCAAAAAAATATATTTTATTTTTTCATGGGTTTAGATTAAAAAGTAAAGACAAATTAAATTTATTGTTTTTCAAATGGGTACTTGAAAAATTATAAAGAGCTTGTTGACCAATCAAACAGTTTTTTCAGATATTTATCAGAGTTAGACATCTGTACAAAGAATTATATGGCACGGGGGTCCAGTCTTTGATTCTACATCAATAGTAGATATCGTGAGACAAAATGAATGGAAAAAATATATTTTCGAGGGTATAAAAATCCTTGGGATTTAGAAATGGAAGCAATAAATCGTAATATAAATACTCTTCATGACCTGAATCCCACCACAAACTCCCTGTTAAATAGTGGAAATATCGACTTCCCCTTACAAATTATGTCAGACTTCATTTACATCCAGGGCCCTAGAACTTAAAGATGAGGATTTTGCCTTTTTGTGCTGATGAAGGTATCTAACAATATATGTCAAAAGTTTGTAAAACAATTGAAACTGCCGCAGTCTTGGACTATCACGATAGAAACTATTTATGTGAAGAGGACAGAGCAAAACAGATCAAGTCTCATCCCCAGATTTTTATAGAATAGATTGTTTTCTACGATTCCTGTAAGTTTTTTTAACGATAGTTTGCATGCTTTGGTTAAGTGGCCTTTGGTTTCCATTTTACTAGAATATGTGTTCCTTAGTGTGGAAAGGGTAAATAGTACCTAAATACCTGAAAGGCAACAATTTTGTTCGCCTTGATGACAAAAAAAAAAAAAAAAAAGACAAAAAAAGATTTGAAAATAGGACAATACATTTCACTCTTTTGAGCGCCAAAACTCTCATTGCCAATACATTGGAATGGGGATAGCCAATCCATAGAGAAAACTTGAAAGTAATAGCTTGTTACTCTACAGCTGGTTATGATTTTTTTTTCTTTAAAAACATCAATTATTCATATTTTATTTATATATCTACATGAGGGTACCAATAAAGAATTTAGAGTTCGATTGTGTTCCTTTCGATAAAAAGAAGTACGATTCACAAAGTTTGAACAATTTCTATGAATATTCAGAAGTAGCTCAACGGCCCTAAATTTTTGAAACTTTACCTATTTTCTAGATTTTTACATCTTGTTTTAGTATAGTATACATACACTACAGCTTATTAACAAAGTTAATAAATTTAGTTAAGTTGAAATTCTATGAAAAGTTTGTAATACATGTTTATGATAAATCATTTTTTACGTTTCTAAAAGAATGATAAAAATATTTAAATGAAATGTAGCCTGATTGTATATCTGTCAGTTCCTCTACGTATCACGGCCAGTGAGCGACTATTTAAATACATTTTTCTACTTAGATTAACAAAAAAAAAAGTTGATATTGGGATTACCTTAACCTTGATGATCTGTTTATAAATTTTTTGAGGAAAAACACCAATATAGCCTGGTTTTAGTTTAATAGATCAAAAAATTATATAAAAAAACATGGGCAATGAAAATTTAGAATGAGCTAATTTTACAAAAGAAAAATGACCACCAAGGTCATTTGAGGCCGAGAACAAGAACGAAGTTAACAATAGAAATAAATTCTAAGAGCTAGAAATAATATTTCTTGGTGCTTCTCCTGAGCAAGGACTAAATTTATTATACCTAGTGCGATGCACCATACCTGTTGGCTATCAAAAATCTGATATAGTCTTAAAATCTGGATGTTAATTCTGAATTTATATTAACTCATAGAGAAGGATGAGGATTGCAAGATATTAGAGTAAGAATTTATATAAATAATTGGATTAATGCACCTAAGGCCTCAGATCCTCCTTTCAAATCCCTTAATTTTATGGAGTCATTAATAAAATACTCAACTATTAATAGTCAAATTTCAAGTCATCATCATGCAAACATTCCAGGCAATTACGGTACTTGTTGGAGGAACTTGTAGGATTTTTTTTGTTGTCAACTAGGTTTGTCATCCAAAAGACGCATGCTGAGCTCTTTAGAACTAAATAATCGAGAGCATATTAGTTTTCTAGGAAAAATATGTACATACGAATATAGAAGACTTTAGCACGTATAAGACAATAAATTTTAACAAATTATGGAGCTTCTTTATGTATTTTTTTAAGTTGATCCTGCATCATGAATATTAGGAATGATTTCATGCAGGCTTTAGAAATAATTGGGTTCAATCAATGTTATTGATATTCTTACCGAGAGGGAGTAGATTGTTAACGAACGACGAATCACAGCTGAAATTTATTCTCAGACGAATGGGGAAGAAAAATATGTTAAGGGTCTTATTCTTTTTGGAATTTCAAAGAAGAAGGGTGGAACTTCTAATGTAACAAGGGCTCTGGACTTTGCAATTCTTAATTGTAAAGCCTTCATCGCCAGCCGACTAACTATCAGCCTATTCGGGAGGATGAGTTGAGAGGTATCGCCTTGGCAGCTTCGGCCCGCTATGTTTCTATCACAATGAAAATTCCTAAATCAGGATGTGAGTCATGGAATTTTCCAGGGGGAAAAATCCGGTACCTTTCATCAACATCACGGAATCATCGAAGTATTTTAAAAAAGGTTTTAAAAATTTTTAACAAATATTTATCATAATTTTTAATATGCATGTTTACTGTTGTTTTTTCAAAGATTGATATTGAGTTGAAATTCTACCCCGGAGCATTAAGTATAAACTATAATGTTTATTTATGTAATTTTTTACGCAATTGCTCTGGTTTATTTATGGTTATGTATGTTCTATATAATATATAAACCAAATAAAGAATGTTGAAAAAAAAATAATAATAATAATTTATTCTACAAGTAATTGCAGACCATAAAAGATTGTATCTGGACTCAAAGAAGAAAACTTTAAAAATATGCATCAGTTTTTTTTAAATATTACGCTTATAAAAAAAAAATTTTTAAATGAAAACATTCTCTTACTCAAAAAAAAAAACATTAAAAATTTGCAAATGAATACTTTCGAATTGTTATTAAATCATTAAATTTAAGACAATGTTTTGTATTGTCTTCTTACTTATTAATTTAAAAATATATATTTCTTTTGTTAACTCCGTCCTTCTATAAATGTCTAATGGTAACTGTAAAGGTTGAAAGTGGCCATTTTGAATGAAATTTTTATGTTACAGAAAATTAAATTAAAATCTTATGGTCGAAGTTTAAATGTCGTAATTAAAATAAAAAAAGTTTTTCTGGAATACCTTTTTTCCGTATGCATTGTATATTATTGTAATGTGGCATTTATGAAACCTTAATAATTTATTAGTCGATATAGTTGAGGGGAAAGCCTCAATTAAATGTTTCCCTCATTAAATTGTAATCTTCTGACAAGTACCTCGTCTTTAATTCCTCAATTAAACGGCGAAAGAAATTATTAATATGAATTGAATAAATAATTGAAGACAATCTTCGTCATATGAAGATCATCATATAAATTAAAACTTTTGGTGTTAAAGCCTAGGAAGAAATAATTAATTCATAGTATTTTACATGCTATTTCAATATTTATGAATGTCAACAGAAGTACAATTAGTTATTTAAAAAAAATATGTTAAATCATTATTATACAATTACTATGGACCAACAAAAATAAAGTAATCAAGAATGGCATTTCTCATAAATTAAATATAGATTACATTTTTAATCAAACAAATTAATCCTTTGGGGACGGTGCAAATAGGAAATTAATTTGCAAAAGTTAATCTTCATAATGAGAAAATTAGAAGTTTTATGAATTTGAAAGTATTGGGGTATAATTAAGTATCGTAAATCAAATGAAGGCTCTAAAACAAATTTAACATTCTAGGGTATATCAACTGATCCAGTGAATTTGGCTACAACGATCATAGGAAGTAGTACATTAAAATTTGAGACCTTTGATTTTTAAAGTTGAACATGATATCATTTATTAATTAACGATGGAATTTCAACAAAATTAATAATGTTAATGGATGTCTGTTTGAGCTCTCTTAATCTAGCTGCCTTAAGGTCAATGATGGCTTCCAGGGGAAGGCCTTGTATCCGTTGTGGATGTAGTCTCTATCATGGGATCCAAGTGCTGTCTGAAAGTGGTTTGAGGGCCTCAGTGTTTGTATGAAGGGTACTGGAGGCCTTCCCCTTAACATGCAACCAAAAGGTGTAGCGGACAGATTTTGATTGGACCACTCAGTATTTATACCATGGGTCTGATGTTCCAATAAGAAATATAACGGGTTCATAATTTTGTAGTAATAGCCATGTGTGGCTACTACGTTTTTACGTATAGTAAAACCTGCTTATAAATATATTGAAAACCCCAGCACCAACTATAAGCACTTTGTTTTCAAGCAGCCAACAAATTAAGCTCTTTCAGATCGCCAACAATACTTTGTAAAATCACATATATGCTCAAAGGTTTGATCTATTGTGTTAGCTTTCACAAATGTATTGTAATCAATTACATAAATTAGATTAAATTAATTCAATTAATATATTAAATATTCATATTCGTTTAATTACTAATGTTCTTCCACAGGACAAAATCCTAATATTTGACGAGTCACTAATTATTTATTAATCAATTCAAAAATGTATTTATAATTAATTAATTATGATAGTAATAGTGCGGAAAAAATTAATTAGAAATTACTGTTATAATTTTTTAGATAGAGAACCCACCCCAACTGACATTACAGTCATAATAACAATGTCGTACTAATATTTTATAAAACAGGCTTTATATGGAAGGAAAAAATATGCAAATTTAGTTCGTATATTGTACAAAGTACTCTAATAGATCGGAAAATTATATATGTTGAACAATGCTGGAGAAGAGTAGGGACATATTTGTATAGGAAGGATCGGAAAACTATCTATTAGACCCGGTTTGTTTTTCAACTTTTTATAATTTCGATTACAGCTAATTACAAAAAGTTGAGATTTGGTAAGGAAATAACCTATGCACAATTTAATTTTCCTACGATGTCAATGTGGAAAATCGGGCAAATGTGCAAAATGCCGGATCAATCTATATAATTTCCAATAGATTGGTCATTTTACGTTCATTTAAGTTGTTAGGTAAAATGATTGGGAGTAATTTGATTATTAAACAATTCATTGGAAGCAATTTGATCATTAAGGATTTGATAAAGATACCTATAATTTCAAGCCAAGCAATTTGGTAATCTAGAACAGGGATGTCATACTTGTGAATTGTGGCTCACATTGCAACCCGCCTAATGCTTGGGTGTGGCCCACTACTCATTCTCACTTCAACTAGTATATTTAGAAATATTGTTGCAATATCATCAAATCGGGTAGAACGCCCATAATAAGCACAAAGACTCTAAAAGGGTCGCCAGATAGGTTTTTTCGGCAGCTTTGCCTTGAAAAATTAAATTTTGCCTTTTTTTAAATTGAATAAAATTTGAATTTAATTGTTTTGTTTTATTTACCAATTTTTCCAGAAATTTAGCTAGTAGGTTCTGTGGCACATTAAAATAATTCAAGTAACAATGTGGCATATTGCATTAAAAGTTTAGATATCCCTGACCTCGTACATTTTCATTAAAATATTCAGACAATCAAACTATATAAACATAAGAAATTGTCTCTATTTTATTTTGCAAAATATAACCCGGACAACAGGTTGTCCAGGTGGACAGCTGGTCCTTACGTGAAAGCAGTGATTCTAGAAATACTGAGCGAACCACTGTCCATCACTCAACTTACTTGTCTTGTTGTCACGTTTCCACATCATAAATATTTTTCCATTTGTTCTTGATAGTATTCCTGAGATTGTGAGTGATGGGGATTTCCTTGCGCGAGTTCACTTGCACAGCCCATAGGGCGAGGTCTTTTATAGGATATCAAAAGGGGTCCTTGATACTTAGGGAGGCGGTAGATAATTATATACATATTGAACCTGCGGTTCTTTCAACAATTCGTGAGTGGGGTATATTATAAGATATTGAAAAGGATGTTTGATGCTCAGGGAAGCGTTTGCGGTGGGTAATCACATTTTAGACCAGTGGTTCACTTGCACAACCTGTGGGTTGAGGTGTATCATAGGCTATTAGAAGGGATCGTTGATACTCAGGATAGCGGCGGCGATAGGTTTTGATCCCCCTTGTGGACAAGCTGTTTACTGTTGTAGAACGTGGGCATGAGTGTATTATAATATATTGGAAGGGGTCCATGATCCTCAGGATAATGAGCATGAAAGGGTTTGACCCCCATAGGGACCAGCTGTCTACCTGCACAACCTGTTGGCCGAGGTACATTTTGCAAAATAGAATTGAGTCTCTCGTGACAATTTATGTTATACAATAGTTTGATTGTGTGAATACAATATAAATCATTTCAATGAAAAAAACTAGAGTATCAAAATGCCTGTAATGAAATTGTATCGTAATCGAATCTTGAATGTTCAAATAGCTTAGCAATTTATAGTTTAATAATCAAATTACCCAAAATCACCTGACAATGTAAATGAAGTTAAAATGACCATTGACCACTCTATTGGAAATAGACTCTATATTGCTCGAGCATTTGGACCCGAATTTCATATTTTCAAAATTTCACTAAATAATGAATTGGAACCAGAGAAAAAGTAGGTCAAAAAATTAGTATAATAAGAAAAACGAAAGAAAACAAAAACACAGCAACGATTCTAATAAAAGAATTGTTCATCACTTCTCCATTATTAATTAATTATATTAGACATGACGGATTATTCATACTGCAAAATACCCATGGATTGACAAACAAGCCTAATGTGGGGCAAGCGCATAATTTCATCATTATTTCAACTTAAATCAACCATTTAATGTGGTTTATAACAATAAACATTGCATATTTTGATTAATAAATTCAAAGGGAACATCAATTTTAACCAAAAATAAACATTCACAAGGTATGAACCTTATATATTTATATAAATACACATAAAAATATCCACGTAGTCCACTAAATTTGGAAAAAAAGTTGATCATGTGGCCACTTGGTTTTAGCTTTGGTCCTGGTGTAATTATTGTTTTGGGTAACAATCTAACAGTAGCAGAATACTGAACGTCCAAATGAACGTCGTTTAAAAAGTTTATTTAACTAATCGTTTCATTTCATAAGCATGAATGTCCGAGCTCATTTTCCGCTCAATCTCCAAGTCTACAGAAATAAGTACCCCTTCCCGGTACACCTTTACATTTCTGAAATTTTAGACTTCTTAACATTAGTAAATGTGAGTCAATTTAAAGGATCATTTTAAAACATACAGTATCAAAAATGAATCCTAGCGGACACCAATAAAAAAATCATCAAGAGTTCAAACATGATTAAGGTTACCATCTTGAAATGTATTAACGAGTGAAAAACACATTCTTATTCCTTAAAATTCAGAATGTCCGCCTTCAACATCAATTGCAACTTCTAATCGAGGTTGGAAAGCCTTGCACACTCTGATCATATACTCTTCAGACATGGCCATACAATCCAAATCAATAGAGGCCTTCGGATCAAATGTATTTCTGTGGGAGACAGCACAGGCCTTGGCATCAATGTTGTCCGAAATCCCATAGTCAAGTGGGTTCAGATCTGACGAGAAATGAGGATTCATTATCAATGGAGGCCTTCAGATCAAATGTATTTCTGTGGGAGACAGCACAGGCCTTGGCCTCAATGTTGTCCGAAATCCCATAGTCAAGTGGGTTCAGATCTGACAAAGAAAGAGGATTCATTATCTAGGGCCTTTACCATTGATGAAATGAGCTGGCGTTTTCGGTGGGCGTAACTCTTGAGACCCATGTCTTTCATGGGATTTTTGATTGTCCCTTCACTAATGCGAATGCGAGGTTGGACATCGAGGTTTAAGGATTTGCCTCAATACTTTCTCCCAAGGCACTCATGAACCCCTCCGAACGCTAAATGCTGTTACCCCACTCATAGGCTTCCTCATAGCTGCTATAAGCCTTAAACGCCTTTTTGATCTACAGACCTCTTCCCTTCCACAATCTTGACCACCTCACAAATAGGAACTCCCGCGTGAAGCAAATTAAGTACTCTACGCTTCTCCAACGACATCACGAAACTGACGTAATGACGTATGACGTAAAAAGAAAGGTCTTAATACTGCTCTTTCAAACAATATATGTTTAATTTTTTCGGGATTTATTTAAGTTTTAATGCACTTTTGCATATGTATACTTTACAGGCCAACCTGAAATGCCTAGGATTTTGAACCGTGATTCATTTAGATATTTAAAAAATATGTGATATGCACTCATTAGAGTTTAACACGCCAAATATCCCCCCCAACCAATGGCGTAGTGGCCTCTGATGGAAAGAAGATTCCTCCGTTCTTTTTCAAAATACTTCTAAGGAGGAAACAAGAAAATTTTAAGTGAGAATCCCTGTCAGAGAACTTTTTTTCTCCGACTTACACAAAAACTTGATTGTTTAGGCTCCAAAATGGCTAATATCAATAATCCTGACGTCACATAAAACACTTTATTACTAAGTACGTTCAAAGCATTACTAACAAAGGTAATGGTGTAAGGATAAGCGCCTTTAAGATCATGGGTTACACTTACAAAAACAAATATTGAAGGACATTTTGTCCATTTTTATAAAACCCCTCACATCAACTCAGTCAAATGACTGTTGCATAACAGTTGTTGGCCCAAAATGGCTGAAACTTTGGCGAGTAACTGTCAATGGAGGCTTGACAGATGTGACAAGCTTTTATTTAGGAGTTGGGCCATACTCACGTTGAGGTCAGAAACTTTTCAGAGCACTCTCGTATAATGAATTTCAAATTGGCAAATTAAGTTGAACTTACTTATTTTTAATCTTTGATCCAGCTTTTGATTTGATTTTCATTATGAAAAGTCTCTGATTAAAATATTACACTGCTCTTCATCGTGAAGACATGCCCCTTACAAGTTTGTAGGTCTATGTATTTATATTAACACAAAAGTCAATAAACTTTGGATCGGAAACAAGACACTCTGGATTTATTTCACTTGAAGGGAAATCATTTGTACTCCTTTCTTTTCACTCAAAACACAGTGACTGTATTTTTAACAATATTTCCTTACCATACAGCTTCAAAGGTAAGCTGATAATTAATTATGAATGAAGAAGGAGTAAATTGTAGTCATAGGTACAAACAACCATACGTCAAATTTTTGAAAGTTACTAGGTTTGAGGCGTGTTTTTTTTTTTAAACGTAATTATCCACGTGAATAGAGTTTAGAGTGGAGATGATTCGATTCAAGCTGAAGGATTAAAACGAGGTGATAACAATTTTTATTCTTGTTACGTATCATAACTAAATATAGAGGGAGCGGACACATACTTTGCGCCAAATATAATTTATAAGATCTCCTAGATCATAGCAAATCCGGTTAATATGTTGTTAAAAAGCCTAGGTCCTTAGCTACATATATCAACAGACAACCTTTCCTCCAAAAATAAACTTATAAAACTTCTTAAATCAGTTGATAATCAGTCAATTCTTCATAACTATAGGGGGACTGTTTAACGTTCGGTACGACTTGTCTGCAGATGTAGGGTGCTAGTATCGTAGACAAACTCAATAATGATTTTCAACGATAATACTGACTAAAAACATTATCAAATGTGAAAAATTTGCAAGCTCAATGCAATATTTATATCAAAAGAAAATGATTCAACATAGTAATTTGAATTTTATTACCAAAATATGACTTCATCTGAGTGTTTAAAATTTGAGATCATGTAACGTTTTAAACGGATAGAGGGCACTCTAGTGGCTATACTTGTACATAAAACAGTCCCATGGAATTGTTGACAACGTAAAAGGATCTAATTCAACGAATCAACGTTCAGAGCAATGGTTAAGAGAAAAGAAAGAGAACATTGACAACTGACGACTAAATACTCTGTATATAGTTATGTTAGAAAAGCCACACCGTGATATGGGGATATTTATATATTTTGCAAGGATGGCACGAGTATCGATATTAGGAACCAGCAAAAATTCAATTCAATGTACATGAAAGTAGATCCTCCGTGATTACCATTTTGATAACCAACCTAAAAAGGCAAAATGTCCAACAAAGATTTACTCTTAAAATCATTCTGAGCCGTTTAAGGCATTGGAGGGAGAAAAGGATCTTCAAAGAGTTAGGATAGGGAGACAAAGACAAGGTTAGGAAGGAAATATGTTTGCAGTGACGCTAGATCTATAGGGGGAAGGCAGGGGCTGTCTGCTCTTTTGTAGACTACCGAGTGGTCCATTAAAATCTGAATACATTGAATTTTAAACTTCAACAAGGTATAATTTATTAATTAACAATACAATTTTAACAAAATGAATATCATAAATAGATGTGTGTTAATCATTAATGTAGCCACTCTCGGCAGCAATGAGTACTTCCAGGCGGCGGTGGAAGGCATCGCACCCACTACGGATTTATTTATTTGTTATGCCGTCCTAGGGCTGAATGACAGTGGCTTTGAGATCCTCTGAGTTTGGATGACAGACACTGTTGGCCTTCCTCTCGACATGCACCCAAAAAGTGTAGTCGAGGAGGTTGGCATCAGGAATGTAGGAGAGGGGCAAAAGTGTCGAAAAAGAGTTCAGAAGAGTCTCGCAAGGGAAGAGATGAGTTTCTTTGGTTGTTGGTGTCCAAAGTGGCGTCTTCACCCTCACAAGGCTCTTTCCACCCACTTTTTTAAAACTTTTTGGATAGTCTGGTGTGAAATCCCGAGATTTCTTGCATTGGCCTCATGGACTTGAGAAGATTGGCCTGGGATGGAGGTTTTTTTTCTCCTCCAAGTACAATTTGACCTTTTTGAAAGAGTCCTTCTTCCTTTCCGACATTTCAAACTTACTAACAGCGTAGACCCCGATCTTGGAGAAGCTCAACTGCTTGGACTGCGCAAATGGAAATTCATCAATCACCTTCAAGTTTCATTTTCTATATTTTCTCAACTTGTACATAAGCTAGAGATCTCAAGGTTTTTTTTGGCTTTTTTTTTTGTAGCTAATTGTTCATGCTTTAATATATCAAAATATGAATTAATTTCAATCACTCAACCTTCAATAATATTAAAATACTAAGTGTTCAGATTTCAATGGACCACTTGGTAAGTGGTGTAATTATATAACTAAAATGTAAGGTTATATAACTATTACACCATTATATATATGCTCTTAGTTGCAAATACATTGCAGAACCGCTCTACGGCTGTCTATTTGGTGTAAAGGTAACTTGAACAGCATACCTAACACATTTCCGATATACTTAATCAAGAAAAATATGTAAAAAATTAATTGAAACTACATTATAAAGGCCTGCACTTCCTTCAGGACCACCAGAGAAGGTTATTGATGCTCAAACAAATGATTTCGATTGATAAATTGAAGCAGAAAATGATTAGCTGTCTATTATTTTTTCAAATAAAATTACTTAAGATAAAGAATAAATTACAATTTTTAAATAAGTTTTTTTTGCGCCAATTTCGTCACCGGCCCCTATTTTTAAATCTATTTTCCTGGATCTAAATAATATCCCCTTTCTGAATGGAAATGTCACAATATTAATCAATATAAAAACAATGCAGTATCTATATACAGAGAGATAGATCATATAAGAGTGCACGCAAGTATTTTTTCCCAACTGGATATAATAATTTTATTTTATGAATACAATGTACATATTAAGTAAACTTGTGCCTTTAAAAGCCCCGCAATTAATTAAAACTTTCAATATTTTTTTCAACTGAGAATCGGCGTTAATATGCTCTGTTTGTATTATTATAAATAGCAGCTATATTAGGCATTGCCCAAAAGTAATTAAGCGTCGGTTAAAAGACACGGTTTGCTATAAAATCCTGACGATAACTCCCCAAGAAGTCAACAGTGCTATTCATCGTTTTTCATGATGACTGATCAGTACTTTAGTCGACGGAGCTCTTTCTAATATAAACAAGCAAAAATCACTTTACCATTCCAGCGTTTATACTCAGGGGCGTTCCCAGGAGTGGGCTGGAGGGGATGTAACGCCCCTGATACTTAGTTCAAATTTTAAAATATACTAAAAGAAGAGTTGATAACAACACGTATAATAATCTTCATAATGATCTGTCTTTTCTATCTTCTAATCAACGTGATTCCTCTATGTCACACATAGAACAGATGTTATCGGATGCTATCATGTAGAGTACTTCTTTAGTTATCAGGGATATCTCTCAACTACAAGCTAAAATTGAAACACCTTCTGACAAAGTTTCTGAGTTAGAATCGTCTATTTCCTCTCTAACTGAGAGACAAAATAAAAATGAAATGAATAAACACTCTGCTGATCTCAAGGATCTACAGATTTGGTCTATGTACAAAATGAACGAGAGGGAGAATAATAGACAAAAAGTCATCATATGTGGTCTGTCTAAAGATTCCAAGATTTAAAAACTAATGTTTGACAAATTTCAAATTTAGACAAACGATATTCAATTTCCTTTTAGAATCAAAAATAATTACTCTAATATTACTAATCCACTCTCATTGCCGGTTTTTATGATGAATGTATTAAAAATATTTTGTTCAAGCATAAGTCGGATGAGATACAATGTTTTCCGCCTCCTCACAAAAGCTCAAAGAGAATTGAACAACACCACCATCAACGAAGATTTCCTTTAAAAACGAAGACCCCCTCCCTGTCTTCTTCAGTTAAAGAGAAGGTCAGGAATTTTCAACATTGTCCAAAAAAAAAAAAAAACATATTTAATATAAACATACAACGTATTTTTAATAAATTAGAACATTGAAGACGTATTATTGACGACTTCAACCCAGGTATCTGAAGAGCTCAGCTTTTAATCTGTTAGGGAGATCTCTGAAGTAAACTTCCAAATATGCCAAATCCAATGTGATAATCAAAGGATCCTTTCTATATCTCGCTCTCCTAGTACAAACCATAATGAATACCAATTAATTTCTACTTATCTAAGATCAACTCGTTCTGACACAATCATCTGTAGGAACTTTAATCTTTCAAATATTGATTGGGTATCTTTGATCCCCTCCTCGTCTACTAGAAAGCTGTATATAGAAGTCCTTCAAGATCTTTTCCCGGAACAAAAAGTTACTGGGCTACTCTCTCCTTTTCCAATTCTACTGTTTACACTAAACTGTTGAATGATATTAATCTATCCAATCATTATCTAATCTTAATTTCCACCACTAAAACTTCGCCTATAAAAAAAATAGCAGCTCTAGAGGATACTTCGATTTTACTAAGGGTGACTATCTCTCAAGTAATAAAATACTTTGCACAATTGACTAAGTCGGACATTTTACCTCTTCCCACCACCCAAACAATGTTGAGACTACCTGGACACTAATAAGAAATGCGTGCACTGAGCTTGTTTGCAGCTATATCCCGTGGTGAGTGCATAAGATTAATCCTGATAAAAAGGAAGAGGAAATGAAAAGACTTGTCTCTTTAAAACAACGTTCTTGGGATCATTTCAGACGGTTTCCATGTCGAGATAATCTACTTTGCTGCAAAAAATATGAGAAGAATGTTGTCCAACTTATTCGACAAAATAGGATTAAAAATGAAATTGAGATACTATCAAAACTTGCTCACTCTAATTTGAAACATCTTTACACATATTTCAGAAAGAAGAGAGTAGGTTCTGGTAACAACTGAATTGGTTCGATATATAATAATTAAGGCCTACTCATCGTAGATGATGTTGGCATAGCTTCTTGCATTAATACGTATTTTGTATCAGCCTATCAAACCATATTAAATCGAGTACATGCAGGTTTTAATGATTTGATTCCTGGTCCCCCGTGTATATCTGAATGTTTCTTTGTCCCTGAAGAAGTTTGTAGTGTAATTGTAAATATTCGTTGCTCTTTCTGAACTGGACCTGACAGAATTAACTCCTTATTCTTGAAAAGAGTTCTTAATAGTGTTGCCTACCCTCTATCTATGTTCTTTAATCTTTCTTTTCAAAGTGGATATGTACGAAATGACTGGAAAATAGCCAATGTAGTTCCCATCTTTAAGAAGGAAGCTCCTCTCGATCCTTCTAATTACTGGCCCATATTCCTTACTAGCCATGTCGGTAAAATAATGGACCGGATCGTAAACTGGAAGCTACAATCATTCCTTGAGAGTAATAAACTTATTTCTAGTATGCAACACGGACTCCGTCCTAATATGTCGTGTGTCTCGAACCTAATTTCTTTCTGGGATGTTATCGTCAGTCGTTGGAACTGTAACCTTGACTGTGTTGTTATATACTTTGATTTCAGCAAGGCCTTCGACAAATTCCCTCATGGGGAACTTCTCTTTTAATTGTCTAACATCGTTAGACCGGGTCAGTTGTTACAGTGGCTTAGTTCCTGGCTGATGAATATGATACAGAGTGTAGTGATCAAATCCACTGTTTCTGAGCCAAGTGACGTTACTTCATCTGTTCCACAAGGTGGTGTACCCACGCTCTTTGACATTTACATTAACGACTTAGTAGATAGTTTTTCAGAAGATACATTTTTATACGCAGATGATACCAAAATCATTTGTTATGATTTAAACTCTGTCGACGATGTCTATACCAAATTTATTAACTGGAGTGTAACTTGGAGATTGTCTATAAACATTAATAAATGTGTCCTGCTTCCTTTCTCCAAAAAATAGTCCATCCACCCAAGTCTTAATATTATTACTAGGGCTTAGGAATCTACATCTCTCGTGATTTGAAATGTAAGAAGCATCTTCAATACATGATAAAGAAGGGCAATCGTAACCTGGGAATTATTAAAAGAGGCTCCAAAACTCATGACCCTTTGTTTATGGTAAAAATATATAAACTTTATGTCCTCCCAATTTTAATGTACGGATCTGAGATCTGGAATCCTTCAAGGAACTACTTGATTGAATCCTTCGAAAAGGTGCAAGCCAGGTTTGTGTCGTTTTTTCCTTCATTGGGAGATAAGAAGAACTACGAATACAAAATCCAAAGACTAGGCCTCATCACTTTGTCTCATAGATGTGCAATTAAAGATATGATTAGACTACACTGAATTTTAAGCAAAAAGATTAAACTATCTCCCCCAACCTGGATACTAAATAAAGATACATAAGAACATAAAATATGTTCTTATAAACGAGACTCTCCGCTCAAAACACCATCTACCTACCAAAACCAAGGATTGACACTTTTAATTTGTGGGTGACAATAATAAAAAAAAAAGGAACCGGAGTTGGACACAGGTTCGGGAATTTTATTTAGTAACTCCGCAGCCCTGTCATAAAATTATTGGGAATGACATGAGGCTTTTTATTTACAAAAGTACACTACAAATCTATACCATGAAAATACACCAAAATAATAACAACAAAAAAACCCTAGGAATCAAAAATCTAATAATGGTGAGTAATCTATCTATGTTGTACCCAGGAGAGAGATCACCAAAGTGGCGGCATAGATAGCTTACGCACCCTTTATATATGTCTTTATTTTTCACCAAATAAACAATTTGGAGCGATGTCCCATCAACAGTCGGAAAAAACAAATGGAAGAACCAGTCTAATGAAAAAAGGTCTATAAACTGTGTACTAGAAAGCGGGGGCGGGGGGCGGCTTTTTCACAACTAATAAATTATTAAAGACAAAACATCTAAGTACTAACTAGTGTGCGTGTGCTCAAAAAAGACTAAGAGTGACAATGCTCAGGCCTCCGACTAAAATTGATAATCGACATCTGAGTAATTCCATACTATATATTGTTGCTATATCCAGAGTGGGATACAGGGTTATTTCTTCCTATCATGGCTGCGTGCAACTGATCTAATGAAACGTCATAACAACAAAACTGATATAAACAGTAGTTCAAACTCTGTCTGTGTGTCGACGTCTAATTAGGACGGGCAATGCCGGGTACTACCACACGTATTGAATAATATTATCATTGAATGAATAAAGATGTCTAAAATATATTTTTTTTAATAGCCGAGTACTTTTCCCTTTATAACTCATGGCGCCAATGCATTCATCTTTTCTTCTCCTTCTTCTTCTCTTCCAAGTCTCGCACTCAATCCTTCCTTTACTTGTACAGGTGTGTGCGTCTAAAACTGAACACTCCTAATAAATTTTAAGACTTGAGGGCTTGACGAGGGACTCTCTTGTAGACCTTAAGGGCAAGATCTTTCTTAACGAGCCGGTCCATGGTCCTTCTGCTGACGTTGAACTCCCTGGAGAGACCGCTGACCTTACCTCTCTTGTCCTCGACAGACTTTTTCACGGCAGCAACCATTTCGAGGCCTTGTCTTAGATCTTGTGGTCGCCTCAGGAGTCCCTTTGGCTACTAGCCTGTAAATGGTGGTGGAGCTGCAATTCAGAACCTTGGCAATTTCAGTGAGAGTTTTTCCGCGCAGAAAGTTCAAAAATTGCAACTCGACGTCTCTCCATATTATCGGCTGTTGTTTCACTATTGCAATTTAGATTTTGCTGGAGTTTTGTTTATAACTAGTCAAGACTCTTGCCTCGAAGTATAAACCGGTTTCAACTCAATAAAATCACGAATATGTGCATGACGTAAAATTTAAAGGAATGTTCAGTTTTAGAGCCGCACACCTGTATAACTGGATATTCTTTACCTTAAAAAATGGCGGGGAAATCCAAATAAAGGTCAAAATGGAAATAAGAACCCACAATGCAAATAAATCTTATTTACATAATTTGGACATCACTAGTGATCACAATAATGTTTAAAGTACTCATCAGTCATCCCGACATATTATTCGTCTATTGGCATATTCATTATTTTATGGTTGTACAACACTTCTTATTCAATAATGACGCACTGAGCTATAGCTACACACGCTTCTTGTTAAAAATGAATCATCTACAGAAAAGCTTTGCTTTATTAATATAGAGCTATTAAATTTATAAACTGAGGTTATAGTTAATATTGGGATATTTCCGGAGGACTGATGGGTTGGTGGGCCAGTTCATGAGAGAAAGAAAATGGGAGAAGGAGTCAAGTGAATAGATACAAAGATATCAATTAGAAAATGAGATTATATGTTCTCTTATCTTATCTTATTTGATTCATAGATGATGTTTAATTTCATCGCGATGAGGATCTCCAATTCTCTTCAAGAATCAAAAGAACGAGGAGCAAAAGGAGTTAAGCCGAATTGAAGATACATTGAGAGACATGGGGGGAATACATATGCATTGTTATAATTGCTACAGCTTTATTCATTGTTCAAAAAAAGGAAAGACCTGCAATTATGTCAATTGTCCACTCTCCTGTTCCCAGGTAAAGTTAATTTTCATTCAATTTACTACAGCTACCGAGTGGTCCATTCAAATCCAAGCACATTCATTTGTTAGTTTCAACAACATATAATTTATTAATTAACAATATAATTTCAACAAAAATAGATGTGTGTCTGAGCTCTCTTAATCATTAATGTAATCGTCCTTAGCGGCAACGATGCCTTCCAGTCGGTAGCAGATGGCTACATATTTAGTCCTCTGTTATGGCGTCCCAGTGCTTTTTTCTTCTGCTGGTAGTGGCTTTGATGCCATCGGTGTTTGAATGAAGGACACTGTTTGTACGCCCCTTTACATGCACACAAAAACACAGGGCTATAGGGGGGCAAAGTGACAAAGAACTCAAAAGCTTCATTCAAAACTCATTCAAAATAGCCTTGCAACGGAGAAGATGGGTGTCTTTCATTACTGGTGTCAAAAGTGGCCTCTCCACCCTCACAAGGCTCTTTCTAAACCCATTTTTGATAGCTCCCGGAGCAGTCAGGCTGCTTTATTTAAGTCATCTGGATCCAGCTTGGCCTTTTTATTTTTATCTCTCTTTGTTTCTATCTCTTTTCTTATTCTCTTTCTTTGTGGCTATCTCTTCTAGCTGGGGCATACGAATACTTATAAATATTGTCGTGGCCTTATCTCAAATTGACAACGATAAGAGGGTTTTTGGAGAGGCTCTTTTTTTGGTAAATTAAAGTTCATACTTTCAGCTATCAAATGCACTACTTTTAAACTTTTTGTATCTATTTGTCTTGAAGCTATGAGCCTCCTAACATAAAGCATCTATTTTCCAATTTAAACAAAGATGACTTGAGTTATAAGGATGATGTAGAAGTTTTTTAAATGGGTTTATAATTTTTTAACATTTGTCTTTAAAACTGCAGCCCACCACCTCCCAAATTAAGAAACATTTGATTCTTTATAGAAAATTTAATAATCGAAATTTAACTTTTCTTATTTTTTTCAAAAAAAATTTAATCAGGATGGATTTTTGAAATTTTTCTCCAAAAATTTGAAATTTAATTTCAGAATTTTTTTTCCAAAATTTCATTTCGTGACCAGTTCTAGATTTTTGAAATTTTTTTCCAAAAAATGTAATTTTTAGAAACACTGACTTTTTGAATTTTGTTTACAAAAAATGTTATTGTATGTGAATAACTATGAAATTTTTCTCCAAAAATTAAATACTAGATTTTTTTTTTAATTTTATAATTTTAATTTAATTATAGAAACATTTTTTATGAACAGCTCTGGATTTTATATATTTTTTTTCAAAAATTTTAATTTTTGAGAATCACTATGGATTTTTTATTCCTTTTTTCCGCTCTTATATAATTCATTAAATTACAAATTCTATATTTTTATAAATGTCCATTATAAAGTATTCAGATCAAAGAATGGACAAATCTACATTTTCTCGGATCCCGAAAGGAAAATTTTCTATGTACAACATCATCCTGATTAATTATATATTTTATTGACTTCTTAGAGGCAGGTCTCAGTACTTTTTCTACATCCAGTATATATATATATATATACTCTGAATAACCCCATGTTTAAGAGAAATAATACTCTTAGTTTCGTTGGATCTTTTTATTGATTTGTAAAAGTTCGAGTAATCGAAGCCTGTTCGGGTCTCGAATCTTTTACAAGTGTATGTATACAAAATGTTGTGTCGGTCCTTATTTATTTGGTAAAATCCGGTCCTAGAACCGGTCCTATTGGTCCTTGGGACTGCTCCTTAAGACCGTTGGCCGTTGGAATTTTTCATAAATGTTCTATTGTTCAATAAGATTTATGAAATATGTATTATGATAATTGCAGATATTTTTACTACTGAGTGGTCCGTTGAAATCTGAACTCTTACTATTTCATTATTAATTACGGTTGAATGACATATAAACATAAAAAATTAGTTAAAAAACAAAGCAAACTTGAGCTCTCCAGCTAATGTACAAGTCGAGAAAATGACACTTTTCAAATTCCAAAACGTGTGTGAGGAATAATGGCTCGTCTAAAACACCGCACTGGAGCCGGAGGAGTAAAAGAAATTAGCCAAGGTCAATCCCCTCAATTCCTTGAGGGCCCATGCAAGAGATCTGGGACGCCATGACAGATGGTTACATCTACAATGAATACCAGGTCTTCCACCGCCTGGAAGCTATCATTGCCGCTAAGGGAAGCTGCATTAATGATTCAGAGAGTTCAGATTTGTATCTATAATTCATATTATATTTTTACTTAGTTATAAAGTTTATTCTAATATGTATACATAATAATTTAAAAAAAAGGAAAAGTACCCTCAATGGCGTCACGAGGGACCGATTTTACCGACTAGATTGACTTGACTGCGCCGTGCTCCTCGGTCCTAGTTAAGAACCCTCACAGCACTACTTATACTGTACACGGGTACTTCAGATCCGGGTCTAAGACCCTCCTATATCTACTTCGATTGTATAGTAATCTATTAATTTTTCTTTTTTGTGGTTTGAAAAGACTTTTCACGCTTGCAAAGAGGAGGATCATATTCAAAATATATGTTCCAATGCACATATTCCATGCGTCAATGTAGAGAATGGATGTAAAGCTAAGATACAAAGGAAGAATATGAAAGCACATCTCTATGTTTGTCCTGCATTTCTGATATTATGTAAACTTGCACATCCAAGAAAAGAACACAGTAAGTGTAATATTAGATTATAGATGATAGGGTTTTTTATCACCATAGTTCATAACTTAGTTAGGTATATTTGTTTTAAAATAACTTTTATAATTTTTTAGAGAATAATTCAGAAAAACATACTATAAAACTATGGTTTTAATTAGTAGTTTATTTTAAAGAAGAAAAAAAACCTTGCTCGAAACGTATACTTTTATTAAATTACATTAGATTAATCTTAGTCAAAAGACCTGATATAACAATGACCTGCACAGATGAAAAAATACATGTACAGGGTTCGGAACTAAAACCCGGACTGTTAATAAATGCTAATTATGTAACTAAAATAGAGAGGTTTTGTGTTTTTTTCATACATATTTCGAATCTCCTTTTCTTTCTGCATAAGTAAACAATAATAAACATTTCTCAAATCTTTCATCATGAGTGAGCAAGAAGCAAAAAGGTAGAGGATCTCAGACCTTCTCGATGCCAAAATTTATATTGCAGAGATTATGGACATTGTGAAGGGCTCCAGGAGCCTCATTTTCAAAGTGGCCAAGATAAAAAAGGAAGGAAAAGACCACTCAAGGAAAGAAGGAAGTGGGGGACACAACATGAAAAGGGATTCTAAGTTTCTGGGGGACCTGAAGAATAAGATCAAGGAGGACCCCACAAAATCCATTAATCGTCTCTCTAACAAGTTTGACGGGGACAAGGGGACTATCGGGAGGGCTGAGAAGGAGGACGTGGAGTTGTCCTTTTACACAAGGACCCCACGCCACCCGTTGCCAGACACTCTGAAGGAAAAGAGACTGCAGAGATGTAAGAAAGTTCGTGCGTGGATCAAGGCAAATGTATCCATAGTGATAATTTTCTCTGGCGAGAAGATGAACCTCAGGCCTACTGTAAGGTGCTGAGATTCACCATACTGTCACCTACCAAAAGGACAACTATATGTGGGCCTAAGAGGGTGCACCCTCACACACATCGGCCAAATACCAGAAGTTCTGCGCAAACAAAATGGCTAATTTTTGGCCTAAGGACGTGTGGCCATCATCTTCTCCGGATTAGAACCCACTGGACTTCGCTGTGGGGGAACATTGGAGAGGGAGACTAACTGAACATCTCACCCGAACATGTACTCCCTAAATGCTGCCATTATGAAGGAGTGGAACAAATTGTCCGAAAAGGTCAATATCAACTCCTGCAAGGCTTTCTGTCGACATGTGGAGGCTGTGATTGCAGCTGAGGGTGGTTATATTGAGTGAACATGCTCACATAGGTCGTTTCTCAAAGTTTTATTAAAAAAATCAAAATTATTTATCAAAAATAAAATTATTGGCATTTTTCTAAAATTAGTCATTCAGTCCACGTTTTGCTTTCAAACCCTGTACATAATTTTAGACGAATAAGAATTACATATAAGGAAAAACGTTCTTGATAGATATAAATCCAGGTTAATTGAAATACAATGTTAAATGTGTTCGGACTTCCTAGAATTTTCAATTTGATGTATCGTACCGACTGCTTGGCAAGACAGACATATTTTGACGACAAGAAATATTATTATACATATAACGTCATTTTTAAAAAGTGTAATGGAAGTCAAACATCAGTCGTACACACGTTATGCTATAACATTGTATTTCTATTAACCTTCCTATAAATGACCCCTCAATTACCTTCTTTTTAGATAAGAAATCTTTTAAAAAAATTCATCGATGAGCCTTCTTTTTTTAGAGGAAAGTGGTTAAATTTTTTTTTACTTCAATATCCTTTTTTTATGGAGGAAAATATAATTTTTTTTTTCTTCATGACCACCTTAAAATAAATCCTTAAATTGATTTTTTTTTTCTTTGCACTGTCTTATACAAACAACTGTTAATATAAAATGCATTGTATATTCTATATTTAGGAATAATTGATTTTGATCGTAATTATTCGACAAAAGAAGATCAAAAATTTCTTAATGAAGCATTCAAACAGAAATACTCCAAGATTGATTTGTCTATTGAGATTGTGGACGACACTACGGACAACTATAAATCTAATACCATTCACTCCAAGCATTGTTCTTTTTGTTTTATAAAGGATTGTACTGGAGAGACAAAACCTTTTTGTCCTATAATTAGTTGCCCTTGGGGATGTAATTTGAAGTTCCATAGCTGTAAATCCTATGATCATAGAATGATTTGTTCTGACTATGATAAGTCCAATGAATCTAATTACATTTATAGAGAAAAAAAAAACCTTATGATTTCCAAGAACAGGGAGTGGTAATGTATAAATCCTCTATAATGGCGTCCCAGTGCAGACTTACAGTGACTTTGAGGGCCTCAGTGTGTGAATAGTTAACACTAAGACACTTCCCTTCGACATGTACCCACAAGTTTTAAAAAAGAAATCAAAACACTCATTCCAAAGAGTCTTCCAACTGAGGAGATGGGGTTCTTTCATTGTTGTTATCAAAAGTGGCCTCTCCATCCTCACAAGGCTCTTTCCACCCACTTTTTTAAAATCTCTCTGGGTAGTCTGCTGTGAAACTCCAATATCTATTATATGGGCCTTCCTGGACTTTCGCTCCAGGACATTTAGCCAATAGGATATTTCGCCTTAATATATAAATAAATTAGATTTATAAAGCGTTATTGTTTATTTTTGGTTAAAATTCATATGACTTTGAAAAATTTTAATCCGAGTATGTAATATGTATTTCTATAAAACACATTAAATGTTAGTTTTTGATTGTAAAAAGGATATAACTATTTTCCTCAAAAATTCAATGTATACAGCAAACAAATCTCCTATCTAATTAATTTGAACCAGAGACGAAATATATAATACAATTTTTGTACAATAGGAAACATAAAAATATATAAACATCACAAAAATCCTAATTGAAGAATTGTTCACCACTTCTATGTTAATTAGACATGATGGATTATTCATACTAGAAAAGACTCATGGATTGACGAACAAGCATAGTATAAGGCAAGAGCATAATTGCATTATTATTCCAACAGAAAACAAACATTTAATGGCTTTTATAGTTACATTTTTTTATTAAAAAATTCAATGGGAACATTCATTTAACCAAAAATAAACAATAAATTCGGTTACACATCATTTCTTTATAATTTGAAATAAATTGGAACTACTTTAAACTTCATCCAGATCCATAATGTGGATATTCAGGGTTAAATCATAATAATATAAAAGGTCGCGTGAACAATAAACTATAACTTCCACCACAATTGTTTTGACAACAACACACAAGCCCTCTGCTATCTACAAGCTTCTTAACTACCCTAACACCACGGTGTACCGGATCTTCAATGCCTGGGAGGTAAAGGGGAAGTTCTGCTGCAAGGCCCACAGCATGAGAAGTGACCGAATCCGCACTCCCCGCTTCCTTGAAGGCCTCCGGAAGTCCATCAAGGGTTCGCCGGGGACTTCCTTGTCCAGGTTGGCCAAGAACCGTGGAGTTAGTAAGCAGCTCGTCTCCAAGGCTGTGAATGAGGACCTCGGGTACAGGTCATACCGAATGGCCAAATAACACAGCATCACAGAATCCATGAAGGTCACCAGGCTCACCAACGATAAGCGTCTCCTCAATGACCTGAAGAGCCATGGAGGAAGAATCATCTTCTTCTCCAACGAGAAGAACTGGACTGTCGACAGAAGCTACAACGTCCAGAATGACAAGTGGCTTGCCAAGGAGAAAGAAGAGGTCCCTGCAGTCTTCATCACAAAGTTCCCGGCCTCCGTGATGACCCTGGGTGTCATCTGCAGCACCGGTGAGGTGATGCCTCCTTTCTTCTTCAACCCCAAGGAAAGGGTTAACGTGATAAGGTACTGCGAAGTCATGGAGGAGTTCGTCATCCCCTGGATGAAGGATACGGCCGCTGAAAGGGAGTTCATATTCCAACAAGACTCAGCACACACCGTCAGGAGGACCACTAACCTCTTCAACTCCCACGACATCCCTTTCTGGGATCGCAACACCTGGCCCTCCAACTCACCCGACCTCAATCCGTGTGATTACTACTGGTAGAGGAAGTTGGAGTGGGAGGTGTGCAAGGTCAGTCACAAGAGCATCGGGGCCCTGAAGGGATCCATTACGAGGGAGTGGAATGCTGTCGATTCCGCGGAAGTCATCAGGACATGCAAATCCTTTAGGGGCAGAATGGAGAAGATGGTGGCTGCTGAGGAAGGAATTGTTGAATAAATTTATTGTTTAATATTATCTCTAACTTTTTCATATTAACAAATGCACTCCCAATTCCATTTTTATCAAGCAGGTTGAATTTTAAGATAGTTCCAATTTATCGTGGACACCCTGTATGGGTGTACATTAAGGCGAAATGTCCTTGAGCACAAAAGGCTTTAAGGCGGATTGGTTTTTGGCAAAAAGTCCTGAGGCAAATTAGTTTAAGACAAAGGTACCGAGCACCCTCTTGTAATTAGTACCCATCATATACAGAACAACACTAGCCTACATCGACAAAATACTGAAGTCACATAAAAACCCATAATAAGATAAATAAGTACTTTTTATTATTCCTAATACATTTCCTATTTTAGGGATGATCGTTTTGATGTAAAATACGAGTTTACAAATATCAGGACAAAACCCCGTAATGAAATACAATGTGCGGAATATCTTAGACTTGATCAATATTTATATCATTACCAAAATGAGCACAGTTTTTCTGAAATGACCTACCAGGTCTGTTGTTGGATTGAAAGCAAATGTCCTTTCTACAAAAATGGTTGCACATTTGCCTTGAAAAAACCATATCCGGTTGATTTAGATATGGAAACATTGATACTTGAAACATTTAGAGGAACTTTGTCCTCAAGTGCTAAACATTTTGATAATGTCATAGGACTACAGTCAATACCAGATAAAATTTTGTCACTTATATTTTCACTTCTGGATGAATGCAGGTATTTTGAACATTTGATTAAATTTAAATGAAGTGGGCTTCGTCCATGATTGAAAAAAAAACCAAAAAAAAACATTAGAAATTTCTTAAAAAGGCCCTTTAAAAAAAAAATTCCTTAAGATGTCATTTGAAAAAAAAGTAGAAATATTGTTTTGTTAATCTTCTTTCTTTTTTTTTCAATCATCCTTATCCCAACCCAAATTAGAACTAAGAGCTTGCACAATCCATTTCGCATAGGGCCATGCAATAGTTAAGGACTGCCCTGTTTTAATGGGGCATAATTTCTAATTTTTAGAGACTAGTGTCAAGAATTCCATACCTATAGTAACTGATGTATCGGTCCTAATTTAGAACTGAATACTGCAGTCCCGCCTAGTTCCGTCCTCCATATAAGTCTTAAAACTTATAAAGTTCGATCCTTCGTGACGATACTCAACTTTTTTTTTTTTATCAGTTCACATACACTGACAATCTGAAAGACCTACAGTCTTAAAGGCTGGTCAAAAGACTGTACTGGACAAAATAAATTAGGCCTGACACAACACTAAATATACTTAGTGTTGTGTCAGCTGTCTTTTGAAGGTTGCTAATAACTGAAAATAGTGTCATCTATGTGTGTAGCCCAATAATTTTTAGCTCTTGTGCTAAACTAAAGGAATCCAGGGGAAAAGTGCACATTAGGGGGATTTTTTTGGGATGGAAAATGCGCACACCTATGCCAAATTTCATGTTAAGTTTGCCACTATTCTCGCACGGCTTCCGTTTTCCTCAGATGTTTCTAATGTCCAATCTTATCCCGACATAAATCAATGCATCTTGAATAATACTTCTTTTATATTTTTAATAGTTTTCCGGATTTTTCAATCAATTGTAATCATTTGTTGGATGTTTGTAAGTCCAATTTGAATGAGCACGGCTGTGTTTATCCACAATGGGAACAAAAAATCACTGATTCAGGTTCTTCTTGGTCAATTTCTCACCATGTAAATGAGTTAAATATACTTAATTGGCTTTGCTTTATTTTATATTTTACAGAAATGGTATTATAACAATGTTCAGCCTATAAAAAGGTGGAAGATAGAGCATTTAGGGGAAATTATAAATCATTTGATGGAGTGCCCCTATGCAACGAGAGGTGGAAAACGTTTGAGTGCACATAAATAGCGAATATGCCTACCAACTAAGGCCTATGTTTAAAAAGAGAGGGAAAACATACAAATAATTTACTAAAGATAAACCATATACATAAATATTATTTAAGTTTTTATAATATACTTTTAAATTAAAGTAGTTTCATCTACATATATCAGGGGCGTCCACAGGATTTTTTTTTTTTTTTTTTTGAAAAAAAACCAAAAAACCCTTAATTTGGCAGGGAAGCTATTATTATAATTGGGTATATTATGCCTTGCCCCTCCACTACTAATTCACTCTGGGCTAAGCAAAGGCAAGGAGAATAATGGAAAAAGTTGAATCCTTCTTTAGAATGACGACTCTGAAATGATTTTGGCGGTCTGTAAAGTTTCTGACCTTAAGGTGAAGATGGTAGCACTCGTAAATAGCTATTTACATCTATCTATCATCTGTTAACAGTTACTCACTGTGAGTGTTGTTGTGAAAATGGTACAAATCGAGTATGTATCTGTCATGAAATATTTGTTTTTGAAAGTGTAACCTTTAAATAAATTCAAATATAGCAGATAGATAAAGGCTTGCTGTATTAAAAATGGAGGTGTCTAAATCAATCTAACTTGGAGTAATTTTGCAAAAAAAAACAAAAAGTGTGTCGTGAGTAATTATTTTACAGAGAAAAACGACGAGTACTATTTGGACGGGTTACAGAGATGGGGGATTAGCTGGGAAAAGTGTGTAGAGTTAGATTTTTTTTACGTCTTAACTGAATGTACAAAACCTTGAAACTAAAACATACTTTCAAAATTGTCAAAAATAATAATAGTCTATTTATGCAAATACAAAAAAAGTTGAATAACTCAAATAAATTGCAAACTATTGCAGAAAAAACTTGCAAGACTTGTTCAACTGGCAGGAGTTGCAACAGGACATTTTTTTTTTTTTTTTGCCCATAGATCTACTTTACTTCTGGTGCTATGCTACAAAGCATTCTGGCTTGCATTCAAACATAGGAAAACTGTGCATTTTTGACATTTACATCGGGACACACCCTTTTGGACATAGATGGTATCGTCCCCACTTGTCACAGTTAAGTAACAAATGCCCAGAGTTATTATACCGCACATATGGTTGGGGTTGTGCGGGTCTTGGGGCATATCGTTTTTTCTGAGATTATTTGGCCAACTTTGGATGTTGGCTCGCTTCAAGCTGTGGTCTACTGCAGATTTATCAAGTTCTCCATACATTTGAAGTGTATGTGGATTTTACCGTTACCTTAAAGTGTCAAAACGACTGTATGGTAGAGCATGTTTCCCAAACATTATAAGACCCCTTTAAATCTTTCTAACACTATGTTAAGCTAAACAAGTATGTTAAGTAAGGTCTTAGACACTATATACAGGGTGCCCACGATAAATTGGAACTACTTTAAACTTCATCCAGATCCAATTTGGATATTCGGGGTTAAATCATACTAATATAAAAGGTTGCGTGAACAATACACTATAACTTCCACCACAATTGTTTTGACAACAAACAATAGTCATCATGGAACAAGCATGGAGAGACGCCATCTTCGAATTAGCTCGTGCAGGACACAAGCCCTCTGCTATCTAAAAGCTTATTAACTACCCCAAGACCACGGTGTACCCGGTCTTCAATGCCTGGGAGGTAGAGCGGAAGGTCTGCCGCAAGGCCCACAGCATGAGAAGTGACCGAATTCGCACTCCCCGCTTCCTTGAAGGCCTCCAGAAGTCCATCAAGGCTTCTCCGGGGACTTCCTTGTCCAGGTTGGCCAAGAACCGTGGAGTTAGTAAGCAGCTCGTCTCCAAGGCTGTGAATGAGGACCTCGGGTACAGGTCATACCGAATGGCCAAATAACACAGCATCACAGAATCCATGAAGGTCACCAGGCTCACCAACGATAAGCGTCTCCTCAATGACCTGAAGAGCCATGGAGGAAGAATCATCTTCTTCTCCAACGAGAAGAACTGGACTGTCGACAGAAGCTACAACGTCCAGAATGACAAGTGGCTTGCCAAGAAGAGAAAAGAGGTCCCTGCAGTCTTCACACCAAAGTTCCCGGCCTCCGTGATGACCCTGGGTGTCATCTGCAGCACCGGTGAGGTGATGCCTCCTTTCTTCTTCAACCCCAAGGAAAGGGTTAACGTGATAAGGTACTGCAAAGTCATGGAGGAGTTCGTCATCCCCTGGATGAAGGATACGGCCGCTGAAAGGGAGTTCATATTCCAACAAGACTCAGCACACACCGTCAGGAGGACCACTAACCTCTTCAACTCCCACGACATCCCTTTCTGGGATCGCAACACCTGGCCCTCCAACTCACCCGACCTCAATCAGTGTGAGGGAGGACATGTTGAATAAATTTATTGTTTAATATCATCTGTAACTTTTTCATATTAACAAATACGCTCCAAATTCCATTTTTATCAAGCCGGTTGAATTTTAAGATAGTTCCAATTTATCGTGGACACCCTGTATACTGAAAAAACATTATTATTGAAAATGTTACCAAAAAGTGGCTACTCCAAAAAAGAAGGACAACTAATTGAGTTGTTTTGTCCAAAGTAAAATCTAGAATAGACCTACTTTGCTCAATGTACAGTGTATATCCTTCATTTTAAGACCCTGATTTGTTTATACACCTATTTGTTTATCCAGAGGCTGTAATGTTATTTTTTAGTGATTCCTAATTTTGACTTTATTTAACGCAAGAAGGAGAATTGATAGTATAGAAATGATTTCGAGCAGTATACGCAGTTGAACCTTTCAATATTTGCCTATCTATATTGGAAATCTCTAACAATTATTTTTAAATTTCTTTATAGTAACGTTTTTGATAATAATTACTATTGATTGACTAAAAATATTAAATTCTTATTACGAACACAATTCCTGGTTTGTTTGTTTTGTTTTTTTATTATTGTGAAGTATGAAAAGATTAAGAGACTTCTATAAAGTACTCGTGAGATCAATAAGTTCCTTGAACTATCTTCTGATGTATAAAAATGTGATGAGCCAAAACTCTTGCTTTAGTTTTATTCAAAATGACCAAGGCCAAGGAGTACAGTTCGGACATCCGCCTGCTTGTAGTCAGTTGCCATAATCAATGTGACAGCTACCACTACATTTCCATCGCATGATTGGTCACCCGAAGTTACGCCCCGGGAAGTTACGCCCTTATACCTATATTATAGCGTAAATATAACTGGATTGTACAAACTAATAAAAACAAGCATTTAATAATAAATGATTAATTATAAATTAATAAACAAAACTGCATTCGAGTAGAAAAAAGTCAATAAAAATCCATAACATACGACAAAAATGTAAAAATCAATACATTTTCCTAATAGGAGTCCAATGTAAACGATGCAGTTACATTTGAAGACCTAACGATGGAATGAAGAGTTGTGTTTGGATTTAAATCCTACAGGACAAATTTTATGAAAATAAATTAGTACTGAACCAATTTTGAAACTATATTGATTGCCCGAAATAGAGGAAGAAAGAAGAGAGATAGATTCGTTGCCTTGTCTCAGGGAGCCCACCTTAAGGTGAGGACTCTTGTTGGGACCTTTCATTCAAGACACAGATATAGGAGTTGAGGGGTTCTACGATCCTATCTTTATGTGTGGCTTGATCAGCCTCTCGCTTCTCCTAGATGAAGACAAACAGAACGTGCACAGATACCAGTTACTTAGTGTTGTCTATGAGAAGCACGTCCTCGGGATCCTCCGTAAACCATCTCTTGTTCATGTGACACCTTGGGTTCTACGGATATCTTGTAGACCTAAAAGAGGGGCGGCCTGCTTGAGTGACTAGAGGAGGTCCAAGAACTTACTGGACTAGTGCTTCTTAAGAGCCTCAAGAAGCCCTGATTCAGCTTTAACACGTAGAAATTGTACAATCAGATCTGTTCTAGAAGCCCTGTGGACCAGGCTGATTCATTGAGATGTTCACCTATAGGAATCTATTGGCTCACTAAAAAGTTCATGATGCGATTCTTTGTGGACTGCCAGGGTCTTCTCCGAAAGTCCTCCCATCAGTGGGCTTCTTGGCAATATGATAAGACTTCATGAGTCTTCATCTCATGATGTTTTATGTTTATATAGTTTATTCTTCTTAATTCTCCCATCAAAAGTACAACGGTTTAAAAGAAGTCGGTTCGATCACATTATAAAAATGTGAATCATTCATGTTCAATATTTTCTATTTTTTAAAATATATTGAAATTGAATTAAATGCGCTCATTTTACAATAATGAATGCAAAAATAAAATAAAATATATATATAAGGGTAAAAATCGGCGGGGCGAAGCTTCCCAAGGAGAAATTGCCCAGGATGTAACATCCTAGAACCCCCAAATCTTCTGTCCAATGTATGATCACCAAATTTAAAAGAACTGTACATGTCAAGAATCTCCTCGACATGGTAGGAAGTCAAAGCTGAGCTCAACACAAGTAAGATATGCAATCCAAGAGGATGTCAAGAATACAACAACAACTCTCAAATCCATCCACCAGGGGTTGAAAGCAACAGGAACTTTGGTTGAACGATGAAATGTGCAAAGGGTCCGGCACAAGAATGTGTTCTGGGGTTATGGCCAAAAAAAGACTCGACTCCTCAAGACTAGGCATATAAAGGCCAGGCTGAAGTATGGTAATGACCATAAAGATGATGAACTCAACTTTTGGCGTGTTGCGATTTGGTCAGAGGAGACAAAGGTGGAGAAGTTTGGCAACAAGTAGCATCGACACATTTTGCGACAGAAGGGCCAAGCCTCCAACCCCAAAAATACAATTCCAACAGAGAAAAACGGTGGTGATTTGGGTTTGTTTTACTGCCAATAGAACTGGAGAACTTCACAAAATTGATGGCGCCTTGAAAAAGGAAGACTAAATCCAGATTCTTGAAATGCATCTGCATCAATCAGCAAAGATGCTTAAGCTTGGAAGAGATTGGTGGTTCCAGGGAAACAATGACTCAAAGCACACATCCAAAAAAGTCCAAGAATGGCTCAATATGCATAAGGTTAGGGTAAAAGACTGACCAGTCAAAAATCCTTACCTTAGTCCTATTGAGAATCTATGGACTAACTTGACAAAAGCAGGGTGGTAATGGCATCCCACAAATCTCGATGACCTTTGAAGATTCTGTCCAAAAGAGAGGGCCAAAATCGATCTCAGTGTTTGTATATATTTAGAAAAGACTTATCTCAAGCGAATTCAATACTTGAAGAAAGCCAGAGGTCATGTAACAAAGTATTAAGTATTTTTGCTCTTTGCGTATGAATACTTATGAAATACCAAAAATGATATTTTGTTTATTTACTCTGAAAAATGAATAAATTATTATATTTTTTTTAGTTCAGAGTAGTTTTTAATTGACGAAGGCTATTCTAAATATACAATATGAACATCTAATTATGCTTTCTTGGCATTTTTGTGTGGGTACGAATAGTTTTAGGCTCAACTGATATTCGTTGATTTTATATCCACAATGCATTCGATTATTTCTTCGTTGTATTTCTTATATTTTTCAATAAGTGGAGAATTAAAATATTTATTTTTATCAATATAGTCAAATAACTTTTATTTTCTAACTCTGGGTTAAAATTTATAGGATTGGTATATGGCCTTTAAGTAATCTATTTACATTAAATGCACTTCAAATTTTATAATCATCTCTCAATGAGAGGTGTAGGGGTTGCAAGTTGTCTAATAACATATTCTAAGGGTCGAAATCAAAAAAAATTGGGAACCCCTGGTGTATGATGATCTCTGTGAACAGATATGTCGTCCCTCGACGTTACAATATTTTTGTGCATGCACAGACACTTGTCGAATCCCATTTTGTTTTATCAATCTGATCAAACAATCTCAGTTTTAATAAGGAATTTACTTTTTGTATTCATATATTCTAGCTCAACGATATCTACCTAATATAAAACTATAATAAGTATGTCATTCCCTGTTTTTAGTACCCTGGATATTTATTTAGGTCCGTGTAAGTGGACCAATCATTTCAGCTTGTAATATGACTAATATTAAAATAATATTTTACAACATGAATATCGGCAATATTAATACAATACCTTTCATGATTTTTTAAGAATTTTGTATTGATTTTAATCTACATTGAAGGTAGATATTATTGCAAAACATAAAAAAAAATCAATTTCTTCTCCATTACCTTTAACAACAAATGCAGTCAATAATGCATTAAGCATATAACTAGGTTTATAGAACATTTCATGTGACATCAGTATTCTTGACATTGGCCATTTTGCAGTTTAAAAAAAGAAGTTTTATAACAATTGGTACCTTATTTTTCTTTAATTTGAAGGAAAATAATGAACAATTAAATCTCCAAACGGGACCAACAATTAAAAGGACACAGAAATTACAATTTAACAAAAAATGATTACTTTATTGCCTAGTTTTATTATACAGCGTGTGTCAGTAAATTAGGAGAATAACTTTATAGCCAAATTTTGAACAAATTGTAAATAATCGAGATTTTGTATAACAGACGTTTTAAAGCTCCGAATTTTAGCTTTCAAATTATATTTGTTTTGATCAAATCAGATCTACAGGGGCGTCCACAGATTTTTTTTTTTTTTTTTTTTTTTTGGGGAGGGGCTGGGATTTAATAGTTCTACTTGATCTACTTTTAATTGACTCAACGACCAACGATTCTGACAATTGGGAAGGTTCTATAATTCAATGACGCTTAGCTCTATTTTCCCCGTTGCTCCACCAAAAATCGACCTAATAATGATTAAACTAATTAAAACAGATAAACTTAAAAATATTAAGAAGTCCATACATCTAAAAGGGATTATCATACTTTTCTTGAATAATTATTAAAAAACTTGGTTTACGCAACGTTTCTTATTTATAATCACGCAACCATTGATATTTTCTTCAACTTATTCAAAAACATACCGAGTCTGAATTAAAGATGGAAATAGAGGTTTGGAGCCTGAAAGCTATCGATACATTATTTTTCAAAATTTGTGAAACAATTTTTTTTTATATTATTATTAAATTTATTCTATTTTTACTTTTGAAAATATGACAAAGCATTTAAAGTCTTTATACACAAACTTATCATTGTAGTCAATAGAAATCTATAAAATATAATAGATAATTATTAAACATTTGAAATTTAAATAATTTAGTTTGATAAATCATCGTGTAATTAGGTGAAATTATCTAGTTTCTAAGCTAACTCTTGATATGAGATTAATATTAATTCATAGTAAAAGCATCATCCTCAACTGTCTCTCAACGAAATTCTCGAATCCTTTGTGTATATATTAGTGCCATCACATATCATTGGATATAACCTTTAAATATTTTCGAACTATACTATACATATGTAGAGTTTCTCAATTTGAGAGAAAGTGTGTTTGAGCGGGATCCTGGGATTTTTGTATCAAATTTCGGGGTCTGAGGAAATAATAATTCCGGTTGTTATATAATAAATACTTGGAAATTTAAATATTTTTTTATAATTTAAGGGGAAAGAACTAATTTTATGCTAATCTTAGCCATATATTCTCAATTATAATTTTATCATAATCAATAATAGTGAGCTTTTTTTGAATTCCTCAACCTAATTTGACCCACAAAAAACAAAAACTTAAATAAATTACCAGGTGGTCTATGAAGGTATGAACAATTACTAATTCAATAATTAATTAAAGTTGAGTGATTGAAATTAATACCCTTTTTGATATATATAAGCATAAACAATTAGTCACAAAATAAAATAAACCTGAGCTCTCTAGCTTACGTACAAGTTGAGAAAATGACACTTGAATGTGATGGACAAATTTTCATTCGAGACCTCCAAGCAGTTGGACGTCTCCAGGACCACTATCTACGCCGTCAGTAAGTCCAAAACGTTAGGGAGGAAGAAACTCTCTGTCAAAAAGGACAAACTGGACTCAGAGAAAACAACCCAGACAATCACCTCAAGTCCATGAGGGTTCATGCAAGAGATCTCGGAGTGAGGGCGGAGAGTCCACTTTTGATACCAGTAATGATAGAGTTTTTCTAGAGTTCTTCATAATACTTACACTTGTATTTTAATGAATTACATAAACTCTTGTAAATTACCACAAAATTAATACATCATAGACTTGTACTTAGAATTTATATGAAGTTCTTGTATTTGACTTCCGTACACTTAAATGTACTTGACCCATCCCGGCCAATTCTTCTCAACTATGCAATGATTAATCAAGAATTTTTTGGAATTGTGTAACTAGAGATAATTCAAATTCAACATATCAACGACGTTGAGAAATAGAATTATTTTTGACTGTATATTTGGATAGCGTAGACAGTACGTGATATAAGATATAGCAATCCCATCCAGCATGCACGTCGTATTAAAAATAAGGAAGTATATACAGGGTATACAATCTACCTAAGCCGCCAATTTGGCGCGGTCTCTTAGGTAAATGCAGGCACAAAGCAGCAGATTCTTTTGACAGCTTTTTCAAAGCTGCAACAGTTGAAAAAAATTGAGTCAATTGACGAATTTGTTCTCCTAAATATTTGGAAAAGGTAGGTACCCCTCCTTAAAATCTGCACCGAGAGTGACCACATAACAATGGCTCAAACTTTAGGACTCAGTCAGATGTTCGTGTGCAAGGTTCGGCGGAATTTTGAAAGGTCTATAGGTGATTTTAAGGCAACAGCAATGCGGACTAAGATCAAAGCTCTGATGGCAACGTCATGACTCTTCATGTGTTCTTCTAAGGCCCCCATGGTCAACACTGATGACTACCTGGACTGTCACACCTCAAAAAAAGTATCTAACAGTTCTAACACAATTTTGACGACTTCATTTCGCCAGACTTTTGCCTTCCAGAATCGCTGGTTCTGAACACGATTGATTTTTTTGTGTGGGGTACAATCGAATGATAAACAAACTGAACCACCTGCAATACCAAGGACGAACTTATCAGTCAGATCAAGAAGGAATTCGAGGATTTACAGAGGTACCAATGGGCGAAGGCCTGCTCCCACTTTTGGCCTCGTATAGAGACTGTAATTGAGGCTGGAGTGTATTTTATTAAATAAAATCGATCAGAATTCATCAAGTTTTATGATTTTTTTCTTTTTTAATCCGATAATTGGTGGGAGAGAAAATTGCGTTTCAAAAAAATCCCTTTTGGGGCACAGTTAGCTTGCACACCCTGTATGAATAGATTATGTACTTCAGTTAGTAGAGACTAAAGTACTCCCTGACTGACATATTAAAAAAGATATATGTGTGGTGATAACATAAAAGTAAGCTGGGATTTTTTTGATGCAACAGAGAAAAACGCATTATAAGTTTTTTACTTCAATGAAAAAACGAAGGGGAATTTTTAAAGAGTCCAATACAATATTAAACCACTGAAAAACTGTCTAACAAGTTAGTAATATGATTAATATTTGTTTAAATTTTTATATGAACATAATATGGTTAACAAAATTTAATTTTTTTTTCTTGACTGGACTTTGACAACGGATTCTTATAGAATTTGGACTGCTAATTCCGAATATATGCTTATATTTACCAGATCACATCAAGTTTTTATGATATCTGATATTTAATATTTGTGGATGTTAAAATAAAAAAGCCTATAATGATACCACGTGTTTCTGTTATGTATGTATTTTTCTCTCTCTTTGACTCGAGTACTTAACGTGTTTTAATATATATCTCGATGTGTGCCAGCTCTTCCTTCAGCAATCAATATATCCATTATTTAAACCAATATATACCAGTAAAAACTCTCATTGAATATTATTTCTTGTGTTGCTCTCATTTGGATTTAGTAAACGTTGGAGTTTATATATTAAATATTTGTTAAATCACCATCTTAGCTGTTTTCGAAATCCGAACAAATCTGTATAAGTGTATAAGGTAGCCATGTCTACATCCTCATGGAGAAGAAAGTGATGTAGTGACCCAGATATATTCTGCTATATCTGTGGATGCTTCACTTTATCACCTCAAAGACGGAACATAACTCACTTCGTTAAGAATGGGTACCTTACTTATTTTAAAGTGCCGCTTGGAGTCTAAAACAAAAATTGGGGACCTCACATAGTATGCACGACTTGTCTCGAAACTCTGAGATCGTGGTCTCACGAAGAAAATGCTAAGCTCAAATTTGTTGTGCCGATGATTTGGAGAGAACCAACAAACCACCTATATGATTGCTACCTTGTAAATGTTAAAGGATTCAATAAAAAGAACAAGCGGTACATGACATACCTTAGCACCTTCTCTGCAATATGGCCAGTTCCTCATTTGGACGAAATAGCTGTACCTGTTTTCACCAAGTTAGCAGATATTGATGATGAAGCACATACTTTAGTCGATGATAATAATGAAGAAGATACAGATGCAAATTACACACCATTGAGTTCATTGTTTGGTCAACCTTTTGTGTATAGTCAACCTGAATTGAATGACCTGATTCGAGATTTGAATTTACCTAAACAATCTGCTGAGTTGTTGGCTTCCAAACTGTAAGAGCGAAACAAACTTGCTCAGGTCACAAGTCTCACATTTTATCGTAACAGAGATGCAGAACTGAGGAATTTCTTTGATTCCGACAATCACCTTGTATACTGCAGTGACATTGAAGGGCTTCTTGTGGCTATTGGATTATCTGCGTATCATTCAAGTGAGTGGAGACTCTTCAAAAAGAAGTTTTTAAAGTGTGTTTTACTTCACAATGTTAACATATATGGATGTATCCCTATTGGACACTCAGTCTCAATGAAGGAGAAGTATGGAAACATCAAAATAGTACTTGAACGATTGAAATTCCTCGATCACCAGTGGTTAATCTGTGTGGATTTAAAAATGGTGAACTTCCTTTTGGGTCAACAAGGAGGTTACACAAAATACCCTTGTTTCCTTTGCTACTGGGACAGTAGAGCTGACAAGGATCACTGGGTTGGAATGGAATGGCCATCAAGCCATACGTTGGTTGCTGGAGAGAAGAATGTCATTAATGAACCACTAGTTGATCGAAGAAATCATCATCCTTCCACCATTGCACATCAAACTCAGAACTATGAAGCAGTTTGTAAAAGCTCTTGATCACAATGGTGATTGTTTTCAATACATATGTTCAACTTTTCCGAGTCTTAGTGATGCGAAGAAAAAGGCAGGGATATTCGACGGACTCCAGATCAGAACATTACTCAGGGACATACCTTTCATTGAGAGGATGACCACTCTCGAATCTCGAGCGTGGACAACATTTACTAATGTGGTGCAGGGTTTTCTTGGAAAAAAAAAAACGACAATTACCAAGAGATTGTGGATGAACTTCTCCTTAGTCTACGAGAGCTCGGGTGCAGAATGAGCATCAAACTGCGCTACTTACACGGTCACCTGTACATATTTCTAGACAACCTTGGAGATGTTAGCGACGAACAAGGTGAGAGGGTCCACTAAGACATTAAAGTCATGGAAGACAGATATCAAGGTCGTTGGGACTCGTATATGATGGCTGATTACTGCTTGAGTTTGATGAGGGATCATTCAGATACTCTACATAAGAGGGTGTCATCAAAAAGGAAGTTTACTCCAAAAATGAACTAATATGTCTGTCTACAAACAAAAATACACTGTTCCAGCATCTACTAGTTTGATATAACATTCTATGTTTGTAATAATATTGAATTTTGTCAAGTATGTGTTAGTACTTTCATGTTTTGTCTTTTTTTAAATGAAACCGAAAACCAAGCCTGACCATTTGAAGAATATTTTTGTAGAAGAGCAGCTTAGTTATCATCACGTTTCATTAGATCAGCTGGAAGAAGCTTTGAAGAGGAAAAGGAAGTAAAAAAGGACATAGGGCTGGAATTAATATAATATTTAAATTCATATTTATTTACTTTATTAAGTATTTTTAAAACTATTTACAACAAAAATGGGGAGGATTCTTCTTTTAGAAGAAGATGTTAACACGCTCATGAATATATAAATTTCTAATTTCTAAAGGGAGTTTTTTCAATACAAGTATGACATAACTAAAGAGTGGATTTGTGTAATAGTGGGAGATATATGGTGTAACTAAATTACGAGCCTTGTTAATATAAGCAGGTTGTTCTATGATTTTGGGGAGGAAAAGGAATATCTGCAATAAAGATGAGCCCCTTCTACATTTAAAATAGCATTAGTACAAGGAAAATATTATAATTATATTCAAATGTATTTGTTTTTATTTGATTATTCATTTCTACAACAATTTACATCAAAGATAGGCAAGAATTCTTCTTTTAGAGGGAGATGTTAACATACCCACGACCTATTAATTAATGAACAAAATGAGGAAAGAGCACACGCATCACCTTTTTTTCCTTTTCTAAAATTAGTTTAACCATTACAAGGAGGGCATTCCGCATAATTATATAATTATATTTTTTTTTTTTTTTTTTTGGGGGGGCATGGTGTTTCAAATTTGTTTAAAAAAATTTCAAATATTAAATTTTCTTGAGTATAAATTCAAAAAAATATACTTATTAACAAAAAATTTAATTTTTTTCGAAAAAAAAAAATCAAAAATTTATTGTTATTTACAGAAAATTTATTTTGTTTAGAAAAAAGATTCAAAAATGAAATTTTTAATATTAATTTTTTTCGAAAATTCAAAGCTATTTCGACAATTAAATTTGTCAAAAAAGGAATTCAATTTCAAATATTAAATTCCTTGTGAAAAAAATTTAAAAATTCATAGCTATGCACAAAAAATTGAACTTTTTGGGAAAAACTTCAAGTAATTTGCCTAATTGGCCTATTTTTTCAAGAAAATAAATATATCAAAAAAAAATTCTTCTCCAATTTTCTTGTAAAATTTTTTCATTCTGATCAAAAAGAAATCCAGGGAAAAGCAAAAGTTCCTAAATTTCGGGGGCTACTATATAACAAATTGCCTTTGATCGGTCCAAAAAAGAGCGCGTGTTCTATGTATAGAGTATTTATTGGCTTAGAGGGACACACTTTCCCTTAATAATGCTAAAAATATGATTTATTTTATATTCAATGTAAGTTTAAACCTTGTATATGCTATACTCAATTTCTTAGACTTTCTAACCCCCCCGAATAGTGAATAGAAATGTTGTATACAAAGTATAAGACGTCGAAGAGAATGCTAAAGATAATCAAAAGTGCTCTCGCAACAGCTTTGAAAGTCTTATACTTGGATAAAGTAGTATTGCATTGTTCTCCTCGACACTTAGACGTCACGATTTCATTCAGTATCTCCACTACTAGGATCAAGAAAGGCTGGATGAGGCAAAAAATCAACCAGTAATCAATCATTTTATTAAAGGATGTTTGCGGGAGTGAGGTCGTCACATTTTGATAAATAGAGTACATGACAAGCATTGTGGTCAGCGTAGACATCAAAATGGTATCCACTCGCTCCTCTGTGATAAAAAGAGTGAGAAGAGCAATGACTTGAAGTCCAAACGTGGGGATGTAAGTCGTAAAAATGATGTTTGTGAAGATGCGTTTGAAGACAACGTTCACAGCGAGTCGGGTATCGTTATGGAGGAGTTCAATGGATTGATCAAAAACATAGAATTGAAGGAGTTTGATATTAGGGACAATCACCTCCTGGAAGTGGTTTCCCAAGACAAATCGGGTTTTTTTACTCATGGTGAAAGGAATCCTGAGATATAGACTACAGAGCTGATTATCGAAAGGGTAAAATTTTAAATCAAAGCTGCAGTGAAAAGAAAATTCAAAAGTACGGGTGTATGTGATATTGATTTGTGATCCATTGGTGATGACTCCATTGGATAAACTCGTAATTGGGTTTTGGTCCCGCTTTATCGAATGCAATTCTTGTATGGAAATATCTGCAAATTTATCCAGAATGAGATAGTCTGTTCTATCCGCAGAGTTTTCGATTTCAACAAGAGGAATCCACATCATCGTTTTTTCCTTCTCCGTCATGCTTCTTTCTTTGGAACCCACATTTAAAAATTGAATCCTTTGATCCTGCCATGTCATCTTTATGTCAATGTTCCAGGAGCATTTATTTTCAAGCTCTTTGACAGAGGTGATGGACTTTATAAAGACGGATAGATTTATGGCCAATGCTTCTTTTTCATTTTTCGAAGCAGGGGGAAATTCCTTACGATAGTTTTTTATCTCAAAATGGTCGCAATTCTCTTCGTCACTTTCATCCTCACAGTCCACATAAAAGTCACATCTTTTATCCAATGGAATGCATTTTCCTGAATTACACGTGAAATGAGTCGAACTACACTAAATAGAAGAAAAAAAATAATTAATTTTTTTTTTTCAATATAACAATAACGATAAAGCATGAGAATCAGGGCCGCCGAATCATTAAAATCAAACCGTGACACGACGCAGTCATCATAAATGTTAGTGGAAATATAGTTGGCTACTGTAATACTTATTTGTCCGATAGCTGTGTTGCTGAGAGTTGCATGAATTTCTCAATAACTAAAGTTTTCATGTTCGTAAAGAAGTATTTTTTAGCACTTTCCCCTTTACAAAATGAGGGCCAGGGTATATTTGGGATATTAACAAGGTTCTTTGATGCTCTGGGAAGCGACGGGGAAGAGTTTAACCTGCCTTAGGGTCCAGTAGCTCATATATACAACCCATTGGTGGAGATGTATTCTATTATATTAAAAAGGACTCATAGTACATAAAATGTGGCGGTATTGCAGTTTAAAGTGCCTCTAGGCCCAGTACTTCACCTTTACAACCTGAGAGCCGGGATGTATTTTGGGATATTGTAAGGTTCATTGGTTCTCAAGAAGGGCGAAAGGAGAAATTTAACTTGCATCGGACTCAGCAGTTCACCGCACAATCCGTGACGTGTTTGAACTATAGAATATTATAAGGATGCTTTCCCGCCAAGAAACGTAGGGGTGGTAGAGTTTAAACTTTATTTTGGTCCAGTACTTCACCTTTATAACCTGAGAGCCGGGGTGTATTTTAGGATATTATGAGATTTACATCATGCTCCGGGAAGCGGCTGCGGGACTGCGAGTTTGGAGTCTGGCCCAAAATAAAGCAACTACTTCCGTATTGTGTGAAAGAATAGTCTCCATATAATCCCTATATATTATTAAAAACCGTAAAAACCAACATGATAATAATTCTTAAAATTTTACAGTCTTTATTTTTTGTTGTATATATTAAGTAGAATAGTTTTTAATTAATGTCCTGACAACGCCAGGAAATCATACTCTACTTTAATTATATTTAACTTCATATATATATATATTTTAAACAATTTAAGGCCAAAACAAGCAAAATTGTATGCTTGAGAGGGAGAAGTTAACCCCACGACGACCTATTAAATAATGATAAAAAAGAAGAAAAAAAAAAAACCCAACAACTAGTGTTGTCAGTCCTTATTTATTCGGGCCAGACAACCGGACACTAGCAAGATCCATTTTCCCTATTTTAATCACTAAATATATTTTTATCATTACAAAAATGGCATCTTTAGGAATGAAAATGACACTTAGCTGTCAGTTTATTTCTCCCGCATTTATGAGAAATTGTCATTCTTGTAAGGGTTTTTGACTACGCATTGAGAGAATCCCTTCAGCTGCTGAGGTTGATAATAAATGTACATATAATTGAAGGTCAAAAAATTGGCAACATTATATCTACCCCTTGTCTAAAATTATCCATGTCTATAATAGTTTGGATTTTTTTAATCCGCCCTGATCAAACTTAATACATGGTCTAAAAAGTCCCGGGAAATAAAAAAGGAAACACGTTTTCTTTCTTTCAAAATTGTTTTTGATACATCTATTATTCACTAAATGGAGGAGAGTCGCCCTAACACTTTTCAAGCCATTGTTTAGCTTGAATGGTATTTTACCCATCGAAAAGTAGTGTGAAAGTGATACAAGAAATGTTTTTTGATCCATTGTTTTAGAAATAAAAACTTACACACTTAGCACAATAACTCACTAACTAAAAAAACAGATTGTCATAAAATATTGACAGCTGCATTTTGAAAATAAAGTGAATTTAAACAAAAAATAGAGCTCTTCATATGTGATTCTTGGTACTTTCAGGCCATGTTATACATATCAGAGGTGTCAGTAGGCTTCTTTTTTTTTTTTTGGAGATGGTTGGTTTTTGGATTTTTTTTTCAAAAATTAAATGTCAAATGTTATTTTTTTTTAGTTTTGAAATAATACTTTTTTTTTTAAATTTCAAAATCCAGAGCTGTTCGCAAAGAATTAGATTCAATTTTCCGTTAAAAACCAAAAAAAAATCTTAATTTGGGGCAGACGCTCCTGCATATTGTTATGGTTATGTCCCTGATGGGCTATTTTCTTACTTTGGTAAACTTGAGCATGATCTTTTTAACGTAACAATTATCCTTGATGTTCTCTAAACAACTCTTCGAACGTATATACCATATATTTAACCCTACTGGGAAATATTTACTCCCATTGTAAAAGCCATAAATTTTATAAGCATCATAATACGAAATAATGACCCATTCCGCATCTCTTCTAATGATTTTATTCAGGTAGAGTCCCACGAACACAAATTCTTCTTCTTTCTGTGAGGATAACTGAAATTTTTCTAGAGTATATCTTCTATCTATGGTAGAAAAATGCTCTGGAAGACCCCTCAGAATAAAAGTAATTCCTTTGTCTGTGGAACAATAAAATTGAAACTTTGTTTTGCAATCAAAATCATAGTGTGCGTGTTTGAGGGAATAAAAGGCATAACAATTCTCCCTTCCTTTTCCATTCGGTTCTCCAACAGCCCATGTCAACTTTTCTTCTTTTTTATACTTAAATGACCGATCCATATAAAATTATTTCCTTTTGTGCTCTTGGGAAATTCTTGGATGTCATCATTTAAATTGCGACAAAGGGAAAGTGCATCCGTAAAGGACATCTTTTTGTCGACGAAAAATATTACTCTTTCTCCGCGAACCTTTAAGTCTCTTGTAGAAATCTGCAAAAGAAAATGTTGGAAATTGATAACTTGTTGATATGTAGGTAAATGCCGATTTAGGGTGCGAAAAAAAATTGCGTGGCGGAAGTCTTAAAGTGTTTTAGGGGATTTCCATAGAAATGCTATATTTTATTACTTAAATGGGATAAATCAATTTGACGTCATTTATATTTAATGTACATAAATTCTTAATCTCTCGCTCAGTCCAAAAAATTAATAAGTTGCTTCGTTTAATCGAACCCTTTGCTGGAAAATAAGTAACCTTAAGATAGTCTTCAAAACCACAGATGAGGGATTATGACTCAAATCAAAAGTATTATGGACATTAAAACATTTATTGAGCTTGTATTTTACAAAGTTTTGAATCAATTTGTTGATGCAAAGTTAATCAATTTAATCCCGACATTAGCACCTCCAATCTTATGAAAGTACTTTATTTTATTATTTTTTTTTTTCGATTTCAGATATTTAAAAATATATTTTTTACAAAATACTATCCTCTGTAACTCCTATTAATTTCATTTAATTATTTTAAGGTTTGATAAAGTTGTGTTGTTTTAATGAAATATCATATTAGATCACAGATTTTGTGTAGTTATAACATAAACAGTAAAAAAAAAAAAAGATTAAATTTCGATGACAGATTGGTCATAACTTCCTTAATATTGATGCCACAGACGTGATTCTGTTATCGAAATGTCTTTTTTTAACCATTATCTATTTGATAAAATAGGTTTAAAAGAAAAATATTGAATTTGAATTTTTTTCTAACATTACTAGAACATGGATTACTTTAGTAATCCATCCCTAAAATATGTTGTTTTTAGAGGAGTCCAAGGGACAAAGTTGCGACAGGTTCTTTTTCGTAAATAAAAAAAAGATAGAGCCCAAAACTTACATTACAATTGCCTAATATAATAAAAATTATTGTAAGCAAAACTACCTCATTTTTCTCCGTGATTTTGCAACAAACATTTTTGTCGCCGGTAATTTTGCCTAAAGGAGATTTTACGACATGACATATTCGCCCCCTTCCTATATTTTTATAATTAATCTGGTTAAGATACAATAGTAATGGTCGAACCAATAATATAAATACTTAAAAAGGCGCAGAATATGCCTTAAAGTTTCGGCTTAAAAGTATTTTGCCTCAAGGATATTTAACCTTAGTTTATAAATAAATGAAATTTATATGTCGTTAATCTTTATTTTTGTATGAAATTGACGTTCAGTTTGAATTTTGAAATCAAAATATCTAATGTTTATCACTACAACAAACAGTCCATTTGTGCTTCCTTTTGAAATAGTGATGTAATTATTTCCCAAAATTTCAAACCATACACGTGCTTACCTTTAATGTATAGCGGAACCTTTCCTTCAAACGGAAACCAAAAAAAAAAAGCCTGAAATCATGTCGTAATTGGCCAAATAACTAAATTATAACAACTCTTATTTATCTCTTTAGTAATCCCACAACTATCATTGAATACTATTTCTCATAAACTTTTAAAATGAATTACATATACATGTTAGGGGCATTGTGGAAAATTGCGCATTTTAAAAATGTCCGGATAACCTATAAAATTTCCAATAGCATGGTCAATGGTCTCTTTAACTTCATTTAAATTGGCAAGTGAAATAATTCTGGGTAATTAGATTATTAAACCATTCATTGCTAAGCAATTTGTTTATTTAGGATTTCATTAAGATACAATTTTATTGTAAGCAATTCGATTATCTAGTTTATTTTATTGAAAATTATATTGTATTAAAACACTCAACGCTATAACATGATAAGAAATTGTCCAGGGAGACTCAATTCTATTTGGCAAAATATACCTCGACCAACAGGTTGTGCAGGTGGATAGGTCGTCCCTGAGGGGGATAAAAAATTATAGCTAATTATATCCTGAGTATCAAGGACTCCCTCTAATAATATATTTTAATAGAACCCGGTTCTAAGGTTATTCAAGTGAACTACTTATCCAAACGGGAGATCAAAACCTATCGCCGCTGCTATCGTGAGTATCAAATGCCCCTTTTGATATCCTATCATACACCCTACATACAGGTTTCGCAAGTGAACCACTGGTCCAAAAAGGTGGATCATTAGCCACTTCATTGAGCATCAAGAACCTCTGTTATTCACACAACTCAAGGTATTCAACTTTTTTTGGTATTTTACTTTATGGCGTATGTGTCACTTTGGTGTAGCTTATGATCGTCATGTGGCTCCTTCTCTTTACCTGGAGGGTTCAGGTGTTGTTAATACTAAAATGTAATACAAAAGGTGTGTAATTTGAATGAACGTGATAAAATGTGGGTATATCAGGATGAATAGAGCAACAAGAAAAGATCAAATAAAAATTTAAATTAGAATTGTTGATCATTTTTGATAATATTCTAGCTACACGGTTGTATACTTCATTAGTTTCTTCAAAATATACATAAACAAAAAACTTATTTAAATATACTTTTCAACATCAAATCTTATAAATTCAAGAAATTACATAATTTTTCGATTAATATTTTTACTATATATATCCTAAACATACACAAATTCACCAAATAACAACTTTTGTGCTATTATGGCATTTGCTACTACAGAGGTGTCCCTTTTTTTGCAGATGAACTTATTTGTTTTGAGTTTGTACAATTGCACTACTTAAAGCCTTGTTAATTTCCATCCAACAGAATGGATGGGGTCAGTCGCAATATATCTTCCTTCTCTCTGGAAACTTTATCAAAACTGAGGAATGAATCCTTGCAAGGCTCAAACTGTTTCTTACATGGAGTGATTTTAAGAAATCCTTTTTTGTCCCTTATCTATAATAATATATTTTATCTTCTACATGGATAAAAATAGCCAAGACGTAGTGGGGATCTGTTTTTCCTCGGTTGATATTTGGAACTTGTACTTAAACTGCCTTGATGAGAGTTACATCATCCTGTTTTCTTGTTCTTCCTGCTTGTGATTACCTCTTCTCTGGTATACTTGGCCTTCGTGAGCAAATTGTCAATTTGAGCACTTTAGATATGCATAATCCTCGTTATTTTCTGTATGGCAAGTCTGGAAGGTTCTGAAGCGTTGCATTTGAAGTCACAGACGTGCGTAATCATCTTTATTTCCTTTATGGCAAGTCTCGAAGGTTCTGAAGCGTTGCATTTGAAGTCACAGACAGAACATTTTTTTTCCACCGGATCCAGATTGTTGATAGAATACCCATTTCTTATCATCAACCAGTGTTTTTTCTATGCCCTCCACTTCGGCCTTTCCTACTCTATATTTCTACACATCTCTAAAAGATGCTACTCCATGGTTATAGCACACTCTTTGGATAAATGTAAGACCTCAAGTCCGACCTTTATCGGATGGCGATACATTACTTTGTTATGAAGTTCGCCCAATACCAGAGTAAAAGCAGTGATTCTTGGCATACTGAGCAAACCACTGTCCATCAGCAAACTTACGTATCTTGTTGTCACGTTGCCATATCATAAGAATCTCTTGAATATCTACATTTGCTCTCTCATATGATTCTTGAGATTAGGAGGGATAAAGATTGCCATGCAGAAGCTCACTTGCACAATTCGTGGGCCGATGTGTATAATAAACTATTAGAAGGGGTCATTAATGTTCAATGAAGTGGTTGCCATGGATAATGGCCCACGTTTTTTGGCCAACAATTCAATTGCAGAACCTATGGGCTGTGGTGTATTATAGGATATTAAAATGTGTCTTTTATGCTTATGGAAGCCATAGCGCTGAGTAATAATCCACCTTTTGGACCAGTGGTTCACTTGCAAAACTCGTAGGCTGGGATGTACTATAGGATATTAGAAGGGACCCTTGATACTCAAGATAGCAGTGGCTATAGATTTTGATCCTACTTGTGGACAGCAGTTCACTAGTGTAACCTGTAGGCCGTGGTGTATTATTATATATTCGAGGGGGGGTCTTTGATATACTTAGCATGGTGGTGGCGATAGGATTTGATCCACCTTAGAGAACAGCTTTCCAACTGCAGAACTTGTTGGCCGAAGTATTTTTAGCAAAATAAAATGGAGACAATTTCTTATCATACTTTAGTTCGATTGTCTGAATAAATTCCAATGAAAAAGTACTATATTAGGGATGTCTATCCAATAGAGTGTTTGCTATTTTTTTTTTTTAAATAAGCAGTACAATTTGATCCCCTGATTCCAAATATGGCCTTATTTTTTCTCTCATAGCCTCGTGGCCTTCAAAAAAGGTCATACATTTTTTTGTTATGTTTAGCTATTTTTAAGTTTCAAAGGTGTTTTACGCTTTTGGTCTTGATAAATTATGGTAATATTTTTTAAAGGCAAACGTTTAAAATTCTAAGACCATGTTTAAAATATCAGCATACTACTTTTACCTAGAGTTATCTTTGTTTAAAGTGGAAAATGGATTCTTTTTATTTAGAGGCTCATAGCTTCAAGAGGAATAGATTCAAAAAATTTAAAAATATTGTATTAGATAGCTAAAAGTATGAACTTCAACTTTTAAAAAAAAGACTCTCCAAAAACGCTCTATATCGTTGTCAATTTGAGATAAGGCCACGACAATATTTCAAGGTAAAAACTAATTTTTGAATTGATCTCATAATAAAAGTACATAAGTATTCGTATGCACCAGCTAGAAGAGATAGAAACAAAGAACGAGAAGAAGAAATGAGATAGAAACAAAGAGAGAGAGAAAAAAAAGTATTTGCTCGGAGGACTCCCTTGAATTCCCGTTTTTTAGAATCCCTCACTCACTACGGGTATGCTACGAGTCATCTTGTATCCATGAAGCTTGAAATAATTTATTTATATAGTTAGAGATATGAGGCTTAATGTTATAACAAATTGTATAAGATATATTTTCTTTTTCTCCTATTTATTTTTCTCTCTCTTTGTTTCTATCTCATTTGTTCTTCTCGGTCTTTGTTTCTATCTCTTCTAGCAGGGGCATACGAATACTTATGCACTTTTATTATGAGATCAAGAATCATTTCATTGTTGTTTTTGAAGTAGTTAAAACTACATGTTCCAATTCAAAACTGTTCAAATCTTATTTATTTATATATTAAGGCGAAACATCCTTAAGAGAAAATAGTTTCAAGGCAAAATGTTAGAAGGCAAAAGTACCTAGTGCCAAAAAGGAGAACCTACCACATTTAAAATAGAATTTGTTTAGGGAAAATATTACTTAAATATATTTAAATTCATATGCATTTATTTTATTTTGCATTTTTCAAACCATTTAGAGCAAGGATACGTGAGAATGCTTACTTCAGGGGAGAAGTTAACTCCACAACTAACTATTAAATAATGAACAAAAAAAGAGTAACCTCATTTCCTTATCTCATTGCTACACATAGTTTTTTTCTTTATTCCCTTCTGTACCCCTTCATTACTAACGGCTTACGGTACGTTATTACGTAGCCAACCACCCGGCTAGATACAGACACTATACCAATTGATTTTTTACTCTCCACGAGTTAGCTTGTCTTTCGAGCCCTTTACAGGCTACTTTAATATTTAAGACATAAAAACAATCAGGAACACATCATTTTCAATCCAAGGGCAAAAATTTGTTGGTCTCCCACATCTAAAAACCCATTTTTAAATGTGTAAAAATATTTAATAGTTACCATTTTTGTAGTAATTGACTTTGATTCAATTGAGAAATTTGAATTACTAAGTTGAAACAAATCCCTATCAATATCCTCGAGTCCATGTTTCTTTGAAAATATGTGAATTTGTTTGGCTGTCAATATCTGAGTTGTAGCAAATATCATTGCTAATTTTCCTCTAAATAATGCATTTTGAATCTCGTTTGGCTCATTGGACAGCTCAAAAACTCCAAATAATAAGTTTTTAACAAAGTCTCTCTTGAGTGTATAAGTAGTATCTTTAAACGTCCTTTCGAAAATTTTAGAGCTGTTTTGATACACTTGGATGAAGCTATCTGATGGTGATAAATAATAGTTAATATTTATGTTTATATACTTATAAATGTGGATGGGATTTTTGTAAAGTGCGACGAGAAATGGGAAGCGAGCTTGATGTTTAATTATTTAAATCATGTGTATTTTTAACTTGGCCATTTTTTAGGATTGATAATCTGAGGAATGAATTATCTTTTCCTTAGCTGTTATCACTATTATTTAATTCCTGAGTTTTGAACTTCCTTTTCTCCTATATACATTCAATTATATTCAAAACCTGATTGAAAATTGGTCTGTACTTATAACAGACGGAGTTTCACCTTGAGGATTTGCTGCGGAGTTATAATTGTCAGCCCTTGTTGCTTTCCTTCTGCCCCTCCTCCCTTATTACAGCTGATTGTAGCTGATCTAATAAAACATCATGAAAGCACTCCTCCAAATTATTATTTTTTGTTTAACATCCCCAACAAATATGCACGATTTACATCACTGCTTATGAAATTACTGAATTAAGACCCTTTGTTAACAAAAGCTGCCTGCTGGGGGATAAATTACTACTAAAACGAGGAGAACCTTCTCCCATTTAATATAGCATTTAGTCAAGGGAAAATAATAGATTGTATATGTGTTACGGGCAATGTGCAAAATGCCAAGACAATCTATAAAATTTCCAATATAGTGGTCATTTTACGTTCATTTACATTGTCAGGTTAAATGCTTGTGGGTAATTTGATTCTTAAACAATTCATTGCAAGCAATTTCATCATTAAAGACTTGATTACAATACCATTTCATAGCAATTTAATAATCGTGTGCATTTTGATTGAAATTTATATAGTATTCGGACAATCGAGCTAAGAAATTCCCATTCGAGACCAAAGTTTAATTTGTAAAATGCATCAGCTAACAGGTAGTGCAATGTGCAGGTGATAGCATGTTTAATAATAAAAAAAGGAGTATAGTACTTGAGTCGAGACTCAACACCTACAATTTCAACTTTTCAATTGAATTCACAAAGTTAATTCTGCAAATAGAATACGTCAAAAAAAGAAAAATGATAGAGTAACCTTATCCTCTCCAAGCTAAGGTTACGGATTTTCACTTTGTTGAATTGTTTTGATCCGGGTGACCCTGTAGCAGCACTCGCTATGTATAATATACAAAAATAAAATACCACAGAGATGGAGACCCAAAACTTACAGTAGCATTTAATAACAATTTTATCTCTGTTATATTTAATTACGAGGTTTCATTAGGTAACCAAATTACATCTTAAAAAACATGTTTAGTTTTTATCCTGGGTCCATGTCTGAGCAACAACAAAAAAGGCATGATCTTCTCTACGCTGGTGTAAATGCCGAGAGGGCTACAAAAACCGTCCGAATCTCCATTTAGACTGCTTAAACATCAATGTGTCTATATCAGACCCATTCAGCTAATCAAAATTTATGCGGCTGACTTCTGACCAGCATCCATGTGAACCTTCTTTAGTCCTACCCCACCTCTGGAATTTAAAATTTGGGGCTTCTTATGGGGAAAAAAATTGTCACAGCTCCCATCCAAATTTGGAATCGCTCCGAGCTGCCATCACCGCAACGTTGTACACCATGAATACGGCATTCATCGTCAAGAGACGCCAATCTGTTCATCAGTTTATTGAGGCTTTTATTGTTTGTGAAGGAGGACATATTGAATAAAAATATAACTAAATAATATAGTATTTAAACATATCACAAAATTGCTTTTGAGTTCTCTTTTCCTGATTACAAAAAAATCACGTTTTTCATAATTTAGTCATGTTACTGAAAGTTTGGGTTCCCACTCTGCATATGCTCACTTCATCTGCTTTATATGTTGTCTTGCTTGAAGGATCTTTACCATGCCAAAAACATCCCATAGCTACCTCAAGCTACAAAAATAAGTGACAAACACGTCTGTTAGCTTAATGAGATTTCCTTGCCTACCTGAAAACTTTTCTCCAGAAGGATGTCTCTTTTGATGAAAATCCAGGCATGTTAACAAAAAAAGAAACCGAAAATCAACATGGTAACCCTGACAATTTGAAGAATGTTTTGGAGGAGAAAAAGAATAATACTCATAATGTTTAATTAGATCAGCTACAATCAGCTGTGACAAGAGATGAAGGAGAGAAGGAAATAAACAAGGACATTTGATAGAATTACTCCAATGTCGTTCCCCAATTCCACTCTGAGTACAGCAAGGACTTTTAATGATAACTGCGCAACAAATCCTCAGGATTATGGTCTGACTTTTATGGTCAGACACGAATGTTCAATCAGGTTTTGAATATAATTGAATCTATTTAGGAAAGGATGTTCACTATACAGGAATTAAATAATAATGACAACTGCAAAGCAAAAGAAAATTCATTCTTCAGACTACCAATTCCAAAAAAACCAGGGCAGCTAAAAAATTCACTGGTGTTTTATCACAGTATATCAGTATGGATGACGTTATCTTATTATTTTTCCTCAAGACATACATATGTAATTTTGTCTTTCTTTTGCATAATTGCCTCTGTAACGAAGTTGAAAGGAGGTTATGCTTCAGTCTCTGTTTGTTATTTAAGAGGAACTATGAGAAAATCTGCAGATCAATTTTGATCAAACTTGGTATGAAGGTAGAATATAACGTAAAAAATACATTATCGACAAAATTTTTGGAAAAAATTGAGTAATATAACTTTATACTGTAAAAAAAAAAAGACGAAGATAATAGATGTGGTAGCCTGACAATTTAAAGAATGTTTGTCCGAGAGCAGCTGAGGAATCTTGATATTTCATTAAAGTAGCTGCAATTGGCTTTAAAATGAAAGAAACAAACACAAATTCAATAAAGGATCAATTACAGCATACAGAGCTGGATTCGCGTGTTTATTTCCTTCCTCTTAAAGTTGTTTATAGCTAATCCAATCAAATGTAATTACAGCTAAGCTGCTCTACTCCAAAATTCTACAGATTGCCAGAGTTGTCATCTTGATTTTCGATTTATTTTTTCCTTTTTTACATACCAAAAATACTTAGGAATTACAATTCTACGATTACAGTTCGAAAAATAAAAAAATAGAGATATAACCAAGGTTAATAGAAATACAAGGTTAGACCATCATGTAATCGGGCTTCAAAGAATTTTCAATTTGATGTATCACACTGACTGCTGGGGAAGACAGTCAGATTGAGAAAAAACACCCAACCAAACATAGTCAATGATGTCACTATTGCTTGAATTTTCAATTTGATGTATTGCACCGACTGCTGGGCAAGAAAGACGAATTTTGACAAAACACACAACCACCCATACAGTATGACGTCAATATTACAAAAGCGTAGTGGAAGTCAAGCATCAGTCGTACACGCGTTATGGTATAACCTTGTATTTCTATTAACCTTGGATATAACTAATAACGACATTATTATCCTTCAGTTTACCAGTAAACACATTTTTATATTTTTGCCTTAGTTTCTTTGTTTGTCACCAAATTGATTTTGATCAAACTTGGTACAAAGATTATATATTGTCACAGTAAAAGGTTACAGAGGTTAAAGGTCAATGTAACACAAAACGTTTAATAGACCCCAATTTTAGAACAAATAGAAAAACATCACTCAATTTGATTTTAGTGAAGATTTTCCGCTCTACCTAGTCCCAATTACATTTACGCTCGCTGGGGTTTCGACCTTTTCCACATCTCTAGTAATTCTTGTTTTATTTAAATTAAAGAAATTCTCACCTTTGCCATTGTTATACCTGACGATACAAAATGTTTCCCAGCTGAATTGAGTTATTGTATTGAATTTTAAAAAATATCTGTTAGTTGTATTTAAGACAATAAAGCCGTATTCTTTCGTCGGATTATACAGGTAAAAGCTCATTTCTTTGCTCATAAAAATGGGCTGGGGAGTAAGAAATTCCAAATTGACTTTAAAACAAAAAGTAAAATTTCCTATCATATTTGGAAGGGATTCATTCACATTAAAGTCGAATTGAAGTGAGTTTTTGGATCTTCCTATGAAATATAGTTTGTTGTAGAAATCTGGTTGGAACGTAATTTCCATGATCTGAAACAAATAGAAGTATGGTCATTATAATTGTTATATATACATATATCTACGGGATTCAAGCCTATTTTATAAGGCGCCAAAGTTAAAATGGACGACATTAAGAAATAAAAAAGAGAAATTCAAGGCATTTTAGTCAAAAAGATAATTTAAGAAAAAATAGAAATAAATTTTTTCTAAAAGGCCCTAAAAATAAAAATACACCCTTCACAGGGGTATCAGTAATGGTTGGCTGGAGGGGCTGTATCCCCGCCTCCCCCCTCCTAATTAAGGATTTTTTACTATAATTTTTTTTGCTCAAGGTGTAATATTTAACTTTTTTGAAGTGCTATAGATTATTTAAAATTTGGAAAAAAAAAATTAACTTTTTCTTGAACAACTGTATAATTTTTAAAAAAAATTTAGATTTTGAAATTCATTTTTGAAATGTTTTTCCACAAAAAATAATTTTTGGGAAAAAAATTAACTTTTATGAACAAGTGTGGATTTTTTTTTTAATGTCTTTAGAACCACCGTTTGGAGTCAGAATTAAGATCAACAATATTGAAGACATCAGTGAACATCGAAAAATCGGAAGGCAGATGAAATTAAAGCCTGAAACGGCAAAAAAAGCTTTTTTGAAAAGTCAAGAGCACCTTACATCCCCCCGAATATTTGGGGGTGTTTTCGGGTACAGTTGGTTTCCAAAACGGGATGCAACCCACCGCCGACTGTAAGGGGATCTTAGTGATTTCTTCAAGTATTGGCGGTGGGTTACTTCCCGTTTTTGTACCCGTCGGTACCTGAAAACATACCCAACATTCGGGATAAAATTGAGGGGTTGTGAGAGGCTCTTAGTAGTTACTTCAAGTATTAGTAGTGGGTTGCATCCTGCTTTGGGACCCATTTCTACCGAAAATATCCCCAAATATTCGGGGCACAATTGGGGGGTTGTGAGGGGCTCTTACTAGTTACTTAAGACTTAAGTATCGGTGATACCCAAAAAAATCCCCAACATTAGGGGTTCAAAATGACAATTCATAGTCTTATGTACCGTTTCCTTACCAAATGGTTTTATATGAAATTGTTTTTATACAAAATGTCCTTATGCAAAAGTGTTTTATATGAATTGTCCTTATATGAAGTCATCGATTACCGGTTTCAATATACACTTAAATTTTGAACGGCATTTCATTTCTAACACAACCTCAAAATCCGATATTGTTAAATACACAAAAATGTGATAAAATATGTGCATAGTTTAATCTCATTTTTTGGTTGCAACTTGTACATTCTGAGTGTAAAAAGTATAATCATCATTCAAGTTCAAGTTTTGAAAGAGTAGCTAGATTCATGATCCACCGTCGGCCATGTTGATGGAAAATGCGAGAAAAACATGTTTACATATTTATTAATATTCTTGAAAATATAAAAAAGAAAAAAAACCTAGTGGCATTAAAGCTTTAAAACAAAGAGGCGAAACACGCCTGTTAGCTTGAGGAGATACATGGAAAATGGTCGTAAAGCTATCTTTTTTCCACCCAAGGTGTCGCTTTTTATGATATCCTAAATGTCGGCAGGTATAATTTTCCCTTAGGGGCTCGTATCCAACTTTTCTTTTGCTTCGCAGAGCTTACCATGTACGTAAATTTATAGAAGCAGCGTAGTCAGTTATGGAGTAATATTTAACGCTTCTAGCGGATAAAAAAGAAAGTATCGCCAGAACTAGTACATTGTACAAAAATTGATCACATGGTTTTCGTTCTGCTCCTTTTTTTTTTGCTTTAGGTGGTACGTGGAAGCAGGCTATGGATGGCAGGCTTCTTCTACCTTCTTCCTTTTTTCCTTCTTTTCATATTAAAAAAAGAAGTCTATATCAGATCACTTCTGTTCAAAACGTGTACCAACTTTGTCTTGCTTGCTCTTCCGGAACTTCATATTACAAATACTCTTTTTCAAAATGGTAAGCATATGTCAAGTAATTCCTAACATTTCAATTATATTCCAATTCCTTGACTTAACAGGCCAATACACTCCGACGATTCAAGCCTTTGATGGACCGCGTTTTAGTTCAAAGGGGAGACGCCATTTCCAAGACCAAAAGTGGAATCCTCCTTCCAGAAAAAGCACAAGACAATGTTCGAGAAGCAACTGTGATCGCCGTCGGACCTGGATCCAGAAGTGAATCCGGAGCTCTGAATCCCATGTCTCTTAAAGAGGGAGACACAGTTTTGTTGCCGGAATTTGGAGGGTCGAAGCTTACGTTTGAGGATAAGGAGTATTCGCTTTTTAGAGAAGCTGAAATCATTGCAAAGTTTTCTGATAGTTAAGCTTTAGTTGCATCACCTAAGCGAAAGATGATAAAGTAGCTATCGTTTTTTAAGAAACTTCCAAACTTATCCTTCTTGATGTCCCATGGTTTATTTGTGTTGGGATATTCAGGTCATTTATTAAGTCATGGACTCTTTAAAAAAAAAAAAAAAAACCCCCAACACCAGAATTATATAGAGATAATTAAATGACTTATAATAAACGAACGGGTTATTAATCATAGTATTCTATTTTATTATATACGTTGCTGTGATGAAGACAATAAAAAAACATTTTTTTAAATCTAATTTATCTTCAATTGAATACATTACCTCAGTGTGGAAAGCTCCATAATACCCCCTCATATATACAAGGAATACCAGGATAAAGAATGTTCCAAGAACGGATTTCTTTTCCAGCTGTAGATTTGTCATGTTATTTCTTCGTTGTATCTCAAACTAATGAATTCCCTACTCAGTTTTCTCGTATTTGGTTTTTATTGGAAAGAAAAAGTCGATAATTACTTACATTTTGACAAGTCTTTAATTCGGTTTATGTCCCTGAAAGCTATTTTTATTTTAGTGAACATGAAGGAAAGCAAAATGTTATGTGGACATGGTTTCACTCCTCCTGATCATAGCTCTTATGAAGGCAAGTAAGAAGAAGTTAGGTCCCACTAATTCTTGGTTTATGTTCGTGTTTCTTTTAGATCTCGAAGGATATAGCTTCGTTTTTTATTTTGTTCTACCTTAATTTTGAGCGTAATTCCCATTACTTAAAGATTATCGTCGTAGATTGTTTTATAAGAGCGTGGTTTTCGTATAACAATACAAAAGAGGAACAAAACATTATTTGAATTATGAGTCAAGATTGCAATTCAATCATAATGTCTATCAAACTTGTCAAAATATACTATTCTTTTTGGTTTGCACTCATGAGAATTTAGTACAATGCTTGCATCTTTAATCATAATAATGTTCATAGTTGAAGAAAGATATGATTTCCTCACTTTTAGAAATGAGTGATTTGGCATATGAATTGACTAAGGTACTCAATAGTCAATACTTATTAATGCCCACCGTTACTTTGCAGTAATTTTGACACTGAACAATTTAACATTCTTTAATTTGATAAAAATAAACATATGTCCAGTATTGACGAAATATAGACCGGCGGGGTTATATGCTAACCGGGAATAAAATCATAGGTTTACTTTAATCATTCAGTCTAATAAAAATTGTATTGAATCACAACACTGTATGACTAATTAACATGGGAAAGCTTTTCCAACCAGAAATATTGAAAACAATACACATAACATACGATTTTGATCTTAAGGTTTTCACCTTCATCTCTCTCTCTTCCAACCATATATGTATCTAATGCTATAAAAAGCATTACGTAATTGTATAAATGAGAATATTCATGAACATATTAATGCATTGTTTCGCCTAAGTATTTCTAATTTTGATGTATGAAAAGAAAAATTTTGCCGCTCGGCATTAATGGTTTAAATGCAGTTTCTGTTATAAGGAGATTTCCCATTTCCTGGACGATATAACTCAACATAATATTAATATGGAAGCACATTTTTCTCAGCAAGTAATATTAATATGTATATATCTAAAAGCGATAGATAATAATTTTACCTATTGATTGTTGGATATAAATAATTAAATACATAATTCAATAGTAATGATTATGCTATCAATGAATTAATATGGTTGGTGGGTGAGAGCTAGATCGCCGATCAAAAAGACCATGTGACAGTGAATGACAGCCTTGAGTCATTTAAATGCGAAATGGATGACGTAATAAAAGAAGATACGCAAGCGCATCGAATTGCAGGGTCCTATGGCTCTTTGATCGGTTTGATGTCCAACTCAAATTCACGAATTACTGCTCGATTATTGTATTTCTATTAAATAATACAATTATATGGCAAAACGCGTTGTTTCAAATTCTCATGGCTACCATTTCTCCCAGGATACAGACGCTAAAGCCTTGTTTAGCAAGTAAAGAAATGTTTTCCTTTATTTCTAGAGATCATGTTTATTTCTTCTTTCAAGTATTAAGGGTGTCTTGAAGGAGATTCAGGAATCCAGCAATAGTAAACGACAAGAACTATCTCTTGATGGAAGCGGCGAGTGGATCCCATCCGTTATTAATCTTTCCAATAATCTCAAAAAAGAATTCCCCGACCTCGACATATCCATTAGAACATCTCAAACTAAAAGGACTAGGGATCAAGGACTTCTACCCCAGCCCAATGTGAAGATCCTCCTCACGCTGCAAGGAACTAATCACTCGGACCCAAGTACTAGTTGCTCTGTAGCTAATGGTAGTAACTAGTAGTCTTAGTCATGTTTTTTCAACTCCGTGAAATCCTCCGATGGTTTGGCCTCACTGTCTTTGAGATCTTTGTGGGTCTCATTTGCTTCACACTCTTCACCATTTTCCTCACATGTAAAGTTGAAGGGCTTCTAGGTCATTGGTCATGGTGGCTAGTATTTTCACCTCTCTTCGTCTCAGATGGCTTAAATGCCTATTTCGTTATTATCATTTATATTAGGATGCATCTGGATGGATCCTACAAATCCGCTCAAATTAGAATGGCTTGGTCTCTCTTTGTCCTTATGGTTCTTCTTGTATTCAAGTATTTCTTATGTCAGAAACTGAGTGGTGAAGCCGTTATGGATTACTCCGAGCTAATGTCTCCCATTTTTATACTTTTACAATTGATTATGGTGAGGGCTTGCCAACTCAGCTAGGATGCTTATCAATAACAGACTTACAAATCCTTTGACTCCTCTCAAGTGTTGTTCAGTTGTTGTCTGAGTTACATATATATCATTTGGAAATCCCCATTTTTACGTCCCACAACAGTTTTAAAAACATCCTTCATAAATGCCTCATTTCCCCACCCCTCTCTTTTTAAACAGTGATTATGATGGTGTATAGATACCTACTGTGATATATTTCATTCATCGGACTTATGTTTTATTCTGGTATATGATTATTTTGTATATATTTTTGCTAAAAGAATATACGTCTAAAATTATGTTGTTATGGTGACCTTCCATTGTAGAAATAAACCAATTATGTACCTACACAAATGTTCCAACTATATGACAATTTTTACTATCTGAACCCCTCGACTTTGTTTGAAATACAGGGGTCGGGTAACTATTTTTAGCAATATCCCAAAAGAACTTGTAGTAAAATTAATTTACCCCAAACTAGTATAATGATGTTTATTTCATTTAACAAAAGACAGTAAAATTCTTTCTTTATAGCATGTAAATACCATCCAATCCAATCACCCCAAAGAATTTTTTATATACCCCATTTGGAGTCATTTACCCCTGTTCCCCGACCACTGACGTAGTATGTTTGATTAGATTGAATTTAAAAAACTTTTATTAGAGAAATTATGCAACTTATTTTCAAAAATAATATCATTATTTTGTTGGATTTTTTTAATAATTTGTACTTAATAAGGCTACTTTTTTCATGCATCCTTAGATTTAGTTATTATAAGAGAAGTGAAAACGCGCTCATTTTTAAGCTTGCGAATATACAATGTATTGTCCACTTGTACAAGTAGATTGTGTTCTCACAAACTTAAAAATGCAAGCATTGTCACTTCTCTAGTTATTACTTATTATAGAGTTTTATGCAATACCCTGAGGTTTTATTATAAAAATTAGTTTTGAGCAAAAATATTGCCATTAAAGACGTCCTGAGGTTTAGAACAGGGTAAATGAATAGTTTGTTTCAGACAATAGACCAACTTCTTTTTTTTCATGACGCAACTCTGTATCTTCCTCTGTTTTGCCATGATTCCTTGTCCAAATAGTCATTAAAAAATACTTATTAAGGACTAGTGACCTCATTTTCAAGCTAGACAGTTCAAATTATAGGTAATTAAAAAGTGGTATGAAAATAGCCCAGGTTCCCAAAGGACTCACATGTTCAAAATCTACTCAATGTACCCAGCCGTTTTGGGGTCAATACGTCAAAAACCTTTATACCTCTAGGAGGAATAGTAATAAATATATATATCAACACTCAGAATTATTTAATAGATATTGACGAATTTTGGATTTAATATATTATCGGATTGATTCGTACTTAATTATGTTTTGGATATTTTTAAATTACGATTTTAACTATAAAAATGAATTTTGTCAATTTCGAAACTAACAATATTTTTAAAATTACGAATATCTGTATTTTTTTTTTTTTTTTCATTTGTTTGATAAGAAGTTTACTAATATACTGAATTGAAGGTAGTTTTGTCTAACTAGCCTTAAAAAGTTAGTTATCTATTCTTTAGATAAAAGGGTAAAAGTATTCATTTTATTTTTATTAATTTAATGTTTTTCCTACAAAAGGAAATGATAATTTGTTGCGTTAGTATATAGAAAAATATTTTTCTCTACTTCTTATGTTTGATCGTTAATTTTGTTATGAACAAATTAATGGGTTGATAAATAACCAAGTCTAAAGTTTAGTTCCTAAACTTTATTTTCCAAAATATCATTTGTATCTTAAAAGGAATCAAATCCATATTATTAGCAAAATGTCAATGAGCTAAAAACTGAAATAGATTTTCTATTATCTTTCTATCAGGATGAGTAGGAATGAGTTATTTTCAACGATTTTGACAACAAAATATTAGTCAGGGGTGCCATCATTGTTCTTTTAAAAGTTATTAACCCCACCGTTGAGGTTGTACGGTAGATCTGGTGCTACTCCCGGTTTCAATAGAACTTACGGGTTGTTTTTATTACTATCCGTAGCTGTCAAAATTTACATGTGACGTCATAGTAGAATAGAGAAGATATTTTTATTAATAAGACTTTTCAAGTAGGCAGTGCGGATAAAAAAATTATTGAAATGGGATCCCTCAAAATACCTCCAATTCCTTCATCTTTGAAGGCCATTGCTCACTTTTTGAATGTTGCCTCCGAGCATGAAAATAGGGATCCGGTCGTCACTTATTGGGCGCGTGTCCACGCCCTGGAAATTGGAATGAAATTGGACAAAAAATCCAAAGAGGCCCTTGGAGTCTTGCTCCCTCTCATGGATTGGCTTGAATCAGAGAAGAAAGTGCTTAATAATAGAGAGGAAGTGACATCCAATGTGGTTGCCAATGCTCATATGGAAAACTACGCACTTAAGGTCACTATCAGTTTAAAAATTGTTAATGTAGATTTTAACAATATTTAATTTAATTAATTATCATTTATGTATTATAGTTATTCTCATGGGCTGACAAAGAGGATCGCGCATCCCGCTTTAACAAAAATGTCATTAAGGCCTTCTACACTGCTGGGAACATATTGGAGATACTTTCAACATTTGGAGAGCAAACTCAAGATATCCTACGAATAAAGAAATATGCCAAGTGGAGAGCAGCCTATATTCATAAATGTCTGAAAGAGGGGATCACTCCTACACCTGGTTCGGAAGAGCATGAAACATCAGATCAAGAAGAAGACGAGGGAAAAGATAACAATTTGACTCCTGTAATTGGAGCCTCCTCTTCATATCATCAACCTCAGGATAGCAACGTTGTCGAGGAGGAAGAAGTTAATCTGCCTGCCTCATCCAGAAGGGAGGAAGAAATGGATCCCCATGTTGTAATTCAGGCACAAAAGTATTGTAAATATGCGACAAATGCTCTAGACTTTGCGAATAAACAATCTGCTATTGAAAATTTGGAAAAAGCTCTACAATTATTGCAAATAGGTGCTTTGAGTCATTAATGATGAGAATTACAATTTCTTCGACGGGCCATTCCATCAAAAATATATTAAATTATATATTAATAATTAATTAACGAAATATTATTATTATTTATTGACTTTGTCATGAGTCCGTGTACGTATAAAAGTCGTCCTAGATTGTGCCTGTCCATGGTTAAATTATAAATATGCACATTTTTATCAAGTATATATTTTCATTATTTCATTCGATTGTTTCTAAGAGAATTTAAATCTACTACTCTTTTAAGCAGAGTTCAACAGTTCAGGCAGAATAAAACTAAATATTTATACCTACCCAAAAAAAAAATTAAAATAGAAACATCAGGAGATCTAAGATATTATTGAATACATCAGTCTAAAGAATATCCGAAACGGGTCTTTTCTAAATGTATTCTAATTCATCCACGCGGATATGGAATTTAATATTTCGAATTATTTCAGAAAATTAATCGATGCCATTTTCTAAAATAATCAAGTTGACAAATCAAATGTTTTCTATTAAAAATGTCACATCGAAAATAAAATAAAAAACCCGAGAATTTCGTTCCACGAAGCTTGAAAATTTACAATATTCCCCAAATAATTTAACATCTCAAGTCTGAACAAGATGAACTGCATGCAATTATATTGTATATATAATTAGACGAATCCTCAATAATCTTTTAATCAGAATTAAGGATGTTAGTAATGATGGATCTCGAGTGACAGAATGACAAAATTGATAACTGAGTTGTGGTTCTACATGTTTGAGAATAACCTTAAAATGACCAAAATCGCGTGTTTGACCCAATGTATTCAGATACGGATCTGGAAAGCGGTACAAATCGTATATTAAGAAACCCGAATCGTGTTGTGAGTTAAAGTAAAGTTTCCAAGGGGGCGGAACCATAGTGGCCATAGTCTCACTAAATTTTGCAGAACTTTTATAGTTATAACAATTTAAAAAAATCTTCTTGTATAATATTATAATTCATAATTAGTGATGGGATGATTAATTAGAGAATCGGGTGTTTTTTCTGGAATCGGCATCAGGAAAATAATGTTTCATTTGCGATTCCGATTTTTATTTATTACTAGTATTTAACTATTTATTACTTTTTTAGGTGATGAAAAAAAAATTGCTCCCTCCAAAATTAAGGAATTTTTGTTTTTTAGAAGAAAATTTAATTAAATTTTTGAAGTTTTTTCATAAAAATATAACTTTCTGTGAATAACTAAGTATTTTTGAAATTTTTCTAAGAAAAATGTAATATTAAATTTTTTTTTTCAAAAAATTTTATATTCGAAATTTAATTTTTGAATTTTTTTACATTTTTTTTAGAGCAGCCATGGATTTTTAAAATTTTTTCAAAAAATATTTATGTTTTGTGGATTTGGACAAATTTCCTTCAAATTTTTTTAATTTTTTGCGAATATATATTGTTTTTTGAAATCTTTTTCCTAAAAATTCAACTTTTTGTGATTAGTTGTATATTTTTGAAAAAAATTAATATTTGAAATTTAATTTTTCAATTTTTTTTCCAAAATATCCTAAATCCATGGCATCCTCCTAAAATATAACCATGTAGACGCCTTTGATAGCAAAATTGTATTCTTTAAATGTTATTTAAAATCGGTATTAAGATTTTTTTTTTTTAATTGTCGCATCACTATTCATAATAAATTCTTGCAGATCATCTAATAAAAGGTAATACTCTCCTTCTAAACATTCTTCATATTGTCAGTTTAGAAGGTCATATTTGGGGTTTTTTAACATATCGGCATGTCATATTTTTTACAATTCTAATAGTGGTCCTTGGTCATTACGAATTTATCCCTCTAATATGACGACTTATAACGTAATAGCTGTAATACCGGCCATTGTCCATAGTAAGTAAGAATCAACAAACAGACAAACTTTACTTTATTAAAAATTAACTTCCCAACAAATCCTCAGTAATACTTTCCGCTTTTCATGAGCACACCTAGTGTGCCGGGACCATAGGAAACCATTTCAATAAAGTTATTCATTCAAATTTAGTCTATTTCCCAAAAATTTAACACTAAAAAGCTTTGAAGACAAATGATAAAAATTTGGCTTCTAAAATAATCAAAAATATCCTGTCGAAAATGTAAGAAAAAAACCTGACTGCCCCACCTCCATCCCCCCCCAAATGATGCTCATTCCCTATATGACGTCACCTATATAATTTGAACCCCAATTTCAAATACTTTCTAGCGCCAGAGCCAAGTTGTTATAATTTATGCCTAATGATGTTAATCCTATGAACTGTTTAGGAGGCCAGTGTTTTTGGAATGTGTAATATAAGAATGAATTTTCTTTTCTTTCGACGTTGTCATTATTATCTAATTCGTGAGCAGTGAACATCCTTTCCTAAATAGTTTCTGTTATATTCTAAAGCCGATTAAACATTCGTATGTGTCCATAAAAGACGGAGTGTATCCCTGAGGATTTGTTGTGGGGTTATAATTGTAAGTCATCGTTGGACTCAGAGTAGAATTGGGGATCGACATTGGAGTAATATTTGGAATTGTTCTTGTTTATTTCGTTCTCACCGTCCTCCATTGTCACTGCTGATTGTAGCTGATCTCCTCCAAAACATTCCATGTTGATTTTGGGTTTCTTTTTTTTAACATGCCATTATACACATGATTTTGATCACTGCTCATAAAAGACAACCTTGCCCAGTCTAATCCTAGTCATTTTGAATAAGGAAGTTAAGAATTGAACGGAGAAAATTTAAATTATTGTTCTTGGTGGTACTACAATCGAGATCCGAAAAATTTACTATGTTCAGCTCTGGCTCCAAGAACTGAAAAGTAATACAAATTATTCTATTTATATATATATAATAAAAGAACTGAATCTACAATGAGGAGCCTAAATCCATTATTAGATGGCAGATTGGTGTTAGTTAGAGTTATGGACAAGACCTCCCACCCCCTAATCCAGGATTACGGTATTGAGAAGCTAAGCATAGAGCATAAATGTTGTAATATGGCAATTTAAGCTTTATTAAAATGAGTTTATTCCAAATCGAATTGATAAACAGGTTTATCCCTTGAGACTGGTTCTAAAGTATCAGAAATCTTAACTATAAATCATATTAGTAAAAACAGAGTAGTAACATTTGGCTCTTGATTGGATAAGTTCGTTCGTTCTGAAGGTTCGTTCATCTTTTTATTTATAATTTTTTTGAATTCGTTCATTTAATAATTGTAACATACTTATTTGCTTCCTCCAGCCGTTTCCGTAATGATTTTCAACTGCGTAGCTCAACGCTCATTTTCGCTCATTACCCAAGCATCTCGTGGTAAACGACATTTAGGACCCTTAGGAGGTGTTCGTTGTATAACGTCTAAAAAAACAGATAAGATCATTTATGATAAATTTAACGATCGTGGCGATGGGGAGCCCAGGTGGGTTTTTTCTTTCGTCACCGTTGTTGTGTCGAGCTTTACTTAGGATTGAAGACTGTCAAATTCAATCTTAGTCCGGTCCAGTTCAGTCCTAAAAACTTATAAAATGTAGTGTTCGATGACGTCACGCAACTTTATTACTTCTTTTTGAATCAGTTCTAGTACTGAGAGTCCGGCGGTCTTAAGGATCAGTCCCAAGACTGGACTGGACCTAATAAATAAGGACCCCCACAACACTCATTTCTATTAATTATATTTTTTTTTTCTGTATCATATCCTAGTGTATCAAAAATGAATATTGCCAAGTACAAAGCGAGAATTTTTACAACAAATTGGATGATTGCTATTTTTGCATTATTTGGTTTCGGTTTTGCCGCATACCTAAAGTTCGGGCCAAAGAACACAATAACAAAAACGATTGAAAAACGTGAACCATGGTGAATTAATCATTATTCCCTTGTTTTAAAGGATGATTTCGTCTGAAGATTTTTTACCACCAATTTGACTTATTGAATTCATTTCCATACAATATTACTAGTTCTATTTGTCATAGATTGTACGATTTTTAATGGATTATATAGTCATGAATAAATAATGATGATTGAAAGTAAAATTATCACTACTTACTCAAAAATTTACATTGTATTTTGTATAATTAGATAGTGGGGAAAAGTTGCCTAAATACCAACTGATTTTGCGCCTTCTCTAATATACCCATAATATCTAAGCAAGAGAGAATAAAAATCCCACGAAACCTGTTAGATTTAAACTACATCATGCGAGCGAAGGAAAAATAAACAAAATGATTTAGCTCTTTAGGTAAAAATAGTTCGTTACTTCTCAAGGTTAATAGATATACAAGGTTAAACCATCATGTAATCGGGGTTGCAAGATTTTCAATTTTATGTATCGTACCGACTGCTATGCAAGATAGGCAGATTGTCAAAAAACACACAACCACTCATCTGCTATGACGTCAATATTAAAAGCGTGGTGGAAGTCAAAGATCAGTTGTACACGCGTTATGGTATAACCTTGTATTTCTATTAACCTTGGTGATTTCTATTAGAATAATTTGTATATATGAATCTCCGTCCATTCAGATTAATTGAATTCATATATATTTATGACATTCGGATATGCAGATATAATATTCAAATTAATTTCAAAATCAATTAACCACTCATTGCCATTGGTAACTCCATCCCATTTGGTGTCGAGTCCCACCTGTTGGGGGAAACAGTTATGACGTCGTTAACTTTCTTGTATCACGCAACCTGTCCTCCGAAAAATTAAAGAAAAAAGAGTTAGGCAAATAAGTCAATCATACAAGCTTCTATATATCACTTATGTAACTCAGCTTCTATATATCACTTATGTAACTCCCAGACTATCAGCGTCATATTACTTCTTAAACCTCATTTTTACAATGAATCATATACATATTTCGTAATATTAAAATCTACATAGTATATTATTCGATACGGTATTATTATATTCCTGAGTAATATTCTATTATAAGCGTAGCTATCAATTTGTATTGCCATGTGATAGCCAAAGTTATTGTATTTTCTTTTGGAAACGGAGGATAAGTATAGACAATGAATTCTTAGAAATCTGAGGGAATCGACAGCTGACGACAAAATATATAGGACATTTTTGTGTTAGTGAGGTAACACCGTGATAGAGTAATATTCAAATATACGCAACACCCCCAGCGGACAAAAAAGTTATTGCCAAGTCAACCTATTTGAACAAATATTGATAAAATTCTCTTCGTCTCTTCACAATGTTTATAGGCTTGCAGGAGGACAAGGTCCTCCAGATTTTCAGGTTCTTGATATCCAATATGAAAAATAAAAATATGTAACTTTATTCCTAAGAAAAGGCCCCTTTGTTTAAGTTTTATCTTTTTTTTTTAAATCTTTCATATATTTTTTTCAAAAAATACAAAATCCGTCAAAAAAATTAAATTTTTTTGTGTGCGTAATTGAAAACTAGAGATTTTCAATCTGTGGACTAGGGGAGCAACATTAGCCATACTTTGTACAGATCTTGGCACATTTTTAATCTTCAAAGTACCCTCCATCAAATTTGATAATGCCCCTGGTGCACCGGTGGAAGCTCTGACAGGTGCTCATAATGTAATTGTGTGCAACTGAGTTTCAACGTACATCTTGAGAGCTTTGACATTCCGTGCCTGTGTCTGGCAGGCCCTACCCTCGAAATGCGTCCAGAAGGAAAATTTGAGCATAATACTACATTGCTTTCGGACATAATGGAACTTTGGTCTCAAACAAGGACTGCGTAACCTCTGCTGTGTTTGCCGGATCACCATCTTGTTGAAGCTCGTCTGTATGCCAATACAGACATCAATTGTCTTCGTGACGTTGTAAATACCGAGTGGTGCATTAAAATTCGAACACATTGAATCTGAAACTTAAACAAGATATAATTTATAAATTAACAATAGAATTTCAAAAAACTTAATACTATAGATGGATTTGTGCCTGACTCTGAGCTCTCTTAATCATTTATGTAGCCATCCTTAGCGGCTATGATGGTTTCCAGGAGGATGCAGAAGGCAGATGTAGTCCTCTGTCCAGGCGTCCCAGTGCTGCCTGACAGTGGCTTTGAGGGTCTCGGTGTTTGGATAAAGGGCACTACATGCCTTCTTCTTGACATACACCCAAAAGGTGACGTTGAGTGGGTTGACATCGGGTCTGTAGGAGGGCAGAAAGTGTCAAAAAAGTTCAAAAGAACTCAAAAAACTCATTCAAAAGAGTTTTGCATAGGAGGAGATTGGTTACTTTCCTTGCTGGTGTCAAAAGTGGCCTCTCTACCCTTACAATGCACTTTCCACCAATTTTTTTAAAAGATCTCTGTAGAGTCTGGTGTTAACCCCCGAGATCTCTTGTATTTCCCCTTATAGACTTGAAGAGATTGACCTGGGCTGTTTTTTTTTAACTCCTCCGAGTACTGTTTGGTCTTTTTGTCAGAGCACTTCTTCCTCTCCAACGTTTTGGACTTGCTAACGGCGTCGAAGTTGCTCTTGGAGAAGCTCAACTGGTTGGAGTGCGCGAATGGAAATTTGTGAATTGTGTACTAGTCTCATTTCTCAACTCAATCATTGGTTGATTGTGTTAATTATGCAACAGTTTTTATCAATTACTCGTATGTTTCTTTTTAATTTCTTATTCCTGTCTTTAATAAGTGTCAAGATATTAACTACGCACCTAGTAGTCTAAATCAGTGGCTCCAAAACTTTTTTAAGTTTCACCATTAAAATATGTGGCTAGATAATGTGAGACCCCTTCATTTCTCATTGCAATTTGAATATATAAATTTGTAGTGTATTTTGTAAAAATAGATAACTTGGTTTTTGAAAAAATTTCAAAAATTTCAATTTTCTCTGTGCTACATAATTTGAATCCTTGTTTTTTTTTCTTAGAAAAAAACACGTTTTTTGCTCCTATATTGCCATAAAAAAATTTTATCCTGAAAAGTAAAACAAGTTATTGTCAAAAACAAAACTTTGGGAGGGGGGACTATAGCCCTTCCATCCCCCTCCCCCTGCAGACCCCCTTCGTCGTATCTAATATGTTTTTGTGGAGCACCATCTTCTGGAAATTTCTTTTTTAAATGATCCAGAAGAGACTTATAAAAAATATGGCCATTCATCATAATTTAAATTTTGATAGCACAATTTAAATTGTATTCTTCTCTTTTGGAAATCATTTCGCAGCCCTTTGTTGTTTACCGACACCCCCATTTTGGGAACCACTGCTCTAAATAAAATGTCAGAATACTGAATACTGATAGTAAACATAATTTGCTATTGATATATTCCAATAATTATATAATGAGTGTTTTGTCAATTACAATTATAAAAACAATTTTTTTTTAGTTTATAAAAAATGCTGAATCAAAAGATTTAAATCGTCTTCAAATTAATATTAATTATCCATTGATTGTATAATATGTTATGAATTCTTTTACAACATAAAAAAGTCCTTACAATTTTTTAGTAAATGCTTCAAAAAGTACGACGTGGCAAATATCACAAACTCTTGATGGTTTTACGGACGACGTCAGATTGATCTTGTTATCGCTACATTTGTCACAAAAAATCTTGCCACAATTTCGACAATGATGCTGAAAATATAGAATTATATAGAGGGATAAAAATTAGAGTTGTATAGGTATTTATAACATGGAAATTTTTACAAGGACGCTATATTTGTTTTATTTGGATTCAAAAAGTTTCGTGTCATCACTAAAGATGGCACGAGGTTCGGATCCAGATCCGAAGTAACCAGGTATACTATAAGTAACCTTGTATTATATTAAAAGGTCAGAGATCCGAATCGTCCTCGGGTACTTGAAATTTGATGGATCTTAAAAAGATCCAAGGGATTTTTAAGATCTTAAAAATATTATATTATTTCTTAATAAAGATAGGCTGGGTATAGGATCCAGGTTCGAAGTACTTGGTTACGCTGTTGGTAAATTTTTACTATCCGAAATCTGGGATCAGAACAGCCTCTAGGTACTTGACCTTTAACGAATCTTAAAAAAAAAGTTCTTGAATAGCTTATAATATTGCTTAATAAAGTTAAGACGGGTCTTGCATCCCGATCCACATTACTTGGCTACGATATAAGTAAATTGGTATTATCCCAAGGTTAATAGAAATCCAAGGTTACACCCTCCATAACGCTTGATGTTTGACTTCCAACATGCTTTTTAATTGTGACGTCAAGGAGTATAGTATACTTTTACTTTTAATCATATCATTTTTGCATTATATGCTGTTAATATACCATTGATATAAGCTATGACGTCAAAATATATCTGTCTTGCCCAGCAGTTGGTATAGTACATCAAATTGAAAATTCTGGCAAGGCCAATATCATGATGGTAAACCTTGTATATCTATTAACTTTGTATTATCCAAAATCTGGGATCAGAACCAATTCTAAAGGCCCTTTAGGATATCTGTCCGTTCCCTAATATCAGTGCTCGAAAAAGTCCGAAATTTTAAAGCACCCTAAACAAGGATTAATTTTTACTAATAAAAAAAGGAGTAAATTATGTCAGTTTACAAATTGAATAAGTTTAAGTTATCTGTCAGTTTGTATTTTTAATGCACAAAACTACATAGTTTGTCATTATTCTAAAACTTATGTCTAATTAAAATATATATTATTATTCTTAAAAAAAATTAGCCAATAAGATTTTTCAAGTGACAGCTTTTATCTCCAATTAAAACGCATATTTAAGGACCGATACATTTTTAATGAAAAAACTGAAAGAGAGCCACCTTTCTCCGAAAACTATTAAACTCAATGGTACAACTTCCACACTCCTTGACTTCATTATCCTTTTGCCAAGTTTGTCCATAAATCAAGTCCTTTTCTTCTTTTAGGGTATCCATTTGAAGCTTAAAATGACTTAATTGTGCGCCAAGATCCTCCATAGTGGTTTCATTTTCAGAAACTTCTATTTTCAACTTTCTGTTCTCCTCACAAACTTTGTCATAGTCCTTTAATCGCTCTTTTAATTGAGTTAACTCCTTTGAAGAAGTGGTATGCTCTCTTTTGTACTTTTCAACCTCCGTTTGGAGATGTTTCTTGAGGTTCATTTCAATCTTTAAGTCCGCTCTGAGAGATTTGGAGTCTGCGTAGCTTCGATCCACTATGAGGTTTAAATTTGTGATTCTTTCCATTAGTGTTTTTTTCTCTTGTTCAGAATATTTAAATCTGGAAGAAAAGGATTAGATATTTATTATTTTTAATATGAAGAAATTTGGCCTTTGCTCCAGGATTTCAAAATACTTTTGCCCAAAGATTTTTCAGGGATTTGCACTAAAAAGAAATTACCGACGGAAAGAATATTCCCGTTGAAATTTTATTTTAGATTTTGTACAAGAATTATACAAGAATGAGAATAAAACTTTCAAAAAATTGTTTATTTATCAAAAATAGATATTTATTATAAAATGCTTTATTATGACTTATTTTATGGGTAAAAATTCTATAAATTTCTTAAATTTAGAAACCTTTCAACATCGATATATATGGCTTAAACTTATATTACTAATGTGTTCTTTTTGATAAAAATAAAGAAATATAGTCGGCTAAGAAAATAAACAGGAACATAAGCAGGAATTATTCACAAGCTGATCCTCAATTTTATGCTGAATCCAACAAAGGCTAACACTTATAACTTCACAAGGGCGTCCACAGGATTATATTCATGGGCTAGGGGAATTTTTTTACAAAAAAATAATTTAAAAATTAATTTTTTTAGAAAAAAGTTTCAAAAATTAAATTTCAAATGTTAAATTTTTTTCAAGTAGTTAATTTTTTCGAAAAAAATACACAGCTGCTCACAAAAAAATATTTTTTTTTGGAGAAAAAATTTAATTTTTCGAACAAAATTTGAAAAATTAATTTAAATTTTCTATTAAAAAGAAGAAATTCCTTAATTTTACGGGAGTGGGGGGGGGGACTACAGCCCTCCAGCCCACCCCCTGTGGACACTCTTGCTTCCAAACTATTCATCTATATTACCCTCCGTCGTTCCTGAGCGCACACACTCGTGGTTTCAGTTTATACTTCTTTTTTTTTAGCTCGTCCGTTTTTTTGTTTTGTTTTTGAGTTGGAAACCTGAAGAGGGATATTTTTTTTCATAAGCTGCTATCATTATTATTGACATTCCGAGGAGTGAACTTCCTTTTTTTTAACACATACAAGCTATGATTGATATATACAAAACTGGATTAAATATTTGCGAGTACTCATAAAAGACAAAGAGTAACTTTTAGGATTCTTTGAAGAGTTATAATTGTAAGCCCTTCTTGGAATCAGAGTAGAGATCAACATCGGAGTAATCATTGCCTATGCCCTTGTTTATTTCCTTCTCCCCTCGTCACAGTAGCTTGTAGCTGATCTAATGAAACGTCATAACAGCTAAGCTGCTCTACTCCAAAACATTCTTCAAATTGTCAGGGTTACCATGTTGATTGTCGGTTTCTTTTTTTTAAGATGCCCAACATGCTCCCAATTAGCATCACTACTTATATTTTCTCTCCTCAAGCATGATGAATAATGAAAACAATTTTAGAAAATTAAAAACACTGTTCAAGTCTCAACTTGTACAAGCAAATTGTACAAGTTGAAATTTCTTCGTATTAAAATTCATTTTTTAATTGCAACATTGAGGATTCTAATTACCAACTGTACATACAGCCTATCATATTATTTTAATCTATTAAAATTACATGGTTATCATGTATTTATGAGTAATATCACTCTGGGCATTTGAACTATATAATGTGCTATAAAATACTTATATTTTAGTAATTTTGAATGATTTAGTCAAAAATATCAGCTTTTAAAATATGGATCATCCATGGAATATTCAATTATTGCATGAGCCTCATGCCAAGTACTATAACTCCTTCCTCTAAAATTATCCATCTCATTTTTTGGTTGCAACTTGTACAAGTTCTAACTTGTAAAAAAATTGCAAAGACTTTGTGCAAAACATATACATATTATGCATTATTTCGTTCATTATTTCATTGAATGATACTTTTTTTCTAGGAAAAACAATTTTTAATAATTTTTTAAAATTACATTCTTTTAAAAATTATTTATTGCCTTTTTTTAAAAATGTATACAATTAAATCTGTATTATGTGGCCAGACAAGGGACATTGAATAGCCACCACTTTGTGGAAATTACCTCTTAATATATATTACAGAGGTATTGTAAGAATTTAAAAAAAATTGATAACTGAATATGACCGCTTAGGGTTATGACACGTTTAAAACAGGTGACAATTCGCTAAGGTTACAACAAAAAAATCACGTTTTGTTTCGTGGGACTGCAATCTACAGCGGTACGTATGGTGCTTTCCCAAAGGTAACCTAAAATCCGCCCGGCACATACATACATTCGTTAAATATCCAAAATTATATCGCTTGGGCGGGTAAGACTAGCTTAAATTTATAATTTTTCTACATAAAATTAACTACTTAAATTTCACTTTATTTATGTTTTTCTATCTCCTCCCAGAGTTCCCAGGGATCTTGAAGTTATAAGATTGGTTTCCCAGGATTTTGCTGAAAAACAATTATGGATGAAATAATGAATTCTTACCTGTCTTTTAGAACTTTTAGATCATCTTTATTTGTGATTTGGTCCGAATGAATATTGGACAATTGGTCCGATGCATTTTTCAATGAGATTTGGCAATCCTGTAAAAAGGAAAGGAGTCGATTAATTGGTTAATATATAAGGATTTGAGCATCACAAATGAGAGTTGACAGAAGGGTATAACTAATGGACGATCCTTCTGATATTAGAGAGTGTAGGAATGTACATTAGGTTTGTATATGGTTAGATTCAGAATGTGTTTGTTTCGAGGAGGATTAAATCGATCTTAATTAACAGGGGTGTCCGCAGGAATATATGAATATATTTTTTTTCTGAAAATAAATTTCAAATATTAAATTTTCTGAAAATAAATTTCAAATATTAAATTTTCTGAAAATAAATTTCAAATATTAAATTTTCTGAAAATAAATTTCAAATATTACATTTTTTATTGATAGCTAATATCAAAAATCAATAGCTATTTACAGAAAATTAAATTTTTTGGGAAAAAAAAAATGAAATTTCAATATAATTAAATATTTAATTGTCAGGTAAAAAGCAAAAAAATCCTTGATCGGGGAAGGGGCTACATCCCCTACAACCCACCCCCAGCGACGCCCTCGATTATGTACTGACAAGGTTATAGTCGTGATCCTTTTACCACTGAATGACTGGAGCAATGGATCACTTTCAATCCCTTGAACATATCAATTATAATTGACTAATTAATTGTTTAACTATATATTTGTAAAAGACCTTGATGTGTTTTTATGTTGATAATATTTATTACAAGGAGAGAGAAAATGATGAAATGAAGGGAAAATATGCTTTATTTTGCTCAAAAACAGCCTCTAATTGACTTTGGAAGCCCAAAAAAATATCATAAGAATATGCTTGGTTATTTTATAGGTCTAATTGCTAAATTCCAGACTGATTTGTTCCACTGTTTTGATTCCACGTGTGATAACACCAAAAAAAGACTTATTAATATATAGAAGATTTTACATATAATTTAAATAACATAATTGATTATATTTTAATAGTAAATATCAGGTCGATTTTTGTCGGAGCAATGGGCAAAGTGCCTTCTGGACTCTTCTCTATTGTCCTTATCGTTTTTCGTAGAGTTTGTAGGGTATAATTTAATAGTTCTACTTAATCTCTTTGACCAATACTCCATTGACCTAAATAATCTGCGACAAACGATACCGGCAATTGAGAATTGAGTTCCACCAAAAATCCACTATTTTATATAAAACCTGAAATAAATACAATTATGTTAATTAAGTAATGTGTTTGTTTGTTTTTTGTCTGTTTGTCGACGCCTAATAAATCCGAACAATGTCGGATACTCCCACTAGTAGTTCATAATTAATTCATTATATATCTTTGGCTTAGATCAAAAGTTTAAGTAGTCATTTTTTGTCAGTAATTAGATCTATTACTTGATTAATCATAATTATCCATATATTATTTAACAAATATTATTCAATAGTAGTAAATTATAACAAAAATAAATGGAAATTCTTTTTTTGAGAGGTTATAAGACAATATAAAGGACTGACCATTTCTAAATAAAAGTCTCTTTTAAAAAGGAAAAATTCATATTTCTTAAAATGTTATTCAATATGTATCCGATCTAATAAAAAAGGCCGTTTGAGAAAATAAAATTTTACTTATCCCTCTCTTTAAAAAAAGGTCGAAAAAAGACACGAAAAAAATATTCAATTTTACAAAAGGGAAAAAAGATCTGATTTTTTTTTCTCGAATAAAAATACAATATCTGTTGTTCCCCTAACAATGGGTCCCATTAAAATAAAAATAGATTTGTAAATGCGTACGGATGCTAAAATTTACTATTGACATATCCTATCAAAATCGGGTAACTCTTCCATTGCCTAACAGTTGATCAGCGTCCTTACCGTATACCGACCACCAAATATCCTTCAGAGCCACAATAATATGTGTCTTTATCTACATAAGTGCGCAGGTCTTTGCTAGTCTTCCCATAAATTGACTCCAGTTTGAGAAGCTGGATCCTTAATTTTGATTCTTATTATAGCGAGAACTTTCTTAGGTTACGGTTTGCCTTTGAAGGCAAATATCTTTTTGAGGCACAACTGATATTAATAATCTTTTCTCGGTCATTCCATGTAGGGGGGGGTTGAGTACAGGGTTGTTCAGATAAATCCGGTTAATCTTTAACTAGATCCTGAACAATAAGGAAAATATTTTACTCTGTTATTTCAATTTTAAAGTGTGAGGTTGAGCCTTAGTTTTGAGTTAGTTGTACAATTTTTAATTGAAAACAAGTATTTACGATGGAAGTGACCCAAAGGAACACCATCATTGAATTGGCTTGCGCATGACACAATGTAGGGTGCAGGATGAAAATGCTCGTGTACCCAAAGAGTACAATAGACAGCCACTGGAAGGAAGGGAGGGCATATAAGAGAAAAACTCACTCCCAGACTCTTCGTAGGTCTGAAACGGTCCGGGAAGGCATCTCCTGGGTCTCCGATTAACGATCTTGCCAAAAAGTGCTAAGTTAGCCATTTCTCCAAGGCCATAAGCTCTGCTCTGAGGATGAAGTCATTTAACCTCTTGAAAAGACATATTCTTACAGAGAAAATGAAGGCCAACCAGGCTGCCCATGGAAGAAAATTGCTGAACAATTCGACGTCCCTAATAGATATCGAGATCCATTAATTAATAAGATATATTGTGAAATGTAACTATTTATTTTTACATTTTAAGAAGAAAGATTAAATTTTAAAATAGTCTTAATTAAATCCCTTGCAGGCCTTAACGATGTAGGTATACTTGAGCTTAGTCCACTCCTTCTCGATGGAAGCGTCTAGAGACTGGACACTCATGTGATGAGTACCAAGTACCCTCTTCCAGACACACCTAGATAGAGTAGTCCAAGGGGTTCGCGTCTCGAGAGGAGGGTGTCCACATGTTGAGGTCTAAAAAGTCCAGAAAGTTGTTTCTCAGGAAGGCGCAATGACACGGAGCTCCGTCTCGAGTGAAAAAACAGTTGTCCCCGAACTTTTCTATGGCCCAAGGTAAGAATATCTTATCCATAAGTTTGATATAAGCATCTGCATTGAGCCACTCTTTATCTCGATAAAAATGGGAGTTCAGACTGCGCCTGTACTGGCCACAACGTCAAATACAATTGTGGAGGTGAATAAGTCCCTTGTACGATAAACAGAGGTACGGGTTCACCCGAACTCCTTCAATATGTCCATGGTGTACATGCCACGTGAGAGAAGCTCCAAAATTTAACGCCTTGGTTGCTCCATTTTTCTCGTTTTCGTTTGTTTTGTTTGAGTCGAAACTTTCCATAAGGAATCCTGAGTCACAAAACCTATCTTTTACGAACTTTGAAGACAATCGACGAATAAATTTCTGATTTATTATTTTTTAAATAAAGTGTACCACTATATAAGATGAACCCTGTACATAGATTTTACCTTCGGTTTCACCCTTCAATCTCATGCTAAGACATAATACAAAAACTTCAGAGCCCCTTAAGCAGGAAATTCCCATATACATATATATTTATGTACAAATAGGGACTGTCTGTTGTACAAGAATGGTGAATAGCCCAATATTCAATCAGAACTTGACAGGATCTGAATTTTTTAATCCTCATAGGATATCAAATTTTTGTTGGAAAATTCAATGTAATCCGTGTCATCATTTTCTTGTGAAATAAACTTTGTTTTGAGGTTGGAATTTTCACATTTCCTAATGTTTTCAGTCATAATTATCCTTTTAAAATCATATTGAGTCTTGCCCCAATTCAAGTGCCGTGGATCTGCAGACAAGTCGTGCTGGACATTAAACAGTCTATAATTAAGTTATTGATGACAAAAAGACATGAAAGATATGCAGTCATTATATGGTTTTTTAGTAGTAGTTGTGCATCTCTTGGGTGGTACTACAACTGGAGGATTTCAATTTAAACATCAGTGAATAATGAATAGTGATGTAAATTGAATTGGGGATCCACATCGGAGTCATTCTTGCTAATGTCTACTCATTTTCCCCCTCCTCCATTGTCACAACTGATTGTAGCTGACCGAATAAAACACCATAGTATCTATGCTACTCTCCTCTACCAGGTGGCCCAGTGAAATCTGAACGCTTACTTATTCAATAATTCATTAAGGTTGATAGATTGAAATTAATTCATATTTCGATACATTAAAACATAAAAAAATATTTACAAAACAAAACAAATCTGAGCTCTCTAGCTTACGTACAAGTCGAGAAAATGGCACTTGACCGTGATCGACGAATTTCCATTCGCACACTCCAAGAAATTGAGTGACTCCAGGACCACCCTCTACGCCGTCAGCAAGTCCGAAAAGTTCAAGAGGAAGAAGGACTCTGTCAAAAAGTCCAAACTTGTCCAAGATGAGTTAAAGAATACAGCCCAGGCCAATCCCCTCAAGTCCATGAGGCCTATGTAGGAGATCTCCGGGTTTTATACCAGACTGTCCAGAGAGCTATCAAAAAGAGGGTGGAAAGATACTTCTAAAGGCGGAGAGGCCATTTTTGACACCAACAATAAAAGAAACCCATCTCCTCTGTTGCAAAACTCTTTTGTAACTTTTGGTTGCTTGTCGAGAGGAAGGGCTGCAGTGTCTGTCAGCCAAACACCAAGTCCCTCAAACCCAATGTCAGCCAGCACTGGCACCCAAATACAGGGGACTATATTCATAGCTGATGCTATACCTTCTGTCACCAACTAGAAGGCATCATTGCCGCTAAGGGCGGCTACATTAATGATAAAGAGAGCTCAGACACACATCCATTTACAGTATTAATTTTGTTGATATTCTATTGTTAATAAAATAAATTATATCTTGTTGAAGTCCGAAAGTTTTAGATTTTAATGGAATACTCGGTATAGCAAATCTATATTTTTCATAAAATTGTTAAATTTACAACTTTAAGTGCTATGAGTAGTAGTAACCTTTAAACATTGATTAATAGGGATCAAATTGTATATTTCTTCACTTCTTATAATAACAAACCATTTCTACTTGGTCCGTCACACATTTCATTTTTTTTAATTATAAGAATCAGTTTGATATTTACCTATATAAATAATAATACAGACATTATTTGTCTTCTATTTAGTAAGTTTACAAATATATATTATAATGTGATGTAAATCACCACATTAATATCATATGTATTAGCCAATGTGTAAATTAATTATGACACAGTCCAAATAAAAATCATATTACATAATATTTGTATAAATATATAATATATGGATAATCAATTAATTATTTTGAGAAGGATAAGATAATTAAATAGACGATCAAATTCATTGCCTTTGAATATATATTAGAGCGATACTTACTTTTTAAATAATTATTTCTTTATGAACCCCTGGATATCCTTTGGAAAATCTATGGCAGAAACTTTTTAATACCACACATCATTACTTGTATTTTATGACGAAAACTTTTCTCCGAAATGAAAAAAAAAGGGACAAGGTCCAAAAGGATTTGCCAGTCAGCCAATTATTCCAACTATTTGAATCAAGGACGGTTTTGGAGAGGCTATAGCCCCCCCCAAAAAAAAAAAGGAGTTTTTGCTGTTTACTATAATTTTTTTCCTCGTTTCGACAAATCATGCAGAAAAACAAACAAAATTAATATTTGAAATTTTTTTCAAAAAATTTAATTTTTCAATTTTTTTTTTCCCCCAAAAATTAATTTTCCGTGAATGACTATGGATTTTTGAATATTTTTTTCCGAAAAAAAAAAAAATAGCATTTGAAGTTAATTTTTGATTATTTTTCCAAAAACAAAAATAGTATTTGAAGTTAATTTTTGAATTTTTTATCAAAAAAATAAATTTTTCTAATTATTTTTCTAAATAATTTAACTTTCTGTCAATAGCTATGGATTTTTTATATTTTTTTCAAAAAAAAAAATTTTTTTTTTTTTAGTGAATAGTTATTTATATTTTTTTCAAAAAATTTAAATGTTTTGATTTTTTTTAAATAAGCATCCTAAATATATATATATATAGTCTTGCGAAATTATATTCTTTAATAATGTGGGAAAAATAACTCATTCAAAATTCAACCAATCAACGTTCAGAACATTGATTGGGAGAAAAGAACCAGAATCAACGACAGCTGACAACAAAATACACAGTATATTTTTGTGTTTCCAATTTATATTCATTTTTGGTAGAGGTTGCGTTATTATTTTATAAGATAATTGTTTTTAAAATATAAACAATATAAAAAGATAATGGTTTACTTTAAAAAATATAGTTAATTTGAAGTTTGTGAAGTAGTTTGAATGTTATATTATAGCCAGAAATAAATAGTCATCTCCTAAAGCTTTTAATTTAAATTTCTTAAATGCAACGAATAGAATGATTATTTGAAGCATCAAACTATCATTTATATGATTTCCTGGATTTTAGATCGCAGATAGTCTGAAATTTGTATCATAATATTTTTAATCATTTAATCTCTACCATACATTAATTCAAATTTGAAATCGACATTTATGAGTTTCTGTTCTAAATATTTTGGGAAAACAAAAATATTTGAACAATTTTTGTTAACAAATCCCGTGGTTCACAAAGAAAACACCATTTAATAAAATAAGGATCCCCCTTGATAAATAGGTACTCACTATTACTTATGTCAATAGTTATTTGATTACAAATGGAACATCATTAATAATTAAAATCAATTACAAATAGTAGAAGATACAGAGACTAGCAGAAGTAGTCTGTCTTGAAATCTGTCACAGTGAAATAAATAAAATAAAAATTGGAGTTATATAGAATAGAAATAAAACACTTATAAGGGAAGCAAATAATTACTTATTCAAATCTGGATAAAATACCTTTAAAAAAAACATCCTCACGATTATAAAATCTCAAATAAAATGGGATATTATATTGGATAATTAATTGTGCGAGACACATTTAATTAGAATACTCTTACAAAATCAAATACATATATAATAATTAATTTATAATTACATAATATTACACTTAAATGAGAGAAAACAAAAGTTCTTAGTCAAAAGCTTCTCAATTCTTGAGATGTTCGAGGATACGGTTCATATCCTGCGTCTTGCTCTCCAATTTGGCAACTGCCTCTCCTTTCTGAGAGATTTCTTCCTTACACTCCTGGAAATAAAAGATCAAGGGGGGCACAAAGAGAAATTAGCCGTAACTCTCATAAAATGTGATTCAACTCAATTGACTAGATTATTTAGGTTCAGAGACTCTAAGGAAAAAGGAGACTAGCTATTCAATAGAGAAAAAATATAACCATGAATTCTGATCAGTGATCTCATCAGTACTTTAATTGTATCTCGCAACCTTTCCTTTAAAAAGAACAGAAAAAGGGCCCACAATCCGTTGGTAGTCAGCCAATTCTTTTCAATTCATAATTATTATCCAATAATTGTTCAGAATTATTCGCAGCTTAATAACCCTCGTGCAAATGCAATCAACCAACGTTCAGAACAATATTTAGCAGAAAAGAAGCAGACAAATCGATAAATGGAATTGACCAACCCCGAACCGAATTTGGGACTTTCCTTTCAAAGGAAAGGTTGCATGATACAATTCAAAATTGTTGACTGCTTAAGTTCATCTTTTGTATGACAAACCATTGCTAGGGAGGTTATTTTTGTAGAAAAAATTAATAATTTTATTTTCCTCGCTCTTTACAAAAGTTCCATCCCTAGTCATTGCTAGAAGCTATATACAAAGTATGTACGCAAGCAGGGGGGTGTTAAAAAAAGCGAATAGAAACTATAATGTCCATACATGAAAAGGAGAAGTATTTTTGTGTATGATTATTCTCGCCTATGTTCTTATTTAGAGTCTCTATAGATTTAGGTATGTAAGGATAATCATGATATACATTTACTCACCTGAAGCTTGGAATACATTTCCAAATTAATCCTCTTGATATCATCAAGCTGATCTCGAAGGGATATAATTGTGTCTTGCTTTTCGTGCACGTCTTTCTCTAGCAATTTCATCGCCATTTCCATTTCTTCACTGATGCGGACCTGTTATACATATATGGGGATTTATTAGCGTTCTAGTAAACCTCCCGTGGAAAATGGTAATTGGCCACGAGGATAATTACCATTCATTTACGAAAAATGGTAGGTTAGATAAAATACTTCAATAATCATATAAACATCGATTAATTAGTATCAAAAGAGTCAAGCATCGTTTCAAGGACGAACATAAGCATTTGCAGTCGCAGTCAATCCCACACTTTCAATAGGCCAAGGGCTTATTTTAAAAAAAAGTCCATCAAAATATGGTATAGCCTCATAAACGGCTACATAAGTTTATTTTGTCTTTATTATCAAAATATTGCTAATATTCTTTAAAATGAGAGTATTTTAAAAGAAATATTTTCTCGTTCTATGCTAAGGATTGGAAAAGTATATTTTAGTTAGTTCAATTTTAACCTTTTAAATGTAAGACTATGTACTAAAAAAATATTAGGTTTTGAAGGGAGTATTTGGCATAGAAATAAAATATTTTTTATCAATTTTTGCGCATGAAAATGCAATGTTATATCCTTTTGAAACTAATTAATCCACGTTTATTCAAGTATTATGTAATCTGAAATTTTTAGTAAACGACAGAGTTGGGAAAGGTATTTTTACTGCAAGTCCAAGTCGAGTCTCTAGTCAAGTCCTTGAATATTTCCATCGAGTCCCGTTCAAATCATGATAAACTAAAAGATACTTGAAAAAGTACTTTATTCCCAGTTAAAAAATTGAAAGGACTTGCGAGTCCAAGTCGAGTCGTTAATCCTAGCTTTAGAGTACAAGCCAAGTTTCAGGTTGTCTTTGATTATGCGGTCAAATTAAGTTGGAAGTCGTCAAAATATGGACTTGAGTCCAAATCCCAACTTCTAGTAATTGACTGGGAATTTTCCATGCACAAATATTATCATATGTAAGCAGGATTGAAGGATCTTAGAACTAACGGCTACATACCTGTAAATCCATCTTCTTTTGAAGATTCTCCTTCTGCAGGATTTCACTCTGAACACGTTTTTCCATTTCTTTGTACGTCTGTGGATTTATATTAATTGAATAATTATAATTAATTACGTATCATCTCATGTTCACCTTAGAATCAAATGAGATATCTACATGGGATATTTGCATTTCATTTTTATTCCCCTCGTCATTAGAGGAGTCAAGTAAAGTCATGCCCATAGTGGAGAGTAGTTTTTGGTTCTCTTCCTCGGCACAAAATAAAGAGTTTTTGCTGATGGCCAAGTCTTCTTTCATGAGTGCATTTGTAGCAGTGAGACTCTCTACTTTAGCTTCCAAATTAGCTACAGTGGCGTTCAAATGACGATTAAGCTCCTCAATATAATTCTTTTGATCAAGTACTGCGGATATTTTTTCGGGTTTCTTTCCATTATAGTTCTCAAGCCCTCCTTCGTCTTCGACAACTACTCCATCATCCTCATTTGGGGAATAGTCTTTTTTACTCCGGAGATAGAGTGAAAAGTCTATAACTCCTTGTTGGCTGTCTAGATCCTCTTCCTGGGCGAGATCATGTTATTTAGGAGTAGTCTTAATAAGGCGTAAGGTTATAATTACCTTTACACATAAATTACAGTCAACTACATTTAGGGACACTAAATGACCCATGACAATAATGGCTTCCTCAGATCGGAGTAGTGCTTGTGGATCGTAAAACTCAGACAAGTCCTCATCCCTAATTAAATTTTGATTTAAGTCAATAAGTATTTGAAAGTAATCTGACAATCTTTTCTGCATTAGAGCCAATCTTAACCAGGCTCTGGCTCGTCCAATTTGAGTTCTATGTTGATAATGAAGAAGAAACAAGGTTAGTTCATAATTAATGTATGGCTAAATTATAATAATTATTCTCATCATGAGCCTTTACCTGACGGTGGGAAGGTCTCTGACGGAGGCAGTAATATCTGCGGCCTCAATATCATGTTTCTCAACTAACTGTAGGATATCCCATAGTTCCTTCTTTGGTCCAAGGAGACCCTATGAAAAGTTACAAGGATGAAGAAGAGACTATATTTAAGTAGATATTTTACCTTTTTGGGCCTAAGTCCATGTCTTAGTACATGCTCAAGAACTATAAAAAAATGCTGAAGAGGAATATGATCCGAGTCCAGTTGTCTGCCAAAACGTAGACTCGAGTCAATAACTTCTTTTATCACAAGTTTGAGTATGTTGACAAGGTTACTTCTTTCAATAAGTATGGGATCACGATCTGCAAAATTGGATCATGATAATTGGCGCATTAAAATATGGATTAAACATATTTTATATTTGAGAACAAAAAGAAACACAAAAAACCACCTTTTGGGCCATGAATGGGATAAGTGGGATAGGTTGCAGAGATCTTTTCAAATTCTGGAGACTCAGAAGCAGATCTTGCTTTCCATGAACCATAGTAATAATTACGATAGCTTTCAATTACACCACCAGGGGATGATAAATTTGAGGAGAAAACTCCTGGGGAGTGTTTCTGATAAATTGGATCATCCTTCCTTTCCAATTCCTTCAGACAAAGCCATTCCCCATCAACAGACACTCTAAAATTGCAGAGATAAATGGTTTCTTCACTAGCCACATGCTGTAATAAATTAAGAGGATGGGGGAAAGAAGAAACGAATTTAGTTTTTGATATTTCAAGAAAGAAAAAAACATTTGAAAAAACTAGTGAAAAAATATATCCTTTCCTTGAAGGTGGGGATATTCTCATCCTGTTGTTCCTTGTTCATTTTTCTATCAAACATTATAATACCAAGAGTCAAATCAGTGAGATATGGAGAGGAGAACCATTTCTTTAAAGTCGAAATAAAGAAATGATAAAGATGATGACGTCAAATAATACACGAATAAAACTAAACTTATATGTCCATCAGTTATTTTGCAATACAACGGATGGCAGGGGGCTCCTTACCCAAAAGTGTCTATCTTTGCTCTAAAAAGAGGTTCAACGCGCATGTGTCGTTTTAGAAAGCAAATATATTAATATTAAAAAAAGAGGGGACTGATGCATTTATCTATGTCACGTCATTATCCAACTTTGTATCTCGAAACCTTTCCTACAAAAAGAAACAAAGAGTCCAAAATCAGTCGATACTTAGCCGATTCCTCCCAACTATTGAATTATATATAGTTAATAATTGTTGGGAATTGATCAAGGCTTAACAATTTTTTTAATGAAATTCAACCTAATAACACCGTTTACAACATTGATAACGGGAAATAACACATAAAATCAAGGGCTTACATCAAAATACAGTGTACCTTTGTGTGATGGTGAGGTAAATCTGTGATGTATGTATATAATTTATAGGCAGATAATAACAGCTCACAATCTCAAATGGCATTGAGCTAAGACTTTGGATTAGCTCTGATGGAGAAAAAAAATATTTTGAAGTGAAATAAAATGAAAAAGACTGATGATGTCAGGATACTAATATGAATACAAATTAAATTGATATTGGTATTTCGATACTTTTCGTAACTTTTTTTACTAATACTAATTACATAAGTTTAATTAATTCAACTTTTAATTTGGTGATTGTTTTTAAGGTACAAAATGACTCTGAACGATCATAGTCTCAAATTATCATAATCCTGGATATTTCAGAATTCAGATGACTGAGGTCAATCTTGGATTCTGCCCTCAAAGATAAATTCCTTTTTTGGCTTGAATTCATTTGCACAAAATGAGTATCGTCCCCCTGTGTAATCATATATAAAATAAACAATTATGAATAATTACCCCGCCATCTACTACGAGAAACTGAGGGGTCCAAGGGGGCTATAGCCTCCTCACTCTTTGAGAATTACAATAATCATATAATGAGGGGGGGGGAAGATTTATATGGTTCATTATAGTTGTTGGCCTCCCCACTTTCATAAAGAGTGTCCCTTCATCACTGGCTCGGCTCAAGCCATTGACGTAGTAGTTATTGAACACGTAGTTCCCTTTACTGTACCTGAAAACCTTTCTTTCAAAAAGAAAGTGGAGAAAAGGTTCCAAACCAGTTGGAAAAGTACATTATGAGCTTACATAGTATTAATAATAGTTCAGAATTCCTCACGGGCTAACAAGAGACCATTCAAATTCAATCAATCAACGTTCAGAACATAATGATAAAGGGGGGAAGCAGAAACATCGACAGCTGACAACAAACTACAGTGTAATTTTTTGAGGTAATACCGTCTGGAGCCTCCAAAGTTATAAACAAGTTGGTAAAGTGCTCGATTTATATCCAAATATAGTTGGCTATGAGAATACTTTTTTGGTAGCAGATATTGGATGTTACCCTATAGCTAACGAATAAAAAAAGTCGACTAGCACATCTCTAATGCACAAGCAGTAATTATATTTATTTCACAGATAAATTCATTATTTCAGAATTCTAATTGTGTTAACAAAATATTAACTAATATATATCCAACTTTTTGAACAATCCAATCCCTTAAATTAATTTTTCTTTTCAATTTCTTTTTAATTAAGTCTTGCCTAGAATGCAATAACAAGCTTGAAATACACCATGATGACGCAAAAGGAAAGCCAAAAATCATGTGATTATTACCGGACTCATCATCAGGTGTTCATAATTTGTCTCTATGACAACCAAATGTTTACAAATACCAAAACACTATGGCTGATATAGGCAGTCGGAGTGAAGGTATATAATTTTACAGGACAGAAGTAGAAAGTTCATGGGAATAACCCAGGAAATACATAGTACCTTTTTCATGCCTCCTTCCCTCCCCGAAAGGCACATCACTATATACAGAGGTGTAGAAAGTATGTCCTAGAAAGAGGGAGTGGTTTTTTTAAATATTTTCCACAGCTTTTGTCATTATTATTTAATTCTTGAAGACAGAACATATAAGTAATAAGTAATAACTAAAGAAGAGACCCAAGTAAAACGAAAAATAATTGTTTGGCAATTACAAAAGGAAAAACGGTTGTTTCGTGTGCTCTTTTTTCTTCATTTTTTAATAGGTCGTTGTAGTGTTAACTTCTCCTGCCGATGTAAGGATTCTCACCTATCTTTGGTGTAAATTGTTTAAAAATGCATAATAGAATAAATATATTTGAATAGAAATATATTTAATTCATATTTTCCCTAAACTAATGATATTTTAAATGTAGAAGGGTCTCCTTAAAGCTTTAAACCAAGTAGCGAAACGAGCACGAAAACAATAAACATGTGAAAAAAGGTCTTGGTCCGAATTTGCTTTTTTTATCCACCAGGGAGATTATTTCTATAGTAACAACTCTAGCTATAAACTAAAATGTATTTGCGTATTAATTAAAATAGCTATATTTGAGTTAAAACTGAATATATTCAAATTCTAGTAATAATAAATAGCTATTAACTTTAGTTTATTTATTTTAGTAATACATTATGAGAGGTGATAAGTTGAATGTTTGGGAGTCTTCCTAGAAAGATCGGCCTTGACAGCTATGCATCTCGTCCTTCCAGGAGCGGATAAGCTTTAAACCATATCAAGCGTAGTTATAGAGAATAACTCTGCTTGTCAATTGACCCCTACAAGTACTGTATGGCTTTGCTTTGCACTACCGGATGAAACCTACTGGAATATTAGTCTAAATGTTCTCCATTTTTTGGATTAGTTCAATTCTAAAATTAATCATACTCCTCCAAAATATAGAACTGAGAATGTTCGACTAAGTCACCGACAATCAGGAACATAGCCTTACAATGCTTGCAGTTGAAATTATTGAAAGAGATTGAGTTCGACGAAGCTTTTTCCTTCCCTTCAAAATGAGTCTTCGCATGATCAAAAAATTTGTCTGCTCCATTGAAGGACAGATTGCAGACCTTACAGATTAAAACATACAAATACTCCAAAAGAGTATTCTTGTCAGCTGACATAATTTATTTATAATTTAAAAGTAACATAATTAACTAAATATATAACTATTTAAATACTAGAATATGATATAATATAATATATTGATAAACAAGAAACACATGTTACCGTCGTCAGTAAAAATAAATGAGTTAATTCATAGGAAAAGCGACATCTAGCGAAAAAATATGAAAAATACTGACCAAACTATTTTCTCAGGCTAACGGTCGCGTTTCGCTACTTGGTTTAAAGCTTTAGTTCTACTCTTTATAGAAGTTAATTCATTTCCTCCCCTTCCCCCCTTAAAATCATATAATAGAAAACTGATATTAAAAAGGGTCTTAATTCAGTAAACCATATGTCTCATTCCATACTTCTCCTCACCCTCTTACAAAAATTCCATCTTAGTAATAACTAGTGCGTGTACTCATGAAAGACGAAGGGTAACAATGAGGGTTTGCTCGGGATTTGTACGTCCCAGTAGGGCTCGGAGTAGAATTGAGGATCGACATTACAGTAGCTCTAGTTAGATTTGTGTTTATTTCCTTCATCGTTGGCTGCTTGCAGCTGATGTAATAGAACATCATGACAGCTAAGCTACTCCCCTTCCAAACATTCTTCAAATTGTCATGATTACCAGGTTCATTTCGGGTTTCTTTTATTTTTAGATAGCGACAGGGCATGCTTTATAGATATATTCGAAATAAAGTTTATTTCTGCAACTTTTAATAAAAAATATTTTTGTACATTTGAAATAATTACTATGGATTCAATACAATCTAGCGGTTTCGTAGTTTATAAGCTGAAATGTCGTTTTAGAAAAAGAAAGATAAATACAAGGTTATATACAAGTTGCAACGTCTGTACAAGTTGTCTAGCAGTTTTTCATAAATAAAATACAGCTACTACGTCCCGTAATTGTATCTATATCCAAGAAAGGACATTCAAAATTCTAGAGAGGGGTCAGAGTCGTGATTAGCAAAGATTCAAATAATATTAATGTCAGTATGGTAAAAGAAAAAAACGAAAATAACATGGCAACCCTGTCAATTGCCTTAATGTTTTGCTAAGCTGTCATGACGTTTCATTAAATTAGCTACAAGGAGCTGTGACGAGAGGAGAAAGGAAATAAGCAAAGTATAGGAATGTAACAAATTCTAAAAAAATCAAAATATGAATCTGAAAATGGGCATAAATACCTCCATTATTAAGATCCATTGTCTATAAACTGAGAAATCAGAAAATTAATGGTCGAAAAATAAACCGTCTTCCCCTTTAATCGAACGTACTAAGAACTGGTTTCTTAGGACTGACGTATTAGATATGACGCACGGACTTTGTTGATTATTATGGCAATCAAATTATGTCTATTTTCATTTAAAACTGTCGTAGGTTCAATCACTGAATATACACTCTCCTAGATGTGAATTGTACGATGTTCAATAACCAAAAAAGAATGAGCAAAACCCAAACATATCACTCCTCTCATAATTTATTAGCGTCTACAAACTTCTTCATCTTATAAAAACTGATTCCGTGTATTAATTTATATATTTTTTTACTAATGACTAGATAATGTTCCAGGTTTCGTAGGTTTAAAGAAATATATATATATTAATTAGAAAGGTCATTTTTACCCCAAAACCCGAAGCCAATTTGAAGATAAATAAATAGTCCTATTATTTATTAGCGACAACAAATTTCTTCATTTCATAAAAATTGATTTCGTCAATCAACTTTTATATTTTTTTCAGGAATGAATAGAAAAATGTTCAATCTTCTTTTGGTGTTTTTAAAATTTTTCTTTGTCAACTGGAAGGGAGGATTTTTTGCCCGAAACTGCCACGCAAATCTGCAGTTCATTACAATCTTTATTTATTAGCGACTACAAATTGCTTCGTCTCATAAAAACTGATTATGTCTATCAATTTATATATTTTTTACCCTAATGAATAGAAAAATGTTCAAGCTTCCTGAAATTTAAAAAAAATTCTCTATTCATTTTTGGACCAAAAAAAGTGGAAGCCAATTGGGGTGTCATTTGAAGTTATTAAATAAAGCTGTATATTGCGACTTTTTCTTGAATTTTTGCAAAGCCAAAATAGTTTAAACCCTCTAGAACATTATTTTGGTAAATTTTTTGTGATGTCTTTAAGAAAAAGTCATCAATATATAATTTAAAAGAAGTATATATTTATGGCGTTTTATGCGCCACGAAACTTCTTATCGATCAGTTGTTCAAGAAACTTAATACGTGAGGGCGAAAAAAGATTAGAACATCCTAGAATACATAACATACCTAGACAAAGGGACTCTTTTATCTGCAGATCCACGGAGACTATCGCAGCAACAATTAAGAGGATTTTAAACAGAAATGAGGCTATAGAACAGTAGAAAATGTGAAAAATCCAAGTTTATATCAATAGAAACCCCACGAAGTAATTTCAATTTTTGAAAGAAACTCTACTTCCTCCTTATGTTTTCAATTTGAGATCCTCTCAGGGTTTGATGGATAAGGAGCCCCCTAGTGGCTATTTTGTACATCAAACAGTTCCTATAGGCAAGAATTACTTCTATGTCGATCCTCAATTCTACTCCGAGTAGAAAAAGGGGACCTACACTTAAAGCTCAACAACAAATCCTCTGAGCTCACCAACTGGTGATTATTTTTAAGAATACTAGAATAATGATGGCAGCCTTACTAAATATAAAATTATTTTGAGGTAGCGATTACAAAAATAGCACAAAATTCATATATTCATATAACTTCTAGTTATTAGAATTTTTATTTTTAAGAAGTAGAAGGTCATCAGCACAGAAATTTCAAGTTTCTTTGTACTTTCGTGCGATGATATTTATATTTTTAATTTTAAAATTTTGAATTGATTTTTTCACGGAAAAAAATATACATTTGACAATACATTTCACAGACTAGTTAAATTCTATTGTACAAAAATTTAACGTGTCCTTGGACGATTTAAAAATAAACAATTGTTAAGCACAATAATCGAATATGTGGTATTTAATATAACATTAACAGGCTTGGATATTGTGTGGACAACGAGCGTCGTTCTTGCTTACCGTTCATTTTTGGGCATTTGATCCCCTGAACGGAAAAAATTGAACGACTATACGGTGAAAAATCTTTTAACGACGTTTGTTTTCTTTTTTCCATATTTATTGTTCAAAAAGGACATCTTTTATCTCAAAATCAAAGATAAATAACCAAGTGGCGAAGAGATGACGAGTGATCAGTTTTTATACTTTTTACTTTCTTGGGAAGGTTCTATTGATGGAGTATTTATTAGTCAACTTAGGCTCAAATGAGCTAATTAACTAAAACAACCTATTTGGAACTTAGAGTCAGTCTTATAAAGAAGGATATATCACCTCTGTTGGAGAACTTAAGAGGGGTTACGGAGTAGGGGTAGAAGTTTCCACTAGAAACATGATTGACTAAGAATTTGGCCCACTTGCTCTAATTTTCATGGTAATTCGTACGGCCGAATCTAAAAGAATCCAAGATTTCTTAATTCGAAGAAAAATAAAGACGGTACCTCCAAATTTAGTAAAGAGAGGACTGGAAAAGCTCAGTGATATTTCACAGGAAATATGTCCTCAAATCATTCATACCAGCTCTTGTACAACTTTACAGCAAAAATGGTTCCGATATAGACTTGCAACCATTTTACTTGTCTCTATTACCAAGATAGGAAAATCAAAATTTGCCTAATTTTATATTCAACTGTAACCCTTGCATAGCAAATGTTTGTCTATTGAATTAAATGGATAGCTTCCAAGATTAATAGAAATAAAAGGTTATACTATACAACACTTTTTTCCGAATGATGTTTAACTTCCACAACACTTTTCAATAGTGACGTCATCGGGAATAATTGTTACTTAGAGTACCCAAATGTCACCCTACATGACTATTACTGATAGATTGCCAATGTTATTGTCAATGACGTCAAAATTTGTCTGTCCTGCCTAGCAGTCGGTACGATACATAAAATTGAAAATTCTAGAAAGCCCAATTACATGATGGCCTTAACTTGTATTTCTATTAACCTTAGATATCTTCTAGTTTTTCATCGAATTATAAATTATGTTGATCATTTAAAATAGTTTTATATAACTTAATTCTCTTTTGTACTATGTAGTCGGATGGATATATTTATTTAATAAAAAAACTATATAAAGACATCCAAATCGGTTTTTTTATTTTATTTTTTTGCTAGCGAAAGTATTCTATCTTTGGTGCAGTATTAAAATACAATGGAAACTTTCCGTCCGACATTTTGAACAGATACAAGTTTTGACATACTTGATTATGTCATTCTCTTGTTCTTCTTTACTATTCCGAATGTGGATTCATTAGTTTCATGCACGTTCCTGAAGATCCTTCTTTTTTGTTCCACCTTAAGCAAGATAATTGCGATTGAAATTCTTTTAATCACCTATTTCCATGGATGATCTTGATTTGGGTTCAAAATGATGATGGAAAATTATAAGAGGTGGGCATTCCACTAATAACTTCCGGTAATCCGCTAATTAGTGGACAAAGAAAAAATTAGCGGATTAGTGATTAACAGAATACCAAAATTGATGGAATGTTAATCCCATTATTTACTTCTTACTTACTTAGAGATCTACTGTTTTGAAGATTTGATATTTGAGCCTATAGTTTCAGTAACGCTTTGAGTTTTCCAATTTTCAAATGGATAGATTTATAAACCCGTTGTCTCTGTCATATAGCCCTGATAGCTTCATTTCTAGGAGGTCAAGTGAAGAATAAGTTCAATGACTAACACTCTTAGCCTGGAAGACAGACAACCCGACCAAGACAATGTGCCCCGATCTTTTTCCACTTCAAAAATTACTCATAATTTCTCCCTTGTTGAGAAACACACAGACCTAGAGAGCTTCCTTGGTAATCAGCAGATAATTTGACAGACATTTGCATTAAAATAGTGTAATTAGTAGAATAAGGTTAGCAGATTAGTGTTGGCTTCTGATAGAGTTGGTTAGAATAACTTCTTACATGGGTTGGGGTAATCTGTCATGAAGGATTATCTAAACCCCTTTGCAAGGAACAAATTTGTATAACTAACGCTTTTATAAACGACATGCCGGGTGGAAACTTGAAATTTACAAACTTAGAAAGAAAATACCCAGCCAATCTTTAATGATACATGTAACAAAAACCTTTATAAATCTTTTTCAGATACATTAATTTATTTTATTCGGCCCCCTTAGCATCATAGATGGCTACAAGCCTCTTGTGAAAAGATTAGCAAGTACTGCAAATTAAGTTCTTATCCATGGCAGCCCACTCCTCGTCGACGGAGGCCTTCATGGCTTCAACGTTTTGGGTGACATATGCTACAGACTCTTCTCAATGTGCGGTCAGTAAGAAAAGTGGAGGGTGATTGACATCTAGACTATGTGGTAGCCACATTCTCTTTTCTGATAAAGCAATGTTGTTAGCTAAGAAGGCCTGTGTATTTTTGGCAGTCTGAATATACAACGTCTCGGAAATTTTCTTGGATCCAGGGAAGCAGTTTGGTCTTGAAAACGTCGATGTACATGGCTGCTATGAGTCTGTAACCCTCCAGGAAAAAGATCCGCTCCTTCTTGATGCCGTCCTTGAGAGCATCCACATTAATGATGGGTTTTTCCCCGGACCCCTCCTAACATTGTAGATTGTCTTACAAACTAATCCCAACAGCCTGGCCAACTCTGTTGGAGTGTGCCCCACACGAAGGACAGTTGATTTCGAAAACATATTTATGTCACTTATACCATTTGTATTCATATTTCTAGGGTAATTTGAGATACTTAAGGTTAACTCTAGTTTAAAGCCGTTAGTTTAGTTAGAAGGTTTAATTTGAAGCCGATATGGCCTTCCAGATAAAATCTATTCATTTCTATTTTTTTTTTTTCGTTGTGACGATGAATTTTAAATACTTTAATTTTCAATTTCCAAGGATTAATTAGAATAATTCCTGGTAGAAATGAACAATAATTAATTTGTCGAAATTAAAAATGTAATTCAGAGTCAATTGGAAGATAAATCATTTATACTTTTGACAAACAACACAACATACAAAATACATTCTTATCCATGAGTAAAAATGTGTTACAAATTTAATAAATTTAGCTTCTGTTGATCATTTAAAATCTTATTATATTTATTGTCTTCTACATAACGAGTCAAAACTTGATTCGAATCTGTGAATAGCTTTGGAGATAAAAAAGGAGAGTAGAGGTTAACCATCAAAACAATTCACGTATATGTTTGTTTTTTATACGTCATTTAGATAGGATAATGTAAAATTAATTAACTTAGCAAAATATAATATTTTAATTATCAAATTATAATAATTTATTCCTCAATCTATACACTTATCTGTATGAAACCGACATTAAGTCACATTCACTTCAAATTATACTATATATAGTCCATTAGTAGTTTATAAATAGTGATGAAAATCGTGTGTATTTTGGGCGTGTTAAAAAAAGAAACCGAAAATCAACATGGTCACCCTGAAAATTTGATGAGTGGTTTGGAGGAGAGGAGCTTAACTGCACTTAAATCAGCTGTGACAAGGGAGAAGGCAATAAACAAGGACATTGGAAAAAATTACTCGAACGTCGATACTCAATTCTATTCTGAGTCCAAGGAGGACTTACAATAATAACTCCTCAACAAATCCTCAGGGTTACGCTCCGTCTTTTATGACCACAAATAAATGTTCAGTCAAGTTTTGAATATAGCTGGCTACGAGTGTTGTGTCAGTACTTATTTAGGACTGAAGACTGCAGTCTTGTCCAGTTGAGTCTTGGTCCGGCCCAATACAGTCCATCATATCACTGTCAGTCCTAAAATTATAATGTTCGATGACGTACCTCAAATATATTTCTTCTTTTTTAATCAGTTCTTGAGTACTGACAGTCCACAGGACCGGTCTTAAGACTGGACTGTGCCGAATAAAAGGAATGAAACGACATTAATGAAAACAGCTGAACAAAATTCATTCTTCAGATCCGGGCTGCGCAGTCGGTGCCTTTTTCGGTGGATTCGTAGTTGGAAAATGTATACAGACTTATTTATGTATAGTCTAAGGCATACATTGAGTGTAATTTTGTTGTTGTTTTTTTTCTGAATGGTTATAAATTATAGGTATTAAGTACTATTAGTCACGATCCATGAAAAATGAGATACATTTTTAAATGAAAATTTGAAAAGCCTCTTAAAAATATAAAACTTTTAAACCTGTAATTAAATTATATATCGACACAATTTGGGAAATAGTCCTTCAAAAAAACAACTTTCATTAATCAATGCCCATACTTTAATTTTCCAAAAAAAAGTAATGTAATATTTAAGTTAACATTAACTTTTGAAGACCTAACTGGACTTTTTTTTTTTTAAATGGTCACAAATTAAATATTTTTCTTTTTTTTTTTAAATTAATTTATCTTCTAAAAAAAGAAGTTGGGATCGAATCAAGGCCAAATTTTACAACGATCTCGAATTTGGACAGAATTAGTTAAAATTATAAGTTGGAATTAATTTCCTTTCTCAGTAAGGGCTAAGACTTCTAGACCAAAACACAAGACTACTTGCTATATTGTATACATACAAAGCATATAAAGCCGTAATTAATCAAATTTCCATAGCATAATCATCATATAATAATCATATAGCTCTCTACGGAAAATATTAAATAAAATTGATTCATTATTATATAACTAATTTGATATGATTTAGAACAAGAAAAGGAAGTGAGATTTTCTAACAATAAATATAACCGAATAACAAAGTATAAAAAGTATTATGATTTATGAACTAATTGCAGTCTTGTTCGCCATAGGAACAAACATCCTACTGATTAGTCCATTGAGTTTGTTTTTCTGACTAACAGTATGTGGTATAACTATTTATACGATATACTATAGGAAGTAGATCTAGTTTGCTTCTAGTTGATAAATATAACAGTATAACTATAATATTAATTTGTAGATTATATTACAAGTATCTACGATATATGCAAACCCTCAGCATAAAAGGAAGCTATCCCCTTGACTAGTTCAATATTTCTCAATCATGGGGCTGAGGCTCATCATTTGGCCGTGAATGTAAGCAATTGGGCATTAAGAATAATAAATTCTGCTCTCGTATCTTGCAAGGGCCGCAGTATATAAACCTAGTTATCAAATGAGGCCTCCTTGACATTATCAAACTGGAAGTCACACTTTTCTGTCGTAAAGTGTACATGGTACTACCGTATGATTGGAACGCGGAACAGAACGGAAAACATGGCTGAACGAAACAAAAAAACGGAAGATAAAAATCATCGATGATTTGCATAAAACAGGATCACATCAAACATTGCTTACCTCGAAATAGAGAATTTCAAAAATACAAATAAACAGGGGCGTCCGCAGGATTATATATTTTTTTTATTGGGGGGGGGGCTTAGTCTTTGGATTTTTTTTTGCAAAACAATGAAAAATTAAATTTTTTTCAAAAAAATCCATAGCTATTCCGATAAAATTAAAATTTTTTGGAAAAAAATTTCAAACAACTATAGCTGCTCACAAAAAATGAAATTTTTGGGAAAAAAATTCGAAAATTAAATTTCAAATATTAAATTTTTCGGAGAAAAATTTAATATTTGAAATTACTTTGGGAGGACTACAGCCGCGCCGAAAACCCTCCCCCTGCGTACGCCCCTAGTATCCAAAAATTGTGTTTTTTTATATACTTCGGATATAAGAAAAATCCGGATATAGTCAACTTTTCATCTGAAAATATCAGTTTCTTTTATCAGGATTTGACTGGTTTAATAAATTATGATAACGGTCACTTCATAAATTTATAATAAAAAAAGTCATCCGACGGGATTTAAAAAGGGGACATGTCCTGGCAAAAGAGAACGGTTGGTCAATCTAAATAAATTATCAAATATCTAATATTAACAATAAATTAATTTAATTAGATACAAACATCATTACAAAACTACCTATTATTCATTATAATTTATACGGCATATATCCCTAATTTTTTTAGAGTCTACACACAATTAAGGCACTACTAAGATTAACAACATTTAATATATTAAAATGACATAATAATGACATTCAGGAGCTTACCTTTAAATTTCCGAATCTTTTCGTTGGGATTCCATGTGGTAAAGAGATTAGAAATACTAGAAGAAGGAAACTCTTCCGAGACGTTATTATTCGTTGTTGATGAGGATGTTGCTGACTGAGGAGGATAGAGAAGATCCTGGGACAAAGAAGACCAGGAACGAAACCAATCAAATGTCTTTTTGTGACTAGTATTCGGTGGAGCACTCAATGGAACATCTTGATCCATTTTCAGAGCAAAAAACTCCCTTGGAAAATGATAAAAAACTATCTTATATACACTGTTTATATATGTGACGTCACAAACTATGTCCTATATTTTTCTCTCTACCATTTGATTATTTGTGTTTAAAAGTGCTTTTCTAATGGCAATATTGCTTTAGAGGCGTATGTACAACTTAACATCCAAATGGGAGCTCTGTTTTACTTCGTAGATATTGTAATACTTGTTACTAACTCATTTAATATTATGATAAACTAATTGCTTGCGTACTTCTTTTATAAGTTATATATTATATCTTAACATCAACATTTTATAATAATAAAATAACTTTAATCATTCGGAATTACAAATATAAGTATGAATAACAGGACATCTTAAAAATAATAGATTAATCTAAGTATATGACGTGTACAAGTTGTCATTTTTGAACAAGATAACAGTTGGATAGAGAGCTTTTATAAACGAAAATTTGCATTTCATATATAGAGGACAAAATTATTATCAAAATTACATTTTATGTTTAATAGGTTATTGCATCATGATATTTACAAATTTTAATTCGTGTTTTTCAATAGAAAAATTAAGGATCTACACTGCACGGTAGTAGGATCTGTTGTAAATACAGTTATGGCTATTAATAAATCAATTAAATGATCTGTTCAGCTTATTAATATAAATCAAAATTAGTGATGTTCTAACTGAATAAGTAGTAAAAAAGTTTGGTATTCATTCCATTTCACATGTGAGTTGAAAAATCTATCAAAAACAGGATCTAATCATATACGGGTTGCCTCGAAAATGGGAGCTTCAAAATGAGTTATTTTCATTAGTATCAAAAAATGTATACTTCGGATTTCCGTTATCCAGATTTGACTAAAATTGTTGTTAAATAAGATAATTAATTGCGTAATTAAGTTGTTCTCAAACTGTAGTATACGAACTTCCTTTTTTGCTTAACATCCTCTCGTAAATGGTTTAATTATAAATAATGATGGAAATCTCAACACTTTCTTATGTGGCACACAATATAGAAAGTTTGAGAACCACTTGTACTTTTAATACTTCATCTCTAGTAAATATATAATTAATAAATAATACTATTAAGTATAAATATAATGATCAATCTACTTATAGTTGACAATTAAAATGACTGGTATTATCTACGTTGAACATATGAGTAAAAAAGACATTATTAACACAAATTGTAATATATATTATAAAATCCCAACTTGTACATAACTAGAGATATTATGTATCAAATAATTTATAAGATTATTTGAGGAAGAATTTCACCAACACGACTATTAATTTTCAAATCCGCTAATTTATCCGCTCTAGTCGGACCAATGTTCACTATTGCAACTTTCATTCCAACTTCTTTTGCCCATAAAACTATTCTATAACCAGAGAAGACTGATAAGGAGGAACCTAAAACGAGGAGTCTTTCTGAATTCAGAAGAGAGGACTTGACTTTATTGACACGCATTTTTGGAACATTATCACCAAAAAATACCACGCTTGTCTTAATAATACCATCTCCACAGCGTGGGCAAGGAGGAACCACGAAATTGTCGACTTCTTCCTAAATGGAAATAAGTTAAATATATATTTTATCACGGTAGTCATTTCTCATAGTCAACTGATTATTTTTATCGAAAATAAAGAAATGAAAAATGTCAAACTTATAGAATATAAAAATAAAAATATATTTAAATAAAAACAAATCCTCCCCAGAAATTAAGGAACAATAAATAAAAGACCATATTTTCAAAGTTTAATACAGTTTTTGTAGTTCAAAATGATAAATTGAAAAAATAAGGTGTCTCATTTGGCATAAATGAACAACAAAAGTACATTTAGTAATAATATATTTAACATTTGATATCAAAAAATGAGATTAGTAATAAAAATGAAGAGAAACATCAAAATATATGCGCGTAATAAGCGGTACCAAAAGAGAATATTTATTCATTGACAACATGTTTGGAACTAAAATACTCACACCATGAGGCAAGTTAAATATAGACTGTTAAAATATTTTTGCAAAATATATGTTTAATCTTAAATACTTAATAAAATAAAAACCCTGTAACTTGATTCAAATCGATAATTTTAAAGAAACAACATCAAAATTTCATTTTTTCGACATTTTACAGATTTAAAAAAAAAACTGCGTGCATGAAGGACCATTTTTGTGGACGTTTGATGGTGATTTTCTTGTTTAGATGAATATAATGTCAAATAAAAAATATTCGGCGATACCAAATCCCCAACTTTTGTCATTACGGTACACCCTAATATACATATATAATAAATATTAGTAGGTGACACTAAATTGGATTCAAGTGACTCACATAAATTTGAAACCATATTTTAAAACATTAAAATTATATAAATACTTTTGCATTTAAACAATTTAGATGGCGTCAACTTTGATGCCGTATTTGGCATCGAAAAGTTAGTACAATCATAAATATTTTTTTTCATACCATGAAATTTATAAAGTAATATACTCAATGTTCGTCTTTAATAGATACAAGATAAGGTCCTTGTAATGACATAATTCTTGTTATTTTTTTAAATTGAGATCATCTTATTATGAATGACATTACAAAAATTATATATGGTGCATCAACATAAAAACAATCTCCAACAAAAATCAAGAAAATGTCAAAAAAAAAAAAAAAATTTTTAGGGATCAATCGAAATCCCGTTTCTCCGGGTTTTACACCAACAAGATATCACGTATTTCATTATTTCATAATATACGTACAATTTAATTATATATAATCCACCATATATTAGCCAGTTCATTACTTATTATTTAAGTTTTTAATTCCGGGTAAGATTATCGAGTAAGGGAATTTGAAAATATGTACCCACGGACTTTAAAAAACAACACGCGTACTAGTAATCATAATAATAAATATGAAGAATATGAGAATTGGGGATAAATTTATGGGTAATACGCGCTTAAAAAGTATTAGTTCCTTCTTAAAATATAAAATAAATACTTAAATTTCAAAATATTTATTATTTACTAACGGGATCTCGGTATTTCCCAGGATCCTGTAGTTTACAAATTTGTTTAGCAATACATATTGCATAAAGGCATAACCGACTATTATGGGTATTGTTCTCCAATTTCTCAGATGAGTTAATAATCCAAAGAATGTTAACTATACATAATCAAGGTTAATAGAAATATTATATGTATTTATATTAACTTTGTACTTTAGAACCTTCATTTGATTTATGAGAAGGTTAATTTGGCCCCGATCCTATAACTCCTTTCAAATACATAAAATCTATAAACTTCTAATTATTTTATAATGACGATTAATTTTTGCTACATTAAATGCCATTAATCATAATAATTTGTTGGTAGAAATGAACAATAACTAATTAGCTGAAGAATACAAATGTAATCATTCAAGCTTGCATTAGTAATGATGGAACAGGCGGCAAAGTATATGAAAACTTTTTAAGCGCAATTAGGTCATACATTATTAATGTGACATTACTTAAGGAAATACATAAATTATCATAGTGCAAGGGATTACAGTAATATCCTAAACAGCTAAGATAATTGGTTCCACAGATTTACTCTTCTGTTTGAATCCACTAGACCGACGCAGGTTAGTGATACGAACTAATAATTCAATCATTTTCTCTATGTAAATTGTGGATTGTATTAAAATAGCATTCAAATGAAAAAACGTACAATAACAAAATCCAGACTAAACGGGATATTGCTTTATTTCAGTAAATTGCACTAAATCAGAGTGAAACAAACTTTTTTTCGGTGCAGAATGTTTCTTGTACTTCTAAATATAATGTATAAATTGCTCTGAAAACGTTTTTTTGAAGAAACCCAGGCTTTTAATGAATTCCCTATGATAACTACATTCAAAATATATAATTCTTATAATATATCATCAATATTAAATGGCGAATTTTAAACCTTTAGGACCATCCCATAGCAATCTTTAAATATAACACAATACAAATTACTTATTTTTTAAGGGTTATTATCGTTTGATAGCTTTAAAAATTTTTAGAGGATATTATCAAAGATCAGACTAATATGAAGAAAAACTTTTTTAAATGAATATACCCCTGAGTAAGAATTGAAATATAAACTTCACTAGAGACAAATCCTATACATTTTTGTCACTTACAGAGGTTAAATCCACATCACCATCGGGTCTCATTAATCCTTCAGACACTAATTTAACACCCAACTCCGAATTAAAATCTGAGAGAATTAACTGAAATCTTTGCCGAGGCATATGATGATTACAACTCATACACGTAACAATGGAGTTGGATCCATGAAGCTCTGTGACTTGAGAACTACCGGATTTAAAGTGAAGCTGATCAACATTTTGTGTCACAATGCCATTTGAGAGTTTTCCCAGTCTTTCCCAACGAGCGAGTGTGCGATGACTATCGTTTGGAAGTATGCTTGACCAACGAGGCCATCCAAGGAAGTTACGAGCCCAATAACGTCTCCGTGTCTTTTCTGAGTTCATAAAATCTGCGAAAAAAGAGGATTTTAAATCTTAAATAAAAAAGACTCAGAAACGATTTACCCTGGTGCTGAATTGGTCGTGATTTAGATCTGGCATAGACACCCACGTCTTCGGAGCGATAGTCCGGAATCCCACTCTCTGTGGATATTCCAGCTCCGGTCAGAACGTAGAGTGCACCTTTACAACCTCCAACGAACTCACTCAGGTTTTTGAGATCGATTTCACTAGGAGATCCGTGTTTAGGAACGAAAGGCGAGATACATTTCGTACCGTAAGATGCCATGGTCTTGATATTTTGAGTTGAGAACTCTCCAAAATTGCATAATCCTTTAACATTACATAATGTTTACTATTTAGTATTTACATTTAACTATTTTACGCAAAAATCATATTAATTCTACGTCATAGTCCTGGTATATGAAACACAAGCGAATGTTCTAATATAAACATTAACACAACCTCTCTCTTTCTTTGTACCACTATGGAATGACTAGCTTGTTTATTTTCTCTCTCAACCTTGAATGTCAAAGTGAAAAATGACAAATTTGAAAAAAACAAACAAAAACATGTTAGCTAGCCTTTTGTATTTTTTCTTGTTGCCAAATGTTCATTATTTTACAGAAAACTATGTACATTGAATTGATAATCTTATCAATAACTGATTATGAAATAACAAGAATTCTATACTATAAAAATCCAAATCTTTTGTAATACCTTATTTTTCTTCGTAATACGTAGAGTCATCCGCTTTAAATTATATAAGAGTCAACTCATAAAAACCACAATACTTAGAGTTTCAAGTAAGTAAGGGATGTGTGCTCTTACCGTATAATACTCAAGCCTTTTATGCACTAGATATAATTCATTCTGTTCTTTGCTTTTATACTTCAATCCTATCTAGGAGCAAAGAAAATAAAAAATATACCTAGGACCTGGAGTGATTAAACATGGACTAAACGAGATAATTTGACTCTGCAACACATCACAAAGTTTCAGTACTCACAGCTAATTTACTCATAAATGAGTAATTTTAATAGATTTATAATTAAATAATACTCAATGAGTTATAGTTGTTAAAAATGGTTGGTTTTGTAATTAAATTAGCAGAAGTACCCGAACTTGTACAGCTTTAAAAAATAATTTTGAAGCTTAAAACAAAATAAACCCTTTAAATATAAAGTTTTTTGACCATTTTGAGCAAATAGATGAACTCAAGTCAAATATTGACATAAATAAAACTTGCTTTAAATATTCTCAGCTTATTTTTAAATTTATTACTTTTCCAATATAAGATGTTTTACCTCTCATGGTCTCTCTGGGATTATTATGATCTTTTTAAGACCTATTTAAGTTCATTAAATTATTTATTCGTTAATCAAATTTTTTGTTCCATTAGTAAAAAAGGGTTGAAACCCACTTTTCTTTGCTATTTTAAGGGATTATTACAAAAAAAAATGCCAATTTTTTTTGAAGCAGCAAACCAAAAAAGAAGTCAAACATTCACTTCTTAAATTTCAGACTGATTGGTTCTCCTGTTCGCCAATTTACCCCCAAAGAATACATACTGTGATGTATACCTTTCAATGTTTTTATTAATATAGAGATATATAGTATTTAAAGTCGAATAAATTGCAATCTATGCATTCTGCATTTACAAGTTACAATATTTTGTACAATTTAATTCGACATATAATTTGAAAGGTTTTGTTAGTAAACTGGAAGTAATATAAAAAAGTCTGTATTAATAAATTTTCACATAAGAGGAAATTAAATGTTATTATATATACCAAGGTATAATGAATTTCATTTCTATTACCCTGATATATACATAAAATTCTTATACTCTTGCCGTAATTATTGAGCGATAGCAGAAAATATTCGTCTCCCTGGATCAATTAAGATTTAGATATCTCATCTTTGTTTTAATTTCTAAAAGTAACATTTTTAATTAATAGTATAATACGTGTATCAATGTACTTTCAAGAATTAATCATCTCTATAAATTAACACTATAGAGGATAGACTATATTAATAATAACGTTGAATAAACTTATCACACTTCCGTTCTTTGGGGTAATCTGGCAAATGGGCGAAACAATCAGCCTGAAATTTGCCAGGTTAAGACTTTTACTGCGTTCGTGGTAATGCGGTAAAATAAAATTTGCCCATTTTTCGAATAAATCCTTAAAATAGCAATATAAATTACTTATTTAATTTGTGTAACTAATGAACCAAGTTTTTTATTAAATTAAGAATGAAATAGGGAGTAATCATAAATCAAGTAAAACCCTTTTTTTGGATTTAAATACTCCCAGGGAGGCTAAAATATCTTATATTGAAAAAGTCATTAATTATAATAAATTATATACTTAGGTTTCTGTCGATATTTGATTTGAGGTTATTTTTGTCCTCAAAAAGTTTTTATTTACGTGATTTATTTCGCTGTAAGCTTCAAATAAACTTTAAATAATCGAATAAATTCAAAGTTATATAACTATTTACTTAGTTATGAAGATATGATTTAGATCTGATGAAATATTTTATATATTGTCAATATTTAATCATTTGATAAAAAAACAAAATGCCCGTTGTTGTTGCTGTTATTTTAGCGAATTTAGTAGAATAATATATTCATTGAAATCATTCTTGTGTCTTCATATTATAAGAAAATCTTATGAAAATTATCATTTTCATGTAATACATACTAAATAGTTGAGAATTACGTTTTTACTATCTATAAACCTTATCACCGCTTTTATAATTTTGCCTCCCACCTATTTACTCATATTCTAACTAATATTAAAAAATCAATATTGAGTTATATAAATACGTTTAATTTCTGTTAAATCACCTTCATTCTACTTTTTTATTTTAAAGAGAAAATTGATTGAAAAATGGATTCCATCTTCAAGTACGTAGATGACAATAAAAGCAAGTTCATTGACACTCTGGATGAGGCAGTAAAAATAAAATCCGTATCTGCATGGAACCATACTCGTAGCGATGTGGAAAAGATGGTCAAATGGACTGGAGATAAGCTCAAGAAGTACGGAGCGAGTGTGGAATATTGCAATATTGGGACGCAAAAAACTCCCGAGGGGGAAATTCCTTTACCTTCCGTCATCATGGCTCAATTAGGAACGGATCCTAATAAAAAAACCCTTCTTATTTATGGTCACTTGGATGTTCAACCTGCCGCAGTTGAGGATGGATGGGACTTTGAGCCATTCGTCATTACTGAAAAGGATGGAAAACTCTATGGAAGAGGAGCATCTGATGACAAAGGCCCGGTTTTAGGTATTAGTCCAATCAACATATAGGAGGTTCTATAATCTATAGTATCTTAATTTTATTTTATACAGGATGGCTCAATGCCGTTGAGGCTTTTCAAGGCACAGGAAAAGAAATCCCCCTGAATCTTAAATTCTGCCTTGAAGGAATGGAAGAATCCGGTAGTTTGGGATTGGATGAGCTTCTTATTGCCCGAAAAGATACTCAATTTATGAAGGAAGTAGACTATGTTTGCATATCTGATAACTATTGGTTAGGAAAAGAGAAGCCTTGTCTAACCTATGGCCTTAGAGGAGTTTGCTACTTTTTTATAGAAGTAGAGTGCTGTTCTAAAGATTTACATTCTGGAGTGTTTGGTGGTACTGTTCATGAAGCCATGGCAGACTTAATTGCCATGATGAACACCCTTGTTTCAAAAGAGGGAGAGATTCTAGTAGAGGGGCTAATGGACACTGTTGCACCTCTTACAGTCGAAGAAAAAGCATCTTATGAAAACATCGATTTTGATCCCAAGGATTTTAGAAAGGATGTCGGCACAAAAAAGCTCATTACTGGTGAAGATAAAATGAAAACTCTTATGGCACGATGGAGATATCCCTCTTTGTCCCTTCACGGAATTCAAGGTGCTTTTAGTGAGCCTGGTGCAAAAACTGTCATTCCTCGTAAGGTTATTGGTAAATTTTCCGTTCGAATTGTTCCGGACCAAACCCCTGAAATAGTTGAAAAAGTTGTTGTGGATTACCTTAATAAGAAATGGGCAGAAAGGGGGAGTGTAAACAAATATAAGGCCTATATGCACCATGGCGGAAGATGTTGGATCTCTAACCCTGATAACAATAACTACGTCGCCGGTAAGAAAGCAACCAAGCTAGTTTACGGAGTTGAACCTGACCTGACCCGTGAAGGAGGATCAATCCCTGTGACACTGACTCTACAGGAAGCAACTGGGAAGAATGTACTATTACTACCCATGGGTGCCTGTGATGATGGAGCTCATTCTCAAAATGAAAAAATCGACATTCGTAATTACATTGAAGGAACAAAGTTACAGGCTGCCTACATCGAAGAACTTGGAAAACTTGCTTAAGTTTAGAAATTAATTTCAGAAAATTAACTACTCTGTTTTTCATTTTATTTTATATTTTAATAAAGAAGGATTCATCCTCATTTTAGACTTACTTCACCTACTGCAAATTAAATTTTATTCGTGAGCCTATTTAATAAGGCTGGGTTTCGATATTTTATTAAAACGAGCAATAAGCTTTGTAATTTGTAAAACAACTATGATTTTAGATTGAAGAAAATGATGAACAACTGAAGGGAAATTCGATATTAGTCAGCTTTTCTGTTCAAACAGAGGTTTTGATGGGCCTTTTCTACAAAAATTAAACATTGGTGGTAAAATTAGACTAACAATTAGTGATTGGATTGATGTACATATATAGACTACTCCACGAGAAATTTTTACGAAGCAACTAATTTGACTCAAATTTGGTATGTGGTATCCTACTCGCAAATGAAATATTGAATCTCAACCAAACTTTGAGTACTGAGGTCTTACAGATGAAGAAATTAGCTTTTTGACGGACTTCTAATAAGTGATATATCCATAAAGACATAAAGTTAGGAATAATGGCTTTGCTTATAAAAATTAAACTTCATTTATACAATAAAAAAAAATGAAAATAGGATTTCATTGAGCATACCCTCTTTTTTTTACTAAAATATAATAAATGGACGACAAAAATATTATATACCTATATAATTTTTAGAAATCACACCATTACGACTAATTCCATAACTTGACCACTCTACACTTCCTTTTTTAAGATTTAATAATTAGTCTCCTATCTTTAAATGCCTAAAACTTCAAAAAATCAAGACTACCAGTCCTAAAATATTTAAGGTCACAGTTGACTTCTTTTTTTCATAACAAAATGGGAAAAATTATATCATACGTTTTGTTAAGCCAACTATTAGCTTTTCAATGATGTATTATACTTGCCAATCATTGATTTGATTTATGATATAGGCATCACTAATCAAACTGCCGATTCTTTGTCTTCTTTTAGAAACAATTAAGGGTTTTTTTTGTGACCATATATATATATATATATTACTTAGGGCTGATAATATTTTAATTTACAATTAGAATAAGCTAATTTGGCTAACCTTACTTTTGGAGTGTGATCATAATTTGATTATAAAGATAGCTTAAAGCTTAAAAATGTATTTTAAGGTTTGTTAGTGCATATCATTTTGATTTATAAAGATTTAAAAGATTAACTAAAATAATTATTTGAGCTCAGGGTATTGAGTATTTACAAAATACTTGTTCTAATTAAACTATCAAATACTAAACTTAATGTAGGAGTTTGAACAAGTTTTTAAGGTAGCATGCTAAATCAGAAGGTAGATCTAGGAGGTCCTAGTGATTAAGTTTTCATTTAAGTTGACCCTTGAAATGAATTTGCTATCGGCCTTTAGATCTGAGTAAAACTTGGGCACTATTTATGCAGGCTCTTAGGCAATATTTGGTTAGTTGTAAAAATTTTAGTAAGTAAAAAATGAAAAATAAAAGAGTTGCATAGACTTAGAGTGTACCGAGGACAGGAGAGTTGCTAGACCTATGCACGCTTCACGTACCAGGTTTGATCAAAATCGATCCATAACTTTTGCCTTAATCCTAGTGATTAACAAACAAAAAGAGGCAAAAACATTAATTTTTTTGTTAATAAAAACGTAACAGCCTTTCGTATACTTAGTCACATATGCAGAGCATTTTTACTGACCATGAAGGAGATGCCATCTTAGGGGCTCATAATTAATATTTTTACTACACACCAATTTCCAATGAATATTGATCAAAATTCATCCAATGACTTTAAGAATGAAAAAAGACTTTCGAAGCTATATGTACCGAAAATCCCTGACTGTCTAAATTTGAACATTTTTAATCGATTAGGGATGAGAAATGTAGAATGATTAGAGTAAAATAACTCATTCTTTCCATTGCAATAATTAATTTTTATCTAGACTATGGAAATAGATCGTAAAACAAATCAATAACGTACTTTTAATACAGTTTAGGGTAAGATATATTATAAAACTAGGCAATCAATTTTTGTTAGATTAGGGCCTTATATTTGTAGTTCCCATTTAGGCATTCAATACTTCAACTAATTTTTCTTAATATTAATATTAAAAAATGATCTTCATTCTTTTAAAATTTGGGTTATTTAGGCCCCAAAATGAACGACATTAACAGTTATGACGTCACTTGAAAACCACAAATACAAGATTATAACATTTTACGAGAACAATCGAAAATGAATAAAGAATCAATGAAGAAGAAAAAATTGGACTTCTACATTTTTACCATAACAAATACGCCCAATGACGTCACAATAAAGAGTAACTAGTCTGCTTACGTTGTTATCTTTATTGTATCACGGAACCTTTCCGCCAAAAAGATCATCTCGTAGTTAGCAAAATAACACAATCATACCATCTGCCATTTATCTCTGATATACTCTCAGACCATCACGGTTATATTATTTCTCCTAAAAAATGTCAAAATCAAGACAATAAAAATTTTTTATAAATAAATTCATTGAATCATTTTTAAAATTAATGACATAATAATAAAATCTACATGGTATTTTATTGCTGAGTAATATTTGATTAAAAGAGTAGTTATAATTAGTTATTATTTCTATGAAGAAATAGCCAAAATTTCTTCAAAGAAATAATAAAATGGCCAATATATATACGACGAGGGATCAACAAGAAAAAATATTCATGTTCTTTTGGAAACGGGGCATAAGTATAGAATAACTTATTACTTCGTGAATTTATGAAAAATAATAAATTATGAAATAGCCATGACATATCAAGTCAGACGAGGGAATCGACAGTTGACAACAAAATACAAGGTGTATTTTTGTGTTACCAAGGTAACGCCGTGTGCAGTGTTCATCCTACGATTTTTTTATTGCTTTACCTTGTTCCAATAACATTGGTAAAACCAAGTATAATTAGGTATATTCAGCCTTGTGAGCGATCAGGAAAAAAATTGCATCCGATCAAAAATTGAGATCAGAAATTCACTGGGATATAACGATCAGGGTCTTTTTCAAGCAGCGATCCTATCAATTTAATTGCAATCATATTCAAATATACAATTTCTTTAAACCTATATATGCAGAGGTACCAGAATAAATGTTTCTCATAGCCTATGAGCTCCAAAACTCTGGTTCCTCAATTGGCGTCGTTCTGTGTATATATTTTTTTTCCTCTGTGAAAAGAAGAATAAAAGATTTTATTATTATAGAACCATTTCTTTTTCCTCTATTTTCCCGAATTCTGCAAATTACCAAATATTGATGTATATAGATTTTGCCAGGAAAACCCTACTTACATATACATAGTTCTTCTATTCTTTTAAAAGTGGGAATTTTAAGTGAATCTATTACCATAACGCCTTCTCCCTCTCTTCAGTAATTGCAGTGCCAAAAAATTATATTTATAAATATCGACTGAAATCAGTTCCCACGACATATATAAGTATCAAGACTGAGGTTATAAAGTTCGAGACGAAAATCAACTGAGAACAAGACAAGATTCTTTATTTCGAGACCATGACACAATCTTGGCAGTAGGTCTAATAGACTCGCTGTGTATTAGACCCAATACCACGACTATGATACGTAGAGACCGAGGCAAGACCAAAACTATTAACAAGAAATCTCGAGAGCAGCCTCCACACAAAGACCTGTCTCGAGAACCACTGCACTATTGTATCATACGTAATTTTGAACAAATAGAACAGATCGCCATGTTTTTTGCTATTTCTGTTGCGATATTAAGATTAGGATCGATTGCAATACTGCTATATAATATCACAATTGATCGCCTTTCAGAAAAAAAATACGATCAACAAGCATGGTCAAATTATGGATTACTTAACTAGATAGACTATTTATATTTAAAATCATATTATCTCTATTATAACCATTACTATTTTAATTGGATAAATGACGTCAGGTTAGACAATCTATAAATAAAATATATTCATAAAGATATTTTCTTCTCGAATATAAGCGAAATATGATGAACTACGAAGGAACTGACAATATAATAACTATGTCGTGGATAGTCCCTTACAAAAAATGTTGTCCTTTGATGATATTTTATAAGAAGTCCTTCCTCCATACTCACTAATAAAGGAAATAGGGGATTAGAAGTTAGATTTGAAAAGAAAGATATCCTATGGAAAACTAGCTCTTTCTTTGAATAAATTGAGTGATACTTGATAATTGCCCAAAAAATGAAATTTTCCAATAAAATATTTTGTCTTTCCACAGCTTCATGATTAAATCACACATGAGGATTTTCAATGGACCAGGGGACAAGCCCCTGACTCTTTAATAAAAGTTAATTCTTCTCCTTAAAAAAATTGTTATTTAATGGAAGAATTATTTAGTTATGTAATTTATGATTAAATAATAGTTCCATAGTTGGGGGGAATGAGGGAACCAACTACACATGTACATACCGGGTGGTCATTGAAATCTAAACACTTACTATTTAATTAATGTTGAGTTATTAAAATTGATTTATATTTCGATATATTGAAGTACAAACAATTACTTACAAAACAGAACAAACCTGAGCTCTTTAGCTTAGATACAAATCGAGAAAATGGTAAGTGATCGACGAATTTCCATTGCCGTCAGAAAGTCCGAAACGTTGGAGAGGAAAAAGAGCTCATTAAAAAAGGCCAACTGGATCCGGAGGAGTTAAAGAAAACAACCCAGGCGAATCCTCTCAAGTCATTGAGGGACCATACAGGAGATCTCGGGATTTCACAACAGACTGTCCAGAGAGCTATCAAAAAAGTGAGTGGAAAAAGCCTTGCGAGGGACGACAGGCTACTTCGGACTCCAGCAATAAGAGAAACAGTCTCCTCCGTTGCAAGACTCTTTTTGTTTAACTTTTGGCCTACCTGTAGCCTTGATGACATCCTCCTCGACTACAACATTTGGATGCAAATCGAGGGGAAGGCCTACAGCGACCATTATTAAAACACAGAGGCCTTTTAGACCACTATCAGTCAGCACTGGAACGCCAGGCCTTTCGCCACCGTTTAGAAGCCATCATTGCCGCTAAAGTTTTAATTATGTTGAACTTCAATTGTTAATGAATCAATTATATCTTGTCTAAATTAAAAAAATCAAAGTTTTCAGATTTTAATGAATCAATTGTTACTAACTAATTTTGGACCATTATAGGAGGATGAGAAGGAAAGGTTGCGAGATACATACAATAAAGGATACGACGTGACCTCACACACTCACTTCATATAATATATATTTATTTATTATTTTTTTTCTTAAAAAAATGCACGAAATATTTTTTATGTGGATTTTCCGATCTTTCTTTCAATACAATTAAGAAAGAAAACACAGAATCATGTGTAGCTGACAGACAACAACACAACAGACAAAGAGAGAGAGAGATTTCAATAACCGTTTGAAAACATATAATATAACTATGGTTATATAACGAAGAATCAATAATATCTAAAAATGAAAATACTGGTAAATTATTATTTGTCTTCTTCATGATAAATGAATAGATTATTCATTAATATTATTTTCACACAATAAGTATTTAAACGAAATAATATTGGGTATATTGTTTATACATCATCATAGATAATATGTAAGTTATTGGTTGTTGTATGTGCGTTGAAATGTCTATAAAAATGAGATATAGAAATAGAGTCAAAAGCTATATATGATGATCGGGCGATGGACTACAGGTGTACGTGAGTAACTTATACTGACACTGCCATCGCGGCTTCTTCTCTTCCTTCGAAACTATCTCTTAGTAGTAGTAGTAGTAGTAAAAAACAACAAACAAACATTAACAGCAGTAATAATGAGGTGAGCCGTCATTATTCTTCATATTATCAAAATATAATATTAGGAAGAGTAGCAGTATTCGTCATGGCTCGCGGCGTCCAAAGAGATGAGAGAGAGATAAGGGAGAAAAAAAAAGGAGGGGGGAGGTCCGTTGTCCATGTGTCTCTATTTGTGGCACAAACAATCTCACACATTAACTGGAAATTAAAATACTGAGGTGAGGTGGAGCAAAAGTGAACAACACACTGTTAACACTAGTCACAGCCATTTTTTTTAAATCTTCGGAGCGAAGAAGTAATAGATAGTGTAGTTGAAGTTGTAGCAGGAATGTAAATTTCTTAAAAAACGTCTAATTTTATAGAGTTCACGCGTTTTTGTAAAAAGACATTATTATATTCTCTTTATTTCGTCATTGGAGAGCCAATGGGTCCACCAACACCAGGGGGTCCGCCCCCTCCTCCTGGGCCACTAAAAAAGTTCTGACCTTGAGGAGGACCTCCACTGCCTGGAGGTGGTGGGCCTCCACCGCCCATATTACTATTTCGACTTGTGTTTGTTGCATAGAGTTGTTGCTGAAAGTTGTGAAATTGCTGTGCGTAGTTGGGGTCATTCGTGGTGTGATTGTTCATGAGTGGAGAGTTCTTGAAACCTCCAACTGGTCCACCAGGTCCATTAGGTCCGGGTACACCACTATTACCATTTCCAGCTTGATGACCCATACTATTAGGAGGTAATGGCTGATCAGGACCAGGACCACCCATACTCATAGGTGATCCTTTAGGACCAGGTATTCCACCCATAGGACCTCCGCATCCCATTGGACTACCCATTCCAGGACCCATAGGACTTGTGTTATTGGGACAGGGTCCCATTGGTCCACCAGGACCATTTTGCATGTTACCCATAGGACTGTTCATTCCTGAATTTGGACCACTATTCATGTTATTTAAAGGACCGTTAGGACCCATAGGTCCCCCAGGCATAGGACCATTAGGTCCCATGGGGCCCATAGGACCGCCTGGACCCATAGGACCACCCATCATCATGTCAGGACCACCATACATACCAGGATTAGGACCACGCATTCCTCCTGGACCCATCATTCGAGAATTGTTAGGCATTGGTCCATTAGGACCCATAGGCCCGAGAGGACCGTTTGGGCCCATTGGACCGTTAGGACCCATTGATACACATCCCATACCAGAGTTAGGCCCATTTGACAAAGATCCATCAGGTCCGAGGGGACCACTCCCTCCACCTTTTCCATCAGGATTTGCGAAACGTTGAAGGAAATCTAAACTAGGAGGACCTCGAGGCCGGGTATCGTTGTACTGAGTTCGAGTAGGTAGATATTGTATGGTATTAGGTGCACTAGCTTTGACAGTTGTAAATGTACTGGGACCTGATGATTCAGATGTTTCTGGCATCATACGATTGTCATTGGGACCTGAGGTATTGGGACCACCGGGACCCATAGGACCTCCCATCATTCCTGGGCCCATCGGACCACCAGGACCCATCCCTGGGCCCATTGGACCACCTGGTCCCATAGGACCCATCGGTCCACCCATATGATCACGCATTGGTCCTCCTATCATATTAGGTCTCATTGGTCCACAAGGACCCATCATAGGACCGTTTGGCCCCATATGCCCCATGTGTCCCATTGGGCCTCCTGGGCCCATATGACCCATTGGACCTCCTGGACCCATCATAGGACCACTCATTCCTGGAGGAGTCATTGACTTCATTCCTCCTTGGCTAACTGGAACACCATCAGGGCCTAAAACTGCATTACCGTTTGAACGTCCCATATTCATCATACCCATATCCATGTTGCACATACCGTCATTATTATTCGGTGTTCCACAAGGAGTTGAAGCATTTGTTGTGAGTTGCTGACTCATTTGAGCCATTGACGTTATTGGATCAAAGTTACGATTCATTCCCATGGTGGAGACTGACGAGGGCGTACTTGGGTTAAGGGGTGTATTATCTGAACTAGAACTGCACATTGGAGGTGGAGGAGGACCGTTGTTTCCCATATGATGATTAGGAGACATTCCACCACTGGGTCCACATGGAACCATATTGGGTCCTGGGAAACGACCTCCACACATCCCTGGACTTGGAACATGATATCTTGAATGAGGTCCCCCATGATTATCTACCATTCCACCTGGACTTTGAGAGGGAAACCTTTGGTTTTTGGGATTATTATCTGAGGAGGAAGGACCATTGGGTCCGTTATTTGGACCTGATATTCGTTGTTGTTGGAGATCATTATTTGGACCACTAGAATTATTACCAGGACCACCACCACCTGAGTTCCCTGTATTTGAAGGAGCCATAGATGGACTTCGAACTGGAAAGTTTGAACTATCACTAACACTTCCCGGTGTGTTTGGACCAGTGTACTTTGGCGGCATATCCATTGATACTGAAGATGGAGTAGGCGGTCCTCCCAAAGGAGTTGTTCGACCTTTACTAAGGTCAGGCTGTGGTGTTCGTGGATCTGTGCATGAGCCCCTGCAAATAATAATAGTTTAATGTTAATACAAAATAAAGAGTGCTTAATAATAAAAAACATACGAGGGTGACAAAATATCCGTTGGATCTCTAAGACTTGTGTTGGGTTGTTTTTGAATGGTGAGCTCTTGACCTTCTAAAGGACTTAAATATTGAATTTGTTGCGGTGAAGGAACAGGCATTAAATTAGCCTCTTTGTTGGAAGACGACGAACCCGACTGGGAGCCTTGTTTGTTGAATGAACCTAACTGACGACCAAACATTGCATCTAAAAAAATAGAAAGGAGTAAAATATAATGAAATCAATAAAAATGAACCCAAGAAAAAGAATATATTATGTTTAATAATTACCTGGATTCCCTCCAGAGGGAGGACCACCTTGAGAACTGGGAGAATTTTTCGAACCTGTAACAGGTGAAGACATGGTTGGAGCAACAGAGACAGGAGTTCCAGGATTACTTCCCATTGGCCTAGGAGAGTGCATCATGCCAGCTGGTGAAGACATAGGTAACGAGGTAGCAGGTGAGCTGGGATTAGGACTCGCCATGGCACCTGGAGGAGCGCCTCTAGGACCAGGTTGAGGGTAAGGAGGAGGAGGTCCAGTTAAGCGATTGCCCATAGGTGCTCGAGGACCCATCATTGGACCACCCATCATCATATGGCTGCCCATCATTCCACCACTTCCTCCTTTTTTTCCTTTTTCATGCATGTACTGCTGATGCATTTTTTGCCATTCCAGTTGAGCTTGCATTGAAGTTGGACCACCAGGCCCCATGGGTCCTCCTGGACCCATAGGACCCATCATTCGATTGCCTGGACTCATCATGACACCGTGAGATCCGTCAGGTCCAATTCCACGAGGCCCTCTCGGACCCATAGGGCCCATTGGTCCTCCCATTAATCCATCAGGACCCATAGGACCGCGAGGTCCCATTAATCCATCAGGACCCATAGGACCACGAGGCCCCATTATTCCATCGGGACCCATAGGACCACGCGGTCCCATTGGCCCTCGAGGTCCCATGCTATTATTAGGACCTCCCATCATGTTATTACCATATCCCATTGGACCACAAGGACCCATAGGTCCTCCCGGACCCATAGGGCCACCCATAGGACTTCCTGGTCCCATAGGGCCATTGGGACCCATTCCTTGCATAGGTCCAGGATTCATTCCTCCGTTTTCTTCGTCAGGAAAGAGTTGCTTTTTCATTTCGTTAAGGAAACCAAGTTTTTGCGCTCTTGATTTTCTTTGCTCTGGGTTGAGATTTGCGTCGGGAACTTTGACAGCTGTAAGAGTTTAATGATGTATAGTTAGAATTATTCAGAAGATAAAGAAAATCATATTTCTTAAATTGCCAGCAACAATAAATAGATGAAAAAAACCAAAAAACATGGGAATAAGCAGAAGAAAAAAATAAAAAAAATAGGGTTATTACATTTTTTACCTAACCCCGAGCTTTCTGACTCGGATGATGATGGAATGTCATTTGCCATGGATGGAACTATTGAATCTTCATTAGGACCATTGGAACATGAAATTGACATAGATTGAGATGAGATAGGTCCTCCAGGTCCCATATGACCACCAGGCCCCATAGGACCTCCCATGTGTCCACCTGGTCCCATATGACCTCCTGGACCCATAGGGCCACCCATATGCCCTCCCATATGAACACCAGGTCCCATTGGTCCGCCGGGGCCCATATGAACACCAGGCCCCATTGGACCTCCAGGCCCCATAGGACCCCCCATATGACAACCAGGACCCATAGGATTAGGTATTCGTACACCACCTCCAATGATTGGTCTCATTCCAGGCCCTGGCATGGGTTGACCTTTAGGCCCTTTTATCATTTTAGCCATAGAGTTCATGCGCATATTTGGATTCATCATTGGTTTGGGATATTTTTGATTCACCATCTGGAAAAAGTGTTGCTAAAGTTAGAAATGAGTTCAGAGGTATTAAAAATTCGGGTAAATATAGTATGATATTAATTGTGGACATATACCTTATATACCTCTAAATGTTTTTTCGTCTCAGGTTGGGACTCGTGCCATGAAATGATACTAGGGTACTGATCTTCCAAAACTGCTTCAGCTCCTCTATTCGCCCACTTCGTAGAAAACACATATATCTGGCTGGATTGCTGCATGTACTGTGAATCGAAAGACCGATCTCCTCCCTTTTGGAAGACATTGGAAGGTAGGGGTTGTGCAGGAGGTGCGCAAATGGGAGGCCCGCAAGTACTCATAGGTGGCATTCCTCCAGTAGAACATGGAGGACCCACAGGACCACCAAGGTTCATGTTTCCTCCGCTACAAGGAGGAGGTCCTCCGAATCCTCCAGGACCCATTCCGAAATTTGGTTCTATAAAAAAGGCACATTAGAGCAATAGTTTTTTTTTAAACAAGTACATAGATGACAAAAATAGATGGAAAAATTATAAAATACCCTCTAAGGCATCAACATCACGAGAGTTATCATAATTATCAAAAAGTAAGAAGTTAGGTTAAAAAGAAACTAATGTTAAAATTCAATGGGAAAGTAATTATTTATTAATATTTTAGTTAATCCAAGAAGGAATCAACTCTCATGGACAAAACCTCAGTATAAACCAATGATATTTATCCTTTTGACACAGGAGGTATTTAACCTATCCTTTAACCGTTCCTCAATTACCCTTAATGTATTTATTTTTTTTTGCTTTTATGTTTAAACCTATAACACCCACTAGAGATCGGTCAATGCGTGACTGGTAATAATTTTCTTCTTTAAAAAAAAAAAAAATTAAGATCATTGTACATATTGATCATGGTTGAAAATGGCCAATTTATTCTTATGCTCCATTTTTGAATGAAGAAGTTCTATGATCTAAAATATTTCTTATTTGGGGAAGTGATAAGATTGTAATGATGCATTCAAAATTTATTTTTTATTTCACTCCTTCAACCAACCAACATTCTAAATCACAGAACCTCTACCATTTTTAAAATGAATCATTGTTGAGGTTTGAAGATTAAAATAAAAATTAACCCTTGGTCTGTTACAAAAATATTCACGTATTTACATGTACAGGATTTATTGATGAGGAAATTCACCTTAAGAACAAATTTTTCTTCTTATGGAAAATCATTTTCAACTATTTCTGCCAATGTTACTAAATAAAGTAATTTTCTCGTTATAATAATAATAATCTTTAAATTAGATATGTCATTTAAAAAAAACACAAAACCGGTAGTTCTAATAGTTTTTCTATGAGGCAATATGTTCGACTGAACAAGGTCAAAATTCGAATTTTTTTTTGGAAATGGATCCATTCATTAAATATTTGAATCAAAAAAATTATCTAACTGCTGAAATTAAGGAATTGAGGTTGTTTTATATATGAATATTATTTTCTTCAAATTAAATAAAATCAACAATAAAATATAAATTAATTTTGATACATGTTTTTTTCTTTTTTTTTTTAAATATACACTTTGGCTTTAATTAAAAACTATTTGTCCCACTAAAACAAAACATATAATGAATTTAAATGTATATTTTTAGAGCCCCAGACGCACCAGACAGGATTTAAAAAGTAGAGGACGGTCAGCAAGCCTAGAACATGATACATATGGCGTTACAGGGTAAAAACAAAGTAGACCTTCAAGGATTAATGATTAGTTTCATGTGTGTTTAACAATTCGAAAACTCTCGTGACGATTTGCCAAAGAATTTTCGTACCATTAAAATCTCCGCAAGCGTCAAATTGATCGGTTTTAAAGTCCGTTAAATTTTCCGGATCGCAGGATTCATCTTTAACTATAATAAAAGGAGAGGAGAAAAAAAAGGAAAGAGAAAGAGAAAAAAAAAAACGATGATGAGTATTGTAATAGATCATTATTCTTATGCAATATTTATTAATTAAGGTCAAGGAGGATAGAGAGTGGATTTTGTTTGTTTAAAGTACAATATTATGGTGTATAAGGAGACTTGATTGATGAGTACATACAGAAATAAGGAGGAAAATATATCTTCAAGGGTTTCTCTCCGGGTATAACAGGATTTCTCAGGGTTTTACACCTACGAGAAATTTAAGATAATATTACTCTTCCCAGGAAATCCCTTATTTAAGTATTTCATGATTTAAGCTTCATTTAATCTATATTAATCAAACAAGTTTGCATGTCTGTCTGTCGACCCTTCATTCTTTAATATGTAGAGTTTTATAAAGAAAAAAACAGTGCAAGAAGAAGGATAGAGGGAGACTTGTGGTATACCTGAATTAAGACCTTTTTAATTGTCATCAACCTGTTATGTGATTTTTATGCATTCTTAAAACAATTTACACCCAAGATAGGCGATAATGTTTACTTCAGAGGGAGAAGTGAACACCGTCACGACCTATTAAATAATGAATAAATAAAAAAAGAGCACAGGAAACAACCCTTTTTACTTTTCTAATTTTTAGTCGTTAGATTACAAATAGGTTAACTCTACTAGCATCTTAGAACTGTATGATTTTCTTTGATTAGGGAAATAATGATGTAGGAGCGAGCGTGTGTAGTTAAAACTCAGCGCATCATAATAAAAAAGAAAATATGCATATACATATTAAAACAAAGTTTTTATATGTCTGTCGACGCCTCATTTTTTTAATGTGGACCTTATATCTTAGAACTGCGCGAGTTTCTTTGATCTAAGAAATAACAATGTGGCAATATTGCGTGTGAAGCTTAAGCTCAGCGTGTGATATTAAAAAATAAAGATATTTTTGGAAAAAAGTTTGTCTGTCTGTGAATTGACATCTAATAATTCCGAGCAATCCCGGGTTATAACTATACTCCTGGATAGTTATAACTATATTAAATTAAAGGCTTATACTTCATACATATTTTCACAAAAAGAGTTGCTTTGATTCTATAAAAGGATAGTGAGGTGGCTCTTAATCTGCAGGCCGGGTTATATATTTTACAATTATACAACCCCCACCCCCTGGTTTCATAAAAAAATAGTTTGTTCAACACATACTATTAAAGTTTCATTGTTAAGAGACTGATCAGGTCATGGGAATTTAAAAAAAGAGGGACTCACGGACCCTAATAAAACCAAGGACTGCATTATTAGTGATAATGCTACAAATGAAGAAAAAGGACATGAGCATACGTGTTAATCCGGTGGGTTTTTTAGCTGGCCCGTTAATTTGTAATTGGTAGTATAAAAAAGGAATTTTATTTTCCTGAACAGTTGTCATTATTATTTAATTCCTGAGTTTCATAAATAGATTCAATTATATTCAAACCCTGTTTTAACGTTTATATGTGTCCATAAAAGACCTGATGATTTGTTGCAAAGTTATAATTGTAAATCCTTGTTGGACTCGGAGTATAATTGGGGATCGACATCGGAGTAATTCTAGCAAATATCTTTGTTTATATCCTTTTTTCCTTCCTCTCTTGCCACAGCTCATTGTAGCTGATCTAATGAATCGTCATGAGCATTATTCTTTCCCACCTCCAAGACATTCTTCAAATTGTTAGGGTTACCATGTTGATTTTCGGTATTTTTTTAAACATGTCCATTCCACCCTGGATTTTCACCTTTGGATCCGGGTAATCTTGAACCCAGCACATCAATTTAAAAAATATGTGTTAACACTTTAATTAATATTCTTATGACTATCCAGCCTGTTTTTTTTTAGGGGAGGGGGCGCGGGTTAAGTCAGACGACATGTCACATGTGATACCGTCTTAAATTGCATCTAATATTTGCATACTTAGAGTACTTTTTCTCTGTCTATTAATATATATATATATCAAAGCTGCAACAATTATGTAATAATTTTTTTGCGCATTTTATTTCTTGAGCAAATTAATGATATGATGAATCATCATGGAAATATTGGCAAAGTTCCAATGTGCATAAAAACCACGCCGGACAGAACTTTTGCATGTCAACTCTCCTGACAGAGATCACTATAAATAGAGCGCTATAAAACTTGGCCAGGAACGCGTAGGAAACATTTTGTAGTGGTAACTTGAACAGGATTTTTTTATTTTGCAAAGCTGTTATCATTATTATTTAAGAGAGAAGATCTGAGTGTAAAGTAATTCTGAACCTTTTTTAAGTGATGTTCCACTAATAAAATATAGTTTTTCAAAATATCAAGTATTCCCAGGGGTACGCATATCCCTAGTGTTGTGTCAGTCCTTACTTAGGACTGCAGTCCCAGTTGTCGGCCCTTAAAGAATGTAAAATCGATCACTCGTGACGTCAATGAGGGTGGTTTTCCTCTTTTTAATATAATAAATTACATAACTAAGTAATAATATAATGTATGACCATGAAAAATATAATATTTTTTGTAAGATGTGTGCAATAATCTTACTACATATTTCATATATCTAATTTGCCTTCATACACCATCGATATTTTTATGAAAAAGGACTGACAGATAAGGAGGACCTCATAAATAAGCACCGACACAGCACTACCTATCCCCATTTGAGACCCACTGAACGAGTGCTTATGCTCAAGAAAGACGGAGAGTAACAATGAAGGTTTGATCGTGAGTTTTAAGTGTAAGCCCTTGTTAGACTTATAAGTAGAATTGAAGATCTACTTTCGGATTCAGTCTAGCATATACATCCTTCCTTTATTGGATGAGTATTTCTTTACTTCCTCCCTTGGTTGCTTGCAGCTGATCTAATTTAAAGGCCATGAGAGCTAAGCCACTCTCCTCCCAAATATTATTCATATTGTGAGGATTTTCGGGTTCTTTTATTTTATATACATCTAAAAGTCGCTATAAATTTTAGTTTTCCTTGCTTGCTGATACGTTAGAATGTTCAAAATAGGGAGGACAAATCAATAAGAGCATTCATACATTTATTTTACCAACACATACTTCTTTTTTTATTTACAAAAATTACGCTCACCGCAATTTAGCCAATATTCACATCCCTAGTGATGATAGAGAGTGTTCCTACTCTTTCTTTTCTATTGATAGAGCGTCTCATAATTTGATTAACGAGAGAAGCAGAAGGAGTAGGGTAGTCTAGGTCAGTAGGAATTAAGGGGCTTTCTAATATGATATAATACGTAAAAAAAATCCTTCACAACCCCTCCTCCTTCACAAGTGTGTGATTCATCCCACACTTTTGGTATATTATGTTGGTAAATAAGTATATCTGTGGTACGTCAACATGAAAGGAATCTTAAACATTCATAGACCTATTTGAGGCAATAGTAGGCCTAGTATTCAAATTTGTGGGATGATTTAAGATATCTAATAATTTTAGCTATATTTTAGAATCATTATTTGATTTAATTGACTCATATTGGTCATTCTAGCTTGATTTTGTGTTGACGGGCCATATATTTTTTGTATTATTTCTTCCTCTCAGGGCTCACTTGTTACTTCTTGAGAGAGTAGTGAACCATTGTCTACTTTTCCTTCTACTTATTACTCCTAGCCAAAGACTCTCTTTTCTCTCGATGATATTTTGATATTATTATTAAGAAGAAACGAGAGGAAATTAATGTTAAGAAAAGGAAGGAGAGAAGAGAATAATTCAACAGCATAGAAAATGAAGGATGATTCATGCAACGGCGTGACGACGACTCCTAGCCCTTTCACACATTTTCTGAGGGGAGAGATAAAACGTCTATGATTTTTCTTCTCCTCCAGAAACTGAAAAAGTTTTTCATCGAGCAAAAGTTTTGTTTACTGTATAATGACGTAACCAGTATAATGAGTATGAAGTTGAGGATATATTTTTAACATGGGATCTAGTATTAGTAATCAAATTTGATTAAGAAGACCTTTGAATTAGTTAACATTTACTTGATAAAAGGACTCAATATCGATATTTATAAATAAATAATTGTCCTTTAAAGATAAAATTTAAATGTGTCATAAATCGATTTGAAAAAAATCCCCTGTACTTGTTAAAAAAAAGAAGATAAAGATTCATTAGATCAGCAACAATCAGCTGTGAAAAGAGAGAAAGGATATAAACAAGGACATTAGAGTAAAATTGGAGATCGAAGTCGTAGTAATTCTAGCAACTATAACTATACCTCTGCAACAAAAAAACGCTCTGTCTTTTATGAACACACACGAATATTCAATCAGGGTTGGAATATAATTGAACCTATTTAGGAAAGGATATTCACTATGCAGAAATTAAAAAATAATGACAACTGCTAGGGACAAGAAAATTCATTCTTCAGATTACCAATCCAAAAATAACGGGGCAACTAAGGATCGCATCTCCAGCCTAATGGAGGAAACGGAACATGTAGAGATGATTTGATATGAACAAAGAACTGTTAAAGCAACCGTATTTAGGATTTTTTTATAATGTATTTCTTCAAAATATACATATATAAAAAATACTTAAATTTCACAGTATTTATTATTTACTAACGGGACCCCGCCGCTCAAAGACAATTTCCCGGAAATGAGAAACCTTATTACATAGTCTGTTACAATGAAATTTAATATCTATTGCATTCATTCCTTAATGTGTATTATATATGTATGGTTTGAATCCCACCAAGAGATTATTTCAGCTCTGTATCTCAATTGGTTCAAAAGTGATGGCCAATATTGCGCATTTGACTTTTTGATTGACTTTGGTCTTCAATCTTGTCCCTGGATTTTTTGTTATGATATATTAAGTATCTTTATTATACCTACATCATGACACTAATTTGAGCTCTGTCCCTCAGTATGTTTCGAAATTATTGTCTATTATATATATTCTAACATATAAAATCTTCCTACCAAGTTAGATTAAAATCCATCTATAACTTATCCCGGTTTCCTGGGGACCAACAGAGACAAAAACATAGCGTCCGCTCAACTTCATTGGCGTAGGTAATGTTCTAAATATGCGGATTCTGGGGTACATTATTCAGTTCAAATGCCTACAGTTATATACTTCATAAATGCATAATAACCATGTAATTTTAATAGATCCAAATGAATTGATAGTGTCTACTAATAGTCGGTAATTAGAATGAGGAATGTTATAGTTCAATAATGGATGATTCTAAGAGGAAGAAATTGTAGCTTGTACGATTTGCTTATACAACTAACTTGCAACTTGTACGTAACATATATATATACATAAACAGTGCAAAAAAACAATATGTATTAAGAAAACGAATGCGCGCGCGCGCGCGTTTTCTGTGTTATGAAAAAATAAGGCTTGAATGAAGAGGGGTACAAATTAAAAAAAGTGTAGCATAAAAGAAGAGCTATTGGCTTTATTGTCGTTATTTCAATGATTATTTTTATTTTTCTTTCTTCTTCCTTTTTGTTATTGTTATTAAAGAACCACCACCATGGCAGCTGTCGCAGCTGCCTCTAATTGAACTAACACAAGGGAGGAGAAGAGAAACAAGTAACAACGACAACTACACTACACTACTACCTGGCAAAGGCGCTCAAAATCATCTTCAAATAGACACAAAAAGAATATGTGTATATATAAAAACAATGAACTTTCAAAAGTGACTGACTTCTACTACTCATCACCACCACATAGCAAAGCATAGGCCATGGCCCTCATAACTAACAACACACACGCGCATTGAATTTCTAATTTCACCCCCAAAATGAGGAGTATATGTGGTGAATTAACACGAAATCAAGAAGAAAATTCCAATATATTTTGTGTCTTCATACATATATACTTACAGACCAATATAGACATCAGTTATGGGCTTTAGACTCAAATTTCGTGCATACCTTGAGACACCCCCAATAATGTTAAATATACTACTTGTAACTTTCATTTGATTTGAGACATCATTTGACCCCTTAGGATTTATTAAAATAGTTTGTAAATAGCAACAATTGACGAGAATTTGTCAAAGAATACAAAAGATTGCTCAATTTAACAAAAAAATAATTTTAGCTTGCTTTTGTGTTTTGTGTTGACGGGACACATGTATATATACAGTCTAATATTTACGAAAATATATCTTTCGGTCAATTATAATTCATAAGCGTCTTCCTATTCAAATTTCTGGGATGAGTTGCGATATTATCTACTCAAATAGAATGTAAGTATAGTTTAGAGCAGGGATGTTCAGCCTTTTAATATAATGGGCCGCATTGCCACTTGAGATATACTAATAGGCCGCAGAACCTATTTAATACAATTTCATAAAAAATGCCTACATCAAACAAAACTATTAAATACAAATTTATTCCAACTTTAGGGCCAATATAAAGAAAGGCTAAACTACTTCAAAAAAAGACCAATCTGGCAAGCCTGTTAAGAGTGTCAGAAAATACGAGATGACGTCAAATATCTATCAATGTTTGTAGGTATTTTGCGCGTTCAACGCGTTTTGATGATATTGTTACAATTTTGATAAAAAATACTACTTGAAATGAGATTGAGTAGTAAGCCGTACCTAAACATATGGCGCAGGCCACGGGTTGAACATCCCTGGTTTAAAGCCTTCATTTGATTTATAATACTTAATCTGATACCCCCCAGTCCCTTTTAAATACACCTCAAATCCATCTATTTCTAATTATGTAGTTGTGAAAATGAATTTTTTGCTACTTAAATTTGCAAAGAAAGGATTCATATTATTAATAACTTGTTGATAGAATACAACGATATTCTATTCTACATTATTTGTGCCTAAATACATTAAATATGTTGAGAGAGGGTTCAGGGATTTGGAAATAGACAATTATACCGTCTTTTTTTATCAGTTAACAACTGAGGGGATTGCTTTTTGTCAGACATTTTCAGAGTTTTGTGTAATGTTTTTCTCCTAGGTTTGAGAAAGGACGAATGCCCTAGCCTTAATTTGTAGAAAAATCATTATAGTTTGATTTATTGTTGACATGTAATGTATATGTACGTATATAATCAATACATTCATGATTTGTACTTACTATAGGCATGGATTTAATCATTATTATGCAGCTATTTAGAAAGCAGGCAAAGAGAACATCAAAATCATTTTATGAAATAATGTTCACTCAATAATTGCATTAACTGTACTTTTTACAAAAAAAAAAAATTAGGGTTTCATTTTCACAATTTGAAATAGTAGTGTTGGATTCGAGTCAGCATTTTCGAGTAGTTCATAAGTTTTTAAGAATTTCCACATCTATAATGTGGTTTACAGATCCTTTCAGATACAAGATCAACTCTTCTTTTAATAAAGAATATACACGGCTCGCTTTTTTGAAAAAAAACTGATGCAATGTATTTTATTTTCAGTTGTTTTCATTAATTTTAATAAATTGACTCTTGTATGATTTAAAAGCCAGCTGACTCAACATATTATGAACTCAAAAAAGGTATAGGGTTAGGATTTTTATTTTTTATATTCATTTATAATCAATCAAGGGCCTTTGTTTAGAATTCGTGTGATTTCATACTCTGACACTGATAGGATTATCAATTCAATGTATATAATAATTAATAACTATTCTCTAAATAATAATTAACCGTTGGCAACGAGAAAAATACTGAAGACTGGCTACCATATTTTTTCTTTTTTTATTTTCTCTTCCCCTTTAGACAGTCAAGGTTGAGTGTGGATAAACAAACTAGTCGTGATAGTTAGATTGGGTGCTGACGTAAATAAAACGCTATTATATAATATTGGAGCCGGGACTTGCTGCGTCCCTAAATTATAAAAAAATTAGCCACCAATGATGTAATCCCCAAGTTTCTGAGTTGGGACTATTTAATGTACAAAATACAATGAGGGTGCCCTTTATCCAATAAAAATCTGACAGGATCTCAAATTTATAACACTAAGAGGAAGTCGAATTTCGGTCAAATAATTCAAATTACTCCGTGACATCATTAAATTTCATATAGACTTTGCTTTGAGCTTGAATTATAATAATTATATAATTATCGTTTAAAATCAATTTGTCGTGAACTAGAACTGTGCCTCAGGAGACAAGTCTCATGGATGTTAAAAAGTATCTATAGGCACTGTTTAATGTACAAGAATAGCCACTAGGGTGCCAAATATCCAGTCAAAATCAGACAGGATCTCAAATATTTAAAGACTACGAGGAAATCGAATTTCTGTCTAAAAATTCAAATTACTCGGTAGCATCATTTTTTGGTGATATAGACATTGCTCTATCTTGGATTTGTCACATTTTAATATAATCTCAGTCTATATTATACGTGAATTAGTCCCTATAAAATATGACCGCTATGTGAAAATAAAGGAAACCAAAAACAGATACGGTTACCATAACAATTAAAAGAATGCTTGGGGGGGAGCAGCTTAGCTGTCATGACATTTCATTGAATTAGTAGCTATGGAAGGAATGAAACAAACACTAATCCGACTCCGCATCTAGCAAATACATACCACAAGGTATTACTCCAATATTGATCTTCAATTCTACCCTGAGTCAAGCAAGGAGTTAAAAACCCCTCAAAGTTCGAGAAGTAAGCTTCTATGAATCCAACACTAATATGAACTGTGACGTAGGAAAAACTAAGGAATGTACTTTGATTTGTATATAGGTGGTACCTACTTCTATATTTTTTGACTTTTACTTAATAAAAAATAAAATAAAATAACTTGGCAACCTCAAAGAGAGCTAAAAGAAAGCTGTTTTCGTTTCTTTTTCCAATATGTACATAGTACATAGACTTTAAAACTCTTTTGCTACTACCTATGAAAATATGTAATTTTTTTTAAACTTTGGACTTCAAGCTACTATCGGAAGAGAAAAACCGAACATTCGGCCAAGATTTTTTGTTAATAAATTGCTCATGTATGTATGTAGAAGGGAAAGGAAAGGGGTCATCACCACATCATTACAGCATGTTGCTGCACTCACAAGGAATGATATTACTTGCATATATGTGTTATGCCAACATGTAAACAATATTGAACAAAAATCAAGATGAGGAGACATCCGTATGTATTTTTTTTACTGAGTCAATTATTTATATGCTTCGTATTTAAATGTGTGGTATGAGTTCAAATACCTCAGAACTTTTAGCTATAGTTTATAACCTTTATTTGATTGAAGAGACTTATATTGGCCACGATACGGCCTCTTTTAACCATAAAATACGTCAATTTATCATTTCTTCATTGTGACGATGAATTTTGACTAATTCAAGTGCTATTTTCTGCGTCTACAAAGAGTTAATAAGAATCATTTGGTTGATACAAATAGACGATAACTATTCTTCGAAGAACTCCACACTCAGTTTGATTAAAGAGGGAACTCGCGTATCATTGAGAATACATATGGGCCCCCTTAAGTTATTAAAAGCAAGATGTACAAGGGGTATTTGTAACTAATAATCTGAATATTAAGAAGAACACTTTTTGATTCATAGCATCATATTTGTGACTGTACTACAAGATGTCTAAAAATGGGCCAATTTCAACAAAAAAAAATCCCATTATTTTTGTCATACAAAATGGTATGTACCCCATCAAAAATAACCTGAGATGCTTGTAGCTTTGGCAGAAAGTTTTATAACGGTTTCTATCAGAAAGGGTATTTGTCTAAATACATATTTTAAAGATGTGTTAGCAATACGAATATTAATTAAATTATAATCAAGGAGAGGGAAAAAAAGAGTGGGTACTTTGTAGGTACAAGATAGGGAAATCGAAGGAATATAGATCTAAGTATAAGAAGAATATGAGGAAGAAAAAGGAAAAAAACAAAACAACTAACCTCCATCCTTTGAATCTAATTGATCTAGGAACAAATCCGCTTCAGACTTTAAGAAAGGGTCTGGATCAGGCTTGAGATTTGACTGATTGCCACTGGCTGATGATGAGTTATTATTATTATTCGGAGTCACAGGAGGTTTAATATCAGAGTCTGTAGTTGGATCAGGAACAACGTTATTACTATTATTTGTCGATCCCGTTTGATCAGTAGGAGTATTTTGTCCACTATTATTTCCTCCTCCTCCGGAATTATTACATGAAGAAGGGTTAGAATTATCACAGTTGCTGCCGGGACCACCGACGTTATTACTACCATTAGATGAGGCATCTCCATTGAGTAGAACGGATGAAGACTCTGGATCTGTTTTAACTTGAGGTTGAGTTCCTCCTCCTTGTTGCTGAGAAGATGAACCTGGTCCTCCACCTGAGGATCCTGAAGAAGGTGGTTGTTGCTGGTTTGAAGAAGGGGGAGGTCCACCACCACCGCCGGACGACGAAGATGAAGAAGTGGATGTATTGCTGGTCGACACGGGAATCGGAGTGCTAGCTCCACTTCGAGGCCCTCCTCCCCCGCTACCTCCTACACTTCCAGGATTATTATTTTCCATATCAGAAACTACTTCAGTCTTTACTGGACCCGGTGTCGTCGAACTACTAGTAGTAGGAGTACTCGACGATGTCATTCCTGTAGGGGAAGATGTTAATGACGGAGAATTCTTCTTAGAAGGATTTTCCTTTTTCATTGTAAGGTTGTAGAGATAATATTATATATATATTTCTATATAGATCGTTCACAACAACAGAGATGTAGTAAGTAGTATTATGTCGTCAAATCAATCTGGGTATGCAGAAGAAGCACTTTTTATCGTCTATTTAACTTTTTAATTTATTATTCTTTTTTTATATTATTGAATTCTCCTCTAGTTGTTTTGTTCTTAATCTGAAATGGAAATTATTCGTCATTTTAGTCACGAGTCTAAGAAGAATAATATTACTTACTTATCAACTGAAAGGATATTTATTGAGTTACGACACACAAATTCAATCGAAGACACAAGACAACAAGCCTGAAAACAAAAGAACAATGGTTATTAAATTCTTGATTTTTATATGTAATAGTTATATTATATTGTCAACCAATTGGAAAATATAATTTCAAATCAAATAGAATAGAACCAGGAGTTGTCAACGTTCTATACAGATATTCACGTATATGATGTCGACATTGATGAAAGCATTCCGAATAATGTTACAAGTTATTAAATATAATATGTAATTAATTATTTCGATAAGGCGGATTTCTTTTATATGGCGAATAGATTTTGTGAATCCCTTAAAGATCCGGGTTCTACTATGTATAATGAATGTATTCCAATTCTACATTCATTATACAAATTACGAGAAATAGAGTACATCTCCATGAATGGAGATGTACTCTATTTCTCGTCATTTTTTGTACAAGTTGATACTTATAATACAAGCACAAATTACAATTTATCTGGCATAAATGTCTTATTTAATTAATATAAGCGTATAACACCAACCATTGTAATGTATTTACGAGTAATATAACTGTGAGCAACTGTAGATTACTTGCCAATAAGGTAATTTCATAGTGCCCAGAGGATTGTTATTGGAGTTATACTACAAAATATATGCATGATTCATCTACCGATCTGACCCTTCTAAGGATCCGATGATAGTCTCCCATCTGCAGTAGGATAACCTTAAAGCTTCAAGAAAGGTTAAAAACTACCACCACCACTTCAAAGAACTCCTATGTTCTGGGTAAATGGGTAGTGTACTATAAACTTGAAGCCTCGACGCAGATTAATAACTATTACCACCGCTTCATAAACCATAACAGATTCCTCTTAATTTCCAAATACTTTTCTAATAATCACAGCTTCGAAAGCAACCATCTATGTTCAACGGCTTTTCTGCAGATGGGAAATCTATCTACGGATCTTTAGATAGAACCTATCAGTAAATGAATTAAATACACATATAGTATGATAAAAAGGAGTATTCCGACAGCAATCTTTCTAGAACCAATTTTCATATATGAATATATATAGTCATATAATACTTCCTTAACATATATTATGTTAATCTTCTTATTGAAGATCAGATAATTATGTTATCTGTATTAACAGTAGGACTGAAAAATCTTTCATTTAAATGCTTCATCACACTGTTTGCCAAACATGCTAACACTATGCAAGTAAGGAAGAAGGTATGCAGAAGTTAAATAAACTGTTAGTAGAAATGTAGAACACTTGATGTTCTTCGGGCCGGCATTACAAATACAGAAATATGTTAGAATATATAAATTGATAAAAGTAGTTATTTGTAATATAATATATATTATTTGAAGCACCTTCTAATAATTATAGGTGACTAAGAAATCAATCGACATCCCAAAAAAGGAAGATAACTCAGCTCTTTGACAAAAAAGAAGCCATTTCATAGATTTAATGCGTAAATAAAATTGAATTTAAAGCAAGTAGTTATCGAGAATACGTGTACCATGATATGATGATAATTGATAAAGAATCATCATCTGGCAAGAAGAAGAAAAATTAGATTTACTGCAAGGGAAGTAATAAGTGAGAAGGAGAGGTTTGTCCTCTATTTGAAATCAATTCAAAGGACTGAATCGGGCGTGCATACATAATACACTGTTGCTTGTCATCTAAAGTTTCTACTTTAGTATTGTATTAAGTCTACCCTGTTTTAATTAAACAAGTGGTAAATTGTAATAGAAAACTCCTTAGAAGTAGAAACTTAATATAGTTAATTAAACGTCACAAACAGTACCTACAGTGAAGCAGGAAATATATTGTTAATACTCGGTCCGAGACCTAATTTCTTCCGCTTTGGTCTTGGTATGATGTAGACCTATTTCGGTTCTGTTCGCAGTTCTTAAACCGTAGAGCAGTTATACACAACAATTTCTTGTCTTTTTAAGAACAAAGAGAATAATTTTGTTACGAAAAGAATAATGTCAGTTTTTATTGTGAGACCGATAAAGACATGGGTTTACTACGAGACCTAGCTTGGACCAGGATTAGTTCGGTCTCAGACTAATGGTCACAGTGGTTGTGGCATATATTTTATCTAATTGTTTCAAGTGGATAGCTTCAAATCTTCGTTTTAGGAAACTTCATTGAATATAAGTAATTCTGATGGAAATTTCATTATAAAATTTGAAGGATGTTCAAATTTCATGATTAAAACTAATAATTTCATCAGAGAGTAGTTTATTTATTCAAAAACTTTGGAGTTAAGCCAAAAGATGTTTCAAAAACTTATAAATAATTTTTTTTTTTAAAGAATAAAATAAATAGAATCTTCATTGAGATGATTTAATGCTCATACAATTTTGAAGTCTGAATTATACGAACTCTGATAAGACTTTATCCAATTGAATTAGACAATGATATGATCCTTCAAACTAGACCACTCTCAAAGTGTTGATTCAACAACAACATAAACACGAACCTAGCCAACACCTACGCAATAAATATGTATATAAAAAAGGGATAATAATATCTGATAATCCTGTCTTGACATGGAGAACAACAGTGTGCATGAGTCGTCTACGACAAAGTAAGACAACTTAACTAATACAAAAATGATGAACAAAGAAATCTATCAAAAGCTAGATGTACTTTTGAGTCAGAATGGTCAAAGTAAGTAACAAATATAAATAATGAATTAAATTCATTATACTCTTTGTCAAATTTCAAGGATCAAGGAGATACATGATGTATAGATGGATGGAAAATCATTGCTTACTTGTAAAATGCGGTTTTGATTGGCGTTGAAGGCAATGAACGCCTCCTTTGTATCGACGACTTTTCCACATAATTTGTAATCACTAGTATTAATTTAGAGGGTAACCTGTAAGAAGAAGAGAAAATATATTATCGTTAATTATTATTAACTAAATAAGAAGTATGAAGTAATAAAGCTGTTTAAAACAAATGCAGGAATTAGTAGTTTTTTCAACACTTGTATTAATACTTTCAACCTTAAAGTTTGTTTATTACTCCGAAAATTCGTTTACAGTTAAGAAGTAAATGCAAAGAACAGGGGAGGGGAACGAACCGGTTTAAGAATACAAAAATCTACACACAAATGTATAATAGAATAATTATATTGAAGTAAAAAGGTATAGCCCTCTCTTAAATTCTACAACTAAAGAACAGAGATTACATTAATTCCAATTGGAATACGTGGAAATTAACCTTGAATATTCCATCCATGCTTTGAAGGATGAATATATATACATTTTATATCAAAGCATTAAAAAATGACATTGCTAAGAAGGAGAAGAAATCTCCTTCTATTACAAGAGACATAATTGCATTAAGTAGGACAGTGGAATAATAATAATTAGGGTCTAAATTTCGAGGTCGATTAGAGAGAAAGGTACAAAAGATCACGTGCTCAATGTCATTAAGGCATCCCTTTCCTTCCCTCAAAGGAACCAAATTGAGACTTGCATTTGTTGTTAGAAAAATTCGCATCATTACAGCTATTGGAAGGTTCAATGAGTAAGGACAAAATTGTTCTTTAGGAAAATATAAAAAAATAAATAGGGATTAACCATTTGACTAAGTGTTATGGGATGATTTATTCATTCTCATTACAATGCTAATATGTATCAATTCGGGATTTGTAGCATTTAAGATCCTAATGAAACATCTAAAACACTAATAAACAATTGCTCCTTTTACAATCAATGGCCGCCAATATCATTTTTATCCTATGATATATCTAATATTCATTGTAGCATTACTTTTGATCCCAAGAAGACATCAAATGTTCTTATTCATAACTGATAACTCAACCAATCCCCCCCCCCTACAATTACTTCATATTAATATAATATATCTCAAATATATATACAAAAAACATAATTTGCCCAGTACATATTATTTAATATAGATGTGATAGCAAATTGTACATTTTTCTACGAGCCTAAAAACTCGTTTTCCCACATTTTGTACTGATTTGTTTATCGTGCTAACAAAATATATATCTACACGAAAGAGGGGGGAAAAGCCGGTGATGGAGGAGGAAGAAGCATCATATTATTGCCAAATGATAATTAATAATCATGGTACAAGTAGAGGAGGCTAGCATACACAACCGTCTGGACAACCTGGTCAATAGACACTGAAGCGGTTTGTAGTAGTAATAGATCAAAAAGAAGAAGAAAAAGGGGGGAAAAGAAAACGAGAGAGAGAAAAAAAAAGAAGAAAGAGAGCAGCTTGATAGACGGCCGAATCAGCCTCACTCACGACTGTTGTAAGTAAGTAAATACCCGCAGCTTCATTTCTTCTTCTTCTTCTTTTGAGTCGTTGGAAAAAAAAGAAAAGAGAAAAGAAGAAGGGGAAAAAAAGGAGAAGAGAAGGAAAAAGTGATCAGTTGGATTGGGATTTCTGCGTGTGGAGCGGGTGGATTTTTTAAGGGATTAGGATTATTTTGATGAGGTTACTTAGCGGTTGTAGGTGGCTATTATTGTAGAAGCTAAAAGAAGGAGAACACTCATTACCTGATTCCTAAACACTAAATATCATCTATGTAATTGGAGGCCTCCTTTTTAAAATGTTCTTCATTCTCATGAGGTACATCCCACCAAATCCTTCTTCATTATCACTTTGAATGCACAAATCATCATTATAATCATCATCATACTAATAATAACAATGAAGAGCTCGAAACAAAACACGACACAATATAATAATAATATTGAGGAATCACAAATCAAGACGCGTTGAAGAAATCACATCACAAATGAAGAAAACTCACTTTTTGTATAAATATTATAATTATCAGAGAGAGTTAATTATATTATTATATATGTTTATTTTAATGACAAGGATGAAAGAAATAATAACAACGTCGCGTACGGATTCACTCTTTTATTCAACTGCCGCTTCTCTTTTTTTCTTCTTCTTAATTATTTTTTTTTCTTTTCGTTACATGAAAGCCGGCCCGGACGCCTACTCCTGCCACACAATCATAAAATATATAATATAAGAGATACGACGACGACGCCTTTCTTTTTTATGAGTCGTTGTTGTTTTTGTGTAAAGGCGCACCCGCACGCTCTCTCCCCCTTCTTCTTGGTACACACTGCAGTATGTTTACCTTCAATGAATTTTTTACTAAATCAATTAGAGTTGCTCCCTCTTTTCTTCAAACTCAAATCCACCACCAACACCACTAAAAAAACACGCGTCCGCTCGTTCATTTATTAATGTCTACACATTATGTAGTACATGTTGTATTTAGAGGATCTTAAAAAACTCGGTTTTTTAAAATAATCACAACAACTACAGACGCGGGCGCGCTTTTTTCTTTTTGAGGAACGACATACCGGGTCATTTTTTTATTATTGTTGTTGTTGTTTTTATTATTAACTCCCCTCTCTCTTCTCTTCTCTTTTCAACCTGGGGATGAAGTAGATTCGAAGTTTGGATATTATTTTATTTATTATACAACTCATAATATGATTGGGGAAGAGAGGGGACTTGTAGGGGTTGTTGGGTCTCTGCTGATATGGAAACCTACTATTTTGAAGGGGGTTTAAATGTTTCTTTAGTGCGGATAGAGTCCTAAAGGATTCTGATATATCCAGGGGTTTGTTTCTAAGATGCTCTTGAAATTGGTGATATTATTAATATAGCTTAGTTACTGATTGCAGGTAGAAGACAATAATAAAAACAAAAATGCATACCAGCACAGCAAAGATTTTCTCTTCTTTTTCTCTTGTTTTCTTGTATTTTCTTCATCTTTTAGAGAGAGTTCTGGGTAAGTGTGTAGATCTTAATAAACTAATAATAAATCTATAATAATACAAATATATACAGTGTATTCTGTCGTCAGCTGTCGTTAAGTCTGTTTTTTTCTCCTAAAAGGTGTTTTGAACGTTGATTGCTTAAATTAGAGTCAGGGATGTGGAGTCGTAAGGTCGTAGTTGGTGCCTTTATTGGTGGAGTCGAAGTTGGAAGATTTATACCGAATCCGGCTACATAAATGATTATAATTGAAATAAAACATATTTATGATCTAAGGCTTATATTGAGTGTCCGTAAAGATGTTTCCGAAATGGTTAAATTATAGGTATTAAGTAGTATTAATTTATGAAACTTGAAAGTCAACTATACTATCAGTTAACTTCATTCAAACGTGCTCAATTGTCTATACAATCACAATTCCCGAACATCTTTTAAGTCTAAATTATTACGTGGGGTAGAGTATATCCACTAGCCATGCTAGTTCATTACAGCGTCTTGGAATAGTCAATATCATCAGAGTAAAGTGTAACGTTGGAGTGAGAAGTTTTTTGTAACGTTGTTCCTTGGTTACGAATTGATAAAGTATGTTCAGAAACTTGTGAATGCTTTAACAATAAATGGATTTTGATCCATTTCATTTTCTTAAATATCTTTTATACCTGGCAAATTATTTACTGCATATAATTAATAACTACCTATAGCTATAAATTAGATCTATATTTATAGTCTCCAGACACACATGACTCAATAGTACTTATATAGGCTACAAAATATATTATTAAAAAGAAAGTGTGTTTGAGTGGGAATTGGTGACATTCAAAATACTGGAGTCGGAGTCGGGCATCTTATTTATCGAATCCGTAGTCATGATTAGAATGACCTCTTTATTGCCTTTCCCCCGGTTTCTTTTGGGATGAGAGGTTGCGTGATAAAATAAAGGTAACGATGTCTACCAAGTTTATAGAAGCTTTTTTAAAAGTTGTTGAGATTGAGTCTGATATTTCTAAGTGGGTTGAAGTTAGTTAGGCAGTCCAAACATAGAGGTAACAAGATATGCGAAGGACAGTTCTATTGCCTTCAATTGTTAGCTTTGGTACGTTTTAGGAAAAGTATTTTGTGGAAACAGCCCTCAATTTAATAGGTTGGCATTTTTTCTCAAGATTTTAATATAATATCTACCAATAGACCAAACACAACAGCTACCTTAATTATATCAAGATTAAAGTACTTATTCTCTATCTCTCCTACTAAGCCAAGTCGCTAAGTAAAAATCCTTGCCACTTCTTATATACTTATTTCTCTATGACTTCAACATACAGAACTGGGAAGTGATACTCGGATGTACGTCTTGTTAAACTACACGACTTGTCTGTTCGATCCTCACTATATTTTACACTTGATTATATTTGTTCTTTATGAAACTTTTCTGTTTTTATAGAGGTATAGGATGATTCCATACAAGCTCTCTTATGATTGATGCATAAATAACGATATATTTAATTATTTTGGTTAACTAAGAAAGGCTTCAAAAATTACCTTGCTTTTATTTAGTGTAAGCATTCCATGTGTACATATTTTATCTCTGCTTCGACTCAAAAAACGGCATTTCTCCTCTAATATAACAATTTCAATTGTATTAAATTATCAAATGTTGATTTTTTAAGCAAATGTCAGTGTTTTGAACGTTGAATGCTTAAATATTCGAATTAGTTCTTGTGAACCTGTAAACAATTCTCAGAGAAGATTTGAAAATTCATATGCGAGTAATTCTTTCATAGATCAAGGGCGTCCACAGGATTATATACAGTAGTGAAAAAATCCAGTGTTGAATGTTAAAAAAAAAGAAACCGAAAATCCACGTGGTAATCCTGAGAAACTGAAGAATGTCTGGGAGAAGAGAAAGAATAATGTTCATGACATTTCATTAAGGAGGAAGGAGAAAAGGATATAAAATAGGATATTTGATAGAATTATTCTGATGTGGATCCCCAATTCTACTCCAAGTCCAACAAGGACTTAGAATTATAACTTTGCAAAAAATTCTCAGGGTTACGGTCTAACTTTTAAGAGCACATACGAATGTTCAATCAGGTTTTGCATATAATTGAATCTATTTAGGAAAATATTTTCACTACTCAGGAATTAAATAATAATTGCAACTGCTATGGAAAAGAAAATTCTTTCTTCATATTACAAATTCCAAAAAAAAATTGATTTCCTTTCAATTTTTAAAAATTAAAGTTTTTTCTGCTCTGCATAATTTGTTATTTTTTTTAGAAAATAAATCCTAAAAAAAAATTTTAACCCATATTTCCTCATAAAAATTGGGGGGGGGATGCAGCCCCCTCCTTGGGGACGCACCTGTAGAAATAGAGTGGGATTTCTGTTTTTTTCCCCTTCCACGCATTGTTCCTCGTAGCTAATCTAATGAAATGTCATGAGTCATGACAGAAAGACTTCTCTTTTCAAAAACATTCTTCAAATCTTTTGTGTTACCACGTTAATTTTTGGGCTTTTTTATCATGCCGAAAATGCTTATGATTTAGAACTTAAGTTATATAAGTAAGTCCCTCTTGAACTCAGTCTATAATTGAAGATAAATATCAGAGTAATGCCTTGCTGGTTATACCGAGCGGTCCATTAAAATATGAACACTTTGAATTTTAAACTTGAACAGGATATAATTTATTTTATTAACAATATTATACCAACAAAATTAATACTATAAATAAAAGTTTGTCTCAGCTCTCTTAATCATTAATGTAGCCGCTCTTCTAAGAAATGAAGGCTTCCATGCGGCTGCAGAAGTCTTGGCACCCGCTGCGGATGTAGTCCTTTGGCATAACGTACCAGTGGGGGGTGAAAGTGACTTTGAGGGCCTTGGTGTTTGGATTACGAAAACTACATGCCTTCCCCTCGACATCCAACCAAAAGGTGTAGTGAAGAGAGTTAGTACCAGAGTTGCAGGGGGTCCAAAAGTGTCAAAAAAAGTTCAAAAGACTCATTTAATTGTGTCTTGAAACTTACTGGTGTCAAAAGTGGCCTCTCCACCCTCACAAGGCTCTTTCTACCTACTTTTTGATAGCTCTTTGGACAGTCCTGTGTGAAACCCTTGGATCTCTTGCATGGTCCCCCATGGACTTGAGGGGATTGTACTGGCCTGTTTTCTTTAACTCTCCCTGATCCAGTTTCCCCTTTATGACAAAGTGGTTCTTTGTCTCCACCGTTTCGGACTTGCTGACGGCGTAAACAGTGGTCCTGAACACACACAACTGCTTGGAGTGTGCGAATGGAAATTCGTCGATCTCATTCAAGTGTCATTTTCTCAACTTGTACGTAAGCTAAAGAGGTCAGATTTGTTTTGTTCTGTAACTAACTGTTTATGCTTTAATATATAGAAATATGAATTAATTTCAATCACTCAACCTTCAATAATTATTGAATTAGTAAGTGTTCAGATATAGATTGAAATTGTTGTTTATTTCCTTCCTCTTACAACTGCTCAGAGCAGATTTAATGAAAGGTCATCACATCAAAGTTTCACTTCTCCTAAATATTCTTCAAATTGCCAGAGTTATAGTTTAAAACTTCTTCTATAGATCGAACTGATGATTAGGCTTGTAAAAATTGTCAAATTCCTGAAGAACATCAATTTAAAAACGTCCTTTAAATAATAATTTTTTTGAACATTCAAGCGTAATAACGAGCAAAGGGGCTATAGTTTTTATAGTGACCTCTGCCTGCAGATATGTCGTTTATCAGAGTGGGCAAGTTGTTTGTAAAAAGTTAGGTGACTATTTACTATTTTAGGAAAAAATATTTATTTATTCATCAATATTTATCTTGTTCCCTTCAAAGTAATACCACTTAGATAAAATTCACTTGTCCCAACGCTTTTTTTTCAATCCTCAAAGCACTTATCAGTAGCCGTTTTTGGTATAGCCGTGAGCTCTTCCAGTGATGTAGTCTTTGTATCCTCAATCGTTCAAAATATCCATTCTTTCAAAGTGTCATATGGGGTATAACACAGTGAATATGGTGGCTGAAGCGTGATTATAGTGTGGTTTTTGCCAAAAAATGCGACGATCCTTGTGGTCAAAATTTACCAGTTTCGGAATAAACTTTGGTGACAATCGTCTCATGCTCAAAACATTGTAAATAAATCCATATTCCTGTCCATCTTGGAAGATTTTGTACCACATGTAAACATTTTTTTACTCAAAACAGTTTCACCGTATACCACTGTCAACATATCAAGTGTTTTGGACCACTTAAACGCATCATTCATGTTCTTCAATGGCAAACATTCGCCGATCACGCAAAATACTTTTAAGCGGTATGCCTCTCAGAAACAAACTAAACATATTATATAGGTAGACAAGTAAATATATGTTCGTAGAATGTTCGTTCAACGTACATTTGGGAGGATAAAAAAAATGACCTCCCAAATGTACGTTGAATGTTAAGTTTGTTAATCACCTCGTAAACTTTTCTTTTTGATATGCACTCACGAGGATTTTGACAATTTTCACATCCCTACTGATGACTCCTTGAACTCAAGTCTATTTAACGATCATAGGGCTGTAGAATACAATTAGGAGGGGGGCTTTCAATCTATACACTACTTCAGTTGCTATAGTTTCATATTTGACTCCAACCAGGGACTTGTCATAGACTCATAAAAAATGACTATCGAAAAGTTAGTTTAAATATCAACCAGATTTTTTAGAGGGAAGCATGTTGTGAAAATGTTGGTAAAATGGATCTAAGCCAGGAAAATGTTTTCATTTAACAATAAATTTCTATCATTTATTCTTCTTCTTTTTTGATGTGGATTAAGTACCCAAACCTTTCTCTAAAAAAAACACCTCTAGTGTGCCCACTCAAACGCAAAATGGTTCCTAGATTATTTAATTACTACAATAACCCAAATAATAAGGATAATTGGTTCTCCAGATATACTACCAATGTTATAACTTATAGTCTTAATTATTTGTGTACCTATGTAGAATTTATAAGAAAATATAAATCTTTAAATGAATTAGATGAAGATAATAAATTTTTTCTAACGACAAAAGCAAAAATGAAAAGTAACGTCATTTGCCCCATCTCAAAGGTAATATTTTGCAGGGAGATATAGCCAAGGGAATTTTGGAAAACTAGTATATATTTGTTTCCACACTTTGTTTCAAACCTGCACCAGTTGAAAAAATAATCAATTGACGAATTCGTTGTACAAAATATTTGGAAAAGGCATGGAGCCCTCCTTAGAATCCACACCGGGAGTGAAAGCATAACAATTGCTCAAACTCTGGGACTTTGTTAGACGTTCGATTGCAAGGTTAAGATGGAATTTGAGGCCTGTAAAGGTGAGTTTGAGGCAACAAAAAAGCGGAATGATATCAAAGGTTGAAGTGACTGTGTCCAAACTCCAGAATTCGTGCCCAAAATCAAGTAAATCGTGAATGAGGGCCCAGGGAAGTCCATTGAGAATAGTTCGAGAAATGGGCCGTTAGAGTCACTTATATGGCTCTGCATTTATATTGGGCTACCTGCAACACCTCGAAAATAAGTCTCCAATGGCTTCAAGATAATTTTGACGTCTTCCTCTCCTCGGACTTTTGGCCTTCAATTTTGCCGGATCTGAATTTGATTGTTTTTTTGACAAATCAACGGAACACCCCACAACACCAAAGACGAACTTATCATTCGGATCAATAAGGAATTCTAGGATTTTCCAAGGTACCAAGTGGCGAAAGCCTTTTTGCTCTTTTGGGGCTTGTGTAGAAACTTATTTAACTAAAACTAAAATTATAAACTATCAAACTTTCAGAATTTGGTTTTATTTTTTAATCTGATAACTGTTTGGAAAGAAAAATTGGGTTAAAAAAATCATTTTTGTGGAATAGATAGCTATCGCAACCTGTATATTCACCTGATATCAGCTGATATGAAATAATTGGATAACAGGACCCTCATGTAAAGTTTTGTCACTCTATATATGTGTACAACGTTTATTAGGCTGACCTGCAGACAAATCTGCATCGCAAAATCCCAATCATTCAAGAAATGTTATGATTTATCAGACTACACGAGGTATTGCTTTATATAAGATATGCAAAACTTTGGGGGAGGGTATATAGCATAAAGGACATTCATAAAGGTTTCCCCTCTCCTCCTCAATTTTTCCTTTGCCATTGCATCGAGGGATTATCCTTGAAGAAGCCTTTTAAAAAAATTAAGAATGGATTAAGAATCTAATATATATATATATAGAACATGACTTTGGTCACATGGAGGGTGACCTCCGACTGTATTGTCGTACATAGTATGTATTAGGGCTGGTACTGTACAAGGTTGTACTGAGGTTCAGTTCGTTACGTTCTTTTTCCTGTGTGCAGTACGTATTAATACGAGTATAATCACATACTAAATATTATAAAGTTTTGGTTATGTATAGAGTTGGGCAGCAAAACGATGACTGTTAATTAATATCAATTTTCGTATTAATATAGAAAGATTTAGTGATCATTTTTTGACATTCTAGTTAAGCCATCTTTTGTGCATAAACAAACTATAATAAACATTAATTCATGTAGTAATCATGAGTAAGCAAGACGCCCAAAGGTATCAATTCTCAGATTTCAAGATGAAGAATGACGAAGAAAACCTCTACAGGATAGCAGAAAGTAAAGGACATCATTTATAGAAGGATCCAGAGCTCATGTACAGCTGGGAGATGAAAATCAAGGAGGACCTCGCCAAATCGATGAATCCCCTCGCCAATGCCTTCTCAATGGATGCTAGGACCATGACAAGGTTGTAAAGGGGGACTTGGGATTGTCATATTACACGCGGACCCCACGTCACCATCCGTTATAGGTCATGAAGGACAGAAGGTTCGAGAGGCAAAGAGTTGTAGCTCCCTTCATCGCCATATTTGAACACAGTAGACTTTGCATGGGCCACTTTGGAGAAGGAGACCAACCACATCCAAATGTGGACTCATCGAAGGCGGGCATAGTGGCTGCGTGGGACACTTGCCTAGGGAGTTTGTCATTAACTCCTGCATGGCCTTCCGGCGAAGTGTAAATGTGTTTATTGATGCTGAAGATTGCCATATTAAGTGACCAAGTTTGCAAGGGCCTTGTTTATAATTTTTGTCAAAATCATTTTTTGTTTGTTATTAGTGAAAATAAAGTATTTTAAAAACAAGCTCTCGAGTACACGTTTTACTGGGCAACCCTGTATATTTATATTTTTTTTAAATTCATAGATTCAGATAGTGAGGTAAGATTTTAATCCATAAATATCCTTTGATAAATGAAATAATTTCTGTATTTTTATGCAAAAAAAAATATATAATGACTTAAAAAATAATAAAATACATACAAGTTGACGAAAATCCCATGGTATGTGGGATAATTTAAATGGAAAGTTAGAATCACAACATGTACATATGTATCAATATAAATAATTTTTTCAACATCCAGTGATATTGTGATCGTTAATCGGTCTTTTTTATGACCAGAAAATGTAAACAAACTCATCTTTTTGCAAAAAGATTTATAAATTCATTTACCCCCCTCCCCATACCCCCCCATGTGTATTTTATGTATCAGCCTTTGTTTTTAGAGAAGTTAAGTATATTTAGGGTTATATTTATTTGTCCAAAAAATAAATTACGACAATAAAATATCCCTAAAACTTGAAAAACTACATTAATTATATAACTTAAAAAAAAACATCTTACTATGACACCGTACCGAATCGTGTAGCCTGAAGGGTTTAGCGGGGTTTGTACCGAACCTTGGGTAAAGCGTACCGTTTCAGCCCTAGTATGTAGCCAGCATATGTAAACTCCGGGTACTATTGCAATATCCACAGATGTACATAGTACGAGTACAAACATTGAATCAATGTTTGCACACTTGTTGAGGAAAATGAAGATAGAGAAGTTGATTTAATTGAATATTTTTGTCATACCAAAATCCTGTCATGGAGATAAAAACCCTTGACAAAATGAGTAAAATATACAGTTTTAAAAAATTCGGGGAATGGAAGAAAGCATTTTTCCCCCTTACGTTATGAGAGAGGAAGGAAATACAGAGTAAAAAGAACCATGAGGAGGCTGACCCGCAGCTACTGTGGGAGAAGGAGAGGATTAGCCATAGTAACAAAAACAAGTTTTACGTTGTATTAATTCAAAAAAAAAAAAAAAATTGTAAAAAAAAATATATTATCTTCTTCTTTTTTTTTATTCTATATATTCTAGGTCTCTCTCTCTCTCTTTTCTTCTTACTTAATTAAGCTTGCCTTAATACAACTTTCCGCCTAAACGTCAGCCACCAAAAGAAGAATAAAAAAAATATATAAGAATATTTCCGAAAAATCAGGTAAAAGCGGGTCAGTTACTTAGTAGTTGTGTGATGTCTTCTCTTTTTCTGTTCCTTCATTGATATTCTTATTTTAAGAAAGAAACCGAAGACGTCCATGCAAAAAAAAAAAAAAATAGAGATGTGTCGACTGGAAAAATTGTTTGACCCGAAATTTTGAGTCAATTTTTATTATAAATTTAAACAAACACGGGTTGACTTTACATTTTATTGGGTTGACTTGAGCTTTTATTATGAAATCTTCTCACATATTTTGAGTTTCCAGGGGCAATCAGGGAGGTCTGAACATTCGTTTCAATATTTTTTTAAGATCAAAGATTATGCAGCTCCTCGGAGTATGAAGGACTACACCTATTTCAAAATCCTGGGCCTGGCCAAAAGTGATTTTCTCATTACTCTTAATTTATAATATGGTTCTTTAAATCACTGAGGAGATAGACTGACTAGGTCTATACAACAGTTTGTTACGAAGAATTGCTGGATTTCTCAGCTAATAAAAATATTCTCTCATTCCTGCTAATAAAAGACAATCAAAATTCGCCGAAAGTAAGGGTACAAGAAGTGTGGGTACATTGTATAAGTTTGTCCGCACGTTTATTTTTTTCTTTTGTCCAAATATCTCGAAAAAATAGAGATATTTGGACAATTAGCACTTTGGAGGATCATGAAAGTAAATTGAAAGCCTCATTATGTGGAGGAGGCTGTGAGTTTGTATCTAAAGAAATAGTCTGGGATGGAGGCAAAGTGTATCTCCGAACTGAGGGATTAGGCTTGAGGTGATCAATTCTTATTCAGTAAAGCACTACGACTTTTTTCTTGTATCTACCAGTAACCATTACAGCATAATTACAGGAACATAGTAGGTATAATGGAGAGGATTCTTTGCAAAACTTAGCTAAGTTATTTCCTTATTATTAAAAGCTTGCAATAATTGAATTCCCGCCTTTGATATCTTCAATTTCGAGATAGAAAGATAATATACATATAACGTGCGGGAAACATATACAATGTACCCTGACTTGTTTCACTGAATAATTAAATGGACAAGAGTTAGTTAATTCTCCCCCCCTCTTGTCTAATTCATTGACTTGTGTGGATCCCTAAAAACTGGTTCGACTCGACTCAAGTCGACCTGACCCTAAAACACAACAACAAAAAACCAACAACTTGGAATAAGTATTAAAAATATATTTCTCATTAGCATGGTAGATACTCCTAGAGAACCAAAGAGGAGAAGAAAAAAACCAGTATCTGACTCCATCGGTAAATAAAGTCTTATTCTCCTTTTTTCCTCTCTCTTGTTTTGTTATTATACTAGTACTGGAATAATGAGAGTCCTTTCCCTCTCCCTCCCTACCGTCCTAGTGAACGAAATCCCTTATTAGTTACTCCTACCCACGTGGTCCACGGATTCTTCCCTCCGCCGCATGCAATCCCCTCCAATTTGACAATATATAATCCTAAAATCCCTTTATTGTTATTAGTAAAGCTACGTCATCAATGACGTCACAACTATTGTAATGTGTATTTTTCTTTTTACAGTGCAGTTCCAATGCATTTTTCTTTCTTTTTTTACAGTCTTGTTGGCGGCTCTCTCCCTCTCTAAATATATGTTATATAAATGTAAAAATAACTATTCAAAAATATGTGTAATAATAATAACAATAAAAAGGTGGAGGCGAAACGTCGTGTTTTCCGCACGCCCGTTTTTTTTTTTGAGTGTGTGTGTGTACATATTTGTCTTCTTCTTCTTCCTTGTTTCATGTGACCCCGAGGAGAACACACTCTAGCTCTCCAGCAGTCATACTACTCCTAGGAATCATATTGAAAAAAATAATATATTGTTTATTATTATTTATGTTGTAGAATGTTTCAATAAGAAGATACGCGCGCCCGTTGGAAGGAGCCCTTGAAGTAGTAGCAAGTAGTAGAATAATGAGGGGGAAAAGCACGCCTAAAACAGATTTAAATAGCTCTTTAAACTATGTATGTAGTCTACTGAGTGTACACCATAGAAGAATTGACTTATTTTTGGCTTAAAAAGTATAGAAAAGGAACGATAATAGAATGAGTTTGAGTTTCCTGTGCATTTCTTCTTCTTCATTTTTGTGGGGGGATGAGGGTTGAAGAGGAGAAGCCGCCGTCGAGGTCCTTTTCTTTTTTTTTTCTTTTTTTTGTTTACGGGGGGGAAAAAAGAAGGAAGGATCCATGATGAATATTACAGCAAGTTTTGACAGAAAAATAAAAGATTTTTTTTATAGACAAGGACTGACTCTTCAACAGCCATACAATGACTCCTTACTCCCATATTGCTCACTCCTCCGCAAGTCTATATATAAAGAGGATTCATCCTCCTCAAAGTCTTCTATCACTTCATCCAGTACATGAATGGCCTCATCCACTTCCTCTTCTACTACTTGTTGTTCGTCGTCATCCTCGAAATCCGAGTCCACTTCATTCCTGTAGGTATTTGTGGAGTAGTTGTTGCTCGGTAGGGATTTGCAATGGTTTGAATCTGTGTCCTCCTGATCAAAGGAGGTTAGGGAGAGGGCTGTTTGGAGTTTAATTCCATAACGGATAGAAGACATGTGGAGGCTCTCATTCTCTAAGGTTAAAATAGATACATATTTATTAACTATTTTTATTTTGGTGAAATGATTATTCAATTAAGCAGGCCTTTCTTAAACTGTAGGGACATATCAGGCTCCGTTTTTGAAAGTGGGAGGCCAATAAAACTGCAATGTAATTTATGGCTTTGGTGGCTATATGATAATTATTAATTATATTATATATATAATTAAGACCCTATGGTTCCCCTACACCCTTGCTACATGTCCCCGTATAAATATCTTTATTTTTAAAAAAATATATCGCTGTTATGATCAGGTTATAGAAAAAAGTAGGGAAATGTGCTGGTTAGCTTTAAGATATCTATTACGTGAAATTGCAGAGTCGTAGTCGGTGCCTTTTTTGGTGGAGTCGAAGTTGGTAAATTTGTACCGACTCCGGCTACAAAAATTATTATAATTTATGTAAATAAAACATATTTATGATCTTAGGCTTACATTGAGTGTACTAAAAGTGTTTTCTTAAATGGTTATAAACTATAGATATTAAGTCAAATTAATTTATGAAACTTGAAAGTTAAACATTTTATAAGTTTACTTCATTCAAACGTGCTCAATAGTCTATACGATCACAATTCCCGAATATATTTTAAGTCTAAGTTATTACGTGGGGTAGAACATAGCCACTAGCCATGCTAGTTCATTACTTAGTCTTGGAATAGTCAACATCATCAGAGTAAAGTGTAACGTTGGAGTGAGAAGTTTTTTGTAACGTTGTTCCTCGGTTACGAGTTGATAAAGTATGTTCAGAAACTAGTGAATGCTTTAACAATAAATGGATTTTGATCCATTTCATTTTCTTAAATATCTTTTATACCAAACATTTTCTTTATACCTGGCAGAATTATTTACTAAATATAATTAATAACTACCTATAGCTATAAATTAGATCTATATTTATAGTCTCCAGACACAAATGACTCAATAGTACTTATATAGGCTACAAAATATATTATTAAAAAGAAAGTGTGTTTGAGTGGGAATTGGTGACTTTCAAAATACTGGAGTCGGAGAGGGGCATTTTTTGTCCCCACTCTGCAGGCCTGCCTTTTCTTGACCACAAGATTATGCTTTTGAGATAGGACTGATTGTGTTACTTTATGATCGTCAGGAGTGCAATTTTGCCTTCCCTTCGTCGTAATTTCTTAGTTCAATAAAAATGACATAATCAACTATAGAACACGTCGATACCTTCATTGAATCACACAACCTTTCCCTCATAAACAAACAGAAAAAGGTCCTAAAATCAGTTGGTAGTTAGGCTATACTTCCAAGCTATGGAATTATTATTCAATAACTGTAGAAAAGTATTTGGAGGAGCCTAACAAGAACTAATTCTAATTCAACGTATCAGCGTATAGAACACTACCTATGGGTAACGGAGCAGAAAAATGGACAGCTGTATACAAAAATACAAATACAAAAATATACAACGTATATTTTTGTGTTAGTGAATATATTATGTTCACATATGTATATATGTCTTGAAAATATTATTCATGGCATCAATAATATTTAGTGCCCAAGTGGACAAAAAAATATTTTCATAGGCAACTTAATTTTGATTAAAAAATATATAGCTTGGGTTAGAATTAGGTTGGAAATTAAAAAACCTTAAGAAAAACATATTCATTACCCTCTTCGGATTCGTTTTCTTGAGAGGCATAAGTAGCATTGATTTTACGTATTAAGGAGAGATCAAAGCAATGATCAATTTTCACCTCATCCTTGAGTTTGGTAGAAGAAGTAGAAGAGGATGAATAGGAATCAAAGGAGGTGTTGAGTCCCGAGTCTCTCGAGGAGGCGAAAGCCGTTGAGGTAGTGGAACAAGTCCCACCAAAGAAGAACTTGGAGTTCATGTTTGAAGTTTTCATATTATTATTCAACTGAGTCAACTGGATAGAATGTATATTTCTTTCTTTAAGAAGCCATCTAAATGAAATGGAGGACCTTTAAGCCTTCGTTTCTATAGCTTACGTTCTATTTCTGCTATATATCACTATTGTTTTATTTAGATGACGTAGGGAATAGTTTCTAGCTATTCATGAACCTTTTAGATATATATACCTTAATCATTTTAGTAGTACTTATTTTTTACATCTCAATCCCTCACTGCTGGTACGCTAAAAAAGAAAGCAAAAATTAACGTGGTCACCCTAACATTTTCAAAAATGTGTGGGAGAAGAGCAACCTAGCTGCTACGACGTTTAATTAAATTCAAACACAATTCCCCACTAAGTACCCATCAATAATATAGGAAGGGATTACTCCGATGTCGATCATCAATTCTACTCCGAGTCCAACAAGGAATAACACTTTCAAACCCTCAGTGTAACTCTCTGAAATTCATGAAAGGGATTACTCCAATGTCGATCCTCAATTCTACTCCGAGTCCAACGAGAACTTACACTTATAACTCAGTAACAAATTTTTATGTTTACGTTCCGTTCGTTAGACACTAGTGATTAATTTATACATTTGTGTTCTCTCTTGAAGAATAAAAGAATAATGATAACTGTTTTGAGGGGAAAACTTTATGACTGATGATTGTATCTCCAATGCAGAGGTCATTATTTGAAAGCTTTTCCTCTGGTTTTTTGCTTTCCATTTGGTGTTTCAACTTCCATATGAGCATCTAGGAATACCAAACTATGCACGTTCATTTAGACCAGTGATTGTCAGACTTTTCAACACTGCAGACACCCTAAAGGTTATTTATTTTTAGAAAATACATTTCTTGATAACTTTGATAACCTCACTGAATCCTAGACGATGCACTGCTGAGCTCCAATTGGGAATAACTACTTTAGACTTACGAATATTTAAAAAAGATGTATACAGGTTAACCAATATTGATTATGCTTTTTAAAGTTTAAGTTAAACGCTTATTCATGAAAATTTCTTAAAGCCGTTTGTACCACTGAATTTTCTAAGGCTGTGAACTTTCAAATGTTGGATCACATGTTTGAGTCTGAGTAAATAATATGGATGCAAACACTATAAAGACAACCTGCATTTTAATAGATCGTTGCGCAACGGCCGAGCAAGAAGCTTGCTGACATCTGGAAATTAAAGATCTGGCCATCTTTTTGATCAAAAATGGACTAAAAGGTTGGTTGGAGGATGAAAAGGTTGTCTATAGGATTATATATATATATATATTTTTTTTTTTTTGGGGGGGCTTCATTTTTGAAAATCCGAAGCTATTCACAGAAAATTCCTTTTTTTTTGGAAAAAAAAAATCTAGAATTAAATTTTTTCGAAGAAAATTTGGGGAAAAAAAAAATCACATATTTAATTTTTTACCCCTGGAAGAGGATTGTTAAACTTTGAAAACTTGTTCAGGGGCTATTACATGTTTCGAGGACAATTATTACAAGGAGGTTGGCTTGAGGTCATAAATACGAGTCCAGAGGCAAATGTTTAAAATCTTAATGGAGGAAAATCTCAGACGATGCAAGGGAATTTTTTACTTTTTTCAAGATAGGGACAAAAATATCTTTACAATTGACACTGTCTACAACAAGTGTAATAACAAATATCTGGCATTTCCACCATTGATGCTGATAAGTTTTAATTCGTACGGAAAGTAAATACCACCAATTTTGTCGTTAGACTAAGAAAGATCAACTATCTTGTCTCTTTCTTTCGTTTGCATTGACATCTTTACTCCAACCGGAACATGCGCTACAAAATTTGAAAGCTATGATACTACACAATTCAGCAGTACCAACAGCTTAAATACATTTTTATAAATAAGTGTTTAATTTTTACTTTTTTTTAAAGAGAGACTTTTCTATAAAAAATCAAGATTCGAAATGAAATTGAAATACAAAAAAAAAGAAAAATAGGACATACAAATATATTTTTGCCCTAGACCCCACTTATGTTAAAAATGCCGGCCTAGAATTTGTATTACTCAGTCTCTCTATACAAACAGAGTAAACATAATTTTGCCCTCAAATTTCAGGGTGAGTTCCGAGTTCGACTTGAACTTCAAGTGCTGTTGACAGGCCTATCAAAAAACAATAAATTTATAATTCTCAACTCCTTAAAAAATGTAGAAGAACAGTGCTCTGGACTCTCTGAAATTTCAGGGCGAGTCTGAGTCCGACTTGAACTTCAAGATCAAGTCCCAAGTCTAATGGGAATTTTAAGTTAGAGTCCCAAATCTGACAGGGAACACACTAGGATATATGGGATTGCAATGTATCTTTAAATGTTGATGAACCCTACGACAAAAAGATGAAAACACTCCCATACTCATCAAAGTGGTCCACATACAAAAGTGTATGAGTAATACTTAATAGAAACTTGAGTAATATAGTTTTGAGTTTCATAAAAACGGAAGGTAATAATTATCTTCAAAATTAAACATTTTTAATAATGTAGATACAAATAATGTATAAGAAAATACAACAAATATGTACAGGGTTCTTCAGGAAAATCCGAACCATCTTTAATTACCTCCTGAACAAGAAGGAAAACATTTCATCAATCTATTTCTAGCCCTATTTTAAAGTAAAAAGTGGAGCATTAGCTTTAAGTTAATTGCACAATTTTTAATTCAAAACAAGTATTTTCGATGTAGGCCATATTCGAATTGGTATGCGCGGGACAGAGCAGAGTATCCATCAAGAAGATGCTCTGGTATCAAAAGAGATGTAGAAGTCTACGACGTCTACAACCGCTGGAAGGAGGAGGGACCATATCAGAGAAAAGCTACCAGATTCCTCGTAGGCCTGAAACAGTCCGTGAAGGCATCTCCTGTGACTCCGATTTACGTTCTTGTCAAAAAGCGCCAAGTAATCTGTACAACAGTCCCCAGGGCCATAAGCACTTACCTACGGATGAAGTCATATCGCTTCTACAAAAGAAATATCCTTACAGACAAAATGAAGGGCACACAGGCTACTCACGTAAGAAAATTGTTGGAGGATTTGAAGTACCATAGTAACCAAGGCATATTTTATTCGGATGAGAAGACTGCTGACAGATCCCACAACATCCAGAACAACAGATGGTTGACCACAGTGAGAGGTAATGTTCCTCACATCTATAAAACCAAGTTTCCAGACAGCATTATTACCCTTGGGGTAATTGGGAGCAACGGCAGTGGCATGCCCCCATTTTCTTTGAGCTAAAAAAGAGGATGGGTGTCGACAGGTACTGTGAACTCCTGTCTGACCAAGTACTACCTTGGATGAAGGCTGAAGCCAATAATGTAGAGTTCCTGTTTTAATAAGACTAGGCTCTCTCTCTGAAGGCCCGCTAGACCCAAAACTTTTTTTGAAAGAAGAAAAGTGCCATTTTGGAACCCCAGACCTAGCCCTCCAACTCCCCCATATGAATAATGGGATCAAGTCTGCTCGCAGACTTGGTCAAGGCCTACAAATCCTTTAGACCTCATATCCAGCGAATGACTGGCGAAGATGGCAAACACATTGAATGAATTTGATCTTTTCTATTAAGAGAACTTGTGAATAACATTTCAATGCTCTACTTGGTTCCCTTATTGATCAGGGTGCCGTTAAAGTTTGTTCAGATTTGCCTGAACAATCCTGTATTTACATAATTTCCTAGGTTGAACTTAAGAAAAGGATTGCTTTAAGAAGATCATAGAACTCTACTCTGCTGCGTAAATATGAACTGTAAAATTCAGCACCAGACTGAATGGGTGCCTTAATAAACTTTGATGAACAGTACAAAAATGAAAGAAGGACTCGGGACTCACACTAAATATAGAAGAGTCCAAACCAAACATTGCAAGCCTGTGAGTTCACCAGACTGAGTCCATAGCCCTGAGTACAATTGAGTTATTTGAATCTATTATCTTTAAATATATAAAGAACATATTTGGAATTTTACATATTATTATTCTTTTCTCTAATGACTTGGACTATTCACAAGTCTAATTAATGAACTAGCACGGTTAGTGCCTATGCTCTATCTAACATAATAATTTAGGCGTTAGAAGTGCTTGGGAATTGTGACTATATGGACTATATAGCACGTTGGAAATTTGTGAAGTAAACATATAAATTAGTTAATTTAGTAAGTTTCATAAATTAATTAATTACTCCAAGATGGATTGACTTAAACTGGTCAAATTTGGACGCTACAAGCCTTGATATATCTGCTATTGTTTGAATCTATTTAAAGGTTACACTCTCAAAAATAAGTAAATAATAATAATGACAATTTAATACTCAATTTTGCCTCTTTTCACAAAAATACTCACAACAACTTACTCAAACGACTGTTACGTAACAAACGACCGTCCAAAATAGCTCAAACTTTGGTGAGTAGCTGTCATTAGATGCTAGATATATGTCACTAGCTCTTATTTACGAGTCCTGCCATCTTCACGTTGAGGTCAGAAACTTTTCAGACCCCCTCGTATTATACTCTAATATCAACAACTCTTCAAAGGAGAGATGATTCATGACAAGTCCATTTTATATTTTTTAAGTGACGAAATCAGAGGATGATGTATATGTAATTTAAATACCATTAGAGATCCACACATTTTGAGTCATCTTCCCGATTCATATGAATTATATAGGTATTATACATACATATATTTCATCATAATGTGTAAATGACGGAATTAAATAATTGTTTAATTAGTCATCTTGATTATTTCCTCGAGAGTTTCTCCTTCATTTAATCATTACTAGTGATGGATTAAATATTATTCGAACTCGAAAAAAGTAAGTATATCTGGGTGTTTTTTTTTTTGAAAACTTCACTTTACTTTATTTCAAAATAATAATTAAAACTCTAAACATTCAAGTGATGATCAACAAATTTCAGGCGCCACTGAAAAAGACAGTAAAAAACTATTCTGTGTCTCTTGGAAATGTCAGAGTTTCGCGGCTGACCAATGTGGCACTCTCTAACTTTTTTGCTTCCACTTTTATTAGATATTAAAGTATAGCAATATTTCATTACTTTTTTATTAGCTAAGAAATCAAGTTTACGCTGATATAATGGACGAAATTTGATTGAAACTTTAAAAAACTTCTTAAATCCTCGTCATATAGGCGGTCAAAGACTTTTCGAAAGCTTGGTATATACCATTCCTTTCCTACTAAAGGAAAAGTTGTTCATTTATTAAAAAGTATAAATCACAATACATAATAGGTGTAGTAAAAATAAATCAATTATTTTTCCAATGGATGGCTTTAGTTATGTGTATCTTGTGTTGTATTAGTGCGATCGGTTTAAGGTAGATGGTGTTGGACAGATAAGATTTATTACTAAAAAACTTCTTTACAGTGATGTTTTGGCTCAGTATTGTTTTAGCTTGCATCAAAGTTGAACACCAGCAAAGAGAAAATACGCCCTATTTTACAGTTTTTCTTCGAATAAGTGGAAAACGAAAGCAGGCGGCTCAAAATGAAGAATTGTGTATATCGTTCTGATACTGTAACAGCCCATCAAACGCAATGTAATGTCCGTTTATTCCGGTCCGGAAATTGTTATATCAAAGATGCGCCACTCTCTGGAATGTCAATTGGCATGTATCCACTCTGTTGAAGGCCAAGGAGATGAACATTAATGGAATTAAAAATTATGTATTTCTTTTTACAGCCAAATTTTCAAAAACATAACCTCGACCATACTCGAAAATTGGTATATTGTCCCAACAGAGACTTAACTCCAGCCAGGGCCAAGGTCTTCCAAGACCAGTTGATGCCGTGCTCCCAGTATTATATACACTCTATGCCCCCTTGGCAGCACTTGATTTTTTGGCTGGCACACTGGCTGGCATTCTAAGATGAAGAAAAAAAAGTACGATTTCCAGCATACTGAAATTCCGATTTCTTGCACATACGTATGCTACATTGAGCCGGACAACAGACGTTAAAAGCCCATGTCGAACATGATACTGGGTTTTAAATTTAAAACTACAACCCGGAATTCCTTAGCCATGACTCAAAAACTCGACCTTGAATAGTCTGACTCAAATACAATACTAATAATTTTCATAGGCACTCGGTAGAGCGCAAACCTCCCCCTAAAAATTAACATTGATTTGAGTTAACGTATAAAACCTTCCTACTAGGAGTCAACGAAATCAATTTCTGCATTTTTCCGTAATCCTTCTTTTAAAGAAATAATTAATGAGCTTTTACTATTGATATTTAATGGGAGCATAGTTGAAATCTGTACACTTATAAAAGTCGTCAAGGAATGTATTTTGTAAAAAAAAGTTCTAGTTACCAATCTTCAAAGAAAATTAGAATCCCCCCTCCCTCCCAAGAAAAAAAAAGAAAAGAAATCCACTTCTATACGCCTATGCCGAAACAAAAAAAAATAATCATCGGTCTCGACTGAGTCTTAACGCTAATATCCCTAATACACCAGGTGTTGTCATTGAATACCTATTCAATTGCATTTTTGAAGGACTTAGTGAATTTATATGACATTGTTGCTTGACTAAAAAAAAACAAAGCCAGTGTATATAGCTTTAAAATATGACCTTAAACATATTTATGCCTTAGTTAGAAAAGAAGATTGAGGTAAAGGTGTTAGAATTTGATGCTTTGATCCACTCCTACAAGACCACTCATGACATCATCGAAATACTAAGGATCAGATGCATTAGTATTTGCAATGACTATAAGTGATTGTAAAAAAAAGGAGGAACCTTAAGGATAATCCTTACTCTGAACGGTCGATCAAACTTGATCTTTTTTTGTTTTTGTAGGCAATGGTGTTCTTGTGCATCTAAACTTATATATAAGAGATTGTACTTTGCCAGTTATGAAATTTATTTCCACTTGATATGGGCTCGTATAAAGATAACAAAAATCTTAATGACCAAGACTCAACTTAAAATTGAAAAGTCCAAAAAAATTTCAATCACTTAGTTCATTATACTCATTATATGAGTCTTTTTTCTTTTTTATTTGATCTAAAAATTGATTTTATTTTGATTTGCCAAACTTGATCTTGAGATCATCAAAACATTTTTTTAAAAAATCTAGAAATGTCAATGATTGAACTTGCCCAGAAGAAGTTTGTTTGCCCAAGCACTGTGTATAATTATGTCAAAGCTGTGGTGGGTTAGTATTGGAGACATTTAGAGAAGCCCTTGCTCTCTCAAGGGCACACAGGAAACTCCGTTTCGAAGATGTTCGATGCTTATTGAATTTTATGATATAAATTTTGTTGACTTTTTCATGGATGAGAAAAGACGTTCGATATTGATCTGCTCATAATTCCACAAAATTATTGGGTCAAGGGTGGACCACATATACATAGAGTAAAAAATATCCCAGATTAGTAATAATACTAGGAATTGTAGCACTAAATGCAGCAATCTGGTTTGATGAAGGACACCGAATAACAGCGACCGAATACTTGGTGACCTTCAGCAGAAAAGGTTCCCCCCAGACATCTACAAAATCACTAAGCAAGACAAAAGAGTATTGGAGTATTCCTATACTACAAATATTATTCAGGAGTTAATGGTAAAAATATGGTCGTTTGAATGAAATAATTTTGGCCTCTACATAACTGTTATGTATTTAATATATCCTTACATGTTTTATCTTCTTGTATATTCGTCTATGTATTATAAGTACTGTGTTTTTACGTATTATAAATAGTCTCGTCTTTTGTAAATATATTAGAGTATAGTTAGAATACACATGAGCATATAAACTGTGTAGCTTTATTCCTCCACGTCATTTCTTCTCCTCATTTCTCTCGGTCATCCTGGATCTCTCCTATTATAAATAAGTTTGTGTCTCTCCCTCGTCAAGACGCAACAATAACAGAGCCTCGACTTCAACTCGCTGTACTACTCTAAAGCTGCCAAATAGTAAAATTGAGGAACTAAAGTCATTTGTCAACAAAGGATGGGGGAAATTTGCAAGAACTATAACTCGTATATATAAAGTCTTTATGACTTTCCAGCTTCGTGTGAAGATCAATATTGAGGCCAATGGGGATCCTATTAATGAGGTTTTTCATATGTCTAATAAGTTGATATAAAATCAAAACTGTGTTAACTTCATCAACTTGAATTAGAGTTAAATCAATCATTTGATAGTGAAGTCTTAAAATAATTTTTAAACACTCGTAAACACTGTTTAACGTCCGGCTCAACTTGTCTGCAGATGAATGGTCCTAGTATCCCGACAAACTCATAAGGATTTTATATGTTAATTATGATTGATGGGATAGAGGGCGCTCTACAGGCTATTATTGCACATAAACAGTCCCTATACATAAGTACGTAAATATATGTACAAGGTGTGTTCAAAAAGTAAGATGACTTTTCAAATTTCGCGAGCAACGTACGGCTAGTATGCTCTATTTTTTTATGTTAGTACACTCGCCACGAACATATAATTACTGTTTGAGCTATATAATAGGTTTAGTTTTTTTTTTGAGAGGCATAACAGTTAGAAGTATTTTCCATATTAGGCGATTTTTTTAAATTTCCATTAGGTTCTTCCATTGGGACGATTGGGCTTTGTTTTCGATATCAGAACCATATACCCATGATTTGTGACCAGTTATGACCCTTTTGAGGTCTGTCAACAGCTAACGAGACGATTATTTTTGTCAAAATTAAAAAGTTTCGGAACAAACTTCGCTGAGACTCGTATCATACACAAAACAATGTCAATATCCCCAGCAACTTCTCTGATAGTAATTTTCTTCACTGCTTCAACGTTTTCATCTTTTGTTGACGTGCATGGGCGTCCAGAGTGAGGCTCTTCATTGGCATCTTCCTATCCATCTTAAAAGAGTTTGTACCACCTGTAATTTTTTTTATTTAGAACAGTTTCACAGTATGCCACTGTCAATATATATTTCAAGTGTTTTGGAGCACTTAATTAATTTTTTACACAAAATTTGATTCGATCAATGTTTTTAATACGAAAAAATAGCCAAACACACAAACAAACTAAACTTATTATAGATCTGAAACAGTAAGTATATGTTCGTAGCAAGTGTACTAACACAAAAAATAACGAGGATACCAAACGTACGTTGCCCGCGACATTTAAAAAGTCATCTTATTTTTTTGAACAGACCTCGTATAATTTGTATGGTATGTCTGAAATGGAATTTCCTGCTTCAATTTGATACAAATTGTAAGAAAGTATAATGACGTCACTTCTTTCAATAGGTACTCTATTCAGTTAGTCTATTGATTGATTTATCATTATTTAGTTAGGTGTACAATGCATATACATGGAAATAAGGAAATCTGACATGATATGTACATCGTTTTTATTTGTAGAGCCTACTGTTTTCATCTCTCATTTTTTTTAAAAGTATGTAAATATATATCTGCTTATATGTAAAAAATACATTGATCTCATGTCTTGAAATTAATTTGACGTGAGATTTTTAATCTTACAAAAAACGTCGTCAATGGCATGCGTTATGGCTAAATTCCACTGGGTTCTCAATATTTTATATGTTTTTAGAGTATTAGACTAGAATAGGACTTTGATGAAACGCCTAACATCATGTCCCCTAAAAATAACAGCAAATGACACAAATTAAAGTTATATATGAATTTGGTTTGTGCAACCTTGCCCCTCAAAATTTAGTTTGAGTAATGTTTCTCAATTTGTTCAAATTTATGTAGGATTTTGCGTTTTTAACATTTTTGTGTGACCTTGATCTTTATATTTGATCTTTCAAAATTTAATGACCTCCTACTTTTAAAACAAAGTAATCTTCCTCCAAAGTTTCACTGAAATCTACCTGTAACTTTTTGAGTAATCCTGATAACAAACATAAAATGTGTTCCAGATTTTTAGTAATAGGCAATCCGGCCAGTTTTTATTTATTTTCCAAAGCTGTTTCAATATTTTTGTGTTATAAATTGCATAAGTCGTCATTGTACTCAGAGTATAATCGATTGTAATTCCTTCCTACGTCTTTGTTTTATACAGAGTGAGATTTGGGATATTTTCTTTCCTCTTGGAGCTTCTTACAGCTAATTTAATAAAATACTATTACAGCTAAGCTGCTATCATCCAAAACATTCTTTAAAACTTCAAGATTACCACGTTCTATTTTAGTTTTTTTTTTTTTGTATATCAAAAATGCTTACGATTTACAACTGTAAGAGTAAAGCATTTTCAATGATGTCCTAAATGGCAATATAATTGAAGAAACCGCCATCTTAGGGCTCAAAGTTGAGATTTTTACTACTTAAACATGACAAATTTCCAATAAATCTGGGGAAAACTTCATTAAATAGTTTTAAGAATTAAAAAAACTTAACACTTGCATTGAGCACAACTAAATGTCAATGATAAACACTGATATTTGAATTAAATCAAATTATTATGTACTGAAAATCTCTATGAGACGGCTAAAAGCTTCTTTTTTTTTTTTTTTTTTGGTCGATTAAGGAGAAGAAAAGTATGACTACTAGACAAAAATATTGCTTAGGATTTTGAGCAATTATTTTGGCTAAAATGAACAGCAAAAAAAAAAAAAAGGTGCTAAATTTCAAATAATGAGCACCCAAATTATCACAATCGAACAATTTGTATTTTAAGAAAAATAGAGTTTTATAAGGATAATTTAAAACAGTTGGTATTAGTTTATATTTATCATAATTTATTCATAAATTTTGCTATATTATAAAGACAAATCAAAATTACGTCTACATTAGTATTTGAAGTTCACAAGATCTTCAGGATTTGGACCAAAAGTATTTCTCCTTTGTTGCAAAATTCAAGTCAACAGTCAGTTCTACTCTAAATTTTTAATTTATCTAATTGGCTAATGGAGAAATCTGGTTTTTGCAAGTGGACTTTCCCTCAAAAAATATTATCAAAATATTTTTTGAGCGATTGCTCAAAAATGCATTTTTAATGTCATGTTTATAATAAAACTAGGCAATATTTTTTAATATGGAGTAAAGGTTTTAGTTTTTTCATATGTAGATCACATTTTTGACATCCAATAGTTGACTATGATCCTTAATATGAATGAAAAAATGGTTTTCATTGTTAAAAAAATTGGTTATCGCTCAAGTCCAAAAATACTTTCTTAGCGTCAGTGAACAACAAACCAAATATTTTTAAAATTTTAAAACACACATTCAAAAGTTGTGATGAAGAGCTATTTACAGCCACGAGTTTCACTTCATTTTTTATTAAATATGTCCTCCTTCACAGGCAATACCAGTTCGACACAGTGGCGAACAGATTGACAGTTCTTGTCGATGAAGGCCGTGCCCATGGCGTTCACGGCTGGCAGGATGGCAGCTCAAAGCAAATCCAAATTTGGACGTCCCAAAGTGCAAAGTCCAGGAGATTGAGTTCAAGAGGAGGACTCCTTGGAGGCAGGCCATAAGTCAGCCATATTGTTGCTGCAGAATTTTTGATTCTTCTTGGATGTATTGGAGGGTGCCATCTAGATGTTACAGGCAGTCCGGATGGAGATGTCAACAGTTTCTGTAGCCACTGGAAAAAATACATTTTTTTATTGTTGCTCAGATATTTTTAAACAAAACTTGTTTATATTTGTTTCAGCTGTCGTTTGGTTGCATAATAAAACTTCATAATTAAAACGAATGGCATCGATCAAAGCAACTTAATGTTTCTCAGAAATCCAAGCAAGCAATCTCTCAACCAAAAGTGCTCTGGGAGGAAGTTTAAATTCAATTACTGAAGGCTCTAGAACATTCTACAAAATCGCAATGTAAACGAAAACCTACTTCACTTCTCATTATGCGGCATAATCAGTCAAAGAACAGGTCATAACTACACAGGAATATAAAAAAAGTCTGGACTAGTCTTATCCACCTGAATTGTGTCCGTTGAATCTGTTCAACTTCCTTAAATCGCCTCCTGGTTCATATAAAGAAGGAATTTGGGTAGCTAATCATTCTGAGCTTGGAGAATCTATTTACAGTGAAAAATAGGATCTACCTTTTAAATTTAAATAACTAATATAGACAAGTCCACCTTAAACTATATTCTGAAAACGATGGATCATAAAAAACACAAGGTACTCAGTAGAGATCTCGGTAGAGATAAATTTTTGAATAGGCAGTAATAGGTTTATGTCCTGCTATTTGTTGGTTCCATTTGACAATACAAATACACGGAAGTAGTTCATCATTTTCCCTAGTTTTAATTATTATAAAATTTGGTTCCTCAAAGCTCACCCAAGATGACCAACATCAACAATTATGACCTCGTATAAAGACGCTCTTATACGAGGGTGTTCCCAGAAGTATCCAGCCTGACTAAGAGATGACCGTAGCTTCTAAAAAAAATCATTGCATTAGAAATTAAACAGTCTATAAAGCATATGTTTTAAGCTTGAAGGCGCTACGTTGTTCAGTATTTAGTTGGGAGGCATTAATTATGACTGTTGTCAGTAAATTAGTGAAAATGGAGAAAATTGATCAATGTTTTTATTTGAAAAACCTCAGTTTAATTAATATAAAAACTGAAGTTGATTCTACTCTGAGTGAGTCTGTTCCTTCATTTACAAAAGTAAACTTTTGGCAAGCTGAGAATAAATGAGGACAATACGAGCATTGCAGTTGTCGATCAAATGAGATGACAATGCCAGAAATTGTGAAAAGTATATAGAGCTGAAAGAACAAATAGAACGACAGAAATGGGTGGAACCATAAATGTTTTTTTAATTGAATGCTACATTTAATGAAATTCAATTATTAATTGAGATCCGCCTGTCTTGATAATCTCCCCCAGACGGCGCCGGAAGATATGGCAGGCCGGGCGACCTTGTCCAGCTTTGCCATTGATAATCGATTTCTTCAGGGCGTCCACAAACGAATGGACTCAGAGGCCTCATGCTCAACTGTCCTCTAGAGATAGAATATGGGGACAAAAAATCCGCCCTCCAAAAGTGAATACATTTTATGGCCAAGACATTTTCTGATTTTTGGCTGTGTGGACTCGTACATTGTCATGTTGGAAGTTGTAATTTCTTCCTGGGGTACTCCATCCATCCAGAGAATGTAAATTAAAAGTACAAAACCAGTACAATAGCAAAGCAGGATCTGCACGAGGTCCCCTGGGCCTGCCAAAACTTCCAGCGTCGTGTGGCAGACGTTATCTGGAAATGCGGATCTCATTATGAATAAATAAATGTCATTAAATGTAGCCTTTAAATGATAAAAAAATAATCGTTTTACCGTGTCTAGTACGTTCTTTAAATACCTTTAAAGACTTTTCCAATTTATCTGGAGCACCATATATCCATATAAGGTTCAATCATGAGAGCTCAAAATAGGATAATATTAGTATGGGACTTAAAATCGATCCCCATCCTGTCCTTGTTATGTGTCCATGAAAAAATTTCCAAAAATTAAAGCACCCCCCATAAAATGCATCATTTTTATTTATATTTTGGTAAAGTCCGACCTCAGTTTACCAATATTGTATGAGCGTATTTAATTATAATAGCGTTTAAAAAAGGCGACAGAGAGTAGTGCCGCCTTGCAGTCAAATCATACAACTTCCTGAATTATGATATTATTTAAAAATGTATGTTATTCACATAGAGGGTACTCTAAAAATTCTTCTTAGCATGCTCCATTTTTTTTAACAACTACTTTAAAGAAGTAGCTATAGACAGTCACATCACTCTGCAGATTTTTTAGTTTCTTCATGCCCTAATGAATTAGCTTGATAGTATAGCTTTATTAAGTATTTATCAAGTACGAAAATAATTTGACATTGTTCAAATAGTAAGTATTTATTATTCTTATAAAAATTGGGGGAAGGTGGATTGATGATGACGAGAAATGAAGAGATAATCATTTGGGCTGGCGACATTGTGACTTCTAATCGATCTTGTTTATTACCGGAAAATGTACAAGGTTATATTCTACCAAAAAAATAGTATTACATAGCTTATGTATATTTTATATCAACCTTTGTTTTGTTTTTTAGAAAAGTAAAGTGCATTTCGGAATAATTTATTTGTACAGAAAATATCTTATTAAAGAATAAAATATCGAAAAAACTTGAAAAACTACATTAATTATTATTATTCCGTACCGATCTGCGTACCGCGGTTTGTACCGAACCCTGGGTTTAGTGTACCGTCCCAGTCCTAATAACTAAATTAAATTTATATTACCCTCCCAGAATAGCCATCTTCGGGTAATGTCACTATTTTAGCCCTTCAGAAAGGTAGTTTTTTCCCCATTTTTGAAGAATATAAATTACAGCTAATATGTGAGCACAATCCTTTTCTGCAAGCCTCATTAGGCAATAGGTGGATAAATACACTCAATAGACCCAGTAGAACATGACGCGTACGCATCTTGTATAAAATGCGTTCATGCACATCAAGAAAACGATTATTATTGAATTAAGTGAAATATGTATCAGAAATGGTCTTAAACTTTTGCAAATGATTGTAATATAAGTATTTATTAATTATTCTTATAAAGAATGGGGAAGATGGATGGGTGATGACGTCACGAGTGGATATATATAAGGACGTCATTTAGAAAACATTGTTATATAGGATGGCGTTTGCGTCCGATTTGGACACGTCCGACAAATTTAGGAGAGGTTTAGAGGGGATGCCAAATTTGGGATCGCAATATATCTCTCACACAATGCCTTTTCCCACTTTTTTTGGGGAGGGGGGGTTCTCATGGAAAGAGAAGAACACAGAGAGAGATAGAGAGAGTTGTAATAAATTAGACGTAAAAGATAGATTATATTATATATATGAGAGTGGTCTGAAAAGTTTCCGACCTCAACGTGAATATGTAGCATGTTTAAATAAAGGCTAGGCACATCTATACAGCATCTCCTGACTGTTCCTGCCCAAAGTTTCAGCCATTTTGAACGCGTTGGTGTTATGTAAGAGTCGTTTGATTGAATTGATGTGAGTGTTTTCGCGAAAATGGATAAAATCGAGTATCCAGCTGTCATAAAAATGTTTTATTAATCAATCAAACGACAGCTGTAACAAAAATAAAAAAGTTTTTTATTTATCTCATGTCTCTCATTCTAAAAATGTCGGCGTAAAAGACATAAAGGCGATATTCAAAAACCCCCAATTCAACTAACTCAAACGACTGGTAGATGACGAATGACTCTCCAAAATGGATGAAATTTTGGTGAGTATCTGTTAACAGATGCTAGATAACTGTGACAAGACTTTATTTACGTGTGCTTCCATCTTCAGGTTGAGGTCGGAAACTTTTCAGACCACCCTCGTAGATGAATCTATTTCATTTGGTCTTCAGTTTATCTCCTTCAATATAATTATAATTGTTTCATCCTTTTTATGTCTGTAAATATAAAAGGCTGGTTCTTCTTGAAATAATACATACATAATATTAATAATAATACCTAAGAACTAAGACGAAGAAGAAAAAAGAAAGCTCCTGTTTCATCCCATCAAATAATCAATGTTTTTCTTCTCCCTGTCTCTAAAAAAATATATGATTTTTGGGGGTATAGGGAAGGCATATTTAATCAATTCAATACCTTTCTCTCAATACCATTCTTCTTCTTCTACTTGTAACAACACTAATACTAATGATTACCCCCCCCGTCTCCCATGTCTGTCTTATTGAATTTATCGATGAGGGCTTTCTAATGCCCGAAATTCTAATTAAGATCATTATGTAATAAGTAAAAATATGATATAATATCTTTTACAATACTAATATATAGGTAAAGATTACATAAAGAGATGGAATCTATCCACTTCCTCTCCCCTTTCATCCACTCTCCTGCAACAGATGGTTCGAAGGGCTTTCCATTTCAAGATTTAAAGACGACACGGAATAATTGTCTCTCAATGACAGTATTTCCATTCACTTGTTGAATCATTTTATTCCTCCCCATCAAAATTTGACATTTCTTTAATCATATGATTGGTTTTTAATATATGTCCCGCTAACATAAAAGCAAGCTGGAATGGTTTTTTTCCTTAAATTATGTTTGTATCATTTGATGAATAATAATTGTTCATTTCTATTATTAGATACAAAATGAACCATAATAAGACAACTTTAACAGCCAAGAAAGTACATAAAATTTATTTTCTCGAAATGTACTTTTACACCATCAATATGAAATTTCCTTCAAAATGAATGCCAGTTCATTTCCCATGCCCACCTTTTGCGGCAACTAGAGCTCTCAGTCGATTTAGAACTACTTTGTTCACGCTGTAGGTATGATCTCTTCCGACAAGTTGTTTCATGCAGACACTATGGCATACTTCAAGTCCTCGATGCTGCTGTAGGATGTCACACTAACCTCCCTTACCAAAATGAACTATATAGAGAAGTCCATCATGTTGAGATGTGGGGAAGAAGTGGCCACACGTCCTTGCTCCAAAAGTGCTCGTAAGTGGTTTGGAAATACTCTTGCTGACTTTGAAATATGTGAAGGTGGTCCGTTCTGCTGGAAGTTGTAAGACCCTTACCAGTGCTGTTTCTGGATCCAAGGAAGTACTTGGCACTGTAACATGTCCAGATAGAGTCGTTGATTGACCTTCACACTCTCGGGAATGAAGATCAAGGGTTTCATACCGCAGGAGGTGATACCCACCCATGCCATCCCCAAGATCGACTTTTGGCCCCTGAACACACTGCTTTTGTTCAGGAGAATGTTATTGATGCTATAACCCAACACCCGATCGTTGTGGCTTTTGTAAGCCAGCTCAACATTGAATATCTAATCGTCAGTCAAAATGGTTGAAACGTGCCTACAGGAATTGATGGATTTCAGAAGAACCTTCGCTTGGACTATCCTTTTGGCGATTGTAGCCTCTCTCAGAAGCTGTCGCTATGGTAGACGATACGGCTTCATTCTTAGGTCCTCCTTGACCACCATACACATAATTTATACTCGACCTTGTTGACTCGATCAACCTGGGGTCCACATGGAACTGGAGTGATCTCTCTAGGGTCTGTCATCGACACTCCCGGTCTCCTTGTACCGCTTTATCGTGTAGTAAGGGTTACCACGTTCATTTACAGTTTCTTTTTTTATATACCGGCAGCTCTTATATATTTATAGCTTTAAATATGTATGAGTAGAGTTTGAAAAAAAATATCCAATACTCGTTTGTAAAAAAATATATATATATTTGGCAAAATAAATAGTCTTTTTTTATTTTCCAATGCTGTTTTTTAACCCTTGAGAAGCCCCATATGAAAGACTGGTAGAACCCTACCAAAAAATGAAATTGTTTAAGTATTAAGAAAAATAAAATATAAAACTGTATGAAGTTATTTTGTGCATCAATAATATTTTATTTCTTTAACTATTTAAACAAAAAGTACTGAAAGTCATGAAAACTATTTTTCTGCTGCATCGAGAAAAGTTCAAGGGACGAAAAACTATTGTAAATATGGTTTTAATCAGTTCATAACATTCCAAGAAAGGTTTGCATGCTTCTCATAGTATATCTTTCCTGATTGCAAGATCTGGTAAGAATTACACGAGCCGACAGTAAGAAATATTATGCACACAGTTATACATGAAGTCTACAAGCTGCTGTAGAAAAAGTACTGGGACCTGTCTCTAAGTATTCATTAAAATACTCATAATTTGTCAGGATGATGTTATACATGGAAGATTTGATTTTATAACATTTTTTACTGTAACAATGCTCATTAATTATGAATATGCCCTCCATCAGCCTCAATGGCAGCCTCCAACCGCCTCCGGTACACCTTGTACAACGTAGACTTTTTTCATGATCCTCCACTGCTGGTTACCAGAGGTCTTCAGGGCATCAATATTCGGGTGGTGAACATTGCAGGACTTTTTCTCAATTTACCTCCAAATGTCGTTATCCAGTAGATTCAGATCTGGGCTCTGAGGGGGTCAAAGGTTCTTGGACCAGAAGTTCATTTTGCTACACATCCACTCTTTTACAATATCAGCAGTATAGGACGGAGCGCCGTCCTGCTGAAATACGTACGTGACATTTGTTGGAATTCTTAATGGTCTTGTTCATCCTTGGGACCACATTTTCCTTCAACACCATGAACTAGTGACCTGCAGGTTACCGGTATCCAATAGGAAACCAAATTTGAGGCATTTTTTCTCCAGTTGATGTCACAACCCCCCAACATCATCACAAAGGCCGGATGTTTAGTCTTGATGACTTTCCTGATGCTGTGGCCAGCTTTGCCAAGCATTCCACCCGATCCTTTTGCTTGTTGTAGAATGGGTGTACAGTAAATGTCTTTTAATCAGAGAAAAAAATTACCCGGTTGCTATTGTCCTTCAGATCATTCAAGAGTTATTGACATCACTAAAGACGAAGTTCTTTTTGACGTTGGGACGGAGTAGCCTCTCAATTCTTCTAAGCAACCATCCTCCAGCCTTTTGGATGGCCTTGCTCACAGTAGGCCGATGCACCTTCTTCTTGACGTACTCTAGCATGTTTATCGTTGGGTTGACCTTAAAGCCATCCATGACGTCTTCAGGCTTCACTTTGGTGGGTCTTCCACTCTTGTGTGTATCCTTAAGGTTGTCCCCCCATCAGCCAAACGATTTCTGACCCGACAGACTGTGGCCTTGCTGAATCTTTAAGCCCTTCATGATATCTGATGTGGTGCACCTGGCACAGATTAAATTACCTCCATTGCGACATATACATAATTTTTTGTTGTCAACATGTACATCAAACAAAAGCTTAGAATCTAGGCTATTCAAAAATAATCGGAACTTTAATATTGAATCAACAACACGTATTCAAAACAGTATTTTAGAATGTCTCATTACTTTTTCTACACACAGTATTACGACTTTTTAATAAGGATGAAATAACTTCGAAGCCAAGTATTGGAGTAGGAGGATAATTGCTCGAATATGTTTCCACGAAGGATTAGAGAATCATTAGATTTTGGGCTGTATATTTCTAATTATGTATGTATATATTAATTTTCTGTTACATGAGTTATTAAATTTGATGACATAAAAGATCCTGTAATTATACTTTAATGGTTCATGGTAGATAGGCAAAAAAGTTGTAGTGATTTACTTAATTAGAGGTAATCTCTCGCGGCTACATCCCTCAGTTCACGGATAACATCCTCCAAAAAATGTGAACTTCTAGTTACTTTCATTATCTCCTAAAGTGCTAATTTACCGAATATCTCGACAAAGTCTCTCTTTATAATCCAATAATATATTCTTCGTTTTTTGAAGTTATTTCCTTATTATTAAAAAGTTGCAATAAATGAATTTCTACTATACATTGTCGGTGTCTCCAATTTCAAGAAAGAAAGAGAGAGAAATAGGACGTACAGACAAACTTATACAAAGTACACGTCGTTCTTGAATAAAAATAATTATTGAACTACCTCTCTTGTTTCCTCACTGCTAACTTCTAAGACAAACCAGTCTAGTACTATTAGCTATCAAAGATCATGAAATCGTTCCGACATGTATCTTTGCAACTCTTCCAGGAGAGAACAGTACGATTGAACACCGGATATGTTATTTTCTTTATCCAATTCACAGCAGCTTGGAAACAGGGCAGCTTTCCACGTAGAAGGTAACAGATCTAACTTAAAAATGATTGGTATAATTTCCTTGCATCTGTAAATTAATTTCATTAAATTTTGTTCATATTTTTGACAATAAACCATCTCATCTTTGATGTTTTTTAGATCATCACAAAGCCCAATTTGGGAGTCGAAAAAAAAATCAAATTGTTTCAGGAAGTTTCCTTTTGATAGCCGTTAAAACTCTTCATCATTATCAATACCAAGCTGTCAAAACAGTCTGGAGGGTAGAGAATGCACCTGGAGCTTACTTTGATAGCAGTATTTATTGAGTTCCGAAGTCGACCACTAAGATTTTTATGTGAATAGATGCTGCCTGTGGATTGCACAAAGCACTTCAAGTAAACAAGGTACAGTTTTTGAAGAAACTGATGCAAGAACGATGATGTCCTATAATGGATGGTGCACCATCTATTGCATCTCAAGAATGTTAGCATCTGGGTTGTTTTGCTCTTTAAAAAAATTATCAATGATATCCAATACCGACTCTCCTATAGTATTTATGATAAGATTTCTTTTCTTTACAAGTATCCTTTCTTGAAACAATTTTTCATTTTTGACAAAAACAAATGTTAGCGAGAAGTACACATTAATTTCCTAGTAAAATGGACACATCTAACTGCAAGCAAAATTATACTGCAGCAAGAATGCTGCACAATTTATCTTAGATGTGTTCAGCCTTTTAATCTATTCTTCCTTAAACTGAGTTAGTAGTGAGAGGTATAGGTAGTTGATTTTACACTATCTGGTCCAATTTAGAGAAAAAAAGGAAAAGTATGACGTACGGGCAAATGTATCAGTGTAATTGTCTTGCTTTTTAAGCTTAAAACTACCGAACGTGGGGGCCCGCTTCTTCTGTTTAGCAAGTGTAAGCCTCATATGAAGGAACTAATACACTACTATCCCAAATACACCTATACCATTATTTTCATTTTGGAAAAAAACAAACTTATATATGTTTATGAAGTAGTTTATATTTAGCCCAAGGTGGCGCCACCCGTAAAAAGTTTAGGAAACCCTCATTTATACGATAATAATTATGTAATTTTTGGGGATGAAGCCTTATGGATGCTCAAGAAAAGGTGTCTTTTTCAACAGTTTCCTATGTCCTTACAATTGTCTAAATATATTTCAGTAAGGAAAGTGGGTCCAGTTGACACACAGGCCATGTTAGCATTCCTCGAATTTAGCCAAATGTCTACGAATTGTGCTCTGGCACATTCGTTAATTAACTCGTAATAGGGTAACATTAGCTACAGCTCTTAGATGGTGGTAATTGGTGCTGTGTTGGTCCACTATTATTAAGTCCTGGTATAGTCGTAGGACCGATCCTGATATGTTCTAGAATTTTACCTTTTTTTTTAAAATATTCCTTTAATTGGTTAGATGGAGTTGACTTGACCAAGTATAAGTAAACATTATTTTATTACAATTTTACTTCAATTTATCTTTGAAGTTCATATATATATAATGTATATGTCCATATCTAGGAGAGGCCAAGTATAGAACACATTAAATTCATGGGAATAATTTCTCCTGAGCCCGTTATTCACTGAGCTACGTTCCTCAGTGAGTTGTGCTGTTTTGATAGCAACTTATTCGGCATACACTTAACACTGCCCTATCTGTCCTTGAATTGTTTCTTAAAAATATTATATATGAAATATGTATTAAGAATATATAGTACATATATCTTGCAAAAATATTCCTATTTTCAATATGGGTAATATGAACATATTATTTTTAATTAGTTAAATAATATATTTTATTATAATACGTGGTGGAAAAAGTAATTCCGTATTTTTCGCTTTATTACTATACGTCATAAGAAGTATTATAATCATTTGTTGTTAGCCAAATATGTGAGTTCTGTGCGAAAACTTGTTGCCAACGAAAATCAAACTTCATAATTCCCTTTTCGTAGAAGCCTCTCTTGGCAAAAAAAAACAACTCTGACAACCAATTTTCATAGGCCTTTATTGAGCAAAAATTTGTACCACCAAGTGCGTTGACCATCGACAGGAAGAGATGATAGTCACTTTGTGTAGGTCCAGACTTAGGGTGGGTGTATAAGAACTTCCCATCCGAGCTGCCGGAGCTTCTGGAAGTTCATCAAAGATGTTTCCGGTCCGGGGTTGTCTTGATGATGTCTTGTTGTCTCTGATTCACCAATGCTGGCCTTAACACCTTACCACGATCGAGTTGTTAAAGGGGAGAATTGTGTGAGGAAACAATTATTCGAAGCACTGTTCTTGGTTGCTTTGGAGCCGTTTTTCCCTTTCAGCCATTCAAAATGTAAAATATGCAAAAAAAATCATTTGAGAAGTCCATACTTGACGCACAATAATTCACGACTGAACTGACCAAGTGCATTAACGTATAAAAAGCCTTTCTGTTGTACACTCACATCTTCATAAACCGTATATAAAACTGAACAATAAATAAAAAGATACACACCTTAAATGACGTTACGAGGGATGAAACTAACCTTCATCAAACCAGTGGAACACTGGACAGAATAGCAGTCATCCTTCCTAGATAAGGAACGACATAGTAGTGAGTACAGCCATTATGATTTGTGACGCATTTGCTGAATTTAAAATCACGGAGTAATTTTTTCATGTTCATTAATTTTATTTTCAAATTTAAGTGGTAGATTACACTCTTTATAATTGGTTAAACAATAATTATTTTTGTAGTTAATTCAAGAGGTAAATGTTGTTAATTGATTAAGTATTCATTGAGATATTTGTTATTGAAGTAAATGAGTAGCTGAAGGTCAAGTTGACACACACTATTTGGGACACACAAAGGGAACAAAAGTAAAATAATACAAAGACATTATACCTCCAAGTAATTATGTATATAGCTGTAAAAAATATTATCTTAGACGATTGCAAGGCTCTCTGTAGTTACAAACTGAACAGGATTTTTGTATTATTTTTAGAATGTCTTATGATTATTTTTCAATTTTTTAGTATGGAATATTGAAGTATAAAGACTGTGAGCACATGAATGGTGGAGAGTAACAATGACTGAGGAATTGTTGGGAGTAAGACCTCGTAGACCATTACAATATGAACGCTTTGAAATTTATACTTCAACAAGATATAATTTATTGATTAACAATAGAATTTCAACAAAATTGATAATATAAATAGATGTCTGTCTAAACTCTCTTAATCATGGATGTAGCCGCCCTTAGTGGCAATGATGTTTTCCAGGCGGCGGTGGAAGGTCTGACACCCGCTGCATATGTAGTCCTATGTTACTGGCGTCCCAGTGCTGGCTGAAAGTAGCTTTGAGGGCCTTGGTGTTTGGATGATGGACACTGCAGGCCTTCTCCTCGACTTTTATGCAAAAGATGTAGTGGAAGGGGTTAGAATCAGTGATATAGGGCAGCCAAAAGTGTCAAAAAATAGTTGTAAAAAGGATCATTCAAAAAATCTTGGAACAGAGAAGATGGGGTTCTTCTTGCTGGAGTCAAAAGTGGCCTCTCCACCAGCACATGGCTCTTTCCTCCACTTTTTGATAGCTCTAGAGACAGTCTGGTGTGAAACCCGGAGATTTCCTGCATAGACCCTTATGGACTTGAGGGGATTGGCCTGGGCTATTTTCGTTCGCTCATCTGGGTCCAGTTTAGCCATTATTTGACATAGATCATCTTCCTCTCCAACGTTTTGGACTTGCTGACGGCGAAGACAGTAGTTCTGGAGACGCCCAACTGCTTGGAGTGCGCAAATGAAAATTCCTCAATCACGTTCAAGTGTCATTTTCTGGACTTGTACGTAAGCTAGAGAGCTCAAGTTCCTTTTGTTTTGTAACTAAGTGTTTATGCTTTAATATATCGAAATATTAATTAAATTCCATCACTCAAACTTCCTTAAATATTGAATTAGTAATTGCTCAGATTTCAATGGACCACACAGTAGAATTTAAGATCAACATCAGAGTAATTCCTACCTAGATACGAATACGAATTTGTGTTTATTTACTTCTTCTGACGATAAATATTTGATAATCTAACTAAACGGCATGACAGCTAAGCTACAAAAATTATCCAAACTGTCAGAGTTGCTATGTTAATTTTTAATGTATTTTTTTATAACTTTAAAGGCAGGTCATATATTTTTAGAAATATATTGATATCCTAAAAAGTGATTTTTATACCAATTATTCCTTCGATTCTTCATAATAGAAGATTCTACTACCCTTTACAGAGATCAAGAAGATGTCATCTTCCTCTCACTCTTTGTATCTAAAATCTATTTCTGAAGTTTCGAAATCTACTGATGCATACATTATCTCTAAGAACTATATAGTGAACTTTAATCTCCTCAAATATGGGGGGCGAGAACATCAATGATGGACGGAAGTTCACCTCCCTGTTTTAGATTTCGACTAGTTTGATTAGTTTTTGACTATATTGCAAAGAGAGTGGACGAATTTATAAGGATACCAAACATCCCTTTGTTCAATGTCCAGTTTTGAAAATTATAAAGGATTTTATATTACCCAATTCTAAATATATTATAGATTGTGAAAATCCGGACTACCTTTAACTGCATCTTGATCAATAAGGAAGCAAGTAGTGGTTTGTAATTTACATATCTAACTTTCCCTAAAAATAATAGTCCATGGGATTCAAATAAGGAAAGTTAAAGGGCAAGGTCTGGGGGTCCCAAAATGGTACCTTCTCTTCTTATAATGAGTTTTGGGGCTTGCAGGCCTTATGAGAGGGGCAGAGTCTTGTTGAAACAGGAACTCCACACCATTGGGATCAGCTTTCATCCAAGGCAGCACTTGGTGAGACAGGAGTGCATAGTACCTGTTTGCAATCACTCTCTTCTCTGGTTCAAAGAAGGGGGGCAAGACAGTGCTATTGCTCCCAATGACCCCAAAGGGTCATGATCATGGCTGGTAACATGGTTTTAAAGACGTGGGGGACATTAGCTCTCTCTGTGTTCAACCGAAAGTCGTTCTGGAGGTACTGGGATCTGTCGAGAGTCTATTGTTTCTCATCCGAATCAAATATAGTTTTTATTACCATGGGACTTCAAATCGTTCAGAAATTTTCTTCTGTGGGTGCCCTTCACTTTGTCAGTAAGGATATGTCTTTTGTAAAGGATGTATGACTTCATCCTTGTGTCAGTCTTCATGGCCCTGGAGACTGTTGCAATGCTTACTGTGAGCTTTTTGGAAAGAGCATTAATCCCGTCCCAGGAGATGATGTTATGGAAGTAACTTAAAGCTGATACCCCACTCCTCACTTTAAAATTGAAATTCCAGAGTTAAATTCTTTCCTAATTGTTCAGGATGTAGTTAAAGATGGTTCATATTTACCTGAAATACCCTGTACTGGGAAGATTTTTAAGTATTTGGAATTTTGTCTAACAGGAAGCAGAGTTCAGATGAGGAAAAAACAAATATTGCAGCTCTCAATAACTGTAGAGTGTTGATTGCTCAACAGCTCACAGAAGATAGGGTTATTGAAGGAACCATCCGAGGACTATCTTGATATCGGCTGTCGCTAGATTAACCGCTTTAACACTGAGGATTCCCCTACTACAAGAATCATTGTTGAATTACGCTGCTGAATTAATTAAATAGTTTCTCACTTGGGTATGAAAGTACTCTAAGGCATCTTATTCATCGATATAAGAAGTATCTGAAAGAATCTTCGGACTTAGTTGTCTTTGTCACACTCAGAGAGTGAATTTCGTACCCACCTTTCCTCCATTCAACTACATAGAGTTTGAGAACTTATGCCCTAGATGCAAAATAAAATATAGGGGATTTATTTATAATATAAAAAAACTCACAAATTTTGAAGTTCCACTACAACTTTTATGTTAGGTACCTACCTCAAAAAAGGGTAAAAACCTTGTCAAGGTCATTACAGATACCTTATACGTCAAAGTTCATGAGCATTATACCTATAATTATTGTCATAATTATGTTAGAGTGACCACATTTTCGAAAGGTTAATTTTTATAAAGAAACGACGTAGCTCAGTGGACAACACGATCGGAAGAAATTATTCTTATTGTGTAGATGGTCGATACTTGGTGGTTCATTGACAAGGAAATATAACACATGAGCTGAAATGTCACGGGATTCACCCATAATTTAGTAGCAACCTTCAAAAGACAGCTGTCGAAATTTCATGACAATCTGTTCTTTAGTTTGTGAGTTATTGTGCACTAAGTATGACATTATTTTTGTCATTTCCAAAACAATGGATCAAAAACAATTATTTATTTTAATTTTACACTACTTTTTGATGAGGAAAAGCTCTGTTTAAGCTAAGCAATGGCTTGAAAAGTGTTATAAGGGTCATTATTATGTTCAAGATTAATTTATAATGACGTCACCGGCTAATATTTATGACATAATTTAGCATAGATGTTTCCATGATGGGAGTACTTTTATGCCCGATTCGTACACGTCTTTAAGATTTAAGACGAACGTTTAAATACGGGGATCCTTAGATCTGTGATATGTTCAAATCAAATTATACCTAGTATCAAAAGAGCATGACTAAACTAAAAAATATATATTATCAGTAAGGTGGTATGGCTGTCTGTAGCTTGTTGCTTAGAAAAATGACACATGCTCAGAAGAATTTTGAAACTATATTTTATATTATAATTCTTGGAGTTGTATTATTTTATTTCCCCACAAGACTCTCTTCCACTTTGTTTACAAGCTAAGATAAGTAAACAATGACTCCAACTCCAACAGAAGTTATTAATTTTTGATAATATATTTTATAGCATATATAAGTGCTATTGAGTCATTCAAGTGTCGAAACTATAAATATAGATTTAATTTATAGCTATATGTAGTTATTAGTTATATGTAGTAAATAATTGTGTCAGGTATAACGAAAATATTTGGTATATAAGATATTTATGATGATGAACAACAAATGAAATGGATCAAAATCCATCTATTGTTAATATATTTGTTAAGTTTCTGAACATAATTTATGACATCATAACCGAGAAATGGCAATACACACAACTTCTCATTGTAAGGTTACACTTATCTATAATAATATTGACTATTCCAAGACTAAGTAATGAACTAGGATGGCTAGTGGCTATGCTCTACCCCACGTAATAATTTAGACTTTAGTGAAGTTCGGGAATCGTGATTGTATAGACCATAGAGCAGGTTTGAAATTAGTCAAGTAAACTTATAATTGAGTCAACTTTCGAGTTTAATAAATTAATAGTACTTAATAACCCTTTAGAAAAAAAACATTACAAAAACTCGGTGAATACCTTAGATTATAAATGTGTTTTATTTACAAAAGTGATAATAATTTTTGTAGCCGGATTCCTTGACTCCAATTCCACCAAAAAGGCACAGCCTCCAACTCCTTAGCCCTGATTTGAACCCAAAATTGCTTATGAATATCTGGTATTTAAGGTACGGCATTACGTAGCCAAATGGGTTAGATAAAGGCCCTCTGCCCTACCCATGTTGTTTTTTACTGGCCAAAGGCTAGTGTGTCTGCCTAGCCTTGCTCATACCCCATTAACAGTTGGTTATATTTTTTAAATGCCCAATGTTGTTGTAATTAAATAAGCCGTAATGAAATTAAAGCGTGTACAAATCCCAGCTTATAATATACATTTTTAAGTATAGCCAAAATAATAAATGAACCAATCTGATTAGAGAGGTATGTAACTCTTCTCCTTCCCCCCTCTCCCCCCTATGTAGGTGGGTACGGGTGTAAAAGCTGTTAGAAAGGCAAATTATTATTTATTCAAGATTGATTCGATATGTAAAAAGTAGACATTTAGGCAAAAAGAAGGGAACAGATTCATAGAAGCATAAGTTATGAATATTTTAAGGGAATGAAAATGAGGTACATGTATTTAATGAAAAAAAAAAAAAAAAAAACACTAGCTTAAATGCAGGTAATTATTAAAGCAACCAGTTTTCCTCCATCAACACGAGTAATGATTATTAAGAATAGGATTTTTGAAGAGCGCAAGGAGAAGGTGGGAGCGAGACTTATGGTGCGTAATAAAAATGGCGTGTATTATGGGGCATGTTAAAAAAAAACGAGCATCAACATGCTCACTCTTAAGGTTAATAGAAATACAAAATTATGGCATCATGAAATCGGGCTTGCCAGAATTTTTACATAGATGCACGGTATCGACTCCTGTGCAAGACAGAGAGATTTTGACGTCATAGAGTATTATAGGGGTACTCTAACAGTAACAGTCAAGGAAGGCGATATATAGCTACTCGTAATAACAGTTATACTCTTTGACACCACTATTAAAAAGCGTTGTAGAAGTGAAGCATTAGTAGGAAAAGCTTTATGGTATAAAGTTTGTATATCTATTAACCTTGGGACAGGAAGCCTGGAAGTGATTGCCCTATAAAAAAAGTCGTCATCTGTGCATTATGATACTTTTTATTTAATTCACGACCGGTTACAGGCTCACGGCGACCGATTATGTCTTCCAGTTGAAATCCAAGCGGACCTCATAGGTCAAGGCCAGCTTCTCTATCAACAATGTTGTTCTCCAACAGGGTGGAGTACCCCCACATGTCGCCAAAGTGACCAAGTCTTTTCTCTAGAAGAACATGGTTTACTGGGGCAAGACAATGTGTCCATCATAATCTCCAGACGTGAACTTTGGACTTTGTCTTCTGGGTGCATGAGTAGAGAAAGGCCTTTGGCAAACGTCATGGTGTTTCATTAGATAACCTACAATCAGCTGTGACAAAGGGAGAACATATGCTTATAAGAATAATAAATACTTTTGTTAGACATATATTAATCATAATGAACATCACTGTAAAAATTATGATCTCCCAGTATGCTAAAAAAAAGAAACCAAAGATTAAGGTGGCCACCATGACAATTGAAAGAATGTTTGGGAGAAAAAGAGCTTTGAGAAGAAGGAAAGAAACACAAACACCACTCAGTATCTTGCAAAAATTTAGGCAGGACATACTCCTTTGTCTAACCTTAATACTACTCTCAGTCCAACAAGGACTTACATTTATGACTCCACAACCAATCCTCAATAGCACTTTTTGTCTTTCACTCACTAGTGATAATTTTATACTTATAGGTTATCTCTTCAAAAATAAAGTAATAATGATTACAGCTTTGGAAAATAAGCATATATTCAAGGAACCTTTTCCATTATCATATGATCGTGAAAGACTATTCTCGTACGTTAAATATAAGTAGTAAAGTTTTACTACATTAATTTTAGGGGGTAGGAGAAGAAGTTTTGAAATTGTGAACACAGACTAGAATATAATCCATATATTTTTAGTATCAAATGCGAGCATGCAGGAGGGAAGGGGGTAAAAGAACTAAAAAAAAACTCCGTACCTCATTTGTAAATGGTCAAAATGGTAAATTGAGATACCTGTTCCAAAAAGCAAACAAATACTAATTAATGCCCAATGCATTTCAAGTTTCACACAAGAACCTTCTACTACCAGGGGTCCATGGAATCCCGAACAATTATTAAATAAATAATGAATTAAGGTTGAGTGATTGAAATTCATTCATATTTCGATATATTAAAGCATAAACAATTAGTTACAAAAGAAAACACACCTCAGCTCTCTATCTCACGTAAAAGTTGAGAAAATGACACTTGACTATTACAGCTGAACTAGCCCTTTTAGAGACAAATGAATTCCTTTGGCCTACAAACAAACTAAAAATCATGGATTTATTCATTTTCAAACAAAAACATTAACAAAACATTGATTTTTCTTCCAATTTGGATACTCCAAATGATATGTAAAACCAAATTTTAAAATAGAATACAATTTTGCAAAGATAAGGGGTTTCTTTTCATTTATGTAGAATCTTTAAAAAGAGTTGAATCTGAAAAACTCTCTTTTATACAGAAAAAATTATTAAAGATTCGTGATCTACACTTCAAGTACTATAATAATGAAATATGGATCATAAAAGATTTGGTTCTTATTGGTCGTGTTATGATATACATGAGAGAGTATCCGGAATTGCTCGGAGTTTTTTAGGGGTCGATGAACAATCAAAAAATAGAACTCCCCCCCCTTATTTTCATATTAAATATGACGCGTTGAACTTTAGCTTCAGACTCTTGTTGTTAAAATGATATTAATTAGATCAAGTAGTCACGAAGCTCTAAAATATTAAGCGCACACTCAAAATTGAGGCATCGGCATTTATTTCCTTCTCCCCTCGTCACAGCTGCTTATAACGGATCTAATGAAGCGTCATGGCAGCGAAACGACTCTCTCCCAAACCATGATTCAAATTATCAGAATTACCGTCTTGATTTTCGGGGAGTTTGTTTTTTACATGCCCAAAATGCCCAAAATTTTCATCACTATCCTAGGTCAGAGTTTTGAATATAAATAATTCTTGATTTGCCAAATTGTATTTACAATATGTTTTCTATCAGATAAGAAATTGTACATGGATGAAAAAAAGGTACAAAAAAAAACAAAAAACAATTCTCTATATTTTTCTTAATGTATACATACATGCAGGGTGAAAAATTGAAACTTACACACTTGAAAAAGAAATGAAAAAAAATCTTTTTTAATATTTTTCTGATACAACACCAATGTCAAATGGATTTATTCTGTTCGGCTACCATTGCCCTCAGAAATGGCTACAAGTTTGGCGAATGAAGAAGTTAGTGTCCATGTCAGCCCACTTCTGTCTACAGAGGCCTTCATGGCTTCAATGTTTGGATTATGGATGCTACAAGACCTCCTCTCGATGTGAAGGAAGATAAAAAAGTCGAGGAGATTCCCTTCTGGGCTGTATGGATGTCACATTCTCTTGTCCCAGAATGCAAAAGTGTTAGCTAAGAAGGTTTGATTTATTTTTGGCAGTGTGAGTCGGATCCCCATCTTGCTAAAAGATGATGTTGCCGTCCGGGAAATTTGCCCGTACCCTGGTTGGCCTTGAAAACGTCGATGTAACATACATAGCTGCCGTAAGCCTGTAATACTCCGGGAACCAGATGAGCATTAATGATGGGGTTTTTTCCTGAGCCCTCTCTATGGTCTCGTTTTGGTCTATTCTCTTCTTAACATTGTAGATTGTCTTATGAGCCATTACCGTCAGCCTAGCCACCCCTGTTGGAGTGTGACCCGTACAAAGAAGAGTTGATGCCCTAAGCCTTGAATCTCTCTGATATGATTTTTACGTCCGATTTATAAAGTTCAAAAAGCAGCAGGTGCTTGAGATAGATGGCTACCTATACAATTTACAGACAGTTCTAATTTTCTCACATAGAACCTCTCAAATCAATATAATAAAAGTGTGTAGGTTTCATGTTTACACCCGGTACATGTACATAAGGAGAAAATATTGGAGTATGAGAGTAATAAGGCTTTCTTTTTTATTCCAATGTGGTATTACTATACTTCAGAGTTATTTCATTAAAAAAAACAAAAAAAAAACCCAGAAAGAAAGCATCTTATGATACGCCCCCCCCCCTTCTTCTCCTCATCTTCTTTCTTATTCTTCCTACAAAAACCATGCTGATAAATAATAACAAAAGGACCATGTATAATTAACCCACTCTGCTAAACAACCAGCGTCTTAGACCATCAATAATATTCTCCTCTTGAAGTTATCTACGCCACAACTTTTTATGTATATGGAATCTTTTATATGAATTGCGATTGGATATCTAATCAGGCAACAACATTACGTAGCACAGAGAGCTAATTCGAAATCAACGAAATCAACAGCGTTCAGGGCACTCATTTGGAGAAAAGAAGAGGAAAAGTGGACAATTGACAATAAAATACAGTGTATATTTTTGTAGTATTAGTGAAGATGTAGAAAATATGTTCTCCCGGTATGTGAAAATAAAAGAAACCGAAAAAGAACCTGGTGCTCCTCACAATTTGAAGAATATTTGAGAGGAGAGCAGCTTATCTGTCATGACGTCTCCTGCAAGCAGCTGCGAGGGGAAGAAAAATAACATAAATCCCACTCCTTCACATAGAGGCTGGAATTACACTGATATCAATCCACAATTAAAGCAACTTTGGAACATAAAAAAACCTGTTTAGATTGTCAACTAGAAAAAGCTGCTCTCGCTTTCTAGGAGGTGGCAAGATTAATAGAAATACAAGGTTTTACCATAACGCTTTTCCCACTGATGTTTTTTGCTTTTCAATAGTGACGTCATAGAGAATAATTGTTGCTAAGAGTAGCTAAAGCTCACCCTCCTTGACTGTTAATGTTAGAGTACTAATATTGTTCTCTATGACTTCAAAATCTGTCTGTCTTGGTGAGCAGTCGGTACGCTACATCAAATTGAACAATGCCCGATTATATGGTGTTCTAACCTTGTATTTCTATTAACCTTGGGAATTATTTTATACACCCCCTCACCCCCAATGTGGTTAAGCAAAGAATACTCTATACATTAAACGCACACTCTTTTTTTCTTCTTCCTTTTTTATGACTTCCTTAAGGCCATGTTTCATGTACCAAAATAGAAACTAGTGCAGCCTATATAAAGTCAAAACCTGAATACATTCAAACTTTAAGCACTAACAAGAAGTTGGATTGTCTGTCAAGAAATCTAATTACGACGTGGTATCTTTTTCCTGTGATATAAAATTTAGTTTGAGCTCGGATTTTTCACATTTAATAATGTTTCCAGTCATAATGATCGTTTAAAATCATATTGAGTTTTTCCCCGATACTAGCGCCGTACCGGACATTAAACAGTTTCTATAAGTTTGGAATTACTCTGATGTCAATGTCTGAGTCCAACAGGAACTTCACAAAACAAGTGCTTACATTATACTTATATGTAATACCACGAGGTAGAAAGATAAGACTTGATTCGAGATCAAACTTTAATCCTGTTCGATCTTACTTGATTTTCCTAGACTCATATATCTTATATCAATGGCATTCCCTGCTTAAAGTTAAAGAGATCTACGTCACAAATATAAATAGAATCCATATAATTGTATTGCGATAAGTACTAGGTAGATATTAGTGATGAGACATGGTCCGAGATCAAATTTTTTGGCTGGGTCGGTTTTACGAGATATTTCTGTATCGATATTTTGGTGATCCAGATCTTGGTTTGAAATCGAAGATTGAAATGAAAGATAATTTGCTTTAACTTTGAATATCAAAGGTAAAGGTTGTACCTTTTTCCAGGGGCGTTCACAAGATTATTTATATATATTTATTTTTTTAGGGGGGGGCCTAGTTCAAGCTAACCACACAAAAAAGTGAAAAAGTTTGAAATATTCAATTTTTGTGGAAAAAAAAATTATAATACCTATAGCTATTCATAGAAAAATTTTATTTTTTGGAAATAAATTTGAAAAATGAAATTTTAAATATTACATTTTTTAACAAAAAATATCAAAAGTTAATAGTTATTCACCAATAATTAATTTTTTGGAAAAAAAATTAATTTTAACTAATAAATTTGTTGGAAAAAATTTCAAAATCCATAGCTATTTACAGAATAACTCAAAAATTTACAGCTATCCACAAAATATTAAATTTTTATAAAAAAAAAAAAAAAAAATTCAAAAGTCCACAGCTTTTCACAAAAAAAATAAACTTTTTGGAAAAAAAATTCAGATATTATATTTCTTGCTCTACTGCATAATTCTCTCTACGGACGCCCCTGGTTCCTTGCAACCTTAACTCCGAAAAGAAACAGAAAAAAAGGCTTAAAATCCGTTGGTAAACATCAATACCTGAAAGTAAATTATTGGGTAAACAATGTCTTAGAATATCAATAATATTATCATTTTAAAGTTAAAGATGTCATCTACGCCATAACTCTTGTTGGATATTATGGAATCCATTTTATTTCTATTGTATGCCCAACCAAATCGATATTCGTACGACGTAGGTAAATACTAGAGTTGATACGTGGTCCGAGCCCGAATTTTGTTTTTGGTTCGGTCCACTATTATACTCTTGATGTATATCCAATCCATTAAATGTCTTTCAATCTTGTTTGTACAAGCAGGCAAGGGTACTACGTAGATATTAGTGTTGTGACTTGGTCCGAGACCGAATTTTTGTTTAGTTCGGTCATAAATATTTTTTATTAGAATGCAGTCTGAAACCGTGGATCAAAATTAAATTTGCTTTAGCTTTGATAATCAAAGGTACACATTGATCAGGGACGTCCGCAAAAATTTCCATTAACTTGCTTAGTGGATTTTTTTGGAATTTTTTTTGAAAAATTATAACTTTGGAAAACAATTTTGGAAAATTAATTCGGCAGATTTGTAATTTTTTAACTAAATTATAAGGACGAAGAAATTTTATCTACAATACAGAAATAAGATTGTATAACGATGCTATAACATATTTTTAATACATTTTAGGGTTAGATACAGTTGTGCCACTAGTCCCATTGGGGAAGGGGGTTCAAGCCCCCCCACCCTAAAATGTTTATCATGTACGGAGTCAACTGTAATCGACTGTAACTGTTTTTGAAGTAAGATAAAAGGATTGGGATAGTAAGGCTCCTTAGGGCGGAATTGTCCTAGAAGGTCATTGAGGAAGACGATTTACAATCCATGCATAGAAGAAATTGTAAATCGTCTTCCTCGATGCCCCAGTCTACTCTCCGATGGCCTTCTGAGTCCATTCCGCAGAGAGGAACGCCGCTATTTCATTCTTCTTGTCGTACTCTGTGCTCATGGTGGCGACTAAGACAATGTTTTTCTTATCAATCGACAGATAATTATGTGTTCTACAGCATTCCTTATAGAAAAATTGTTAAAAAATATCCTAACTTCTCAAAATTTGTATAATAAAGTTGAGTTAATAATAACGGTTGGCCACAATGATGACAGCTAGAAACTCCTCTGCTCGAATAACATTTTTTTTTTTTTTTAGAAAATAAATCAAAAAAAAAAAATGTTTTCACATTAAAATTTTTCATCTGGACTGATATTTTTTTAAACATTACAAAACGTAACAGGCGTGTTCTACGCATTTAGATAATTTGCCTAAAAAATACTAGTTTAAGCGAGAATGAGTAGTGAGCTGCACATAAAAATTAAACGGGGTCACGGGCGGACATTCCTGCTCTACCTGGTTGTCTATTAATCTAAGGGTAGCTTCTTAAGTGACTTATTCTAGACCAATCTGGGCGGATATTTCAGTGATTTAGGCCTTGGTTTGAAACCGTGGACAAAAATTTTAATAACAAACTAAAACTGTGAACCAATTTTTAAGTATCTTAGAAAGAAATCCAAACCCTAGATCATAATTAGAATCGTAATGATAAATTTATTTTTCTAAAACACGAAGTTATACATTTTTTTTCTTTTCTCTAAATATATTTACATCATTTTTGTGTCTGCCCGGATCAAGAACATTTTTTGTTGATCGTATTTTACTAATATACCCGTCCAGTCCGAAGTTGGACTGCAAACTAGTTAAAATTATACCTGTCCCAGACAGGTCCAGACTGGAGCCCGACACAAACCTATTATATTACGGGTTGAAATCTGAACACTTACTAATTTAATGAAGGTTGAGTGATTGAAAATGATTATACCGATATATTAAAGCATAAACAATTAATTACAAGAGAAGACAAACCTGAGCTTAAAAACAAGTTGAGAAAAGAACACTTGAACGTGAGCGAAAATTTTTCAATTCGCACACTCCAAGCAGTTGGGTGTCTCCAGAAACCCCTGTCTACGCCAACAGAAAGTCCAAATTGTTGGAGAGGAAAAAGGACTCTGTCAAAAAGGCCAAACTGGGCCCAAATGAGCTACGGAAAACAGGCCAGACCAATCCCTCAAGTCCATGAGGGCTATGCATGATATCTCGTGGTTTCACACCAGACTATCTAGAGAGATATCAAAAAGTGTTGGAAAGAGCCATGTGAGGTTGGAGAGGCCACTTTTGACACCAGCATTGAAAGAAACCCATCTCCTTTGTTGCAAGATTATCTTCAATTCTTTTTTGACACTTTTGGTCTCCCTACAGCCCTGATGCCAACCCCTTTGACTATACCTTTTGGGTACATGTACAGGATAAAGCCTGCAGTGTTATTCATCCAAACATCGAGGCCCTCAAAGCCACTTTCAGCCAGCACTTGAACGCCAACACAGAGTACTACATCCGGATGCCAGGACTTCCACCGCCGCCTGGAAGCTATCATTGCCACTAAGGGCGGCTACATTAGTGATGAAGAGAGCTCATACACACATCTATAAATTTTGTGCATATTCTCTCGTTAATGAATAAAGTATATCTTGTTGAAATTTAAAATTAAAAGTTTTCAAATTTGAATGGACCACTCGGTAAATGTGTCTTGTCAACACAAAAATAAGCCGTCATTATTTTTTATATACATGTTGGTCGTCAACACAAAAGTAAGTTAAAGATATTTTTCTCAAAATTGTGTTTGACGAATCTTTGACGAATTATTATAAATTTCTATCAACAAATTATTTTTATTATGCCTTTGGATACGTCGTAAATTGGACTTAAAGTAGCCAAAATGGACAAATTTTATTTGGAAGACCATATCGGGGTTATTACAAATCTCTCTCATCAAATATAGATTTTATTCTATAGCTTAAACTCTTGGGTATCTGAAGTCATCCCAGAAATTTGAAAAATAATCCTATAAATTACTCAAATATGACCATGAAGTAAAACAAAAATTCTACTTTTCTTGATCTTTTGCATGATTGTTTTTATGTTAACGTGCACACATATGCATATTTTTTCAGTCCCAAACTATCTTACATTTTTCTATTTTAATTAATTCTTCTGAAGAGCCCCAAATTCCACATAAAGGTCACCCAAAACACTGAAAAATTATAGAAAAAGGATATGATAGAATTTATTTGAAGGGTCATATCGGAGCTTCACAAAGTATCATATATAGAAGGAAGGTTTTACAATATAGTTGATTTTCTTGAGTATATCCATACATCCCAGAATTTATAGTATAAAGTCCATATTTGATCCAAATAAGTCAATTAAATATTGATGCGATTATACTGATGATGTAGGCCTCGGAATTTCTGAAATTTATGTTCAATATTGATTTTGTGCTGACACACCATACATATAAAATATGTTGCCATTTCAAATGATTTATATATTCACGTCACATCCCTAATATTACATATTATTAATAATAAAACACGCAAAAAAGAGTGAGATGAAAGAAGAATATTATATTATATATATTTATATACATAACAAAAACAAACACGCCGAACCTGCCATTTTTTCTTTTCCTTCCTTTTTTTAAGCCAATAATACACTGTAAAAAGAAAAAATAGTACTAAATACAATAAAAGTCTTCTTTTTTTCTTCTCCTCTTCTGTTTATAATAGGAAAAGGTTGCGTGATTTATTTTTTGAAGGAGGGGGGGGAGAAATAAAGAAAAAGAAGAATAATAGGTTTGCAGTATGATCCTTGTAGTGATAGATCGTGTTGTAGTTGTTATATTACTATCACTAATAATAATTATTAAGTATGCCCTATGAAGTAAAAAGTACTACACTCTACAAATGTATATAAATAGTCACTTTATCCCGATTTTTTATTTTATATATATAATATTCATATAAGAAAAAACTGGTTGTCGAGTAGCCAGATTTTTAAGGGTGACTTCATTGTAATTGGCGGGAAATTTGGGTGGGATTTTTTTTTTTACTCTCTCTCCTTTTCTTTCCTTTTTTTTTACTTATGGGGTGTTTTTTTTTTCGTTTACGGCGGCGTAGCTATTGTCTTCCGTATTTTTTTATGTGTGTTATATAAATATCATAGATATATTATAGCAATAAATAAATAGAATTCAGGGAAGACTTAGGAATAATTTGATTTTTTATGCGTGTATTATAACAAGAAATAAAATAAGCCTCATGCATAATTTTATATTTTTTTTAAAGAATGTCTGTCGTCAAGACGAATTTTATTTTATTTTTTCTGTTTGATATAGAAAATACCCAAGGAAGGACATTATTGGTTTGAAGACTCGGTTCGAGAACGATTTGTTTCCCAATTCAGTGTTAGGTGATTCTTTGAATATTGATTTGAAAGCGTGACCGGTCATTTTGAGGTGAAGATTTTCCACTCTGGTAATTTTTCCCCCGTACATTTTCCATTATAGATTTGAATATTACACATATTTAAGGAGTCACAGATATGGGATCATAAGTCCATTTCGAAAGGGCTTATTGACTAGTGGCACCTTACTCTGCGTTATGATCTTATTTGATACTTGAAGAAATATAAGAAGGTCCATTGATAGAAAAAAAGCAATGATTTAACGGTAAAAACTAAAGTTAATCAACGAACTAGGGGCGAAGACCGAAATATAATCCTATTCAAAATGTAGTCTCAATATGACGTCATTGTAGGTCCCATGTTCTCAATTACGAAGCACGCATGACGTCATATATGTACAATTCAACAATGTAATCTGTCTAGACCGAATTTTAAATGAGGCCCGTCCAAACCAAACTTCTTTAAATGATCAAATTTGGTTGCTTCCAATACTAGGATACACTGACCGAAACTCAACACAAGAAATTCTCTCTCGATATCCTTAAAAATCTGGACCGCTCTCGTAGTCAAATGCTGTCTCGGGCAGTATTAGTGATGGAAAATTCTGGCTTTTTTTATTCAAACAGGCTCTTTGGACTCGACTCACTAAAAAGAGCCACCTCTTTCGGCTTTCAAATGGGCCTTCAGATTTTTTGTTATTTTTATAAAAAATTTCGATTTTTTTTTTTTTTAGAAAGAAATCCTCTTCAAATTTCATCCTTACGAAAAAAATATATTTAAATAAAGTAAGAAATCCATCATTTGGGGTGAGCTGGCTCCTGATTGGTGTGGAGCCCGTTTTTCACTTCAAAGAACCGGCTCATAGAGCCTTTATGTTCGCGAACGACACATCACTAGTCGGTACCATAAAAAAATGACAATATGTTTTAATAATAATTTCCAATGACTTTATTTAGAAAATAAAATTTTGGTCCACGGTTCAGATAGCGGTCTTGATAGACAATATACTGAAATTTAATACGGACATATCTTTTAAGGGGGTTCAATCATAGATTGAAACCCCTATGAACCGATTTTCGACACTCCCTTGATCTTCAATTTGGTCACAATATACAAAACACATTACACATCATATAACGTCATTGTATTACACAATCTCTCCATTACGATGCACACATGATATCATGTATGTACAATTCATGAATAAAATCCATCTGGACGGGGTTTTAAATGAGACCGGTCTGGACCGAATTTTTTTTAAGAATCAAATTTGGAACGGTTCAATACTAATCCAAAACAAGAAATTATCTTTTATTATCCTTATATTTATAACTGGACAGGTGTCCTAGTAAATTTTGGTCTTGGCGATTATCACAAAATGAAAATGACTGTAAATTCTGGTCCGCATTTCTGACAGTGGTCTGGATCGAAATATCGGTCTAGAAAAATCACTTAAAGCCAAACTAGTAGAAAATTATGTCTTGCACCAAGTCTCAACTCTAGAAATGACCTTTCATCAATAATATATTTTACAGAAACACCTTGAAGTATGAGTATCCCAACCTACGAGGGGGATTTCGAGCATAAATTTGCTTTGTCATACTAGTTTATCTTGAGATACAAACTGGTCGTGGAGAGTTGGTAACATGATGCTGATGCAACTGGAGGAGCAAGAGAGAGAAAGAGACGTTTTAATACTGCAGAAGATGGCAGATGCAATGATACTGTTAGGCGGCTGATCAACAGTGATGCCTAAAACATGTCCTGTCGGTATGTAAAAATAAGAGAAACTGAAGAGTAACGTAGTAATCCTGATAACTAAGGAGAGCAGTATAGCTACCATCAAATTTTATTTCATTTTAGATCAGCTGCATGTAGCCCTGAGAGGAAGGAAACAAACACAAATCCCATTCCGTATATAGCAAGTCCAAAAAAGCTGAAATTAATTCCATTTTGATCCTTAATTCTACTCCAAGTCCAGAAAAGGGCCCACACTTATAACTACCGTGACTTTCATTGTTACTCTCCGTCTTTCATGAGCACACGCTCTGGTTATTACTCTATACTTAGATGTTCTGTCTTCAATAATTAAATAATAATGATTACAGCTTTGGAAAATAGAAAGGTCAGATTATTAACTAAAAAAGCCTCTCCCACTGTCTAGGGCATATTTTATACAATTATCTTGTAGGACTACGAGCACCAAACTAACCATTTCTTCAATAAGTGCTTCGAAATCAGAGAGAACACCAATTGCACCCTTCTGGAAGGATCACTACTACAATGTCGTAAATTGTTTTAAGATTATAAGCAGGTGTGTCCGCAGGGGGTTGGCTGGAGGGGCTGGTGCCCTCCCCGAATTCAGGAATTGTTTGCTTTTTTCTGGAAACTTTATTATTTGAATTTTTTTCCAAAAATTAAATTTTTTCTATAAAGCTGTGTATTTTTGAATTTTTTTTTTCCAAAAAATTTAACTTTTTCTGAATACCTGTTGATTTTTGAAATATTTTTCCTAAAAGTTTAACATTTGAAATTTTTTTTCAAAATTTCTTATTTTTTGTGAATAGCTGTGGACTTTTGAATTTTTTTTCTAAAAAATTTAATTTTTTATGTAAAACTGTGGTTTTTTTAAATTTTTTTCAAATTTTTTTTGCAAGAGAACAAAATTCAAATAATTTGATATTTGAATTTAAAAAAGTAAATTATTATGGAAAAAAAATCCAAAAAACAAGCCCCCTCTGCTAACGCCCCTGATAATTCACCTATGGGGGTCTATAACACGCAGAGCCTTCAATTCTACGTGGAAGAAATTTTGGCCCCCTCCTTTAACTAAAAGGAATTTTGAAGGGTTGGGGTTGGGGCCTATACCGAAGACCTGCAGTTGGAGAATAAATATTAGTCAAAGGTAATTTAGTTTTTTTTTTTCAAGCTTGAAAGATATTATTTGTTTGAAGTGATTTTTTTATGGGATAAATTGGTGCTTTGTCATGCGATATCGGTCCAGGAAGGAATTAAACTCGTATATCGAGGTATTACTGTATTATGAGCAAGTAATAATAATATATTATTATTTTTATTATGGAACCAAAAGTGTAAAAATGTTATTCTTAATGTTGGCTTATACTTGGCGGCTTTCTCTTGCTTTTTTATTATTTATTTTTATGTTTATATTGTTAGGAACATTTCATCATCATCGACCTACTCATATGTTGTTTGTACTAATCATACCATCACTAATATTAAAAAGAGGGGAAGAGGAGGGATCATGCTCCTGGAAATGAAGAGCAGTGGGTCACAACCCTTCAAATAAAACCCATTTTAGAATTAGGAAACATTTTACTCTTTATTTTGAGTTTGGATTTTCTTATTTGGACCGTTGTTTGTAACCTGAAAAATTTTAATTTTTGATGAGCCTTTTTTGCTTCTTTCTAATAATTAAATGATGATAACAAATGGTCCATTAAAATCTAAACGCTTATTAATTAAAAATTGAATTTGAACAAAATCAATACTATATATAGATGTGCGTCTGAGATCTCTTAATCATTAATGTAACCGTCCTCAGTGGCAATGATGGCTTCTAGGCAGGGACGGAAGGCCCCGCTGCCGATGCAGTTCTCTGTCATGGCGTCCCAGTGCCGACTGACAGTGGCTTTGAAGGACTCTGTGTTTGGATGATAGAGACTGCAGGCTTTCTACTCGACATGCACCCAAAAGGTGTAGTCAAGGGGGTTGATATCAGGGCTGTAAAGAGGCCGAAAGTGACAAAAAAAAAAAAAAAAAGAGTTCAAAAGGTGTAGTTAAGGGGGTTGATATCAAGGCTCTAAAGAGGCAGAAAGTGACAAAAAAAAAAAAAAAGAGTTCAAAAGAGTCTTGCAACATTGCTGATGTCAAAGTGGACTCTCCACCCAATTTGGTGATGGCTCTCTGGACAGTCTGGTGTGAAACTTCGATATCTCTTACATGGGCCCCCATGGACTTGAGGTGATTGGTCTGGGTTGTTTTCTCTAAATGCTCTGAGTCCAGTTTACCCTTTTTGACAGAGCCCTACTTCCTTTTTAACGTTTCGGACTTGCTGACGGTGTAGACGGTGGTCCCAGATACGTTCAATTGCTTGGAGTGCGCGGATGGAGATTTGTCGATAACGTTCAAGTTTCATTTCCTCAACTTAATCGTAATCTAGAGAGCTCAGGTTTGATTTGTTTTGTAACTAATTGTTTATACTTTAATATAACGAAATATGAGTTAATTTCAATCACTCAAAATTTGTTAGTGTTCATATTTCAATGGACCACCCGGCATGTATATTGAGTAGTCATGTGTCTGTCCTTATTTAGGACTGAAGACTGGAGGAACCAGTTTAATCTCGATTTGGACTAGTTCAGTTCTAAAACTTATAAAGTTCTGTCCTTGATGACGCAACTCTACTTATTTTATTATTTTTTTTAGTAGTTCTAGAACTGACAATCCGAAGGATTGAAAGTCTTGAAGACCTGCCCCAAGGGTTGATAAGGCCGGTCCTAAGACTGGACTGGACCGAACAGGACTGAAACAACACTAGTATAAAGTTATTTTTTCTACAAGAAACTGCCATATATATTGCAATTATGAATTATAGATTATTTATTAGTGAAGTAACTATGTATACATTCCGTAAATTCTTCATCGGAGAAGAAAATCTCATATGTTGCTCTGATATTTGAGGTTACTAAGAATATTCTTACAACACTTTATACGGAATTCTTAATTATTTTGAGTCAAGAATTGTCTCTTCTCAAATCTCTTGTCTTCCGCCCAGCAGCCTTGATCGCCATTGATACGGTATACTTACTTTTCTTCCAAAAAAAAGTATAATCACTATATGAAGAAGAAAAAAACTCTCCCAGTTCCAACCAAATTCAGCAAAATCTGGCCGGAAGTCGGTTAATTTGGCAATACATTCTCAGATTTTGTCTTGTGTGACTTAGTCAACTGTTGTATTTAGTTTCATATAATGAATTTATAAAACTGTCTTCATATTTATATCCACATTCGACTCAAAAATTGATTAACGACCCCTTAATTATTATACTTAGTTATTAGGCGTCCACGAAGAGACACATTTTGCTTTAATAGTATATATTTGCATTATTTATATAAAAGATAACTTCCATACAAATCCTCAGTGTTATTTTCAGTTTTTCAGTCACTTTAAACTACGATGTTATCTCCCAAAGAAAGACAGAATATAGAAAAAAAGAAATATTATTAAGATCCCCAAAAACAACAACAGCATAATCATTATTATCATTTACATACATAAATATATACACTTTAGTCTCTAGAGCGCTCACTGGTTGAGTCACATTCCTTTTCTTTTCTTTTTAATGTAAAGTGCTCGTGGTTAAACTTTAGTTCTCACCCCACAAATAAGTAGACAGACAGACAAACTTTGATTCATTAAATATATCTTCCTAGCTAATTTGATACAATATCAAACAGATATACAGACAGAAAAACATTGCGTTATAACATAAATAAGAATTATGAAAATATTATAAGATTATTTGGCGATACTCAAATGATGGGTTCTACAAAAGAAAAGTCATTGAATTATAGTAAGATTCTTTGTTATTATAGCCTCCACTTTAAAGTCATTTTCTCCTCTCATTGTAGGGGCAATGCGCCGGTCTGACGCCTTGGGACTTATGCTTAACCTATAGGTAATGATTAATTATTTTGTTGAGGATTCAACTGAGGATCTGATATATATAAAATGTCCCAAGAAGTGTGATAGGTCGGTAGTTGACGAGGTTGAGAGGATCCTTCCCCTTTTTGGGAATAAGCGTAATGATACCAGTATTAATGAACTGAGGCAGTGCTTTAGGTTGAAAAATTTCATTATTCACTTTTTCTAAGACTTTTGATATTGGCTTATTGAAGGTTATGTAAAAGGGAGACCCGATGGTCCAGGAGGTTTAAACTTTTTCTTGTTGTCTACATTATATTTACTTATTTCATGTTCTGAGATGGGGAGGGGGGCAAAGTTGCTCCATAATTGTTATTGGAGTAGGATTGTATTTGTTCTTCTACATGGTTCTTGGCTATTCTCCATTGCGCAGAAAAGTTTAATTTTTTCTAAAGCCACAAAAGGTGTATATTGACCTTGATCAAGTTTTCTAATCGTTTCGTCAATGATATTTTCAATTTAGAAGCTAGTCGATGCATGCTCTAAGAGATATACTTTCAATTATACTTGTAAGTACTACTGGAGTAAAGGAAAGAGGCATAGAGTAGAGAGTGGTCTAAAATGTATTCCAGTTGTACTCTGAATTCTGCAAGAATTAAATTGATAGATGGAGAAACCAGAATAAAACTGTCATTTAATTCGCTTGGAAAGTCCTTTTTGGGGTTAACTGATTGAAATGATCAGACTAGATCTTTTTGATAATAGTTTTTTTATCACTTATTTTAAATTTGTTGGATTTTTATTTATTACATGAGCCCTCGTAGTTACTGGCATCCCTTGTGGAGTCTATCGTTATATTTAAATCACCATGACAGCAATCGTGCTCTGGGTGGATGTATGGGCAGTCAATATTTCTGAGAAATAATCCTATGTATCTTTGTTGAGACCATATATAACAAACAAGTCCGTGCGATGAGAAAGGAAATCAATCTCCATTACCATGTAGTTCCCTGCTGGGTCAGATGCCTTGATAATGGAGTTAATATTTTTCCTTACAAGCACGATGACATCCCTTAACGGGTGTCATCGTGCTTGTAACACACTCACTATAGAGTTGTCGTTCTAAAATAAATATGATGACTGGATGAAATTTTTCCTGAGAATGATTTTCTCTTGATTTTTTTCTTCAAAGAGTTTTCTAGGGGAGATGAAAAGGATCTCTGCATGTTTCTTTGTAGTTTGAGGTTTCTTTTCCCGTCTTTTTCGAAACGGAGTATGAGTATAGCAGAAGTAAAGAAGGGATATGTGTTAAGAAAAAACTAAGTATAGCGATTAGAAAAGGAAAAACAGTTGATGTGTGTGCTCTTTCTTCTTTTTTGTTCATTATTAAATAAGTCGTGGGGGCGTTAATATCTCCCTTTAAAAGAAGAATTATCGCCAATCTTTGGTGTAAATTAATTTAAGAATATCTAATATATCTAAGTAAACATATCTAAGTATCACTTAATATTGCATTAGTTTATCACAAAGTAGAAATCGCCTAATACTCCTGACGTATTAAATGTGCAAGGGACTCGACAGCTGATAATAAAATACATAGTTTTTTTTTGTGTGAGCGAGACTTATAATATTACGGAATGAAGACCTTATTATCATTAGTTGCATTGCTTATTTCCTTCTCCTCTCACACCTTGACACAGCTGATTGTAGCTGATCTCTTCCATTATAGAGGTGATTTTTTTCATTGCAGCCAATAGTTCATAGATATAGGTACTTGAGTCAATTATAGGCTTTGTATTCAAATTTGTGGGATGAGTTAAGATATCCAAGAATTTTAACAATGGCTAAGAATTTTTATTTGATTCATAAGACTTCCATTAAGCCCAATATGGTCTTTCAAATGAAATATACCAATTTAGAATTTTATCATAGTAATAATGTTTTATGGCTAATTCAAGTGCAATTTGCAGCTCTTCCAAAGGGTCAATAAGAATATTTTGCCCGTATAAATTGCCAAAAATTCGTCAAAAAATTGAATATAGTCCACACTCAATTTTGAGAAAAATCGAACTAGCTTGCTTACAAGTTGACGGCTCACATATTATGTATTAAGAGCAATGAACACATCTTGCAAAAATATTTTGGCTTTTATTATAATACGAATATATAATATTTTTACTTAATTATAAAATATTTTTTGTTAGATACTAGAAAAGGATTACCCGAGATTACTGAGCCAAAGAGGGAGCGAGAAATCACATTGACAATGGTGATTATTATTCCTTCTTAATATTGATACACCTTATGCACAAGCGAGCATTATAATATATGTTGTATTATAAACTTCAAATCCATAAAAAAATGGTCAAATCAAAATTCGTCAAGAAAATTGCAAAAAAAAACCACATTTTTGCATTAGTTTTGCAAAAAAAGGTAGTTAATAGAATGTATTGATAATATAAAGATAAACACAAAAATAACAAAAAAAAATCGTACTTGGAAAAGCGAAAAAGTTATGGAGAATAATGTTCTCGAAAAAATACACCGCGATAACTGGGTCGAGTTTGTACGAGTGGATTTATTAGCTTTATCAGTCGAGTTTATTATGCAGGAGCGTCCACATCCGGGGTGGTATGAAGGGGCTGTATCCCCCTCCAAATTAAGGATTTGTTTCTCCTTAAAGAAGTTTTTTTTGTCATTCTGCCAAATTATGCAGCAGAGCAAAAAGTTTAATATTTAAAAATTTTTCCTCAAAATTTCAAAAAATTTAGTTTGCAATTAAAAAAGTACCTTTTTTAATTAGAAAAGGAAAAACGGTTGTTGCATGTTCTGTTTCGTCTAACACCTAATCGAATGATGATGATTCAATAAATTAATTAAATGAATAGAGTACCTGTTGAAATTCATTACGACATGATCCCTTAGCACATAGGTCGGGGACCATATTGGCTGCGAGTGATTTTTTTACGGCCTGCCATCTTATTATGGACAATCATCTAAATATAGGCATACTAATTCAAAATGAAAGTTTCTAAAATTAAACAGCATTATGAATCTTGACATAACCATTATAAAACTTTTGCTCCTGTCATCGACAAATAGTTCACCTGATGTAGAAAAAATATCACAAAATAAGCAAAAACAAGTGTTTCATTAAATAATTAGTATTTATCTTATATTCCGGTCCTTAGGATCGTCAGTCCTAGGGATTGGTCCTTAAACGTCGGTCTTTGGGATTTTTCATACAAATATCGATGTATTATTAAGCCAAATAATATATATGAAATATGTATTAAGATTATTGTACATATCTTCCAAAAATATATGATTTTTTTCATTATAATAAAAAAGGAAAAACACCCTCATTGACGTCACGAGATATCAATTTTACCTTATTTAAGTACCGACAAGTGGGACTGGACTGGACCGTGGTCCTAAATAAGAACCGATACACCACTAATTGCAACTATTAAAAGGCATTCTAGGACATATTTTGTACACCTCTAGATATATTACAACGAATTAAGGAGGCTAAGGCCCTAGGCCACGTGTAAAAATGAATGTTTACTTGAATAAATAAAAAAAAAAGAGCTTGAATTTTTCCGTGAGTTCTACTCCAAATAGAGAAAAATAAATTTTCAATGCCCTTTTCTTTGCGTATTTTTTTTAAAATTTCGACTATTTTTTAGTAAAATAATTTCGAACCCTCGTTGCTATAAAAAATTAAAATATGGGACCCTTTTTTACTGTTAAAGTGATATCAAGTCATATTATTTTGATCACTACTTATGGGTCTTCTCCCCAATGACGTCATGTTTGATATATATGATCATTTGACGTGAGGCTCAAATACAACATTATTAATAATAATTATATTATATATCTACGTAGAGGGCTGCTTCTACAAAATGAAATAAAAAGAGGCTATCGCAATAACGATAAATAATATAGGACATATCTATATATAACTAACTGTAAGTCTTTTGTTTAGAATAGCTATTCCTCTCGTGTGCAGGTTTATAATTGAATACAATATTATATAGATTCCTTGGTGTTCAAAAATGAATAGCTCAGTTAAATTAACTAAATATGTAATTAATATTGAAGCGTGCACTTTAAAATGGAGTGGCTCAAATGGAAATAATAAATAAAAATCAAATTTCATAATTTTCTGCAATTAGAAAACAAAGGGGGGAGGGGGAAGAAAATGGAGTCTAAAGAAAGAAAAATCCTCCAATCAAATTATTTCCAAGATTTGTAGTAACATTATGTCTTTATTTGCAATAATAAGAGAGAATTAATAAAAAAATAACCACTTAACAAATAATAAATAATCTGCGTTGCCATCAGCTAAGAAGCTTCATCATAGGTCATAGATTGGAGTTACAAAAGATGACGCAAAAAGATGTTGGAGAGCTCCTCTTTCTGGCTATTATTATTATATTTGGAGGACTGTCGTATGTACTTTACCTCTCTCTCTCTAGGCAGACGGACAAAAGTCTTTGTTTCAATAATATCGAGAGTGCGCAGAGTTGTCAAACTCTCTACTATAGAGCGCGCGCGCTCTCTTACTCATCTCAACATTTGTAGTAACCAGGAGAAGATATGCGTTGTAGTACGAGGACGACGGAGCGAAAAGAAGACAAACAGCTGAGCTCCAGTGCAGACAACTTGCCTCCCCCCCCCTATTTTTTCATTCTCTTTCTGTAGTAGTTGTATTTCATCTTTTATTATTATTAAAGTTCGTCTTTTGTTGCTGTGTATATTTTGACGTAATTTAATTTTTATTTATTATTTAAAGAAAAGAGATCTATATATATTCAAACATGCAAAAGTCCTTTAAAGAACGTCGATCCTTTGGTAAGTATTTGTTTGTTCGATCATACTAAATATATCAATGTCGCATATTAACGATTAATTTTGTAGCTGCTCGTGTGAAAGACGTCGAAGAAATCAGTGAGAGGCATCCAACGAAAGTCCCAGTCATTATTGAGCGCTATCATGGAGAGAAACAATTACCACTCCTTGATAAATCCAAATTTCTCATCCCAGATCATGTCACTGTAGGAGAACTTGTCAACATTATAAGGTCTTTGTCTTGACTCTTGATTGATTCATTTTAGTACTCGCTATAGGGTCATTAGTTAATTATACCTTATTTCTTTCATTAATTAGGCGACGACTGCAGCTACATCCGAATCAAGCATTTTTCCTCTTGGTGAATCAAACAACTCTTGCATCGGTCTCTATGACCATGTCTGACTTGTACCGCCGAGAAATGGATCAAGATGGATTTTTGTACATTGTCTACGCCTCTCAAGAAACATTTGGAGTTTAAGTGGATTGGTTGTTGCGTATCTGTGATAAAACTTTTTAATAATTCCTTCTTTAATAATATGATTACATTATATTATATATTTTCCGTGTTTTCAATTAGTTTTTAAATATCTAAGTCAGGTTTGAGCGACGTAATTAAGGAAAATTTGAGCCTTAATTACTACTACCTATAATTTCATCATCAAAGTTGTCAGGTACTATTTTGACTTCTTCTGCTAAATTGTAAATTGTTTTGTATATCATTCCATTCTTGAAAAAAATCAACAACTAAATTCACACTTATTTATTTTTTTGTTAGTATTAATTAATTCATTTTGAAATTATAAACCTTGTGGCCCCCTTTTATTAGTTTTTCTCTAATAGGTAAATCATTTATCTTCTTTTTTTCTGTTACATAGTTATTAAATTATATTTTGATTTCCTTTAATCAAAATATCACCCTCTAAAACACCTTATGTAGTCTCGATGGATCAAATGGTAATACCTTTCATCAAATTGAATAACTTTTTTTAATCCTTGTCCATTCTAAAAGCTCAATTACTATAGGTAGTCATTCTCTCAAACTGTATACAATAATCAATAAATTATATTATTATTGGAAAATACCTAAAAAGTACAAAAAAATAATAAAATAAAAAAGTTGTAAGAAATAATAATTATAATAATAGACTGGCAAGTAAATTTATCTATGATTTTTATGTGACAACAATTAAAGTCAATTGCTATCGCATACACTGGAGGAACCCCCATATCTATTTTTTTTTTCAAGCAAGTAAGAAATTTATCTGCCAATATTCGCCCTTTAGGTACCCTCCCCCCACCCCCACCACCATATGATTGTATTCATAATTAATTACTTTTGTCTTAAATATTATTTATATCTAAATTATAAATAAATATGATAAAAAACGAAACTTGATTCGCATTTCTCTCTCATATTTCTTACGTTTCAACTCGTAAAATTTGCAATTTCTTCGTCTTTAGCTGCCGTATTTCATTCCTACATGAGTCATTCTAATATTGTCAACTATTAATCTGGGACTTATTAATTTATAATGTGCCAAGGAGTACTTTTTATCAATGAGTAACTTTTGTCACAAAAATCATCAAATATGTACACCATTAATACATTGACAATCTAAAGTATATATTTTTAATGCAATATCTACGATTTATTTACAAGTTGTAACTTGTATAAGTAGCGGATTGTACAAGTTACAATTTCTACACATAACTACGCCTTATTTCATTATATCAGTCATTTTTATAATTACCAACTATAAATGGAAGCTATCATTTCACTTTTGATCTATTAAACTCGTGCATTTATAATTAAAATGATAAGAAACTATAATTATATTTAGAGGAAATAATAAATGCTTAAATACGCATCCGAATCAATTATAGAGTCAAATTATTAGTCCCGGTAGATTCACATTAATGCAAGGATTTTTATTTAGGAGTAGGAACTTTTGAAATGCATAAATTTGTGATAGCTCATTGTTTGGTTCTCGTGATAACCCCTATCGTAGATTATGTATAGTTACTATTAATCCTTAAAATACTAATGGACCTATTTCAGTATTAATTTCCTGAACTATTTTACAATTCGTCTAGTCTCGTTTCGTCACATTTTAACTCATCTCATTTCGTCACGTTAAAGGAGCGTTTTCATTGACACCATCAATTGCAATTATAATGGAAGGAGACGCCATTTTGGGGGCTCAAAAGTTGATATTTATACTACATAAAATTGAAAAATTTCCAATAAATCTCAACAAAACTTTTTCGCATGTCATTAAGAATAGAAAAAGACTAAACATTACTTTATGCCAATTATAAATACTGATATTTGAATTAAATCAAAGTAATATGTACTAAAAATGATTAGATTTGTACATTTTTTCTTTTCTTGATAGATTACAAGTTAGATAATTAGAGAAAAATATCTTATTATTTCACTTTTAATTGCTAGTTGATTGTCTACAATGTGGAAATAAGATTGTATAGCGATGTAATAACATATTTTATACATTTTAGAGTCAGATAAATAATAAAATTATATAATAGAGGGGAAATTTATTAAAAAGAAATTATCTATTATATAAAAAGATCTTACCTTACCACCTAAATCTATTCATTTAAAGAATAATAACCAAAATTTAATAATACAACAAAATATTTAAAATGTGATATTTAAGATTTGATATCCATTTTTTTTTCTTGCGACTTCTTTTGGATTTTAGGGAATGGGAAATTTAAAAAAGTGAACGCTTCCTTGAAGCTTTTGGAAATTTGACACAGTTCTATTTCTGCATCCTCAATCCTCACAAGCGAGTGAGGCTTTTTTCTTAAGGTTGTTGAGAAGAATATTCAACTTTGCGAGGCATTTTTCCTTGTCTACAGGCTTGAGGGCTTGACGAGGGGTTCTCTTGTAGACCTCAAGGCCAAGATCTTTCTTAACTAGCTGGTCCATTGCCGTGTGATATGTTTCATTTTCTTTCTTTTTTTTTAAGTGCAATGTCTGTTGGGCCACAAATCCCTAGCTCAAAGAGACTCTCCTCCGAACAAAATAAGTTTTATTGTAGACTCCAAGGAAGAAAAAGCTGAAATACAAAGACTTTAGATGGACAGTAAGTCCTTTTATTTGTTGGTCCCATTTTGAAATCCAATAGTGTACTATTTTCCTTAATATTAATTAAAAGTTTATTTTTATAAAACTTGTTTGTTTAGACTTCCAAAATGGCCGACCACTACTGAGGTCACATGAAATGCTCTTTATAATATTTAGTCAAGAAGAATACATATTTTTTTATATATATAAAGTAACAGTGGTCTAATGATGACCTGTTTTAAGCGTATCACCAGGGCCAGTGCTACGATTTGTCTTTAGCACGGCGTTACCTCGCTAAGACAAAATTACTATGTGTAAGTATTTTGTCGTCAGCTGTCGATTACATCGTCTCACTTGTTACGTCATGGCTATTTCATAATTTATTCTTTTTCATATATAGACTAAAGTTAATAGAAATACAAGGTTACACCACGGACGTCTCTACTCTATGGACACCCGACTGTAAAAGCGTGTTCCAGAAAGTGGCTGACAGTCTTAAAAATGAATATGAAGTTTTTATAACTAATATGATTAAGACGGGTAATTGTTTTTATTAGACAATAAAAGATAATTCAAGTAATACATTAACATGTACATAATTAAGTGGAGCCTGACTGAAGCTTAGAAATCTTTCTTGAAGAGGATTTGACATTCTTAGCTGTATTCTGATTTGCAGTCCTTTTTCTGCTCCCTTGACGGGCCCATCATTAAGGGTGATAATTTTGGTAAGAATACAAAAGCGTGCGAGGAGAAGAGAAGAAATACTTATGGCATCATTGATTAAATAATATACATCTTCTTCTATTAAGAACGTAATAATTCCGGCCTTTATTATTCAATATTAATATAATATTAGATGCTCATAGTCTATAGAGAACTGAATAAAATGCCTATAATAACGTCGCCTTCTGTCTGGATTTCTGAAAATGGAGGCCCAGGAATTTAGAAAATACTTACCGGATGAGAAACAGATGGCTTGTCGGATTTGTCAATATAAATATGTCTTTAGTCCCTTGTCTAGAATTACACGCCTCTCATTATCCTCATCTCATATCAAGAGTATGGATATTCATCTATAAAATCAAGTTAACGATGAATACATCAAGTCAGACTTTAACATTGATCTCAGATGCTTATTGCATGTAATATAACCTTATCCATTGCTAATCATCCTACGTTCAACAAATTTATGGAGAATTACACGGGTAAATTCTTCACTTTCCAAGGAACCATCATTAAATTAATAAAGAATGTTGGTAATGATGTCATTTATAGAAATACCCCATTGTAAATTGTGAAGTTAAGGTAATTTTCAGCTTGTTTAGAGTGATCCACACCAAATGACGAAATTTAACTCTGAATTTTGTACCATCTAACAGTAAGTATTCATTTTTTTAAAAATCTAATCATAAAATATGATTCTATTTTAGCTAAAAATATCAAAAATTATGATACATAACTCATTAAATGGCAAACCCAACTGCTTAAATGGTCCCAACAACGGGGGTAGTAGCTTTGGATGGTTCGCAACTAGTTTATCTTACACTAGTTTCTTCACTTAAAGACTTGGGTATAATCATTATGTTTTCCAATATTACATAGTCAATAAATATTACTTTTTTATCACTTAAGGAATAACTATGGTTGATAACCCCCAAGAAATGGTGTTCAGAAAACTCATAAAAGGCAAAAACAACTGCTTATATGGTCACAGGGGTAGTTGCTTTGGGTGTAGCAATATAATTAGCAATTGTGTATATCCTTCATGATAATAGTATGTTGTTATATAAGCATAAATAACGGGGAAATAATCTTTTTTGATGCTCTTAATAAGGATTAATATCGCCGGACATTACTACATAATTAGCTTTTACTCTAAATCTTTACGATGGATTTAATTATAATATTTTTTTTTATTAGTATATTTATTGTTTAATTTTATAATTTTGACATTTACTTTATTATTGATAATTATTTAGATCTCATCGATAGAGATATATCTATCCTGTGCACAATTGTATATAGCAACTTCCACATTAGGAAAAAGGGGTGATGATCTTTTTGATTAAACTCCACGTCTGGCTTGTGTTTAGCAACTTAAAGTTATGACATATTTAACTGAATTCATGTCAGAACTAGAAAATATTTTTTGGACCAATCTATTATTTCAATATTCTGTATTTATAATTTATTGTTATTATTAGTTATATGATTATAATTGTTTAATTTTGTATATTTAACATAAATGTATGTAGCTTATATTTAATTTAAACATGGAACTTCAAATATATTTCGAAATATTCTACTTTGTCGTTTCATTACTTATTATTCTAAGAATATGGTTCATAATGAATTAATATTTCATGGAGTGTGACGTTTTCAAATCTACTGTAACGGATAAAAAACGTGTAAGTCAATTATACGTAGTATATCTTCGTTAAAGTCTTTCTCCCCCTTCTCCTTGCACGTATTTTTCTCTGCAGGATTATCAACTTTGGGTATAACCTTGATATAGACGAAGTAATAAGTCATTATATATTTATGCTCCGTTTCCAATAAAATAGGAATAGAAGTTGGTATTATTGAATTATTTGGCTAACTACCAGATGATTTCTAGTCTTTTTCTGTTTCTTTTTGGACAAAACATTCTGTGATACAAGGAAGGTAAAGATTAGTTCGAGGTGTTGGATACTTTTTTAAATTTTCCGACTAACCATTTCATTTTTTCCTACTCTTACTCTAATTTTGTTTACAAAATTGAAAACCTGGCTTAAGAGGCCATCTGCAATAAGCGGTTGCTTTTTCAGTTTACTTACCTAAGCGCTTAATACAAGTTTGACTGTACATGCATTTCTATAAACATTATACATTTGACAATGCATCCATTTAAATGTTTTTTTAATGCTAATGATTGACTAGATCGTCACTACTGCTTGAGGATACTCTGAAACTTAGTTTTAGCTAGTAACAGGATACTGGTTGTCTTCTGTACAAGAGAGTATTCATTATAAGGCTCAGTAAAAGATAAAAGGTATACTACATGGGCTTTTAGCCTCCTCAGTCATCACCCATTACACAAAACGAAACATTAAGTTTCTTCAAGAAGAGTAAATTTTTGTTTTAGTCAGATGAAGCTGAAAAAAAATCGTCTCGTTTTCGTCCTCAAAAAATCATTGTTAACTATTAATATCGTCTAGTCTTATTTGACCCATTCTAGTTTCAAACATCTTCCTTGAGGCCAGGGATGTCCAAATCTGTGGCCAGCATTGCGTCCCACTTAAAGGTCAAGTGTGGCCCGTACTCATTCTTAATTCAAGTAGTAATTTTTAGAAAAATTGTCACAATATCTGGACAGCTGAAGAGACTATAGCCCTCCCAAAATTAAGTAATTTTTGAAAAATTATCGCTCTGGGAAAAAAAATTCATGAGAAAACAGAGAAGTTATAGTTTTTTAAGGACAAAAAAAAACCTCCCCTCTCCCCAAAAATGGATGGTTGCCCAATTGGCTTTTTTTGAAACAGTTTGGCCTTCAAAACTAGATTTGGTCTAAATTGGAAATACATTTATATTTAATTTTACAGGGTCGCTGATATAATTTGAGGAGGGTTTGAATAAAAGGTTGAAAGCTTTTCGTAATTAATTTTGTTTCATTTTTAATCTAATTATATTTTATTTTAAAAGTAATATTCTTATCTTTTAAAAAAAGTATATTATTTTGTTTCTTCAAAAGGTCATTTCAATACTTAACTAAATTCAAAGTCATAATTTATCCATATGAGAATCGAATAAGAGAGTGAAGTAAGAAAACACTATTGAAAAGTTCCTGGGATCCCGGCACCTGTATTGGGTTAATTGCCGCTCATAGTACAAATGTGTCAAATTGACCCCCTTGTATGTAGTAGAAAAAAGTTACTTTGTAAATTGAGTGTAGTATGACTTTCAGGTTCTATGCAATAATTTGTATCTATAGTTGATTTTAATTCTTATAGAAATATTACTTGTGCCCTGTCTACACAAAAGAAAGATGGAATCATTTTTTTCAAAATTGAGTGTGAATTACATTTAGTATTCTTCCACGAATTATCGTTTATTTCTATTAACTCTTTGGAGGCGCCACAAATTATAAAGAAGTAGCCAAAATTTCTCGGCGTTAATAGGCGTAGATTAACTTTTCTTTCATAATATAACGCGCTGAGCTTTGGTACAAAGCTTCTTTAAAAAAATATATTTATACGAGTACATGAATTTTTTTAAATATGAGACGCAGACCATTAACCTCCTCAAGTCTAATCCTCACCAAATTGAAAAAGGAACCTAAGAATACATAGAACCGAGAACCAAACATTATACAAATTACACTGATATTTTTTTTCTCAAAAAGAACCAAAACTACCCGGATCCGAAATCTATCAGAGTTTAGATACAAAATAAAACGTACTTATTGAGGTATCTATCTAGTATTATATTTCAAACACCCTTGCTATACTCCATAGCCTTTAACATTGGCTATGTTAGATCCTTTAAACCTAACATCCAATTGAGCAATTGGAGTGGAAATGAGTCGGCTTTTCAGTTTTCTCATTTTGTTTTTAAGAGCAATCTCATTTTCCAAGATATGACGAGGGACATTTGGATGGGCCTTAAAGTTAGGTCGATGCTTGTATTTTCCTTTCTTGGATGCAAATTTATTAGAACCTTTCTTCTTCCACATTTCTTTGGGAGGTGGTGGTTTGATACTTTTATTTGTACTGCTCGATGGATCTTCATGTGCATTTGAGGATGAATCATCTTTCTTCAATTTGACTTCTTCTTCTTTAACAACCGAATCACTCTTATCCTTTTTAGATTTCTTTTTTTTGGGGGCTTCAGGTAAAGATTGTGTATCCGTCTTTGGGACTTTGTTGTTTTCATTATCTTCACGAGCTTTTTCTTCTGAATTTTGAGAATCACTGGGAGGCTCATTGTCCTCAAAATCGACATCTTCGTTCTTACTTTTCTTTTTGACTGGTGTTCCACTGGATTTATTGTCTTTTTTCCTTTTCCCTTTCTTCTTAGAACTGGAGTCAACAATCCCTTCTACCTCCTTTTCCATTTCTGATGGTATCTTTTCTTTAAACCTTTCCCCGTTTTTATAAGAATTGGAGTGTGCGATTCCTTCTACCTCCATCTCTGTTGATTTTTCTTCAACGACATTTTCGGATTCAGAATTTTGTTTTTTATCCTTCTTCCGTTTCTTTTTACTCTTTTTAACAGGAGGTACATTTTCCTCGGAAGAATCTTTTTTTGAAGCTCCTCCACAACCAGAATTAATTAATGTATCATCCACATCGGGATCTATTTTATTTTTCTTCTTAACTAATGATGATGTGATCGTCACTTCGTTGTTATCAGCAATACCCATTTCGGGATTCAATATATCACTAGGTTCCTTTGCACTCTCGGTGGATTTGATATTACATGGTTTAGCATCCTTCTCTGACGATTTTTTGACCCGTTCAATTAATTCAGATGATGACGGTTCTATTGAATTATCATTTTCTCTAGATACCCCTTTTCGTTTGTTTAATTCCGCCATCTTTTTTGCAAAATAGTCGTTGATACTTCCTCCCTTTATTACAAGTAGTCCATTATCACATTTTTCTACTTTGGCCTCCTCATTATTTTTTAACTGAGCCTCTTTATCTTCCTCTACTTTTTGTTTTTTCTTCTTTGCCACGACCTCTGAACCGAGAATGGAATTTAGATCCGAAGACGAATAGCTTGAGGTATCTTTGCTTCTTGTAAACTTATGATAACTACAAACAAATAAATAAGTATTAGAACTGGACTATAATTTTGTCATAATAACACTGAAGGATGATTAAAAGGAATATCTGGGTGTAGGAGAAGTCAAATATATTTATTTGAAATCATCAATACATAAGATAAAGTGGAGACTCTTTTTCTCTCTCCTAGATCCTTTAGAATAAGATCTACAATAGTAAATACTATTTAAGTATGCTAAATGATATTGCAATTTTCATATCACATAGTGCCTCAAGTAACTCAAATTAAAAAAAAAAAAAAAAAATTTTACCCAAGAAAATACATGAAAACTAGAAGAGCAACGCGTCTTCCGAAAGAAATGAGCAATTAACAGGAAAGAAGAAAACATATCTACCTAAAAGCAATTGTAAACTGTTGAAATTGATGTATTAAATTATTTCATTAATTAAAATACCTAGTCTATAATTAGCACGAGATTTTGGTAGATATTTTTTAAATATTTCTATTCAGTTGTTGAACTGGATTTCAGCTGTTTAGCGCACTACACAAATAGGGTACCAATTCCTCCGGATTTTCTCTTCTAGCTATAATAATTACTTATTTGTTGCTACCTATAGAGCATTTTCATGTGACGTTAACATGGTTGACATTTTGAGGGGCGAAATAACCAAGTTTTATAACAATATAAATCTTTTTTAATAATATCAGGGGTGAACTATTGGATCTCAAAATGGGACCAAGAAATTAAAAGCCTTTACTGTCTAATAACATTTTATCCATTCAATGCCTAATTTTATTATGTATTTGACCCTAATATCCATTAAAAATATGTCTTTCCATCGTTATACAGCCTTATTTCCATATTGTAGACAATAAATTAACTATTAAAATGGAAATAATGAGATATTTTCTCTAATTAACCTACTTTTCTCGGCCCTAATCGATAAAAAAATGAACAAATCTAGACATTTGTGTAGATATTACTATAATCAAATTGAAACATCAGTATTTATCATTATAATCAAGTAATATTCAATGAAGTTGTTCAGACTTTTTTTCCCCTTAAAGATATTGGATTAAGCTTAATAAAGCTTTATTGGAAATTTCTCCATTTTATCTCATACTAATAAAAACTTTGAGCCCCTAAAATGTCATCTCCTTCAATTATGATGCATTTTATTACGTCAGTTGAAGTCCTCTATAATATCTTAATTATTGTTGTGAGTCCTTATTTATTCGCTCTAGTCCATTCATATAATACTAGAAACGTATAAGCGAAGGCTCAAGCACGCCCGCTACAAATCGGGTAAAAGAACTGAGAAATTACCGCAATGACATAACATAAGTTCATATGTAAAAAAACAACAACACTCATTTATTAGATTCAAATAGTTGAACATGTACATATACCTAAAAAAGAGGCATGTGATAGGCTTGATATTGAAATTGAATAATTTCATAAAAACTATGATTTATGGTTTTCACAGCCGTTATTTTTTTAAATGTAGAAAAATAACTTAAATCTTACAAATGGGCTTTTGAGCTTACGTTATGTCATTGTAGTAATTTCTCAGTTCTTCTACACCATTTGTAGTGGGCGCACTTGAGCCTTCGGTTACAAGTTTTCTAGTATTATATAATCCATTCCAGTCTTAAGACTGTCGGTACTAGAACTGATTAAAAAAAGAAGAAATAAAGTTGATTGCTGTCATCTAGGACCGAACTTTATAAGTTTTTAGGACTTATATGCAGGACTCAATTGTACCGGACCAAGGGTTAACTGGATATAACTGCATTAAGGACTGACGCAACACTATATAAACTTATCTATGGACTACGAAGATAAGTTTTCCTACTAATGGGTTGCATGGAAATTTATTTATTATTTTGTTACGTATGAATAAATAAAGTGACCGTGAATTAAAGGAGCAAATCATGGATTCCTCAACTACTTCAATTATTAGAGCTAGACGATGTTTTTAAAAGTGAAAGGTCTATCACTGAATTTTTAAAAAAATCATCTTTTTTGCTGCTATATGATCATTGTAAATTCAATAGAAGCGAGAGAGTCATCCCCCTCCCGTAATATACAGTAACGTCAGAATTACATACTGAATGCGTTTCTTTGTATTTTTGGATTTATATTCCAAGGATTGGGTATCATCATTCTTTTTTCCATCTTCTTTATTAGGGACTTCAGTTTCCTCTAGTTCATTGGAATGATGTTCACTCAGACCCGCAAGAACGGATGTAAAATCATCTTGATGAGCTATCCATTCATCCTTATCTCCCTTAAACCCTAATCCTTGATTCTCATCGATGGATTTGAGGGATATTATTTCCGTGATTCCCTGTTTTTTAGCTCCAAGTCCCTTGCCTTTCTCCCAGCCGAGCTTTTCCAGCATCTTTTGACCAAACTTACTTTCATCTAACAAGAAGGGGGAAAAAATAGATGGAACAAATATTAGATACAAGAATTGATTTCAAAGTAGAATATCTATTGTAATTAATTAATTGAGTAGACTAGTGTATCTAAATAATTCGACGAGGAAAGGAGGATCCAGTGCGTTGTTGTAGTGGAGTTTGTCTCAGATAAGTTGGATAGATGTAATTATCTTTTATATCAAATATCTTCATTAATCAAGTCATTTCCTTCTTATCTATTACTCTATTAATGAAATTATATTTTAAAATTAAAGTATCTTAAAATACGGAAGGAGAGTGATTATATATTTGAGGTATATAAGTCCAAAAAATTAAATGATTAAACCCTCAACGCATACAAAACTCGCATAATATATTAATCAACCAACGCTCATTAAATTCTTCTAATTTGATAAGGTAATTATTTTCCTTATTAAATTAAGACTTCTTAATAAACAAGAATCAAAATCCAGTAGATTCCGATAATTAGAACGACATCGGGGACAAAATTGCAATAACTTAATGTTATTAAATGAATAACAATGTGCATCATGCTTAAAAAATTATATTATTTCCCTTTCAAAATAAGATCCCGATGTGGCACGATTGAGTAGAATCTAATAGATTAATTATCATCCTTAAGAAAAGAAGCAAAAAGCTGGAACAAACCTTATTATAATAAAAAAAACAACGCATCGAACACTTTTAAAACATAATTAAAAACTTAATTTCATCACCATTTATGTAGTAAAACATATCACAAACCTAACACAGTAGAACTCAGTTAAGGCGTCAAGGATATTCGTTTAGGGCAGAGATTTAGGAAAGTTCGGAATTAGTTATATAATAGAGTATATAAATAATTCGATACGGTGTATTTTTTCAGTCCCTTGAGATCCAGTTTAAGCGGGTTCTACTGTATTTAAAAAAAAAAAAAAAGTGACTAAATGAAGTACTTGATCTGGTTTAAAAAGTGTAATTTGAAACACATGTGTCTGTCTCTCCTATGAAGACCCATCATACTCATTAAACTATTCCAAACTTGGGAATGAATGGTATACATAAGTAGTGTTGTGTCAGCCCTTATTTATACGGTGCATTCCAGTCTTAGGATAGATTCTATCAGTCCTGGGGACCAATCATCCGGACTGTCAGTACAAGAACTGATTTAAAAAAAAAAGAAACAAAGTTGAGTGACGTCATCAAGTACCGAACGTTATAAATTTTTAGGACTGATATGCAGGACGGGACTCCGGTCCTAAAAAAGGCTCAACACAACACTAGGCATAAGTTGAAATCAATTGTAATTTGTGGTAGTACTGCTTAAGTATAAAACTGACCTGTGATGGCAAAAAAAAATTTGGCTAACATTTAAAAAAAATATAATCGTATATTACATTTTTAACTTAAATGATTGAAAACAAGAGAGAAAAATGTTTCGTTGCTGGTTCATTGTAACTTATGAAAATTTTGTGATCATTAATTTTGTCGTGCTAGCAGCTATGAAAATCCTCGGAGTCAAATTCGAATTTTTTCGTTAATATTTTACAAAAAATCGAATTTATTAGTTGTTAAAAAGCTTCCATTTAAAAAAAAATATATACCGATCAGTTTTATTTCACCACACACATTTTTGTGCTTCATTTCAATAACCTTTTAAGGTGCAACAATCACGTATATGTGACGATAAAATTTTTATATAATTAATTAATTTTGAAGAGGGTCAAAGAAGCTAATAAAGTGAAGTATCAAAGAAGAAGATCTAAGGATGAATTTAAGTAGAGAACTTGACATGACCATCAAAAAAATATTAATTATATAAATCTTTACTAAATAATACATATCCCATGAGGTATGAATGAATATAAAAGAACGCCCATAATTGCACTCAAAGTATAGGTAAAAAATAACAAAATCAAACAAACTAAAATCTTAGTAATAGTTTGTGTGTTATGACGTAGAAGTGGAGTACAAGTAACAATTAAAAAAAGAGGAGCGATTTATCGATCATAACACACAACTATCAACTTGTCCGTAGTCTCAAGACCTACCTAACAGACTGATGCGATGTAAGGCCAAAGGTTAAGGATTATTATTACTACTAACTGAGTCGGAAAGCCCTCAGTTACTACGTATTTTTAAACAAATAAATCAATAGAAAAATCCTTTATCAAAAGTCATTGTTATGTGCAATGTACCTTGAGTCGAATTATCTTTTATTTTTTAAATGTGCCACATCGCATCAATGTAAGAATAGCCTTGTCTCGTGTAAAAATGGGTTGTCAAGTTAGGTTCCATATAGGACAATAAAATATTTTGATTACATTAATATATGTGGACCGTCAACATAAAAGCAAGCTAGAATGATTTTTGTTCAAATTGAGTCTGGATATTGTACTTAAGTATTCTTTTTATGAACAAATTATTCTGATTAATCCTTTGGAAGCGTCGCAAATAGTACTATTAGTAGCACAAATTACTCGTCACAATGAAATAATTAGAATTTGATAGATTTCACGTATATACTTGAAAGTTACAATGACGTTTGGGCTCAAATGAGCCTTCTCATAAATCAAATGAAGGTTCTAAACCAGTGTTTTCCAACCTTGTGCTCCACAAGATATTGCATAAATAAAACGTTAGGTTGAACATATTTGATATACCTCCGCAAATATGAAAAGGTTAAAGAATCACGGTTCTTATACTATAAGTACATTATTGGGTAGTATCTCGACTCATTCAAGAAATTTGACCACAAAGCCTATAATAGTTGACCAAAATATGTCAGAAATATAAAGGCGCTTACTTGGGACATTTCTCCTTGATTTGCGTTATAGATTGTTTTTGAGTATACTGAGACCACATATACATATATATATATATATAGATAATCATTAATAATTATTGTCACAAATTGAATATTTGGTTTATTTACTTTTCTTTTCGGGACAATTATTTGCCTTTTCATCAAAAATTATGCCGATAAGAGAATATTTGAGAAGGGTCGGATTTGAGAGTAGAATTATTATAGTAGCATATTTGTTGTATAAGTAGAGATCCTTTTTGCTCAAATGGAAGGACGCAAAAATTACTCTTACAAAGTGGACGATATGCTCCATTTGTTTATCCAAATCAAAATATGGAATCGATTTTAAAAAAAAGTCTCAATTCCGAACCTTTACGAAGAACAGTCAAATCTGTTTTAAGCGTATCACCGAACTAAGCGACCATGACTAGTTTTCAAATTTAAAAGTGTCATAAAATGGGAAACCTGCACTAAGCAGTCGCCTTTTCAGTTTTCCCTTCCTTGACCGCTTATAACAGGTTTGACTGTAGTTTATTATTCAACGTTATCAACCGTAAAAACGTTATAACAATAACTAAGAAGTGAGTTAGTTTTTCTTTTTCTTCGAACGTTTCTAAATCTGTGCGTAACTAGGAGACTGTGCATGCGTATAGCTAATAAATAATATATTATTGATTGCTAATTAAGAGTGATCTATAATTACCTCAGCCACCTTCTCCTATGATATTAATCTATAATTGGATATCTTTCATATTATATAGATAAAAAAGAAGAAGTTACAGGTTGTGGCAGCAATGATAAATATTTATATAAATTCAAAAAATATTATTATGATTACTAAAGAACTGCACAGTCTGTAGATATGCCTAGACTTAAAAAGAGAGGGGATAGAACAAATTTTGGTATTAAATATCAGTTGTATATAAATATGTTGCTAATCACATTTTTGAATACTTAATGATTATTATTTCATATATAAATAATTAACTACAAAAGAAAAAGTGTATGAACTGCAAATCAATCCGTCATTATAAGATATATAAACTCCTAATAAGACATAGTAAGTGATTGGCAACAATATAAGAGAAATAGATATAAAAAAATAATTAAATCAAATTAAAATCCCTCAAAAGGTAGAGAAAGAAAAAAAAAATAGTAAAGAATAATAATGATTAAGCATTTTAACAAAGAAGAAAAAAACATATTTTATTATTAATATATGGATGTAAATTTAGAATAATTGAAATATATATATATGTTGCAAAGGGGTATATTGAGAGAGAATTTGAAGAATATGTTCATGACACCATAACACATTATTCTAATTTACTCATACATCTGTTTTTTTTTTTCGTTTATAAAACAAACATATACAGCAAGGATTGGGAGGATTTACAAACTCTGCAAACAATATTAATAATGATGTAAAAAAAAAATAATAAGAAAAAAGCCGGCAACTTACAAAAAGTGTATATATATATACCATCATTTACGAATTATACATAACATTTAACCATAATTATAATTATTATAACAAAAAGGGGTGTAGACAAAAAGCTCATCATCATCATTTTAGCAAGCTTTACTTCTTATTTGTTTCTTTTTTTTCTTCTTTTTTTACAGAAATAATTATCTATACATATACATATTAAAAAAAAGTTTTATAATATATGTATATATATACATATAATATATTAATTATACATGGATAGGATAATAAGCTATGTTGTAGATTAATGCAAGAAAACACACATAATGTATATAAATATTTAAGATGTTAAAGTGAAGATAGGTATAAGAGGGAAAATGATATCTGATCTCCAATTAATCAATCATCCAGAGACTATCAAAATCCATCTCACCAATGAACTAGAATAACTAATATATAATATAATTAATTGAAAGGAATTGTATGGGATTCAAGTCTCAAAATATTGTACCACTCTATTAGAAGATGACAAACTCCGAGTCTTCCAAACATTCTCTCCCGTAACCTATCCGATGTTTGTATAATAATAATAATAATAATGAACCACTTATTCACACACTCTTCCCTGTAACCTAATTATAACTCACACATACACTCATTAGCAGTACATTCCTAGGCAGCAACTGCTTCAGTTTCTTTTTTATCTTTCTTGCCAATATCTGAGGATTCTTCATCTTCTCTCCGTCTCTTCCTATTTGCTCGTCCCCGAGTATATTTAGGTGGTGGTAGTGGATCAATTCCTAGAACCTTATGTATCTGCCTGAATGCTATCAATCGCAGGGCATGTTGAGCACTTGCTGTGATATCCTCTCTTTGTTGAGGAGATAGATCTTTTGCTGCATCTTGAGGTTCTTTTTCACAAGGATCTAAAAATCCTGGAGAGTCAGGAAGAAGTAAACCATTTGCAACTGCTTCAAAAATGCGTCTAAATGCATCTCCAGGGGAAAGAGGAACCCCAGCGGATGCCAATACTTTTTCTACCATTAACTCAAGGGGGAATAAATTAAGTGGACTCCACGTTGGAACCCTTTGGCATAGATCCCTTAAAACTCGGATGATCATAACACAAGATTGTCGGCCTGCAGCCCTTGCTTGAAACCATTTTGCATGTCGAAGTGCTGCAAGAGCCTCTAGACACTTCTCTGGATTCAATACATTATCTGGATGAGGCGAAGAGTCATCTCTCATTGCAGGGGATGTAAGAGTTATGTGAACAGATGCTTCAATTTCTTTGATTTGAGTCAGTATAACAAAACCGGCCTCATTCGGCTCTGACTTAATTGTATATGACTCATTGGGGGATATTTCTTCGGCGTAGTTAGGGAAATAGTTTATTATTTTATCAAGCAACTCCGTGGTTGGCTTTTCCCCACAAAGTACAACTAGTCGAACTTGAGTATCCCCTTTAAGAACGAGGCCTTTAGCCAAAATTCCAACTTTCATGACACCTTTCAGGATTCTAGTTCCACTGGAAGCTCCTTCAGTATTTCCTTCCACTGAGGGATGCTTCTTGGCCTCCTCTTCCTTAGCCATAAAATCACTTATCATTTTTAAAACTTTTTCAGTGGTTGTTACAACACGTTGAATGGCATTCAATTCATCTTCTCCAGGATATATTTCTCCATGTTTGGCAATTACATGACGATCATCGTTAGAATCAGGTCTGCGTAACATAGGGGGGAAACCAAAAGGTGGAGGTGGTCCAAACCTTTGTTGTTGAGACTTGTGACTGTAATTTCCCTCTTGCGAAGAATTGTTTGATCCTGCAGTAGAGGGAGCCGGGCTAGAGTTGGATGATCTACCACGATACCATTCATAATAATCCATTTGTTCTTCCTCAAAACGTCGTTGTTCCTCCCAATACAATCTCTCAGCCTCCTCCATTAACTTAAACTCTTCTTCTCTACGTCTCCAAAATTCTTCTCTAGCCTGAGTAGTTCTTTTAGCTCGCTCCTCTGCTAACTTCTTTTGACGAATACTAGGCTTGACATCAACTACCAAATCCGGGTTTACTTTTTTCTTGTACTGCAGTCGATGTCTCCTTCCTTTCATATGCATTTCTTTAGCGTTGGGATCGTTGAACCGACAATCGCAGAGCTTGCAATTAAAGGAAATCACTTTTCCATCATCATTTCTTATTTCTTCAATATAGTCATGACCTACAGGTTGAACATCCTTCTCCTCGGGTAAACGAGGTATAGTAACCTCTTCAGTATTGATCGTTACATTCTTTGAGCCATTGGTAGAGGATACCATATTCGACACATTCATATCTAACTGTTTGCTCTCTATCTTTGCTTGATTGGATCCAACAAATGTGATCTTGGGAACACTGGGTTGCTTAAAACTAATTTTATTAGTTGGGGGTAGCGCAGAAGATGGAGTTTGACGAGGACCAATCAGTGATGTTGAAGTGTCACCTTTGGTGACAACAACAGGGTCTACAGATGGAATAGGCTTCCCTAATTTTGTGTGTAATTTGACTACTTTTTGATGCTTTGCTCCACGAATATGGGCGGCATATGCATCCGATCCCGTACAAGTCACATCGCAGAGCTCACATCTGAGCGCATTTCCTCCACGACTACCCCCACCATTATTTTTACCTAGATTGTTAGAAGAGGAGCTGCCCGCAGCTGCAGCAGCCTCCTTCTTTTTGTGTTTTTGCCCTTCCAAATGTTCCTTATAGGTTTGTGGTCCGGCACAACTGATTTTACACACTTCACAATAATGTAATTGTTGTGGTTTAGGAGGAAGACGAGGTTTAAAGGGCCTTCCTGTAATTGTTGGAGCACCACGAGCAAGTTGAGAGGCAGTCACTGTCTTCCTTTGTTGCTGAGGAGGCCAATTCGGCGGTACTTTGGCCACTGCGGCGATATTTAAAGTAGCAGGAGTAGATGCAGGTTGTACATAGATATTGGGCTTGGCAGCCGCCACAATGGAGGGTGGATAACTGTATGCAGCAGCTGGAGTGCTCGTGGTTGGGGTATTGGAGGTGTAGGATGCATATCGGGGAACTGGAGTATTGGGGCGGCTATAAACGGGTCTGGCCTGATAATGTGGATCCGGTGTGTAGGTTGTAGGAGTATAGTAGGGATACTGGTAAGTGGCTGCAGCGCCCGCCGCAGCTGCTGGGTAAAGTGTTGTCCCATACGTTGTCGGGGGGCACCTGCAGCAGCAGCTGCGGCGGCTGCAGGTGCCTGTCCTGGGGCTGTTGGATAGGCGGAGTAAGCCACGACTTGTTGCTGCTGTTGAGGTTGAGCAGGTTGAGGGGCGCCAGTAGGAGGCTGAGGGGCTCCTGCGCCACCTCCTGGTGCACCTCCGGGAGCACGATAACCATAATTGGCTGCAGCCGCTGCTACGACTCCAGGGTACGTGGCAGGGTTATACCCTCCATACCCGAAAAAGTTATTGGCCGCCGCCATTCAGCGTCGAGTTGGGAACAGTGGACCACGACTTGATTAGACGTTCAATCTCTCTCGGATCCTCTCCTTTCCTGGCTGTAACTCCTATTTATTTTCTCTCTAATTAGTAATTACCTTGAGTCCACAGATGGCCACGGGGATTTAAAGACCACTTTGCTTTGCGTTTCTTGTCACTTAGCATAGACATCAGAGTTGAGCAGAGTTGAACCTCGAGGATTTCTTCTACGATATGATGAGCTAGCTAGCTAGCTATATTCTTTCTTCTTCTCTTCCCTTCTTCCACAGCTCAGCGTAGTCCACCGTCTAGCTAGATAGAAAAGGAAAGGAAAGAAAGGAAGAAAAAAAACAGAGAGACAGAAGCACGAAGAAACACGCAACTCATCTATCTTAGGACCAAGCTTCAGCTGCTCATCAGAAAATAAAGAGAAAGACAAAAGGGAGGAGCTACTATCAGGTGCTAACTCTCACCATTCTTGTATTTGTTTAATTAAATAACCATTGATCACGGAGCCGGCCAGAGCTAAAGCTTAAAAAAAAAAGTAGCTTGAGGAATGGTCATAAATCCATATTAGATCTATCATTTTTCCCAATGTAGATGTCGTTTTTTATAATACCACAGATGACGTCACACTATCATTTTCCCTTATACCGTCTGCAACATTTTCTTCCCTTTGTATAATTTTCCTTTTTAGCTGTTCATTCAGTTATTCAAGGGGTAAATCCAAAGAGGCTGCGCAGTTAGTAATGACTTATAGCAGTAATATCAACGAATACTACAGTCTACCAAAAATAACTATTCTTCTATGCTAATGTTCAATACTTAATTAATTAGATGTGGAGAAAAAAAAAGTAAACTACCATGTACATATATTGATCACGTGTTCTTCGTTTTGCTACTATGTTTTAAATCTAGCTTTGGCTCTAGAGCTGACACAAAACATTGAAAAAAAATCTAGCTGTTTTTTGAGAATACATATGATAATTTACAAAATTCTATGAAATATGAATGAAATTAAATCTGACGCGCCTCAGCCAATGACACCAAATAATATACATTAATTTTTTTATAACACAGGACTCACAAACTTGTATTCCTTAACTGCTAAATAATATAACATTTAATAAGAATACCTAAAGTATAGCTAGAGAGAGAACCAATTGATTGACCTTATAAATTATCATAATAATTCTGACACTATTATGTTCACTTGTTATATAATAACGAGTCATTATTTGAACTGTAAACGTTATTCTGCTCATAGACAGTAAACAGAGGAAATGAGACTCAAAAAGATTATAATGGATTATTCCATCAGTAATTAGTATATTTAAAATATATATTCATGACTTTTGTTTTTGTAAGGTATGATTTACCAGGGAACGACTGTTATTACCTGTAATTCTAATTATGCGAATGATATAATTTTTATATTACTATTATTTTGCCTAACAGAAATAAAACAAATCAGTGATCAGGCAAAAAGAAAGAGAAAAAAAAAAAAAAATTAAAACGAGTATCCCTACTACGACTATTATTAACATAACATATTCATCAACAATAAAACAAAACAAATGACGTTGAGCTAGAGATAAGGCCGCCATTCGTGCTCCAACTCTACTCCTCATGATGACTTAAATCATTGAAACAAAAAGAAATACATGAAAGAATGCATTACTGGTGACGGCGAATTATATAGGTGGAGGATGATTGAAGGGTAAATACTCCAAGTTAATGGAAACCCTCGTGTTCATCAAGTTTGATTGGCTGCTACAAGATTTAAAAAACAGAAAGATTGGTGGTTGGGTGTGCTAGGAACAAAGTTTCAACCGCTTTTATTCCTTTTCTCTCTCTCTCTCTCTCTCTCTCCCTCCATTCTCCCTTTTTTCATTCTTCTTCTTTTCTTTCTTTTTTTCATAATTTTTTTTTGGGAGCCGCGCGAAATTCTAACGATTAAAAAAAGGAAGTAAGTTTTTGATACGAATTAAGGGAGAAACTTGTAAATTATAATCTGAATCTGGGGAATGACATCCACGAGAGGAGGGAGAATGGAGGCCACAACTACAAGTAAGGAAATTCCCATGATCATTGTGGATAGTTCCTCCAAGAAACAGTATCAAAAGGGACGATTTTTGGGGAAGGTGAGTGAGGAATGAAGGAATGAAATGTCTTGTTTGACTCTTTGATTCCCAGGGAGGATTTGCCAAATGTTACGAATTAACGGACATGGCTTCAGGAGAAGTGGTTGCAGGGAAGATCGTGCCGAAATCTCTTCTTACAAAACAGCATCAACGGGAGAAGATGTCTCAGGAAATCCGACTCCAAAAGACTTTTAATCATACTTACATCGTCAAGCTTTACAGTTATTTCGAGGATTCCAATTTCGTCTACATTATTCTTGAACTCTGTCGCAGAAGATCCCTTATGGAACTACACAAACGGCGTAAGGCCATCACGGAGCCTGAAACACGCTATTTCATGAATCAAATTTTACAAGGATGTCTTTATCTACATGAAAATAAAGTGATTCACAGGGATCTCAAGTTGGGAAACATTTTCCTCAACGACGACATGGAGGTGCGTCTTCTTACTAATACTAACACTCCTTCCTATTCTAATTCTAATTCACTAATCCCTCTACTAAATCTTTTTCCTTAACTTAATATTGTAAAGCTGTCCTATGGGAATGGGAGCTCGTAAGTAGTCACTTCAACATATTCTTCTTTTTACTTCAAGTTTCTCATTTTTTATATTCACTTTTTACGAGACTAAAGCCAAAAGAATCATCCATTATTTCTATCTTTTCAATGCACTGCGTATTTTTTCGTCTCCTGGCAAAATGTAATGCTCTCTTTTTATTCTCATTAGGTTAAAATTGGTGACTTTGGTCTTGCCACAAAAGTAGATTATTTTGGTGAAAGGAAGAGGACTCTATGCGGAACTCCAAATTATATTGCTCCAGAAGTTTTAGCTAAAAAAGGACATAGTTATGAGGTGGATGTTTGGTCCTTGGGTTGCATTATGTACACACTTTTAGTTGGTAAACCTCCTTTTGAGACTCAAACTTTGAAGGATACTTACGCACGTATTAAAAAGAATGAATATCACGTACCTTCTCGGGTTGGTCCTCTAGCAAAAAATCTCATTACTAAACTCTTGCAGGTAGGTACAACATTGTTTTTCATATCTTTTGATGAAATAATTCTATTATTCTTCTCCTTGATTTAGTCTGATCCTTCTAAACGCCCAGCCGTAGCTGAAATTTTAAAAGATGAATTTATGACAATGGCATATATGCCTCATCGTTTACCCCCTTCGTGTTTGACTATGGCTCCGCGATTTGACGCAAATCCAAATTTGAGTATTGTAGCTCGTCGCGGACCTCTCACGGAGCTCAACACAGAGCCCTCGGCTCTTATCCCGACAGCTGGAAAAAAGGATGTAAACGGCCGCGGTAATGCCAGCGATTGCTATCTTGGAGAATTACATAAGCAACTTGCTTCTGTTATTGCTTCTCAGCCTGCTTCTAAAACCCCTTGTCTAGAAGACGAAGCAGAAGATCCAAAGGTTAGCCCTATGGTTCTAGTTTCTAAATGGGTTGATTATTCCGATAAATACGGGTTTGGTTATTCACTCAGTGATGACTCTATCGGAGTTGTTTTTAATGATCTTACTAAGCTTCTATTACTTTCAAATGGAAGGTGAGATTTACTTTCATTCATACTTTTGCTCTCTTTAAAAAAATAAAAATTAATGAAAATATCCATTCTTTTAGCAACATTCACTACATAGACTATGGAGGAGTGGAACACTATTATACAATTCAAGAATTTCCATCCGCGGTAGAAAAGAAGGTCAAGCTTCTTAACTACTTCCGTGCTTATATGAAAGAACATTTATTAAAGGCTGGTGCTGATATCGAAGTTCGTGAAGGAGATGAACTTTCTCGAATTCCTTTTATGAAGACTTGGTTTAGAACATCTAGGGCTGTTGTAATGCATCTGACGAATGGAACCGTTCAGGTATGCATCCTTTCTTTTTCTCTGACATTATGAAAATTATTATTTTTATTTGAATACAATAATAACAATTCACTTTTTATTTTCAGATCAATTTTTTTAAAGACCATACAAAGATTATTCTTTGTCCTATGGTGGCAGCTGTGACTTATATTGATGAACAACGTCGTACTCGTACTTTTAGATTTGATTTGATAGAAAGATACGGATGTAGCCAAGAACTAGCCTCCAGACTGACCTACGCCTATGATAAAATAGAAGCATTGATAAACAATCCTAAAGGTTCTGGAAGTTCTAACAACAAGGGAAAACTACCGTTAGTGGTCAAGTGAAGCCAAACTTACATATCCTGTGCTAAAAGAAAATAGATTATCACTCAAGTTTTCACATTTATAATATATCCTCCAAGATTTATAACTCATAAATATATTATATAGTGACAATGTTCATTCTGAAATATCTTTTCGCTAGGTACAAGTCTTAAGATTAATAATTCTTCTGCTATGCATGGCTTTAGAAAAATAACTTATTTGTTATAGGTTTTGAAAATCGAACCGTAAAAAAAAAAATGTTTTAATTTTATTTTTTTAATTAACAGTATATAAATAAATCGTGTGTGGCAGATATAAATAAATACAAATAAATATAGATTTAATACTTAACAAAACATACAAGTTCAAGCTCAAACCACCCGAAAATAATACACAAAAATATTGTCTTGAATTGGAGGAGGTGGATGGGTCATTACTCTTTGATGAGATGATGAAATAGTGGAATACATTCATTGCCTGATTTAGAAGTTTCTCTATTTATTATGCTGATGAGTTGCAAAGCTTATATCATCTTCATGTTACATTTCGTCTTGTGTTTATTGTCAAGTCGGATGATAAAACATTGGGGGCTTGGGGTTTATGCGAATGAATGTGAAGGAGTTTTCTCCGGTTTTGTAAATGTAACAAATTGTGTTAAACAACAGACTCCGATCGATACATGATTAATATTTACACGTCATTTAGACTAACTCGATGCTTACTTTATTAGAATAATTTGGCACTCGAGATTCATAAAATAATAATTTGATGTGAATTCGTTCGCTACTGATGTCCATGATTGACTATGACTAATCCTTGAGTCTATTGTATGTACAAATCTGAATGAATTTTATAACGAAGGATGTGAAATACCATTGATAAGAGCAAAATGTTACTCCCTTCCTGATTCATTATTAAGGAATCCTTAATTTCCGAATCCTAAACTCCTGAATTTTTTTATTGATATCATTAATACTTTGAATATGCTGAGCCTCCATGCCCATGGGTGTGACATTATACAAATCCTTCATTCTCTCTGTCTGTTTATTTCTAACGACGTCGATGAAAACATTTTCTTTCATTCCATAATACTGACATTCTGGTGTCATTTCATAGCCGATTATATTTTCTTTCCAGAGTTTAAATTTGGGATCATTAATATCATGGCTTTCCTGGACGGTCTTAAGAACACACTTATCCTTCAATTCGGTATTTTTCTGTTTTAAAACTTTTACTTCAGTTTTCAGGTCTTTATTGCCCATAATTTTTGGGATGTAGTAATTATGAAACTTTTCCATAAAGTGATCGTATAACATATAATCCCCGAGCAACCAACTTTTTAACGAATGCCGCACTTCTTCCTTGGTTATATTTGTAAATAACTTTTTTTTGGCTTTCGAGTTTCTGGAATTAAGTTTTAGGTAGGCAATGTCATCAAAGTTCCAACAAAGAAGTTCTTTCAATAATACAAGGCTTTCGTCAAAGTATTCAGCAATCATAACAAAATGAAAATCTCTATTCAACTCTTCAATTTTCTTTTGGATTGCATTTTGATTATTTAAAGAATATATAGGAAGTCCCAAGTCTCTCAGCATTTGATTTTCCCCTATTTGAGGGATTCCACTTTTTTGAATCAATTTGGTTTTTTTCGTATTATTCAACTTAACAAAGTCATCGAGATGAGCTGAAAATTTATTTAAAAAAAATATAATGAATTATTATATACCTAATTAACTTATTAATTATTTAGATTTAGTTAACACTTTTTATGCACTTAAATGATCTTACTTTTTAAGATAGCTTCAAACTCAAAATAATCCCATTCAGATAAAAATAGTTCAACTGGGTCCCTCAGAATAGTTATATAAATTGTATCAGGCTTCATAATCTCCGAAATTGTTTCTTGATTCCAAACAGTGTGAATTGCAAATATATCGTATGATATATTTGCCATTGCCCAAGGTGTTAATGCAATATAATCCTTACGAAATGGAAAACCATGTCCCAATAAATTGCCTATTTGTGGTAAAACAAAATTTAAATCCCTGTTCATTCCATAGCGAAGTAGTATCCCCTGAACTGTGGAGCTTGCTGCCTGTTCATTGAGTAAAATTATTCATGGAATAGTCCATTTTATGTACTTTGAAAATTAATATATTATTTAAATGTTTTAAAGAACAGTGATAGTATTCAGATATAGTCATTAATAAAGAATGTCAGAATGATAAATATGATATCTAGTTCCACGAATAATTTCCTTGTGATTCTTTGAGAAGGCGATGCTTGTTCTTGGTTTACAACTTCTTTCATAGTCAAAAGTGGATAAATTATACTTTTTGTATAGATCAATATTGTAGTAAAACACTATTGTTATACTAATGACACCCAAAACAAATAAAAAAGACTGACACTGTGATATTTTCATGATGAACTAATTCACTATAAGGAAATAATAACTTTATGTGTACAATACTCAATGTATTTTCAAGATTTTTCAAGGACTAAATAGTATATGTACTGTACACGCTCTCTTATCGTTGAGTGCCTTTATATTTTCATGCATACTGCCAAGTAATGTGGTTTGGAGAGGAGTAAAGGTACCTAATGGAAAAATAAAAAAATGAAGAAGACCAGTTGAATAATGTAATTTTTGAAAGTGTAATTCAATGTATAAAATTAATTTTGTTAAAAAGGTCAAATTTCATAACTCTCCTGTCCTCTAAGATAGTCTATAATTATACTATGATGTTATATTGTAATTTTATGCATTGATAGACACAGATTAAATATAGATACAAATCATCCCTCCAAGTATTATTATGTAGATATGCAGTATGCTACACCAGGGGCATAGGGGCATCTGCAGGATTATATTTTGGGGAGGGCTTTTTTGAAAAAAATTTGAAAAGTCCATAGCTTTTCTCGGAAAATTAAATCATTTGGAAAAAAATTTAAAAATTAAACTTCCAATATTTGAAATTTTTTGGAAAGAAATTCAAATATTAAATCTTTTGCTCTACTACATAACTTGCCCGAATGATTGCGGACGCCCGGTACAGCTATTTTGTGAGACGAGAGGAAACTTCTTCATGAATCATGGGTGATTAGTACTTTTAAGCTGTACATCTGTACAATAAAAGCAAACAAAATTCCTTTGAAAATACCTACGTTGTATATTGAATTCAAATTTTAACATGGTAACAAGAAACCTGCGCATTATCCTTTATCTAGAGCGATTTTACTCCTAATAAATGATTAGATAAATCATAATCAGATAAATTTTTTATAGCATGACATCATATGTTTTTTAAAAGTACAATGACATAAAGTTTAAACAGATAAATAGGATTAATTTTGATACCGCCGTCATGATAACATTTGTTCATACTTTTGAGATTTTTTTGAAAAAATGTACAATGGCAAAAAATAGTCTATAATATATCAGAAAAAAAATGGGTCCATAAATTGAGACCAAAAAAAAATTAGTCGAGTCCAAATCAAAAAAAGGTCTGAGACCGAAAAAATCGGTCAAAAAAAATCGGTCAAAAAAAATTATTAAAGAACAAACTGAAAAAAAAATAATTTGGTGCTGGACCGAATCTCAGGACTACATAGTTTGTCATGAAATTTTAGAGTGTTGAAGGATGTATTAAGATTTTGTGGAGTTACAAAGGATACATTACATTCTTTAGCTGGATATTGGAAAGACGAGGTAAAATAAAGTACTATTAGGATTATAAAGTATATGACAGGTTTGTACCCGTTCATCTTTTGCTCGTTTATAAAAAAAAACAAAAAAACTGAACGACGATCATATGATCAATTTTCGAAATACCAATGTTTATAGAAATACAAGGGTATACCATAACGCGTATAAGACTGATGTTTGACTTCTATAACGCTTTTAAAAATAGATGTCATGGAACTATGAGTGTTTTCTCAAAATCTGTTTGTTTTTTTGCCCGGGAGGCTGTACGATACATTAAATTGAAAACTGAAAGAATGAATGCACTATTTGTCACTCAATCTCTAAGCCTAGTATATGTTCATGATTATATATAACCTTTTAATTTAGGTAAAGGAGAAATTTCCTAATCATTCAATCAGCATTGGTGAGATTTGCCCTGGTCTAGTCAAAACGGATTTTTTGGGGGCTATGCTTGGAAAAGATGATATAAAGACAAAACATATTAATGATTTTTTTGTAATTGCCCCATTCATACTTCCAGAAGAAATAGCTGACGCTTTTGAGCACATGATACCACACCAAAGAATATTCAAATTGAGGATATTGTCATCAGAAATACGAAACAAGTTCTGTAATTTAGTTATGAAATAAAACAATCTTTTTTTGTTCCAAAAATTCATCATTTTGTTAGTGGTGGACAGTGCACTCGATACATTCTGTTACTCTCGAGATTATATGTAAATTGATTTATACTTCCAAAAGAAATAGCTGACACTTTTGAGCACATAATAAGCGCACTGAATAATTTTCAAATTGAGGATATTGTCATCAGGAATACGAAACAAGTTCTGTAATTTAATTATAACATAAAACATTTTTTTTTGTTCCAAACAATCCATCATTCTATTAGTGGTGTACACTGCACATTATTCTCTTGATATTATGTTAGCTTTTCGGCTTATAGTAAAGAGACTATTAGGAAAAGGCGTCATGCATATCAATCAAGATTGTTCTTCTTATCTCTAATTCTGATTCGTCTAAAATTTTGTATATTTTTATCTCTTTTGCAGTACATTTTTATCACGTGTTTTGACTAAGATTCTTCTAATGTAATTTAATAGAAGTCAACGTTTCGGACAGGGTTATGTATTTTTCTTTAGATTTAACTAGAAACATAGAATATTAATTAAGACCATGCTTCATAGTATCTGAATCATAATTATACTCTAAAAAATTATAAAAGTTATTTTAAAACAAAAATCCTAATCATCTACGAATGATATTATTATTCCATATTTTTTGATCGAGGTTGGATGAATCCTGAACATAATTCATGTACATAGTTTTTGTTTACTTTATATTTCAACCAGCTTGTCTTCTCTTTCCTTATTAGTGTCTTTAGGTCCTGGGACTGATTTCCTAATCAGTCTCCCCTCAGTCTTTTTTTAAATTGCTCTGATCTTTTTTAGCATTCAACGGTCCTAAGGGGCGATACATCGGTCTTTCAGTCCTACAGTCCAAGTTATCTTTTTATTTTCTGGCTATCATTCATTATTTTTTTAGTCCTTATCAAGGTGACTATATATAAAGGTGAGGCTACAAGGATTTTCTATGGCATTCTGGTTGGCGTTAGCTGACTCAGCGGACATAGTGACGTCATTTTTGAGGCAGTTCAGATAATTTCATTGAAGTGAAGTGCACTAATTTGGATCTGTTTGGAAAAAATGTCATCATCTCGAGGTTCAAGCGTGTTTGTGCCATGACTTGTTGTCCCAATCCACGGGATGCCCAGTATTTTGCATTTCCTCAGAAAAATTTGATGCCCCAGCGTCTTTGGATCTCAGTCTGCAGGAGAAAAGATCCAATTAATATTAATAATGCTAAGATTTGTGATAGGCATTTTACATCCAATGATTTTGAGTGGAATCTCCAGGCTGAGCTTCTTGACTTAAAGGCCAGGAAGAAATTAAAAAGTGATGCAATCCCCTCACTCCATATTCCCTTTTCTTCTCCCAGTTCAGATGAACCCAAACCCTCCAGAGATATTTATAAGGATACTCGCAAAAGGAAAGAGCCTTTGAAACAAGTATTGGAAGCAAGTAAGCTCCAGGAAACCAGTATGGACTCAGAAACAGAGACTGATAATGAAGGGCTCATGGAAATTTGTAGCGGGATCACTGAGTCCCAACAAGAGCCTTTGACCAAGACACGAAGATCTCAGATTCACGTTTACAAATTTGAAAAAGGGAGTCTAATTTGAGGAAGCAAATTGGCCTTTGTATATAGATCAGAGTATTATGTGTATCAACAGTGACGTCATTAAATTTTCCTTCTTCTCTTGATAATAAAAAAAACACAGGCGTAGAATTTCTTTGCTGCCTCACCTTTATATATTATATAGTCACCTTGGTTCTTACATTCTTCAATCCTAACTATGAGTGAAGAAAAAAAAAAGATAGATATGACTGTAAGACTGAAAGACCAATGTATCAGTCTTTAGGACCATTGAATGGTAAAACAAAAAGACTGATAAGTCGATCGCCTCCTACTTTTAAGTTCAGGTATCTTGTGTCTTTGAAAGAGGTTATGAATTATTATGTTACTTCAGCTACTCAAATGACCTAGTTAGTAGTAGCTGCGTAAATTCAGCAGTTGTAGTTTCCATAAAAGACCGATAAGGACCTATTCTAGGAATGAAAATTTTATTAGGACCGGACTGAAAGAACTGCTACGTTGTCTTTCATCAAGATTGGGCTCCGCTCATACTGCGAAAATTACTCAGACCTTCTTAACTAAAAACGTCGCTTTCTGTGACAATGTATCCACCATATAGTCCAGATGTCAATCCCCTCGACTTTTCTCTCTAGTTGCACATCGAGAGGAGGGCCTGTAGTATCCATTATCCAAATATTGAAGCCATAAAGGACTCTGTCGACGAGGAGTAGGCTGTCATAGACCCGAACTTAATTCGCAATACTTTTTGCAACTCTTTTCCCAAGATGCTTGTCGCCATCTGTGAGGTCTATGGATTATGTATCAGAAAAAGATTAATAAAGATTTTTGTTAAATCTATAATTTAAGAATGATTTACCGAGTTACTTGGGCTGGAATTTTTTATTTCCAGTCACGGAACCTCGATATATAAGCCTTTAAAAATTAGTCCGCGTATTTATGCAACTACCGATATATATAAAAATATGGGAGGGGGGTTTGGTTTTGAAATTTTTTTCTTTCAAGATCAAGATCTGGGTTGAACCCAAAAAGAACAATATCAACCATCCACATGTCCCCAAATGGAAATCCTCCCTCTCAGAAATAGAATTTTTTTTTTTATGACATTATCCATTTTTTATTTAATACTAATTCTCTACAAAGTTTGACTCGAAAGTGTAATCTAGCAAGACTTTTAAATTATCTATCCTTACCTGATGTAGTTATACTAACTTATACTAGACGTTGCATTGAAAATGATTTTTTTATTCCTGAATGTTATGTATCCTTCTCATCACTTAAGGGATTTAATTTGCATTCAAAGAGAGGTGTTTCCTGACTCATAAAGTCGAGCTTGAATCCGAAAGTTTAATTCTGATATCGAGACGGAAATCTCATAAAAGCTCAAGTCGAATATTCTGGTGCTCTTTTTCATATAATTGGTGTATACGGCTCCAACAACGATGGCCCAGTCTTCTTCGAAGAGAGACTGATGTCAATCATTTCAAGAATCATGGTTGGAGATTTTGACATAAAGCTCAAAGTGTGTCGATATATTTTCAACCAAGTTCGGTGAATGACCATCCACGTGCTACTAGAGCACTGAAGGCAATAATGCCCCCTTTGGTTTCCAATCATGAACGACTTTATTCATTACTTCTATACAAAAGTTTAGCATTCTAGGAAAAGATCTTCGTGCTTTGATTTGTTCTTGATTAAGTGGTTTCTAAAGGAATCAATTTTTTCTTTCAAAGTCATTGAGCCAAGGTTATCAGATCGTAGAGGCATTAGCCTACAAATATTTCCAAAACTAAAAGAAATTACAAATAAACGACAATGAAAACTCAACTTCACATTGTTAAATGACCCCGAGACAAATGACGAAGTTATTTATATTATCCAGAGGACATATAGGTCCATTGATGCACACATGAACATATTTACTCTAGTTCAAAGCATGCTCTTAAAAATTGCAAGCCTATTAAAAAGAAAGAAAGCTATGAAACTGGAAAAACCCGGCAAGATATTGCTAGACTCGAAAAAATTACGAAGAGTGAATTAAGGCCGATAGAAAAAAGATATATGGCAAAACAGCTTTTTAGCGAAACATACCTTTTTTATAAATAGAACCAAATTCAAATTGGAATCTATTGTTGATTTAACTCATTCACCGCACCTGAAAAATCGCTTTCAATTCTGAGAATTAGATTGACTCTTTAGAGGAGGATCTTACGGAAAAATAAATCTAAGATGCAATAAATACAAATGCAAAGGTTAAAATATCAGACGGACTATCTGGTTTTACCTTTGAATTTTATAAATAGTATGCTCATTTTTTATCACGCATTTTAATCCCATTTTATGAAACAGTTCTATCTGTTGGTAACGTTCCGAATTTCGCCTCGATAAGACGCATTATTCTCATTCCTAAGCAAGATAAATACCTCAGATTTCTAAAAAAATGTATGCCCTTTGACTGGCTACACAAAATATTTTCCTACATTTGAGGAAACCGGTGGAGCCAAGTTTTTAAGCAGATGTTACACCCGGCTCAATATGAAAAACAAATGAATGGATAGTACACCTTTTACGTTGCAGACCTTTTTAGAATCTTCTGACGATATTTCTTTGATGACTGTTGATTATTCTGAAGCATTTGATACAATATCTCACAAATTCATAACTGAAACGTTATTAAAAAAAAGGTTCTGGGGATTTTATTGTCAGGATGGCTGGAGCTCTTGTAGCCAAATTACAAACCATAGTTCAGTATTGAAACAAATAAGATATGTTTGATAATAGAAGAGGTGTACAACAAGGGGACTCTTCCTCTGCTCTGTTTTTTATCTTGTGCATTTACCCTCTATTATAGAAAATTAACATGGATGGGGACATAATCTTTTTTCTACCCTTTCATCCTACCCAAAGTGTCTTTGTTATTCAGATGACTTAACCACGATTTTTTTTTCCACTACAAACAATAAAATCTGTTAAGAGAACTTTACGCCTGCTAGATGCTTGTCCATATTTTCTGGACTAAAAATAAACACTGAGAAAACTAAAATACTCATCCAATATCATGGAATCATTGAAAAAACATGGCCAACCTTTAACACGATATAAACCATGAAGTTAATTGGGGTCTTGTATTGCAACCGAGTACGTTGAAAAAAAAAAATAAATAGAAGAAATCACCAGAAAGATTGGGCGGCCTTGTGACTTTTTTTCAGCGTTCAATCTTAACAGATGGGACAAAGTTCAGGCATGATCATAATTTCAAAAGTGATTCACCTTTTTACGAGTAACTCCCTATGATGAAGAAATTGCCACACAGATTCTCATAATGGAGATGACGTTTTTTAAAATTAAATAAGCAAAAAAAAAAAAAAAAAATCGGTGAAGAGAGTTCATAATCCCCTGAAATATGAGGGCATTTCTGTCTCTTAATCTTTTATTGAAATTGCTTAACTCCTACTGGATAGGGCAACTATTGACAGATGAACATTTCTGACATGCTCATTTCTCAATGTTTAGGTAACACTAAGGCTCAGAGATCTTAGAAGGATTAAGGAAAAGTTGACAACCTATTTGGAAAGGATGAAGACACTATTAAAGGGGATATCTTCTGCTCTTTTGAGAAGTCCCTTAGGTGGGAAATTCCTAACAGAGGTTCTCTCAGTGATATGTGACAAGTGGAGTCGATTATACAGGTGAAAAAGAAAATTCAATTGAGTTAGTAAATAAAATGGCCTTTGAACAGTACAAGTTAGCTTTTGGGAGTTATGTTACCAGTTCCAAGAGCTTTATTGTCAATACGTCTTCGATTGTTATTTCTTAGTACGTTGGATCAGAGAGAATCCAGTCGAACTCCGACATGGAAGCCTATTGTTAAATACCTGGAGAAAAGGACAATAAATTACTCTGTAAGGAAAAATATAAGCGTTATAAAAAAAATCCTCAGTATAATCCTGAAGTATAGAATACTATCTGGTACCCTAGAAGTAAGAGCAACGTTTTTATGGAGATAAAAGAAATGTGGGGCTTGTCGGAGCAAGAACGAGACAAGCCATCATTTTCTATTTGAATGCAATACGCTCCTTCCAATTTATAACGCCATCGGCAAACTTTTAGAGGAACATTTTGATTTTTATAACATGAAGAAGGATGATTTTTTAGCCTTTTACTCTGGAAAAACGGAGAAGATTATTAATGGAACTATCACAAAGGCTCAGTGAAACGTACTTCCTCGGACTATGATATCTCCGATTTTTTATCGGTTGTGAAACTCCACCTTTGTGTTTTAAAAGCGATAGTCCTTTTATAAACAAACTCTACAATTCAGTTTTTTTCTTTTCAAGTTTTTGTCTTTATCTTTGCCTGATATATTAGTTTTTTTAAATTCTATGTCTTTGATTAAATTTTGGTGTCTTCTTGTTTTAGTAGACATGTGTATGTATTTGTATAATTGATTTCAATAATTTTCGTAATTTTATAGTACTATTAAATTGAATAATAGGTAAGTCTTGTTGGCCAAGAGAAAAAAGAATTAAGCCTTTCAGGATCGTCCACAGGAATATATATATATATATACTTTTTTTTTTTTTTTTTTGGGCTTGATTTTTGGAATTTTTTTGCAAAAATTCCAAAAAATGAAATGTTTTGGAAAACAATTGCAAAAATCTACTGTTATTCACAATGAATTAATTTTTTTGAAAAAAATTTCAAAAATCCACATCTGTTCACAAAAAAAATAATTTTTTCTTTAGAAAAGTTCAAAAGTTCACAGCTGTTAACAAAAAATTAATTTTTTTGAAAAAAGATTTCAAAAATCTACAGTTATTCACATTGAAATAATTTTTTTGTGTGAAAAAAGTTTCAAAAATCAACACCTCTTAACAAAAAAATTAAATTTTTTCGTTAAAAAATTCAAAAGTCCACAGCTGTTTATAAAAATTAAAATTTTTTGGAAAAAAATTTAAAAGTCCACACCTGTTAACAAAAAATTCAATTTTTTGGAAAAAAAATTGAAAAATTAAATGTCAAAAATCCATAGTTATTCAGAGAAAATAATTTTTTTTTTGCCTAAGGAAATTTTACCTTAAAACCATTTGTTCTCAAGGATATTTCGCCTTAAAATATAGATAGATGAGGTTAATACGTTGTTATTGTTTATTTTTGGTTGAAATGGATACCCCCTTTAAATTTTTTAACCATAATATGTTAGAGTTATTACAATAAAACACATTAAATGATTGTTTTATGTTGGACTAATGATGTAATTATGCACTTTTCTCTTATTAAGCTTGTTTGTTAATTCATGAGTTTTTTCTAACATGAATAATCCATCATATATAATGAAAATTAATTACGGAGGAGTGGTTAGCACTTCTTCCGTTCGAATCGTTGTCCAGTTTTTTATTTTACTTATTATACTAATCTTATTATCTATTTTGTCTCTGATTCGAACTTATTTCATAGTATTTCGATGGTACATATGTATTGAAATTTAGGGGATAATTTTATCTGTTATTTATTTATATTTTAAAGCCAACAGCATCACACATATGACAAGAGAAATATAATTATCACATGGTTTAATTGTTAAATTAATTTCATAATCTTAATTTTGTTACCGGTTCCATTTTAATAAAGTATTGGTTTTGTGCAGACAGTTTTCCAGTTTTGTACAGTATACAGACACTAGCGGGCTTGTTAAATGAAGCTGTACAGTTTCTGAGACATAAAAAAGTCGGATATTCCACGTTCCATGGAAGGTGTGTTCAATTTTGGGTTCCGTTCACAGCCATAGTTTTATGTTACTTGAGTTTGATTAAATAATTACATAACAGTGCATCATACTTTGAAAGATTTGATCTATCATACAAGTTTTTTCTTCAAGCAATCCTTTCACAATAGTTGGTATTTTAAATATAGATGTCTCCTTATCAATTATAACGCTCACTATATGGTCAGAGTGAAATGAAACTGAAGGAATGTTTACAATTAATTACTATATGTGATTGTGTTCTACCCTATCACAATGACTTGTTCTTTAATGCCGTGAGTGACGAAGTAACATGATCTTTTGATAGACTCGATTCTGCACATTTGCCAAGGAGTCCCTTTCTAGTATCCTTGACTGACGCGTTATTTCATAACCAAGTATAATGTTAATAAAAAGGCAAATTTAAATCGAATACATATTTGTATTGGATCAATTTGAAGGGAACATAAAATTCATACCCTGTATGTACTGAATTTATGTATCCACATGTTAATATGTAATTATTGAGTCATATATATCCTAAATATGGTTGACTAATTTAATTGTAATCAATATATAATAGTTGGGAGTGTTATGGCATGGCCCTCCGGGAAGAAATATCTGACGTCTGGCTGAGCAAAAGAGAAGCAATAAAATTAAATATGTGAAAGTACTTATAAATGAAGGTTACCAAATGAAGATGGAAAGAACTATTTTGTCCTGATTGTGTTAATTTACAACCAAATATTATTTGTTAAAATGGATGGAATAGAATAAAAGTAATATATAGTTATTTGCAAGATAATACGCATAAAATATACTACTGTAACAGTAAATTCAAAGTAATTCGCAATCAGGATCTTTTAGTATTCTAAACATAATATTCTAGTTTAAATTTTATTACGTATTCCATACGTTTTATAAAGGAAATTCAAGTACCGTCGACAGGCCAGATGAACTCACTTTGCGGCCCGGATCTGGCTCATGGCCCTTAGTTTGGTGACCCCTGGTTGAGACAAACAAAATTTTAAACATTTTTTTTATATTCATGTCACATAATTTAAATTTAAAATATTTTGATAAAAACATACATATATGAAATTGCTTATTGCACTAGTAAAAAATAGATCTTATGTTAATTTGATAGTTTATAATCTTCCTTTATGCATGTTCTTCAGGATCGATATTTCCTCTTTCCTTTGAGAGAGTGCTTACCAAATCAAGCTATTTTAAGTAGATATTCCTGGATTTCTATGTATACCTTCTTGGACTAAGGATACGCATGCTTTAAATATTATCATCTGGGACACATATAAGAGGGAATTACTTCGGAATTTGACTTCACTCAATGTATTTGACATATTAAATATAATTACATATAGTGATCATGAATAATTAATTGCAAACATTCATTCAACTCTTGCCATAAAGTGAGCGTTTTAATTGATAAGCAGATATAAATAAATTCAAATACCGACTATGTACAAGGACTGCTTAAAGCAATCAACTGTTAGGATTAAATGTAGTTTAAAATTTTCATAATATGTATATTGTTATGTAATTAAACTCAAGTCTTGATTCATAAGTAAAACCTCGATTCCTTTATGCTTTAACTTTTAAATTATTGAGAAAATCATAATTGAAAAAGATAAATTTGAAAATACCTTCGTCTTCAAGACGACTAATTATTTTAATCATAGTTTCAATTGTTTTATTTTTTTCATTTAAGATATAACAAAATTATATTATATTATTTCGTAATCAAGAAAGAGTAAGTATACTAATGGCATAATGAATTCTTCAATTTGATATTTCCAATTTTACTAATTATATACCAAGACCCAGCAAAATTCAACTCCATTTCGAGAATCATTCAAATTTTTTTAAGTTGATTAAACTTTACATTAAAACAGTAATTTAGTCTTGCTTCTTCATTTCCATAAAAAAGTTTTATCCAAGATCCATGAAGCATTTGAGAATATTATCATATAGATATATTTATTGCAATTTGAGAAAATTACAGAATTGAAGGCAATCGAAAAAATATGTATATCCACTTAGTGATCAGAAATAATGTTTATTCAATAAAATTCATTCAACTACGTCACCATTAAAGTGAGCTGCTTTCCACAAGTGTAACTATAGTTAAATCTATATCGATATATTACACTTGAACCTTTAAAGCAACCTGTTAGGAAAATGTAGTTTAAAATTTTCATAAAATATGTATATTGTTATGTAATTAAACCTCTCAGTTTGATTCATTGAGATTAAAACCTATTGATTCTTTTATACTATGAGCTAACAGATTTAAATGATTGAGAAAATATTGTTTAATATTTTGTACTGCTTTTGAAATATACATCTCCGTCTTCAAGAAAACTTTTAGTCTTTGGCCTCTTTAATCAGAGTTAAGAACGTTTTATTTTTTTCAATAAAATATAACTGTATTATTGTCGGCTTTTGTAATATCTTTCAAATTAATGAGATAAGGACGATCCAAAAAATAATAATCTAAAGGACAACCATCACTGCAGTCTTAGATCATTGTCGAGTGTCTGTAATCTCGTCCAATGTAGGAAATATATCGTTCCCCTCAAGTTCTTTTTTTTTATCTTGGTCAACAATAATTTACTTTGCAACTCCATTGACTTTACAATTAAAGAAAGAGGGAATTAATTATCCAGTCTAAATACCCATGAACTTAACAAAATTAGATCCATGAAGCATTTGAGAATATATATATATTTATTGCAATAGAGAAAATTACAGAATTGAAGGCAATCGAAAAAATATGTATATCCACTTCTGTCAGAAATAATGTTTATTCAATAAAATGTGTTTCCAATCTACGTCACCATTAAAGTATTGCTGCTATCCACAAGTGTAACTATAGTTGAAATCTATATCGATATATTACACTTGAACCTTTCAAAACTAGATGTGAATTCGTTCGCTACTGATGTCCATGATTGACTATGACTAATCTTTGAGTCTATTGTATGTACAAATCTGAATGAATTTTATAACGAAGGATGTGGAATACCATTGATAATAGCAAAATGTTACTTCCTTCCTGATTCATTATTAAGGAATCCTTAATTTCCGAATCCTAAACTCCTGAATTTTTTTATTGATATCATTAATACTTTGAATATGCTGAGCCTCCATGCCCATGGGTGTGACATTATACAAATCCTTCATTCTCTCTGTCTGTTTATTTCTAACGACGTCGATGAAAACATTTTCTTTCATTCCATAATACTGACATTCTGGTGTCATTTCATAGCCGATTATATTTTCTTTCGAGAGTTTAAATTTGGGATCATTAATATCATGGCTTTCCTGGACGGTCTTAAGAACACACTTATCCTTCAATTCGGAATTTTTCTGTTTTAAAACTTTTACTTCAGTTTTCAGGTCTTTATTGCCCATAATTTTTGGGATGTAGTAATTATGAAACTTTTCCATAAAGTGATCGTATAACATATAATCCCCGAGCAACCAACTTTTTAACGAATGCCGCACTTCTTCCTTGGTTATATTTGTAAATAACTTTTTTTTGGCTTTCGAGTTTCTGGAATTAAGTTTTAGGTAGGCAATGTCATCAAAGTTCCAACAAAGAAGTTCTTTCAATAATACAATGCTTTCGTCAAAGTATTCAGCAATCATAACAAAATGAAAATCTCTATTCAACTCTTCAATTTTCTTTTGGATTGCATTTTGATTATTTAAAGAATATATAGGCAGTCCCAAGTCTCTCAGCATTTGATTTTCCCCTATTTGAGGGATTCCACTTTTTGAATCAATTTGGTTTTTTTCGTATTATTCAACTTAACAAAGTCATCGAGATGAGCTGAAAATTTATTTAAAAAAAATATAATGAATTATTATATACCTAATTAACTTATTAATTATTTAGATTTAGTTAACACTTTTTATGCACTTAAATGATCTTACTTTTTAAGATAGCTTCAAACTCAAAATAATCCCATTCAGATAAAAATAGTTCAACTGGGTCCCTCAGAATAGTTATATAAATTGTATCAGGCTTCATAATCTCCGAAATTGTTTCTTGATTCCAAACAGTGTGAATTGCAAATATATCGTATGATATATTTGCCATTGCCCAAGGTGTTAATGCAATATAATCCTTACGAAATGGAAAACCATGTCCCAATAAATTGCCTATTTGTGGTAAAACAAAATTTAAATCCCTGTTCATTCCATAGCGAAGTAGTATCCCCTGAACTGTGGAGCTTGCTGCCTGTTCATTGAGTAAAATTATTCATGGAATAGTCCATTTTATGTACTTTGAAAATTAATATATTATTTAAATGTTTTAAAGAACAGTGATAGTATTCAGATATAGTCATTAATAAAGAATGTCAGAATGATAAATATGATATCTAGTTCCACGAATAATTTCCTTGTGATTCTTTGAGAAGGCGATGCTTGTTCTTGGTTTACAACTTCTTTCATAGTCAAAAGTGGATAAATTATACTTTTTGTATAGATCAATATTGTAGTAAAACACTATTGTTATACTAATGACACCCAAAACAAATAAAAAAGACTGACACTGTGATATTTTCATGATGAACTAATTCACTATAAGGAAATAATAACTTTATGTGTACAATACTCAATGTATTTTCAAGATTTTTCAAGGACTAAATAGTATATGTACTGTACACGCTCTCTTATCGTTGAGTGCCTTTATATTTTCATGCATCTGCCAGGTTATATTTTGGAGAGGGTTTTACCTAATGGAAAAAAAAAAAATGAAAAGACCAGCTTGAAAAATTAAATTTTGAAAGAAAATTTAAAATTAATTTTGTTAAAAAGGTCAATATTTGAAACTTTTTCTAAGATAGTCTAAATTCAAATATTAAATTTTATGCATTGATAGACATGATTAAATATAGATTGCAAATCATCCCTCCAAGTATTATTATGAGATATGCAGTATGCTACACCAGGGGCATAGGGGATTAGTATATTTTAAGCTGTACATCTTTTTAAAAGCAAAAAAATTCCTTTGAAAATACCTAGCTTGTATATTGAAAAATTAAACATGGTAAAAAAACCTAAAAATTATCCTTTATTTGAAATTTTACTTAATAAATGATTAGATAAATCATAATCAGATAAATTTTTATAGCATGACATCATATGTTTTTTAAAAGTACAATGACGTTATATGAAGTTTAAACAGAGATAAATAGGATTAATTTTGATACCGCCGTCTCTTATATGAAACAAAATTTGTTCTAAAATACCTTTGAGATTTATTTTGAAAAAAAATGATAGTTGATCTAGAAACAAAAAACCTAGTCTCTCATAATATATCAGACCGAAAAAAATGATTAGATAAATTGAGACCAAAAAATTTTTCAATAGCATGAGATCAAATCAAAGTACAATGGTCTTAAAGTGAGACCGAAAAAAATCGGTCCACGGTCTGAGACCAAAAAATCGGTCGAAATCGGTCAAAAAAAATTATTAAAGAACAAACTGAAAAAAAAATAATTTGGTGCTGGACCGAATCTCAGGACTACATAGTTTGTCATGAAATTTTAGAGTGTTGAAGGATGTATTAAGATTTTGTGGAGTTACAAAGGATACATTACATTCTTTAGCTGGATATTGGAAAGACGAGGTAAAATAAAGTACTATTAGGATTATAAAGTATATGACAGGTTTGTACCCGTTCATCTTTTGCTCGTTTATAAAAAAAAAAAAAAACTGAACGACGATCATATGATCAATTTTCGAAATACCAATGTTTATAGAAATACAAGGGTATACCATAACGCGTATAAGACTGATGTTTGACTTCTATAACGCTTTTAAAAATAGATGTCATGGAACTATGAGTGCTTGCATGTTTTCTCAAAATCTGTTTGTTTTTTTGCCCGGGAGGCTGTACGATACATTAAATTGAAAACTGAAAGAATGAATGCACTATTTGTCACTCAATCTCTAAGCCTAGTATATGTTCATGATTATATATAACCTTTTAATTTAGGTAAAGGAGAAACTTCCTAATCATTCAATCAGCATTGGTGATATTTGCCCTGGTCTAGTCAAAACGGATTTTTTGGGGGCTATGCTTGGAAAAGATGATATAAAGACAAAACATATTAATGATTTTTTTGTAATTGCCCCATTCATACTTCCAGAAGAAATAGCTGACGCTTTTGAGCACATGATACGCACACCAAAGAATATTCAAATTGAGGATATTGTCATCAGAAATACGAAACAAGTTCTGTAATTTAGTTATGAAATAAAACAATCTTTTTTTGTTCCAAAAATTCATCATTTTGTTAGTGGTGGACAGTGCACTCGATACATTCTGTTACTCTTGAGATTATATGTAAATTGATTTATACTTCCAAAAGAAATAGCTGACACTTTTGAGCACATAATAAGCGCACTGAATAATTTTCAAATTGAGGATATTGTCATCAGGAATACGAAACAAGTTCTGTAATTTAATTATAACATAAAACATTTTTTTTTGTTCCAAACAATCCATCATTCTATTAGTGGTGTACACTGCACATTATTCTCTTGATATTATGTTAGCTTTTCGGCTTATAGTAAAGAGACTATTAGGGAAAAGGCGTCATGCATATCAATCAAGATTGTTCTTCTTATCTCTAATTCTGATTCGTCTAAAATTTTGTATATTTTTATCTCTTTTGCAGTACATTTTTATCACGTGTTTTGACTAAGATTCTTCTAATGTAATTTAATAGAAGTCAACGTTTCGGACAGGGTTATGTATTTTTCTTTAGATTTAACTAGAAACATAGAATATTAATTAAGACCATGCTTCATAGTATCTGAATCATAATTATACTCTAAAAAATTATAAAAGTTATTTTAAAACAAAAATCCTAATCATCTACGAATGGTATTATTATTCCATATTTTTTGATCGAGGTTGGATGAATCCTGAACATAATTCATGTACATAGTTTTTGTTTACTTTATATTTCAACCAGCTTGTCTTCTCTTTCCTTATTAGTGTCTTTAGGTCCTGGGACTGATTTCCTAATCAGTCTCCCCTCAGTCTTTTTTTAAATTGCTCTGATCTTTTTTAGCATTCAACGGTCCTAAGGGGCGATACATTGGTCTTTCAGTCCTACAGTCCAAGTTATCTTTTTATTTTCTGGCTATCATTCATTATTTTTTTAGTCCTTATCAAGGTGACTATATATAAAGGTGAGGCTACAAGGATTTTTTATGGCATTCTGGTTGGCGTTAGCTGACTCAGCAGACATAGTGACGTCATTTTTGAGGCAGTTCAGATAATTTCATTGAAGTGAAGTGCACTAATTTGGATCTGTTTGGAAAAAAATGTCATCATCTCGAGGTTCAAGCGTGTTTGTGCCATGACTTGTTGTCCCAATCCACGGGATGCCCAGTATTTTGCATTTCCTCAGAAAAATTTGATGCCCCAGCGTCTTTGGATCTCAGTCTGCAGGAGAAAAGATCCAATTAATATTAATAATGTTAAGATTTGTGATAGGCATTTTACATCCAATGATTTTGAGTGGAATCTCCAAGCTGAGCTTCTTGACTTAAAGGCCAGGAAGAAATTAAAAAGTGATGCAATCCCCTCACTCCATATTCCCTTTTCTTTTCCCAGTTCAGATGAACCCAAACCCTCCAGAGATATTTATAAGGATACTCGCAAAAGGAAAGAGCCTTTGAAACAAGTATTGGAAGCAAGTAAGCTCCAGGAAACCAGTAGGGACTCAGAAACAGAGACTGATAATGAAGGGCTCATGGAAATTTGTAGCGGGGTCACTGAGTCCCAACAAGAGCCTTTGACCAAGACACGAATATCTCAGATTCACGTTTACAAATTTGAAAAAGGGAGTCTAATTTGAGGAAGCAAATTGGCCCTTGTATATAGATCAGAGTATTATGTGTATCAACAGTGACGTCATTAAATTTTCCTTCTTCTCTTGATAATAAAAAAACACAGGCGTAGAATTTCTTTGCTGCCTCACCTTTATATATTATATAGTCACCTTGGTTCTTACATTCTTCAATCCTAACTATGAGTGAAGAAAAAAAAGATAGATATGACTGTAAGACTGAAAGACCAATGTATCAGTCTTTAGGACCATTGAATGTTAAAAGAAAAAGACTGATAAGTCGATCGCCTCCTACTTTTAAGTTCAGGTATCTTGTGTCTTTGAAAGAGGTTATGAATTATTATGTTACTTCAGCTACTCAAATGACCTAGTTAGTAGTAGCTGCGTAAATTCAGCAGTTGTAGTTTCCATAAAAGACCGATAAGGACCTATTCTAGGAATGAAAATTTTATTAGGACCGGACTGAAAGAACTGCTACGGTGTCTTTCATCAAGATTGGGCTCCGCTCATACTGCGAAAATTACTCAGACCTTCTTAACTAAAAACGTCGCTTTCTGTGACAAGAGAATGTATCCACCATATAGTCCAGATGTCAATCCCCTCGACTTTTCTCTCTAGTTGCACATCGAGAGGAGGGCCTGTAGTATCCATTATCCAAATATTGAAGCCATAAAGGACTCTGTCGACGAGGAGTAGGCTGTCATAGACCCGAACTTAATTCGCAATACTTTTTGCAACTCTTTTCCCAAGATGCTTGTCGCCATCTGTGAGGTCAATGGGTTATGTATCAGAAAAAGATTAATAAAGATTTTTGTTAAATCTATAATTTAAGAATGGTAGTATATTTTCTTTTTTCTTTCCAAGTGTGTAAGTTTTAAGTTACCGGTCGACGGTAAGTGATGGGTGATTGTTATCAAAAAAACAATTTTGAACAAAAATCTACTTAGAAAACAAAAAATACTCTCTTTATTTTTTTTCATCAGAAATACATAGATTCCAAGTTTCGTAGATATACTTGGTCAATTACAGGCTTTCAGGGGCGTCTGCAGGAGTATAGTACATATACCGGTAGTTGCATAAATACGCGGACTATTTGTGGCAAATAATTAAATGTGTAATAAAATTTGTATGACGATTTTTTTTTGAGAATTGTATATTAGAGAACTTATTTTGGTATAAAATTTAATATAATTACTGAATATAACCGCCATCAGCTGCTATGACACCCTCCAAGCGCCCGAGGAAGGCTTTGCACACATTTATGATATAATGGTCTTCCATGGCTGCCCATTGCTCATTGACACTCGCCTTCAATGAGTGCAAGCTCGAGTGGTGGGGGAGCACAGGCCTTCTTCTCAATTTGCAACCACACACTGTAGTCAAGGGGGTTCAAATCAGGTGATTGAGGTGGGCAAATGTTTTACTTCCAAAATGGCATGATTGCAGCTAGCCAATCCTGAGTCATTCCAAAGGTATGGCCAGCTCTTTCAGATCTTATCCCTCCTTAACAAACTTCTGGACCTTGAACACAGTAGTCCTGGATTGTCCAGTGTCCTTGATTATCTCCTTGACAGACCTACCGGGGCGGAGGAGTGTGGCAACCATATGACGTTTGGCCTCGTCATTAATCGTAAACGACTTTGTTTGATGCAAGTAAGAAAAACAAAAACAAAGCCAAAAGATTTACCGAGTTACTTGGGCTGGAATTTTTTATTTCCGGTCACGGAACCTCGAGATATAAGCCTTTAAAAATTAGTCCGCGTATTTATGCAACTACCGATATATATAAAAATATGGGAGGGGGGTTTGGTTTTGAAATTTTTTTCTTTCAAGATCAAGATCTGGGTCGAACCCAAAAAGAACAATATCAACCATCCACATGTCCCCAAATGGAAATCCTCCCTCTCAGAAATAGAATTTTTTTTTATGACATTATCCATTTTTTTATTTAATACTAATTCTCTACAAAGTTTGACTCGAAAGTGTAATCTAGCAAGACTTTTAAATTATCTATCCTTACCTGATGTAGTTATACTAACTTATACTAGACGTTGCATTGAAAATGATTTTTTTATTCCTGAATGTTATGTATCCTTCTCATCACTTAAGGGATTTAATTTGCATTCAAAGAGAGGTGTTTCCTGACTCATAAAGTCGAGCTTGAATCCGAAAGTTTAATTCTGATGTCGAGAAGGAAATCTCATAAAAGCTCAAGTCGAATATTCTGGTGCTCTTTTTCATATAATTGGTGTATACGGCTCCAACAACGATGGCCCAGTCTTCTTCGAAGAGAGACTGATGTCAATCATTTCAAGCGGGCCCGCCATCATGGTTGGAGATTTTAACATAAAGCTCAAAGAGTGTAGATATTTTCAACCAAGTTCGGTGAATGACCATCCACGTGCTACTAGAGCACTGAAGGCAATAATGCCCCCTTTGGTTTCCCTGGTGTTGGGAATATTATGAACGACTTTACTCATTACTTCTATACAAAAGACAAGCATTCTAGGAAAAGATCTTCGCGCTTTGATTTGTTCTTGATTAAGTGGTTTGTAAAGGAATCAATTTTTTCTTTCAAAGTCATTGAGCCAAGGTTATCAGATTGTAGAGGCATTAGCCTACAAATATTTCCAAAACTAAAAGAAATTACAAATAAACGACAATGAAAACTCAACTTCACATTGTTAAATGACCCCGAGACAAATGACGAAGTTATTTATATTATCCAGAGGACATACATATATGTCCATTGATGCACACATGAACATATTTACTCTAGTTCAAAGCATGCTCTTAAAAATTGCAAGCCTATTAAAAAGAAAGAAAGCTATGAAGCTGGAAAAACCCGGCAAGATATTGCTAGACTCGAAAAAATTACGAAGAGTGAATTAAGGCCGATAGAAAAAAGATATATGGCAAAACAGCTTTTTAGCGAAACATACCTTTTTATAAATAGAACCAAATTCAAATTGGAATCTATTCTTGATTTAACTCATTCACCGCACCTGAAAAATCGCTTTCAATTCTGAGAATTAGATTGACTCTTTAGAGGAGGATCTTACGGAAAAATAAAACTAAGATGCAATAAATACAAATGCAAAGGTAAAATATCAGACGGACTATCTGGTTTTACCTTTGAATTTTATAAATAGTATGCTCATTTTTTATCACGCATTTTAATCCCATTTTATGAAACAGTTCTATCTGTTGGTAACGTTCCGAATTTCGCCTCGATAAGACGCATTATTCTCATTCCTAAGCAAGATAAATACCTCAGATTTCTAAAAAATGTATGCCCTTTGACTGGCTACACAAAATATTTTCCTACATTTGAGGAAACCGGTGGAGCCAAGTTTTTAAGCAGATGTTACACCCGGCTCAATATGAAAAACAAATGAATGGATAGTACACCTTTTACGTTGCAGACCTTTTTAGAATCTTCTGACGATATTTCTTTGATGACTGTTGATTATTCTGAAGCATTTGATACAATATCTCACAAATTCATAACTGAAACGTTATTAAAAAAAAGGTTCTGGGGATTTTATTGTCAGGATGGCTGGAGCTCTTGTAGCCAAATTACAAACCATAGTTCAGTATTGAAACAAATAAGATATGTTTGATAATAGAAGAGGTGTACAACAAGGGGACTCTTCCTCGGCTCTGTTTTTTATCTTGTGCATTTACCCTCTATTATAGAAAATTCACATGGATGGGGACATAATCTTTTTTCTACCCTTTCATCCTACCCAAAGTGTCTTTGTTATTCAGATGACTTAACCACGATTTTTTTTTTCCACTACAAACAATAAAATCTGTTAAGAGAACTTTACGCCTGCTAGATGCTTGTCCATATTTTCTGGACTAAAAATAAACACTGAGAAAACTAAAATACTCATCCAATATCATGGAATCATTGAAAAAACATGGCCAACCTTTAACACGATATAAACCATGAAGTTAATTGGGGTCTTGTATTGCAACCGAGTACGTTGAAAAAAAAAAAATAGAAGAAATCACCAGAAAGATTGGGCGGCCTTGTGACTTTTTTTCAGCGTTCAATCTTAACAGTTGGGACAAAGTTCAGGCATGATCATAATTTCAAAAGTGATTCACCTTTTACGAGTAACTCCCTATGATGAAGAAATTGCCACACAGATTCTCATAATGGAGATGACGTTTTTTAAAATTAAATAAGAAAAAAAAAAAAAAAAAAAAAATCGGTGAAGAGAGTTCATAATCCCCTGAAATATGAGGGCATTTCTGTCTCTTAATCTTTTATTGAATTGCTTAACTCCTACTGGATAGGGCAACTATTGACAGATGAACATTTCTGACATGCTCATTTCTCAATGTTTAGGTAACACTAAGGCTCAGAGATCTTAGAAGGATTAAGGAAAAGTTGACACCCTATTTGGAAAGGATGAAGACACTATTAAAGGGGATATCTTCTGCTCTTTTGAGAAGTCCCTTAGGTGGGAAATTCCTAACAGAGGTTCTCTCAGTGATATGTGACAAGTGGAGTCGATTATACAGGTGAAAAAGAAAATTCAATTGAGTTAGTAAATAAAATGGCCCTTGAACAATACAAGTTAGCTTTTGGGAGTTATGTTACCAGTTCCAAGAGCTTTATTGTCAATACGTCTTCGATTGTTATTTCTTAGTACGCCGGATCTGAGAAAATCCAGTCGAACTCCGACATGGAAGCCTATTGTTAAATACCTGGAGAAAAAGGCAATAAATTACCCTGTAAGGAAAAATATAAGCGTTATAAAAAAAATCCTCAGTATAATCCTGAAGTATAGAATACTATCTGGTACCCTAGAAGTAAGAGCAACGTTTTTATGGAGATAAAAGAAATGTGGGGCTTGTCGGAGCAAGAACGAGACAAGCCATCATTTTCTATTTGAATGCAATACGCTCCTTCCAATTTATAACGCCATCGGCAAACTTTTAGAGGAACATTTTGATTTTTATAACATGAAGAAGGATGATTTTTTAGCCTTTTACTCTGGAAAAACGGAGAAGATTATTAATGGAACTATCACAAAGGCTCAGTGAAACGTACTTCCTCGGACTATGATATCTCCGATTTTTTATCGTTCCTCCACCTTTGTGTTTTAAAAGCGATAGTCCTTTTATAAACAAACTCTACAATTCAGTTTTTTTCTTTTCAAGTTTTTGTCTTTATCTTTGCCTGATATATTAGTTTTTTTAAAATTCTATGTCTTTGATTAAATTTTGGTGTCTTCTTGTTTTAGTAGACATGTGTATGTATTTGTAAGAATTTGATTTCAATAATTTTCTTAATTTTATAGTACTATTAAATTGATGTCTTTTTATAATAGGTAAGTCTTGTTGGCCAAGAGAAAAAAAAAATTAAGCCTTTCAATTAATTACTATATGTCCACAGGAATATATATATATACTTGTTCTTTAATTTTTTTTTTGTGAGTGGCTTGATTTTTGATAGACTTTCTGCAAATTTTTGACAAAAAAATTTAAAAGAAAATCCAAAAAGTAATCCTTGAAAAAAAGGTTGTTATTTCATAAAAACCAAATCAAGTATAAAATATCAAATTTAAATCGAATACATATTTGTATTGATCAATTTGAAAAAAATTTCAAAAAATCCACATCTGTTCACATAAAAATATTTTTTCATTTTTTCAAAAGTTCACAGCTGAATTTAACCAAAAATTTAATTTTTTGAAAAAGATTTGAAAATCATACAGTTATTCACATTGAAATATTTTGAAAAAAATTTCAAAATCAACACCTCTTAACAAAAAATTAATAGTTTTTATTGGAGTGTTAAAAATTCAAAAGTCCACAGCTGTTTAAAAATATTAAAATTTTTGGAAAAAAGATTTAAAAGTCCACACCTGTTAACAAAAATCAATTTTTTGGAAAAATGAAGTGAAGAAAACATGACCAAAAATATAATGTTAATTATACTTGAAGTGACGACTCCCAAAAAGATGGAAAGAACGATTTTCGGCTGATTTGGTGGAAGACAACCAAATATTATCAGGGGCGTCTGCAGGGGTGGGCAGAAGGGGCTATATAGTTATTTGCAAGATAATACGCATAAAATAAACTACTGTAACAGTAAATTCAAAAATTCAATCAGGATCTTTTAGTATTCTAAACATAATATTCTAGTTTAAATTTTATTACGTATTCCATTTTTATAATAAATATCAACTACCGTCGACAGGCCAGAAATGAACTATTTTTTTCTTTTCTGGCTGAAACCCTTAGTTTGGATATTTGAACAAACAAAATTTTAAAATTTTTTTATATTCATGTCAGATAATTTAAATTTAAAATATTTTGATAAAAACATACATATTGAAATTTTGCTTATTGCATATTTGAAATGTCATTTTGTTAATTTTAGTTTATAAAATCTTCCTTTATGCATTTTTATTGATCGATATTTCCTTTTCCTTTGAGAAGATGCTTACCAAATCAACTATTCGTAATATTCCTGCATTTCTATGTATACCTTCTTGTCCTAAGGATACGCATGCTTTAAATATTATCATCTGGGACACATATAAGAGGGAATTACTTCGGTTTGACTTCACTCAATGTATTTGACATATTAAATATAATTACATATAGTGATCAGCACTCGGTGTCCACTTATCTGTTTTATGAATAATTAATTGCAAACATTCATTCAACTCTTGCCATAAAGTGAGCGTTTTAATTGATTGCAGATATAAATAAATTCAAATACCGACTTGTAAAATGGACTGGAATTAAAGCAATCAACTGTTATTTAAATGTAGTTTAAAATATTCATAATATGTATATTGTTATGTAATTAAACTCAAGTCTTGATTCATAAGTAAAACCTAATTCCTTTATGCTTTAACTTTTAAATTATTCCATAAAATTTAATAAAAGATAAATTTGAAAATACCTTCGTCTTCCAGACGAACTAATTATTTTAATCATAGTTTCAATTGTTTTATTTTTTTCATTTAAGATATAACAAAATTATATTATATTATTTCGAATCAAAAAAAGTGAAGTATACTAATGGCATAATGAATTCATTATTTCCAATTTTACTAATTATATACAAGACCCAGCAAAATGTCCATTTCGAGAATCATTCAAATCAATTTTAAGTTGATTAAACTTTACATTAAAACAGTAATTTAGTCTTTTCTTCATTCCTTTATCCATGTTCTAAAAATTTTATCCAAGATCCATGAAGCATTTGAGATATTCCTATATTTATTGCAATAGAGAAAATTACTAAGGATAAGGCAATCGAAAAATATTATATCCACACATATCAGAAATAATGTTTGATTCAATAAATGTATTTGACATATTAAATATAATTACATATAGTGATCATGAATAATTAATTGCAAACATTCATTCAACTCTTGCCATAAAAGCGTTTTAATTGAAAGGATATAAATAAATTCAAATAAATGTGAAGGACTGCTTAAAGCAAAACTGTTAGTTTGATTAAATGAGATTAATATTAGTACTATATGTATTCTGTTCAATTAAAGCTAGACAGATCATGTAACATGATTAGAAAATATTGTTTAATATTTTGTAATTTAATGTAATATACATCTCCGTCGGTAATTCAAAAATTTTAAAATACCTTTAATCAGAGTTAAGAACGTTTCTGAACTTATTTTAATAAAAATCATAGTTTCAATTGTTTTATTTTTTTCATTTAATATATTTCAAAATTATATTATATTATTTCGTAATCAAAAAGAGTGAATATACTAATGGCATAATGAATTCCAATCTTAGATATTTCCAATTTTACTAATTATATACCAAGACCCAGCAAAATTCAACTCCATTTCGAGAATCATTCAAATTTTTTTAAGTTGATTAAACTTTACATTAAAACAGTAATTTAGTCTTGCTTCTTCATTACCAAGTCCATAGTGTCTAAAAAAGTTTTATCCAAGATCCATGAAGCATTTGAGAATATAGATATATTTATTGCAATAGAGAAAATTACAGAATTGAAGGCAATCGAAAAAATATGTATATCCACTTCTGTCAGAAATAATGTTTATTCAATAAAATGTGTTTCCAATCTACGTCACCATTAAAGTATTGCTGCTATCCACAAGTGTAACTATAGTTGAAATCCATATCGATATATTACACTTGAACCTTTCAAGAAACCTGTCAGGAAGGGATTGATAAATTTATAAAATTGAGAGAATGGGTATCTGAAACCTCTCAGTTTGATGTATTGAGATTAATATTATTACTATTGCTATTCTGTTCATACTATGAGCTAGACAGATACATGTAACATGATTAGAAAATATTGTTTAATATTTTGTACTGCTTTAATGTAATATACATCTCCGTCGGTAATGAAAACTTTTAGTCTTTGGCCTCTTTAATCATAGTTAAGAACGTTTCTGATACTTTTTACAATAAAACTTGTAACTGTATTATTGTCGGCTTTTGTAATATCTTTCAAATTAATGAGATAAGGACGATCCAAAAAATAATAATCTAAAGGACCAACCATCACTGCAGTCTTAGATCATTGTCGAGTGTCTGTAGTCTCGTCCAATGTAGGAAATATATCGTTCCCCTCAAGTTCTTTTTTTTATCTTGGTCAACAATAATTTACTTTGCAACTCCATTGACTTTACAATGGGAAAGAAAGAGGGAATTAATTATCCAGTCTAAATACCCATGAACTTAACAAAATTAGTATGACTCACAATATGGAATGGAATATTGGAGAAGATATATATTTTAGTTATATCAATAATAAAGTTGAAATGTTCGGAATTAGAATTCACTATGTGACTTGTATAAAATACTAAATTCCTTTAGTGAATTTCATTTTTACTGTGTTGTTTGATTTGGAACATCCATAATTAGAAAGATAGCACCCAAAAACCTCAAATTAATACATTTTTATAACCATTACACAATGCAACAGCATTTTTACCCGCAGGCTGAAACCCACATTTATTATGGTTATTTAAACTCGTAGACCACTATATAAAAGTCCATATAATTACATAATTTATATGTAAGGGGCTTCACTAATATATAACTTTTCACAGTAAGTATATACTAATCAATTAATTCGAATATCAAGCATCTATAAAATTGTTTTAAATCCTTTACATATAAATTATGTAATTATATAGACTCATAAAAGATTATTTTTTTTGTCGGAATATTATTGTAAGACATATTCACGCAACCGAACCAATTTATTATATTTACCTTTTTTTATAAATATTATAAACTTAATTGAGCATGAATACATCAAAATTGAAGCTATGATATAAAGCATTTGAATAAAAAATCAATAGATATTAGCACCTATGTAAGGTCCTTCATTTTACTTGAGTTTTTGGTCCTTGTAGACATTTTTTATTAAATGTAATCTAGATAACGTAATAAATAATTCCTTTTTTAAATGCTGAAATGTTTTTATCAATTTATTATTTACTTTGATTCTCATATATATCGTTTTTATCATGTCGAAATATGGCACTGAATCTTAGGTATACCCTAAAAACTCGATTTAAAAAAAGGCTTTCAAGGCCAAATCTTTATGGATTGAAAGTTTTACTGGTCATACTCGTGTTCTACGGCTTAAATAACATTATTAAATGTGGGTTTCAGTCTGCCGGCCTTCCAAGACCTTCATTTTGTTGCATAAGTGATCCGGGATTTAATATCAATAGTCAATATTTCAACTCAAACTTCATCAAGATACAAATTTACATGTTTATAAAACATATTGATAAAATAAAAAAGGAGATAGTAGTTTCAGATTACTTATTTATTAATGATTATGATATGTTTTCTAGTCAAGAATGAAAAAAAAATAAAAAATAATGACAGCTTCTATTACTAGTTTCTATTATTATGTGGATTGCCAATTACAAAAAGCCGCTCCCGCTTTTTAGGACATTTAATATGCATCACTGGTTTTTTGGCATCGACGAACATACCATTTTTGCTTTAAGAATATAGAAAATAACACCCCAACAAATCCTTGGTGTTACCCTATGTATTTCATGAGCACACTCACACGTAGTTACTCACTCAAAACATAGACATTCTCTTCTCAAGAATAATAAAGATAATAATATTAGATTGAGAAAAATACAGTAATATGATTTGATGAGACAGAGAGTACTTAAGCTCGTTGCTAAACATTAATTACTTATTTTTTTTGTATAAAGTACTTCCCATTTTTTTTCTTTTTTTAGTATGAGTAAACACTCGCGATATTTCATTCATTTTATACTGTGTTCCTTTTTTTCTTTATACTGTATTGGTATATGAATCTGAGAGCACTATGCACAGTGCACCCAGTGACGTCTTATTACGCGATTAGTTTTTACTCGTTAGATGAATATATGGACCAGTGTCCTTTCAGAAGTACACCAACAATACAGTTCTATTACAACCTATAGTTTAATTATTATTTACCTTTGCAAATTACCTTAAAAGATACTATACTGAAATTAAAAATATCAATTGGTATAATAATATAGCGTGAAGTACAACTTAGAACAAAAACTCAAAAGACGCTTCCCATTTCTAAATTCAACCGAAAAAAAATTGAAAAATTTAATTTTTTTAATTTAATTTTTTTGTGGAAAAAAATTAAATAATTAATTTTTGTTCTGGGGGAGTGCAAATGCCCCTGAAACTGCATACTTTACTCGACGTGTCTAAATCTGATTAATACACTCGTTAAATATAACTTTCATGTTATAAAAATGTACTTAGTGAAATATTAGAATGATAAAAATGAACTACAACAAAAAATACGATAATAATTATTTATCAATTTAAATTTTGTCAAGATATAGATAGGTGTGTAGAATTAGTTGTACCCGTAGTACTAATAAAAGATTGATAAGGATTTTATCTCCTTCAACTTCAAGGAATACATTCTATGCAAGATTTTCTTACATCAATTAAATCATAGGACTAGAATAATGGAGGAGACTAAAGTTGCTTTGATTACTGGAGCTAGCTCGGGGATAGGAGCGGCAGTTCTGCGTCGTTTAGCCTCAAAAGTATAATCATTTGACATTGTTCTTTATGCAGTATTAATTTTGTGCCTAAAAATATTATAATAGGGCTTCATTGTAGTTGGATGTGCAAGGCGAGTGGAGCTCATAGAAGAAATAGCCTCTGAATTTCCTTCAGGTCGAGTATTCCCTTATAAATGTGATATCACTTCTGAGTCAGAGTTAAAAACAATGTTTGATTGGGTCAAAGACAAGTTTCCAGAGACTCTAAGGATTGTATTTGCAAATGCTGGATGCTCAATCGATAAAGGCTTAATGGAAGGGGATTTTACAACCTGGAGAAAACTCATGGACGTGAATCTCATATCTCCATCAGCTTTGACACAGTATGCCATCAAGTATTGGACAGACAAGTCTCCAGAAAAGGGATATGGGAAAATAGTTTATCTAAATAGTTTGTCAGCGCATGTTAGAGTGTTCAGGGATATATTAAGATTTTATGGAGTTACAAAGGATGCCTTGAACTCTTTAGCTCGATATTGGAGAGACGAGGTAATTTGAAATGCTAGTAAGATATACACATAGTGTATATGCCAGGCTTGGACCGTTCATCGTTCTTCCATTCATCTTTAAAAAAAAAAACTAACAACGACCAGGTGATCAATTTTTGAATTAACACAGATGACGTCACTTTATAATTTTAATCGTGACGTATGTACTTTTTATTCACTTAGCAGAATTCATCAAGTCCATTCATAGACGTTGCATAATTAGTTATAGAGTAATATTCAAGTACACTCAGAGCCTCCTAGTGCACAGAAAATATAGTAGTAGTCAAATAAATTTGTACCAAAATTGATCCTTGGTCGTCGTATGTCACTCGGATTTGGCTATTTCCCTGGAATAAAAGTCCTATTTGGAGATGAATAAGGAAATAAATTAACGCTGCTCAAAGATTTCCCAGTAAATCCGGCAATTTTTCCCCATTCAAATACTCAAGCGTATAAAAATGAACTGAAATAATTAATGCACTAATTGCCTACTCTAAGCCTGGTATATGTTCATGATTATATATAACCTTTTAATTTAGGTAAAGGAGAAATTTCCTAATCATTCAATTTGCATTGGTGAGATTTGCCCTGGTCTAGTCAAAACGGATTTTTTGGGGGCTATGCTTGGAAAAGATGATATAAAGACAAAACATATTAATGACTATTTTTTAACTGCCCCATTCATACTTCCAGAAGAAATAGCTGACGCTTTTGAGCACATGATAAGTACTCCAAAGAATATTCAAATTGAGGATATTGTCATCAGAAATACGAAACAAGTTCTGTAATTTAGTTATGAAATAAAACAAATCTTTTTTGTTCCAAAAATTCATCATTTTGTTAGTGGTGGACACTGCATTCGATACATTCTGTTACTCTTGAGATTATATATAAATTAATATAAGTAGAGGGTGATTGCCATCACGACAAAATCTTTAACAAAAATCTACATATGTGGATTTAGTTGTGGTTTAGCAACGATAGTATATAGCTAAAGTGAAGCCAGGGAGTACATCGGTCTCTTAACTAAAGTAAAGGGTGGCCCCTTGAAATCAGAATACTTACTAATTCGATAATTAATTAAGATTGAGTGATTAAAATTATTTCATATTTCGATATATTAAAGCATCAACAATCAAAAGTATTAACAATTAGTTACAAAACAAATCAAACCTGAGCTCTCTAGCCTACGCACAAGTCGAGAAAATGACACTTCAACGTGATTGACGAATTTCCATTCGCACACTCAAAGCAGGTTGGACGTCTCCAGGAGCACCGTCTACGTCGTCAGCAAGTCTGAAACGTTGAAGTGGAAGAAGGGTTCTGTCAAACAGTATATAATGGACATGGAGGAGTTAAAGAAAACCGCATTCACTCTTAATTAATTTTTTTATGATGTTATGTATGTATGATATATATTTTTGTGAAAAAAAGAAACAAACAAACAAAAAAAAATAGTCCAAGTCAATCCCCTCAAGTCCATGATGGCCCAGGCTAGAAATCACACTAGGCTGTCTAGAGAGCTATCAAAAAAGTGGGAGAAAGAGCCTTGTGAAGGTGGAGAGTCCACTTTTGACACCGCCAATTAAATAAACCCACATCCTCCGTTGCAAGACTCTTTTAAGTTCTTTTTTCACAATTTTGGACCCCCTAAATGCCTGATGCTAACCCCCTCGACTACGCCTTTTGGGTGCATCTCGAGGGGAGGCCTGCAGTGTCTGTCATCCAAATGCTGAGGGCCTCAAATCCACAGTCACCCAGCACTGGCACGCCAAGGTAGAGGATAGCATGGAAAGCCATCATTGCCACTAAAGGTGGCCACATTAATGATTAAGAGAGCTCAGACACATATCCATTTATAGCATAAATATTGTTGAAATTATATTGTTAATGAATAAATTATAACTAATTGAAGTTTAAAATTCAAAGTGTTCATATTTTAATGGACCATTTGGTAGTCCCATCAAAAAAAAAAAAATCATCAATCTGTTATTCTTTTTCTTCTATTCTTAGAAGAAAACATATAAGTATCGAGTAACTACGTCTGAGTGTCGATACAATGCCGCATTCCACTAGTAATAATATAAATTTATTCTACATCAATAGCAGATCAGCATTTCTACAAAAATATAGAACCTGAATTGAAATATATATTTATTTTTTAGTTTAGAAAAATATTATCAAAAGAAAATGGGTTAAACTTTTATGGTTTTTAAATCATTTTTGAGACCGATGACTAGATACAACCTCTACGGCTCACTCATAGGAAAATCCGCCTTGATAAATCTAATAAAAATGTGTGGGTGATTTATGTATCCGGACTAATTTTTTATTTGATTAAATTAATATGTATAATTTTATCTTTTGTCAACTTGGACTTAACTTGTATTCGATACAATATGTACTTGGGCTTGACTTGGACTCTGAAAAGGTGGATTTGAATACAACTTCTATTTAAATCACATATCAAATAATTAGTGCACCTTGTCTACTTATCCCATTTGAATGTTCAGAGTAGGAAGTTGAGCACTGTCCATTAAAAAATTATGGCATTGATGCAAAACTCTAGCTTTGCAATGTTTTAGGACCTTAAATTCTAAATTGGTTTTATTTTTCCCCCCCTGATTTTTCTTCTCTCTTAGATATTTGAATTTATGTACAATTGCAATTTACTAGATATATCTAATTCAATCGTACATTTCACCATGAAAAATATTAAATATTGTTTTTCCAATGCTTGATAATTTCAGAATGAGATTTATTATATATCTAACGTATCTTAGACTCAAGGAAATGGTTGAAAATATGTTTTAACAAAACATGAACAATTTCATTATTTGCTAACAACTTTTTTTTATTTTACATCAAATAATCCATATGATATTGATAGCCTATTTCAAGGAAGAAATGTAAATCTATCACTTTCAAGTATTTTTTTGCTTCAAACAATTTTTAAAAAACGTTGAAAGGTTGCGTGTTATTATCGCAACTTTTATTATACAAAATACATTTCTATTTCATATTATGTGAGGATTTCAACATAGTTCTTATCAGTCAGGTTTTTTTCTTAAAAGAGCCCGAAGGTGGTTGATTCTGCAGAGAATGAGTAAGCTATATAAGTAAGTATATTAGCAAAGATTCCAATGAGGTACAATCTCTGAGGGTTAAAAAAATGTTTATTAAATATAACACACCAATTCGAAAGATCTGCCCCATGTGAGTAGACGTGTTCAAGACGGGAAAATATTTATTTTGCAGGAATTGTAATAACTTCCATGATGTTAATTTAGAAGTGCAACTTTTAATGTGCCGCCTAAGTAAATCATGAGTTTTTAGATATATTCCTAATTTTAAACTTTTTTTATATATAAAGAAAATAGAACAGGAATAATAAACAAATACATTAGTCGTCATAAGGATTCTATATATCTTTGAATTTTTTCCCCAAATATGGATATTTTGAAAACGTCTTGGTAAATGGGATCAATAATAGGATAAATAATTTTTTTAAACTGATAAACGAACATAGATTACCACCAAAAATACTTGGAAAACAACATTAATAGTAGTGATGGTACAATTTAAAAAAAATCGCGATGCCGATTCCGATGAGATTCCAGTAAAAAATCCCAATTCTTTAATATTTTAAATAATAGTTAAAAATACAATTTTGCTATCAGGGGCACCGACAGGATTATATTTTAAGGGTGGGGGGAGCTTGGTTTTTTTTGGAATAAATTAAATTTCAAATGTACACTTTGATACTTAAAAATCCACATCTATTCACAAAATTTCAAAAATCCTAAGCTATTCACAAAAAATAAAACTTTTGTACAGGAAAATTTCCAAAATCCATAGTTGTTCACAAAAAAATTCATAAATCTTTAGCTGTTCTCAATAAATAATTTTTTTGGAAAAAAAATTCAAAAATTATGTTGCTAATATTAAATTTTTTGAAGAAAAAAATCAATCAAATATTAAACTTTTGGAGATAAATTCAAAAATGCATAGTTATTCACAGAAAATTAATTTTTTTGGAGAAAAATTTGAAAAATTAAAATAAATATGAAATATTAAATTTTCTAGTAAAAAGCAAAAATTCGTTAATTTTTTTTTTATGGGGGGGGCAATTTTTTTTAATTACTTAGAAAACTAATAAATAGTTAAATACCAGTAATAATTGAGAATTGGAATATTGCAAATTAAAAATTATTTTCCCTTTACCGATACCAGAAAAAACACCCGATTCGCCGATTCCTATTAATCGTCCCATCACTAATTAATATTAAAGATTTTGTTAAATAAAATTATATTTTTCTTTAATATACTAATGATTCTAAATGCACCAATCAATTTTGATGTATTTCTTTAATGATTAGTACAATCTTTCTTATCAATGTTTTTTTTGGATATTACTTTGCCATACATGAACTATCTTTTCAATTGAAAATTTTTCCATGAATATAGAGAGGATTTCCTCAACAATTATGTTTTTTTAGTTACGTACAGAAATTATGACACAATTGTTATTCTTTTTTGATCAAAGATTTTTGCCAACAAGAAAATACCCCTTTCTATAAAATCGGCGTTGTATTGGGACTTTTTTAGTAACATGTGAGAAATGATTTTTCAAAGTCCACTTTTCACTATTTGTCCTTTGTTTTTTTTGTATGGTTAGGAGAAGAAAAAAAAATTTTATTCATCGTAAATTATTTAAAATAATGTATACCGGACAAGGTACTTGTAAAATAATTGTAAATTTTAATATTGATCGGGACATTTTTGATTTTTAATCCTGTCATTTCAATACTGTAAAATTAAAATAAACGGAACCTAACCAATTTTTATTCAGCAACTTTTTTAATAGCATGTTTGTATAATATTTTAACCCAAAGTTTTACGTGTAGGTATCAAATCCACTACGGGACACTTGATCCCCCTTATTAAAAATTATACCATTCTGTTATATGAATATATAGGCATAAGATGACTGATCTCATCAACAGCTACAAAAGTTCTTGTTTACCTGAATATTTAGTTTTTTTTTATAGTTTATTATCATAATGTAAAAAAAACCTGCACTAAACGGGAGTTATCCAGAGACCTCCTATTTTTATTTAGCCTTCCACCTCCCTTTTTTGAGTAGTGGCAGCAGCAAATAAAGATTGATTGTTTTCTGAATATATAATTAATTTTCGGAGGATATGTTTTTTTCAATGAAACCTCTCAATTTTTTTGAATGGTGTAGAGAATCCATCTTTATTAAAATTAAAAAAAAAGTTAAGCAATGGAGGATCATGATATTTGAAGGATAAATTTAATCGACCCTAATTTATTCAATGCCTTTATCAATATTATTTGAACATATATTCAACGTTTTTTAATTGCCCGGATGACTCTGGGCAATGCAACAATTTGGCATCTTCACAAATATTAAAATATAGTTTAATAAATGTTAAGTTTTGAATTAGAACGGTTCTTTAAAATAGTATATTTTTAGGTATCTTAATTTATGGAAAAGAGGAAGGTACTTTTATGACGACTAATGTAGAGTACGCAGAAAAATATTTTCTTTCGTTCCTAATCCTATCTTTTTTTTGTAATCCTTGTATAAAATAAACAGAAACAAGTATAATTATTACAATGTTTTATTACATGAGTGTTTCAACAGATTTTACTCATTAGAATCTGTTGAAACAGTTTATTTATGATATCACGCAACTTTTCGGCGAGAAATAAATATTAATGCATTAATTAACAAAAGGGAAAATATTTTGGAGATTACCAACATGCACCTTTAAAAAAATATGCATATCTACGCCGGAATTATTTCAGACTTGTGTAAGAGAAGGGAAAATGCTCACATTTTTAAACATGCAAGGAGACCTCAAAACAAATTTCTAATGATGTAAATCCAGTGGGTTTTTTAGCTGGCCTGTAAAATTGTAATTGGTAAAATAAAAAAGGAATTTTCTTTTCCTAAACAGTTGTCATTATTATTTAATTCCTGAGTTGTGAACATCCTTTCATAAATAGATGCAACTATTTTCAAAACCTTATTGAACATTTGTGTTTGCTCGCAAAAGACGGAGCGTAGCCCTGAGGATTTGTTGTAGAATAATAACTATAAGTCCTTTTTTAGGATAGAATTGGGGATTGAACTCGGAGTAGTACTTGCAAATGTTTTTGCTTATATCCTTTTCTCCTTCCTCTCTTGACACAAGTGATTGTAGCTAATCTAATGAAACGTGATGAACATTATTACTTCTCTCCTACAAAGCATTCTTCAAATTTTCAGGGTTATCATGTTGATTTTCTGTTTTTTTTTGTGACATGCCCATTCTGCATTGGATTTTCACCATTACACTGCATAATCATAAAATAAGACCTTCCTTCATCCGTTTCTTTGTCCCTTTTCATTCGTTCTTTCTATCGAGAATATGTGGATGCCATCTAGAGTTGTAAAAAATATGACCTTAGACGTGTGCAAGACTTTTTGTAGTTGCTCTCAGTGCCGTATGTCAGGAAAATTTTTCGGTCCGCTTTACAAGGGTGAACGGTTAATTTTCAGTGGTGAACGTGGGAAATTTAAACCGGGCCAATGCTACAGCATAGATTAAATCTTGCAAGAATATCGTCCAATGGACTGTCTGACCATTATTTTCTTCAGGCAAACATTGGGAAAAATAAAATGAAAAGGAAAAACTCTAGACGGAAAGTCAATGCCGACCTATTCATAAAGGAAGGAGTATAATGGAGTATAAAATGCACGGTGCAAGAATGAGAGAAAATTTTTTGAACTATACAATTAAGTCAAACAATTTAAACCTCCTTAAATATTTTTAAAATAATAACGGATAAAGATAATGAACGAGATTATAATATACCATGAAACGGTTACATCGACAGAAAATAAATTATGCTCACAAGTCTTGATGTTCTTAACGTGGTGATGTGTTTGAAAAAAATGAAGAAAAAAATACATGTGTTCTTTATCATGATTAGAAGAAGAAGTTTTTCCTCTCTTTCCTTGACGCAAAGGTGTCAATCAAACTGTCCATGTCTTCATGGAGCACCTTGTCCACCATCATCCTGTCCATGTTCAAGAGGGTGAGGGAGGAGAGCCTCTCCTGGTCCATGGTGGTCCTCATGTGGTTCTTGAGCCTTCTGAGACAGGAGAATGACTGCTCCGCCTCACAGCTGCTGATGGGCATTGAGGCCAGGATAACGATCACCTTGTATAGCTCCGGCATCAGGCGGAACACTCCCGAGCTTATTAACTCCGCAGCAATTTGTGACAAAACCATGTCTTCTGTGTCAATATCTGCCTAGAGAAACATAAATTTTAAACATATAATGCAAAATGAAACATTATAATATTAACCTTGAATTGCTGGAAGATTGCATGGTCTGACTGGAGCTGCTCGAGTTCAAGTCTGTAGTGCTTGGCGACACGCTCAATGACACAGGTCTCTACTTCACTGCCATTGACGATTGCAATGAGATCCAGTGTGATGTTTGTATCGTCGGTGGCAAATCTGCTGTCAAGCTCTAATACAATCTTATTGATTGCAACATCGAAATGTGTTTCACGGAAGTAGGATTCAGTTGTTCCTTTCCACTTTATTCTCCTTGGAATCTTCGCCTCCTTGAATTCCAAATCAATTGAGTCCTCCTGGTCAAATACTGATCTCATCTCAGACGACTTCAACTCAGCAAGTTTCCAGATTGATTCAAAGATTTTCTCATTCTTAAGATCTTCAAGAGTCCTAATCACTAGGTTGACGTGTTTCCGGACCTTTGTTAGGTCAACCTTTCTGCCTTGAAGTTCATCTGACAAGCTAGATGTGTGTCTGAGGAGTGTCATCAACAGTTCAATGCCGAAAACAAATTTGTGACTAAAGATGCTGTTGAGCAGAGAAGTTGCTGTTGAACTCGACAATGTATCTTTATCTTTTCTCATTATTATGAGGGTCTTCATGATTCTGACCATCCCTAGAGATACAGCGTGTACAGCATCGTAGCGGAGACTCCAGTGGGTAGCAGACTGGTTCTTCAGGGTCATCCCCTTGGCATGCTCCTCATTTTTACTTGTTATCTTCACCAACTTGTAGATTGCTGACCTCTTTGGTGACCCTTCAATGAAGTTGTATAAAATTTGTACTGTCCCCATTGTATTTCTTTGAGTAAACTGCTATTATCCCTATCGGTACATAGAATCTTGCTTGAGATCTCAAAGTTGGGAGCTTCAATATAAAAAAGAAGTTTGATATATTAGACATTATATGGTATCCATGAAGATAACTGGAACAAAATTAAGTCAACACTAGATCAAAAAATAAACTTCTGGAGGAAGTTAAATAAACAAAAAAGAATAGATCGATTCAATACTCATTCTATTTCTATTTCTGGAAAGTTCTAGAGGAAGAGGCTTGGCTTGGTAGACTTTTGTGTAGAAACCTAGAAACATAAAAAATCCATTTTTTTTACTGAGACCATAATGTATAAAAGGCTCATGATGGGAACCGATCTTACGAACGGTGTAACTACACCACTGTCTCAAGTATGGGATGCAGCTCAACAAGTTATCTGGACTAATGATCCCGTCTTTAATGACGACTCAACAGTAGATATTGTTCGGAAAAATCTGAGTAATCTGAGTTTTTCTTTGGGATATTAAAAGATCCATCTATTTTGGAAGCACAATCTATAAGCAACGTCATTCGGCACGATATTCACTCCTCAGATCTATTTAATGACGGGAGACTCAAGTTTCCTCTTGAGAGGACTTCAGGTCTCTATACTATACCATGCCCATGGGATTTGGTAATGACATTGGCCAAATTTCAAGGTAAAACGGATATACCATGTGATCAACTCCGGGGGACTAAATTTAAAATACAATGTTTTTTTATGTTTATGTAGGTAATTGCCCTGGACTTTATTAAAATTATATTTTGAAAAATTAAATTTTTTTCGAAAAAAATTCAAAATCCACAGCTAGTCACCAAAAATTCAGTTTTTTTGGGTCAGTGGTTGAAAGATAATGAGGAACATGTCAGAGTTATTAGACTAAGAGTAGAATTGATTATTGAAAATGGATTATTTTCGGTCTATGCCATAGCTTGATACAAAGTAGGATTTGTGTTTAATTCCTTTTTCTGATAGCTGCTTGCAGCTAATATAATTAAACGTCATAACAACTAAACTGCTCTCTTTCAAACATTTGTCAAATTGTTACCTTGTCAATTTTTTTTTCATACCAAAATTTATATATTAAATGCGAATGTCCCTGTGTTTTTCCGGCAATCCCTCCCATACCAAAGCATGGATTTTGTTGAAGTTTTTTATTTTGGTTTTTAAGGCTCAAGTGATGGTTCTCGTAACTATTACTCAACGTCGTGACGGCCTTTTTAATAGTATTTTTCTAAAAACGAACTTTTTGACGAACAAACGACTATTTCATGTTGTAAAACAAAAAGAAAGTTTTCTTGCTGCATGTTGGTATTTATCCTTGCACACTTTTATAATGGAGATTATAAGATTTAGAGAAGAAAAGAAGAAGAAGAGAGAATGAGACAAATGATTTTGGACAATCATATGAAAGTTGAGAGAACGACAGTTTAGCTTAAAGTTTTTTTTTTTCTCATAATCTTATAATCTCCTTTAAAAAAACCAGAGGAGTTTAGAGTTAATTTTAATTTCGTAATGTCCTGAGCAACGCCGGGAAAACCTACTATACATCCTCATAAAAAAAAAGTTCCAAAGATACATAAGAACACCAACATGCAGTGAGAATAATTCTTAAACTTTTATGGTATTTATTTTTTGGTTTATATTAAGCAGAATAGTTCTTCATTAATTTTAATTTCTTAACGTCCCGGGCAACACCGGGGAAACCTACTCTAGTGCTTATGATATCCAACTCTGTCTTTAGCCATATGTCGACAAGACATAAGCCTATTTCCATATCGTTTTTGATGTTATCCAGAGGACCATGATCATTTTTGCATGCTGAATGCCTTCATTTTCACTTCTATACATATTACAAATACATACATTGAGTGAATGATTTCTGTTATTCTATAAAGTATATCCCAATAGATGTTCAAAGTTTTTTTATATATCAAATAAAATGATAAGGCAAATGTCTTTCATGATTGGACATAAAAATATTAATGAAACTTCCATTTTTTTTAGTACATATACAAGAGATTTCCTCCATATTATGTGATATAAATTTATGAACTATAAATAATTGCAATTAAATTTAAAAAAGGAAGATGAAAGCCCCTGGGATCCACTCCCTAGGTCTAATAAATGTTCTTCCAAATAAATGGGTAAGAGAAGAAAGTCATTTTTTTGAGGGATTTGAAGAAGAAAAAGCTCATTATAATAACTTCAGATCCTGTGTAAGATGTTGAGATATATTTAAAAATGCTTCAAAATAAAAATCTCTCAGAAAAAGAAAAACCATCGAAAAATGACTTCATATGCCTGGCAAGAGATTAAAATATATCTAAAAAAACCTTCCAGATGTGAGGGATTTTTCTTTCTATCCTTTTTTAAAACTTAATTATAAAAAAAAATCAATTTTTTTAGAAAATAAAATGGAGGGTCCTTTTTTTAGGGACTTTATTTCGTGCAATCTTTTTAATGACATTTTCAAAACTCTTTATCAAATAATGTTTTTTTTTAACAAAAATACTGTTAAAAAGAAGCCAAGACTTCTGATGGCCTTTTTAAATAAACTGTGTTCATATTTTAATTAATGACGTTCTTTTAGAAAATAATAAATCAATTTTTGGTGGGGAACGGGCAAAGTAGAAATATGCCTTATTGCATAATGGATCCTTCCCTATCGTAGGTATAATTGTTTGGTGATTTTGAGGAGATTAATTTCATAGTACTACTTCGTCTTTTTACCAAATACTCTTCCAAAAATTGATCAAAAGACTCAACGACAAACGATATCAACAATTGGGAAGGTTCCATAGGGAAATTAGGCGTGATTCTACTTTGCTTGTAGTTCCATCCAAAAAATCGACTTATTATGTATTTCAATCTTGAAAATGACCTTGTTATTAAAGAAAAGTCAACCTTTTACAAAATTTTATGGTCATTAAAAACACAAAAAAATTCAATGTACTTCTAGGTGTGTTCAAAAAGTAAGGTTACTATTTCAAATTTCACGGGCTACGTATTTTTGGTATGCTAGAGTTGTTGTTTTTTTAAATGTATTATACAAAGTACTAACATAATAAAATCAAAAAAATCTAGCATAGAAAATATACGTTGCCCGCGAAATTTGAAAAGTCAACCTACTGTTTGAAAACACGTCTTATATGTTTACATTCTTACTAAACTTTTATGAATACGACGAAAGAGAAGGAAGGACTCAGGTCTTGTACTCAATTTAGACGAGACCGAGTCCTAAGAAAACATAGCAAACCCGTAAGGGTCATTACTATAGATTAAATTGTCGAGGTAAAGTGATTGTAATTCGTAAATTTCCAACAGCTGACTTTTTAAGCTTTTGAATGAGCAATCGCCTCTATCATTTCTGTAAACAAAAAACGAAGCAAAAAGAAATCAGAATGCTGCTTTGATTTGCGCCTGCCACAACACATCTGAAATTGTCAAGATTGTTGGGATCGAGAGGCAAACAGTCTACAGAGCCTGAAGGCTCATGAAAGAGGGGAAAACCACCTTAAAATCGAGGCAAGTAGTCGAAGGCCGGCCAAACTGATCTAAAAGTGACCTGGAAATTGTTTGACGCCAAGCCCACCATGTCCATGGTTAAATTTGTCAAAAAGAAGTAAGTGGCTCCCTCCAATGTGTCCAGGGCGATCGTAGCCGCTACGAGAATGTCCAAGAGGCACACGGAAAGGACCATTAATGACTCAAAAGCATCAAGATATCCGTTTGGAGCAGGCCAAACGCCTCCTAAACTAAGTGAAGCATTTTGGCAACCGTCTCATCTTCTTCTCGGACGAAAACACATTCACTGTCTGCCAAGTCTTCAACAAGTAGAACAATCGGATTGTTTTCTTTGAAGACATTTCTGACCACCTCTGCCACGTGTCTAAGACGGGTGGGCGGGTGCCCCTTTCTGCTGGAAGACGTAGGACGCCTTGCCCGACTACTTGGAGATTTGGAAGACCAAGGTACTCCCTTAGGTCCTCAAGATCACCAAGAAGTCGGGCAAGAGTTTCCTACGTCTTCCAGCAGGATGGAGCACCCACCCACTTAATCAATGTTGTGCAAGCCTGAAAAGAAGAGTTTGGTTCCAAGAACTAATGGTCTTCCCAAAGCCCCGATCTGAATCCTTTGGATTACTCTATCTGGTGGCAAGTCGAGTCCAAGGCCTGTAGATCACACCACAGTACTGTCAACGACCTGAAGTCCTTCGTGGAGAAGGAGTGGAAGCTCATGAGAAGGGACTACATTGCCAGAGTGTGATCCACCTTCCGTGGCCGCTTGAAGGCTGTTATTTAGAGCAATGGAGATCAAAATCATAAATAATATCTAGCATTGTGTGCTTAATCAATATCTTTAAGTAATATATCCCGTCTGACATAATTGGATGATGAATCAAACAGGGGATGGTACGTTAAAATCAAATTCAATTTAGGTCCTACTTTTCGGATGCAGAAGCATATTTAAAGCACTCTAAAAAAATAGGGCTTTTTCTTATAATGTTTATTAAATCAAATTTTATTATAGTTTTTTCTTTGTGTTTGGACATATTTATTAAGTATTTAAACTTTTGTTGATAAATTTTATATAACCAAGGAATTAAGATATAAATTAAACTACAGTGTCCAACACACCCAAGGGGCTATGGGAGGTATGAACTCTCACTTATTTGCAATTTATATAGTTATGATAATATTTTTGGAAATAGCTATTAGTTATACTTAAATTATTTCTTGACTTTTATATAGGCTCCAAAATATATATATATATATGTATCGTATTTCTGACTACCACCATGTATCAACATTATAACGTAAAAAAACAGTTTAACTACTAAAGATTGAAAGTTGAATATAAATCAATTGGAATAAATCAACGAATAATTCTGAATCATGTCCAAAATGTTATATTTGATGAAATTGTTAACTTTGAGGGATTTACTTGCAATGATAGAAATGGCTTCTTTTAAAAAAAATTATAAGCTAAATAAGTCAGAATTCATTGTATAGACCTATGGCATAGGGTATATATTTACATTGTATCCCCTCTCTCATAATTAATTTGGTTGTAATCTCGGAAATAAATAGAGCTTAAATCAATCTAAATTATAGAATATTAAAATACTTGTTATTGACACTCTAAATAACTTTAATTTATATTACTTTAACAGCTTGCCATAAAATTTAGAGTTGATACTTATTTGATTCGATTTGGAGGTCAGTACAGTGCTTCTGATCGTTTGAGTATGCAAAGTTTGTTTTTCTTCAGAATGAAAAATATTGAGTATATCCCTATGTTTCACTTGAGGAAAGGAAATTTTATGAAACTTTTGAAATTCAGCAAGATAAATTTTTTAAAATGGAAACTGCTGAATCCGTTTAGAACTGGAGAATGTCGTTAAAAAAGTCATTCTTAAATTTATAAGAAATTGACATTTTTAAGGACCTCTGACCTTAAAACTATTAAAGCTAGATTAACTTAAAATACTTTGAAAATAGATTAAAAAAACACACATTCATAGATAAATGGTAATTATTCAAGCATTGTTTAAAGTAGACCCTTATTCACGTATGCATATCATAATTCAATTTTTCATAAGTAATATTCTAATATTTTATTTAATAAAAATAAACACAAAATCCTTATAATTATAAAATTAATCATTGCCCGTTAATACTCTTTTGAACTCTCCTTATGTTAATCATCTGTCACTACGTGTCAAGGAATAATTTATAATTTCCTTTTAAAAAATGACCATGCAAAACGATAAGTGAGGAGATCCAGTCGAAACTCATCTTGGAATTCTTTCACTAGGAGACGAATAGAGGGAATCATCTTGTCAAACAAACGTTTCTCAGGAATACATGAGATATATTACCAAATATGAAGTCGTTTGGTCATAATTAATTAAAGCACTACCCATGGCCATAATCTGATAAAATCAAAGAGGTTTTTTTTAGCCACATATAAATACTAAGGATGATAGTTAATGCACGTTTTTCTAGAAAATGAGTGACCTCTCCATGTAGGTATATAGTGCTTGCTCCCTGTATGGATCTGACGAAGAACGACGAAAAGGTTCTATTAATTCCCAGAGAAGAATCATAATTAAATTTCAATCGTTTGGAGTAATCAGTAATGTTTTTATTTATCTTCTATGTCTTTTATATGACTTTACAGTGGCAATTGTATTTAATGCCCTTCTTACGATATGGCTCTAACTTGTGAGTAAATCACACTGATTCGAACATTAAACCATTGAAATCCTTCCAATTTAATCAACACCTTCTTTTTTTTCTAATTTCCCTACGTTTTTGTTTACTTGAAAAAAAAAAAAAAAAAGGGAAGGCCCATAATTCAAGTGTACCATATGTCTCTCTCCTCCTTTCTCCTCGCGCTCTTCAAAAAACCGTTTGCCAATTTTCATATAATTATTCCCATCATTAAATAACCTATTCTGTATAGAACATGTCTTGTTTATTTAGAAATAACCTATCCTAAACAGTCAGCAAGATGCATTCTTTCTCTCGATATTATTTTAGATTGTTTTAGCTATAAAATATACTGGTTAAAAAGTTTTTAAATGGTTCACTGATGCTTATATTATCATATGTAACAAATATAAAGTGCAAAAAAAGTTTTATATGCTAAAATATATATTTTATGCGTTTTTATTATTAATCTAACCCAACGATGAGTATGAAAAAGGGATATAGAAAGAAAGTAGGGGATGCACTATTATGTACAGAATACTCGTATATATGGATTGTTCATCTATATTGATAAGGCAACGTTCATCTGTGTACTTTTATAAATGTAGGACATAGCCTGAAGAGTCGTACACTTCACATAAACTTGATTTTATTTCTTTATTCACCTCATTATCAGTGAGTAACAATCTTCAAAAGACTGTAACTAGAAGATCAGTTTATTGTTCTACTCTCCAAACTGAATTTTATAGTCAAGTCAACGAGGTTGAACTTAAGAATTATATTTTTTAGAACAGTAACATTTAGATACTGTGAATAAAATGTATAAATAACAATTTTTAAATCCACAATTATCAGTTTGTGAAAGCACAAAAATAAGCTGGAATGTTTATGGGCTCGTTATTTTGGGATGCACATGGCATGATATTCATAGACTACCTTGAGAAGGGAAATTTCATCAGTCGTAAATATTATAATGTGATATTAGAGTGTTTAAAATACGAATTCATGAAAAAATGGCCGCTTTTAAGGATCAAAGAAACTGCTGTTTCACCAGGATAACACACCGTGTCACAAGTCAGTCAAAACAATAACAAAACTACATGAATTGAACATCAAATTGCTTCTGCATCCATTTTACTCTCCTGATTTGGCTCCCAGTGACTATTGACTGTCTGCAAACCTAAAATAAATGCTTGCCGGTGAGAGATTTCCGCTCCAATGAAGAGGTTATCACTGAAACTTCGGACTACTTTGAAGCAAAATATAAAGCGTTTTATTAAGGTGGAATTGCAATGTTAGAGTGGCAATGGAATGATTGTACTAATCTTGAATTATATATATATATAGAGAGAGTACTTTAGTCTTTTTTCAAGTTCTGAAAGTCGCAGTCTTTCACTGTCAGGGGTGGGGGGATATCTCACCTAGGCATCTTACGTGAAGCTAAACATAATGTATAAATTGATATTGAGATAAAAAAAAAGGAACTCATTTTTTAAACAGTAGGTGTTGAAGAACTAAGGTAGATACTATAAATCTTGGGTAATATCTCAAACCATACCCATTTGATATGTAGGAAATGAGTAGCAATAGCAAGAGGATCAATGGAAGTAAGACTTTCTAAAAGGGGAAACTGCTCTTCAAATTTTATAAAGGCAAGGACATGTATCATATATTTTCACAATCCCTTCAAAATCATTTGAAAAAACTTCATAAATCTATTGAGAGTACCAACTCTTCATAATAGGAAATATTAATAGAAACACAACAACATATATATAATTTGTAAAGTAAATCCCTATGATGGTCTTAAATTTAAAAAAAAAGTATAAATCTAATCCTTTTTCATTTTCTTACTTTCAAAATAAGGATATTTTTTTCTCAAGTAATTCAAGGAATACGCTATTGAACTGGGGTCGTCAACTTTTTTAAAGCTGAGGGCTACTTTAAGATTTCCAAAAGGCTTGAGGGCTACCAACTCAAAAAATATGTATAAACGAAATCAAAAGGATATAATATTTTATAGAAAAAGTCCATTAGGAACTAAGAAAAAGCCAATGGGCGACCAGAGGCATAGGGCTGGTTTACCCCTGCTATAGAGTATAGACAGTATGTAGGTAGTGATTGAAATCGAAATGAGTTTTATTTTCCTCACCTGTTGTCATTATTGTTATTAGAGTAGTGCACTTCCTTTTCTACTACATTCAATTATATTCAAAACCTGACGGACCATTTGCATGTGCTCATAAAAGACGGAGCGTAACCAGAGGTTTTGTTACGGAGTTATAATTGGAAGTCCTTGTTCAACTCAGTGTAGAAATTGAGGATGGATATCGGAGTAAATCTTGCCAACATCCTTGTTTATTTCCTTCTCCCCCCACCCTATCGTCACAGCTACTGGTAGCTAATGTAATGCAACATAATGACAGCTAAGCTGTTCTCCTCCAAGACATTCTTCAAATTGTCAGGGTTACCATCTTGGTTTTCGGTTTCTGTTTTTAAACATGTCTCACATTTCTAGTGAGGAGTAGGAAAGGCACAAATGATACATTTGGTATGACTGAATAAGAACATTGTTTGCTTGGGGAGCCAAAAGTCCTTAGCCCAGTAAGCAACGTTCTTGGGGAGATTTTTTCGAGGAAGATTTAGACGGCTTCGGATGTGTTTGTACGATGGCCCCTTCCTGCTGGAATTCGACGGACCCCTCCCTGGACAAGTTCGGGAGCCACGCGACTACGTTTTTCATGAGGATGTTGAGGTAATCGTCAGCTTTAAGGTGATATCTGGTGGAGAACCAGATTGGTTTCATCTTTTTCCCGTTGGATGCGCCGAGGCCCATCATCATCACAGACTCGACATGTTCTGTGGTGGTCACGTACTTGCCGGAGTCATACAGGGGTACGTTTGAAAATATCAATACCTGGTCATTTTTCCACTTAAACGCCGAATTCCCCGTGAAAGTCTTCTCATCTGAAAATACAACGACGTCGGCTGGATTTCGCTTCATCGCGTTAAAGGGGTTTTCCCCTCTCAAGCCTCTTGTCATGTTGTTTTTGCGACAATAAGAGCCTTTTAACTTATTTGAGGGATTTGGCCCCTATTTATTTATATCTGGATAGATTCTGTCCACCTTGCCACTGAGATCAACTTCTTGATTTCTACCACTTCCACTGCGTCGCTTAAGGCGCCAGCTTCCACGAGTTTTTTAACGTTGTAAACGGTTTTGGGGTCGTACTTGAGCTGTTCGGCAACCTCCTTGGTGGACACGTGTGCGTCGAGGAGAGCGGATATCTTTTATCGTCGGAACTCCATCGTGTAAACGACTCGTACTAACGTAATGGAATAAAAAAAAAAAAAAAAAAAAAAATTCCTCGGAACTTTCTATAGCTATTAACAAACAAAACTTCTTTAGTTAATTTAGAACCCGAGATGTAAGGCCACAAAGTTGAGAAGATCTTTTTTCGACGACCCAGTATATACCAAAATTTCTCTTTTTTTTTTGGGGGGTGGAGGGGATGTAGCCACCCTCTTTGGACGCGCCTGCTGATATACTTTTTATTAAAAGTTTTATTTGATTTGTTCTGTATTTTATATCCAATAGCCCCTCCTTACCCCTCATCCTACAAAATCTTCAAGTCGTAAAAGACCCCCCCTAACTGGACGTTATAAATGTATAATCCTTATAATTAAAGAGGGAATTGAATTGAAGTAAAAGTATTCGTGTAATGAATCCCTTAAGGAATTAAAATAAATTTATTTTTTAATTATCTTTCTGATGCTATAAACTGATAGATCAATCAAAATTAAGGAATATTTTAATTCCTTAAAACATTGTTAATTACACGATCATTTTAATTCAATTCCTTCCTTCATTTAATAACTATTCTTCTCTAAATAATAACCCCTTGTTGGACCAACTATGGGCGGAAAGTAAGAGAAAAAAATTAGTGCATAGTATTCCTTTAACCCTAAGAGGACCATGGGAACACATATGTTGTGTTGAAAACCCTGTCTACAATCGACATTTAAAAAAAAAAAAAAAAAACCCGAAAATTAGCATGGTAACCCTGACAATTTGAAGAATGTTTTGGAGGAGGGAAAGAATAATACTCAAGACGTTTCATTAGATCAGCTACAATCAAGGACATTTGCTAGAATTACTCCAAAGTTGATCCATAATTCTACTCTAAGTCCAACAAGGACTTACAATTATGACCCTCCAACAAATCCTCAGGCTTGTGAGCATTTTATAAGCTGTTATGAGCACACACGAATGACTAATCAGGTTTTGAATCTATTAATTAAAGAATGTTCATTACTCAGGAATTAAATAATAATGACAACTGCTAAGGAAAAGGAAAAGTATATACTTCGGATTACCAATTTAAAAAAAAAACCGAAAAAAATAAATCCGGGCCACCTTAAAAAATACACACGATTGACATCATTAGTGGTAATCCACTTTTATCGTGATACCAATTACTCAGGCTCTTTGGCTGTAGAATATATGAAACTCATTCGTTTTACATCATAGCGAATATAAACCTTGAAATAAATTGATTTAAAAGCAACAAAACTTTTACTTTTCCATCTTCAAAAAACAAGCGGGAATTCTTATTCAATTTGAGTAAATATTATATAAATCGGAATATGTGAATAACATACTTCCTACACACAAAAGTAAACATATTGCTTTAATTTTATGTTTTTGAATGAATGAAATAAGGTATGGATGGGATATATTTCATTAATCATAATAGGACTACTCTATATAACCCAAAGAAAAAGATGTTTCTTGGGGGGGAAGAGAAAAATTAATGAAAAAATCCGGAAATGGGTAAATAAAAGGTTGAGTAAATAAAAAAGATGTTCAAAGTGGGGGAGATACTCAAAAAATCCTTGTATAATGACTAATGAGATTAAATCAAAATATGTTATGAGTTATGACTAGTGACATAAATATATTTACATCCCGGTTCGTATAAAATAATAGTAATATAATTAGTTGGCAGCCTGCCAAGATGAATGTTATTATATAATGTTTCATTTTCACTGTTCCTATCATTCCATTGCTCCACTTACAGCCAATAAGAACTCAAAAACTAAGATGGTAACCCTTACAATTTGAAGAATATTTGGGAAGAAATCATCGAAGCTGTTATGATAGTTCCTTAGGACAGCTGATTTCAGCTATGAAATATAAGCACACTCCGTATCTAGTGATGATATAGTCAGTATTTACCGGGGGGTTGTCCATTGAAATACAAAGACTTACTAAAACAATTAGTTACAAAACAAATCCAAGCACTCTAGCTGAAGTACAAGTAGAGAAAATGACACTTGAACGTGATCAATGAATTTCCATTCAAACACTCCTTGACGCTGTAAAAATCCCTACGGATGTCTCGGAGTAGATAGGCGTCTTCAGAACCACTGTGTACATCGTTAGCAAGTCCGAAACGTTGGAGAGGAAAAAGGGATCCGTCAAAAAAGGCAAACTGGAGTTAAAGAAAACAGCCCAGGCCAATCCCATCAAGTACACACCATGCTAGGCAGATATCTATCAAAAAACTGGGCGGAAACAGCTTTGGGAGCGTGGATAAGCTACTTTTGACACCAGCAATGAAAGAAACCTTTCTACTCCGTTGCAATGTTTGGAATGAGTATTTTGTGTTCTTTTGAACTTTTTTTTGACTCTTTTGCCCCCACTCTAAATGAAAATATATTTATAGACATAGCAGGGAGTGCACTCAAATACTCCCTGCTATGTTTTAAATAGTAAAAAATATGCGCTGCCGGTATGTAAGAAAAAAAAAAAGGAATATAAATGACGTCATAAGTATACAATATTTGTAACATAGTTATGACGTTTTTTCGCATATATATATTTACATAGACCGGCAGCACTAATGATTAAAGTATGGGAGTAATGTAGATTACCAGATTACCAACTGAATTTATGATTATTATTTTATATGAAACGTCATAAAGTTTTTTTTACATCTCTAGTTTTTGACCTCCTTTTCTTTTGCAGAATATCTTCTTTGTCAGATCCTCTGATGGCCAATTCCTCCTACCTATGGAATTCTGATTTAATAATTGTTTGTAATGAACAAAAATGGGAATAAGTGTTCATATTTCAAGTCCCAGATGAGTCTCATGTCTTTGCTCATGACAAGTCTTTAGTATTTTAATCGAGTACATTTCGAGTCCACAAATTTCATGTCCGTAAAAATTTGTCTCCAACTGAGTCTTTTCTTTATAGAAAATAAGTTAAAGAGTAGAGAGATTAAAATGATTGCAATCAAATTTGTTAAAAACTGCTCTAAAAGCGAACAAAGTATGGAGCCCAAGTCAAGTTTGTAGATTTACCTTCATGTCCAAGTGAATTCACAAGTCTTTGACTGATAATCATATCGAGTTCCTTCAAAAATATGGATTTTTGAAAAAAATCCATATTTCTAAATTATTGTTTTGTCAATCTTACCGATTTTAAAGAGAATAGAATAAGCTTTAATTATATATATTTGTTTCTATTTTCCCGCATCAAAATGTGCAGTTCATACTCTCGTCCTCGTTATTCGACTTATTCGTCTAAATTGACGATCTTCCCCGATCTAGACGTTACTCTTTTATTTTTTATTGCATCCAGAGCTATGAAAAAAGGAGTTGGTGGTCCAAAACCCATATAATATTGAAGAGTGAATAGTATTAATTCCTCTTATGTTAGTTTGTCATAATTATATTTATAGGTGTGCCTTTGGGCTTTAAAAAAAATACATCTATTTTTTTTGTTACTGTTTTAATATATTTTCAACTAGTTCTTTAATATCATGTATGACTTTTGAGACAAATTAATTTAATAATAATTTTTTAAATAAAGTGTATATTTTTCAACAATTTATCTTATTTTGATATAATTTATTAAGAGCAAAAATAGATATACATAGTAAAATGATTTTCTTACTAAATCAGACATAATTCTCACTTGAAACATAAAAATCAATGTGAGAAATATAACTAGTGTGTTGATGATATTTTAAAACGTTATAAAGAGTATTGGGTATGACAACTTCTTAGGTACCTCCTGAAGAATTGATTTTCAAAGCTCCTAATTGAATTGGTTTGATTGTACAATTCATATACCGGATGGTACATTGAAATCTGAACACTTACTAATTTAATAATTAATGAAGTTAGAGTTATTGAAATTAATTCATATTAGGATATATTAAAGTATAATCAATTAATTACAAAACAAAAGAAACCTGAGCTCTCTAGCTTACGTACAAGTCGAAAAAATGACACTTGAAAGTTATCGACGAATTTCCATTCGTGCACTCCAAGCAGTTGGCGTCTCCAGGACCGGCGTGTACATCGTCAGCAAGTCTGAAACGTTGTAGAGGAAAAAAGGCCCTATCAAAAAAGGTAAAAATGGATCTAGAGGAGTTGCAGAAAATAGCCTAGGCAAATTCCCTCCAGCAATCAAAGAAACACATCTCCTCTTTTGCAAGACTCTTTTGAATTATTTTTTTTTTTGACAATTTTGGCCACCACAGATTTGATTCAATCACCCTCGACATACATAAAAAAAACCAAAACAAAAAAAAAAAGAACCCTACAATCTCCGTTATCCAAACACTGAGGTCCTCAAAGCCACTGTCAGACAGCACTGGGACGCCATGACAAAGGACTACACCAGCAGCAGGTGCCAGGCTTTATACCACCGCCTCGAAATCATTATTTTTGGACCCCCTTAAATCCAGATCCTTAGAACAGACGAATAGAAAACGCTAAATATCAAATGATAATTAGCACATATTTCGTTAGGACTTATTTTTCTCCTTTTTAGTGTTGTGTCGGTCCTTTTTTAGAACCAAAGACTCTTCTAGTTCGATCTTAGTCCGGTTCAGTTCAGTCCTAAAACTTATAAAGTTCGATTTTTATTTAAGTCACTTATCTTTATTTATTTATTATTTAATCAGTTCTAGTACTGATAGTCCTAAAGATCGACGGTCGTAAGGATCGGTCCTAAGACTTTTAGAGAGAGATGTTAACAACCCACGACTTATTATTTAATGAACCCAAAAACACCACAAAATTTGCTTACATAGCAATAATTTCGTCTTGATCAAGACAAAAATTCCTTAACTGTAGAAATAAAAATTCTATGTGATTATTCCAGGTCTCTAGAATTCCATGGTTAAAGCATATTTTATGAATAAAAACCTGTCAACAAAAATTTCACCTCGACAATATAAATGAAGACCCCATATTTTGTTTTTCCTTTAGGGGCTATTATGTAAAAAAAAAAAATAATAAAATAGGACATATTGGAGTTTGCAGTTGATCTTTGACCCCAATCAACCTTTGTGTCCTCATGGACCTTGGGCGACCACTCCTGGGCCGGTCATCGACACTCATGGTCTCATTGTACTCCTTGATCGTGTAGTGGACTGATGACTTAGAAAGTAATGGTAATGGTCCTACAGCTCTTCACTTCCAAATGAAGCCAAATGATACCCAAATTTTATCTATTTATTTCATAGCAGCTTAGGAAAATGAACCATTTTCATACAAAAAGGACAAAGTGAGCAACTTTTTGCGTATTTGAGGGATTGTACACTAATTCTTAGTCGAGATATTATGCTTGTCACAACCCCAATTGAGATTTCGACCTTGTGTAGTCTGTTTTGCATAGGACACCCCAAAAGTTCTGACTTGCCTGTCCTTTTGTTACTCTTCCCATTTTGACGGCCCTAAAATAAACTATATTGTAAGTTATATTGTAAATGATAAATGAGGAGTCATCAAGTCGAACTAAGCACACAAATGAAATATATTTATAATATATTTTCTTTATAATAATAATATATTTAATACGTTAATAAAGAATGAGTAGACCACTTGACCAGAATATGAAGGATAAAAAAATACATATTAAGAGTTAATTGCACCTCCTTAATTAGTAAATGAATGATTTTTTAAGAGGAATGATATGTGAATGTCTAATTGTACATACATTTTTTTTTTGTTAATGATGGGATTTTTGTATAGAAAAAACACAGCTTAGTGATTAAAAAAGGAAAAACGTGCGTGTGTTCTAACATAAATAGATCGTCTTGGGGTTATCATCTATCAGTGACAAAATAATTCCCGCTTATTTTATTTAAAAAATAACCCAGTAATAAATCAATATTTATGAAGTAAAGTTTATTTCTCTGTCTGTATATATGAATCACAGTCACGTGGTGCACTGTAGTGTTTATAGCACCCCTTCATGCATATCGTAGGATCGAACATGTATAGAGGGTGCACTGGCTATAGTGATCCTTGATGTAAAGGGTGCGGGGATCAAATTGTCGCCAAAATATTTTTCTACAAAAAACAACACAAAATATACATTTTTAAACTTTTTTATTGAAAATTAAAACTATGACGAGCATATAGGTATAGAGTAGCCATTCATTCGATATAACCACCGTTGGCATCAATAACGGCCTCAATACGGCCTTTGAACCGGCCGCAGGCTCTTCTGACCATCCCATTGTCCATGTTGCCGAATGCCTCCTTGATGGAGTCCATCAGGCTGGCCTTGGTGCTTTGGGGATGTCTGTTGGTATGTCTCTCGACATAACCCCAGACAAAATAGTCCAAAGGATTAAGGTCAGGCGAGTTAGGAGGCCACAAATCCTTGGTTACGACGTCATAACAGTTCTCGGTTAACCACTGCGTGGAGATTTTGGACACATGGCAGGGTGCTGAGCCCTATTCCCACACCCAGGGTCTGTCTCCGGCCTTCATGGACCTGGTAGGGTCATCCTCAACCATCTTCTTCACCTTGTCGACAAAGTCGGTGTCCCTGACCTTCCTGTCGGCGCCCTCCTCCTTGGGTGCCTCTTTATGGTGGCACCAACATCCCAGGTGTCCTCTAGCTCTTACGGGTACGCTGAACAGTCTGTAAATTCACTCCTAAGGTTGAATCAATCGTTGAATTGGAGATTTCACCTCCATTATTAATCAATGCCATGACTACGGTGGACCTCAAAAGCTCCTCGTTCCACTTATAGCTCTTTATCTCCTCATATGATGATGGCATGATGCTAACTGAACTACGTATCGTCAGCTGACGAGAATAGCTTTCCTACTTGGTAACCGGTTTTTTATTTCATAATGTCGTCTTCAAGTTATCAAGGGCTAAAGTAGGCGATAATTTGATCCCCGCTCCCTGTATATCATACACACATTACACTCACAGTGGTGTAGCTGCAGATCCCATTGATCCGGGTGTATTGTGGGGATCATTGATGCTTAGATAGTGGTGTATCCGGGATTACCCGGAGTAATTAGGCGTCAGCTAAAAGACAAAGAACATAACTCCACAGGAAATCATCATTATTACTCTTCGTTTTCAATGAGCACGTATCTACTCAATATTGATATCAATTCATATGACATTTTCTCTCCTCAAGAATGAAAAAAAAAAGAAGAAGAAAATTGAAATGTTGGGATGTCTGATGAGTACTTTAGTCTTTAGAGCGTTTCTGTAATAAAAAAACAAAACTTATTTTAATATATCAGCATTTATATTTAATTCAAATCTTAGCATAAACTGACAATGTAGATGATTTTTGACATATATATTATATAATCATAAAAACAAACAGAAACAGACCGTCGTTATACATTCACACGCCTGCAATTTTTCATTAATACGACGTTATTCCTTCGATAAAAATGTATACAAAAATACATCAGGGATCACTATATACACTTTCGATGCTTTATGCACACTCCTGCAATATTTAATTAATATGACTACACTATTATTTTTGAGATCAAAATAAGTTTATGATATATATGATGGAGTATTATAAACAGTGCTCTTAAAGACTCATTTTCATATATTTAGAAATTCATTCATACAGACAAACTTTGCTTTATTAATATAGATAATAGAAGGGCAAAAATTGAAAAGAAAGAAAATGGTTTAAGGAAGTATCTCAAAACTAAATTCAAAAACTTTTATCTATCTAAAATGTCCGATTGTGGTTTCAATCTTCATGATATCGGCTAAAGCCGATTGTATTATTATGTCCAAAATAATGAGACTTGCAGATAAACCATTTTTGTTGGTCAAATACAAATATAAATAATGTGAATTATTTCAAAATCAACAATAACTCAACAGCCTTAAAGACCTATTCGAAGCTCATTATAGTTACACTGGATTGGCTAAGGTAATCTAAAGAAATTCACTTCGAGTAAAGATCCAGGCTATATTTTTTTTAATGTTAAATTTATTTCTTGTATACCATTTTTTCTTTCATGATGATGTACTTAATCTTATGGTCCGCTATCTTCATGGGAACTATTGAGGTGTACAATACCTTTGTTGTATATTTGGTCTATGTTAAAAAAAACCAAAAAAAAAACCGAAGGTGACCGTCACACCTCTTTGTTTCTTCGTTGCTGCAGTATACAAATAGATTAAGTCGTCATGCATTTATAATTTTTTTGAGCACACATTCAAAAATGTGGCGTCTACAGACGTAACCCGAATATATTTCAAAGAACTTGAAATACTAAAAATATACTACAGAATCCTACAATAGGATAATTAAAACATATTATAACACACACACAAACACATTTCTAAAGAATGTTCAAGACCTAAGCTTAATTGTATTTAAAATCCCAATATAGTTTTTTAAAATATATCTCATGTCACCGTCAAGCTTGGAGCTGGATGCTTTCATGGCGTAGATACAGTACTGAATTTTCTGCATGATGATATATTTTATTGTTGGAAGCTACTGTAAAAAAGTACTTTCTGCTTACTGAAGCCTTCCTTTACCAGCTCTCCAAGAGTAGAGTAAACAAGTTATAAAGCAGGGTATTCCCACAGAAGGTGTGAAGTTGTCTCTCTTTCTGAATTTTAGAAATAGCAATTAGGGTTATCTGATAGGTATCCTGATACTTCCAGTGTTCCTGTAACTACTCGATACACAAGCCATTTCTATGACGGAGTAAGGTGATCATTTACGTAGCCTATATAGGACTGAGAAGCGAAAACATCAACGCTCCTGCGATTTAATACCGACTGTACTATATCCAATGACGACTGCGACCATAATCTTCGAATTGATTTAACACTGATGGTTTTTACCTGACTCCTGAACGAGATATTATTTAAACAAGGTAGGTTGGAATGGGTTTTCCTCTGTAACCACAAGCTTTTTAAAAGTCAATATAACCAAAAGATAGTGATGCAATCCCTCCAGGTCTCCATGAACTTCCACACCATTTCTCAGAAGCGAAGGATTTACTTCTATAAATATATCAGTTAGAGGTGTATTTAGGGCACAAGATAGTTCAAGTAATTGGAACGTTTCTTTTGTATTAGTAATCCGTTTATTTATATAACCAACTGCACTTAGTTTTTAAAAATCTACTTCATGCCTTGATGATAGTTCTCTTCGTTTAGGGTATTATCTATGACAAAGTGGTTCCCTAAGTCCTTTCCTTTCAAGTATTTCACCAACCACTCGGCTGCCACAGCTTTCCATATATCTCGGAAACCAGTAGTTCATAGAACTCCCACCTCTTCAGATACATTATTCTCTTCATCAAGATGTTACGTTTTGTGCGGAAGATGAAGGAATCCAAGAAGAGTTCGATCCCATCTATAAAATCCATGCTTCTCTATGAACTGAGATATTTTGGAAAGAATTGCTGTCGAATTTTAATTTTTTTTCTCAGAAAAAAAAAAAAAAATTTGAAACTTAAATAATTTTTGATGTATCTTACAGCATTTTTGACACTGATTACAAATCTCTCTTTATATTTCTTATAGCACGTACAGCTTTTAAGATGACGATAATTTTGTTTTTTATAAGTTTTTTTTTGTAGTAAATCAATAATTTTGATAAAGCATCCTTATATTTAATTGATATTAAAAAAAAAAAATAGAACTACAAGTCTCAAAATTTATATTGTACATATCCCCCTGTTATTTTTCTAAAATATATTGCCATTCTGCATATTGGTAATAAAATGACCTCAATTCCCATTGCTCAAACTGTCCATTTAAAAAAGACATATGACAATATGGAAATACTTTTAAAATCAATTAAATAAGACAGTTATCAATGAAAAGTCTGTGGATATCTCAAAGTTATAAGAATGCTTATGTGTATGCGATCAGGACAAACAAAATTTGGTTGTTTCCTATGTCTGTGGAAGGTATTGCCACTATGGAATATTACACCGGAAGTGGCTTACATCTTAGGTCTACATATGTCCCAGGCACAAGCAGTACCCAGTTTGTAAATTTAGTGAATATCCAAAAAATCTTTCTAGAATGCTCTCCACATTAAACTTGGTTAAACAAATAATTTTATAAAAGCAATGATTAAAGTCAATTCTAAAAGGTTCCAATAATACCTTTCAAGAAAATTTTAAAAGGTTAGAGCCGCTAAATTTAAGGAGATAATATTTGTTGGACTAGAAATAAGGAATGTTTTGATTGACACTGAATTTCAAAAAGCCTTTTGTCCACTGAAATTGAAAACTTGGGTTGCCTTCAAATGGATATGTGAACAGGGGAACAACAAGTCTCATGCTTCTAATGGAGTCAAGAACTTGCTTGATGCTCAAAATGTACTTCCTGTATTCCTTCTTGGATTTCTTCGCCGAATGCCTTGGTGAGTGAGTGACCAGCAGCAAGGTGTGCAATTTCATCAAGATGTTCTCAGAATGGAGAATCGCTACTAAGGATTTTGGGTTAAAATCATGATGGGACACCAATGTTGGATGCTGGTTGGATCTCGACAACCCAGCCAAATTTTACAAAGGAAAGACACATTCATAAAGCTTCTAATGTATTTTTATGTACACTGACAAGAAAAAGTATAGAAAGAAAAATGATTTTCACTTATTTTATAACTTCCCATGACTTTATCATCAGACTTTGAGGAAAAATGATGGTTTAATATGGGTGTAAACATTTATTTGTAAAAATCAAAGTCAAATGCCATCAAAAAATCTTCATTTTGCTTTATAGACTTTTGGCATTTTTTTTGACAGTTTTTCAAGATAGGCAGGTCTGATATCATTCCAAGCATTCTTCAAAATGTTCCACTTACTTGAAGGGAAATTTTCTGTCTAGGTGTTCCAAAAGAGCTCTATTGGGTTCAAATCAGGAAAATGAGCTGCCCATTGAATAATATATAGGATATGAGAGGCTTCTTTTTTTTACTAGAAGATTTTCCAGAGCTTGGATGTATGTTTTGGATCGTTGTTTTGTTGAAAAACAAACTTCCTTCCAATTAATCTTTGTCCAGAAGGAATCGCCTGCTGTCGTCTTTAGGATAGAATGATAACCACTCTGAAGGAATTCACTACCAATCTCTCATACTTGCCGTAGAGAAATATTACATATGAAATTAAGTCCGGCCAAAACAGATGGATTTTTAAAGACAAATAATTAAAAAAAAATATTTCATGGATCTATATTTTTGTAATAATTTTCATCGGGTTAAAGTAAAAAATATTGATAAAGTCATAAACATTGACGAAAGTGACAAAAAAGTATTTTTTTTCCAAACTTTTTCTTGCCAGTGAATATTGTTGTTTTGTTTTTCCAAAATTAGACTATTTGCATAAGCTTTGATCCATGTCATCTCAAAAATTAATAAAAATTACAACCAATGTTTTTCAAAAACTGTACGTGCAACAAAAAAAAAAGTAATAAAAAAAATCAGATTTGAAATCAGCGCAAAAAATGCGTTTTGAAAAATGCTATGAAATTCGTGATGAAAAAAAAAAAAAAAAAATTTTGTTGATCTTTGTAATTAGGATTTCATTTACAAAAGAGTATTTGATTATAAAAAGTCTAGTTTAACTGTTTTCAATTTTATTGAAGAAATAATTTATGTATAAAATTCCATTGTTTGCATATCAATATTTGGATATACATTTTCTTTTTTATTCAATCATTTCTTTAACAATAAAAATAAACTGAAATGAAATGGCAGCTTATTTTGAAAGAAACACTTAAAAATGAGGTATTTTAAACTTTTAAACAGACAGACAAACGTTGCTTTAATAATATTTTAAAACTATTTTTTGATTCTATGTATTTATTGCATGTTCTTATATTGGAAAGAGAAAGAAATTTTATGCTCTAATATCCTAAAATCGGGCTTATTTTTAAATGGATATAGATTTGTGATTTTTGTCATTTAGTTCCTTAAAATCAGGGGAATGTAGGTTTAAATTGGGTAAAGTTGAATAAAATATAGTCTAGGCAGAATAAAAAGTCTTATTGATGTTTATACTAAAAATAAAGAAATATCTGATAATATCATTAATAAAATACAGCAATGACCTTTTTTTTGGTATAAAAATATATCTTTTATTAAAACTTAAATAACTCTCTAAACCGTTAGATTGTCAAGACGACTTTGTAGCTAAAGCTAAGATATTTGGTTAACACCCCCGAGGATGTTTTGGTGGGAAATTAACCCTTCAACATTTGTTCTTAAAAAATTGGAGCAACAGCAATTACCCTTACAATTTTTTACAATATAGTTTTTAGTGCTTATATTTTTCCGTCCCATTGAACGTTCCCAATACACGTCAATAGTTCAGAATTTCTCTTAATTTTAATGAAAAAATGTGCTTGTTTAGGCGCTCAAGATGACTACGGGGTGGGTTGAGGTATGTTACACCTCTCTAAATCAACTACTTTACCAAGTATGTTGAAAAGGCAACGTTTTTGTCAAAAAATTAGTGCATGAATTTGTATTTCTATGAAAATAAAGAAAAGTCGTTTGTCAAATTTATGTTATAAAAAAAGTCGTTTAATATTTTTTCAAAGATTTGTCAAAAATCCAGAAACTTTCATAGATTGCCCAACTTTGCAAAGTATGTGGTGTGGCCTATATCGTTGGATGAGTTCCAAATTGTTGTAACCCACAAATTAACCTTAAAGAATGAAGCATGGAAAATCCATTCTATCATTAAGAATAATGGTGCTTTCCAATTAAAATAAATTCATTTCAACACCCCAAATTTCTCCCCAATTTAGTAAATTTCCTTTTAAATCTGTTTTAAAATAGATTTTAATCCAAGGAACTTTTCGTACGCTCCTCAAACATATTTCGGAAGGAAAACAACTTTTTGTTGCTGCAAAAACATATTTTCATGAAATCAATTACAAATTTTGCAATTTTTAATCAAGGTTTGGTGAAGTCCATTAATCTGGTCACTTTTTAGTTGTTCAATTACTTTTTTCTATTTCCATTATTTGAATGTAAGATATACACTTTACTACAAATGTAATATCAGCTGTTATTCCGTATATAATACTCAATCTCATCAAAGTTAATGAGTACATTCATTATCTATACAAATGTTCGTTACAAGTAATTAATATTTCAATAAAGTTTGATGCCTAAATCTAATATTTTTGTGATTAATTTGCCTAATTTTGAGTCTATATCAACTGTGATTGATGAAATAAAATTTGCTTAATATTTGGGCTCACATTAAATACTAGCCTTCTAGTATGACTAATAATGTAGCCCTCTTTAAATATGCTGTCTAAGCCAATCATTAAATACTGTATTATGAAAAAACAGACAAACACTTATCTTATTTAGTTTCATTTATACTAATGCAATTTTTGTTGTCTGTTTTACAGTGAGCATGGGATAATATGGGTGAATTGCAAGTTTTTGCAGGTTGAATATTGAAATATTCTTTTCAGAATGTTTACCAAATAAGAGCAAAATTTATAAATAAACTACTACTAGAATGACCACTCATTTGAGTGCTGAACCTCCACCTAAAATCAAATTGAGTTAAGAATCTCAATTGATTCCAAAGTTATGGTCGATTATCCCTTTTCGACGTTTTGTGTTACCTTGACATCCCAAAATTCAATGGCCTCCTACTGTGACCATATATATATTCTTTCTACCAAGTTTGATCAAAATCTATCAATAACTTTTGCTAGAATCCTGTTGACTGATAAACAAACAGAGACAAAAGTATAACATACGCTCAACTTTGTTAGAGAGGTAATCCGAATTATTACAGGGAAAGATGGGATGTGCGTTAAGAAAAAACTAAGTCTAGCAATTACAAAAGGAAACACGGTTGTGCGTGTCCTCTTTTTTTTTTTGTTCATTGCTTAATAAGTCGTGGGGGTGTTAATATCTCACTCTAAAAGAAGAATGCTATCTTATTTTTGGTGTAAATTGTTTTTCAAATGCATAATAGAATAATTAGGATATTTTACCTGCAGTAATACTATATAAAATTTCTCCTCTCTTTTGCAGTCATTCATTTTTTCTCCCCACAAACTCATATAACAGGTAGCTGTTATTAACAATGCTCTTAATTTATTAACACCATATGTCTCGCTCCAGCCTTCTCCTTGCACTCCTATATAATCCCATCTCTAATTATAGGATATTGAAGAGGTTTTATTTTGCTGTAGTATATACTGCCAGTATTAAATAAACAAATATGTACAATCTGCTTAAGGGACTTACTTGATTAAATTTAGTTACACACTCACAGACCACATGACTCATTCAAGGAGTTGAAAGGACTTGGGGGATTAAGACATCAAACGAATTTCTGCTCTATTAGTTAATTTCTCTTCCATTCAAAACTCTTTGTGGTTTTACTTTCAATGTATGTATTAATATGTATTTAAAATTAGACATCAATTGGATTAGTAACACTTCCTCTTGCCCCTTCTTTTCATTTTTTTTGAGGTTGCTTACGTCTAATGTACCTTTTTGAGGTGGTTTTGATAAATATACACAATAATGATGCATTACTTTTAACAATTTTCCTATTCAAATAAAAACATTTTTCTTTACCATGTACGAGAGGGGTCTGATAAGCTTCCGACATCGACGTGAAGAGGGCAGCACTATTAAATAAAAGCTAATAACATCTATCTAACATCTATTGACAGTTACTTACAAGAATGTGAGCCATTTTGGTCGTCCAGTTGTTATGTAAAAGTCGTTTGGTTGAGTTGAGGTGAGTGTTTTTGTGAAAAGGGACAATATTTGTATTTGAAATTGTAACCTTTAAATAGATTAAAATAGTAGCAAACATAGAAAGGCTTGTCTTGTTAAATTTACGCGTCTAAGGCAATCCTACACGGAGTAATTGAGTCAAAAACAAAAACTGTCTTCTGAACAATTATTTTCCAGAAAAAAAAACTCCCAAAAACTATTTGGACGGGTTACAGAGATGAGAACATCACTGGGATAAGTTTGTATAGTTACAAGGAGACTACATAAAAAAAAATGGAAAGGATATCTTGTATCCTTGTTAGGTTGGAAACTTTTAAGACCACCCTCGTAATTATAAGTATCCATAGGGGATTTGTACTCTCTCTAAAATTAAAAACCTTCATCTAACTATCTTATAAATGAAAGTTTGTATGTGCGTATATCTTAATCTTGGGTGTAAAGACATTTTTGAATGGATCTTAGGACTGCATAGACACCTATACTATGATATAGCAATGCAATCTCGTGTGTGCGATATATTAATAAAGAAAATATATATATAGAGTTGTATAAAAAATGGTGGGAAATATTACAGATGTTTAGGTCAACTTAAATTTTATGCAACTCTATACAGCAAAATATGAATTAAAAACTCCTTTTTATCAACGAGCGTGTGTAACTAATACTCATACTCAAAAGAAAAAAGAAAGGGGAGTACATTATACAAGATAATAAAAGTGACTTAAGGATAGTTTTAGCACTGAACGTGTGTAGCTAAAGCTCAGCTAGGGAGTACTATCGAAAATAAAGTATTTAATTTATTTTAAATAAAGAATAACAAGACCGAAGAAGCATTAGTATGCCCAGTTATGCTTGATAAATGTTGCAAACAAGAGTTCAACTTCATAATGCCGATGATTATAAAAATAACCTAATCTCAATAATTTTTGGACAGAGTAGATTATCCGGTATCCATCAAATCAATATGAAATCAGAAGAAAATTTAAGAAATCCTTTGAGTTATCAGGAGGGTTCAAAATTACATCAAATCAATCGGGGAAATATCCAGGTTTAACTATGATTTTAAAAATAAACCAAACTCAATATTTATTGGACAACTGAGAGTATACAGGATGCATTGAATCAATATGAAATCCTACAAAATTAAAGAATTCCTCTGTGTTTCCAAGATGGATAAAAATTATGTCAAATCAAGGAAGGAAATGAGCAAGTTGAAGAAAGATTTTATATATTAATCAGCAGTAATAAATATGAAATTTTAAAAAATCTACAAAAATTTGAATAATGTCCAGAGTTTTTGGTAATGATAACAATAACGTAAAATCAAAGGGAGGCGAACCCAATTCGGGTACCCTTTGGAAGCTTGAGGAAATCCAATGAGAACATCTTCTCTGGTTATAAATTAATTCCATGATAGAGAGTTCTCTCCATTTATTTTCAACCAATGCAACAAATAAAGATTTTTTGATTTATTTTTCTTATTGATGTTTTTTTTTTTTGTATTTTATAAATGAATACCTAAACTAATTTAGAAGAGATGTCTTTGATTCTAAAGAAAGGAAATACATAAATGATAAGAAAATATAAAACAATAACAAAATGTTGATTTGATTACATACAAATAAATATATTTCTTCAAATGAATATATCGAAAACAAAAATTGAATTAAAAAAGTTATTTGAATCAAAAACTTGAATATAATTGGATTTTACTTACGTATACATATATTATTAGACTGTTTCAAAATTACTGTCGCAATGTTGTTTTTAATGGAGATCAGCATTTTCTTATTAATTGGGTGACTATAAGGTAACGTAGACTAATAAATAGATTATAACTAAAACATATATAGAGTTATTTACCAATAAGCGGGAATGCCCTCACGGATTTAGTGCAAATTTTAGGCAAGCAGAAAAAGATTGCACTATCATTCATTAAAAAATATGTGAAAAATGTATTTTCTAAAAAAGAGTCACCCAATTTTTTTGGGGGAAACAAATGAGTGGAGGATTGAGTTGGAGCAGTTGAGAGTGATTTCTTAGCAGCTATATTAATGCTTCATCTTATATAAATTTATAAGCATATTTTGTTTTCGTTTGGCTGTCCAAAACAGCCTAATAGACCAATCTGAAATTTAGCAAGTAGACACATAAAATAACCAGGTATATTCCTATGTTTTCTTTGGCCTACCCAAGGTTAATAGCAATACATGGCTAGACCATCATATAATCGGACTTGCAAGAATTTTCAATCTGATGTATTGTACCAACTGCTCGTCAGGACAAGTAGATTTGAACAAAACACGCAACCACTTGATAGTCTATGACATCACTATTGCTAGAAGTGTCAATTTAATGTATCGTACCCGCTGATGGGCAGGAAAAACAAATTTTGACAAAACACGCAGCCTATCCACCCTTTTTCTTTCTAAATCTCTCTCCCTTCTTCGCTTCTCCCTTTGTCTATTTCTACATACCTCGTTTTGTTTCTTTTCTTATACCTTCATTCTTTGTTTCCATTCTCCTTTATTCAGCCTTGCAACGCCGGAATCCTCTGCCGGTAAATAATATTTAGAGTTCATTAGTTTGTAATGAAGAAAAAGGGTTGTCATTATTTAATCGATCGTCGCAGTAATAACTTCTCCTTCTGAAGTAAGAATTCTCGAATATCTTTTGTGTAAATTCTTTTAAAAATCCCTCATAAAGTAAATATATATAAATTTAATCATAATTACACTATTTTACCTCCATTAAAGCTCTTTTAAATGTAGAAGATTCTCCTGTTAGGAACTTAATTCGTTTCGCTCCAGCCTTTTAGTCGTGCTATTTTTCAACTCTAAATATTTCTAGAAATGTTCATATTGACAGAGCAGAAAGGCCCGCTGCTAGAACTTTTCTTTTGGAGGGATGTTGAAATTTATTTTTCACATATTCTGAATAGTTTTAGTGGTACATTGTGGGTCTCATACTCCTATGGCACTGGTCTTTAGAACAGAACCAGTGGGGTTATAGATTTTGGTTGTGTAAGACTTGAAAATGACAGTCTATGTCAATATCTCCGAAATATTATTTATCTAGATTGTATTAAATGGACCCAAAGACTGAGAAAATTCTGCCCTCGATTTACAGTTTTTTGTTACTGTAATTCCGAAACAGTTTAGTTTTTATAATATATATAATTTTATATAGAAATCTATTAAATTCTGACATTATCGAATATGAAAATGCAGACCGAAAAAGAATAAAAAAAAATTAAATTGAACTAATAATAAAACAAATAATTGTTGATACAAAGAAATTCAATCTAACAAATTCACTTTGTGAAAGTTTGTTTGATTATTATTAGTGATGCGACACGAGCAAAAATCGTTCATAGATACTCAAGTTTTATGAAGTGAACAAAAAATATATCAAAAATTTGGCTCGTGTATCTCCTAACTCATCAAAACTTATGATTCCGTATTCTCATATTTGAGCACATTATAACATGTAAATTTTCAAAACGAATATATTGTATTCGGATTCATAAAGTTTCGTGTCATCACGAAGATGAAATCTGCATAATCCGAGACAATTTATAGTATTGATGTATTTAATCGCAATTCGATAAATTACGGGCAGTAGAGTCGTTGTCATTGATCGTAGTTATGAAGCGTCGAAGAACAGACACACTTTGCTTTAATAATATACTGGGTGGCCCGTTGAAATCTGACAATTTACTCATTCAATAATTAATGAAGGCTGAGTGATTGAAATCAATTCATATTTCGATATATTAAAGTATGAACAATTAGTTACTAAACAAAATGTTATCGTATTTACTTGTTTATAACTATATATCTTTCCTATATACCTTTCATATGATAATAAATTCAGGTAGACTTCAACACTACAACACAAAACAAACCTGAGCTCATTAGCTTACGTTTAAGTCAAGAAAATTACACTTGCGCACTCCAAGTAGTTGGGCATCTCCAAGACAACCGTCTAGGCCGTCAGTAAGTCCGAAACGTTGGAGAGGAAGAAAGCCTCTGTCAATAAGGCCAAAATGGACCCAGTAGAATGAAATAACATAGAGAGGTCCATCCCCTCAAGTCCATGAGGCCCCATACACGAGATCCCGCGGTTTCACACCAGACTGTCCATAGAGTTATGAAAGAAGTGGGTGGAAGGGGCCTTGCCTTGGTGGAGAGGCCACTTTTGACAACAGCAATGAAAGAAACCCATCTCTTCCGTTGCTAGATGAATTAGTCTTTTGAATTCTTTTTTGGACACTTTTAGCCCAACCCCACAGCCTTGACTAACCCCTGTGGGTGTATGTTGAGGGGAAGCCCTTCTGTCCGTCATCCAAACACCAAGACCTTAAAACCACTGTCAGAATTGGGATACTATGACAGAGAACTGCATCTGCAACAGGGCTAGCCCTTCTACTACCACCTGGTAGACATGATTGCAGCTAAGGGCAGCTAAATTTATTATTAAAAGAGCTCATATACACATCTATTTATAGTATTAATTTTGTTGAAATTCTATTGTTAATTAATGATGTAGTTCTTGTTGGACTTTAAATTCAAAGTGTGCAGATTTGGTTGTACCACTCTGTAGAAGATAACTCCCAAAGAAATATTCAGTCCTACTCTCTATTAGTTACTGAATACTTAGATGTATTTTCCTCCAGGATAAATTAATACTAATAACAGCTTGATAAAAAAATAATGTCATAACGTTGAGGCAGGGGGTACTTTGGTCTCTAGAGCACTACTTGGCTGAGCCTTAGCTAGGTACGCTCCATGCTACATGCAAAGACCAGTTAGATTTTATTAATATGACTACATTGTTATTTCATATATAAAAAAATGTATGTTTTTCATTCAAACATACATTGATACAGACAAACATTGCTTTGTGAATACAGATTAAAGAAGATAAAAATAATTTATAAATGACAAATTGTCAATAATTCTTTAAGAAATGTGATTTTTTGACTGACGAGTTTGTAAAAAGTGCAAAAAGTGTTAGGGAGTAACAAATATTCAGGTGAGATACGAGTATAGCTCATAATTCCTCTAGTGTTGTTAAAAACACGGAAATTCTTGGGTTGCAAAATTGAGCAGGGACATAGCTGAGTGAGGTGTATGAAGGGGCTTGATATAGATTTATATTAGGGGGAGTTATTAATTTATGAAAATGACAAAATTAAATTTAAGCACAACTTTTTGAATGTAACAGGATATTTGAAGCACTCATTAAATCCTTTTTATGCGAAAGCAATATACATTTTAAGTTTATAAAGAACATTTAAAAGGTCATTTAAAAGGTCGAAGGTTGCAAAAAGGTCAAGGTTTATTTTCGTGTGTCTACTAGGGTGTCCAATTTTTAGAGTGACCTTTTAATTAGATCTTCTGATGTATTTTAATGAAAAAGTTATGTTTGTAAAGTTTTGGTTTAAGCGTGTTCTTTGACCTCTATGGCCAATTGAAAATGACTTTTTTTAACGACATTTTCTATTTGTAAAGGGATTCAGAAGTTTCAATTTTAAGGCTATGTTGTTGAATTTCAAAAGTTTCATTTATGTTCACTTTCTCAAGTGAACATAAGGATAAATATAGTCCATGAATTTCATTTTGAAGAAAAACAAATTGTTATTTCTTCTAGAGTGCTTAAAGGATGCCCTTGCATCCGAAAAGAAGGGCTAAGATTGAATTTGATTGGATTGGAGAAAAATCTTAGAAATTTCGGATATTTTCGGAAAATAAATTATTGCTGTTCAATTTTGGTAGCCAGGGATTGCTTAATATACAGACTACTCACACTTAGAGGCATGAATTGTTGATCAGTAATGACTTATGTAGTTCTTAAAAAGAGTGAGCCACAAAGTTTACATCCCTAGTCATTAATTCCCAGTGATGCACAATCTCCTGCCGGTATGTACAAAGTAAAAGAAACAGAAAATTAAGTGAGTAAATTACTGGTAAAGTACGGGAATAAACAAATATCCTACCTTGTTTCTAGCAAAGATATAGACAGAAATGATTAGGTTGTCAATTCTCAACTCTACTCCAAGAAGGCTTACACTTATCACACCTGAGCAAGAATCATTATTACTCTCCGGGTTTCATAAGCACATTAACTAGTTATTACTTTATACTTGGATGTTCTGTCTTCGAAAGCTTTCGAAAATAAATAATCTTGTTTAGATTATCAACTAAAAAAACCCCACTTTCTTGGAAATGTTTTAAATACTTATATTAATTAGTAATTACTTTGTGTAAAAATCCAAGATGAGATTTATTCATAATATAGACTTGTCAGGCTTGTCTTCAATAAAAAATGCCCTTTCTTTTTTTAAACGATCATCTGGCTAGCATTAGTAAGCCACGATCAAGGATGAATCCGTACTTTATAATTGAAGTATTTTTTATTCAAATACTTTTGTCTTTCACAGGTTTTTTTGCAGGGACCGCTTCTAGACTCTTTACAAACTCGATATGCCACCATTAGCTTTAATCACAGGGCCGAGGTAACGACGGAAGGTGGAAAATGTGAAGGGTGACCTTCATTGGGGTGGACTTTTTGGCCTTGTGAGGCCCACACAGAGCATGTTTAATACCCCTGATACCTTGTCACTGTTTCACAACGTTGTACACCGTCTTTCAGTTGTACTTTATGTCGCAGATAATATTATTCATGGCGTGACCATCCCAGTACAAATCGTCGATCCCTTTTGCCGCTACTCGAAACCTTCATTTGGAAGACTGAGAGTAAAACTTATATACTAACTATTGTTTTTTAATGCTTTGGCTGACAAAAAAACAAAACAGTCATTTATAAAAAAAACCGTGTAAATAATTTACATGTAAAAAAATTGTGGAATAACTTTTGCGCACCTCTGTATGTATAATAATATTATTTTCAACTTTGCCAATAATATTTAGTTTATAACATGAAATGAAAAAATACAATTATTAAAAATGCAGTCTTTTGATTCAATAGGTATATTCTGCATATACTTATTTAAGAAAATGAAAACGATCCAAATAAAAATGAAATAAAATTAATTAAATTGTTCCCAATGGCCCTCTTGAAAAAAATAAAACGAAAAACCTATTAAAAGTGAATACATGGAAAAAAAGAAACAATGACGTTCAGTACATATTTCTTTAAGTCTAATTGGAATAAAATGGGTCTCATTGATCTTTATGTTAAAGAAAATGGGGAAATTTAGTATACAGCGTGTCCAGCGAATCGTGAATGAAACTTTAGAAAGGTTTTATTGATTTACCAAATACATAATTTACCTCTCCCCCCGTAATATCTACTATTAGAGCAATAAAAAAAACAGTATTGTGAAACATATTGATTAATCAGACCAAAAACAACTGAGATGGAGGTCACAAGAAATCGTGTGTCAGCGTACTTTTGACACAGGAATGACTTATGACGATATCTCCCGCATCATCCCTTGCTCCAAGGGTCTCATTACCAGGATTAAAAAGCTGAAGAACGATAATAAGAGTCTTTAGATAGGAGGTCTGGAAGTGGTCGGCAAGACCCCGAAAACTTAATGGAGTTTCTGGTTTCTAAAGGGACACAAGTTCGGTGCAGACGTGTACCTAGAGATCATGGAGACAGGGGTAATTCCCTTGTTGAAGACCCACTACCCAAGGAAAATGATGTTTTCCAGTAAGCTTCTACCCCCGGTCACACGGGCAATAAAACTCATAATGTTTTGAAGACAACTGGCGAGTTTGTGGTCCTAGTCAATGTAGTCTTTGTTCTCGCCAGACTGCAACAATGGCGTCAGGGTGCCATCAAAAAGAAGGGATGTGACACCTTCCATGAGAATGTTATAAAGCAAGGTTGTAGTGTGGTATTGAAAGGATGACTTCAATCTGCAGATTAGCACGTTCATCATTTATTATTGATCTCTTTTTGTTGATTGGATTAAAGTGAAACCCAAATTAATATTGCAGTCTTATCAGATTTTTTAACAGGTCAGCGACCAATACTTCCTTTTGCAATCAAGATCGGTATTTTCTCCGCCTGGTACCTGAGAAGATGTATAACACAGCATACATATACTCCTTTTATTGCATAATTAAGCCGTCTCAAAATCCACAACAAAGCATCAAAGCCTTTTTAAATAAATATCTAACCGCTCCTAGTACTTTCTGGTACTCTTAAAACAGCCGGAAGATACTACAAAAATGGGCTAGCAGATTGTTTTTTTCTGCGGTTTAACAAGAGAAACAACCGACCACATACTCTGGGAAAGCAGCAGATTAACAGAAATCTACAGCAGCGTACAAATCATCATTGAAGAAGGACTTTCGAAAAATGATTTTTTATCATTAGCAAACGACGTAAAAATCGACGCAATAATTACAAAGGCACGGTAGTTAATAGACAAATTGCGCAGTACAAGAGATGATAACTTTGATGGCGTTTTATCCATATTAAGATTGTATGTTAGGATTTTGAATGGGATTATTTGTTGACTATTATTTTATTGTCATGCAGCTATCGACGGTTTTTGATGATTGAAAGGTAAATTTGTATTGTAGTACAAGACTACCAATGGTGATTAGAATGAGCACGTAGTTTTTTTAATGATATATTTTATTTTCTAAATTATTATACCAATGTAATCTGTATTAGAAATTTTTGGAATGAAACTGAAGGCCCTAGTGGGCAACAAAAAAAATATATTGCTTCGAATATTGCAGGGATATCAAACCCGTTGCCCGCATTACAACCCAGTATTTATTCTCGCTTCAAGTAGAATTTTTTTCGCAAAATTGTCACAATACCATCAAAATATGTGAAACGCACATAATCCTTTGTGCAATTTTTGACAAATTATCACTCAGGGGGAAAAAATAATTAATGAGAAAACAGAGGATTTTTTTTTCCTAAGTATTTCTTTTCTAAACCGAAAAAGGTCATTCGATCGAATTATGCAGAGGAGCAAAAATTAAATTCAAAGAAACCAAGCCCTTTTTGAAGTATTTTGGTCTCAAAAAATTAGAATTGGTCTTTTTAAATATTTACCCTAAATTTTAAATAAATAAATATTCAGTAGTTTTTTTATGAAACCATTTTTCATTAAATTAAATTTAATAGGTTCTGGGGCACAAAAAAATATTTCAAGTGGCAATGCGGCCCATTATATTAAAAGTTTGGACATCCCTGTTCTAAAAGCTGCCGTGGAGAAGGAATGGGCTCCCATGTTGGAAGAGTACGTGAAGAATTCCTGATGGACCTTCAGGCCTAGAATCGAAGCCATGCTGGAGGCCAAGGGTAGCCATTTTGAGATTTAATTGCTTTTGTTAAGTAATAGAAATATAGAAAGCCAAACTGCTGGTACTTTTTGGGAATCTGGATAAAGTTGGTTTTAGGCAAATTTGTTCACAATTCAAAGGGACAAGCTGTAAATTGTAGAACCTTCAGATTCCACGACGCAAAATTGGGAAAAAATTTCTATTTGAGAAAAAAAACAAAAAAAAAACACACACAAACACACAGATATGAATATTGTGGATAAAATACTCCTTATACTTTGTTTTCATGTGACTAGTTGGCGTTGTTGTTTATCCTCTATAAGGCAGGGCCAGTGCCATTAAAACTATGAGGGATAAGGGGGTGATTGCTAGTCCTCACTTTTGTGATATTTTTATAGTTATTGGAATAGAAGTGTCTTGACAAAAAAAATTTAAATATAAAATTTTCGAAAATTTTATATTATATTTATCTTTTCAAAGAAAGGCTATTCGTTCAAATTTAGAGTAATGAAACCAAAAAAAAAAAAGTTTTTTGTCTCTTCCAAAATTAACAAAAAATATATTTTGTCAAATTGTCGAAAAAATATGTTGAAGCTCCTGACTTCCTCACCAGTGACGTGTCTAGCCTCCCTAAAAAAGTATCTGAATATTTTTTTTGCTAAGCTCTCCAAATGATGAAAGCCAGCAACGCCCCAGGACGTGACCATTATATTATTTGGCCCCACTTGCAAATACATTAGGCCAGAGCAGTAGCTAGCCATTCTACATGTATCAAAAATGTGGGGTAAGCCAGCTGAATACTTTGATCAAAATGTATCAAAACATAAATAAAAGTATATAATTCTCACGACGCCCTATAACGAAATTTATTGGCGTTTCTTACACTACGTCATGGAATTTTAGATATATAAACTGATCAGCTTAGCTTATATTTCTTTTTCTTTTCCCTCTTGAAGGAATGGAGTACAAAGAAGTCGACTTTTTTTCGACTAATTAATTATTTTATATCCTCCCTCCTGTGGGAATATAAATTCTACGTGGCTATCCAGGTTTCTATAATTCCATGATTACGTTTATTGTAAAAATAAGAGTATCAAGATTCGAAAAAAATCCTTCTTTCCTCTCTTTCTTCAAGGAGTAGTATTCAAACCACCCTCAATAACACTTAATGCCTTAAACGATCTTTCTTCCTTTTTCAAACTCAGACACTCTCAGCATCATTTATGGCTTTAATAAAAGTCGTAAATATACATCAAGAACCATTAATAGGAAGAGGGTTTGCATTTACATACCGCACCATTGACTTTCAGAGTAAATGTATGGGGGTTAATCAAATTGCTGTCACTTCATTGGAGCCTTTTTTGTTTTTTATTATCGTTATAAAAACTATTTATTTGTTTCTTTTAGTCTCCTATAGGAGTGTATTGCATTCCAGTCTAATAAATAGCAATAAAATAAAGTACATACTTATCAAGGAGTCTACACAGACTACAAGATATTTTTCAAACTAAAAGTTTTTTAACTCTGTAGAGAAGTGTACCGAGTATTTTTATTCAAAAAAGTTCATCAAAAATGAACCAATGGATATCATGGATTACTTACTGCGGCTGCTTTAAGATATATTTTCTGGAGAACTCTATAAAGTATATTAAAATTTTAAATCGTAGTATCAGGGTCTTCAATAGGCATAAAAAATGGCCAATCCGAGGTGCCTATATTTATGATTTCCGACTTTATGGTTATTCTTGTATTAATCTTATAGAACATTATATTTTTAATTCATCATTTTTTTAAAATTATTATTTGTCCCAATGTTTCAGCATTTTTATTAAAAAAAAGTTAAATATAACGAAAAAAAAAAGCACCAAACAAATGATTAATAATTAACAGGACATAAAATAGCTTTAAACAATAAAAGAGGTGGTCACACTTCCTCTTTTGTATGATTCTGTGCTTTTAGAGTTCTTTGAACCAAATTATTGGTTTTTTAAAGAACTTTTGGAAAATTGGGTTGTCAAGTAGGAACCGTATTCCTTCATTAAAATATCCAATTGATATTTAGTAAAAAGTCTTGCGACATTTCAGCGGCTCCAAAGGCCTCGTACATCCATCCATTTTATTGATCCTTATTGATTTTTTAATTAAAACTAATCATTTTTTGCTATGGCCGCCTCCCTGCCTCCTTCCATAGGGCCGAAAAAGAAAGTCCATGCCCTTAATTTTAATTTTGCAAGGATCTAAGGTGCCAGATGCCTTATGTCTTTCACACGACGTATAAATATGAAGTTGCATGTCGATTTTACCACATTTAAAAGAGCGCATCCTTTCCTCCTTGGGGTTTCCAATATAATTATTGCATAAAAGTGTCTTGGAGTTTATATGTCCTTCACACTTTTTAAAAGATCGAAAAATATTTAAGATTTTTTCCTTTCCGTCTTTCTCCTCCAGTCTTGTGAAGTGCAATCTCAATAACGGACATGAGACAGTCTTATTAGGGTAAAATCTTTTTAAACTTTAAAAATCTCACAGCCCTTTCTACAGCTCTTGGTATGAATATATTAAAAGATGTTGTAGATTGTTTTACAATATTCAAAATTCAGCTAGTTTAGGATTTTGCAATTTGATAGGCTAGGAGTTATTCTTTATTTAATGTATAGGTTTTTAGTGGACTTTTGTAACTAAAGGAGTCTTCGTCTGTGGGCACTAATTCAAAAACTAAATTGTTTATCTGTATTTTTTTATTAAATGTAATTTCCCCATGTTTTCTGACGGTTTTTTTAATATTTTAACACATTTACTGAAAAGTCCCGGATTAACAAAGACACCAAAGTTTTTCTCTCGTTCAATTTTTTTTTTTTTAAATATATATATTTTTTCTATTTTCCCTTTATCGAGCTGAGTCCCTATAACACTTTTCAAGCAACTTCATAGATTGAAAGGTATTTTTCCCCATCAAGAGGCAGTGTGAAATTCAAAAAGACAAAATAGTTTTTGATCAATTGTTTTGAAAAAAACCAAAAGTAGTGTCAATCTGAAAATGAGGTGAATTAAAAAAAATAGCATTATCTTTTATTAGGGCCCGGACTTTTAAGCCTATGTGCTATACGTGTACAGTGTACACCTAGGATAGATGTGATAACCTGTTTTAAGTTGTCCTGAAATTTTGACAGTTGTCTTTTGATGGTTCGTACTAACTGAAAATGAGGCGAATGAAAACAAAATAGCCCCATTTATTTGTGAATATTGGGAGTTTTTAGACCAAGTGTTATATTGTAAAATAAAAGCCTTAAAAACCATTCCGTTATTTAGCGGCGTTGATATAGGTAGGAAATACTCAGCTGTTGATTCTCAATCCTACTCCAAGTTAGTCCAAGAAGGACTTACACCAAGTTCTAACTCCCAAACAAATCCTGACAGTTACATGGTTACTCTACTCAATATTTAAAGACTTTTACATTCCAGTAAAAGCTCAGAATTTAGAACTGTATCACGTCGTTACCTGTACTGCAATACTCAACTTTTACTACTAAAAGAAACAGAGAAAAGGCCTATAATGAGGTGGCAATTGTTAGCCAATTCTTTTCAACTAACTATGGAATTATTATTAAATATATGTTGGGAATTATTCACTGCTTAACAGGAGTAAATTATAATTCAGCCAATTAATGTTCAGTACTCTGATTAGTAGAAAAGAAGAAGAAAAATCTACAGCTGATAATAAAATACACTTTAAGTTTTTGTGTTAGTGAAGTAACGTTGTGACAACTATTGCACAATGTGCAGAAAAAGGGGCTCAATACCAGATTTAAGATAACCCTATATAAGTACATAAGTATATCCAAGGTGATTCAAAATAAATCTATTATAAACGTGAGTTTGTTTGTATATTTATAGATATATATTCTACGAGGAAAATCCGTATGTTGTATATTTGAAAATACACAAATTGAATAAACTTGGACCCAATGGAGTTAAATCTATATTTTAAAGAATACATGTTTTATAAGTAAGAATATTCAGGAAACACTTTTTTTGAGAAATTACAATTTTTTTTCTTCAATACCGAGTGGTCCATTAAAATCTGAACACTTTGAATTTTTAAAATCAGCAAGATATAATTAATTAATTTTTAACATAATTATAACAAAATTAGTACTATAAATAGATGCGCCTCTGAGCTCTCTTAATCATTAATGTAGGCGTCCTCAGCGAAAATGATGGCTTCCAGGCAGTGGCTGAAAAGTGTCAAAAAAAGTTCAGAACAACTCTAAAGACTAATTCAAAAGAGTCTTACAACGGAGGAGATGGGGTTCTTTCATTACTGGTTCAAAAGTGGCCTCTCCAGGTCTAGCCTTTTTCCACCCACTTTTTCGATAGTTTTCTGGACAGTCTAGTTTTGAAGGGATTGACTTGAGCTGTTATCGTTAACTTTTATAGTTACCATTTGGACCTTTTTGAGAGAGTCTTTCCCCCTCTCCAATGTTTTGGACTTGCTAACGGGGTAGACGGTGGTCCTAGAGACACCCAACTGCTTGGAGTGTGCGAATGGAAATTCGTCGATCACCTTCAAGTGTCATTTTCTCGACTTGTACATAAGCTAGAGAGCTCAGATTTGTTTTGTTTTGTAACTAATTTTTAATGCTTTAATATATCGAAACATTAATTAATTTCAAACACTCAACCTTAATTAGTTATTGAATTAGTAAGTGTTTAGATTTCAATGGACCCCGGGTATATAGTTCGTTGAAATTAGGACACATATAATCTACCTAAAATATCTTCTTTAGCAAATATGTACACCTTAAACTTCATTTTTTTCAATATTCTACACACACTCCTTGAGAACAATTACTTATTAATCATCTTACTTCTTACTTAAGGTCATCTATATAATATTAGAACCTGTAAGCGATGACTCAGGTGGTCCCTCTACTAGAAGAACTGAGAAATTATTACAATGACAAAACAAAACTTCACAAGGCTATTTGTCATATTTTTATGAAAAAAAAGACAAAAAAACCCAGGCATTCATTACATTAAAATAGTCGAAATCTAATCCTAAAATAGAGTTCTGTAATAGGCTTGATATTGTAATCAAATAATTTCATAAAAACTATGATTTATGAATTTTAAGGCCTGAGTTTTTATATAGGTTCTTATTTTTGACTAATAAAAAGCTTTTTTTCCAATAAAAGTAGGACAAATATTTTTTGTTATATGATTGTTGTAATTTCTCAGTTCTTCTACCCCATTTGTGGCGGAGGCACTTAAGCCCTGGCTTACAGGTTCCTACTATTTTATGGGTCAATGATGTTTGGGTGGAAAATGGTGCAGGCCATTGACGCCACGTAAGGCCAGAAAGTAAAGTACAGAGGAAATAAGTCAGTACTCTAGGGGCCAAATCGAATTAGACCAGAAGTCCAGCCTGTTCCTATTTTCACACAGGATCCTTTGTGTGGCGTTGGCTGTATAGGTAAGAAGACTTTACTATTGGAGGACAACTATACAGGTGGAGAAGTTGAAAACGGTGTTTTTAGAAACCATGAGCTATCCAAATTTTCTTGCCGGAGTTATTTGCCATACGGAGAATTGCAGAGCTCTTTCTGAGTTCATTTTTACAGTAGGAGTGATGTGGGATGCAGGAAAATCAATATAATCTCAGCAGTTTCTAGCGCAATTGAATGCTTTGAAATTGGTGTCTACACCTACACAGCGTTTGAGTTGTTAATTTGTTTTTGACAGATAAAAAGGTCAGACGTCTTTTGGAGTGCTTCACGATTTTCTACCTTTGAAAATAAAAGCAATGGAAAGAAATAGTTTGATGGAAGATTCTTTAAAAACTTTTGAAAAATTAGTCATTCTTCAAAATTTAACATTATGTAAAAAATGACTGTTTTAGAAAAATATACAATCTTTTAAAAGTTAAAAAAAATTCGCCTAAATTGATTTCTTCTTTCCATTTTTTTCGCTTACAGATAAAAATTATGTTTTTCATAAAGTTGTAAAATTTGGACTTTCAATGACTGTGTGCAACATCTAAACATTGATCAGTATGGCACAAACTTTATATTTATTAATCCTTGTACCAAAGAAAACATTTAAAGACTATTTATTATCAACATTTATTGGGAAAAAAACCCACATTTTAATAACCAACCTAATATAAGGTCGATTTTTTATGGATCAACGGGGGGAAGGAAAACTAGAGCTATGCCTCTTGCCTATAGATCTTCCGGATTGTCAGTATCGTTTTTCGTTGAACCTTTTGGTGTATTATATGGCAAAGAGGCAAAGTAGAACTGTGAAATCATTCTCCACAAAATTCATGAACTACGATACAGACAATAGGAAAGGGACCATCAGGCAATAAGGCATAGTTATACTTATAATAATGCAGAGTCTAACCCAAGGAACACCGTCCCCATTGGATGGAAACATTCTGTTTTGGGGGTATTTCTCTAGTAAGAGAAAATGTCGACTTCACCACATCGAAAGGAGGATGACGTGGCCATCCTCTGGAAAGTCTTGGACGACAGCCTCCTTCTCTCAGAGTAGTTACTGAAAATGGGCCAAATCATGGGGCTTCCATCCCAACAATGAGCCAAAGAAGAAACACATGAAGATCATGGAATGACATAGCCAGTCTCTCGAACTCAACCCGAGGAAAACCTTTATTAATGGGGAAACTTACAAAATCGGAAAGCGATCAAATATTCATTCTTCCACTATATAATTATATGACGAAAGTAAGAATATTCAAAAAAACGCTTTTCTTGACAAATTACAGACATTTTTTCACTCATATCAAAAATTTCTATTCAAATTTGTCATTCAAAATGTACGTCATACTATTTGTATATAAAAAAATGAACGCCATTTTTCAAAAAAAGAAAGAGGATATTTTTTTTTCTATTTCCCTTGTATGTTATTTATATACAGAGTGCGTATGCAAAACTGTCTGGAATGATGACAAATTTTTTTAAAGACTATAACCTTCTAATGAGTGGTTCATTAAAATTCATACTACAAATAGATATGAGTCAGAGCTCTCTTAATCATTAATGTAGACCCCCTTAGTGGTAATGATGACTTCCAGGGGAGTAGGAAGGCTTAAAACCCTCCTACGATGTAGTACTCTGTCATGATATTGGCCCCTCGATGTGCACCCAAAAAAAATGTAGTCGAGAAAGGTTGACATCAGGGCTGAAGGGCCCAAAAGTGTCAAAAGAGTCTTGTTTTGTTTTGTAACTAATTGCTAATGCTTTAATATATCAAAATATGAATTAATTTCAATCACTCAACCTTAACTAATGATTGAATTAGTAAGCGTTCGGATTTCAATGGAACACCCGGTATTTAATTCCGGAGGAGTGAACTTTTCCTTATTACTATATACGAAATATCATTGATCTATACGAAACTGGAATGAACATTTGGGTATGCTCAAAAATGACGGAAAATGGATATCCTTGAGAATTTGTTGCAGAATAATAAGTCTTAATCCTTGTTAGACTCAGAGTAGAATTAAGGATCAATATCGGTGTAATTTGTTGGAAATATCCTTGTTTATATCCTTCCTCCTTCGTCACAGCTGCTTCTAGCTGAGATATTGTAACGTCATGACAGCTAAGCCGCTCTTCCAATTGTGAGGGTTACAATGGTGATTTTCTATTTTTTTAAAGTGCTCCAAATGCTTCCGATAAGAATCCCTCCTTATAAGCATAACTGATCATTTGGTGCTCAAAGTGACTATCTGATTCCTTGTGTTTTAAAAATTTATATCTCAAGCTCTGTTTGATGAACATTTCCGTCTATTTATGTTATATTGCCTGAACTCTTCACCAACTTCAAAGTAAGTATATTTTTAGAAAGTAAAACATATTTTTTTAGAAAGTAAAACATAATTTTGTATTTATTTATATTTTAAAAGAATGATATTATAAAAGGATCTTTTCTTATACAACCTCTATCAAAATATAATGCAAATTTGAAATATACATTTTAGGGGTTCTTCAAAATATTATAAATAAGCAAATATTATTTAAACAATCTTTGAGGAAATCTTTACTATAAGTTCACGGCTTAAAAAGAAATAATCATTTGAAGAACGAGCACCATTTTGCTCCAATAAATAGTTTCGTTCATTATAATTGCCCTTTATCCATCATGAAAGCATCGTATATCTAGATGTGTATAAAACATATACACATGGGGTTAGCGGCTTTTTCTAGATAGTCATCTGAACAAAGTTTTTATTTTTCAAAATTGTTCTCATTATTTTTCAATTCTTGAGAATGGAACATCTAAGTACAAATTAACAAAAAAAAAATCCCAAAATTACAATTTTTTGGGAAAAACATTTGGAAAATTAAATTTTAATTTAACTATAAACTACCTTGAGACCCATCCATATGCACAACATGAGGGCAGTGGTGTATTTTGGGGTAAGGGCTTATTTCCTTACTTTAAGAGCTGGTGACAGCTGATCAAATGAAACGTCAGCACTGCTAAGCTCCTTTCCTTCCAAACATTCTCCAAATTGTCAAGGGTTACCCCGTTCATTTTCTGTTTCTTTGATCTATACATTATGCATCACTGAGTATCAGTGTTGCGTGGGTCCTTATTTTTTCGTTCCATTCCAGTTTTAGGACCTGTCCTTAGGACTGTCAGTACTTGGGACTGGTTCTTCAGACAATCAGTCCTCGAGACTGCTCTTTAACTGTCGGTCCTAGAATTTTCCCCTTAGATTGTCGATGGTTTAATAAGCCAGATAAGATATGCGAGATATTTATTAAAATCATTGCACATATCTTGCAAAAAATCTTCCTATTTTCACTAGAAGCGAATGTAATACGAACATATTACATATTTTATTTAATGGGATAATTCAAAAAGGATTATACCCCTCAATGACATCACAAGGGATCGATTTTACTTTCTTGAAGGACAGACAAGTGGGACTGGACTAAACCGTAGTCATTCGTCCTATATATGGGCCTACCAAACACTATTGTGTATATCTTCGAAAAAAAGCATCTTAGTTAGAAAATAAGGATTATAAAAGAGATTCATCATAAACAATTTTTTATTTTTTCCGATTTTTTAAGAGTAGAATGTAAAGAAAAGGTTTTTTGAGGACATTTATTTCACAAAATCATCTGAAATGAGTGTTTGTCACAACTTTTATTCAATATGTGAGCTCTCAAACCTAATAATTTACTCAATACGAGGCCTAAATCTCTTGTTGACCTTGATTATGTAGCCAGACTTGAGCTACGTCCACTACTCTTTGATAGAACTTCTAGGAACCTCTAGAAACTGGACACTCCTGTGAGGGGTAGTCTCCACATGTAGATGTACCAAAAGTCTGGAAATCTAAGAAAGGCCTGGGCCTGGTGCAATTGCAAGGAACTCCATTTGGAGTGAAAACAAAGTTGTTCTCGAACATTTCTCTGTCCCAAGGACGCACTTACTTATCATGAAGTTCGATGTAAGCATTTGTATTGATCTGCTTCTTCCTTTCCATAAAAATGGAGGTCATACTCCACATTTTCCAAGATCATGGCTCTGGTTAGACTTTTTGTTCTAAAGACATTGTCTAGATGTCATGTAGCGGCTGTTCTGCTTATTCACAGAGGCATCAACGGTGAACATTTTTTCAGCAGAAAAAGCAAAACTTTTCCCTAATTTCTGTTGGCCTTGATAGAGTTTAGAATCTTTTTGTTCTTTCCAACCGTCTCAGCCTGCTGCTCTGGTTCAGAGATAAGATGTCTTGTTGCCTTCCTCCGTGATTTTGTTCCAATGTCATTCTGTATAGAAAATAATACAATGTGTACCACTAGATAAGGTCAACCCTGTAGTGGCCTATTTTTGTTACGAAATATGAAATATTTTAATAGGACATTTATCCATACGCACTCTGTATATATACATTTTTCTTCGAGAAACCTTTTATCAATAAATAGAAGAGAACGAAATACAATATATTTTGGGCTAAAGGAAATTGGTTAGTCATAAGCCCGTCTTCTTCTCCTAATAGAATATATATTTGTAAAGGAATACGCTCCTTCCCTTTATCTTTTTTCCATTCAATATAATATATATTAATATTAATAAAATCGTTTCTTATTCACCAAGACTGTCATTACATAACACGATTTTTAATATGTCTTCGTTTTCAATACAAAGAAAACCAAATAAAAGCGTAAAAATGGATAAGAAAACACAAACTAGGAATAAAAATGTTCCATCGTTAGCAAGGTTTTAAAACTCGACGCTCTAAGGCCTCGAATTACCCTGAAATGTATGTAGCGGGTGTTGGTAAAGACTCAAAAATGTTATTAAAATGAAAATTTAATAGCCTTTGTTGATATAAATTTTCTTTTCTAAACTTTTTGGCGCGATAGTTTGAAAGGTTATTTCAATTGTTTACGTCATATTAAATACTCTTCAGTGAAAAATGGAAACTAAAAGAAAGGAGATTGATGACATCATGCTCTCAGTCAGGAACTATACGGTGTGAAGGGTAAGGAAACGACTTGGAACTTGACCTTTTTGAATACCTGGTATGCAGAATACACCACTGATGGTCCAAAGGGATTAACTCTTGAATTAAGGATCATACATTAATTGTAAAGATGAGACACCTAAAAAGACTCTTAGAAAAAAGGGGAAAATTCACATAATTTTGATCAAAAATGATTTAGTAATGGGACTTTTGTGGAGTTCGAAAAATAAAACCCTGTAATTTTTCTCTACAATAATTGCATCCCTGATATAACACAAATCAAAAGATGAACATTACGCAGCAAACAATTTTATCACCTATCAGAATTCAAGGTGATAATATTGTTTTCTGATATAGTCTCTTTACAGCCATATATCCATTGTTGGTTAGCATTTGCCTTGAGCCTCGCACCTGATTCGTAAACCCATTTTTCTAAAACAGGCCATCTGTAATTCCCGCCTATATCATTGCTAGATACCGAGTGTGTGTGTGTGTGGGGGGGGGTTATGTTTATTACCCTAATCTGAAGCTGCTTGTAGCTAATTTTATAGCTAGTTTGCTTTTCTCTCAAACATTATTCCAATTTTCAGGTTGATCACGTTAATTAAATAAAAAAGGGCACACGCCCTAACACTTTTTCCTTTTCTTAATCACTGGCAGGTGTTTTTCCTCCACAAAATCCCATTCCTATTATTAATAGAAACAGTGTACACTGAACAGAGTGTAATCGACTGGAAAAATATCATATTTATATATAATATATGCAATAAATGATGTAATATCAATATAGTATGTACTTGTACGTGTATATGAAACACAATAATTCAATAACGTCTTTTATTTTCAAAAGTTATATCGACAGTTGAGCTTCTTAAATACTCACTAGACTGTCTCATTTTTTGGTTAAATATCCTTGAATAGATACTTTTTTTTTCCTAGGAACAATGAAATAACTTACCATGGCAAAGTTTGAGACTTCTCAGGCCATTTTTGGAGTGGTACAAAATAAGTGACTCAAGTCGAAAGAGAGGACATACAATAGAAGAAGAGCATTTTTCCCCTCCTCGTTCCTGATTGGCTTAAAATCGTCAGCTTTCATACCTTCATATTTGAAAAGTCATTAGGATGTTCTATTTAGTGGACATAATTCTTAATTTAATTATTTAGTAAATCATGTCAATAGTTGCAGCATATTTTCCATAATGGCTACGTGTACAGAGTTGAGACCCAAAACTTACTGTAGAATTAAATTATGATTTTGTTGCCGTTATTTTTAATGGCAAAGTTAAACTACGAAGCAAAACAACAGCTGGAACAACAAAAAAAAGTTTTGTTTATTTACTTTTCTCTAAGTGTAAAAATGTTGCCCCAACAGCCCAAAAGGTAAAACGTTTGTGATCTTCTGAGCTCCGGTGCAAGTGTCCAGAAGGCTACAGAGACCGTTGGCACCTCCATCCGGACTTCTTACAACATCAGGAAGTCCATTACTGTACCATATAGCCAGGAAGAACCATAACTTCTGTAGCAATAATATGGCTTACTTCTGGCCTGCCTCTATGTGGCAATTCTAAAAAAACGGGCAAGTTCACAAATACAGAGAATTTTCTTCACTATTTATATTATTATAATATTCTCTCCGGCGTGGTTTTTAAACTTGCCTCAACTTATACAATATTTCCATCCCTAAACATAACATATTAGAATTTAATTCTCCATAATGTGATTCTGGATAAACGTTATCTTTAATAAAAATAGGAATCACAAATCTTTGAGCACATCTTAAACCCCTTAAATGATTAAAAACAAAGTGTCACAGGCGCCGGAATGTAGTTGCAAGTGGGGTGAGTGGACACATTATATAATGGTGACGTCATGAGGGGAGCCATTAATATTTTTTATTTGTCGGGGGCAGGCTATTGGGCTTTATCAAAAATTTTGACAGAATGTTAGAAAAAAAAGATAAATTGAAATTTGTTTTTTTCCAAAATTATGAAATTTAACATTTTTTTTACAAAAGGAATTTTTTTATTGTTATAACTATAATTTATTTTGCAAAAGTGAGTGCCAAATGCCTCCTATAGTTCCGGTGCTACTTCTAGTTCCTTAATATATTTCACTCATAAACCAAATGCAAAAAATCGTAAAAAATACAAATTTTTGACACATAGCATCATATTTGGGCCGAGTCAAGTTCCCTAAAAATGGTTATTTTGATATAAATATACAACTAAAAATGACGTAAAACGGTTCTAGTATAATTGTCCTTGAGAATATTGCTATTGAGAAAATTGCCGTTGGGGATAATTGCGTAGGAAAAAATTGACATTGTGGTACACACACCAGATTAAAAACAAATACTGCTTCAACTTCACAAAGCATATATACTCCTTGTAATACCTCCATAATAAATTCTGCAACAATATGCTGATTAAGACTACGACAGGGCCACCAGGCAGGTTAAAAATCCCTGCAAACACTTCACAAAACATTTAGACTCACTCCAAATACTTTAAATGAACCCTGAGAAATACAAAAAGAAAGTTATAGGCCAGGGGCTGCATAGTGGCTCTCCATTGCACAAAAAATGTTTTGGGCTGAGGTATTCTGATTTTGTTAAAACGAGTAAATGACGGGGAATTTTCTCAATGCCAATTTTTCACACTGGCAATTTTCTCCCATTTTCATCTTTTTTTTTACAATTTTCAATTTACTAGCAGACGTCCGTGTTAACTTTCACACTACCCATGAAGAAGTAGGGGGGTATCTTGCTGCCGTAGGAATCCACGACTCCAAGGACCATATCCTGAGCTGGATTTTTGGCCCTGAAGGTTCCCTCGACCTGAGCTCTTTATTCAGTCAAGAAGCGATCATTTCTCATGTTCAGAACAGTGTCCACTGTGATGATCATATTGTCAGAGAAGGGCTTGTACGCGGAGGAGATAGCACTGTTTTGCTTATTACTCGGCGATTTTTGATTGCACAAAAACAAAAAAAACTTCAAATTGTAGCTTTTTGTCAGTTCTTTCGGATGGTACAAAGTGCAACATTTTAAGACTTTGGAACTGAAGCTAGACGGGCTAGATGAGGAGTCTGTATATTCATTAGTATACGGTTTAGCAGTTAAAAATATTGTACACCTTTTTATTAACAGTTTTGGGGCATGCTATTCTGATTTTGTTCGTAAATGGTAGAAATTTTTCCCATTGACAACTTTCAAAACTCATTAATTTTCTCTAGTGCAATTTGTTCCAATGACAATTTTCCACTGTCAATTTTCTCCATCGTAATTTTCCTTGCACGACTTGAGATACCTCAAACTTTGCTAATGTGAGTTTTTGGATTATCTTCTGTAGAAAAGGGGTTTGTATGGCTGCGAGGGAATATTCCGCTGAATATGGGACACTCTAATGCATACATATTTAAGTAAGGATAAGCATATCCATAGATTGTACAATATATGCATTTATGCCTATTGCATGAATTAATAAGTGTATTCTCCTTTAAATGGGCATTGACCCGCCTCTCTCTATATATACAAATAAAAAGCTCATTTATTCGATAACAAACAAAACATAAGAGAAAGGCAATTAAAAAAGCCTTGCTTCTGACATCATGAAAAATAATAATCATGGACTAAAAAAGCACCACTGCTAATATTGGCATATATATTTGGTACATTAATATCAAAGACAGAAGTGCGAGTTTTTTCTAGTTGGAAATGGGGCATGAACCTTTGTTACTTATATTAATTTGTGAGCAAAGCGACAGAGATGGGCGCCGCCTGGCAGTAAAATAAAACAACTCCATGAATTATAATATTATTTCATACAAAATATGTGTGTATTTTACTCACATATGAGGCACTGCAAAATTTATTTTCAGGTTGTGCAATTTTCTTTAAACCGCAAGCTACAGACTGTCATATCACCTCTCCGATATTAAATATATATTTTCTAGTCTGCTCATCCCCTATTTGTAGCGGTTTTTTTTTAAATTCTCTAAATCTGTTATTATTGGTTTTTCATTCTTGAGGAGAGAATATATAAGTATAAAGTGTAGCCACGGGTGTAAGTACTCATGAAAGACGGAAAGTAACACTGAGGGTTTGATATAGAGTTTTTATCAATCCGGATTACCACATCTATTGTGCAAGTTTGCACAATTCATGTTGGATTATTATCATATACACGGATACCTGGAGAAGAATTGCTTTCGGGAAGACCTCTTTTAATCAACTTACAAGTGTAAATATAGAGATATATATCCAAATACGTGTACAATGTACATGCACGAGAGATGTGGTAACTCCCCTTAAGTACTTTATGTGACTCGGAGTGTGGAATTGAGGATTCATATCGAAGTTATTTCAGGCTATATGTTCTTCCTGTATACACATTGGAATTTGTTTTTATTTCCTTCCTGTCATAGCTTTTTGCAGCTACTTTAATGAAACGTCATTATAGCTAAGCTGCTCTCCTTCAAACATTTTTTAAATCATCAGGGCTACCACGTTAATTTCCGGCTTCTTTTTGCCCAAAATGCTACCGATTAGTATCACTGCTAATGAATGACTTTTAAGCCTTTTTTTGTTGGCTTTGCTCTCAGCATACATAAGTAGGACGGCCATTGATATCTGGTTAATCTATTTCTTTCTACAGATTCGATCAAGTAAATTTGAACCATATTTGACTACATCCAGAATATTAAGAAAAGCATTTAAATAGGTTTTTCAATTTTAAAGGGAATGGTTGAGTGTTACCTGTAACTTAGTTGCACAACTTTTAATCCAAAAAAGTATTTACGATGAAGGAGACTGGAGGAACACCATAATCGAATCGACTTGTGCGGAACACACCCTAGTGTACATCAAGAATATGCTCGGTATCAAAACAGCATAGTCTACGACGTCTACAGCAACTGGAAGAAGGAGTGAGCATATAAAAAAAACCCATAAGTCCCGGACTGATAAAAAAAACCACTTCCAGATTCCTCGTAAGCCTGAAACGGCTTGTGAATGCATCTTCCGGGACTCCAATTAACGATACTGCCAAGAAGCATGAATTAATTAATCGTGCAACAGTCTCTAGGGCCATAAGCACTGACATGAAGATGATGAAGATATACCGCCTCTACAAAAGACATATCCTTACAGACAAAATAAAGCCCCCCGCTGCCCACAGAAGAAAATTGCTGAACGATTTGAGGTCCCATAGTCACCGAATCATCTTTTTTATACGAATGATAGACAATGGACTGTCACCAAATCCCACAACATAAAGAACGACAAATGGTTGTTGTCCTCAGTGAGATTTGATGTCCCTTACGTCTTTAAAACAAATTTTACTGCAGAGATCATGATCCTTGGAGTCATTGAAAGCCACGGCAGTGTCATGCCTTCTATCGTCTTTGAGCAAAAAGAGAGTGTGGATTCCGATAGGTTGTTGTGAACTCCAGTCAGTCCAAGTGATACCTTGGATGAAAGCTGATTTCAATGGTGTCGAGTTCATGTTTCAACAAGACTTGCTCACCTTTTTCAAGGCCAGCGCTACCCAAAAGTTGTTGAAAGAAGAGAAGGTACCATTTTGGACCCACAGAGCTGACTTTCCAATTACCCCGATATTAATCCCATGGATTACTTTTTTAGTGGGAGTTAGAGAGTAAGCTATCTCCTAATTCACATGAGAGCATCGATTCCTGGAAGGCCTCTATCATCAAGTAATGGTACAAAGTCTCCCTACAGACGTGGTCAATGCCTGCAAATCCTTTAGGGATCGTATTGAGCGAATGATTGGCAAAGATTGTTATTGAATGGTTTTTTTCTTTTGTATTATTAGAACTTTTAAATAAAATTTCAAACCTCCACTTGCTTCCCTCATTGATCAGGGTACAGTTAAAGATGGTTCCGATTTACCTAAACGACCATGTATTAATCACTTGTTAAAGTAAGTTAAAAATATTGATAGAGCTGATCAAATTACATATACTCCTTCTTCCTTAAACCAGGTATATTCTATCTCATCATCCTTACTGGCAACCATGCATTTCTCCATATAAGCACATGTACAGAGTTGTAAATCATATGACCTCCAATATTTAAAAAAAGGAGGAAGAAAAAATGGCATGGTAACCCTGAAAATGTAAAGATACTGTTTGGGGGAGAGGACCTTAGCTGTCATTACGTTTTATAAGATCAGCTACAGATAAAGGTTCTTTTCCCCCAAACAATATGTGGGTTTTTTATGATAGAAGTACAGATGACGTCACTTTATCTTTTTCTTCACTTTGCAGCATTGATCAATTTAATTAAATGAAAATTGTAAATATTTAATGAGGTTACAAAGTTATTTATATTAGAAAATGCTTGGAGTTTACAGCTCCTCACATCATTTTGCATTGCAGTTTTTGAACAATATGTACAATGTACGCAAAAATATCCTTCATATATTATAAGAAGGAGAAGAAAAGACTATATTCTATGCATCAATGGACAATTTGAAAGATTGAGTCATAAAATATACACTTTTTTTCTCCATAGCAAACACGCACAAAGTTTCTGTTTTTAACGCTTGAATGATGCCATATTTTCCTAGGACTAACATATGTATTTGAATGTATATCTAGCCATAAAATAATATGTGTATGCTTATGTATTTCAAATCTTCATATTTTGAGTTTCCATGTTCCTTGTATTTACTATTTGCTAAAGTCTTGTTTGTTTTAATTATGTATTGTTAGCAAATTTGTATTTGGTTAAGCGTATGTATACCGTATACAAAGGTTTCCATGCCAGCAGATAAAATACTTAAATATTTATATATATAGAGTGTGCCCGGAAATAAACTTAAAAATAACCTCAAATAATGGTTTCACAGATATACCTATTTTATTTACAGTATTGGGACAATACAATGGATCTACAGGATTATATATATTTATTATTTTTTTGGCTTTTTCAAAAGAAATCCAAAAATGGGGAAAAAAAAAAATCAAAATCCATTTCCATTTACAAAAAATTAGATTTTTTGGGAAAAAATCTAAATCTATTTTTTTTTGGATAAGATCAATAATTCATAGCTATTCTCAAAAAATTTCAAAATTTTTCAGCTGTTCAAAAAAAAAAAAATTTTTTTGGAAAAAAATTTTAAAAATTAAATTTCAATTATTAAATTTCTAGAAAAACAATTTTCAAAAATTATGCAGCTATTCACAAAAATTAACTTTTAGGAAAAAATATCAAGAACCCGCAGCTGTTCACAAAAAATTAACGAAAAAAGTTGTTTTATTTTTTAAATTTTTGGAGAAAAATTTCAAAAATCCATAGCAATTCACAGAAAATTAATTGTTTTTTGTAAAAAGTAAAAATTCCTTAATTGGGGAGGGGGGGAGGGGTGATAAGCGTGCACACTTATCTAAATAGAACCGTTAAGTTAAGTTATGCCAAGTAATACTGTCCCACTAAAATTGCATAAAAAGATTTGAAGCCTAAGAATACTTTGACAATCATAAGAACAAAACAAAGAGAAGCGGTAAATTTCCTTAAATCAAAAAGCAAATCAGCTTTCTAAAAGTTTTCAGATCTTAGATCAATATAAGGGGGATTTATAAAATCCTAATATCCTATTGGGACATTGAAAGTACTCAACCAAAGCCTCGTCAAAAGAAAATTCACCTTGTGAGCACCCCTGAAGTCGTTAAATACGTATGAATGAGAATCTATTGAAACAGTGTTGAGTCCATGAATGGGGATAGCTTATTCAATGGGAGTAAGTCTTGGAGCAATAAGGTGAATAGTCAAGGATAATCTTAAGATGAACTACTACAGACCACGACACCGACATCAACTCTCAGACGATTCCAGAATTAATAGAAAAGTAAAATTTCCAAACGTTTCTTAAAATAAGTCACGCGAGGTGAACATTCCGTTTTCTGTGACAATTAAAAATAATCAAGGACATAGAATCCTAACCAAATATATTTCCAAGGTACTAGAAACTAAGAAAATAATAACTAGACGTGTCAAACCTCCGTCCCGAGGTAATATCTTCGTTTTGAATAAAGATACTTCCACAGTTTCTTCTTCTCTATCAAGGAGTAAAAAGCAGTTCCCAAATCTACATAGACACCATCCTGGTAGGGTTAGTAAAACAATGGGTTGTAGGAAATACAGTGAGTAATAACAAATAGATTTTTGTACAAGATTATACACGCAATAATGCTTCCAAAAAAACAACATTGGTTGGCATGGAATATACGATTTTGCCCTTAAAAAATTTGGACACCTTGTTCATCAAATTTAACCCCTATGGATTATTTTACATACGGATATTTGGTGAGGAAGGTTAATCAATCCAGCTATCATGATGTCATCACTTTAAAATGAACGGGAATTGAACAAAATTCCCAAAAAATATATTTGACTACTGCAACGCTCTGAAGAACCGTTTGAGGCTTTAATTCAAAAGCAAGGTGGATATATTGAATGAGTTAATAATATTTCTTATTTACATAATCTGTTTATACATACAAATAATAAAATATAATCTGTGTGTGTGTGTCCTTAATGGGTGCTCAAACTGTTGTACCTAGGATGCATGTCTGCCTCTTTTGAACCTGGTCAGGCTTCTAAGAAAAAGAGTCTTGGCTATAGCTTAAAAGAAGAAAACAGTTAAGGAAAATAGCTTCTTATTCAAGCAAATTCCAGATAGTTAAGAACAGCTGAAGAGAATTATCAAATTACAACGCTTGAGATGATGGTCATACATTGGTCAACAAAAAAATTAAACGTTGATCTTCAAGGATTCACCCATTTCCATATAGAGACAGATCATCAGGCAATATCCACAACAAGAAAATTTCTGGAATGAATAACTTGGTGTCTTATTTAATCCCAATGGAGCCTCTTAATTTTCCCCTCATTTCTATATCCATGAAGGATTTTAAATTCGCTAGTTGTTTTGGGCGAGAGTAGCTATCGACTATATCTTCTTACCTAACAGGTTTAGTGACCGTTAATATATGTTCCGTGTATATGTATGTATTATAATATTTTAATATAAGAGTCATCCTGGATTCTTCTCGTGTAAAATAAAGTATATATATATAAAGTCCATATCCTCCTATATATGATATGACGCAGTGTATAATTCCGAACCAACCTTAAGAAGTATAATGGAAGAACTTAAAAGTAAGAAGTTGACTTTATAAAATCAAAAGGTAAGGCAATCAATGGTCATGTCACCCGGAGCATTAATGAACTGAAGCATTCAAACACAATTCAATTAGTAAAAGTTTCTCATCAAAGAGCAAGTGGAAGATTGCATGTCTTGGAGGACATATAAAATTACTGGAGTTCAAGTCTGAAACAAAGGAGCAACAATAGGATGTCTTGATGTTCATGGGAGAGAGATCGCATGGTTGACGAAATTATGAAGGAACTCACGAAAAAAATAGAATAACTAGCTGGTAAGGAGGATCAAAATCTGCCTTCATAGGATGGAGCGTGTAAAGTATACGCCAAAATTTTATGGAAGGAAGTGGAACTATTGAGAGGAAGCGTGGAATTGAATGAGTTTATTGAAGACTACAGGCAATTAGCAGGAGTTATAACAAATTTAAACTTCAAATATACAAAATCGTATTTTCAATTTCAGGAACATTTTAGAAAATAAATTTTCCAATATTTTCAAAAATGAAGCATTTATCAAGGGTTATTTTTTCGATGACATTATTTTCCATTACATTTTTATATTTTCAAGGACAAAAAATAGATCTTGGAAGGTGTGTGTTCCTCTTTACAATGACAATAAATGCTACTTACTACTCCCTTTTGATTTAAATTTAGTGCATAACAGTTTTTTACCATTTTCTTAACGAATTTCGATTTGTCAATTTTTTGAGAAAAATAAAACATTGACTTCTCATCTATCAATTTTTTTATTGCGGATACGGGATGTAGAAAAGGTACCTCGTAAAGATACAGTTGTGAATAGTTGTTTTAATCTTAAAGTTCTGATTTTTTTTTATTGATGTATATGTTGTAAACAAAAATTCTGGATTTGTCGCGATGGAGGCGAGAAGAGCCATCATAGCAATTTAATCTCCACTGGGAGGACCACCGCAGACAATATGAAGGCCTTAAACGTCAGCAAGGCCACAGTCTGTCGGGAAAAAGATTGTATGGCTGATGGAGAAAACCTTAAGGACAAATCCAAGAGTGGAAGACCCACCAAAGTGAAGCCTGAAGGCATTTAAGGTCAAACTAGCAATGAGGATGTCTGAGCAAGCCAAGAAAACGAAGGTACATTGGTCTACTACAGCCAAGGCCATCCAAAAGGCTTTATTCTTAAAAGAATTGAGAGGCCATTCCTGTCCTGATGTAAAAAAACAAAAAAAAACTCCGTCTTCAGTGATGTCAATAATAACTCTTGAATGATCTGAAGTACAACAACAAACCAGATAATTTTTTTCTCTGATGAAAATACCTTTATTGTTGACTTTTTAAGAAAAAGTCGTTGACGAAATGATTCATCGATTAAGTTGGGTCCTCCTTGATCTTCTTCTCCAAGTGGGGCAGGAACTCCGGGTCCCTCTTTAAATTGTGCCCTCCAATTCCTTCTTTTCTGGAGAGGTCTTCTTCATCATTCTTCATCCAGGTCATCTTGAAAACCAGACTCCTAGAGTACTTCACAACGTCCAATATCATATTCACTTCAACTTCAGCATCTAGGAGATTTGTGATGCGCTGCTTTTTGACTTTTTTTTCTCACTCATATTGACTAGATGACTAAATGTTTATTATAGCTTGCTTATGCACAAAGAATGGTTGAACCAGAATATCAAAAAAATAATCACAAAACCTTCCTATATTAATGAGAGAATTTACATTAATTAACAGTCCGTATTTTGTTGCCCAATCCTGTACCCCTCCTGTGTTTGTTTAAGACTGTTTTAATATTAATGCAATATATATATATACAAAGAAAGAAGCTTGGATTTGATGCAAAGCAAATATGAAATAAGTAATAGCACGTTATGAAATAAACAAAGAAGTACGTCGTATCATTTTATACATTATAGGAGAATACATAGATATAATTTCTCTTAAATATGAAACGATAAAAGAAACTTCATATTTCTATATGTGTTTTTGAGATGTGCTAATGGCCAATATGAGGGGCCTTAGTATATATGCGTATATAATAGAACTTCTTCACTGCAATATAATATCATATTTCTAATGCTTTAAAAAAAAAAAAAATATACAAAAAAGTAAGATATCCATTAAAGATATCACGCCCTTCATCATTCCATGTAAGTAATTCTATATCCAAACGTCATTTGCAAACATCTTCATGATTTGAGTCTTGTGTGCTAAGGCTTTTTATTTACCGGGAAACGCAATTTGAAATTACAGATTTTTCACAGAATAATGTGAAATTAAAGTATTCTTTAAAATATTGTAACCCTTTCTTAGTGAACTGGGACGTTATACACCCCAAAATGTATAAAATCCTTCTTATTCGTTAGCATCTACATTTCATCGCCTATACTTTCAGTATGCTCTTGAAACATTAAATCAGATTATACGCAATAATGCCTTGTTTAGAATTTATTAATATATTTAGCAACTTTTGATGGAGGTTTACTGCGTTTAATTAACTGTTTTGTCGTTCCTTTGTTTTTCTTTTTTACTTCTTAAATGAAAATTGAAAAGTGAATGGGAGGACTGAGGCCATAGTGATACAAAAAAAATAGAGTAATGATGACTTACCCTTATAGTTTCTGAAAAAACATGCAGTTTTTTCTTTTGAAAATAAACAATGTGATATTTTTCTCTAAATTGTTTTCATGAGTTGCTTTTATATGATTTAAATCAGCAGACTTTCAATTCAAAAATGTTATAACATATGAATTCTATTTTTATATTAGTTTATATAAATAAAAGAACTTTGTTTAGAATTCATGTCATTTCATACTCAGTTATAGATTCAAGTATCGATAAAATTATCAGTTCAATGTAATTAAAATTTATTAATTAATATTGAAATAGTAATTGACAGTTTGGTAATAAGAAAAAACAACAAAAAACAGCTTTTTTAGAATAATAATAACAGCTTTCGAAAAAATAAAAAAAACCTTCTCAGATTGCCAACTAAAAAAAAAATATTGCACGCGTTTTAGGTTCTATTTTTTACAACTATGGTCATGTACGATTGTTGAAGCTGTTCTGAAAGGAGCATTCATATATAAGTAGTACTCTACGCATCATTTAAAAATATCAAGGTCTCATTTCAATCCTCTTATGAAATATGCCCCAGAAAGGGAGAGTGGGTTTTTAAATTGGCAATCAGGGTTGATTAATTTCCAAAGCTGATATCATCTGAGATTCAAGTAATATAAAATGCTGGTATGATTAAATGATTTCTCCCTTGTCACAGCTGATTGTAGCTAATGAAACGTCATGACAACTAAGCTCCTGTCATTCAAAACAATCTTCAAATTGTCAGGGTTACCATATTGATTTTCGGTTTCTTTTTTTTTAACATTCTCAAAATAGTTTATTGTTACTTATCATCTTTTATGCACTAATAATTATTTGAACTTATTTTTCTTTATTCAAGAATTAAGGATTAATTTCTCCATAATGACCATGTATATACGTAGTGGGATTTGGGTTTATTTCCTTTCCTCTCACGGTTCCTTGTAGCTGATCAAATAACATGTTATGCCAGCCAAGCTCTTCTTCTACCAAATATTTTTCATATTGGCAGGATTACCAAGTTCCTTTTTTATATTTTTACATACCGGCAGAACAGATTTTATGCATCATTGATTATGTAGAATGAATAAAGAGGATTTCACTCGATTATTGGAGATGGGGAATGAAACAAAATTTTGAGTTTATATATTTTTATAGAAATTCAACTTAGATCAAAAGTATATTTTTTTCCATTTTATGGTTATTTATAAGCCATTACTTTTTATTACATATAATGTTAATATATTTATAAAAGGTTATCGACCCATTGCAGACATTTTGAGTCAACTCAAAATAATTGTGTATATAGGAAATATTGAGGAAATTAAATATCATCTTCAATGCAATAAGAACGAGTGAAGCTTGAAAAAAACAAAACAATTCTGTGTAAATTAGAAAGATACAAAACCATAATCCAAGTGGTGAAACGTAGACCACGTGAATAATATTTGTCGATATAGTTTTTGCCCGCTAGGGGTGTCGTCGAATATACTTGAATAATACTCAATTACTATAATGCAACCTCCATGAATCATTTAGCCTTTTAATTGAATTTACAGGTGAATTCTGTAAAAGGAATAAAAAATTGCATAGTTATGCGAAAAAACGATAAAATGACGTCATCTATGGTATCATAATGTATTTTTAGCTGCTTTGTTCATAGCTTTGGTTGTGCAATATACATGGATTAAAATATTATTTTTACACAATGTTGAGTTATTAATTAACAAACATAGACATTCATATCTTAGTTATTTTAAATATTGTCAATTGCAACCAGTAGTTAAGAGAAAAAGCGTACGCGGAGGATTGCTACTGGAAAATTCCCATCTTCGACCAATTGACCACAATTACAAGTACTATATTTACATTTAGTAATTCATCTAACGTCTGTCCTATTGACAGATAGCTCTGACCCCCTAAAGATCTGTTTATACTTTTCGAATATGAATATTAAGACCATTAACATAACCCTCCTAATTTTTCTAATTGCATCCCAGACTCCAACAATTTGTGTAGGATAACCCTGGGGCATCGAGACAGGTTAAAAATCACCGCGTTCACTTAAAAAAAACCCTATAGTATCGCTTATCCTCCATATCAACGGTTTGTGCAGTATAAGCTTTGGGTCTCGGGGCAAATTAAAACCATCACCACCACTTCAAGAACTAGCTAAGGGTTATCCAACGTTACTTGAGCGAGCGTTAGGGTGATCTTATAATATAATTTTATAATATAGCACCTGTATATTATATGAAATTTTTTATTATGAATTAAAAAAAAAGTTATAGACTTCAAATAAGAAACTAACCTATATGATAAAAAAATAAATCTAGAGGAGAAGTCCATTATTTATTTTCGTTAAAAAATTGCTAAATCGAAATCAATGAAGAAAGCGGTAAAAAAACTGTTCCGACTAATTTTTCAAAAAAGTAGTTGATAGTATTTATTGGCATTGTAAAAAGAAACATACACCTACCTAGTTTTTTTTCGTACTCCCAAAACCAAAAAAGTTATAGAGAAAAATGTCGTCAAAAAATATCCCTCGATAACTGGTTCATTTTTACAAATATTATAAGAATGATGGAATAAAATGTTCTGGCAATTAAAAATACTATCAATATTGTTAAATTTTTTAAATTTATAAAAAATTCATCGTTTTGTGGTATTTATACTTAATAATTGAAAATTGACGTTTAGTGAAAAAAGGGGAAAAATTGAAAAATCATTAAGAAATTTCAGTTAAATATCAATATTTTATGCAAACAAATTTCCAGACAAATTTCTGCAAACTTTATTTTATCTACAAATCCAATATTCCACTGTTTTCTTCCATTTTTTACAAAGAAAAAAAATGAAACTGCAATTTTAACCGATTTTATATTTTTCCCCTACCTTTTTTGATTTTGAATAAATAAAGAAAACTTTATTATTCTTATAAATTTTTCTTTTACGCCAGTCATTTACAAATAAACCACCTATGTGATCTTTTTGAACTCCAAAAATATTGTTCGGATTTTTGGTATAGAATAAGCCCTTGAAAATCGTAGCCCCCGTCTTAGCCTGACTAGGTTCAAAAGAGGGAACCATGCAGTTTTAGCCTCCTAGCCCAACGGCGTGGGCACTCATAAAATACACACACTGAATTATATATATATAAGATTAATTATTGAATACTTTTTAGCCATTTTTTCTGTTTCTTTTTAAAGAAACAATGATAACGACGTGTTAAATAACCATTCAATCACTCCACAATCAACGTCATCAATGAACAACATTTCATGTCAATCTATACATTCATATATCAAAGACTAAATATAAGAAAAACTCCCATTATAAAATCCTTTGACATGACTTTCACTGGTCAAAGTCATACATGACAAAGTGTAGTCACTAATACCACCATATAAAAAAATTATAAATAATTTTTTTATTTATATATGTAATATCATAAAAAAAAAAAATGAAATAAAATTATGTGAAATTGTATTAACCTAAATTTTTTTTCACACTTTATTTGTCCATTTATGCTGTCATATTTTATAAGTATAGGGTATTTGACAAATTTTATGTACACACATATAAATATATATTGTACCTTATCTGAAGACTCAAGTCAAGTATATGGAACTTATCAAAATTGTATTTACTTCAAGTCCTTTCCTCTAATTTTATTTTCTCTCTTTTTATAGTGTGTATAACTTTTTATCATGGCAAAAGAAAATTCTATACACAAGCTTCAAAATTATGAAGAGGGATCAATTATTTTTCAAGTTATTTTGACTCGTACCGTATCAATCAATCTATAAAAACAAAACAAAAACTAAGTCATCAATTAAATTGTTTTTGGGGTCTGAAAGATTTTATATCTCTTTCTCTGAATCATTATCGCTGTTGCAAAATTGTGCTACAGTTTCTTTGGTTGAAAACATGTTAGATCGAATTTTGGGCACATGTGACTAATAAATGCTATGAGAAGTACCATTAAAAGTAAATATAAATATATAAGCTCATCATCATCACACACTTATAGCTTCATTGGTAGAGGTGTATAAAATATATCTTAGAAAGTGATAGTGGATTTCTCTAGTTGGTAATCTGAATAAAGTTTTTTATTTTCCAAAGTTTTTGTCAATATTATTTAATTCTTTAGGAGAAAACATCAAAGTAAACAGGAATACCTAGTGCTCATAAAAGACGGATAGTAGCAATGGAGGTTTGCTGGACTTGGAGTAGAATAGAGGGTTGATATTCCAGTAATTCCTGCCTATATGTCCTTGCTATACCGAGTGGTTCATTAAAATCTAAATACTTTAAATTTTAAAATTCAACAAGATAAAATTTATTTATTAACAATAGAATTTCATTAATTTAATACTATAAATTAGGGATGTACCGATATCAAATTTTCAAATGATTCCGGTTCCGATTTCCATCTTTCTGGATAATTCCAATTTCGATACCTATTCCTAATTATCTATAAAGGAGTTTCCTTACAAAGTTGTTTACTTTTTGAATGTTTACCCTTTTATTGATTACGTATAGGGAAAAAATACATAAATTTATCAATCATGATTAGTTGTTCATAAATTTAAATTTAAAAAAGTGAATTACTCTCCGTGCTAAGGAGTAAATTAATTTATGTTGGGCTCACATTAGCAAATTTGACACCCCCCTTTTATGGGATAGTTAAAGTCATCCTACTTGACCCTCGACCTTTGAACTAATTTCAACTGCCTCACTGATAAAAAAAAAAAAAATACTTACGACACTGACAATAGGGTATTTTCTATTATTTGACAGGTTTGGCCCCTTGGTATCACATGGACTTAAAAAGTGTCCCTATTTCCTAATTGAGTTTTATATACTTGCCCTAGGAGTTGAAATATTTATAAACCATTGGTCTTTTTTAATGTACCCGGGGGTGGATACTAAATGACTCGAACTTGACTCAGAAAATATGGACTCGACTTCATTTCTGTTATAAACAATGTTATTCAACAATATATATAAATATCAAGATTACCATGATAATTATCTGTTTTCATTCTTTAACATAGGGAAAATGCTCTCAATTTGCAATCCTTCTTATAAAACCATTTACAATTTCATCATTAAAACAAACGCAAATTTGCTGTTGCAGTGGGTACAAAGTTTACAAAGTGAGATATAACTGATTACATTGTAATCAATATGTCTTTTTTGCGAGGGGATTCCTTTACTCTTTTTACATACAATTTATCTACATTGTTTTTTCAATGGCTTTCACTTTTTTTTTCTTTTTATGGTTATAGGTAAGAGTCTGGTTTAATCTAATAAATGTAATTGTCCTTCTGAATAAATACGAATGGAGTAAGTTCCTGCAGTGAGAAAACAACAAATAAATACGATTACGACCATTACCTTTCATGGCTAAACATACAATTACAGTTAATTCATTACATATACGTGTAGTTTGTACCAACATAACAATCCCAATCTTTTCTTCTTCTACCAAAAAAGATGCGTAGCATCAATAAAACTTTCAACCCCGCAAGCAAGAAGATTCATTTCAAAAGAAAAAAAAGAAACAGGCTCTTAACCTTTCTTGTATCTCAAAACCAATCTTCCAAAAATGAACATAGAAACACGTCCAAAATCATTTGGTATTTAGCCAATTCTTTCTATCTATGAAATTGTGATTGAAAAGTTGTTAGGAATTGTTCACAGCTTAACCACAATAACTAATTCGAATTCAACCAATCATCAAAGCTCAGAACACGGATTACGAGAATAATCTAACAATAAAATACCTTGTACATTTTTGTGATGGTGATTTGTATAAGATAAGGCCGATAAAACGGGAGCGGATTTTTCTAGTTGAAATCTGAACGGCTTTTGTCACTTCATAAGCTGTTATAATTACTAGGCCAACCGTTTTTATTTACTTATCTCTATTATGCAATTTTTGAGAGATTAAGAGCCATTTTTTTTTACAATGTTTCCTACGTGCAATGATGTTGAACACATAATTCGCTTTTGATTGATAAAAAACATTGTTCTACTCGCCACCATAAGCACACATTACGAGATGAGGAATGATATCACATCGCTTCTCCGAGTGGGATTGTCTCATAAGCCCATCTGGGATCAGACTGGGGCCTCGAAAAACACGATTGACAACATTTCCATGCGGCTGAAGGTTGGGGAGGACCTCAAACAATTTCCAAGAGAAGGAAGGCAACTTCTTTTGTCTTCAAGACGAAAATAAATTCCACAATTGCTCTGACATGGCTTTGGAGATGTAGAAGTTCCCATCAGCGGTGTCCAGGGCTCTAAAAAAGGCAGGAAGAAATTCTTTATCCTGTGCCTCATTTCAATGTCCTATGCCTGATACCTTTACTGTTGACTCTGTTTTCAACAGGAAGAATGATCGATTAGTGACATATGGGTATGTAGGAGAAGAGCACCGATATATTTCTACCACCAAACACCCTGCTTCAGTTATTATGTTAGGCCTGGTTAAATCAAACAGGAAGGCCATGAATCCCGTGTGGTTCCTTTTTTATCATACAGGCTGAAAGGTTAAGAGTACTTCAAAATTCTGGAGAACAAAGTTATCAAATGGATCTAATTCATCTTCGTAATTCTCCATGGATGTTCCAACAAGATGGAGCATCTTCCCAAACCGCAAAGAAAACCCAAGAATAGCTTCAGGCCAAAATGCAATTCTAAGTAAAGTACTTCTGCCCAAATCTTAACCGCTTAGACTATTCCATCAAGGCGTACGTGGAGTCCAAGCCCTGCAAGAGACGCCACAGTAGCAACCGCGCCCTGAAGACCTCTGTCAACAATGCCTGGGCCTCCATGAGCGCCGAGTACATCCAGGGGCCTGCAGCAGCATATGCCACTACCTGGAGCTCACCATCAATTCTGAGGACGAATACATTGACAAAAAACGTTCTTTGGATTTAAATTAAGCATTAATAGTTAATAAACTTCACCGGGGTCCTGTTTGTTCAAGTGGATAAATAGTAACAGTTAGAACGGTATTATTTAATTCTTAAAAAGGGAACATCTAAGTATTTTGTATATGTTTGTGAAAGTCGGAGAGTAACAATGAGGGCTTGCTCCGGAGTTATAAGTGTAAGCCCTTGTTAGACTCGGAGTAGAATTGAGGATCGACATATGTTTCATTCCTGATGCTATCGTAGATAGTAGAAACGGAGTGAGATTTGTCTTTATTTTCTTCAGCATGCATCTGATTTAATAAAAAGTTATTTAAGGTGATATCTTCCCAATATATAATTTCTAACTGCCAAGATTTGCACCTTGACTTTCGGTTTAATTGATTTATACATACCCTAAAACATATTTTATGCATAGGTGCTTAACTGCTTAAGATAAATTAATTTATGGTAGCACATTTATATGAAATTCTGATCTAGATGCCAGAGCTAATCTTGTTTCTTTCTTCAAAAGAAAACGTTTTAAGACATCTTTACAATTTAGTATGTAATTTCTCTCATTAACTGGGCTCGACCAAAGGCCGATACGCATTTCCCTATCCCTTATCTGTACCTGCAGACCCGAGCTTAACTCGGGTGATATAGACACGGATCATTGTTTCAAATTGTTTTTGGGCCAGATAGCTCCAGACGACAGTGCACCTGTTCCCCAGTTCAATCCCACGTATATTTCAAGAAGTAGGGAAAATATATATAAATACAGACTGTCAAGTAGGCTTGTTAGAGTCTCCCCCTCCAGACCAAGTGACTCAGAACTCCTCCCTAAGCTTATAACTTTGTAGCCAAAAGGACAGCCCGGCTGCCTGAGACAGCCTGCTACCAATTTTAGTATTAGCAAACAGATGAAACTGGACAATTAAAAAATAGCCTAATGACCATGAAAATTAGTGGGTTAGGTTTTGGTGTACTAAAGAAAAATTAGCCGATGTTCAACTCTGATTGGTATATATTTCTAATTCAGGGCCACCCTGTATATTATACAATACTTAACAATGGACTTTAAAAGTAATAATTTAGGGGGTTTATAATTGCTATAAACATAAAGATCCTTGTTATTTTTTTATTAGTGTTTTTTTTTCTATCTCATTAATTTCCCTAGCGGTTCAACTCTCTATATTTTCTTTGTTTTTTTTTCTCTATGCTTCTTTTATGCATCATTATCTGTCAGATAAACAAACGATATTCATTTGTTGCAACCTTGTTTATTCATGATAATATATGCGTAGGGAAGACTGGGGACTTTTGTATTATGTTCAATTAATCGAAGTTTCAAAAATAGAAACTTTATAGTTTCATACAAAGGCAGCTCTCTCGACTTTTGTCTCGATGGAATAATCCAAAGGATTATGATTGGGGAAGCTAGGAGACTACATTTGATGGACACATTCAAAAGAAGCCTTGCTCTAAACTACCTCTTCTCCTTTGTGGCCGTCGTAATGAGAAGTTTCTTTCCCCCTACACTTGCTCCCTAGTTCGTATGAATGATCTTTCGAAGAGAAACCTTGCTCAGAATCATCTTCTTGTCCATACAGTGAATCCTTCTCACTGTATTTCTAGCAAGGTGGTTTTTGATACGCATAATCATGGCTTCTATTAATTAGGCTATGCCATACCTTTTTTGTCCGCTAGGGGATCGAGTATCTATATTAATAAAGCAATATTTGTCTGTATGGGTGTGGAGGACTCATTTATAATAATGAGGGTGTGTACCTGAAGCTCAGCACGTCATATTAAAAAAAGATAAGAAAATAAATTTAATAAAAAAGAGTAAATTTGACTTTAGATTAGGTTGAGCAACAAGGTGTTTAGTTTAAGCTCAGGGCATTGTATTAAAAGAAATAAGGAAAAGGAAGTACATATACTTTGTATTTTGTATATTTGTATTTTTTAGCGTGTGATTTTGTTGTTATTGACCACCGAAACAATGTTTTTATTTTTCGAGCTGATATCTTTTTTGTATTCTTGGGGAAATAACATCAAAGTATTGAAAAGCTACATGTGTGATTTTCCTTATGAAAAAAGAAGAGACTGATGATTTGATGGGGAGTTACTTTCTACAGGCTGACCCATAAGTCTTAGAACAACTCCAACAGACAAGAAAGTAAACAAATATTTATTCCTCGAATCATCTTTTTACACCATCGTAATCAACGTAAAATTTTCTACAAAATGAGTGCCAGTTAATTCCACATGACCATCATTAGAAGCAAACTACATCTCTCAGACATTCCAGAACTGTTTTACACGCTATATGGATGGTCTCTTCCGACAAGTTGTCCCATGCAGATACTATGGCGTCCTTCAAGTCGTCGACGCTGTGGTAGGAAGTCACACTAACCTTCCTCTCCAGAATGGACTACATATATGAAGAAGTTCATTAGTTAAGATCTGGGGAAGAATGCCCTTGCTCCTTGAGTGATTTTGCACTACTCTTGCAAAGACTTTGCAATATGTGTTTGTGCTCTGTTCCGCTGGAAACAGTAATAAAGCAGGTGAAGTTTGTCTGTTTGTCAACACCTAATAACTCTGAACGTATACTACTGATAGTACTTGAATATTTCTCTATAACTAATTTCGCAACTTCCCTAAATTTACCCTTTAAACTGAATTAACAAATTTAATTATGAGAAGAGAAGAAAAAGTTCCATACTTCATTAGGAAAAATGATGAAATGACATGATCTGTAGTACTATAAAGAGCGACAATATTACAGAGATCATTTATCTGCTCAAGCTAACGTGAACGTTTGACCACTTGGGGTGAGACTTAGTTTAGTTCCAAACTAAATAAAGGCCGACACAACACTACATACGAGTATATGCATTTGCAAGCAACTGCATGACTCTATACAACCAGTTTATTTTATTATTATCTATTCTAATTTGTATGCATACTTTTTATTTTTTGAACAAAACAACAACATGTAAACAACAAATACTTTGATTTATTGAGATATTATTGATCTGTCTATTGAGAAAAAGTCCTTAAGGATATAGATATGTATAAAAGTAGACTTGAATGTATAAATAGGGCGAGTCCTTAGGGGAGGGGTTGTTCATTTTTTTTGAAACTTTGAATCTGGGATATTGTGAAAAGTTGTGTATTAGTATAAAAACAATTTGTATCAAATATGTGGTCGAAGGAGTAGTTTTCGGTCAAAGGGGTTGTTCAATTTTTTTAAAATTTTGAATCTGGGGGATATTGGAAAAATTTGGATATTAGTATGAAAACAGTTTGTGTCAAATATGTTGTCGAAGGAGTAGGTTTCGTTCAAAGATATCCAAAAAAACATGTACATTAGGGAGGGATTTCTGATATTTTTTTTTTGGTACCGGGTAGACACGGTTAATTTAAATTTCAACTTAGATAGCAACGGTTAGTTTTTAGCTATATAACTTTAACTACAATGCACTTTTAAAAGTACAAAGTAATGAACTTATTTAGTTATTGATGAGAAGAGATTGGATTTTTGAAGAGAAAAAATAAATCAAAAAATTATTTGATTTGATATTAAACAAGTGGTTAGATTTACTTTTATCCCTGTGGGCATTCGATTTGTATTGTTCAAATTGGCTTCTTTCGTTTACCAACAGGTTATAACCCTAAGGATACAATTTCTATAAGAAATCGAAACTAAATATTAATTAGTAGCTTTTCAGTGACAAAATATCTCGAGTTGACTTGTGAGAGACTAATTTGCTTTAATAAAAACTATTTAAATTAAAAAGTAACCTCCTATATTTAAAGTATCATTAATTATAGGAAAAAAACTATAGTTATTTATAATTATTTTTTTCAATTACACCAAAGATAAGTGAGAATTCTTCTTTCAAGTGTATATCTTAACATCACAACGATCTATCTAAGAATGGACAAAAACGAAAAAAAAAACTGTTTTGACTTTTTTTAATCTCTAAATGTTGTTTTTTCTCTGCGAAATTGATGAGTGTCAAATAAAGGCACTAGTACAACAGGGAAAATACATTATTCCCTCACTTTTTGAATGAGAATGTGCTCCTAAGCATTTCTTGCTGAGTTTTCAAGATCGAGGGTGACGTCTCAAAAAACAATGATCTACTTCCTTTTTTTTTTTCTCGGAATACATTTTTCCGTCATTTCTTGGAGTTTTACACCTACGGGAAATTCCTGGATCGGTAATTTTGCCGCGAATATTTTCCCCATTAGTAATTTTGCCGTGTGACATATTCGCAGCTTTTTTATGTTTTTATATTATCAGTTGGAACTTTACTGACGTATCTCGATCAGATTAATTGTATCGTTAGGAGAAGAAGAAAGAAGCAAAATAATGATGAAATTATTACTAAGTAATGATAAAAAAGGTCAATGAGTTATAATATTATCTCTAGGAGCATAACCTCTAATTAAGCAACCTGCTTTTGTGGATAACAACATTTTTTATTCACCTTTTATTAATCTAGAAAAGTTGCATTACACATATATAAATAAACATTTTAGTTTAAAATAATTTTCTTAGTAAAAAGCAATAACAAAATACTTCAATGGACTCCAATATACCCTTTTAAAACGATGACTAACCAATATGCAAAGAAATAGTTTCTAGAAGTTGAAAAAGCAACCATAAAATTAACAGAAATGACTAGAATAACGAAAAAAAAGCAAACATGTTTATTGAGAAATTCCTGTACTCATTTGAACTTTGTACAAATATAAAACTATATTATTCGTTATACCTACATCACGTGGTATTTTAAGCAATTCTGCCATACTGGGATGATATTTGAAATCCTAGGAAATGATAGATCGACTGAATGTATATAATTCAAAATCAAAAACTCAATGGTTCATAAATGATAAGTCCATCATTTTGATGTCAAGTTTCTTTTTTCTTCTTCCCTCATTTATAACTATATAACTTATTGATGATGATGATTCATCTTTAATTATTAGTTTAGAAATCCTTCAAACATTATTTTTTAGCTAATAGATGCAAAAACATGAAAATAATTAAAAATTTAATAGAAAAAATGTCATTTGATTTGTGGAACAAATATACTTTTTAAATAATAGGAAAACGTGAAGCATTTAACTATTATTACCGAGTGGTCCATTAAAATCTAAATACTTTGAACTTTAAATTTTAACAAGATATAATTTACTATAGAATGTCAACAGAATAAGTACTATAAATAGATATTTGTCTGAGCTCCCTTAATCATTATATTAGCCGCCCCTTAGCGACAATGACGGCTTGAAGGCGGGAGCAAAAACCCTGGCACACGCAAGAGATGTAGTCCTCTGTCTTGGCTTTCTAGTGCTGGCTGACAGTAACTTTGAAGGCCTTGGCGTTTGCATGACAACCACTGCAGGCCTTCCCCTTGACATGAACCCAAAAGGTGGTGTCGATGGATTGGAATCAGGGCCAAAATTGTCACAAAAGGTTTCAAAAAAGTCTTGCAATGGAGGAGATGGGTTTCTTTTATTGCTGGTGTAAAAGTGGCCTCTCCAGCCTCACAAATATCTATCCACCCACTTTTTTGATTGTTCTCTTGAAAGTCATTTGTGAAACCCCGAAATCTCTTGCATGGGCACTCATGGATTGGTCTGGTTTGTTTTCTCTAACTCATCTGATCCAGTTTGGACTTTTTGATAGATCTCTTTTTCCTTTCTAACGGTTTGGACTTTTCTGACGGCGTAGAATGTGGTCATGGATACAGCCAACTTTGGAACTATTTTTTGGTATTAGAGGGGTTCATTGGATGGATTGGGGCTGGATTTTAGCAATTTCACACTACCCCAGGGCCAATTCCAGGACGGAGGTTATTCAACCACATTTTAAGAAGCATTAAGCTATTTATTAGTGTTGGGATTCGGTCTGGAAATCTTAGTCCGGTTTGAGACCGTTAAATTATTGATGGACCGAAAGAGTTCGGTCCATCAAATAAACTCGGTCTGGACCGGTCTCAAATAAAAATTCGGCCTAGATTGGTCTAAGGGAAACATTCGGTCTAGTTCGGTAAAAAAAAATCGCTCTATGCCGATTTTACAGATAAATTGTTTATAACATGACGTCATATATTTTTTTAAAAGTACAATGACGTTATAACAAGTTTAAACAGAGATAGCTCGCATTAATTTTGATCTGCCGTCTCTTCTATGTATACATTATTTGTTCTAGAATAGTGTACTTTCAAGATTTGTTTGAAAAAAAGAATGAAAAAAAGAGAAACTCTAGAAAGAAAGAATGGTCTCACATAATATATGAGACCGAAAAAAGTCGGTTCATAATGTGACACCGAATCAAAATAAGTCTACAATTTGAGACCGAAAAAATCAGTCCACGGTCTGAGATCGCGGTGTGGACTTAAAAATTGTTCCAATGCGTTCTAGAAAAAATCGCATAAGACCGAAACGAAAAAAAAGTTCGTTGCTGGACAGAGTCTCGATACTAATATTTAGCCTCCTCCTTGCAAATCCTTTCGATTCATTTCTTAGAAGATTGGAGGGAATTTAAAAAATTACAAATAATTTGTATTGCTTGGGGATGGGACAAACAAATATGTCAAGATATTTGTCATAAATTATATTAAGCATTAAGCAAATTTATAATGTGTTATTATTCATCCAGAAGGTTGAACAAAATACTCCTGGGCCGTTTTCGTCAATGACAGTTTTCTCTGGGGCAATTTTCCACGGGTAATTTTCTCTAGTGCAGTTTTCCTAATACCGTGGTTCGAATGCAGTTCGAATATCTACCGGTGTATTACTTTAAATAAGTTAAATGATGAACAAATACAACATCGGTTCCAATGGAAAAAGCGCTGATAACTTCCAACAAGTAAGTGTATGATTTCCACTTCGTTATGATTCACAATAGGTAAGAAGAAGAGGTTGTTAGTTGCAGTGACACAAACCCCTAAGAAGATTCGGGGAGGCAACCAAACGTGGAGTCGTAGGAAAGCACGAGAAAAGTCTCAAATTGTCCTTAAGTAAAAATGTTTTCAGCCAAAACTTTGCTCACGTGTCAATATAGATTATTCTCTAAAGTGAAATATTCTATAGTGAAAATCTATAGTGGATGGATCCACCTTAACCGAAGAACATCTTTATATATCGTATTGAATAACAAATTATAGCCTTTCATAAATATTCATTTTTTAACAAATCTCTGCATTAAGGATTGAACCTTAAGCAGGTTCTACTCTATTAGAAATTTTAATTTTCAATCCAATTAAATGTACTATACAGATTAAAACCTTTAATAAATATTTGACTACTTTGATAAAAGTTGAATTAAAATTAAAGAATAAAAAAAAGCAAAGTGCATTTGATTATTCATTTTGAAGCACGGTATGAGTAAGAATGTCTTTTTCTCTCTCTGTAATATAAAGATGTTGTGATCAATAAAATAAAATATTTATCATTTAAAAAAGAGGTAATTATTCATAATGTTGACATAATAGGTTGTGGAAAAAGTAATTTCGTATTTCCCGCCCTTTTTTAAACCTAGTATATCTGGTTTATTATTGATCACATCGGATCATACGATAAGCCGTTGTAAAGGTGTGTGTGTACACTAATAGCGTTTTAGAACAGTTGTGTGCTTGGCCGGTTATGTGGTGAATTATCGTGTGTCGAGTATAGAATTCTGAATGGAAGAAATTCGCCATATTGCACATTTTTTCTACCTGAAAGGGACCATGAAAATTTACAATGTATAAGGGTCCAATACTCATTCGGTTCGTGTTTCACAATAGTAATTTGAGCAAATTCGTTCAGGTGTAGTGTAGTTGATTGATGCACCACGCACTGGGAGGCTCAAAAATGTCAATAAAATCATTGAAAATATCGAGATAAACCGTTATTTGTACAGTTGTGGCATCACCCAGGAGCTGAATATTGGTCAATAAACCGTTTTGAACCATTTGCAGAAGGCTATCACCAAGCCCACTTTAAAAAAAAGGCTAGAGACGCCACTGGTCCAGGGGGATACCTACCAATATTGTGAGCTTTGAGAGCTTCGGCAATGAACTGAACAAAATTGGCTTTATTTCTCGATGCTTATTCGAATATTGATCTTTGTCAAAAGAACTCTTGAATTAGTGCCACAAAAGGGCATGCAATGGAGAGACATTTCACACGTTTAAAGAGCTTCCCACCGTCTCTGAAAAGTCTTTTGAAATAGATGCAACCTGTGGAAATCTCGAACTTTTATAATTATAACAGTACGGGTAACAAAGCTAGTTCATTTAAAATGGTTAAATTTGCTATATTTTCGCAGTCAAATAAATTTAGATAAAAATTGATCAAATTATCGCCGTCACTTGACTTGACTTTGGTTCTGAGGTAAAATATGTCTCTGAAGAACAATATAAAAAAATATGAGGATATGATTAGCTTTTTTGATTTTTTTCTTATAATCGCTCACTTTTTTATTCAGTTTAGGTGGTCAAAAATGAACTAAAAGCATGGAAAATGATCATTTTCTTCTCTATATCCAAGCCTACAAATCTTAACATATTTTCCAAGTTTTGAATATAAAGTGCGTTCGTCTTGACGTTAATATTGTTGATGTCGGCCATTTTGTGCCCCTAAAAAACATGTTTTATTTGAATGAAACTCCTTTTTTTCATTAATATTAAGGAAAATAGTGAACCATTGGATGTCAAAATGGCACCAAGAAATAAAAGGATTTAATACTTAATGTATATAAAATCTTTATCCCTCTGTTGCCTAGTTTTTTTTCTAGATAACTGACCCTAAAATGTATCAAAAATATGCTATTAGATCGTTTTTGAATCTTATTTACATATTCATGATAAAAATGAGCTATTACAATAGAAAGGAAATATGTCTTTATCTAATTATCTAACTTTTCTCGCCTCAAATAGGAAAAAAAAATATAGGCATTTCTTAGAACATTTTACTTAAATATAATTCAAATATTAGTTTTTGTCATTGGTATCAAGTAATATTCCATGGAATGAATAAGTTCTCTTTTTATTCATAAAGCCATTTGATGGTGTTTAATCAAGATTGATTGAACATATGTCAATTTTATGAAGTCAAAATTTCAACTTTGAGCCCACAAATTGGCGTCTCTTTTCATTCTTATGCAATTTTTGAGGTATGTGCAAATCCTCTATTGAGAACCGATAAAATAAGTCGTAATGAGCTTGTAATGGGCTTACATATGTTGTTAAATACAAAAATTATAATTATATAGAGTGTTCAATTATCTTTTTTCAATATCAAATCCGAATTAATTAATCTATTCATGCTATATAATTAGGCCTTATAGACCTCACCACAGAAGATAAGAATCTCCCATACAAATAATTAGGAGTGGGTCTGAATAATACCCTTAATACTCGTGGACTCGTAACCAGAACTTGAATGAAAAACAATGCTAAAAAAAAAAGTATTCGTATCCTTAATTAATAGCAGTATTTGCCATCTACTATTGCCATATAATGTTAGACAGGTCTAAAAAAAGCTAAAAAGACTGCAGTGTTATACTTATCAGTCTTTTATAGTAATTAAAGCACCTTAAACGACATAGTTACTTACTAAGCATGTGTGTCTACAGAGGGTTGTATTTAAATCAAGTAATATTTGGTTTGTACTAGAAACTTTTATGCAGAAATAGGTTTTTTAATTTATTTTCTTTTCTAAAAAAAAGAATTTTAGTTTTTAAATTGTTTAAAAAAAAAACAAAGACAGACGCTCCCCTGCTAAGTCTTTTCAACTGTTGAAGTTTTATCAAACCTCTTCGAAAAAGACCAAACATCTTAAGTTTAAGGAGAATGTGTGTAGATGGAACGTACAAGTGCGGTATACTAAAAATGACGTTATGATATGGACGGCAACATAATCATGAAACTTTTAACCTTAATTGTTTTTCAAAAAGTGAGTGATATAAGAAATTGGCCTTGGCTGTTTTCTTTAACTCATCTGGTCCCAGTTTTGCCCTTTTTAACAGATTCCTTCTTCTTCGCCAAAATTTTGGACTTGCTGAAGGCGTAGACGGTGGTCTTGGAGATGCCCAACTACTTGGAGTGCACGAATGGAAATTCGTCGATAACTTTCAAGTGTCATTTTCTCGTCTTGTACGTTAGGTAGAGAGCTCAAGTTTATTTTGTTTTGAAACGAATTATGTATGGTTTAATATATTGAAATATGAATTAATTTCAATCACTCAACCTCCATTAATTATTGAATTAGTAAGTGTTCAGATTTCAATGGAACATTTGATATATAATAAGTTGTGAAATTATAGTAAACTGCACTCACAAAAAGGAAGTAATATTTTAGAAAGCTTTTTTCCTCCTAGATTAATAACATTTATTCAATGATGACTTCAATAAAAAAAGACCCCCATCCCCCTAAAAAGCAAAGTAAATAATAACCCATGTATTTGTATAAACATTTCTTTATGAGAAAAGGAAGGAAAAATTGGTGCGATATGTCTTCATTTTGAAAGCCATCAATTTTTATTATTGAAAAAATGAAAAAAAAAAAAAAAATCTACAGAAATTCAGTCCCTATTTATTTCAAATATACATATGTATGTATAAATATTAGTTATATGTCGAAACAATGAGTTTGTAACCGGGTTGACAGCATGTGTAATATTTGAATCAGAATCCTTCTGAATATTAAAATACATGACTTTATGTAGCTTTCTATTTAGCATCCGTGGAGGTGATTAAATAAATAGTCTAATTTGCATTTGAATGTGTGGAGTTATTTATTTTTAAGAAATTTTGTAAACAAGTCCGGAACAAGTTTATATCCCAATATTTTGGCAACCCTGAGATCTACGCTTATGAAAGTATGCTCATAAGGTTCAATTGACCAAACTGTATAAAAATAGATACTATTCCTTGAGATGTCCTCCGAAACCGAACGCCGTGCGGCCATTATTATGTGCCTCCGTGGTGAGCGCACACCCAACGATATAAAGCGTTTTTGAGAGGCTCTTTTTTTAAATCCAAAGTCATACTTTCAGCTATCCAATGATTACTTTTAAACATTTTGAATCTATTCGTCTTGAAGATAATGTGTCTTTGAATAAAAAAACACCTATTTTCCACTTTAAACAATGATAACTTGAGTTAAAACTATGATGCAGACGTTTTAAAAATGGTTTCAATTTTTTTTAACATTCAGCTTAATAATATTTTTACATAATTTATCCCTATCTTCAACACCGAGGGCTTAAAACAGCTTTGAGCCTTAAAAATATATATTTATAATTTATCCCTATCCTCAACACCGAGGGCTTAAAACAGCTTTGAGCCTTAAAAATATTTATGGCCTTTTTCTGAAGACCACGAGGCTCTGAGAGATAAAATAAGGCCATAGTTGGAATCTGTGGATCAAATGATACTAAATTGTGATTTTGTTGGATAGGGTAATTGATCATTAGGGGTTTACCGATACCCATTTCTAAATATCGGAACCGGCTCAATACCTCCTATACCTATTCATAATTATTTACATGGATAATATTACTTATTTGACCTTACTTTTGGGTACAAAATTAGGGTTACAAATCAGTAAAAAAGTTCGATTAGACAATATTGTTCAGAGAAATTCAAAAAAAGAAAGGATGGGGGAGGGGGAAGTACTTAGAAAGATTATACAAACTTGAAGGTTGGAATAGAGAATTTCATTGAAATTAACTATTTAGAAGTATACACATTTTCAGTGCCCATATACTTGAATTGTATCATGAGTCGTTCATAAAGTTCGTAACTGTAGGAGTTGGGTTGAGCGGTTTTCTCTGAAACCGTTAAATAACTTTTTGGCTAAATATTGCTTATTAGAAAATCCGAGTCCATATTTTCTGAGTCAAGTTTGAGTCATCAGTATGTATACCCGCTCCATTAAAGTGATACAAGTCCAGCATCGAGCTCTGGTTTATACATATTTTAATTCCTAGGACAAGTATATAGGACTAAATTGGAAAATATGACAATCCATTGAAAGTTATTAACTCATTCGACATGATTCATATGCAAAATAACATTAATTAATTTACCTTGATTATATATGAACAATGCCTAACCTAAAATTGAATTAAAATTTGTAATCGCATAAATGAATGTATTATATTTAAGTATCATTTTTTGACCGAATGTCCCAAATGATCCTTCTGCAAAATATCCTTTGGCAAAAATGTTTTTGTCCAATTGTCACCTCAGATTTTTTTATAATCATCTATCAGGTACCTAAGTATAAAGTATGTCTAGCCCTCCAAAAAGGAACGACATCAATAATAATGACCACGTTACTTGAAAACGCCCTTTGAAAATGTGTATATTCGGCACATCACGAATATTTATACATATGTTACGTCACATAATATGATATTTACATAAGATTAATACGGACAAACGCAATCCGGGTTGTTTTTTTTGTCATACCCCTTCCCTCAATCTTCCACTCACTGAATTCCAAAGTCATTTGACATTATTTAATATTATTATTACAACTGTAAATCTTTATTTATTCCTTAAAAACTTGTCATAAAAGTTGACTGTTGTACAATTTAAACATTCCATCATAAAATAACATGATATCCATTTGTATAAAAGATCTATGAAACATTTAAAAAAAAAAGATGTCCCTACAGTTCTTTGTATTTAGAATACAAAATATTTCATTTGACTACATATAAAGCAATTGCTTGGAAGCGAATGCGATTATTTTACTCGAAATACGAGCAATTCAACAAACAAATGTTTATCAGTCATGAAAACTAAATGATGAATTAGTTTCTTGGAGCAAAATACAAAATATATATGTATGTATTAACCCATTTTTGGGGGTTTGAGCTCAGTGATACAGATTTGATTTATGCCTATCTATACCATGACTATAAATATCCAAGGATTAGAGACGCATTGAAGCCAATACATGTATCTACTATTTAAGCTAAGTAATTGTCAGTTGTTACTCTGAAGATCACGATAGTTATTTATGGATTTAATCTTTCAAGCGTGTTTATGAGTAATTGAAACAGAGGGAAATTAGTTCCATATTTTATACAGGGTGACCCAGATGAATTGGGAAAATCTTTAAAGGCTATTTATGAAGGAACTAGCTGAGTTATACGTAATAACCATAAATTTTTTATCATTTGAATGCTACGTTTATTGACATTCGATTATTTATAGTGAGATCAGCCTCTGTTGATACCCTCGGCCACACAACTCCAGAAGCATCAGCAGTCCTGAGTGATCCCTTGCGGATCCAGATTTGAATTCAAATGAGCAATATATGTTAAAAAAAAATTTTTTATGTAAAATTCTAATTTGGAGTTAAAATATCAAATATGTAATCGTTTTTTAGAGATAATCATTTTTGATTGGGTAATATCACGTGTTCCGAAATATGGATATTTTGTTTAAGAATAGAGTTTATGTTATTTCGTAAAAAAAAAAAAATATATTACGTAATCTGACTCAAATTGTGTGTCATTTTCATTAAGTAGTATAATTTATTAAACTTTCACGAATACCGCTCCTTCTGTATTTTAGTTTTGGCATCTCGTAATACAAAATTTCGCTCAAAATTTTAAGTGCGTAAATCATAAAAACTTAATAATTCGGAAATATTATTCCAGTTAAGAGAAAATTAAACCCATCAGCCTAAAGGATACTATTTCAGGTAAAAACAAATATTTTTTAAAAGTATATAGCTCCTAACTTTAATATGTACCCTTCATTTTAGTGGCAGACCGTATTTTTTTTTTTCACAAGTCAATAAAATTAGGGGTATTATTATTATTATTTTTAATATTCCTGTACAAGAAATGATATAATTTAGGTATCAACTTAACTCTTATTAAATTTCCAACAAAGTGATTTGTAAATCAACCCTTTAGGCCTAAATATGGCTACTTAAAGCGAGGAATTTATCAAAAATTGTGAATTTTCGATTCCCGTTCGTCACTTGAGATATATGTGTGGCGATAACATAAAAGCAAGCTGGGATAATTTTTCTCAATACTGCGACCTTATGATTAACATATCCGTTGATATGAGTACTATAATTTATATTAATTTAAAAAAGTGATAAAGTCCTTAGAAGACCCTGTTTTTAAGGTTAACTGAACCTGATAAAACTTTTATATTTGGTGTGACTGATAATAAAAGATACGGAGACGTCATGGCGTGAAAATTATTTTTAAAGAAGAGTCTTGCGAAGTATTCACTTTGCAAGGATAACGAGAAGAAAAAATGAATTAGCTGGCTAAGAACGTGCCTCACCAAAATTCAATTTAAAGTTCAAATACCGCACAATCAAATTGACTGAACTTGTGTATAATGTGTTCATGTAAAAGTTTAAAAAAATATCACTTATATTAATAACTTGTTGGACAGCTTTTCAGTAGTTTAATATTGTATTTGACTCTTTAAAAAATCCTCTTTGGCTTTTCATGTAGTAAAAAACTTCTAAAGCGTTTTCTCTGTTTCATCAAAAAAAAAAAAAAAAAAAAAAAAAATACCAGCTGGATTTTATGTTATCGCCACATATATCTTTTAAACGTCTTTTGCACAAAAGTTATGGAAGAAACAACTGAAGAAACAGTTTTATTTTAATGTACTAGCGCCACTATCAATCATTTTAACATAAATAATTATCGATATAATGTACATTGTAGATTTTACAGGTCTACCAAATTGGGATTTCAAAATTTTTGTCACGCTAAAACAGTCATTTTTGTCCAAAATTGGTCACAAGTTCAAATTTCTTGGCTAAGCAACATAAAATATAGGATTGAAGCTTAAAAAAATCATAATCTACAGATATTTTTATCCCAGGAAAGACAATTCCTAATGGTTATTTTCTACCCCAAATATTGTTTTCACATTTTTGGATGTAAAACCAGGGTCAAATCTTTCATCTTATTTTATATATTATACCAGGTAGAGGACTTTAAGTTAAATAATATTTGCGATATTTCCATATTTTATGTTAGCAATTAGTATTTATTATAAATATACCAATTAATATTATCATTAAGGGGAATTGTATTCTTTTGTCGAAAGATGAGACCACTTTCTGCCGTTTTTGAAGCAAACTAGTAGTATAAGTCAACATCAATCATGTCACAATAAAAAAGTTTCTCTTAAAAGTATCAAAAAAATAATTATTGACGTTATTATGTTAAACATTCCCCAATTTCTATAATTGAATGCGTAAGGGTTGGCGCCATAACATGGACTGTTAATTAATGTAAATTTTGTGATGAATATAGGAAGGTTTATTGATTATTTTTTGACATTCTGGTTCAGCCATCCCTTGTGTATAAACAAACTATTATAAGCATTGTTTCTTCATGGGTGAGCAGAACGCCACTCATAAAGCAATGTATCTCAGATCTCCTAGATGATACAGTTGAGATGACGAAGAATTTGTGAACTGCTTCATGAGTCTGGTTTTCATTTTGGCCAAGATGAAGTATAATAGAGAAGACGTCTTTAGGAAAGTATGAAGTGGAGGCCACAAATTAAAAAAGGATCTGGAGCTCCTCTACAGCTTGGAGAAGAAGATCAAGGAAGGCCCATCAAATCGATGAATCGTCTCGCCAATGACTTATCGGTGACTGCTAGGACCATTAGGAGGCCCAAGAAGGGCGACTTGGGATTATACTCATAATACAAGAGGGCCCCACGTCACCTCTGAAAGTGGCCATGAAGGCCATGAAACTCGAGAGTCGACTTTTTGCTACCACCCTGTATGTGACCACAAATTATACATATTCTTGGAATAAATTTGGGACTAGAAGGGGTTTTCTTAACAATGTTAGTCTATAATATAATTTTTTTACAATTCACGACCCTGCAAAGTGCTTTTTTCTCGAATAACTTGAAAGGGTTGAGATCCTCCTCCTTTTACCCTAATAACATATTATTGGAGACGCTAAGCAAAGTTCTTTCCTAATTATTAAGAGGCTGTGATAATTGATTATTAACTTTCTGCACTCAATGTCTACAATATTATGATTTAAAAATACACTCTGACGTCACGGTCAGATTGTAAATCATACTCAAGTACTTTAGTGACACAAATATTATAGAAAAGGTTCATTCTTTAGTATTTAATAATTTAGCTCCCTTAATTAATTTATCTTTTTCTTTCTATAGTATGAATTATGGAGAGTCCATTAATGATGATTTAATAAGAAATAAAGAAAACGAGAGAAAGGGGAAAGAAGGAGCAAAGGCCTACATATATACACTCAATAAATAAATAAATGGGTGCTCATTAAAAATTGGAACATGAATCATTTTAATTCCTTCTCATTATGTATACATACATATACAGAAAAGCATGGAAGAAAATGTTTTTGAAAAGAATAGCTATTTGCTTGTCCAATTAATGGAGTAAAAAAATATATTATATTTAATGATGATCTTTGATATAATATTTAGAGAAAATTGGATATGTGGCACACGCCATTGTATTTTTAATCACTATTCATTTTTCATAATTATTATTATAATCAAACTAAATTGCCAGAGGCATAGGGAGTGATGCTAATTTGTTGCATTTTACAGCTAGTCCGTTTTTTTGAGTGAACAACCTGAAGAGTGAATTTTCGTTTCCTTGCCTGTTATCGTTGATTCCTAACGAATTAACTTCCTTTTCTACGGCATACAACCTATTATTGATGTATAAGAAGACAAAATGAGCATTAGCATTTTTTTAAATTAAATAAAATTTATTACTGCTTACCGTAGATATACATGTGAAAAGAATATATACGAGGGTAGTTTGAAAAGTCCACAAAAGTCTGAGAGAAAGTACTACTGGCGCGATTCGAAGTTATCTTTAGTTAGTTGCATCTCTTGGAAGAACACAAACCAACTTTCAGGAAGATATGTCTATTTCTTTCTGTTTGGGATTCGTTTGAATCGAGGAAGTGGAGTGATTTTAAAAAAATGGACGAAAAATAATTTTCGTATGTTGATTAAACATTCCTTTATGAAAGGCAAAACGCCTCAAGAGACTAAAAAAAGCTTGATAAACATTATGGGACTCTGCACATTCGATTAGAAGAGTTTATAGGTGGTTTCAAAATTTTCAGAGTGACCAATTGGGCGCAAGCGTCACATTACCTTCTGGGCGCCCTGTTGGGTATGTTACTCCAGAAATCATTGATAAAATCCCCGATATGGTGATGGATGGCAGAGGAGTGAGGATGCGTGATATTGCTAGTGCCCTGGGCATCTCGAATGAACGGATACATAATTTTTTGCATCAATATTTGGACATGACAAAGCTATCTGCAAGAAAGATGCTCACGCTTGACCAAAAACGAAATCGTGTAAAGTGTTGTAAGGAGGGTTTGCAGCTGTTTCAGGAGAATCCATATGACTTTAAGCATAGTTTCGTCATTGTGGATGATGACACTCCTGAAACCAGACAACAATCAAACAAACAATTGGTTATCAAGGGGGAATCTGCGCCAAAAAAGGCGAAGACCGTTCCTGGATTCAAACGAATGCCAAACCAAAAGGGATAGATCGATCTGGCTGAAAGTTGGCTTGTGTTCTTCCAAGAGATACTTCTAATTAAACATAACCTCAATCCGTGCCAGTAGTGCCCTCTCTCAGACTTTGCGCGGATATTTCAAGCGACCCTCATTTATATAGAACCCCAAGATAAAGAACATTGTGGTATATAGTAGATCCTGATTATGTATTAAAATTTGAATATTTCACAAATTTTAGAGCCCCAACTTTTTCCTTTTCTTCTTCATTACTTGATATCTTTCATAGAAGAGTGCAGGACATCTGTTATAAGATGGTCTGTACTCTCTGATTCTTCTATATAGACATTGCATCTTCCATTTACTCAGGTGTTTGAAAAATACCCTGTGACCTTTGTATGCTTGTACAAGAAGTATTATCGTTGCAGCTCCATGTTTGACACTCGTTTGACGCTTTCATCATGATGTGTGTATGTGCCATACTTTGGTTTTCTTTGTATCGCTTGCACCAGACTTTGAAGAAGACACCTCGTATCCCCACTTAATGAAGCTTTTAGACACTCCAACCAACTTTCGGTTTTGATTCTCAGTCCTTATTTTTACTAGATAATCTGCATAATAATTTCCTGTCATATCATTATGTCCTTTGGATCATTCCAGATACATATTTTTCTCACTTTTTCCTTTGTTCAATATTTGCTTGCACTTTTTGACTTCATCATTTGTAGTACGGAAATTACGAGTAGCAGCAATTGGGGATTGAGAATCTGATCAAAATATAACCTTTCTGAACGGTTTCTCTTGCTCGAGAAAAGCTTCCACTGATTGTGCAACGGCAAATACTTCTGCTTGAAAGACCAACGCCTTGTTTTTGAACGAGGTCGATGAGTGGTGAATGGACAAATGAACTCGTACAATATCCCATACATCCAGTAATCCTAAGGATTTCTTTGTGAAGTTATAATTGTAAGCCTTGTTGGTCAGAGAGTAAATTGAGGATCGACATCCCAGTAACTCTTGTCTATATCCTTGTTATGGTCACGAACATTATAAGTGTTTATGCTAATCGTAAGCATTTTATAGCGTTTTTTATTCTTTTTTTAAGCTGTTATCGTTATTATTTAATTCTTAAAGAGTTAACTTCCTTTTCCACTGCGTGCAACTGATACCATCGAACCGATTAATCCAAGAGCTGATTTAAGATTTGCGTCTGCTCAAAAAAGACGATGCGTACTCCGGAGGATTTGTTATAGAGCTATAATTATAAGTTCTTGTTTGATCCACAGTTGAATGTGGATTGACATGAGAGTAATTCTCACCATGTCCTTGTTTCTTTTATTATCCCCTCGTCACATATACTTGTAGCTAATCTAATGAAATTTAATGACAGCTAAACTGTAACTGCTCTCTTCTAAATTGTCAGGGTTACCATCTTAATTTTGGGTTTCATGATTTTGAACAGTCCATAATGCTACCAATATGCGTCACTGGACATGACATATCATTTGACTCTCCCGTTATTGAGTTTCCCCCAGTGCAAAAAGCTTTTCTGCTGGGGACAAAATAAAACTAGCTTTGGAAAAGGGTAAGACTTCTCATGCCATTTTTACGTGGTATAAAACATTTCTTTATTTAAAAAAAAAAATGTATTTTCGAGTCAAAAAATAGTCATTTCTAGGTTTCTTCTACCATCTTAAAATTTTCTGTTTCATCACGGTTAATATTTTTGTTTCCAAGAATGATAATTATATAGTCGGGAAGAGTTGGTTAATTACTAAATGAATTTAGGCCTTTTTCCTGTTTCTTTTTGGAGAAAAAGTTGCATAATACAATGAAGGTAACGACCTGCCCACTAAATAAATAAATTAAAATTAGAAAACATCCTTCAAAAATGTCTGAAATGGATCAATTATTAATTTCATTTAGTAAAAATAGTATTAGGGAAAAATATCTTCGTTCAATTTTCCGTAACGGATAGTAAAAGATCAATTTCTTATTAAAAGAAGTGATGATGTTCTACAAAAAGCAAGGCCATATTCCAAATATTAAAATGATCAAAAAGTTGAACTCCACCAAACTCGAGTCGAATTCAACACTATAATGAAGCCACGTATAAATATCATTTACCATACAATTTCATAGAAATATGTTTCTGTATTTATTTAGCTATTGTAAAGCAGATTTCACATATACATATGTTGTTATGAATTCACTGCACACTTTACATCCTTTATACCCTTTCTTTCTAAAGGGTCACTGACGTTTCTTCTTCAAAAGAGCATCTTCAAATACATAAACCAAAGAGAAATAGTAAAACAAATGTAATGATATCCGAGATATATGTTTTTTTTCTTTCAAGAAAAAACGAAAGAACCAATAATATTACTTCATAGCATCATCATCAATATTGGAAGTTTTTATATTTATAAAGAATTATTTCTTGTTTTTGAAAGAAAATAATTTTACTTATTATATTATTTTTTGTCACTATCAATAATTTTATTTATTGTTATTACAGCCCCTTTCCCTCATTTCAGGAGCTAACAAAGGCGTTTGCACGTAGCATCCATAAAAAAATTCTCACTATTTTTTTGGTGTTGTCATTAATACCTTATTAGAAAGCATCATATATACTGTATTTATTCGGATTATAAGATTATAAGTCGCAGTTTTAAAAATGAAAGATAAAGTTATTTTTGTACACCGTAAAGGTGTACAATTGGAACATACTTTGACCTCACTCCGGTCCTGAACGAACACATTGTGAATAATTTATTGGTTTTATTAAATTATATAGGCCGTAATCTACTCTTATATATTAAATGCAGATGTGGGAGAGTGTTTGTCTGGCAATCACGCCAAACACATGTATGGATTTTTGCTGAATTTTTTTCTTATAGTTTTTGAAGGCTCCAAAATCGGTTTTGGTAACAATTTTTTTGGCCTTCAAGGTCATGGAAGTCTTTTATTACATCTACGATTACTATTTTATATAAAACAGAAAATAAAGACCTTAAAATTTAAGAAGTTTTCTTTCAGCATGTTGGAGTTTATATTTGCACACTTTTTTTAAAAGAGAAAATAAGGCATGTAGAAGGATTTTGTCAATAATATGAAAGATGAACGAACGACCATTCATTTTGAAAACTTTTTCTTTTTCTAATCCTTGTAATCTCCTTTAAAAAAGTAAAAGAGTTCAGAATTAATTTTAATTTCTAAATATCCCAGCCATACCTACTGCATCTTCTTCTAAAAAAGGGTGCAAAGACACATACCAACATCAATATGCAGTGAGAATAATTCTTAAAATTTTACGGCCTTTCTTTTTCTTTTTATTCAGCTGAATAATTCTTAGTTAATTTTAATTTCTTAATGTCACGGGCAACCCCGTCTAAACCTACTCTATGAGCATGACAATATGACTTGTAGGGTCCTCAATCCCTGCCTCAACTCTCCTACAGGTTGACCATTTTACTTCATAAACAAAATATTTATTTTGCATAAACAGTCCCAGAGTTGGTTATTTAAATTTTAGAGTCAAACTATGACTTTAGCAGTAGTAGATCTTTTAAATATAATTTCTTTTGAACAAAACAAAAGTTTGCATTATCTGACCTAGCTTTCTATTTTTCGCTGTGTCGCACTTTTACAGTGGATAGACGCTTAATAAGAACAATTTCAAAACCGTAGTAAACTGTGTGGTACACCTTGAAACCCATGTTATTATTGCCATTTTATCCTATTTCAATTCTTACATGTCAGAACTTGTATTAATATGAATTTATGAAGTAAAAATGATCGTAACATTTTAGCTTATTAAATGTTCACAAAGTTTGTTTCAATGACCTGATCTGAACCAATTGCATTAATTTGGAGTTATTGTATGACATGGTATTACATGGCTACAATTTTAGTAATTTAGCATAATTAATTTGGGAGTTATTTGCGGTCAGATAATTATTAAAATTTCCAATTAGCAAAACACTACTTCATAAGTGATCGTGTTTCTCCATCTGACTAAATGACTAAAAACAAAAAAAATAATCAAAAAAAATGGAATTATACCTAATTAATCATCTAACAGCTTGTATGAGCAGGAAAAATTCGACCTTGATGCACTCATAGGATATCTGTATGTAGTCAAAGTTTATTCCAATTGTAGTGTACGACCCTGTACATCATTATGAGTATCTGTTCAATCCTTTATTTTTTACAATTAACACCTTATTTTGGGAATTTGTCAACTTTCAATTCAAAACACATTGTTGTATTTTTCAATTGGTAATGCTGTTTGATTAGATCAGCTGCAAGCAGCCGTGAGAGGAAGATAATAAGCTCAAATTCCTCATCCGTATAAAGTAAGGGCATATAAGATGTAATTACTCCAATGTGGATGCTTAATTCTACTCTGAGTCCAGTCAAAACTTACTCTTATAAATTTGGAGCAAACCCTCATTTTTACTCTCCGTCTTTCATGTGCACACCCACTAGTTATTTCTTTATACTTAGATGTTCTGTCTTCAAGAATTAAATAAAATTAACAATAGCTTTGGAAAATAGAAAATATGTTCAGATTGCCAACTAGAAAAAATAGCTCCAACTGTCGAAGACATATTTTATACACCGCTCTATATAAGGATATTTAATTGGTTACGATGGTGGCATGGGTATATAAAGAGCTAGATGAAATTTTATTCCATGAATAAGAACCCAGATCCGTTGTGATCAAGGAGATACTATCTGAAAACAGATACGTTCCTTCGAGAACCGCACAAAGGGTTAGAAATCCCTTGTATGGCACAAATGATTCTCATGAAGGGATTAGTAAGGAGCCAAATGCAAAGTTTATAATTAATAATAAAGGATGTAATGAATCGAATTGTGCTACTCTGGATCAAAGATAATCTTGGAGATCGACTTTGGGTGCTCTGACAGAACTCTGCCACCTTCATATGCATGCACAATCACTACATTGTTTTATAGAGAACTGTAAAAAAAACATGTTTTGGAAGAAGATATTACCACCTAGTAGTCCATATCTTAATCCTATGGACTATTTTGTGTGGACCATCTTGAATATTATAACAATAAACATTATCATAATATCACTAAGGCTTCTCTGGAAAACTCCACCAAGAAAGAGATGACCAATATAAACAGGAGTAGTCTAAGGAAGACGTTCCCTTTCTTGAGAAACAGAATCGAGAAAATTATTGAAGCTCTACAAGGCGTTACCTTACTTAAAAAAATAATTACACTGCATGTTGTTGTCGGCTATCGATTTTTCTCCTTCTTTTCCGCATTATTATTGCTCCGAATCTTAATGGGTTGAATTTTAATTAACTATTGTTGAACAAATTTAAACTATTATCGAATATTATTGAATAATAGTTCATGTAATTTGACAGAAATTTCCCGATTACCAAATGACTTTGGGTCTTTTTAAGTTTGTTTTTGCAGGATCAAAAGGTTGTGAGATAAAATTAAGGTAAAAATATGAAATCTAATTTATTTAAACTATAAGAATGCATGACGTCATAGGTATTATTTGCTTTTATTTTCAATAAATATCTTTAATAATTATGATATTATTCCATCTTTTGTTAGAATAAGTTTTTGCTCCGATTTCATAGCCGGACTTTTGTTAACACTATGTTTTTTTTTTTCTTGTAAAAAAAATTAGTGTTTTTTAATTACCATTTTAAAACTTCACACGAATCAGAAAAAAAAAAAAATTATTAGTCATTTTTGTAATAAAAGTAACATACCTAGTTGAAAAAAAAAATTAATCCGATTTATATAAATTTGTACGTAAATATTATCTCTGACAAATAATTAATTAAATTATACTTTTCCTATTTGAATGTATGTAATTGACTTAATTTTTGATGAATGTATATAGAATTAATTATAATTAACAAGTGAGTCATAATTATTACACTTCGAGTTGTTCATTTAAAAAGTATTTGTCTAGACTTTTTGTCTTTTTATTTATACGTTTATTATTTTTTCCCACTATTTTCATCCAATTTCTTGTATAGTATGTTTGTATACAAGAACATATCACACTTTTTGGAGTAATTATTATTTTTTTCCTGACTGAAAGACATAAAAAAAATCATATGTCTCTCCCTACTTTTGGCATGCTATAGACAGTTGGTCTTCCGTTCACCCCCATTTCCTTAAATATTAATGAAAATATGATCGTTTAGCCCAGAGATGTCCTACTCATTTTGGTTTGGGCGCTGAATAAAGCATGATTTGATCTCACGCGGACCATCTAGTTAAATCATTGATAAATTACATAAAACTAACAATAAGTCTACTTTTTTTCTTTGTATTAGTCGCTAATGACGTTCAACAGTAAAAATTTCACAAGAGCGAAATATGAATTTCATCCCTTCATTCAAAATATAGTATTGTTTTTTCTCTGTTAGCCTTATGGTCTTCAGAAAAAGGCCATAAATATATTTTTTATTTTTGACTATTTTTAAGGCTCAAAGCTATTTTAAGTCCTAGGTATTGAAAATAAGGGTATCCCGTCTAATTTTGCCCCACATCATATTGTCTCTTTCTATCTCGAAATTCGAGACAGAGGATAGTTGAAATTCAATTATTGCAATCTTTTGATAATAAAAAAATAACTGTGGAACGTCAAGCGAAGGAACGCGAGGTGAAGATGAAAAACTCCAGTAAGAATTTGCACACTACGACTCCCGTCAAAAGATTTCCTCAAAGTAATTATACTGTTCTGATTCATGGTAGATTTAATAAAAAGTCGTAATGTCTTACAAAATTAGATATGATCTCCTCCGGCCTCATCCCTCAGTCAACGGATGGACTCCCAGAGATCACACCCCCTATTCTCCTTCGAATACTCCATAACATCCAAGTCCACAGCTTCTTCCACACAATGAGACCTTTCATCTAATTTTGTGACCCTTCAAAATGCTAATTATTCGAATAACTCGAAAAATTCGAGTTCCTTCTCCTCTTCATCCGTCATAATATTATTCCCTTCACTTTGCGTTCCTTTACTTGACGTACCAAAGTTATTTCCTTATTATTAAAAGGTTGCGAGAATTGAATTTCAACTATCCTCTGTCGTTGTCGCCATTTTCGAGATAGAAAGAGAAAGTATGACCTGCGGGCAAACTTATACAGGATACTCGATAATAATAACAAATTATGTAAATATATTTCAAAGCCTAATGTTAACAAATTATAAAACCATTTTTAAAATGTCTGTATCATGTTTATAACTCGATTTATCATAGTCTAAAGTTGAAAAAAGGTGCTTTTTATTCAGAGGCTATATCTTCAAGACGAATAAATTCTAAAAGTCTAAAAGTATCTCATTCATAGCTGAAAGTATGAACATTAATTTACAAAAAAAAAAGAAAAAAAAGAGCCTTCCCAAAAACGCTCTATATCGTTGTCAATTTGAGATAAGGCCATGCCAATATTTCATGAATAATACTGGTTTTTGAATTGATCGCATAAGAAGAGTCCATATTGTATTTGAATGCCATAACTTAATAGGAGAGAGAGAATCAAAGAGATAAAAAAAGGCTGTAAAACGTAAAAAGTGTGAAGTGAAATCCCTTTTGAGAGTAGCCTCCCGAATTGAGGATCAGTGTTTATCAATTGAGAAGAGTTATTATTAGTGTGGCAAGAAATCCCTGGCAACAAAATCTCCGCTAAATTCCTATGAGCAACTAGTATTTGATTTTCTGAGGATTTGCTCCCAGGGCTCCCTTACATATTATTCTTTTGGAATCCCTCACTCACTATGGGCATGCCACAAGTCATCGGGTGTCCTGGGACCATAACTTAAAAAAGGGTTTCATTTTAACAACACTCTTACTCAGCGTAAGATTTGTATATATGAATTAAATTTTCCAAATTTGATGATATTTTATGAAATAAAAGAATTATTGTAATTTTCAAAAGTGTTGCATTTGAGACGGAGAAGCCTCTATCAGAATTAAAACATCTTAATAAGTTGTGTCAATTTATTAATGAAAGGGAAAAAGTTTTTTTTTTTTTTTTTTTTTATATTATAGAACTAAATAAACATTCAGATTTATATGATATATAAATATATTCATGTGTATGTTTGTATATTTGAAATTGGGTCGATAAGTTTTTGAATAAATAAACATTGAAGTTGATTATAATATTATGAATGGAAATCAATTTTTTCCCCTTTGGAAAGGAGTGGGGGCTTTTGACTGCTTTCTGAGTATTCGTGTATTCTTTCTTATTTGCATTCGAACAAGATTTATATGTGTATACGGTATGTAGATTTTAACAGAATGCTGACCCCATAATTTCAATACTTTTTAAAGCTACTTTGTTCCCCTTTATACAACAAACTTTGAACGTTATTAACAACTGTCCAATGCACAGGCACTGGTAAGACTTTGTTTGTCATTTTGGGGGCTTACCAAAAAGTGTTTGGGGAAAAAAAAATAAAAAATGGGATCGATCAACGAATTATTTATTCCAAAATAATGGAAAAGGCAAAGTGTAAAAGGCAATACACAAGAACACTCGGAATAATTGCTCCAATGTAGAACCTCATTTCTACTCTGCGGACAATGACTTAGAATTGTAACTCCGCTACTAATCGTCAAAGTTAACCTCCATCTTTTAAGAATGCACAATCAGGTTTTGATTATAGTTTAATATAGTAGAAAATAAGTTCACTAATCAGGAGTTAAATAATAGGGATATCAATCAAGGAAAAGAAAAATCACTCATCAGTTTGTCAACTCTAAGAAATAGGGCGAGTTACAAAATATACTCGATTTTTATCACTAGGGATTACACCCGCATATATTGTTTGAGTTGGTCAAAATCGGATGTTAGTAGGGAAATTAGGACTATTTTGTAATGACTTTACAAAATATTTAAAAATTATGTATTTGAGTGGTAAAACAGAAAGTAAATCATATAACTTTTTTATTATGAAAAGGCCTCTTTAGAAATATAAAATACTACTTTCTAAAATAGGCAGATTTAATGAAATATTGCAAGAGGCTTGAAATATAACATTTTATTTAAAAAAGAAGTCTTTCGATAGTTATTATCTAAAACGTATTAATAAAGGCTCTTCATAAATAACTATATAACTTCACCTGCCTTATCTAGTATGAGATTTAACGAAATATTCAGGGATAGATTGGGATTAATAAGAGTGCCATGGTGATTTTAAAAATCATTCAAGTCGCTCTGAATTCTGATTACACATGATGGGTAAAAAATATATATTTTTCTTTGTGTAAAAAAGTCAGTGTTTTCGAAGGACCGATCAAGGCAAAATTTTAGTGCAAGACCGTCTTTTAGTGCATTACAGTCTCAGAGCGGTATATGATTTTCAGACCAAAACCCAACACTTGAAAATATCCCTTACAACTAGAGCCCTAAGTTCAATGACTCTATTACCGGTAATTTTGCCGTGAAAACATTCGCTGCATACATTTTCGCCTCTGGTAATTTCTTTTCTTATTTATTTCGCCGCATGATATATTCACCACCTCTTTTGTTATATATTATAAGTTCAACTTTGAGATTAGGCTTTATAGCTGAATCTCAGTGTGGGCAGAAAATTTCCAATGAGAATATTGCTATTGGAAAAAACTGCCAGTGTAGAAAATTGCTATTTCGAAAATTTTCAGTCATTTACTTACTAAAATCAGAATACTTTGGCCAAAAGCTTTTTTTATACAAGGTTGAAAACCATGACCACCACTTTACAAAGCATTTACGACCCCTTCAAAATATTTTAAAATCAACCCCGAGACCATAGGTCGATTAAGACTACGACAGGGATACCATACAGGTTAAAGACCATCGCCACTGCTTCACAAAGCATAAATCCGCCTACAAAATCCTTTAAGATAAATCCCGGGCCTTTGGATTTTGTGTAAGCCACCAACAAAGCCACCAAACAGATTAAAAACCACTTCCACCTCTTCAAAAAGCATTTAAGGATCCATCCAAACACTTGAAAATTAACCCAAGCCCATGGTTTTAACCTGATTGGTGTCTTTGTCGTTGCTTTAATCATCCCATGGGACTGAGTTTCATCTTGAAGAATTTAAAGCAGGATGAATGGATTATGACGTATTGACGGTGGATTTTAACTTCCTTAGTGGTCCTGGTGTTACATAAGACAAGATTTGGGCATGGGTAGTGTGATTTTGTTAGTAAATGACGGGAAAATTTCCCAATGGCAATTTTACATACTGGCAATTTTTTTTGGACAATTTTCCCCGAACATACCTCAGCTATAATCAGTGATGTGCAAGCTAACTTATCTTTTTAACTAGTTGAGTTAAAGTTAGTTTCCATTTCTATAAAAATTAACCTGTCCAGTTACAGTTAAGTTTGACTTAATTATCTTTAGAGTAGTTTAAGATATATTAACTTACTGAACCTTGCTTAACTTAATGTTCATTTCGAATTTAAAAAATGACTAATTAAGTTAAAGTCATTTGAGAGATTAATCAAGGCCATATAAAATTGATTTTTCAGTTAGTTGTCTGGCTAGGATTTTCTCCACTGCCAATTTAATGATCAAGAAAATAATACAGATTCAAACTCCCAAGAACTTCTGTTTTGAAGCGAAAAGGCAATGTAAGGGCAGTTTGCTTCGTATGATAACTACCAGAGGAGGCTCATATGGAATAAAACACGTTCAACGACGTGTCTGCGGATTTTCACTTAAAGTTTAACTTAATCAAGTTAAGTTAAAGCTAAGATATTGCAATTTAAAAAAATTAACTAGTTTAGTCAAAAGTTAATTTTCATCAATAAAAAACTAACTAATTAATTTATAGTTGAAATCATTCGTTTTAAATAATCAACTAGTTAAGACAAAAGTTAATTAACTTATCAAGTTAAGTTAAATTACATTAACTAGCCCGACTCCGCCTATAATCTCCAAGAGGGGGGGGGGGAAATATACGTGGGAAAATTACCGTCTGCAAAAATGTTTGCATCAAAACGACCTAAAACTTACTTAATTTACGCCTACTCGGTTAAAAAAAATCAACAAAAACCATCTTAACAGTGTTTAATCAACCGTCACAATTAATACAAAATACTGTCACTAGGAAGACTTGTTTTCAGATATTTGACAAAGGGGTTTCAATTAATAGGTAGCGATGGGAAAAACCTATATTACGTCCATTATTTGGTTCTGTGAGAAAGAAAAAAGTAAACTTTATTCTTCATATTGTGTCAATCAGACTCTATTATTATGATAGATACTATCAATAAATGTATACATACATAAATATATCATTCGTTATTGTTTTTTTCAACACTAAGGGGGGTTTGCACACACTTATATATAATCATTCAGACACATTGCCTTCTTCATAATAACTATTGACCGGAAATTGAAAATAGAACAATGGAGCTATCGTTTCAAATAATATATAAACTATATGGAGAGTTCTAACTTAGTATATGTTGTAAAAATGTGAAAGCCTCATTCGAAACGGGAAATATCCATACATAAAGTGCGTAATGAAAAAGGATTCTATAAATTATTATTATAATTTTTACTTACTGTTGAGATACCATAGAGGTACACTTTTTCAGAATTAATCAAAAACTAACGGGAGTACTCGAGATTACTCGGAGTTACTTGGCCTCAATGAATAGGCAACAAGACAGACCAATCTTTCCTTTAATAATATAGATTGGTGTATGAAAAGTTTCCGACCCAAAGAGATAATAGATATTTTTTATGATTTTATAAATTTTTTACATTGTTTTTTTACACGTCTCCCTGCAATTTTTCTATCCTTAAATCATCCAAATTGTACTGGACTTTATTCTCTGCAAAATAATTGTTCACGAAACACTTTTTATTTTTATCTCAATTACTCCAAAGTGTCAAATTTTAACAAAATAAGCATATCTTCTATCGTTTGACTCTACTTATAGATTACACTTTCGATACTCAATTGTGTCCATTTTCACAAAAAAACCAACACGCACACTTAAAAGACTGTTACATCCCAGCTACGCATCTAAAATGGCGGAAACTTTTGTAAGTATTTCTCAAAACCATCTTGAACATTATAGAGTCAAAGAATAGAATTGACTGAGGAACACTTAATCAATGCAATTCGTCGAAGAGTATACAACATTAATTTAAAAAAAAATGTGGTAGCTTGAATGGAAATCATAATTTCAGAGTATTGTTGCATGAGTCATTTTGAAATTAAATTTTTTTTTCTCTCTGGTATCTCAACAATCAATGGCGAATAATATATAATATATATAATCCAATTCATTACACACTTTTTGTATGGATACAATTATATATTTTTGGCAACTTGTCTGTTGGGCAATGTGTTTGTTTGGGAATGTGGTCATTCAGTAAAATGGGATTCAGGAAATTGTCATTGAACCCTATTAAAAAATTAACAATACAAAAGAAAAAAAGGGTAGCCTCAACAATTTTTCTTATTCTAATCTCCAAATTGTTATTTTTCTTTACTTTTTGCCCATCAATCGGTAGAAGACAGTTGGTTTTTGGCCAATTCGAAGTAATTAACTGATTCTTCACAAGTGGAGAGTTAAAGTCTCATATTGTCCCTATTTCATTAAGTAATTGCTCATTACGTAATTGACTTTAACAACAGAAGAAAAAAACAACACAGCATGCAAAAATACATAGGTAAATAATGGGATTTTAAAATGCACAAATCTGCTATTATTATTATTTTTTTTTTTTTTGTAAAAGCATTTATTAATAACCATATCTACTATCAAATCATTGGCCCCTCTCTATTTTTGTGCTCAGTAGTGGGGTTTCTTCTTTTAGATATTTATTGGCATGAGCGTACTATTGGCCAAAAAACTATTTGGGACATTTGACCGAAAAATATTTTCATATTAATTAATGATCCTTATATAAGCACAACACATTAGTATTTGATTTGAATATAATTTGAATCTTTTTCGTAATGGTACTTTAAATAATAAACAAATATGACAGCAATTTGAATAGAAGGACTCCTAATCACTTATCTATTTTCAATTAATTTTCATTTGACATGATGGATTATTCATTTAGGAAAATGTTTATGCATTGACGAACAAGAATGATGTCAGACAAGTGTTTATGTTGTGATTGAATAATGATCATTAATGCAAAAAAAAAAAAAAAAAAAACACTTGCTTTCTTTACTGGAAGTTACTTTGAAAGCAAAACTTAGAATGCAGAGGATTAATTGACCAAATCGATTGGAAGGTTGTCTTCTTGGTGAACTTCTCTCTCTATGAGATACCGAGGACAGTTTTAATACATTTTGTCTATTGATTCAATTATTCGGAGCTGGGGTTATTACAATTCAATCAACATTTAAAGATATACAACAAATAAAAAAAGAAAAGTTTAGCTTATATAAATCTATCACAAAAAGTGATCACTTTTTATAACTACGTATGATTTTTGAAATAGAGTTTCAAATTACAAAAACAAAGCAAAATAAATTGTTTTAAAATTTATTATGATCGCCTGTTTAATGTTCATAAACAATGCTCCCAATTAAATATTCAGAGGAAAAACACTTTCTTGCCAGTGTGTCCACTTTAGAAGGGCTTCGATCGTTTTCATAAAATCTGATCAACATGATCAACCTTGCCACTGATGACCAATAGTAAACTTAAAAACCAGCCTACTAGAACACTTAACAATGTTCATAATCTTCAACATATCAACTCCAGCATATAGGAGATTTGAAATGCGTTACCTTTTTGCTTGTTTCTCGCCCATGATGATAAAATGACTAAATGATTAGTATAGTTGGTTTATGTAGAACGGACGGCGGAAACATTATAGTAACAAATAATCACTAAACCTTTTGTCAGTAATGAATAAACAAACATAACTTAACAGTCCACGTTTTGCTGCCCAACTCTGCATTACATATCATTTTACAGCCAAATGTCCGTCCATCAAATTCAAATAATATAGGATTCATCGTTTTAAGGCTTTTCTTGAGTAGAATATAAAAGTGCTATCAAGTCCTAGTCAAGCTGCAAGTCTTTGATTGTGAGATCAAGTGAAGTATCAAGTACCTGGAGTCCCCACCTTTGATAAATACATTCAAATGTAAAATGTAACAGGGTTCATTACTTATTAAAGGAGTTCATGAGGAACACTGCAATTCGTTATGTAAATTGAAGTGAATTTGATATTATGGAAATGAGGAAGGGGTTGAAGTTGAAACTTTTTAATACTATTAAATCAACTAAGAAGGGATGGAAGGAAAGGAAACGGGTACTTAAATACAAGACGATGGAATATATAGTCTACAAATATGAAGAAAAACAAGAGATGGGGTTATTATGTAGATTGATGAGTAGGACTACAGAGTACATACAAGGTGTTTTTTTACACCCTTTTACATATTATGATGATTATTTGTCTTAGTCTTCCTTAATCATTCACTGCACATTAGAGAGGTCCTTAAAGAATTTGTAGTCAAAATGTATGTGAGACATAGATAACAATGTGAGTCGCCTATATTTTTTAGCTGGCCCGGTTTTTTGGAATTGGAAATATAGATAATTAATTTTCCTTTTCTCAGCTGTTGTCATTATTATTTAACTTCTTTTCTTATTACGTCCTAAACCGGATTAAACATTCGTGTGTCCTCATAAAAGATGGAGAGTAACCTCTATGATTTGTTGACGAATTGTTAGTCGTTTTTGGACTCCAACTAGAATTGAGGATCGACATTGGAGTATTTCTTACATATATTTTGGTTTATTTCCTTCTTCCTCTCCTCTCTTGTGACAGTTGCACTTACTCCCGAGACATGTAGCTCGACTTAATCTCACAATCTAATGATTGCGACTTGATTTGAACTCGATACTGTATGCAGTTTCAGACTATTTTCAAGAGATTTTCTGACAATCTTTTCAATTTTTCCCAAAAAAGGAAAATACAATGTACAGGGCTGTTCAGGTAAATCCGGACCACCTTTAACTCCATCCTGAGCAATAAAGAAAGCAAGTGGAGGTTTGAAATTTTATTTACAAGTTTTAATAATAATAAAAAAAATCATTCAATGTGTTTGCCATCTTCACCAATAATTCGCTCAATGCGAGGCCTATAGAATTTGTAGACCTTGACCACGTCTGTGTGGGATACTTTGTTCCAGTACTTGGTAATGGAGGCCTTTAAGGAGTCGATGCTGTTGTGAAAACTCCCATACACCTTCTTCTCTAACTCCCCTAGAAGAAATAATCTATGGTATTGATATTGGGGGAGTTAGAGGGAAAGGTCTGGAGGTCCCAAAATGGCATTTTCTCTTCTTTCAACAAGTATTGGGTATAGTGGGGCGGAGTCTTTTTGAAACAGGGACTCGACACTATTAGTCTCAGCTTTCATCCAAGGTATCACTTGGCCAGATAGGAGTTCACAGTACCTGTGGGGATCCAGCCTCTCTTTTGGATGAAATAAGATGGTAGGTATGACACTGGTGTTGCTACCAATGGCCACAAGAGTTATGATGCTATTATGGGCGGAAACTTGGTTTTAAAGACGCGAGGGACACTAGATATCTCTGTGGCCGACTATTTGTTGTTCTGGATGTTGTGGGATCTGTCGAAGGTCCATTGTTCCTCATCCGAATAAAATATGATTCGGTTACCGTGGGACGACTTCAAATCGTTCAGCAAATTTCTTCTGGGAGCAAACCCGAGTGTCCTTCGTTTCATCTGTACGGATATTTCTTTTGTAGAGGCGATATGATTTTATCCTCAGGGTAGTGCGTTCCTTATTTATCTCTCAAGTCTGATTGCAGCTGATCTAATGAAACGTCATGACAGCTAAGCTGCTCTCATCTCAAACATTCTCCGAATTGTCAGGGCTATCATGTTGATTTTTGGTTATTTTTTTAAAATATATCGGCAGGTAATATTTTCGACACCTCTAGACATGTACTTCTTATTTTTAAATACATATAACGTGCTGTGCTTTAACTGCACACACTCATTGCTATATTATTGTTGCTTTGGTCATCTAGTTCCTTTTTTTAAACATACTTTTCATTTCTTTTGTCAGGCCTAGATAACCATTTCCCTTTCCTTAATTTTTAATAAGACGTACTAAATTTTAGCTACATACTCTCCCTGCTACAACGTTATTTCTTCTATAAAGGAGTTTATTTTTTAGCATACCGCCAGCTCATATGCTCATATTTTCGACAACTCTAGAAAGGTATATCTCTTTTTTTATACGAAGCACTGAGGTTTATCTAAATCAGCTTGTTGCTTCGTAGTTATATCTTCAATCAAGATGTTTCTTTTTTTTTAAGGTACCAGCAGATATCTTTTCGTTTTTAATAAGATGTGCTGAGTTTTAACTATACAAACTCCTTACTACATTCTTATTTCTTCGACCAAGTAGCTTTCTTAATGTTTCTTTAATTGGTCAGATGGAGTTGCACTGATTAAGTATCAGTGAACATTATAGCTTAATTTTACTTCATCTGTCATGGGAATCTTCTTTGAAGTTCATATACATAAAGTATATTTCTCTGTCTAGGAATGACCTGGCCGCGATCCTGTGCCCAATGAATTCAAGAGAATAATTCTTCCCGAGCACGTTGTCCATGAGCTAGGGTGATTCCATTCCTTTTTTTTTTAGAAACTCTTTAGTATAACTTACACCAGTTCTGATCTTTTTTTTTCAACAGCCTTCTTTATAGTGGAAATTAAATTATACGCTCTTAGTAAAGTTTTTTTGATTTAAAGATATTTGTTTAATGATTTCACAATTGACATTTTTTTGAATTTATATTCCATAATTTTTTTGTCAAAATGAACATGCATGGGCTTTGTTCTCCCCCCTCCTTTCGAGAGCTAAACCAACCTACCAAATTTAAGAACCACTCTATTGCATATGCCTGATGCTAAAAACATACAACATCCAGTCGTGGAACAGATGTTTGTTCATCATCAGTCTTCATCTTCTTTTCTTATTTAAGAGATTCAATTGTCTGTTCATTCCTACGTCATCAACAACATGAATGATTAATAAGGCTTGGAGAAGGGGGATGGGATGTGGGTGGGTGTTTGTTGTTTGTTTGTTTGTTTTGTTAACTTATCTTTTCTTTAGAAGGGTTATTCCTACTTTTTTTTTTTAATTCATCCCCTTTCAAGGAACTTAGAAGAATGATAATAATCCTTGATGTAATATATGTATGGTTAGTTATATTAGGATGGTTAGTTTTTTAAACTGTTTTCGAATTTCGATTATCCCAAGTAGGGAAACGTTGTCATGTTGTAAGACCATAGCATATACAAAATTTAATTGTTCTTTGATGACATCGTTAGGTCGTGCACATCTCCGTCAAAGTTTTAAAAAACGCAATAATTATTTATTTGAACATAAAAGGTGCAAAAGAAGTATTATTGGTTGTTTTGCATTAAATAAGTTTGATAAACATATGTCTAAACTAAAAAAAACTATTTCCTAAGGTCACTTTATGGAGAGGAAAAAGAGAGAATAATGTACACAATTTTTGACAGTCTGCGCATTGCGGGCATCTTTTTCTATGTAAGTTTACAAAATGACATTACCGATTAAAATAAGTCGTTATTTTGCATAATGCAACTTTGGTATACATTTGTCTAACCTTTAAAAAAAATATATTTAAGTTGATCCACCATAGCTGAAACAGAGAATGATGTCAGGAAATTTTGAATATTTATTTCTATCATGACAATCTCAATATATTTAAATACCAAGTTTATCAGTTGCCATTTTTTTCTAACGCGTTAAGCAGACTTGACGTAAGGACGATAAATTTAATTTATAGTCATCCTTTTGTTGAGTGTCTGTTGGCGGGAAAAATCTGGGTTTAGAATTGTAAAAAATATGATCTGCAGAACTGTTAAATATATAAACCGAAAATCCAAATGATCATTTTGAAGATTTAAATATTGCTTTGGAGAAGAAAAACTATGGTCATAGGTAGGAATTAATCCAATGTCGATTAGCTATTCTTTTCTGAGACCAACAAGGACTTACGAAAATAACTCTTGAACAATTCCTGAGAATTAGTTTTTTAGTATATAATTATTGTTCTGTCTTGATGCTGTCGTCCGCTTAGGTAGTATTTTTTCCCCTTGAAATAAACACAAATACTAATTATCGAGTGTGAACATACAAAGTAATGACTCCGATGTCGATCATCAATTTTACTCAGGTACAAACAGGGATTCGCATTTATAACTCCCCAACGAATCCCCTGCCTCTTCGTCAGTCATGATCACAGATACTATTAACTACTTTACACAGAGTGTTCCATTAGAATATGAACCCCTTGAATTTTAAAATTAATCAATATGTAGCTTGTTAATTAACAATAGAATTTCATCAAAATTAACACAATAATTCTTTTTTTTCTCCTCACCAGCAAGGTTTTTATTTCAAGAATCTTTGCGTTCATATATAAAAAAACATAATTAAACATTATAGTTTAAAATTTTTATTCTTTAACTAATACAAACTCATTAGTTTTAATAAAACTTAAGGACAATACTCATTGAAAAAATAAAAACAAAAGCAATCAAAACTTCAATAAATAATATAAAATAATAAAGAATAGCATAAATCACCCTCTTAGTGGAGTACATCATCCACTAATCTACTTTTAAAATTGACAAATAATTAGCTGAAGAGTCTTTTCATATATTACAGAAATCTGTGGAAAGTATTTTATTAAATAATTCCATAATTCCACATAGCCCCATCGGAGTTAAGTATCCCCAAAGAGAATGTAGGGTACCTTGCAGTAGCGGCTGTAAGTATAGATCTTATTAATTAAGATTAACTGCCCAGTATACATTAATATTCTGTCCTATAAATGACATATAATTACTAAGAGACGCGTTTATTGCCTTTTGTTTCGAGAAATTTCAGTTCTTCCAGAGGAAACACTAAACAGAATATAGCCTTTAATTCACCCTTCTTTATAGTTCTCTATAAATCGATTGGATTAAGCAACATAAACTGCTTAATTATTGAAAGAACTGGAAAGTCAACAAGGGCGTGGATACTTTTATTAAAAATTCGTCCATATTCTTTGCAAAGACTTGGAAACTTTAATAAATTTGTGTCTATGCTCTCTTAATCCTAATGTGACCACCCTTAGCGTCAATTATGCCTTCTAGGAAGCGGTAGAAGGCCTGACTGACACTGGCTTTGACGACCTTGGTGTCTGGATGTGGGACACTGCAGGCCTTCCTCTCAATTTCCCCCATAATTGTGTAGTCGAGGGGTATGGAAATAGGGCTGTAGAGAGGGCTGGGGGTAAAATTGTCAAAAAGTGCCTTTTTAACGGAGCCCTTCTTCCTCTCCAACGATTCAGACTTGCTGACGGTGTAGACGGTGGTCTTGGAGACAGGAAACTACTTGCAGTTTGCGATTGGTAATTTGTTGATCATGTTCAAACGTCATTTTCTCGACTTATACATAAGCTAATGAGCTCAAGGTTGTTTCGTTTTGTAACTAATTGTGTATACTTTAATATATCGAAATATGAAATAATTTCATACTACCTAGAGTAGTCGAAATTTGAAGAATGTTCAAAAACAAACCGCCCTAATACACTCTCTTTTTAGAACATGATTAATGATTATTCCTAATGGCTAGAATTAATAATCCTATTGGAGTATTAATGAGGAACCATCATATTATATGAACAAAAAAAAAAAAAAAAAAAGGAATAAGAGAAGAAGCCATATGGCTTTTTTTTCTAATTAGAAACAGCAAAACAAGGGAAATCAATAATGAAAGAGTCGGCGTTTTTTAAACACCAAGGATGCAATAAAAATGATGTCGTTTACATGGCAACTTTTTCTACAGAATTTGTAACATATTTTTCCGTTTTGGGCTAACATCCAAATGAAATCGGGACTTCCTTTAACCTAAAACGATTTGTTTTTAAAAATGGCTTCTTTTGTACGTTCGACTTTTGGTTGTCCATTCGATATTTTGTTATTCGACGTTCTGTCGGTCGACATCTTAGCCTAATACATATATTAAGGCTAATTATTCTTGAGGCAAAATTGACTTAGGGAGAAATGTCCTAAGGCGAAATGGGATAAGGCAAAACTACCACACAACACGCTAAGTTTGTTTTTCTTTATTTCCCTCTTGAAGGAATTGAGTAAAAAATAGCGTTGATTCTTTTTTTTTTTTTACCTCTTTCCAACTAATCACTTAATAAAATAAAAAGTTACTAATCGATATTGGTGAAACTTTGTAGGAACTTTCTGTCAAAAAAGTACCGGGAATTGTTATTTAAATTTCTCCCGCAGAAGGGATTTAGAAACAATTTTGCAAACAAAATGGTCTACAGAACACGCTCAACCTTGGCATGATAATGAATCACAGTGCTGCCGACCTATAATTTTTCTTAAAATCCCTCCTTTGTGGACAATTTAAATTAACTATTCCCGGTACTTTCTTGGCAGAATGTACATGTTAATAGTAGAACCCCATTAAATTTTGTTCGGTAAAGGTAACACCTTACGTTATTTTTTTATTAGAGTATGTTAGAGAGTTTTATAAAGCTACTTATCAATTTTGTGACACTTTGTAGGAAAGTTACAAATGCCAAGAATAAAATACCTTTTAATTTTGGGAGATTAAGTTCAAAGATCAAGGACACAAAAAATGTTTGAGACACAAAATTTACCATAACTTTTGAAAAAAAATATCAAAATGTCACAAAACAAATTGAGATACGTAACTCAATTTGGTGTCATTTTTTGTTAATTTGTATGAAGTTCCCACTCTAGTGGGTTAGAAGAAATGGAAAATAATTATTCGTGGAAAATTACAAAAATAATCTAAACTCAATTTTGAGAAAAATCATTCCAGCTTTTTTTTGTGTTGACGGGCCAAATAATATATTCTTTTATTATTCAAGAAATGAATGTTTTGTAACATGTCGTAAAGCAAAGTGTGGACCTTTTATTCTGATATGATCTCTGTATTTATATATAAATATACCCTTTCAAACATTAGCCAAAAAATAAAACAAAACAAAAATGAAATCTGATTAGAGACTCATTATTGTACCGGGTGAAAACTATAAATTGATGTCCACTAACCTTTATTATTTTTAAATTGAGCTATGAATGCGATCAGAATGGGACACAAGACTCAAGGTCACAAATGTAGGTCAACCTCCCACTAAGATTTATAATCTAACTTGCATACTGCCAGTCCAAGTGACCACCTCTAGTTTTTGTAGGGAGAACAATTCGTCATGATGCAGGATGAGTAAGAAGAAGCTGTTAGTTCTATGCTTCCACGAATCCTCTCAGTGGTTTGCCTCAATACAGACAAACGCCTCTTCTTCACAAACATTATGCGTCATAACGAAATGAAAATCCATTCTTTATAACAAGCATTCAATGTTTTTTAAAGTAGTACAAATTACATATTCTGATTTTAAAATCCAAAGGGAACATTAATTTGAACCAAAAATAACAACGTATAAATCTGATTAATTTATATACTAGCGATAGTCAGCATTGCCAAAGTAAGTAGACGTCAGTTAAAAGGAAAATTTAGCTTTAATAATATAGGAGATAACTTCATCAATAAATCCTTGGCTTTACTCTTCGATATTCATGAGGAAACTCACACCTTACTACTAAATACTTATATCAATTCATATATGTATATCTTTTCTTTTCTCGAGAAAGAAAGAATAATTATATACGTAAGAGTTTGAGAAAACAAAAAATATGTTTGGAGGATTATTAATACTTTAGCCTTTAGAGTACTCACAAATGAAAACTAACAAAAAATCATTCTAACATACAAGCGATTATATTTTATTCAAAGCTTAATTTATATTGTTAATACACATGAATTATTTGTGATGTAAATCCTTAAAAAAAAAAAAAAATTGCTGCCCCATTTCCTTGGAATTGATAATCTGAAGAATGAATTTTCTTTTCCTTAGCAGTTGTTATTATTATTTAATTCCTGAGAAGTGAACATCCTTTCCTAAATAGATTCAATTAAATATATTCAAAAGCTGATTAAACATTCATGTTTGCACATAAAAGGCAGATTGTAACCCTGAGGATTTGTTGCTGAGTTATAATTGTTGTCTTTGATGGACTCAGAGTTGAATTGAGGATCGGCATCGGAGTACTTCTTGTGAATGTTTCTGTATATTTCCTTCTCCTCACTTTTAATATATGATTTTACCTGATCTCCTCTAAAACATTTCTCAAATTATCAGGGTTGCCATGTAGATTTTCGGTTTCTATTTTTAAAAATACGCATTATACACAGGATTGCCATGACTGTGAATTATGATATCCATAAGAGACCATTATTAAAAACAAACAGAAGCATTGCAGGTAGCAGGAAAAATATAAATTATTGGGAAATGTCAATTTGACCAGTCTATGAGCCAATGCTAATACACTTGATTATTCCTTATGTTACAATGATGAGATGAAGGCTTATCAATGTGTGATAAGTAAACTTTTTTTAGTCTGAGCACCTTTCAAAAGTGTATAAAACCTAAAGGCACACCAGTGTGACCCAATATGGTTAAAAAGGACATTGAAAAGCCTAAATGCAAATGTTCTTTTTATAATAGTTTTTTTTCCCCCCCCACTTTTTAGCTTTAATAGTGTCTACCCTTGCAACTTTTGATGCCGAATCAGGGTTGGTACACAAAAACTCGCATGGAGTAGAATTATGCTCCATTTTCCATTTAATCATTCCCAATTATTGTGTAGCTTTTCTTTTTAGAAAAGCTGCACAATAATTGCTTTTGCTTGTTCCTTGCTAATTGTAAATAAAATGTATTTTCCTGGGTAAATAAACCAACAATAGGCTGTGCACTGTAGACTCGCTGACCCTTATATGCCATTGCATTACATATTATTGCCAATAGCTACTTGAGAGAGATTTTTACAGTTAATTACCTCTGACACATGGCCTTGAATGGAGAACAACTTAATCTTTTATATATAAAAATAATGTATATATAAAATGTAAGATTTGTTAAAAATTAGAGGTCAAAATACGTATTATGTTTAAACTTTAGTTGCATCGAAACTAGATCAAAACAAACAGTTTTGAATATAATGACAATTTGGTTAACCACAATAGAATCCAAGAGAGAGGCTATAATTAATAAGTCCCTGAAGGGAAAATCTCGACCAGCCATCTTGTGGAACCTGAAGAGCCTGGAGGTAAGCCCAATGGTCATCAAGAGAACAATGAAGAGGTACGAGGAGACTCAATCTATCAAGGACATACCCAGATCAGGCAGACCAAGGTAAAAAAGAACGCCCGGAGTCGTCAAGTCAAGGATTGCAAGAAATCCAAGGAGGAACCTTACCAATACAGCCAAGGATATTAACATGGGCGTAACAACAATGAAATACATTATCTAAGATGACCTTGGGATGTATCCCTACAAATTGAAGAGGTAACAACGCATGTCAAGCAAGGTATAGGCTAAAAGACTTCAGAGAAGTAATGCCATTCTTCAGAAGCGGCTCGCAACATTATGTTCAGTGATAATTAGTTTAACCTCATAATGGTCGGATTCTGGCCACAAAAGGGTAGCTGGGTGAACCATGGAGTCAACAAAGTGCAGAAGCCACAGTTTTTGATGGTTCGGCGGCTGTGACTTAGACAGGGAAGTCCCCCTTGGTGTTTGTCCCGATCAGAATGAAGATCAACACCACAAGGAGTACATCAGCACATCCTAAAGGATGGTCTTGTTCTCTGGACCCAACAGCACTTCCAGAATGAACCATATATATCTTCCAACAGAATCGTTCCCCCTCCCACGGATCCAGAGAGACGCAGTGGTGGTGTGAGGCCAATTTGTGTGGCTTCTGGGACAAGACAGTCTAGCTCCTCTCCACCCACGACTTAAACGTCATGGATTACTCCATGTGGTCCATTCTTGAGAGCAGAGCCTGTGTGACCCTCAGAAAGAATTTGGACGATCTCGAGGAAAAACTGGTTGCTGGCTGGAACTCCATTCCCGTGAACATGGTGCGTCCAGGATGCAAGTCCTTTACACAGCAACTTCGGGCCGTGGTCAAGGCTAAGGGTGACCATTCTGAATGAAAGTTATGTCCCATGTTATTGGATTATGTGTCGACATTATGTGCAAATTATGTAATTACTTATATCATTAGTCCTTTCATAAACCTTTTCAGAACTTTCCATTTGCCCTTTCGGACACGTCATGGAAGTGAAGAGTCAAATAAGTCAGCTGCTGACAAGGCCAGTATTGAAATGGATCTGGACTACCTCCGTAAGTGCTTCTTCATCTTTTATCGTTGAAGGATTACTGCGATGCTAACAGCTGGTGGTTACATTACTGAATAAATATATAGATGACAGTCTAAGAGATAGCTTTATGGTTAATAATGTTTTTGTAACAAATGTATATTATAAAGAATATATAATGTATTCAAAAAAAAAATATGGAAACTTTGAAAATGTTGAGTTTACACCCGGTATATAATTGTATATAATCGTAGGTATGAGACGAGTCAATTCGTTTCTATTTGTGAAAAAAGAATGTACTTAAAGGGAAATGATTTTCACAAACTCGCATTTCTGAACTATTTTAAGATAGATATAACATAATTTTTGAATACAATTTTACTCTGAAAGTAGTATAAGTTAAACAAAAAAAACAACATTACGCACAAAAAAAATACAAATTGAGATTATTTTAATACCAAAAACTTAATAATAATACAAAAATAAAATAAAACACCTCTAGATCTTTTAAGAATCTAAATTATTTATAGCACAGTCATCAAGTATAATTAATATCAGCGATGAACTATCTCTTTTACGGACTCTTTGCGTACTGCTAATATCAAAAAAAATTCAGGTCTCTTCCGACTAATATAGTTACCATATATACAAACATAAGCTTGTTGCAAAAAAAATTCAAAAAACACATTGAAATGTTCGTGAGTACAAGTTTAAAAAAGGGAAATTGAATTCTATTGTCCCCTAAGGAACCATCAACTATTTTAGGATAATTAAAAAAACTCAGAAACTGGGGTTTATTATGCTTAATGAAATCCTTTTTTTTTGGTAAGACACAGATCTGACATTGTCTTAAATTGCATCTAAATTTTCCTACCTTGTAAATGTACTACAAAATCAATTAAATAGTAAATTTGCGATTTCTTACTTTATAATTTTAGTTCCAGAAAGAAATATTTTTTTAAGGGCAAAAATATAAGTAAAGGGTTAAACATAAACTTGTCAACATAACAAGAATCTTGTACAAAAGTCAAGAATAGGAAAAAAATCAATTTTTTTAACTTAGACTCTACCAAAATTACAAAAGTTTGAGTTCATTGACAGTTTTGGCAGTCCAAAATTAGAAATTGATAAAAAAGGGGACGTCTTATTTGGCATAAATGACCAGGTAAAGTATATTTGATAATAATATATAAGACACTTTCTATCAAAAAATTAGATTTTAGTCATAAAAATGAAGAGAAAGATCAAAATAAATGCGCGTAATACGCGGTACCAAAAGATAATATATATTTATTGGCAGCATGTTTGAAACTAAAATACTCATACTATGAGGCAAGTTAGAGTAAAGTTGTGGAAGTATTGTTGCTAAATATATGTTTAATCTTTAATAATTAACAAAATAAAAACCCTCTCACTGGTTCCAATCGATAATTTTAAAGTAAAAATATCAAAATTTCCTTTTTTTTCGATATTTTACAGATTTTCAAATAAAAGACGTCTTTGAAGGACAATTTTTTTTTTGATGTTTGATGGTTATTTTCTTGTTCAGAGGAGACACCAAACTCCCAACTTTTGTCATTTACTTATAGTTTAAAATCCAAAGCATTAATTCGTCAAAGAATACAAATATAGTCAACACTCAATTTTGAGAAAAATCATTCTAGCTTACTTTATTGTTGATGGATCATAGAAAAGTTTTCTAAGTCAAACCTATAAGTACATATAACACCAGTGCAGATACATAAAATTATATGGCTCTGCAGTTCCTAACCAGGTCATAATTAATACATTTGTCCTTTTTTTATAGGACGAGTTCTAGATATTATGTTTGTAAATAAATTGAAGGTAATTAAAATAAATAGATATAAAACTTTTTATTTTTTATTATCATTTAATGACTAGAAATGTAAATAGCAAGTCCCTTTCAAAAGGCTAAATAACAAACAGATATATCAAATTAACTCTATGTAATTATACCTTAACATTCTTTTGGCATTTTATAAATAGGCATTCTAACAAATAACATTTTCATATATTCCATATTACACCTATAAAAATATATAGCTGCAATAAAAAATGAACTATGAGTTAATTAAATTTAAAAAAGTAAATCACTAAAAGCAATAATTGTTAACTTACCAATGGATGAGGTTCTGGAATACCGTTGTGTGTCTATTATATTATTGCTGGGAGTGATTAAGCCTTGACAACATACACCGGTAGTTGCATAAATACACGGACTAATTTTCAAACGCTTATATCTCGAGGTTTCGTGACCAAAATTAAAAAAATCCAGCAGAAGTAACTCGGTAAATCTTTTGGCTTTGTTTTTGTTTTTCTTCCTCGCATCAAACAAAGTCGTTTACGATGAATGACGAGGCCAAACGTCATATGCTTGCCCCTCTCCTACGCGCCGGTAGGTATGTCAAGGAGATAATCAAGGACACTGGACTATCCAGGACTACTGTGCTCAAGGTCCAGAAGCTTGTCAAGGAGACACTGAAAAAACTGCCCATACCTCTGGAATGACTCAGGATTGGCTCGCTGCCAACATGCCATTTTGGAAGTAAAACATTTGGCCTCCTCAATGACCTGATTTGAATCCCTTTGACTACAGTGTGTGGTGGCAAATTGAGAAGAAGGCCTGTGCTACCCGCCACCCAAATTTGGACTCATTGAAGGCCAGCGTCAATGAGCAATGACAGCCATGGAAGACCATTACATCATCAATGTGTGCAAGGCCTTCCGCGGGCGCTTGGAGGGTGTCATAGCAGCTGATGGCGGTTTATTCAGTAATTATATTAAATTTTATACCAGAATAAATTCTCAATTATATAATTCTCAAAAAAAAAAAAAAAAAATACGTCATACGAATTTTATTACACATTTAATTATTTGCCACAAATAGTCCGCGTATTTATGCAACTACCGGTATATAAATATAAACTTTACTGTATTAATATACAGGCTGGGGATTTTAATTCCCTAATTAGTTTAGACCTCAATATCTTGGCAACCCTGATATCTTTGTTTATGAAAGTGTGCTCATCAGATTTAACGGTCAAAACTGTATAAGAAAATTATCAAAATCTTTGAGATGTATACCGAATACAAACGCTGTGCAGGCATTATTGTATGCCCACGTACTGGAGGCATGCTCAAGACAACAAACCTGCCAAAATAAACTATTGAGGATGTTGCCAAGGCTATCAAGGAGTCTGATGGATTGGGAACACATGCAAGAAAGACTGATGATCGTTTTGGGCTAATAACAATAACTGATGATTAATGGAGTACTCGATTAAAATGAATAGTCTCCTAGCTCCATGGGTCGAGAATACCTGTAGGAAAGACTCATGATCCTTGTGGGCTAATAACTGATCTTTTTATGATTTAAAAAAGTACATTGTTCAGCGTACTAACTACAAAAGAAAAACACACGTGCGTAAATGCTTCGAGTTTACAACTCTTGCTAGAATGGTTAGTACAGTGAAATATGTCATCTATCAAAATTGCCATATTTTATATCCATTTACTTATTATGACTCCCTAAAAACATGTTATAAAAGTAGCAAATTGAATATTTTTGCAAATAAATCGTCAATTTAACTTGTTAGAGCATTTGATAAATGAAAGTTATTTAATATGCATTGAATTTTTCAAATCGAACAACGCATAATTTGTTCTTTTGAACATAGAACAAATTGTAAAATCAAATTAGAAGTCAACTGTGAATAAAATTGCGACTCCTCAATTAGCGTGAACAAAAATAAAATAAAGTGAAACGTTATACTTTTTAATTAATTGATTTCGTAGCCATGCGTATAATAATGTAATAACAGTCATGAAATAAAAGCCATCAAGGCACCAAAAAAAAAAAAGGTGTTCATGACATGCAACTGTGAAAATTAATTTAAAGAATTGAATAATTAATTGTATTCATTTGGGTACAGACTCATTCACTTCCCTTGTGACAATGTTAAAAGCATGAGCCTTGTTAATTGAATTTAATGTTGAATAAATGTCATTTATAAGCAGAGATCGTTTGAGTTGTATATGGTGGGCAGAAATAAACTTAAATGACTATCACTTTTCAGTTCTACTAAAGTAAACAAATAAAGTACGGTTATTTTTCTTTTTTCTGGCGATGTTTCGTTCGGATTGCTTGAAAAATAAATTCATAGGAAACAAAATCGGAAAGACATTGCCATCTCTTTCAAGCTCAAAATTAAATTCCACAAGAAGACCTTCACATTAAACAAGCTTCACCACTTGTTGGAAGGATTCTTACATTGTAAAGAGTCTAAAAAGATCATAGGGATTGGCCATACAAAGCATCCCATCTTTTTTAGGGTCTTTGGGATCATCTGAAGTGACGGGAAGGGGATAGCCCTTCACTTTTTTTGAGCCAAGGCAGTTTGTTGACTCGCAGACCTATTACAAGGTGTTTGACAACATGTATTTCCCTGATTGACACACAATTACTCCAGGGGCCCCTACCACACAGCAAAGAAGAACTAGGTCTTTCTCACGTCCAAATTTACAAACTTCTTGGCCTCTAACTTCTGGCCCCCATCTTCTCCCGATCTCAACTATCTATATCCTATTTTTGGGGGAGCAACATTAAGAGCAAGCCCAAGGCATCCATCCCAACAGGATTGACTCCCTCAAGTCAGCCATCAGGGTAGCAGTGAGGTCCTGTACTCGGAGGATATTGCTTTAATTGGCTTCTAATTGCAGCAACGTGTCGAGACTGTCATTACATTTTGAGAGAAAATACTATAAATACCTCGAATAGTAGTTATTGATCTTTAAGCTTACTAATTTTCAATTCAAAAGTATAATTAATTATAAAATTATACTTCTGAAACCATTTTCTGAATTTTTGAAAAGTTTATTTCCGGCCACGCTTTAAATAGCGAGTATTATCTAGCTTGTAAGATTTTTGTAGTTGGTAATTCGAGCTGCATTTTTTATTTTCAAAAGCTATTATAAATATTCTTATTATAATTCGGGAGATAACATCTAAATATTAGGTGCGTTTGCTCCCAAAGGACAGAGAGTACAACTAAGGATTTCTTGGAGGGTCACTTGTTTAAGTCCTTGTTGTACATAGGAAATAATTGAAATCAAAAATAAGAAACTATTGCCTATCTCAGTGGTTTTCAGAAGTTTTTTGTTGTTAGCCAAAACAAGATTAAAAGATAAACTTGCGGCCTACATTAAATGAAATATTTATTTTAATTTTAACAAAATAAAAATTGAATTTTTCTCGAGAAAAGTTTTACTTTGACAGAAAAATATTCTCATTGATTGTAGTTAGTTTCTTACATTATTAACATCGCAAATAATTTATTTTGCATCAATGAACTATCAACATCGAAAAGTGTCACGAATGTTGCTTGTTGTAGTTGTGATCCGTATTATTACAAATGGATAAGTTTTCAGATTTTTCTACTTTCCAATCAGAGTCCCTTTTATATCCTGTCATCCTGTATTTCTGTCAACCGTGTATAATGTAAATGTAATGTATATGTACCGTTCCAGAATAGAATCTTTTTCAATTAGGCGGGTATAGTATCATTGTTTGTGCAGCTATTATCATGCATTCATCAACTACTTTGCTGCTGTTGAGAGGCATTTTATTCTTGTTTTAAGAATCCATGGAATGCAGAGAGAAACCGTAATTGATGTTATCATCAATTTCGATAGAAATGTGACTGAAAATAATATTTGTTTTTCTTTCCACTCTCATTTCCAAATGGATATGATGTTTTCCTCTAATTAGCATGCCCAATGGACCGGTTTTCCCTCATACTTTTTTCGAATTTCGATTACGGCTAGTTTGGAAAAATTAAGGAAATAATCTATGGAAAATTATATAATGTAACCAACTAAATAGTTTTTGCCTTTTTTCATAATTTGATCAAGATGTGCAACATAAAGATTATCTCTTTGGAGAATGAAAATTTTGTATCTGATCATTTGCATACCATATGAAACCACTGCCAGTAATCGAATTTCGAAAAAAATACAAACAAACAAAACTCCTCCCCTACCAAATATATATCAAATTGTCAGGATTACCACATTGATTTTTGTGTTTTTTATAGTCATATTAACAGGACATGAGTCAAGTATAATTGACCATATCACATACCTACAATATGGGTCTTTTATTCAAGTCATTTGTGGTAATGAAATCTTATTCAGGTAACTTTTACCAATGTAGATATTCCGACGATTTTTATTTATTTTTCATTAGTTCTACTTTCTGTCAACTTTTAATATACTGCCACACCTAATTATATGGAAAATTTAATTTTCAAATTAACTTTTCACTTTTACAGAAAATCATAAATAAGTGCATTTCTATTTTATTATTTATGAAGGCGTAAATTGATTGAACTTTTTAAAAAACAAAGTAAAACATTGTTGTCAAAGGATCATCATAAAATACGAAGCAAAAAGCTAATAATGAAATCAAATTAACTTACTGTCAAAATAAAACAAAAAAAAAGTTTTTAGTACCTCGTCATCAAAACTGTTTATGTGCAATGTACAACATTTCTATGTTATTGCGTGTACAACGGCCATTTAAATTTATATTATTTACCGTCCCACATAAAGAACTAAATGGATCAAGTGTTGTATTATTTGTGAGTGACATAAGCTCTTATTTAGGGTTGTAAATAGGAGAGAGCCGGGAAGTTTCAGGACACAATGCTTTGATCTCAATTATACTATCCCACAACATCACACCTTTTTATAAAACACTAGAACAGCATATTCTCAACCTAGAGGAATTTAACTTCCGGATTCCAAATATGGCCTTTTTTAATCTGTTAATCTCTTTTCCTTCAGAAAAAAACTCATAATTTTTTGGGGTTTAGGCTATTTGAAAGGTTCTATAAGGACTTTTTGTTGACAATAGGGATAACTCATGAAAACATCATGGTTTTGAAAAAATTCGAAACCATTCTTGAAATGTCTGTATCGTACATATAACTAGAGTTATCTTTGTTTAAAATTAAAAATACGTGCATTTTATTTCGATGCTCATAGCCTCAAGACGATTATCTTCAGAAAGTTTAAAAGTGTCTCATTTGATATGCAAAAATTTGAACAAAAAAAAAAAGTAGCTTGGACAAAAACGTTCTGTCTGGTTGTCGATTTGAAATATGACCATGACAATATTTCATGCATAAAACTAATTTTTGAATTGATCTTATTAGAAAAGTCCATATTTTAATGCGTGTCATAGCTAGAAAGAAAATAAAAGTGGAAGAAAGGGAGATAAAAAAGAAAAAGGCAATAAAGATTAAAAAGTGTGAAATGAAATCTCTCTTGAGAGTAGGATCCCGAACTTTGGATTGGTGTTCATCAATGGAGAAGAGTACGTATTTGTGGGAAGGAATCCCTGACAAAGAAATGCAACGAGTCATCAAATCAAGGGATCAAACTCTACTAAGTTGAGAACATGCTGTTCTTGTAACATTTTTGCTGTTTAGTAATATGAAATTGTGATTTAACAAACCGTCATTAGAGGTGTGCATTCCAAGCCCTTTCGGTATGAAAATAAAAAAATAAAAAATGAACATGGTAGTCATGCCAATCTGAGAATGTTTTGAAGGAGAGCAAATCTATAAACCAAATGGCAAAAGAAAGACCACATGATCAATATTTGTACAAATTAGTGGTCGTAGTGAAATTTATTTTGTCCCTTAGGGATGCTGAATATAGCTCCATAAATAACTATGTAGCATACATGAATTCGCCCTTATAATTGAATGTAAAAGGTCAATTCTGCAAGGGGAAGAAAAAGTTTGATACGACATTGTGAAAAATGACAAATAAATGATATGGTGATGTCATCTGACTGCTCATAGAGATAAATACATAAGTATTGAGCAAAAGAAGGTGACATTTTTTGAAGCCGAAAGTTAGTTGAACAAAGCAATAGAAAATATAGTTATTTATACATCAATCAATCCAAATCTTGTATGGAGTCTCTCTATACTCCGATAAAACTATATAACTCCATAAAGAAAAATATAATAAAATATAAAATACAGTGAGGATTCAACAGACAAATTCTTGAAGCGCCCTCTATGTCTTTAACATACCTATTTATTACTACTACAATTTGAGTGTTTTGTCTACGTCTAACGAGGGGACAATCAAGAGGTATGTGAATGAGGTCTCAGGGCTGTCATCTTACAAAAGGATACCATTTCACCTGTTGACGGACACTCTGAAGGAAAGGAGACTGCAGAGGTGCAAGAAAGTTCGTTCGTGGATCAAGGCAAATGGATCACAGTAAAATTTTTCCCTGACGAGAAGATTTTCACCGTGGACCAGGTATACAACCGTAGGAACGACCGTTGGCTTGGGGGATCACCAGAGGAGGTCAAGGAGGTGTTTCCCAACAAAACATCCAGCCCAAACAATGGTACTGGGGGTCGTGGCGTCTGACGGTAAGAAGATGCCTTCTTCCTATTTTAAGGCTGGGGAGAAAATCGACCAGGAAACCTACTACAATGTGCTAAGGTTCACCATACTTCCATGGCTCAAGGCCACTTACTCAGAGGACAACTATGTGTGGACCCAAGATGGTGCACCCTCACACACATCAGCCAAATGGCAGAAGTTCTCCACTGATAACATGGCTGATTTTTTGCCAAAGGACATGTGTCCATCATCTTTGCCGGATTTGAATCCGTTGGACTTTGCTGTGTGGGGCACTTTGGAGAGTGAGACTAACTAGATATCTCACTTGAACGTGTACTCCCTAAAGGGCACCATTATGAAGGAGTGGAACAACTTGTCCGAGAAGGTCAATATCAACTCCTGCAAGGATTTCCGCCACCCTGTGGAAGCTGTGATTGCTGCTGAGGCGGACATATTGAATTAACATGTTCATGAAGGTCGTGTCTCAAAGTTTTGATAAAAAAAAGTTTCAAAATTATTTATCAAAAAATAAAATTATTGACATTTTTCTAAAATCAGTCTTTCAGTCCACGTTTTGCTTCCGAACTCAGGATATGAATTACATTATTTTCTTTGCAGTAATGCTGTTTTAAAAATAGAAGATTCTCCTTTTTATGGCAGGTATTCTTTTCTTCCCCCCAAAGTTATATAACAGAAAGCTGATGGGTTTGAGTCTCCCTCTTGCCTTCTCCTCGCCCTCTTTTTTAATTAAAAGCTACTCAACTTTAGTCATGGCATTTCATTTGATCTCCTGAAAGTAATTCTAAGAGGAAAGGAAGAAACACAAATCCCACTCTGTATCTAGCAACTACGTTTCTCAGAAATTCCTTCTAAATCGATCCTTAATTCTATTATGAATCCAGAAAGGACTTACAAATATAACTCTCCAACAGCTCCTCTGCATAACTCTAGGTCATTCATGAGCAGGAGTACTTAAATATTTAAAATTGATGCTGTTTCCCACGACGTTAACTTAATTATATAAAAAATAAATAGAAACACCCCGCAGTTCAGTTGGGAGTTGACCAACTATGGAACTATTATTTAATAAATGCTTATAATTGCTTACAGCTTAACAAGAGGGGATTGTAATTCAGCCAATCAACTGTCAGAAAATTAATAGGGTAAAAGAAGAAGAAAAATCGACGGCTCACAAATAAATATATATTTTTCTTATTGAGGTAACGTCGTGTTCCTCAAGAACAAATGAATAATGACAACAGCTTTGAAAGGTAAAAGACGCTGCTCAGATTGCCAACTACAAAAAATATTACACGTGTTAATATTCATATTTGTTGAAACTCTATCTATCTACGAGGTGTGTTCAAAAAGTAAGGGGACTTTGTATTTTTAGTAAAAAATATTGATCTATTCATCATATTTATGTTGTCCCCCTGCAAAGTAATCCCCTTCTTATATAGTAAAGGGTGATTCAAAATGAGTGGTTTTTTCCAGTAGGGATTTTTTGACAGGCGCACGAGTGTTCTGTCAAATTCAAACGTCATTTTTACTCAGTATTGTTAGCAATTCATCACGGAAAGATATACGCTACAACAACGTGTACAAATTGTTCAATTGTACTATGAAAATCAGCGTTCTGTGAAATAAGTTTTTCGCAAATTACGCCCAACTTATAGTCCACATAATCGTCCTTCAGAATCCACAAGTCGCAGAATAATCGAAAAATTTGAAGGGGCAGCAACTTGCTGGGATGTCCCGTCGTCTGGTAGGCCACGTAAAGCTCGCAGCGTGGAAAATATTGCGGCCGTAGCCGACTGTGTACACGAAGATCGTGAAGAATCGATTCGCCACCACTCTCGCGCCATAATAACATACTTTTTGGTACCTCAAATTGGAGCACATGGTCTCCACGATATTTGGTTCCAACAAGACGGTGCCACTTGCCACACAGCGCGCGTAACAATGGATTTATTGGGACATCATTTTGGTGAGCAATTAATTTCACGTTTTGGCCCGGTGAATTGGCCACCAAGATCGTGTGATATCACACCTTTGGACTTTTTTCTTTGTGGCTATGTAAAAGCAAAAGTATATGTGGATAAACTAGCGACGATTGAAGCATTGGAAGCAAATATTGAGCGAGTTATTCGTGAGATTCCGGTAACAATGCTCGAACGCGTCATCAAAAATTGGTGCGAAAGAATGGACCATTTAAAGGCCAGTTGCAGCCAACATATGAAGGGGATTATTTTCTAGAAATAATTGTAAAGGATTGTTTTTTGGTTCATAATAAAGTTTTGACCATAATATAATACTTTATGTGTTTTATTTCTACAGTCCAAAAACTGCTCATTTTGAATCACCCTTTATAAGTATCTTCAGTTTTGGGAACAAGAAAAAGTCCGAACCGGCCTGTTATTTGTCCGAAAACAACACCACAGTCATGTTTCAACCACAGCATTCACCGGATTTGGCCCCATGTGACTTTTCTTGTTCCCAAAACTGAAGATACTTATAAAAGGTGATTCAAAACGAGCAGTTTTTGGATTGTAGAAATAAAAACCGCAAAGTTGTTGGCTCGTGCCATTTTTTTTTTTTTTTTCGCTGACACTCGTCCCAAAAACCTGCGAACAAAAAAAGAAAATGGCACGAACCAACAACTTTGTCAATATTCTCAGTAACTTCTCTGATAGTGATTTGACGGTTTGAAAAAAGACTTTTCTTAACTGCTTCAAAGTTTTCATCTGTTGTTGACCTGCTTGGGCATCCAGAGCAAGGCCCATATTTCGAATCTTCCTGGCCATCTTGGAAGAGTTTGTACGCCTCGTAAACAATGTTTTTACTCAGAACAGTTTCACTGTATGCCCCTGTTAACATTTCAAGTGTTTTGGAGCTTTTCATTTAATTTTTATACAAAATTTCATGGAAATTCTTAGATACATGTTTTTCAATAGCAAAATAGTTCGCCAAAGACACAAAATACTTATAACTAATATGCCTTTCACAAACAAACTAAACATATTATAAAGTTGAAACAGTTAATATATGTTTTTGGCAAGTGTACTAACATAAAGAAAATCTAGCATACCAAATGTATGTTGCCTGCGAAATTTGACAAGTCACCTTACTTTTTGAAGACACCTCGTATATAGCCTACGATTTAAAAAATACACTGCATAGAATATTTAAACATCTCTTCTATCAAGTGTCTTCGATCTCTTCTACATTTGTATATATATATACAAAATGGCTATTTCAATACAACAATATTGAACATGTCTGATAAGAGACTACTCGTGTGGTATGATAACAAAAATTAGGCAAATTTTTTCTTGCACAATTAATGCTTATTCATGTAACACTTTCTACAATTTATATACGCATAAAAAAATATGGATATGGATTGACATAGTGGCACAACGAGGTCTACTTTTTAATCATTTCATGATGACATGATATAGTAATCATTATTCATATTATGGATTTCATGACAAAGGGATTTGACTTCCATGTTTTTCTTCCTTTTTAATGTTTTTTTTTTTTTTAAAGAGGGTTCATAAAAAATTAAAATAATGACTTATACCTTCTTTGCATGCTAGGGCTTTTCTCGATATTGACGTTTCTTTGATATATATATATATACTTGTTTTAAATCGCAATAAATTAATTAAGAAGCTTTAGAGCTGAATGTGTAATCCATTTGTTTGAACTTGAATGAAATTTTGTGACATGTTACTCTTCTGTATTTTACTTGTTGCCAACTGTTCATTATTATGGGCAATAAACATTCGGTTCGAACGTACTCAAATGTTGAGTCCAATCTACCTAATTTACAATAAATAGTATATTGGAATTTAATCATTCAATCTTATGAAAGACATATTTATTTATTCTTAAAAAATTTGATTTATTTTTTTAAGCCAGTACCTATTACATAGTCATCCAAAAATAATGTCATAAAATCATAAATGTCATAGATGAGGAGCACTATTTAAAAAAAGGGTTAATACACAAATTTCAAGACTTTACACCAAGGTTAATAGAAATATAAGTTTATACCATAACGTGCGTACAACTGATGTTTGAATTCCACCGCGTTCTTAATATTGACGATACATTACATTGATTGAAAATTCTAGCAATAGTGACGTCATAGACTATGTGTGGTTACGTGTTTTGTCAAAATCCGTGTGCCTTGCCCAGCAGTCGGTACGATAAATCAAATTGAAAATTCTAGCAAGGCCGATTACATGATGATCTAACCTTGTATTTCTATTAACCTTGGGCTATGTAAACACAAAAATAAAAATAAAACTTTTAAAAACCAAGAGTTAGTGTAAAGTACAAACAAATTTGTACACAAAAACACTTTTATATTATGTATTTTTTCCCATTATCCATTCTTTCCTATACACATTCGTCCGTCCATTCTCCCGATCCAAGCCGGGATTCCGTATCTGTAAAGTATCTCAGGATACGGATCGATTGCTCTATATATTTCTCGAAACCGCCTGGGATCCCCTTCCCTTTATACCAGATCGAGAAGAGTATTGAGAGGACACGTGATTTAATAATTAAATATTAATACGTAAGTGTTTAAATAAATCTAGTACAAGGGTACAGTGTCTGAATTCTTTGTTGGCTTTATATCGATTATCTTTAGTAAATTACTACGCCTCTTTATTTATTCTCCCTCTCCTTTTTTAAAATATAGGCCTCAGTTTGTATCTACGATCAACCGGAATTTCTAAAAGGAAGGGATGAGCGCTCGCTCATCAACTCACCTTCCTTTTTTTTCTTCTTTTATCTCCTTCGCTTTCCTTCCGTAGTTAATGTTAACATTAATGTATATTCATTGGTATTGTAATAAAGGTTTTAATTATTAAAAAAAAAAAATGTTACTATTAAATCACGTGTCTACTATGAAAGTTTACTATTTCAGAGTTATAACTAAACATTTATATATCAGTTGGGAGTGTTATGCCATGCCCCTTCACAACGAATTGTCTATCTCTAATCTGAGCAATGGGCAAGGAGCATAATTTATTAAGTTCAACTCTTATTTCGAATGTTGACTCTGAATAGATTCCCATCAGCCATTTCGTGTAGGAATGAAATATCTTGACTCATGAAGAAAGCTTTCTAGTCTTCTTACGTACAATCCAAATGTTGATCCTTCCAAATTGGCGAGATATAATAGATTCTAATTCTTCCTTAATCTTCCATAGTAGGATTCTCTCCCAATTCTGCAATACATCATAACTAATAATGATAACCATGCAATTTATGTAGGCCTGAGTTAGTAGAAATGAAAATAAGGAACTGCATTGTCCTCCTTTAGATTTTCTTGGTCTACCTTATAGAAGACCTTATATGTCCATAAGTCCTTATCAATGTGTTTTAATGGGACACAATAGTTACGTAAAATCAAAATCATCAATATAGAACATATTATAAAGATTTAAGGATAATGGGAGCCCCCCCATTGTAAAGAGCACAATCACTTTTTCTATCTTTTTTTTTAAATAAGAGAACAAAGTCTTAGGACCCTTATGCAAAAAATAAATAAAATATATATATATATATATACATTAAACGTCCATTCAAGCAAAGAAGACTATCATTATTAAATAGTGATGTACATTAAACTGTTTCAACACTTTAATCATAATATAATTTTAAATTTCTCATTACTTAAGATTGACAGAGTGGGGACTCAAGACCAAAATAGCTACTTTATGAAAAACATGGTTTTTATGTATTTCAGAAAAGAGAGCTCAAAACTGATTAGTTGTATGTTTAAATACTATATATTTCTTAAAATGTGTCCTCATTCACGAGTAATAACAGCCTCAACACGCTGCCAAACAGATTGACAGCTCTTGACGATGAAGGCCGTGTGTCTTTAGCGGACCACGTTGTCATGAAGACAGCCTGGAGCGAACCCAAATTTGGATGAGAGATGTGGTAGATATTCTTGTCCATGACGCCCAAACTGCAAAGTCCAGAGGGCTCAGGTCAGGGATAGAGGAGTGTCAAAAGTCAATATTATCAGTTGTAAAGAAGTTTTGTTCTTCTTGGCTGTTTTGGGCTGTCATGGACTTGTTGATATTTTAAGGAGCCTGGGTGGAGATGTCAACCGTCATTACAGCCTTCTTGGGAATGGCATCGGCGGCGTAGAGGTGATTGCACACGCTTTGCCTTTTTTTTTCTTGCTCCGACAATTATTATAATAAGAGACATGGGAATTAAACAAAACTTTTTGATTTTTGTTTCAGCTGTTGTTTGACTCGGTAATGAAAATAGTAATTAAATGCTACTACAAGTTTTGGGTACCCACTTTGTAGATACATGATATTTATAAGTTGATGATATTGACAGACTGCATTGGTGTTACATATTTAAGGATTGGGAAATATAAAGTTGACATTTACGGGCATTCTTCAATCATTTATATTTCCTTGAGTTGTCTATTGATTAGTAAAGTTTAAGTTCAAGTAAAAGCTTTAATATAAACAAAATAATTTTAACTTTATAACAAAATTGAATTACGAAAATACTTCATCAGCAAAAAAAGCTTAGTGTTCAATATTCACCCCACGTTATTACGAGGATTCTTAGGGGAAAAAAATTGAATTTATTAATATTTTTCGAATTTAATGACTGATGATTAAATTATTATTCCGGTTTACAATTTAAAAAATATTGAACCCGGTTTTATCGCAAATAAATCTGCGGCCCCTTTTCTTTCTTCACTTTGTAAAAATATTTTCCTTTTCTTAAAAAATAAAAATCTAGGAGCCGTTTTAGTATGAATAAATATTCTTATTAAATTTTTTGATAATATTAACGATAAGACTAGGTTTAACGTCAATTTTTTTAACAGGTTGTCCTTAAATAATTTTTTCTGAACAAATTTTTCGGTCAATTCCGTGTTCTCAAACCATGTTTCGATATTTTTGGTCTAACCTTATGATTCAATTTTTTCATTCTCATAATTTGAAATCACATATAACTTGATAACAATTGGTATAGACCGAATTTTAAATTCACCGGTCTGTACTGAACTTTTTGTCGGACCGCAGTAGTTAGGTCAAACAAAAATTATGACGGTCTCAGATCTGTCTAGTATTTTCAAACCGAAGCCGAACACTGATATTTACCAAAAGACGTTGTTTTTAATGAAAAGGTAAATCCTTCTTTTGGCTTTTTAAATAAATTGTATCCATATTTCATTATATTACTTATTTTTTTCAGAAAATAATATTTCTTTCTATTTTAAACTGACCTTTCAAAACAAAAGATGTAAATTCCATTTTTTACTTTCTGGTAATTTATTAAATTTTCTTCCTAGTGTTTTTATTTAAATTTAACAAAATATATTTCAAGTGGGGACTCCCAGTCAAAAAGCTTGTGTAGTGTAAATGCTTAAAACTTTAACTTTTAGGTATCCGTTAATATTAACACCTTATTGATATTATTTACCTATATTAATTTAAATTGACCTAATTAATGAGAAAATGTTGTTCTCAATTGCAAATACTGTTGTAATTGCAGTTCTGAAACAGTTTAATTTACATATGTTTAAATGTATGTAATATGTAAATTAGGGTCCATCTAACACCCCTATACTCCCAGATTTTCTCATCTATTCTCTGCAATGTGACACTTGATGAAAGAAATTAGTTTGCAAAAAAATAAAAAACACAGAATCAAAGTTGGTCCTGGGTAGCCCCACAGGACTTATGTATAAGTACTCTGTCTTTTAACATAAAAATCCTTTACCCTTTTATTTCTTCCTAGAACATAGTCATATTTGGGATGAAATTAAAACTCTTGATCTGAAAAAAACAACAAAAAAAACAACATCTTTAAACATACTATACAAAAATACCAACAACTATGACTTGGTAATAGGAAAAATTATACCTAAATTATTTTATATTATAGCCAGAACTCTGAGTAAATATATTAAAACTCTGAGTAGGCAATTGTCATATAAATCTGGTGCGTGGACAAAACGTCGAATGAACAAAACATCGTATATACAGAACGTCGATCAGACAAAAAGTCGACCGATAGAACGTCAATCTTAGAATATAAAATTAGGGGCTCCTCCAAATGTTGTTGCAATATATCTCATTCAGACATTTCCCCCCCTGAAACATACCCCCTCCCCCCACCACCACTCCTATATAAACTAACAGTAATGCCCCTCCCATTACACATATACAACCTGAATGTTGGGGCTGTTTTCGTGTACTGCCGTGTCTCAAAATGAAATGAAACCCACTGCCACTATTTAAGCAACCACTAAGAGCCCCTCACAACCCCTCATTTACATCCCAAATATTGCATCTCATTTTGGGGCCCAGTGGTACCAAAATTAGCCCCAATTTCGTGCTATAAATGGAGGTTTGTGAGGGTTCCTTACTTTTAGTTTATGTAAGGATGTTGGAGTAAATATCCCGGGCGGGAAATGTCTGGAGTGAAATGACGTAGAAATTGTTTTTCATATTTGAAAAGTAATATTTTCCAGTCGATGTTCTGTCAGTCAACGTTTTGTACGGTCGATGTTTTGTCCATTCTACATTTTGTCGTTCGACGTTCTGTCGGTCGACGGTTTGACCTACTACCCATAAATCTTGGGGTTATCAATATGTTGTCATTTTCGTGGGTAGGTAAATTTCCTGCGTTTATTTAAAACGCACTGTAGATGAGAAAATCCATCGAAAATTTAAGAATTTTTACGTTTGATGCGTCCTAATATGAATTAAGACTTCTTAGAGAAAGAGAGAGAGAGCTATTAACTGAAACCCTACAACATTTTTTTTGTTAAATACATAAGTTATTATGTATTTTAAGTACATGTTATGTGTAAGGTTATTTATTTGTAAATGTAAGTCCATTTAAAACGATGAATATTAATTTATAAACAAAGAAAAACAGAAGATACCGGGTGTAAACTAAAAAATTACACAGTTTGATTATTAGTTTTGAATGTTTTATATATATACTTTATTCAAATACGAGGTGTGCTCAAAAAGTAAGACGCCTTTTCAAATTTTGCAGGCAACGTATGAAATAAAGTGCTTTTAAATACTTGAAACGTTGACAATGGTACACGGTAAAGCTTTTCTGAGTAAGAAAAAATTACAAGTGGTACCAATTCTTCCAAGATGGCAACGAAGATGCCAATGACGAGCCTGAAGTAGTGAAGAAACTTATTATCAGACAAGTTGTTTAGTACATTAACATATCGGTTGGCTCATGCCATAATTTTACGTTTTGGTCAAGAGACAAGTATTAGCGAAGTTTGTTGCGAAACTGCTTCAATTTGATCAAAATAATAGTTGCATGAGCATCGCTCATGAGCTGTTGACAGACGTCAAGGATGATCCTGATTTGCTCAAAAGGATCATAACTAGTGACGAATCATGGGTATATGGTTATGATATTGAAACCAAAGCCATATCATCCCGATGGAAGATCCCTATGGAGAAAGGAAGAAAAACGCCAAACAAGCAAAATACTTTTAACTGGTATGCCTGTCACAAACAAACTAAATACCTTGGGTTAACAAAAAAATTGTCTTTTTAAAATTATTATTAGTAATTTTTTTTTTTTTTTACAATCTAATCTTTTATTAAATAAAAATGAACAATTTTAGAAGGATATCATAAATAATATTTATAACACATTAAATGTAGTTCTACTTTTTTTTTTCTTCAAAAAGTTCATTATCTGAATTATATTTTATAATAAAGTACTTTATTTAACCCAGAAAATACATCTTTTTATCCATAAATATAGAAACTTTAAGATTATTTAATTATAATGTAGTACTAAGGTCTTAATTAAAAAAAAACATTTCGCTTATTGCAGCTCAAACATCAAATTTTTTTTTTTTCGAATAGAAATATATATTTTCCAAAAAGTGAAATACAAACAAAATCTGTAAATCTAAATAAGTTTGTACAGATCACACATATATCGCGTATAAGTTTTTTTTTTTTTTAACTATAGAAACATTTTTCATAGTTTTTTGAAACAAAACAATCTTAAAAAGAAAACGCAAAAAGGGATGCGAGAAAAAACAAGATCAACAACCCCACCTATAATACATAATGATAAAAATAAAAAATAGCATCTGACAAATTAGTAAAAAATATCTAATTAAAAATGCAATCACAACAATCCTGCAATTGCATTGTATTGCAATTCAAAAAAGCTGATAAAAAGCTAGAATTTGATGCTTGCTTTGTTTTTATGCGATCAAAAATGTACGAGCAACAAACAAAACGGCAGAGGGTGTGTGATCTCCTCCGTGCACAAATAGATAACCGACAAGAAGATCTTTACATTGTACGCTGTTCTGAACAAGAAAAATGGTCCCTTCTTGGCTGAATCAAGAGCTCAAGTCGAGGGAGCCTTCATGACCAAACATACATCTCAGGTCATACTCCTTGGCGTCGTGGGGTCCGACTGCAGCAAGATCAATCTCTACTTCTTAAGAGCCAACGAGAAAATCAACACAGACAGCTACTACAAGATCCTTAGGAGGTAACATGCCATACCATAGTTAAAGAGCACGTTCCCCCGGGACAACTATGTGTTTACCCAAGACAGCGTCCCGGCACACACATTCAAAAATGTTCAGGGTTTCTGCAGGGAAAACATGACTGCCTTCTGGCCGGCAGACTTCTGACCTTTGACCCCACCCGACGTGAACCTCCTGGACTATGCTGTTTTGGTGCGTCTTGGATGGCAAGACAAACAAGACTTTTCACCCGAATTTCGATGCCCTGAAGGTTGTGATCACGGTAGAGTGGGTCAACTTGTTCGTCGAGGCCAGCTGTACTTCTTTTCGTCTCCGTATTGAATCCATTATTCAGAATGGAAAGGGACATAGTGAATAAAAAGTATAGGAAATGGTTGAATTATCAACTTTTGCTACCAATGTTTGCCATAAAAATAAAAACATGTAAAAGTAGAACGGCTTTTAAAATGTTTTGTATGTTTCTCAGCTTTATCTTTGATTAATTCTTTTTCTTCTTAGAGGGCCTAAAAAGCAAATGCCACCAATGCAGGATTGAGTAGTGTGCTGCGGAGGACGCCACGGCAAAGCCCGGTCATGGAAGACCCTGCCCATCACTAACAACCGTATAATTTTGAATTATAGAGTGTGTACATAAATTCTACCTCCCCACTCGGTATATATGTAATTTATTGATGCATAGATGAACCGTTGGTTACCTTAAAATTTACATATGTACCTTCTCGCCCTTTTTAGACACAGAGCAGTAGAGATGAGTTGAAAATAAAAAGACATAGTAATAAGGTGCTATAAACCATAAATTTTCATTTTTTTTCACTTTAACTTTTTTATAGCCGTAATATTTCATTTTTATTGCATTTATTTTGTAGCAGAGACGATAGAGGAAATAAACAAAAATGTTTATTGGTCATTTTTATCTACTGAGTTTCTATGGGTATATGTTTATTTGGGACTGTGAAAGGGTTATATATAATATTTATAGAGAAAGATTCAAAAGGGCAAAATATTCAAGGCTTTTTATATTAAAAGGCCTTATATTTGTTAAATAGTTATTTAACAAATAATGTTATATATAATTTGGTAAAAAAAATTCTATATAGGCTTTTAATTACTGGGGATAACTGTTTCAAAGTTTTGACGTTCCGTCTTAAGACACATTCAAATCGGATTTAAAAGTCGTCCCATAGAAATTGTTTTGCTAAATGATGTCATCATAGATATGAGCCAATGGTGTCATAATCAATCAAATTCGACCCTTTAAAATCCAACATTTATAAGAATTATTATTCCATTTTTGAACGCTATAAAACACAATAGTTTTCACCAAAGAGAAACCTATAAATGAACTTTTTTAAAGTGTATGCTGAACTTGTAAGCATATTTTGAGTTTGAATATTAATTGTGAGATATAGCTCACTAAATACATCTAGCGAAAAAGCTCAGAACTTTTTATTAACCTAATATTTGAAGCGCCCTCTATATTGTTAACATACCTATTTATTACTAATATAATTTGAAGGTTTGGGTCAACTACTTTGATCCGACATTACTTTTTTTTTTTTTATCTTTATGGGGTTGATCTGGACTGGCCACTGTATAAAACTAGACCCCAAATTGCTTTTCAATGAAAAAAATGATGTAAAATAAGATATCCTTTTCTATATGAAAAATAATTCGAAACATTTCCCCTCATCTGATCCACAGGTTGGTGAAAAAATCACTGAAGAACGAACCAAAAAAAAACAAACTCAATTTTGGATCAATTCTCAACACTAATTTTTGCCCATGAAGATTTTTTTAAGTTGATACTGATTATTATCGACCAATTTTATTCAAATAAACTCCATATATATTTTCAAAAAAGTTATGGGTGTGTATTCGTTCCAAAGTGGACAAAATTTGCAATGCAAGGTAAGATTTAGAAAACATAATAGTATTTATAAGCAGTAAGAAATAACGGATCCAGAATCGTACACCAATTTCGAAGGGACTTATTGACTAGTGACACATTATTACTAGTCATGATATGATTGGAGGCTTGAAGAAATTGAAAGTCCATGTACAGAAATAAGGAAATTTTTTAACATGAAACACTAACGATGAAGTTTGAACTTGTAATATAATAAACTGGAATAATAAATTTTAAATCTATAGCATTCTATGACAAATGTCTCCGATCTCCTCAATGATAGTATTTCTTCTTTCCATATCAATTGGGCATTTTCATGCATTATTGGTACTATGATCGCATAGAAACTGTTATGTTGTAATTCCGAATACAATTTTCATTCAATTCTCCAATTTAATTTTATTTGTTATTTGGATACACATCTCCAAAGCGTTTATATCGTTGGTTTGTTTTAGGGGATGATTAGGTTAGATGTTTTTTGGGGTGCTATGCAATTTTATATAATTAAAAAATGAAAAAAACAAAAACAATTTGAAGGGAAATTCTTCAAAAATATGGTTATTTCTTTCATTTTTGTTTTCAATAGTTGAAAAACGTGCGCTGACACATGGCTGAAAGTAATTTTGCTACATGGATAATTTACCGAATGGAAATTTTTCCACAAAAATAATTATAGAGTCAGAGACAAAAAAATAATTAATTTACATTGAATTAACTATGAATAAAATTAACGGGAATGATATATAAAGAATATATATCAAATGTGTTTATTACTTTTTTCGGCAATATGGTCATTCGGCAAGCCGGATTTGGTAAAAACGTTTTTTTCAACTTTAGAAAATAGAGGAGTAAAAGATGTCAATTCTTAAAAAAAAAAAAAACTAGAAATTTTTATTTTATTTTTATGGACAGGTGTACCAAATAATAAAAAATAAATTTGAGTATCGAGTGAGAATTGAATATCTCAAAAGTTCCTGCAAAATTAAAAAATCCTATTGATTAAGTAATTTTTATATTTATACATATTTACATGATTTTGTGACTTAATTCAAATTGGTCCACATATAAATATTTTTTTAATTTTTTAACCCTTTACATAATATTTAACATAAGAGCCCTGATGTGGGCAATATACAATGTGTGATAAAAAATAAACCTTTTTTTCTATTCCAAATTCAATTCTCATACGATTCTCAATTTGATGTTTTTATTATGAGTGTAGACATATCAAAATCGTTTGCATTGATGGTTCGTTTTTGACCGATAAAAAGGTAGACGTCTTTTGGTATGCTTTACGATTTTCTACCATTAAAAAAATCGAAAGGATTAATCAATTTATGTGATAGTTCCTTAAAAACTTTTGTAAAATTGTTTTTCATCAGAATGTGGTATTTCGTATAAAATAACTTTTGTAGAGAATAAAGAATCCTTAAAAAGTTTTTAAAGAATTTTCTCATCACCCAATTGATTATTTATTTTGATTTTTTTCAATAGTAGAAAAGCGTACACGGAGACATTGATGAAAGCAACTCAGTTATTTTGCTAAACTGGATATTATGCCGAACAGACACATTGCCACAAAAAATAATGATAGAGTTAAGAACAATAAACTAATTAATTAACAGTGATCATTGCAATTCATGTCAAATAATTAACCTTTTTTTTTTATTTATAAAATTGGAATAAAATTAATGGGAATCATATTTAAATATTTTATAAGATATATTTATTACTTTTTTAGGCTCAAGAGTCATTTGGCTAAGTTTTAGCTCAGCAAAATGCTATTGGCCAAAATGGTTTTCGGCGAAAAACTTTTTTTCAAAGTGTTCTAGAAGCGTAAAAAAAAAGCAGGGCCCACTTAAATACGTTAATTTTTTTACACGTAAAAAAAATATAGCAAGGCTAACGTTGTGTACATTTTGTCTACTAACATAAAAAAAAAAAAGAAGATAATTGAATGAAAATTGAATTTAGAATGATTAAATAACAGTTTTGTTTGGATTAGACCTCATACAATATACCGGGTGTTGCATGGAAATTAGGGCACTCCTGTCAAAAACTTAAAATTGAGTCAAACACTATTGACTTTATCTTTATTTTCATGCATCGCACAACAGTTTCACAAAAAAAAAAAAAAAAGAACTCACAGAGACGGTTTTTGGATCAAAGTCGTTTAAGAATTTTTTAATCTGTCAAACAACAACCAACAGTACAAACCCTGTGTACGAGATGGTCCATTGAAATCTGAACACTGACTAATTCAATATTTAGTGAAGGTTGAGTGATTGAAATTAATTCATATTTCGATATATTAAAGCATCAATAATTAGTTACAAAACAAAACAAACCAGAGCTCATTAGGCTTATGTACAGGTCGAGAAAATGACACTTGAACGTGATCGACTAATTTCCATTCACGCACTCCAAGCAGTTGGTAGTCTCCAAGACCACCTTCTACGCTCTCCGAAAATCCAAAACGTTGGAGAAGAAGAAGGCCTCTGTTAAAAGGGTCAAACTGGACCCGAAGGAGTTAATGAAAACAGCACAGGTCAATAACCTCCAATCTATTTGAAACCAGACTGTCCAGACAGGTATAAAAAAAAGTGAATAAAAGGTCATTGTGATGACGGAGAGGCAACTTTGGGCATCTCCTCCTTTGTTAGACTCTTTGACAATTTTGTCATCCCCCCCCCCTGCTGCCCTGATGCCAATCCCCTTGACTACATCTTTGGGTGCCTGTCGAGCAAGCCTGAAATGTCCGCCATCGAAACACTGAGGTTATCAAAGCCACTGTCAGCTAGCACTGGGACGGCATGACAGAGTAGTTCATCTGCAGCGCTTGCCAGGCCTTCTGCACTACCTTGAAGCCATCATTGCCGCTAAGGATGGCTACATTAATGATTAAAAGTGCTCAGGCACACATCTATTTATAGCATTAAGTTTGTTTAAATTATATTGTTAATTAATAAATTATATCTTGTTGAATTTTAAAATTTAAAGTTTTTAGATTTGTATGCTCCACTCGGTATACGGGGCGTTGCATGGAAATTTGGACGTTCCTATCAACTTTTATAATTCAAAGTTTTGGGAACCACTTTCAAAAGCTTGAAAATGAGTTCAAAAGGACTGAGTTTATGTTTGTTTTCTTGCATTGCACGTCCCTCTCAATATAAAAATGAACTCCGAAAGAGACATGTCTACCGGCATTAATAAAATTATTGAGAATTGAATTGTAATATACAAAATAACGCTTTCGTTTTGATCAGACATGGTATAACAAACAGAGCTTAGACACTTTATTCCCTAAATAATTTATACACACATACACAAGTCATTTCCCTGGAAACTATCTTTTGTACTCAACATATTTTTATATTGAAAAACAGTCGTTTGATATCTTCTTTATTCATTTGTTATTTTTTAAACTACGAGTTGAATATAAAACAAATCATATTCCATAAAATACAAAAAATAAATAAATAATAACAATAATGAAAAATATTGGATGTCTTATAAGTGTCAAGAAAGAATAGGATGGAAAGGGAAGATGATGACAAAAAATGTCTTCCAGACACGTCTAGAATACTAAAAATAATAACAAAATTACTTCGTGGGTATCAAAGAGAGAGGGGAAAAAAATAAATAAAATAAGAACAACAAGATTGGGGGGGACGAGAAATAAAGAAAATTGTGTATTCTTGTGATGTCGATCCGTAAATATTATGTATATAATATTTTTCACAATTACATTTTTAATCTTTTTATTTATCCTGGCAATTACAACTTTATTATGTAGCTGGGTATGACTAAATCCCCCCTCGGCCTCAATATTTACGTGATAACTTTTTATGCATAATCATCTTACTTAGTCTTGAAATTAATTGGCATGAAAAAAAGATGCTGTCTAGGCGTTATTGCATATTTAGAGTTGTCAAAATTTTGACCAAAAACGAGTAGAGGGATTCTTTTTGTTGTTGTAACTGTGCGTCAAGTAAGTTCAAAATACGACGGGTTTTTTTCCTTCCTGTTCACTGCTTTGGTAGCTGATTCAAAACAAAATATGCATGAAACAAAGCTTATTTATGACACAATCAAATTATTAAAAAATCACGCAGGATATTAGTGAAAAATGTGTCAAAAGGGAATTAAATCAACCGGAAAATTTTGCCGGAAAATGAAAGTATAACGTAATAACTATTGTGCAAATGACTAACAGTAATACTGAGGATTTGTTGCAGAATTATAATTGTAAGTACTTGATAGACTCGGAGTAGAATTAAGGATCGATGTTTGAGTAATTTATATATGTATAATTGCTAGGTATGAAGTGGAGTTGTGATATTTTTCTTCATTTCAGAGCTACTCGCAGCTAAGTTTTATGGAAGCTAAGCTGCTTATCAAATAAATATTCTTCAAATTGTCAGGGTGACCACCAATGGTCATCACCTTTGACGCATAAAACATATCCTTCCTGTATATAAAAATAAAAGAAACCAAAAATGAACGTGGTCATCCTGACAATTTGAAAAATGTTTGGGAGAATAGCTGCTTAGCTGTCCTGGCGTTTTATTAGATGAGCTACTAGAAGCTGTGAGAGTAAAGATATAAACGCAAATCCCACTTCGGATATAGGAAGGACATATAGGCTGGAATTACTCCGATGACGATCTTCAATTCCACTTTGAGTGCAGCAAGAACTTATAACTAGTGATAAAAATCGTGTGGATTTTGGGAATGTTCAACAAAAAGAAACCAAAAGTCAGCATGTTAACCCTGACCCTTTGAAGAATGTATTGGAAGAGAGCAGCTGGCTTTCATTAACTGTTCCATTATATCATCTGCAAACAGCTGTTTCAAAGGAGGAGGGGTAAAAAGAAACAAACAAGGACATTGACAAGAATGACTCCGATGTCCCTTCTCAATTCTACTCCGGGTCCAACAAGGATTTAACATAATAATTCTACAACAGATTCTCATGGTTACTACTATGTACACATCTAAAACTGAACACTCCTTTAAATTTTACGACTTGAGGGCTTGACGAGGGGCTCTCTTATAGACCTTAAGGCCAATATATTTCTTAACTAGCCGGTCCATGGTCCTTTTGCTGACGTTGAACTCCCTGGAGAGGCCACTGACGGTGACCTTGCCTCTCTTGTCCTTCCTATACTGTTTACGGCAACAACCCTATTTTTCCAACCTCCGAGGCCTTGGCTTAGATCTTGTGGTCGCCTCAGGAGTCCCTTTGGCTGCCACGCTGTAAATGCTGGTGCGGCTGCAGTTCAGAACCTTGGCAATTTCAGTGGGAGTTTTTCCCCGCGTGGAATGTTCTAAAATTGCATCTCGACGTCTCTCCATATTATCGGCTGTTGTTTACCTGTTGCTATTTAGATTTTGCTGGAGTTTTGTTTATAATTAGTCAAGACCCTTGCCTCGAAGTATAAACCGGTTTGAACTCAATAAAATCACGAATATGTGCATGGAGTAAAATTTAAAGGAGTGTTCAGTTTTAGACGCGCACACCTGTATGAGCTCACACAAATGTTCAATTATGTTTTGAATATAATTAAGTAGAGTGGGAATAGAGTACTAATCAGGAGTTTAATAATAATGACAAGAGTTAAGAAAAGAAAATTCATTCTTCTGATCAAATCATCATTCATGAGCACACATACTGGTTGTTACTTTATACTTAGAAGTTCCGTTGTCAAGAATACTGATAGCAGCTTCGGACAATGAAAAAGCCTGTTTAGATTGCTAATTAGAAAAAACCCTTACTGCTATCTAGGATATATTTTATACAACTCTAGTGATCTTATTTAGCAGATATGAAGTTTATTAAAGCAATTAATTTATACTTTTCTTTTTTATTTATTCTCACAAGGATTTAGACGATTTTAACATCCCTAGTAATATATACGTCTTTCTAAGTAAAAAACCAACAACGAACAAAACATTTATATTTTTGTTATGAATACCAATGGTCTTTTCATTGATCAACTTAAGAGAGGGAAAACATCACAAAAAAGTGCATCTCATAAATTATTCACTCAAATTCCTGATGATTTTTGTAAGCTTAATCTTTTTACTTTTTAATTAACAAATGTTAAAAAAAAAACAGGAAAGTTTTATAGGCTTTTATCATAGGGATTTGATGCATCTAAAAAAAAAATGCAATATCCTTTTGTTGTGGCGCATGTTTATATTTTTATAGTGCTTTTCATTTATATAATATTCATATCAAATGACTTCAAAATACAATTTATTGTATTATAATTTTCACTTTATTGGTTTTTAAAAAAATATAAAATGCTGAAGAAGAAAAATACACCGAAAGTTTTTGCCATTTGACTGAAAAGTTATAAATAATTATACATTAATTTCACGCAAATGCATTGTTTTTCTAAATATATATGTATATAGTTGTGTTCAAGTTGCAACTTGTATAAACAAATTGTGTACAAGATGCAATTTCTTCGTCTTGAAATGCCTCAGCTAATTACAACATAAGTCATTTTAATTACCAACTATTAATTTGATTTATTGAAACTATGCACTTATTAATATTTTTCACGAGTTATATAACTGTAAGCACTTCATCTTTACTCTGTGCCACGGAACACTTATCAATTAATAACTTGCATAGTATAAAATAGTACTCATTTGACTTTATCTATTATTTAAAATAATCGCTCTAATATTACAATTTTACAGGCAAACGAATAATCAAATTCACTAAACCTCTGTTAAAATTACTAAATATACAAATTTATCCTGAACAAGGCATTGTCAAGATAAATAATAGAGAATAATAAAGATGGAATATATTTTGATTTAATTTTTCTAGAGCATACTGGAAAGTGTTCAGGATAAAATGTACATTCAAAGGAATAAGAATTATTTTTTATAAATCGTGGGGTGTATAATATCCCACTTCAGTGATGGAGATAATCTAAACAAAGAACTTGCCTCCAAAATTTAGAAATAATTAAGTTGTCTAAAAAACCTCTAAAATATAAAAATATTACTAATCTGCCACAAAAGAGACTTTGCTTCTCATCTCAATCTTATTTAGATCTGCAACTTTCATTTAATCAAGAGCAACAGCTGATTTTTTATTTAAATTAAAGTATAAAACTGCTCATATCTCATCTTTTCCAAAAAGTTATTTAGCACAATTAGCCTTTTAAAAAACGTTATATTCTAAAATAACTAATTCGAACTTTTATAAATGGCCACTATAAACGAATATCTCTATCCTTTACCTTATCCGTACCTTTAAAATGACCAAAAGTTATCGAACAAAAAGTTGCGTGTTTAACTATGTAAATAGGATCGTTTTAAATGCTAGAGATGGCGGTATAATTAAAAAAAAATCACTGAGCTAAAAAGTACAAGAATTATACAGCATATATTTCAAGTTTGAAGGTGCCGTGATTCTAATTATTTATTTGGCAGTCAGGAATAGTGAATGTTGTTTGTGCATTTGTAAAAATGGAGAAAATGTATTATTGTTATGTGAAACAATACTTTTTTTGAATGGCATGAGTCCATGTAGTTCTTAAGACCTGGAATAATCACGGCAAATTTTTATTCCCACATAAGGGGAATAAAAAAGGAGTGTTTGGTTAAAAAAAAGAGTCAATGTCATTTTGTACTCCATTCCTTCATGAGGATAAATGAAAGAAAACAAGTTGAGCTGCATGCAAGATTATTCCCTTTGTCTAGAATTGCATGCCTTAGCCCAACTAATATAAAATCTGAACTAGCTTCTACCCCAGAACTGGTGGATCATCCACTGAAAGTGTGCAACCTAGCAGATATTGGAGGCATTTTAAAAAGTGGGTTACATTGACTGTTATTCGAAAATTCGGTTATGAGCAAGCTGAGTGGACCATGGATCTGCGTTAGCTCACAACCAATCAAAAAACATTATTGTAAAGAAGCTTTAATGAAGTTTCAAGGCAACAAAGTATTTTATTTTCATGGTGTAAAGAGCTGAAAGGAGATTATGATGAAACATAAATCCTTTTTTCCCCCAATTTTTTTGGGTTGTCTTTGTTTGGTGATATTTTCCGGGACCGCCTTCGTATGATTAATTACGTTATTTTTAATTTCACATAAAAAAATAGTATTTCTTTTTACTCTGCACCTACTTTTAAAAGCTTTCATCTTTCATAAATATATTTGTTTTAAAGGAAAGGCTTGATAATATGAGTCGAAATAAAAAGATTATGATTATTTTTTTTTCCAAAAAACAAAAAAACCAGAACAACATCTCAATGCTGTTTCTTAATTCAACATCTCATGTTGATGATGATTTTTTCGTGCGTGAGACTCAAGTAGAAGATATGAGGATTTCATCTTCTTTGTATGTCATATCTTATATAAGGATTACATACAAAAAAAATGTATGTTCATCCTGCAAAACGGTACATAAATGTTTCATCATGATTAGAGTACATATTTCTTTAGGTTGGGGGCTTATTCTGTTTTTTTTTCTCTCATTGTATTTATATATTTTTTAGTGAATCCGCTCAAGAAAGAAAGTCTAATACATGTTGTACAAGGTGGTACAAAATTAGAGTTTCTATAAGAATATGTATTCTTACTATTACAGGTTTGATATTGTCTTACAATGAACTAATATCACATTCAATGTGTTAAGCCTTGTTTTGAACAACTGGATGAAAACATCTTCTCAATAACTTGTTGCTTGTACGAACGTGTAACATCTTGTAGATTATTTTGATACAGTCATTGCTATCAGGAAGTCCTTCCGGAGCCTGGACAGTGAACACTGCATTGCTCCGACCATACTCTACATTATAAAGTCAAAGGAATTAAAATCAAGGAGTACAAAAGGGCTCAAAATTGTCTTTGGTTTGGGCCCAATCCTGCTTTCACAATCTTTCTGACTTTGGTAACGAAATATCTTTAGAAAATACTCTTAATTTAATGGAATTACAGTTATTCACTGACCTGCAATTAGTTAGATAAAGTCTTTTAAAATATTACCTGGAAACTGTATGGGTTGTCATGAAAATTATGTGTATTTTGGGTTTCTGAAAGAATGAAACCGAAAATTAAAACGACCACTTGAAGAATGTTTTGGAGGAGAGCAGCTTAGCTGTCATGACGTTACATTAGATCAGCTACAGCCAGATGTGACAAGGGCAGAATGAAAGAAGGAAATAAACGAGGTCATTTACTAATATTACTATGATGTTGATCCCCGATTCTACTCTGAGTCCCATAAAGATTACAATTATAACTCCGCAACAAATTTTATCTCTGTCTTTTATGAGCACACACACGAATGTTCAATCCGGGGTTGAATGTAATTGGAAAATAATTTTACTACGTAGGAGTTAAATTAAAATGACAACTGTATGAGAAAAGAACATTTATTCTTCAGATTACCAATTACAATAAGGCGGGCCAGTTAACATATAAACACGATCTAAAGGGAGCGGGGATCAAATTGTCGCCAAAATATTTTTCTACAAAAAACAACACAAAATATACATTTTTTAACTTTTTTATTGAAAATCAAAACTATGACACGAGCATATAGGTATAGAGTAGCCATTCATTCGATATAATCACCATTGGCATCAATAACGGCCTCAATACAGCCTCTGAACCGGCCGCAGGCTCTTTTACCATCTCATTGTCCATGTTGCCGAATACCTCCTTGATGGAGTCCATCAGGCTGGCCTTGGTGCTATGGGGATGTCTGGGGCTATGTCGAGAGACATAGCTCCAGACAAAATAGTCCAAAAGGATTAAGGTCGGGAGAGTTTGGAGGCCACAAATCCTTGGTTACGACGTCATAACAGTTCTCGGTTAACCACTGCATGGAGATTTTGGACACATGGCAGGGTGCTGAGTCCTGTTGCCACACCCAGGGCCTGTCTCCGACCTTCATGTACCTAGTAGGGTCATCCTCAAACATCTTCTTCGCCTTGTCGACAAAGTCGGTGTCCCTGACCTTCCTGTCGGCGCTCTCCTCCTTGGGTGCCCTCTTTAGGGTGGCATCAACATCCCAGGTGTCCTCTAGCTTCTTACGGATACGCTGAACAGTCTGTAAATTCACTCTTAAGGTTGAAGCAATCGTTGAATTGGAGATTTCACCTCCATTATTAACCAATGCCATGACTACGGCAGACCTCAAAAGCGCCTTGTTCCACTTATAGCTCTTTATTTCCTCCTATGATGACGGCATGATGCTAACTGAACTACGTATCGTCAGCTGACGAGAATAGCTTTCCTATTTGGTAACCGGTTTTTTATTTGATTATGTCGTCTTCAAGTTATCAAGGTTTAAAGTAGGCGACAATTTGATCCCCGCTCGCTGTATATCAGTATCTATTGGTTTCCCCATGATCATACTAGTGTTGTTTGGTATATCGGTACACATGGACTAAAAATGGTACTATACTAAACTTATAATGGAACTGCTACTTTGAGCTCCAAGCGCCATGAAGTGAACTCATGAATTTTTGACCCCTCTACACAAAACAAATTGTCCTTTACAGAAAAAAGTAAATAAAAAACAAAATCTACAAATTACTAAGCCAGCTTCCCCCTCCCCCAAACAACAATAACAAATAAACAAAGGCTCCTGTAAGTGGATGTCAATAGCCCTTAATGCCATTTTGTCTTGCTACTGTTAGTCGAAACATTTTGAAAAATACCGAAATGTCGACACCTATTACTGGTACTGTAATCGGAAATAATTTTTTTTGTATCGTTATAACACTAAACCAGGGCTTAAATTATTTTTCCTTCCTTTCCTACAGTGTAAGAAATATCAATTGTGCTTTAAACATGTACTAGAGTTAAATACAAGAAATAATGACAGTCGATATAAATTTGTTAAAATAAAGCAGAATCCAATAATTATACGATTGTACAACTGTGCCACATGTCAACACAAACTTAGTTTTACATGCATTGGGATCACCTGTCCGTTTGGACAGGATATACATTGTATTAACCCGTCCGACAGACCTGAACTGTTCAACTAGCCCTAATGTAAAGCCTTTCACAAGACCATACCCCACATTGCAAAGTGAATACTGTTATGATCAGATGAAGACTGAGGCCAAAAGTGTTCTAAAACTCTTTTGCCCATTCTACTACTTCATTTACAGTGTGGAATAGGGCCCCATCCTACTATGGGTAATGAACTCTCTACAACCAATACTTTTACTTTAATGATGACTTCATATCTGGAACACCCTGTACGTAGATAGGGGTTAAAGGAGAAAGTTATATATAAAAAAAAACATATCAAAACAATTTGTTATACCTATAGTTCCGACAAACTCAGAAATAAGAAAAGAAAAAAAAAATGATATGAAACATTTGTTATGCATGGAACTGATTAATAAAGGAAACAATGCTCACTCCATTTTAAATATCCCATTTCAGAAAATGGAAATGGTTAAAAGGAAGAGGCAAGTGTTTAAGTTCATTTAATGGATTTTAACTCTGTGGTCCCTCACTAACTGTATTTTGTTGTCGGCATTATGTATGTTCTGAGTGTTAATTGGTTTTATTATAAAAAGGTTTTGGAAAGTTGTGAACGACTTACCACAACTATTAAATAATAATTCCTAAGTGAGGGAAGACTTCACTCACTTCCAACTGATTTTGGGGTGTTTCCCTGTGACTTTTTGGACGAAAGCACCATAAACTCAAAAATTATCCTGCAACCAAGGGATAAAGGGATTCAACATTTCCTGTCAAAAAGACTAATCAAATATTTATTATTTTCATCTTCCTGGAAACTTTGTCTATCGATACCCGTTGAACCCTAACGTTAGATATTACTTCTTTGACTGTCAATAGATATAAAATCGATATCAGTATATAGACCGACTATTTTCGATCCCAATCTATGAATCAATATTCTCCACAATCCTAATTTATGAGTTGTATAAAACATAATTTATGCAACACAGTCAACTTTATATGACGTAATTGTGATTTTGAAACACTACTGGCCTCATTAACAATTCATCTTTAAAATTGATCAAAAACGAACTTTAAAAGAAACTGATCCAGACGAATTTTTCATTGGGACCACAAGGCGTTAATTTTGTTGTTAGCTGTCGATGGAGCTGCTTTTGAATAATGTTCATTAATTTTTTTTGGTGGAGTTGAACTGATAAAGTATAAGTAAGCATTATACTGTTATAATTATTCCATCTGACTTAAGAATCTTCTTAAAAGTCATAATGTATACCCCCATCTCTAGAAACGACTGGGGCGCGAATCTACACACATTCAGTTCAAGTGATAACTTTTTCCGGGTGCATTGTCTATTCAGCTGCGTCGTTCCATTTAAAAGAATAGTTCCTTTAATTGGTAAGATGGAGTTACAATGATTAAGTGTAAGTAAACTTTATAGTCTTATAATTACTCCAACTGACCTATGAATCTTCTTTCAAGTCCATATATACCTACAGGGTATCCACGATAAATTGAAACTACTTTAAACTTCATCCAGATCCATACCAAATGGCCAAACAACACATCCTCACGGATGAAGGCCACCAGGCTCACCAACGGTAAGCGTCTCCTCAATGACCTGAAGAGCCAAGGAGGAATCTTCTTCTCCGACGAGAAGAACTGGACTGTCGACAGAAGCTACAACGTCTAGAATGATAGGTGGCTTGCCAAGGAGAGAGAAGAGGTCCCTGTGGTCTTCACCACAAAGTTCCCAGACTCTGTGATTACCCTGGGTGTCATTTGCAGCACCGGTGAGGCAATGCCTCATTTATTCTTCAATCCCAAGGAAAGGGTTAACACGATAAGGTACTGCGAAGTCATGGAGGAGTTCGTCATCCCCTGGATGAAGGATACGGCCGTTGAGAGGGAGTTCATATTCCAACAAGACTTAGCGCCCGCACACACCGCCATGAGGACCACTAACTTCTTCAACTCCCACGACATCACTTTCTGGGGTCGCAACACCTGGGCCTCCAACTCACCCGACCTCAATCCGTGTGATTACTACTGGTAGGGGAAGTGGGAGCGGGAGGTGTGCAAGGTGAGTCACAAGAGCATCGCGGCCCTGAAGGGCTCCATTACGAGGGAGTGGAACGCTGTCGATTCTGCAGAAGTCATCAGGACATGCAAATCCTTTAGGGGCAGGATAGAAAAGATGGTGGCTGCTGAGGGAGATCATGTTGATTAAATTTATTGTTTAATATCATGTCTAACTTTTTCATATTAACAAATACACTCCAAATTCCATTATTATCAAGCAGGTTGAATTTTAAGATAGTTACAATTTATCGTGGGCACCCTGTACATCATTATGTATTTCATTCCTTCTCTTGTAACGAACGTACGAATATATCTTCTTTAAAGTCATAATGTATACCTTTTCTCTAGACACGACCGGGGCATAAATCTACACATATTAAGTTCTCCATTGTCCATTGGGCACCATTGTTCCAATTTTATGCTTCTTTTCGTCAAATCAGTGTCTTTTTTTGATTAAAATTAGCTCATTTTAAGCAATGAATAATTCACAACAATGAATAAATAAATTTTCTAATATTTGAGCACAATTTACCAATAATCAGCTGTTTTTTTCGGTTTTTCTTTTTTCTTTGGGGAGAAATAAACGTAAGGATTTGGCTGATTTACAAAGAAGTTTTATTTGATAGCAATCCAAATCCAACTTCAATAAAATAACAAATTAGTTTGATATACTAAAAATCATAACGATTTATAACTTTTAGAGCTAAATCCAACACTTGTGCCTACCCATTATATACTTTTTACTTATCTAGCTGACACAATGGGTAAAACATGTTTTAAAAAATCTTTATTTTTGTCAGGTAAAAGAATTTGTTTTTGTATTTTCTTATAAAGTTTTTTTTTTCAAACAACTAATGACAAAGTATTTGAAACACTTTAATGCAGTCATTCTAACCTTCCTCCTCTCTACTTTACTTTCCTTATTTGTATTTGAATAATTAATCCTCTAGAACAAAAAGTTTTTTTTTTATTTTCTTAATTTCTTATATATATATATATTTTTTTTTTTGCTCGGTTGTAGCATTTTTCTTTTTCAAAAAATAAATTAGTATATAGAAGTTAGAAAGTTCTCAGAACTATGGGTCTATGAATTGTGTACATGTAACTTGAGATATAGAATAACCATTTTAGATATATGAATACTCGTAAATCTATATATCCATGAAAGCTGCTAGCACAAAAAAATATTGTACCAAAAATCGAGAAGAAAAGGAGAAACCTCCAATATAATACGTGAAGTAAAAAGTACTGAACGTTTTTTCTGTCACTTTGACAATAAAATTAACGTAGTTAGGAGTAACCGAATTTTTATGGTTCCAAACGGTTTTCTGACTAATTTTCGATTATTTGAAAATGGAGTAAGTGCTCACAGCTCGACGATTTTCATTATTTTATCGACATTTTCGAATTTCGAAACGGAATTGTTGGAACCACTGCTTTGCTGTTGCATTCGATATTGTATTGTGTCCATAAACAGCACAATTTTGACGTATAAAAATTAATTTGACCCCGATATAGCACCTTTCAAATATATAAAATATATCAATTCCAAATCCTTTTATTTAGATAATTAATTTTTGCTACTTTAATTCGGAATTTGCAGCACTTTTAAAGGATTTGTCGTAATAATTTGCTCATAGAAATTGGCAATAATTAATTTTCAAAGAATGCAAATGTTATCCAGATCCAATTTTTAAGATAATTCCATCAATATTTGATTATCTTAATGCACTGCATGTGTGTTCAAAAAGTAAGCAGAATTTTTAAATTTCGTGGGAAAAGTTCATATAGTATACTCGATTTTTTTATTTTAGTTCACATGCCTCGAACATTATTTACTGTTTCATCTATATTATATGTTTAGTATGTTTGTGAGAAGCATAAAGGTTACAAAAATTTTCGTCTTCGGTGATTATTTGCTATTGAAAAATATGGATAAAAGAATTTACATCAAATTTTGTGTAAAAAATGAAATAAATTACTTCCTAACATTTGAAATGTCGTCCATGGTATACGGTGAAAATGTTTACAAGCCGTACAAACTGTTCCAAGATGGTTGGTAAAATTCCAAAGACGAGCATCGCTCTGGACACCCTAGAACGTCAACAACAGATGGTTACCGTGGTTTAGTACATCTGGAATTCTTACCATATGGTCGTGCAGTCAATGAAGAGTATTATCTTGAACTGATGCGCCGCTTGCGGGAAGCAATAAAAAGAAAACGTCTGGAATTGTGGAAAATTTTTTCATGGCTTTTGCATCAGGATAATAACCCTGCTCACTCATCTTTGCTTGTGATATATTTTTTTTTTCAAAAACAATACCAGAATCATTCCTCAGCTACAAAACTAAATAGACCTATAAAAATACGGAGATTTGCAAGGATTGAGGAGAAAACGAATGTATTGCTGAAAAAAATCATAGGGTATCCCAAAAAGTGCTTATGAGAAGTGCTTCGAGGATTGGAAAAGGCGTTGACACAAGTGTATGGTATCGGAAAGAGATTACTTTAAAGGCAACAACATTGTTATTGATGAATAAATAAACATTTATAACTAGAAATATATAGTCACCTTACTTTTTAAACCTATATCGTATATTTTAGTGTACATACGAAAATACCTTTCCAAAGCCTGAAGGCAATGTTTTTTTTAAGGAATGATAAGTACCATTTGATTCTTAACTGATCATAATTCATTCCCCCCTCCACAATTGGAAATCCACCAACAAAAAAGCTCTTATGTACAATTGCGTATCCTGAAGGTACGTTTTGCATTAGTATGTAACATATCTAGAACCTTTTGTGATTGCAATGTCTAGATAATACATTTAAAAACAGTAGCAATAGTTCACTACGGTGGTGTTTACATACAGGTGCACCTTGGATTACGAGTTTAATGGAAAGCTAAAATTAAGTAGCATCACTAAATTACGAGAACCGTGAGTTATATTTAATTAAGAACAGACAACTCTCAAATTTAATTTTTAATATGTTGAAATGCTATATATATATACATTTGATTAAATATGTTATGCTTCACAAGCAATAATAGTATAACAGCTGATGAATAGATTTACAGCCCTTGACAATGATGACAGGGCGAGGGAATTCCAATTTGGATTAGAAGTGCAACATACATTTTTCTCTATGAAATCTTATACTACAAAGCCCAGGGGTAAAGTACAGGGTTATAGGAGGACCACATGGAGACAAGGCAAAATTCACCCATATTGTTGCTTCAAAAGTTTGGTTTCTTCTTAGCTGTATGGTTCAATTCCTATCCTTAATGGACTTCTTGATGTTATAGGCAGTCTGCATGGAGATGCCAACAGTCTTTGCAACCTTCTCAGTACTCACACCGGGCGGAAGAAATTGCACACGGGTTGGTTTTTGCGTCGTTGTTCCGACATTTCAAAATAAGGGACATTGGATACAAAAATACTTGTTTATTTGTGTACGGAAGATGCATTGAACCTCATCTCTTGTTTCCGCAAGGAACCTATGACTTTTCCTGTTTACAATAGCCTTCAGTGTGAATATCTTCTTGTAGAAGTAAATATTTACTCTGTCGCCATTATTCTAAAGGAAGGAGAGCACTTGTCAAACTTTGCTGTTGTTTGGAGCTCCCATTACTCTCGATTTTAAGGTGAGACGGAACCATTTGAAGAATAGCAAGGCAATCATCTACTCATCGACTTCATTCTTCTTTTTACTTGGACAATGACCCCAAAAACAATAAGGGACGGATTGAAAAATTAAAAATCTTAGAGGTTAGACAATGGTGCATCAATTGTTAGGGGGCCATTCAATAGCCTAGGGATCTTAGCCTTAAACGGGGGTTCGAAAAAAGTATAGGGGAACCCTTTTACTTGTTATGAACAAAAGTGGTTCCAATATGGGATGGTTCTCACTCTAAACTAATACATCAGCAGTGGGGAATAAGTACTACACTCTCTGTGCCTTAGCACAAGGTTGAAAAGCAAACATATAGTCAGTCATTTACGCAACAAAGACTATTAAAAATGCAAAGGAGAAGTTGGTTAAGACATTATTATGAGTCATGGACAGTTTTGATGATAATTGGATACTGGTTAACTGTATATAAAGAAATGGAGTGTTGAAATTTGTGTATTAAGCTTTTTTTCAAAACTTTCGTTATAGGTTTTTAAGTAGTGATCCTATTAACATTTTTATTAGTTGAAATAGTGTTAGATAGTTTAAGTATTGATTTTAATTATAATGGGTATTTTACGTGAATAAATTTTGCTTAACAAAAAATAAATAAAATAAGTTCATTACAATACCATACAGCCAAAATGAAGCCAAGCTTTAGCAGTAAGAATATAGCTGACTTCTACCCTGACTCCATGGATCCCTACTCCAGCCTTGACCTCAAACTCCTGGACTTTGCAGTTTGGAATGTCTTGGAAAATAATTTTTTCCACCCCTTCCATTCAAATTTGGATTATCTCCAAGCTCCCATAATTACAGCGTTCTACACCATGGATACGGCCTTCATCGTCAAAGTTGCCAATCTGTTCGCCGTAGTGTCGATACTGCTTTTATTTTTAAAGAAGGACATAGTCAATAAAAAAAAGCCTAAATATAGTTTTTTAACATATCACAAATCAGTTTATAGTTGTCTTTTCTTGATTCTATAAAGATCAATTTTTTTTTTGTAATTTGGTCATGCTATTACAAGCTTTGGGTTTCCATTCTGTACAATTACAAAATGTCGAATAATTATTGGATAAAAGTCCTCTAGGGTAGTGCTGGTTGACTAAAGGTAGTGTCTCACCAATCAAAATATGTACCTCATTCTGTATAATAAATCTATCTCTTCAGGGACTCGCATAAATCAAAAAATTATCATATATGTTATATTTCCAACGATCTCTAACGCCCACAAAGAATGCGCATTTATTATCCTTTAACTAAATTAAATGGAGAATATATATATGTATGTCTAAAAGAGGGGACATAGAGAAAGAAACAAAAAGGGGGGTTAAAATAGTGAGACACTTTTTTTCCCCATTGTATAATGTATGTACATATATATTTATCAAAATTAAAATGAATATCTGTTCTGTTGGTTGCTTTTTTTCATCATTTTTAGTTTAGTTATATATGTTGCTTTCATTGAATACTTTTTCATCTTTCATCTTTTATTACAGGTCCAATGTAGGTGGTGGTACGTATTAGGGAGGGAGGGGGGTAGGACAAAGAGTAATAAACCCTTTATGACTCGTGTTAATTAACTTTTTTTTTTTTTGACAATTTACATTTTTGTTTGATGTTTATTAGAACAGAGTCAGACTTTTAATCAAAGGCTTAAAGGCAACAAAAATATAAATAAAAAGTGACAATAAAAAATATATATTTTTAAATAAAAATATGTCAAAATGGTACACAGTAAACCCTTTTATTATGAATTTTTTGTATAAATGAAATAAACAAAGTCTCTGGTGATTTTTTTAACATATACAAACATAAGAGTAGTCTTCTGTCAATCCTTATTTAAGACTGAAGATGAAGACTACAGTCCTGTCCAGTTCAGCCTCGATCCAGTCAATTTCAGTCCTATATATTAGAACTAAAACTGATCGAGTTCAGTCTTTGAAGATGTTACTGAACTTTGTTTCCTCTTATCTTAATCAGTTCTAGTACCGTTCCCAAGACTGTACTAGGGCAATATAATAGGGACCGACAGAACACTACATAGGGTAGTTTTCTGTCGATCCTTATTTAGGACTGGAAACTGCAGTTTCGTCCAGTTCAGTGTTGGCTCAGTTAATTTACGTCCTGCTATCAGTACTAATATTATAAAGTTTGGTCCTTGATACAGTCACTGAACTTTGTTTCTTCTTTTTTTTAAATCAGTTCTAGCACTGATTGTTCAAAGGACCGGGGTCTTAAGTACCGGTCCAAAGGACTGGTAGGGCCAGCCTAAGACTGTACTAAACCCATTTAATAAGGACTGATCCTTCTAAATCCAGATCCTGCAGATCTGGAGTATCTCCAATAATTCTGAGTCTTTGATATGTTTGTGACATCGATTTCCCTCTGTGTTGTTTCAGGTTAATACAGTCAACGTGTCTCCGTAACGTTAGATATATATATTTTTCTGAATTCTGAATCTGTCTTTTTTTTTTAAATTCTGTACAATATTACATAAGCATAGTATTGTGACGATCCATATTTAGTACTGGGAACACAATTCTATCCGCATCAGTCTTGGACCAGTCAAGTTCAGCCCTTCATATCAGTCCTAAAACTGATAAGGTTCGGAGGTTCGTCCTTGATGACGTCGTTCAACTTTATTCTTTTATTTGGTACTAGTACTGACTGTCCGAAGAACCGGCGGTCCTAAAGACTGGTCTTAAGACTGGACTGGACAGGACCGAATAAATAAAGACAGACACAACATTGAATAGGGTGAGTATTGTTCTGTCGATCCTTATTTAGGACTTGAGGCTGCAGTCCCGTCCAGTTCAGTCTTGGTCTGGTCTAGGTCAGTCCCGCATCTGAGTCTAAAAACTGATAAAGTTCGGTCCTAGATGACCTGTTCAACTTTATTTTTTTTAATCGGTTCTGTTACTTACAGTCCGAAGGACTGATAGTCTAAAGGACTGGGGGCTGGTTCTAACGACTAATAGAATCATCCCTAAAACCGGACTGAACCGGATAACTAAGGACTGACTCAACACTACATAGAGGAGACAGTTTCAACCCTTTATGCTTTTGGATAAAAGGGCTCAGAGTTGGTTTGATTTAGATACGGCGAATTGTATAAGGACATACCTACATCTGTTTACCATTATTTAAATCTACTTCAGAGGAAGATGCGACCTCTACCTAACAACCAACACAATTTAAGTAAAGAAGTATTTTCTCCGAAAATAATCATGCAATTTTCGTAAAAACCAATGCCAAATGAAAGCTGAATCAATTGAGGACCTGTCTAAATAAAAATTCAAATACTGTATCCTTACAAATAAGGTGAATAGAATAAGTCAATTTTAACAAAAACAGAAGATATGATTGAAGACCCATCTGTTCCTTTTCTTCTAATCTGTACGATTGCTTTAATTATACATTATTAAATAAACATGCAAGATTTGGTCTTCCAAATGACATCTTTTGTGAAAGTCGATGGTGCAATGAAGATCAAAATTTTGACAATACTGCAGATGTAAGATATGTTATTAAAAGTATACAGTTTTTGTAGATATAATTGAAAGTCATATGATCATAGAGGAAATAAAAGATTCAATAAACAATCAGACAAAGATAAATTAGGTATTATGACCTTCTGGTTTAACCATCGAATTGATTAAGAAATACGTTATCACTTAGTTCATTTTTTACGAACAGATTTTGTCATCTTGATATTTCCCTAACTTTGCGTCCGATAAGAACATTGTTTTAATTCAAAAATATAATAAGGATCCAAAATACCTCATGAATGTGCGTGCGTCCATTCACAATGCAAAAGTTTTTGTGTAAGATTTTTTCTTATGTTCTTGCCAACAGATTCAATATGGTTTAAATAAAGAATGTACACAGTTCTTAATACCGCTTCATCAAAAATAAAACCATGAACTATATCACTTTTACAATACGTACTCTTTTAGAATCAGGTGAAAATGTGGCATTAATAGCTTTCGAATTTGCTGAAGCATTTCATATTCTGTCTCAAAGGTATATTATCCAGATTTTGTATTAAAAAGTTTTTGGTGATTATATTCTCCGTATGGTGGGCGCTGTTTTACTGAAAAATCGTGAATCATGATTCATTGTGGAAATTAAAAGAGTAGATTTTTTTTAACAAAAGAGTAATTCTTCCGAAATACACTTCATCCTATTTATTAACCGGCTATTACATTATATTAATAGAAATGAGAACATTATAGGCTTTAAATCTTCTACTTCTCACGTAAAATGTTTAACTAATGCGGATGATTTGACATTAATTGTTTCTGGAATACCGCTACATGTGTTTTTTTATACTATAAAACCATTCTCTAAGGGAGTTTTTAATAAATATATGCCGAAAAAACAAAGCTTTTAAGCCCTTACTGCGCTCTCCGGAAAAAAAATGGCATATTTTAAAAATTTATTTCATGGATTGGCGAGAATAGTATTGAAATTAATCAAAAATACATTATATCTGAACTAAGGAAGACCGCTATCTTTTTCAAATCGTTCGTCTAAAATATATGATATAAAATATTGCCTTAAAATACCTACATTATTCAAAAATTAATCAGTTTAATCGTTTAACTCCTTTTGACACATATATTTTGAGATATCCTTCGGAAGTTGATATCTCATTTTTGAACTAAAAAAGAAGAAACACTTTTCCCTAAAAATATTCTATAATTCCAGTAAATATGGCGGCCTTTCATAAATTGAGATTTTGTGTGTTTGGAGGGCCCTTAATCATATTGGATAGGGTAACCATGGCTGAGAGGTCATTTATAGAGTGATCATCTAAGACAATTTCTAATGGAATGTGGTCTTGAGTATTCAAAGGATCCTTATGCTGGACTGGAAAAGATTCTGAAGAAGTTAAGTCACTATTTTTAGGAATATTTTATTTTTGCGATGGTTGGAAAGAGAAATAATGAAAAACTTTGGAAAATAATTGGAGGGAGAGATACCATTAACAGAATTGAATGCAAAAATGGCTTGGATTTTGCTACTGATGAGGCAATGTGCCCAATTCTTATTAACTAAATTGCCTTACGACATTTGCTCTTTTTTTGGACGGGAGAATACGGTAGAGTGTTCTATTGTTCCCTTCAGAATGAGGTACCTGAGTATTTATTTAGAAAATGCTCATTAACTCCAACTTTAAAAAATTAACATTTTTAAGACATTTGCGAAACCATAAATAATTTGTATTTCACTGAATTAATCATCCATCACTACAACATAAAACGTGGTGAATTTAATTTGGCGATTTTTTTTTGAATGAATCAACTTTTCCTCTAAAAATCCTCAGTGAAATTGAGGAGTTAAAGAAAAATCAAACAATGAAAAAAAATATCCGGATATTAAAATACTGAAGTTTGGCTTATTTAGTGTATAGACAATTGAGGACGTCACCCATCTGATATGATTTTCAAAACCATGTTAAACCAAACTTTAAATGTGTAATATATTATAAAGTATAAAATAAAACTTTTGTCATTTATAAAACTTGTTTTTTTGCCTTTTCGAAAAAGGAAGTTGTGTTAATGGCACTCTGACTGAGTGATTAGTTTTTCTAGAAATTGCATTTCAAAGTTCAGCCGTTAAAGGTTACAACCGTCTTTGTAACTAATGATGATTGAAACAGTTTCAAATAGTTGAGTTTTTATTTTGAAATAAAGATTACATTGGGCTAAATATTTTTTCTCTCTAAAATAAATACCTCTCAAGGAGTCGAGTTATCAAATTTCAATTTATCATAGCTGATTTATATGATAGATTACTGATTAGAAAGTTCCTCTCACACCGGGGTTTCGGAACTTTTTTGTGTGTTACTTATTTTGTTCCGTTATTTAAATATTTTTTTGACTTTGAATTTATAATAAAAGTCCGAATATTTGCCTATTCTCTTACGGTTATGCTGACAACTCTCTATAGGGCCTGATTTGTCTTTCAAGTACACTTGCTATGAAGTGTAAATATATTCACTAGTGTTGAAGCTCGGTCCAGCACCTATTTTTTTCTTTTTTTGGGTTTGGTCTTTAGTGTTTAGATCTAGACCGATTTTTCGGTCTGGGCCCCGGTTTCAGACCTTTTTTTCCCACTAAATGAACTGCCACTGATTTTTTAAATATAACCTTAAAAGTACACGACATATATGATTGCCAAGGCCTAAAAGCATTCTTAATTCATTAAGACTGCCAGAAGTGGACTTCTACATTCTCAAAGAGATTGGACCAAAGGAAGATAGAGGTAATCAAAGGAAGATACCTCTAACTTGATCCTTAATCTCAAGAGATGCCGGAATTCCAAATTCCGTAGATATGACGGGAATTAAAATTCTCCCGAACTATCTCTGTTTAAACTTTGTATGACGTCTTTGTTAAATTGGTATAGACCGACTTTTTTGTGACCGAAGTAGACGGAATTTTTCCTATGGACCGGTCTAGAGCAAACTTTTCCTTTGACCGATCTCGACCGAACTTTTCCTTTTGGACCGGATTATTTCGCTCCCTGTTCTTGAAGACATGCTTTATACATCTTTGCCTATATCATACGTAGCAATTGGAATGTTTAAGAGCGTAAGGAGAAGGCGGAAGTCAAACATATTGTACTATTGAATTAAGACCCCTGTTAATATCGGCTTCCTATTAAATGATTTTGGGGAGAGAAAATTAATTACTCCTATCAAAAGGAGAACTTCCCATATTTAAATTACCAATAATGAAGAAACATATTAATACTATTTTTAAATTCATTTATATTTATTCAGTAATTATTTTTATATTCTTTTATATTTATTCAATAATTATTTTTAAATCAATTTTCAGCCAAGGTATGTGATAATTCAAGGGAGATGTTTACAGCCCCACAACTTATCCAATAATGAATAAAAAGAAAAAAGATTACACAAATCAACCGTTTTTCCTTTTTAATTGCTAAACTATATTTTATTTTGTATAAAAATCCCTTTTCAAATCATACGAAAGCTAACAGCTGAAGGCAATGGAAGAGTAATTCACATTCATTGTTACCTTTACATATTTATAAATCTATCTTGAACCATACGTACTTTTATAATACACCGCTAGGTGGAACTGTTTCTACGTATATTTATTTTTATATAAGTGTACTTTGCTTCCCTTATTATTATTAAACCTTCCTTCGCTACTCACAATGCATTGTGTAAAATCCTTACTCCAAACTAATTTATTGCTTTTTTTTTTGATGGTCAGAGGAACTCCTTTTTTCCTTTCTTATTCTTTTCCCTTTCAACCCCATTTTTTCTTCTTCTTTTCTTTCAGGCTTGAGATGAAGAAAAGAAGAATGGAAATAAATCTTTGTAGAATAATATATATATATATATGATTATAAACAACATTTTCTTGGAATGTTTCACTCTACAGTAGAATAGTATACGTACAATGGAGTTTCATTAATACTTGTACACACATAAGGGAGAAATGGCTCCTACTGCTTTGATTATTGTAAAGTCACGCTTCAGGCTTTAGTTTTTTTAAAGTGGGGAAAAAAATAAAAAAATACTAAGTCTACGAAAAATATAAAAACCAACCACCAACATAATTATAGCACTACTAGAATAGTACTGGGTGGCCCAGAATGAGTTTCCCATCAAATAATTATTCACAGATATCAGTTGGCACTAGGACTCGTCCACACAGAAACGCAAATCCTTTATCCTTTTTGTGCATGCATGCCTTCAACGAGGCTAGTGTTCTGTTTCTTTCTAAACGATTTTTTTAAACGGCAGTGGAAGAATCTGACAACGCCGTTTACGCGTAAAATAACATGGACAATCGGATTGTACAAGTTACAACTTAAGAGGAGTAGGTAACTAGGCATATGCGTAGTTTACCAATATTCTTTTGTAAACAAAGGGATAGAGAGAGAGAGAGAGGCACCATATTGTGGCAAAATAATGCAACTCTCTAGATGGTAATAATATTGAATAAGAAATAACAAGTATACTAGGACGTACCCGTCATATATATTTCATTTCTAAATTATTTTATTAATGACTTAAACAACTCCAGAATTTAGTAAACGTGTCGATAGACAGCATTTGAGTTTCTTCTATCCCTTTGGTCAATAAATTTAGAAATATGTTCCTCCTTCAACCATAATGAAGATACACGCTGAGACTAACTCGCTAATCCTCTTCCTAATTCCTTTTTTAAAAAATTTGTATTCAATATACGTTCTCCCTTTTTCCGTTATTACAATAATAAGTGCATTTTTGTGTATTTTCGAAACGACAGCCCATACCTTAAAAAACATTGAGACACGGAGAATTGATTTTGTTTTATGAAAAAAAAAATCAAGTTATAAGTGAAAAAACAAACTTACCCTCCAGAGTCCAGGAGTCTAGTCTTGTCAGAATAAAATATAGCCCTGGTTAAGTAAGTCATAATTCTAAAGTCCGTATTTGTCTCCGTTTTTGAAATAAATACCCTGTTGATACGTTTTCATTAGAGACAGTCACTGGTAAGAAAAATGTAATGAAAAAAAAAAGGAATTTCATTTGTTTTTTCTATTAAAATGAAGAAAAATTAAGGTTAAATATGGCTGAATATATTTTTTTGTAAGAACTCAAAGTATTTTTATTTAAATTTTAGATTAATCAAAAATCCTCCCTTTGCCGCTATTATAGATTTTCGGCATTCTTGCGTCTTCAAGATAGAATGATAATCATTCTGAAGGAATTAACTACCTCTGTGCTACCTCAGAGTATAACAGCAGTAATCTGTACCCTTAAATGTGTCCAAAAAGTACTGCTACTACCTTGCGACAAAAGACTAGTGCTCCCCACTAGCACTGATCTTAATCCGAATGGATTTGCCTACATTAAGGCAAACACTAATAAACATTCCAACCCAACTAAGGCAAGTCTGGTGATAACCACTAACAAGCACTCCTTTTCCAGGCCCAGATACCTTATTATCAAAGTTTGCTCCCGCTTCAGAGGCCGAATCGAGGCCGTGATCGAGACAAAAGGCAATTATATCGATTAAGCCTCAATAGACATGACCCATAATGACTTTAGTCTTATTTGAAATAAATAGATTAAAAAGTACAGATTTTAGATCGTTTTTTGTCAACACGGGAGCGTGTTTCATCTTCGAGCCTTGTATTACGAAACAAGCCATAGTCAGTAAGTATTTTAATTTATTGTGTGAGACTCAAATTCTGAACCACCCTCTATACTAATAGTTAACTTTTGTAGAGAAAAAAAGAATCATTTTTGTCTTCTTTATATTTTCAACGTATATATGTAGATAACGAAAATCTTCAAAAAAAAAAAAAAAAATTATAAGAAAATAGAATCAGGTTAGATGTGTTACTTGAGGCTATAAAGATATAAAAATGTTTCAGCTATTACACACGTTGGAATATGTATATACCTAGATATTTAAGGGGAAAAAAAAGATGATCTGGCTCTCTGTGTAAGTGAATTTATTCTTTTTTTTATATATTTAAAAATTAGAAAGCACCCTATTGACAATTAATACAAAATATATTTTATTTATATATATGTATACCATAAATGTATCGCATTTTACCACTATACAAATCAAACTTTTGTTGCAGGCTCAGAACCGTTCGCATTTTCCCGTCTGTTTTTCATTTTCATCTGTTTTATTTTGAAAAATACCCATTTAACCGTTAATTCATTTATTTTTTAAACGGAACTACATCCATCTCATCAATTTTTGTTCAAACTTATTTAACTATAGAAAAAACTTGCGAAATGTACCTTTTGAAATATCTCAGATGACATCACTTTATAATTTTTTTTTGAAGTTTCCAATTTAGTTAGATATTCACAATATACTCTGAGATCCCTAGCGAAGATAACGAATTTTTGTACATGCAGTACTCTGAACATTGATTGGTTTAATTATAATTAGCTCTTGGCATGTTGTGACCGATTTCAAACACTGATGGATAATAATTCTAACGTGGGTAATGGTTTTATGAACTATTAACAAATTCGTGTCTTTTTTCTGCTTTTGGAAGAGAAGTAGCAGGATTCAATTTAGGTAACAACATGCCCAGCTTACTAAATTTTGGGAAATTTTTAACAGTTGGTCTTTGTTTCGCCACGTGGTTTTAGTTTTGTTCCTCGATGAACTATATCTTTGGAGAACAATAAAATAAGTGCGAAGAAATTTACGGCATTGAAAGATATTTCTGTTCAATTCTTGAATTATTTTCCACATTTAAACCTTCAAAAATGAACTACAACCATGAACGATGATAATTTTCTTTTGAATCTACCCGCTAATTGTTATTTTGACATAATATACAATTGACTAACATATAGAGATGTACAGATAGCAAAGTTTCTGACAGTTACTATTCCATGTTCATGAGTGGTTCGGATAAAGGAATGAAATAAACAAATAAAAAAATAATTTACTTCTTTAAATGTTTAACTTTTAATTAATTAGTGCTTGACAAGAAATTATATTAATAAAGGAATCATAATTATTAATATAATTAGTTCTAAATAATTGCAAATACGAATTAAAGGAAAATTGGTTCCTGTCCATGCTCAAGAGTTAACTTATTCCTGGTTGGCTCATATATATTGCTCACACTACTAAAGTGACTTTCATTTTCAATGGATAGGCTTAAATTTTATTATGCGGGTCTATGTATTATAATTGCACTTATTATATGTTGAAATAAAAATTAAAGAAAAAATAATTTGATCCGGGGCTTCTACAGGTAAAAACCCCTAGTCTTAAGCATAGGTTAGTCTAAAACTATGATCCTCACTTCTTTTGATTGGTCGACAATTTGAAATAATTCCATTAGATTTTTTTGTGTGCTTAATAATGTATATAAATAAGTAAGCACAGCATTATTGAGTTGATTCCGATACTTCATAAAAGGCTGATTCTTGCTGATTCCGATACCGTTTCCGGTACATCAGTACACTCCTAACACTGCAAATACTAAAATACTTTAACATTGTTTGAATAAGTATAACTATTGATTCCAAAAGTCTCCCATTGGTATTTTTTTATAATGTTCCCTTTATTAGTCAGCTGGAGTTGCACTGATTAAGTATAAGTAAACAATATATTATTATAAATACTACATCTGACATAGGAATCTTCTTTGCATTCCATATACATTAGGCATATTTCCTTTTCTAGGAACAACCGGGGGGCAAACCTACGCACATTGAGTTCAAGAGAACAATTTCTCCCCATTCCGTTGTCCATTAATTGAGATTTTTGTTATACCACCAACTAAACATATTATTTACAAAAAGTTAAAGCATTATAGGTTGGCAAAGATGGTAGTTATATATTCATCGAGTCCTTAGGGAACAGTACCTAGGATTTCGGATGATTTTCATGACTTACCATCCAAATTTGACAATAATTAAGAACTTCTTGTATTAGTAATAGATTGTTTTTCAATTTTGAATCTAAAATTTATAAATGTGCCTTTATGGAAATTGTTTACTAAATTCATCTAGATCTATAGATACAAAAATATTTGCTTTCTTGAAAAACTATTTTAGTATACTTTTCTTCAAACCCTTGTCACTTTAAAATTACATACTTAAAGCTACATACTAAAATTTTGAAATTATGTAAAAATAAACTTTTTGTTTAAATTGGGTAGGAATCTGAGGTGATGGGTATCATGTTTAACGCATGTATTTAAAAGAATATTTCTTTAACGCCATCATAACAAAGGCACAGCAAGTTATATATGCAAAGAGGGCCCAAGGAGACATAAACCTCTATCGAATTATATAGCAAAGTGTTAAAGGGATTCAGATGACTTAAATGATTTAAATTTCTGTATTTGAATTTCTTACTGTGTTTTTAATTGTTCTACATTGGTTTAATTTCAAATATGTAACAATATATGCTCTGAAACTTAGTTTACAAATTATAGCCTATGTTAGTGCATAAAATATGTTGTAAATAAAACTATGCCGTTAGGCCAGAAAAAAACCAAAAACAATATATTTGGAGTCTTCTCTCATAACCATAGTTTTTATTTAAGGAATCGATAGCAACAATAAAGTTATTATGTTATTATTTTTAGAAATTAATATATATAAATTTTCTAATTTATAAAGAGCCTTTTTAATGCATATAATCTAAAATTGTATTTCCGATTCATATGTTGTATGTGTATTTTGTAAGTATACATAATTTATGTTCAGACGGCGAAATTGTATAACTTTAAACAGTTATTACATGAGAACATTGGTAATTTGGTATGAGAGATTGCATTTGGACAGTAGGTAAAGTTTTTCAAATTGGGCTGTGTTTGTCATGTTGTACGTCGACGATTAATTTTTTTTTTTTGCAGAGAACAATCTTAGTGGATGAATTGGTCAATTATACACTACCTCAAGATCTTGGTGCAACGCTGCAGTTTCATGGCTTTGGTGGGGGCTAGTGGAAGTGAACATGGACCTGGAGATAAGAGATTAGGTTCAAGTCCTTGATGGCCATATTTAACGTCATTTTAAGGGATACTAAGTGGGTTTGGACTAGACGAGACTGGACTGAAATACTCCGTCATAAAGAAGGACCGACCCAACACTACTTATATTCTATAGTTTTTTTCGGTAAAACCTCCATTCAGGGAATTATCCTTCAACCAAAATGCTATCGTCGATTACTTTCTTATAAAATCAGTGTGGATTATGTTTTAATATTCAACTAATTAACTATATTTTATTATGCTCCAATATAGCCTTTCAAATAAAACCTAGTTTCCAAAGGATTTATTTGAATATCTTATGAACCAAACTCGAAAATTATTATAACTAATTGAACAATACAATTGTATTTCAAAACCCCTTTTGCACAAAATCTTTCTAGCTTACTCTAGTGTTGATGGACTACAAATCCAGTAACATTATTTTAATGTTGTCTTTTCTCCTCAAGAGTTTTTATATTTATTTATTTAATCCATTGCTCTTTAAGTTTTCAATAATGTCTCATGTTATATTTTTGGAGGTGAATAAATCCATAGATGTTAAAAAATATCCATAAAAAGTGCATATAAACGATCCTTAAAGAGTATAGAGTATTTGAATGCTTTGTAAGGGGCCAGCCAAATGAACAATGTTATTTTTCGTCTATTTTAAAAGGGAGATGCCAACAAGGAATGAGGTTAAAAGTAAATAATAATTATTATCATCCAAGACATAAATTATTAAATATGTACCATTTACAAATTTGTACATTAGGGTGCCAATTCATATCCAGTAAAAATTAATTTTTAATTTTTGTTGGTTTTACTCCCAAACTTATTTAGTCTGGTTTTTCAGTTAGTTTACCAATCGCAAAAATTAGAATTTGAATATTTAAAGGGCGTTCAACACCTTTCAATGTTAGAAAAGTGACCCTTTTCTAGAAAAATTCTTTTTTTCGTTATCATGAATTGAGACATTTTTTATTTATGACATAAGTTATTTGAATGGAATGAATAAAGCATTTGTAAAAATGCTTTATTCATTATAATGTAAAGTAGTTTAAGGAGAAATACTACAATCGGCAACCTCATAACTACTTTTTTTTAATAATTCGTGGCAGGCAAGTTGTAGAAGTAGTTTCCGGGTGGGCGTGGTTTCGTTCTAGAGACGAGATTCTAAAGTTTTTAGGAAATAGAGTCAGCCGCTGTCATGTGTTGGAGACGTGAGAATCGTGCGTTTTTTTATAATAAATAAATATTCTCACTAATTCGTTTCACATAATATTCTGATAAATTAAACTAATTGCAAATTAGTGCCCGAGTTTTTATTGGTGCAATTGATGCAAATCTGTAAATTCATTTAATTTCTAATATACCAAAAATATTTTTTTTTCTGCACATTTTCATTATTTGAAATTTGCAAAGTTGTTTTGAGGGAAATAACTCCACAGATATTTTGTACCATCAGACCCAGTGTTATATATAATAATAATCTTTAATTGATGTCCAAATAAAGAAATTAACCAACATTTTTGATACCTTTGCAGAATTGCCAATGCTACTATTTTATTTAATCAACTAATCATCCACAATTTATGTTGTTAGTAAAATGACTACAACTTTTGGGCATATATCGGGGGGAAGGCCTGCGGTGTTCGTCCTCCAAATACGGAGGCCCTCAAAGCCACTGTAAGCCAGCACTGGGACGCCATGCCATAAGACTACATCCACAGCGGCTGCCCGTTCTTCCACCGCCACCTGGAAGACATCATTGCCGCTAAGGGAGGCTACATTAATGATTGCGAGAACTCAGACACACATATTTATGGTATAAATTTTATTAAAATTATATCGTTGATTAATAAGTTATATCATGTTGAGTTTTAAAATTCAAAGTGCTCAGATTTTAATAGACCACTTGGTATATCAATAATTATAATGATAACTATTAATGAGATTCGAATAGTAAATACAATTGGGTGATTCATTGTTTCGGGATAAGTAATCAAAAGCCTTCACCTTGATTTATTATTGATTCAGCTGTGAAATCTAGCGTAAAATGACAATAAATTATAAGATAAGTATAAGACAAAAGTTTTGGAAACGAATTTTGCTGAAATTTTTACGTTTAATGATTCGAACCGACCCGGATCTACCCTATCTTTACATTGTACATCCATTCATTGATAAAGTGTGTATGATGATATGAGTAAGGGGGAAGGAAATAGAAGACAGAAAATGAAAAACTAGCTTTCACCATTAATTAAAACTAATGTTTATATTTTCATTAATATGTGTATGAGACAGATGACTATTTTTTATAATATTTGCGTTCCAACTGAGTCGTCTTCGTTTCTAGCTTCCATGTCTGTAGATTAGGCTGGTCTGCTTTACAACTTTTTTCGAATTACAATTAGATTTGGTGCGCAAGGGTTGACGTTACTGTGGTTAGAAAATAAATCCTGGAAAATTTTAATGCTTTAAAATGATGTCACCTTTAGGAAACAAAGTCCACGTGATTAATATTATGTACATGTTTGGGAAAGGAATGAATTTGTAAAGTTTCCAAATTTTCGTGTTTTTTTTTTGGCGTAAATTAAATATTTTTGGGGAGTTCCATTGTTTTGAAAAAAACAACAACCCAAAAACCATTGGATATATGATTTTTTTTTTGATTGGTGAAACAATGCATCTAAATAGTAACAAAAGTTTCGAAATTTATGCATAGATGGCTCTATTTTTTATTAGTTCACTTCATTTTTAGTTAGTACCGACCTTTATTAGACAGTCATCAAAATTTCATGAGAATCTATTCTTTAGTTAGTGAGTTATTGTGCAAAGTGTGTAGCTTTATTTGTTATTTCCAAAGCAATGGATCAAAAACAATGACTTGTTTTAACTTTACATTGCTTTTTGAGAGGAAAAAAAACTGTTTAAGCTAAGTCATGACTTAAAAAGTGTTATGAGGACTCTGCTCTAATACAGATAATGAAAATAATAATTAAAAAAAAAAAATTGAACCAAGAAAAATACTTTCTTTCTTATGCTAGGGACTTTTCAGACAATTATCTCAATTAGTCTTAATCTCCCAGTTAATGGGATGAATGTACATATATGCTAAATTTTTTAACACTACTTCAGTTGGGATTATCTGAGTAACCGTCACCTGGACCCCTCTGATATACAAATAAATACAATTTGACCTTCAACCCGTCAAAAATGAAAAATAAATTATTATTCTATCATTGATTTTGATCTTGCTTATTTCAAGATAATTAATAAAAGGATAATTCAATGGAGTGCAAACCTCCGTCTACGGTCTTTTTTCTAGATGAAAAAAATGTGCAATGCTTAATTTAATATCTATTGCATTCGAACTTTTAGCAATTTTGTGCTACAAAGACCTCTATATCTCAATTTGTTCAAAAATGACGGTTGATTATGCCTTTTGCATTACTTTAACCTTTAATATTAACCTTGGATTATTTGTAAAACGATCTTTTACTAAACTTATGTAATGACACCAATTTGAGGTCTGTATCGTAATATGTTCCAAAGTTATTGTCGATTATGTAATTTTAAAGTTTCGTGGTACTTTGACTTTTGACTGTTACCTCTCAAAATTTCAGAGGCTTGAAATTGTGATCATATATTATATTATTACCAAGTTCGATCAAAATCAATCTGCAACATTCAAGGCAATCCGTATGGACAAATAGAGCAAAAACATAACTTTTGCTCAACTTTGTTAGCAGAAATAAAAATAGGAAGAGATTTGCACCATTCGCGGATTATCAAAGTTTCATTTTCTACACTAGGCGTAATCGAAAATTCGAACAAACTTACAAAACTAACCGCCCTAATGTAGGTATCTAATGATAATATTTGAATGTGTTTATGTACAAACACAACGCTCTTATAGAAATATATACCTATACGAAAGGCTCTCTAAAAATGGTTTTATATTTCTACGTTATTTATCTATATATTTCTGTGTGTTTACATATCCAAACATGGATTGAAATAACCCTACCTAGGCAGAAAAAGATACTCATGCACTATATAGGGTGACCCAAAGTTAGAGTTCAATTATTCACAAATACATTTTGTATATTAATATCCTACAAAAATTAACAAATTTTTTCATTGAATTGGCTTGCCTTTGTTCTTAACCAAAAAAACAAACCAAAAAAACACAAAACGCGTTTTAACTAACTTGCAGCTTGTGTCCACAACAACATCAAGAATACTCTGACTCTACGACTGCCATATATGAATCCTTGCTGTGCATGGAAACTGTTGTGACTTGATGAGGCATAGTGACCCACCATAACATATGCAAATATGACCAGGCCGAAAGAAAGAAAGATGTGGAAGATATTTAGCATCCATACATTCACTTTTATTTGCGTTATATTATTACTCACAAGCCAGGATATTTGTCTATTTGCGAATATACAAAGTTCACATACTGTGGAGAAAATACGTATTTGATCCCTTGCCTGATTTTGTAAGTTTGCACACTGAAAACAAAAAAACAGGCTATAACTTTAATAGTAGTTTTCTTTTAACAGTGAGATATACATTAAAGTGGGTACCTGGACTTTCACTTCCGCTTGGTAGCCATCATTGGCGTCAAAGGTGGCTACATTAATGATTAAGAGAGCTCAGAGACACATCTATTTATTGTATTAATTTTGTTGAAATTACTTATATTATTAAGTCATAAATTATATCTTGTTAAAGTTTAAAATTTAAAGTGTTCAGATTTTAATGGACCACTCTGTACAGTACCTTTTCTCCATCATTTTAGAAAGATGATTAACTTATATTTAAGTAATTTTTCTGTTAAATATCATAATTACCGTAGAGTGTCGATACTCGAATTACGCTTTATTTGATTGTTACATCTTATGAGTGATTCCCTTTCTAAATAATCAGTTTTATTTTCTTCATTTCGTAGAATTTTTTTTTTCTACAAATTATTCTTCACTTCATCCAATTAAAATTTGCACAACGATAAAATAAAATGTGTAACATATGGACTCGACGGCCCTACACTGAATTGTAAATTATAATAGTTTTATTTTTTGCACACACATAATTCAACCCCCTGTTGTATGATATAATATGCATTTATAAATAGTTTTGTTATTCGTCATGAATATTTTATAAGGGTCATATATATTCATCCGTTTTATTTTTTGAGTAATATTATTAATAGAGATTATCGATTCAATGTAGTTCTATTTAAAAAAAAAAAAAAAATCACATCAAAGGAAAGGATGTAATAGACGATTAGGGATGTACCGAAAAAACTTTTTCAATTCAAACTTACACAATGTGTAGTAGACAGGTTTTATTTTAACTTTTCTCGAATTTTGATTACGTGATTTTAATGGAAGAGTTGCCTTTGGCATGAAAATTGCCTAAAAGGTCATATTTATGTTCCATATCTCGATCGAATTATGGAAAAATGCAAAAAACTCTTTTTTAAGTGAATATAGATACTAAAATACATTTTTGGTTATTTTGTATAAAATAGTTTTGATACAAATTTTTGTATCCTATCAAAAATATTCATTAAAGTTTTATGTCTAAAATTTCCTATTGAGCAAAAAGAGAGAAAAAAGTTAGGGAAATTTGATGATTCGTGTATACCACGCATCATTATTTTTAAATTTCAAAAAGGAAATATCAAAAATTTCATTTATTATTCACATTTTTTGTTCCATAGAGTAGCTTTGGACATAAACTACTAATACTGTTTTTATCGGTAATTATTCAATATAAAATAATGACTAATGGAGTATTTTAATCCAAATAAATAACTTTTGTCTCCTTTGAAACTTTGAACAGGATGAGTTACTTTTAGATGATATCTTAGAAAATTGAAATTTTGGATAGGTAATTTTCAAACCATATGATAACTATTCCGTACTAGCCATAATTAAAATTCGAAAAAGTCGAATATAAACTACCGTTGTACTTGTTATATAAAAGGAGATATTTGATTGGCTTATATTCGAAAGGAAAGCCCTATACAATACTGTTGTTTCTAATCAGTTGAAAGACACAGAGTGCTCTACGAAATATATTAAATAGATCGGTTGGTTCAGGAATTGAAATTGTGTTTAAAAAAATAAAAATACAACTTCACAGAAAGTGAAATAGTGCAAAATTTGTCTTTAAAAAATATATTTTACTTAAAAATCACTGATGATATTTTTAGTCAATGTCTATTCGACGTATGAAATGTTGACACAAGGTAATACAAATGATTTGAACCAAAAATTGCCTGTCTATATGAGGCATTTAAGGTCTAGTTTAACATAGCCAAATGAGCTAGATACAGGCCACTCTTCACTATCTCAACTGGTTTTTTACTAGCCATGACCAGATACAATCCACACTGCTCTAGCCCAACAGGTTTTTACTAGACACGGGATAGTGGGCTAGCGTGTCTCTGAGCCCTGACTATATGCTGTTGATTGATCGTCAAATAATTAGGGCAAGGATTCACAGATCTGGGAGAATGAGTCTATTTCGACATGACTCATTGACAATTTTGACAGTAAAGTCTCAACCTATATTATAAAAATATATAAGACGGCGAATATGTAATGTGGCAAAATTTACAGTAGGCAAAATAACCAACGGCGAATATATTCGCCGCAAAATTACCGGGCATGCATTTTAACGATTTAGACTTAACCGAACCGGCAACTAATCAGTTACCGGACAAATTGGTTAATTTGCCGATTAATTGGTTATTGATATATAAGTGATCTGTTATTTTGCTTTTTGGAAATTTCTCAGCATAGAATATCAGGTGCTCAAGTCACTACATTGTTCAATCATATACAAAAGAGTTTTTTAACATATTAAGAGTACGTTTAGTGGCAAATTCAATCTTTCGCACATCACGAATATAATATGTAGATAAATTGTAGAGTCCAGTTTAACTCTTTCCAATGTACATACATAAATATATACTATGTATAAAATAAAAAATGTTCATTTTAAAAAGTTTTTAAATGAGTTTTTTTACTTGACAAAATTAACAACTTTTTTAATGATATATTTATCGATTTTGGTTTTGCTTCTGAACGTCATTAATAGTTTTTTTTTAAAAGGATATATTTATACAATATTATTCATAAATAATATTTAATCCATAAAAAGAAATTGATCTATAAAGTAAACTGTTCGATGAAAGAGTTATATGATATTTTCCTGGGATTTCCTAGCACTATTTTCAGATGATTTGGTTAAATGAATGTCCTCACATAGCCTTTCATTTAAATCTTACTCTTGAAAAGTTGAAAAAAATAAAAAAGAGATAAGATCAACCCTGTACTTATCATTTTAAATTAAAATAAAATGCATATTTCAATATAATAAACTTTATTTTTTTGCGAAATTCCCCAAATGGATCTTCAGCAAAATGTCGGTTCGGCTAAAATATTTTCGATCAATTAACTTAGAAATGGATAACTCAGTGTATAGAAAGTGCGGGTCATCCCTTATCAGATATGATTTTTTTATAATCAGCATAAAATGAAACTTTAAAAGGGTAATCACAAAAATGAAACAACGCATATATTCTCCTTCGTAATTTATAAAATTTAATGAAATTCCCAAATTTCTAGTATCATTGCCTTTCAAAAAAGTTAGTTATGATGCCGCGCTCTGTGTTTAATCGATATCTGACCAATAGAAATGGAAAAAAAAATTATATATATTTTTTATATATTTAAATATTCAATAAGTTACTTATTACTCTAATAAGTAATATATCCTTACACTGTTCATTTTTGACATACATACTTACTAACTCATGTAGATTAGACGGAAGTTTCTTCATACCCTTAAGACAACAGGAAATAAAGTTTTTTTAAACTCTTATCTGAGTACTCATTGTTTCAGAATATAGTAATACACACACTTTGGGAGAGATAAATAAATAGATTATATGAAATATTTTGTATTAAAAGATGTCAAAACCAATTTCCTATCAAATTTAATTTGAAAAGAAACAAAATAAAAAGATATTATATGAACAGCTTTCCCCTATACTCTTCAATTCTGTTAGGGAAGTTTGACTCAGGACAATCTCTCATTGAGAAGTAAATCTATCTTATAATACCATGCATTTTCAATATACAGGGTAACCCATAAATTTAAAGACAACAACATCAACTTAATATTTCTGCTAAACAGATGTATATTTTTTAATTATATTTAGTGCACATGATTCAAGTAAGCTCCATCTTTGTTTGTTGTTAAACTATATTTTTCGAAAACGAGCTCTATTGCCCTTTAACGACAGTATCATGAACCCAAAGTGCGCCATCATTTTGCTTTATTTGAAAGGGAAGAGCTAGAGTGCCGATAAAAATCCTAGGAGTAGTCACCGAAGATCCATAAGGATACCAAAGTAGATTGAGGCAACCAAGTCGAAGATCAAACGCAAAAAGAAGCGCTCTATGAAAAAGATGGACTTTTCAGACCATGTGTTGCATTTCTGTACTGAAATGATCGAACAATCAAAATATTACAATATAGCAAAAGTGGACCTCCAACCAAGGACGGTTCCTTATACGGCCAACCTACCAGGGTGGCCTTCTTTGAGGGGAGGGATGACTGGCAACAAAAAAAAAGGATTTGTTTGTATTCATTCCCACTAGTTTTTGTAATAGTCATCTATTCGCCAGATCAACGTCATTATCAAACACGTGAAACAGAGCGGCACTTATCTGTTGAAACATTTGATGAGTCCATGTTTGAGGCTCTGAAAAAGCTGGATGTGACATTTTTAATGCAGTTTTTGATGCTGAAAGATGAGCCATCAGGGATAGATTTTCGACATTGGAAGAGGTGGGAGACAAGTTGGGCGTGCGGACACATTTCCAAAGTATCGTAGATGAAGAGCTGTAAGGAAAAATAAGGCTTGGATGGCAGAAAGGTGGCACAGAAGCTGAAGAACTTCCCATTAAATGTAATGTCCTTGCTTAAACTGCTGCTGACATTGAGTGATTGACCTTATTCTTCCAGTCACTGTTGCTCAAGTCGAGATGAACAAAAGGTCACCTAAACTTACATTAGGTAGACCATTTCAAAAGAACACCTTACTGGTTTGTCCCTCATCACTATTAATCACACAGTTATGAAACAGATATGATACGATATCAATGGCTTTGTATCAAGGAAGGCAAAGAAAGTCAAGCTAAATATGGCAATTGTGCTATTTATGTGTTTGTTATTGTAGGTATGGTATTTGTGTAATGAATCATTTTTGTTGTACTGGAAAATTTGATTCTAGTAAGTTTATTATATATTATTAATTGTGTTGATTATTCGCATTCATTAGTATTGTCTTTGATAAATAAGTTATTTGGATTTTTCTGTCAATTATACTTTCTGGGAGGAGGGGTGCCAGAGGTCAGGTTCAACTTGGGGTTGATAACAAAGTTGAACCTGACCTCTGGCACGATCCATAAAAAATATGGCTGGTACTGAGGATTTCGACAGAAAAAATGTATTTCAGATTAACCAAGGGATCTCACATAACTCAAAAGTTTAACAGCGTTCTGTCTGACTTCTTTTAATGTGATATTGCAGGATTTGTACGATAGAGTGTTCACTATTTTGTAAAGTTGAGCAAATTCAAAATTATAATGGATGACAAGATGTGTATAGGTTTTGTTAATGAGCTCCTAATTTTTTTCTCTGTTACATCAAAAGCCGTTACCCTCCATCTAGGCAAAGTTCCAATGTAATTGAAATCCTTCAAAATGAGGTTAAATTAAAAGAGAACAACATTGAACAGATCAATTTTACAAAATTGTGAACATTCTAAGTAACTTTTTTGGACTTGGAAAGCTGAATAATGTTTTTTAATTTCTAAAGCTTTGATTACTATCTTTAGTTCTTGAGAAGTGAACAACTAAGTATAAAGTAAGTATTGTGCTCTTCCCCCTCTCAGAAACAAAGTCAGTATGTGTATGAATAGAGTTGTATGAAATATGATCCTCCGATTCTTAAAAATATAAAAAAATGAAAAGTGACATGTTAACTCTGACAGTTTGAAGAATAATTTGAGGGAAAGCAGCTTAGCTGTCATGATGTATAGGTAGAATAACAGCATATATTTATTAGACAAAGGAAATAAACACAAACCACACTCCGTATCTAGCAAAGGACATAGGCAGGAATAACTTCCATGTCAATCCACAATTCTACTCTGAATCAAATAAGGACTGAAACTAATTACTTCCCTGCAAATATTCATTGTTACTCTCCGTCATTTATAAGCACTCATCTGGTTACACGTTATACTTTGATACTCTATCTTTAAGAATTAAAGAATATTGATAACAGCCTTTGAAAAAAAAAATAATACTTTTCCGATGAACAACTAGAAAAAACCTCATTTTCATTTATCTAGTTGTCCATTAAGATCTGATCACTTTGAATTTTAAACTTTAACAAGAAATAATTTATTAATTAATAATATAGGAATTTTCAACTAAGTTTAACTTTTTGACAGACACATTCTTCATCTGTAGCATTTTGGACTTGCTGATGGCGTAAATGCGTATCCTGAAGATCCCTACTTCTTGGAGTTTGGAAATTTGTCGATCGTTTGAAGGGTCATTTTGTTGAGTTGTAGGTAAGCTAAATGCTGTTTAACCAACTGTTTATGTTTGATTATATCTAAATACGATTTAAATTCAATCGCTCAAAAATTAATTATTTGATTCGTAAGGGTTCAGATTTCAATTGACCACTGGGTAGAACGTATTTTGTACAACTCTGCATATGACGAAATCGAAAAATAGAAAAGGCCCAGTTTCTTAATTATACTTATTATTATAAATGTTTACTATACATCTTCTGACAGAAGAATATAATTAACTTAGTCAGAGTAAGACTGTTGTACCAACATTTTTACTGCAATAATATGACTATACACATAAGCAAAGTACATTAATGACGTAGGAGAAAGGAACTACTTAATCCATGTTAATCCTCAAATGAAGGCAGTATCCTAGGTATATATATACATGCAATCTATAATCAATAGTAATAATAATAATTTGTCATTGAATAACATGCAATTAAATTAATAAAATTTGAATATAATTTTGTTATTAACTAACTGAAGTCACTGAATGTAATTAATAATCAAATAGAAAATTAATTTTGAAGAAATTATATGAATACTAATATAAGAGATTGGGTTTTTTAAGAGTGCAGGGCGTAGGGGGAAGTGAGACAAATGGTTTTTCTCAGTTAAGATCGTTGTTAATTTCAGTTGGATGTTACATGATTTTGGGGAAGAAAATGAATTATTTCTCTAAAGAGTAGAACCTTCTTTATTTGAAATAGCATAAATGTAGGGAAAATATTATAATTGTATTAAAAGTCAAATATTTTTATTATGCCTTTGTAAAAAAAAATTCCACCAAGGATAGGCAAGAATTTTTTTCCAAGGAGGATGTCAATATTACAATGACTTTTTTTTAAAAGTTTCTTATTTAATCTCGACAGAGCAATTAATTTTAATACATCGTTAAAAAATTATAAACAACAAGTTCTTTAGTGGGTATTCAATGTCAAGTATACACACTTTTTACATAGTCACCCCCGATTTGTATCATTTTTCGTCAAGGTGTCTACCACAGCAAACAAACAATATGTGTGAAATTTTAGACTAGTGAAGGGGCATAGGCCCATTTGGGAGCCCCTTAAATACTGACCCTTTTCGAAAGACCTTCGAAATTGAATAAGCCATGACTACATTTCAAATAGATACAATTTTTTTTTTTGCATTAAAATGCTTTCAAGAGTAAGAGCTTCAATTAATATTTTATAAACAATATCATATTTCCAAAATAAACTAGGACAACATTATTGCAAAATGGAACCCCAGCCAAGCTTCAAAATCGATTTCGCCAATTTTGAATATAATAGCTATAAACGAATCATATTCTATAAGTGATCAAAAAATTAAATACGTCAAATCTAAATTTATTTGTGGCTTACTCAAGTTCGAAGGTCTTTAAAAGTGGCCAAACTTTGAGGGACTCCTAAACGGACCCTTGCACCTCCATAGGTTTTGAATTTTACACATGTTGTTTCTTTGATAGGGTATACATCCTTACCAAAAATTAGTGATAGAGATGGCTGAAGGGTGCGTACACTTGACATGGAATGCCCCTTTGGTAAATAGGAAATAAAACACAGATGTAATTTAGATATAACAAATCGAGAGCGTTTGTGTAAAGTAAATGATATGAAACGACCAATTAGATACTGAACAAAAAAGAATAAAGAGCACACGCAAGATCCATGTTCCCTTTTCTAATCACTAAGCTTAGTTTTTCCCTTACACATATCCCTTCCTCAACTATTACATTCTAACAGAGGGTGCCTGAGTGCCAGAGGTGAATAGAAATAATGAAAAAATATACCGACTGGAAATTTGAAACTTACACACTTGTATTAAATTGATTTTAAAGGTTCTGTGTGAGGAAATCAGAAATGTCGATAATTGTATGGGTGATCATTTTTTTAAATCGGAGGAAAGATGTTAAACTTTCCTTCGTGTGGGTCACACTTTCATTGACGTAACCAGGCTGACGGGAATGGCTCGTACAATGTTCAGAAGAGGCTAGACCACAACAAAACCAAGGAGAGGAAGGAACACTCTGAATAAAATCTCATCAATAGTTTGGATTAATATTGTGTTATTAAACTATTTTAAAAATTATCTCATAGCTTTTGCACGACCCCGTATATATTTTTTGTGTTAGGGAATTACTTAATTCTACCTTTTTAGTAGATATCTTAGTAGATATCCTGCAAATCTACATACTATTCAGAGTACCTATTAGATAAAAAAAATATATGTATATTAACAGACCGACAATAAAATCCTTTTACAAAGAATTTTCAAATAGTCCAAAGAGGGAAAAAATCCTTTGTCAAGGTCAAATTGACTTTAGTTTTTTCCTTCTTTTTTTTTTTACATATCATGAGAAAGCAACTATTCACTTACTATTGTCAATTTGTCTCATCATCATCATAAAAAAAATATGAGAAATGTAAAAAATTTGTTGAATGCAATTAACTATCTAATATATTCTCATTTTTGTTGTAAATAAATCCTAGAGCTTTTTGATAAAAACGTGCAGGAATTTGATCTTGTATGTAAATCCATTTTTGTGCAATAATAAAATATGCAATTTCTTAAAACTTTTTTAAAAAATATAATAAATTTATTACTTAACGATGAAGTAATATTTGTCAAATCCTTGATTTTTAAGGATACAATTTTTTTACCCATGGTCTGTGCTAGTTTATGCATGGACTATGGAACTACAGAAGGCTCCATTTTTTACTAGATAGTACAGGGTGGACAAGGTAAATCCGGAATAAGTAATGGCTAATTATGAGACTTATATAGGTTACGTGATTAAATTTTTTAACTTGGTAACAGCTAAATGTGTTAGCTATTGAATTTATTAACAAGGTTTTTTAAGTATCTCGTCGTTCAAGCATGGAAAAAGTCAGGAGAATTTCCATCATAGAAGCTCGCCGCGCGGGACACTCTACTCAAGAGACTTCCTTTTTCAAATATCCAAAATCAAAAGTTTAGGACATGATTAAAGCCTTATGAGGAGGGAAAAGCTGAGAGAGCAGCTCATTATACAAGATCTGATAAAATCCGTACTAAAAGGTTCATAACTGGCTTGGAACGATCCATTGTCACTCATCCAGACACGCCAATTGCTAAGCTGGCTAAGGACCGTAAGGTGAGCAAAGGGACCATCAAAAATGCCATCAGGATTGACCTGGTTTACTTTTCGAGGGTCAGAACCTCAAAACATGTGCTAAAAGAACAGAATAAGGCGGACAGAATTTGTAATGTTAAAATTCTTATTAGCCAAATGAAGTGCAAAAGTATTTACGTGTGGTTTTTTTCGGAGGAGAAAATCTTCACCATTGACGACAACTATAACCGTATTAACGATAGATGAATCTGTTTTGACCCTGATGAGGTCGAACCAGTCATGAAAACAAAGAATCTGGATTTGGTTATGGTCCTGACATTCATCAGTACGGAAGGACAAATTATGCGGCCCATTTCTTCCAAATGGGCCAGAAGGTCACCAAAGAGGTCACGTTGTTAATGACGTTGTTATCCCATGGATGAATGAGGTCATTGTTGGGAAGCCATATACATTCCAGCAAGACTCAGCACCTGATGTCCAAGTCTAAGGCCAAGATTGTCCAACAGTTATTAGGGCAAAATGTGCCTGATTTTTGGCCTCCATTCTATTGGCATGACAACAGGCTGGACGTCATTCCATGTGATTTTAAATGTGGAGAAGAGTGGAGAGGATTGCTTGCAACACTAATCATGTCTCAATTAATGACCTGAAGCCTCCATCGTCAATATAATGAAGGACCTGGATCCACACAAGGTAGCAATGGCATGCATGGCATTCAGGCGCCGTGTAGAGATCATGATCGAGAACAAAGGTTTGCATTATGAATAAACATTTTACATATAATGCGGCTTCTAAACAAATAAAAAATATTTCACAATCTGTTTAAATGCTAATATTTTGAGATTGGGCTGAATGTTTTTTAAAACTTCCCACAGGAGATGAGAGCAAAGAGTCTAAGCTGTCGATCTTCGTTTTGTTGTGTTATTTCACAACCCTGGAGCAAGTGAATAACGTAAATAGTGCCACTTTGCTCTGTGTGGGAGTCACAAAAAAGAAGATTGTCCCGCAGGCCAGGGGAGACCCAAAGGCCATGCATAAAGCCAAAAAACGTCTGGAAGGGAAAGAATAGCGGATAAGGAAGCTGGGGGGGGGTAGTTCCATAAAAGGGCATCATCGAAGGGGGTGACATGGCTGGACCAAGGATGCCCATGATATCACTTGTCAAGAACCTTAGTTTTTTCGATAGAAAAATTTAGGAGTGCCATGTAAAGGAAGGGATAGCATTGTTTGGCGAAGAAGAAGAATCCCCTTCTCACGGACGCCATCAAGTCAAAACATATTCCTCTTCGTCAAAAAATTACTCAACAATCTGTCGTCTGGAACGGCCAATTTAGTCATCATCATCTTTTCCAATGATAAGACTAGTATGGTTAATCAGTGTTCAAATGTCGAAATGATTGATATATTGCACTTGGGGATGTTCCTGAGGGTACAGACATTATCTCCACCACAAGTAGATTACAGGCTCACATGACTACATTATCCAGTTGAAGTCCAAGCTTCCCCATCAGAATGAAGCACCTGCCTTTTATCACCAAAGTAACTCAGTTCGTACCCCAGAAGAACATGACTTCTTGTGATAATACATAATGGCCACTAGACGTGAACCCATTCGACATGGCTTTGCATATGTGTAGGAAAGGACCTTTGGGAAACGCCACCCCAAAGCAGAGGCTCTAAATGCCCCTTTTAATGATATTTTTGGACAATATCTACAAGGAATTGGCAGAAGGTCTTCCTTCAGGCCCTAGTTGAAGACCATCATTAAGATTAATGGATGTCAAATTGAGCTGCAACCAACGTAAACTGTATGTAAATAAGTACCAAAAAAAAAAAAGAAGTGTAACTAGAGTATTCAGCTTTATATTTAAAATACATTAAGTACATAGTCGAGTACTAAGAACGTATATGATACAGAAATAAACATCAGAAAGGTCAAAGATTATCTACTATAATGAAATTGGTAATATTGTGTTATATTTATCATAAGTATATTGCCAATTCCTCCTTTAAAATGCCTCATCTTATTTCTTGTTTTTGACTTGTACAAACTCACAGCTTGTACTGTGTACAGAGTACAATAAGTCTGGATTGTATAAGAGCGATATGTACAAATAAATGAAATCTTGCAGGCGTTTAATTCAACTCATATTTTTTACCATTAAATATAAAATGATCTTACTGATGAAGAAATTAACATTTTTATCAAATTATTATTTTTCTTTTTGCCATTTTATGGGTTTTAACTTATATATTAAATTTACATATTATTACGTTTGATAACGATATATCGCTATCAAAATGAATTTTTTTTCATCTTTACTATCTCAAAACTCAGAACTTGGGGTTTTGTCCGTTTCCTTCTGAAAATGTCTCGTAGAATGACCCAAACATATGTATACTCTTACAAAATATCTAGCCCATCACGTCGTGACGTTGCATATTTTAATTAACTAATCAAATTCGTGGACTAACTATTCATATTCTAACGTACGTCACTCATAAATAAATATCCTAATTAAATTGTAGATTAGTCTTTCATTATATTCATTTATGTCAGTCAAAAATGGTTTGATATTAATAGGATTAATGATATGAGCTCTGATACAACTAATATTATTTGAGCTTCAAAATAACTTTGTTTTCATATAAAATGTGACAGTCCTATTCATTGTAATTTTGTATTCTATTTTTAGATATAGAGATTCACAGCACTCGCGGTGACACTCTCATTGGGGAAGCTAAGCTCCCTTCCCTTAAAAAAGAAGAAAGTAGATTATTGTTAGGTATGGGATTGGGGTTAGGTCTGAAAATCTGAGACCATTCTGGGACCGAAATAATTTTTATTAGACCAAACTACTTTCAAATATGTGTTTAGACACTCTGCAACCCTTACACCTCTGATTTTGTATTCATTTTATACAAATAGATAACTTAAAGGACATATATTAACCCTATAAAGTTCCCCCCAGAGCCAAATAATATAAGTTATTTATCTATACTGCTCAAAAATAAAGATTTTAATCCTACATATATTGCAAATATATGAAAAAAATAAGAAATAAAACGAAGAAATAGGCGTATATGGGGAGCGGGGATCAAATTGTCGCCTACTTTAAACCTTGATAACTTGAAGATGACATTATCAAATAAAAAACCGGTTACCAAATAGGAAAGCTATTCTCGTCAGCTGACGATACGTAGTTCAGTTAGCATCATGTCGTCATCATATGAGGAGATAAAGAGCTATAAGTGGAACGAGGAGCTTTCGAGGTCCACCGTAGTCATGTCATTGGCTAATAATAGAGGTGAAATCTCCAATTCAACGATTGCTTCAACCGTAGGAGTGAATTTACGGACTGTTCAGCGTATCCGTAAGAAGCTAGAGGACACCTGGGATGTTGATGCCACCATAAAGAGGGCACCCAAGGAGGAGGGCGCCGACAGGAAGGTCAGGGACACCGACTTTGTCGACAAGGTGAAGAAGATGGTTAGGATGACCCTACCAGGTCCATGAAGGCCATGGTGAGGGATCTGGGCTGCCATGAGAAAACAATAAGGGACTGTGTATCTGAGGATTTAAGGTGCAGGAGCTACAAGATGTAGGTGGCCAGATCTTGGCTCAGAAGGCAAAGGACAACAGGTTGATGAAGTCAACAAAATTGCTCAACAAGCTCAAGCAGCCCGGGATGCTGTGGTTTTTCTCTGATTAAAATAATTTCTGTCAAGATCAGAAAGTCAACAAGCAGAACAACAGGTGGATAGCCACCTGCACCAGCCATGTGAGGAAGGTAATGAAGACCAAGTTCCCTGCAATGGTCATGGTGTTCGGAGTGGTCAGCAGTGAAGGTCATGTTATGCCTCCCCACATGTTTGAAACGGGTCTAAAGGTCAATACAGAGCCAAATTCTATAAGTAAATCCAAAGCTGCTTTGCCTCTCCCTTGGTACTCATTCATTACAGAAATTCAGAATTCATCAAGTGTTTTAGAATAAAATCCTGTTTTTATTGTTAGTCACATTAAAGTTCGTCTAGCACATCTTTCATGTCAGCTTTAAAGGTAAAAGGCTGCGTATTTATTCTTGTAAAAATAATTTTTAAACTATCTAGAAGAAACTTATCAAAATTCATCATTATTTCCTTTTTGATGAGATTCAAAATAATCTCAATTTAAAATATATTCATCTTTTTTGGAAATCTTTTTGCAACCCCTCCGTTGTGTCCTGCAACCCCCACAGGGGTAGCGAAACCCCCTTTTGGAACCACTACTTTACAGTAGTTCGATCTACATCAGATCTAAAGAAAAATGTGAGAGAATATTTTCAGCAAAAACCCTGATTTTTAGTTAACTTTGAACTAACAAAGATACTCATAATTACACCATTGAAACTAACTTGAAATTGCCTGAAATCAAAGGAGTTTTGTCTTTATGACAATTTAGTTTTTTGAACAATGTATTTTCTTCATATTTTATTTTATCATTGAAAGGCTTATTTTACAATAGAAAGCTTTTAATTGCATTATTTCTTTGGGCTTTTGTATAGCTTTTGATGGAAAATGAAGGAAGATAGTTAAACTTAATATTTACTTTAACCTTAAACAAAAACAATCCTCTCTTAGTTTAATTCACAAATCAATAAAGAATCATGTTCCGTCACTATTTTTTAGATTCTTGAAAAAACGTGTAAAACGAAAAAAAACAAAAAAACAAGCTAAATAAACCTTTGTCTCAATGTGTTGCGTTGTTCCAATGCCTTCTTTGGATAACATTTTATGTGTTCCGCTCCGAGCAATTTTCCTAGTCACAATAACATCACCAAAAGTGTATTGTGTTGCATAAATCATTTATGTACAACTTATAAATGCGGATAAGGGTAAAATTCGGTGTATAGAAATAGACTACATTTTAGTCTACGATCTGCGATTGTTTTATTAGATCAGCTGCAAGCAGTCGTGAGAGCAGATAAAAAAATACAAATCTATCCTCAATTCTACTCTGAGTCCAACAAGAACTTTCACTTATAACACCAGAATTAATTCTGAAGTCCTTTACTTTAGATAAAAGAAAAAATAAAGAATTATTCTCGTTGTAGGCTGTTATTTATCCTTGCACATTTTATTTCGAAGAAGTTTATAGAGTTTAGAGAAGAAGAAATATTCAAGTTGAACTGTTGTTTGCTCAACGGTCATTTTATTGTCTAAATCCTTTGTCTTATTCTCTCGTCTTCTTTTTTTAATGTGTGCAGAGATACATACCAACATCCTGCTAGAATCATTTATAAAATATGAGATTCTTATTTTTTTTTTTCAGTACAAAATATTGGTTTTTGAAAAATGCTATTTAAAGGCCTTAAAGACCAAAAAAATAAAAAATGTTACCATAACCGTTTCTGGAGCCTTAAGAAGCTACATTAAAAATTCAGCAAAATCCATTCATTGGATTCGAGATGATTTCTGGACAAGGACACACACACAGACTTTGCATTTGATCGATATATAGAGCCCAACTTCTGCAATGAAAAACCCTGTTGAGATTGCCTACTCAAACAAAATGCTCACACTCTCTAGGACATATTTTATACAGCTCTGATTATCAATGAAAAGTTATTTTTGTCTGCTTATCCGTTCATCGACGACTAACAACTCCGAGCAATGGAGGACACTCCCAATAATATTAGATAAGGTAGCAAAGTTAGATAAAATATGTGATATTTTATTTTGTTAAATGAACTTTTTTAATTCCAATAAAATGAACAAACAAACTCATGGGTCCACCATTTTGAAACCCCTTTTGAATCAATTTAAAAAGAAAACAAAAACAAACTCAATTTATCATGTGTTATGCTATGTCCGAAAGAAGATAAATAAATATTTAATTTGAGCAGGGAACTCACTCAGTCAGAGCCCCCTCCCCCCTCTTTCTTAGAGATGGTTTTCTCAATTGCTCCTTGGAGACCTATTTCCCTCACTTCTTTTCTCTCTCCTTATTTCTCATCCCCTCATTTTTTTAACGAAATTGTAAAAAAAACTCTTCTGAAAAGTTAATTGAAAAGGATAAAAAAAGAATACACAAGTTTTTATATAATTTGAACGTAGGTAACACATCTCGGTATAGGGCCTTATAAGAACCACACTAAAAGTGATTTAGTTTGAAGTTGGATAAAGCGTAGACAATTAGGTAGGGTATGAGAGGACTACATATCATGGTCTTACCCTGCAAAGACAAAAATTTACAATGTACATATATTGTAGTCAACTGTTGAAGTTTCTGCTTCTTTTCCACACATCAGTGTTCTGAAAATTGACTCATTGAAGTATTAGGTTAAGTAAACCGTTCTGAAAGTTATTCGCTAGATGCCTTTAGTGAGCTATAATTCACAATACATATATTACATCAAAAAAAGTTTCAAATAAGCATGAAAAATTAAGTGTAGACTAAAAAAAAAGTGCATTTATAGTTTTTTGCTTGGGGTAAGCCAGTTTTGTGAAACAGCGTTCCAAAATGGAAGTACAAAAAGGGAAAATTCAATACATTCTTCAGTATCACTTCCACAAGGATGAAAAGGTGAAGCAGGCGTCAGGATGGATGTTTTTATGGACCCAATACAGTATCGAATACAACATCAAAGTGGTGATTCCAACGTTCTTGTAATATGGACGTCGAAGATGAGGGAGGCCCTGGATGGCCAATCATCGAAAATGTCAATACAATAATGAAATTGTCGAGTTGGACAGGCATGTGAGCACTTATTTGATTGTCCAGGATCTGAGAATTAGCCCAAAAATCGTTTCAAAATTCTAAATGAAGTGGTATTAATCAAATATTGCATTTATAACAAGTGCAATGTTTCTATTTTCTTCTGTTATTGGTCTCTTATCTGTATTATAAATCATGTTCCTTCACAGTATATGTTCCGATTTAAATTTACTATAAAAGCTGTTATTCTCAAATGAATTTTCTTTGTTTTAGTTAGTGAGTCCTCTAAAGACTTTAATACGTATCAGTCATCACAACCTATTAATTACACTAAGGATACTTAGGACTTTGTCTTTAAGCCGACGTCTAACATTGTACTCCGTGCAATACCAGATACTACCGTCGGTTAATTTTTTAAAATTATTAGTACCATTATTACAATGTTAACTATGTATAATTAATATTATACATATAATTTATATTTCCCCCTATGTCCAACGTAAGAAAAACAACGGAGATAAAAGAAAACAAAATACAAGAGGGGAGTTGATGAGCTAGCGCTCATCCCTTCCTTTTAGAAATTCCGGTTGATCGTAGATAGGCTAAGTAAACATAAGATTAATAATCTATCATTTGAAAACCAACAATTAGTGTAAAATAGAAAAACATATATACACAAGACACTTTTATAATATACATTTATCTCCACAATCCCTCCATCCTTTCCTATACACATTTGTCCGTCCATTCTCCCAATCCAAGCCGGGCTCGCCTATTTGTGAAGTATACGAGAATACCGCAAGTTTAATGATAATTCCATATTTGTGTACTCATTTTTGTCCTTTTTTCTGTTTGGTTTCGTAAAAAAGAATGCGACATGTAATAAAGGTAACGATATGTTATATAAATATATTGATATTCGTGAGCACAGTGTTACTCCCCTGGCTACAATCTAATTGTCGTTTTTTTCTTTTTCTTTTTGGGAGGAAAGGTTGTGTGACATAATGAGATTAACGACGGGACGTATTTCCACCACAGCGTTACCTTGCTAACACAAAAAGTTGGAGTGTATTTTGTTGTCAGCTATCGATATTTCTGCTTCTTTTCCCCTAATCAGTGTTTGGACGTTGGTTATTCGAATGTGTTCTTGTCAAGCTATTAGCCATTTATGACATACTCGTATATTGAATTATAAATAAGTAGATTGGAAGAATTGGCTAACAAACAACTAGATTAGGTTTTTTTCTGTTTCTTTTTGGAAAAAAGTTGCGTGATTCAATAAAATATCGACGTAATATTTATGTATCAGTGTTATCACAATACCAAACATATTTACAGGTTTTGATGCTTTTGTGTCTTGGAATATATATACAAAAATGAGTAATTTAATTGCCCTATCAGATACATCCGCAGGGTTTTTGGTTTTCGTGTTAGAAGGTGGGGACCAGAGCTGGGGTCTACTTCTCCCTTGCTTTTCTTTTAATTGGGGTTAAATGTTGGATATAGTTTGTCAAAGTTATACATTTACATTATAAAGAAGATTTGTTTTAGTAAAAATATAATAAAAATGTTAAAATTAGTGACTTTTTTATGAATATCATTTTTATTATTTGAAAAAAAAAAACCATTCGATAAATTTTATAAAATATACCCCTCAAAAAAGGTCTTCACATTTTATTTTCTATTAGGGCCATAAAAAAATGAAAAAACATATTTAAAAAGGATATGAATTGAATGATAGAAATGGGCTTCACCCATATAACTTTGTCCTTAGCCCAAATCACTCTAAAATCGGGACTGGGAGGGGATAATATCATTTATTAACAGGATAAAGTACCTTTTTAAATCCGGCAATATCCAGTACAACATAAGTGCCGGTATACCGACCAAACATTATGTAAATAGATAAGGGTGTACATACAAATTGTATTGCTAAAAAATACTTAATTTGCAATAAAAATTAATGGGATTTTGTATATTGTAAAGCCCTTAAAGAAATATAACGATACTTACTTGTAAACAACGTGGTCATTTTTCGAATTATCTGCATTTAATGAGCCCGGTTTTACATTACGTGAGAAGGAAAAAAAGATCTGAAAAAAGCTAAATGAACGGATGAAACATATTTACTTATTTATTATCAGTTAAGATCCAAAAATGCTAAGATACAAATGTTGTTCGGTGTACCGGGGTTTACCGGGTGGTCCATTAAAATCGGAACACTTACTAATTCAATAATTGATTAAGGTTGTGTGATTTAAAATAACTTCATATTTCAAAATATTAAAGTATACACAATTAGTTACTAAACCAATTAGACCTGAGCTCTCTAGCGTACGTACAAGTCTAGAAAATTTCACTTGAACATGATCGACGTATAACAAAACGCGTACTCCAAAGAGTTAGACGTCTCCTCTGGATCACCAAACACACCGTAATTAAGTCTAAATCGTTGGAGAGGTAGGAGGGATTTGTCAAAGAGGCCAAACTGGACCCGTAGGAGAACCTTGAATCTTTTTTGACTCTCTACCGCCTTACTGCCAACCCATCGACTACACCTTTTGTGTGCATGTCGAAGGTTAGGCCTAGATTGTCCATCATCCATGCACTGCGGCCCTAAAAACCACTATCAGCCAGCAATGGGAAGCCATGGTGCCAGGCCTTCCGTTACCTGGAAGTCATCATTGCCGCTAAGGACGGCTACATTAATTTTGAAGAAAGCTCAGACACACATCTATCTATAGCATTAGTTTTGTTGAAATTCTATTGTCAATGAATAAATAATATCCTGATCAAGTTTAAAATTCAGTGCTCAGATTTAAATGGACCACTCGGTAGTAATACCGGGTACTGGCGCGTTTAATATCATACTGTACTAGATTATACTTCAAACTGGTACTTGTAGCGTCATTAGGATCATGAAGGCCATGTACCCACAGCAAGTTATAGTTCTTTGCAGCGACGGTCACGTTATGCCTGCCTTCATCTTCATGGATGGTGTGAACGTCAAAACCAAGGCCTACATCGGTTTTTTGTACACCAAAGTATTTCCTTAGATCTGCATCATCATAAAAGACTGCCCGTAGATCTGACATCGAGACGGAGAACTCTGTTAAACAAGCAAAAAACCACTCAATTTTCTTGATTCTGACAATGTGTTGCTCGTCCCGCCGATTTCTTGACCCCCTAACTAACAATGAAGGTCCCCATAACACCATAAGATCCCTGAGAGATGGGATTAGGAGGGCATTACGTACTTTCCCTTCTGCGACGATCAAGAACGCAGTTGATATTGTTAGGGACGCTGTGGTTAGAGATAACAGGAATCTTATTGATTGAATATAAAATAAATGTTATAGTGTTGATATTTGAGACAATTTTAATAAAATGGGAATTAAAGTCAGAGCAGCGGTGTACTTTTTTTCCTGGGCTTGCAAAGGTTTAGATGAATAACTCTATAAATATTTGGACAACCAGTTGATTTGAGAGGAGAGCCAACAAAAAGGAAGATCCATGTTCATAGTTGATTTCATAAAGAGGCACTTGTGGATATTTTTTAAATTACTTGAAGCCACACTCAAAACTGCATTGAATGTAATTAATGTGACGTACAACTTTGGCTAATCGCATGATTACATCATGCCATTATCCACCCCTATTCATTACAGCGCTCCTTGTATATAAATATTTTCATATTTATATGAACTAAACATGCAAAATAAAGGTACATAATTTGATTTATATATCTTTGGAACTACACACACTCATATATATATTTATAGACTGTCCTATTTTGGTTTAATCCCCCACCCTTATAAAAAGATCCCTTTAGTTGGGTAAAAAAAAAACCTGACTATGCCAAAATTTAAAGCCTTTGCATATATATTTAAACCGTCGTACATGCCATTTTGATTTGGAAAAATGGGACTTTTTAGTGTAAAAATTGACCGTTTTTATTCCTTGTATGCCACTGTCCTAAAAGGTCAAATATTGTACCCATTATCTTGTAGATAGTGGGACCTCTAAACTTGTAGTAGCATTTAATTACAACTCTGTTATTTTTAATGACAAGGTTTCATTACGCAACCAAGGACAGCTAAAACACAAATAACCCAGCTTTTTTTATTCCATGCCTCTAAGTGTAAAAAAGTTGTAGCAACAGCAAAAATGGCAACATCCGTGCAATCTCCTTTGCGCCGGTGTTTATGCCTAGAAAGATACAGAAACTGTTGGTATCTCCCTCCGGACTGCCAAAAAATATAAAAATTCCACTACATCCCCATACAGTCAAGAAAAACCAAAACTTATGTAACAACAATTATGGCTGACTTCTGGCCTGCCTCCAAGTGCCCCTCATGACTTTGTAGTTTGAGGTGTCTTGGAGAAGAATGTCCTTGGTTTTCAATATTAGCTCCTATGATGACAACGTGCTACGCCATGGACACTGCCTTCATCGTCAAGAGCTGCCAATCTGTTCGGCGACGTGTCGATATGCTTATGGCTTGTGAATGAGAAGATATTGAATAAAAAATATAGCTAAATATAATATTTACACATTCTACAAATGGAGTTTGAGTCATCTTTTCTTGATTTAATAGAAATTAGGTTTTTTTGTAGTGTATTCACAAGTTTTGATTCCCCACTCGGTACAGTGGGGTATTTGGGTGTCTGTAAAAATTGTAAAACATACTTTTTGCCTAGACTGGTTTATAAAATGGTTTTGTGGGAAATGTTGTGGGGTATAGTCTAAAAATCTTGTTTTTAGAAAAAAACATAATACGAAAAATATAGCCTTTGACCGATATTGATCAAAATTTAAAAGTTGAGTAATGTCTCTATAATAAAAGGCTATGTTAGATGAATAAACAATATTTCAAAAGTTATTAAACAGATTTCCTCTTAAATGACTACTGAGTGGTCCATTAATATCTCCAAATTTTGAATTTTAAACTCGAGTAAGATATAATTTATTAACTAACTATAGAATTTCAACAAAATTAAGATAGTAAGGGATATATGCCTGAGCTCTGTTAATGATTAATGCTACCACTCTTAGCAGCAATGATAGCTTCCAGGTGGCGGCGGAAGGCCTGCCACCCGCTGTAAATGTAGTCCTCTGTCATGTCGTCCCAGTGCTGACTAACAGTGGCTTTGAGGGCCTCGGTGTTTGTATGAAGGACACATTACAGATCTTTCACTCGACATGCACCAAAAAGTGTAGTAGAAAGGATTAGCATCGGGGTATCAAAAGTGGCCTAGCCACCCTCACAAGGCTCTTTACATTCACTTTTGGATATTTTTCTAGACAGTGTTGTGTAAAATCCTGAGATCACTTGCATATGTCATCACGGACTTGATGGGATTGGCTTGGGCCTGTTTTCTTTAACTCCTCCGGGTCCACTTTGACCTTTTTGACAGTGTCTTTCTTCCTCTGCAACATTCTGGACTTATTGACAGCGTATTTGGTGGTCCTATAGACACCCAACTCCTTGGAGAGCGTGACTGGAAATTCGTTGATCACGCTCATGTGTCCTTTTCTCGACTTGTACATAAGCTAGAGAGCTCAGTTTTGTTTTGTATCGAATTATTTATGCTTTTATTTATTGAAATATGAATTATTGTCAATTCCTCAGCCTTCAAATATTATTGAATTATTAATTGTTCAGATTTCTATGTACCACCCTGTATTTCCTATATAAAGAAAGGACCAAAATATATAAGTAATGACGTTAGCTCACACATCCCCCTCCCTACAATTCATCTATAAGATTTAATCAATACTTCATAATTGTTAAAAATGTATATTCTACTCCTATTTTATAATAATTTTACAGGTCTAAGATGTGTTCAATTATTTGTTTACCCTCTTTAACACAAAGATAATGCCCCTCCTTTAAAATATGCTATGTTATGTTTGATTAAACAGGGTAAATCGCCAATTTCGACCCAAAAGTCCCTTTGTTTCACAATAAAATTGCTGTTACCACATCAAAAATGCCCTGAAATACATTAAAGTTTTCCAAAGTCAGTTTTTATGTTTGCCCCAAATAGAAAAGATTTTTGTCAGAGGTTAAATTTTTTAACCTAAAATCGGGACAGTCTAATATATATACGAAAAATGCATTTAATTTCTTATGAATCCCTAACACAAACAAACAACAAAGGTCCTAATCATTACTTGCAATATTGATGAGTTATGTGAAAGGAATGTTTTCTCTAAATCATTATATGATAGGGATTGGACCCTTTGTTATGTTATAGATAAATAAATATATATTGATAGAGGGTAGAAATGAATCCCCCATTCTCTTGTTGATTACAGTCATTTGTTTTTCCATGCCCCCTCTTCTCTTTAATAGTCACCGTATGATTAATTAAATTAAATTACAAAATCATTGACAAATTGATATCAACAATTATTTATTTTTTTCCCATAATGAGATCTCTTTTCCTGAAATGAAACATTAATGAGAATCATTGTTTTTTGTTATGCAGTCTTTACAGCTGAATGGAATGGGTATATAATATTTTTTGTAGCCGGGTAGAACGGAGTTTTTCATATCTGCGAGTCATTTGTAGTTATAACGTGGGGAATCAAGTCTGGAAAATTGTGGTTTATGATAAACCTCTTCATGTTTCTCAAAAAGTTCACAGAGTTTATTTTTGAAACATCTAACATTTGTTTTTATTATATATATAATTATTTTTCAAAGGTGCTTCCATCAGTGCCAATCATGGCCTCACCCAGATCCTCAACTCCTTTTTTGACAAAGTCCCAGGCATATTGGCCCATTCCTTGGACACATAAACCTTCTACTATTCAGTCCGGGATGACCGGTGGCCTAATTGTTCAAGGGCAAAAGTTGGAAAATTGTTGACAAACTATATATCTGGGTTGTCTTGGTTTTTGATGCCAAATATAGTGTGGTGAGGGTAGTTTGACTTGAGCAACTCAATATTACTATTATTGAGACCTCTATGTGCTGCATGGCGCTGATTTTGAGCCTCTTAGGGAACCAACAACATGCATTATTCTGCTATCAGATGCAACGACCCTGATCATCATTACAGAGGTGGGATGATTTGTGGTAGCGATGAGGGGCATCTCATCAACAAAGTAAGCCAAGTAGTGGTTGCTCTGGGCTTTTCAGGAATAGCTAACGGTTCAGAGTATTGCATTCTGGTTTCAAGAATAGCTGATACCCTGCTTTATTTGCCTTCCATCTTGGAAACAATTTTTTTTAATATATTTTAATTGCTCATAACTCCAGAAGAATGTTATTTCTGGGGACATTTCAATGACTGACTTTTTTAATACCTTTGAGTTAACTTGCAAAATTTGATTCTTTATACTCTATATAGTCTTAATTGACAAACAACCTTCAAAAATCACGAATAATATACTAATGCAACTAAGTTACGTATGAGTGATTAACATAGGCACCATAAAAGGGGAGGGCATTAGCCCCTCAGATTTTTAATGATAAAAACATTGAAAAGTTGAGTAATTATGTTGCCATCCATATTATGACGTAATTTTTATGAAAGAGCTCCCCCCTCCCCATATATAACTATATGTGATGTCATCATAATTTTTTTTCTTATGATTGTGTGAAAAATGATGACAGTTCCATAGTCGGGAAGAATGAGCAAACTATCCAGTTAATTTGAGCCAATTTTCTCTTTCTTTTCATATGTAAGGTTGCGTGATACAATAAATGTAATGAAATTCACAATACAAATGTCTATGCACTGGGTTGTGAAAAATGGATATACCATTACTATAGGTTAATTTATCGAGGTATAGTTAGCACAATTCTTAAACTTATGATGCTTCACGCGGCAGCTGACTTTTTAGCTTTCGAATGAGGTATTGCAATTGTCTTTATCATTTCTGTATACGAAAATGGAAGCAAAAGGAAATCAGATTGCTGCTTTGATTTGCACCTGCCACAGCACACCTGAAATTTTCAAGATTCTTGGGATCAGAAAGCTTATGAAAGAGGGAAAAAGCCTTAATATAAAGCCCAGTAGTCGGAGGCCGGCCAAACTGACTTCAAAAATGGCAAAGAAAGCGTTTGAGGCCTAGACCACCATGTCGATCGCCAAATTTTCAAAAAAAAAGAAGTCAGTGTCTCCCTCCAACGTGTCCAGGGCGATCATGGCCGCCAGGGGAAATTCCAAGAGGTACGTGGAAAGACCAATAATGACCTGACAGAAACAAGATGTCCGTTTGGAGTGTGTCAAATGCCTCCTAAACCATTTGAAACACCATGGCAACCATGTGATCTCTTCTAGGATGAAAAAACATTCACTATCAACCCGGTCTACAACCAGCAGTACAATCGGATTGCTTGATTTGAATACACTTTTGAAGGCCTTAGCCACATGTCCAAGAAGGATGGGCGGGTGCCCCGTCCGGCTGGTAAACGTAGGACGCCTTTGCCGACTACTTGGAGATCTTGAAGACCCAGGTACTCCCGTAGGTCCTCAAGATTACCCAGAAGTCGGGCAACGTTTTCCAGCTGGATAGGGTACCCACCCACACAACCAATGCTGTGCAAGCTTGGAGGTTGGGACCCAGAACTTCTGGTCTCCCCAGAGTCCCAATCTGAATCCTATGGATTACTCTATCTAGTGACAAGTCTAGTCGAAGGCCTGCAGATACCGCCACATCAATTTCACTGACCGGCAGTCCTCCGTGGAGAAGGAATGGAAGCTCATGAGAAAGGATTACATTGCCAAAGTGTGCTCCAGCTTCCTTGGCCGCTTGGAAGCCGTCATTGAGAGCAATGCAGGGCAAATTCATAAATAATATCTTCAAGATCTGTAAAAGTTCAAGTACCCGAAGTGGGGTTGAGTCTTAAATATCGGATCGTTTCGGATAATACAAGTTTACTTATTTTATGCTAGGATACTTCGCATCCGGGTCCAGGCACCGTCCTACATCTAATTGTAAACTGCAATTTTGTGGCTGTACCTATTTTGATACTCGAAAAAAAGATCCTCTAGCAACTGCCTCCCCCCTCCTCCTTCCTTATAGTAATTTAAAATCCTAACATGACATAATTATATCATACCTTCAAGCCTAACATTGAAACAAAATGACATGAACTTATCTAGGGTCGATTTATTCGTTTTTATTTGTTCAATGTAATAATAAAGTAATCAACTGTTTTAATCACATGTTTCTCTTAAAAGCACCCTACTATTAATTCAAAATACCTTAGCAACAAGTTACTTACTTTAGATGGTCATAAACTGTCTGACATTTTTTCTTACTTTTTATCTGCAAACATGTGTATATTGTTTTGCCGGTATTTATAAAACCTGATAAACATCTAAGACAACATTAAAAGCATTTGCCATAAACAATAACAAGATACAATAACTACTCATTTACATGCAATGGCCTATATACTTAGTTATGTTGATACATTTTAGAACACTTAGTCCTTCTTCCATATTTTCAGGATAAACATTTTCCAACTGGAGTGATCACACGGTACCCCCATACGGAGCGTTTTCATGTTATGTAAGAATGGTTCCTCTGGGGTATTTTTGGTACTTAAACAATCAAGTTTCAAATGAAATTGTAAGAGGGCTCAATTTTTGTTGTTGCTTCCTCGATAGTTGTTTTTTTAATATCCGTATACATACATAAATAAAGTATTATACATTTCTTTCTATAGGAATCACCTGGAATCGAACTCACATTGAGTTCAAGAGAATGACATCTCCCGAGTGCGTTGTCACTGAGCTATGGCGATTCCATTGAGATGGTTTTGGCTATAACTTTTTGGCCTTTAGAGCCATGGATACCTTTGAATAGATTCTTTATAAAAAAACCTTTTTTTTTACTAACAAACGACTATTTCATATGAGTTAAAAAATAAAGAACGTAACATTTTAAGACCTATTCTTGCAGCATGCTTCTATGTATCTTTGCCCACTTTTTTAAAGGAGATTATAAGATTTATAGACGAAAAAAAGAAGGGAGTAAAATACAAGGGATTTATTACAATAATATGAAAGATGAGTGAATGACAATTCAACTAGTCTACTTTTTCTTCTCATCTCTTATAATCTTGTTTAAAAAAAGTAAAAAAAAAAAAAAAAAAAAAATTGAGTATAGATTTTAATTTTTGTTTTATATATGTAAAGCAGAATAATTCTAAATTAATTTTAATTTATAAATGTCTCGGATAAAGCCGGGCAAACTTATTTGAGTTATTCTTAAAGATATTTTAATAAGTTTACAATAATTGGAGTTGCCATTTTTGTAAGGAAAAAAAGAGAGTGAGGATAAAGCGTGAGCGAGACATATGGTACCACTGAATTAGGGCCCTTGTTCATATCAGCTACATGTTATATGATTTGGGAGAGAGGGAATCAATTACTGCTATAAAGAGGACCACCTTTTACATTTAAAATAGCATTTGTCCATGGACCATATTGTAATTCTATTTTATATTCATGAATATTTATGGTTTTCCTTTTTTTTAAACAATTCATGAAAACCAAAGATAGGCAATAATTCTTTTTTTAGGCGGATATTTTAATACACCAACTAATTATTAATTAATGAACGAAAAAAAGATGATTATATTCAATAACCATTTATTCTTTTCTAATTTGGCCAAAATGAACAAAAAAAAAAAAAAAAAACCAAAATTTTGAAATGTAAGGACCGAAAATATCAAAATGATGCAATTTGCACTTAAAGAAAACTGTCGTTTTATAAAAATAAAGATAATTTAAAGTAATTATTGTTGTTATATATTAACCATCATTTATTTTTTAAATTTTTCTATATTATATATCAAGAAGTCTTGATATTAGAAAGATTTTCTTTAATTAAGGTTTGTATTGGATCAGTATTGGTAGTTTTAAACATTCTTAAAAACTGTTCAACGTCCACATTAGTAGTTGGATCAAATTAAAAGTCTGCAAGATCTTTATCACTTCATTATCAACATTTCTGATTATACGTTAAACTTTTTTTACATATAAATATGGAACAGGATCTTTGGGAATAAAATAAGTGTTTTTTTCTCGAAAATGAATTAACCGAAATGGTTTTTATCTTTGATTCGGCTTCAGAAAGTATATTCAAAGAATCATAAATGAATGTTGCTTCTAGTACACGATTTTATTATGGTTTCCCATAAAAAAGACAAATTAGCATTGATGAAAGACAAATTAACTTTGATGAAAGACATGTAGCTTCTAAGGGCTGGATCTTCAAGGACTTGCTGGCGATGTTCAATTGTAAGGACATCTTTCTTAATCAACTCATCGCTTTATTTATCTCTTCAAAATGTGTTATTGGACGTGACAACTTTGACCCATGACCCTAGATTCATATTAAATTGCACAAAATCTTATCAGAGTCAGCAAAAATTTGGCACAAAAGTTATTCCCTTTGGTTGAAAGATTCAATTAGGATTATTCAACAGTAATTTTGCGCAAAATTTCCCGCTTTTCTCATTAGATGTCATTGAAATCTGGATCCCTCAGATATCCGATTATGTAATCACAAAACTGATTGCATCATAAACATAGTTTTCTGTCTAAAAAAGGAGATTTTTTTATCGTTTTCTTCTTAATGAAAGAGGGGGGTTGCAGGTTGATTTCCATTTAAAAAGGATCATCAAAGTTGTTAAGTAATCAAAATGAAATTCAAATTTACTGTATTTATTTCATAACAGACTTGAAAAATGAGCAATTTTCACATATTTAACAATATTCAATCTATTTACATATATGACATAATAATTGAACACTGTATATTTCTCCTCATGTGGTCAAAAGACGTACAGATTTGAGAATGGTTGTTAATGTACCTATAAAAACACTTTAAAAAGTGTTTTTATATTGTATCCGTCTTACGTTTATTATAGAAAAAACTCTTGATGGATTATATATATAAATATATATTTTTATTTTGATAAAAGTATTTTTAAGATGAGAAAGGAAGATTTTCAGACTCTTAGAGGTTGCTCTTTCCTTTTTTCGAATAAAAAAACCTTTTGACACACTTTTTAAAAATATATAATCCTAAGCACAATGAACCAATTATATATGTGACTAGTCCGATGAATACAAACAAACATAGTGGATTAGTAGAAGGACACAATTCCATATTTCCACAGTTTGTCTCTTTTTCAATAGTCCTTGGAAAACTGTGGGAGGTTCTTTAATAGTGTTCGACATTCATTCGTTGAATACCCTATTGACGTAATATTTTAAGATTTCTTGCCATCGAATATAGATACGATAAAGATAACATTAGTTAAATTAGAGCCACAAGTTTTATTTGGTGTTTCATGGAAAAAATAATCAAACAGAACGTGAAGAAAATCGTCCAGTAATATGACGTTGTTTTGACAAGAGATTATCGTCATGAATTGAAGAGTTTTAAATTATTTTAAGCTTTTATTAGTCAATTATTTGTGATAATTTTATGGTCGTCAGGTCTTAGTTATGTGGTCGAATTTTAAACTATAATGTTTATTTATGTTTTTAGTAACTCAAGTTTTCCTTACATGCTTTAAAATATGAATGAATACATTTTTAAAAAAAACTACATAAAAGTTATATCCAGTTACACCTCGTCCAATGGCCATATTTAGTGATGAAAATCCTGTGTTAAAAAAAGAAACCAAAATTAGAATAAAACTTGACATTTTGAAGAACGTTTTGGAGGAGAGAAAGAATAATTCTAATGACGTTTCATTAAATCAGCTACAATCAGCTGTGACAAGGGAGGAAGGAGAGAAGGAAATAAACAAGGGACATTAGCTAGAATTACTTTTATATCGATCCCCTATTCTTCTTTGAGTCCAACAAGAACTTACAAGGAAAACTCCGCAACCATTCCTCAGAGTTACGCTTTGTCTTTTTAAGAGCACACACGAATTTTCAATCAGGTGTTGAATATATATTTGTATTACCCATACCCCATCAATTGCCAGCTAGCGGTCACACAAATTATCAAAGTTGAGAATAATATAATTTGATGATCCTAAACAAAGCAGAAATTGACATTTAGTGTGACCACTTTGTAAATTTCAAGAACGTTTTGGAGAAAGTGTCTGGGGATGTTTCATTAAATTAGCTGCAAACTGCTATGATAGGAATGAAAAAAAGCAGAATCCCAACTCAGTATCTACCAATGATATTGACAAGAATGACTCTGAAAGACAAGGACTATATTAATTATTACATAGCTACTTCGCAGGTAAATCTCTCTTATCACGGTCACTTTTTAAAACTTAACTATACTCTTAAGTACAAAACAAGGAAAGACTTATTGTACGTTCTGAACGAGTTAATAAATTAAAAATGTATACTGCATGCATATCGTTCCAACATTTCTGCCTTGTCCTCCTTCTCTATCTGATAATAAATGTTATTTCATTACGGGATAGGCGTCCACTATTTCCACTATAGTCAATTTTTAAATTGTTCCAAATAAAATACCTGGTTTAAGAGTTCATCTGCTCTATGCATTAACTTTTTCAGTTTTTCATTGACTGTCTCCTTAATACAGGTTTATATATATATAGGGTAATGACTTAAAAATTAGAGTCCTATTCAAAGCTGTCTAGCCTCACTTCTAAAGCCTGACAATTTTGTATTTTGGTGCCATTCGAAAGAACTTACAAAAAGCTACAAATTGATTTGTGAATTTCAAAATTTGTTTTGTTCTTGTGTGAACAAAAATGTCCCAAGCAAAATGGCAGAAGATGTGCGATCTCCTCCACACATAAGGTGACAAATGGACGCTGTTCTGAACAGGAATAAGGATCGCTTCTTTGCTAAATCAAGAGTTCAGGTCGGGGGAGCCTTCAGGACCAAACATCCGGGCTCAGGTTATGGCCCTTGGTGTCGTGACGACTGACGGCTGCAAAATGCCTTTAATGTCCTAAATAATATATATTATTTAATTTGAATTAATGATGTTAAGAATAATTAATCTTGAATACAACCACATTTGGCAGCAATAACAGCTTGCAGGCGGTGGTATAATTTGCTACAGGAGCTTTAGATGTAAGCCTCTGTCATGGTTGTCCATTTCTCATTGACAGAGTCCTTTAAGGCATCCACATTTGTGTATTGGATTTGGAAGGCTTGGAACTCTACTAGTCATTACGCAATATAATCTGGGGGATTCAGATCTGATGATTGAAGAAGTCAAGAGAAACTGGGATTCCACTGATTCCATACTGTTACCCCATAATTGCTACCAGAACTGTTATTTTTTCGGCTCGTAAAAAGACCCTACCAGCCTCTTTGATGTACCTGGACACGTTGGACGTCGAAACATGACCAGTCAACCCACATTTATTTAATAGATATGGTGCAAATTATAAAAATCTTACCCTCAATGTTATAGTATTTTCGTACAATCATGGCTCAATGCATTCAGTTATCACATTTTTAAAACCTGACATAAATTCTTAGTATTCCTTAGGTATTTAATCCTTGGACTCAATTAAAATTATTCATACTTTTGTATACGGAAGATCATTTAAATGGCGAATAATTTTTGAATCGGGAAGTTAATTGTTTAAATGTTTAATAACTTTGAATTTGGAAGATAATTAAAATGAGTAATTACGTGAAGGATAAACACAATTCATAATCTACTAAACACATTGTTGAACAATTATAAAGATTTTTGATATTGTATCTTGCAACAAATTGATTATTTAGCAACATTTTCAATATCATTTTAATAATTAAGTTTTCTAGAAATTCCAATTCTGCGTCATGGATATGTCCGACTGCTCTTTAAAGGGTTTGAATGCAGTTTCATTTATCAATTTTCTTGGGAGATGGGGGGGGGGGAGATTCTCTTAGATCATTGCCTTTATCTAGGCTTTCCTTGACACGGTAGACGGTTGGGTTTGAGGTATATTTGACCATAATAACTGCTTTTGAGCACATTCTGGAGGCAATCTTTTGCCTTTCTTGTTCTTGAAACATGATAATAAACTCTAATGATTTGAATTAAACACAATTACGTAAAAGAAGAGAAAATTCGATACATTCTTTAGTATCACTACGACCAAGGTGAAAATGTGGGGAAGGCGGGCAGAAAAAAGTACTTTTTATGAGCCCAATAAAGTATCAAATACAAAAGCAAAGCGGTGGTTCCAACGATTCTGTTCTGGTGGTATGGACGTCGAAAATGTCTATACAAGAATGGAAGTTGTCAAGTTGGATCAATATTCAATTTCTTTGCCAAGGAACTGAAGATTCGCCAACAAAGTAGTTTGGAACTATCTAAGTGGGATAATCCGAACTATGTTAATTTTTTTTTGTCAAAATAAATCAACAAAACGTTCAGAACTTTTTACTTCAGGAATTATATCCTTTACTGTACTTGTCCTTTGTTCTGATCATCTTGGTGGATACGCCAACTCACTAACATGTAGCTAGAATGCACCCTGTTTTTTGGCATTCTTGCCCATGCCGACTCTGCAGATGTCATCAAGGATTCCTCGTTGTGTTTGGACACTGGATCGCACTTTCTTTTAACATAACCTATATTGCAGAGTTTTGGAGGTTAAAATCAGGCTAAGAGGTAGGCCCAAAATGCTCAAAATTGTCCCTGCGCTATTCTTGTCCTTCATTTTCAGTCTTAGCTCGGACTTTGGCATTATTTCTGACTTGGGTAATGAAACCTGTATACAAAACATAATGTGACTCTTACTATGAACATCTCTGTGTGTAGTCATGGTCAGACATTTTTGTGCAAAATAAACTTTTTTTTTCAAAATCAATTTCATGTTAGTTTTTTTTTTTTTTTTTGTCTTTGTAGTTGAAATACACCAACCAAGAGAAAATATATAAAGTATAGCAGAAAGTTGGGAAAACATTTAATGAGTTTATACAAAAGGAAAAAAAAAATTAGAAAATGATTTTTTTTTTCCAAATCTTTACTTGTTTTGATATCATTTGAACTTTTTTCTTTAGTTTTTGTTTCTTTTTTGCCTTGTAAATATTTAGAAAGTTGGTTATATATTGTGCTGTGTCGGTACTTATACATATAGAACTGAAGACTGTAGTCCGGTCCAGTTTGAGACCCATTCAGTTCCAGTCAAATTCCAGTCCAGTTCAGCTCAGTCCTGCATAACCGACCAGTATAACTTAGTATGATCGGTCTTGGACAACGTCACTCGACTATATTTCATTTTTTTAAATATCAGTTCTAGAACTGACAGTCCGAAGGACGTGTCCCAAGAACTGATGAGACTGGTTCTAAGGTTGGAACGGACTAACACTACACTAATTATAAATACAATCCCTCCTTTGTAAGACACAACTCTTTATATCATTAATATCATTGATAATTTATTATTCAATACATACATATGTCTGTCTGCTGTTAGCAATAAAGCCTACACATACAGGGTGCGTACGAAAAAAATGTCTCATATCATAACCTAAGCTTTAAGAGCTTGACTATTTATTTAATAGGTGTATCGCAATAAAATTTGAAAAACAATCAAATAGATATAAAAGGGCAAAGTTTCTAAAATTATGTTCTTTACTAGCTTTGAGAAAAGTCTCAAATCAGGGTCTAATCTCACACAAGCCTTCATTATAATATCCTTAGGATATTTGATCAACTCCTAGGTAATACCAGTCCTGAGGAATTTTATATATAGGAGAGGTGTGGAATTAGTCATTGCTTCAATATTCTCCTAACAGAAATAATCCCCTGGTTGAGGTAAGGGGAAGGTGATCAGAATTTGGCCATCATGTGCAAACCATACTTTTGGAGTCTTTTCTCATTATGTAAGGGATCCCCATTCTGTTTCCAAATATAATTTTCTTCTAGGACAGTTGGCCTTGATCAATGGAAGAATAATGTTGCGCTTCAGTACTTTTTTGTAGGCATGTGATTCAATATTCTTAAGCTTAAATAAGTAAGGGAATTTATTTTCCTCATTAGAGACTAGAACACCAAGAACCATGCCATTTCTTGGATATTTTATCCAGAGACTAACTTGAACCTCTCATGTTGATATGTAAACAAATGATTGTTTAGGCCGTTGTACACCTATTCCACAGTTAATATCTTCTTGCCAGATAATTGTTTTTACTGTGGATTCATTGTGTCTCAGAAACATATAAAGTTCCTTACAACTCTCAAACTTTTCTTCTATTTAAAGTGTGATCAGAAGATGTTTTGCTGATATGACAAAATATTTATATTGTAGATTCTGGTAGTCAGCTATTCTGATTGTGCTCTCAGTCTTATTTGAGGTCAGTGGTATGTCTCATCATGCAGATGCGGGACCAATAATGGAGTGAGCAGACTATTGGTGCAAAACATTATTGACGAAGGATAATTTGCTGAAGGATTATTTGCCGAACGTATATTTTTCCAAAGGACCATTTGCAGAATGAACGTTTTGCCAAAGGATAATTTGCAGAATTTACATTTCATCAAAAATTATTTGCCGAAGGACATTCGCCAAAGGATCATTTGGAACACTTGACCCAAAAAATGATATTTAATAAATTGATATACATATACAATTTTAAATTTTAATTCAGTTCAAAATGATTTTATGAAAAAAGGTATTTTTAATATACTTGTATTATATATGTGTGGTTATAACATAAAATCAAACTGGGATTTTTTTTATGAAACAGAGAAAAACGTATTATAAGTTTTTCACTTCAATGAAAAACCGAAGAGTTTTTTTAAAGGGTCAAATACAATATTGAACCACTGCAAAACTGTCCAACAAGTTAATTATATAATTAATATATCTTTAAATTTTCATATGAACATATTATAAACAAGTTCACTCAATTTCATCATTTAGTACTTGAACATTAAATCGAATTTGGATATCATCAATATAATCAATTTCAGTGAGTGAGGCTTGTTTTGAACCAGCTAACTCCTTTCTTTTTTTCATAATTCTCGCAACGTGAACAATTATACACTCTTCTTTAAAAAACATTTTGTCGTCATGATGTCCCAGAATCTTTTATGATCAGTGCTACCAAATAGCCGACTTTTATCATGTTCAGTTACTCTTAAAAACCTCTGCTTCTAAGAACTTTATTACTTTTTGAATTGATATAAATTATAATACTCATATTAACAAAAACGTTTATCATACTGGCTTAATATTGAGAAAAAGTATCCTAGCTTGCTTTTCTGTTATCGCGACACTTATATGTCATATGAGTAAGTTATTTAGTGATCTTTTGCAGAAAAGTGATATTTTTAAATTATATTATTTCATGATTATTATAACATAACAAAACAAAAACAAAAATAGAGCTCGTTTGAGCTTGGTTTAACCCGTTTTTTTTTTTAAATTCCTACTAATTATGAAACAATTGAACCAGTCATGTTTGGGTACACACCCTGTATATGGGTATACATAGAATAACAGATGCTTCCTCTTTACATTATTTGTTAGATTAGATGTACACATATGAATGTAAAAGTACATAAGAAGAAGGCAATTAGGCATATACCCTATTAAAAAGGTACATTTGGAGTGTAATATAACATGTTTAAAGATAAAAGAAAACACAGTTTAATGATTTGAAAAGGAAAACCATTATTTCTTTATTTTGAATAATCTTTATTGTTGTTGATGCATTAGCCATATTTCTGTTATCGGATGAAACCAAATCCTCATACAAGGTCTGCCTCGCTCCATAGAAATTGATATCCCGTTTTAAACTTTAAAAAAACGTCCGAATCACAGGCAAAAACACTCTCATAGCACAATCTTTGATTGATGATTTAATTATAGATCTCTTCAAGTGATATAATCATGATTGAATCATCTATATTTTTAATGAGCTTTATCTATAATTTAATAAAGTCTTTATAAAAAATAATTACAAACTGTTATCCTGCTTTAAACATACTTTGAGTTGTTTTAAATTATTAAGAACGGTAAATTTAGAAATTTCACTATCACATTAGCAAGAATGACGCCTTCCAGAGAGCGCTTTAAAATTTTAAACGCTTTCAAGGATCGATAACAGCAATAATGATTTGGCAAAATTCCTCAGAAAGTTGGGCAACATAGTCCCATATTATTGACCAATATATCCCTACTATCCCTATTATTCTATCAGAAATCAAAATAATGGTTTCATTCATAGTTAAGGCTGACGCTCCACGGATTAAAGAACTTTTCCTCTAGACCGAATAGTCAATTCTGTGAAGAATAAATAAATCTCCCTGACTTCAAGGTAGTAATTTTGACAGCATCGTGCATCTTGAACAAAAATGAGATAGTTCTTAATAGTAGTTCCAAACTTTTCAATGCTTTGTAGGGAATAATCACCAAAAACCTTTCGCGATTTGTGCTTTTATGGCTGGTATTATGATTTAGTGAAGCACTATACTTATGAAAGAGAGTTTGTGGCGTCAATAGGATACATTGTAATCATAAAAACAAATTTCAAAACTAACCAAGAAGGGTGGGGGTTACTTTTTTTCTCGTACAAATCTTTTATAATGAGAGAAAATCCCAATGATTCAACGGTATGGAGTCTAATAAAAAGAGACCCCCCCAAAAAAGGAATCTCCCGCCTTTTCTTTTTTGGCGTTTTTAAAAAAAACATCAAAGGAACAGATACAATTATTTTATAGTTCATTAGTTCGATGATTTATCTGCCATACTCCTGTGATTTGGGAGGGTGTTTTAATACCACTGCTTTTGATGCTTTTCATAGATAGAGAGAGAGAGAGCATCATCAAAATTGGATTATTAACGCCTTTCACTTTCCACGCACACCCTCAAAATCATGTAAATATATTGATAATGATACATTTCACGAAAGAAAAAATGAGTTATTTGATTATTACAAATGAGAAAGGCGTTCGTTTATTTATTTATATATCATCACATATTTTATAAGGGAGATAGAAGGGGGATTAACGCAACGCAACCTTTCTGTTTCTTTTCGTTTAGAACACTGGAAGGGATAATGTTTTTTTATTAGTATTTTTTTGTAGTCCCTTCAAATAATGACCCTATTTCTTCATTATTAGAGACTTTTATGATCCCTAATATCTCTATCCTCCATGATATTTATGGAAATGAGCCTCCCTTGTGTATGTTTGCCTTTAATAATACTTGCACCTTAATGGTTAAGATACTCTGAGCTCACTCATCAACTCGTTTATATAATGTGTACTTAGAAATAAATGGAGTTTTGAATCATTATAACCCTTTATAGTGAGATCTCGTTCCAGCATTGTTCGTGTTTAAAAACACAATGAATTCAAATTTAGAGTTTTGTTATCGCTACAAGAAAAAAGTGAGGACTCAAGACTCCATTCAAATTATTCGTTTATGATGTTTCTATAATGGACATTTGATGAAAATCTTGGATAACTATTAGGGGTTATAAATAAGCTCTGTGTATGATACCGAGTGGTCCATTAAAATCTGAACATTTTGAATATAAACTTCAGTAAGATGTAATTTATGAACTAACTTTATACTTTCAAAAAATTAATACTATAAATAGATTCATGTCTGAGTTCTCTTAATCTGAATGTAGTTGACCTTAGCGTAATAATGGGTTCCAGGCGATGGCGAAAGACCTGACACCCGCTGTAGATGTATTCCTCTGTCATGGTGTCCTAATGCTGGGCGAAAGTGGCTTTGAGGGCCTCGTTGTTTTGATGACAGATACTACAGGAGTTCCCCTCGATATACATTCAAAAGTTATTGTCGAGGGAGGTGGCATCGGGGCTGTTGGGGGCCAAAATTGTAAAAATAAATAAATATTTGGAGCTCAAAATAACTCAAAAGAGTCTAGTTGAGGAAGAGATCGTTTTCTTTCAATGCTGGTGTCAAAAAGGGCCTCTCCAGGCTCTTTCCATCCACCTTTTTGTTAGTTTTCTTTGAAAATCTGGTCTAAAACTCCGATACCTCTTGCATGGGCCCTCATGGACTTGACAGGATCAACCATGAAGATAGTACAATTATTCCATTGATGTTCGTGACAAACTACGTCAACAAAGGACTTTCTAGCCTTTAATAAATCAAACAGATTTTCCTTATTCTGAAGTGCCATAATCTTGTAGTCTTTATAGAATTAGGATTTATTACTAGTGTACTCCAGAATATTGACCGACTACAGCCATATAGTGAATAATTGATATTTAACCTATTGCCTATGTCAGATCCTAAAAGGATTAAATCGTTTTGCAAAAAAATACGGGGTATTTAAATTCTTTTGTTTCAACGAGTCATACATATTCTAATCCTATATCACCATATATAAAATTTTTGACATAATATGATTAAATGAAACATGAATGTGAATCTTCACTCAACGCTTTCATGTAATTTTAAGATGTGTTTCAAAACATGAAGCTGTGCACAATAATGAAAACCTGTTGTTGTTATCTTGCTAACAAGATATTGCAAACGAATATATTGGACATCGTCAAACAGCTCGGAGTCAACTGCTACATAATCAACCATGTTCGCAAGCCCCTGGATAGAGGGTCCGGCTCAAAGATGATCCTTGAAGAGGTATGCCATTAAAGCTAACCCTCAAACCTGCCAAACAATCTTTTGGGGGCAACCCAGCCATGACCATGGTCGAATTTACAAAAACATATCCCAAGACTGGTCTATCATGCCTAAGTTGGTCAAAACTGCTTGAGGGAAGTCAAAGAGGTTTGAAGAGAGGTAATTTCTATTTTTTTTTCATCTTTATTCAACACCAGAGCACGGACCTCAAGCCAGTGGACTAAGGCATCTGGTGTCAAATGGAGTCCAAAGCCTTTCAAGTCTGCCACAGTAACATTGAAAGCCTTAAGTCCTCCATGAATAAAGAGTCGAAGAAGATGAGCCGTAGGGACATCTCACATGTGTGTACAGCTTTACTACTCTTTTTGGGGCTGTCTTTGCCGCCAAAGACGGGCATGTTCATAGAAAAAAGTCCTGTATATATTGCATAAATCTGTTTATCATGTCCGAGTTCATTTTACTTAATTTAGATTGAAATGAATTACACCTTGAAAGGCGGTGCAAGACTTTTTCACTACCAGGTAGAAATGAAAACTATTTTAACTCACGTAATCTCTTTATTTTGAAAGGAATAATTGTTGAAGTTTGAAAGATATAAAATGAAATGTTCTTAGAAATAATTTATTATACAAGTTGTCTTTGTATTCTAGTTTTGAAGTCATCATTAACTCAAAATTACTAGAAAGTGAGGCGTTGTTGGACAACTACCATATAAGTTTGCATTTTTTTTTTCTCTGTTGTTAAAGGAGAGGTTGATAGATATAATAAAGATTACAATGTGACCTAAAAGTTAATAATAATGAGATAAATTACCATTTTTATTGGTCTGAGGATGGGTTATATTATTCAATTAATCACCATAAAAATTATTAATATACATATTTTGATACTATTATCTATTCTGGGATCAAACAACGTTAATTTTTTATTACAAAAATACCATCGTTTTTTTATGAGGGAGACTGAAGAAACACGGGACGAAATAATTTTTCCCTTTGTTTAATCACACCAAAATACTAAAAATTCTCTTTTTGGCAAAATAAAAAGGATAAAAAATTGACAATCTGGAATTGGATGATACGAAATGTGACGAAACCACTATGAAATAAAATGAAGTTGCAATGAAATCTGACGAAGTAAAACTAGATGAAGATGATACAAATTATTACAAAACGAGACGAAACGAGAAAAGACAAAGACTAGAGAAAATGAAACGAACTCAAAAATGGCAGACGAAATTAACACCGTGATCACTTGACAAATGACTTGTTAAAATTTTGAATTTATTTCTGGTAGTACACAGCCTTGCTCAGAGTTATTAGGGGCCCAGACAAAGACAAAAAAACTTTTCTAAACAATTTAGGTACGCACTCCCCTTTCTTTTCTGATTTAATATGGTTCAGTGAGCTATAGTTACCAGACTCGTTGCGACATTGTTATTTTTTATATCCAGTAGTCAAACAGTTCTAATTACCAATAGATAGACAAACATTGTTTTATTCATATAAATACATGTTTGAAGTTGGTAAATTATGTAGAAGATGGACTTAAATGGTCAGTTTACACTATTTGATTAGTTAAATTGTCATTATATCCCGAACATGTGTAACTAATGTTTAGTTAACAAACGATAAAGAACGAAAATATTCTCGCTTTTACGTATGTTGCTACTATATTTCAGGTACTTGATAAGTCTTTATAAGTAATTTGAAAAGTCTTTCCAATCAAAAGTGAGATGGTTATACTGAGATACACTATTTACACTTCTAACTAGAGGTTCTCCTGTAGAAAAAAACAATCAATTATTCATGTATAATCAATCTATGAATTTATTTGAATTGAAAATTATTGAAAAGTTATTTGAATGTCGAATAATACTCTCTTAAATTGGGAAAGTGAAAGTCAATTTGGTGAATGTTGTTATATAAATTTAATTAATGATGAAATAATTTTATAAATACATCTTTGTAGAGTTAAAGAAAGCCTATTTAATTACGTTTCTCAAACTGCGTGCAATGGTGTTGTAGTAAGCACTGGAAAATAGTAAATGCACCTCAAAAAACCTCTTATCTACAATAAAAGGTGATAAAGGTAAGAGGTCTTACTGACGTGTGTTGATCACTACAAAATCATATTAAGGTCTATATCGAAAAAAAGCTACAGAGTAGAAATTTCAAGGCTTTTAATATGATGGGCCACATTGCCACTTGAAATATTTAATAGGCCACAAAACATACTAAATGCCATTTCCTGAAATAGGGTTTTATAAAACAAAACTATTAATTATATATATATATTTCAAATTTCGGCCAAATCTAATTTTTCAGAGCCAAACTGTCAAACTGAATGAATTTCCTCCGTGGCATAATTTGATCGAATTATCTTCTTTTATAGAAAATAAATCTTCAAAAAAAAGTTCTCTGTTTTCTTTAAAAAAAATTCCTGGAGTTATAATTTTTGAAACAAATACTACTTGAAGTGAACAGGAGTAGTTGGTCGCACTTAAACATTAAGCAGGCCGAAATGAGGACTCACAGCCCACGTGTTGGACATCCCTACTATAGAGCATTTTCTGATGACGTCAGCTTTGTTGATGTCAGCCATTTTTTGTGCATAATCAACCAATTTTTATGAGAATAAACACACTTTATTTATACATATTAATAAAAATAGTGAACAATTAGATGTCAAAATGGCACTAAGAAATAAAATGACTTAAATCTTACGGTCTGTCAAAAATATATCCCTCCATTGCACAGTTTTCTTACTAAAATATGTTCTTCCATAGTTATAACAATTTCAGAGAGATTTTCAGCCTTTGATTTAATTAAATTATCACTATTTATCATTTGCATCAAGTAGTATTCACGCCAAGCAAGTCATTAAAGGACGAGAACAATGACACAAAAAAATATAAACATATATTTTAACAAGTATATACGCGATTAAGATGAAACTGTCAAATTAATTTAACATGTATCTTATCTGACATAAATTATTTTAAATAATTTATGATGAGTAAGATGTTTTGATTGTCGTAACCATTATAAAAAAATAATAATTTATCCTATTGGAGTACTGAATGGGGCCCCTTAAATGTGGATTTTCCTTGTTCTCATAAACTTGAAATAAGCAGGGGCCCTCTATATGTTAAAAATAATAGTCTATTTTTATTAAATTTTTCTTCTTTAGGTTAGTATACAATTGCCAATGGTCTACAATTTATGTAGGATAAATTACGATAGTGATTCGTAATTCATTAATTGACCACTTCATACTTTTATAAGGGCAACTACCATACTGACAATATCCCTAATAACATTTAGAGACTCCATTGTTTCGGATCCCTATATCAAATCTTTTCCTTTGAAAGCCCAATAGGCATATCTTTATTTAAAAAGAAACCAAAAAAACAACACACTCTAATTCAAGATAACACAATCCCTACACCTGTCTGGTCTGAGTCAAATAAATAATAATAATGAGAAAAATGACAATAAAAATCACAGCTTTTTTCATTTTTTTTTTATCCCTACATGAAATCATGATGCAGGTTTTCTTTTCCTTTGCCACTCATGTGTCTATTTTTTCTCTTTCTTTCTCTCTTCTTATCGCACGCCTCACGTTAACATCCTGTGGAAATTAAAGAAAGGCGGAAGGATCGTTGTGGTTCTCAGTGAACGCTTCACTGGTCGCGAAGCCATTATTGGCCGACCCACAGATCAGGAAAATGGCGAAAAACCATTCCGACATCCTCTCCTCGCTGGTAGTGACCTTTATCCACGTAAAATAACAAAGCTTATAATAAGAAAATGGTCAAGCTACCCTCTAAGCCCAAACCTTTTCTCAAGGTCCTCAACTACAATAATTGGATGCCTACTTGTTACAATGTGGGCATTAATTTGGATAAATAATGCGTCACATATGAGGTCCTCAATGACCAAATGAAGAAGAATAAGGTCGGACCACTCGTCCCTAACGACTTCAAGGGGAAGTATTACTCTGGAAACAGCTAATGGTTCCTACAAAGGTTAAGATTCTTATAGGTCAGAGATTTTGTACATGCTGTTGAAGTATTTATCAGTTTGTATTATTTTCTAATTATTTCTTGCTAAAATGTAATGGATACAAAAAAAAAAAAATCCATTTGGGAGCTCCATCAGTTTGATTATCTTTGACAAAGTCTTTTAAATTTAATATACAATATAATAGCCTAATTTTCATTGAATTTCCGTTGCTCACTATTATTAACTGTTAGCATTAGTGTGCCCCTTAATGAAGCCTCTTAAATACAATTAATATTGCAATAATCACATATAAATAATTGCTTTTTACTTTTTATGTCGAAGCAGTGAAATAACTTTTAAGTAAGGGTCTTTTCTCCGAAGATGATGATGATGAAAACATGTTCAAAAAATTAATTGATTTTTTATAAACGCTATTATTATTATTTTTTTTGCAGGAACTACTCCCATTGCAGTCCTAAATTCTACTTTGAGTCCAACAAGGACTCACACTTACCCAAGAAATCCATAGTGTTACTCTCAATCTTTCCTGATCAGACGAACATTTTGTATTAAACTGCTTCGTTTTGAATGTCAACAAATGTAGCACAAATTCTAGGTCATATTCTAAATCTTGAGATATAGACAGAGTCGAGGCCCGAAACTTGTTGTAGCATGGCTTAACTACGAATTGTGTAACTCTTATGGAATCAGGGAAAGGCAAATTTAAAACAGTTTGTCATTTATTTAAATACTATACTTCGGTATTATTTTTTTTGATGGGCATTATTTAAAAAAAAAAAATATATATATATATATAACATTTATAAAATCATAAAAAAACAAATAGATGCAATTATTACTTTCGTATCTTTCCCAAATCGCAGTTCATTACCAGAAATTAGTAGAAAGTCATAATTATGACAAATGAAAGACCTGACAATTACCCAAATCCTTTAATATCATATGCTTATTTACCTTGCAGGCATATGCCTGCATGCAAACATACTTTATCAATCAGTAAATAAGATATATGAATAAATGTATCTATGTTTAATGCATATAACATGTCATTGATAACGAATTGCGACGAGACAAATTGATATACATAGTTGAGGAGCTTTTAAACATCACTCTTTTTTGTTTGTGTATCTGGGGTTTTTCAAACAGTATCATGTGTGACATTTTCTCTGTGTCATATTTAAATAAAAAGAGTTACATGGATTCAAGATATGCATGAGTTGACTTTTAGCCCTCAGGCGAGGTTTTGTGCTTCATAACACTGGTTTCGCTTGCCCCTTTTTGGGGGTGCTTGAGCCCCTAATAGTATCTGTCTAGCAGCAAGTGTCCAAAGTCTGCGAATACTACTCCAAAGGTAGTTTATTTACGCTTCAGTTTCAGGGAAAATTCTTCAATAGAAACCATAAACACTGGACATCCTTGATGACAACGTCTGTTTAGATAGATTGGGTACTGGTCCTGCCAATACAATAAGTCCCCTTCCATAGGAGAGTCCTGATAGGGTTGAAAAATCAGTAACAAGTATTATCGCTCATGGAATCCAAAAGTGGCGAGCAGATCAGTCTGAAACTTGTAGACAAATAAAATAACCCTAATAAAATTTTGGGGCTTCAAGGTGATTCAGATGCTGCTTTGATCAAAATAGAACCTGATAATTCTTCTTTATTTCCTATACCACTCTTCTTACTCGGTCTCTTCTCCTCTCTCTCAATATATTTCTATAATCCTCCCTATATATCTTCTCTTCATCCTTCATTCTTTGTTTCTATTCCCCTCTATTCAGACCTGCAACACTGGTACCCTCTGTAGTTATACAAAATTAACCTGTTTATTTAACTAATTACATAAAAATGTCGATAATTTCTAGGGCTAATCCCCCAATAAATAAGAGAATAAAAGCTTAGCAACATGCCTGTTTCTCAAATTAACCAACCCAAGTTCATTCAAATATTTGCCTGTTCACCACTAAAAAATTAAGTGTTTTTTTGTTGGGTGTTGGATCATGCCACAGAGAGTTACATTGATTTTCAACCAGCTGATAGGATTGGGCTAAGAGATTACAAAAAGCAAAAAGAAAAGAACACGTACTTTATCAAGTTGTGCAAATGTTTTGAAACTCAAATGAACGAATTAAACAATAATTTTTAATTTGTATGCCTTTTATTATAAGAACAATTTACACCAATGATATTAAGCTTACCTAGTCTTGAATATGACAACTGTAGGTAGCAATAATGGCTTCTAGGCGGGGGATGAGTTTGCTCCTGGTGCTTTTGATGTAGGGCCCTTATAAAATAGTGCACTACTGATTTCTTTAATGCTTCAACATTTGGATATTGGGTTCTGCATGCCTAAGACTGTACTTGCTGCTATATACTATAATCCATCGTATTCAAATTTGGTGATTGGGGATGCCAAAAGGTCAAAAAAATTGGAAGTAACTGATGGGTCTCCTTTTCACTAAATCTGCTATCAGAAGTGGTTCATTTTGGACTCGTCGAGAGACGCCATCTGCCTCTTTGACACTTTTTGACACAGTGGATCTTCGGACATTGACATCCCCATTTATCTTCATCATAAAAATATCCAGCTTCTCTTTCAAGACTGTGACTACAACTTTAGTAGACAATTTTTTTTGAAGACTCCTCCTGTGAGCTTCTCCGAGATCCAGTCACTCCTTAAAACGTTTGTATTTGAGTCATATATAGCTGCAATACCTGTTTTTAGGATATTCTGGCGGCAAAAAATGTTGCAATATTTCACCTTGGTTTATCTTGCGACCTTATAACAAACTCCAATGTTTTGAATTTAACGTAAGTAATAAGTTTGAATCGAGGAAGTGGAGTGATTTTCAAAAAATGGAGGAAAATTAATTTCGTGTTTTGATTAAACATTACTCTATGAAAGGCAAAACACTTCAAGAAACTAAAACGAAGCTGATAACCTTTTTGGGTACTTTGCACCTTAGATTATAACAGTTTATAAGTGGTTTCAAATTTTTGGAGTGACAATATGGGCACAAGTGGCGCTGAACGTTCTGGACGCCCTGTTGAGGTTACTACTCCAGAAAATACTTGATAAAATTCATGTTAATGGGATGGATAACAGAAGAGTGAAGGTGCGTGAGATTGCTAAACGTATGAACATCTCGAGTTGGCACCCTATTTCCATTTATTTTGCCACCACATCTGTTGAGATGTGAGCTGGTGTATTTTAGTGATGAAAAATGACTTTTTTTTGGGCCAACCTTGGGCTTTTTCTTTTACAGTTCGGATTTTTAAAAGGTCCAACATCGTTGAATAATATGCACCTGTAATATATTAAACAGTTTCAAAATAGGCGATGAGGATTATTCCTTGCAAATCAAAAAGACAGTTCCCATATTCTTTCCAGCCGATTCTTCGATTAAAACAAATGACAAACAGAAAGAAATGACCCAATCTGGCTGAAAGTTGGTATTTATTCTTTCAAAAGATGCTACTAATTAAACATGACCTCAATACTCACCAGTAGCGCCATCTCTCGGACTTTTCAAACGACCTGCGTATACGCTGCGATATTAAGTTTTTAAAATTGTCTCAAAACTTTTGCACGACGTTGTATTAGTGATAATGATAAGCCAAGTGAATTTTATAATTGATAATGTATTTGTAGGACATGAAATTCAAGATATATAAAAATCAAAGGACTTTAATTTTTTCCTCTTTTTCCCCCAACTGAGGTCATCAGTCTGCTTTTATCAACTTGACTTAGTTACAGTCCTTACAATTTAATTTTTATTCTTTGAAAATAAACACATTCAATTATACCCTTTGTATGTCATGAAATAATTGTTTAGATAGAAATTTCTACTAAAACGTATAAGGAAGAGCAATATTTGCTAAATGGGACAATTGCCATTTTGAGTTCATTCCCTAGCTTTTCATTTTTGATAATTTTATTCCGTGTAAATTCATTCCCTACGAAATTCATCCTCGGGCATTTTATTCCCATTTAAAAATATATATATATATATTTAGTGATGTCATACGGCTTGTGTTTCTGAACTAGTCCGAAGTTTTTGTATATTGAGGTACAAGGAGAACTTGCCAGTCGTCGGCAGAGGAGATGACTACTGATAGATGAGATACGGATATGATTGATGATGCTTATAGATTAGAAACGACCTCGTCATTAATCGTTGATAGGAATGGAATCCATGGATATTATTGGGACATTGGGAGATAGAAGTAACCGTCATTGCCTCTCTCATTCCATTGATTACCGTCTATCACTAATCCTATTCCTTCACATCAATCACCAATCATCATTATATGTATGTAAAACAATTATTAAAAATAAGAACATCGATTTTTATTTGTAATTAGAATCATAGGAGGATTTTTTATTTATTTTCAAAAGTTGTTATGATTATTATTTTATTCTTCAATTAGATAAAACATTTCGTATAAAGTAGTCACTATTAAAGAAAGACCAAAGAGATACACCAATGATTTGTGTGGCAGTTATAAGTGTGAGTCCTTATTGGACTCGGAGTTGAATGGAGGATTGACATTGTTTTAATTCCTGCCTATATCCCAGCTGTTTCTGTATATTTATATCATTTCATAGGTACTCGCAGGTAATCTAACAAAATGAAATTATAATTTAGATGCCCTCCTCTGAAATGTTTTTCAAATAGTCAGGGATACCATATGCTTTCTTAATATGTCATCATTTCATATCATTTGAATCTAATATAATCACTTATTTTTTATCTCTACACAATTCAAATTATCTAACTAATTATACGATGACAGTCTCCATTGTCTATTTCTTGAATTCCTCCAGGATCTCTTGGTGTGTCACTCAACAGTACCCTACACTTATAAGTGTTGAGGTCCCATGAGCCTGGAAGACTAATACTGTGTCCAACAAAGTTAAAAAAATAACATGGCAGTCTGACTTAATCTTGTTATATGCCCGTTATGCTGCTAATAATCACCTCCAGACTCTTCCAGTTCCTTCATTAGTCTTCAGACAAAGGATTTGTCCAGGATTAAGACGCTTGCAATTTCAAAAAGGACACTCTGCCTTTTCCACGATAACGGGTGCCCATCTAGTGGTTGCATTTTGAACTACCACTTATTTGACGTTTGACAGCTGTAATAGCATTCTCATTGTGTCTAATATTTTGTAAAAGTCTCCGGCTTACGAAATGGTTAAGTTTACGCTAAAAAAAAATTGGAAAATACAGAAGACTTACATTTAAAATGTAGAGTCTTCAAACGAAACTGCAAGAAAATTACGCTGGTCGAAATAAAGCGCCTTCCAGGCAGTTTGCGGATAAATTTGTGAAGTGTGTAAGCAAAACTGGTTCGTTAATGGATAAAACAACGTGTTCCCGTGTTCGTCCAGTTCGCTCAATCGAAAACGTTGCTGCTGTTGCCGAAAGCGAAAAAACGAGCAAGGAGCTGCCGTTACGGTCAATGGTGAGCGCTATCAGGCCGTGTTGGAAGATTTTTTGTTTCGACGACATTTGGTTCCAACAAGATGGCGCTACGTGCCACACATCCAACGTTACAGTGGATCTTTTGCGCACTGTCTTCGACAATTGCATCATAAGCCGAAACGGCAAAGTCAACTGGCCACCTCGTAGCTGCAATTTGACTCCGTTGGACTATTTTTTGTGGGGAACTGTCAAGGATAAATGTTACACCGACCATCCAGAGACGATTGACGATTTGAAACACGAAATTGGAGTCGCCATTACAGCTATTGAAGCTCACACAATCGAAAATGTATTGAAAAATTGGGTCGACAGAATGGGCTACTGTAAGCCCAGCGACGGCGGCCATATGAACAAAGTGTTGTTCCAGATTAACCTGAATGTTAAGGGTTTTAAATAAAAAAAAATTATTGAAAAAAATCCATCCGTTTTTTTTCATAGCGATATAAAAAAAAAAAAGTTTTGTAGGCCACTCTTTATATGGATTAAATTACTCATTGATCAATTGCATTTTTTTTAAACTGACGCCAAACATTCCTAGCTGTAAAAAGAGAAAACAACATCCTGCCTTCTCATGTACAGCTGTTGCAGGGATTGAAAGTTCGTTGTTAAAGAACAACCTACACCTATTATATAATAAACTTATTTATATTACAGTGTTTATAATTTTTGGTATTAAACTAGTTAGTTTATGAACATACAACGTATGATGTCACAATTTTTTGTGTGGAAATTAAATGAGTAGGAATACAATGATAGGGCATGAGTTTAAAAAGAATTTATTTACCTAGTACCAAGATTTAGATATGTTCTTAATTATATATTTAAAAAATGAATTAATGGAGGGAGCTAAGGAAAATCTTTTCTTTCTTTTTTTTTTCTCTCTCTCTCTAGGGACTCCCTCAGTAGACTTAATATTTTTTGTTTTGTTCATCCGAAAGGTGAAGAACAAAAGAATAAGTCTAGACTCAGGACAAAATCCCTCACTTTTTCATTTCTTGTTGTACACCCTACCTACATTTAAACAACACAATGAACGCTATAAAGAAATGGTCTAAACATGAGTTTAAACTAGTGTTGCTTTCCAGTAAAAATTTTCGAGTTCAGGCGAGTTCATGTCCAAGAAATATGGCACATTTTCAATTTGGAGTATGATCTAGTTTTTGAGTTCTGTGTCAAATTAAGGTCATGTTGGGGTAATATGTTTATTTTTGAGTTTGAATTTTTAAGTTTAGCGTTTAGTCGAGTTCGTGTTGGAAGAGTAGAGCGAGTTTTTGAGAATTTCTACATAATATAATATATTATTTGCCTTTTTTTCCTAATACTATTAGGTCGGCTAAGGAGTTCGTATGCTAAAACATACAGAGGTAGGGCAAAAAACTTGCAGTAGCTTGACTAAATTAAGATAAACGTGATTTTTATGGAATCAAGAAAAGACCACTCAAAACCAATTTTTGGGATGTTTAAATACTATTTTTTTGAATATAGCGAATATAGTTTGTTTTCCTTCATAAGCAGTAACAGCCTCAATACGGCGGTGAAGAGATTGGTAGTTCTTGACAATTAAGACCTTGCCCATCGCATACCTCGCCGTCATAATGCCACCTCGGAACCAATCCTAATTTAGATGAGATGTGAGGCATACATTATTCTCCAAGACACTACAAACTGTAAAGTCAAGGGGATGGAGGGCAGGGATGAAGGAGGTCTACATAGATGCAAGCCAAAAGACAGCCATATTTTGCTTCAGAATTTTGAGTTTTTCTTGGCTATATGGTGTTGTAATAGACTTCTTGATGATGTAGACAGTCCAGACGTTGCATTGCTGTTATTGATTTGATAATCCTACACTTAAAGATATGGGATACAAACGAAACATGTTTTTGTTTCGTGTCAGTGTTCGTTTGATTGCGTACTTGAACTTCGTAATTCAAAATGACAGGGACAAAATTGTAATAAAATACTACTAAAAGTTTTGAGTCCCGAATCAATAGATTGTGCCATTGTAATGAAATCAGATGTTTTTTAAAACAAGTATCGCACTTTAAACGATTTTTTTACAAGTTTTTCAACTTTTGGACCATTGGCTCGTGACATAAAACATATTGAGTAAAGTAATTTTTGTTAGGGTTTAAAAAATAGATAAAAATAATAATGTATATAAATGAAGGTTTGTCTTTTTGGAAAAATAAAATATAAATATTTCGGCCAAGACTTAGTTATAAAAATATCATTACAACTCTCCACCAGATAAATCTACTGTAAATTTTTTTCTAAGTTTAAACGTAGTGAAATGAAGGTTGAAGACGTTGCACGTATTGGACATCCGAAAGCGGCAGCTATAGACGAAAACTTATGGATAATCGACAAAAAATTTTGATTTTTGAATTATGTTAAAACAGATAGATACTTTCTAAGGATATATAAAAAAACTACGAATGATTATTTAGACATGAAAAAGCTGTGTGCATAGGGGGTCCCACATGAGCTCTCAAGCGATCAAAAACAACAACGTATTCATAATTCAGAGTAATTTTTAGTAAAATTCAGAGCTCTGGGGACGCTTCCCTCAATAAAATGAAATATAATATATCATATCGAGTTCGTATAAAATTATATGTTTCGTGCTGTTTGTGACATGATAACCTTTTGTTATTTCACCTCAATTTGCCCTTTCAATATAAAAATCAATACTTTATGCATAAGTCATACTTTTAAATTTTTAATCATGTTTTGAAAAAAAAATATTCTTCAAGCATAAATTACTTAGAAGCTTAACATACATAACCTTTCCCTAACATAGTAATACTCTGAAATGTGTTTTCCTGACGTCATATATTGCATCATAATGGAAGGAGACGCCATTTTGGAAGATCCAAATTATTATTTTTACCACATAAAATGGACAAATTTGCAATAAATCTTAATTAAATCACATCAAATATTATTTCCATTGTAATAGTTTTTTTTAACTTGATATAAAACCTTTCATAATAATTTAATCATTATAAAATAAGAAACAGAACAATTATAGTCATGTTAAAAGTGGAAACATAATAGTAATTTAAAATGACATTAGTTTAAAAACTTCAAGGACACCTGTGTGCGACAATAATAAAAAAAACACTTGTAAGAAACAACAGGTAGCGCACGTGAAGCCTAGCGCGTGTGTGTAAAATGAATTTGACTATAATCTGATTATATAATTAATCAGACGACCTAACAGGCGATGTACATCGAAGAAGGGGCATCACGTTGATATAACTTTCTAATGTGTTTACTAAGAGTGGCGTCGGACAGCTGCTTCTCTGTTTATGTTCATAAATTAATAGTAGGAAGTGAGGAAGTCTGTTATGATACACTCAAACTTTATATTTTCTTGTAATGCCGGGTTCATCATTATGATCTTCTCGCTCTCCGAAAACATCACTCCAAAAGTGATGAACTCTAAACCTTCCGCTGTCTTACGGAAGGGAACCACTCTAGGACAACTATAGAATAGAAAGCAAGATAACTATTTCAATTTTACAAAATGTAAATTATTTCTCCTGTGGGTTCAAGGTCTATTTATTTGTAAATAATGACCCAGTATCTAACTGATAGCGAAACAACTTTTGTTTCAAGTTTGTGAAGGGATTTTGAAGAATGCATCATGCATTTATTCGTATCTATCCGATCATTCCCCCATCTTAGCCAAATTTGCATCAGGTTGCTAGAGAAAAAAAAAATGACTTTGGAAATTCAATGTCTCTCTTCACAAGTTTGAAAAAATTAAGAAAAAAGTGAATATTATCATAAGTTATTATAGAGACAGGCATGATATGGGGATATACTCATCTCTTCCAACTCTTGAAAAAATAGAAAACTCATCGAGACTTATTATAGAATTAGTAGGGAAGGAGGAGGCAAAGGAAATAAATTCGGTCATAGCGGAAATCGAAGCGGTAGGGGGATTTGAAGAAGAAAGGAACAACAGATTGAAGAAAATAACAGAATACAAACACGAGGGTGATATGATTAGAGCAAAAGCTGAGCTGGTTAAAAGGTTGTCGACAGAGTAGTTTAAGCTATTGGTGGCAAATTTTGTGGAAGAATAAATACTGTAATTGAGGAAGGCAGACTCAGATAAATTATGAGGGAATAGATGAGCCAATTAAGTGCAGTGAAATTTTAGAATACTTATCTGCTTATAAAAAAAACAATAAATCCCCGGGATTATCAGGACTATGCATCAAATTTTATAAGTCTTTAACTTCTGACTTAGCTCTGGTCCTTGAGGATGCTTACGAGGAGATCTTTGATGAAGATGGTTTTCCTGAACTTTGGTGATGTTCCCTAAGAAAAGGAAAGGATGTTTTAGATATAAGTAATTATAGTTCAATTACACTACTGAACTCATCATATAAAACAATGACGGGCATTCTAAATATGAGATTGGCAAAATACCTCCTAAGCATTATTACGAGCGAACAGAAAGGATTCGTGCAAACGAGACTAGCCGAAGACATTCCTCACATTATACAGGATTCCATCGGAGAATAAAAAAACGAGAAAAAAGGTTTTGCTGTATCTTTGATAAATTTTGAGAAAGCGTTTGACTCGGTTTCTCATAGTTATATACTATGGCACTTAATCAGAGATGGATTTCCCCTCGGTTCCTCCATATGATTGCCTCTGTCCTTCGTCGAGCTCCCTGCAAAATAGAGATAGGAGGTTACTCATCCTGGTTACATAATACATGAGGCTATAGACAAGGAGATTGCTTGTCCCCTTCCTTATTCTTAATAGTGGCCAATAGCATACACAAGGAATTAATGAGTAATGCCCAGATTAAAGGTCTCAGATATCTTAACAAAACTTACAAATCATTTTGGTACGCAGACGACCTCACACTGATCCTTGAGGGTACTTTAGACAGTTTAACTCGGTCTCTAATTACAACTATCCAAACACTAGATAAATTTAAAGAGGACACAGGCCTAAGAGTGAATCTCGGCAAACAGAGGTCTTTACGTCTGATGAGATGTATTCGGAACTAGTTTTCCACATTTGAAGATCTCGCAATTCTCCTCTCTTTTGGGCTTAAAGATTGACGTCTCAGGAGCAGATGCTGCTATAGAAAGAAACGAGACATAAATCATTTCAAAATTAGAAAATCTGAAGAATTTTTACTCATCCCTCCAGCTGATTTTCATAGACAAAGTCAAGTTTTGGAATATAATTATTATTCCAAAGGTTGCACATCTGCTGAGATTCATTCCATATAACGAATGCCCCTGTCGAAAAATAGATTGTAGTCGTGATGACTTCTTATGGAGTAAAATAAGACAGTACATATCAAAATGCAGAATTGAGACCTCCATTCATGATTGGGGGTTATGATGTTGTAACACTGAATCCCTATGAAAATCCTTAAAGTACTCGTGGTTTTTCGAGGCTGTTGAAAAGGGAGGACATTTGAGCTCTAAAGATAAAAAATAACTTCTTTATACAGACAGGATATCAGCTGAACAAAAGAACTAGTATTTGTCCATTAGAACTCAAAAAAACTTTAAAAACATTGGACTCGTTCTGGGCCAAAATGGTGCACTCATGGAATTCCATTTTCCCGCCGGTTCTTCCTTTATTATGTCCACACGAGTCTCTAAATTATAATATAAGGATACACAGTAATGAAGAACTATACATATCAGATCCACTCACTTAATTCGAACAATTATAGGGTAGGAAACCCTCCTTGACTTCCCACAACTTCTTGGTGAGTGGTCGTGTGATTAAACAACGACGTGACGCACATCGGGACTACCTGAAATTGGGCATTATTGCTCTGTCGATATTGAGTATCAGCAGAGTCAGGAGAGCCTTTTCTGGAAGAGTCCTGGAGAATAACCCAAGATGTTTAATAAAAAGACGTATGGGGCAGTTAGGCATTGTTATAGTTAATTTTTATCGAACATATGAAAACAGCATTGTATAACGATGTAATACTATATTTTTAGTACATTTTAGGACCAAATTTATAATAAACTTAGCCATTAGAGGAGTAGATTTTTAATATGGAGTAAAGTTCGTAAACTTTACCCTTATTAAAAATCTAGTCCCATCTATTGGTTGGCCACTTTTTGATATCTAATAGTTCACTATTTTCCTTAATATTATTGATAGAAGGGTTTTTATTATCATAAAACTTGGTTGTTTCTGCCTTCAAAATATATATCTACAATGCTGACGTCACATGAAAATACTCTATACGTTTTTATACCTAGTAAGGGATATTTATATGAGTATAATAATTATAAAAAAATAGAAGATTAATTGAGTTCAAAACAGTCCTATAAATTATTTTTTTTCATTCAATAATATCTTTCATTCATAATTTCTCCAATTATATACATACAGTCTTTAGTTGGTCAAAAAATAAAAGTGGATGTGTTCCATATATTGAGTATTCCTTACCTCAAGCCATTGAAGTAATACTAAAAAAGGCTAAGAAATTAATTGGTAAAAGTTAGCAAAGGTCATCATTTTTTCAGTTGTTGAACTAATCTTTATTTAATAGCAGACATAAGGATACTCCGAGTTGTGCTAGATATAATTGATGAGAGTGTGAATAAGAGACAAACGTAGATAAATCAACAGCTGGCAAAAGTATAATATTACTCGTTATTTATCTAGCTAGTGTAGACGTTGAATTGAGTGACATGTACATAGCTAAAGCTCTTATTCTTCTACTCCTTATTCACGAAATATTTGAAGCCGTCAATGATGATATGGTAGACTCAACAGGCATTGACTCTACTTGCCACAAGATAAATTTTTTTATACCGTATGCGTCATAAGTCTTTGTACATTTTTTATACAGGTCATAACGTTTAATTTTGGAAAAATTTCACAAAAAGGGAGAAATAGCACAAAAAAAAAAAAAAAAAAAAAAAAATACGATTTCCTTTAAGGCGCTTATAGAAGAAATGAAATAAGCCGTAGATATTTTAGGAGTTCCAAAGTACAGATATGAAAAAACTCCGTGATTGGACGTAGCTTTGCGATCAGTAGGACCACTGTATATAATGCCGTGAAGGTCTACAATAAAACCAAGTCCTTTGCCGACCGTCACAGGTTGGAAAGGACAAAATTGGTCTGCACAGAAACCCTCATAAGGAGTGTGAAGGCAAAGATAGACACGAACCTTTGTACCAACATCTGCCAAATGGCCAGGAACCTCACGGTACACAAAACAGCTGTAGGGTGCATCGTTAAGGAGGATTTGGCTTTCAAGTCTAGGGCTATCTCAAAAGATCCGGGCTTGACAGCTTTACACAATACAAAAAGGCTGGAACGATCGGAGATCCTCATTAATAAATTGAAGAAACCCTATAGGAAAGTCCTCATTTTTTGGGACGAAAAAAATTTCCCAGTCGACCTAGTCAGCATCTCCTGCAGCCTTCAGTACATCGGTACACCCACAAAGACGCCCTCCCGAGGTCAAATTTATCGGGGGCTCGAAACACCCAGCCAATGCCATGATGTTCGGTGTCATTGTTTCAGACAGTACGGCGTTTCTGACGCTATGGATTAAAGGTACCTTGCAGGCCAATTAATATAAAATTATCATGACCAAGAAGGTGTTTCCTCCCTCAATTTCAATCTATGGCATTGGAAATTGGGTAGAGACACTGGACAGAGCACCAGGATATACATCTTAGGCCACCCAAAAGTATTTGAAAACAAATTAGGGGCCAGTAGATTTTGGTCCAAGGAGATGGGGCCGCCCAACTCCTCCAACCTGAACCCAATTTACTACTACGTTTGGCTCTGTAGAGAAAAAGGTCAATCCCCACTACTATAGCAGCATGGAGTTCATGAAGGCCAAGTTAGTGGACGTATGGAAAATAATCTTGTCTCTAGACAACTTCTTCTGCTTTGTGGCCGTCGTAATGAGATTTTTTTTTCCTTCTTCCTGATTTTGGTCCCTCCCAATTAATCTTTAGTTACTCTTCGGAGCTTGATCTCGTGTATATTTATTTTCTTGGCTGTACCGTGAAACATTCTCACTGGATTTAAATCACGGCAAATTTGGACGCACATAATCCTGCCCTATGTTCTTTTTGTTCGTTTCCGACGCTACCATGACTTTCCAACGACTTTTCCTTAAGTTTCAAATCGCTTATTAATGACATATTTTATATATAAAAAAAATATATTTAAGAGGAATTTCCCTTAAGTGTACAAATCTGAATACTTCTGGAATATAAGAAAATAAACACTAGTTGTACATCCCCCTGGTCTTCACTTCTTTGTAAATCTTTTAGTTACATATGGGAGATCACAAAAATGTAACTTTTTTTTGTTGGTAAAAAAAAAATTCCAAATATATTTTCATATTTAATCTTATAAAATAAGTAGGTTTTATTTATAAATAGGTATAAATATTCATAGATACCCATGTATATTATATATATATATATATACCTCAAGACGTAGATTAGACTAAATCCTCCTTAGAATAATATCACATTAATATTTTCCCAATACATAAATTTAATTTCAACCCCCTACATATACCTTTAAGAAACTCTATAGCTTTCGCAACCACCACCCCTTCTTATACTACGTTAAGATAGTACAAAGCTACCTCCTGAGTAATAATTCATTTTTTTTTACAAAATTCAATAATAGATTATAATATTGGTACAATCTTCCTACGTATTTCACTTCAGGTAAGATGAAAAACAGGGAGAGAGACAAAAAGATAAACTTCTCTTCTTTCAAGAAAGTTTATAAGAACAAAAATATATATATACACACAGAGTGCGGACCCAAAAATTTATAGTTAAAAGTTGTAAATCCTAAGCATTTTGGGTCAATAAAATAAAACAGACTGAAAATTGACATCTTATCCTAAAAAAATTGATAAATTTTTGGAAAGATGCCAATTTAACTGTAATAAAGTTTCACTATATAAGCTGCAGGCCAATATGACAGGATAGGGGGCAAGAACTACTCTTTTGTTGATCCTCAATTCTACTCTGCATCCAACAAGGACTTACACATATAACTCTACAACATAACCTCAGTGTTATTCTTTGTCTCTACGAACAAGTGATCACTGTATATTAAAATATTCACTCTTCAAGAGTTAACAAAAAAAAAAAAAAATTATTATTTATTTCGATCAGGGAGATGAACAAAGAATCTAAAAAGGCAACTTATTTCGTAAAGTATAAAAAAAAATAAAAAAATGAAATAAATAGGTGGCAAACAAAAAAATAATTTACTAAAAATTGCTTGAGGTCAACCTCACTTCCCTGACGAAAGCAAAAAGATATTGGGTTCCAAAGAATAATAGATCTGTAATATAAACTATGTTTAAAAATGTCAATCTTTGATTTTGGGTAGGTATATTGGGTTTTGAGTGGAGAGTCTTTTTTTGTTGAAGAGATAGCCTTTATTTAATATCCAGGTTGGAGGAGATAGGTGAATCTTTTGTTGCTAAAAATTGGGTGTAGTGTAGTCATATCTTTAATATCACGTCTATAAAACAAAGTGGTGTGAGCAAGTCTTTTGAAAATAATAAAAACAACTTTGGGAACAAATGCAGACTGTTGCAGAGTGCAACTTCAAAAAGCATTGCACTCGTCCAACTGCATATTTTTTATAACTCTACCTATTAAATTTAAATCTATAAGTATGTTACAGTTTATGTTATTAGATTGTACATTTCTGCATTTGCACCCTATATTCGACTCGACTCTTCTCCAAGTAATGATTTAATTACTTCTGTCAGATTCTACAATATAAATAAATGGACTGATTTATTTATTTAATTGTCTGGAAATACAATAATACCAAATATTTTTTCTTTCTTTAAAATAAAGACTTTAACATAACAATGCTTTTTCCAGACTGTTATTGTTAATATTTCATTAAAGATAAGAAAAGATTCTCCTTTCTCTGGGCAACAAAAGGAATCAACAGATTCAGTAGCAACAGAGGAGTCATTGTGCATCCCTATAATTGTACTTACTCAGGTATAAGCCACCCTCTACTTAGAGAATTAATCTATAGTTGTAAAAAATATAACCTACCGGTATGCTAAAAAAATAACGTGGTAGACTTAACAATTTGAAGAATGTTTTGGAGTAGAGTTCAATTATACTCAGAGTCAATCTGGAGCTTACACTTATGACTTTTTTTTACATGCACTGGTTATTACTTTATCCTTAAATGTTCTCTCTCCAAAAATTAAAGAACAATAATAACATTGATAGCAGCTTTAGAAAAAAAAAACCCTGTTTTAATTGCAACATAAAAAACCTTCTCCCATTTTCTAGGACATATTTCAAACATCTCTGATCTACATTTACTTAATTTTAATGTATACTAACTTACGGATCCAAGTCGAGTTGCATGCGTGTCTTAGTTATCGAGTTTCATTTAGTCTTTGATTATGAGACATATGAGCAGGAATTACTCTTATATCGAGCATCAATTCTACTCCAAGTTCTACAAGGAATTACACTCATAAATCCTTGACAAACCTTCATTGTTACTCTTTGTCTTTTATGAGTACACTCGTCAGTTATTACTTTACAATTAGATGTTCAGGTCTTTAAAAATTAAACAATAATTATTACGGTCTTGGAAAATAAAGACAACGTGCTCGGGAGAAATTATTCGTTTAAACTCAAAGTGCATCGGTTCGACACACAGTCTTTCCTAGGGAAGGAAAAGGAAATATTTTTTATGCATATGGACTTCAAAGACAATTCCTTGGTTGAATGGAGTCCATTTAATTACATAATATTTACTTATACTTAATCAGTGTAACTCCACCTGACCAATTATTTAGAAACATTAAAAAAAAAAAAAAATCTCGAAATTGTTTCTATCACCTCCTTCATTTCCGTTTATTTATTTATTTTTACATACAAGCAGCAATAATTGAAGATATCATTGATCAGAGCAATGAATTGTACATTTTCTGACTCAACTTGGAAGCGTGTCCCTATTCTTTTAAATTCAATGTATATACTCAGGGATCCTTCATTTTTATCACACAAGGTTGCAAACCGTTCAGTCTTTAATATATTTTTTTAAATTACACACTAATTCTTTGATGTCCACTCTTTTCCAAAAGTATTTTAGTCATATCTTTAAGATGATATTTAGCTTAATTTTATAGCTAATAGCCCCAAAATGAGTTTAACAGCATTGGTATACATAAAGGAGGATCATAAGGTATTTAAATCCATTTTCTTAATTAATTATTTGTTAAGAAATATGATAAATATATAACTACATGATGTATTGATTACAAAATCATTTTACGTATATTTAAAAATATATACATTTCACGTTATAGAACACTCGGTATTATTATTTTTTGTTGCAGCTGCTTAGAAATAATAACAATAAAAAAAGTGTAAATGGGATTGACAAAAAAACAACAACCACCCTTAACTGACTTGAATCAGTCAAATTTTCTACATCTGCATATGGATTTAAAAAGGGGAAAACACTTGTGTCCTATTCTTTATTAATCAAGATAAAAAAATCCATAACTGAATTGAAACATCTACAGCATGTGCCAACAAATCTTGAAATTAACTTTGGAAGGGGTTCATTGACTTACTAAATGGTTTGCTGATTTTTTTCCCATAACATGAATTGGTCAAGGTAATATAAACAAACAATTCATATGAAAGAAACATATTGATCAGAACAAGGACAACGGTGATGTATGCCAAAATAATTCAAGCTTCTTGACGTGGGAACGAGTTTCAGCTATATTTCCTGTATGTCCCCTGCTCCAAGGGTCTCATTACCATGATTTAAAAGCTAAAGGAAGGCAACAAGTGCCTTGAGAGGAAGCGTAAGATCAAAAAAAGAAAGTCATAAGTGTTGTGTAGACAATTTGGTAAATTCTGTCTCTGGTCAATGTGACTCTTGTGAGACTCCAACCCTCCTGACTATGGGATTTGGAGTGGCATTGAGAGGAAGGCATATGCCAGCTTCCTTGTGAATGTGGATGCTCTGAAGGCTGCCATAGAAGTTGGCTGATATGTTGGAAGAATACTTGAAGAAGGCCTGCTAGGCGTTCAGGACATGGTAGTGGCCCACCGTGGCCACTTTAAGATTTAATTGTAAATTACATTCTATCGAAAGTACCTGCTACTTTTTGAATTTTTAATTTGACAAGAAATGTCATTGCAGTGAGGTTCAAGACTTAGAAGATCAACTTTTCTTCGTGCGGGTCAAACTCCAACAAAGGTGGCCAGGCTTATAGGAATGGCTCTTAAGACCATCTACAATGTGAGATGAGACTAGACCACAACCAGGCCATAGAAAAGAAGGAGGGATTCGGAAAACCCCCATCATTAATGCAGGTGCTCGCAAGGACTCCCTGATCTTGTTCCTAGAGGGTTGCAGGCTTATGGCAGCCATGCTCCTCGACATTTTTAAAGCCAATCCGCTCCCTTGGGTCGACGGAAACTTTACCAATGGCAACGTTGTCTTTCAGTAAGATTGGGTACCCGTTTATCTGACGACCTTCTTTTTCCTAACAACATTGCTACTAGGACAAGAGAATGTGGCCACCAAACTGTCTGGACGTTGATCCCCTCGACTTTTCTTTATGGCTGCACATCGATAGGAGTGCTTGTAGCATCCTTAATCCGAACGTTGAAGCCATGAAGGACTCTGTCGACGAGGACAGTGCAGCCATGGACACAAACTTCATTTGCAATATTTGTAGCTCTTTTCACTAAAGGTTTGTACCTATTTGTGCGGCCAATGGCAGTCGAATAGAATAAATCAATTTAATACTACTATGTATCAGAAAAGGATAAATATAGATTTTTGCTCAATCTATAATTAAAGAATGAAAAGCTATTTTCTTTTTCTTTTCCAAGTGTGTAAGTATCATGTTTCCACCCGGTATAGTATAATTTCCTTACTAGTTGTACATTTTGACAATCTTGATAAAGCTGATAAATTTGTTCACGATTCCCATGGACAAACTATTCAGGGTCCTGTATATATTTTGGAGTAGCTATGTTTTTTATGGAATAATACCCAATAGGTTAATAAATCGTCAGATTTTTTAAGTTTAGTAATTTTGTTTACTTTTTAGAATAAGCATATTTTGTTTTCAGAAAAACAGGTGAAAGTCAAAGATTTTTGATTATTTTAAAAGGAAATTTGATAAGAAATTAAGAATTCGTTTCATTCAATGTAACTGACCGAATGATGTTTAAAAAAACATTAATTGATTTTCTTTATAAAGAAATCTCAGATATTCGATTTTGCAAGGCAATATGTTTGTAACAACAGAATGTCTACAATAAGTAATTATCGTATTTTTATTTAATTATTCATTAATAATATATTTTTTATTCCTTCCTTTAAAAAACATCTTAAATGTTCTCTGGCGCCCAGAAATAATGCCAACAGGGCATTGCTAATGCCTTAAGGTCTTTATAGTAACTTTGAGCTCCATTAACTATTAAAAGTCGACAAAATAATGATAGATTGCACAACTTTAACAGGGGAGGCCAAGTGTAAATTTAACAACCCTTATTCTACATATTTAGAAAGTCTATTTTATCATACATTTAGCTATTTCTTAGAAGAATTTCGGCTCTTGTGTTTTTTTGAAAAGTAATTACAGATCTCCTTCGATTAGGTTGGATTGATTTTTTTTTAGGTAGTGTAGGTCGATCCTTATTTAGGACTGAATACTACAGTTCCGTCCAGTTCCGTTTCAGTCCGGTCAGGTTCAGTTCTGGATCTCCTTCATAAAACTGATAGAGTTCGGTACTTGATGACTTCCCTCCTCCGTATTTCTTCAATTTTTAAGAAGTTCTAGTACTGACATTCCAAAGGGCCGACAGTTTTAAGGACTGGCCACAAGGACTGATTCGTAAGACTGGACTGAACCAAAAAAATTAGGACTGACATAACATTACATGTAGGTTACAGTTTTGAAATTATTTAAGACCTTTTTTAAAATCTTATTTATAAGAAAATATCCTTAATTTGGTACCACTTATGACATTTGGCCCATATAAATAATCATTGCCGTTGGGGGCAACGAGGTTCTCGCCACCCTGACACTCCTTATCTGACACCAACACAAAACAAGTTATTCTTGATTGAAAGTTTCCTCAGCATAAAATAAGAGCTAGTTACATTTGTTTAGCATCTGTTGATAGTTACTCACCAAAGTTAGGATCATTTTGGATGGTCAGTTGTTTTGTAAGAGTCGTTTGCGTGAGATGGGTTTGTAAAAATTGACAAAATCGAGTATTGAGCTATCATTAAATATTTCTTTTCGAATGTGTAGTCTTTAAATATATTCTAACTTAACTTATATTCTAATTCTAACTTGGAGTAATTGAGGCAAAAATAAAAAGTGTTTCATGAACAGTTATTTTATAGAGAAAAACGCCGAATATAATTTAGACGAGTTACAGAGATGGGAGGATCGATAAGATAATTGTGCAGAGTAATAAGGATTCTAATGTTGAAAAATATAAAAAAAAGCTCGGAAAAAATGTCTTGTACTTTTGTTAGGCTGTAAACTTTTAAAACCACCCTCGTATATATTATTCATACATGACAGTGGTAATGAGGCAACCACGAATGATTGGTGAAAAATAAACCAAGTATTGAATTTCATGTGTTATTCCCTTCAAAGAAACAAAGGAACATTAATTCAGTCAAAGACTATTCGAGCCATGAAACGACAAGTATATATATTTATTCACTTTGTCAAATGAATAAAATTGATGTGTCTATAAATTAACTCTTACGATGAAAAAACCAATTTGGATTTATAATTGAACTTGTGTTTATTATACTTCTAGTTAAATGTCTAAATTATATATTTTTATTTTGAGGCAGTTTTTATCATCTAACTTTGTTTTAATCAATCACCACCCTCCCTAAGGAAAAAGCTTCCTTAAGACAATATATAAATGACTTTGTCAGATTTTGCTACTGAAGAAGTCGTTCAAAAAAATATTAATTTGTGTTGAAACAAGTAACTGACGGCGAGCGAATGCGAGGCAAAAATGGAAAAAAAGTAAGTAGCATTTTCTTCAAAAACGTGGTAGTCCTGAAAGTGCCTTAAAATATATGCGGAGATTTAGTCCCTTTGACTCGAATTAATATTTTAAAGGCTCTATACTTTAACTCTATAACTATGTATGTAGATCACAAATTTTACACGAAAATTATTTCAACTCTTTAGAATCTATACTTTTTTCTTTCTGTGGACTTGAAATGGACTAGAAAAAAATAGTCATAGACTCGCTGAATATATTCCAGCACTCGAAACTACATAGCAATTACTTGAGACTCGTCTTAAACTTACACTATAAGTACTTATACCACATGTGAATATTGTATTCCATGTATATATTGTACAAGGTCTAACATATATAAACAAAAAAAAGTTTGACTTCATCAAGATGAGTAGCAAATAAATTTTACCAAGAAAATATCAACAGTAACCATGAAAGTGACGTCAAGAACAAGGCCAAGGTAGTCACAAAGAAGAAGAACATGCATCGTGGTCGTCGGTGTTGTCTCGAGTGAGGACGGATTCATACTAATGTTACGAGGCTAGAAAAACAATTAATTAACCACAGTGCTCTTCTATGGTCTGGTTTGAACATCCTTAAGAACTCTATCATCCCGTGAATGAACAAGGTGCGCCCAGGCGCCTGTAGTTGATCCAAATTATCTAAGATTGACTCATGATCAATGCTCCACTTTTCTCAAACGTCGAAACCTGCCCTCAGCTCCCCCGATATTAACCCATTGACCTTTACGTCTAAGGGAAGTTCGAGCGCAAGGCCTTTGTCTTGTACTACCCCTCTCTGAATGCATTCCAGGCCAATATTGTGCGTGATGCCAAGAAGCTGGATCTTACCGATGCCTGTTCCATCTTCATGTACAGGATTGAACCCTCGGTAGCAGGATGTGGAGGTGAATTAAGTAAAAATTTATTTTATGTTTATGATGTTAGATAGAGGCTGTGGACATTGATCATGTTACTAAAGTCCGTGGACATTGATCATGTTACTCCTTTGGCTATTAATTTTGATAAAGTCAAACCTTGTCTGGATTTATCTGTTAGCCCCTGACAATAGAGTGTTAATGAGGCAACCACAAATGAATTTGAAAAGAAAACCAAAGGATTGAATTACATGCGGTATTCCCTTCAAAGAAACAAAAGAAAATTAATTTTGTCAAAAACTATTCGAGTCATGAAACTACGAGTACATATTATAAACATTCACCATGTCAAATGAATAAATCAAATGTGTTTTTTTAGATTGATTAGCATAATCTCTCTGGCTCTTTAGACGTACAGATATAGTTTTGAATATAATTAAAAATCTACAAATCTACTCATACATATGTAAGCCCCTTCGAAGACAACAGAAACTCTCAGAACCCCTCCTTCGTTCGCTTCCTCCTCCTCCTCATTTGTAAATAGAGTGATGAATATTTTTATAAATATATTCATATATTTTGTTTTAAAAGAATTAAAAATTAACCCTGACGATATTAGTTACCTAGGTTTTGAATTTCAATTCATTCACTTAACTTTCTTACACATTGTTTTTATGTTTTTTTTGTAGTCGGAGAGGGGTGAAATATATGACTAATTAGAGTAACTTTAAGGTAATTTAACCATCATGTCATAGAGACACAATCCACACGTAATCCCTTAAAAGCAACAATATCTCTAGGTAGGTCATATTAGGTCTCAAATGGGGTTGTTTCTATGACTTCACACTAAAGTTGTGTCGTTAAGAATCTCATTAAAGATAGGGTATCCCATACAATGTTAGAATCTTATAATCAGAACAAGTTTAGACCTTAATATATTAGCAACCCTGCCATCTATGCTTATCAAAGTGGAAAGATCAGATTCATCTAACAAAACTGTAAAGAAAAATACGAAATCCTGGTGATGTTCTCCGAATAAAAATGTTGAATAAAGCCACTGTTGCCTGCTTGTTTGCTGGGCACACGCCCAAGCCCGCAAATAACTCAATAGATAATGATGCTAGAGAAATTAAACTAATTTTAACTGATCCATTGTCATGCTAGAGTTTTAAATTGGGGTGATTTGTCCAAATCAGGTTATTAGGACCGGATATATTCCCGTAAATCAGCATTTTTATTACTTATATGTTTTGGGCAAAGAAAATGTGCCTTCCTAGCTCGTCAGATCCGAACCCTTTGCACTCCTATATGTGAGGCTACGGGGTTTGAAAGCTCAATAAAGGCACATATAATACTCTTGACTACTTGCAGGCATCCATTCTCGTACATTCTTTCTCGTGATATACATTTTTTTCATTATTTGATTATAAAAATATTCTTAAGGCTAATTACATATTTATTTAGAACTAACTGTAGTACCAACTATTGACCAGAGTTACAGACAACCTCTGCTTAAAAATTTAGAAAAGAGCTACCAACTAACTACTCAGTTTTACTTACGGTTTTACATGAGCACAGTTACACGTAGTTACACAATATATAGATGATACATGTTTTCTCCTTAATAATGAAAGAATAAATTATATAAGTCTGAGAAAAAAATAATAATATGACGTTACGACTGATGAGCCAGGGAGTACCATCGTCTCTATAGCGCTACCTGTTGAAATCTTAGCTAAACACGTTCGATGCTATATCTATTATCCATGCAGTATTTCATTAATATGACAAGATTGCTACTTCTTCGATCAAAAAAGATGCATCTGCTATATATCAAGGTGTATTATATACAGTGCACCCTGTATACAACGATCGATGCTACATACAAAATACCAGCAAGATATCGTTACAATGACAACATTGTTATTTCTGAGATCAAAAATAAGTCAAGGATATTACATTTTTTTATTCAAATATACAAACTTTGTTTTATTAATATTGATGTATTCTAAGTGCAACAAATATTTATTAGTTAAAGCTTTATTTATGGAACTATAAAAAAAGTTTTGGGAAAGTGAGTAATTTTTAATTAGCGCCTTTCTAGAAACACCAAAATAAAGTATTTTTTTGAGGTTTCAGCCGTCATTAAAGCTTCCATAGTTATGTAATTGTACTATGATCACCATGATTTATTGAGCATTAATGCACAAACTTATTATGAATAATGATTTAGGAGAGCGCCCGTTGATGAAAATTCAACAGCTGAAACGTATTTGTTATAAAAGACTGTTAAAGATCGGTCTTAAGCTAAAATTGTCTTTAGCCAACTCATCATTACTCCAAGCAATGCCGGGTACTACAATGAGTATTAAACAAAAAATAGTTATTTATTATTAATATAATATCTAATAGAGCACAATACCTCCAATCATCCCAGGTTAAGAACCACTCACTTAAAACACAAACATTATTTTGAATAATTTTTGATTGCACCACTTTCATTAGGTTTTATTTAGAAAACTCGTAAAATGACGTCTCAGTTCATTTAGTATTTAGGAGCCTTTTAATAAATGTAGTTAAAAATCTTATTTTATAAAAAAACAACATCAAAAAATCAAATATATAAAGGTCATGTAAAATAATTTCATGTATCTTAATGTATGACAATCAGATTATAAAAGGAATAGCGGGGTAGACGCAGTTTTATTCTAGAGGTGAGATTCTAAAGGGTTCTTGGAAGTCCAGTCAGTCAATATTATGTGTTGTAGCACTAACAAAAATGGTTTGACAGATTCAGCTCTTGAGTTTTTATTATTGCAATTTATGAACATCAGTTCATAGCTCCAATTTCTAATTTACAAAAAACAATTTTGTTTATTTATTTTCACAATTTTAAATTTGCAAAACTCTTTGAATAACTATATGGAAAATGATGCTATCATTGGCGCCTTGTAAGTATTCTACATTGATGCAGTTTATCCAAATCAGTTAGGTCACAACAACATTTTTAATACTTCTGTGAAATAGCCCAAACTAGTTTTTAATTAACTGATCATTAGATTAAGGATATGAGAGCGATCACTCAATCGATGAAAAAATTGTTCACTTCAACTTTTTTGAGAAAAATTGCTCTGTTCTGTGTGAAAATTGCTCATTTTCTAATATGGTATCAAATAATTATAACCAATTGGGATTCTAGTTAGATTACAACTCAGCTTTTTATGATTCTATGATCATAATTTTCAAGGAAAAATCTACCTCCGAAAACCTCCTTCTTTAGGCTCTCTTTTTGAAGGTAAAACTTTAAATTTGTTTTGTAAGCGAATAGAAATTTAAATTACTCAACATTAATTAATTATTGAATTAGTAAGTGTTCATATTTCAAAGGACCACTCTGTAGAACGGCAACATGCTGAAAATGGCCTGAAAGGCCTCAATTTTTACCAACACCAGTTTTTTAATGTCCCCAGCAGATCATATCCTTATGCTGGGGAAAAAAGCATTAGCCCAGAAACAGGACAGTCTAATGTATATAGATATATATGACATCTGAACAATTTTGATGATTCAGATTCATTCAATGCTTAAGGTAAAATAATAAAAAAGATTTCCGTCTTATCTATGACAAAAATCCTTCATTTTTGAAGGACATAAATGTCCTTCTTAAATATTCTTTGGTCAAATTATTTTTTTATTTCATTTTTTATCATTTCATTTCTTCATCTCCCAAGAGATAACCTGTCTCTTTTAAAAAACTTATCCAATGTAAATTGTATATATATAATATATATTGTCTTTAAACCTTAAACACCGTATAAATTATTTTTTTATACATGCGTTTTGAGAGCATATATTTGAGCAGCTTGACAATACAGGGTGTCCACGATAAATTGGAACTATCTTAAAATTCAACCTGCTTGATAAAAATGGAATTTGGAGTGTATTTGTTAATATGAAAAAGTTCGACATGATATTGAACAATAAATTTATTCAACATGTCCTCCCTCAGCAGCCACCATCTTCTCCATCCTGCCCTTAAAGGAATTGCATGCCCGGATGACTTCCGCAGAATCGACAGCATTCCACTCCCTCGTAATGGAGCCCTTCAGGGCAACGAAGCTCTTGTGGCTGACCTTGCACACCTCCCTCTCCAACTTCCCTTACCAATAGTAATCACACGGATTGAGGTCGGGTGAGTTGAAGGGCCAGGTGTTCCGATCCCAGAAAGTGATGTCGTGGGAGTTGAAGAGGTTAGTGGTCCTCATGGTGATGTGTGCGGGTGCTGAGTCTTGTTGGAATATGAACTCCCTCGCAGCGGCCGTATCCTTCATCCAGGGGATGACGAGCTCCTCTATGACTTTGCAGTACCTTATCGCGTTAACCCTTTCCTTAGGGTTGCAGAAGAAAGGAGGCATCACCTCACCGGTGCTGCAGATGACACCCAGGGTCGTCACGGAAGCTGGGAACTTTGTGGTGAAGACCGCACGGACCTTTTCTCTCTCCTTGGCCAGCCACCTGTCATTCTGGACGTTGTAGCTTCTATCGACAGTCCAGTTCTTCTCGGTGGAGAAGAAGATTCCTCCATGGCTCTTCAGGTCATTGAGGAGACGCTTACCGTTGGTGAGCCTGGTGGCCTTCATGGATGCCGTGAGGATGTGTTGTCTGGCCATTCGGTATGACCTGTACCCGAGGTCCGCATTCACAGCCTTGGAAACCAACTGCTTGCCTACTCTATGGTTCTTGGCCAACCTGGACAAGGAAGTCCCCGGTGAAGCCTTGATGGACTTCCAGAGGCCTTCAAGGAAGTGGGGTGTGCGGATTCGTTCACTTCTCATGTTGTGGGCCTTGCAGCAGACCTCCCCCTCAACCTCCCAGGCATTGAAGACCCGGTACACCGTGGTCTTGGGGTAGTTAAGAAGCTTGTAGATAGCAGAGGGCTTGTTTCCTGCGCGAGCCAATTCGAGGATGGCGTCTCTCCTTGCTTGTTCCATGATGACTATTGTTTGTTTTCAAAACTATTGTGGTGGAAGTTATAGTGTATTCTTCACGCAACCCTTTTATATTAGTTTGACTGAACCCCGAATATCCACATTATGGATCTGGATGAAGTTGAAAGTAGTTCCAATTTTTCGTGAACACCCTGTATATTGTCTCAAAAACTTCCTAAATGCAATTGAAAATGTATATTCATTGGATCAGTACATTATAAAAAAATGCAAATTTCTTATTTATGACCTTCTACAGGGTCGTTCAGGTAAATGCAGACTTTAACTGCATCCTGATCAATAAGGGAAGTAAGTAGAGGTTGCAAATTTTATAAACAAGTTCTAATAATGCAAAAGAAAAAAGTCATAAAATGTTTTTGCCATTTTTGCCAATCATTCCCTCGATACAAGGGCTAACGGATTAGTGGGCCTTGACAACGTCCTCGGGGAGATTTTGTTCAGGTTCTTGATGACGGAGGCTTTCAAGAAGCTGGGGCTGTTTTGTGAATTGGCAGAGACCTTCCTCTCTAACTCCAACAAAAAGAAGTAATTCATGGGATCATATATCCTTCATTGGCCTTATCTTTTGTCAAAGGTATAATTGGTCAGACCGGAGTTCGCAGTACCTGTCCACATACACCCTACATGTCTTTTGTAGAGGGGGTATTAATTCAACCCGAGGTCAGTGTTTATGGCCCTAGTGATTGTGGCACGGCTTACTTGGCGCATTTTTGCAAGAGCGTTAATCGGAGTACCAAGAAATGACTTTGAGGAACAATGCAGGCCTACAAGGAATAAGGATTGGACGTTTTTTATCACTCTGGAACTTGTTGGCTTTTCTCTTATATGTCTTCTCCACAATTCAGTGGTTGCAGAAGTCGTTCACTGTCTCTTTGTCCGAAATAACTGTTAAGATAAAAATTTATAATTGAAAAAAAAGTGAAAAAGACTAACCCTTACTGAATTTGTAGCTATGCACTTTAAAAAATGTGAAAAACAATACATTTGACTCTTATTTTTACTCTGACAAATTATTTTATAGAATTTAAGAGTAAGTTACTCATTTGGGAAAAGGAAAAATTTGCAAAAAATATATTTAAATTGTGGAGATTCGAATTTATTTTCTTTGTTACGCTAAATGATTATTATGAATAATTCAGAAGCCTTATTTATATGAATTTTTTTTTTGCCAAAAAGTTGTTCCTAACCTAATAAAGTGTAAAAATACTCCAAAAAGTCCTTAAAAAATTGTCGAAAATTATATTTAATGACTTAAAAAAATTATGGTTATTTAAATTTTTTCGCTTTTTTTAAGAACATTAAATTTCGGTAATCTATAAAAATTTATTAATTATTTTTAAGGAAAATAACAAATTTACTATTATGATGAATATGACCTTTTTCAATTATAGGTCTAAATGAAGATGATTCCATTTAAATACCACTATAATCTTTTGCAAAATCATAGTATATAAGTAAGTTAAACTTATAACAAAAAATTGAAAAAATCAAACCTCAAGCATGGCTGGGGAGCCATTTTAAATATTTCGCAATATTATTTTTGCATGGTCTTTTTCCTTTAATATTATTTTTTCAAAAAAAAGTTAAATTAAAGCACTTCAATAACTTGTAAGTATTTTAAAAGCAAACATTTTGAAAAAGAGATTGATTGTGTATGGATTAATGTTCATCTTCATTTCGAGTATCCTTCGAAAAGGGTCAAACTTTGAAAGATTTCGTAACGGAGCCTCATGCTCCACTAAATATAAAATTTTGTTTGTTGTAAACGCGATTGTTGGGGTTTAATCTTGAAATTCCAGACCGGTCTGAGATCTTTAATGTTTTTATAAGAACAAACTAATTTGGTCTGGATCGGTCATTTAGTAAAATTTGGTCTACATTAAAAAAAGTGTGACAAAAAATATTTTTTTTTTAGAAAAAAAAAACATTATAGGGGTTGTTATGGTCGAAAAACTTCAGGGGTTAAGTAATACACCAAATACTAAATACTAAGTTGATGAGCAATTATGAATAATTGAAGGAAGTTAGCAATAATAAAACAAGGATTAATGAAACAGGTGGATAGAGAGATGATATTACCTTTTTTCAACATCTTAAACACGTCTTATGTCATTTAAATATTATAAATGAGTTCTTTTAGATAAAATTTCAAAAGATTTCCATTTTATGTAATGTAAGTTCAAACTCTCACGCTATTTTAGCTCCTTTTAGTTTTATTTCAAATCCTGATAGGTGAAGCAGGCTGTTGGCGAACTCTACATTTATTTCTTAAGTATAGTATGCATTTTGGCTCCGTAATGAAGATTTTAATGGGTTATCAGTAGCTCTAAATGAGTATCCAACAAGACGAGTTTATCAAATCGATGATTTTTTTTCATATTTGTATTTTTTAATTCAATGCCCAACTCTTTTTTTTTTACAATAATATCTGTGTCGCTTTTCCCATTTTCCGCTCCTTATGTTTTTAAGTTAATATAACTATTAATATACAACTAAGAAATTTAATAGCGTGTGCTCCCTCAAAACGGGCTTTTACCCTCTTCTTCTTCCTTCTCTTACCGCTTCTCCCTTGGTTCTTTTTCTTCTTACAGTAGTTGTTACTCTAGTAGAAATTGTAGTTGTAAAAAATATACATTCAGTACACTCTAAGACCTCAAAGGTGCGTGACAGAGAAGAATATATCTGTCATTGATTGTGAAACATTCATACAATTGTGATCCATAAAAAAAATAAAGAGCTCAAAAATGATCATTATCCAAGAGCCTTACACTTAGAAAGCCCTCATATTCACTAATAGACGTTAAATATTCTCAAAATACTTTATAAAAAGAAGGGTGATCAAGATCGCAGTACAAGCGGAAATGGGACGAATCGAGTCTTTGACACTAATGATACTCCTATTTTCATGGGAAAGCTGTTTTGGAAAGATCCCAGACTATGGTAAGGCGTATTATTAATTAAATGAAAAATAAACATAAAAACAATCTTGAGCAAGAATTAAGAAAAGGACAACTTATAAATTTTTTTCCATCGTAATTATTAACGACCAAATATTCCATGGACATAATTCCATTAATTATATATAGTGATGTGTCACGAGCAAAACTCACAAATTGGTAATCGAGCTTTATGAAGTAAACACACACGAAAAAAAAAAAAACCACAAAAATTCGATTATTTACTCATAACTCGTCAAAAAATATGTTTTCTTCCAAATAATTCCATTCAAAATATTATTTTTTGACTGACAAATTTGTTAGCATCTAATAAGTTTAAGGTCGTGTAAGGGGCGACCACAGGAGCTACACTGAATGGGCTGTAGTCCTCCTGAATCAATGTGTTTTTGTCTTTATTACCTCAAAATTATCAATCAGGCAAAATTTGTACGTGCAGTACAAACGAGAATAATGAGTAATACATCGAGGAACGAGTATAGCTTGTAGTTCCTCGAGATATTTTTTTTAAAACTCAAAATACTCAAACTCCAAAATTTAGGTCGCGGCGCATCACTAACTAAATATAAGGTCTTTTATTCAAATTTCTGATAAATGTTTTAACATCCAATAATGTTACCTGTGATCTACAAGCCTTAATTGATAAATATCACTTTAATTGAACCTGAGTATATCGCTTTTCAACTACATAAAATCAATTATTTTTTCATAATTTAATTATGAGAAAAAATTTATGGTAATTAAGTTCAATTTGTTATATATGGTCAGTTGTAAGTTTTTAATTCAAATTTCTAGGATGCATTGAGATATTTAAGCATGTTACCTAAAGTTTAGAGCCTTCATTTGATTTATAGTACTTTATTTAGAGCTGATATTTTTATTTTAAATCTTGATTATTACTTAATTAGTATGATGAATTTCTCCAAATTGAAGTGTAATTTGTAACATATTTCAGTCCATAATTATCCTTGCATTTATATTTCTGTGATGAGTTAAGATACACAAGTATTAAACATATAGCTTGTAGCCTACACTTGACTTAGCCCCGATATGTTATTTACAAAAGTAAATTATTTTTTATTATTTAATTTTGAGAAATAATTTCTACTAATTTAAGTGCAATTAGCAACATATGACTTTATTTTGATCAATGATGGGCTTTGTATCAAAATTTTGGGATGAAATAAGACACCCAAGTATAATATCTACGATTCAAAGCCTACACTTGACTTATTGGATTAAAATTAGCCCGGAAATGAACTTTTTTTAGATCGTTCAACTTCTAATTATTTATTTGTGAAGATGATTTTTATCATTTGAATAGTAAACTTGGCGATCATTAGCAGGATAATAAAAATGTATTCCAAACATACTTTTCATTGTGAAGATGGATTTTTATCATTTGGATATTAAACTTGGCGATCATTAGCAGGATAATAAAAATGTACTCCAAACATACTTTTCAGAAATTCAATCTGGCCTGCTTTTTTTGTTGAAGGAAAAGATGGCTAAATTTTAATGAATACCGTCTGCTTTCTAACTTGGTACTCCCCCTTTGCCATGGAGATATCTTCCTGTATAATAATTATAATCATCATCTCATTACTTTTTTTGTTCCTGTAGATTTCAGTCATTTTATTCCATTCTATAAAAAAAAAGGAGAGAGTTTAACTAAATATGCAAATGAGTTGGACATCCCTGAATTTATTTTCCATTCCAATAATGAGATTCTTATTTTTTTATTTTAAATTTTTATATGCGAAAAAGAAGCATGACTTTTTAAAACATTTATTTGTCTTCATCGTATTAAGGATTTCACCATATGCCTTATTAGTGTTGGATTCGAAACCTACTTGAACTCAAAAGAAGCTCAACTTAACTAAAGTCATCAATTTCATGACTCAAATTCGCCTCGCAAAATATTATTTGAAAAACTGCAATAAACTCAAAAGATTAAAACTCGAAATATTATTCGAGTGTAGATTAATATTATCTTTAGTCTAAAGATAGAACAGATACACATTTTATTGGATCAGTTCATATCTTTAGACATATGTATTTGAGTTAATTGTCGGGCATGAAGCATTCAGATCCAGATCCAAAACCAAAATTACAGAGATACTTGTCTCAAATTTTATTAGCCTTTTTTTTTCATTATAAAATCAGTCAAATGCACAGAATAATACAGTTGTTTCAAATTACAAATAATCATCGATAAAAAATGGAGTTTTTTCCCTCTTATTTTTAAATGAATCAAATATTTAAAAGTTGTGAAAAGATGGAGAACCCCCCCTTTACACACTAAAAAAATGAAATATAATATAGTTTAAAAGTCTATTGAGTCCATATATATCACGATTGGTTTAAAAGACTCAAAACAAGATGAGTCTTTCTTGATTTGTAGATTATTCTAAGAGTATTTGCTATTACCCCTTTGACTTTAAATAAATTTTATGAACATTTTATCTATAGTTTGGACCTTAATAAAATAATATCCGGATTAAGTTTATATGGTTACTGATTACTCTGGCCAAAGCAATGAATAACTCAATGTTATTACTATTAAAATGTTATTGTTGTAACAATAACAATGGGCACGTCGTTACCTGTACTGTATCTCCCAACCTCTCTTTAAAAAACAAAACACAAAAAAAAACACACACAAAGCCCTAAAATCTGTCTGTACTTAGTCAATTCTTCCAACTATGGAATTAATCAGAACTAATTCGTATCCAACCAATCCCTGCTAACAACACTGATTTTGAGGAAGAGAGAAGAAGAAATAACGACTCCTGACAACCAAATACCGAAGATAGATTTTTTTGTGGTAGCGAGGTAAGGCCATGTGGAATAACTATTTGATGCAGCTATTTATGTAGATGTGACTCCAAGCACTAAAATTAGGGAATAGAAATGCAACTATCTTTTTTTTTCCATTAGGATTAAGTATTAAACAATACTATAAAATTTGCAAGATCCAAAAAATCCCTAAATTATTTTTATGATCCATAAAACTAACAATACCCCAAGATGGTTCAGGTCTTGGATCTTTTCGAATTGTACAAATTTGCTCATATCGTCCCCAGTTACTTTAGATCCGGCTTGCAAATCCCGCCCTATCTCTGCCCAGTTTTTTTTACATGTTGAGTCATTCCTCATAAACTTTGTTGTCATGCCCTACATGCCTTTCCAAACTTGTTTGAGCAAGTCATTAAATACTTGTACATTCCAGGAACTTCAGTTCCATGGGAGATACACTTTTGTACTGCTGGGGAAATTCTATCAAAAAGGGGAAATATAATTGGTATTGATGAAGTTGAAATGTTAATAACTATGCATGGTATGAACCTAAATTGTTCTAATTACATAGATAACACCTTTTTGAATGTATTTTTTATTAGGACAACCATTATCTGATTCAAAATAATTGACTGTATTATTATTGATCTAGTCAAACTTACATAATTGGTAAAATAGGATTTTATTTTATACTATGAAATATATTTTTTCAAGCCTGTACTCGAAAATGATTGGACCCAGTTCTCAAAAACTTCACCTCGATAATTTTTTTTATATATATTCGTAATAGTTTATTACTATAAGACAGTCAGAGTATTATAAACATTTTAAAAAAGGTAGACACTCCATATTCTAAATTATCACAAAAAGAGAAAAGAGAGGCGAAAAAGAAATACAAAATTTCAGCTGAAAAACATGATCAAAAATAGGATTTGACAAATTAGTAAAAAAAAATCTAATTAAAAAATATAAACGCATTTTACAAAACAAAATTCATAGAGAGAAGCGTAATCTATTTTTTTGTGGAGTATAATATTTTCATAAATTTCATTTAAAACATATTTTGTAATTTTGCAATGGATTTGGACCCAATTCTGACCAAAGGAGCCACGTCGTTAAAATCATATTTTTTTCCCTCGATAGTTATAACACACATCTAAAACTATGTTTCATATAAATTTCGTATACACATCTCCGATTCCCTATAAATAATGTTTAATTGAGGGACTATAAATGATGAAGAATAAGCCAATTTTCAGGATAATACATCTTTCTAATGAATGTAAAAAGTATATGAGACATCCTAATTTTTTTCTGAACCAATATTTATGTCCATAACCTCATTTCAGGCTATAGCCTAAATTTAAACGTGGATCAAAATTTTGACTTTTTGAGTTGGAAAAATACAATTTAAGAAAACGTTATAATTTATATGGTGTCATTGAACGCACCAATGTTCCCAATTTTGTAAAACACAGAGCGTCATCCACAATCCATCTTTTAAATTGGTTTTAAAATATGCAGACTGAATTTTTCTTGTAGCCGAGTCTAAGCAATCTTCTTTGTTGGACATAATTAGTTCAGGCTACTAAATATGAAAATGGTATCAGAACTGTCTAGGATTTTCAGACCGAAAAATCTTAGTAATGATTATATTTATGGAATGATATTAAAGTAGTTGCTATCCGCTAGGGGTTGTACGAGGAAATTATAGGAGGAAGATCTTTGTAAATTCTAGAATATGCGAGTCCAACAACTCTTACTCAAAAACCCTGCTTTTTTTTTACAATTCAGTACAACTCCAAATGAGATGAATAACTTCAAATGAGGAATTTAGAGTTAAAAATAATGCATTAATAGAATATTCATCCATAATATGGTCTCATTTTTAACAAAAATTACTATTTGGTAAGACGTACTCTATGACATACAGTAAAGTCTAAGTGATCACAGATATTTTACTTTTAAATACATAAATGATGCATTATTCTAATATATCAAAATGAAATGATATCATCAATATATACATAGTTGGTAATTAATAAAATGACTGATGATGTAATCTAATAAAACGTATTGAGACGTGGAAAAGTTAATTAGTACAATGTCTTGATACAAATTACAATTTACACATAATTTGCGAATTGCAATTAGCGAATACATCTGTAGTTTGTCTGCTTTCAATTCACTTAAAAATGATAATTGAGCTGATATTTTTTTCCACTCTGCACTTATGTAAAAGATTTTTTTTAACCTTATCACATCAAGTCCTAGCGTGTAATTTGAAGTAATTCGATTAATTAGATGACTCAGTTTTGTTTGTTACAAGAGAAGCTGTTAGATTCAGCTAGTATATAATGAATTTTCAAATAGGCTTGGAGCTTTATAGACCTGGAATAAAGACTACATGTTTCTTTGTCCCAAAAAAGTAATTTTTTTAATTACTATAAACAATAGTAAAATTCGGTCTCAATATTTGGCGATATATATATTTTTTAAGCACCACACCACAAGTTTAAAGAAATATCTCTTCCTCACATGTTTGTATAACAAATTTTTGTCTTAATAATTATTTTTGACACAGATTTATAAAAAGTAAAACTCATTACTTACTGGGAAAATCGTTTAAAATGTTTATTTCTGAAGAACTATAAACGAAAAAACTATCTAAATACAAATTAAGTACTAAAAGATGTCTATTTATAAGGTAAATATAGGAAAAAGTGTCTATGACACAAGTGGGGGAAATAAAACAAATAACGTCATCAGGCTTCCATGTATCTCGAATTCAATGATTCAATTATGAAATGAAATTCTAGAGACCTGCAATAATCATGCATAATTTTTTTTTCTAACATGATTTGAATATGAAAGGAATGATTGGCTAAAAAATGAGTCAACGTCATTTTCCCTCAAATACTATAAGTAAGGAGGGGGGGAGGGGGGTCATGTATGAAAATAAAAAAAACTGAGTTTTAGCCCAATTGTTTCAGTATTCAAAGTGTTTTTCACAAAAATGATAAAATAAAAGATCATATTCTTATGTATTCCATGAGAAAATGAACTTGAATGAAACTTTTAAAATTCAACAACATGACTTTAAAATTCAAATTCTAAAGTTCAGCAACATAACTTTCAAATTGAAACTTTTAGAATCCCTTTAGAAATAGAGAATGTCGTTAGGAAAAAGTCATTTTCAAATGACTATAGAGGTAAAAAAAAACACTCTTTAAAGACAGACACTTTACAAACTCGACTATAATTAATATACAACAGAACATCAACTTAACAGGTCATCATAAAAATGGAACACCCTATTACAAACGCTGAAAAATTTAGAAGAAATTGATTTTTTTGTAGTCTTTGATCTATTTATATGTCCTCTAAACTATACTTCATAAACTTAAAATGTTGCATAACTATTGTTTTAAGCATAAAATGGCTTTAATGGTTCACAATATTCCCAAGTTTCTTTTTATTACTTTGAATATAAATTAAAATAGTTCACATTCATGTGTTTAAAAATAATTAAGGGTAGGGGGTGGTTGTTTTTGGCCTGAAATAAAAAAATATTTCTTCTATAATGTTTAAAAGATGCTCTTGCAATCAAAAAGTAAGGTTATAATTGAATTGGACTTTAACGCCCTCCCCTAGTTTATGACGTAAAATCATTCTGTGTTTGTAGAATAATTAAGGTGAGGCAAATATCCCAAATTGGCTCAAACAAGCTTAATTTTTTTTGGTACTGTGTGTATATATATGAGTATCTAATGAACAAACCCGTGGAAATTCCCTGAAATAATTTAATATTGACCTAGAGTATACAATGCTGATGAAAGAATATATGTGAAACGCTATACAAATAACATTTTTGAGTTTTTAAATGCACTTACTAATTGTTTACTGATAATACATATTTACAGATCAAAAAAGTAAGTGACCAGAAAATAAGGGTCTTAAAAAGTATTTTTGAAGGTTTTGACCAACAAAGTCAATGTATTAAAACCGAAGAAACTATATTAAAATACATGGTTGATCATATCAATTGATACATATTTGATTATTTTCATTTTTTCATTAGTAAAATTAATAAAAAAGGTTATGTGATTGCATTTATTTTAAAAAACCATATAAAAATATTACTTGGCATAACTTTTATTGTATATGTGATCCCTCAGTTCTAATATTTGCCTCAATACGACGCCAACATCCCTTGGAGGCCTGGATTATCTAGTCATACTCGACCTTGGCCCACTCCTCCTTGATGGAAGACTGGACACTCCTGCGAGGAGTAGCACACACCCTTTCCTCCAGACGCGCTTAGATAGAGTAGTCGAAGGGGTTCGCGTCTGGAGAAGAGAGCATCCACGTGTTCAGGTTCAAAAGTTCGGACAATTATTGCTCAGGAAGGCCGGGGTTTTAGCCGTGCAATGACACGGAGTTCCGTCTTGAGTGAAAAAAAAGTTGTCCCTCCACTTTTCTCTCGCCCAAGATAGCATTTTCTTATCCAGAAGTTCGATGTAAGGATCTGAATTGAGGTACTTCTTCCTCTTTAAAAAAAGGAAAGGCAGACTTCGCCTGTGGTGGTCACTGGATTTTTTGGTTCTGAAGACATGTCGCAGTGAAGCTGAGACATTATCTGGATGATTGGTTGTGATGTAGTGGCTGTTCTACCCAAAGGTACTCCACATAGACAAAAAATTATAATATTATAAATGATAATATCTTTTTAGCTATTTCATCCATTTTGCATTTGTAAATGTCAATTAAAATGCTTCGTATATATGTTAGTTCAGTACGTGAAAAAAAAAATAGATTAACTTATTTAATTAATCTTAAGAACATTAGTTTTGTGTCTCAACAATAAATAATTTCTCATTCTTATACGTACTTAAAAAATTAACCTTTCATTTTTGAATCATATTTTTATTAAATAAGTACATACTCTTTAGAAATTATGAGGTTGCATGTGGTATATAACAAAACAGCATATATTACTTTAGTAAGCAACACATACTCTTCAACAAAGACAGAGCAGATCTTTGTTTCCTCGGATCAGACATAAATATTCGGATAAATTTATGGTGAGATCCGAAACCCAAATTAGATAAATACTTGTATCGAACTTTATAATCATTCCAAAACAATGAAACCCCAAAGGTGTAATTATTGTTACAATAACATTGGACAAGATGTTACTTATACTGTATCTCGCAACCTCTCATACAAAAAGAAACCAAAGAAAGGCCTAAAATCTGTTGGTAGTTAGCCAATTCTTCCAACTATGGAATTATTACTCAATTATTGACCATTCAATACAAAGTAAACAGTGTTTAGAGGTAAAGAAAAAGAAGCATCATCAGCTGACAACCATATATAATGCGTTTTTTTGTGTGTGTTTGTGAGATAACACCGTATAAAATAACCCCGGGCACCGCGTTATCTCACAAACCCAAAAATATACTATGAAACGACGTCTCTAAATGGAAAACGCGCTTGGGACAAATTATGCTCTTGAACTCTGTGAAAATATACATTATTTATGAATTTCCAAGAAGATTCGTAGGTCAGATGTGGTAAATGCAATACAATAATGTTTACTTATACTGAATCACTGCAACTCCATTTGACCTATAAAAGTCAAATTAGAAAATGTATATATAAGTAATGAGTACTTTGTTGTTAGCTGTTGATGTTTCTGCTTCTCACCTCCTAATCAATGTTCGGAATTTGTTGAATTTGAATTGGTTCCTTTTAAGCTGTTAGCCATTTTTGTTAACTATTAAATTGTTATTCAAAATTGGGAAGCTTTTTAAGATACGGGAAATTCCTTGGAGCATTTTTTTAACATCTGTAAAAAGTTCGAATACTAGAAGCCGGCTTGGCTATCAGATCTTTTCGAGTAATAAAAGTTTACTTATACCGTACCCGGGTACTTCGTATCCGAGTTTACGACGCGTTCTAATTGTATAATATACGAACAATTCTTAGAGTTACTCTTGGATGACATTTAATTAAAAATAAAATCTAGTTAAAATTGTTTTATAGAATTTGAGGTATAGGAAATCCCAGTTCACTAACAAAGGTCTGGTCGAGTCATATATATATAACATAGAATTTTGATCTCAAATAGAAAATATATTCCAATTATTTTTTGACAGAGCAAAAGCCTAATATTCTAACAAACCTGTTATAATAGTCATTGTAAGTAACCTAGAAAAGGTAGGAAATCTCGTCTCAAAATACTTGGAATATACATATAAGTACTTTGTGATTAATTTTTATATTTGGAGTAGAAGTATATATGAATATAATTACTCTTAATTAACTATAAATTAATTCGTTATGTTCCTACGTATAAATTATGATAATTTATTTATTATTTCTACTATTTAATTAAATATTCTCTATACACTCTACTCAGAGTGGGATCCTAAGCCTTGCAGTAACATGAGTAAGTTACATGTTAAAACAGTATTTTTATGGAATCAAGCAAAGACAACACAAAGCAAATTTGTAAATTACTTAAGTACAGTAATTAGTTCTGTAAATTTTTTATTCATTATGTCTTCCTTTACAAGCAGTAACAGCCTTAAAACCCCACCGAATAGATTGGCAGCTGTTGACGAGAAAGGTCGTGTTCATGGAATATCATACTGTCATGATGGTTGCTCGGAGTGAATCCAAATTTGGATAAGAAGTGCACCAAATATTCTTCACCAATACCACCCTAAACAGTAAAGGCAAGGGGGTAGAGGTCAGGGCTAATGGAAGCCAAAATGATAATGGAAGGAAGTCAGCCATACTTTTACTGCACAATTTTGGGTTGTTCTTGGCTACTGACGTGGCCTTTTTGTTATTGCTCTGACCTTTCTAAACTTAAAGACATGGGATAAAAATAAAATTGGGGTTTTCTTTTGTTCTGGCAGTCATTTGATTGCCTACTGAAATCTGCAATAACAGCCTTGACAACGACAACGAACAAACTGACAACTCTTGCCGATGAAGAGCATGTCTAAGCCGTAGCACTTTATCATGATGGTAGCTCAGAGCGAATTTATCCACCAAGATGCTTAAGCTCCTGCAATTGAGTTCAAGGGTGGAGGAGGGTCACATGGAGGCAGGAAAGAAGTTCGTCATATTACTACTTAGGTAGTCTGGATGAAGATGCCTAGGGTCTATGCATCCTTCTTGGCACTGACGTTTTGTTGATACCCCGACATTTATACACTTTAAAACATGGGAATAAAACAAAACATGTCTATTTTTGTTTAAGTTGGCCTTAGTTTGCGTAATGAACCTCGTATTTTAAAATAATGAGAATATTATCGTAATGAGTTGTGACAGCAAGTTTTGGGCTCCCACATTGCAAATAAGCTATTTAAGATAATTACGTTGTTACTAATGTAACATCAACTGTTATTCAATATATCTATATACTATTATTGTTAAAATTCAAAATTAAATTTTTGGCACCTAAAATTTATTATAAAGAATTAATATTTTATAGACATTTTCATAAATAATAAAATTATAACAATCACAAATTTAATGTTTTAAAATACCTTTCATTTCTATTCATTTTAATTGATATTTACAAGTGCAAAATGATTGAAATAGTTTTGGAAATATTACGAATTTAATATTGTGTGTAACGTTTTACACCAGTTCACTAACTACGTTACAGAAGGATGCTCACTAACAGAGGGTGAAGCAGTTTATAAACATAATCAATAATTGTCTTTTTAGTTAATTTGAATCAAAAAATTAGGAATTTCTATCAATAACTTTTTTTTAAAATATGAATCTATTTAGGAAGAGCTTAAAAAATATTAAAAATTATAAAAATCTTCAATTATTATCAATTAAAAAAAAGCAAAAACATTTTTCTTCTCAAAAATGGACATGGATTTTAGTTAAAAACTCAAAAATTACGACCATATATGTGTGGCAATAATATAAAAAAAGGTTATCATTTTTCAGATGAAGCAGAGAAAACCGCATTAAAAGTTTTTTACTTCAATGAACAGCCAAAGAGGATTCTTTAACAAGTCAAATACAATATTAAACTACTGAAAAACAGTCCCACAAGTCATTAATATGATTGATATTTGTTTAATTTTTTCAAGATCATATTATTTACATATTCAGTTTATTTGATCCAGCGGTATTTGAACACTAAATCGAATTTTGATATCACTAATATAATCAATTTCATTTGGTGAGTCATGTTCTTAACCAGCTAATTTCGCAACAGGAATACTTATACACCCTTCTTTAAAAATAATTTTCATGTCATGACGTCTCAGTATCTTTTAGGATCAGTGTTACCAAATAACCAATTTTGATGAGGTTTAGTTAACCTTAAAAACTGCCACTTCTAATGGACTTTATTACTTTTTTGAATTGATATAAATTATACTTCACATATCAACGGATATGTGTATCATACTGTCGTAATATTTGAGAAAAAGTATCCCAGTTTGCTTTTATGTTATCGCCACACATCATAACCTTGTGGGCTTTATAGAACTTAATCCGAAACTTGAAGAGATACGTCAAAGGATAAGAAAGGATATATCCCTACCCTCTATAAAACCATACTTCAGTTGTAGTCGTTACATATTTTTTCTTTTAAAAAGAGCCCATTAAAGCAGTTGCGGATTATCTTTAATCAAAATAAGTCTAAAGATATATAATTTTTTGAAAAAATGAGGAATCATCAATTAAATGAGCATGTACTAATAAAATTATCATTTTTGAGTGGATACATATTTTTTATAGAGAGTCCAAAGCAGGATTACTCCCCTTAATGAACCCTATTTAAAAAAACAACAAAAAAAAACATCTATATTAGAGAGCTTCGTAGTACAAGTATTTTTAAATTTTGATCGAAAATAGCATGGAAGAGTTTTTATATGGTAAAAAAATAACTTAGACAAAACTTCATTGTTAAGTTGTAAAAAAGTTATAACATGGACGAGCACGAGACTTTTTTTTTAATGTCTCTTAATTGGTCAGATGGAGTTGTACTCATTAATTATATCAGCAAACCTTATAATATTCATAATAGAGGTGTACGAGTTTAAAACGGACACTCCTTTAAATTTTACGGCTTGAAGGCTTGACGAGGGGTTCTTTTGTAGACCTTCTGCTGACGTGAAACTCCCTGGAGAGGCCACTGACGGTGACCTTTTTCACGGCAGCAACCATTTCGTCCGACCTTTGAGGCCTTGACTTAGATCTTGTGGTCGCCTCAGGAGTCCCTTTGGCAACCACGCTGTAAACGGTGGTACGGCTGCAGTTCAGAACCTTGGCAATTTTAGTGGGAGTTATTCCCAGCGCGGAAAGTTCCAAAATTGCGACTCGACGTCTCTCCATATTATCGGCTGTTGTTTCACTTTGTTGTCAGCTGTCGATTTTGCTGGTTTTACACTTAGCCATTGTTAAGTTGAAACAATTTTAACCACTATTTTATAATAACTCCGTAGTTGTAAAGAACCGGCCCAGAATTGGTACATATACCTTAAAAAAACTTCAATTTAAATAAAAAATAAAAAACTTTTTCTAAAAAAAATGTCATTTGATATAAATACATTTACAAAAGTTTAGGTCTATGGGAAAAGGAAAATGAGGTTTTATTTTGGTAACAAAAAGCATGTGCTTTTAATAGGTAAAGAAAAAAGTTATGTGGATTTTTCTTCTTTATTTTGAGAAAGTTAAGAATCTCTTATTTAGATTATTCTAAACGGTTTTCCGGCTAGTTTTCAGTTCCTGAGCAATAAAATGAGTGCTCATATGCCGGCCCAACTTGACAATTTCTATTATTTTATCACCATTTTTGATGATTAGCCTACCAAAAAGTACTTCATCTTCGAAGTTTATATTACCAAAAGAGAGTGTGGGCCCCCATTTTTCTGTTACGTTTGATACTGTATGGGATCATCATTGTCGAGGTGATACGGAAGAATGCTTCGATTATTCTTTTTTCTTATTTCTATCGTAGAACACACACACAAAACTATAAATGTACTTTTTTAAAGCGTATGCTTAACCTTTATCCATAATTTTTTTACCATGTGAAACCTTATCCACCCTTGTCGTAATAGATATTCGAAAAAACTATAAAACAAACCCCCCTACTCCTTGATATTGCATATCCATTCATCCCTGTGATGAAATTAGATTGATTATAATTATGAATTGTTTCTTTTCATCGTCAAGATTAAGAAATAAAACTTTTAATTCATAATTTGAATAATAAATTAAAATTAGTTTTATGAATATATTTCGAATTAATCTTATTAAAGGCTTTTCTAAAATCATTTAATTGAATTTTTTCATGAGCATACAAATATCTAATTGAAAAGGCTCTCCACGTTTAATTTTAATGAATAAAAGGCTAGATATATAGGCTAGAATTACTTTTATGTTGATCCTCAATTCTACTCTGAGCACACTCAATAGCTATTATTTTACATATGTTTCCTTTTCAAGAATCAATTAATAATGATAGCAGATTTGGAAAATATATATGGATGTTCAGATTGCTATCTGGACAAATCTATATAAGAATTATAAAAGAATTAACAACATAATTTTTTTATAATTTACGCTCACAATGGTTTTGAAGGTATAAACATAAATGGACCCAATTCCTGACATTAAAAACTAATGAACACTATGTATTTTTTACTTACTGATAAGATCATAATGTTTTCTTATAGATGTTACTTAAGAAATTAGTACAAACGCATAGAATAAAAATGCTGAAGTAACTAACTACACATAAATTAATCAGATAATAAGTCTTTTGTATTCAAGCATAATCCTCTCTCCTATTAAAGGTCAGACAAGATTACCAATTGATAAAGAGTTGATTACAACAAATAGTTCATAATTATCCTTGAAGTATTCTAAACACTTTTTTCCTTTTTTGAACAACTAAAGGCTACCTTCTAATTTAATAGTACAGTATTGATCTTATCTAGTGATGAACTTTTTTTAATTTTAATAAAGCGGAAATTTATAGTTCGATTGTCTTCAAACTTGGTAAAAGATAGGTTTTCTTGTCTAAAGTTTCGACTCAATTAAAAAAAACAGTTGATAACAAGTAAAATAGAGCAACAAAACAGTAAAATTTTGAAGCTTCTCTCAGGCAGCATGTCCATCATGGTCATCTCCAAGGAGTTTGGATCAACTTCAGTGAAACATGTCTTCAAAAAAAAATATATATATACCCGGAACCATGGGCGTTGTGGATAACACAGGCAAATTCTGCCCTCCCATTTTTATGGATAGGAAGGAGCAGCCCAATGCAGAGGCTTATATCAAACTTCTGGATGAGAAAGTTCTGCCTTGGGCAGAGAAAAGTTCTGGTACAACTTTGTTTTCACTCAAGACAAAGGCCAACACAAGAGCTTCATGAGATACCATTTTCCGATCTTGTGGTACCTCAACATATACCGACCATCCTCCCAGACGCATACCCCTTGGACTACTCAATCGATGCGCGTCTGGAAAAGAGGGTTTGTGCTATCCTTCACAGGAGTGTCTAGTCTCCAGATGCTTCCATCAAGAAGAATTGGACCAAGCTTGAGTCTGACTATATAGTCAAGGTTTGATAGGGATTTCGGCAATTGTTAGTCCCAAGGACTGATGGAATAAATTGAGGGCCCAATTTGTTAGAATTTGTCAGAAATTACAAATATTATTAAAGTGGTGCTTATGTCATCCTAGAAATCTAATATTTAATGTTGATACTTAAAAAAACCCGTGAAATTAATTGAACTTCTCGGAGCTATTTTATTTTAAAAATTGTAAAACATCTTTATTCATGAGTTTTTATGCTTAACTCTGCAAAGAAAATAATTTGGTTGAGACAACTAAAAAATATATATTATCCGCCAGGGGTGTGACTCACTATCGCTTGGGTTATGTATTTGTTAAGGGCGTTAGCATCGATTAAGATTATGTCCACTGTTGTTTGAAGGTGGTATATGGTCTAGTTATTCTATTTTTTAATAATATTTCATCTTTACAAATTGCAATATTGCTGTATTTGTAAATTGTTAGATAGTTATTATTATAATTTATACATATCGTTAACTTGTTTAAAAAATGGGACATGTAAATAATATTTTTCAAAGCGCCTTCTATGTGATAAATGATATTCATTAATCTCACTCTCAATCTGAGTTCAAAAATGGTCTTATTAATTTAAAATAAAATGTTTTAAGAGCTGTTATAATCATCATTATCCCTTTCCTAATGTATTTCATCTTCCTAAATTATTAAATTGTATGCGTAGAATGGGAACCACTATTTTTTACTCATCTAGAAACTCTTTCAGAAGACAAAAGAGGCCCTTTTCTTCTTGTCTTACCTTGTAATAGTAACATTGACCAATAGATGGATTAGTTTTAATGTATTTAAATCCAAATTGTAATTCAAAGACTACTTGCTAGACTTGAAATTAACTTCTTGGGTTGTTCAACTCATATTTGGTAGAACTACTTTGATTCAAAAATACTTTTAATTTAATTATCACTTAATAAAAACACTTTCATAAAGTCTCAAATAGTAATGAGTTATAAAATTAAAGGACAGTGACTCAACTTCATCTGAAAATTTTTTCTAGGTAGTATTCTTTGGCAGGATAATCATAATTTATTATTTTTCCGCAATGTGGTGCTACTCACTGGTGATGTGTTTACAATTGAATATAAGTAAACAACACTCTTGGGCTGAGAAAACTTTTCCTAAAACCCCTATGATTTAAAAAAATCAAACTACAATTAAAATATGATCCCATTAAATTCTTTGTTATCATTTCAGGTGACGTAATGATAGATGAAGTCATTGCAGAATCAGGAACAAATATATCCGTGGGTTGTCCAGGAATCACACTCAACACCTTCGTCATTACCCTAGAATGGAAATGTGTTGGACAATGTGGATCCAAATCCGCCTCTGCTTCCTCAAGGAAGGATGAAATACAAATATTAAAATACTCTAAAGGAAAGAAAGAGGATCGTGGATCCATGGACCCAAAAACACTCATTTCGAAAAGAGTCAAATTGGATCAGCACATGTATGCTCTACAGTTTAGTCCTGTGAGTGGAGAGGATGCTGGGAAGTATGTGTGTCTCATCAATAATCGACCTCTACCTGATGCCATAATTCGTATAGATGTCTTGGGTATGCGTTGTTTAGTTGTATATTTTAATATTTAAAACAGAAAATGAAGTGCACTTGATATTATTGTTATTTATTTATACTACCTATAAGTCATAAATGAAATGGAAATTGGATATATATCCGAGGCTAATCCTCTCATGTCGTTTCTATGGCTTGAAATGTTGTGACACTTGAGGAAGAAAATACTATATCATAAATAAAGTAAAACCCCGAAACTTGACCTGGGTTTAGTAGTACTTGAATTGAACGTGAGTGGCCCAAGGGCTATGATAAATTTGTGAAGAATATTTCTTTCTTTTTAAATTTGAATTAATTTGTTGAATCTTTTTTATATAAAATAAATTGCGGAGAACCTTTTTGAACAAACACTTTTTAACACTCGTTGTTATTTTTATTTTATCACGCAACCTTTCTTCAAAAAATAAATACAAGACCACAAAATGTGGAGTTATTGCTCAATCACGGTTGAACATTGTTAATAATTTTACAAATGCACCTTCAAATTATTCAGTAAATCAAGAACCTTTAAAACACTAATAAGGGAAAAAGAAACAGACAAATTGATATTTGTAAAAAAAATGAAAGTTTTCATTTCTAGGTTAGTTGGGTAAATGCATATTAACGACCTCTTTTATTGTCGACAAAATACTATTAATATCTACTTTGACAACAGTATTTTAAAGATTTTGTGAAGTTGTGAATAATTCCCTAAAATTATTCTAGAATATTAGTTTGGAAGAATTGACTGTCTACTAACCTATTTGGTGCCTTTTTTCAATTCGTAGTCAGTCAATCCTTCCGAACTCTAATTGAATAATAGTTAGGAAGAATTGACTGATTTTGTTTCTTTTTTCAGTTTATTTCCGGCAGAAAGGTTGCAAATATAATAAAATTTCTCGACCGGTGTTAATATGGCAAACATTTTCAACGCCATAATTTTCGATTCTGGTAGTTTTGCGTCAAGGAGATTTTGCCACATCACATATTCCCCACATTTTTATTTATTTACTTGATCAATTCAAACTAAAATATTGTATCTCGATCAGATAAAATTTCATAGATAGCTAGGAGAAATAGAGTGCTAAAAGGAAAGTTATAAAACCATCTGGAGGAACATCAGCTCCAATCATACAATCTGCTGCGGTGAAAAACATGATGTTTGATCAGATATTCCTTTGGTTTACTCATATGAACTCTTTACAATTTTATAACCCTTGAGGAGATGTAATCGTTAAGTTCCAACTGATGATATGTCCGGCATAACTTCTCCGATGCAAAGTAATTAGTGGTCAAAATATTCGCAGCAAAGTTACCTAAAGCAAATAAAAGTAACGACGTGCTTTATATAAGATATTAAGACATGCCCTGAAAAGTCATTAGCTTCGCACATAGATGGCGCAATTTTTTTTGTTATTCACCTCATTTTCAGAAAGTACCAACCTTCAAAAGACAGCTGCTAAAATTTCATGACAATTTGTTCTCTAGTTTGGGAGTTATTGTACTAATTGTGTCGTTTCTTTTGTTATTTGCCTAAACAATGGACAAAAAATCGTTTTTGTGTCTTAATTTTACACTAATTCTTGATTGGAAATACTACCCTTCAAGCTAAGCAATGCATTAAAAAGTAGTGTTATGGGGCTTCATGAAAAAATAAAGAACAGAATAGCAATTTAAAAAAGGCAATTTTTAAAAAGAAAAAAAAAGTGTTGTTTTTTTTGTAAGGAGAGGAACTTTTCAGCCCAGATGTTAAAATTTCGGTCTAGAAAAATCCCTCAACACACATCCAAAAAATAATTTCAGTTTTGGAACGAGTCTCAATTCACGTATAAAATTATTTTCTTTTGTTTTTCACCAAAGTATATATTGACGACATATTATCATTAGTAATAAGCTCAAAAGTGAGTTTATGAACTGATAGTTTTCACAGACTAAGACCAACAAAAACATAAATTTACTCTACATACATAAAACATGTACAACATTCTACAAACATATGTAACTTTATAAGATGAAACGAGACATATTCCTTGTTTAATTTATGATGTGAGTCATTTTGACAAATTTTTAAAAGTAATAAATAAGTTGTTATAATGAGATGCTTCTAGTTCCTTCATGCCACGTATTAATTATGAGAAACGGAAATAGATTTACATATTACATACATACATTTGCATAAATTTCATAGAAGGAGCTCCTGAGCCCCGCCCCCCCCCTCTCCTTAAAAAAGAGGTCATCATAACATATTATTCAAGTTTGATAATAATTCATTAGATTCAATTCTTTATTTTGAATATTTATTCATGTTTGCAACCTCTTGTTTACAATTCCTCTTTTTTCGAGTCATCATCCTTACCGAACCTTCCAATTAAAGCAGTCCAACATACCTGTTAGTTTGAGTAAATCCCTGGTTCGTACTGGTATAATAGATTTAATAAAAAGGTGGCTTTTGTAATGTGTTATTCGCGTTGTATAATTTTCATCGGTTTACGCTCAATAGTGTTAGAAACTAAAACAAAAGTTTCAAACAGTTTGGTGACAGTTTGACTCAGTATTATTTGAGCGTGTGTCAAAAATAAACATCAACAATGAAAAGGTACGAAATATTTTATAGTTTATCTTCGATAAAAAGTAAAACGCAAGCCAAGTGGCTGAAAATATGAGTATTTTTGAGGGGCTTGATGATTTAAAAGCGCATTACGGTCAATGTTGAGTTCGTCGAATCTGTTCCAGTAAGTTTTGATATCAAAGATACACCACGCTTTACAAGGACAATTGTCGAAAACGTGGATAAAATGAGCACTAAAGTAAGCACCATTTTGATAGCCAATGCAATAAACATTAGTGAAAATAAATAAAGTCCCATGAAAAATTATAGATCCCTTAAACTACACCTAATATTTTTATTAGGCGCAAGATGTCGTTTTTATTATACCATTAATTACGTTATTTTAAATTTTTTGTGTTTTTTCCATATGACGTATACAACTTTTTTTTCCCCTTTGCAGAATTTACCCTGTACATCCAGTTAAAAGTGTAAATTCATGGAGGCTGAGCAGTTAGTTAAGGTGTAATATTCAAGTTTACTAAACGCTCCCAGCGTATAAAAAAAGTTTTCATACGACCACTATTTTCTATAATTACTTATGTCGTGGTTTTGTTTTGCCAATAGGTTCACAACATTAACTTGTAATTATATGTTATAACTTGTAGACCTATTGTATTGTTTAACTCAATAATGACTACCATAAAATATATTTTAGATAGAAAAACTTAGCTTTAAACGTCACCTCAACACCCTTCCCCCTTCCAATTAGGACCACTGATACTTTAAAACAAAGTGGTCAACGCTTTTACAATACTTTTCTGACTGATGTGTAACTTCCACCACGCTTTTTAATAGTATATACTATTACTGTTAATCATATAGTTTGTAGTATTATACACTGTTAATATACAGTTGTTATAGGAACTCTATGACGTAAAAATCTGTCATTTATTATTCTGATACCGCAGTTGACGTCACTTTTTTTATTTACCCTTATGCCAAATGTAAATTTGCAGAATTTAACTTGCTTATTTAGTGAAAAGGGTTCATTCATACTAATAAGTTATGGATTCATTTTCAACACTTATTGCGTTAAAAAAAAAGGTATCATTATGACCACTATTTTGTACACATAATGATCATGTGGTCTTTGTTTCGGCCCTGGGTTTGTGGATTTGAATTGTAGTAGTCTTAAAATTACCTATTCAATTTCTTATTTTTTTATATTTCCAAGTCTCCTGAACGCTGATTGGTTAAATATAAATTAACTATTGTTAACACTGCGCTACATCGAATATACAAAAATAGTGATTTATTTGTAGTCAGTTGCAATCTGTTATTTGAATGTTATTTGGTCGATTTAATATTAGATACTATTAAGTTAGGAACAATTTCCAAAAAGAAAATTGAAAAAATAATTATGTGTTTGGGTATAATTGGCTAACTACCGACTGATTTAAGGTTTATTTCTGGTTTTTTTGGGAAATTGTTGCGTGCGTGATGGTATACGGATACCGACGCTTGAAGAGCAGTTAACAACTCCCAAACAATATTATTCAATAATAATTCCAATAGATAGATTGCCAATTGACTTTGTGCCTTTTGTCTGTTTCTTTTGACAGTCGAGGTTGCTCTTGGATTAAATAAGCTGGAGGCGGACAAATAAGAGAAAAGGAGACCATAACTCATAGCACATTTTGATTTAACCTTATTAGCTACCAACAAGGGATTTTGTAGTATCCCTGTAATCAATACTTTAACTATTTGTTTATAAACATAACCTCTCATTTATCCATTTCAGGATTTCCATATACTTTCCCATTTTTATCGTTTTCTTTTGGTTATATATAGGTAGTACTTCTATGATGATTAATGAAATATGCGCCTATCTTTCTCCACTTTATTAATGCACAAACATAAAATGAAAGCCATATATACTTTTATATGAAGTTAAGATACCCACATATACATATTTTGTATATTTACTCAAATTGAATTTGAAATAAGCAATGCCGCTCATTTTTTAAATCATAAAAATAAGAAGGAATATGGAATATAAAGTTTTGCTACTTTTTAAATCAAATTATTTTAAAGGCTGTCATGGCCGGTCAACACGAAAATAAACGAAAATATTTTTTACTTAAAATCGACCCTGGATAATGTACATTTGTATTCTTCGATACGAATTACGGTCAAATTATATCAGGAAATTATTCTGATATATTCTTTTAAAGTACTTTAAATATACAAAGTTCATAGTCATAAAAAAATATTATAAATCGATGGATTGTATTTGAGGCCATATTGAGGTCAAATTAAGTTTTATGAATCAATGAAGGCTACAAACTATACTTCATTTTTGAATAATAAAAGTGTAGATTTGCTACTTTTTAAATATATTTATTATAAAGTCTATTGTATACCTACATACAATATATGTATGCGTTAACATAAAAATAATTTGAAACAAAAATCAAAAACAAGAGAAGATCATTACTTATATTTAGTTTTTATATACCAACATGCCAAAATTTCATATTTTAGTCAATTATAGACTTTGTATTCAAATTTGTGGAATTAGTTAAGAGATCAAAAAAAAAAAAACCTATAGTTTAGAACCTTTATTTGATTTAATATCTTATATTGGCCGCGATTTGGCCTTTCATTTTTTTTTTTTTGTGAAGATCAATTTTGGGGTCTTTAAGGACAATAAGTGAAGCACCCAAAGGGTCAATTACTATAGCTTTTTGTTAAAAACTGAAAATAAGTCGTCAAAGAATACAAATGTAATCTAAATTCAATTTTGAGGGTTTTCAATCACGTCACGAATTGTTTTATAATTAAAAACGACCCATAATATCAGCAAATTTCCATTAAATCTTGAGGAAATAACAAGAAATGATTATAAAAACATAAAAAAGTTAACTTCTGTATTGAAAAGTAATTGATGTCAATCATAAAGAGTGATAATTGAATTAGCTCTAACTCATAGCAACTAAAAATCCCTATATATTTGGTAGATTTGTACAATAATTTTTGTTTAGAATTGATTAGAGACAAGTAAGGTAGAATAGTTATAGAAAAATGTATGATACTATCAAAAGTAAACTCTAATTTAAAGTCTACACTAGTAGATAAGAATATTTAAGGATGCATTAACATAGTTTTACTATAGAATATTAGAAATCGAATATCAAACATCTAAGTTGTATATTTTTGATAGATGGTTATTTTAATTCCTAGTCCCATTTTGAGATCCAAATAATACCTCACCACATTTCTTAATATCAAGGAAAAATTGATATTTATTCTTATAAAACTTGATTGTTATTACTTCCCCTAAGATGACCGACATGACCCATGCGGACGTCACATGACAACCCAAAATTGAATTATATGTAATTTTATTGAAATATGTATCCACTCAACTGAATCCAAGTTATTTATATTTTACAGATGTACCTGACCCGCCCAAACTTCCAATAGTGATGGGGTTCACATCTAGATCCGTCACTCTATCCTGGTCAAAACCACGAGTCAAAGAAGATAGCACTCCTATCCTAGGATATGTTATCTCCGTTGGGTAAGTTCTAACTATTTGTGTCTTTTTTCATGAGAAACATCTAGATATATTATCTAACCAATTGCTTTGTTTCTTTAGACAAAGATCCGTAGCTTCATCTGACGACAAAAAATTTGAGGACATTGGTCACGAAATCATCAGTAATTCCTCCACTCCAAAATATACTATAACAGGACTTGTACCATACACCGTCTATAACTTCAAAGTTGCAGCAATGAATCATGTTGGACGCTCCGTTTTCTCCAAGCCTTCGTATCCCACCATTACATTGCTTGAAAGTAAATTCAATAGCCGTCTGTTCTAAACTTCTTCTTTAAAAAAAATTTTATTACTTATTTTTCAGAGCCAAGCGGTAAGCCACGTGTCACTGCTGCACACAATACGTCATCAACATCCTTGTATTTAAGTTGGCGTCCCCCGGATATTTCTACAATCCATGGTCAATTCCTGGGTTACATCATATCATATCGTCCTAGGGATGTGGGAGAGGATGAGGCTGTTGAAGTTCCATTGGAGAACCCATTAGCTGAGGTAAGTTTGAGTTGCTTTACATTTGGGGGCCAGAATCAAAGGTATAAAGCATTGTGGCTGATTGCAAATCTGAGTTTGAAGAAATTTCTTATTCGACAAAAAAATTACCTACATTCCGCAAGATGTCGCTTATGTGATATCAGTACAGATGACGTTACTTTGGTACTTAATCATTTTTCTATATGACTTTTTCTTCCATTTTCCAGAATTTACTTTGTTACATATTCATGGCTTGTGTTGTGTTGGTCCTTATTTAGGGCTCAAGACTTCAGTCCCGTCCAGTTTAATGTTGGTCCAGTCCAGTTCAGTCCTGCATACCAGTCTTAAATCTTATAAAGTTTGGCCCTCGATGACGTCATTCAACTTTATTTCTTCCTTTTTATTCTAATACATACATTGCAAGGACAGACGTTCTTAAGGGCTGGTCCCAAGGACTCATGGGACTGGTCCTAAGACTGAACTGGACTGAATAATTAATGACTTACACATCAAAATTCATTGTATCGTCAGTGTCCCTAACAGACCAAAAAGTATTATTGCCGCCAAATAAATTTTGAAAAATTTATCAGACGGTTATCGTTTCACCACTTGGTGTATAGCTTTGGCTCCAAAACTTTTCATAAGCAGGAGATTGTATCATATATTGATAAAACCATTATCCAACCATTTTTATTGTTACTGTCTTCAAATGCGCAAGGAGCCATTGGCTTTTCTTGGATACAAATTAATACTATAGTACATTTATAAATAATATTTTTTATAAAAATTTGTTAGACCCACGGACCCTTAACCAGTACCTCCACCTCGACACCTCTGCTTTACAAATTATACTGAAGTTAGGAGCACATACATGTGAAAAATTATTTTTTGAAAATAAATTTTTCCCAAAAATGAAAAAAAAAAGTTTTCCTCACATTTTATCCTATTTCAACTCTTACATGTCAATGTTTCATTTGTATGAATTTATAAAGTAAAAACGATCGTACACATTTTTGTTCTCCATCTGAACAACAGACTAAGCATGAAAACAAATTGTAATGTATTTTATCAGTCTGTTAATTTTTGGGTATTTGATTACATCACTTAACTTTCTTTCTTTCTTTTTAAATCAGATCTAGTACTGACAGTCCCAAGGATTGATAGATCCCGTTCTTAGACTGGATCAGACCGAATAAATAAGGACGTACACAATACTAGCACCATTATTTACTAAGTAATTAGTCGTTAGAAACAGTTGCAAATAATGTTTCTACTCCCCTGATATCCTTACGTCTATTAAAGTATTAATCTTTACTAATGAATCCATATTGAATGACTTATCATGAACCAAAAAGAGGTTTAATTACAACAAAACAAAAAATAATGATCAAGAAACTTAAATAAAACAAAAAACAAAGACAAGATCTATGATTAAATGTTGCAAAAATAAAACAAACATAAAATACAATAAAAGTTGTTAAAAATGAAGTTTTTTCCCCTCAATATACGCAATATCTGAACAAAGAACTACTCATTTTAATCAGCCTTTCATTGACTACCTTTTATTTTTAGGACTATACACTCAAAGGCCTTAAAGTATATACGCAGTATCTGGTATCCATACGTGTGTTCAATCCGCAAGGAAATGGACCAGAGACTATTGTTGTCGTCATGACAGATGAAGGAGGTAAGATTTTCAAATATTTTTTTTATTATCACAGATCATAGTAGTACATATATATTATGGTGTTTCAAAATGCAGTGACCATTAAATTTTGAAATAAAGACAATATTTTTTTCTATTTTGGTCAGTATATGTTAATGCTGACAAATTAACTTTTGAAATGTTGATATCTTATTTAAAAAAAAAAATATTACACAAGTATTTTTAAAAATAAAATACACATGAACTTCAATTGTCCGTAAGTCTTTACGTTATTCTGATGGTGGTTCAGAGGGGAATATGAATGCTTTCATATTCCTTTTACTTATCAATCAATTATTAAAAATAATAATTAAATACATGCATTGACTATGACTGGAGAATTTTTATTTTATAACAAAACTATATAAAGGGCATACTTTTACGGTAAAATGCACTTGACTTCAATCTATATTGTAATAAAAGATAATATAAGAGTATATAATGTTTTCCAACAATTCAACTTGTGTGGCATTTTAAAAGAAAAGGGCCTCAATTATAAATATATTAATATCGGTGGTAACCGGCATTGTCCAAAGTTATTCGGCGTAATCCAACAGACAAAATTTGCATAAAAATATAGAAGATAATTACCCAAGGAATCATTTGTATTACTCACCAATTTTCATCGGCACACACGCTTTGTTACTCAATACTTGAAAAATGAGATTAGGACTGATGAGACAAGAAGTGCTCTATAGGGCTACAATTTGATCCTAAAATAAACTTTCTCTGAGGTTTTCTTAGTAAGAATACATTGATATTTATTAAATCAAATATTTGTTCATAAATATGATATACCGGGAGTCCTTAGAAATTTGAACACTTACATATTGAATAATGAAGGTTGAGTAATTGAAACTAATTCATATGACGGTACTTGAAAGTATATGCAATGCATAACAAAAATAAAACTGAGCGCTCTAACGTACAAGTCGAGAAAATGACTCTTGAACGTGATCGAATAATCTCCATTCGAGCACTCCTAGGAGTTTGTCGTCTCCAGAACCAATATCTACCCCTGTCAGCAAGTTCCAAACGTTGGAAAAGAAGAAGATTTCAGTCAAAAAGGCCAAACTGGATCCGGAAGAGTTAAGGTCAATCAACTCTTAGAGGATCCATACAATATAAATCGGGGTATGACACCAGAATGTCTAGAGAACTATCAAAAAAATTGGTGGAAAGAGCCTTCTGAAGGTTTACTTTTCACACCAGAAATTAAAGAAACCCATCTCCTCTTTTGCAAGACTCTTTTGAGTCGTTTTGAGCTCTATTTTTACACTTTTGATCTCCTGCAGTCCTGATGACTTACCCTATCGACTACAACTTTTGTGTTCATGTCGAGAGGAAGGCCTACAATATCTGTCATCCAAACACCGAGTCTCACAAATCCACCGTCAGGTACCTTGACAAATGACTACATTAGCATCGGGTTCCAGACCTTCTACCGCTGCCTGAAAGCCATCATTGTTGCTAATGTACAGTAATAGTTAAGAGAGCTCAGACGCAAATATACTTATTGTATTAAATTTGTTAAAATAATACTGTTCATTAATAAATTATATCTTGCTGAAGTTTAAAATTCATAGTGTTCAGATTTTAATGAACCACTCAGTAAAGCATATTAAAAAGTAGACGTCTTGGCATTGCAGAAAAAAATAATAACTTTGTAGTTTTTTAGTAGTTTTGTAAGGTCATTTGGCCTAGGTTTGCATGAACCTATGTTTATAGACGAAATAATAATTAAGAGTTGATCCCATAAAGAAATAAAGTTGAAATTCTACTATATTTATTGCTATATGTCCTTGAGAGCAGGCTTATTTGTTGATGCTCTACTTGGGTAAAAACAAATACCCTCAAATGTCTGTTTTTCATGTTATTGGAAGGGTTTATATATTAGGGTGGGTCCAAGGTAAGAAAACATAACTTCATTTTATATCATGCATGGCCAATCAGCCTGTAGAAATTGGCGGTAGAAAAGTAGGATTGGTGGTGTTCAGTTCTACAGGTTAGATTTAGTTGCTTTCATACAATGGAATAGTTGAGGAACGAGATTTCTTGTCGAAAATAAATATTGACAAAAATGATTTCCCTAAATATTCTATAAAATTTAAACAAATTGCAATTTAGCTTCTGAGTTGCATTGGTGCGATTTATGAAAAATAGTTAACTGTTTCAATTTTGAAAAGCCTAAAAAAGATTTTTTTGATTCATTTTCATAATTTGAAATTGGCAAAATTATTTTAATACAAATTACTCCAAAGAATTGATGTCATTCAAAACTTTTTAATTATTGCTATTTATTTAAACCGGATAATTGGGACCAGAATTGTTTAAAAAAAAATAACAACTGCTCTTGACAAAATTACTAATAACTACTAAAAAATTCACCTAAATATCCACAATTGTAATACAAAATATGTGAGTAATTAAACTTAGCCACTTTTTGTATAATCAAAATGTTCCTCTAAAATAATCTTGTTATGGAAAGTTATTTAAGGAGAAACATAAAAAATTAAAAGGATCACCAAATTTTAAAATACCACATTTCAGTGGATGGAAAATAAAGGAAGTCAACTATCTCATATGATTTTTAAAACTGTGTAAAGCAAAACTTTAAATGTGTAGTATGATTATGAAACTCAAATTTATTTTTTCTGACTTATAAAACTTGTTTTATTCTCTTTTGGAAAAAGTAAATTCTGATCTCGTTCCTTCGAAAAATTATATAATGTTGTTTCAGTCCTTATTAGTCGTTGGGGCCGGTCCATAAGACTGTCAGTCATTCGGACTGTCAGTACTAGAACTAATTAAAAAAAGAAAAGATCTCAAGTTAGGTTTCGTCATCAAAGATCAAGGCTTATAGGTTTTTATACAGGACTGAGTTGGACCGGACAGAGACAGAACTGGAGTGGACTGCAGTCTCCATTGCTAATTAGTAAGGACTGACACAACATTGATCCTTCAGGAGATGTATTATTTTGTCGTAAGACTCTGGATCGTTTTTGTAAACAAACTTATAGCAGTAAACAATGCATATTCCTCTTTAGGGAACCTCCAAAATACGTGAAGTACGTTGAATTGTCCGTACGAATTAGTAAAAAATAGTATTTCATATTATTAAAAATATATCAATTTATTCAAAATTCGGATTTTCGACCCACTCTATTCTAGAAACACGTGGGATCAATCAAAAGACTCGTTAATTTTTAAGGTTATTTTATAACATATACACAATAATATTTAGGTATAATAAAATAAAACAGATGTGTTTATTTAACCAAAGCACTTTTTATACCCCTCTTTTGTTTAAATATGCAAAAATAAGAACATATTTTTTCTGTAATGGGGAACCTGCTACTTTTTGACACAGAAAGTTATTTATATAGGTACAACATACCTAAATACTTTTAGAAAAAAAACGCAAAAATATACTTTTCCGCTAGAATGAGATATTTTATACATGGGCTGAAAAATCCCAGGATTAACAAAGAAAATAATTTTTTTTCCTTCAAAATTGGCTGTTTTAAAATTATTAAAAGGTATTTTGATAAATTTGGGTAAAAATATTATTAAAAAAGGCCATTTTTATTTATTCACTAGGCACATCTCACCCTCAAACCGACTTTGTTCATATTCTTAATTGCTCTTCAAGCATTAAACCAAAAAAAAAAAAATCAACAGCTTTAGAAAATAATATAATTTTTTTATTTATTGCTCACATAAAAAAATTTGCAGGCAAAGAAAATGCTTAGAATTTTCAATCATGTACATTATATTGATACGTAATTGAACAAAGAACAAACACAATATGTTCATCTATGAATGAGAAGGTTTTTTTTTTCCCCACTTTAAATTTTTTAATACCTTCCAAAATATATAAAGGCACGATTGATTTGGATTTTTTGTGAATCATATCGATTACTTGCTAAGCTTAAAATACAAATTAAAATTTCCTTATCCCCTCATATTAATTTTTAAGCCTATAACACCAAAAAACTTAATGTTTCATCTAAATTTACTGATTTTTATACATTTCCATGTACACAATATTTTTAGTTTTTCGTTAGAAATATTTTATTTTTATTTTTTCAAATTATGTTATTAAATAAAAAAAATGATTTTCTTCATCAAAATAATCACTTCTTTTTAAATAAAAGAAGCTTAAAGTACTTTAATTTAAACTTAATAATCGTTATCTTATGGAAAAAACCCAATCAGATAAATATTTTACCTACCCAATTCCCATGAAATTGAGGAGTTGCTAATCTGAATACTCTATAGCTATTTAGCATCAAACAATTGCCGAACTTTCACTATTGAAAACGTTTTAACGAATCGTTCTCTGTGGAAAGCCATACAACGATATGAAAAGTTATTAAAGTAAAAGGTCAGTTTTTTAGCACAAACTAGTTATATTATGTATTTTGTGGAACACATCATTTGAAATACTGGATAGTTAATTCACTCCTACAGCAACACGTGCAAAAAAATGTAGCCTATTCAACCAAAAATGGGAGTGTGTTGTTGATTTAAAAAGTTCAAAAACAACTATCGTTTTTTTCTTTGAAAAATAAAAAAAAATGGAATAATTTTTCCCCGTATTATTTGATAGTATATTTTGTTTTGTTTCCTTTCGTCTTCAGTTTTCATCATTCCAAGTCTCAAAGGAATTGATAACTTTTGTCTTCTAAGAGTATAATATAACGTACATTCATTTGGCATCACGGAAAAATAATAACATTGAACAAGTGTTGTAGGGGCAGGATCAAAGAAGATTATTAGTACAAAAACTACATTCACCCCTTCTAGTTAAACTATTGTTAAAACAAGATCAGGCTCGTCTTCCCTTACATATAAAGTAGAAGAAATAATTATTTGATCCCCTTGCCAAATTTGTAAGTATATAAAGATTTTTCCAGAAACTGGCTAGGCTAATTTGTAAACTTCTCCTTCTGGAGCCACTCCTTTGTCGCTTTGGCATGGGTGTCCACTGGATTATATATAATTGGGGGTGTGGCAGACTTGTTTTTGAATATTGTTAGATTTTTTTTGCAAAATTCACGGCTGCTATGTCATTTTTTTGAAAACTATATCAAATATTACATTTTTGAAAAAAAACAAAAAAACAACTTATAACTATTTTCACAAAATGAAATTAGTAGGAAAAAGTTTCAAAAATCCACTGTTGTTCACAAAATAATAATTATTTTTGGAAAAAGAAATTCCAAATTAAATATTGAATATTAAATTTTTATAGAAAAATATTTCAAAATTCCATAGCTATTCAGAGAATATTACAATTTTTGGAACAAAAATAACAAATTAACTTAAATTACAAATATTAACTTTAAAAAAAAAAATCAAATATGAAATTTTCTGGTTATAAGCAAATAATTATCTATATTTTAAATTTTTATATTTATTGGAGGGGGGGGGACTACAGCTCCTACAGCTCACTGCTGGTTGACGGCCCTTTTTGGCTATATGTTTTGAATAATTTTTAATCCCGGAAGACGTATTGTACGACTCGTGTGGCATAACACATTGTCTTGCTGATATTTAAAAATAGAAAAACTGAAAATTGATGTTAATCTTGACAAGTTAAATAACTTTTAGGAGATAAGCAGCTTAAGTGTATTAATATTAGATCAGTTGCAAGCTGCCATGATAGTAAATAAATACACTGAAATCTTTCTCCGTATGTAACAAGGGCATATAAGCTGGAATTCTTCGAAAAATAAAATTAACACAGTTGTTCTAACGGGTTGAAGAATTTTTGGTTGACATCTTTAACTGTCATTACGTTTCATTATATTTGCTCCAAACAGCTGTAACAGGAAGGAAATACACACAAATCCCACTCTGCAGGGACAAGTGCAGTAATTATTCTGATGTTGATCCTTAATTATTTAATAATATCAGTCGAAAGTCGGCGTATCGTAGATGAATGGTTATTGTTTACTTTTTCTTATGAAGACATTCATCAATTTACAACCTATAATATAATAATATGTATTGATGAATAACGCTGGGATCACTCCAAATTACTTTCTGTTAAGATTGCCGAAAAAAATGCTTTGCCGGCTTGTAAAACGTAAAATGGAAGCCAAATGAGATCTTAAACACAATGCTACATAGTTATGACGTTTTTTCGCTTGTTTATTTTTATACCTAACACCACCACTATTGGTCAATAGTGATTGAGTGGGATTTTTATTATGAACTTACAATCCCGTTAAAAAAATATTTTATCTAAGGATTTACTTGAATGTTATCAGCTGCCCAAAAATGAAAGGATAATGATAACAACACCTGAAGTAAGAAACACTGATGAGGTTACTAACTAGGAAAATTAATAACACAATATTTTCCATCTTTAAAAATAATAGTATTTTTAGATTGAAGAATTGACTTACGATTTAATTTCTTACAGCTCCAAGTCCTCCAAGAAACATCCGGGTTTTGAGCATTACGAAAAGTGCAATACAGATATCATGGTGGGAACCAGCTCGAGCCAATGGACTTTTACAAGGTTATCGTATCTATTTTCTAAACAACAACTTTACCTCTGTCCAAACAATCCGGGACAACAAGTCGGCCATGGTGGAAACGTTGAATCGTTTAAGTAAGTAGTTCAAGTAATTCGTCATTTTGATTCATCAATAGGTCAATTTTGCTCAATGTAATATACATATAAATAGGATTTTTGTCAAAATGGATTATTTTGAGGATCTTTTTTATAAAACACATTACTGTAATGACATTTTTGAACAAGGTTTTTTAGATGTTCTTTTTTCAAAACAAAAAAAAAAGTACTTATCTTATGACCTTTTAACAAAAAATTTTATAATATTAAAAAATAATGGTTGCCCGAATATTGCTTGGGCCTTTTTGCCCTACCCTTTTCATCTATTACGTCTATTCCTTCACTTAAGTCATGTGTATCACTTATTTTTAAGCTCATTTAGTCATTTTTGGACTATTCTACGGACAAAGTTTGAAGGACTCACTGTATTTTTATCAAAACACTAAATATTTCCCGTGAAACAGATAGGGTTTTGTGAGAACAAAAATAATTTAGCAGAAAGTCTGACTAAATTATATAAATACTGAACTCAAAATTTCCATCTTTTGATATTTTTCTTTCAGAAACAATTAAGTTTTCTTCTCATAAAACCTTCTTTTAAAAACGGTATTATCCACACAATATGGAGTTTATCTCTGTACTTCTTGTCAGCTGTTTATTTGTATACTACTATAGTCCCAATTATTGTTATACTGAACAGGGCTGTGATTAGGATTTTTCATAGGGGAGGGGGTGCTTTTTGAACAAATATTTGACAGTTTTAAGACATTTTTTTATAAATGGCGAGACAAATAAAATTTTAGAAAATTAACTAATCAAATTTGACAGATTATTTTTTTGTACAAAAGAAAATAAACACGATTCAAAATTGTAGAGCAATTTTGACCGAATATTTTTTTTTTTTTTTTTTTGTGGAAGAGAGAAATAATTTTCTTTTTTAAAATTGTGACAAAAATAAAAATAACTACCAAAAAAAATTCCTTTCGAGAACTTGACAACTGGCTTTTAGTAATGGGGGAGGGAGGGGGAAGGACCAATCTCACGGACCTAATCCTAAACCTAACTGTTGATCTTGAATTAACTCCTGTTAAAATATAAACAATTATTTATTATTTATTGAGAAAAGTCTTACCAATGTGAGGACAAAATGACAGCTGACAATATCATAAAACCAACTGATTTTGGTCCTTTCTTTCCCCTTTTTTGGGGGGAGGGAAGGGGGTTAAGAGGTTTAATTATTAAAATGGGATAATATAGAAAGTTTTTAAATTCTTATTCCTGTGATAATCCCGAAAAAATACGATACGACACTGAAAATGCATCCATTATTATTCCTTTTTCTCCTCAGAACCCTACTCCGAGTATCAGATATGGATAAAAGCATATACTGTTAAGAATGAAGGTAAAACATCTGAGGTACTCAAAGTAAGAACGGATGTGGATCGACCTGGAACGCCCATCATAGTGAATCTAACGTGCCAAAACGGAATACCATGTTCTTGAAATGGCTTCGTCCCAAAATCTTTTATCGCACTGTGGACATCTATCACGTACACTATAGACAGGAGCAGTCTCGGGCATGGGAAAAACAGATCGTGGAAACTGTGAATAATACGATAAATCATATGGTAAGGATTTTTTTCTGTTTTATTAGTTTAGGGGCTGGGGACAGGTGCAACACTATTTGCTTTTAATTTAATTATTGGGAGTTGCATTGGTGCAGACTTGCCAAAATTGAATACAATTTTCCATCATACATCTGTTGTTTATTTAATCAATTTAGATACAATACCAGTAAAACTGTGTTTTTGTAAACACCTATAGCATGTGAAATGATGCTATCTGTCGGAAAAATGATTTTTAAACACAATTTTCTCTGCAACTAGTAATAAAATTTAAAAAAATAAAACCAGATTCTGAGAGCTTGATAGATTATAATTTTTTTTTATTGATAAAGAAAATCACATCCAACAAAATACAGACTATTCACAAGGCTGAAAGTGCAAGCAGACCTTCGCCACTTGGTCCCTTAACAAATCACGGAATTCCTTTTTTTCGCCTTTGTTGTTGTAGGGAGTTCGGTTGATGTGTAGTTCGATTGCACCCCACTCCAAAAAATCCATCAAATTCAGATCCAGCCAGTTTGGAGGCCAAAAGTCCGGCGAGATAAATTCGTCAAAAATTATCTCGAATTAGAGACTTTTTTGTCGATGTTATATATCCTCAAAATCCCATTTAACGGCCTCAAATTCCCTTTAAACCTTAAAAAAAGAACGTCTCACTAAGTGCCAGAGTTTGAGTAAATGTTAATTTGTTTTCCCAAGAGAGTGCACCAGATTGGCAGAATATATAGCTCGCAAACCCTGTATATATAAATATATAGACATAAACCTTTCCATTTTGAGTCATATTTATGAGTATGTAATAAAATATTAGCAATAGTAGGTACATAATATATCCTTGTACGTATGTAATTTTTAAATCATATTTGCACTACATGCAATTCTCTTTGCTGTCATAGAATATCAATATTGTACAGTCATAAATATATAATTTGAAAAATAGATACATTTCCACAAAAGAAAGAAATTCTCCAAATTATCTTAGATACCGGGTTGTGAAAAAGTTTTGAGAATAAAAGGAACGAATTTGATAAAGATGTTTACTTTTGTACACATTTAATATTCAAAACAATTTCATTACTGAATGTACAGGGTTGTACAGATAAATTTGGATAATATTAATAGGCTTATAACGAACAAACAAAATGGGGTAAAACTATATTTATTTTATTATTCGCAAGCTATATTTTATTAAATTCATTTCGACCAGTGAAGATAAGCAAAGCCTATAAAGGCCTACTTATTTTATAAAATATAAAAATTATCGTTCTTAATAGTAGTGATACATTTATAATACAAATATTAAAATATAAAAGACAAAAATATGAAAAAAAAAAACAACGTGACATTGCTGAGAAAAACAAAACAAGTTTCACATAAAAAAAAAGTATACTAAAAATCACTTGAAGTCAGCCTCACTTCCCTCGCAATAGCAAAAAGTTATATTATTCCAAAGAATAAGAGATTTGTAATAGAAAATATACTTTGAAATGTCAATCCTTTGGTTTTGTTAGGTAGATGGTGCTTTGAGTGGAGAGTCTTGTTTTGTGGAACAGATAGCCTATTTTTAGTATTCAGTTTGGGGGAGATAGATTGATCTTTTTGCTTAAAATTCGGTGTAGTGTAATCATATCTTTAATTGTACGTCTATGAGACAAATTGATGAGGCCAAGTCGTTCGATTATGCATTCGTAGTTCTCGTTATCTCCCAATGAAGGAAAAAACGACACAAACCTGGCTTGCAGTTTTTCTAAGGAATCAATCAAGTACTTTCTTGAAGGATTCCAGATCTCAGATCTGTTCATTAAAATCGGGAGGATATAAGGGTTAAATAGTTTTACCATAAACAAAGGGTCATGAGTTTTTAAGCTTCTTTTAATAATTCCCAGGTTACGATTGGCCTTCTTTATAAAGTATTGAATACGCCTCTTAAATTTCAAATCATGAGGGATTTGAAATTTAAGAGACATACATTCAGTTACATTCAATTATTAATAATAAGATTCACCTTTCTTAATAACCTCAGCCACACGGCACCGGAAACTTTGGCAGTTCCGGGTGACATGGAGCAAATCCAACTTGTAAATTGCACTTGTTCTGTTTTTGCACCGACCTACTAGGCCAAAAAATTGTAGGATGTCTTGGCCAGAAAATGTCCTCACTTTTGGAGTCCTGGTTTTCGGCCTGCAAACAGCCAGATTTGAAACCATGCTACTTCTATCTTTGGGGGAGAGCATGATGCCTTTGCAAGTATCATTCGTCTTTGGAGGCCCTGAAGAAATCCATTACAGAAACGAATACAAATTATTCTTCATGGACTCCTGAAACAATATTTACGTTGCTATAAATTATACATAGAAATCTTTAGTGTGATGATAATCTCATTCAGAATAAGATTGAGAAAAGCATAATAATTAAGACCTCTGATAGTCTATCTGAATGAAAGAGATAAACAATCGTTGTACTTCAATTGTAAAGCTCTACAACAAAGGTATGGAGGAGTCGATTTCATGGATCAAAGCATTTATTATAATAATATCAGTCAATTTTCTGTCGTATAATGATTACTTGTTAGAATTAGAAAAAAAAAAGTATATCAAAAGAATTAAATATTAATTCAACTCCATTGGGTAATTTTAATATTTTGTATATATAAAATAAAAATTACAGTTCCTACCCAGAAGGAAACGGTTGTCCCATTAAATTCTAGCAAACATATTGAAATATTCAAAAAATATTTCTAATTTTATCTTATATGATCAAAGAGATCAAGAACTGACTATAATTATTTTTGATTTTGTTTTCAATTCATTTTGGATCTGAATTTGTAAAAAAAATATTTTTTAATTTTTGTAATTTTTTTTTCTTGGATTTTCTGAATAAAAAATACATATTTTTAAACAAGGATACTTTGAATTCAGAAAATGATAGATACTTTTTAAAATAGTTTTAAAGTCTTTTAGCATTAGGATCTGAAATTTATACAAAGATTATTTATCTTTTTCTTCAACACTAAGTGTGTAAAAAAGCTTTAAATCCTAAAAATAGCTTAAAATACCAAAAAATGTATGGTCTTTGTTTGAATGCCCTGATGCTAATAGAGAAGAAATTAAGCCATATTAAGAATCAAGAAATTAAACTTTAATGCAAAATGTATATTTCATTCCTGTATCATTTTTTTTTGTTCGACAGTGTAATTAGTTGAAGAATAAAAATGTAATCGCATTTTTATGTTGGAAAAAAGTAAAAATCTTACTATTGTTGATATTTAAAAGAATTACTTTGAATTTTTAACAAATTGATGGCTCAATTTTTACTCATATTAATTCGTAATTAATCCAAAGATTTTTTGGATTAAAAAGAAGTTTTCTTATTTATTTTAATGATCAAAATATGTATTTAAATCTTTGTAATAAGGAGGGGGAGAGAGTAAAGATTTTTTTAAAGACCATCATCATAGGGATTTGCTTATTTATTTTTATGACATTGCTTTAATCATATTTCTTAGTACGCTTATATTATAGTGTACATACATTTATGAGATTCTTAGAAATGGTTTTGATAGGAGGTAAAAGAAGTGGAGAGGATTGTAAAAATCTATGAGCCGTGTCCTTGCCTTTATGAATTTTTAGGGTCGTTTTTCCTTTGCAAGAAAGTTATTGCTTAACTCTTACTCAAAGCCATTGAGAAATAAATACATCGATGTCCAAATTATTGAGCAAATGTATCAGCTGATCAAAGGGGTATAATCTGACGTCATATTTGTTTGTTTTTCTTACATTAATAATCATCGACTGCAATTAAAGGAACAATATTTATCCCTGATGACCTTTGATGGTGTAATAAAAGTTACACAATCAACTACCTTTCCTTTAGCTGACATTGAATCTATAGTATACCTATATACTCATAGATACCTTGATGTACGTTGATGTACAGCAATACCTAGTCATACGAGCTATATTCGTTCCTGGACAAAAGTTCGTATGCCAAAGCAATTTATCTTAAAAGGAATGACTAAAAATATTTATAAATTAATTCAAATCTTCATTTTTGGAAAAATAAATTATAAAGTTCATAACTATTTACAGATATATAAATTATTTGGGGAAAAAATTGAAAAATCCAGAGATGTTGAGAATTTTTTTTTTTTTTGGAAATAAAGTTCGACAATTAAATATTTTTTTGAAAAAAATTATTAAGCAAAGTATTATCTTTAAAATTAAAAAAAAGTCTTTCAAAAAAAAAAAATTACCCCTATATCACAAAAAGATATTTTCATCTTGACTAAAACATTATTCTATCAAAAAGATAATATAATCTTTAATTTGGGGGGGGGACTACAGCCCCTATATCTCACTCCCTACGGGCGCCCTTGAGGGTGTATTATAATTTCAACGTCATGTGTAATGGAAAGAAAGTGATCAGTTAACTTTTTATTTTCGCATCAAAGTCAATCAGATTTAAAAATCATCTCTCATTTTATAATAGGGACTGTTTAACGACTTGTTTGCAGATGCACGGTGCTTGATATGCAGCAAAACTCAAAAGGATCTTAAACGATCATTATGACTGAAATATTATGAAATATGAAAAATTCAAACTGAAAAAATGTTTTATATTACAAGATAAAGATTTCATGGTGTCATTTGAACTTTTTAATAAAAATTCTAGTACGTTTTAAGCTTTAAATTTTTTTGTTATTTTATCCCCGATGATTTCTTGTGCTTTTTTTTTTTACATTTTTCATAATAAATTGTCATTCCCTTTGAATTTTTTATTTTATTGGTATTTAAAAAAATATATTCTCAGTGTACCTATAATGATTAAATATATTGCCTTTCCCACTCCAAAATTCTTAGTGGAACCTGGGGCAAGGACTTTTTATGCTCCCCTTAGACACGCCTGTTAAGTGTGGTTAATATTCTTGCAGTCTGATAATCTTGTTTCGTAGTGGAGGTAACCTTTGACAAATATCCAGGGTGAAAGATTGAGTTTGAGCTTTTTTTGTTTCAAATCCTGTTAAATGTAATAACGTTTGTGAATGTCTAGAATATCACATCTATACTATAGAGTAATGTAGGCTTTGAAGTCTCGTGACGTTGCAAAGATAGTCATTGAGCCTAGGAAATATCAACAAAACTTGTTTTGTATATTCATATAAGATCCTTATATTGATATTGCAAGAACATAATGTTTGGAAACTTTCAATATGAACGAAGGTCATTGCCTCTCCCCCACCTATGCAACATTTTTATGGTTATAACAATAACATTTTTTTGGCATGTCTCAGAAATATTAAAAGTCATAATTTGCAATAAAAAAAATCAATTTTCATTTGTTTAAACCATAATGTTATTCGGTCAAATTTAATAATTAAAAAAAAATTTAAGTTCTAAAATTTCAAAACAAAAAAAATAGTTCAAATTTGGCAATTAAAAAATAAAAACCTTCACCATCAAGATTATAAAAAAAAGATGAATGGCCAAGCCAACTCTCCAAAACAAATCCTGGAGACGTCTCAAAAGACGTCATCAATGCACCTATAATTTGGTCTCCTCCACTCGAAAATACATTTAGCCACCGGTGAAGGAGGGGTACAGACAATGACAGACCATAAATATTGCAGAGTCCTATGCAAAACGGATTGCAGAGTGCCTGGGGTATAGACGGGGTTTTTACTATATACCATTTTGTATAAATTTGAATTAAATTTTGACTCTTATTCTTAAAGAATTTAATACGTTTCCCTATTACATTTTTATCAAGAATCTTAAAATGTAGACTCTTTAGGAATCTTTATTTTTCAAAAATCACTCATTTTCCTCAATTGATTTTTTCAATCAAACATTAATCCTAATGAAAATCTAAATGGCTGCATACGTTGCAAAAATCTCATGCCATATCTGTTACAGGTTTTGAAAAATATCATAATGCTTCATTTAAATATTTCTTTTTTTGTTAATGTTATTTTATATCTAAGCTAATTATATTGATACTTTATTTTTTAAATATAGATGTACTTAAATAACCTCACATCCAACAAAGTATACGACCTCAAAATCCAAGCTGGAACACGATCCCTCCTAGGTGAGCGGGAAATGCATTTTGGAGCCTTTTCAGAGACACGTCGACTTCTCCTTCAACCAGGATGTGAAGTTATTCGAAGCTTTTCTCCATCCAGATCCCACAACAAACAGGACTCTCTTCTACTCATTAATTTGGAGGAACATTTAGGGATGATTGCTGGAGTGGTGTGTGGATCTCTGGGGCTTTTACTTGCTATTTTTGCCTTTCTTCTCTGGAGGTATATTATGTGTTTCTAAATAGAGTTGTTTTAAGGCCATTTTTTATAAACCGGGTAGACACACCTAATAAAACTTTGGATTTGAGTTCAATCAGGTATTTGAACACCCATAAGGAATTTGTAGCTACCTATACATCCTTAATTACAAAAAAAAAAAACTCTTGAAAGTAAATAATTAAATTATGTAGCTAAAAAATCCTTTTAACTTGGCATATTTGTACCAAAACAAAAGATATACATTACCTTTTGTTGTCAGCTGTGGATGTTTCTGATTCTTTTCCCTTTATCAGTGTTATGAGCGTTGAATGGATGAATTAGAATTCGCTCTTGGTCAGTGATTAATTATTAAGTAATTATTCCGTGGGTGGATAATTGACTAAATACTACTGTTAAGACTCGGTGAAGCTCCAAATTTTTGTTTTGGTTTGGTCTTAAATGATTTTTCTAGACGTATGTGTACCAATTTTTGGTCCAGACCGCGATCTCAGACCGGAGACCGATTTTTTTTTCGGTCTCACTTTGTAGATTGGTTTTGATTCCGATTTTTTTGGTCTCAATTTATGGACCGACTTTTGTCAGTCTCATATATTATGAAAGACCAAATTTCCTCTTTTTTCTGCATCAACCGTTATTGATTTTCTTCTAAAAAATCTCAAAAGTACACAATATGTTCTAGAAAAAATACTGTATACATATCAGAGGCGGTAGGATTAAAATTAATCTAAGCTATTTCTGTTTAAACTTTGTATAACGTCATTGTACTTGAAAAAACATATGATGTCATGTTATAAACAATTTATCTGTAAAATCAGTCTAGAGCGATTTTTTTTGGGACCGATCTAAACCGAATTTTTATGTGAGACCTGTCCAGACCAAGTTTATTGTTGGACCAAACTCAAAATATAACGGTCTCAGATTGGTCTAGGATTTCCAGACTGAACCCCAAAACTTCTAACTATCAACCGATTTTGGACCTTTTTTCTGTTTATTTTCGTATTAAAGGCTGTGTCATACAACACAGGTAATGACCTTCCAATGCATAAAAGTTACTTCTGTGTGTGAGAGTAGCAAACAAACAATTTATAATGTTTTGTAGCGTAAGCGTAAGCAATACTTACTGAGGTTTATAAAGTAGATAGTGACGTAACAAAAAATACCAGCCATCACTTCTAGATAACTGATAGGTACTGAAACAGAAACAGTAAGGTTAGATATATTGCTAGAGTCGTCAATTCTAAGTACTTATGGTCGTATAAAAACATTAGAAACTGAAAATCAGTATGGTAGGCCTGACAACTTAAATAATTTTTGCAAAAAAAGCAGTTTCTCTGTAATGACGAGCCACGTATGTATGCGGTGCTGAGAGGGAGAAATAAATACGGACGTAGGCAGGAATTACTGTAGTGTCGATCTTCAATTATATGTAATCTATGTCAAGCATGGAGCTACAATTTCATAACAGTTCCTTAGTGTTCTCTACTTTCTTCAAGAGTGCACACACTTGTGATTACTTCATACTTGGACGTTCTCCCCTCAAGAACTAGTAAATACTCATATCAAGTTTAAAAATACTGTTCAGATTGTCAACTAACTTATAAAATGGAGTTTAGAAGCTTAAAAGATTTTACTATGTTTCATTAAGGGTTGCTCTGATAATGATTAAAGAGACAGTTTATTTCTACACTATAATGTATAACTAGAGATTGGAAAATCCTCGTAAACATATATAAAAAAATATATATATAAATAATTTGCAAGATATTATACTCATATTAATTATTTCTCCCTATTTTAATTATTCAAACATATTGACGAGCAAGGATCACTATAAATTATAGACTTAATTATTTATTTATGTTGGTAGATACTTCGTCAATTAATGTTCCCAAAATATATTTTTTAGACAACTTTCACATCTCTAAATAGGACAAATGTTACTCGCTAATAAATATAATTCGAACTCTTTAAAATAAAAAATATTGACCCTTAAATAATTACCCCAAGGAAACTGGGTTTTACATGTAATATGCAGATGTATTTGATATTGATGTTCCAGGTATGAGAATACCACGGACTTACCATATTTTCAAGTATTCATTTGCTTCATTGAGTGGTTTACATTATTGATTAATTCTTTGCATGTTCCATGAATCAATAATTTATTCATTAGAATTTGCATAACCTTGTAGTATTGTCTTTCATTTAACAATTAGTTTGATACATAGACTGGTTTACACACTTTTTGGATAATTAATCAGCTCATAAATTGTAGAATTATACTGCAATTTCAGTTTAATTTTTGCATAGTTTGAACCTGTGTTCATCTTTTGGCATCATGTGGATAATATGTTAGTCTTACTCTAGTTTAGACAACAATTCTAATATTGACAACTTTTTTTAACCAACACTTGACCCATCGACGGGGTGGATTGATTAAGATTAATTAACTTCAACATTTTTCGTACGAGGCTATATATTTCTTCGTTTTTTGTTCTTTTTTCCCCAGTAGCGTGAGTCAATTTACATATCCTGCAACTTTTCGACTTCAAACACTAATCTCTCATTAAACCGATTAACTCTTAAATTAGTCATAAAAAAATATTTTCTCCCCCTGCGCCATATAATCCTATTTTTCCCTACTTAAGAATAATTTCTGAAGAATTTGTTTCTCTTTTCCAAGTTTTCATAAATAACTTTTTTATGTATTATCAGCACTATTAGTAACGGTCATTTTGAGGACCTACACAACCAAGATTTATACATGTATTACAAATAGTGTTGGATCCGTCTTCAACAACTAAAAAGAGTACTGTCAGTCCATTCCTGATAATATTGTCTGTCCTTGGATCGCTCCTTATCGGGGTTTTAAGGTGACTCAAACAGTTTAAATGACGTAGTTACTAACTATGTTCTTTCAGCTGTTCAAAATAGCCTCTTTCAGAGAGACACTATACCTGAAATTTAGAAGAAGACGTGTGCTAGCTATGAGTTATTTTTTTCTATATTATAGATTTCTTCAATTCGAACTAGGTCTAAAGAAAATAAAAATATAAGTAGAACCTGAGGAGTGATGAATGGTGAAAAAGTCCGGACCGATTAGGAAAAAGACTGATTTGTGAAACAATCCTAGGACCGATCCAACACTAATTATAAATATATTATTACATCACTTTAGAATCTTATTTCCATATTGTAGATAAAAATTAAATATTACGGCGGAAAGAATAAAATATTGTTCTTTAGTTATCCCACTTTTCTTGTCCCTAATCCATTAATAAGTGTACAAATGTAGCCAATTTCATAGGGAATTTGAGTATATATTACTTTAAGTATATTCAATTATCACTATTTTCCATCTTTCTTTTTTTATTCATAAATTAATTTGATAGAGTTTAATCGATATTTATTGTAAATTTGTCCATTTTATGCAGTCACATTAAAATATAAACGTGAAACCCCAAGATGGGATCTTATTCAATTATAACATAATTTATGACGTCAGTGAAAGTGCTGTATTGCTTTCGACATTAATCGATGATGAATTTAAAACATTCTTTAATCTTTATTGCTCACAATGTCTAGATCTATGTATGTCAAAAGAAATTTTTTTGTTCCTAAATGTCATAATTAGACAGCTAATTATTTAATCGAAATCCTATCGACCCTCACAAAAATATCTGACACTAATGATTATATATTACGCATACACGGAAAATACTGTCATGATATACACATGAACATGTTCAAAGAATGTCTCTCCCTACCACGTATGTGTACAGTACAAATACCTCAATCGATATTTTGATACAATCATAGAGTAAATAGAGTTAGTTTCTACTAGTGTTGCGTTTTGTTTTGAAAATCTTAGCCCGGTCTGAGACTATAATCATTATTATTTTGGTAAGATCAAATTAATAATAGTAAAGTTAGGGGTAGGTCAAAAAATAATGACGTAACGGAAAGGAAATTTCTGTCCAATTTGGTCTAGAAAAAATCATTTAAGATTAGGTAGGTACCGATACCAAAAGTTCAGCCAATTCCAATACTTTCATTTTGAATGGATGGACATGAATTTTTTTATGCAGGTCTTTTATTATTTTATATGTTAAAATTAAAGAAATAATAGTTTTAACCGGGGCCCCTACAGATAGGATCTCCCAGTCTTAAACATATACAATGATCCTCACTTTTTTTTTAATAATTTGACAATTTTATGAAATAATTTAATTAGAAATTTTATTATGCTTAATAGTGTAAATACAGGCATTGGTAGAATCACCATTATTGAGCTGATTCCGATGCATCAGTACATCCCTTCTTAAGACCGAACCGTAAAAAAATAGTTTTCAATCTGAATTTTATCATCGTTTTATTCTAAATTCTTCTATTTACACATTTTCAGACGCTACACGCAAGATAACGACATCTACTATCCCCACGACAAATATTTTGGTCAAGGAGGATCACTCGAAGCACAGGGATGGGATAATGGATCAACCGTCGAAGGAGAACATGCCATACCCGTGCATATTTTTGCTAAACACGTTGCTGAACTTCATTTAAATCAGGTAATAATAAATTTTTTTACTAAATAATTCATGGGGTTCACATTGACGAACGTCGTGAAAAGTTCATTCAAACAAAAAAGTCATAAGTATGATCATATTTAACTTTTGATATTATGATGGAGTACTTGAATTATTCAAATTTAGGAGGTTTCAAACATCACGGATTTCGCATAAAGTGGTATTTGAAATTATTCTGACTCCCTGTATAGGGATGTATATTTCCCTCATATTACGTTTTTTTTAATATTTTGAAAATAATTTATAAAATACTAAATATAGAGGTAAGCAAGAATTGTTTAAGTTGTTGATGAACTAGGTAATATTAGGCCTACATCTTCATTTAGTACAAATGTATGGTTTTTAATATGGGGATCGAGTTTCCAGTAAATATTTGATTTGATACCTTAACATAAATTTTTTGATTATTATACGAACTTGCGATTCAAAAGGTTACTGATTTGAACTGGTTATGTTCCAATTACTTAAATTGAACAGTATTAAAAAGACTGCATTAAAATTCATATCTATAGCAGACTACAGTTAAATTTTACAATTAATTAACAATTTTTTTTTTGTATTATACATTCGTTTAAATAATTTATGATGAATAAAATGATTTTGGTATCTTAACATATTATAAAACAAAGGACAAGAAGTCTAAAAATAGAAAAATAAAAAATAACTTATGCTATTTTACGTGTTTTAGTACTACAAAAGTCCTCCTAGAACGTGGATTTCATATTTTATTGTACTCCAAAACTGCGATACGCGAGAATCTCAAGTGATAATTAATAATTAAATAACTCATTATCTCTCCTTTTGTATAAAAAAAGATTCATAATAATCCTTCAAACGCTCGGCTATTAAAGGTTTTATATTATGTAATTATAAGTAGTATAGCTATGAGTATTTGAACTTACTAATGTCCTAAATAATATTTATATTATAGTTATAAAAACTAAATTTTTAAACTTTGTGAAATAATCAAATGGAATATTATTGATTGATTAGTTCTCCTTGATGTAAATCCCAATAAATCCATAATAAACCTTAGATTAAATTCATCTTTTTAAAAATGCAACTTGATAATAGGAAATAAGCTAACTAAAAATATATATATATTATCTGTAAAGTGGCGTGACAGTCTTTAGTCTCTTGTTTTATATTTGTACTTTTAAAAAAAAATGCCACATACTCTGAATAATTTTCGCAGCGCCTTCTATATGTGGAACGTCAGGAGCGTCCGCAGGGGGTGGACTGGAGAGGATGCATCCACTGCAAATATCCCAGTTTACAAAAAACTGAATTCTTCAAATGTTTCTACTAAAAACTTTAGTTTTGGAAATTTAAAATAAATCAATTTTCAGTGAATAGCTATGGATTTTTGAAATTTATTTTTTGAATTATTTTCAAAAAAATTCACTCAGCCAAGCCTCCTCAAAAAAAAAAAAAAAAAAAATAATAATTATCCTGCAGATGCCCATGAATATACACTTATATTATGTATTAAATAATATTATGATTCATGGAGTTGCTCTAATTTGCCTAAAGGTGGAGCACCTTTCTGTCGTTTTGTTTAAAAAACTATATTACTAAAATAATGCTCTTCCCATAATAATTAATTTACATTCGCTATTATATATTTTTTTGTAACTAGGACGTTGGATTCTGTAAGGAATATGAAGAAATCCGTGCAGCAAACTGTCTGGATGAATACTCCGCAGCTGATTCTCAAAATCCGGAAAACTATGATAAAAATCGTTATCCCAACATTCTTGCATGTAAGATATTTTCTGTATTTTTTATTATTAATTTAGTCTTTTTTTGAATAAAACGGTCCATGATGCACGCATATAAAAAAATATAAAATGAATCAGCTAGATGATGTCTTTTACTCGTATAATTAAATATGAAAGTGTATTAAAGTATTTCAAAATGCAGTTTCTATGGTATTTACATAGAGGAGAGGCTATTCTTTGTTTTTGAATCCATCTAAGATATTTTACATAGATTAATAAAGTATCTGAGAACTTGATATTGACAGAATTGAGTCAGGCTTGAAGATGTAGGAATTATTTTAGCAAACTTTAATGAATTTATTGTTATTAACGATGGTTATTAATCTATCTACTATTGATATTTTTTTGCAATAAATGACGATTTGAAGAAAAAGAAAAGTAATGTGTAAAATTGTGAAGTTGCCGAATTGACCTTTCTGGGCTTTTGTTCGCCTATTTTTTCTGGGATCACAAAAGCTAATTTGAAAGGTCGAAATCCACCGTTTATTGATCTTTACCACCTAAAATTTAAATGTAATCAAACTTGTATAAAGGGATCCAAAAAAAAAAGCAACCTCATTGTGCAAGTGACCTTTCTTTATAATGTTTTTCCTATTTTGTAACAAACTTAAATATAACAACTAGAAACCTAGTCCTGTGAAAGTCCTATGTACAGTGGGTATGTTAGAAAAAAAAGTACGATATGAACATGATAACCCTGACATTTTAGAAGAATATTTTGGAGGAGACCAAGAATAATACTTGTGACGTTGTATAAGATCAGCTACAAGCTGTGAAAGGGGAGGAAGGAGAAAAGGATATAAAAAAGTACATTTGTTAGAATAATATTTATCCCAGATTCTACTTTGAGTCCAACAAGAACTTAAATTAATAAATCAGCAACAACCCCTTAGGGTTATAGTCTGTCTTTCATGAGCACACACGAATATTAAATCAGTTTTTGAATATAATTAAGTCTATTTTAGAAGGGAGGTTCACTACTCAGGATTATGTAATAGTAACAACTGCTAAGGAAAAGAAAATGCATTCTTCAGATTACTAATCTGGAAAAAAGGCACAGCTAAAAAATTCACACGAGTTTCATCACTGTTACTGAGTAGATTGTGTAGAATTTGTAAATTGTACAAGTTACCATTTCTACGTCTCATAACGCTTTTTTTTAAACACAGCTTCCATCATTTTCATTACCAACTATTTATTGTTGATATCTTTTCATATTTATAATCTAAAATTACTTAGTTATAGTCAGAGGTGTATAAAATATGTCCTAGAAAGTGGGAGGGACTTTTTCTAGTTGGTAATATGAATACGCTTTTTTATTTTCCAAAGCTGTTATCAGTATGATTTAATTCATGAACAAATAAAATCTTTATATAAATTAATAGTTGGTGGGTGGGTCCTTTTTTTTTAATATAGGTCTTTATTGGCATGCATTTAAACATTTACAATCTAATACTAATAAAACATAATAGTCGTATACTAGAAAAATAATTCGTTAAAACATGTGGACAAATGAAAATTAAAAAGGCTATCATAAAATATATAGCACTATGAGAAATATTTAAAATAAGTATTTGGAAATAATATTAATTGGATGATGAACTGAAAAAAAACGAGTTTAAATTTTCAATAAAAGATTGTCATAAATATTAGCAATATATGAAATTCCATCGAGGTTGTTTTCTTTTACTGTACGAAATTCTTCGACTATATATTGCGTTTTAATAAGAATTCTCAACTCTCTCATTATTTGAAGCAGAGAGGAAATTTTTTCTTTGACAATTGTTTGTTGAATAATGTATAAGTTTTTTATTAACGTCACTATAAATTTTAGACTCTGTACATTGGCAGTAGAAGCAAATTCCCTGTTTATCATTAAACTACTTGACAACCAACTTGAGAGTCCTAGAAAGTATTCGGTATTTCGCTCGGCGTAAAAACCCATTGCTGATTGCCTTAAGGTTTCCTTGGCTTCCATTTTGTGGGACTTTTTTTATTTTCTTCCTCTCACAGCTGTTTATGAAAGCCAAGCTGTTCTCTTCGCAAAATATGAACTTTTTATTATTTTTGGCACGGAATATGTCTCATTGATTGCTTAATTTTTATCGAAAATTACAGAATTAGTGCAAATATTGACCATTTAATTATAGGACATTCAATTACTGCCTCAACTTAATTTCTTTTTTTTTTATGTTCACTAATGACTATATTTAGAAAGAATGTATCTAGCATAGGCTAGAACTCAATAATTAATAACTTAATGTATAGAAAAGTCGAGTCTATAGAGCGTGTACAATATATACTATGTGGATAGATAGTTGTGTTTTTCCAAAACTTGTTTACATAGAATAGGTAATTCAAACAAGAGTCCTTAGACAATACAGTCTTTAAGCTTAACCTTTTGTAAGCCTTGAGAAATGAAATCAACTTAATCATAAATACTCTTTATTCTTCATCTCAAACAAAAATATTAAACCTTCATTTGTATTTATATTAACATCAAGCCTTACTTCCTTCAGCCTAAAAGGATATTCCATTTAGGAAACTAGGGCACTTCGTTATGTAGCCATGAGAAACAAATCGAGATTTCCCTGAGTTGATACAGTTTAACTGAATTGATTGAAATATCTGTTTTTATTCAAAAAAAAAAAAAAAAATCTTAGTTGTCGTGAAAAAGTCTTTAAAAAGTAACATTCACTCAACTTCAGAGCAATGTGAAAATACATCTTATTCATATTTTCGACCTAAGAAATAACAATATTAATAAAATATCGCAGGCGTTTTGGATGTAGCATTGAGTGTGAGTATAATACAAAGTGCTGTCTAATTTATATTATACGTATATTTTTAGTCGAAGGAATAAAAATCTAGTCACATTATTAAAATATCACATGATTTTTAAATGTAGCATCGATAGTGTGGAGCTACAACTCAGCCAGGTAGCACTATAGAGACTAAAGTATTCCTTAGTTAATCATTAGGAGTTCTCAAGAGAGCTGGCTTGCGTTTTTGAGGATTTTCATCTTCAAGAACAAAAGCTTAAAGCTGATAAAACTCATGAAAAATATGTTTTTTAGAATCTTGATTAAGAAAATCGAATACAAACTATGAAATTTCAAATTCTTAACATGTTTTAGAAGGTGCTATTGGAGTTTTTTTCAAAATATTTGTGCATGAGCCCAATGTTTCTCTAGCAATTCTTTTATCTCATATCAAAATTTGAACTCTTAAGTTTCTTTGTGGAAAAAATTGAAAGTTTAGGCGTGTCTCGAAATTGTTGTTTCTTCTTTTTCTTTTTTTTTGCCGAATAACGAAGCAATATTCTTGGGGCGGCGTGTATATTTAAACTATACAAACTTTTACTAAAAAAATATTATAAAAAATTGTGTTGTTGTTTTTTTCTTGAATTTGGAATCCTAATTCGAAATCTGCATGAAAAATTGGCAACAGAAAACTTTTTCCGGTCAAAAATATTAAAAATAGATTTCCGGATTTAACAACATACTGGGTGCAAGGAATGATAATTAATCTGAGCGCCCGCCTTATTACTCAGGACTAGCTCTGTGAGACAACCCTCTGTGGTCAGAACATCATTACTGACATTTTTCACAAAAAAAAACAAAAAAAAACTTTCCCATGTTTACTTAAGCTCAAAAAAGTTGAGCTTTTTTGGAAGTGAATGGTACGAGCTCGCACCACAACCACCAACAAATTTCAATTTCTTAAAAACATATTCTGAATCAGCACCCAATTAAACATAGAATCACAAGTTTTCTTAAATGTGCACCATGTTTGAAATTCCTGTGATAATCCCTAATCATCAGTCATAACGTCGTTTTGATATTTGTTTCACATTCTATTAATATTCTTCTTTCATTCTTGAGTAGAAAACATCTATGTATTGAGTAACTACGTGAAAGTGCACTCATCCAAAATGGAGAATAGTACTATGGATTTCTGGCGTACCGTTATTTTATATTTTGTAGGCAAAGTTTTTCTGTTTAACGAAGCTCTTATATTACAAACAATACCGTATACTATTGCTAGTTTAAAATAAATGTGGGTATCCACATATCCACATATATTATGCATGTACACTGTACAAGTATATGCGTGTATAATTTGGGAACGGACCATTAGACAATTTATTTGCAAGAATTTTCCATATTATAATCTACTAACCTCAACACATCCCCTTTACAAAAACAAGAGTTTTAGTAATTTTGTAACTTTATTTGTAGGTGTAAAAATTGGTCCTTGACCAATTGAATTTGGGAAGCACAAAAATTAAAACATGGGCATTTCCCCTCCACCAAGCAACATATCTTAAATCCACAAACCTCTTAATTTTAAAAGGGAAAATTGTTTAAGTTTGATGATAAAAATCCAAAGTTCTTAAAAATCAATCCTGAGCTCAGTCCGAATAGTTGTGATAACCCACCTCGATTCATCTTACTTTTGGGTTGCAGCATGTCCAATTCGATTGTACAAGTTCCAAGCTGTACAAAATGCCAATTTGTAGACTACATATATTTATATACTTGAATAGGACCAAATAACGACAAATTGGTTGCAAAAATGAGAATGAATTTAAATTCGTTTGTTCATTGTTTGAAAGGACTTTCTTTTATTTTTTTGGCAATCCCTTATTTTTTTCATCGTTTTGAATTGCTATGTATAAATACTAAATATATATTTAAATTATTATAATATATATTTCTTTATGAAAAAAAAAAAAAAAAATGAGGAAAAAAATCAATCATTAATTCAAAGCTTCATTTCATTCAATATCATTGAAAGAACCCCTCAAGATTTATATTTGAAAAACATATATTTATGCCTTTCTGTTTGTTTGATTTAAAAAAAAAAGTACCATATCGAATTTGCATTTGTATTTCCCAATAAACAAAATAGTATCAGTACATCAGAAAAAAAAACCCTTCAAAAACAAAAAAAACTCTCTAAATGTTTAATTATTATTAAATTAGAACATTAGAAAAAATGATTTACAATAGATGGCGCTGGGATGTCATATAGATACTTTTTATTCACGACACAGATTCCAATATACTTGAAGAAAAGTCATGTTATAGACATTTATAAGTAAAATGTTTTCACAAGACGTCTGCATTGTTGATGACAGCTATTTTGAGGCCCTAAAGAATGATGTTTTATAAGAATAACAGTCCATTTTTCATTAATAATTATGAATAGTGAACTATTGGATGAAAAAATAAGATGAACAAATAAAGGACTTACAGCTTTACTATTTATTAAAATAATATATTTCTACTTTATAGTTTTATAATATATCCGACCCTGAAATGTATTAAACATATGCTGTTACATCATTATACAATTGTATTTCCATAGATTATGTAAAAATTAGCTTATAGGGACGTCGGCAGGATTATATATGTTTTTTTTTATTGGCGAAAAATGTATTAATCATGAGGAAAAAAAAATCTTGTAAGAGCACAAAAAATACAGCCTTCTCCTCTCCCCCTGCGGACGCCCCATACTTATTAGAATGCATAAAAAGACATTAAGTATATTTATGTTATATAGAAAAGAAGAAAAGAAAAAAGAAAAGAAAACAAAGCATTTTGAAATAGTAGCATATTTTAATCTATACAAATTTTTCAGGGAGCAATATATACTGTCTATCATGTATACACGCTCGATGCTTCATACAAAACGGAAGGGAGATTCCATTATTATGATTAAGTTGTTATTTCTTAGATCAAAAATACTTTATTTCATAAATATATGCATACATTCATACAGAAAGACATACAAAACTTGCTTTTTTAATATAAATGTGGTAAGTCAACACAAAAACCGTATTGTACATCAATCAAGATAAAAAAGTTCCAGTATAATTTTACGTCTTAAAAAAGGTCGAAAGGAATAAAAGTTTTATGTACAGGTCGTAAGACTGGACTGAACAAATGAGTACTCATACATCACTACTCATAACTCCTCCAACTCTGCATATGCGTTTATCTAAGACATAATAAATCAATGTTGTTATACCAAGTGGTCCATTGAAATCTGAACACTTCATTCAATAATTAAAAAAGGTTGAGTGATTTAAATTAGTTCATATTTCGATTTATTAAAACAAAAAAAATTAGTTAACAACAAAAAAAAACCTAGCCTCTTTAGCTTACGTACAAGTAGAGAAAATGACAAAAGAACAGGATCGACAAATATTCTAGTAGCGTACACCCAGCAGTGTGGCGTCTCAAGGACTACCGGGTACGACGTCAGCAAGTACCAAGCGTGGGTGAAGAAGAAGAGCTCTGTGAAAAAGGTCAAACTAAACCCGGAGGAGCTAAAGAAAACAGCCTAGACCAATTATCTCTAGTCAATGAGAGTCCTTACAAGAGATCTGAGGGTTTTACACCAAATTGTCCAGAGACCTCACAAGAAGTGGGTGGAAAGAACCTTGAAACCTTTAGACAAAATCAATAAAAGACACCCATTTCCTCCGTTGGTAGACCCTTTTGAATGAGTCTTTTGAGTTCTCTTGAACTCTTTTGTGACGCTTTTGGCCCCCTGCACCCCTGATGCAAGCTCCCTCGACTACACAGAACTGCAATGTCTACCGATAACCTCAAAGCCACAGGGATGACTATATCTGTAGCGGATCCAGGCTTTCTATCACCGCCTTGACGCCATCATTGCCACAAGGGACTGCTACATTAATGACTAAGAGTGCTCAGACACACATCTATTTATAGCATTCATTTTGTTTAAATTATATTATTAGTTAAAAAGTTTTATCTTGTTGAATTTTAAAATTCAAAGTGTGCAGATTTTAATGAATCACTCCGTACAGTCTCATTCCTATGCTTTTTTCTCCACGCTTAGTAATAACAATACGAATATATATTACATCACCCCCACCAGGAAATGCACTTAAATCTTTTATCATTTTTTTTTCATGTTCCTGATAGGGGTGAATTAATCTTTGAGCAAACAAGAATATATATGTATATCTGTAATATACCCTCATGTACTTGATATCTGTCGCCTTGAGGTATATATCTAAAGATGTATGAACAGGGGAAAGATCTGATTATTATTAACTCAGTTTGTGTACGTATGTAAATATACGATTTTTCATAGTTTTATGAAAAATCATGTTAGTATTGTGTACATGAATCATCCGTCTCTTTCCTTAAAACTCAACACGAATACTTAGTTGGGGTGTTACGCCACCCCAAAATTAAAATGATCTTTTTGCATTATAAAACTTTATTTTGACACAGTCAAATAATACTCAACTTATGCTAAGATTATGCACTCTTCTTTTATATGAGAAACTAAAGGCTCTTTTTATATTAGTAGAATATTTGGAAATTAATAAGAAAATTGAATTAAAGAAATCTTGTAATGAATGTCTTAAGGAAGTAAAAAAACTATTTTTATTGATTTTCTTTGTCAATGCAGTTACGTTTTTGCATCGGGTTGTTGTTTTGTTTGTAAGCAAGATTATGGAAACAATTTACGGTCAATTTTGGTAAAACCCTGCAGTAAGATTATTCTACATATTTAATGCAAATTTCTGTGTGTGTGTTTGACATAGAATCACAGCCCAAACAATGGATGGGTTTTCCTAAAAATTTTATGTAGGTTCTTAAGGCTCAAGAAATGGTTATGGTAATATTTTTTTTGTGTCCAAAGCAATGGGGTCTCTAAATAGCATTTAAAAAAAAATTAATTATTAAATAACAAACGACTACTTCATATAAACCAAAAAATAAAGACCGTTAAGATCTAGACATAATTCTTACTGCATGTTCGTATGTTTCTTTGCAAACTTTTCTCAAAGAAGATTATAAGATTTAGGGAAGAAAAAAAAAAGAAGAGAGACCAAGACAAAGTATTTTTGACAATAATATGAAAGATAAACGAACAACAGTTTAACTTGAATATTTTTTTTATAAGGATTATACTCTAATCGAAAAAAATCGGACAAATTCAGAAGTCATTTTAATGCCTTATTGCCCTACTCTCTGTCCTTATAAAAAAAAGGGTGCAAAGATGTATACCAACGACAACATGCAGCGAGACTCATTCTTAAAATTTTACTGGTCTTTATTTTTTATTTTGTAATAAGCAAAATATTATTTAAATAATTTTAATTCATTAATATCCTGGGAAATACCTGGAAGACCTATTCTAGCAGGTACATATTGACAGTGAAATGTCGTTCAATTTTGAGAGCTCAAGGTTACACAAAACATTAAAGATTCTAGATGAACTTTAACTATTAAACAAATTGAGAGACATAATTTTAATTAAATTTTGAGAGGTCAAGTTAAAAAAGAAGAAGTTCATGAACCAAAATTGACTATAATGTAAAATGAATTTAAGCGGAAGTTCGCCCATTCTATTTCATTTAATTCATTTTCATTGATTTCTGGTGGAACAACAAGCAAAGTAGAATTATGCCTGATTGCCACATGGACACTTCCCTATTGTTTGTATCGTTGTTCGTGGATTTTGTGGAGTATGATAGTTTTACTTTATGTCTTTGATCGATACTCCACCACAAATTGACCTAAAGAGGCAACCACAACCGATAAATTCCAAAAATCGACCTATATTTTGATAATATAAAATAAATAAATTATTTTTATTTATTAAGTAACTCATTGCACCATTATTTTAATTTAATTTTCTTTTTCAATTCATAATTATTCCACTAAAAAAACCCTTATTTTGATCAAATAAAAATGAGTGCATCTAACTAGCGCGAGTAACTGGAATTCATATGAGTTTTTGCACGTTATTCCCTTTTTTTCATCTTTAATATGACTTGCGGACTTTTTGCCACAGACACTCATTGCAAAAACCTCCTTTTAAGGCACACTCCTTATTATTTGTATGTTAATGTACTATTTTTCATGGTAATATACATTAGACTGGCCCCATTTTCAGTTTATTAATTTATTTTATTGCACCAAAACTTTTTATGCTGAGAACAATAAAATAACATAGTTTTGAATAGTTTGAGATCTCACCTGTTTTAGAGGCATACAACAGAATTTGAACATGAATAATTTATCTGACAATTTCAAAAGTATGTTATAACATACTCCAGATAAGGGACTACTTTCCTTTTGACATCAGTTATGCCAAAAAATGCCATTTTATGTGATAAGAAAATATGTGATTTTTTTCGGTATAAAATTGGCTATTTTTAGGTTTATTGTATTGTCTCAAATATGAGTTTAGAATACATAAATAATGGGTAAATTAAATCATATAATGACTCTTTTTCCCTCCTCCTCAGATGATCATACTCGAGTTCGCTTTCGAAACGGAGCTAAAAACTCGGAAAAAGACGAATACATCAATGCAAACTATATTGATGGCTTTCGACAATCCCGCGCCTACATTGCAACTCAAGGTCCTATCAATGGAAAAACCTCCAATGAATTCTGGAGAATGGTTCGAGAACAGCATGTTCAAGTAATTGTTATGATGACGAATCTCTTTGAGAACGAAAAGGTAAGGTCTATAAATTACTAAGCAATGACTCCGAGGTATGAAAACGGTCGATATCTTCGTGTGCGTACATTCAGAATAAAAAAGTGTACGTTGGTAACTTGTAAGGTGTTGGGGTTCTTAATAATTATTCCTTCTTTTTTTGGAAATTCTATCAAAATAGAAGCTATAAGCCAAGGTGGGAAACAAAGTCGACATGATCATTATTTGTACAAGGTAATTGTTGTACTTTAAATTCATGTACCCCGTTAATTCACCTGTTTAACTGAATGAACAATGTAAGTTATGGCAAGGGAAGAAAGATATGCATATGACATATCGAGAAATGACAAAAAATAATAAAATGCCGCCATCTTTAGAGGTATCTTGCTATAAAAAAAAGATATCACAACGTTCAAGTATCTTATCAAGGTGGTAGATACGTTTGGCTACATTATTTTAAAGCTTTCTTGTCTCAATTTTGAAAATTCAAACGTATTAACGAGCAAAGAGCACAATAGTATTTCCATGTTACCAACATGCGTTGCTAACTTTGATCATTTTGGAGGGATTCGGGCATAACCACAAAAATTATCAACACCGTTATATAATTACTTATACAAATATGTTTATTTTATAAATATACTAATAGAGGTTGCTCGCATTGCAGGGCCGAATGCAAGGTAATAGAAATAAAGAATGAAGGTAGAAAGAAGACAAATAGAAGGATATAGCGGGAGAAGGAAGAGATAGAGAGTAAGAAAGATATATAGTAAATAGAAGAATAAGGAGGTTTTTTTCGGTCAAAAACATGCCCTTGACGATCTTGGAGGCCCTAACATATTTAATAGGAACATGCTTGATTATTTTATACGTTAATTTTCTAATTTCAGATATATTGATATAAACATTAACAGACTTACAAATATTAAGAAATTACAAAAATATTGTGGGCTTTAGAAACTTTTAGGGGGGCTAGCAACACCACTGGTCACCAACATATACTATTTCTTATATGTTTGCGAATATTTCGACAAATTTAACACCTTACCGAATGAATGTATGCAACTATTTTCTAAATTATATTTATATAATAGCAAAAATGTGATATGTACTGGCCAGACGTAGGCTCCGAGACCTATGACGACATTGTCGTCACACTCATACGTCAAGACGTCCTCTCCCATTACACGCTGAGGACCTTCACCCTTCGCTATATGAAGGCAGGTAAAAAAGAAATCTCTAATGGATCTGCAGAGAAAACGGTATATCAGTATCACTACACTGCCTGGCCGGATCATGGTGTTCCCTTTCACACTCTACCTCTCATTTCTTTCATTCGAAACTCTGTCAATGCAAATGCGGGTCTGGATGTTCCTATACTTGTACATTGCAGGTAAGAGATTAATTTCAAATTATGTTTAGATCCGTAAATATAAGCAATGTTACTATTTTTCTTTTGTCACATCATTGGTGTGAGCAATTAATTTTCTTGATGAAATTACAACCAATTATAAAAAATATATATATTTATAGACAATGCAGACAGCGCTTCAGTGTACACCTTGTTATGCTTCTGATTGTATAAAAAAATGCACAACGAGTATGCAAAAAAAAAAATGAATCAAAATTTTATGTAACAGAGTTACATAAAATTTTTGCTTAGAGGATTCTTGATTAGTGTTTCAATTAAATCAGAAATATAAATTCTAAGAGATCTAATTTTCCACCAATATTTGAATTTGATTTCAACCTCATTATAAAAATAAGCAATAAGAGTTTCATAAATTGTTTTGTTTTTTTAAACTGCATTGGTAACTTATATAAAAAAATCATTATCAGGGAGTTGTAAAAATTTTACCACTTAATATCTACTCAAATAAATTAAATTTAAATCCATACTAGAGGTGAACTATGTAAGCCTTCTTTACTCAAATACATATTGATATATTTCAATTAAATCTAAATTATTTATGCTTCTAATAAGTTTATTTGGTATAAAAACAATTGATATATTGAAGTGTTATTTATTTTCTATTAAAACGCTTTAAGTCGTGTGTTTTTTTCAACTTTTAACATGAACTTTCTCAAGACTGGATGATAGCATATAAAAAATAAAGGTATATTAGAAATCAGAAACTTTTTTTCTGAAGAGTTTCAACTAATTTTTATATTGATGATTCGTGTTCTCCGTCTGTGATATGCTGTTTCTCAAGATAGGGGCTACCATATTTATTTATTTTATCTCAAGTGAGGTTATTTTACAAAAATAAATTTGATATTCTAGAATTTGTTTTCCCAAGAAATTGACATTGCATTTCAGTTCTAATTTTATCATGATTATCAAGCACTTTGTTGGGGTAAATATGGTATAAAGTGCATATGTTCTCTTATTTACTTTTTATGCAAGTAAAGCACATCCCTATGAGTCGTAAATCATGCATGTATGTGTACTATGCGTCTTTGTACATACATCTATACCTCAATGCTGATGTGTACTCAATTCATAAATCCTAATCAAATATCGAAATATTGGAAGAAGTGACTTTTCAAACATGAGATGTTTATCGAGATTTTACTCACTTCTTTATCGTAGAATATAATATCATGTACTTTGCTTTTTTGTGTAAGCTCCTTGCACGAATAGTTTTTTAAATAAAAAAATATATTTAGTTGATTTTCTATTAGCTGTTATGGGTTGACACTATCAAGGATGGGGTCCAGTGGATTGGTACTTGTCCTCAGGAGCTTAGCCCCCACAATTATCAACACTGTTACATAAATAGTTTTATTTTATACAGGGTGACCCATTTGGTGTCTCGAGAAACCATGCATAGGTTTGTCAGGGAGGACCAGAGGATGAAACCGTATCGTCAACTTATCAACAAGGCCAAAATGGCCAAGAGGCTGGCCGGGTGAAGGTGCTTCTGTAATTCTTCAATTCTTGTAGGCATGTTTAAATCATTTGGACTGAGGCAAAGATCTCCACTGTGGAGGTGGCTTATGACATCCACAACGACCAGTTGCTGGATGAGAGAATTGAGGATATTCCCTTGAACGAGCAAAGCACTATAAACTGCAAAGTATAAGGTCTTGGGATCAGGCTAGATGAAAGTCATATCGAGGCAGGGCAGAAGTAATTTTCTTGCTGAAGAAGTTTCTTTCTTCTTCGCTGTATGAGGCTGCAATGGACTTCTTGATTTTGTAGGTAGTCTAGATGGAGATGCCAACTGTTTTTGGACTCTTTTTGGACCTGCCACACGGGCAGGGGAGATCTTACATGCATTGCCTTTTTTCCGACATTTTTTCACTTAGAGACATGAAAAACTTGTTTATTTTTGTTTCAGCTGTTATTTTGTTTATTGTAAAAAAATATAAACAGTATAAAGTCGTAATAAATGCTACTGCAAGTTTTGTGTCCACATTCTGTGAATATTTTTATCAGTTTTAACATGTACTTGTAAGGAGATATTTTGTCTTTAAATGTATTATTTAGTTCCTTGCTACATATTTGTTGAAAGATGAAAAGGCTTTAATCTGACAAGATGGAATAATCAGCTTAAGATGATTATATCTGTCCTCTTCATTGAGGATGATAAATTGTTTTTTTGCAATAAATTTCTGGGCTAATTTCTAATAATTTATTTTCTTTAGATCTAACTCATAAAATGAGATTCATACAAATCAAATAATAAATAAATCATCTATAGTACTTAAACTTCTAGAATGAAATACTTTGCAGGTACTTGTAAACTTGATAAATACCCTTCAATGAAGTATTTGGACTTAAATTTAAGTGCATTTAAATGTACTGGCCATTATCCTGACCTTTAGTATGATTTAGAACAGCTGAAAAGGATCTATAATTTTATATTTATTTACATATACGTATATCAAGGACGTTTATTTAGAATTCATGTCATTTGCTACTCAGTCATTCATTTTTATATAATTCATTCTATGAATAATACTTATATAATCATTAACAGTTGGCAATAATAATAGTACAAATGGCTATTTACCAAATGTTTTTTCTTCAAATTTTACTTATTTCTTGCAGAGGCGTAGTTCTGAAAAAAAAAGTAGGCCGGCATGTGGCATAGAAAAACGAATTCAATGCCATTTCATTTAGTTTGAAAATAAGTTATGCAAGGAAGAGTTTTTAGCCATTATGTTATGATTAAGTATTTTTTCATAGATTAATTTATTTGTGTTTCACATTTTATAGGCCATCAATTAATGTTGATTTTCACTCATATATATACTGGGAGCGGGGATCAAATTGTCGCCAAAATATTTTTCTACAAAGAACAACACAAAATATACATTTTTTAACTTTTTTATTGAAAATCATAACTATGACGAGCATATAGGTATAGAGTATCCCCAAAAATCGCCAACGGTGATTATATGGAAT